>NC_140149.1:4166120-6765627 GCF_964035555.1 Netta rufina
GGTGTAGGAGAAGCTTGAAAGCTGAAGGTGAAGCTGCTCGGGGGTGCTCCTAGGGCTGGGAGGGCCAGGCCCAGCAGCGTTGCCAGAGGATGAAGCTGCAGCGCACCTCGAGCTGACCCCTGGAGGAGCTGTCACAGCCTCTCTGCTCTCCGCACACTGCCCAAACAGTGGCTGCCCATGAAAAAACAAAACAAAACAAAACAAACAAACAAACAAACAAACAAAAACAGTTTTTAAAGAGCAGAAGTGGCTCCTTGGGAGATCTGCTTCTCTGTGAACCCCATGGAGGGGAGCAGAGTCTCCTACCTCCCCGTAAAACATCTTTTTGGAGGTGGATGCTAAAGATCTCCTGTGGATCAGCTGCAGCCAGGTCCCAGAGCTTCCCCCTAAGCCTGCTACTCTTACAAACAGAGCTGGCATTTGCATTGTAAATGTTATTGGGTTGAACAGTTGCTGTTTGGAGGAGGCTGGGGTCGGTCTCCTGAAATACAGGACCTTGCTGTTGCTGAAAGGAGAGAAAACGCTTGGACAGCCCTCTTCGTGCAATGCTGGTGCTTAGGAGGCTCTTTGGGGTGAAAGAGGGCTTCCTTGGGCAGCTCTGCAGTTAACAGAGAAGGAAGACAGTGAGCCAAGCATGTCCATGTAATGGGGTGCCCGTGGTTGGTCTGGGTGTGCCAGCAGGTTGGAGAGCTGGCCCAGAGCTCAGCCAGCTTCAGTGCAGAAATGGCTGAGGAGGTCAAAGGCCTTAAATGATGCTGCAGAGAGGCTGAGGTTTCGCCTCCTTTATTATAAGGACAAGGCAGCGTGCTGGTTTTACCCTGGGAGGTTTCAGAATCTGCCTCCTCTCCACGTGCCCTCGAAGGAAAAATCTCCACGTACCACTGCAGCCTTCAGTGGGCACCGGGGTGTTGTTGGTGCTGGTAGGGAGAGGGATGTGGGTCCCGTCCCGTGGATGCTGGTGCTGCCTGGAGATGCTTAGCAATAGCATCACGACTCGCTGGCAGTGGCACAACAGGAAATTGGAGTAGTAAAATATTTCCCTCCTCGCTGCGTCCCATTTACATGTTTATAATGGAGGTTTTTAAGCCCCTAATGAGAAGGAATGCTCATTGCGGGGAGATGATTAAAGCAGAGACAGCCGTGATTGCAGACAATAACAAAGGGATGTTAATTACATCAGAGGAAGCAGGAGGGCAGTGCAGCCGGAGCGGTGATGTTCCCTGCCCTGTGACAGGGGCTGACCTTGTCCCCTGGCCGTGCACAGATGTGCTCACCCACAGACTCCAGACCTCAGCAAAAAGCACCGAGCTGCAGCTCTGGGCAGATAGGAACAAAGCAAAGGAAAAAAGCCCCAAATAAACAAAAATCCATCTCCTCCCAGCTGCAGCCTGCAATAGGAGGGAGCTGGCCTCTGCCTGTCCGTGCAGGAATTATTCAGAGCAAGAGCAAAGATGCTCAGGGGAGGCACAGAGAGGGGAAGGTCCCAGCTCGCCTCATGGGCTGAGCTCCCAGCCACGTCTCCAGGGCCAGGTATAAGGGGTGCAGGTTAACAAGCTGCTGCTGGGAGCATCTAAATCAGAGCCAGCCTCTGGAGCTGTGCAGGGGATGCTGTGGTTGTGTCTTCCCTGGCAGCCGAGTTCTCTCCAGATGCAGATTTCGGCTGCCTTGTTGGTGGAGCGATGCCCAAGGGAGCCCTCTCCTCGGATGGAAGTCTCCATCTGCCTTCCCGTGGGAGTACAGGGCACCGTGCTGTTTCAGAAGAGGTGTTTGAGACGTGCACTTGGTGACAGTCAGAAGAGAGACAGAGAGCAAGGGATACAGGGAGGAGCATGCTCATATTTCAGAATAGCCAAAAATAGCAGGGAAGAGAGTGCATTTTTGGAAAGAAGCATGAATGAGTGAGAGAGCCAATGAAAGAGGTCTTTAGCAATTGCAGAGCCTAATTTAAGCGGAATAATCCAGATATTTTTTTCTCTTTAAATAAATAAATCAGCAGAGCCCAAAGTGTTTGAGTTAGTCCCAGTCAAAGCCTCGGCATCAAACTTTCATCTAGTCTTGACGGAGCAATTAAAGGGAGGGATGCAGGCTCTGAAATGCAGCCCAAAGGAGCAGGCTGAATATTTAATACGGTTCCCGGCTTTGAAAGTCTCAACAAACCAGCGGAATGGGGAAGCCGATGACAGCTTTATCTTGATAAGAAAAGGGAGGGAAAGACCCGGGCAGCACGTGTTGTGCAGAGGAAGGGGAAGGCTGGGGGTGTGAGGGACGAGGGGGATGCACAAGGCAGGCCTTGCTGAGCAAAAGGGAACCAGGTAGGATGGAAAGGGCAGCTTGGACCAGTGTCCTTGTGCTGTCCAAGGGCTCCTTCCTTAAAACTGGAAGGGGAGAAGGAAAACGTCAGCCCTGGTGAGGCAGGCTGGCTTCTCACAGCCGCCACCGCAGGGCAACGGCCAGAGCAGGGGGAAATTTAATCAGTGTGGCTTCTCGCACGCCTCGGTTCTCAGCATTCAAGCCTGGCTTGGCCTGGTCCCTGTGAAAGCAATTAAACCTGCCAACGTGGGGCAGTCAGAGGCTCCGGCAGCAGTAATCCTCCCTCATTCATGCCTGATTTACACTGCTCCTTTGCATCAGCGCAAATTGTAGCACCAGTGCGAAATAATGAAGGACCAGCCAAGGAAGGCTGTACCAGGCCGCGGTGATGCTGTCTGCAGCACATCAGCCATGCAGAGGATCTTCCCCTCGAGACCGAGGGGAGAAATGTAGCCCCTCGTCCTCGCAGGGAAAGAAACTGGGTGGGAAATAGGCAGCACCTTTCCAGGCTGCCTCAGATGCTGCAGTAATGTAATAGATAAGGACCCCCCGGGGCAGATCTGTCCCATTTTTGTTGGTTTTGACTCGCTGTGGCCAACGAGGTTGCCTTCCCTGCAGGAGCACGGTGCAAGCAGCTCGGCCCCGTGCAGAAAGGAGCTCTGGGGCCAGCTGTGCCCTGTGTTTTGGTGCCTGCTCCCATCCCGGCGAGGGTTTTGCTTTACAAATATCATCCTGTTCTGCTGGTGGGATGCCTTCCTGCCCCGCTCCAGCTGCATCCCCTCCATGGGATGGGTGGGCGCTGGGCTCTGACCTACCATGGGGTGCCAGGAATATCTCTGGCCACTCGCAGCATGCCCAGGGCTCTTTGAGCCGGCTCCCCTAGTGCCAAAGGGATCCCAGGAGGGCTCTGGGCTGCTTCCCACTGCTGAGAGCAACCTCTTGGGCTGCAGCCTTTGCTCAGCAGCGTCTGTCTGGGAGGAGAAGGGGAGAGCTGGTGAGTTAGCATGCAGGCTAGCTCAGCTGCCAGAGCTACAGCAACTCATTAAAGGGATTAGCCACCATCCCTGACTGGATTTAGGATGGTGGCTGTTGTTATCATTGAGTAATCCTGTCTTCAATCCTCTCTAGTGGCTTGGGAAAGACGGAAAAGGAAGGGTGGGAGGGAAGGAGGAGCAGGAAGGAGCGGTGTGGGTGAATTGAGGGAAGTGCTGGGGGCAAGGAAGGAGTCCTCCCCGAGAGGGGACGGTTCCCTGGATGTAAGGGACAGGCTGGGATCTGGAGGGGAGCTGGGAGAGGGTCAGGGTGCTCAGCTCCTGCGCAGGATGGAGATGCTGGTGCAGGACCCGCTCCGATAAAGGACAGGGCTCACAGCCACCCCAGTTAGGCTGCTGGAAGGGGACCGTGCTGTGACGGGGAGGCTGAACGCTGATCAGCTCTGACACAGTCACTTATAACCTTTTCATTAGGAAATTATGTTTAATAGAAATTGTTCTGACACCTCTCAGCAGCGGTTTCTCCTGCCTCATTACAGCCTGGCGTGGCGGGGAGGGAGGGGAGGTACACGGGAAGGTGTCTGCTCAGACAGCTCCTGTTTGGTGGCAATATTTACACTAATCAGGCTGCGGTGTGAAGTGACTGGAGAACAGGAGGGTGGCGGCGGGGGTGGAAGGAGAAGGAACACAAAGGAAAAATGCTAGAGAGAGGCTGCCTGTACCCAGGGGGGGAGATGAGGCAACATCAGCCCAGTGTGAGCAGGGGGACAGGAGCTGCTGCTGAGTGCCCCCCTGAGCATCCCTGGCCCCAGCTCACCTCCCTGCTCGCCTCTGCTTCTTCCATCCACATTTCTCTCTGCTCATCCACCCACAACACCCACCCGCCCCTTGCTTACCTGCTCACCTGTCTTCTACCTTGTCTTCCCATCCCTCTGTCTCAACACCCATCCACCCACGCACTGAGGATGTCTATTTGGTTCTGAATTAGAACCCCATGTTCCTCTTGCCCCTGGAATAGGACTCTTTGAAAGAAATATTTTTTTGGGGCCAGCTGCAATATTTCTTTTCAATTGTTTCTTGAAAAGAAAATAGTGTAAAAGTCGTGTGCTGCCAGGGCAGGTCTAGAATGAAAAATAAAGGCATTCCTTTCTAGGTGCCGAAGCTGTTTCTGTTTTACCAAAAGGTTTTTCCTGACTTTTTAAATCAAAATTTCTATCCCAGTGGATGTAAGGGTGTTGGAGAAAAAGCAACGGAGCAAGCATGTGAAATGTCTCCATGTCCTCATCTGCAGCCTAGTATCAAAGGGCAAAGGCAAAGCTGGGTGTGAAGGACACGTGTGGGGACTGTCCAGCCTGAGGGCCACACAGGACAGCACACGGCAGGCCTATTAATTTTATATGTTGTATATTTGAAAATAGATATTTTCATTAATATTCACCAAAAGCTCAGGTTGGCTATGCTTACTCTTCACCCCATGATGGTGACATCTCCCCCAGCCCCACCACCTTTTCTGGGGGCTGCCTTGAGCACCTCAGCCAGCAGCAGGTGAGTTGGCTCCTGGGTTTGTTCCTCCTGGTGTGGCCGTGCAATCTGGTGAAGAACACGGCCAGCTGAGCCTCTTGTCCTCAAATCCCCACTGCAATACATGGCACAGAGCAGAGCACGTCGTCTCTTCTGCCTCCACGTCTGCAGGATGGAAGGGAATGCCACGTGTGGGAGCACAAGGAATAACAGTTATTTGCACAGCTCTTTGAGATCCTTGCAGGAAAACCCCGGAGAGATGTAAAGTATTATTATAAGGGCTGTAAGTTCTCTTCAGGCAGTTAAAGGGATAATAAATTAATTGCCCGGGAGATCTGGTAGTTTAAGTTCTGAGCAGAATATGGTGAAAACGTAGGGCTGCTGGAGACCGGGAGCTTAGGGGATGATATGGAGCAGGAGGGTGGCACAGCTTGGGGTGTCTGGTCCTGGGTTAAAGCCAGGGGGATGGAAGGAGAGCCCATGAAGGGTCAGGGTGTGTGTCTTTGGGACAGGCTGGGCAGTGTGCCACCCTGGGGGCTGGCTCTGTTCCCTCCCCAAGGCAGGGGAAAGGTGCACGGAGAGCCAGGAGCAGCAGCACAGGACATGGCTGAGAACAGGGTCAGCAACTTTTCCCTAGGCAGGGAGCACCTGGAGAAGCCTTTTCAGGTTTTCCGTTCCCTTTCTATCCAAAGGGGACAAACAGGAGCTCTTTGACTTTTTGGTGCTTAACGCAGCACTTTCACAAAGGCACAAGATGATTCTGGAGCTTGAGGAAGTGCTGCTCTCCTGGAAACCTGTTAATATTTAATCGCTTTGTAGTGAAATAGTTGGGCCTAACTTCTTATTTGAGTTCCTCTGGCTTCCCCCTACAATCACCAGGCCATTCTTATGCCTCTTTTATCAGATTAACAAGGTGTTTAGTACCTGCTATTTTCTCCCCATGAAGGTTTTTATCCCTTCTAGTCAAGCCGCTTCTCAATCTGTGGTTGATAAACTAAACGGATTGAGCTCTTGGAGTCTCTCCCCAGGGAGGGATGGATCAGCTCCTCACCCACCTGTGGTTTTGGCCAGGGAAGGTGGCTCTGCTCCCCAGTCCTGCTGTGGCTCCTCGTCCTCATATGTGAAGCTGGAGCAAGCTGAGCTTCCTGAGCAGTCCAGGTCTTCCTGAGCGATCTGCCCCTCAAGATTGCTGCGTATCTCTGCTCAGATCTTTGGGCTTCCTGCGAATTTCATCAGTATTAATTTAATTTTTCATATCAAGATTATTGAGGAAAATTGAGCCCAAGCCTGGAAATGTGTTAGAAGCACTGCTTGTGCCTCCCTCGTGCCGTGGTTCTCTGCCGACAGCCCATTTCCTAGGAGCTGCCAGAGAGCTGATTGTTAATCCATTTACCACGTGCTCCGCTGATATCGCATAGTGCTAATTTTTTAATCAGAAGGTTGTGAGATACAAAGTCAAACCTCTTACAACAGCCTAAATATATTACGTCTTTGCAGTTACCCTTATCAACCAAACTTGTAATCTCATCAAGGAACGAAATCAGATTTGTCTGACAAGCCCTATTTTCCATAAAACCGTGTTGACTGATGTTAATTATATTCCCCTCCTTTAATTCTTTATCTATTGGATCATATATCAACTTCTGACTACTTTGCCAGGGACAGATGTTGACTGGCCTAGATTCTCGCTCAGTTTCGTGACAGTTGTGAAAGACAGGCACCACGTCTCCGCTTTTCCCACTCGTCTGTGACTTCTATTTTCACGTTGCAGGATAGGAGGAGCTCTGGTGTGCAGGAGAGCAGGGCTCAGGGAGAAGAGGCAGCAGCTGCTGTGTGCAAGTGCAGGAGGTGGGAAGCAAATCCCTGCTTTGGCTGTTTGCTGTCGATGTCTCTTTGCCTTTTTTACATGATACCTGGTGTTTTATCCACGTGCTTGCAACGGAGTGCAGCTGCAGGGCTGATCTGGAAAGGTCCAGTCCCAGAAGCAGTGAAAGGAAAGCTCAGGGAACTGATGCAGGACCACGTTCAGCTGCAGTTTGTGTGGCATGGGGTGGCCCTGCCTGTCCCCCTCCAGCAGCAGAAGGCAGTGAGACAGGCAATCAAATGAGGAGTTTGGTGTTTGGGGATTTGCTTTTGACTCTGGAACTGAACAAAGAGCTTTTCCCTTCTGGGCTGCAGCTTGTTTTTCCTATTCCCACATAGCTGGATGTTTCTGGATCTCCTTGTAGCAACCCTAGAGATGCTTGTTCATGCCCTGAGACCAGATTTATCAGCTACCAGGCTCCTTCCCACGGAATGCACACCAGAAAAGTCCTTCAGGAAGGGTCTTTTTGTTTCAGGACATGGCCAAGTGCTGTTGGACTGCCCCGGAGCAGTGTCCACAACCACCCCACAGCACCACGGGCACGGAGGCGTGCTCAGCCCTTGGAGCTCGCTGCCTCAAGATCCCAAGTGAGGAGCAGGGCTGGCTGCTTCTGGAGGTGCTGAGCGCTTCCACTGGTGCTGGATCTTCCTGTGTCACCCACTGCCCATCCATCCCCATCCTACATTTACATGAGGACGACCTGGGGGCTGCATGAAGGAGCTGGTATCACACCCTGACTGCTCAGATCCAGCACCAGACCCTGCTCCTGAGCGCCTCCAGGCATCACAAGCCATCAGCTGCCTCCTCCTGCCAGGCAGAGGTGGATTTTTTTATTTTTTTTTTTACCTCTCCTGATAAGAACTAACCCAGCGTTTTACAACTGTATATCTGAAATTAGTAGCAGCTTAATCTCCCTCTGCTGGATCACTCAGAGGTGTAATTGTGCAGGGAAAAAAAGGGTATTAAAATGCACAACACTCTCCTGTACTTTTTCATGTTAAATCCCTTCTTCCTTCTATTCTTCTTTTAATTTTACAAGAGGGTTTTTTACTTTTTTTTTTTCCCCCTTCTCCCTGCATGCATGTGTCTGTGTGTTTTTCATAAAGAGAATGAGCTGGGCACACAGAGAGAATAATTTCAATTTCTACATAAATCTCAGAAATGAATACTTAAATTCAAGCAAAAAATACATTCTTACACCTTTAATTTCCTCTCTATGAAGTATAATGAAAAAGCCTGATTATTTTTAATTCTTCCCTTTAATAATTCAGCAGCAGAGTGATTTAAAGCTGGGGACGATAATTACCTTTTCACTTCCCTGGTAAATGGAGTTTTAATAGAAATGGAAGCTCAAATGCTGGAATTAATTCAAACAGGTCAGCATCAGGTCATCCATAGCATCTTCTGTATAAATCATTTATCTGTAAAATGGCCTGCTTCTCAGTTTCACAGGAATCCCTACCCAGAGGCTACATTTAAAAAGGAGACGCAATGTTTATATCTTGTAAAGCACGGGGGGAGGGAGGGGGGTGCAATCCACATCATCTCGGAAGGATTTTTTTTAATGCAAATTAAACTGCTAGTTGAAGGAGAGGAGAGCAGAGGCTTGTCTAGATTAGGGAAATTCAGTTGTAGCTACAATGATCATTTACTGCGGAGGCTTACGCAGATCCCATTATCGGAGCAGTTTGTGCTCCTCACTCTTTTTATCTCCACCTTACACCTGCTGCTCCCAGTTTAGGGGTGAGGGTGGGAGGTAAACAGCAGCATCCAGAGAAATTTGCAGATGAGACCAGACCCCAAAGGGGGAGCAGGCTCTGATCACTGCCCCACGCAGCCACCAAGGCTTGGAAGGGGAAAAACCCAGCCCTTTGGCTCAGCCTCACGTGGAGCTGTGTTGTGCAGCCAGAAAAAAAAGATATGAGGTTTAGGCAAAGCCCGTCCTGCCCTGAGGATGGTGACCCCCTGTGTGGGTGCACCACCTTTTCTGGCATGGGGGGAAAGGGGAAGGCTCCGAGGGATGCTCCAAGCCTCCTGGGGATCACACTGAGGTCTTATCCTGAACTGCCCTGAGTGCCAACGGGGGTCCCCAGGCAGGGGGAAAGCTGAGCGCCCCTGAAGTGGAAGGGGGTGGGCCAGAAACTCCATTTTGGCTGGAATCAGGCAAAGCAACCGGGGGTTAAATTTTTCATGAGAGCAAAACATAAGCCGCCTGGTCTCTAATTAAGCGCTGGGACGGCGGAACTTTAAAGCACTCCAGCTCTGATTCGCCACAAGTGCGTGGTAATGATTTCTTTGCAAATGTCAAGCAGTTTTGTTTCTATTTCCTTTCATAAATAATTGGTGCCGAGCTGGTGGCAACACCAGCATCCAGCTGGCAGCAGGAGAACTCGTGATCCGCTCCCAGCACCGGGCACACGCCGGGGCTGGTGCAGCATCCCCGAGGTGGGGGCAGGAGTGCTGCTCCCTAAAGACCAGAATTGGGGAAAAAGCTGTTCTCTGCTGGCTGGAAGCGTGCTTTCTTGCCGATAATGTAGGGTGCAAGAAGACACTGCATTTTTTTTTTTTGTGTTTTCCTATTTTGTCAGGTTTGTTTCTGTTTTCCCCATCACCCCATCCAGCCGGTTGGGTTCATGGCAAGGAGCTGGCTGCGAGGACAGGGGATGGCAAAGGGCATGGGCTCTCACATGGGTGTGGGTACAAGTGCACGTGCCCAGCCGTGCTGCTCTGCCTCCCCTTCTTCCTCCTGCTCTTCCTCCTCCTCTTCCTCCGCAGGTAAGCACACACTGCCTGGATGCTCTGCCCTTGCTGGAGCTCCAGCACTTGCCGCCCGCTCTCTCTGCCAGTTAGCCTCACGCTAACACTTCTCTACCCTAACACTTCTCTATCCATTACCACTTACAGCTGCCTATCGTACGCCATTGCCTGGGGAACTCAAGCAAATGATTGCATTGCTGGAATCTCGAGCGCTGTCGGTAAATACCAATACAGCTCCCAGACTTAGGCAATGACCCAGTCAGTCATCAAGTCAACGAGTTTAAACTGATGTCTTCTTTTGGGGGTCCTGCTTAAAATGCTTATAAAAACGTTCAATGCAACTTGCAGCTCCCTGTTTAGACTGGCAGACCCTCTAATCAGATGTGAACTAATGCCCTTTTCCTTTCCCTCCTCCTGGTGGTATTACAGATGAGAAGGGCATTCCATTAAATAATAAATAAAAGCGTTTCAGAAATGTAAAAGAGCTTCGGAAATCAGATCTCCTGGCAGACAGGAATCACACCCTTATGGCAAGGGCGAAATTAGCCTGTTGTCTTTCAAAGGAATGCCTGGAGTTTTTCAGATTCCTCGGACCTGTCTGGCCTTGGAAGGCAGATGCTCAAACCCTGCATTTGCCTGCTTCTTGCTGTGTTCCTTGTTTAGCCCCAGAAATATCCAAAGTGACCGTGCTGCCTGCCTGAAGAGGGAAGGAAGAAAATAAGTCCGACAAAACGGGAGCTGGGTTGTTTGCTTAAGGCACGTTAGAGCAGTGTGTGCGTGGCCTCCTGCCCCAGCTGCAGGGCAGTGCCACGGCCGATATCCGCACCCTGCTCCCGCGTGTCAAATCCCTCACTGGGGCCACTGGGGACAGAAACTTGCGTTGTGCATCTCACAGCCCCGCTGCCTGGCTCGTGCACAGCACCTGATGCAGTTTGATGGGAATGAGCTGCAGCGGTGCACGGGGACACCCCGAGCAGCAGGGACATTTCCCAGAGCCTTTCTCCTTGTTCCTGAGCAACGCTGCTCTCTGAAACCCCGCTGGTCACCTTGCTCCAGCAGGGCAGCCTGCAGCCTCCTTGCACAAGCAGCCCCTTCCCCTCTCCTGCTGCAGTAATGATGTTTACCAAGCCCACACTCCTGCATTTTTCAGGACCCTGCTCTTCAGAGGCAGCGCAGCCTGCTAATCACACAGCACCAAGCCATGGCTTCTGCTCCCTGCTACAGCTGGTGATTACCCTCCTTCCCCTGCAGCAAGCTCTGACAACTGCCCTGCCTTTAATTGGCAGGTGCTCTGATTAAGTGCTGGAAGATGCCTGGCCTCTGAGCAGCAGAGGGGAGGAAACGGGGCTGTGGTTTATGACTGGACCCGTCCAGCAGTGGTGCTACCCATCCCCTGAAAATAAATCCCATTTTTCCCCTTCCTGTCTGCCTACAGCAGCTGAGCAGGGGGTGGTGGCTGTGATTTAGAGCAAAGCCCCCATCTGACCACCATGAAGTCCCCCAGCTCCAGGCTTCCCATACAGTGGCAGACATTCATCAGGAACCTTAAACCCAACCCAAAGCACTTTTCCCAGTGCTTGCCCTGTGCCAAGAGCCACCCAGGGTGCCAGGAGTGCTACTCTGGGTATGGGTAGGAAAAGGGGATGCTGTGTCCTCGGGGTATTGCAGGGGAAGCCTGGGACTGGGGGACTTCATGGTGTGAAGGAAGAGGGGAGGAAGTCTGGCTTAATTGGAAAGCTCCAGGGAGAGCAGCCAGGACTGGTCTGGCTGTGTCCAAATCTCCTGTAGACATGTGGGGAGTGGAGGATGAAGGAATGTGTGGAGCTCAGAGAGAAACACGTCAGCTTTCCCTATCCTTTGCTAGAGAGCTGCCCTTCACCTTTCACTTCTGTGGTGGTTTGTGGCTATTTGGGAACTCCGGATAAGAAGAAATAGGTGTCACACTGTGGAAACATGGTGAAACCCCAAAAGCTTGGTTCTCTCTCCCAGTTCTCGTCATCCCATCCCTGCTCTGCATGGTGTGTGCTGTCAAGGGGATCCTACACCATCCCTTCACCTCTCCCTTCCTCCCCTGCAATGAACACATGCCCTCCAGACACAGAAGCTGCAGAGAGCGCTAATTTATAAGAACTGAATAATTCAGGGGGCTTCCATGCCCTGTTCCTTCTCTGTTGGTCTCCCCTGGGAAAATCCACCAGCCTACCCACACACACGGGGACGGGAGAGTGGGAGACCCTCCTGGGAGACATATCCCTTGCACGTGCTCCTTCCTCATTGCATACCCATCCCTCTAGGTCTTTTTTCGTCTTTATATGCACAGCCGTCTCCCTGCCGTCCCTCTCCATACTTTTCTCACTGCTCTGCGCACCCCTCAGCCATCCTCTGCTCCGCCACCACAATATCCCCGGGTCTCCCTCAAGAGCACTCCGTTTCTGCAGGAGAAGGGACCTGGGAATTTGGCTTTAATATTTCATAAGCTTCCTTCTAAAATGTAAAGCATATTTACGTTATTTGCATCAACCAGAAGGAAAACAAATGCCTTTGCCTTGCAAGCAGATCTTAACCTGCTGTCCATTTTTTTTCCAGGGCTGAGCATAAATAACACAATTTATTCAAAAGAACCCTTTCTCCCATTTACATTTATATTGAATAATTTAAAACACCTTTCTCCGTTTCCATAAATTCCTCCTTCTAGGATGGGGGAACCTGTCCAGGTCTAAGGAACGTGCTTCAAAGCAGAAGCTCTAATTGCACAAGCACACGGATGCTCACAGCTCTGTGTTTGTTCTCTGTGATGTGCTGACCATCGTGGGGAAAGAAAGAGGGGGCAGTGGAGGTCCTGGAGGTAAGGGGTGGTGAGCCCAGGAACGAAGATGGAGGTTGGATCATTCTGGGGCTGAGATTTGCTCGAGGATGCTGAACGTCAGGGTGAAGCAAACTGAGCCCTCGGGTTTTGCAAGTAGGTGGTCGTACCCTGTGCACCCCTTTGGGAAGGAGGGAAGGGTTTGGGTCCTGGGTGGAAAGGGACACTGTACCAAAACTCACCTGACTCTTTCTGTTCCTTCCTCTTCTGCCTGCATCTGAAGAAGGCGTACGAAGGGCTGCATCACAGCCCCCTGCACTGATATAAGAGCACAGCAGAACAAAGCCAGGCTCTGCAGTCCTGATGCTAGTGAAAGCTTGAAGGTTTCAGCCTGCAGAGCATGAGGGCTGAGCTCCCCCAGCAGCATCCAGGGAGGCAGATCTTCAGCCGGTGTCAATCTGTGATAATCAGTGAGTTGATTTAAACCCACTGAATACCACTTTCCCACTTTCATTTCCTCTCTCCCTGGACAGGTTTAGGCTCTTTGTCTCTTATCTCTTTCTAATCATTTATATTTTCATCACTGTCTCTTCCTCAGGGTTTCTTTGGCAGCATTCTCTTAAGTTTAGTCTGTTTGCTAGACACAGAGTTAATGTTATTATTCTATACTGGCTTCCAGACACATTGTCCATCACTTAGGCATGACGGGGAAGTGAGCCAAAAATGAATCAAGCTATCACACCCCAATGGATCTCTTGGAAACACGAGCAGGAGCAGTCAGAGAGGAAATTCTATGGTAAATCTCAGCACAGGAGTGGGATTCCAGATTAATTAGTGGTAGAGAAGGGCTGGAAGTTTGCATAACATCTAGTGGCCTCATCTAGCATCTGTCCCTATCACTCTCTAGGCTCCAGGTCCTCTTCCTAGCAGAGAGCATGATTCAATCCTTATCCAGTGCCTTGGCCAACTAATTATGTTTTTCATTTATTTTTATTATTATTATATTTTTTTTTCCAGGAGATTAGGTTTGATTTTTGGTTTTCTCTAATCTCTGCTAATCTCAGCCTGTTGGACCTCTCCATGTAGCAGATGCCGGGTTGATTGCAGTGTGTAGCTCATCCCCAGCTGTAGTGCAGGAGACGCATCTCCTGTGGCTGGAAAATCTCCTGAATTTACCTTTGCTAAGTGGTAATTGCTAATTTGTTGAGGGGAAGCCAGGGAAGCTGAGGAGGGCTCTTGAAGCAGACAAAAGGGGTGTGGTAATCAGTCCTGCAGGAGCCACAGCTCCTCTGTGGCAGGAACCTGCAGGTTTTAGACTTGCAAATTGTTTTACAGTACGTTAGGAGATGGGGTATGGGTGCTGGAGAGTGCCAGCTTGTAGATTCCCCAGCACAAGTGAGAGGAAGAAAAGTTGCAGAAGAGAGAGAAATTGCAGGCAATTTGCTTGTCCTGTGGGTATAACTTCGGAAAGCACTAACAAGAACCACAGGTAATTTATGGAGAGGCCTGGGGAACTCTGCTGGGAGGAAGGAAGAGCCTGACAGAGCACTGGAGAGGAGAAAGAGGACCCCAGATCGGAGTCCTTAACTCATCATTCATAAGGAGAAATTTAGCTCCAGGCTCCGGGATGGTTTGTACATAAATCCACTTGACCACATCACAGAGAGATGGGAGCTGGTTGTGTTGGGCTGTCCCGAGGGAGAATCCAAACAAATTGCAGGGATGCTGTCCTCAAATTGGTGTAAATCAGGAGCCATTCAGCTGAAGCCCAAGGCGCTCATCAAGTATTTGGGTAAATCTACTTTTAATCTGGTGTTCACTCTGTTAGAAACAGAAACCTAATTTCAGCTTGCAATAAAACTAGAGAAAGCTGCTGGCAAATCAAAGCTGATAGAGTAACAAAAGTGTTCGTCTTTTAATTGAAAGTGGAATAAATCCACCTGCATATAATACTTCCCCAGAACATTCCTCCTCAAAGATAGCTTCCTTTTCTTTCCTCAGTCATTACTAAAATTTCAAGGCTAGAGATTAATTGTAATGGTAATATTACCATTTATTTTAGTGCTAGCTGTACAGGGAGAATAAATCTAGCTTGAAAATAAATTGTGATTACTGTGTCCACACTTAAAAGCTGGTGATACTGCCCCTCTATTAATGAAATATTATTGACTAATTCTATTGAATTTGTCAAAAAGCTTCCTTTGCAGCTTCCACTTCACTAAAGCACAGATCTGGGAAATTAAACAAGAGTTCAACTCCTGGCACCTACCGAACTGTTACAACAGAAAAGAAAATGATGAGCACCCTTTCCTTTCTCCCCTTTAACCTAGAATAGCTTGTTCCCATTTTCCTTTCTTTTGTCTCACTGATTTCTCTGAAATCCAAGAGCCAGCAGGTGCCTCCTGGTAGTGTTTTATGTTTAAGGGCAGAGATACCCATTTAATTAACTCCATAATTGTATGGTAACTGCTGGCCTTCTGATTGCACAGTAAGCAGCCGATAGATTAAGACAGTAATTTCATGGTTATTTCTGCCTTTCCCAAACGCTGGTCTCTGGGGAACAAATTCAGATGTCCCTTATGAAGGTTATAATTAGGCAAAACCTCTCACTCAGGCCAGGGAGAGATCAGAGCCCCCTGGGGCAGCCTCTCTGCATGCGACTATTGACCCAGTGCTGATGGCATGGCAAAGGGAGCTGGAGCTTCCCACTCAGGGCTCAGCGGTGACACACTCAGCAGAGAGGATCCCTGCCTCTTACAGCTAGAGATACGAGCAGCTGGGCTGGGGAAACAGATGGAGATGGTGAGGAAGGGGTTGATTTATTCACCAGGTGCTTTGTGTCAGGATTGGTGTCCCCTGACTTCTTCTGTGATGCACAGGGAAGGACAAAGACCTCCCCAGGACCACCCAGCCCACCTGCGAGTCTCAGCAATCGTTGCAGGAGATGGGGATGCTGCGTGGAGTGCATGGGGCACGAGGGTGCCTGGTGCTCATGCAAAGAGTGGGGCTGGAGGGAAGCTGGGATAAAACCCCTACAGCACATCTGAGCCGAGGGAAAGAAAACATCGCCTCTTTGCTCCCCTTCTGAGCGCCTCTCTTGCCTCTTGCAGCTTGTGTAAGTGCCTGGCCGCTGTGCCCTTGGATGGAACAATTTCCATTTGAAGCCATTCTCGTAACTGCGCAGACATTTCCCACGAGCTGCTGGCACCCGAAGTGAGGCTGCAGCTCCGTGATGCAATGACCAAACCCTGCACGGCCGCGGAACATCAAACTCTTGGCTCTGTTAACTTGGCTCCTCAGCACTGGCGTTAGACTTGTGATGTCCACCCACCAGGCTGCCCGTTAGACCAGGTAAATTGTGGTAGTAAACGACAATAAGTGATTCCTTCCTCCTCTCCTGGGTCTCCCAGTCCACCTCACCTGGTGTTTCCGAGCTGAGAGGTGAGCCAGGAATGACAAAATCACAGGGAATTCCTAATCTCTCTTGACTTTGAGGCTAGACTGTGGTCCTTTGATGCCAACACAAGCCCTCCCTCCATTTGACAAGACTGTGTCAGGACTTCTAAAGGAATATCACAGAAGATGCCGTGTAGGAACAGACTGAGAAATCAGAAATGCTGCTCTTAGTGAGCTTTGGCTGAACCTAGAGCAAACCCAGTGGAAGATCCAGGGCTGAGATTCTCTTTTGGTTTCCGCTGGATCTTCATCTCCAGTCGTGAGAACATCTGGGAGCAATATGGTACCAATGGCAGTTGCTACAGAGCTTGATGTGTTGGAAATCCTGCTTGGGAACCAAAATCAAATCTTCATTCTGGGTACATTTCCCAAAGACCAAAATTGTGATATCCCTTCAAGCACCAAACGGGGGCCCATTAGAGTGCTTGTGTTTGAACATTTGAAGCAATTATTCATGTTCACCCAGCTCCGAAGAGCTACCAAACGCCATGTGTTTTTCCTCAGTGTTAATAAAAACCTAAATGATTCTTCATTAAGAAGCCCATTAAGATGACTGCGGTTTCCTCGAAGCTCATTAGAGGATATTCTCCCCACTAAATTATCACACTAGAGTTTTGTAGAAATCTGAGGAAGGATGCCCTATTGTGATTAATTCATGATAAATTTTTGCTCCCTTGCTTGCAGTCTGCTCTCTGGGCTCTGTTTTGGGTTGCAGGGAGGATGAAAGCGATGCTTCAGCGTGGGAGCGATGTCCCAGAGGTGTTCCTGCCATCTGTCTGTGCAGGGCTTCCCCTCCTCTTCCAACAGGAGCCTCCATCAGGACCTCTCCACAAATAATTCCTGTTCTCCTGACCTTCAAAGCCCCGTGGAGGCCTGGTGGTGGAGATGGCCAGGAGGAAGCTGCCGTGTCCTGACCCGTTCCTCCATCCCTGGAGGTGACCGATCCACCTCTCACCCATGGGCGATCCCATGCAAGGAGCTTGTGGGGTCGAAGCAATGGTTTTAAGCTCTGCCTGTGCTGCTAAATCCACGCAGGATCCACGTGTGTCCTCCCCATTTCGTTTCCTCCTCAGCCTGGTGGTAAACTGGAGGAGCTGGGGCCTGCCGAAGTGTGGGAACGCGGGCTGCTTTAACAGAATGGAGCCGCTCTAATCTCCCACCGAGTATTAAAATCTCATTTTATGGTACATTATACACTTGGCCTTTAGAACAATCGGTGACCATAAATGGTGTTTGCGTCCCGAAGCCAAATCTGGGGAAAGAACAAGAGATAATCCGTCTGGCTGGAGAGGATGGAGCGGGGAGGGCTAGCGCCGCGCAATTATTTATGTCCATTCAGAGGCAGAGGGAAATTAAGTGCATTAACTGGGCTGCCAGGCCCTCCTCAGAATGGGGCTTTAAATGATATTGATGTGGTGCTAATAGGAGCACAGTTTGTCTTTTGTGCATTACAGCTCCGGGCTCCGAACTGGCACTTGGAGAGCAGCGTCAGGCTTGCTCCGGCTCTTTAGGGGGATTTGTTTCTGGGGATTTGGGGTTTTTAAAAAGCTGCAGAGCCGCCCTGCCCCAACGAGCCTCTGAGAGGTGTTTGGGGTACCCAGAGGAGGCTCCCACCCAGCCAAACCCTACAGGGCATCCCCTTCAGTGTGCCACCGTCAGCAGCTTTCACTCAGGCTTCATCCACCAGCTCAGGATCAGGCTCCTTAAATCAGGATTTTGCCTGAAGAAGGGACCTGAATGCATCCCCCGTCTGAGGATGACCTCTCTCAAGCCATGGACCGGTCAAGCAGAATATCTCATTTATAAGGAAAAGTCCAGCTTTAGGACCAGCTCTAAGCACTTGTGACAATCCCTGGAGTTATCACAAGCAGGGCTAGATTATTGCAGAAATCTGGGTGTTGCCTGGATGGCTCTCTCCTCTGGCCAGAGAACAGTTCCCTGCACCCCAGGGTGCTGTCGGGGCTGTTGTCAGCCCCTGGGGGTGTGCAGGTCTGGTGCTGGCCCCATGGCTGGGGCTCTGCACTGGCTGTTCCCAGTTATGGGGCCAGCTCGGGGCAGTCCATCCCTCCCTGGGCAGCCCTGTGCTTTCCCTTCTCTGTCTGACTTGCTGCTCGCAATTGACAACAGGTGCTGCTGGAATTCATCCCTGAGTCTAACAGCGATAATAAAGGGCTGTGCAGGGTATTTGAGGGAAGTCCACGGGCAGCATACAAATGAAGGTGGCCTGTGCCCAGCCAGGTACTAGGGGAAAGTTTCTGAGGGAGCTGTGCAAAGAACCCATGGTTCCTTCCTGGCTGCTGGGATTCTCTTGGCAATTCCATCTATCCCACCCAATTTTATTATTTCTAAGGTCTCAATCGCTTCTTGTGCTCACGGAGGGCAGTATTTCTTCCTCAAGTGCTGAGATATCACCCCACTTACTTTTAAGGGATGCTGCTATCTGAGTCCAGGTTGTATTTCATCCTAAAGTGCTTCCTTAACTGCTTCTTTTTGTGCAGAGCTTGGCCTTGAACCTTTGGCGAAGGCCTCAGGGGTCATTAAAAGTAACTGGGCAGTGAGCAGGCACAAGTAAATGCTGCACGAGTGGGAATGGCAGGGGAATTCAGATTCAGGAGGAGGGGAGCACAGAGCTCAAGCTGGGTTTCTGTGGCAGAAAGCTGTTCCCTGGCATGGGCTGTACACCACTTGCACATTCCTGATCTCTCTGTCCACTCTGACTGTGTGTGCACCCTTGTAAGGCTGCCTAGGAAATCCCTCCCACCCACAACTAAAAGTTCCTCAGACGTTGCCTCTTCCTTTCGGCTTTAATCTCCTCCAGAATCAGCAATTAAATCAATAGCCTACACGATTATCTGCTGTCATCTTGGGAGGAAAATGCGCAGGGTTTGAAGGCAAATGCTGTTTATTCATTCCGTTCCTCCTGCAGCTCCGGCAGGAGCGCCGAGCTTGGCACGGAGCGAGCGGAGGGAGGGCAGCGCCGTGATTTGTTGGCGTGATGTGACAGGCAATTTTCAGATCTGGATCAGAAAAGTTGCACCGAAAGTTTTCGAGGTGGCTGCGTTCGGGTTTAGCTTTGGGGGAGAAGAGCGTTATTTTTACTTTCAGAGAAAAGACATGAGCTTTCAATGTGCCACGGAAGGTTTTGATGATTCGGTTCTGTTATTGGAGCATCAGCTGAAGCTGGCTGAGCCCAGAGCCCTCCCCAAAGGATGTGCTGATAAACATGCAGAGGAACCAGGGCAATTAACCAATAAGGAGCCAATCAAGGTGATGGATGTATGCAATACTTTTATTTTCTAGTTCACTTCCTTCTGATCTAAGGGTGCAGGGACACCATTCAGGCCAGCTGAGTGATGCTGGACCAGTTTCAGAGGAGTTACTGGTCCACATCTGGGTACTGGGCACATCAATGCAGCGAGCGTGTGCATGGGGCAGTTCTCAGCAGCTGTTCCTTGAGGGAAAGCCTTCTCCTGATGTCCTGGAGAAAGCACAAATGGCCAAGATGATCCGATGGCAACCCAGAAAGCCAGGCAGGAGCCAGCCAGACCAGCTGGGCATGTGCTGCACGTGCTTTTTCTCTTTCTCCCTCTTCATGAGCTGAGATAATTATTTCTGTGTGTTGCGGTTCTAAAGCGAGCATCCCTGATCCTGGCTCTGCCTCTTATCATGAGGCAGCTGCAAAATTGCTTTCAAATTGTTTTACAATTGGGTTTTGCTTGTGAACCTCTCGACTGAGCGAGGCAAAGCTGACATGAGAAAAGGGTTGGGGAAGATGGGAGCAGACAGGAGGCCGAGCGGCCGAGGCCAGGGAGGACGAGATGGAAGGAAGGAAGAAAGATGAAAGATGCTGCTTGCAGCAGGACCCTGTGAGTCAGAGCAGAAGGGATGTGATTCTGCACCTCTCGGAGCCAGAAGCAGCCTGAGTGCCCCGAGCACCGCTGCTGCTGCCCTGCGTTCATACAGAGTACACGCAGGGCCTGGCATGCAGTCAGAGAGGCTGCGAGGTAGCACAGCAAGGCCAATATCTAACACCTGCACACACACCGTGGTTAAAACAACCACTGGGACAAACCCGGAGCCCATTCAGCCTGCTGTCAGGTCTCCAGCAGCAATAGGAAAAGGGGAGCTGCAGCCCCCGTGCGAGCCGGAGAGGTGCCCGGTGAGAAATGGAAGCCTCCAGGTGAAACCCAGGCCTCTGAGAAGGAAAAAGCAATTTTTCTCCTCACTGCACCTGACCACATCCACCTCCCCCATCAGATGCCGGGCCAAAGTTAGCACTGCTGCCAAGGTTTTTCCTTTCAGGGCCATAAAGATAAAATACCATCGGATCCAGCAGTCCCGGTAGCAGCGACTTTGTTTAAGTAACTTCATAATGAGTCCCAGTTCTTCTCCCAACAGATGCCTTTGGTATAATATCCTGGAGTAGCAACGGAATAAAATAAATCTGCTTTTACAAACTCATAAACACATAGAAGGAAACGTAAACCAATTTCTGGTCTAGTTGAGGTGCGCTGAGACTTCACGGAGTGGCACAAAGCTCGAGTGGAGGCTGAAATTGCTCTTGAGCCGGTGAGTCCCTCTCTCCTCTCTCTCTGCCAACAGAGATGCTGCTCTTAACCCTTTGAAGGCTGTCTATGTAATTTTTGGGGGGTCTCTCTCCATGCACACATGCACTGTGATGTTGCTGTGCTGCAGGGGAGGTGGGAGAGATGTGCCTGGAAGTGCCCGGGTCTGATTTTGGGGATGCAGCCCCTGGGGACCCGCTCTGGTCACTCTGCTCTGTTCCTGAGCACCACCAAGACACGTTCTCATCAGCAGCCTGTCTTCGCAGGAAACAAATGCCCGTCCACCGTGTAATTAACCCAGTTAACAGAGACATTGATGCATGCTAACTCCAAGAAACCGGCTTATTATCATCACTGCTAATTAGCCATGGGAAAACAGACATGGGTTGCGTGTTTAAGGAGGAGGGGAAGAAGAAGTGGAAACCTGTTGAAACTGATTTTCCCCTTTCTTTTACAGCGCTAGCAGCAGAGCTGGGCTCTCCTCCAGCATCGGGCACCCTCCCCGTGCCTGCTCCATGGGTGAAAAAGTGCAGATTTTGGTGCCTGTCCCTTCCAGAGCTTGCTGCACCGCACGTGCTGCCCAACCCAGCAGCCCCACGCCCAGCACGCATCCAGCTCGCACTGCACAGCCCGTTGCTCTCCAAGGAAGCTCGCTCTGGAGTTTGCTGCCGCATTTAGTATTCGGAGAGGAGCCCAACTCGCTGATTGTGCTGATGGGATATGAAAGGCAGGATAGAGTTTTACTGCAGAGCAGTTGACCTTGCTCCAGAGATATTACCGATACACAGCTGCTATTCAACATTTCAAAACACTGTAGTCATTATGTGAATCTGTCTGCTAAGAGAAGCAATTAGACTTCAGAGCATTACGATCCACCATTTCAAACAAAAGCTGCACACACAGGTGGGCAGGGGGGCTCCCTCCCCATCCCAGCTGCTGGGGGCAGGCGGGTGCTGGCGTGGAAGACCCAGCAAGGCAGGGGACACAGACCCTGCCCTGCTTGAAACCGTGAGAGGATGAGGTGGCAGCACGCCCAGCTGGATGGATGTCCTCTGATACAGATGAGGGGCTGCTTGGCTGTGTGTTTGGGATGGCAGAGGGATGCTTCGAGATGGAACCTGGCCCGTGCAGGGCTTTTGCCTGGCCTTTGATCCCTTTAAACTCTTCTAGCACCATTAAGCACACTCACTGCTTGAGCCAGGGGGGCAGGATGGAAACCCTGGGGTCCTCACCAGGTTTAACAGATCTGTGCCCGATGTTGTTCATTCCAAGGCTCCCCTTTCAAACCCTGCTGCCAGAACCCAGCCAGAGCCTGTTGGATGAGGAAGATGAAGAGGACCCAGCTAGAGGAACCACAGACAGGGGACCTATTTCACTCAGACCCAGCACACACCAGAGCACCCAGACACGTCAGAGCTGCTGCCAGAGGCTCGCTCGCACTCATCCTGCGGGGAGGAACCGGGCACAAACCACGTCTGCAGCTGGGATGTGGGCACCCAAAGTGCCAGGGGGCAGAGGGAGAGCCTCCCCCTGAGCCCAGAGGCTCCCCTAGGGCTGCAGCAGCACAGGATACCTGGGGCGAGGCGGGGATGACAGGGAAGGTTTTGTGCTTACTACTGAGCCCTAATTATGCTGAAGGCCCGTATCACCGATTACACTTGTTCTGCTTGTACAGCACAGGGCTGGTGGCTTGTTTAACAATGCACGGCGCATTGTTCTCGCTCCAGCCCTTAAAGCCACAAAATTGATATTGCTTTTCCATGGGCAGAGAGATAAGGCGCGTTTAGTACACTGTCAGGGCCACGATACCATCGCCACACGGGGAAATTAAAAATCTTGACATGGCAACAAAGCCTCTCACCCCTCCGCAGCACATCGCGGGGCAGCGCTGCGTTCCCAGCAGGAATAGCAAAGAGGAGAGTGAGTGAGAAGACATCCTGAGGCAGTGAGAGAAAACAGCAGCAGCTCGTGCTGGGGAAGCTGGCCTTGCACCTGAGTCTGTTCCCAGAACTTTAAGCTCAGCCTTTAATACAAAAAACACCTTTTTTTTTTTTTTCTCTTGCTGTGCCAGCTCTCTGCAATAATCTCTGGGCACACAGCAAAAAGCCCGTGTTTGCATGGCAGCGGGTGCTGCGGTCAGGAGCGAGGGGTGGTTAAGAAGGGGTGAGAGACCTGGAAGGAGAATGGTGAGCATGAGATTGCCTCTGACAGGCAGAGGCGGTGGCAATTATTTTTTTTTTTTTTCCCTGAGATGAGATGCATTTTGGTCCTTCAGTGAAAAGCGCTGATTTGTCGCAACAGAACTATTTGGGTCTGGAGGCATTCATGATGAATTTCCTGGGCTGGAAAAACACAGTTTGAAAATTATCATGGCACCCCGGTCTCGGGTTATGCAGACACAAAGTCTGGCTGGGAGAGTCTCAGCTGAAATGGACCATTCCCCTCGAAGGTTAAACTTGCGTGCTTTAAAGAAAAAACCCGAAGCTCGAAATTGAAATGGAGCAATCTAAAACTATCGCAGTAAAGTGTGGAGTGACCCGATCTAAACTGCACCTCAATTGGTCATCTGGGGAAAATTGGCACTACTTTGGCTTCCTATCTCAATTTCTGATGGATTTCTGTCTGTAAGAAAAATCTTTTCCCCCGCTTTTCTCCCCAAAGGACCTGGGGGCTCCGGGGGTGGCTGTGCCAGGCTGGGCATCGTCTCCACGTGCTGCCTTCCTCCCTGCCCCGAGCAAAACCCATCCTTGCAGCACCATGGTGCTGGCTGCTGGTGGGAGCAGGAGGAGCCCCGCACCACGCACGTGGTTTTGTTGGAGCCAGGTGGCTCCAGGAGACTCAATACGAGGCTCAATACGAGGCGAATTAATGCAGTTTTAATTAAACTTACTTTTCTGCTTGTGTGGGCCTGGGGGAGATAAAGTGTTCAGAATCAAAACTGAAGATTTTTTAGGACCTGTGGGCCTTTCTCCTGCTCTCTCACTTCTCTCCCCGCTCTCCGTTGCTTCCTCATGTCATTCTGCTGCAGCAGCCCGGTGCTCCCGAGCAGGACATCTCAGCAGAGGCATGTGGAGCCAGGCAGGAGACTCCTGGAGGGCAGCGGAGAGCTGCTGATTGCATGAGGGAAGAGCAGAAAGAGCAAAAAGAGCAAAAAGAGGAGCCCCAGTGTGAGGGTATGGGCACACGGGGTGTGGGATCACTGCCAGCTCGACACGAAGCAGGGCCACAGGGCGAGGGATGACCTGAAGGTGGAACAAAATCACAGAGTCACAGAATCACAGAATGGTTCAGGTTGGAAGGGACCTCAAAGATCATCTAATCCCCACCTGCCACCTCCCACCAGACCAGGTTGCTCAACAGAAATAGAGGGGCAGGAGCAGAAGACATTAGCAGAGCCCAAAAGAAACTAGCACGGGCTTCATCCAAATATTTCCATCCTAAAACAAATAACATTTGTTGTCTGAGACTCCTGGCTCCCCTCCTCGAAGGCTTTCCCCTCCCTGCCGCTATCCTGTTAATGAAGTTGATAATGAGCCGAGCAAATCCTGCTGGATAAGGAGCTAATCAGGAGGCTGGAGCAGTGGAGCAGGGTTCATTTTTGCAAATCCAGAGATCTCTTTGCCGAGAAACCCCAGAGCACGGGGGCTGGGAGGGCAGTGTAAGGCAAGTCCAGGTGCTGCAGCGCTTTGGGGGCACAAGGCAAAAAGGAGGGGGTGCTTCAAAGGGAAATAAGCACAGGGAGAAACTGGTGCACGGAGGCATCAAATCCAGCTGCTGGGAGTTTTGGGACGTGTTGTCCTGCTCTGGGAAAGTCCCGCTGTGGTCTGGCTGGGACCCATGGGGCTTGAGAGTGGGTTTGTGCCCCCGTGAGCCCCCCGCCTGCTCTGCAGCCTGAGGGGGAAGGAGGCTGAGCCCAGCCCTGGCCAAGCCAAGAAGGCTCAGAGAAGGACAAGCTGGGAAAGAGCCTGCAGGGGAATGTGATCTCCCAGCAGATGTGTTCTTTTTTTTTGTGGAAAGAGCAAATGAATGCCTAAAATGAAGGTCTGAGGGCTAATGAGACCGTGTGGCTTGTCTGCATATACAAACATTAAATTCTTGCTTTTGTAAAGGGCAGGAATGGCATTCACTTGAGTCTGACCAAACTTCACCAACTCTCATCTGAAAAACACATTTTGTCATCTAATGATAGCCTTCACCCCAAAGAAAACAGCAAAGCAAAAGGGTGGACCAGCCACAGGGTAATCCCCAGAGCCAACCTAAATACTCTGCCTTGAACATAAAGAAGTTTTGAGTTGACCCAATGGGGAAATAAACAATTTTTCTGGCTCGTCACCAGAATATTGGCTTTCTCAGGTTCCTTAACTGAACCAGACCAGGCTGGTGTTGATGTCCTCTAGCTGGTATGGTCTGGGTGTGCAGGGGGAGGCTGAAGCAGGGACCCCTGCCCCTGGTTCTGGGGCTGTGCCATGCCCCGTGCTCTGCCTTCCCCTCCCCAACCCTCCCCTTCCTCCTCCAGATGAGGAGCAAATTCCAGAGCCTCTGCTTTATGCCAGTAACGACTCTCTGGAGCATTCCCATTTTCATAGATTTACTGGCTTAATGCTTTGTTAGGATGATAAAAGCTAGTTAATTACCCCGTATGAAAGCCTGCCTCCCCACCTGCCTTCCTCACCCCCCCACCCCCAGCCTCCCCATGGCTATATATTTATCTTTTGTTGGTTCATTTGATTTGGAGCTGAATAAATTGGAAAAGCTGGAGTGATTCATGTACTGTGGATTGCATATTGATCTGGCACACTTCCCTCCTTCCAGTCCCCATCCGTCACGCCGATCAATGGCTCCTTCTGGCTGGGCATCTGCGCTCACGGTGCCAGGGGAGGAGGGGAGGACCGGGGGGGATTTCTGTCTGCTGCACGGCCCCAGCCCAACCCCTGCTCTTTTGCCCCCGTTTTGCCATAAATTTGAACGCTGAGGACTTGTGGAGGAGGGATGGATCTGCTATATTCACGTCTCCCAGGTAGCTGGCCCACCTTGTCCTGAAACGCTGCACCAGAGGCAGCGTCACACAGCTTCGGTCGTGGTTTGGGGCATGGATCAGGCAGTGTTGCAGATGCTCTAGGGTTTGTGCAGTATGCAATCCCATTTCTGCAGCACTTTTAGGGATTCCTTGGCTGATAACGGAGCATTCAATGCCTCTGTCTCCATAGTGATGTCTTAACCTTTACCTTAATCTCCTGATTTCTCTCTTGAGCTAGCCATGCCTGAAAATATTCACCAGAACAGCTTAAAAATACAAGTTTCCTACTGCACCAGGTACAACTAAATAAGATTTCCCCTTGCTTGAGATGGGAAGGCACATCCTCCTGACTCGGTGAGTACCTGTATCTCTAGGCTCAAAAAGGGATTTCGTGATCGAAACAGAGGCTGGGGCCCAACCCCGTGCTCTCAGTTTTGGATTTCTGTGGCCAGGCTGTGCTCCAGCTGCCTTAGGGCCAAGGAACTGGAGAAGTGGTGGAGGAGGAGAGGTGCTGAGAGCTGCTGGAGCATGCACTTGCCCAGCTGCAGTTGTTATTCGGGGGGTATAGGGGATGCTGGTAGAGGCTGGATGAAAACTGCCTTTGACTCCAAAGGTTCAGATTTTCCTGGCAGGAGGCAAGGTGAGCGCAGGGAGATTTTCGGATTGAAAGAGAGGAGGCTCAAACACAGCACAGGCAAGGGGAGGATGAGGAGCTGCAAAAGGGGCAGGGACCTCTCAGAGCAAAGGGAAAAAAACAGGGGCAGAGACAAAGCAGCAAAAGCTTCCACATGTCAGAAGTTGGGGAGTGAAGCAATGTGTTGTTTTGTGGGCTACTAGAGAAATATTTCCTCCTACGTGGAAGAGCAGAAGGTTTTCCACTGAGACGGGGTGCTATCAAAGCAATATTGCTTTGCACCAGCCCAGCATCTTCCAGCAGAGCTCATAAAGCATTGCTCTGAGGTACAGCTCCATCATCTTCCTCAGCCACAGGGTCAGCCAGCATCTCCATGGCTAAATGGGGCCACTGGGACTGTCATCATGGGCCACCAGCACCATCCAGCCCAGTGCTCAGCCTCCCCACTCCTGGCTTTGGTCTGAACCACTTTCCTGTGGGGCTGGGTGATGCCATACAGAAATCTGGGTCTGCAGCACATTTTTCAGTCCCCTGGTGTTGGGAAAGCAGTTTTCAGCCTGGCACTGAGGTGGCAGGCACCAAAACGCTGCAGGTCAGTGATTTTCAGCCTGCAGTCTGGAGATTGTTGGGGGTCGACAGATTATATCTGAGGAGCTGCAAAAAGGAACGCGGAAAAGCCAACTTGTTGTCAGCAGGCTTAACTGAGGTCTTCAGGGGTCAGAAAAATGATTCCTCAATGGGAAATTTAACAGGATCAGAAATAAAAAAAAAAGAAGACTGAAAGCATGGTATGTGACTGAGGCTAAGTGCTCAAACAGAAGGATAATGCAGGAGAGCCTTGCAGTCCAGTTAATTTTAATTTCTTTCTATTTTTTTTCCAGGCTGGGCACCCCTTAACAGGACCAGGCTCTGTGTTGTGTCCCACGCCAGACCTCCTGAGACAGAGGAACCAGCCCTGAGCTCCCACACTAACACAGCAAATTCAGTGTATTAGGGTCAGGAAACCATCCTCTGCCACTGGCTCTATCTTGGACCAAAATTACATCCCTGCTCCCCCTCCAGGACCAGTCCCAGGCTGTTTGTGCCAGGAGCAGCATCACTGGGAGCAGCAAGGAGCATCCATCCCGTGTCGTGCCTCCCACCGCAGCCCCAGGGGACCCCGCTGCATCTCCACCTTTCCACGCAACTCCATCCTCACCTGAGGGTGCAGGGGGCTCATGTCCTGAAGCTACACGTGGTCCTGGCCGCCTCCATCCCACAGAGGCCCCCTCTTCGTGTCTGTACTAGGTACCCAGCCGAAGGGGAGACGGGGATGTCAGGCTGATAAAATCCTCCAGCAGTTTCAGATGTGCTAACACGTTCTGCCTGCCAGGCTCAGGGTGATGGGAGCATCTGACAGACAGCAGCTTCCCCGCGTGTTAAACATTAATAGCTTTCCAGCTTTGCCTCTGGATTTGCTGTTGCTGAGACCCGAGCTGCCTCTCTGGAGGTGTCAGCCCGCGACAGAGCAATTACTGCCCAGGCTCAGCACTTCTGAAGGGGCCCGACGGCTGCAGCACAGAGAGGGAATGGATCGTCCCGGAGTAATTAAAGGAAATATTGGGGCATGAAGGGATGGAAACAAGGTTGTGTCATGCAGCGGGGGCAGAGGACAGCTGCTGGGACGGTGAATCAGTCTCCACCGAGGAAGGTGAGTGGTCTGATGGTCTGATTTCGGAGAGATGTTATCTCCAAGATCAGATGGCTCAGGGGACCTTGGACACAAGCTGGTGCCAAGTCCAACTCAGCCACCTTCCTCACCTGCCTCCCCCTCTTCCCATCCTGCATCACCTCCCAGGAACACATCCTCACCCTCACCTGATGCATTTCTGCACATTTTTTTTTTTTTTCCGTTTTCTTCTTTTCCTCCTTTGTATATGATTCACAATTTTGTCTTTTGGGATAGCTCATGCCAGTGAAATATGTCTTTTCTGTGAAATTTCGCCAAGCTGAGGGTTTTCCCTGCTGCAAATATCTGAAGCTGCAAATGTTAGAGGTTTTGGTACAAATCTGCCTTCGAGATTTTCACCATTTGGAACCCATTCAAGATTTTCTTCATGGCCACGTGATCTTTCACATAGGCTAGATCTGAAAACAAACTCATTTTCTCTGCCAAAAAAGGAGGAATCCTTTCATGAAAACAGGATAAGTTCCAATTCAGCAACGATCCATGTAAACACCAAAATACAGGGTGCCATCTTTCATAAATCTAGGCATTAAAAGATCAGCTAGCAGAAAATGGCACGATTGCTTTGAAACCTACACCATTTGCACTGTTGCGTGGAGAAACACGGATGCATGAAACAAAACCAGCAGGACACCGGTGCTAATTACTGGAGAAGCCATCCCTCCTGACGCAGTGCATCTGTAGGTCTCTCTCTGCCTCTCCTGCTCACTCTTTTTTTGGCTTTAAACAGCACTGATGGACAATTTTTGCTCCTTCTTGCAGATCCTTTCCTCCCAGGGGAGAACATCCTCCTCCTCTCTCCTTCTTTGCTGCTCACGGACGAGCACGGACCCTTCCCCATGCCCATCTCCCCTCGGTCCCACTCTGGTTATCCATCGCCTGAGTGCACCTGGAAACCCTACCCAAAAATTCTCACTTGTTAAGGCCATGGCCATGCTCTGGGGGATTACGTGGCCTAATGGCTGCATCCCTCTGCTCTTCCAGTAGTTACATTACTGATACTATGAGAGCTCAGAGTCCCAGAAAAATCCTATAGGGTCACTTGTGTGTTTGCTGCCACACAGCCCTTTTACTCCCCTCGCTCCATGGGCACAAAGCTCTCATCTAGCTCCAGGCACGTATCGCTGCCTTCCAAAGACTGACCTGAATTCATCAGGGACAAGGCCTGTTGCTTTAATCTTTAGAAGAAGTTTGCCTCCACTGTTCCTCCCCCAAATACACACTTTATTATAGTGCAAATGGAAGTGTCTATTAATTCTCTCTCAGTTGTTCATCTGGTGAAATTATTGAAGAGGGAGAGAGCAGGTAGATGCTCTCCTGAATTAAAAGGAAGATAAAAAAAAAAAAAAAAAAAAGGAAAAAGCCTGGTGGTATTTCTCTTTCCTGCAGCAAGGGACTGGAGGAAAGGCGATGCTTTGAGCTGGGGAAGACACCAGGCACTGTGTGTGGGGTCCCTGCACTTTGTGCAGGTCCAGGAGCTGGGTGGGATGCACAGGGCAGGGTGCTGAGCCCTGCTGTAGGCACCAAACCTGGATAAATCCCTTCCCCTCTGCACTGTTGTGCCATGGTCTCCTTAACCACAACCTCACCAGCTATTTAACCTCCCCTGCTGAGATCGACTTGGAGGAGAGGAGGGCAGAGGGAAAAAGAAACGGGGTTACATATTTGCCAGCCTGTAAATATTTATGAGGACTATGAACCAGATTAATTTCCATGCACCATTTCACCTGCGATGCTTTCCTTCCATATTTATGTAAGGGGAAAATAAATAAACAAAAAGAAATCCAAATATCTAGTTTCTTTTAGATGGTGCATGAACTACCTGTCATTTAAATCAGGATGCAAAGAGACTTCCTCTGCGTCTTTCTGGCCAGCAGGAATCCTTTTCTTTACTCTCATCTGTTTTTTAGGATCCAGAGACCAATGGGGAATTTTTGGGAGAGCCAACAGCAGCCCTTGCAGGATGAGTTTTCTTACAGTGTACGAAATCCCAGGCATTAAATCAGAGAGAAAAAGAGTTTGCTATTGCTGCAGCATCAGAGGTTGAGGGTATCATTTTAGGGGCAAGTGCTGCCACCACTGCAGCTCTTCAGCCTCATCCCAGGTGGCTGAGATTTGTTACTGAGAAAGACACTGCTGCTATTTGGGTACCCCAGTCCCCCTGGGAAACATTTTCTCATTGTCTCTAGGAGAAACATAGTCAAGTCTGTTTCAAAAACTAGTTATCGGCATAAATTATCATTTAAAACCCTCTACAGTTTACATTTCCACTTATAAAATCTCCTGTTAGGATTATTTGATAATGCAAATTCTCATCTACTGTCTTAATAGACCCTTCAGTGCTGGGGTGGGTTTTGATTTCAATTGCTTTTTTTTTTTTCCTCTTCTTCTAGTGATAGGATCTGCTATACATATGACAGATTTGTCAGCGGAATTTTAACAAATAATATTAAATGAACTTTGAATGCCATTTGTATTGTCAGTTTTTAATTTCAAAAGTGTCACCCTATTGCATTTGGGGAATATGTAAATTAACAGTTTACCTCGTAAGTTTTATAGCAGCCCAACGTGTCTAGAATACTTTCTGCCGACATTTCTGTTTATTTAATCCTTGCAATATAAGGGAAAGATTAGCTGTGCGTATTTTGTATATTTGTTTTATAATGGCTTGTTTTTTTTCATTAATGAAATGATTTAGAGTTATGCAAAGCAAGGTACGAACTGTATTGGAAGTTGGCTGTGAAACACACAGCTTGGGGGGAAAAAAACACAGGCTAAAGGAATGGAAAGATATTGCTGTGCAACAGCATGTAATAAGTCTTTAAACCCCTGCATTCATCTGGCTTTACAACAAGAGACATAAAAAGAGGCACTGACCATGCATGCTGCAGCTGAAGTACAAGCAGGAGGGATGGGTAATTTGGACATCCAGACTCTGTTCCCATTAGGGAGATTTATGTTGTGGTAAACCACTGCTCCTCTTCGGGAAAGAACAGTTTGCACGTGGGTAATGCTTTCCCTGGGTCTTACAAGTGTTTAAGGAACCCAGGAAGACGCAGCAGAGGGTGAAACTTCATTCTGGGGGAAGCTTGCGTAGAACTGTCAATAACACTTAGAGGGAAAAGGGAAAAGGATGGTCTCAGGCAGTGTGGAATGGGCTGAAAACTCGTGTCTGGGCATCGCTTAGGAGAACAGCACCGTGGTGGGGACTCGGTCAAAAAGGAAGCCCTGTGGGCAAAGCCTGAACCCTGCAGGGGGGTTTGGGAGCCCTGGGGACTTGCCTGCAGACTTTCAGGTGCATCTCCATTAATTACCACAAGCCTGGGTACGTGGGGCTCTGGGCTCTGGGCACGCAGTGACTGGGGCACACGTTGGTTTGTTCAGACAGAGGCCAGGAATTTCTGCAAAAGGGGCATTTCCTGGCCTTTCCAGGACAGGACAGTGCTGGCAGGCTTTGGGGCGTGCTGCAGGCTGGGGGACCTGGGTATAGGGTTGTTGGCAGCTGCCAAGGGTATGCACAGGGTGAATGTGTCCCCTCAGTGTCATGCTGGTGGAGGGCAGCAATCACTGCCACCTGCAGCAGCTGCCTCACGCTGGAGGTTGAGTTTCGGCAGCCCCTTTACAGCCAGAGAAATAACTCCCTTTGGATCATTTCCTTACACCGGCTTCATGACCCATGCCAGCGTGCTCGAACACAAGAAGGGATCGTCGTGTTAATTGCAATCCTCTTGTTATGCAAAGTCATCAGCAGCCTAATGTCCCGTGTTATTACCGGGAGCTGCAGACACCTCGACTCGAACAGGAGCCAGGATGTGTGCAAGGAGCCCCGGTGAGCGGCAGCTAGAGACGGTGACAGCACCGGGGAGCACAAGGCTGTCCTGAAAATGCTCCTCTCTTGCTCTGCCACGTGTTCCTGAGGCTCAGCATCCTCCTCTTCCACTGGTGCCTAAGTCCTTGAATCACCTGCTGCCATCGCTGCCGGCATCTGTGCAGCCTCGCAAATATAGAAGAGGTTTTACAATGAAGCACTCCTTGCCCTCTGCAGCCGGTGCTTTCCTCCTCTGGGCATATCCCAGGCTGGTGGAGTTTCTTTTCCTAACACTGAACCAAAGATGTGCAAACTGTCACCTCCGTGCCCTGCTGTCTGTGCAATTCCCCAGATTCAAAGGGCTATTAGGGAGCCCTTCATCTGCATCCAAAAAATTGCCTCCCTCTCATCCTCCAGAGCCATCTGTCTGGCACTCAGCTGCTCTTGTGTCACATCATCGTGATCAGACACGGGTCAGAGGTGAGATCAGAGGCTGAAAAGGGAGTGCACAGAGGCACTGAGGAGAGCAAAACTGAGCAGAAGTCGGAGGTGCCCTTTGCCTGCTGAATATATTTAGCTATGGCCAGAATCCATGCAGAGGGATGAATTGCAGCCTCCCGTGGTCCCCCTGTGTTTTTCCAGTGGGTACGCATTCCCCTGTGAAATTTCACCTGTGTAAGCTCTGTAGAGGAGGAATGAAGCCGGTTTTCCTTGTCCCCTTTCACACAACCCTTGGAAGCAGCCCTGGGGGATCGGCTGGCCACCAGCAGCCAGATGATGCTGTGATGCTATGGATGGCCGATTCCCAAACCCTGCTCTGAAATACCTCCTCCCACCCAGCTTTCCTTGAAGGTGTGATACCTGAACCTAGTTCAGATCCCACTTTTACCAACCACCCCCGAATTAAAGAGCTCTCTCCGAGCTCCCCCTCCTCAGCTGACCCCAGCGCGGGGCTTTGTGCTCTTCAGTGTCACCACAAGATATTTCTGTCATTTCTGAGCATCTGTCCCAGAAAACGTGGGGTCTCAATCACCCGTAACCAGCAACCCCTTCCTGCTGATGGAGAGGGATGAAGGGAGAAGGTGGCGTAAGAATGCTGCTGTGGTGCGTCACCCACGAGGAGGATGCAGGGAGGGCTTTCCCTGTAAGAACCACATGGAGAGATGTATTTTTTAGGCAGAAAATCTTTTAACACAAACTAACCTCGTTCAGCTCCTCGTCCCTGAGTGACTCTGCGGGGTGGCTGCGCCCTCCCCGGTACCTGCTGTCCTCTGTCGTGAGGAATTGCTGCTGGAAGAGCACTGGGGGATGCAATAATTCGGATTATTTGCACAAAGGGAGCCCCTGCCCTTGCATGGCAGGCAGAACAGGTCTCAGAAGACTCCTTTGAGTTTCAGGCAGAAGCTCTGGATAAAACATTGCTCGTGGTACGGTGTCAAGTGTGTCGTGGCAGAACTGCTGGCGAAGAGGAAAGGCCAGCTTACAGGGCTCATATTTCTCTCACTGCTCTCTTCAGCTCACAGCCCTCCAAAACTGGTGGCCTCCCAGGCAGTGGGAGAGAGACAATTACCTTCCCGTTTTGGCCCTCTCCTCCCCTCCATGGCTCCTGCTCACACATCCTGACACCTTCCCGTTTATCTGCTTTTTTTCCTCTCCTTTTCCCTGAACCTCCCTTGCCTTTTCTCTTTAAGCTGCAGTGGCAGCAGTCGGGTTGTGGGAGCCTTCAATTTCCTATTCAGCGCATCATGGAGCAGTAATTTTCTGCACTTCCATAATTAGGGGAATTTTAAGCAAACTACCCTGCGGATGATTACAGCCGGATTCAATTTCTGTTGCTTTGATCACCAAAGGACGGAGACGTTCCTTGAATATTTGGCGATGTGCTCAGCCTCGAGAAGAGCCTCGCACCAGCTGCCTCCTTCCCCCCTTCCCTCCCCACCTTGCTCCCTTCGCCCCCCTCCCAGCCCCAGGCTCTGTCCTGCTGCTGCTTCTGGAGCTCAAGTGGCAGCAAATGCCCCTTCCCGACAGATGAAGCTCTATTAAAATCAGGATGTTTTCCCCGCTAAGAGGCAGCACGGTCTGATTGGCAGAGCATGACTTCAGGAGAAAGCAGCCAGGGAGTTTAATTTCCAGGCGCGTGCCTCGGTTTCCTTATCTGTAAAACACCAGGGCTGAGGGATGGGGCAGTTATTTGGTGCTTGGCTCTGCCAAGGCTCCAACCTGCGCTGTCCCAAGGGCAACGTGCAAGCCGGGCTTGTTGGGTCTGCAGGTTGCTTGGGAAACCCGATGAGATCAAGGTGGCTTTGAAGTGATAATTGCTTCTTCCCGTTTTTATCAGGTTTAACACCCAGGAACAACCACGAGGCCTTTTGCCATCACCTTTTTGCTTTAGCCACGCTCCAGCTATCTCTGTGATCGTCTCCTCCATGCAGCAGGGCTGGGGATTCATCCACCAGAGGAGGGTCCCGTGCAGTGTGAAATCGGCTCTGGTTGCACTCCAGAGCAGGGTGGATGTGCCCTAGGACAACTCCTGTGATTCCTGAGCATCCTTGAGTGTCTAGGGAGAGCTGCAGGGGGGGCAGGAGATGAGCAGATACACAGCAGGGTTGAAAGAAGAGGACAGAGCTGGGAAGATCAGCAGACAAGCATCAATCTCAGCATCTCATGGCCGTGCAGAATGGCACAACAACGTGCCAGAGCCACCACCATCCCTCCCAGGGCAGGGGAAGGTCCCGTGGCAGCTCCCACGGGTAGCCGTGCCCATGGGAGATCACTTTTCCTCCTGCCTTCCTGCTCCCCAACGTGAGCGCGACGGGCTGTCAGCTCCGGTGTATTAATAGACTATTAACGCTTCCAAGTTTCCTGAGCCGCGTGTATGGGTTTTCCATAGGTTAATTAGGCCATATTTCAGGATAATTACAGCTGTATATTTCTACAGTAATTAAGTGGCTTTAAAACATACCCACAATGTGGCTCACTGAATCATAATTAAACTTCCTCTGCCTCCTGCTATACACTATGGAACTAATACCCATAAAAGACCCAACGCTGCTCCTTGCCAGCAGCAAATTAGAGCTCACAAAAATAATCTTATGGAATGTATCTTTTTTATAGAATCATGTACAAATTAATTCAAAATGAATATTACATGAGTCATCAAAATGCTCCAGCTTCCTTCTCTTTATTTATATTTATCCTCCCACGTGAACTGTCACCTGGGGGGGACGGCGGGGATCCAGGGCGAGGGGAAAGTGACTCACTCAGGCAATGCCTGCCAGTGGTGGTGTGCTTTCCTCTTCCCTCCCATCACGCTGGGGAAGGCTTCAGGTCCACGGAAAATGGATGGGGACACCTCTACCAGGAGCTGAGGTCTGTGGATGCAGCCCTGGTGGCACCAAGCAATGCCTGGTGGCATCTCCTTCTTTGTCACGGTTTGGCTTGAGGACTGAAGTCCCCTCTTCTGTCCTCTGCTGGTTTTAGGCACGGATATCAGGTGCCCTTTCAGCCTCCAGTTGTGTCAGACAAGGACGCCAGCCCCTTCTCTGCGAGGTTTGCCATTCCCTAAGCGAGCCAGCAAATGAACAAAATTCATTTCCCATCTATTATCCCCCATGGTGAAAGTTCAGCAGTTTAAAAAAAAAAAAAAAAAAAAAAAGGTTATAAAAGGGTTTCCAGGCCCTATAGGGTTAGATAAAGGGAAATGTCTTGGCCAGCAGGCTTCAGACAGTATCTGTTTGCATTTTTCAGCAGATTGACTCCGGTTGTATCTACATGCCTTTGATGTGAGCTTGCAGCAAACATTCCAGCGGATGAATTAATAATTAGATGGAGCGGTGATGGGTACTCTAGAAACAAAATTATATAGATAGGCAGATAGACGGACGGATCTGTCTCCCTGAGAGAAGTGAATTTTAAGCAACGTTACAGCACATTAGTGGAAATCAAATGTGATATTCTTATTCACCCTGGAAACTCATTCCAGGGGTTGAGTTCAGCCGCTCGGGAGGCAGACGCGGCGCCGTGTGAGCAGCATGGCCAATCCTCAGCAGCTCTCGCTCCCAGCCCTGAATGTTTGCAATGAATTCCTGCTGCAAAGCAAAGCAAATTCAAGACTTCCACCAGGGCCAGGGTTTCACACCCAGCGTCCCCCTGCCGTTCTCCCGAGTAACCTCACCTAATGAATAGACTCTGGGAGAGACATCTCCGTGCAGAGAGCTTGCCGACAGGAGCGGAAGCCAAATTGCAGGATTATTGATGAATTATTCAGCCCGCTCTGCCTGTAACACTGACATGTGAGTCAGGAGCTTAACGCCCTGAGGCACCACATTCATTGTGGGAGTACAAATCCTGGAGTGCTGGTTTATAATCAACATATTGCATAAACGCCTCTTGCTTGTGCAAATCAATTTTTGCTAGGTCTCGGGCCTTAATCTCAAGTGCATCCTGCTTGGGAACTAAAAAAAATATGAAGTTTTGGGTGGGGCTCATCCCCCGTGGCTCACATCAGAAGTTCATCTCGAGCAAGGAGGGCAGGAGAACTGCTCGGCTCATTCCTTATTTATTTGTAATGAGTGAGAGGGGAAAAATGCAACAAGACAACTCAGGTGAGGTGTAAGGAAAAGCTTTCCAGTTGTACGAGGAGCGAGGCATGGGAACAAGTCATCCAGGAGTCACCGAACCTCCTCCCTCAGAGGCGTGCGAAGTGGGCATAGCACCTGCCAAGGACGTTTGGATGTGTTTGATTCTGCTCCAGTGAAGGAGGGAGGGACGCGATGTTCTCCCGAGGTTCCTCCCAGCTGTGCACGTCTAAGAGAGAAAGGAAGGAAATTAAATTACGGGTCAGCTGAGACAAGCCTCGGTTTTGATGAAGATATTTCAGAAACATCACCAGGAGCGGGAGACATCAGCCTCGGCAACAGGCAGATTCCCCAGGATGGATGAAACCAGGAGCTACGGCAGCATCCTCAAAAATGACCGGAATGGGGTCGTTGTTGGGCGTGCAAGTGAAGATTTTTGAAGCTGCTTGGAAAATCCGGGTGCTGTGCCCCCGACAGCAGGCAGGGAGCCGACCTCTCCTCCTGCCCGGGTTCCTGGCCAGTGCCTGCCACGTGCCACCAACCCAGCTGTGGTTTTGTGCTCGTTCCCGGGAGGGTTTTCTGGCTCTGGTGGAAACACAGGGCCCTATCTCGATGCAGCCTGCAGTGCTGAGATTGGGAAGCGCTGTGCAAAGTGTCAGCAGGTATCATTAATCGCTCCTCGGTGTTGCTGCAGACTTTTATGTGGCAGGCAGTGCAATCTGTAACAAGCTACTGTCACTGTAAAAATGTTCCTGTGCATTTGTGGCGGAGCCGGAGGGCAGATCAGAAGGGAAAAAACATTTGCAGCTGCCGGGTGAAGGGGGCTGAGGCTTTACAGGTGCTGGCAGAGGTGTGGGCAGGAGACAAGGCTGGCTCCCTGCACACAGATGGACTTCACTGTAGTTTGGAGGGCCTGAGAGAGGCACTCAGGTCTTTTCCTGCAAGTAGGCAGCAGCAGTGCTCCTGTGGTGGCTTTCAGCAAACTTGTGGGTCGGGCCATGAAGCCAGGTCTTTGGGTTTTGATTTTGAGGGCTGAAAAGCTCAACAGCCCTTCTGCTGCAGGAGGAGGGTCCCTGAGGTTTGGGCTGCAACAAGTGCAGCCTTGGGGAGCCGGTGCCCACCGCACAACAGCTCCCCAGGGCATGGATGATCTCCCCAAATGGAAATTGAGCTGAGAGAGGAAAGAAAGGAGAAAAAAGGAGAGAAGCTGGCCAGGGACATCTTTCCAGCCAGCAGCTCCTCCATGGCCAAAGGCAGCCCTGCTCCCAGCTCCTGCTGCATCCCTTGTCCCGACACAGGGGGCACAGACCCCAAGTGTGCCATTGGCTTGCTGGTAGAGCTGGTGATGATTAAAGGAGAGAGTGGAAGCTTTTTTTCTATCAGGAAGGCTACTACCTTTGGCAGTTTTAATAAACCGATAATCAAACAAAGAGCAGAGTGCAATAAATTAGCATCTTTTACCAGGAGCCAGGCCAGAGAGTTCTTCTGAAGCCGTCACCGGTGGTGTAAGCGGTACGAAGGAGGGTGGGCAGAGGAGGGAGCAGTGGAGGGGAGAAGCAGGAGGGGAAAAAAAAAATAATAAAGCATTTAACCCCGCTTGTTAGACATGCGAATCCTGCGTCTGCTTTGCGACGGCCGTACACCATGTGCGAGTGCTGATAAGGCCCCGTGTGAAATTGGCAGCGCGGCGTCTCCCTGCCACAAAGCGCCTCGCCACGGCACAGATAAAGGAGCGGGGCCGGCTGAGCGGGGCGGCATGATTAAAGGAGGCGGGAGAGGTGAGGAAAGCACCATTAGGGCCGCTATTAGTTAATGAGCACGAGTGTGACGGGGCGCACGGTGTTTGCACGCACGCGGGCACGCCAGATCATCGCGGGTGCGCGTCCTGGTGCATCCAGCTCAGAGCTCTGCTGAGGGCGAGTGGGAAGGGGAGAGGTGTGCAGCCCTCAGGGAATCCCAGCAAGAGGTTTCAGCTCTTGGAGAAGCCAGCTGTCGGTTTCTCCTCCTCCTCTCCCCAGCTGGGGGACCCCAGAGCAGTACCCACTCAGCCCAGTGTTGTGCTGAAGGGTTTTGAAGCACTTGGCCCCGGGCAGGCTGGCTAAACCCGAGCAGATGGCCACATTACCCCTGCAAAAGAGCAGCAGCGCTCCCGGTGCATCAGCAGCCCCCCGTCCAGCCTCAGCCTTCCAATTTTCTCTGCAAGCCTTTGACAGCTGCTCCCGGGGAAATTGCACCCGCGTGGCGAGCCGGGGTTAGAGAGACGTAGCCCTCACCTCCTTTTCATTACCAATAAACACGCGCTGCCTTTGTCTTCTGAAGCAATTTCATAGCCGGTGCACAAACACGGAGCCATCAAAGGAGCCTTTCACTGGGCTGGCACCAGAGACAATGGGAAGCAGATACACCTTCATCAACAAAGAGACACATTTCCATTTTGATAACAAATGTCTCTGGCTCCCCATTGAACACCCGCTTCTTGTTTTGCCTCTGTTTTCTCTCGCCTTCCCCGAGCCAGCGAGAGGAGCCCGCCAAGCAGAGGGGCTGCACAATAGCATCTCCCTCTTGCTCCTGATGCCAATTGCTGCGCCGACAGATCTGATGGGCCTGCCCGCCACGGTTTGCATTTCATCCTAAACGGGAGAGAGAGGGGGGAGAAAAAAGGCCTTATTTTCCTCCCTTCAGTGTTATCTTCCTCTTTCATGTTCTCATTACAATGCCACCATGGTGATAGGAACGGAGAGATCCAGGAGCTGCCAGCAGAGACGGTTTCTGCACGTGTGCCTGCCCAGCTGCGGGCATGCAGGGCAAAGCGTGGCTCCTGCTGGCCTGAAGTGCTGCCAGCTCACACCGTGGCCACGCACAGCTCCCCGGGATGCTCTCTTGGGGCTGCCTTGGGGCACGAGGGGCACGAGCACAGGGCTGTGGGCATGGGGCTGCCAGCCACCGACACGCATGGTACCGACAACATCCCTTTGGGAACGGTGGATGTGGCCCCAGCTGCACAAAGATGAGCAGGTGGCTATTGCAATTAGGGGCCTCCACCTATTTCTTCATCATATTCCTGCTTTGTCTTCTCCAGTAAGCATCTCAAGCATGTCCTCAGAGGATCTCAGGCCCCCTGCTCTGTGGGGGCACGAGCTGAGCCTGCTCCCTCCAGACCCTGCTGCCAGAGGGTCCTGCAATGCGCTTGGAGCGAAGTGGTGGACTGAGCTCCTGCCTTTGCTGCCAGTGAGTGGCAGTCCTGAGCAGGGCTCCAGTGCCAGGAACTGGCCAGAAGGATGCTTGGTCCTTCTTTATATCGATCTCCGGTAGGAAAATGCAAACGAGCACTAGCAACTCCCTCTTGTGATGGCGAAGAGCACATGCATACACCTGCTGCTGTCCTCAGGAGATGGACGGGCTGCGCTCCTCAGAGCTCGTTTTCATGGCCACTGTCTCATCTACTGACTCTTCTGGCTCTGCCAAAATTTTCATCCACAGCCACAGAGCATTTTCCTTACCAGCCTGATCCTGGGAGGTTGCACAGGTGTTTTCTCCTTCACTGCAGCACCTATGGGTGACATGATACAGCATGGAGGGAGAAGCGGGGTTGGATGGGGAGGCTGGTTTGGAAGAAAGAGAGAGGCAAGGAGACAAGGAAAGAATTGGTAAAACCCACTCTAATCTGAGAAGAACCTAAGAAGAGAGAGAGTGGAATGTGAAGAGGGTAAAGAAAGACACAGGAGAGCTTTTTTAAAGGTAGGAAGGAATGAAGAAAGAGTGGCGAAGTGATGAAAAGAGAAAGGGAGAGGAGAATTGCATATGATGGATTGTACACCAGGAATCCAAGATCAAAATGCCAACTAAATTAGGGTATTATAGGTCACTGAACAGAAACGGCACAATGGCTGAGTCTCTAACAAAGGTTAAAACACGGAACAAAGACAAAGAATGGCACAATCCAGAGTCAGTGACCATAAACTCCAACAAAAGGGAGGGCGTCGCAGAGATGATGGGAAAGCAGAAGAAATCGTTGCTTGCAATCAGTGTTCAGCGGGTCAGATTGGAAATAAATGTGCCTTTCAGAGCAGGCATTGTAGATGCAAACACAGATGCAGGTCTGACAACATCTTCCAACAACGTTATTACACTTAAAACACTTGGTAGGGATGAGAAGCCAATGTCAGCTAAAAAAACAGAGAGAAATATGCTTAAAAAATACAGAATTGCATATGAACATGGAATGAAACAACATAAAGAAGCCCTGCTTTCTCTGAGCTGCTGCATACAGCTGCCTGGGAATTTTTCAGTAAAATCAGACTTTGGTTGGAAAATAACAATTTAGCTAAATTGAAGCCCTTTGCACTGGAAAGGGCGGTTTTGCTAAGCTTTCGGGTTTGTAAACATTCACAGAAAAGGTTTGAAATTGTTGAAGGATGCCCGTGTTAGCCTGGTTTCCTAAGGTGGGGGAGCTTATGAGATCACCCCAAATAGAGGTAAGGAAGGTCTTTTTGCTGGGCCTAGACAGGGGGGTCACCACATCTCACCCTTGTTTTGAGACAATCGGGTCACTGCCAAATGCTGGCAGAAGCAACCACCAGCCCTCTCCCACCCAAAAACCTGGACAAAAAGGCAGTGATGGGATCCTGCTGCCTGTGCTACAGGACTTAATAAACGTTGACATTTTTACAGAGAGCTGTCTACGTATTTTATTGGCATTAATATGATCTACGCAGGATTAATGGGATACCCAAATCGCTCCCCATGCAAGTAGAGGCAAATTTGCTCTTGCCTCTTATTTTGACTACAAGCCCCCTTCCCTGCAGTGCTGTGGTGATGGGGCAGGAGGGTGCAGCCCCCTGCAGCCCCCTGAAGCCCCCCAGCCTTTTGCCAGCCCCGCTGCTCAGCCCCTCTCACTTTCCCTTTTGACCTGCCTTATTTTTAGCTGCCTCTCCGAGCTGCATATTTCCTCAGCTTTGATCGCAGCGTCTGAGGTAGCAATAGCAAGTGCAATTTCCAAGCTACGTCTCACGAGTGGCTTGGAATAAAAAGCTCTGCATCCCCTCCTGGACACAACCGTGCAGAGGCCATCACCTTCCTCTCCTTTAATCCCATGGGCGCCTCCTTGAATTTCTCCCCAGCCCCAGAACGGACAAATCCCCTTGCCCACAGCTGTTTATTCCCTGTTGGAGCAGCTGGGATTTGCAGCTCTATAAAAGCCTTGTAGCAGCACGGGGGCCCCAGGCGCCCTCCTGAGTAACATTACTCAGTACGGAAAGGATGTGTCCAGGGAGGACACCACTCAGAGCCCCTGGGCTGCCATTCTTTGAGGTCACCTCATCTGTCTGGTGGCCCCGCTGGAGAAGCCAGCCTCAGCCCATCACCTTTCTAATGGTTTTGTACCTAAAACAGTGTTTTGTTTTTTTTTTTAAATTTTTTATATATATATATTTTTCCCCAGCCTTCCCTGCAAGCCCTGCAGCCCCCTCCCTCCTCCTGCTCAGGTGGGTGAGCAGGGAAGGGCTTGGCCAAGACCCTGTTGAAGCTGCAGCTGGAGAGACAGAGAGGTCTGCACCATATTAAGGGGATTTAGGAAGGGGGACTGTGTAGACCGATGTGTTGTGAAGGAGAGGCTGAATTCTTGAAAGGAGCAGGAGCGGGGAGAAGAAGGTTGTTTGAGGAAGAGCAGAAAAAAAGCACAGATAAATGGCCAGGCCAGCTCTGTGCACGGCCTCTGAAGGGTCTCCGTGCAGCTCGGACAGCTGGAGACTCGCACACCTTGCTGTTTTTACACAGGATGGCACGGCCACAAACAAAGGCCTGGCATTTGGGTGCGCAGGGGGGAGCCCAGCAGCTGGCGAGGGGCTTGGGCCAGATGGCGGGCAGGATTAGAGGCGCCTGATTCTGCAGAATGCATCGGGAACTTGGATGATCTAATATCGCTCCAGATGTGACATGCCTAAATCCACGGGGAGGAGCTGTTTCGGGGGGAGGAATGGTCCCTGCCAGCTCCTTCCCTGGGAAGGAATTCCCTCGCCTCGCAGGGGGCAGGGGTCTGGGAGCGCGGGGAAGGAATTACAGCATCGAGCTGGCTCTTCCCTGGCAAACCACACAGGGAGCCTTCCCAATCTGCAGCTCCCGTGCCCCCCCACGCAGCCATTTGGGCTATGAGATTTTTTTTAAAAATGCCTTTATTACAGGGATTATTATCGCAAATAGGTTAAACCATCAGCGACAATGCCAGCTACCCCGAGGAGAAAAAAAACAGTGACTCGGTGACCGACGATTTCAACCAGCTGCCCACCTCCCCTCTCCCAGCCCTGTTCTGCCTAATTCAGACCTCAGGCAGATGCCTCTTGGCTATGATCTGCCATGCACTAAAAAAGCCTTATAAATAACCACAATTGTTCCAAGATTGCCATCTTGCTCGCTCGCTCGCTCTCCGAGGCAGATTCCAAGGCCTCTGTTCGTGCCGGGGAGAAGCAGAGGAGGCTGCTCGAATCCTTTCTGCCCTGAGCTCCCCCAGCTTCCAAAGTGTCCCCTGCCCTGCAGCCCTTGGGAGCTCTGCACCCCCTTTTTGCTGCATTTGGGTTTTCACCCAGCACTGACTATTTGATTGTGAGAGATGAGGCTGGGGAAACATCCCCGGCTGCAGATGGCTCCCACTCATGGATGATGCTCCCAGCCAGCCCTCCTTCACAATTAACTTCATCCCCTCCAGCTCAGCACAGACGGAGACCCTGATTTCCCATTTCCCCGTCCCATCATGTAAGGGCAGGAGGCACGGAGCACCCTGGCACCCCCGGGAGCACAGGCTGCTTGCTCCATGTGTCGGCACAGCACCGGCCCCCAGCAGTTCCTCCCCGTCTGGTTTCTGTGATGGGGAAACTTCAGAGGCAGGGAGTGTTTTCCAAGAAGGATTTTGAGAGAAGGGAAGCAGACAATCCCCCGGAGCTGGTTTATGGTAGTTTTACACTTACCAGCTGTTTGCACATGAAATTGTTTCATGCGATTAGGCAGGTAACAGCACCTTTAAGCCCTGTGTCAAATATTATTACGCAATAAAATAAAACCCTGAAGGAAATCGCCTTGACACACACCCTGATTTACACCCCGCACCGTGAAGATAATTACATTTCAGTTTGATATATAAGAGGCAGCAGAGGAAGCCTGCAAAGGAGCCGCTTCCTGCAGTACCTGCTCACTCTTGCTAATCGCTGTCGTACAGGAATCAGACAAACGTTGGCCTGCAGAGACACCAGGATTACCAGGGAAGGACAGCTCTTGCTCAGCAGATGTCAGGGAGGGCGAGCAGTGTGACCTTTCCCTGCTTCTCCATTTCCTAAATAAGCCCCCCGCCACCCTTGCAATTTTTTCATCACCTCTTTAAAGAACAAAAGCCAGCAAAAGTGGCTGAGGGTGCAGCTGTGAGTGTGTTTGGAGATTTATCTTTTTGGACCAGGAAATATGAGTTCTTCTGGGAGGGAACTCACTTTCTAAGAGAAGGGACAAGTATTCCTATTCCCAGAATAAGGGAATGAGGCTGTGCTTAGGTCTTATTCTGCCTCTAACCTAGCTCAGGGGAAGAAGCGCTGAGCTCAGTGGTCACTGGAGCTTATCTCTAGTCCACCCTCACCTTGCTTTAGTGCTGAAAGAGTTCTCCTCCTCCTCAGTTATAAGGAAATGGGAAATCCCAGGGAGGAGCAGGATTTAACCCTGCCTCATTGCCAAAAGCTCATGCCACAAGCTCAAAAATTGCACTTTATTTTATTTTATTTTATTTTTTTTATTTTTTTTCTCTTGGTTAGAGGCTGATGAACCTAATCCTTCCAGGGTGTGCAAAAGGCCAAAAAAACCTGAGTCAACCAACAATCCCATTCCTAAGCCCTGCCCCATAGGGAAGTTGTGGCCTGAAAGTGCAGCTCGGAGGTCGCTGAGCACAGCAAGGGCTGGAGATGAGAAGTGTGTGATGCTGACCATCACCGACTGAAGCAAGCAGTGGAGGACACGGAGCACTTCATTTCTCAGTGGTTCGTAACCCTTCAGCCTTGGCAGCCCCTGCAATTCATCACTTAATGCGAAGGAATATGTATTAGAAATGACAGGCAGATTACACTCCGGGTAGAGCCAAGCCTTCTCCATTTGGGCCTGGAATTGGTTTTGGGCTGCAGGAGACCTTGACAGTGATAAATGGTCGGCGTGGTGGCCACTGCCGCCTGTGATCACAGCTCATCGAGTGGAGTAGGTGTTTCATTAGCATTATTTTATTAACTTCCCAGTGGGGAGAGGCATCATGTCGTGTTTTGACTCGAGAAGGCACAGGGCAAGACAGAAGCACTGCTGGAGGTTCACAAGGAGGCTCCTCCAGGGACTCCAGGACAGCAAGACCGAGTCGGTTTGGAAGGGACATCAGTGCTAAAGAGGGGATTTGGAAGAAGCTGGGCCTAATGTGGTCCTCATCAGGCCCTTGAACTTGGCCAGTAAAGCCTGGGCAGGGGGCAGACAGGGTAGGACTGAGATGCTGCTGGTGGCTGGTGAGAGCTGAGGGGAGCAGGTGGAGAGCTGGGGTTAACGGGGCATTGCAGCACCAATTTGTGCTCTGTCCCAGGCTCACTTCTGTGCCTTCTTGCTGGTATGAGCATGGATGAAATAGGCAGTGTGATTAGAAAAAGAAGAGAAGAGAAATAAATTAATTACTCATAAGAAACTTTTAAGATCATGGGTTAGGCACTGCCTTCTTAAAAGTCTCCAAATCCCCATGAAAAGCCAGGTCCATGCAATGCACTTTACATACTAACAGAGTCTAATTCCCTGTCTGATAAAAGCAGAAGGAAAGATAAAAAAGCCTGAAGGCAAATAGGATTAATTGTGTGTCAGAGGTGCCTAATTAGAAAGAATGATGGACTGGAAGGCAACACACAGGAGGCAGGAGCCAGCCCGAGCTGCTCTTAACGGCCTCTTCTGTGCCTCCAGGAGCAGCAGCTGCATGCAGCACAAGTGCTCCAACATCACAAATCCCCTTTTTCTGGCCTGTCCCTTCCCTCTGGGGGCTAAGAAGCCCCTTGCTGCTAGCCCCCATGTGTCAGTGTGACCCTGAGACTTCACCCAGCCCCATGTTTACCTTTCTCCTGAAAAAATCAATGCATTAATGGGATTTCTGTCCCTTAATCCCTTCCCATCTCCTTCGTGTGTCTGCCCTTCCTAGCCTCTTCTCCTGCAGGTGTATTGAGCATCTCGAATTTCTGAGGCCAAAATTTCTCCTGGCCTCCTGCGAGGACACAGAGCTGGCTTCGCTGGGCTTGCCCCAGGCTAGTAGCAAAGCTGAGCTCTCCGAGGGAACGTGCAGTCCATTGGTAGGCAGTCGAGATGGGGAGAAGAGCTTTTCGGCCCTGGGATGTCAACCATATCGACCAGAGATGCTCTTGGCAGTGTCCCATGGCCCATGGTTAGGGGAGATGATGCCCAGAGAGCCTCGTGTGTGAGGACACAAGTGGAGTTTTCCATACGGGAGATCTGGTTGTTACATGGGATGGGCAGGCTTCTGCCTCTTCTCCTGCTCGAGGGCTCAGAGAGCGTGAGTGGGACTAATTTCATTTCACCTAAAGCATTCAGCGAATCCTTTTCACCATGTAAAATCCATTGCAGTTTTCTCATTAATCCTCCAAAGCACAGACACTTACTCCAGGCCTAATCCCACTCTGCTATTGTGTTTCTCTACTGCAGCCTTCCCTCATCAGCTTAACAAATTCCCTCTATTTCAATAGAATATCCAAAGCCGAACATGCTGGGCATTAAACTGAAACCAGCTCCCAAGGGCTGCTGCACCTTCTTCACTGGCAGTCTCATTTCCCAGCCTGGGCAGGGAGGAATCCTATAAGCGAGCAGGAGAGGCGGAGGTCATGAGCTGTGACATTAAAAAATTGCTTCGCTCTGAGCCTGTGTCAAGTGAGACAAAAAATGTATCATGTCCCAGACAAATTAGAATTGATCGCAGCTTGGTTTGGGGTTGGGATTTTTTTTTTCCCCCTTTGTCTCTCATCTGGTGTGGATTCTAACTCAGGTGGGGAAATATCTCGAGACCCACGCTGGCGATAAGGCACTGTATCTAATTAAAGACTTTGTCAGAGGCATTAATTAAAGGCTTTGTTTCAGAGGCTCGGCTCCAGCTGCCAGCAGACCCCCATCCATCAATTTTAAGCAGGCCTTTTCCATGCACAGCTCGTGCAGCCCCAAGTGCCCAGGACCCCCGGCCTCCTGCTCCCATCTCAGCAAGGAGCTGCTCTCAGGGGAGTCCCCCAAGGGCTGTTTCTCCTTATTCGGGTGCTTGTCTTTCTCTGTGCTCATTTTACTTTCCCTTCGTCCTTCCCAGGCAGGGTCCTGGGTTCCTCCTTTGCTTTGGCTCCTGGTTTGTGAGCACAACATTCATCACCTGCAACCCAGAGTGTTCCTGCCCTTCCGTTTGCTTGCAGGTCTTGGTGAAAGGCTGGAGGACAGCTGTATTTATAATTCCATCTCCACCTGCTTCTGTGTTGTTCACCCATGTAATCTGAGCAGCTGCTTCCTTACCTTGCCCCATGAAATCGCGCTGCTCTCTCCTGGTGCAGGTTGCTCCCCCTCGGTCTGCTCATCACACAGAGGATTTCAAGCCAGGGAGAGCTACAAATCTCTCTGACCCAGGCATTTATCAAGCTGCCGTCCATTAGAAGCCTTCTCACCTAAACGCTAATTAAACAACTAATTACTGACTCTATTCCAGTTGCAAGCTGCCACTTCCCAACAATTTAGTTACTTGAGGCCACATTCAAAATTCTCCAGGGACCTGGCCTGACCTAGCAGCTCCTTCTTCCTATTTCACCTGACCCTGCATTAGCTCTCGGGATGCACCTACCACGCAAATAAGTTTTGGAGACATCTGTAGCCTTATGCTAGGTATATTTATCCGTGTAAATAATACGAGCTAATGCCATTTGCTATGTTTCCGTTTGCAAGGCATGCTTCCCATGTAAATGTTTCATTTGCTTCTGAAATTACTTTGATCTCTTCTGAATTTTTTATCTCTTTTTATTGCATTCTGGGATCATAATCCTGCTTTATGTCCTGGTATCTCTTGGATAGGCCAAATGCCTGCATGCATTTGTTTTTCAGTCTGGCATTTCCACCGTGCAATTGCTACATGAGCACACTTCTGAGGGAAAGATTCACAGTGGAAATTAAGCACAAAAGACTCGATGCTCGCGTTGAGTGATGAGCTGCTCTGTTGTTTTGTTAAATTTTTAAGACTATTTGGATGGAAATAGTCCCTTTTTTGTTGTTGTTTAGTTTTTACAAATCTCCTCTGAGGAACCATAGCAGCCTTCTGGAAGATGCAAGAAAGACTTGTCTTTTTTAATAAAAGTGAGAAGGGGGGAACAAAATAAACCCAGAAATGGCTGCACATCCCCTGAAAATAGCAACGCCACGAGCATCCCACTGCAAGAAAGCTGTGGGTGGTAGGGTGATGTGCACAGAAAGGAGAGAGGATTTGATCTCAGCAGACGTGCTCTGAGGACAACGCCGGGTGGAAAGGCGGTGGTCTTATTCTGCTCAGACACAGCCCTGGTGCGATCTCTGTTACAGCTCCATCAGCACTGATGTTCAGCTGATGTGCTGAATTCATACCATGGGGGGAAATGGGCGTCTCCCAGCATGAGGATCTATGCCAGAGAAGAAATATAGGGAGCCAAAGGGATGGGGATGAAGTGTGGGGGAGAAGTAGGCTTAGAGGAGAGGCATGATGTGCACAGGGGAGAACGTGTAGCTGGTGCATGACTTGTGCCTGTGCTGTGAGAGGTTCTTGGTTTCTGTCCTTACCATGCTCTGATCCAAAAGTGAGCTCACCTGGCCAAGGGGCTAACCTGACTTCTGAAAAAAAGACAAAAAACAAGAGCTGTCAATAAAGGAGCGGTTCGAAATTCCCAGCATGAACCTGGTGATGCCTCATGTTTCCATGCAGAAGTCCCAGTGCTTTATTTTCTTGCATTAACGTGCTTCAACTGCCCCCTTGGAGCCAGGAGGGGATTTGACCTGTGGGACCAGCCGAGGCACCTGCTCTGCCCACTGCACACACACATGGTCTTTTATACATTTTTATACACTGGAATTTATACATTCAGCCTCTGATCCTGAGCCATTAGTAAAACATAAAGCAAGGACAGGTCTGGGGAATCCTAAAAGCACCGGCTCAGCACAATCAAACCTGTCTGCCCGTGTTACACCTCAATCCTGTCTGCCTGCAGGTCTCCGGGACCTAAGTACGACCAACGAGACACTCGTGTCCTGAGACAGACAGAGCACAGCCTCGGATGCTGGTTGCATCATTTCCAGAGAAACCAGCCTGCCCCAGCCCCAGCTCGGTCCCCAGATCTCAAGGCTGGCAGGGGAGGCTCGGTGACAGCCTCCTCTTCTGCCTCCGTCTCCCTCGCCATCCTCGAGGCGAGTGGAAGTTTTCCGCCGAGCATTTGTCTGCGTTACAGAGTTATGGGAGTTATTAAGTTTGGATATTTTTATAGACTTCCTCGCTTACAATATACAGGCGTGTGTACGCACACGCGACCCTTTTGCTTTAATTCAGTTCTCGCCTTCCCCACACCCCATCAAGTGACTTCTAATAAATGACCGAATAAATGCATTCAGATAGCGTTGTAATGGAGAGAAATTCAGTGTCTAATGAAGGGATTGTTCGTACCCTGAGACTGTAAAGATGAATGATGGTGACTACAGTTTGAAAACTCCTTTTAGTTTAAAATATTGCTCCACGGTAAGGAAAAAAGAAAGCAACAAGAAAAAAAAAGCCAATCCTGTATAGTTTTTACCAGGAAAGAGCTGCGTGCACACAGAACAGAACTGTCGCAGCCAAAATTGCTTCATATATCATAGACCAACACCAGGCAGATAATGGCAAACAAGTTCTGATCAGGGAGTGATTATTGCTCGTTGCTCCAAGCACTGATGTGCGGAGAGAACTGACTACAGCTTGATTTTCTTTAACTGAACTGACCTTTTGAGGTTGAAATTAAGAATGTGATCACACTGGCCGCTAAAATGAGGTGTCAACCTGAAGGAAAATTCATAAAAAAAATCAGTGCTTCCTCTCACATGCCTCCTTTTTTTTCTGTTTGAAATGGCATTTTCTCTTTCTGCATTGTTGCTGTATGTATGTGTGCTCATAGAAGAACAAAAAAAGACGTTGTGATGTGGGAGCAGAGGGGCTTGCCATGGGTTGTGTTTGCAGGCAGGGCATGGGGTGCCATGTCTGCTGGCCAGAAATGTGCAAGGAGTGCTTGTCCTGGCTGTTCTGCTCACCCACACGGGTCCTTGCACCTTAAAGACATGTATTTGGGGATATATAGATGCCTGGTATTGCATAGGCATCATCCCAGAAAGGGTAGTGAGCTGGATGAACCACAGAGCGGATCGAATTTGGCAATTCCTATGTGCCTATTGTTAACATCCCACTACTGGAGAACATGCTCAGTGAGGAGAAAGGCATCCAGTGGTTAAATGAGCACCGTGGGGGCACAGCTCAGCAGGATGAGACACAAGCACGTTACAGGGACCTGCAGAGCAGGAGCAGTCAGCAAAGGGGGAAGCTTGGATTTCATCCTTGTCTCAAATCTGCATGCTCTGTGCTATGTCGTGTGCATCAGCCTGAGTCTTGCAGAGAAACAGCCAAGCTTGCTGCATCTTCCTTCGGTGTAAATGTAAATCATTCCCTAGAAGCCAAGGAGCTGGAACAAGCAGAGAGAGACCCAGCGTGTTCAGTGCTGATGGCTTTGAGATGGAAGGTGCTGGAGGCAGTCGGACAGGCTCAGCTGTGGCACCCTGCCCTCTGCTCATTGCATCCTGGTATTGACAGAGCTGCAGCCTCTGGGGTTGGTCTGCACGTCAGTACTGAAATGGAAGGAATCATGTTGACCGAGGATTTGCAGAGGCTCAGAGGTTTCTGGCAAGTCCCTGCATGGGGCTGAGAACTTACCCAGGAGAAGTCGTGAGCTGGGAGATTAAAGCAGTAGAGAATACAGCAAGGAAAGTCAAGCCCAGATGAATCCTCTGCCACCAAGACAACAAGAAGTCAACTTTCACCTTTCCTGACTGAAAGAGCACATTAAAATTAATTGAACGAGCCCCAGCACTCATGAAAGGGATGTTCTTCCACGGCTGTTCATCTGCATCCTTGCTTCCCTCAAAGACACTTGTCATTAATCCAGACTCGCTCAGCACATGCTGTGTCTTGTAAAGCAGAATGAAGCACACAAGACTCAGGATCTGCTGCAGTTTGTTACCGAGTTTGTAATATGCAATTGTGGGAATGATTATATCACCAACTGGATCTCATCTGTCCCTGCTCATTCAAACAGGCAAGCTGAAATGAACGGTGACAGGAAAATGTTCTTGTTTGCACACAAACAGTTTAATAACTAGCAATTTCACAAAGAGAAAAGTAGAGGGAAAATAAGTTGAAGGACAGAGAAACTCACGTATTAAATTCTGCAGAGAAGTTAACTCTCAAGAACAACATCATTAGGGTTTGCAGTGTGCCCTGAAAAGTGGTAAAAGCAGCTAAAAAGGTTAATTTTTTTCCCCTAAATCTCTCACCCAGCGACCACTACTTTGCACACCTTTTAAAACAGCCAGGAAATTATATTAATTTCTCTAATGTGCGCGATGCCATAAGTTCCTTTTTTAATTATTATGATCAAAATATTGCTTAAAATTAAAGGCAGCTGCATTTGTTTCTGACGGATATCATAATTGCAATTGTAAATTGGGAAATGTAATGTTTCCTGGTGCTGCTGTGAGTAATGGTTCTGAAATCATTATAGATAGGTAGATATAAATAAACCAAGAGATCTGTGAAAACAGAGCAAAAGCAAGCTAAAAAGGATAATTAGCAGACTGAATAGGAAGAGAAGAGTTCAGTGCTCAGAAAAAAAAAAAAAAAAAAGTCTAAAAATTTCTGTGGAGTTCTGTGACTGCATTAAAAAAAAAAAAAAAGGAATTTTCAGTCCAGAGGAATGCGTTCTGCATCAGCTCAAACCATGGGGTAAAAACCACACAGAAGAGAAACAGTGGGAAAAAGCGTGGCAGGTATTTGCTCTAGCAACACCCATCTATTTTGACTGCAGAGGAAAGAAAGGAAAAGGTAAAACTAACATTAATGTTAAAGTCTAGGGCTGCTTTATTATTATTATTATTATTATCATTATTATTATTGTTATTAGGGAAAAATAAAATAAAGGATTTCTGGTGCTAAGGGCCCGACGACTGGAAAATGGCCAGCCTACCAGTGCCATTTATCAGCACACCCTGAGACATAACAAGCAATCACACTCCAGCTGGTTGATCATCGATAGGCAGGGATGGGCTGTGAGTAACCGTGCTGCAGGCTTTGGGAAGTGGAGGCTGCAAAAGGAGCAGCTGCAAATTGGAGCCTTCAGCCTGGGGGTCCTGCCCTGCGAAAAGTCTCTGGCTTGGCGGCTGCAGGTGGTGCCACGAAACTGCAGCACGAGAGGAGCTCTGGAAGCTGAGGGCTGAGCCCGTGGCTCACCGAGAAGACGAGCAGGGAGGAAGGGGAAAGCTGTCAGCAGCTGTGCAAAGCCCTGGAAGGTCTCCAGGTGGAAAAACAGATATCGCTGGATGCGCCGACCGCAGGGCTGGAGTTGTTCCTGGCACGGGTGGAGGGAGTGGGATGTGGAGGCTGAGCGTTTTTTTGAAGATGTTTGCTGGAGATCCAACGAGAGGCATGGGGAGCTGCAGGGAACTGTGGAGCTCTGATGCTCTGGGACAGATGAAACTTGGCTTCTATGGTTTCGCCCACAAAATCCGCTAGCACAAACAGAGCTGAAGTCATTTAACATCTGCTGAAGGGATGCATGTTCCTGGATGTGGAAGGAGGCACTTTGACCTTAACTGGAGCAAAACCAAGGCCCAGAATTTGACTAGCCAGGCAAAATTCCAAGGAAATCCAGTCCATCTCATACAGCTGATTACCAAGAAACGCTTTCCATCCACTGGGGGCAGAAGTTTAGAGTCTTTTCAGGGTTCATTAGAGAAATAGGACCATCGTTTTTCTTCTTCAGCTCACAGAACCACCTCCTGCAAGGATCTCCTGGCAGCCAGGAATGAATCTAACAGGGACACTGACCGATAGGAGAGTCTTTGTGCATTCTGCAAACAGTATTGATTTTCACATTCACAGAGAAATGAATTAGATGCCAATTGTATACGAACTGAGCCATGGTCTCTTGTTCAGCGTGTCTCACTGTCCGTGTGAATAGAAGGACATCTGCAAAACCCCGGGTGCCCTTTAGAGGAAAAAGAGGCTGAGGAGGGTGGGATGCAGCTGTGGGACTAAATGGCTGTCTCCAGTCCTCTGCTATTGTCAGCAAGCGCCTCAGGGAAGGCCACTGCTAAACTGATCAGGCTGCAGTATAAAACCATAGAGAAATGGATTCCAGCTCCGTGATCACCATGGTATTGACGTAGGTGGTTATAGACTAAGCCCAGACCCCCTAGCTCAAGGGAGCCAGAAGATAAATGGTGGGTACCGAGTGAATAATGTGGAGCTGGACTCCCCTCTGCTTCGCAGGACCCTTCGCTTGCACAAACCCAGCTGCATTTTTGTTCTACTGCTTGACAAATGACAAAATAGACTTGCAGGCTATGAGCATCTCTGTGCTAGACACAACGACCTGCCCCTTCCAGAGCTTCAAAACCACCACGCAGGGCAGTTGTCTGTCTCCAGGAGATGCAGGGATGCAGAGAATGGGCAGGGTACCAGGGCTGTGTCCCCTCCTGCTCTGGCCACCAGTGACAAGGGCAGACCCCCGAGCCGTGACAAATGCCATGACCCCGTGCCATGAAGCTCTGTCTCCAGCTCCCATCTTCATCATCGCCATCACCGAGGAGAGCTCAGGCACTGAAGCCAGGACTGGTTTAATCTTCTGCAGACCTGCAACGACTCTGAACCCTCTGTCTAACATCACTCAGCATGACTGCTTAATTACAGTAATTAGGAAGCGTGATAGGAACCTGTGCAGCGCGAAGGAGGTACTGCTCTCAGGAAATGGATTCTCCATCAGTCGGGTCCATTAGGAGGTCAGCCTGCCTGTCATTTCCATCTCCTGGGGCTGCCTGTGCTCAGTCGGGGGAGGCCAGTTGGGGACAAGCTGGGCCAGACCCTGAGTCCTGGGCAGGGATGTGCGATGTCTCCTCTTCCTTCCCTCCCATCCCCGGGACTGCTTTTACACACCGGGACCAGGACCCTCTAGAAGACAAGGACAGAGCTGTTTGGAGAGGGCTGGTGGCAGCCAGGTGTCCTCTCCTACCACCACCCCATGGGACAGGGAGCTCTCCTCACCCAGCACAGGTCCCAGCAGCAGCCAGGTTGGGCTCGGCATCTCCTCCACCACCACGAAGGGCTGATGTGGGGCTGCCCTGGAGGAGGGCCCACCAGGGAACCACCCCTCACCCCTGATGGAGAAGCCAGGACATTTTTTGGATGTTCTGCACTAGCACAACCCTCTCCCCACGCCACCCCACTCATCCTTTTCAGTCCTGACCCACCCTGGTGCATAGCCCACCTGCAGGCGTTCCCTTGGCTGCTCTCACTCACAAACCACATCTCTCTGGGCCAGCACCAAGGGTTGTGGGGACATTTCCATTCCTGCTGTGCCTCAGAAACCCCTTCCCTGCCTGCTTTGTGGCCGAGGGACCCGGCTCAGAGCCTGCCCCCAGCCAGGACAGAAATAATCCTGGCCCCACACCACCGCACCGAGGAAGGAGCTAGCGCTCTGGCTCTGAGTTAATGAACCATAAATTCCAGCTTAATGAGTTTTATACTGAGGAGAATAATTAATGTAATTAGTACTGATATGAAAATGATGGTACTCGAGCCCGGATTACGAGGGGGAGGGGGGCCTGGGGGTGGGAGGGAGCTTGGAGAAAGCTGGTTCAGCCTGCGGTGCTGCTCACCCAGAGGAACGGGGCTGGATGCGTTCCTGGCAGGTTTTAAAACCTCACCTCCCCTCCGCCATAAAGAGAAAGAAAATAGAGCATGACAGTAGAGCAGGAAAGAGATCAGCCATCCCCGTCTGCAGCAGAGATGTAGAATCTTTAATGCAGCTCTTCCCCACGCTGTCCTTTAATTTGCAGCTCCCCCATTCCACTCCATGCTCTCGGAGCATTGTCTGCCCTCCACAGTGCCTATTTTTTGCTCCTATATGAAAAGCTCTTTATAAAGCTGCCTAGCTCCAAGGATAAAACAACAGCTCTTTAGCTACAGAAGTATTTTGGTAGGTTTTACGTATTTTACACAGTCCGAGAGGCAGTAACAACAATATTTTAATTTTAAACCTATATATTTATACCTAAGTGGCTGTATACACATTAAGTGGCCAAGTAGGAGGTGCTCTGTTCTGGTAGAAGCACTGATCGTAGCACATTTGACAGCAGAGAAAGGCACCAAAAACCTCATCTGCAGAGCTGGCCCTGCAGCACATCCAGGAGTGGTGGGGAAATTAAAAGAGAAAGCAGGAATGGGTGTGTTTGGGAGCACCTTTATTTGAGTAGGTGCTGTTCCCTCTGAACCCACGCGAAGCATCCCTGCTATCAGCCTGGTGTCGGTGCACTCTGCAGGGCAGTGGTGGGAGCCTCTGTGCAAAAGGCACCTGGTAGAGGTGATCCCGAGTTTCTTTCTCCTGCTCTGAAAACAACAACAGTCCCGGGGGGAGATGCCAGCTTCCAGAAATACAGGATAAACCTGCCTGACTGTGCAAAGCAAGGAGAGCCTTGCCAGAAGTCTGCTTTCACCACCCTGTGCCATTGCTTGGATCTGTGCCCTGTCCTGGCTGTGTTGTCCCAAGGGTGGTTTGGGGCTCCTTGAGCCACTCCAAGAAACCACCAAGAGAAGCTCTGGAGTTGGGAGCAACGTGTGCTGGGGGCCTGACAGCTTATCTTATCTTTTCTTATCTCAGGCAAGCCGGCAGACACCCACCCAACAGGGATTGCCCCTGGCTGCTGCTAACCCAGGCTGTATTCATGCCATGGACTGCAGGGCAGAGCCCCTTCTCCCCTCCTTCATGCTCCCCCACCAGCTCCCTGCCATTTTCCTGCCCAGCTCTACACCAAACGTGTTGCAGAAGATCTTCACCCAGAGGCAGAGGCACTATCCTTAGGCAGTGGAGCGTTTCTATTAAAAAATATCCTGCGGATTTCTCATTCTCGGAGTTAGTGGTTTGGGCTAAAAATTCTCTAATTGCGTATCGATCAAACCTGGCTGATTGGGCACCTCCTGAGGAGGCACAGGCTTCGTGTTCAGGTGGATTTACACGCCGTGTCCCGTGAGCCGTGCCTCCAAGGCCGTGTCACCGCTGGTGCTGCTTCCAGGGCAGGATGCCAGGCGAGAGGCGGCTCGGTGTGCTCTGGAGGCAGCCTATGCTCGTGCAAGGACAGAAATGGGTGTGCAAGCGTGTACATTTTGGGATATGAATGCACAGGGGGTGATTTATGTACTGAATGTCTCAGTAATAAGTCTGCGTTGGCAGAAAGGAAGAGGTCGAGCCCCTCACCCAGGTTTCACAGCCACGACAGGAGTTATAACTCTTCAGTTCATCTTTATTTAAGGTCTGTGATCAGTCTTTTCCATCTGCAAGAGCTACTGTGTCAATGCCACCAAGATGTGGAGCAGAAATCCCAGCATTTCACCCCAGTAGCAGGAAGAATGGTTTTATGGGAGCAACACCAACTCCTCCCGCACCCTGCCAGCCCACGGACCCACCACCGGGCTCAGCCAGTTCCCTGCTCGACTCCTCCAGCCATCCACCCCCAGCAGCCTTACTGGATGGCCCTTTTCCCAGAAAAGGTGTCTTTCCAAATCACTTTACACCATGGCAGGAGGGGAACACCTCTCGTTAACGCTGCTGCAGGATCGTCAAGGTCAGCACGACGTGGGCAGCCTCAGCACGGAGCAAAGCTCGCCTCCAGCCCTTGGCATCGGGTCCAGCAAAGTTTGGGACCAGCCACTGGGCAAACGTCGTGCAACTGTGTGGAAGGGAGGGAGGAATCAGAGCCTGAATTGGAACATTTCTAAATGCAGCTTTGTAAAACGGAGACGACCGGCCTGAATTGCTTCCCATCCCTTTCTTCAGGTACAGATTTTTCCCTTTCCCCGAGGTACAAAGGACTTTAGTGGTATGCAGAGGCTCTCTTTTCCCCCCTTTTTTTGAGACCAACCCATTTCTTAAGGAGAAGAGAGAATGTTAAGAGGCAACAAGAACCAAGACATTCCCTCAGCTTAATGTATGTGCTGTCAAACGACCTCTTTGAATTTAGGCTTTTCTTGCATTTTCCCTTTCTGAGGAGGATTGAAATCCTTTCACTTTGCTGAAAAGCACAGTAAAACCCTTTGTGGCAGTCATCCGTGGGCAGCTCAAACTCAAAGCTGCACAAGGCGAGCGGAGTCCCTCTAATGCTGCAGTCTGTGCCTCTGCTTTCCCCCTCCCCATCAAAGCACCGGCCCCAGCCGCTGGCAGCAGAGGAAACCACCTACAAGATGTTCCCTTCCTCCTCTGCCAACAGCCATTTTACCTGCCTGGTTTTCTGTTGCACCTGAAGACCTGACCACATTCCACTTTTTATTTGAATTTTTAGATCCGGCTGAAGCTGCATCAGATGAAGGTTTCCCAATCAAATCTACTTTAATTGCTGCCATGCAGGCGGCATCCTGTTATTACAGGCATGCAGAAAGGGAAATGTGTAAGCTTCTCCTCAATGGTCAGTGGTGCTGGGTTGGCTGCAGGATGTCAGAGAGCCCTGGGTTTTCCCGTGCTGTATCACCTTTCCCACCAGGGTGACCAAAGGCAGATTTGGCAGAGTCCAAAGCACGGCTCCCTTGCTGGGGTGAAAGTCCTGGCCACGGTTTCAGCTCCGAGCACACCCATTTTGTAGCTCTGTGGTAACCAGAAAGTGCCCCAAGGTGTGTTGAGGAGAAAACAAGAGAGAAATACATTATCTGGATCAAGACACGTAGCACTCGAGCCTGTCGGTGTAGGAACATGCCTGGCTGAATCCTATGGAGGCTGGCGGGGAAACGTGAATCCAGGTGACTCCAGAAAGGCTTCAGTCAGTCGAAACCACACAGATGGTACGGGAAAAGTCACACCTAATGCTATAAGGCTGTGTCTGTACAGTCCCTGACATCCTGGGGATGGGAGCACCAGCACACGTGGAGGCTGCTGGGCATACAGGAGGCATTGGCCTGGCACTGGTGAGTGTGGCTTCATCCTCCCTCGGTGCTATATTGCCTTGCTGAGTTATAAACCTCTCCCTTACGTACAGATCTATGTGCCAGCCTGCAGGGAACCCACGAGGTAGTGCGAACACGTGTGTGCTTCTCGGTGGAGGGAGAGGGGCAAGCAGGGTGAGACTTGAGGCTACTGAAGGTGATGGGGACAAAGAAAGTGCATAGAACATCGAGAGCTGCTTAGATTCAGATATAGAAAAATAAAAGGGTGCCTCCATCAGTGTGGCACAGCAGGAGCTGGGCTGGAATGACCAGCACAGTGCTCACACCTCCTCCTGGGGAGGAATTAGCTTGGCACCAGGCTCACTTCCCACCTGTAGAAGTGGCACTGGGACGTGGTTTGGGGTCTGGGCAGCAGGGTGATGCTGTGGTCCCCTTCTCTCCCTCCTGCATGCACTCTGCTCTGACATCCTCGTGGTCTCAGTGTGATGCTCAGTGTTCAGTGTCTGCAGAATGCCAAATACCCAACCCACGAGAGAGGAAAGCAAACCCCCGATCACCAGGCAGGCACATCCCCTTGTTCACAACTGTCCCAGCCCTCACCCTACATATGCCATACCTGGGTGAAACAGATGAAATTCATCCCCGAAGCCAAGCTCTTCTACAGGGTTTTCATTCCTTTTTCTCCACTTCCTCTTCTTTGCTCTTATATACATGTAAGTGTATATCTATATTTATTTTTTCTCTAATACACGTGAACACAAATGTGATGTGGAGATAAATTCCCTTCTCTAAAACACTTTGTGGTCACAGTAATGTACACATTTGGATTTACATACCCACACACATTCCAAATATCAAAAAAAAATATATAGTCCCAAAACTAAGATGCTTTAAAAAAAAAAAAAAAAGAAGTTAAAAGGCCAGATTCCTCTATTGGCTTTTATCCTTCATTAAGAGTGCGAAGTTTACCTGAAATCATGATTTTTTTCTTCATATTCTGCCTGAGTTCATTTTGAAATTCCAATCAACAGATGCAAGAAGGAGAAGGGGAAAAGCTAGTGGGGGGTCACACTAGGCTTTGAAAAGGAAAATTAGAGAGAATATTTTTCTTTCTAATTTTTTTTTTTCCTCTCTGGGTTGCAGGTTATAAGAAGGTTTTTTAAAGGATGCTTTCTCCAAAGCGTTGGCTTCAAATTATGTCCCCATGGCATCTGGATTAAACAGAGTCAATCAGAAAAATTTGGAGTGGGAGTAGGAGGGAAAAAAGACAGAAACAAAAGCCCTAAACCAAGCCCTTCTTTCTATTCTTGGTTGGTTCTGAGCATCTTTCAGTGTAAGCATCTTATTATTTGGTTCAGCAACCTTGGCTGTTTAGTTGTTTGCAACAGGGATTTCCCATCCCCACTGCCAAGGGGGAAAACAGTTTTCTCCAAAGGAGTAAAAAAAAAACCCTCCAGCCTCAGATTTGGGCACTGGCTGGGCTTTGAAACTTCACAAACTGGAAGAAGGGTTGTGGAGGATCCACACCTGGCTACTCTGGTGCAAGCAGTGCAGAGAGGGACACGAGGGGACCTACGGACATTTAATGGGGTCGGGCACATCCCATCCTACGCAGGGCAGCTGCCACCCGCCTATGCATGCATGCACACAGCCAGCTTGCTACAGGGGGGCCAGCACGAGAGAAGAAAGGTTCAAGAGCTGGATGAGATGTGGGCAAAGGCAGTGCTCCCTCGAGCATTAGCAAGCCAGGCAGATACTTAACCTAATCACGTCGCTTACAACCGCACCGAAATTTAGAAATCAATAAATAAAATAAGCAACGGCAAAGTGTGTGTCGGGGGGGGGGGGGGGGTTAAAAGGCCTTGGCTGTTGAACGACAGGGTCGGGAGGTGTGAAAAACATTAGCTTCGTCTTTTTGCTGTGCTGACACTTCAGACGTACTGTTCCTTAGGACAGATGTAAGGGGCCCGGGAGCCGGGGGGTGGGCAGCAGAAGGAGACGTCGGGGTGCTGAGGGTAGAGGTCTCGCGGGAGGTCCGACAGGGGGGCGTAGGCGTGGGGGATCTTCTCCAGATATCGCCCTTCGCGTGGGTAGCAGCGGGTCAGGTAATCACTCGCATTCGGTATCTCTGAGTGACACTTTCCAAAGTCCTGGAAGCAGAGACACAAGGCAGCGCGTCAGGGCTCCGGGGCCATCGGAGAGAAAACGCAGCTCAGCTCCTTGCTGAGACCCCCGTGTAACAAGCAGGGTGGGGGATTAAATAGTTCTGCTTACTGCTTCAGCAAAATAGGCACCCGGCTGATAAATCCTCGCGTTTTTAACATTCTCGTGTTTTTAACGTCGCGCCTCACTTCCCAAAATGCCCATTTTGCTACAGAATAAAGGATTTTGCATTCTCTGCCCCTTGCCTGTAAGGGCTCTGCCTCCCTCAATAAAATAAGTGTCATGGCAAGAAAGGGCAGTTTATTTTCAGTCTTCCCAACTCTTCCACACCTGAGTTTGGAAAAAAGCACTGCTTGTACACATCGCTGATCTAACACAGCCTCGCGCTCTTTTATACAAAGGTCACATTGCTCTGACCACAGGCTCTGGAGGCACAATGGGTTATTGTGCCCGGTGTTTGCCCAGCAGCTCCCAGTGCCTCTGCTCAGCTTTACCTGGGTGAGCAGCTCCTTTGTCAGCCACATTTGTGAGTCAAAGGGACTGCGGGAAACATAAAGGACTTGCAAGACAGAGGTGGTCCCAGCACCTTCCTGGGGTGCATGGAGAGTGTTTTTTAGGGACGCTTTGCAAAAAGTGATTCTTCCTCCCCAAGTGCCACATGAAATGAAAAGCTCCCGGAGTCCAAAGCGCTTTGATTCCCATTGAGGTAATTTTGCGGAGGTGCAGCAAGCAATGCTGAACAAACGCTGCTTGTTTGAGTGCAAAAAATCACAGAGACACCTTTTCCCAAAAAAAGCTCTGGGCAAACAGCACGGGCGCTGGGATGGCAGCGTGAGCTCCCAGTAGTGCAGAGCAACCCCCCAGCCCCAGCCCTGCTCCCCAGGGGGTGGCAGCAGGTGGGGAGGGCTCCTCCTGCTCAAACTCCCTTTCCTCCCAGTTGAATCCCTGCAAAAGGACCCAAGCAGGAGGGACGTGTAGCACTCACCAAGGTCTTGGTCTCAATAAGGGCTATTCTCATCTCTAAGAGGCAGCAAATCCACTGGCAATCACCTTTTATGCCTGTGGATTGATTTGGGGCTGGCTGGAGCGAGTAACTTGCCCTGCAGTCCTTCCTTGTTCTCTTTCAAAGTACCAGAAACAATCAGTTTAGCGAAGAGGACAAAGATTTGACCCTCGGGAGAAAAAGCCTGAAGGAACAGAACAATCTACTCAGCTCCTCTGCCGCCAGTGCCTGGATAAATATTTCACCAGGACACTTAAAAAATCACATAGAAAACAAAGTGTCGACAATAATTTATTGATGGTTCAGCCTGCTACAAGAGGCAACAAGAAAGCTGAAGGGCTGCACAGTCTTAGGGCAGCAGCAGCCTCACAAAGAGCCGTAGAGGCCACCAGAGGATGGGAAGCTGGAGCTCCAGGAAAGGAGCTGCAGTGCTAAGGTCAATCTGACTTTCATTTCTCTTTCCTTGGCAAAACGCTGCACCCACTGCTCAAGCTTTTTAAAGTCAGTGATCCTGACCTGGGCAGACAGCAAGGGGCCACATGTTCAGCTCTAGATCCCTTCTATTTGGAGCTGCTGCGCTGGTATCTCTGAAATTCAAGTGAGCCATTCCCACACCTATCTCCTAACGTTTTCATCCACTTCTGGCTTCTAAGTGCAAAGTGTAAAAGGGAAGAAGCTGGGCAGCAGCATTACAGCTGTTTAACAGGATCAATCCAAGCCGGGGACATTAGGAAGCTGCTCTTGGTCCCTTACTGCTAAGGCACAGCAGCACTGAACCTTAACCCCTATAATCTCTTCCCAGAGGGTTTGGGCAGCCCTGCCATACAGCTCTCTCCTTTTCAGGTGGGAGTTATGTTTATGCAGCAAGTCGAGGCCTCTACAGGATTGAAGGCTGAACTGTGCACAGCCCTGTGGCTGGAAAACTGGGCACGCTTAAAGAACAAGGGCAGTTATCCCCCTACAAATCCCATAGCAGGCGCAGGGATCCGTACCGTGATGGGAGAAGGGAACAAAGAACAGCTGATTGTTATTCTTCTGATTGTAACAGCTGATAAAAATGGATGGAGAAGGGCTAGCAGTCAAGGAGAGAGGTAACTAGAATGTGCAGAGGTGTTCTCCCTGCATAATCTGCTCTCAGGAAATGTTAGATGCAGCAGAAAACTCCTGAAAACTTCTTTCCATACCTGTGGGGAGCGGGGAAAAGTATTAACCCTGCTCTCCTGCTTTAAGTGGTAAGTCATTAATGGGTAACTGAACCTCCTGGGTAAAGCTAACCTGAAAGGGAAGTGGTCTCAGTGACTGGAGTCCAGTAGGACGTAGCAGGAGAGAGGAGCTCTTAGCCAGCAATCAATCCTCAGTTAATGGGAGGGTGAGTTTATGTGTGTTTGGGGCGTACAATGGAAAAATATAGGGCTTTGTACAAAAATGAGTGCTCAGAAGGTCTGGTAGCAAAGAGGCTCTCAGTTAACACAAATAGACATCTTGTGTAAACTGAGCTCGTGGGTAGCATCCGGAGCTGCAAGAAGCACATCATGAGGCGCTACTTTGTGGGATGCCCATTAGCAATGTGCTGGCTCAGCAAATACATCTTTCCTTTTTTCTGTCTAATGATTAATGTGGGCACGAAACAAGCATCCATGAAGCAAGACTAGAGAGAATCAGTGCAGTTCTGCCAGCTCTTCTGGGCAGGTGAGTACAAGCATGCTTTCCTTTCTTGCCATTTTGGGCTCACTTTTCATGGGTCAGCAGGGCCAGGGCTGGGCAGCTGGAGAATGCCAGCATTGGGGCAGAGGAAGGGAGTTCCCTGTCTCTTTTCACCTTCCTTTAGCCCAGGAGTCAATTGCTCCTGCTTTGTTCCCTTATCTCATTTCTAAATACCAAAAGGGAAGAGAAGAGAATCAGCCTGATGTTTATTAACATCTAGCAGCCGGTGCCCTTTGACTTCCTTCCCCGTTCCCACTGTGACTTTTTCCAAATCTAATTTATCTTTAACAAAGTTTGAAATTAAATTAGGGATAATGAACTAATTAAATTGAACTGCCACTTTCCCCCACCTGACTTCTCCTACTTGTCTTTGTTTCCAGTATGGCTGCATACAATTCCTCGTTATCTGGGTTACATCCTCCCCCCCTCAGTTTTATGTTCAAGAGCTTGATTAAAGGGGATGTCAGCAATCTATCCATTTCAGACAGCCCGGCAGATTACCTTTAAACGGTCTTTATTTGATTGAATTAGAGAGCTTTCATTTCTGCTATGACTTATTCTCATCCCTTCTCCATCTCCTATGTACTTGTGATCATCTCCTTGGTAGGACTAGCTGTGCCACAGCTCTCCCTCCAATCTGACCACGTGCAATACTTCTTATCACTAAATAATCAGCTCTTACTGATCTAAAAGAAAAGTTCCTTGTCAAATCTGAGGATTTACCTGCTCCAGTCTCTGGAAAACCCCAGAGCTGAAATTCCCCCGAATTAGGGAAGGAGCTATGATGAAGGATGCACCCACAGATACATGCGAGTACTATTTATGCAGTAAGCTCACTCATAAGGTTGCATTCCTCCTTACAGCATGCTTTTAGCTCTTCAGCTATAGCTACTTACCTGTTCTCTCTTCCTACAGCATCTTAGGCCATCAGTAACCTTAAACTTTACCCTCATGCTGTTTCCCTTGTGAGCTGTTTCCTCTAAAACTTCACAGCCAGGGCAGGGTTGGTGCCCTCATCCTACAGCTGGACAGCTAATGGGGAGCCACCTCAGCACTTTGCTTTATTCCTCCCACAAACTGGAAATGGGTTATTGAACAGGGGCGTGCTCAGGCAACTTCTGTGTTGATAGGAAGGAGAAGTGGTAAATGGGAGCTGAGCCAGTGTTTGGTGGTTCTTCAGTATCCCCAGCTCACACTGTGCCAAATCTGTGATGGGTGCAGATTTAGTGGTTTTATAGGGAAAACAGAGCTGGGAATCTGATCCCGGCTCTCTGATTTACTGGGATCTTGATGCAAGTCTCAAGGTTTGAGCTATTCTTGCTCTAACAGGGACAAGAAATTCCCAAACAAAAGTGAGAACAGGAGTGTGGGGAGGTGAAGGGGGAGGAAATAATTAAAAAAGCATAAAAAAAAATAAAAAATCACCCTGATCTGTGGTGTGTCATAGCAGGGAGATTTCGTGGCGGTGAGATTACACCTTCAAAGCACCATATGACTGGCTTTATTTTTGCTTCAGAGAAGCTGGGAGGATTTCCAAATTTGGATTTAGAGGATTACTGTCCTTTTGCTGACAGTAAAATCCCCCACCCTGGAGAGGACGAGGTGAGACCTCCCAGGATGGATTAGGCAGCGCCTGCCTTGTTCGTACCCAGGCGAGTGGTCCTCTGGTGCAGCCCGAGGAGCCGCAGGGACGCGGAGGTGAAGGCGTAAAGAAAAGAGGCTGCTCCCAACCACAGCCTCCTCCAGCCTGTTGGAGCTGGGCAGGCTGGTGCCTGGCGGCTGAGCACCGGCACAAACAGACCCCAAAATCGAACGGAGATGAAAAAGCAACCCCAAAGCGACCCAGAACTTACTGTCCGCTCTCGCTCGTTACGTCTACGAAGACCTTGATCCTCATTCTGGGAGCAGGGGTGGGCAAGACACCGCAAGAGAGAGAGGTTACCGCTGCGCTCCGGGGCCGGCCCCGCTGCAGGCACTTACCTAGGGAGGTTTTTGCTACAGCAGGGGAACTACAGGGCTCCTTCCAGCACGGGAAAGCCAGGGGGCAAGGGGGTAGAGGCAAATTGAACCAGCCCACCACGCGCCTTCCTCTCAGGCTGCTCTGCCCCACTGTCACCCACCTGGTGGCACTGATGTTCCTGGTCTGCAAGGGGACTTCTTTAAAAGTCGTTTTCCTCCCGCTCATCCCCCTGCATAGAGCTATTCCCTTCTAAGGGGATTCCCAAGGTTTCAATTCCCTTGCCACCTATTCTCTCCTCCAACCCAGCCCTCTCCATCCCCAAGCTGCTGTTTCTGTGAGCATCCTCTGGTGACCCCGGAGGGATTTGGGGTGCTGCAGAGCACTCCAGCACCCCCTTTGCTTCCTCCCTTGTCTCCCCACCCTCTTCTGCACCTCTTCATTGACACCCCTGTGGGGCTGCAGCCCCGTTAAGCCCACAGCCCGTTCCTCCCATTTGGAAGGCAGTAAAACAAAGAGGGAAGAGCAGGGTAGAAGCTGCAATCACCATGACTTGGGGAATACGTGTGGACAAGGATCAAGGGAGAGTCATAGCCAAGGAGGGAGCTGCCCATGGCTTTTTCTTGGCCAAAAATGGCTGGCATCACACAGAAAATCTCTGAGTTCCCTCTACTTCGGATAGGGAACTGGTGGCTTTAATTCCTGAGAAACGGGTAAGATTATAGGGTAAGGGGATGGGAGAAGACCTTGAGGACACCAGTTTCCTCTTCAAATGCCATTCTGCTTCACAGTGTCACTGGTAAATAGAGAGGCCCCAGGACCACCACTGGTGGGTTTGAATGCGATCCGAGTCCTAAGCAGTCCCTGCTGTGGGACCTGAGCTCAAAGGGCCTGGGTGACACTCAGCGTGGAACAAACAGGGAACAAACGAGCAGGTCTGATCTCTGGTTTTGAGAAGGAGAGCACCAAAGGAAAAATCTCCCTCCCTCTCTCAAGCACTCAAACATGCCATCTGCATCAGCCCCGTGCAACGCAAGCTCTTTATTTTGCATACGCAGTCCCTCCCTGGCTGCCTCGCGCTCACTTTCAGATGCAGGAACCTTTCCGTGTTCCCATATTCTCTCACATACTCTCCCACCTTGTTCTTTCACACATGCACATATGCTCCCTCTTATCTATAGTCTCTTCCACGCACACAAACCCATTTTTCTCCCCCCTCCTTCTTTCAGTCCCCTTTTCTCTCCCTCCCCTTCTTGTACTGGGTAGCTTGGGAGGGCCTGTTTAACATCTCCCCAAAGTTTTGTCCTCAGCCTCTGCATGTCCTAACGTCCTAGTAATGCTGCTTTGCTTTGCAAGAAAAAAAAATGCCCCCAAACAAGCTGTACCTTTCAAACCCACCTCGTTCCTCCCTGTACCTCCAGCCTGGCTGGCTGCAGAGGGGCTGCTTGGGTCAGAAACCACCCCATTAACGCTTCCCCCACCCCATGCCTCTCATCGCTGCAGAAAGCAAAGGAAAACGCTGCAGAGAGCATGCACAGAAGGCAAGGAGATCCCTGCCAGCCCCCCCTGGCACAAGGGGAGCAGAGGGGCAGCATCGCGTGCAGGGCTACGGGGTGGGCAGGATGGGGCCGAGGGGCTGCTGAACGGGGAGGGCAGGAGGTGCAGGGCAAGCACTGGCTGCGGAGGAGCAGGGGGAGGAAGGCAGAGTGCGATCGTGTACCTTGAGGCCAGAATCTGAGGGGAAAGGGCCTAGAGTGACATGCGCTAGCGTAAGTTGGGCTGGATGGTTGCGTACTCGACTAGGTCTCCGCCAGCATGGATGGAGCTCCGAGGGCTGGGTGACGAGGCCAGAGCGGACGTGTCCAGCTCTGCATAGTGGACATCACAGTCCTTGTTGCCAGAGTTCTGGAGAGAAGAGAGCAGCAAGGCGGTGGGGACACAGGAGGAGAGGATTTGGGGGTCGAGGTGGGGGGGGTGAGGACACGGGAGCCGAGCCAAAGGGAGCGAGTGAATGAGGTGGGAGAGGGGGGTGTGTGATGGGACGGGGAGAAAGAAGAGAAGGGCGAAGGGGGGAGGAAGAAAAAAGAGTTAGAAAGAGGGAGGGAGGGATGTAATGAACAATCAGTCAGGTAAAATCCCAAATCAAACCACAGGCCCCCCTGGCATCGCTCCCCGAAGCTGCTGGTGAGCTGAGCTCTGAGCCCCCCTGCCCTGCGCCTGCCCCCAGCAGCACCTCGCTGCTCCGATCTCCCCCTCACCCCCTCTGGGACCAGCACCTTCCTCACCCGGGGCTGGTTCAGTGATTTCAAGCCTTACAGGCTACCTGAGCTGGCACTTGACCCAGGAATTTGGGGTGATGATGATGGGGAAGGATTGAGTGTGGGGTGTCAGGAGGGAGATGCCTGCAGGGAGTGGGTCCAGAGCCATGGCACCAAGGGCAGGGGGAGGCTGCAGGCACATTACTGTAGGGAAATGCTACGGCTTAGCCAGTGCTGCTGTTTTTTTTTGCCCAAATGTGGGGGCTGTAATGGTCTTTTTTACATGCTGTGTTTTTGCACAAGGCTTTACTGCACATTATGCTGCTGCGGATTAACTCTGCAGCGTGATTTTGTCATTGTGGTAATGTAATAGATGCTAAAAGCATCCTTCTTTTGGCATGAAAATATTTACGGGCTTTTCCTTTCTAAGCAGGCTTATCAGCAAGAACTGCATGAATGGAATATTACCCAATTTGTCTGATCACTCCTATCCAGACATCGTTCATGCTTTGCAAACAGCAATGGCCAGAGGACCTCGGGAAGCAGCAGGACCTGGAGCCCTCATTGCTCCGTGGGGAAAAGAGCCACCAGCACGAGGAAAGGTGCATTTTTGGGACAGCCCTGGTGATAGTAGCCAAGGTATGAGGGGTGCCCTGGCTCCTTCCCCTGTGGAGTTGCTTTAATTTCCATGCTAGCATTCACCAAACATCTGCTGAGCCTCTCTGAAAGGAGAGAGCTTGCTCTTCCACATGAAATAGCTTTCACATTTCCCCAGCCTTTTTCCAAAAAGGCCACATTGCGCAGAAATTATGCAAAAGGTGTTTAATCCAAAAACGTTTCCCTTCCTTTGGTTTGGAGCTGTCCTCAGCCACGCAGCAGCTGTGGCAGAGCCATTCTCAGGAGTTTATGGCCCTGTAATGATGTGCTTTAATGCCTCTTGCTGGAAGGGGCTATTTGGGGATGATCAGCTCTGGCCATTGCAGATTAAATGTCCATGGATGTTGAAGAGGATGAGTAGTGCCAACTCCATTCTCAAACCTAAATCTATGCCCTGCAGAACTGTCCCCTTGGTCGTTGTGTCTCAGCACCCTCTCCAGCCTCAGGGAAGGGCAGACCAAGCCTTTATCTCCTTCTCCAAACTAGTGCTGCCTTCCCCTGGTGCTGATATCTCTGTGGAGTTCCCCTGCTCTCTGCCACTCCTGGGCTTGCTCCTGCTCCCTGCTGCTTGTTTGGAACAAAATTTATTACAATATCAATAATGTGACTTGTATACAAGGTCTAGCACTGCTACATGCAAGCGCTCTGTGTAAATCATCAGCATCGGCACCCTGGTAATTGCCCTGTAAACCGAGAGGAATTATTTTGCTGTCTGCAGCAATGAAACTTTCCTTTCTGCTCCGCAAATGGGTATCGCTGACACTTACACTAATCACACCACAGCTCCCACATGCGCTCGTGCTTCCACCCCTCACGCTCCTCCTCGCTGCCAAGCACGCAGCGTTTGCATGGCACAGGCACTGCTGGGCACGCCTCTGCTTTTGCACACCCACTTTATTTAACACACCCACTGATGTGCATGGATGCCACCGCTCACAGACACACGTCCTGCTGGTAGGTGTCACCTGAAGCACGCACACATCCACCCCATTCACTCCTGCTTGGATGCCCTCGCATCAACCAAAGCTTTTGCCCAACAAGGGCTTGGAGACAAACGCTGCAGGCAACCTCTTGCACACGTCTGTACCCTTAATTGGCCCCTGCACTGTCCTTGAGTGTCTGTGCCCTCAGCTTTATGTTCATGGTATCTTTCCCATCACTTGCAGCACCCATATTCACTTGTAGCCCCCGAAGTTTCATGTCCTCTGTCCATATGGACATGCCCCAGCCTTTCCCTGCTTGTGGGGCTGCTCCCTCCCCACCTCTCCAATGTTTTCTCCTCCTGGCACCTCTCCCACTCCCCCCACCCTCACTCTTTGCCATCTCTCATCGGTTCCTGACTCCCATTCTTGTGCCATGAAATTGTCGACCCCAGGCAGTGGCTCTCACACAGCCTGGCGATGAAGCCAGCTTATCCCAAATGAGGAGGTTTTGCCCAATCCATTTAAAGCCAAATGCGCCTGCTCCGTTTTCCTGCAGAATCGCTTCCCTTCAAAAAGGGAAATGGGGTGTCTGTGAGCGGTCCTGCAGGGAGGGGGGCAGGAGCTGGCTCCTCTGCAAGGCACGGCTGGGCAACGTGATGCGCACCTGGCCCTGGCTGCGTTATCCGAGCAGGATCCAGCACATCCAGCCCATGCTGGCAGCAAAGGGACACCCTCCCTCCCCTTGCCAGCCACGAACCCGCACAGCCTGCTGCCTGCCCAGCGGATACGGCGATTTAGCAAGAAGCAGGAGCAAGCCTCATCTCGCTCCTGCAGCACGAAGCCACAGCGCGGTGCGCACGTGTGATGGGAGCCCAGTGGCACCAGCACGACCAGCGGACAGGGGACATGTCCAACCCACAGATCAGTGCCAAGAGCGGTCACAGCTGCAGCAGCAATGGCCGAGACACCCGGACCCCCATCCCCAGCGCAGAGGGACTTTTATCACAGGCCAGAGGAAGCCAGGGCTGCACAGCTCGTCGCCACTTGGCTCGAGGCACAGCGAAGGAGCAGCGAGTGCCAAGCACGGGATGTGGAGATGCATCTTCTCAGACCAGGATTGAGAGCAGCAAACTCTGTTCCCATGGTTACTGAGCAGCTACCCATCAGGCCCCATCTCACATCACTAACTCTGCCACTTAATTAACCGACTGCTCGTTATTTCCCGAAACGAGCTCCTCCATCCTCCTGCTTGCCTGAAACTCAGCTCTCAGATGCTCTCCACAGAGCAGCCCGTCTGGCTCTAGTGCCCTGTTTCATTTAAACCTCATCTGTCACTCAGCGAGGGTTGGAAAGGGCTGGAGACAAGCCCCGGGACTACGGGAGGGCTCCAAGGGGAAGTTTTTCTTTGGGGACACCAGCCACTTCCAGCTCGGGTGAAGTAAATAAGATCACATCGGCACGGAGCCGCGTCTGAGCCCTTTTATCGCTGAGCCCTCGGCGCCTGCCTTGCTGCAGACTTCTGCTAGCGAAAGGTCACTGGGCCCCATCCTTCCATTATCTGCACAGGAATGCACATCGAGGGGTCATTTTGGGATGAGCCAGAGGGAAGGCAATAATTAGCTGCGTTCATAAAATATTACTCAGTATTGGCTGGTATTTCTGCTGCCCCCTCAAACAAACGGGCTCACACTGCAGGGGTGCAGAGCCCTCCCTTGTTGTCCCAGGCCTGGTGGGAGGAAAGTTTTTGGTTTTCCCTTTGTGGAAGGACTCCAGAGCTACCTGTGCTCTGTCTCCTATGCCTTTGCCCTTCTGTACCCAACCTTTTCTCCAGCAGCCTCCCTCCTTGACGAGCAGCCCTTCCCGCTAGCAGCTCTCCCTGACCCTTAATCTCCCTGCTGCTGCTGCCTCACATTAGCATCCCTTTCTCTGCGAGGCTGAACAAATCCACACAAAACAAGGGGGTTTAAAGAACTTGTCGATTGAGTCAAACTCTGGCACGCTGTGCCCAGCAGATAATTGCTTTGAGGAGCTGCTGCTTTCGGCTGCAGGCACTCGCGGGGCTCAGCTGCAGGAGGTGAGTGGGGTGGGACAAGGGGTTTAACTCTACAGAGGAGGTCCTCTGATGTAGATTTGGAAGAAGCAGGGTGTTTCAGTGGGGAATGACTCCTAAAACCCCAGCTGGAGGACCTATGGAAGCCAAGGGGCAGGTGCTGAAGTAGGGCCACCAGTCTGTGCTCTGAGATGGGATGCTCCTGGCCTCTGAAGGCTGCTGGTGCACCCGCAGGCTTTTGGGGTTTTTGGTTTCGTGGGGTGAGGGATCCTGGGGGAAAGCAGTGAGGCTGGGGCTGAGGATGCCTCCTGTCTCCTTACCAGCTTGTCGGTGTAGGGAGAGGGCTCGCTGGCTGCCATGTCGTAGTACGGAGGCTGCAGAGGGAGCTTCTGGATTTCCTCCTCATGCTTCATGTTGTCCAGGTGAACAACCTGTAACAGAAGGGAGAATAGGGGTGAGGGGAGCAAGCACAATCCTTCTGCCACAGCCTGGGACACCACACGGTGCCACCGTGAAGGGCAGTGCCTCTTACCTTCTCCCTGGCCATATTATTTGCCTCCTGTTCTTATTTCATTCTCACATTCCTCTTCTCATCACAACCACTTATGCCATACAAAAAAAAGTGAGGCTGCTCAAAAGCCCTCACACCTAAGAGCCCGTCTGAACACCAGCTTGTTCTGAATTCAATCCCTCCCGAAGGGAGCAAGCAGGATCCAAAGTACCCCTTTCCATTTGCACTTTGGGCTCAAGTTTTCCCTGCTAGGGGAAGGGGCTCGCCGTGAGGATGGGGAGCTGTACCTGGATGTCTTCTGCAGTCAGGTGGCTTTTCAGCTCCTGTTTCCTCTTCGGTGGAGGGGCAGGCTTGTGGGACGGAGGCAAGTCAATTCTGCAGGTAAAGAAGCGGCTGGTGGTTAGAGGGCAGGAGGAAGGGGTCTCGTACACCAGGACAGGCTGGATCCTGCGTGCACGAAGGGTCTGGTTGTGTTTGTCACCACACTGCCAATGCAGTCACTGGTTCCTCTCCTGGGGCACCACAGAGCACCCAGCAGTGGTAGTGGGTAATTAGCAGGAGGTAATATCACAACCACAGCAAGCTCGGGAGCTGCTCTGGAGCCCTAGCCCCTGCCCCAGGCTTTCCATTAGGGGATTGAATCTTCCTCCTCCATGCCAAAGGGGTTTTGTCCCTGACCCCCCAGCAGGGGATCAGCTTCTGTCCCATGGCACAGGGCTTGGCAGCCGTTGTAATCCCAGCCCAGAGCCTGTCTCTCTGCATTCTGTTCGTGCGCGCAGATGTGTCTAATCCTGTTACAAAACTTATTAAAACTCCGATCTGCTAATTAGCCGGCTTCCCCTCTCCAAAATTCACCAGATCTTCTGATAGGGATGGGCGGCTTCCCTGGGCAGCCTAAAAGCTTGCAGCATGGGACCCGAATTTATGGGTGAGAGGAGGAGTAAAATGGGTCCCAGAGGCTCTGCAAAACATGGACTTTATGGCTCTAAAGAAAAGAAAAGCTATTAACTTTCCGAGGCTTTGGAGCAAACCCCACAATAGAGGCAGCACCTCTGCAGTCCAGGGCACTGTTGTGTTTCTATTCTCAGCTAAAGTGGCTGTTCCCTGTTCCTTCCTGGAGGGCCATTGTGGGAAGTGGATCGTCTGAATGCATCTCTGTCATGGGGCTGATGCTGTTGATGCAATTTCACCTTGTGGTGCTATTTTTTTTTTTTGTTCGTGTGCCTTTCTGCCGCCCCTCCCGCTTTCCGCGGTTCCCTTCCCTCCCTCCCTCGCTATCCTCCGCTGCCCCCTCTCAAATGGGATTAAATGGAGCACAAAATGTGGCCGCATGTAGCAGCGGCGCGCTGGGGAGTGCGGAAGATGAAAGCAACTTGTGGCCTTGGGGCTCTCAGTGCAAGGTGGGAAGGGAGGGGATGCTGCGGTGAGGCAGAGCTCTGCGGGGAGAGGACGGGGAGAACATCTCTGCAGAGGGCTCTGTCCGTGCTGCACTTGGCTCTGAGCTCCACGCCATGCAGGAAAGATCCAGGAAAAATATTTGCCTCCTGGTTTTTCTTGCGTGCAGGCAGGGAAAGGACCGGCAGTGCCCCGCGGCACCCGCAGGCAGCACAGCACTACTCACAGGTCGTGGTCGGCGTCCGTGCGGTTCTTCTGTTGCCATCCTGTAGATGACAAACACGGTGACAGCCACGCCGATGATGAGCACCGCGGCGATGACGCCTCCCATGATCCCAATGATGCCGCCCGGGGCGCCCTGAGGTAGCGGCTTGTCTGCAACACACAGGGAAGCGCAGGGCAGAGGGTTAGAGCCACACGGCCCACCGTGCCTCCAAGGGCTGACAGCTTCCTAATTCTGCTATTTGCCCTTAAATTGGGTGGTTATTCCTGGATGTACCCTTGTTCTGTCCTGGAAGAAGGAAGGGTCAGGGAATAAAGGTGCCCCAAAGCAGCCTCCCATGTTGTGCACTCCTGTGGGACTCATGCGGACCACTCGATATTATTTAGTCATCTCAAAAGCATTCTGCAGGGCTTGGTTACAGCCTCTTCACTGATATCCTGTCCCTGTTGAGATGAAGAAGAGCTTTGCTTTAAATGTAGAGCTTAGAAAAGCTGAGGACCAATGCTTGATTCATTGAGGTGGAGCAGAGGGGACGTGCATCAGAGCCTGGCACCCCTAAACCTTACAAAACGGGTGTCCTGAGTGTAGGATTTGGGGATGAGGGAGGGATGGATCACATCTCGTGCTCCATCTCCTGTCTGGCCCTTTGCTCTGTGGCATGGGACGGCTCCTCTGTGACTACCATGGACCTCATCCAAAGGAAGCCAATCCCATGGGCCTGACGGGAAACCGCTTTGAAACGTACGATAAAAGGATTTAATTTGCTCTACCTTCCAACCTAATTAAACTTGAAAAGTAGCTAATTGGTACTTTGTACTTACAGCGCTGGCAGTGATGAAAGAAGGAGATAATTGGAATGGAGGAAGAAGGAGGAGGAGGAGGAGAAGGAAGAGAAATCCAGGGGAAGGGAGCAAGACAGGGAAGAAGGAAAAAAGTGCTTTGTAGAACTTGTCTGTCACACCTAGTTTTTGTGCTTTTCTTGCTGCCCTGGCTACTGGCTGATCTCAGAGAGTAGGTATTGGACTATAGATATTGGATAGAGATATAGAGAGAGATTAGATATAGAGAGTAGATATTGGAGCAGCCTGGTGCAGGGCTGGCTGCACTGATCCTTTGGCAGCAGCCCCATTCCCAATGCCCACCTCAATGCCAGCCTTCACCATCCATCTTCCCTCCTGTCATCCAGGAGTGAACCAAGATGTACAAACATTTCCCAGGGAAATCCCCTCTCCAGCAAATCGCATCCCAGAGACCCGGAGCATTTAGTGCACCAGCGCCAACCACGGGAATTCCCAGCACCACACCAGGACACTGCAACCGATGAGGAATTCGCCCCGAGAACCGCCTTGACACTGATCCCGCACCCTTTTCCCATGACTTCCATGCAAACCTGCTTTTCCCTTACTTCATGAGGACACTGGCAGCCTCCCCCCTGCCTCCCCACACCCCCGCTCCCCAGTTAAGAGCTCCGAGCTGGATGTCTTCAAGTGGCAGGATGCCGGAGTCATCGAGACGCGAGGTTCCTCTCCCCACCGTCCTCGTCTCTGGCAGTCACTTTTCTCTCTCTTCCCTTCTCCACATTATCTTGTAAATAATATTTCTGCCCTGAGACAGCTTGCTTACAGCCGCGCTCGGGCAGACTGCTGACACGTTGCAATCCGAGCCCCCGGACGGCATTTGAGTTTGTGGCAGGGACGGTGACGGTGAAGGATCTCCCAGTCACTTTGGCTGGGGCATTTCCATGATGGATCAGCCCCTAATGGCTCTCGGGCTGGCAGGTAACGAGCAGGGAACATCAGCCTCCTGCTATTGCTGTAAATCAGCAGGTGTGAGTGTGAGAGATGGGGACGGGGGCGGGAGGAGAAAAGGAGGGGTGGGGAGGCAGATGGATAAAGCTGAAAGGAGTCTGCAGGAGCTGGAACGGGGCTGTGCCACAGCAGAAAGGGGGCACGGAGGTTTGGAGAAATGGAAATGCAGCCAACAGGTTGCAGATGTAAGCATAAAGCACTGGGTAAAGAGAGTAAGGGGATGAGGGGAGGAAAAAACGGGGGAGCACAAGGAGAAATGAGTTTTGGGGGGTCTATCACAGCGCGTCCTTCTCACCAAGCTCTCACGGCTGTGGTGTGAGCATCCTGCTGTTGGTACCCACTCCGGCTGCCTAAGACAGGGCTGCACAGCCACGCAGCTCTTCCAGAGAGATGGCTGAGCTGTGACAAAATCCTGCCACAAGTCCTGCCCCTGCACGTGTGGGTCTGCTCCCCTAGGGCTGAGCCAGCCTGCAGGAGTGCTGGGCTCGTCTCTGCAGGACTCCAGCTAGAAGAAAAAGAGTAAGAGGCAAAAAGACCTTCCCTTCTGCTTTCTCTTCCCTCTTTTTATTTATTTATTTTTAATGCTCCTCTCATCTGCATCCCCAGCTGTTTGTTTCCTCGCTCTCCCCTTCCTGGGGCAGGGCTGCAGCTGGTATGTTGTATATTTTGAGGGCTGCTTCCCCAGGTGCCTCCAGCCGCCTCCTGCCAGACCCCGCTGTCCTGGAGGGCAGGGGGCTGTGGGAAGGCTGCTGGGCTCCAACTGGAGGGCACTGGGGAAGCCTCGGGAGCAGATTGTACAAAGCAGTGGCTGAGGGCTCGGTTACACTGACAAGGCTTTTGGGCAGCCCCAGGAAGATGTTTGCAAGGCTCGAGAATCAGGGATCAGAATAAATTGGCAGGACAGCTCAAGGGCCTCTGGAGTGGAGTGGGAAAAGGCTTTGCCAATTAAGAATGCAAAACCCCTCGCTCTGTGTCACGCTCAAATAATTTAAAACTCTCCAAAAAGTTGGTGTGAGGCACTTGGCAGAGATGCAGGTACCAGGGAACCCAAAGGGGCTGAATGAACAGCTCAGCCTTATCTGGATGTCTGAGGGCTGCTGGGAACTCCTCGTTCCTGCTGGAAACTGAATTAATTCAAAGTATTACAATTAAGGAGAAAACAAGGACACCCCGCCCCCAGCCTCCTTCGGAGCAGTTTGGTTCATTGCTTTGTTCTCCCACGGCTCTTCTGGAGATGGAAGCAGACACAGGAAAGGAAGAAATGTGGTTATGTGTCCATAAAGCCTCCTTCCAGCCACCTGGTAGCGTGTCTGGCTTTCCAAGAGGAACCAGCGCTAGGCGAGGATCTTTCTAGCAAGAAGATCGATTGAACCATTTTCCTGAGATGCTGATAGTGTAATCCACCAGCGTGGATCCTCAGTTAAATCACATCCAGCAGCCCAAAGGTGCTGGCTGTCCCCATCTCCCCAAAGTATTAAGGATGCCCACTAACAGGAGAGCCGCACCGGGCGCAATCTCAGCACGCAGCCCACGCAGAGCTTCCTAGCTCTGGCTGTGAACCCTCCCTTGTCCAAACAGCCTCAGGGCTGATGGCTCCGTGGAGCCGTGGCTGTGATTTACTGCCCGGGCCCTGCAAACAGCCGTGGTAGCGTTTCAAACCAGCGAGACAAAGGGATGGAGCTGTCCACACGCGCCGTGCCCGCGGGGTGAAATAGTGCAGCTGCAGAGCGCACCAGTAAATAAAAACAGGGGAACAATGAAGGCTTTGGAGAACCAGCTCACAGGAGAGAGAGAGAGATGTTCCCAAAGGGAACTCGAAGTGAGGCGAAGACGGGTGAACTGGAAAGCTTCCAGAGGAGGGCACGCCGGAGCAGAGGAAATGACTCACATGCCCTCGGCGCGGGGGGAGCGATGTGGAGGACTTCACGGGAGGAGCAGAAAGGAGAGATGGTGTCTGCCACGCTTTTGGGGGTAGTCTCCTCTTAAAGATGCTTCAGTGGCTGGGTTGTTTGCATGGTGAAGCACCTGGATGGTCTTGGGGTCCTGAGAGCAGGACCCGTCACATCCCCACCGAGGGTCTGTGCTGCCCTGGGCTGGCTCGTAATGTCATCTTGTAATGTCCCTGTGCACAGGGATATCCCAGGGCACAGAATGGGTCCTGCATGCCCTGCTGGCATGAACAGGGTGGGATGGAGGTGCTGCTGGGCAGAAAGGCTTCATTTATGAGAATTCTGTCCCATCTCTTCTGCCCTGGCCATCTCCCATGGGGCCAGCTGAGAGCGAGCCCGAGCCCCATCGAGCTGCTGGTGCTCAGCCTTCATCCCCCAGGAAATCTGAGGCTGGGTCATTCCCCAGCCCCAGCTCACTGCAGCTCACACTCTTCTGCCTCTGCCTCCTCCTAACTTCAGCCTGATCCTTCAGTGCTTCACAGAGAAGCAGCACAGCAACTCGCAGCACTTCTAATAAACCATTTGCTGAAAGGTCTGCCCGCATCTGTAACCAGCTGCGAAGAAGGGTTCCGTTTCTGCTTATCCCCTCCCCACACAAAACAAATCCCCGTCTATTTCATGGCTGGCTAGCCAAGGCACTCAGCAACGTGCAGCTTTGCTCGCAGACACATTGCAAATCAATGGGAGGGAGTCGTGATTCTTCTCCTTTCATTAGGCTGGCAGCTAGCAGAGCCTCAAAGCTGCCAGCCTTGCTAGAGTTAACGCAGCCTCAGCGCTAAATTGCACCCCTGTTTGGGCACACAGAGCCCGTGTGGCTAAAGCAGGCTGTCCCAGTACAGCGCCAGCTCCCAGTAAGCCTGTCTGTGCCCTGGATCGCCGTCCTGATCCAGTGGAAGGGCTGAGCCCTTTTGCTGGACTCCTCCTGCCCGCTGAACCTCCGAGTAACACGATGAGATCAGACGATGCATATTTATAATGCACCCCACCTGACACATTCCAGGGAGCCTGAGACGCAGCGAGTTTGCCGAGCTAAATTAAACTGAGCTGAAAAGCTTGGCAGAGCAAATACGTCCCCGGTTAGGTTTTAAAGACGAGCAGGATTGTCTAATTTGAGACGCGCTGCAGTAGCGCGCACACCCCTGGGCACAAGCTGCTTGGGAGCCTCGTGGCACCTCGTGTCTGCAAAGGGTTAAATAAATACAGTTAAATACAGTTAAATAAAGGCTGCTCCCAGGGGATGTGGGCACAGGGCTGATGGTGGGATAAGCAGCAGTCCCTGGAGGTTTTAAAGGGATCTTAAGTCCGAGGGAGGTGGGTTTCTCAGGGGCAGCCCCATTCACTGAGTGTCTTAAGTGAAGCCCTCGCAGGGACAGCTAAGTGTCCAGAGGATGAAAGGGATTGGGAAGGCGAGCACACATCAGTGCTCGGCAGGCAGCTTGGGGATTGCAGCCCCTCAGCTCCTGCAGGATCCAAAAGCAGCTCTGTTATCGAGTGCTCATCTGGTGGCCTAAGCTGGGAGAAACTGGAGGAGGCAGGCCTCAGCCTGGGGAAAAGAGGAGCATTTTGGCTAGCCGAGGTTGCTGGCAGGGATTTCGGAGCAGGAGGAGCCTCATGGCTTCACCTGGTGGCAAAGGCATTGCAAGAGCAGAGCGGATCCAGCAGCCCTCCCCAACCCTGCCCAGAGACTCCACCAGCCACAGAAGGAGCTCAGGACCTCTCCGGCTGCAGGAGAAGATTTTTCTGGTTTTATATCCCCCGAGGAGCTGGAGGTGCACTCAGACCCCTCTGCGAGCGACCTGGTGCATCCCCCCCCAAATTGCTCTGCTGGGAACCGAGGGGCTGGGTATCCTGAGAGCATGCAGGGACACGGGTACCCCGCTGTCTGGGCACTAATCGTGACATCCCTTTAAGATCCCTGCCCGTTTTGCTCCCCTCTGTAATTTTTACAAGCCCGACCAGTAATTAAAACCTCTGCAAACCACTCGTTCGTCTCAGATGTGGTCTGGGGAGACCCTGGCAGAGCGGCGGCCGAGCCAGCCCTCCGCGGGGAGCCGCTTGGAGCAGCGTGCCCAGCTGCAAGCAGACACAGGGACGAGCTGGGTTTTATCAGGGATTTCACACACATTCCTGCACAGGCAATCTCTTTGCCACGCACCGCGGGTGGGGGCAGCTCAGCCCTGTCCCATAACCACCAGCTCCCTCCCTTTCCCCTCCTGCATGGGAAGCGCAGAGCCAGCCCTGGTTAAGTAGCTGCTGGCTGCAAAAGCATGTCTGGAATGCGGCTTTAACCCCTGCTGACCTTCCCTCGCATGCCTCCCGAGCCTCCTCCTAGCCACTAGCAGGGAGGATGTTGGATTAGAGCAGGGGGAGCAGCCCGTTAACCCCCTGGGATCCAGCAGAGGTAGGGCGAGTTGTGCTGGGAGATGCCCCGCAGGTTCCTCTCGCCGCTCCGGCTTCTCTCCTGCTTCTGGAGCAAAGCGTGGCAGCTGTCAAACAGCACCTGGAAACGCGCCCTGACAGCTCAGGAAGGAAGCTCTTCGCTTTGTGGGAGGACAGAGCTCAGCACGAAGAGCCAGGAGACCAGAGGATGCGACAGCAGCCGCGTGTTTGCAGCAGAGGCAGCGCCCTTCTGCACGCACACACTGCACCCCAGCCAGGATCTGTCCACGTTACCTCCAGGCTCTGTGATGTCCCTGGCTCTCGGTGGCACTTGGTGGCTCTAGCAAAGAGGGGGACCTTATTTCTGCTGTCTCCAGCTCTGCCCTCTCTGCAACCAACACCACGGACTGCCCGGCTTCCCAGGGCAGCTCGGTGCTGTTGGGTGGAGAGCGCCCAGCCTGGGCTGGGGGCTGATGAGCCCCGGGTTATCTGATGTTTCCTCTGCCTCCCAACCCTTAATTTTAGCTCTGCTTCATTTCCTTGCAGCTCGGCAGAGTAATGAACAATCAAATCCCTTTTGTAATTTATTTCTCCTGCTGTACAGTCTCGAGGAGGTGATGGCACTCGAAATTGCCTCTCCTGGAGGAATGAAGGGGCTGGATCCCAACTCCCTTTACACCACACAGCGTCTCCCTGGACCTCGGCAGCCAGCTCCAGCTGCCCAGAGAGCAGCAGGTCTCAAATCCGTGTTTAGCCAGAGATACAGCCTCGCTTCCTTGATGAGCCCATTAAGGTCGTGCTATTACAAGCAGCCACCAGATGAATTGTGTCAGATCGACGGCACAGGGACTGCAGCTCAGGCTCTGTGTTAATAGAGTTAATTTGCTCAGCAATCCTCAGCATCACTCCTGGGAACATCTCACTCTTCTTTGCCGCAGGTCCTGGGCCACTTTTACCTGGTTTTGCCTGCAGGGTGCTTGCACCCCAGGACTGGTGTACCCTGGATGTCCCCAAGGGGTGAGCTCAGCTCCCTGCTGGCATCAGCTCGAGGCTGCTCGGGGCTGGGTGCGGGCACAAGGAGTGCGTGACACGAGGGGGAACTGCTCTGCGTCCCTGTCACACGGCCAAAAACAAAGCGTTGTGCAAATGGGAAGGGGAACAGGGCCACAGCTCTCACAAAAGGCAGCCCAGGCATTGTTTTCTCGGCCTTTTTCCTGCTTTTCTGTCTCCTTCTCACCGGAAGGGAAGACTCCTAACAAAGGATGTCTCCCAACTTCCCAAACGTCTTGCAAGCAGTCTCTGCCTTAGCATGCAACCACCAATATTTATCCACGTCACCTTCTCCAGCTGGGCGTGTGCTAGCTTCCCCCACCTCCAGTACAGATTAAACAGAAATGCTGCAAGAAGAAGGACCTGTGAGTACGAATGAGAAGCTGTGAAGCTGTTGATACAAAAGCTAAGGTCGCCCTGGGGAATGCAACAGGGGGAAAAAAAATTTGCAGTGCTGCATAGGCACTTTACCAGATGGAGATGGTCAAGAGGGCAGTGATCATTCAGAAAAGGCAGCAGATTTGAATAACTGTTCATGATCTGTCTCGGGAGAGAAACTGAAATTTGTTCGTGGCTTTTGAGATGACAAAACAATTTCTGCATGTTAGGAGATGGCAGAACCAAGCAATTGCTGGACGGCATCTCTTAGGATAGTCCACTTATTATAAGAAAATATGTTGGAAACTTAGCCAAAGAGCCATCTAACTCACCTCTGTTAGCTTGTTCTGTTTTTAAATACATTGGGCCAGTTAAATTCTAGAAGGTTAATTCTGGCAGACTGGAAGAGGGCACAGAAAATGACCTGAAACCTGTAGGCTGATTTGCTGGCATCAAAGAAAAAGCTAACACGGGCTGCAGTTAATAAAGAATTAAGAGGCAGGAATATAATCAATGCCGGTCTACACGGTTCATGGAAATAGGTCTTGTCAGTCAAACACAATGTCATTTTTTGCCCACTAAACCAGTCATCTCATCAAAGTAAGCACAGAGACGGAACAGAAAACAGATTAAGAGTGACTAACTGACAGGTCTCAGGAGGAGCTGTCAGGAGGGAATCGCTGCTGGTGGACACGTTTCTGCCCAGGGTAATGGGGGAAGGAGTGGAGGGCCTGATCCAGCTCGGTGCTTTCATCAGGTGCGTGCAGATAATTGCCTCCTGGGTGCCTCAGCGGTGCTGGGAGAGGCAGAGGTTGCTGCATAAAGGCCACAATGGATGCAGGATGCTGTAATGCAATCACAGTTATAATTGTACGGCTACAGAACCCTGCATCTGCATCCTTACCCTTAGTTTTGAAAGGAAAAGAAGAAATGAGAAAATAATTGAGTAAATCTAGGTTTCCAGTATGTCTACTGCAAATAGGCCTTAAGGGGTGTTCCTTGACACCTCCCTGCAAGAAATAAACTGGTGGCAACAGGCAGCAAGTGAGGGCTGGGAGCTGCACACATTGCCCCAGGGGCTGCCAGGGCTGAGCACAGCCCCAGGGTCAGGTCGTAACCACCCGAGGAGCCTTCCCCATCCCCAAATCTCCTTCTCCCCACCCTAATCCCTTGCCGTGTGTCAGCCTTTTTGGCTCAGCAGTCAGCTGAATGCTGAGAGCGGGGACGTGACCTCCTCTCCAACATAGGGAAGGTGGCGAAACTCAAGAAAAAACCATCCCGGGGAGGGAAAAAGGGGTCCTGAGGCTGTCGGGGAGGGTGCGGAGCTGCTCCGTGCCTGCTCCTCTCCTGTTGCTCAGGTAACACTTCCAAGGCAGGTCCTCCAAGCAAATTTTTAGGTCAGTTATAATTGGGAAACCTCGCGTGGAGCTATAAAACATCGGTTAATATGCTGGAACTATCTAGTTAAATGCCAATTATAAAACCCCATAAGCTCCTCAACTCAAATATATTAATAACATAATTAAACATTTATTGCTTATGCAAATTAAAAGTTAAGTTAATCGGACATCAACGAAACCCCGGGAAGTGACCATTTAAGTAACTAATTTCTATTTAATTACGATTCCTTCCTATTATAAAGGCCCCATGCCATTATTTCTGGACTGCTCGGCAGTGTTTACTCGAGACTCAGCATTCCCACCCCGCTATCCATCGGTAATCCCAGACAGCTGCAGCATTCATCCCGCAGCCGGGGCCCTCACACAGCTGGCAGCAGCTGGGCTGGGTGCCCCGTTCCCTGCTCCTTCTCCCACCTCCTCCTTCATTAATCTGCTGGGGAGGCACAGCCGGGATTAAATCTCCTCCGTCCTGGAGCGGAAAAGGGAAGGGAGATGCACCAGACCCATGGCAAGGCACCTGCTGGGGATGCCAATGATGTGTGTTGGTGTAGATCCGACAGGCAGAAGGTAAGGATTTAGCTCTTCCGAGCTCCTCCCCGAGCCTTGTCCCTGGTTCCCTCCACACTTTTGCCAAAATCACATCACTTCTCCGCATCACTGCTGGGCCAGGGCACTTTTTGCACAGTGGGGAGATCGCCGGCCTCGGAGGATGTGTTCCAGCTCCTCGGGTGGACAAAGCTGCGTGCCAGCAGCAAGCTCCTGTTCATTACTGTTGTAAAGCGGTAATTGAAAGGGCTGGGAGCTACAGCAGGACAGTGAAATGAGGCCGGGAGATGGGAAATGAAGCATTTCGTTCCTCGAGGGATGGAGATGTTTCCCCTGGCGAGCCGAGCCTGTGAGGCCAGGGCCATACGGATGGACTCCCTCCCTCCAAGCGACAGGCAATCAGTTAAACCTGACAGGTGTGAAGTTGGCAATTTTCTTTTCAAAACTGTGAGATAAACAGGCTGGCAGGAGTTTGAGAGGAGCCGAGAGATAAGGGAGAAATAGAAACGTTCAGGCACCTCTCTCCGTGGGGCTCGCGATGGATGGAGGAAAAAGGTCTGCTTTGCATAGCCCCAGATGTAGATCGGGTGCTAGATTAGAAACAAGGCTTGGTGAACAGGCAGGAATGATCGAGAGGAAGCCCTTCCCCTCCCAGATGCTCAGAGGGTGATGCCCTCGGCCCCACAGGATTTGGTCCGTGTTCATTTCCAGGGATTTTGCAAGCACAAAATTCCTCCCCCCTGAGCCCCCCAACAAGCCACAGGGCAGGGTTTTCTGCAAAGGGGCAGAAAGAGCATTCGATGCCTCTCTTGCACTGAGACCATTTTCTTCCCCAAATTCAGACCTTTCAGTCCCCCTGGGGCTGAAGCAACCTTTTCCATGCACATTTAAATCACGTACACATGCACAACGCGGTGCCCCTGCTTTGCTTGCGCAGCCACGCTCGGTTCTCTTCCTTCTGCGAGCTAGTATGTAAAATTTTAGGAGTGCAACACCCGTTGGTATTTTACAGGCTGATCCTTGTTCTGCAAACACTATATAAGAGGGAGCCTGCATCCAAACACGTCCGGGAAGGCTGTGAAATGCCTTGTTGGGAGGAGGAGTGAGCCAGCCCCCCCTTCGCCTTCTGCCAGGCGCCACGGAGGGCATCTGAGGCTCAACAGCACTTCTCGGTGTCACAGGTTCCCCAGCTGGAATACATTTGCATAAAGCAATTTCCTCTAACAAATACGTTCATACAAACCAAACTCAAGTTCGCAAATAATCTGAAAACATGGGGGGAAAAAAAAATTAATCAGGCGTATTTGTTACTACAAGTAATTCGCCCAGCTCTGAAGCAGCGAGCCTCTCTCGGTTCAACTTTTCGGGCACCAGCTGTAGGGAGCTCAGAGGGATGCGTGACCTTGAGAGCTCTGCCTTTACCTCTCACCTCGCAGGGAATTGGGAATCTGTGGACCTTGCAGCCACAGAAGTGGATCCCTGGGAGATCCACCTGGTTGTGAGCAGCGTGCAAGGCTTCAGTCCCAGCTGGAGGGGACATTCCCAGGTGCCGGTGCCCAGGGGTGTCGGACAGGTTGCCTGGTAATTCCCTGCTTACGTGGGGCTGTGTCTCACTCTCACTGCAAATCCTGCTCAGGCTACGTTAATCTGCGTGGGTGGCAATGAGCATAACTCTGTCCTAGTCAGGAAAGTCGGGTGTGCTTACACCAACCGGGAGCCTGGCTCTGTACCTTCAGCGTGGATATTTCCCTCCTGCACCCTGCGCACAGCCAGCCCCAGGCACGTACATCTCCTGCTGCTTGCTCGGAGCAAACACGATCCCCTTGTTCGTCCCCAGCCACCCCGACCTCGCTCCTCCACTGCCTCCCTGCTGGCTGCTCTGCTCATTTACCGGCCTCTGATGTTGCTTTTGTGGCCAGCAGTGCTCGCCTGCAGAGCCGTGGCTTTGGGAAGAGATCCCGGCCACGCTGCCACCTTTCCTGCAGGCATTTGCTGGCGTTCCTGCCCCAGCGTGCTTCTGGTTTGTTCCAGAGAAACACGAGACGTGGGGGTGCTCCGGGGGAGTCAGCTCCCGCCGCGCTCAGCGCTCTGCAACCTGAGCTGCCCAGAAGAGGCCCCCTGCCATGGGTTTTATCCATCATCGCTTTGCTGTAAGGCACGGCCTGGGAAATCAGCGCAGCATTTCTCTGGGGCTCATCCCAGCAGCACCACGGGCACAGGCAGCGCCTCCTTTTCTCCTTTTTACCATCCTCGACCCCCCAAAAAAACTACACCTCCAACTTCTGTCCTTCCTAGGAGGGGCTGGCAGAAGGGGAAAGCAAGGGCGGTGATTACAGGAGCGCACAGATCCAGCCTGGACAGTGGTCACAGCTCCCTTGGCCATGCTGCAGGCTGATGACAAGTCTTCCTGGGTTTTAATCCTTCACATTTGGGGGCGATGCTCAAGGACAGGGCTCTGGGGAGCTGCCTGCCAGGCGCACACAGAGCATCTGTCCGTCCGTCCGTCCGTCCATCCATCCATCCATCCATCCACCCATCCATCCATCCACCCATCCATCCATCCATCCATCCATCCATCCATCCATCCATCCATCCATCCATCCATCCAGCTGCTGTGCCTGCAGACGGGGAGCCCACGGGCTGCACCAAACCTCTCCTTGGTGCCTAACCCCAACCCTTCCCTCTCCGTCCAGCTCATCCCTTCATGGAGAAGACCAGGCCAGGCTCAGATGTGGCTCAGGATCCCCCATCCTCTCCCCCAGCGTCAGGGATTTTGGTTCACGCCTCCAGCAGCCAGCCACGTGCTGCAGTCGGGCACAAAGACGCTTTCCCTGGGAGCCTTCTCCAGGCCAGAGGCACAGCAAAGCTCCTGTTGGTATCAGCACGGGGAAGAACGTGCACGTTTTCTCTGATCTCTCGCTTCCTTTGTCTCTCACTCCCTTGCAAAACCCCGGGACTCGCAGGGCTGCCTGCCTTGATCTTTGGGAACAAGGCTGCCTTTGCAGCGTGTGCTCACAGCCACGAAGCTGGATGAAAAGGGGAAAGGCAAAGCAGCGACCTGACTGATCCCTCCTCCCGAAGCACCCTGGGCATCCCTACGGCTTTTACATGGTTTTGGTGCCCGATCGCCACGGTAGCCAAGCGCTGTGCTGCAGGAGCATCCTACAACCTCAGCCCAAAGGTTGGCCCTGCCTGGTGTCCTGGCCCAGCCACATAGCCCTGGCTAAGTTTCAGCCTCAGCAGCATCCTTTGACGAGGAATTTCACTGTTTGCACTGTAAACAGCGGGAAAAAAACAACACCTTTTATTTTTTTTACACTATAAACAGGGAAAAAAGAAAACAAAAAAAATCCCATCTTATTTATTTTGAATCTATTGCCCAAGAATTTCTCATAAGACCACCCACTCCACTGGCAAAAGCCATCGCTCCGCGTCCCCTTTCTGGGGTGCTGTTTTTAGGAGGCTCCCAAGATCTCCAGACTTGTTTCGGAGATCTCCTAAGCCTCCTCCCTCATCCACAAGGAATTCCCACAGCAAAGCACTGCAGAGCACGGGAGCAGCCCTGGGGTGCTGGAAGCAGATCCCATTCCTGCCCCAACCACCCCTGACAGCCACGAGCCACGGGATGCAGAAGGACGCAGCCAGAGGTGCGCAAAAAGAGGAGAGTGTTTCTTTTTTTAAAATTCTTTATTTATAAAAAAGTACATTTTTTTTTTCCACAGCTGAGCCACTATTGTTTTTTTTTTGTACAAGTAAAAGGAAGGGTGATGCAACACCCCGCCCACACAAATTATAACCATGAAAATGTCCCCCTGGACCCCAAACAAACAAATCATTACAAAGGATGGAAAACAAAAAACAAACAAACAAAAAAAAATCATAAAAGTCCATTACATTATTATTATTTTCATTTTTTATTTTTTACAAAAGCACTTACAACACAGATTAAAAAAAAAAAAAAAAAAAAAAAAAAGAAGAAGTGGGGTTGGGGCTGTTGGTCTGTCTGCAGCCTTTATTCCACACTGACAATTACAGCAAGGGGAAGAAGAAAACGAGATAAAATCACCGGAGTTAAGGAATCACGTTTAAAAAAAATAATAAAATATAAAAGGCAAAAAGAAAAGAAAAAAGCAGATCCTCAGCGAGAACACCTCGGCCAGCACCGGGGTGTGCCAGCGAGGATCCTGCCTGTTGCCTTCACCCCAAGCACATTTTGTGGCTCTGGTGCTCTCCCCGCGGCACCGGGTGCCACCACGAGCCCCTCACCCCCCTGCTTCTCCCCGTCCTGGGACCCCCGACCCATTTCGGACCCCCTTGAGCTTCGTGCAGCCGCCGGCACGATGCCCTCACCCACCTCCCGGCCTCTCGGCCATGGGGGCTTTCCCTCTGAGCTTTGAGCCCCAAACTGCCCAAATCCATGCGTGTGTGCTTGTGTAGGGGAAAGGCAAACAGCAAAGGAGATCTGCAGCCCCCTTTCTAATTGCATTCCCTTCTCTAATTGCTTGAAGATCAATCTTTTGAGTCTCTCTCTCTCTCCCTCAACCCCTCGGTGATTTGTGCTGAACAGTTGTGTTTCTTTTTTATTTTTATTTTTTGACTCAACACCAGGAAAATGGCTCCCTTTGTCCCTCGTGTCTTCGCAATCAATTTGGTGCTACCATTTCAGTTTGATTTTTTTTTTTTTTTTACTAAAGAAATCTTCAGGTTTTATTTTTTTTTCCCCCTTGACTGAATGAAAACGATTTTACAACCGGGGGAAAAAAAAAAAAAAAAAGTAATTAAATAAGGGAAAATAACATCACTGGGGCGAATTGCAATGAATAATCCTAGACGTAAACCCCAGCGGGAAAACCGCTGGGGTGTCTGTACGTCAACTATAGGATCGTTTGGGGTTGTGACACCAATGTGCCAGCTCCTGAGCACGTGGAGGGAAGGAGCTGGGGCTCGGCCCTTGTTCGTCTGGGTGAGCTCCACCAGGATGCCCGGGGGGCTCGGGGCAGCCCCCAGCTCCCTGCTCACCTCTCCTGCCTGGCTGGCTCCGGAGGTGCTCTTTGGGGACCCCTTCCAAACCCAAAGCCGACTCAACTAACGAGCTGCAGCATAAATTGGGACATTTCCAGCAGCTCCTGGCACCTCAGCAAGGCAGGGCAGCGCCGTGCCCTCAGCAGGTGATGGGTGGGCGAGGACAGGGACGTGCTCGGAGGGGGTCCCAGCCTCCTGCCTGCCCTCGGTTGGGCCCAGCGGGGTTTTACACCTCCTCAGCACTTTTTGGTGGCAGGGGAGTGGAGGAGCAGGAGGCTTGGGCTTGGGTTTGGGTCAGCCGAGACTCTCCTGGGAAGCTGGGGGGGCTCGTGGTGGGACCCCTGGTGCCCAGGGTATCACACCAGGGAATTTTGGCGATGCCCTACCCGCTATCTCCTCTTCTTCCTCCGAGCCCGCTGTCCTCCGGAGCCCCCAGATGGGCAATGGACAAGCCAAGGGGGTTATATCCCCAAAACGACACCTCAAAGTGAGGGTAATAACTACGGTGTCAGCAAACTGGGAGCAGTTTGGGGCTCTGAAATGCTGGGGAGGCGAATTTGCCTCCTGGAAGAATCGCTGCTGGACCCCGTGGTGTCCAATAGCCCCATATAACCTATTACAGAGGGATGGCAGAGATTTCATCCCCTGCAGGGGCTGCTTGGTTCTGGGGTGCTCCTGCTGGGGTTGGAGGGACACGGGAAGGTCTGGCCGTGTTTGGTAAGGGTCAGTTTTAGGGCTGAGGTGGCCACAGGGCTTCCTGCGGCGTGGGGCTGTTCTGCCAGCAGCCAGGAAGCAGGAAAGCACCGCGGAAAGCACCAGAGGCTGCTAGGATCAGAGCTGACCTGGACTCATCTGTGTGGGGCTGGCTCTGCAGCAGGATAACCCCTGGATGCTGGGGAACAAAACCCAGCGGGCAGGGCAGGAGGAGAAAGCAGCCCTGCTGGTGTTAGAGGGGCGTGATAACACAGCGCGGAGAACTGGGGGTTTCTTTTCAAACAAAAGATTTATTTATACATCCAATTAAAAAAAACAAAACAAAAAAATAAAATAAAAATTAAAAAAAAAAAAGAAGACGAAGAAGAAGAAGAGCGATAATCCCCAACCCAGTGAATCTGATTTGGATAAGGTCAGTGTCAGAGGGCCCGGGAGCCTGGAGTCCCATTTACCCACGGAGCAGAGATAGCAGCAGTCCGAGCCCCCATCCCAGCGCGGGGGCCCGGGGGAAGGAGGACGAGATCAGTAGCCCAGGCTCACTCCCTCCTGCCCCATCTCCCGAGGCTTTGCTGATCAGAGGGAGAGGACATGGGAAAAGTGGCAACCAAAGCAGGCCAAGCAACGTACCCACGGGCTCGGGCTGCTGCTAGAGGGATTAAGCGCCGCCCGCATGCTCTGACCGAAAGAAAGAGGAAAAAAAAATAAACAAAATCAAGTGTAAACACATGACAATTAAGTCTTAGTGGTATAATAAAAGCGCGGGGCCTGTCCCCAGCCCCTGCAGTACGGTGGGCAGGGGGGGAGCGCTGCCCCCCGGGTGCAGCCCGGGGCTGGGGGCTGCGAGAAGGGGCCAGGGCTGCTTCGAGCCATCGCAGGGGGGGGAAAAAATAATGTCAGCAATAAATACTCCTCGTCTTTCTTTTATAAAGAACGCTCCGACAAAGACGGAAAATGAACAGGCAGGAGGTGATGGATGGGAGGAGGAAAATGGCAGCTCCGCTTCCCTGCCCTGCTATCAGCCCGCGCACCCGGGGCTGGTTTTGGGGCTTTCCTCCCCCCTTCTCTCCTCATTTTCCTTTTATCGAGTCATTCCAGCCCAGGAGGGGATCCCCCAGGCGTGCAGCGGGCGATGGGGACAGGCCCAGGCCCCGCTGGGAGCAACGTGCTCAGGAAGAAAAGTCCTTCCAGCCGGCCGTGGCACCTCCGTTTCCTTCGCCACCAGCTCCTCTGGCCTCTGTCCTGCGGACAGCCCGGCCGGCCCCCTCCCCGGGTTAAAACAAAGCAGAAGACGACAACATACAAACAAATTCCAGTGTTTCAGGGGTGCCGAAGTGGGAGGAGGAACCTCGGGGAGGGACGCGGGGCCAAAGGGCCCCCTGAGCTATGAAGACACGAACAGAGTGTAATATACAGGCTGGGCACCAGTCGTTAAAGCAAAGAGTAACACCTACGCCACCGACCAATACAAACACCACAGAAGGGGACGAAAATTTTCCAGAGAAATTAAAAAGGCAAAAACCAAAACCGAGAAAATAATTACCCGACCTCCCACCTCCCGTCCCCCCCTCGCCCCCCCAAAAAAAAATAAAACAAAAAAAAAAAAACAAAAAACGATCTGTAAGCAAAGCTTTCCCCCCCCCCCACACACACACCCCCCCCGTGTCCCCCTCCCCAACCCGCTCGCCAGCGCCGGAGCCTCCGAAGTCCTTGGGGGGCGTGCGGGGGGCTTGGGGGGCCCCGGGGGGGCTCGGCGGCGCCTCGGGGGGAGCTGGCGGGCGTGTGGCTGCGTGCGGGCGCGTGGCTGGAGCCGGGAGGCGAGCTACACGTACCACTCCTTTTTGGAAATGAAGGAGCCGTCGTTCTGCGACACCATGTTCTCGGCGATGTCGAGCTGCTCGGGGTCGTACTGGAAGCCGAGTGTCCGCTCGTCGTAGGGCTCGGGGTGCGCCTCGCCCTCGTCCACCGTGAAGTAAGGCCGCTTGGCGTCCTCCTCGTACTTGTTGGGGCCGCCCAGCTTGCGCTCGCCGCCCGCGTCCTCGTCCTCGTCTTCGTAGGTGCTGCCGCCCAGCGGGCCGGGCTTCTTCTCGTCGTCCGAATCGTCGGGGTACTGCAGGTTTTGGGCCATGGGGGGGTGATGCTGCGGGATGCCGGCCTTGCTGTAGCCGTTGCCGTAGACGTGCTTCTTTGTGCTGTAGTCACCCTTGAAGGTGTGACGCCGGCGCCGGAGTACCACAAAGAGCACCACGGCCACCACCAGGACCAGCGAGACGCCTCCCACTATGCCCCCGATCACGGGGGTGGGGATGTTCGGCTGCACCATGGATTTGCGATCATCGATTGGAGACGGGGTGTAGGGAAATTCTGGGTAGGAAAAGACAGATGGAAGGGGGAACAGTGTCAAACCATGCGGAAACGCGCCCTCCCTCCATGCTCTCATTGCCTTTTTTTTTTTTTTTTTTTGGGTGGGGTGGGTGGGAGGGGTGGGAAGATGAGGGTAAGGAACAGGGAAGGGAAAAAGCAGGGAAAGGGGAGAAGGGTGCGTCAGAGCAGGGATCGGGGCAGGAGCTCTGCCCCGGCGCGGGGATGCGGCCATGCCGTGCCAAGCTGCCCAAGCTGCATGCAGGAGCCCAGCAGGCTGGAAGCGGCGTTTCCCTCCCCACCCCTCCCGGTTCCTCCAGGCGTGCTCGGATCCCACACCCCCAGTGCCATCGGTCCGGGTGTTTTCCATTTCACGGGGAGCTTTCACGCGTCCCCACAGCCCCACGATGCTCCAGCACCGGGAGCAGGACCCCAAACCCACCCAGTGGTGGGCACCGAGTGGCTGTGGTGCTCCGTGTCCCCCTCCTCGGCACCCCAGCCCACCCTGACCCATCCCCGAGGGCAGCAGCACCTTGTTGCCCCCACACACACCCCACGGGCACGCGGTGATGCTCGGGGTCGGGGCTGGCTGCCCGGCGGCGCAGGGACACCGACCTCCCCCCCTGCGGCCGGCGCGGTGCCACGGCTCAAGCTAATCTTGTTCCAGCAGATACCCCAACCCCCCTCATAAACAAACAATGCCAGAAAGAGTAGAAGAGATATGGGAAAGCGGCTCCCTGCTCTCTGACGCACTTTGAGCCATGCTTTTTGGCACGGATAAAGTCTGACCCAGGATGTAAGTCACCCTCCCCAGCCCTCCCTCGGCACACTTGACAGCCCCTGGCCAAATTCTGCTCTTTTTCTCCAACTGCCCGTCGAGCAGCGGTGTCTGGGAGGCCTCAAGCACCAAGTGGCTGTCTCTGTCCTTCACCTGCCTCCGAATTTCAGCAGCAGATGCCAGGTTAACACCCCCTGGCACCCCTAGGTATTGTTAAGGGGGGGCCCCAGGGCCCATCCTGCGTCATGCTGGTCATTTTGGGCTCTGCTGTGCCCGGACCCTCCATCCCTGACCCCCATCCATGTGGGCAGGGGGAGAAGAGAGGGACAGAAAGCCACGACAGCACGAGCAGACCACGGCACCAGCATCCAGCAGCATCCCAGGACCAGCAGCACGGCACCTGGGCTGCTCCGACCACCAGCCCTGCCCTCGCACACCGAGCTCAGCCCCCTCACGCTGCTCCCTCCATGTCCCAGCCCTGTCTCCCAGCCCTGCTCGGAGCCACAAGCCCTTTTATTGCTGCTCAGGACCCTCCCAACCCTCACTTTATACCCGGCAGGCACCGAAGGACCTCAGCACGTCCTCCACAAGAGCAGCCAGGATGGGTGACGGGCTGGGAGGGGTTGAAAGAAAGCGGATCCGGGGCTGGATCTGCTTTTTGTCCCCTCGTCACGGGCCTGTGGGAGTCTGCTGCTGGCAGCCAAGTTTCTGCAGGAGGGCAGGAAACCCTGAGCGAGGCAGAGCAGTGCAGGGAGCTGCCCTGCAGCACAAGGCAGCCCAGCCACGAAGGGAGAGGGGAGAAAAGAGTTTGCTTCCTCTCCGCAGAGGCAGTTCCAGGAGCAGCTGCACGTTTTGGACAAGGGTTTTGAATCCAAGCAATCGCCGGCCTGATCTTTTTGGCACAAGCGTTTTGCTCGTGCCTGGGAGCTGTTTCACCCCTGCCTTTCCCGAGACATCACCCCAGCCACGGCACCGTGGTTTCTGCAGCGCTGCCTCGCCTCGAGCGAGGCCTCACGAGCCTGAAAGCAGGCGCCGAGCAGCACAGTGGGCAGGACGGGCTGGGGGGCAGGCAGATGGAAGGCTCCCTGCTGCAGCCAGAACCAGGAGAAAGATGCTGCGCAGGCAGGAGTCAGCATCTCCTTCCAAAGACAGCCCTCGGAGCAGGAGCGAGGGCATGCATTTCAGCACGGGGAGCTGAGGCTGGGCTCTGGGAAGCCAAAACCACATGTTGCTTCACCAGAAGGCTTGTCAGAGCCAGCTGCTGAATGCAAAGCCTCTCTGCCGAGCCAGCAAGAAATGTCACGTCCATCCCCTGCTAGTCCTGGCTGCCGAGGGCTCCGCTTCAACCACATGAGCATCCGCGCAGCATCCAGCCCTGCCCGTGCCAGCTCCCACCCCTGCCCTGCAGACCCCAAAGCCTGGAGCTGGAGGGGTGCAGGGAAAGCCCAGCGAGCTGCCCCACACCCCGGGGGGGGGATGTCAGTGATGTTTTCCCCCACCCACAGCTCTGATCTGAACCTCTGCGCACTCATTCCGAAAGCTCTTGGCCCACTATCTCATGACAAGCCTCTTTATCAGCCCAGGTTGGAGGCACGAAAGGCAAGGGCAAGGGCGAAGGTTTTCCTCCCTCTCCCGTGTGTATTTATTTTCTCCTGCCCTTTGTGCTGCCCGGCCCTGAGATAACGCTCGCCTACGGGCCACCCCCGTGCCAGGGCCAGCGCCGCGGCCACGGCAGCCAGCGCGCCGCTCCCGGGCTTTTCACACCTTTTTCTGCTGAATTTATTTTCTGCTCAGCTCCCGTCCACGTCCTCCTCGCCGTGGCCCACTTCCCATGCCAGAGAAACCAAAACCGAACCGTGGGAAGAGAGGGGTTGGGCAAGTGGGAAGCCCGCAGCCCAAATCTCCCACCTTCCTCCCCAAACCACGCTCCGAGCTTGCGGGACCGAGGGGCTCAGGGGGTGCAGAAAGGGAGCGTGGCCAAGCTTGGGGCGTGGGGGGGGCGGTCAGAAATGGGTAAAAAAAAGAGGAAAGAGGGATCCAGGGCGGGCCGAGGCGTGCCACCACCGCTGGATGGCGGTGCAGACCACCGCTGCCTCCCAGCGCCCCTCTCCGTGGCCTCTGGGCACCCCCCCCTGCAGGGTTGGGACAGGGACCCTTGGGTGCCCCTGCCCTGCCACAAGGACACCGAGGACACCGCCAGGCTCCTTCGTGGCTCGGGATGGAGCGGGTTCTGGGCACGCAGCCGCTGCCAGCAGCCCCACAAAGGGGAGGGGAGGCAGGGTGCTGCCCACCCGCTTTTCGTGCGTGGGGCGTCAAGGAGGGGGAAGTGTGGGAACAGGATCTCCCCCCCCCCCCCTTTTTGTGTCCGAGGGGTGCGTGAAATTTTTTTTTTTGGAGAGCGGTGCGGTGCCTGAGCGCGCTGGGGGCCCTCCATGTGAAAAATCCATTAGGAAGAGAGTCTGGAGAGAATTAAAGCCGCTGTGAAAAGCGGAGTGGGGAAACAGGAGACGGCGGAGAGCGGGGAGGGGGAACAAGCCGGGCTTTAATGCCAGCATAAAGAGCCTGTCCTCCTCCTGCTCCCCCCTCCCCAGCCCTCATAAAAACAGGGAGCGCTGTGTGAATAGGAATTAGAGCAGCAACACTATCTGCCCGCTGCCCGGCTCTGCCAGCTGTTGCTTTCAGCCCAGCTCCCTGTCCCCGTGCCAGCTCCCGCACGGCAGCTGGGAGCGAGGGGGCTGGGGATGGCCCCGGGGCTTCGCTCCCCTTCCCTTTGATCCCACCAGCATCGTCCTGCTCCTGCCTCCCCCAGGAGGGGGCTCGGGGGCTTCTCCTGCTGCTGGGAGCTGGGAGCACCCAGGGGTGACGCCGCCGACCGTCCCCATCACGAGGGTGGCTTTGGAAAAAATACAGGTGTTAAAATCGCTCCTTTCTGTTCATGGCTGGTTTCCAGCACACAAAAAAGGGGAGCTATGCAGATCACGCCGCCCGCCCATCCATCCCTCAGCTACGGCTTTTTGAGCCTGCTGGCCAATTTCGGTGCTATCTGATGGAGAAGGAGCAGAATTATCCCCACCACGCAGCTCTCGGAGGTGGGATCCCTGGCAGAGGTGGGACCTGAACCTCATTAGACATCAGAGAACCCACAGGGACAAGAGCCTGCTCCCAAGGGCAGGAAGGGCCCTGATCAGAAAAAAATGTATTTTTAGCCACCAGATTATTCTTCTATGGTATGCAGGAAAGGGTTTTACAAAAGCCCAGTGCTCATCGTGCTGCTTGGGTGTTTTATAAGGGGCTGCTTCCTGTGGGAACATCTCCTCGTGGAGTCACAGCCCCATCCTCTTCCCTTCAATCAAGGGCCAAGGAGAAACTCAGCACCAGCCCCCGATGCAGCAGCAGCTGGTAGGGGCGAGCAGCAGCTCTGGGGAGGAGCAGGAGCCCTAAAACCAGTGGGTTCCCAGCACCCAGCTGGCACCAAGCAAACAGAGTGGCTTCGTTTTATTACTTTTCGGAGACAGATTGCTGGCGGCAACCCATCCACGCCAAATTATCCCGGGACTTTGACCCGTTCTGCTCCTGAGTCACGACAGGGAGACACCTCAGCCCTGGCAGGGCTGGTTGGAGAACCTGGCAGCTTTGCTGCCCTTTTCCCTCTCAGCATCCCACCTCCTGCAGCGGGGGTGCTGCCTTCCCGTCCCCACGCAGGATGCTCCTGCTCTCCTCGTGCCGCGGCGGCGCAGGGAGCAGAGGAGGCAGAGGGGGGAGAACAAACCTCTGGCGACCCATCCAGCAGTGCAGGAGCTGCCGCTGGCGTGTCAGAGGGTGACGGCTTTCAGGCCAGATGCCAAGCCAGCCTTAGGTTTTAATCTCCTGCCAGGTCACCTACCGCTTGTCAATCAGGATGCCAGCAGACGGGGTGCAGCAGACGCCGTCTGGAGGGTCAGCATCAGGCAGAGCCCCCCCCATCCAGCTGCCCGTAGCCCCAGGGCTCCAGAGCTGCAACCCCCCCCGAAATTTGTAGGCACCCCCGTGTGCCCGAGGGCCAGGGCATGCAATAATCATGTCACGGGGCAACAAAAGCTGCTGCACCCCAGCACGTCCCCGAAAACACGTGCGTGCTCACACGTGCGCCGATGCTCACGCACGGCTGCGCAGCAGGGCAGCCCCGTGCCAGCGGGCGGTTTTTGGGGTCGCACAGAGCCGTGCAGACGGAGGGGAGCTCCCCTCCACACGCGTGTGCAAGCACTCAGGGCAGCCCCAGGCAGTCCATACCCCCAGCTTTTGATTATGTCGCCCTCCCGGCCGGAATAAAGAGCTACATGTCACACTACATGGCTTGGCTGCCACTGACAAAGGTCCTGCAAGGCGGGAGAAGCTATTACAGGAACAGATTGCAGGAATAAAATATTAAATTTCCACTTATCCATCCCTTTAATACGCTCAAACTCCAGCAGAAGCGTGCAGCCGTCTCCCCCCGAAACGAATCGGGGCTGACCCAGCCCTGCTCCTCCTCCCGGGGGCTGGGATGGAGGATGCTGGGCGGCTGCTGCAGGTTTTTCTCTGCATCAACCTTCTGTGGGTTTTATTTATTTATTTATTTATTTATTTATTTTCTCCCCAGGCTGGCTGCTCACTAGATTGAGCTCCGTTCACGGCATGCATCTCTTGAAAGATGTTTCGTGGTCCGCTGACAATCCCGAAATTGTCTGCAAGACCCAAACAAATGTACCTGTAATAGCTGAGTGAGGGTGGCTGAGCCCTCCCCAGCACTGGCCTAATCGGTCCTGAGGGAGAGCTGGATAAACATATTCAGATCCCATGAATTATTAAAAGTGTGGTGGTTTTTATTTTTATTTTTTTTACATGCCCTGTCTTAGCGTGTTGGCTGCTCCCTGCTCCTAGCGGGGGCTGCTGGTGCGTCCCTCTGTCCCTCTTGTTCAACCTCAAAAGCACCACAATTTGGATTTTGGGGAATAAACTGGGAACGCAGGCAGACCTCTACCCAACGTTGTGTGCTGCCCTTGTGGGCTGGCAGTTTGCAGAGCCCCAGGAACACGGCGCTCTGCTGGGCACCTCCAGCAGCTGGGTGGGTTTTGGCCACGACCTTGCCCTTTTTTTTTGGGTTTTGGGCAGGGATGGGGCAGGGCTCAGCACGGAGCTCTGTCTGTCTGGTTCCTTCCCCCCGGCAAACAAAAAATCCCCCAGAGAAAAGCATGTACCGGGAACAACTCAGCAGGCACGGCTCCAGGACAGGAGGTGTGAATTAAAGGCCTGCCACAGTGATAATGATCATAAATAACCGCTTCGTAATTAGCATCTAATTAGCACATCCCATCCATTGACCTCCGAGCGCTCGGATAGAGGAAGATTCGCCCGCTTCCCCCATGTCACAGCGAGGGGACTGCCCAGTTCTCCCAGTTTCACCAGCTCGGCGCTCACTACTGCAGCCCCCCAGCCCCTCTGTGCACCCCCAGCCCCGGGGGGCACAGCTGCAGCCCCCCAGCACCCCTGTGAGCCCGGCTAGCTTGTGCTGCCTGGATATTATCCCCTGGGGACAAGGGACACCAGGAGGAGCCCACCACGGACCCCCCGTGCATCACCCCAGCTACCAAGCGGGTGTCCCGGGGGGCTGTGGCAGGTGTTTGATCCCTCCTGTGCCCCCCTGAGAGCTCTTTTACCCACAGCAAGCCTCCCTGGTGCAACAACTTATGGTCACTGCCCAGCCATCACCTCCTGACCCCGTGCAGCCATCGCTCCTTTACCCCAAAGGAGCGGGGTGAACTTCCCTGCCTGTTTCTGGGCATCACCGTCTTCTCCTGACCTATCTGTGTGCTTTTTTTCCTTCCCTCTGTCCTTGTCCCACTCCTTCCACCTTCCAGCAAACACCTCCCCGACACGTCTCAGCTCGTAACACGTCCAACGAGCCACCCGAGCCCGAAGCAGAAAAGAAGACGAGGGGAACGAGACCGAAGGCCTCTTGGTGTAAGAAAGGAAAAGACGACGAGAGAAAAGGAGAAAAAAAAATCCAAGCAAACCCAGGAGAAAGCAAAGAGCCCCTGCTCCCTTTGCACCAAGACTCTCCCCCAAAAGGGACACCGGGGGTTCAGACAGACATTAAGAAGACATTGCTGGCTGGCAGAGGTCAGCAGCTCACCCCCACCTCCTCTCCCCACCTCCTCCTCCTCTTTCAGAGCTTTCCTACCTGTGACATTGACTTCCACCAAGCCCGACCGGGTCCCGATGGCGTTGGAGGCCTCGCAGATGTAGGTGCCGGCCACGCTGTAGGAGACGGGCCCCTTGAAGTAGATGGTGTTGTTCTGGATCTCCACGCTGCCGGGCAGCGTCCCGTTTGGCCTAGGGGAGAGAAAGACCATGGTAGAGCTCGGAGGTGGTGCTCAAGATGACCAAGGAGCCCTGCAGGGGTGATGCTGAAATGCTGCTTCTGCTCCTGCCCTTGGGCAGGTCCGGGTACTGGTGGTGCTGGCTGGAAAACACCCGGCCACGGCCACGTAGCCAGGCTTGAAACCAAACCCTGGGGCTGAAGCGTTACAGGGAAAAGTCTGGGGTGTCTCCGGGGTAAATCCTTTGTGTGATGAGGATCAGCTCTTTGTATGGATCTTTTGTTCTCGGTGATTTCAAGGGAGACTGGCAATATTTGGGTCACAGCTAGCCCCTTGGGTTTGGCTAATGGCATGCGGAGTGCTTTTAGACCATGTTCTCCCTCTCCAGAGCACAGCCTGGGAGCTTAAAGTGCTTCATTTCCCAGCACAATCCCCACGTGGGTGCAAACGTGGGGTAAACCAGCCAGCTGATGGGTTTGTTTCAGGCCGCTCACCCCTAGCAGGCCCACCTTTAGGGTGTTTCTCCAGCCTTAACTTCCCATTTGATGGAAAATACGGGAATGGGACACCGACCTAACCCTGCTTTACTCCACTTTCCTGCCCGTGTAACTGCTGGCCGATCAGCCAGTGTTAATTGTGACTCCAGCTCGAGTAAAGTGGTGCTAATTTACAGCCCTGCCATCGCTGGCCTGCCCGCGTCAGCAGAGTCAGAGAAGTGTGAAGCTGGAACCATGCAAAGCTAAGTCTAGAGGTACACAGAGTAAATGAACAAAGGCAGATAAAAATAAAAAAAAGCCTGTGTGTGAGGAAACGACACACATGGCCTGGTTATTCTTAATTACTGAAGCAAAGTAAAGTAATTACTTCTCTTAGGCAATTAAAAATTACTCAAGTAGTTCTTTCCCCTCCTCCCAACAAAAATGTGCACATATTGTCAGCAATTTGTAAGAAACAAAAGCCAATAATGGGGCATAATTATATTTGCAAAGAAGTGCCTAAATGCACACGGGCAAATTTTGCCTGTCTATATATACACACGGGCACACGCGGAGAGCAAACAGCTGGGTCAGAAAAAGGGGCACTCCTCCCCAGCCACCCCGAGCCAGGGATGCTGATGGAGGAGCAGAGCAGCCTAATGTTGGTCCTCTGCCTGGGGGTGAAGTAGGGCTGTGAATTTACAGACAAGGCACACCTGGAAGCTGCTGTGGGGCTGCTTCTATCGGCTCCTCGCCGGGAAAGGAGAGGAGAGGAAGCAGGGCCAGCCTTGCTCGCTCTCACCCTCTGCTTCCCTTGTCTCCTGCCTGCCCTCTCCTCACCTTCAGCTGCAGTCCAGCTTTCCTTTCCGTCCTCTTTCAGGTCAATAATCCTATTTTCCGTCCTAACTGACCCAACAAGTGTGCCAAAGGGAGAGGCTGGGAAATTGGATCGAAGAGCTGTTGGGCTTAGAAGCCTGTACTCTCTAATTCCGTGCTCTCCCTCTCTCCCTTCCTCTCCCCACAGGCCCTCCTCAAAGCCAAGTATTGCTGCTCCCTCTGCCTCTGAGCTGTACATCAAGCAACCCTCACCAGGACAGTGGGTTAAAGACAGACAAATGGACACACTCACAGCTCACGGAGAATTCACAGGAAAAGCTTTCTTTCCAGTGTTAAAAAAAAATAAATCATCAACCCCACAAGCACAGAGGAACCGACTCAATGCCTGGCTCAAAAACACGAAGTTGCCAAGAATTATTTCTGCCAGAGCTGAATTTATTCTCCCCAGCGTGCCAACCAGGTGTGGAAACGAAGCGCTGGAGCCGGTGATGCTGTGCCGTGCTCAGCCCTGACACCTGCATCCCCTGCTGTGCTTGAGCCCAGGTGGTAGCTAACCCTTTTTCCTGCCCTGGGCTAGGAGAACATCACCTGGCTGAGAAATCTGGCAGCGGGTTGCCCCGTGCTTCTGCTCTCAGCCTGCCTTCAGCATGGCTGCGGGGCAGGAGCTGGAGATGCTCATGCCGCTGGCTGTGAGCTCCTGCCGCGGACAGCCTGGTGCCCAGGAGCCCAGCAAGAGCTCAGCCTTGCATGAAAGAGCAGAACAAAGGGATGACTTGCCCAAAAGCTGAGAGAAAACCTGCCTCCTGTCCTCGGCTCCATCCCACAGGGCTCACTTCAGCTCAATTCTTCAGCTCTGCTGCATGGAGAGCCGGCATCTCCTCTGCCTTGGGTGCCACAAGGGGCACCTCTGCCTCCAACACCTTCCTGGCAATGCTGAGAGGAACCCAGAGAGACCCCTCAGAGCTTAAATCAAGCTAGAAGAACCACCAGAGAGAGCTGGGGATGAGAACAGAAAAAAAAGGCAAGAAAAACAATCCTCTTCAGGCTTGCATTGTGAGCAGTTTGATCTGGAAGCAAAACGAGAGACAATATGCCTAGCTCCTTGCAAAGCCATTTTGAGAGCCTCTTTCCCGATGACAAATGCCAGATGAAAAGAAGAAAGGATCCATTTTATCTTTCTATTTTTTTAAAGCTACATAAGTGCTTATAGAAAAGGCAGAGAGGGAGGGAGAACCACCTCAGGTTCCATCAATTCCCACCCGGCTCCCCCGGCATCCCCCGCTCGCTGCTCAGTCCCTTCGGTGTTTTCAGCCAAGAGCTGGAGCCCTGGAGGATGAGGAATTACTTCTGTTTAATGTCAGATGCGTGGGGATGAGCGCTCCAAAGGGGAGCTCCTGCTCACAGCCAGGGCTGCTTCCAAGGAAAGTTTGGGTTTTTTTTTTACACGCAGAGGAATTTTGCGCTATTTGTGCCCCTTTAAGGAAGGGAAATCCCTTGTTGTTTGGCAGTGGAGTGATGATATACGCAGGGGCACTGCGAGGTGATGGTACTAGGAGGTTATTCTGGGTGCTGAGGCTGCACTGGTACTGGTAGCAAGCTCCAGCCCAGAGGCAGGGGGTCAGGATCCTCCCCACTGCCCTTCTTCCTCCCAAGGAAGGTGGCTGGAAGGTGACATTTGGGGACAGCAGGAGCACTGCGGGTACTTACAGCTTCCACTCGTAGGTGTGAGCGGGGGGGTTGGCGTCAGACTTGCAGATCAGCTTCACGTCCTTCCGATTGAGAAACCAGTTGCCATCGAACCCCTCGATAGTGACTTCTGGCTCATCTGCAGGGGGCAGAAAAAAGGGAAAGCAGGACGAGGAAGCAGAGGGAAGGGTTACGGGGAGGGAAGGGAAGCAAGCAGGAAGAGAAGAGGGGGCAGGGAGAGAGAAAAAGGTAGGAACAAAGGGATATGGTAGAGGCAGCAAGGGAAAGGAGGTAGGAGAAAGGGAAAACATCATTATTCCAAGGGATCACTTCCATCTGCACCCTCCAGAACAAGAAAGCAGCCCCCACTCCCACCCCTCCACCCGACCAGCACCACCCCTTCAGCAAACCCCTCTTTGGCCAAGTTTTATCCCCCGACCCATGCACTGATGCTGGATCTCGGCTCCTTGGCTCTGCCCCAGCTCGCTTACACTGCACGTTGAGGGTCATGCTGTCGGTGAAGCGCTCCAGCTGGTAGTTGACCACGCACATGAGCTGCTGCCGGTGGGCTTCGCGGCTCGGCACCAGGCGGTAGCGGCTGATGACCGTGATGGTGCCGTTGCTGTTGCGGATCTCCTGGAACTCCGCTTCCCCTTTGAGCTTGGTGTCCCAGGTGACGGTGCTGGGGGGCTTCCCGTTCGAGGAGGTGCACGTGGCCACCAGGATCTTCTCCGTCCTGCCAGCCTTGGCGATGAGGGGCCGCGTGGTGCCCTCCATCCGATTCGTGGGCTTGGCTGCAAGAAGCGCGAAGAAGGAGGAGGAGGAGGAGAAAAGGGTGCGAAGGGATGGTTAGAAAAGCCAACGCTACCTTCTCTGCTACAACCCAAGAGACATCTAGCACCACTGCGCCTGTGACAGACCCTGTTGGGAATCCAGAACTGGTGCAAATTGCTAGCAGGGAAAGACTGGTGGAGGTGCCCTGGATGCACAGATACATGATGAAGTTGGTGCTTTCCTGCTACAGGTTTTCAGCCCTGTTTCTACAAGAGAAACCCCAGCTGGAGAGCAAATGAATCATGTAGACCTTGGGTGGGGTCTCTTCACTCACAACTCTAAGCTCTCAGGGCCTCTCTGTTGTCTTTTCTCCCTGTTCCTTTGACAGATACAGGTACATTAACTCACCACTCCCCTGGGGAACAGGTCACTTGTACTGTGCCTGCGGTAAGTGACAGGGGAGCTGAGGCCTGGAAGGAGGAGGAGACGTTCCCAGGACCTACCCTGTGTTCCCAGCCCTTCACCTCTTCACAGTCACCTTAAAAGAGGTAACATTTACACCCAGGATTCGCCTTCTCCCTGAGTCCCAAGGAAGGGAGCCTCAGATCCCTCTAGGTGTGCTTAACCAGAGGAAAAGGTCTGCACCCCAAAACCTGCCCAGTGTCTTACCCAGCACGGTGAGGTTGAGCTGACCTTCCCGGTTGCCGGTGGGGAAGGTGGCAAACTCGCAGATGTACACCCCCTCATCCTCCAGCTCCAGCCGGGAGAGCTGAATGGTGCCGTCTTTGAAGGACGGGTTGCGGAAAGTCACCCGCTCTTTGTAGGGCGAGAGGATGGAGACCCCCATGGCCGGGTTGTAGATGGCCACATTCTGCTTGCTGTTGTTGGTGGCTTTCTGCCAAGTGACCTGCGTGATCTTCACATTGGGGAGCGGGTTGGTGAAGCTGCAGTGCAGGACCACGTCCGTCCCGATGTACCCCGAGACTGTGTCATTGACTAAGACAGTCTGAGCTTGCACCCCTGCAACGACACGGGAAGACGTGAATATACACACGCTTCTTGGGGAAGGAGAACAAAAGAACAGCTGGTGGATACTGGGCCCGTGAACTCCTTTATTTATTCGCTCTCTTCTTCTCGTCACGGCCGATCCAAGAGCAGGCTATGGCTACAGGCTGGCAGCAACAACCTGCCTCCACCTGCAGCTCCGTTCCCATTTGGAAGCACCTCCTGCCCCACCGCTGGTGCTCTGCCCCCACCACAACCAGCCCCAGTGCTCTGCAGCCTCCCTGGGGCTCGGGATCACCAAAAGGCACGAGGTTGGATCAGGAATAACTTCCCTTCCTTTTGCCTTCAACCTTGGAAGGCTCTGCATCAGTTATTGCAAGTTACACACAACTTGTGTGTCTGTAGGCATACGAAGGCGCAGATATTTATCAGCACAGCATGTACTAACATATGCTAACACACACTCAGGCATCCATTTAATCCTATTGGAAGTGCACCAGTAATTAAATGAGCTGCAAAGACCGAGGCCTGGATTTCAGAGCAGCAACAGCTCCTGGAGAAGAGCAGATTTATGGCGGTGCCCATCCACCTTGCATGATCTATCTGCATGATCCGGATACCTTCTGTGGCCTTTTTTTTTTAAAAAAAAAAGCACAAACAAACAGAAGTGACTGCGTTTAGGAGCCTTCCATCTTAATTCTGCAGAGGGAAGACGAAAGGTGCTTGGGAGAAGTGGTGGCTGGTGCTCACGACTGCGATTCTGTCTCATTCGATTCCTCCCCTGCCAGATGGAGAAAAATGTCTCCCACCAGACTGACCCCGAAATTCATCTTTGGCTGCCACCGTGTCTTTCCCTAATCTGTATGTTTAGAGATAATGCGCTGGTAATTACACAGCCGGTATTTATATGAGAAATACAATGGAGGAGCGAGGTGGTGAGAACAAGAAAAGCGCGTTCTGCTCACTCCTGGCACAGCCTGGGCCGGGATGTGTTCTGGGAGGGGAAAGGGAAGAAAGGGGTAAGAAGAAAAGAGAGATGCACAAAGAGGGAGGAACATGAAAGGGTAGTGAAAGAAAGACTGGGGAAAGAGGAAAAAAATGGATGGCAGGAGAAACGGGACAGCATCTTCTAGCTGAGGGGATGGAGCATTTCTGGAGTCCCCCAACCATGTTCCTGCAGGGACCAAAGGGCTCCCCAAGTGCTAGGGCAGCGTAAACTCCCCGCTCCCAGCCCCCAGCACTGCTCCTTCTGCCTTCCCCACACAAACGTGGCCTCGAGTGGCTCCTTCCTGCAGCTTCCCACGCAGCCAGACGCACCTCATCTCGCCCACAAACACCATTTCTACCTCTCTCCCCGCCGTGCCGCCCCCTCCACGCCTGCTCGGCCCGATCTCAGCCCCTTTCCCACCTCGGCCTCTCCTCAATCCCCTTCTCCTTCACGCCGAGCCCGTGACCCCGAGGACAAGCCTCAACAACCCAGCCCGGCCACGAGACGCCAGCAGCTGACCACAGTCAGCAGCAATTAAGCCCGAAACTCAGTCTCTGGAGCTTTGTGTGAACTTGCCCCCTTCCTGAGTCAAGCGCCAGTTGGCCCCACACCCTACCACGCCGGCTGGGTGCTGAGGAATGTTTTTTTTTTCAGCACAGCCACAGCAAAGCACTGGTGCCCTCATGTGCCTGCATGCATGAAGCCAGCGAGTCCTGGGAGATGGCAGGGGAGCTGCCGGGGCTGCACCATCCCCTCCCAGCATGGCCAGGGCTGTTTTGGGATGGGTGTCCCACCAGAAAGCAGAAGGAAGGGATGTTCCTGCTCTGATGGAGTCATGGCTGGACCAGCTATCTCCGTGCCACCTCAGGCTCAGGCCTCCAGAAGGTTCAGGTCTCCAGAAGGCTCATGCCTCCAGGATGTCCAAGCATTTAGACACCACAAAACCTTCCTGACACCAGCCCAGCCTGCACACTTGGCCCAGAGGGGCCTCCTGATGAAACGGGGGCAGCGGGTGCAGATCGGGGCAGGGTTTGGGTACGTTGTGCTGGGATTTGGGGCAAGAACAGCTAAAAGTGCTCCTCACCGAGGAGCCTCTCTCCGAGCTGCCTGCACCTGCGGGGCTGAGCCCCAGCTCTGCCAAGCGGCCCGGCTCTGAAGCCCTTTTGCGCCTGGCAAGGCGTGTGGGAGCTTGCCGAGGAGCAAAAGCAAAAGCAATCCTGTAGCACAAGCCCTGGGAACAACCCGCGGTGTGCTCAGCACGCCCTCCTCCTCCCAGCGCCGCAGCGGAGCGGCTTCATCAGCGCCAGTCCCCACCTCTTTTAGGGCCCCCCGAGCGGGACCTGCCCGGGGCTGGGGCGCTGGTGCTGCTGGCCCCGCTCCCACACGAGCTCCCTGGCCCCCCACGGGCCCCAGCTGCTCGCTCGGAGCCACATTTTCGAAATCCCACTCCAAGAGGCCACGTCAGTGGTGGCCTAGTGGTGTCACAAACGCCAGAGGTGGGCTGGACCCCGCAGAAGGCCGGGAAGCCACCGGGCCCTGCTTGGAGGTGCCTTGCAGGGCTGTGTGGGCTCCATGGAGTGGGCAAGGGGCACGGCATGAAGGAGGCTGTGCCAGGCATGAGGCCAAGGGGATGGCCACCAGCGGTGTGTCCCTTAATATATAGCCAGCCAGGCTGGCAGGGATGGGTGTGTAGCATGAGAGGGGTCAACCCAGCCCCTCGCTCATCATTACGGCATTCCTGTTTGTGCTATTTCTCTGAAAATTAACCAAAAGCCTTCTCACAAAGCCAGTGGTTCTCCTTGACCTTGGGTGAGGAGCTCCCAGTTCTGACCTCCCCCTTTCGCCCTGCTCCTGCCATGGGATCCATGTGTCGGCACGGACCGTACTGGGACACAAACTGGGGAAAAGGCAAACTTTTGGGCTGATGATCCTCGACCACAAAGGTGCTGCAGAGCCCTCAGCATCCCAGGTGCAAAGTGTCAGACTTTCGGCCAGGGAAAAAGCCGGTGCCAGCTGCAGATTGCCTGCCAAGGGCGCAGCGCTGCCAACGCCACGATTCAGGCCCCTACACGCAGCAGCTGTAACAAAAACAAATTCCAAACTTTCTAGAGGCTTCAGGGGAAAAGGGAAAAAAAAAAAAAAAAGCAGTGAAGAAATAACAAACAGCAAAAAAAAAAAAAAGAACACAAACACCGTGCGGAAATCGCGTTTCCTTTCCAGGTGACTGAATAACTCACGGCTCTTTTGCAAGACGGGGTAAAGTCCTCATGTGCTGCTCCTCCAAACCTCCCATCGGGGGCAATAAGGCACCCATTGCGCTGCTCCACACCGCAGCAATAACACCCACACCCCAACAGGGACGGCGAGGAACAGGAACAGACGGAGGAAAGGGGTTTTGCAAGGAGCTGGAGCCTCTTCCCATGCTCCCCATCCTAAATCAGAAGCCAGAGGGCAAAGCGGGTGCTGTCATGCTCCTGGGAGGGTTCGTCTGCAAGGTGACTGAGCCGGGACGGCGGGTCCTTGCCCCGTTACACACTCAATAATTCATCAGGGTGAACGCATAGATTATTGATGGCACCGAGTGTGCAAGCCAGGGAGAGGAGGAGAAACTAAAATCCCTAATCAGCCCCTGGAGAGGCTCGGGCATATTAAGCAGGATGTGTGTGTGCATGTGCCGTGCTGGGGCTCTTCGCCTTGCTTTTTCTCTGCTGAATGATGTGTGTGGTCGACGTGGCAGAGAAAAGGCTTGGGATACATCCTGCCATTCCTATGCCAGATCTCCCGGTGCTCACCGATCCACTCCGACACCTCCCAGGGGCAGCCAGCACACCAGGAAGGATGAGCTGTATAGGTTGAAGCTTGCCGAGCTGCAATTTACTCATTAGTTTTTTGGTGGTGTGTTTTTGTTTTTTTTTTTTGTTTCGCTTTGTTTTGTTTTTAAGGGCCAAAAGCAGTAAAAAAGGCCCAGCTGAGCGCCAAAGACATGTTGGTGCCAAGACCTCATTAGTGGAGACCTCTGGGATCCTACTCCTCCACCCTGGCTTCTGAAGTGGTTTGCGTTGCTGCCTTTCCCCACGATCCCGAGCCCAGATATTCACTAGGTCATGCAAGGCCTTGGGGGCTCCGTGCAGAGCTCGGGTGCCCTGCGGCACAGGCAGGGGGCTGGGAGTGAAGGTCTGGGCGCCCTGCGTGAGGTGGTGGTGCTCCCTTCGGTGGCTGGATCCTGAGAAAGAACCAAGGAACCTGCTGACCCTTGAGGGCTTTGCAGAATCCTTTCAGCGCCGAAAGGGGACCAGCGCCCAGCTGCTGCCTGGTGCTAAGGTGCAAAGGCCAAGAGGCAGAGAGAGGAGAAAAGCAGGATAAAAGCCATGTGAAAGGCGCCAGTGGAGTCCTGCCATGATCAATAAGCAATAAGTGCCCAGCCTGGTGAGGACACAAAGGTTTCAAGGCCACTAGCTGCCATCAGGGCATCATCTCTCTCCTCCTCAACTCCACCCAGCTGCACGTAACGCCACCATGAGCAGAGGTGGCTGACTCAGCCAAGGCAGCTGGTGGCTCCTGAACCTTGAAACCTTTCTCCGAAGAGCCCGGGAGGTGCTGTTACGTGGATGCTCCCACACTTGCAAGACCTGGTTCCTGCTCCCTCGTATAGAAAGCTCTGGAACTGATCTCCAGGCATTAGCGAGCTCTGTCACAACAGCCAGCCTCCAATCAATGCCTCTTTGTTAAGCACCATGTGAACTCCACTCTGCTTTGCACAACCTTGCCTCCGCTGAGCCTCTCGCTGATTTCTCGCTCTCCTGTTCCCTGATACTCATCTTACCCCGAGGGCATTGAAACAGCCCTTGGCAGCGGTGTGATGAGCCGCCCTTTGGTGTGGCAATATCACGGCTGATGCAAATGTCAGAGGATCCATCCTAATAGACTTGGCATCACTGAGAACTGAAGGGGATGTGGAGAAGGTCACAGCAGCTGGACCTCCCACAAGGACAAGGCGATGCCTCGTGCTGCCACCTACAAAAGACCCTGCAGCAAGCACCTGGCTTCGAGCTGGCCCCTTGCCTTGCACCTTGGTATGAGGGATGCTGCCCGAAACAGGGGCTTGCACACCTCAGAGACACTTCAAGATGTCCACAAGCCCCTCATGATGGTGTACAAATGGGATGAAACTTGAACTTGAAACTTTCCAGCTGTTGGTAGTCGTTTCTTTTTCTCCTGATATTTCTGAATTCCTATTTCAAGTCCCCCCTGTTTTTAAGCGGAGATCAAGGGCTGAGATGCAACACACAGGGCAGCATGCACCCAGCATCCAAAAGCCCAAAGGAACACCACAGGTGCGTTAGGCAGGGTGGGAAATGGGAAAGAAAGATCCTAAAGCCCAGCAGGGGAATTTCAGGTGGCAGGAAGCAAAGGCTTGAGCTGGCACTGGGCCACGATGTTGGGGTTAAAAACCTTCCCTCTTGCCAGGGAGACCTGGTATGGGTTGCCAGGCGTATTCAGTACCCTGCTGCTCTTCCAGAAGAGGACAGAGCTCGCCTTGCCTGCTTTGTAGATGGTTTGGAGCTCATTACAAAGCTGGAGAGGTCTCTATGCCCAAGTTTCCTGCAGCAGCACACCTCCCCTGCAGGTCTCCATCCAGCTCAGCCCCCTCTTACGTGCACCAAAGGGGTTAGGAGGGGAAGGCTGCCTGCCCAGCACAGCAGGATGGAGCCTCGGAAAGGAGAAGTGGGAAAATTGCAGCTCCAGGTGACCCAGCTGCAAGGGAAAGGCCTGAGATAACTGATGGGGTAGGGGCACGCCGAGAGGAAGTGTGAGCCTGAGCATCCCTTGCCCCCAGCCGCGAGCTGGGAGCTTTACGGGAGCTGACAGGAGATGGCAGTGTGCACAATGGCCCACCTGGCTCTCACCCAAGTACCTTGTGAAAAAAAAAAGAAAAATAAAAAAAAAGAAGGAAAAAAAAAAAGGAACAGGCTTGTTGCTGGCTTGTGGGGCCTTGTACCCTGGGTTCACGTCCAGAGCCAGCACACAGCAGTGACAGCAGCGGTGTTTGAGGCTCGCACTGGGTGAGCTCTCTTGCCAGCCCTTCACTGACTGTCTGCTGGGACGGGACAGCGGAGATGGCTTTGGGATAAAGCAGGGTTGCCTTCTGCTGCCCATGCAGTTTTTCCTCTTTGGATAATGAGAGCACGAAGCAGCCTCGGGATCCCCTTGGATGAAAGGTCTTTCCCAGGGGGTCTGATCCCCCGATGCTCCCCGCGTTCTCTGTTACGGTTTGGGAAGCCTCAATCGAGCCTTCACAAAGGCCCCAACCAAGACCAAAGCCACGCTTGTCCTGGGTGTTCTCCATACAGAGAGATGAAAGAAAAGCAGACGCCGGGGTGAGACCAAACAGATCAAACAGCGGCGAGGAGCGGGGCTGCACCCCAGTTCCTGCTGCCCGTGCTTCCCCCTTGCAAACAGCCCCAGCTGCAGCCGGCCTCCTACTTCCCCACCAGGGCTGCACCCAGGAGGAGTGGGAAGGCAAAAACCATGCCTGCTTTGCTCCCGGCTTTCGCTCCTTGCCGTACCTTCCCCGACTTTCACACAGCTGCTTTGCTTCGCCCCCGAGACCAGGGGAGGGGAACATGCCCCGTGGCAGCAGCGGGGAGGCTGGCAGAGCAAGGGCTCTGGCTGCAAGTGCTGACGCAGCGCTGGGAAAGGCCTTCCTGCAATAAAGCCGCCAAATCCCGTGCTCAGCAACAAAGCACAAAGGCTCCTCAGTCACGGCGGAGGAGCCAGCCCCTGCTGCCCGCCCCGCCTCGCCAGCACGTCAGCTAATCCCTCGGCCGGTTCCCACACACCTGAGCAGCCGCTGCCCCTCGCCGCTGCCTGGCGTGCACCAGCTCCCGGCCGAGCAGCCCGTCCCTCCGGGCTTTTTGGGGCTGGACTCTGCTCCAGCTCCTTCCCTCAGCTCTTTTCCCACCGTGTGCTCTTGCTCATACCTGTCCAGTCCTTCTCCTCCCCTCGTGGCCTCGTGGGACACCCCGCAGCTGAGGCGCATCGCCCTCCTGCCCCCCAACCGTCCCCGTCACCGAGGAGCCTTTCAGCTGGTCCACAAGGCTCGTTTCCTTGATTTGTCCTCTCTCTATTCGAGCCTTACAATTTTTCCCACCCCTCTTGTGTCTCTCCACCATCATCACCTCGCTTTCCTCTTCCTCTGGACGGGCACCAAGTGGATGCATCCAGGGTCACGAGTCGGTGTTAGGAAAAGCAGGCAGGGGGCAGGAAGAGGCGAGGGTGGGCAAAAAACAACACCTCAAAGACCTTCATCCCAAGAGTCATCCCTTGTCTGTCAGCAAGATATAACCTGAGCTCCTCTCGCTTACCAACGCTGACCTCTAAGCAAGAGAGAAAATTGATCCTGGGCACGTCTGATGGCCTGAGAAAGGGGACCAGACTCAGAGACAATGTCTAATATGTCTGCTTGGAGTTTGGGGGGGGAAGCAAGGGCAGAAAAGAACGACACAGCCAGAAAAGTGAGTACAGGGGAGGGGAAAGAAGCTGAAGCCTTGAGTAGGGGAAAGCCAGTACAGCTGAGACTGAAGGTCATGACACCTTATCATGATGGACTGAGCCCCTAAAATGTGCATGAGTATTTTCTCTGCCTTGCCTCTTCCTTGGTTTTCTGCAGTACCTCAGATGTTGCTCAAAGAGCCCCGGTCCGAGGCTAAATATTCTCCCTATTAGAGCTCTCCAGGTGCCGAGGAGGAGGGATTTAATGAAGAGCTGTGAAGAGGGGATCAAGATAGCAACCCATAGAGAGTCTCATTTCCGAAAAGGAGGAACTTGAGTCTGAAGAGATTCAATAATAAAAAAAAAGAAGAAGAAAATAAAAATAAACTTGACGGCACAGAAGGAGAGAGCACGAAATCCTTCCCTCCCCGGGCTGCCAGCTCAGAGCAAGAAACCCGGCCCCGCTGGTGACTCACTCGCCTCCACAATGGGAACGCGACAAAGCCGAAACTCTGCTGACTCAGGTGTGACTCCAGCACAGGGGTTAGTGGCTGGTAGCCCCATTTTGGCTGCCCCCACCAGCCTCGGTCCTGGTTCCCTGTGTCCTGACTCGAACCAAACCTCTTCTATCGGCAGGGGAGGTGCCGGGTCGCAGGGAATTACAGCACGCACAAACCCTCCGCTCCCCTGGCCAAGGCATGGTGAAAAAAAGCCCTGCCAAACCATGCTGGTGGTGACCGGGCCTGGAATTTCTGCGGAGGAGATCAAAACTCCTCTTTGCTTTCCTGTAGTTTAAAGGCTTGCTAACCAGGCACAGCTTTCTGACTTGTGGTCTCGCTTTCCTCTTGTCTTTCCTCCCATTATCCTTTGGGGATATAACGTATTGCTGGATATTTCACCAGCTCCTAACGTTAAAGAGAAATATTTTCTACAATGGCACGTGGGAATGCCATGCTCTTTGCTAGTATAATTTGTCCACAGACAGAAGCAGTTCATTTCTTTTTTGTGACCAGACAAATGGGATATAAGTTCTGGTGGCTCACAACCCGTCAGAGCTGTCAAGAAACCTTTGCAAGCAGCATGAACACAAGCATGGCACGCCCAGATGCCCAGGACAGGCACCCTTCACCGCCTGCCTGCCTGTATTTTTTCTTATAATGCATTTTCTCTTGCCCTAGAGATCTTTCTGCAGGAAAGTGGAAGAGACCTCCCAACTGTTTGGGTTGTTTGAGGACTCCTGCCCATGAACAGCGGGCTGTGAAGAACAGTGTGTACATGTAAACCAAAAACCCTGTGCCCGGCCTGACTGCCAGGCTGCTGCTGCTCGGACTTCTTATCACAAAGTCCCTGCACAAGGAAACAATTTTACAGATTCCTCCTTTTCCCAGATTTATGATCCCCACAGCACTGTGACGCCACACTTCAGTCCTACCCCCCCACACCCCACCTGTAGGAATAATTCTGCATATTTATGGACAGCCTCGCATCTTCAAAAGGCTTTTCAGAGAGTAAGTAATTAATCCTGCAGCACCCGAGAGGCAGGTAAGTATTATTACCCCCTGCTTTCAGGGATGGGGAAATCAGAGGTGCTGAATGACAAAGAAATGTGCCCAAGGCCACCCAGGTAATCATTGGCAGCCTCACCTCAATGGCTTCGGCTTGCTGTGGGCCTCTGAATATTCTGGTGACAACTCTCACCTCCCTGCCCCACCTACAGCTCGTGCAGACCTCAGGTCACCTTCACTTTTACGGCTGGGGAAACTGAGGCACGGACAGATGAAGTGGGAAAGCTCTGCTGCCAGAGCCTGGAAGAGACCCTAAGCATTATTCATCTTAACAGCTACGCTAAAATTCCCGAAATACGGCTCGAGTTCTTCCTGGCAATGAACAAATCCATGACATTTTGTGTTAACGTGCCAGAAATGATGAGAGGCACCGAGGCTATGAGGGCTGCTGTTAAGGTCGCGGCCTACATCGCAGCCTCCCTCCAGGAGGATGCAAGAATGGCTGCTGAGCCTCAGAAGGGTCTCACAGGTGGGTTTTGGGGAAGTCTGCTGAGTTTCGGAGACGTGGGGCTGTAAACAAGGGCCAGGACCACCCATCGGAGGCAGCCCCGGTGAGAGCAGCGAGGGTCAGAGCTGGCAGGAGGCCCCCCATGAGGGGTCACGCTCTCTGCCTCCTTCTGCCCCCCACACGGCCCCGGGACGTGGATTTGCTTTTTGGGAGAGGTAGATAAGTGGGACCAACACTGCTACATCCACTCATATCAGCCAGCGAGGGCTCAGGGAGGCAGTGCTCAGCCCAGAGCAGAGGGCAGGGCCGGAGGAGCAGGGGTCAGTGATTGCAGTGTAATGGGAGAAGCCAGAAAACCCCCGCGAAGAGAAACCCGGGACTTTTCCTGCCCTCATTATCCACCCCCTCCTCAGACAAGGTGGCTTTGTGCTTCCAGGTAGCCCCGGGGAGGAACTGAGCTGTGACGGAGCATTCAGGGAACTTGCTGCTAAATCGAGTCACTTGGAGGTGGCTCCACATGCTGTGTGCTCCATGACTCACCGGGGCTCCTGGGGCCCCAAAGCAGAGATGTCCCTGCATGAAACTCAGTGACACTGGGGCTCCTGTGGCCCCAAAGCAGAGACATCCCTGCATGAAACTCAGTGGCACCAGGGCTCTCGTGGCCCCGGAGCAGAGATGTCCCCCCACGCACATCCTGGAGCATCTCAGCTGCACATCACCCTGACCCTGATGGGTGATGCCTCAACAGGTACCAACACCAAGTCAATGCTGGTTTTCTGGCTGATTTTTGGGGCCTCTCCCAGCACAGAGGAGGCTCAGCCTCACTTTTTTTTCCCCCCTAATCTGGGGATGCTCGAGCAGGAAGGCTGGGATATCAGCAACAGCGACAGGAGCTGTGGGTAGCTACAAGGCTTGAATCTTGATGGCGTGCGTGATTCACATATTTCCTCTAAATCTAAGTGTTCCTAATGTCTAAATTTATGATAGAGACAAGCCAGAACCAAAAAGCAATCACTTCCCCATAAAGATACATTAACAGTCGACAAGACAGGGCAAGCTGAGAGTACACATCCCATTCCCAGCCTCACTCTGGAGAAACTAAGCCCAGGGACCGGGGGTTAAATAGCTCTGTCGGCCCTAATTGGCGTATTTCATCGCTGTTCAGAGTTCTTTCATTGACTCCTGTTCAGACTGCAGCAGCACTGGGCTCCCTGTGTCCTTCTCATGCAGAAACAGGCGGTGATCTGAGGGTGGCAGAGCTCTGGAGGATCGCCCACCCTACAAAACCCCAAGGGCAGCTGCTCCCAGGGGATGGCCGGGTGCTGGGTCCCAGCAGGGACCAGGGACTAAGAGGCCACAGAAATGGGAAGCATGTGAAAAAGAGAAACTAGAGCTAGTGGAAAATTTTCCAGCGCAGCATGTTTTTCTGATGGGAAGTGCCACTTGGTCCAAGCCAAAACTATCCAGTGGAACGTGCTGATTTTGACAGAACTAAAGTCAAAAACTAAAAAGCCTTTTGATAAGGTTGAGATTGGTTTGTGCTAACCTTGGAACAGAATGTTTCCTTTTTTTGTGGCGTTAGAGTTTCCCACTCTAAAACAAGTTTTCTGTTCTTTTTTTTCTTTTTGAAGGCCTGTATTTATTTTAGGGCAACTTCTTCTGGACTCTCATTCCTTTTAAATGGTGTATGGCAAAGCACTGACCAGAACTGCAACCAGAATGAAATGCTTTGGTTGTAACGCCATGAGACACTTTGGATTACAGCAGACCCATGTTTTCTTCAGAAATTTCATTTCTGCAGAAATTCTTGTATGTCCATTTGTTTCGAGGCAGAAACAAAGCTCAGTCTGAAATGCCCAACATCCCCACATGCCAACCTGATCCAGTCACCTCCAGAGCTCACCTTCCCAACAGCTCTTATACCCAAGGACAAGGCACCTCCTGCATCTCGTCCCCTTCAAACACAAAGCAGACCAGTACATTTTTTTTTTAGCAGACGTGATAGCATGGACACAGTTCCCGCAAAAAATCCTACATTTCTTAAACTTTACCCAAAAAATGTCAGCCAGCTCTCCTGGTGGGAGGTAAATTAAATAATAATAAAAAAAATCCTGCACCTCTGGGGGTCTGAGTGAGGACAGCACTGCTGTGATGGATTTCCCTGACCCCCCCCATGCCAGGTCCCATGATAGCTGAGGACCACCAGATGGCCACCACACAGCTGAGGGGGGCAAGGAGGGAATGAATCCCTATAACACAACCTAAACCTGGGCTCCCAGTGCTCCCCAGAAGGGGATGAGCCTGCCCAGGGCTCCCCTTGGGGCTTCCCAACCTCTGGGCACAGCAGCTGGGCTTGAAATGCTCACAAGCTGCTCGGGTGTCCCTTGTTGGCCACCCCTGCTCGAGAGCAGCCACTGCTGGAGCTAACAGCTGCTAAGAAACATCCTCACTTGTTGCTATCTCCAAGGTGATAGATAGAACACAGCTGGATGCCTGAATACCTAAAAAGACAGATGGAAGGATATAAATAGCCGAGAGAAAAAAAGAGGACAAAAAGTCCCATCTCCAACCTTGTAAAAAATGACCAGAATAGTAGCGCAGGAAGGCTTCCAGAAATAACCAGATGGGTACTGAATGGATGCAAATGAAACATTAAAAAAAAATAATAGAAAAGAAACCAGGGAAAAGAGATCAAAGAAGGTTTCTTAATGTCTCTGAACAGTAATTCTCCCATCAGGGTCAGAGAGCTAATTTCATCTGGGTGCCACCACCAGTTCCCGGCAGTCCGGTACCCAGATACTGCAGTGGGAGAGGCAGTGGGAGAGGAAGATAAGCCTAGAGATAAATGTCATTAACTCCTATTAGTGTGTGTCAGGGAGTTCAAAGGGTCACTGCAGTGACGGGTGGGAGTCTCAGGGGCTGTGCCTGGCAGCAGAGGTTTGTTTGCACAGCCTCGGAAGGAGGTGAGCTGGGAGGGAAGGGATGCCAGCCCTCACGGTGCCATGCAGAAATAATTGCCACTTGTGGGGCTGAAGGCAACCTAAAGGGCCAAACCAGTGTCATCCCCGAGGCTGCCTTCACCCCCGGGGGCTACAGGAGCTCAGCAAGCACCAAGGCAAGGGCTGGGCTTTGGGCTGTGGATGTTGGACAGCCAAGGACTCGACGGGGCAGCAGCAGGAAGCCCGAGAGGAAGTTTACAGCTGGCCTCGGGAAGGTGAGCCTGGCCTGGCCTCCAAGAGCTTCCACGTCCCACAGGGAAGTGTAAGAGCTTAGATGCAAGCCTGCACAGGGCCCTGTGGGAGCCTGAACCTCGGGCTGACAGCTCACTGGCACGGTGTGAATCTGAAGTAATTGCACTGTTTGCTCTGGGAATACTCCAGATGCACTCGGCGTAACTGAGAAATAGACTCCACGCTCCCATCGCAGGACCTGAAAATCTTTGGCTCTTCCACATCCTTCTAGCTAGGACTTTTTTTCCCCCTTTTTTTTTTTTTTTTCATATTCTCTTTCCTTCCATTGCCCTTATTCCAGGAAAAAAAGAAAAAAAAAGGTGTTTGAGTTTCTGCCCTCCCTCCCTCGCTGTTCCATGCAATCCCTGCATCCTCCAGACTTGCCCTGCAGCTGACGGGTGCTGTGCACCAGACGATGAGCTAAGGGTCCCTTGGGCACGGAGGCACGCTCTGTGCCAGCAGCTGTTTGGGCTGCAGGGTTAAGCCGTTTTAATTACCTGGAAGCAGAGCCCCAGCCAAAGCCTGGGCAGTGCATACAGCAAGCCCTGCTGTCCCAGCGGGCTGGGATGGCTCAAGCAGGCTGCCTGCTGATCTCCGGCTAGATTAAATTCTTCTGCCAGAGCAGGACCACAGCTTTATGGCACTGGGGATAACCTCCTTCCTGCACCTGGGGTCCTCTGTTTGCTTTGGGGCAATGCCTGTGGCCCAGGACAAATGCAAAGCCCCAAGCCCTGTGCCTTCAGCAGGGTCTGAAGCTGTCTTTTCCCATTCGTAGCACTGCAGAGAGGCAGACCCCACTTCTCCAAGCCTTAAGAGTTTCAGATCAGCAGTGTGTCATCCCAGAAAGGGCCACTGGTAGGGCAGACACAGCACATGCCATGGCTAGCACAGAAACCCCAAAAACTGCCACGCAGCTTATGAAGAGCGGGATTTTTTTTTTTTCTAAACAAAGCAAGGACAAATTAATAAGGAAAAAAAAAAAGCCAGACGCGTCCTGAACTTCCCAACCTGTCTGCTGTTTGTTGTTTGCTGGAGGTTCAAAGGGTTCTGGTCACCTTTCTGCCTCCTGGCCGCCTCTGCAGTCCCCGCTCTGGCTGGCACCGGGTGTGCAAGGTTTTGCCCAGCTGCTCTCGCTCCGAGCAGCCTGCTGCCTGGACAAACACCCTCACCACGGCTCAGCGGGGCTGAAACAGAGCACGGGACTGAGCTGTGCCAGGGGAACCCCTCGGTCAAGCTTCCCTCGCTGCTGAAATCCCAATTTCTGCCCCGGATTTCTGCTGCAGGCGGCCCAGGGGACGGAGCCAAGACAAGGGGTTGCGAGCTGGAGAAGGCACCCCAGGGAAATGCCCCTTCAGTGCCTGCTCAGACCAAATAAAAAAGGAAAGGCTGCGATCTCAAACCACTGCGCAGAGCTCCCCACAGAGCTCAGATCCCATCTCAGCCACCCGCAGGCTGCTCGCCCCTTGGGGCTCCCCGTGCCTATCTGATCCCATCCGTCCCCATCCCAACCCCCAGCAGCTCCCCGTGGCTCCTGCACCCCCCCTGGATCCCTGAAATCTCCCTGACAAGCCCGCAGCACACCCAAGTGAAAGACAAACGTGTTTGGGTGCGTTTCTCTGCGGGCAGAGGGGCAGGGAAGGATTTTTCCCAAGGGAGGCAGCGCTGGGCAAGGGGCATTTCCCTGCAGCTGAGTCACCCCGGCCACAGGAAGCCACACGGGGCCGTGGCAGCGTTCCCCATCAGCAGCTCAAATAACCCCCACGTGGCAGGCTGCTCGGCAGGCTGTGTTTCCATCCCAGGGGTTGCAGACGCCTGGCTCCCCTCTCTGCTCTCCCCGCGCCCCTTCCCCAAGCACCCCGTGGAGCAGCTGACGGGGATGTTATGGGGTAAACCTCTTCCCCCCCCACCTTCCAGCTGCTCGGACCCCACGCAGAGCTCCCCGAGGAGCTGCTCCGGGCTCCCTGCCTCTTTTCCTTTCTCTCTCCACGCTTGCAGGAAAGCCCCAGCCTGGTCCCACGGGACTCGGGGGCTCCAGCACGCTCCCTTTCCTCCTTCCCTGCCACGCGGGGAGCCGCACCCTGACCCCTTCGAGCTCCGACTTGCTTTTCCAACTTGGGCTGGTTCTGGGCAGGACGTGCTGGGGCCTGCCTCCTCCTCCCGGCCCTCTGAGCACAAACACGTAGGCAGCGAGGCACGCGGGATGCAGCTGCACACCGCGGGATCCAGCGCTCACGCTTTGGTGTGGAAAACGCCGAAATCCATGAGTCACCGGGATCCGGCGGGGCCCTCTTCCCTTCTTCCCTCGCCCCGTGGGACAGCCGTGGTCCCCGGGCAGCACGTGCACCCCCTTCCCGATCCTATAACCAGCAGAAGCTCCTAGGGGGGACAGGTGCTGGGAGCGGGATCTCAGCCCCAGAGCTCAGCTGCTGGAGACGTCGCATCGCCGGCACGGCCTGGGGACAGGGGAAGGGGAGGCCCCCGTGCCATCTGCTGTCCCCAGAGGGAGAATTAGGTGGTGGAGATCCAGCCCCAGCACTGGGGACACCACCGGAGACAGGGGGTGCAGAGGAGGGTGGGAGCAAAAAGGACATTTAGGGGGAGAGGGGGCGCACGCGGCGTTGCACCAGCTTTTAGGGCCTGGCACTCGTTTCTCTGATTTGTGCAGAAATCCCCCCTCCAAGGCCATTTTTGCAAGCACAGACAGCCCACCAGGGGCAGCCTGCCCCCGCTGCCCCCTCGGTGGAGCGCGACACAATGCATAATTAGGTTAATGAGCTAAGCTCGGATTTTAATTGGGATTCCCTGATTTACTGGTCTATCTCCTCCTTTTGTTTTAGGAGAAGGTTCCTAAAAGCTGCCCTTGCTAATGGCTCTGATATCAGAAAGGTCTTACGGATCTTTAATTGTATTTAATCATCAGGGTAATTAATGATCCTTGAGCAAAATGGAGATTGCATCTAGAGGAGCTCCAGTCTTGCCCTTCAGCGTCTGTTGTGTCTGGGCAGAGGCATCCTACAGACACACGGGGAGGGGGCGAAACGAGACAAAAGGATGGGAGAAAGGGGAGGCACGGGAAAAGGCTTGGAAAATCAGGTGGAAAAGGGCTGAATGGAGGTAAGGGAAGAGGAAAAAGGGAAGTCTGGAGCTCCTGGGGGTGGCTGACCACCCCAACCCCTCCATCTCCAACAGGCTCAACCTCCAGCATGTTTCTGCCCCTAAGACAGAACCACCTGCCTCAGCCATTCTCCTTTTTTTCCGTCCCTGCTTCCCTCTGGCACCGTTTCACGCCCTTTTCTGCAGGAAGACACCTCCAAAGTTCAAACCCCTGGGAGGGAAGCGGGGAGAGGGGGAGCAGCGGGCAGCAAGCTGCGGCACGTCCCCCTCTCCCCAGCCCCAACCGTGCGACTCCGCTCCCCAGCGGGGCTGGCAGCCAACGGCCCCGTCTCTCCCAGAGCACAAACAGAGCCAGTCCGACCAGAAACCGGGCTGCCTGCTCCGACTTGCCCCAGAAATGCAGCTTCAGTCAGAAATATCAGCGAGGAGGGCCACGGAGCCAGCCCCCGTGGCGTGGGGACCAAGGGCCAGCAAAGACACGGGGCAGCGCAAAGCAGGTGGAGGTGTGCGTGGCCGTGCTGGCTGGACAAGGAGAGTGTCCCAGCTCCTAGCTGAATGCCAAGGGATGGTTTAGGGCAGGGAACCGCTGTCCTTCCTGCTCCAGCCTCAGGGAGTGAGGCCAGGCTATGCTCAGCAGCTCTGGTGCAAGAACCAAGGAGAGCTGCAAGCGTGGCATGGGAACCAGAGCAGGGACTGGCGGCGCCTGGGGGCACGGTGCTGTGCAGGGCTGTGACAGTCCTCTGCAGGGGAGACATCCAGCTGCCAAAGCAGGATGCCCCAAAAAGCTTTCCTCTCTGATTCCTTCAGTGCTGGGCTCTCTGCAGCTGAGCACGAGGGCAAAGCCCCGGCACGGTGCTGGAAGGAGCCCGGTGGGGCACCCACTGCAAATTAGCCCCAGCGTGGCTCCAGCTGGGCCCCGGGCGAGCTCGGGGAGCTGAGACCTGCAGAGGGGAGCTGTGGAGCTGGGCTCACATTTCCCCCTGGCCACACGCTGGGGTCACAGGCTCGGAGCAGCCTGAAGGCTGAGGGCAGGGGGTAGAGCTTAAAAGGACCGAAAGGCCAGCTCTTCCTGGAAACCCTGGGCCCCATTTCCATGAGAAAGGGCCGTGCAGAGCTGGTTGGGACAGGGAACCTGCCCCTTCCCGCTCCGGAGCTGCCTCCTCACCAGGCAGGTTTCAGCTTGCTGGGGCTGTCAGCTTGGCGGCTCTCGCTCCTAGTGGTTTTTTTCTCCTTTATTGCCTACGTATCCACCCCAGGGCCTGAGAAAAGGCAGCCTCCTTCTTTGCAGCATTAGCAAACATGCCAATTTTCCCCACTTGGAATATTTCGTACACAGGCCCTTTTCTCCCACGCTCGCTCCCTCTCCACCCTCTCCATCCCGCACTGGGCTGTGGCTACCGCAGCAGCTCGGCAGGTGTGCGTTCAGGTGCTGGCTGCTCTCCCTGCTTCACCCCAGCAAATCCGAGCCAGCAGGGATACCAGACGTGAAATCCAGGCTGGGACAGAGGGCCAGGAGCTGCAGGGGAAGGGGTGCAACCCAGGAGCAAGCCAGCGCGACGCACGGTGGACAAAAAATAGGAGGAAGGTACAGGCTGGCTGGTGCCTGACCACCGTGCTGGGCTTCAGAAAGCGTGGCACTGCTGCAGGGAGAAAAAAAAGGGCTGGAGAAGTGGGAAAGGGATCTGGTTACAGCCCTGCTGCCCTCCCTGCAGGCAGAGCAGGGTCTCTGTCTCCCTGCCACGGCCGATCCCGGCAGCCCCTGACCCTGGGAACGGCTAAGCTGATTGCAGCAGCAGTGAAGATCTGCATCAATCCTCTCCTCCCTCCCAGCGCGGAAGATCAGGCCGCCTGATTGTGTCATTTATTCCCCTGTAAACAAAGCAGCCAAAAGAAAAACCCAGCCCAGAAATGAGAAACCTTCCCGGAGACGCAGCTCGGCGGCGCGGGGCAGAGCGGGGCCGGGGCTTCCTGGTGCGGACGGTGGCCAGCCCAGAGGGCTTTTAGCCACTGCTCTGGAGGAAAAAAAAACACGTTCAGCATCGCAGCCCTCCCTCGTGCTGCAGGGCAGGAGCTAGGGCCAAAGCCAGAAGTCGGTCTCCAGTCTTACAGTCTGCTACAGTCCTACAGTCTGCCTTGTTTTGCGTCCTATACGGACGCTTTGCCAAGCCCACACACCCCGTTGGGATGAGGGATGCTTGTAGGGTGACCCAGGGAGCGAGCCCTGCTGCCCACCGGCCGGTCACACACCAAAAAGGTGGCAGCAGGGAGCTGAGGATGCTCCCTTGACCCCATCCCGCTGCAGCAGCCCTCCCCTGCTGACAGAGCCTCGAAACATCACAAACACGAAGGCGAAGATGCCCAGCAACAAAAAGCACCACCAGAGGCTTTTCGAGCCACGGCTCTTCAAAGAGCCCGGCTGCCTTTGTTTGCTGCTGCCTGCTGAGGAAGGATCAGGCCCAAGGCCCCTCGCAGTACACGGCGAGGTGGTTTGAAAACTGATCCCAGCCCATTGCCTTCGCTTTTTCATGAAGTGGAAACGGAGCGAAAGGTCTGTAGGGGATGTGGTAAAGTCGCCGGCGAGATGCCCGGCCTGCAGAACCTCACCAAGACGTGGTGGGGCCTTTGAGCCACTGTTCAAATAGGTTTTAAATGGAGTCCCGGGCCTCGCCGCGCTGAAGGTGATGGAGAAGAAAATGAACCGAGCGTTTCTGAAGGGGCTGTGTGCTGAGGACAAATGGCTTTTTCATTGGTAACGCCAGGGGCTGGAGCCAAGGGATTCATCAGCATGTTTTGGCATCCCGAGGGGCTGCAGGGCTCTGCCCATCCTCACATTAAATCGCACATTAACAGGAGCAGAAGTGAAAGGAGAGCGAGGCCTTCCAGCAGCTAGAAATCCACGTCAGCTGCTGCCAGAAGCAGCCGGGGACTTCAGCTTTTGGATAAAACAGCTCCTTTAGATGAACAGACACCCACCCTCCTGGGCTGTGGACACCAGCCCACTGGGTTTGGGCTCTCCCCTGCCCCACATCACCCCTGGTGGGCACAAGAAGCCGAAAGGGAGGCGATGGCTCAGCTCCTGCCTGGTTCCTCCTGCTCTAACTTAGCCACAGATTTCTCTGCCATCATGCCCGGCCTGCCCAGGCTGCGTGCTTTGCTCTTCATTCCCCTCATGAAGCTCCTCTCAGCCTCTCCATCACTTTAATGTGACTCCTGGGACTGAGTCACTGGCATGCGGGAGCCCAGGCAAGGAGATGAATCTTGGAGAGACATTAATTAGTCCTGCCATATTCATAAATTAATAAATCTCTCATCTATCCTCCAGATTTAATTTCCCATCCCTGTGTTTTCCCTTCCTGTCACACAAACACTACCAAGAAATGGGGGAAGGCACAAGGGGCGACCGAAAGGCTCCATGAAAGGGCCCATCTTCCACAACGCAGAGCTCCTGAGCATCTCCAGGATGTGACACCAACCCAGGGAAATGCTCCTGAGGTTGCAGGGGCAGAAAGGTGAGAGGAGAAGAAACCCTGCCCTCTCTGTAGAAAACTCTACGTTTTTTGCAGAGGTGACTTCCTACCCTGATTTCTAAGCCAAGCTCTGGGCTTTTCCCTTCTCCCTTTGCAAGCTGCCCCTCTCTGAAAACTGACCCTGCGTGCGGATCACGTTCCCAACTCATCTCTAAAAGATGAAGCCTTCGGCCCCGTGCTCAGTCCAGCCTTTGTAAAACGATGCTCGGCCCCTCCGCAGGTGGAGGCAGCGCTGAGCCAGCTGTGTTGGCTTTAGGGGAGGAATTTGTGACCCCCAGCCTGCTGCTGCTCCCCACCTCGGCAAAGGCTCAGGAGGAGCAGGAAGGGGAGGCTCCCAAACATCCCCCCGTGGTCCATCAGCTCCTTTCCTTCCCGGAGGCACACACCCTACCTCACAGCCCCGCACTTCCCAGCCTCGCTCGCCGTTTCTTGCTGGCAAAAAGAGGCAAAGTGAGGATTCTTGCCCCAAAATACGCGCCCAGATCGGGAATAAGAGCGGGGACACATCCTGGGCACCGGGACGTTCACCTGGCACAGACCCAGGGCAAAGCCAAGATTTTCCTCCATCGTTGCTTGGGGAAAGCAGAGGCAACCCCCCCCAAAGACAGCACGAACCCATTGTGCAGGCGGCGACCTATATTCTGGCCACATGCAGCGGAAAAGCAACAACAAAAGACGGCAGCCCTGCCCCCTGCCCCACTCCCCGCAGATGTCTGCTGTCTGCTGGCTAATCCGCCAGGGGAACCAGGCACCGAGCTCCCTCCCGCCTCGGTCAGCGGTGTCACACTGCAGGAGGTCACGGCAGTTGGCCCCAAGCCCTGTTCCCACCCCCATTCCCATCCCTGTCCTCATCTCCATCCTCTTTCCTCATCCCCATCCCCATCTGCACCCCCGTCCCCATCCCCATCCTCTTTCTCAGCCCCTTCCTCATTTCCCATCCCCATCCCCATCCCTATTCTCCTCTCTCACCCCATCCCCATTTCCCATCCCCATCCCCAGGGATCTGTCCCCTCTCCCCACCCCGAGCATCCCTGAGCACAGGGAGGGGGCTCGGCAGAGCTGAGGGAAGGGGGGGCCGGGCGGGGGGTTGGTTTTATCATCTGGGCTCCTGCCATGAGCAGGAACAAAGCGATGGGGCCAGGAATGCAGAGCAACCAACAGCATTTCTATGCTAATGAGCGCTCCGAGTCAGATCCCGCCGCCTGTGGCAAATTGAAGTGAAAATCCAGGCTTGGAGAGAGGCAACTTTCACGGCCGAGGAGCGTCGCCGGGCTCCAGCACCGCTCCTGCTCCCTCGGTTTTATTTTTCATTGACTCCTACGAAACCAGAGTTCTGAACAGAATGGTTGCTGCAACCAAAAATCAGCGCCGCACGGTGCTAACGGACAGATTTTGTGCTGTTTGCTCCCTGATCTCCATCCCCAAACCTCAGCAGCCTGCCCAGAACAAAGGATGAGGGGATGAGGGAGAGCCGAGCCCTCCCTGTAACCCTCACCTCCCCTCGTGCCTGTGCAGGGGATGGGGACGGATCCTGCCCTGCACGCCGATGGATGGGGCCGTGCGAGGTGGCAGACGGCAGCAGACCTGGCCCACATGGCCTCCAGAACCCGTACAGGATTTTCCCTGCTCCTCCTCTGACATCTCTAATGGATCTGGCACCCAGGACACCAGCAATATTTAGGGAAAACCGTAAAATCTGCCCTAATCTGCAGCATTTCCATGCTTTGTCCGGTCAAGGGGACGAGGCAGCGATTTGGTGGGGCTGTAAAGGGTGCGGGTCTTCTCTTGGCTTCAGAAAGCGCGTTCTGAAAATGCATTTTCCAGGTGCATTCACTGCTTCTTTTATGGCCTGAACAACAGCTCAAGGAGACCCCAGGGCAACGATACCAGAGCGTGGCCCGGTGGGCTCGTCCCAGCCTAACGACGGTAGGAAGCAGGCACCCGCTGCCTCTACCAGTGGTGAAAAAACCCCAAACCCAGCACTGCATTCCCATCCCCGGCATTCCCTCTTCTTCCAGCCACCCCCAGCAGCTGCTGCCCTTGGTCCAGCGCCGTGCTGCAGCCCCAGCTCCAGCTCTGCACCCACCGGCACGGCCGGCACCCAGCGCCCTGCTCCTGCAGAAACAAGACCTGACAAGGCTCTGACCCCTGCGGGTGGGCTGCTGGCCTCCCTGTCCTAATCCAGGCGCTGTTTTTTTGCAGGCACCGATGTTCCCATCAGCAGGAAGCAGAGCTGACGTGCCGGCGCTCAGTGCCTCTCGCAAACAAACCGTGCCCTCCTACACGAGGCAAACAGCAGCTGGGTAAAGCCCCGGCCGTCCCGCTGCTTATTCCCAGGGGATGGTAATGCAGAGGCCTCGCGTTGCAAAACGTCCTGGAGATCTCCACGGATTGCCAAATTCCTAAAGCGAGCCCGAGTCAGGGTGGAAATGCTGCCAACGGGAGCGAGCGGGAGCCCGCGTGGGCGCTGCGCAGGGGCGCAAGGAGCCAGCAGCTGGGCGCGAGCTGTGGGGTCTGGTGGCTCCCAGCACGGGCAGGGTTCGCCCCCGTCTCCCTGGAAAGAGGCTGTAGCTGGAGGTGAGCAGCAAGGTTTGAAGGTTAGCGTGCCAGCGCCTCTCCAAAAGAAGGGAGAAGAGGAGAAGAGAAGCTCCCCGGGGCCCGGGAGGGGCAGGATGCTGCAGCCGGGCTGCTGGGTGGTATCCTGCCCGTGGCACTGCCTCAGGCTCCGGGCTGGGGACAAGGAGAGCTGCTGGATGCTCGCCTCTGAATGCTTCAGCTGCCACCTTCCAGCTTGGCAACGGGCCCCCCAAAAACCTGCGTGCCTCTTCTGTGGGCTGACCTTGGCCCGAAGGTGGCTTTTTGTGGGGAACGGTAAAGCAACGACCCAGATGGTCTGGCTGCGGGGCCCAGGATGCTTCCAACCAGAGGTGCCCGCTGCAAACATTTCTCTCAGTGGCCAGAATTGCAAATGGGGGAATCAAAGCTCAGCTTTTCTCCCCCAGGAGCCTGCGGCAGGGTTTCTGCACTAATGGCTGTGCAAAGCCTGGCTGCCTAACGCCACCAGAGCCAGAGGGAAGGCTCGCTGGGAAAGCCAGGTCCTCTCCCTCCCACCTGCATCCAACCGTGCGAGCAGACCTGCAGGAAAACCCCGAGGAGGAGCAGGAGAAGGGACACAGCACTTCTATAAATAATACTCCTCGCTGGGTGCCAGGCATTTCAGCTGCTCTGGCGTTTGGTAAGGTGGTTTGCTGGGACCCGAGGTGTTTGGGAAACCTGTCACCGAGCAGCACGCTGCAAGCTGAGAACCACCGATCAATTAAAAGCTGACCCTGAGCTTTTCGGAACGGCTGGCCCTAGCTGCCTAGCTCTACAACCAGAAAAAGTGATTTTCGTGTTTCGCCGACCAACCGAATCCAGCTCCAGCCCTCCGATTAAATATTAACCGCTCCGCGCAGACCACAAGCAGGATCCACAGCTATTTATTGCTCCGAAGGCAGCTGCAGCAAGAAGCAAAACCAAACGGAGCCAGCCGGGAAGGAATGGTGTCGTCCCCAGCGAGCCTCCCATGCGCTCCTGAGTCAGCGGGCAGCCAGGAGGCATTTCAGAGCACGTGTCACTGGGCGCAGCGCTGCTGCTGGGGGGGATCTCTGCTGGGAACACGGGGCCGAGCCACCGACAGCCCCATCCAGGGCTGCTCACGTCAATGCTCTCCCCTCCAGACCCCGCTGCAGAGCCTGGAGAGCTCGCACGGCTCCAGGAGGGTGAGGTGCTGCCGCTTGGTTCAGCCCTTTTGTTCCCTCGGCGAAGGAGGGTGGTGGCCGTGGCTTGGAAATGATGTTTGGGGATGTAAAATGAGGTGAGAGTGGGGTGGTGGGACCACGCTGAGCGGTGCTCAGCCAGCACCCAGAGCTTGCAGCCGCAGGAAGCCACGCAGACACCTTCCTGCATCGCTCAGCTTTGAGCAGGGACAGCAGGGACACAAGTGTGGGATGTGGGTGGGAGGCAAAGGCAGAGCCCCCAGGCCAGCACTGCCCATTTCGTGCTCCTCCTGCAGCATCCCGGGGCTCACAGCCAGGCTGTGCCCGCAGCCCCAGCTCGCCCCGTGCCACCCGTGGCTGGGGGATGCTAACGCCACCCGTGCGCCCCGTGCCATGCTTTGAAGGCTTTTCCCCGGGCTTCCCAGTGTCGCCTGATGCCCTGGAGCAAGAGGACAGGTGATTGTTCCCCGTTTTATTTCTAATTGTGATCAGAAATCACAAAGCAGCCGTGCTCCTGGCGTCCCTGCCCCCAGTTTCCCAGCCGTACGCTCGGGTTTCTGATGCCCAGAGATCAAATAACCCATCACTCGGGGTAGGATATTATCCCCTATTACCAATTCAATGCAAACGGCTCTCCTCTCCCCCAGATTAAAAGCCAATTAACGAATGCTGCTTTTCAAGGGGAGAGGGAGCCGGGAGGAGGGTTTTTTTTCATGTTTTCTTTTCCTTTTGGTCTCTGGCAAGGAGGCGACGTCCCACCTGTGTTACCGAAGAGTTCTCTTCACATCGTATTGATTTTGCTCAGAATATTTTGGGACTCTCTGACAGCAGAGGAAAAGAGAAACCCGGAAAGGCCAACAACAGAACCTCAACAACTCGCGTCCTAAAATAGACAAAAAGGAAGAAATTTGACTTGCTGGGGGATCAATGGTGTTTGCTTAAGTCAGCAAGCGGTGTTTTGGGTTTCAGACCCGTCTCGGGGCGAGGAAGCTGTACTCTCAAGGTGAAGAGCAAGCTCATAAATCTGGGAGAAGCTTCGAGCCCAGAAGATGCTGATTCCCCGCCGCGGGGAGGGCAGAGCCAGCAGGAAAAGGGCATTTGCTCTGCAAACAAGGCGCAGGATGAGCGCTTGTAAATCGCGAGTCCCAGGGGAGCAGGTGACATTCAGCCCTGCTGCACTCGGATCTGGGACACGAGAGGAGGGAGGAAGGTGACTTTATGCCAGCTCCGTGTTCCTAAGGGCCACGGGGCTGGTTCTCTGCTTCCCACAGCAATCGCTGGGCCACTGGGGTTGTATTTAGGGCTGCAGGCTCGGCTCTGGCCCCAAGTGCCCCCTCCTGCCCCGGGAGCAGACAGGTCCAGGGACACGTCCAGTGGAAACCTTAAAGCCAGAGAAAATCCCCCAGCAGGGACGGCAGCCAGCACGGCAGGCCTCCAGCGCAAGGTACACAGCGATAACTCACTTAATCGATCCCGTTTCCCTAGATTTAGTAAAAACAAACAAAAAGCCTCATCATCGAGCAGCCCCGGCTGCCTTTCCAGCCAGCATCGCACCCAGGCGGGGAGGGCGAGCTTCCCCGATGCCTGCTGCCCCCCGCCTGGCTCGTGGGCACCAAAAAACAGGCTCCTGCCTGCCGATCCCATGCACGGCCCTGCGCTGGCCTCTCCCACGGGAATTTGGTTCAAAAAAAGGCATTTAGCACAGCCGTCTGCTTCGGCAGGTAGGCAGGCGACCTGACGAGGTCCTCCGCAACCCGAATTATCTCCTGTTTCCACAAGGATGCTGAAGCGGCGCGCAAACATGTCTGTCTCTCTGTCAATCTGTCACTTTGCGTTCGCTTCATTTTCGTCTGTCACACGTTAGCCCGGATCTCGCCGTCTACAAGCAGATAGTTATTTGTTGCTTCCTCTTTCGTTTGCTTTTTAAAAGCCATTTCCACTCGAATTAGACGCAGCCATGCGCGGATACACGCACCCATGTACAGACAGGGGCAGACCAGCCTCACTCTCTGCCCTGAACTTATTTAATGCAAAAAACCAGGGGCAGCTCGCTCTGAGCAGCGACCCTGTGTGTAAAACCCCACGGCCAAACTCTCCCCAGCCTCCTCCAGCTCGCTTTTGCCTCCGGTGCCGGGGCAGAGCAGGCAGCACGGGGTGCAGCTCGCAGCCCGCTTGCCAGCACTTGCCCACCTGCAGACGTGTTCCCCTGCGACCGCAGGCTTTGCATGGCGAGAGGAGGGGCCCCAACGCACCCTGGCACGCAGAAACCCTAAATTTTGCTCCCATTGCCAGGGCTGAGCGCGAGCAGACGCTGGGGACGTCCCCTGGCTTGGAACCGCAGCTGTGGCTGCAGCCTGGGGAGCCACCGTGGGTAGAAAGTGGTGGGACAGGGACATTGCCACGGCTTGGAGGGGACAATGGGGACAAAACGGGTGCTCCCTGGCTGGGTGCACGCTGATATCGTGCGTCTTGGAGTTGGGAGCGGGATGGGAGCATCGGGGGGAGGCAGGGGCCAGGACGCAGGCTCCGTGGCTGGATCCCTCCCTCTCCCCTCCATTTCCGCCCAGGAAAAGGAAGACTTCTCCCCGCCTGTGTTATTTTCCCGGCGTTCCCCCAACCGCTGCTGCTGGTGAAACCCCAGCTCAAAGCCTCCCCGTCGCCACGGCAACGGGCCGAAAATGAACAGATGGTCCTGGGCGGCCGGAGCCCACCCCAGGGGGAGCGATGCGGGGCCATGGCCGCACGCCGCGGGGACAGGGACGTGCCCACGGGGGGACCTGTGTGCTCCCCTCCCGAGGGGCAGGAACCCTCTGGGACCCATCACCCATGGACTCCCCATCCTATGGGGCGAGCTGGGTGCTGCCAGGCCCGTGGAGCATCCTCCTGCCCTCCCCAAACCTCGGTTGGGGGGATCACAGAGTGGGAGGGCGCAGGGCTCAGCTGCTGCTGGGTCTCCCAGAGGGGTTCAGACTGGGATGGGTGACGATAAAACCGGGCTGCTAATCCCCCTGGGGATTACATGGGGCTGTGGCACGGGACTTTGGAGCCACTAAACACCCAGACCTTCCTGGAAATACCCAAAAATCACAGACTACGTGTGGGAAGATGTGCAGCACGTCCCCCTGGCGCACGGGGAGGATGCACGGGGGCCAAACGCTCCTCCCTGCGCCACGCTGCTGCCTTTCCTGCAGCCCTGGCACGGGAACGGGGCTCCTGGCCTCGAGGGGGGGCCTGGCCTGGCCCAACCGGCTCCCAACCCACACCCGTGAGAAGAGCCGGAGCCCGTCCTGCCTCTCAGGTGTGGCCCTTCGCCTCCGGGCTCCTGCTGCTGCCAGCCTGGATGCGGCCGGGAGGAGGGAGCGGGAGGCGCTCGGCAGCCTCCAGGCTCGGATGGGGGCGTCCGCAGCACCCCCAGCTCCATCCCCCCGCCCTGGGATTTTGGGTTTCTGCTCGGGGTCAGACCCCTCGGGAGGCTGTGGGTTGTGGCACCCCAAAGGTGCTCGGTGATGAGAGCAGGTCTCCAAGCAGGCACAGCGCTTCGCCCCAGCCAGCTTGGGGGGGGGGGGGCAGCGACAGAAATGGGTACAAACCCCAGGTGTTTGGGTTCCTCCGCCACCAGAACCCACGCCTTTACCAACAAAGAGCCAAACCCAGCCTCCCACGGCCAGCGGGCTCCCGGCCCTCTCACCGGGCTGGGCTGCAAGAGGGAATCGCGCAGCCACAGCCCCCAGCGGAGCGGAGCGCAGGGCTGGCGTGCCGGCCCTGGAGCTGCTCCAGCCCTTTCTTCCCCAACCCGGCAAGCCCTAAAACCCACAGCTCGTCTCTGCAGAACAGGTTCAGCACAGCAGCAGAGCCGTGCCAGCTTCCCACGCAGCAGCACAGCCCAGCCTGCCCCGCACCCCCTGCCCCAATAGCCCTTTTTTTTTTTTTTTTTTTTCCCTCCCTGCTCTCTTCCTGGATCAAAGCTGCCTCCCCTCCCCGTATTACAAACATTATTCGGCTCGGAGATAAGAAGCTCTCCAGCAGCTCTTTATTAATCCCACTGGAGGCAGAAGAAGGCAGCGAGGAAGGCCTCGGCGTGGCCAGGACAGAGACAAATGGCCCACAAAACACCTCTGCAGCACAGAGGCATGTGAGGGTTTGTTTCTTCTTCCAGCAGGTCTCACGGGAAGCACGGGTAATAATTAACAATTATCGAACTTTAAACTTTCCATTCTGTCCCGACAAGGCTTTTGTAATAACTCACCAGGTATGGAGCACTGCCAGCCGGGGCAGGGGGGGCTGCAGCAGGAGGCTGGGGCTCAGCCCGCTGCTCCCTTGCTTTTGCACCGAGCATCTCTGCACCCCTCACCTACCACCAAAACACCCCCCCAGGTAATGACTGCAAGCCAGAAGTGACCCAAATGCAGCGTTAGTGGGGTGGAAATCAGAAGGCCTTTGAATGAAAGCAGGCAGGGAAGGCAATGGACTGCGTCCTCCCACCTCCACGGCTCCAACCCACGCAGCGCGCACTCAGAAACCCTGGCAGAGCGTTGGTGCAAATTGTGCAAAACCGCTCTCAAGTCTAATTGTCTTCTAAAATCCCTGGGCAGGGAGCTGTGCGATCTCGGCAGGCTGAGGAAAATGGCAGAAGAAAGGGGAGTCGCCTTCCCCCGTGCCTTTTAGATGATCTCCAGCTCGAAGGGAGGCACGTGGGCATGGCGAGGCGCCCTGACGCGGGGTAGGAGACGAGGACAGCCAGCAGCAGCTCCGGACAAGGCAAGGCACACCGAGGAGAAAGGAACTGGCCAAGGATATTCCAGGGAGCTTGTGGCAAAGCCAAGAAATGCTGCCAGCCCTCCTGAGCTCAGCCTGCCTTTGCCATCACCTCCAGGCCAAGCTTTCCCTTGAAGTAAAAGCTGATTCACGCCCGGTGGAAGCCGGCGTGAGGCAGCGGGTCCACCCGCTGCCAGCGAGCACCATGGGCCCGCAAAGATGCAGAATAGCCACGTATCCAAAAAGAATGACTTTAGCCTCGTAGTTCTGAGGTGAATTTAGAGCCTGTGAAAGGCCTGGGATCGATAGCAGCAGAGCTGCGAGCTGGAGTCCTCCCCTTAGCCGCAGCCAGGGCACGGCTGAGGCAGCATCTGCACAGCGGGCCTCGCTCCGACCTTGCCGGGTCGCCTTGAAGAGCAAGAGGGAAACTCCCCCTCCTTCCTTCCTCCCCCTTCCGAGCAGCTTTTGTTCCCCGGCACCACGAGGAGACTTCACCCGGCTGCGCTCTGTCTGGAGGAGAGGCCACGTGCGGACAAACCCCGCGCCCGCCCAGCTGCCTCCCTGCCCCGTGCACAGCCAGTCCCATGGGGCTCAAGGCCGTTTGGGAGCAGATTTTGAGGCAAAAGCAGCCCTAGAGAGAGTTTATCTATGGCTCTGGCATGATGCTCTGCTACACACAGGCCCAACAGCATAATGTCTGGTTACCCAGACGAGGCAGGTATTGGCAGCCCGGACCTACTCGCCTCCCCAGAGCCTGGCCATAAACAAAACTTCAATAATTAGAGTGCTTGGGCGGAGATGCAGCCTCTAAGTATTCCTAGGCTCACGCAAATAAAGGAAATAAATTCTTGGAAGGTGCCAGGCTGGATGGGGCAGAGGGAGGCTCATTTTCCACATCACTTGAGAGCAGCCGCTATAAATCTCGCTGGAAGATGCACCTCCCCAGGCTAGCGATATTTTTAAACTCCAGGAGAGAGGGGAGAGGAAAAAAAAAAAAAACAAAAAAACAAAAAAACACATCTTAGTATTTACACCACAGGCGAAAAGAGTATTTAAAAATCAGGATACATTTTTGAAAGTCTGTTCCTGCCATGCCAAGGAAAAAAGAAAGAATAGACTTTCTAGAGAGTGATAAGTGGAAAAATCAGCCCCGGAGAATGCGTTCCTATCCCCATCCTGCCCTTGTAGGTGGCAAAGTCGAATTCCAAGCAGGGCTGGGGGGTCGGGGGATAAAGGCTCTCCCACTGGCAGCTTGCTGGTGCATCTCCCAGTTGGACCAGTCCCAAAGGCAGAGCAGCTCCCCTGAATCCTGGGGGTGACTCCGGCGCTGCCCCTGCTTGCGCCTGGGACAAGGTCCCGGGGAGAGGAGGTGACACGGCACCCCCCCGGGATCTGCAGCCAGGATTACTGGGCTGGGAGCCCGAGCCTGTAACCAGACGCAGCGGGGATGAGATCAGGGACCTGCTGCTGGATGTCGAGTGAAGGACATGGCCCTGGAGCCGGCACAGCCCCGCGTGGTTTTTCCACCCCTCTAGCAGCATGTCCCAGCCCTGCTGCACGGCAAGGCCACCTGGGCTCTGGGGCAGGGGGATGCAGGAGGCACCCTGCTCTGAATCACCATGCCAGTTTTAATTTCTGATAATTTAATGTCCCTGCTGGTTAATGCTTCTGTCCCTGCACAGAGCGGGGAGCGAGGCCAGGTCCCTTTTGGGCAGCCGTCTAGGAAACCCCACTGACAGAGTGCAGGTGAAGCAGCCCTGCACGGCCACAGGGGGAGATGCAAAGTCCTCAGCCTTGCTCTCTGGGTTCCTGAGGATAAACCAGACCCTGCTGGAGCATCCCCATCCTCTGCAACCGCTGCAGCACTCCTTCTGCGTAACTCTGCCCCTAATTGCCCCCGGGTCCTCGGGCTCTGACAGCATTCCCCTTTTTACGAGCTGTGCTCTGTGCAAGCCTCTCTCCTTCCCTTCCCTCCCACCTCCTTCCAGGACTGCTGCCATCCTCCCAGGAGGATCCCATTCCGCCTGTATCAAAGGGATACACGAACACACCCATCAGACATCAGAGCACCAAGCAAATCCCCAAACAAGCCGCCTCTCGAGATCACAGCGCGCTGCAATCATCCCTCTGCAAGGAGATCCCACTAAGCCTTGCCCCGTCCCTGGGTTCCCGCTGAGGTAGGTTTGGCAAGCTCAGACCCATCACCAGAAAAAATCTGCACCAAACTTGCACCAGAGAGCTCCAGGCCTCATGCAGGTCCCCTTTCAGCACGCAGTGGATATCCAGAGGCTGTCCCTGCCTGCAGCAGGGCGATGCTGCTGCCTGGGCCTCACGTCCTCCTGCAGCAGGAGCTGAGCTGGGCCATGCTGAAGGTGTCCTGAGCCATGGCAGCACGTCCCCTCTGCTGAATACCCCCGGGACCCAGGGGAAAAGCAGCACAGGGTGCCCGGAGTGCTGCCCGCGGGCTGGACGTGCCCGCGCTGGGGCAAGCACCGGAGCAGAAGTGGCGCTTGCGTGTCGGTTCACGTGTTGGTGCACGAGTGCCTTTCATAACCCTGGCCTCGAAGGGAAAAGCCAGGAGCTTTTTCTCCAGGCTTTCGTAAGAAACCATGTGCACTCTGACACAAGGAGCGGCACGCTTGGCTTTGAAGCCGTGCCGGTCGGTGTCCTGCAGGTTTTGCCCCCCCGAGCTGTGCTGCGACCACCCCGTTCAGCCCCTAACCCCCAGCTCTCAGCCCCAAAATCCAAGAACATGAGCTCAGCCCTCCCAAGTGAGATGCTGAGCGTGTCCAGCGGGGGGGACACCACAGACTGCAGCACCCAGCAGCACTGCCAGCAGAGCCCAGAGGGGTCCCGTATCCCGTGGAAACGGCGGCAGCTGATCCGAATTAGGAGATGGCAGGGAGGCTGCCGTGCGACACGGCCCTTTCCAAAATGCCTATACATGGGCACAGCCTCGCTTCCCCCCCGCGTCCCCAAGAAGCCGGTCGGTGCCGAAACCCTGTGCCGATGATGGGAAGAGCACGGGCAGCCCCAGCACGAGCAGCTGGTGCCGCCGTCCCCGCTGCGCTCCGCCAAACCACGACAGCCCCAAGTGGCACAGGCCTTGGGTAGGCGACACAGGCAGGAGCCTGCGTGCTGGGAGCTCCCTGGAGCAGGGGAGATTTTTTTCCTGGGGTGCACTTCCAGCCCCTGAACAGACTTCTACGCAGAGCATCAGCACAAGGGCTCTGGTGGGGAGGTGACTCAGGGCTGGGCTACAAGGGGTCTCAGTTTGGTTTGGGCTAGGGGCAAGCTGTGACGCCACGGGGCGTTGATAGCTCAGCCAGCCCCGGACTCTGAGCTCGGGCAGTTTCTGTGGGCTGGTCAAGGACGGGCAGGGTTCATTCCGCCCTTGCTGTTCGCCCCTGCCCCGAGTGCCGCCGTGCCTCATGCAGGCAGCACCACGGCGAAATATTGAGCTGCTCAGCACAGAAACGGTGAGAATACGGTGACGGAGATGCCGACCTTTCTCCTCACCTAGCCAGCTCCGTGTTTGCCTCCAGTAATCCCCGCTCATCGTATTAAACTCTCCCCTGCTCTATGACTTCTGTCCGTCAGGGACGGGGTGTAACCCCGGCTTTGCTAGGACACTCGGCACAACATCCCCTCATCAAAGGGCTCTGCTTGGCCTCTCGAGTCCTGTCAGCCTCTTCTACGTGCTAGCATCGAGTCCTTAGCCACAGCTCGGCCCCCAGACCTCCTCCTCGGGCTGTCTCTCTTCCCGAAAACCCTTCCCAACCAGCACACCCCTTAGTCCAGGGATATCTTATTCCATAAGAAATGACAGCCGTGTCTGCGTGACGTGGCCACAGACCCCCCGACAAGGCTGGCTTTGCTCTCAGGTGGCCGTGCCAGCCCCGTGCCTTGCACACTGCTGCGCCTTTGCTGCATGGCCCCTCTGTCCTGCTCCTGCCTCCCTCCAGCACAAGGGGAGGACGGGATCTTCCACGGGAAAGGAAAACCAGGCTGGAGCTCGGTCCGATCACGGGGGTTTCCCAGGTAGGGAGAGAAGTGCTGAGAAGAGAGATGGAGGCAGAGATCTCGTGGCTAACCAGGCTTGGGAGCACCTTCTGTCTCCGAGCCAGGTGGCCCATCTGGTACCTGCCGCCGCTGCGAGGCAGTGATGTGATTTGAGGGCCTGTCCCTCACATTCCTGCACGGTCGGGAGCAGACGGAGCCACTTTGCCATCTCCTGCAGTCGGGAAGGCACCCGGCCAGCCCTGGGCGGTGGTTTTCGGTCACCTCCTTCAGCCCCTTCCCTTCCAGAGCAGGGGAACGGAGACGAGAAGGTTCAGCAGCAGGTTGGGTCCAGCCCCAGCATGCCACGGAGAAGCCAAAGGGACCGGAGACGCTGGCCAAGCTCCCCAAAACCCGTGCCATGTGGGGCACGAGCAGCCTGGGATGGGCACAGAGCAGGGACTGCAGCTCGTGCTCCCCCTCTCACACCAGCAGCTGCTGCTCATCTGCCTCGGGACTGCTGCAGAGCCGAGAGCTGCTGCAGATTTTACCACGCCAGCCTGAGCAAATGCTGTTACCAGCCCCGGGGACGGGGAGAAACAGCAAATGGACAGCAGTGCCTTAAACCCCTCGGGTGCCCGTGGAGGCAGGGAGAGGCAGAAATGGCAGCAGAGGGCATTAACGTGACTCAGTGCTGGCAACGACAACCCCTGAACCTGCAGCTTTCACTTCCCTCCTGTTAGTGCGTGACACAGGGTGGGAATGGAGGACTTGAAACCCGGCACAGGGGCACGCTGAAAGGCCAGAGCGGTGCCTGTCTGCCTGCCCGGGGGTTTAACTTGCAGATCAGGCAGAATTGTCCTTCCTCCCGCGGCCAGCACTTCTGCATTTGGGCAGCTCGGGCAGGAGTTCCTCCTCTGTCACGGATTCCCCGTGGAGCCAGGCTGCTTTGGATGCTCTGTGCGTCACCTTCACCTGGGCTGAACCTCCCCTGGGAGCCGAGGAAACCGAAAGGCCAGGAGGGTGCCTGCAGCTCGACAGCAGGCGGAGGGAAAGCAGAGGAACATTTCACACGAGGCTTCGTGCTTTACTTCAACAAACGTTCACCTGCAACATCGCTCTGGGTTCAGTACAGAGCTCCGAATTCTCTGTGCTGGGCTGGGGAGGCTGTGGTAATTAACACCGGAGGTGTCTCACGTGCAAACTGGGTCCCAGCTCCAGCAGCTGGCGGCACCAGCTCGCCCTGCATCGGCGCTGCCCTCAGTTAATGGCGTGGTTTTGAAGGCAACATCTCCGGGGGTGGCAGCCCCTGTGTCCCTCTCTTGCTTTTTGCACCGCTGTGCCTTGCTGGCTTCTGAAAACGACACCAAGAGCCACCACAACCTTCAGCAATGCTGTTGCGAGACGCAAACCTCTTCTCACAGGCCCCAAGGACTGAGCAGCTCCTCCGTGCAGCCTTCTGCTCTTCCCCAAAGTCCTTTTCCCAGGTGCTGCCCCCATCTCCCCCCGGGGCTGGCGGTGCTGTGCAGCACCCCGGGGTGCTGCCGATGGGAAAGAGCCTTCCCCTGGCTTTGTGGCTGCCATGGCCAACTTGGGATGGGCTGTCCCCGCTGTCCCCAGCCTTAGCGGCCCGAGCAGAGGGCGCGGGGTGCCCGTGGACGCACGGCCGTGGGAAGCAGGTCACACCAACAGGCTCTTCTGGTTCCATCTCCGTGATTCAGCTGAGGCGTGCGCGGTGCCCAGAGGATCCTTTGGGTGCCTCCCTGCAACTCAGCGTCGTGGCCAGCCCCGGCTGCAGCCCAGAGGAGGGGCGATGCGATGCGATGCGATGCGAGGAGGGATGCGCCCGACACCGCCACCACCGGCACCTCGTCGGCCACCAGCTGGCTGCAAACACCTGCCTGGCGCTAGCCACGACGTGGCGATGCCCCCGCTTTGCACAGCCCTTTGCAAATGGGTCTAAAAATTCGTCAAAAAGTGATTAATGCTGCTGGAAGAGGGAGCGAGGAGCACAAATCCCAGCCATGCCCTGGCTGCTTGGGGGCTCGGCTGGCTCCCGGCACCTCGCTCGCCGATTCACGCCGGGTGAGGACTCGCTGGGTCGGTTCCACTGCAGCGAGCTGGGTTTAATGAGGAAACATCAGCCAAGGGCACTGCCTCGCTGCCTGACACGGCCTGGTGGTGTTTTTTCAGAGTTTCAGGAGGACAGGAAAATATAAAAACGAACCAAGCAAAGGCTGAGCAAAACTTCGGCGACTTTTGGCCTTCTGGAAGCTGTTTCAGGACATTAAAGGGGATGGGTCAGCTCTCCCCTGCTGGGGATCTCAAAGCACTTCGCAGAGAAAGACTCACGGGGCCCTGCCTGAGCCCGAGAGGTGGCTGGTGGTGGCAGGCAGGAATTTGTCCCCAGCCAGAGGGGACAAAAACAGGGCCTGTGCTCCTCGTGGCTGCACCCCGAGCTGCACCGAGCATCACGCGGGGATACACGGGCAGATTGTTGCAGCTTGCAAAGCAGAAATCCAACCACAAGTGTTGGCAGCCTCTGACAATCAGCTGGCGGGGATCTTCCCTCCCCAGCACCCTACGGCTTTACCACGGCCCCTGTTTGCTCTAACACCTTGCCACCCCGATCCCACAGCCAGGTGGGACCTGGCGAGGGGTCCCAAGCAGGCAGGCAGACGGGCATGGAAGGCTGCAGGAACCCCGCTCTGAACCCTTTTTGGATGACTGAGACGACTGCATTAAGGATGATTTGTAAAGCAGATTTTTACAGGGGCTCCTTACAGCTGCTACAGCGGGCAAATCCTATTTCCTTGTCAGCAAGAAGGGCAACGTTGGCAGAAAGGGGAAGCAGTGTGCATGGATGGGAACAAAATCAAATGGCATTGATCAGACGGGCACAAAAGGCTTTCCAGAAAGCCCGTGGTGCCTCCTGCCTTCCTCCCATCCTTCCGGTGCTAGGCACCAAGCAGCATTTCCCAAAAAAAAGTCCACAGCCACTAATTGACTTCTAGCAGAGAATCCTAAGTTACCCTCTCCCCTTCTCCTCGATGAGCAAGCCCGTCTGCGTTCGGCGCTCACATATGGCTTGTTATATATATATATATATACACATCCCCCCAGCTTCTTGCGGCACAACACGCTGCCAAACCTGCCTCGGCGTGCCTTTCAGACCCTAATTCCAGCAAGGGCCACGAGTACGGGGTGGCTTTGTGCAGCACCCAGCACCCCAACGTGCTGCTCCCCCCCCTGCAGCTCCGGGATGCGCCCGCAGAAGCCCCCGAATGAAGGGGAGGGCTGAGTGAAGGAAGGCACAGCGAGCACCAGGCAGATTCACAAATGTGCTGCAGCCACCCCCAAACTGGTCCGGCCGAGAGCGGCGCCCACGCAGGCTGCAGGGCACCCCGTGATCCCGACGGATGGGGTCGGGGGGGGATTTTTCCTGCCCGTGCCCTTCGCTTTGCTGGGTGCACCCAGTGCTGGCTCGCGCCGGCGGAGCTGTCAGCAGGACAGGGCAGGACAAACTGCCAGGCTACCACGGAGTGGCAGGAGACGAGGTTGGCCGAGTGCTGGCAGCGCAGCCCCAACGCCAGCCAGAAATAGAAGAAATGGGGAGAAGAAATCTCCCGTGGCAGGGCAAGGTGAAATGCCAGGCTTGCCCCCGAGCGCTGCCGGTGTCTCTCCTTGGTGGAAGCAATTCCTGCGGGGATTTGGGGGAGGATAAACCCCCCTCTGGCTAACCTGGCACCGTCACCGCCGCGTCACTGCAGCCCCAGCGCCTTTCCCAGGGCCGTGGGGAGGGTTTTGTGCATGGTGGAGGGGCAGGAGGGAGGCAAGCCCCCGGGAGGAACTGCATGGAAAGTTTTGAGCCTCCTCCGGAGCTCAGCCAGGCACCTGCCTGCAGCACAGAGCATGCAGGGAGCCCCAGGCTGTCCCTTCCATCACCCCTTTTTGCAATGCACAGCAGATCCCTTTGTCCTGGCAGCACAGAGGCATTACCCAGCCCGGATTTCTCTTCGCTCCCCTCTCCCCTCTCACCCATCCTCCTGGTTTCTCACCCAGCCAGCCCCTGTTTCACCCCTGCCTTTACCCATTTTAGCCGGACCCCCCCTGGGCGCTGCGCTCTGCCCACCTCCCGTGCCCGGGGTGATGCCACCTCCAGCTCTGCCAGCACCCACAGCCCCCAGGCCCTGGTGTTTGCCCCGGTGGCCAGAGCTTTGGCTCCCACCCTGCTTCCAGCTCCCAGCCCAGCCAGCCTGGCCGCTCCTCTAGCCCCAAAAGAGGAGAAACAGAGGCAATGCCACAACTTCTGCAGACGCAGGCTGCCCCTCGCCCTGCCCGGGGGTGGCACACGCGCCCGCTGCCCCCTCTCCAGACCCAGCCACCCCCAGATTGCCTCCAAAAAGCAAACCAGCGTCCTGCTTTCACCTCCCAGCTCATTCACAAGCCCTGCAAACCCAAAGTGCTGCTCGCCCTGCCATGGGAACGTTTCCACAGCCCTCCAGGGTGGCGTGAACCAGCAGAACAACCCCCCCCCAATGGGCACGTTATGCAGGGGGGTCACCCACCCACTGCCGAGAGCTGGGCTGGAGCCCAGGGCAGCACCGAGCCCTGGGTGGGGGGACACGACCCAAATCCTTGCCCATCTCCTTCCCAACAACCCCAAGCAGGCTCGCCGAGCACAAAGCAAGCAGGGGAAGAAGCTCGGAGACCTGGGAGCTGCCAAAAGGGCCCGTGGGAAGCCTGCGTGAGGAGGCAGGGAGCTTTTTTTTTTTTTTTTGGGGGGGGGGCTGAAACCTCGCTGCCTCCTCCCGAGGCATCTGGGCTCAGCACCCAGCCTCGTGGCTCCCTTCCCCGGGGCAGCCCGGCTGCTGCGCCTCGCCAGCCCTTTGCTCCAGCCCCAAAAAGCAAACAAAACCGCCTCGGTTCCCAAACAAACCATCGCCTTGTTCCTCCCCACACCGGGGGGGGGGGGATCCGGCCACGACCCCCCTCCCACCCCCGGCCAGATGCACCCACACCCTCTCCAAAGGCGCACCCCAAAAAGCCTCTCCCGTCCTCCCCAGCACCCTCCATCCCCCCCAAACACCCCAAAACCCCCACGGGGGGGTTGCCCCCATCCCGAAAAGCCCCGACCCGGAGCCGGGGGGGGGTCCGGCCGGCAGCGGCTCACCTGGGGAGAGCGCGGCCGCCAGGATGCAAACTCCGATAGTCCACCAAGATGCAGGGCAACTTGTGTGCAGCTGTGAAGCCATGAGAGTTCCTTCCGAGAAATGGGCAAGGGGCGGTCTGGCAGCGTCGCTGGCCCCCCCCCCCTTTAGCCCTCCCCGCCCGCGGTGCTGCTTAAAAAAAAAAAAAAATTAAAAAAAAGGGAAAAATGGAGGTGCGGGAGGGTGAAGAGGTAATAGGGGCGGCTGGAGAGCAGGCAGGAGGCTGGGGGGGGACCGGGGAGCTTGGCACATCCGCGGGGTCCCCCGGGGCTCGGAGGGGAGCGGGGATGTCCGCCGGGGAGGCTGGTTGGGAGGGGAGGGGAAATCCACCCAAAAAAAAAAAAAAAAAAAGAGAGAAAAAAAGGATGGGGAAAAAAAAAGGGTGAAAAGAGGAAGGAGAAAAAAAAAAGGGAAAAAGGGGAAAAAGGGGAAAGGAAAAAGGAGAAAGGTTAAAAGAGAAAGGAAAGGGGAAAAAATAAAAGGGTTAGAAAAGGAAAAGGGTTAAAGGAAAAGGTTAAAAAAGGAAAAGGGTTGAAAGAGGTTAAAAGAAGCAAGAAGGGTTAAAAAAGAGGGAAAAGGTTAGAAAAAAGAGGGAGAAGGTTAGAAAAAAAAAAGAAGAAAAAGGTTAAAAGAAGAGGGAAAGGTTTAAGGAAAGAGGGAAAAGGTAAAAAATAAGAGGGAAAAGGTTAAAAATAAAAGGGAAAAGGTAAAAAATTAGTGGGAAAGGGTTAAAGATAAGAGGGGAAAGGTTAAAAATAAGAGGGGAAAGGTTAAAAATAAGAGGGAGAAGGTAAAAAATAAGAGGGAAAAGGTTCAAAAAAGAGCAAAAACCTTTTCAAAAAAAGGCAAAAACCTTCCAAAAAAAAAAAAAAAAGACCGAAAAGCTTTCAAAAAAAAAAAAAAATCGGTGTTGTAAAGCAGCCGAAGAGAAGCAGGGAGCAGCCCTGGGCCGTGCCGTGGCTCCGGCGGCGGGGCTGGGCTGGGAGCAGCCCCCGGCCGCTGCCTCCGCTCGGGGTACGGGGCGGGGGGGGGGGGGGGGGGGCGCCGGGAGCCCGGCGGCGGCGCTCAGGGGGCCGGGACCGGGGTCGGAGCCGGGGCCGGGGCCGGGGCGAGCCGGTGTCGGAGCTCCATGGCCGGGCAGGGGCTGTGCCCGGGCGGGCAGGGCACGGCCGGCCGCTGGCTGCGCCGCGCTCACACTCACACGCGCGCTCCCGGGCGGGGCGGAGGCGGCGGCGCTCGCCCTCTCCTCCGTGATGTCAGTGCGGAGCGGCGGGGAGGAGGGAGCCGCGTTAACTCTTTGCCTGCTCCGCAGCATCCCTTTCGGGAGCCCCGGGGCTCGCTCGGGAAGAGCGGAGGTTGTGGGCGAGCCCCGGCCTCGCTCCGTGCCTCCCCGGCTCCTCTGCAGCCTCCTCGCCGCCGCCTTTTGTTCCCCAAAGCCGGGGGAAGGATGGAGGCTGGGCGCCTCTCCAAGGTGTCCCCTGCTCATCTCCGCTGCTTCGTCAGCCAGGTTTTTGGGGGCTCTCCCCCGGTTTTGGGGGGGTCTGGAGGCTCGCCCCCCGAATTTCCCCGGCGGTGCTGGCACGCAGCGGGTAAACGCACCTTACACAAACCCTGCGGGAGCTGCGTGCGGCCGGCGCGTGGGATCTGCAGCCACACTCACCAATATATCTATTTTTTATTTTTTTTGTGTGTGTGAATCCCAACCTACAGCGTTTTCATGGAGGAAGGAGCCTGTTCTGGCCACGCTCTGCATGCCTCGAGAAGGGAAGGGCTTCCCAAGCAGCACAAGGGCTGAAACGCAGGAGGAGGGAGGCTCTGCTCCTCCGCCTCGTAGCAGCCCTTGTTTCGTGGGCACGGCTGCAGCCTTCGTGGCTCCCTTGCTCAGGAGGTGTTCAGCCTGCAAACGGAGCCTCCCGGGCCTCGCCGAGGATGCTGAGCCCCAAACAAAGATGTGAACGGCAAGGACAACAACCGCCAACAGAAGTCCTGTTGATTGCAAGCTCCATTAGAACAACACGGGAACAAATCAATGCCTGGCGAGCAAAAAAAGGACAGAAGCAGTGGGGAGGGATACCACACATCGAGGAGAAGGGAAGCAGAGGTGGGGGGGGGGCAGCCAGCAGCTATAAAAAGACACCTCGAAGGACCCCTCCAGCAGTCTCCTCCTCCTTTTAATTCCCTTCGAAGTTAATTCCCGTTCAGGGGAAGGATGGGCAGCTCTGGAACAAAGCGGATTAGCCGGATGCGAGGTTTGGTCTAAAATAACAAAAGTTATTACGTAGTAATGAGGTTTAGTCAATAAGATACACGGTTCTTTAGGGCCAGTGGGATTCCTCTGGAGGTCCTGAGTGCTGAGCAGAGGCTGCTGCCCCCGTGCCTGCTGCCTCCTGCACGCAGCTGCAGGAGCACAACCCCTGCCCTCGTGGGCAGGGAAGCTCTGGAGAGCCCCCGGCTCCCTTCAGCAGTAGTTTCAGCCCTTGGTTTTCCAGCCCTCGTGTTTTATCTGGCTCCCCTTGATCCATGGGTTCTCATCATTTCTTTTCCCGACTCCATTTTAGAGAGGGCTTCACTCAGAAATCACCCTGGGCAGGTTTCCCACTGGCCCCAGGTCTCCCACGTCCACCTCCCGTTGTTCCCAGCACGATGCTCTCCCATCTCCTTTCTAACACATTGCCACCAGCACCTGAGATGCTGGGGGCAGGCCGGAGCTCAGCACATTGCTTTAAGCCTCCTGCACACCCCCAAAAAGACATCCTGAGTTTGTTCCCGACACCAAAACTGCCCAAATCTGGGCTGGGAAGGGGAGCGCTGCTCCTGGGGGCTTGCAGTGGCTCAGGAGAGCCGTGGCGGATGCACCAAGTTCGAGGGAAGGAAGGCGATCGAAGGAAGGTGACTCTTGAGTGCTGGATTTAGGGCACAATTAGGATTTCCCTTCAGGGACACGGGGAGATTTGATAGAGCCTTGGGCCTTGGCCTCCCAAATCACAGCCTTCGAACAGAGGAGACAAAAATGTAAATCCGCCAGCAGCAGCAGCGGCAGCGGGCCATTAGCCTTGGTGCATCAGGCCTAACTTACTGAGCCAGAATGTATTATTTTCAGGACCCTGCACAAAGCAAAACCCATCACATTTGGCACAGTTCTGGCTGTTAACTTCTAAGATTTATTACACAGTGCCATGGGGCCCCTGTTCTGCAGCTTTTTGTGAGTCCAAAATTTCCGTGAAGCCCAAGGGGACTTCTGCATGAGCAGGAAAGGCAGGAGCAGAATGCTTTGGTTTGGCAGTTTTTTGTTATTTCTAAGGGAGGAAGATCATAATGTGTAACATATTTAATTGCATCATACTCATTTTTTTGATTTGGGGAGGTCTCTGTGTGCATGGCCTGCGAGGGGCTAATGGGGCTGCCTTCTGCTTTGCTGTATCAGACGGTTTTTCTTTCTCCCTTGCTTGTAACCCTCCCAGCAGTGGGTTTCTGAAGCTCGTCCCAAGCCAGAGAGGTGGGAGCAGGAGCCCTGAATACTTTTTATGCCTGCAATAATAATAGGGCAGGAGCCGCAAGGGTTGCCCGTCCTTTCCGCTCCTAATGCATCAGCACAGGCATGGCTCTGAGGCTCAGAAATCCCTTTCATGAATCTATAAATATATTCTACTACAGACAAAGAGAAAAATACAACCCAGCACGCTGACTGTGCTTCAGGTAGTCCGAAGGGCTGGGCTGGGCTGAATCCCCCTCTTTTCCAAGGAAAATCATTCCCAGTGCTGTACAAAAGTGCTATTTACCCCTTTCTGGTATCCGGGGATGGCAAAAATCTCATTTTAGGTGGCAGCTGGCCATCCAAACAGAGCCCCCAAAGTTGTACAAGCCCCTTCCTATACCCCCCCTGTGAAATCTGCTTTAGGCACAGATACTAGAAGTGGTATAGTAACTTGGCCGGCACTTATATAAATTGTCATGCTAATATAGTTCTTGAAAATTGCAATTACAGCATGAAACAACATTTGGCTGAATTAAAAAAAAAAAAAAAAAAAAAAAAAGGCTTGCTTGTAGCGAGCACTGTTTTGTTCACCCAGCATTTTGGCTGTTCAGCCAGCGCGAGAGTTTTCTGCTGATGCTGACATGTGAGGTAACGTCTCTGCAGCAACCTGCTGTAATAGGACATTCTGTGTGCACCTCCCCAAATCCTGCCCACTGGCTGACATGGTCGAGCACAGGCTTCCTGAAAACGTGCAGGGCACAGGCTGGGCTCGGTGTGGGGTCAGCAGCGACACAACCCCTTCGGATGGGGTCTTCCCTTGCCAGGAGATAGACATCGCTCCCCGGGGCTGAGCAGAGTGCTGGGTTGGAGTCAGGGCACAACAGCTTGGCCAAAGCTTTGTAGAAGCAGCCCCTATCTGCTCCGGGACCAGCAGCAGCTGGGAACAATGGGGCTGGGCTGATGGATAGCCCCCAGGGGAGCGCTGCCTCTCCGCCGCCCTGCCATGGAGGAGAAATGTCACCCCAGAGTGAAATGTCACCCAGGAACGAAATGTCACCCTGGAATAAAAAGTCCCCCCAGTATGAAATGCCCCCCCAGAATGAAATGTTCCCCCGGAGCCCCCCCACACCAGTTCCCCACCGACGTGGGGCTGTGTCCCCGCACCCACCCCAAGCAGTGGCCGCTTTCCAGGGGCTCCCCGCGCGCACACGCGCTGTGACTTGAAAGGCTCAGTGGGAACGGGTACCTTATATTATTTTTTTTTACAATTACGATTACCAGAGGGGATTGGAAGGAGGGAAGAAGGGGAGGGAGAAATTGCTCTTTAAAACATTCCTCAGTGTTGTTCTTTTTTTTATTTTTTTCAGCTGCTTTTGTTTGATGAAGAGCCCCCAGCAGAGGCCTGTCATTCTGCGCTGGGAGCGCATTTGACACTCCTGTCTCCACCGTGTACCTGGTGTGTATTTGCTGCAGTGCTGATTACATTAACTCCTGTGTTTATAAACATTTTGAATCAGTGCAGAAGGCTGTGCTGAACAGAATTTTAAAGCCAGCGTCAGTTTTATTTTTGCTTTTTCATCTGTAAACACACATAATGTGTCTGCGGCGCAGTCAACAATGAGGGATCAGAGGTGCAAAGGGCTTCCAGAGCTGATTCTCTGCTTGGCTTCACTTCTGAGCTCTCCTGATACAGCCTCCCACATGCTTACACGAACACACCAACATGTGCTCACATACACACCGCACAGAGCACAGGCACCCCTGCAGGTCTGAAAGCCCCATCCTTTCGGAAGGCAATTCAGGGCTGACAGTTTCTCCCGTCCTGCCGTTCTCTGGGTAGTGCCAGCAGTTGGAGATGAAATTAAATCCGAACTGGCAAGAAAATTGCCTTCCAGTTAATGGAAGCCGATGCAAGTTCTAAGCAGTTTGCAAACAGCAGTGTTTGTTTCTTTTCTTTTCTTTTTTTTTTTCCTTTTTCTTTTTCTGTCCCCTGCCATTGAAGGGTTTATAATGGCCTTGCTGCAGTGAATCTGAGTGCCTTAACCCTCTCGATCCCCACAGCACCCCCTTGTGAGGCAGGAATTACACCATAATCCTCATTATATGTGGAGAAAAGAAGTCCATGGAGGTTAGGAACCCCAACTCTGCAGAAAGCAGTGGGGGTTCTGCTGTGGGTTTCAGTGCAAATGCCCCTGGAAATGCCCAGCCACAGCTTCTGGGTTTCTCCCAACCCTACAGCCCCAAACTGGAGCTGGGTTTGGGCTGGAGGGCGCGACGCTGCTGCAGGCAGCAGCATCCACGCCTTGTGCAAACAACTGCACCATGCGGCAATTTGGTCAGCTCTTTTCTTCTGGGCATCCTGTCCCATCGCCAGCGAGCATCCTGCTGGGAGGCGCCTTTAGCTTTGGCTCCCCTCTGAGCTAGGCAGAGGAAGGGACGGAGCCTCCATCCGTGGACAGGTCAGGAAAAGGGCGAGCAGCCCTCCCCCGAGCGCCCTGGCGGTGCCTCCCGGCTTCCAGCTGCAGGACCAGGGGCGCAGCTGCAGCCGGGCCGGCACCTTGCGAGGAAATAGGGCGGGCAGAGCACCAAGCACAACCGCCGAGCACCACCTAGTGTCAGCGGGGCCGCCGCCGCTGCCCCACCGAGGCGGCCGCAACCCGGGCAGGATCCGGCCCTGCGCTCCCGTGCGCCCCCGTGCGCCCCTGGGGCCGTGGGAAGGGCGGCGGGGCCGGGGGTCGGGGGTGCTGGTGGAGGAGCCGGCAGCAAGGAGGGCACGGAAAAGGGCGCCGGGATCCCCCATGGGCACCTGGTGTGTGCTGGGCACCGTGCGTGTGTGTGGGGTCGTGTGTGGGTTTGGGATTGTGTGTGGGTTTGGGATTGTGCGTGGGCTTGGATGGCGCATGCACTCGGCATCATGCATGTGCTTGGGATCACACATGAGTTTGGGATTGTGCATGAGCTTGGGATTGTGCTTGTGCTTGGGTTTGTGCATGTGCTTGGCATCATGTGCACTCTGAACTGTGCATGTGCTTGGGATCCTGCGTGCGCTCAGGGTTGTCCTTGGGACTGTGTGTCCCCTTGGGATCGTGCACGCACATGGCCCTGCACAGAGGTGCTGGGCAGAAGGTGGAAGGTGACATTCATGGAGATGCCATGGCACAGGGAAAGAAAACAGAGAGGGGAAATATACAACAGAACCAGCAGGAATATTTCAAAGGACGTGTGTTGCAGGCATTGTTAACGAGGTCCAGCAAGGGAATTTGCCTCTCCTCTCCTCCAGGCTCATCTCTCAGCTCCAAAATCTGAACCGATGCACACTCCAGCCCTGGTGCAGCTTGCTCACAGCATGCACGAGCCCCAGCAGCTGCAGTATTAGAAAATAGCATGCATTATTGAACAGCACCACAGCTCTGCCTTCCTGAGAGCCTTGGCCATGCCCGTGCATGGCGGGGAAGGCAGGACACAGAGTCCCAAACCAGTACCCAGAATAGCATCTGGCAGAGGGTTTAGAAGCTGCACTGCTCAGCCAGGAGGGAAAAGCCACAGAGATTTCTTCTGCGCTGGACATTCACTGACTTCGGATCTGAACCAGGATCGGGTTTTGCTGTAGACTTCCAAGTGGAAGCAAGCCGTTTGCTTGCAGTAGCCGGACAAATTGGCTTCTCTCCGTGAGTAAGCTCTGCTGGGACCTGGTCTCCGGATCACAGGGCAAGCAGGCAAGAGGTGTGTGGGCCTGTCTCATTTGCAGACCCTTAGGTCAATAGCATGAGAGCATAAATTTGATGCTAGGACATGGAGTAATGCCCCTACAGCCAGCTCAGGGAGCCTGGAGGGCACGTTGCCATCAGCAGGGTGACTCCCCTGTCCCCACAGGAACTGCTGGGGTCAGACCAGACCATGTCCTCCCATCCAGATGTGCCACTGGAGCAGCTCCAATGCATCAATTTCAGCAAATTTTGGGGTGAATCCAGCCTGGGAATGGGGATCTGTGGTGTGAGCTGAGTTTAGCACAGTCGCTGCTACGAACACGGAGCAGCCCCAGCTGGTCACGGAGCTGTGTCACGGAGCCCCCCGTGTCCTGCTACTGTGGTGGGACCCCGGGGGCAGCCCAAGGCCCATTCCTGGGTGGTGCAGCCGGGTGCCAGCTTTATTAAAATCCCCATCCGAGAGGGAAACAGTTCTTCTTCCCCATTCAGTCCCTGCCATTTGCTTCTGAGGCACAGCCAGCAAAGAGCACCCTCTGCCTCCGTTCATCCCCAGCTGTCACAACCGAGCCTCTGCCCCCCTCCGCCCAGCGAGGCAGGCATCAGCCTTGTCAGCATCGCCATCGGCCGCAGGAATCAACACATCCCGGTGATGCTGATTTATCGCCCTCTAGGTTGTCAGCATAAATACTTGATAAATAGAGATATGAATAATACAGCCTGAGTTTACCTTGTCGGCATTAATGATTCTCCCCTCGGTGAGCAGGGGGAGGCTGCTGCCGGGCTGTGCGTGCTGGGGAGGTCCCTCGTGCGTGCCCTGCCACCATCCAGGGAAGGCAAAGAGGGCTTCTGAGAACCTGGAGAAATCCCCCTGGCAGCCAGTTTTGGAAATGCCAAAGTGGGGTTGGCTGATGTCTATTTGGGGGAATTTTGCTGCAGTTTGTGGTGGGAATTTGGAGAGGTTCCAGGGAAACGTTTCCATCATCCCAGAGTCACAGAGGTGGGGACAGTGAGGTGACATTCCTGCTCCCCCTCCCAGGACAAACCTCTCCTTGTGGGCCAGTTTCCTTCAGTCTCTGGCTCTGGAAGGAGCACCCTTCCTCCTCCACCTTTAGCTCCTTCCTGCTGCAGATGCTGGAGGCAGGGGGTCACCATCCTCGTGCTGAGCTCCCCAGAGGTTTATTTGCAGACCCATTCCTCCCAGTGCTCAGGGATAACTGGGGACCATAGCGAGCATCCTTCCCAGCGCTGCGACACCCTGGGCGCCCAGCGAGAGCTGCAGCCCAGCTCCGTGAGTCATCCCTTCCCGAGCAGGGAGAAAAATGTCACATTACATTTTTGTTTGCAAATTTTCGAGTGTGTAGTTGGAGCTCTCGACACAAATGAGCTCGCAGTGGAAGCTGTCTGCGGGGCTGAATTTTCCCCGGCCGGGTTTTTTTGGTGGGGGTTTGGCAATGCTGCTGCCTTCCAACCCCCCTCGCGGAGTGACAGCTAAGCCAGCACCTACGTGGAGCTTCGTGGTAGTAAAATCCAACGTGTCTCCTACGGGTCTGTGGGAAGGAGGCAGAGATGTTTCAGCAGCAGAAATAACTCCTCAGCTCAGCCTGCATTTCTGACACATATTTTCCTGTGTAATCTTCTGGGTGGTGTTCAAGGCCAGTTAGGGCTTGGGTGTCATTTTTTTGCCCTGATATGGATGGTTGGGATGAGAAATCACTTTGCAGCAGAGCCACCAGCACCTGTCTGTGACATCTCTTCTGCCTCCGAGCACCTAAATCCTGAGCTGGGGCTGAGCCTTCACCAGTCCCTGCCTCAGTTTACCACCAGCCAAAGTGGCTAACGGGAAAATTTGGAGGCCAAAAGCCATCGGTGACTGGAAGGTGCTCGGCCAGAGCCTGGATAAGAGAATAAATAGATGGCCTCCATCTGGAGGATTTTGGGAAGCTGGACCTCTTCAAAGGTGATGTGTTGGGAGGTGGACAACAGCAGGGACAAGCTGCTAAGGGCTCTCTGTCCTGTGGGCACCAAAGGTTGCTGTTATCTTTTGAGGTAACCCGAGAGGAGCAGCTCTATGGACTCACTCCGTTTGTTGAGTCATTTTTTAAGCGTATTTAAATACTTTTGCAGTGGCTGTTAATGAAACTTTGGTGACCCTGGGGCTCCTGAGGGAATCCATCTGCAGCTAAGTGATGGAAAATGAACTCGTTAATGGCTGGGGCCGTCCCGTCAATATGGGAAATCAATGCCTGGTGGGGGAGGGCTGAGTGGGAAGGGGCTCGGCCAAGTGGGTGCTATCCTCGGGATGAGCAGGGCTGGGTGGGTGCGGAGCACTGCCTGGCGAAGAGGAGCAGGCTGGGAAAATGCCTCATTTTCACTGCTAAGTGCAGAGATTTGGAAGGTTTTGCCAAACGGAGCGACTTGTGCCTGAAGGACATGTGGGAAGCCTGTGGAAGATCCGATTACAATCTCTCTACCTCTCGCTTTCATGCTTGCACAGCACCCAGCAGCATGGGGGGCCTTCCTTCCCTCCCTCCCCAGTTCCCCTCTGGGAAGGGGCTGTCTCCCCAAACCCGTCTCCATCCAACCTGAGCTCCTCTTGTCACAAAGGGGTCGGCGTGGGGAGGGAGAGCAGAGCTAGGAGCGCTCACACGAAGTGTGATAACCGAGAATAAAGGTCGGCTCTAACAGAAATCCACCAGAAAACCATGGAGAAGGTTCCTGGGTCCTCTGGAAAGTGTGGTCACCTCCAGCTCCCCCTTTCCCCTGTGGGCTCTCTGCACAGACACAGGAGCCCCGACCTGCTGCCGAGCCTGTGCAAGGGTTGGGGTCGCAGCTCCAGGGGTGCCTGGCCTGGGGGAGTCACATCACGGGGGAAAAAAGCTCGTCCCTGGGTATTTGGCAGCCTGCTGCGGGATGGGAATCATCCTGTGGCCTTGGGCACTTGGGGGGGAAAGGTATGGAGGTGGGGGGCAAGGGGTGATGAATTGAAGGAGGGAGGAAAGGAACAAAAAATATGTTTTTCTGCATTTGGGGAAGTTGTGTGAGGAGCTGGCGTGCAACCCCCCGTGCACACCATCCGTGCATGGGTAAAGCCACTCGGGGTCCCTTTAGCACGCTGCTTTGCCCTCTCGTCTCCCACGCAGGGCAAGCTGTGCACCCTGAGCTGGGAGCTGGGCCCCAGGCTGCGCAAATTGGTCCCATCCTGCTGGCTGTCAGCACAGGGGCGATGGCCCGGCGAGATCAGAGCAGCAGGACTGCCACGCAGGGACCCTTCACCCCCTCTCCATGCCCCGAGGGGATCGCCCTGATTTGGAGCAGCTGAGCCCTCAGGGAGCATGTGGAAAAAGGCGAGCTTGGAGACGGGAGCGAAGCTTTTACGGCTCCGGGCAGCTGCAAAATGCTTTGAGATCTGTGGCCGGCGCTGAGCAGTGTGATTACGGCGTGCTTGGCGCTCTGCCCTCCAAAAACACGCACGTCCCGTGGGTCAGATCCTGGGCTGATAAAAGCTGGGCGAGCTGAATTGATTTACATCCACCGAAGAGGAGCTGCGGCGAGCCCGCGTCGTGCCACTTGATGAAGAGCCCGCTCCCTCTCTCTTCTCTCTCCACTCGCCTTTAGTCACTAAAATCTGCTTCATTAGCAAGCCCTCCCTAATCACTGCTCCTGAGCAGCGGAGCACTCTGCCCAGTGGGGCTCTGCACGAAGCCTCTGCCCAAGGATTGCTCCAGCGAGTGCGACGTGCGCGTTAATGGCTTTGCTGCTCCTCGGTGAGCTGTCGGAGGACACGGAGCCATGATTCTGCGGCGCTCGCTGTGCCGGGAGTCTCTCATGGGTGGCTGGCTCTTAGCTGTGCATCTGCTCGTGTCCTGAACAACAGCACATTTCCCTTCCCTGAGCAGAGCCTTTCAGCCGAAGGTGTTTTTGCAGAGTCAGGCAGCGAAGAGCAGGAGGAAGTGGAGGTGATGCTGCAGGTTTTAGGAATGTCCTGGAAAGGGTTTTGGGGTCTCGAAGGATTGGGGTTTTGTGCCAGGATTTGGAGAGAGATTTCTGAATAAAGAGATCTTCCAGGAAACACGCTTGCCTGATCTGGAAGCGATTAGATTTTGGCTACGATGTAAAGGAAGGAGAGGTGGGGATTGCAAAGAGCAGGTTGGGACCTGCAGGTGCGATGGGGATACGTGAGCAAACCCTCGGCAGATGCTCACAGCCCTGATCCATCGGCACGGGCTGACGGAGACCCACACCTAGCCTTGCGAGGCGAGGCGAGGAGGATAATTCCAGCTCTTCTATTCCCATCCTGGCGTGGAGCCCTTCCTCTGAGACGTAAGAGTCTCCCCCACAGCTCCCTGCCGCGGGGAGCTCGTGCGGCGCTGCGGAGCCGGGGGCGCAGCCCACGCGGCATCAGCCCGGGGGTGGCCTGGGTCTCATCCTGCCCACCCTCCCGCTGACGAGCAGGACTATTTTTCTCCCCTTCCATGTGCAGAAATAGCTCGCCTTGCTCGTGAAGCACCTCGGTGAGTCACCGGTTGATCAGAGGCAGGGCCCTCTCCTGGGTCTGAGGGGAAGACGTGGTGCTGCAAGAAATCTCTGGGAGTGGGCACGAAAGGGAGTTTCCAGCAGATTTAACAAGAAAACCTCACCTTCCCCTTGCGTTTTTCCACATGACTTGAATAGTATAAATTGCAGATTTTAGTGGCATGGCTGGAGATTCCTGATTTTGGGTCACTGCTAGAGGTATTTCTGGGTGGTGAGCAGCAGCTTCGTGCCCTAACCATGTCTGGAGAGGAGCAAGGGGAAACAGGGACACACCATGTCAACACGTGCCGTGCACCAGCAGGCAACACAACACAAAATGCAGGATCTGAGGAGCAGAGGGGGGCACAGGAGGTGTGGGGGGATCGGGCAGCCCCCCGGCCATCCCCCAGGAGCTGCAGCCCTCCTCTCTCACACCCCTGGCACGTCTGAAGGCAGCCTCTCCTCTCCTCTCCTCGCCTCTCCTCTCCTCTCCGGGAAGGAGGGGATCAATGGCTCTCGAGTCAGAGCCTGAGTTGAAAGCCGAGCAGATGAAGGGTTTGCCATCTGTGAACAAGTTGTTCTGATTGAATTAGGGAACATTTAACATTTACAGATAATTAGAAACAGCCACCCATTACAAAGGGAGCGAGCGGCAGCGGGGAGAAGGGAAGCTTTTGAACGGCGATTGGAAGCTCCTTGGCACATCAGCCCGGGGAGCCGCTCAGACACAACTTCAGAGCACTTCCAAACGCTTTGTGCTCGCCCCAGCCCCACACCTGGGAGCCAAGCACCTACCTGCAGCTCTTTCATCTGTCCTCTCTGCTGTTTCGGAACCGCCTCTCGCCTTTCCCTCCCAGCACCTGGTGCTCAGCCTGTCAAACGGAGGGGAGGAAATTTGCTTTTCCTGCTCCAGGACCAGCACAGCCTCCTCGGCCTTGCTGCTGTGGGCAGGGACATCTCTGAATGCTGGGTGTAACTGGACGTAGAGCTGGCTGATTTTTTATCAAACCAAACTCATTGCACAAAAATATAAGTACCCTCGGAACTAAAAAGTAAAAATTTGTTGTTACAGATTTAGTTAAATAAAGCAAAATACATAAAACAATCCCTTTTTCATTGGTAAATATCTTCCCACTTTCTATTTATTTAAAATCTTGTGTTTCTGTAGTATGTTTTTGCACCAACAGTTATAAGAAAAGCGTCCTTCTCCTGCTTCTCCTTCGAGAGAAAAAGAAGCCAGTGGAAAATCAAAATTTCCTGAGACGCAAGAAGAGACGGTTTCCTTCCCAACCTTCCTCCGAAAAATAACCATCATTTCTCAAACAGCTCGAGCAGTAATTGCACTTACATCAGTGCTGGTAATTGCACTGCATCTGCTGCAAAGAGTTGCCCAAGAGGTGGAATGGCGAGGCAGCAGCTGTCCTGGCGCGGGGAAAAGCCTCGCGCTGCCTCTCGGGCAGCGGCTGCTGGACATGACCTCGGCTCCCGGCACCCCTCCAGGGGAGGCAGCTGCCTCCAGTGCCCCGTCCCGGCTGCATATTGTGGATCTGGAAGCTGGCACAGCCTCAGCAGCTCCTCAGCTCCCTGCCACGTGCAGGGCATCTGCTGGCCTCCTCCTGCGGGCAGGAGCGGGGACCCAATGGGGACCACATGTGTGTTTGGGTGGCGGTGGCTGCCTCCTCCTCCCAGACAAGCTGCCACCCTCCGGAGCCTGCCAGCCCTCCCGGCATGTGCAGAGCTCGGAGGAACAGGGGTTGGGGTTGTGAGAAATGGAGAAGGAGCTGCTGAGGGCTCCCGTCCCCGTGATTTATCTCGTGGGGCAGCAGTTGCGGCATGAGGGCAGATTCATTGCTCCCTTTGGGATGGACGGACACAGCTCCCAGCAGGACCACAGCAGGTCCCCGAGGCTGGGCAGGCTGAGCCTGGAAGATGAGGAGAGCAGAGCCAAAAAGAGAGTGGAGTAGTGAGACAGGGACGTGCTCCTGGATGTCTACAGCTGGGACCTGGTGAGCTTAGGACAGGACACGCTCATTTGGGAGCAGGACAACAAGGCCATGATGTGGCACTTGCAGGGCATCCCCACTATTCACAGGAATATTTTTTGTCCTCGTAGCAAGTTCCTACAAGGTTTCACACTTGTTTTTGCCCTTGGCTTGTATGGGAACAGCACCTCTGCTGTCCATGTCCCCGTGGCAGGGCAGCGGTGAGGCTTGGTGGTGAGATATTCAGATAAATCGCAGGCTTTGGGGAATAAAAGTCCCTTGCGTTGGCATCCATCTGGTGGGAGGAGAAAGGGAGAGCCCCGTGGTGTTGCAGCGTTATTTCTTGGAGAGCCAGGCTGAGCACAGAGGACTGGCTCACCCCGCACAACCCGTCCCAGTGCCACTGGTTTCCACACCGCTGTCGGTGGGGAAGGCGCGGGGACGGAGGGCAGCCCCGTGCCAGCAGGGACAGCGCAGGCTGGGGGATCTGCACGTGCCCACATCTTGGCTGGGAGCAGGAGAAAATGCCCCCGAGGGGGTGTCAGACACAGTTACAGCGACACATGATATTTATAACAAAGTGTGGGGGAAGGTGTCACATCGCATTATGCTGATGCTCCGGCACCAGAGACGCGGGGACAGCGCGGCGGAGTGGGACGTGGTGAGGGCCGGCAGGGAGGAAGATGGCTTCGCTCTGCGAGTGCTGGTTCTTCTCTGGAATGGTAGAAAAAAAAAAGAAATAAATCCAGAAATCTTAGTCCTTAAACACTGGTCTATTTTTTATTTTGTGCGTCCGCATTTCCCACTTGCTTTTGCATCAGAGCAAGGAGGCCAGCCTGGGAGCTCGACCTTGCTGGTGGAGCTTCCCTTCCAAGCTAACATTAGGTGCTGTAATCTTTGGAATAACTTTTCAATAACAGCCTGGCTTCCTCCAAAATTGTCACTGCAAGCAGCTGGGGTTGCACAACTCCCTCCCTGAGGAGCGAGGCTCTCAAAGTGTCAGGCCCTTCTGAGTTCCTGCTGTCAGTGCGCCCAGAAGCAGAAAGCCGAAGCCGAGGCCCTGGAGCTGCATTTTCCCTGTGCTACAGGGGGAAATCTGCCTCCTAGTGCCAAAATACCCGCCCAGGTCGGAAGGAGAGCGGTGGGAGCTCAGCACCCGCAGGGACTGATGCTCTTCCCAGGGTGGCTCAAGGCCAGCCAGAGCACCATGGCCCCATCCAGAAGTGGGGAGCTCAGCCCTGCTGGCAAGCCAGAGCCAGCTTTTATCCTCATTTTTTATCCGCTCTTGAGTGCAGGCGTGGGTGACCTTGACACCTCTGCAGCAGGGGCTGGGGGGCAAAGCACAGTGGCCGTGCACACATCCATCAGGGGAGAAAGTGGCTCTTGGCTGTCCTAGGGGAGCGGATGCTCCCGACATCAGCCCCAATCCAGGCAGCCCCAAACTCTCTCCAGCTGCTGAGCGGGGTGTGCAGGGGATGTGGGAGACCTTCATTAAGCTTTTCCCAGCCCTGAGTGCCTTAATTTGAGGCAGGACATCCTTGGCATGAGGAAGAAGGCATGGTCAAGGCTGGGCATGAATCCGGGCAGGGCAATGGGATGGAGTACCTTTAGGGGCTGCTTTTGGGATGCAAAGGGCTGCCGGACAACAGGGGGACACAACAGCCATATGAGCACAGAAAACAGCCGGGTCCCTGCGCACCGCCTCCGTACGTGGGTGCTACATCCACGCATCCTGCCCTGGAGATGTTTATGCCAGCACCTGAACGCAGACATCACATCCACGTGGCGTGATGGGCTGGGGAGGGATGATGGGCTGGGGAAGGATGGCATGTGCGTGGCTGGAAGGCATCGCAGCTCCCCGCAGCCCCATCTGCAGACGTGTTTGTCTGCAGGTCCCCAACATGCCCCGTGTGAGCCGAGCAGCGGGTCAGGATGGCCCTGGATGCCCGTGTGGGTCCCCAGCTGAAGGCGCCTGCTTCTCAGGGTGCCTTCTGTGGCGTGCATGTCCCCTCTGTCTGCTCCCTGTGTGCCCCCCAAGCTCCCACCCACCCCGTCCCCACGGCCGTGCCCGGAGTGCGGTCGCTGCTCCCACACCGCACAGGCAGCTTGGAAGAAGCCATCCTTGTCCCGCAGAGCCGGTGACTCAGGCAGCCTGGCATTTACCCAGGATTTATTTGGACACTCCAGAGCCAGCTGCGCAATTTATTTATTTATTTATTTATTTATTTTATTTATTTTGGTCTGATTTCATGCCCTTTTGGTGATTGCTTCTAGCCCTGGCTGTACGGGACCAACCCTCGCTGCTGTCTGGGGAGGGAGAGCCGTGCAGCATCCTCCAGATGCTGGCAGACCAAAAAGGAAGCAAGCAGAAAAAAAAAAAAAGAAGAAAAAGAAAGAATAGCAAAGCTCGTGCATTATCTGCAGCATGTTCTTTGTACAGCTCCCTTTGACTTTTTAGGGAAAGATTTATTTTCCTCTTCTCCATGACAGCAGGGTTTGCCGTGTTCCTGTGAGCCTGGAACAGCCCAGATTAACTGTGCATCGTCAGTGTCTGATTAGCTCTGTTTGCTGTGTTGTTATTGACCTATGCGAGGGAGAAACTAGGTCAAGCCCAGCTGATGAGGCTCGAGCTGGCTCGGCGGTACAAACGAGGCCATCCGCTCGCTGAGCCATCAAATCCCGCTCCGGGGCGGGTCGCCTCTGAAGTGTCCAGGGGACATCATTAGGAACTTTCCCGAGCTGCCTGTCAGAAGTCAAGCGTGGTTCGGAGGTAGAAGGCGGGCGGATTATTTCAGAGGCTTCTCCTTGTTTGTGTTGCGAGGAGCATTTTATCAGCAAGCGGGTGAAGCGCAGGCGCTGGGGTGGCTGCAAATAGAAATGTCTGTGCCTGCCCGCGACTCCTGCACCAAGGCTCTGTGGATGGGGTGAAGATTTTTTACAGGAGCAGGAGGAGAGGGGAGAAAGCTGTCGCCAGCTACCTCGCTGGCACTTTATTGATGGAGGGGGAACAGCTTTTGCCACGCAGAGGGAAGGGCTGCACAAAAGCTGGTGGTTTGGGTCTGCGGGGTGGGCTCAGCCGTGATTTCAGTGCACAGGGACAGAGCTCTCAGCATCTCCCAGACTCTTTGGGGACCTCCTGTAAGTGTCAGGCCACAAATGCCTCGTTCTTCATCCCTGTGAATATCTGCAGCCCCTTGCCATGGAGGGGATTTCAGGTGGTGCAATCCACAGGGCAGTTTTGGGGTGTCCAAAACCCGCTGCTGTGAACCATCCACTGCCATCTGCACAGCTGTGCACCAGCTCTGTACCACGGGTGTCAAACGTGCAGGAAATCCTATTCCCCCGGGGAAAACAGGGCTGGGAAAACGAGGGGAATGTCAGCTTCTGTGCAGAAAGGCAGAGCTGATGAAGCCTGGCTGCTAAGAGCCTGCTGGAGCTGCAAGGTATCCGCCACTGAGCCCCAATGTCCGCGCAGCTGAGTCAGCCTCCACGGGGATGCTTCCCAGCTCTGTCTGCACGATGCTGCCCCTGCGAGGTGAGCCCAGAGGCCGATGCTGCCCCTTTTGAAGTGGGGAAACCATCACGGGCACCTCCACCCCTGCAGCACCCCGACCTGGCCCTCCTGGCTGAGCTGGGCAGCCCCCTGGCGTGAGCGATGGCCCCGACTTCCCGGCTGCATTCCCATTCCCCTCGTGTGCTGCTGTTTGCCTTCCCCTCCTTACTCTGTGATTTCCCAACGTCACAGGCATTGAATTTACGGGAGGCTGAAATGATGAGGAGGGAAACGAACCCCTCGCCACCCCGCTGCACGCACCCAGGCACCTCGCTCTGCTCCCCTGCACCGTGATGGAGAGGGCAGAGGAGCCACGGAGACCCCAGCTGGTGGATGGAGGACTGGGGAGGATTTCTGCTGATTTCTGCTCCTGTGTGGCTGCAGGCAGAAGTGAAGGTCTGGTTGGTGGTTAGACAAGCGCTTGGATGCCCAGGGTCCCTGGATGCTGCCCGCAGACCTGTTGGCACAACAGCATCTCCTGTAATGTGCACTCCTGGGTTTTGCCACACGTCTGAGAGGAGGAGCAGGCTGCAGCAGCAGGGGAGCAGGGCTCCTGGCTTCATTTCCCATTAAGTGATGTATTCCTACTTCTTCTGGGCGATTTCCAAAGCGTTCCCAGCAGGCATTCCTCAGCTTCTCCATCACCTGCCCCTCCTCTCCCGACTTCACCTTCTCTCCAGCTGAACTTCTTGGATAAGCTGCGAGATCAGGAAGCCGAGGAAAGAAGGAAAATCAGAAACGGGAGCGAGCGCACAAGTCGTAAGCCAGGCTCACGACAGGGCACAGCTCCATGCAGCTCGAAGCACGGCTTCGTTTGTGCCTGGGTGTGTTGGAACATCTCCATCCTCGGGAGCTAATTTAGGACGTCCTCTGCTCTCTGCCTAGGGAGAAAACGGCTTCTGTGCAGAAGGCACTTGTCTGTGACAGATCTCTTGTAAACAGCGTGATAGCTCCATGTCAGACATGCCGAAGACATCTTTATCAGGTGCTTCGCCAAAGCCCCTGGGGGAAGCTGCGGGACAGACCTCGGTCAGCAGAGATTTCCAGGCACAGGCTGCCGCAGATTCAGAGCCAGGCTGCACGGAGCCCGGGATAAGCAGGGGCTCGGGCAGGCTGCTGGCTGGTAATAAAAAGGCAGCGTGTGTCACACCGCCCTGCTGCACAGCCCCAGCTGCCTCTCCACAGAGGAACTTTGCTGAGATATTGTAGGCAGGGGCACTGAAGATGAGATTATATCAAAAATGAGGCAGGTCAGAAGAACAGGCTGGGTAGAGGATTTCCAGCTCGGGGGGAAGGTCAAAGCTTTTTTTTTTATTATTTTTTTTTTTTTCCAGAATGAAAATCCTGGTGGTTTTCATCAATCATAAAAACCCATTTCTGTCTGAGCTTTATCACAACAATTCAGCTTTGTGTAGCCTTTTTATATTTTTTTTTCCACTACTCCTGTACGTGCATTAGCTACCTGTGCAATGAAACATCTCTTCATAGCAGCAGTCCCTGAAGTCTTGCTTTAAAAACTGGAAGAAAAAAACCGCTACGTTCCTTTTCCTCCAGAATCGTTATTAAGCGAGGAGAATCACTCTTGCCTCTTCGTGGACGATTTTGGGGTTTGGTGTTTTGTGGGAAGCTGAGAGCAGAACAATTTCAGCGGGCTTCAGAGCTCCTCTGGTGCTGTGCTGGTCTCCGAAAGCAGGCAGCCCTGTGCTGCTGCCAGTCCGTGCATCCATCCCCATCCCTCCCCGCGTGCCAGAAACCCCTCTGGCCAAGCTGCAACACACCGAGCTGCAGAAATCGTGCGTGAGGTGGAGAAATTGCAGAAGCAGAAGGAGCCCTTACAGCAACCAGTCTATTTATCGATATTTTATTATGCTGTTTAGCAGGACCCTGGTGCCTGTAATAAAGCATTAAGGAAGTGCAGCAGCACATTCTCATTGATCCCATTCAGCGCTGTGATCTGGGCGTGAGGGCTGGTGACAAAGAACAGAAATTATTCTGTTCCCTTCCCCTGTGCTGAGCTGCTGATGGCGAGGTGCCCGGCGGGCCAGGAGATCAGCTGCTTGTGCTGTCACCCCGGCTGAACGGGCACAAAGGGCATGGAAAATGGGAAAGGTGTGCAGAAATCCCTGATGATGCAGGAGAGCTCGTGGTGGTTCCTGGCTGAAGAAGGAACGGGGATGGGATGGTCCTGAAGAGCAGCCGGGGATGAGCTGGGAGCTTCTAGGTGTGATGGAGATGCCATGGCTGTGTCTGCTCGGGATGCTCAGCGAGGGATGAGCCCCTGAGGGATGACAGGGAGATGCAGCCCCTCTCCCAGCCCTGCTGCTGCTCCCTGACATAGGGACGAGCCCCGTGGCTGCTGCTAACCTTCCTCCTCCACCCAGTCCCCACCTGGGCACTTCATCTCCTGATGCTCCTTTCTCTCCTCCCCGTGCAAATTAGGGTAATAACAACAGTAGCCCTCGGGATGGCTGGAAGATGATGAATCGTTAGCTCCAGCGCTGCTCCCCAGGGCCTAAACCTCTCATTTTGTGTGTGGTGGGGTTCACAGCAGCACGAACCTGCTTCCTCCTATCTCAGCAATCTCCGCATTCCCCCACTGTGACCGTGGGGACAATTAGCGGCTGCAGTCGTCTGCGCGATGTGCGAGGAAGGAAGGCTCCAGTAATACCTGGCTGGGATTCGGCGCGGATTAATTAGCTACCATTTGCACAGCGCTTTGAAGCTGCAAACCTATCGGAGTGTAAGCATTATTATTAAAAAGTGATCCATTAGTTCTGTTCGTTGGCCACGGCCTCTCCGTAGCTCTCGGCTCTCACTTTCTACAGCGTCCTGTATTTGTCTTTGCTATTCCACAAAAAAAAAATAAATAAAAATTTAGTAAGGAGACACTGCAGTAAAGGCAAACCTGCAGGTTTGGTGTTGGCAACCCCACTCCTGGTGGCAGGGTTATCGCTGTGCTAGGCAGCAAGAAGGGTTTAATACCTGTGCCCTTCTGGATCCGTCACCAGCTCCTGGGCAGCAGAGACCCAGGTGAGCTGAAAACGCTGCTCTCATCACGGGACTGTGTCCTGCGTGGGGTATTGCAGGGGGTTAAGCCCTTTCCTGCTTTGGCAACGGGAATTCTAGCTGACACCAGAAATGGGCGAGGAATGTGTTAGCTCAGAGCTCAGGGAAAGCTCTGATGGATCCAAATCAGCCCTGAGATGTGCCCAGCTGATTGCCACAGCCGGGCTGGTGACCCACGGAGCCGTGGAGATGGGTCCAGAGGGATGCTGCTGTCAGAGCACGGCACCAGGGCTCGGGGGAAAGCAGGGCTCCCCCATTCCCATGCACGATGCCACAGTGCTGGGGTGAGCTGTAAAGGGAATGGAGCTGCCAAGCTCCCTGCGAGCCAGGAGCAGCTGCTGGAGCCAGCTGAGGACCCCGTGCAGCTGTGGCCTCGCTCCTGGTGCCACCACCGGGAAGGGCTCACGGCCTCTGGCACCGACATGGGTACGCGGGTGCGTGCTGCTAGCTGGGGCTGAGGTTTTATTCTTGAAAACATTGTATTTATTATTTAAAAAAAAACAACACGCAGGCTGCCGAATGCATATTGCACAAAAAAGCCATAAACCTCCCGCTAAAGAGCCGGAAAAATGCTCTGAGGAGAACAAACCAGGCATATATCACCGTGTTTGGCCAATCTTAAACCCAGCCATGGCATCACAAATAAAACACGCCGGGCTCCTTTCACCACAAGAGTATTCTCAATCAAAAAAGAAATATATATAATTCAAGATCTGATACACTCTAAATCAAGATGTGGCTTATGTTCAGGAAGCACAAAGATAAAAAAAATAAAATAAAAATCTGGGCAATTTCAAAATCATTCAGGTCTCCGACTGCTCGTCCTTCAGCTGCTGTTTAAGGGAGAGGCTTTGGGAGCAAGCAAAGATTTTTAAGTGGGATCAGTAATTCAGGATTGCCTCCAATTCTGAGGCTGCTTCCACTCCGCTATCACAACAATGAAGGCAGTCGATATTGCTGCCTGCTTCTGAACAGATTTAAGCTGTTCCCCGCATATTAAAATGGTATCTGTATGGGATGGTTTAACTCCTGCTCTGCCTGATGCAGGCTGGAAATCTCAAGGATGCTTGTAAGCCCACAGTTTCCTCTCTGGGGTCCTGACTTGTAGGCTGTCAGTCCTTTCACCCCTTATTATTTCAGGTCAGATTGGGTTACAGTTTCCAAGCTGGGGCAGAGAAGAGGTTTCTTGCTTAAATAACCATTTCCCAAGGAAAAGAAGGTTTATCCGAAAACTCCAAACTTATTTAACAACACCATCTCCTTTCTCATACATACAATGCTCCTCATTTTTTTCAACCCACTGGTTTAAAACTGTGCTCTGCAAGTCTGGGCAGCTTTTGGGCTCTCCAAACGGTGCCGCAGTGCAGAGCTGCTGCCTGCCTGTACCCGGTGCCGCTCCAGAGCTTCCCAAGGCAAGCTGGACTTGGTCTGCAGCCCTTTGCTGTGCCATTTGGGGTGTTTCTGAAGCAGTTCTCTAAACCATCTGAGCAGAGCCGTTAACCAGCATTTGATCCTTTTTCCTTATAATGGAATGGGTTTTAGTGGGATTTTTTTTTTTTTTTTTTTTTTGCTTCCAAGATTTCTGAGCAAGAGCCTGCAAATTTGGGTGGGGACCACCTCAAACGGTGTCTGCCTGCTGCTCCATGCCGAGAGCAGTGAAAATTGGTATTTTTATGACCCCAACATTGTGGTGGACCTACCTCAGGACGTGGCTGAGCCTTACCCCGTTGGGGTTTTTAGCCTAAATCCCATTCCCAAGCTCAGGGTGCCCAGACAACCAACAGAGAGGCAGAGCCGAGCGGGCAGGGCTGTTATTGCTGCTGTCGTACAGCTGGGGGCTCTGAGCCGCAGCAGGACCCAGGGCTCTGCCCACAGCCCTGCGGGCTGCTGCTTTGCTCCTTTTCCACGAGGAAAGCCCTGCAGGGACCGTGGGGTTTCCTTGGCCCCATCAGACCAGGGCTGAGGTCCCCAGGAGGCACAGAACCACACAGCACCCATGGGCAGCGCCTGCCTGCACCCACTGCCCCTGCACCCACTGCCCCTGCGCCCTTTGGCTCGGCACCCTTTGGCTCGGCACCCTTTGGCCTCTCTCGTAGCACGCACAGGGCTGGGAGCTTTGCCTTCACAGCTTCTCCTGCGCTTTCTGCTCGCGGCGTGGTTTATTAAACACACAGTTGGGAGTGAGGCTGCATCTCCTCTCCTTAGTCTTGGAGACCCTGCCTGCACACATGTGGTTTCAATATAAATACAGCCTGCCGGGAAGCTTTTTTCTGACTCGGGGAGAAGGTGTAAACCCTTGCAGGATAAACATACCTCCATCAGGAAGGGAGAATGACTTCACTTCTGGCTCACAATCATTGCTTATGTGAGCTTTAATCATTCTGCTCTTTGTACTAAGTGAAGCCCTTATGATCAATCAGAACTTTGAAGTTTTGTTATAAAAATGTAAATGAAATGCATTTCTAAATGAAGCCTTTTTTTCTGCCTTGTACGCCTCTCCATCCTTCCAGGCACGCTCCCAGGAAGCTCGCCGGGGCTGATAACGGCGATGGCAGCACCGGGCTGTGTCACCACAGCTCCCTTCCCTGCCCCTGCTCTTTGCTTGTACAAGAAAAGATAGAAAAAAAGGAGCGGAGCTGCCCCCCGGACGCTTCCAGACGTTCTGATCTGGTTGGGAGACAGAATGTTCTTTGGTTCGCGGCTCTAAAAATAAAGACGGGCTTGTAGGGAGAGCGTTGTGCTGTCGGTTGCTTCTTTTTCGATGTCAGCCCGCCTCCCTGGGGAGGCAAGGTGTGTGCAACCTGCTGTCTGGCTGCTTCGCTCCGGTAATAACTTCTGGTCCCACTGGCCTCGTTCCCCTGACTCTCACAGCGAGAGAAATGTCTCCGAGGAAGGAAATTCCCACAAGCTTCGGAAAATCCCATCTGTCCAAGCATGCCGGTCGGTTGCGTTCCAGTACCTGAGACGTGGGAAAACAAAATCAGCATCTCCAACAAGTTCTTCCTGAGCCTGGCCCTGGAGATGCCCAGCTCTCATCCAGCTGGCTGCAGGCCTTTGAGAACCACTCCTCAAGGCTTTGGCCAGGGTCTGGTCAAAGCTGGTGGACCTGTGATGGTTGGGCTAGGTGGAAGGAGGAGAAGAAAAGCCTGGTATTTAGTTTCAAGCTGTTTCCTTCATTTCTGCTTTCACTGACACCCTTAGGAACTTCCTGCAAAGCAACGCTGGCCAAGTCTGGCAGATGTCTGGGAGAAATACAGATTTATCATGACCTAAACTCTTGTTCTGGCCACGTGGGTGGATTGTTTCCAGTATTTTTCTGCACTCAGTGTTTTGCTGATGATTTGGTGAAACCTCCCAGTGACAATAAATCCCTGTTTTTCTAGAGACCTCTGCAAAGCCCTCCCTTGAGCATCAACATGCTGCCATGCACCCCTGCAGGGCAAGGCAAGGCTCGGCGGGACCCATGGGACCCCCACCTGGGAGCAAGGGGCACACATGAGCCATGTGCCCTGTGCTGGCATCAGATCCAAAGCCTCCCATCATTGCCCAAAGAAAGAAACATCATCCTGGCAGCAGGTGGATAAAGATGCCCTTCCTCTCCGCGTTCGACTGATTTTGCTTTTCCGTTTATTTATTTAATTTATTTTCAGAATCCAGCTGCGGTCTCTGCACACACATGCACACCCTGAGGGGCTGGCTGTGCATTTTCACCTGCAAACCAGCCCGATGCATGATGCTCCCCTACACACACAAAGACAGCTCACGGCGTGCTGCTCCTTCTTGTGATTCCCTTTCTGATGGCCCTCCCTTGAGCCAAGCCTCCAAAGAGCCTGGAGTGACTGCAGTCAGTGTGGGAAGCCACAGGGCAAGGGGAAGAGCAACTCCAATTTCTTTTCTCCACTTTTCCCCTGCTGCAGCACTTTCCCAAGGAGCTGATGCCCGCTGGCACCCCAAGCCGTTTCGTGATGCACACAGCATCCCTCTCCCATCGCTGCCGGCAGCAGGCAGCCTCACCTGTCCACGAGACAGTTAGGGAGACTAATTGCACACCTAAAAGTGCTGACAGGACAGAGCTCTATCCCTTCACTCGTAATTGGTATCGACGTGGTCCTCCCCCAGCCCTGGGGTGCTCCGCAGCTGAACAGGCTTCAGGCTTTCAGTCCGGCCAGCTTGCTTTGTAAAGGCTTTCTTGGATGTAAGGGGGGATAATCCTTTTTTATAGGAATGCATACAGATAACTATTAAGTGTTTTATTTGTTCCTTACTGCAGTCAAACTCAGCAGCGTTTTTAGCCCAGCTCCCTGTCCCTGCCTGCCTGCCAGCCCTGCCCTTCATCAGCCTGACCCCGCTGCCTGATTTCAGCAGGTCCAAGTTCTGATGGGGTTTGCCAGCTGGAAGAATGAGCCCAGCATTACTTCTCCAGCTAAAAGGAGAGCTGAAGAGTGAGCACAGCCGTGGCAATAGCCACCAGAGAGCCCATAGAGGCCAGGGGCAGGCTGATTGCTCAGCCCAGAGAAAAGGCTCCGTCACAGCTTGCGACGCATTTGTTACGGGAGAGCTGTGTTGCACTGAGCCTCCCCAGCCAGCTAATGCTTTGTTAGCTCATGGTTCACAACGATACTTCTTTTTTTTATGCCAGCTGGATGTCTTAAATCTGGTGTCATGTTTTTAAAGTGCTGCAGGTCCCGGCACCATTTTGAAAAGGCTCCTGACTCACTGGCCACAAGAAGAAATTTCTCTTTTGATCTTCTATTCCTAATCCAGCAGCGCTGTTTATTGCTGAGCAAGGAGCTTTGTTCTCCTCTGAGCACTTGCATGGGACTGGCAGGTCAGCAGATGCACCAGGAGATGTTTTGCCTCGTCCTATGTTGTGTAGCAGCACATCAGTGCTGGCTTTCAAGCTGCAGTCCACAGGCTCCAGGCAACCCACTGACTATCCCCAATTGTTTGGTGAAAACAAACCAGTTGGCAGGAGACTTGTGTTTGCTATATCAGGATCTGCAATTCCAGGAGAAAATTCTAAGGATTCAGCATCAGGGGGAGGGGAAGGAATGAAAGAAAGGGAAAAAAAAAGGAAAAGTGCTCACCCGGGCTGATGCATTTTGTTATCTAAGCCAGACGTTAGGTTTTAGAGCGGGTTTTGATTTTAGTTTGGATCCAGCATAGATCAGCTGATTCTAATGTCCACAGACAACAAGGCTGGTGAGAGATTTCTTAGATACTAGTTGGTAGACTCTGCAAATTGATAGTGCAGCATCCTCACTCCGAAAGTATTTTACTGAGCATTAGATTTATGCCATTTACTGCTTTTCAGATAAAACAGTCGCTATGTTTGAAACCGCTGATGTACTTAGAATGGGGAATGGACTAGCTTAGTGGTTGCTGAATTTGATTGCTTAGAGGCCGGTTTATTTCTGGATTGGAGAGCCTGTGTTCTAAATTACACAGCTACAGCTTTTATGAATCGAGCGGTGCGCGGATGAAGCAGGTGAGGGGCTGGCTGCGCTGACTGCTGGCTCCACAGCTTTCGGGATGAGTGGCTGAGGTCAATTCGAGTTCATTACACTGGAAGGAGTTTATGATTTCTTTGTTATGGAGGTTCAATACAAATTGATTTTAAAATAAACTCTTTTTGACCATTTTAATAAATTCACTTTTTTGTTCAGGCTTTGATGTGTTTCTTTATTTTATTTTATTTTATTTTATTTTATTTTATTTTATTTTATTTTATTTTATTTTATTTTATTTTATTTTATTTTATTTTTCTTTGTTGTTTTGTTTTATTTCCATGTGATCAGCATAAAGCATTTCCCTTGCTACCCCCATCACTATGAATATTATTTGGACCTTGCGGCTCTTCTTTTCTTCTCTTCCAAAACTTGATCAAGAGATGGGCAATAACTCAAACTCATTTGAGGCTTAGCTCCAGGTGCCAGTCTTTCAGCTGTGGTTCAGGAATTCAGCCAGTACAAGACAGTGTAAGGAAAACCCTTATGCTGTAAGACAATATTTTCCCAGGTAGTTTTGTTGGAATTAAATAATTTCAAGTCTTTTCAATGAGTATTAATAGGTGGAAAATTTCAAATGCTCAATCATCGTTTACATCACAGTGCAATTTTGATAATACTTGCAGCTATTCCCTGGGGACATTTGAGAACCAGCTTGACATGGGGGGTTCTTTTCCACCCATCCAAGCAAGGAATGAGAGCAAAGAAACCTTATCCATGTTGCAAACCTAAATGCATTACAAAGTAAGTCCTTGCAGCAGGGGAACCTGTGGACTTCTAATTCCAGAAATGAGCTTTTGGAGAGCTTCTTCAATGCCTAAAGGACTCAAGCTGTAGCTTTTCTTTCAGTGGAGACTCTTAGGAACTGTTTCTCCCCAGCCCTAAAACGGAGAAATCTGTCAGAATTTTACTATTGTATGCTGTCCCCTCTCCTGTGGGAGAAACAACAAAGCACCAGAAACACAGACAACAAAATCATTTCACCACGAAGCAGGTGAGGGTGGTGTCAGCCTGGCTTAGGCACGCAGCTGGCTCAGTTAATGGGGACAATGAACTTTTCTCCTTAGACTTCTCGGGAAAATTACTTCTCCCCTATTCATGCCTCGTTTCTTCAATCTACTAAAAATCACCCCAATTCGCTCCCTTCCACCTGAGATCTATGTGCTGCAGAGCTTTTTGCCCAGGTGTTTCCAGCAAGGCCCTGGGGCTTCACAGGCAGCACCTGGGGGCACTGTGCAGGGAGGGTATTTATGGAGCAGCTCAGCCCTTCCTTAACTTTTTGTATGGCAGCTACAGGGCTGTCTGCTGCCTCCTGTCCCACTTGGGCTCAGGCTTTTGGTTGTTTTTATTTTGTGGTTACATCTCCCAGTGGCTGTAGGGGCAGCCTGGCTCCTGGATCTGCTCAGCTCTGCCTCCCTCCACCTCCCAGCTGCGTGGACAAGGTAGGAAAAGTTTCTGTTGCTTCTATTTTTCTGTCTCATGCGCCTCCCTGCAGCCTGGAGTGCTAGGGCAGGCAGTGGAGAAGTGCAGCAGATCTGTCAGTGAGATAAGTGTGTTTTAAAGAGCAGTGATATCTGTCAATGAGACAGCAGCTGCACAGGAATTCATTTCCATCTCTGCCTCCTGATCTGGCCCAGAAATGTCGATGCAGCACTTTTCTCTCTGTGGTTGTTTCTTGAGTGTTTTTTTTTCCTTTTTTTTTTTTTTTTTCTTGCTCTGTGTATCCAGGGGCTATAACAAGGGAAGGACAAAAAGCTGGAAGAAGCTCTGATGACTGTGCAGCCTAGCCCCAAATCCCTCCCTTTGCTTTTTTTTCCTCACTCCGTAGTGGCAGATGAGTGGAAGTTTACCAAGGTTGTGCCTCAGGAGGTCTTGATTTGCTATAAATAGTATCAAGGGGAACAGCTAAAAATTCATCCAGAAATGCCCATCTGTTGGCTTTGAGCTTGCAGTCTGTCCCTCTGCCCCTCCATAAGGCCAGGCACTGCCTGTGCACCCCAGCACAGCTCAGGGTCCTGTTTGGGGATGCTGCAGTGCTGCATGGGGCAGGGAACAAATAAATGGCTTTTATGAGATGTAAAACATGGCAGGGATGTTTCAGTATGTGCTGAGGCCATTTAACCTTGTGACTTTGCTAATGTTTTTTCCCCCCATCCAAGTGTCTTGCTCCTTTGCACCTGCTGGCCTCTAAGGGTGCCTGTACCAGAGATCTCCATTAGCACTTCGTGCTCCTGCAGCTCCCCTGGGTCTGAGTGTAGGGCAGAAATTGGGCAGGGGTTCTGGTCCCCTGTGAAAACCCCCATCCAGCTCTGAAGTCAGGATGGTTTTGCTAAAAACTGGAACTTTGTCTCAGCGTGAGGCCATTTGCAATTGCTTTCTGCAAGGCTTAGGAAAGGCACCCCTGGATTTGGTGGCCAAAAGTGGGTTGGCAGGTAGCCCTCTGCATCTCCAGGCACCTGCATTTGTCTGAGTAGATGTTCCCCTGGGTCCAGTAGTTCAGCCTGCTTGCTGGGCTGCAGAGCAATGCTGTGGTGTCTGATAGCTCCAGACACCCTGGGTGATGTTGATTGAAGAGAGATTGGAAAAAGTTATTTACAAGCCATCTTTGCAAAGAACGAGAGGGGGAAAAAAGCAGCACATGTAGCTAATGCAGGCAGTGGTGTGATTAAAAGCAGCAGGCTGAATACTTTCCTGAGTTACCTACCCTTTCCATGGGTGCTGGTAGCCAAGATTGAAGACTCATTGTTTCCAGGATTCGCTTAAAAAAAAAAAAATAATAATGTATTTTTGCCGGCCTGGGTGGGGTGGAGGGAAATATCTGCTGAATGTATATGTGTATTGGAAGTGCACTTGGTGTTTCTGCTCTCATTTGCAAGTCTGTTTTAAGCACCTGTCCTTTAGTCTGTGTTACCGCATGCAGTCAATCAACCCGGTGCTGCTCTCTGCAATGCAAACAACATACATCATATGACAGGGGAAGTTAGAGGAATGCTTTGTTACCTGGTCCCGGTCATTTGCAATGCACAATAGTAGCTGTGATGCTGATGAATGCGCTTAAGGCTTTAAGTGGGAGCAGCGCAGCTTTACCCAGGCGTTTGGCTGGGGTGATTAAAAATGTTCATTGCTTCAAGTTAGGAATGTGTTGTAATGGCTGCTCTTGTTTCTGCTTGGGGGGGATGTTAAGGGGACAAACACTCACCTGGTGTAAATTGGGAGAGCTGCTCTGGAGTTGCATCCCGCTCATCTGAGCCTCGAGTCTGTTGTTTCAGTGGAACTAGGCTGATTTATGCCAGCCGAAGATCCATTTCTAAAACTGTTTAAAGCTTAGCATCCCTCTCGCAGCATCCCTGTGAGATGAGGATTTATTGCAGCTGTTTGAGAAATGCAAATTTTTTCAGGAAATATGCTTTTTCATAAAAATGCTTTTTCAGTTGGTGAAAATATTTCATGAGCATCTTTTAAGGTTTTGATGGGAGATAGAAATCCCAGAAAGCAAAATATTTTGAGCTTTCTTTTTAGAGCCCTGCTTTTGCCTATGGTCTCAATTATTTACATTTTCTTCATGATTAAAACTGATAAATGAAAACTGGCAAGTTTCTCGTTCAGACAGAAAGGGGTACTTTAGAGAAGCCTTTTTTTTGGTGAGAATTATGTTGTGTTATAGTGCTCCAGCCAGCCCTGTGACAAGCCTAAGATTAAAATATGAAAATCGTGGGTTTGGTTTTTATTTGGTAGTTTTTCATTAGCGTCTGCAAACCAGTCCATGGTCCCCCTCCTGGTTAAAAAGCAGAATCAATACCCAGGAAGGGTCAACCAGTTTACAATTCATTACATGTATGTGTTTCTAACTGACAGTGCAATTCTTGTTTCTCATTTTTCATGTCAACTGTTTCTTGGAAAAACAATAAAAGAAAGAGAAGCAGAAAGACAAAGACAGAGATTTATCCAAGTCATCAAGTGAAATGAGAGCTGACAGGTTCTCTAATGTTACATGCCCAGAACAAAGAGGATTCCTCACTCTGCTCTTCTGTAAATGTTTGAGAATCCTTTGTGTGCAGCTCTGCTATTCACTGGGAACTTCAGCTGCAGGATTCCTCACTAATTCCTTCAGAAATGTGCCCAAGATGCTCCTTGGCATTGCAAGAAGCGTGGCAGATCAAAGGCAAGCAGCGATGAACTGTTTGGATCCTTTCCCGTCTTTGTCACTGAGTGTACCCAAGTTCCCCCAGGCAAGTCAATGTTTTTGCCTTGGTTCTTTTACAGGCAACTTTGGGCATGGTGAAAATTCAAAATTTGAGGGAAAAATCCATGTTGGTGAGAAACTCCTGTTAGAATCACCGTTGATTAACTTACACCAAGCATCTGACTGCAGGAACCAGGTTTTAATTGAGTTCAAAATGTTCCCAAGTTCAGAAGTGCTCACACAAGTGCGTTTGGAGGTCACAGCCATCTGCAGTCAGACACGAAGAGTCAGAAGTTGTAAATCCAGGAACAAAATCTTGGTTTGTGGTTCACACTTTGGCAGATGGAGACAGATTTCCTGGTGCTGAGGTTGCAGGGAGCATCAGAAACTGGTGGGGATGTTACTTCAGGCCTGGGCTACATGGCTAAGGGGGAGATATAAAATAAGGCCAAGAATTAATAGAGCCATGAAAATCCTGCGTTGCCTTCCTGCTGTGGTGCCAGCTCTGCTGTCATTGATGAAGCTTGTCCTGCTTAGAAATGTGGGCTGAGATCTCCCAAATGAAAAACTCATTGATTGGAGGTGGAGGCTGGGCCTGGGTCTGTTCCAGAGGTGGTTTTGGGTCCACTTGATTTGATCAAGTGTCTGGGAGGGCTTGGTTAGAAGAGCTTTGACCTTTGTAAAGGGCAGACAGGGACTTTTTCCACACAACATCTTCCTGAAAGGTATTTTGAGGCAGACCTAATTTATCTGCAATGGCTGGAGGGGGGGAAAAAAAAAAGAGGTAGTTTGAGTTTGGGTTGATTCCAGCATGGTAGGTCCCTTTGCATCCCTTCCTGCCTCTCTTACCCTGCATGATTTCTACCTGGGAGCTCAAGTGCTGAGGGAGTGAGGGGCAAAAAGGTTGGCAAAGAGCCTCCATAATGTTTTCTACCCTTTTCCCTTGAGCATACAGTGCTAGTATAGATGTATTCCAGCATTGCCCTGTCCCCATAGGATAAATCAGTCAGTCTAGAATAGACCTGAAATGCTTTTTTACTCTAAAGAAGCTTCTCTTAGAACTCTAACTCCTGTGCTGCTGCTTTTTGCCTGCTTTGGGGCATCGGGAGTTGGACCCAGCTACAGATTGGACAGTAGGTGGGACACTGAAACTCCTCTGGACTCTGGTGGCTCTTGCTCATGTGCCCAAGGATTGTCTGGACATGAGCAGTGAGGGCAGGAAGGGAGGTGTTTCTCTTCTCCACCCTAAATGGGAACTGCTGGAGGGACTTTGCTTTGTGACACCAGGCACAGCCCCTGCTTTTGGGGACCATGTGCTGGATTTCACATTGTGTGTTCCTTCGTATGTGGACAAAACCCTCAATTTGTCCTTCTTGGTTCATTCTTTGCAGAACACTCATTTCTTTGTTTCTTCTGTTTTTCATACAGAGAATAATCTTAGAAATACGGGGTTGGTGGGACTTCCAATCCATCCCCTACCCCCTGCACAACTGACTAGATGGCACCAACCCTGGCAGATGTTCTTAAAATCCTCCTCTGACAAGGGCTTAGCCCCCTGCCTGAACAGTCTGTTTCTGTACTTATTTACCCTCAGCACTAGGAAGTTTATCCTACCAACAAACCTAAATTTACCTTTTTTTTCTATTTCCTCCCTTGCAAATTCACCTTATTCTCTTCTGTTCTGCCTCTAGTGGCCTAAAGGATAATTGCTCACCTCCCTTTTCAGACCAACCTTTTACATATCAGAGGTCTGTTATTATATCCCCGGTTCAGAAAACTCTTATCTGGGCTGAGCAAACCTATTTCGTTTGACCTTTCTTTGAGGTTGCGTTTAAGCCTCCCATCCTGTCTCCTGGGTGAGCTCAATGTGCGAGCTGTTGATATGGAGCTCGATGTGAGCTTTTGCCCGCCAGAATTTGACTAAGCAACTTGCTTCCCGTGGCTCCCCGGGCTGGGAAAAATCACAGATATTTACAGCCCTGTGCTAAAAGGTCTGAGAGCCTGTTTTTTTTTTTTTTTTTTTTTTTTTGTGTTGCTGAGCCCCGAACCAGCTGCTCAGCTGCACCAGAGCACCTTGCTCTGCCAGGGGGTGGGCAGCCAGCATGGGCTGCTTTTTCCCCATCTGTTTTTTTGATGTAAAAAGTTTCCATTTAGACAAAACTGGGTGTTGGGATCTGCCCACGTGGGCTGGAGTTGGTGTCTGCAGAGCAATTAATTCCCCTGGCCACTCCGTGCTCAGCTAAAGGCATGGAGATCAGTTGCATCCCTCATCCCAAGAAGCTCTGGATCAGTTCTCTGCCTTGATCTTCCTCCACTACTGTTTTCCTCTGGTTAAATAGAATTGCTATCACCGCAGACAGATTCAGTTTCCATATTAGCCGCGAAAATATGCAGGAATAAACCACTCATGCATCTCTTCTCTTACAGCAGCACGACTTCCCTGTCATGTTCTCAATGTTTTCCCCTTGTACTCGATGTTTGCAAGGCCTCTTTGCTTTAAGCCATGTCAGCCACAGGCCCCGAGCATGGTGTAGCTACAGTTTTCTTTCACTGCCTTCCTCCCACTCTCCTCAGCTTGAGTGTTTAATTTGCTCCAGACTCTGAGCAATTTTTGGAGAGCACAGTTTATATTTGTGTATGCAAATAAGCTGAGCAAATATGCTAAGGAGCGCCAAAGATAGATGGGTGCACTTAAAGCACACGCCAGCCCACAGCAAAATCAGCCCAGGCCGTTTTGGGCTCAGTTAACCCTTCTGCCTTCACAACTTGGTGTCTGGCGAGCAGGCAGGGCTGGAAATGTTCTCCCAAATCCTGCAGGGCTGCAAGCAGCCCAGCATCGCTGCTGGCAGTGGAGATGCTCAGTGCCCTGATCCTGGGGCTGGACACGATGCTTTGCCTGTGGCTACTGCACTTACGGATTCAAATATTGTCTTTCATGTCCCTTTTATTGTTGGACAAGTGGTTCCAGGAGCTGTGAGTAATGCAGCCAGCTTTCCTCCAGGCTTGTGATTTACGTTGGACTCTCTGGTGTGTAATAAAATGCACGCTCCCAATGCTCCGTGCATGGTTGGAGTCCATAAAAGCTCTGCCCCGTGGATGCTTGGATGGCCAACACATAGCTGAGCTCCTGTTGCCTTCTCCTTGAGGGCAGGGAAAGAATTTGATCCTTCTCTAATTATCTGCCAGTGATTATAAAACTCACACACACCCCAAAATTTTTTCCTGTAAACTGGTAGATCTGTCAAATTAGTTGAAATGTCTCCTGAAGAGCACCAGCTTTCCTAATCTGGTTTCCTCCCTGTAGGAGGGGAAGTGAGAGATCATTGTCGTTTGGGGAACTGATGGGAATTGCTGCTGCCGAATAAGCTGTTCAGCCGGAAGCCTTCCAGAAGAGCTGCCTGCATGGACACTCTTCTGGAACAGAAGTGACTTTGCTGTAGCATAATTACTTCACTTTGGAAGGATGCTAATTACTTTGGAGTGTTTTTTTATTCTGGAATGAAAACCTGCTGTCGTGATGTCCTCTGGGAGGCGTGATGAAGTGGTTTCTCCATCAGTCACTGCTCAGACAGCTTCCTCCTGGAGATGGGGTCGGCTGTGAGAGGACAGCAGCAGTTCTGGTGCTGAACCTACTCAAGCTTTCAGGAAAGAACCTGAGCAAGCTTTTGCGGTGCTTAAAATAAAGGGTCCTTTAACCTTGGAGCATGTGGAAGGTGGTGCAGGTTTCATTGCCTTTTTTTAGCCTGGTTTCTTAAAGAAATGAGGCTTGCATAAGTGGTGTCTGTGTACATGCTTCTCATAACTTCTGCACCATTAGCCTGTTTCAGCCACATTTAGCAGAGGACAGGCTTCAGGTGTTGGATTGCTGCAAGTTTGGGGCTCAGCTGGGGACAGATTAGGTGGCTCCTGATAAAACACCAAAACATCTGCGTACCAGAAGGGCTGAGTTCCTTCCCCATCAAAAGGAAAGCTGACCACTGGAGGCAAACACCTTGCCAACACCTTCCCCCAGGTCTGGTCCTCATGTTCACGAAGACCTATTCATGGTGCTGCTTCTCTTTGGCTATGGCGAATGATACGTGCTCAAAATCTTCAGCTGCTCCCTGTGCTTCACAAGCTGTTCTCTAATGCTGAAATGTAGCCAGCTCTGGGGAGGACGAGCTGTTGCCCATTTTCTCCCTTCGTGTGCTGTCCCAGCCTGACTCACAACCCAGGCTCGCTCACAAGAACATTTTCCTTGCGGTCCTCCCACTTGTGATTGTTTTCACGGAGCTCTACAAAAGGGGAGCTCGGCAGCAGACGTCCCTAAACGGAGTCAGATGGCATCTCAGGGTGGTGTAGCGGTTCTGCAAATGTGTTGCTGTGCTCGCAGCCAAAACCAGGCTCATTAGAAGGCCTTGCTAGACAGTGCCATCTAAATCCTTCCCCCTCAGGTCTGCACAGCTGTAGCATGGAAGGAGAGGAGTGGAGGAGCCCTTGTTTGCAGGGCCCCATTGCCAGAAACAGATGCTTCTGAGATTAATCTTGCTTATGCTGCACTGAGGAAGGCAAACCTATGGCTACAGCTGTTTATCTGCTGCTTCATCGTGGTGAAGGGAAAGGGGAGCAGATCAGGCAGGTTCTCAAAGTCCAGGTGTCTGCTTTGGGATGTGGGTGGATGCAGTGTTCCCTACAAGCACCTGCTCCTCTTGGTTCAGTGTCTAAGGCTCCTGGATAACTTGCTCAAATGCAGATCTGGTCCTGGTCTTGTCCTTTAACTTTCAGATCCTTCTTCCTCCCTGCCAATGATCAGCAACAAGAGGTCCCTAGAGTGATAAAATCCTAAAAAAAAGAAAAACTCATCAATGAGTTTTCCATCAAAATGGAAGGTGTCTGGGGTAGATGGGTGGTGATCACGTGAAAAATGAGAAGCCCCAGGGCTGGGAAGAGAAGCTTTGGAGCATTAAAAAAAAAAAAAAAAAGACAGCTCAGCTTGTCCCTGTAGGTAGATCCTAACTGCACCTGCTGAGGGGAGATGTCTGGATGGAGCCCTCAAAGTTCCCCACAGCGTGTGGGGGCGTTCTGCACACAGGACCTGCTGCTTCTGGTCAGTTCATCCACATGGTAGGGATTCCAAGAAGAGCAGTGCAAGTGCTGCCCATGGAAAGGGGGGTTTTAGGGTCTGGGATGAGCTGTGTGTGACTGCAGAGCTCCTGCTTGGGAACGGTGACAGGCAAGTGCCTGCTGGAGGGGCTGGCACCTTCCGTGGGCTCTGGGCCTGTTCCCAGCTCTGGGCACAGCAGGAAGCTTCTGCGTGTGTCCGTGTTCGAAAGCACCAGCCAGACACAGGGAAATATTGAAGGATCTCCTGCCCAGCCCAGCTCTTGTGTTTTATTTGTCAACATTTGCGTTTGTTTCCTGACACGGAGCGGGAAACATTTGGTCAGTGCTTTGGCTGATGTTCCCAGGCTCCGGCTGCCGTGTCCCTGGCGATGATATTTCTGCCTTTTGGAGCTGTTTGTCTGCAGGCCCTGACACCTAATGAAGCTGTAAATGCCTGGTGCAGCCCCTGCTCCGGGTGGGGGGAACAGCCTTCTGCTGCCAGCAGCCGTTCTGCTAGCTCAAGCAGCAAAGGGGTCACCCTTGGGTGGGGGGAACGTGGTGAAAGCTCCCCGCAGAGCTGTGAAATTCTGCTCCTTCGGCGTGGCAAATGAGACGATCGTGCACTGACTTGTGGAGAAGTAAAAATAATTTGCCGAAGCTTATGCTCAATGGTCCAGGTCTTAGTGTGAGTCTTAATAATTTTAATGCAATTACCCTTAGGATTATGGACTGATGAATCAATGCTCAGAGCAGTGATAAAGGAAGACTTGGGTGTGTTTGCTCTGCTCTCTTCTCCCCTGCTTTCTGGGTGCTGATGTGAGGGAGCATGGGTCTGACCCAGCACAGCATGGTAAGCCTGCAATTAAGACATTGAATTCACCCTTGCTATCATTTACCAGCCTGACAATCAGAAGTGCCTTGTTTCCTCTTTGAATAGAGGACTCAATTCAAGCTCTCTGTGCCTTTGCACTGTTGCTGCTGTGCTTCCTCCACTGCCTTACTCTGCGGTGGAAGGGGCAGAGCTGCTTGGTGCAGAGCCCCACAGTAACCAGGAGCACAGGTGGTGTGTGATCTCGATGCCCAGGTGCTTTGCTAGCTTAATTCTGTGTCAAATGCTCTGCTGCTGCTGTGTCACTTCTTGGCATCGGTGTGGTGTCTGCAGTGAGAGACAGCTTCGTGCAGGGAACTGCTGGCCCTGGGAGCGAGATCAGGAGCCTGCTGCCTTTGCTTTGCAGGCGTGCAGAGACTTGTTCCAGTTTATAGCACCAAAGATGTGTCCCAAATATCGAGCCATGCCACCTCTTCTGTTTCTGCTTTTATCACAGGCATCTTTTGACCTTAAGCAAGTGTTTTTTCTCCCGAGATTGAGTTTCTCCATCCTTGAATGGGATCTCTTGATCCCTCTCCACCTGCAGGTGCATGGGGTTCAGCCTTGCTGATGAAGGTTTGTAGTGTCCTTTGGGGGCCCTGGACAGCAGTTGGAGCACATAAACACAAGCTGTATAACATTGTACTTGATTTTTCTCTGAGAAGAACATCAAGGCTGAAAACATCAAATAGAGGTTGCTTTAAATAACTTCAGCTCTCCCTGCTTATCCCTCTATCTTCAAGCACCTCTGACTTGCTCTGCACGACCCGTGGCTCTTCCCATGCACGAAAGCTGTTGGTGGTAACTGCAGGGCTACTCTTATTTTTTTTGGTCTCATCACAAGCTGTCTGTCTGTATGCATTATTTATGATGCAGTCTCTAATCCTTGCTCTGACTACACAACACTGAATTTCCACGAGAGCTTCGCCATAGCGCAGTTCTCAAAATATCAGAGTGCTTTGTGAACTTTAATGAGTTTCTATTTGCACAGCCACTATATCTATTTATTCTTTAATTATTTTTCTTCAGTGATTTCCAGTTTTCTAATGATTTTTCTATTAGTACAGAGACCAGTGTAAAGATTGAGCCAAAGCGTTGCTTTTTTTTTTCTTTAGGTAAAATGTGTTTTTCCCCCTCTAAAATAACCCATTTTTCTAAAAACAGCAAACTTATTCCAAAAGCAACTTCCCCAAAAGAATTAATGGAAGATACAGGTCCCTGGCATGGAAAGCTTTAGATGAACTGAGCTTGTGGTGAGTCCTGAGCTGAAAAAGGGGTCATAAAGCAAAGTGCTGGGCAGCTCACCTGCACTGCCTGAGTGAACCTCGCAGCAGAGGGCTGGATCCAAATCTGGCACGACACCAAAATGAGGAGCCAAAACTGGAGGTAAAGGCTTCTCTCAAGTCTGTGGTCAATGGCCAGAAGCTACTGAAGCAACAGGGCGTGTTTGTACGTTGACATGTTTAAAGAATTGATTCCTTCTGGCAGGCTCTTGGAAAAGGCAGCACATGTGAGCTGGTGCTGTCAGGGGAAATTGGAGGCTCGCTGCTGTTTGACAGGTATATTATTCCAGCTGCCCTCGACTTATTTACAAAACAAGGAGCTAAGATCCCCGAAGTGATGCAAGTCAGCACTCCAGAGCTGCAAGAGGCCTGTTTTTTTTAGCCCTTCAGAGCTGGCCTCGATTTGCTTGACATTTGGAATGGATGAAAGAAGGAAGGAAAAACCTTTGCTTCACAGCCTGCTCTCTCAAGGAGACAGACTTGAACTGAAAATGCTAGGAGGGGAAGAACTGAGGTTACTTCCCCCAGCTGTGCCACGTTCTGGTGCTTCCCCACCACCATGCTCCTCCAACCAGTTCGGTGGTGGCACTGGCACCAGTATGAGTGTCCTGGTGTCGGGGTGTCTGGCAGGGAAGGCTCCTCAGATCTGTAGGGCTGGGAGCAGCTCTGACCCCAATAGCACAGCCACGGGCACTGGTTCATGCCATGTCCTGAGACCGTGGGCTGCCAGCTTTAAGAACCCTATGTTGGGAGCCTGGGTTTATGGATTTAGCCTCATCAGGCTTGAGATCCTTCATTTTCCTCTTCAAGCTCTCCAATTTCAGCTCCCAATCTCCCCTATTTCCTTTATAGCTCTCATTTCTGGTCCATCTTTGGCCATCTTGACAGGTTTTGTAAATCACCCAGGGAGAGTTTTTCTTCCCTGGCCACTGAGGAGGGCTGGAAACACCGGGCTGCAGTGCCTGGGATTCAGTGATGTGAATGTTTATGTTCTTGCTGCATCGCAGCTTTTCCAGGCTTGTTTTCAGGCAGTTGAAGCCTGAAGAATTGGTTTTGAACAGTGGCTTGGAGCCTGCCTGCTTGAGGGAACTTCTCTGCACCCTTGAAGAATCACCTAATGCAGTGAGATGGAGCTGTCTGGCTAAGTGTTGCTTCCCTGCATTCCCAGAGAGGAGCTGGTGACTTTTAGAAAACAGGATTTTGTGTCAAATATTGATAAAAGCTGTGCCTCTGCCTTGTCTTGCCAGATGCCACAAATCTATTGGAGCAGAGGGGCTGAGAGGCCCCTCACTTGATGCTGTTGGTGAGAGCTACATTAAGATAAAATCCTGTCCTTGCCACAAACCTTCCTGTAGGACATCTGTCTCATTTCCTTCTGTATACAAAGCAAATCCTTGCTTGGCTAAGTTTACAAAACACTTCAGCAGGATGTTTCCTCCACCCTGCACAGCCTGGTCTGGGTTCCAGGTGAGCAGTGTAGGTCCTGCACTCCGAATACTAACAGGCAATTCACTTGGCTTCTTCTCTGGCATGGGTTTGTGTTTTTTTCCTCTCTCCTTTCTGAATCCTTTCTGAACGAGGAACAGCAGAGCCTGAGCACTGAGAGTTTTTGTACCCAGACAGCTCCCTGCAGGGCTGGGCTCTTCTTCATCAAGCTGTGTGCTGCCGGAGCTGTTTTCCTGGGGTAGGGCCCTGGGGGCTGCAGCTCTGCCCGTGCAGATGTGACAGCAGCCCCCAGGGGCTCTCGCTGCTCTTTGGGCTGCTTTGAACCTGGCTCTGTGCGCTGTACGCATGCAGTGGTGTCTTTGTGGTAGGAGAGGTACTCGGGCATGTGTTTACCTGTGTGCTTTCACCGAAGGTGGCTTTCCTGCTCAAGGTGTGTTTGTATGCACAGGAGCCCTCAGACAGCAGTGAGAGGCAGAGTCCTTGGAGGATATGGGATGATTAAATGAAACATTCACTTACGTGTTCCTGGAGAATTGAAATGGGAATCAGCTCCGATTGGGTAGCATATTCAGCTCATGTCTCCCATCTTCAAACTCCAATGCAAAATTCATCAGGCTACAGAAAACTACTGAGACATCCTGGGAAGTGCAGAAATCGTGCTGTCCTGAGAGGGGAAGCACAAATAGACCAGGGTAGTGTCTACAAAATGAGAGCACTCATTTTGCAGTGTCCCTTGGCAGGGTGGCATTGTGGATATGCTTCAGTCCAGGTATATGCTTCTCTATCCATCTATGTCCTGGGAGCATGGGCATCCCTTTCAAACTCTCTAGCTGTGCCTCCACAGCTGGCTTTTTCCCCAAAGAGGCTTGGTGGTAAGGATTTGCAGTGCCCTTGGGATGAAGGTGTCATCTGTGGACTCTCCTGACCTCTGAAGCAAGGAGAGATGGAGTGTGTAGCTGGCCAACACAATGAATTTTCATTAAAACATATGAAAACCTTGCTGTTTTTCAGCAGTGATGAGGTGAAACTGCACACATGCACAGAGACCTGGGCTCAGCCCCGTAGGCAACAATCTGAGCTGAGAGACTGCAGAAATGAAGTCACTGATGTGAATTCACATGCCCCTGGGTTTGAGGGTTTTCCTCTACTTGATGACAATACAGGGAATTGAAGTTGCTTTGAAGACAAGAACACAGGCAGTGTCTGGCAAAAGGGGGATTTGCCATGCAAAGGCTCTGCAGGTTCATGTGTTCTTGTCTCTGGTGGGTTTCATCTCAAAGCTGGTGCCTTGCAAGGGAATATCTCTCTTGAAAGAGCCCTGCAGCCCTTGATTTAAAAGCTAAATGTTGACATGCTTCGTGTTCAGCCCTGCTGGCTTTTGTGTGTGAATTCTGAGTGTTTTGTGGGCAGAAGCAAGCAGGGGATGCTGCCTGGGGCTGAGGGGAGCTTCTCTGCAAGAAGGGTGCCGCAAACCTCCACCTCCCGAGGATCCCATGGGTGCTGCACTGGAAGGACCCCATTCTATGGGAATATGCTTGTGCTGAGCAGATTAGATGTGGACATCCAGCTCTGTATTTGTGGCCCACTGGGGACCAGGGGGCTGGGACTGGTGCTCCTCAGAGCAGCGTAGTGCTGGAGTTGTTCCCCTGAAGCTGGAGACATTGCATCCTTGGGTTGTTGCCCTCTGTGTGCAGACTGAAGATGCATGTGTGCCTCCTGAGACACTGGCCTGAAAGTCCTCGCTGGTGCCTCAGCACCCAAAACATGCAGGTTGTTCCCAGATGGGATGTGGGCTCTCCGCCTCTGCTGATCGCTGATACTAATAGGAGGTTTTTAGGCCACCACATACTTTTGGATGCTAACTTGGGACCTGAAACCATGTTTCTTTTTCCCTTTTCTCCCTGTTTTATAGCTCACCTTTAAAATCTCCTTAGGGAACAGAACAGGCACAAAAGCAGCACAGAGGGCAAGAGATTATAGCATCCTTAGTGTCAAAAATAGCTGCCTGAAAATTCCTCATCCTGCTGCTTCAGGGTAAAACATGACCATAAGTTTGTGTCCCTGACTTTACAAGGCAGTCTCCTTCTCTCCACAGCTCCTGCAGATGGGTCTTGCTGGTCACTGCCCTAAAGCACAGCTGGGGTTTTCTGTTAGCTGGGGCTGAATGCAGCCTTCCCTCTTTCACACCTCTAAATCCTCAGGGCTAGTTTTGCCCAAATGTGTAAAAAGGGGACATAACCTGATCAGAGCGTGAGGAATAAGCTGAATTTGTCAAGAAATTTGGGTGATGGAAAGCAGAGCAGCTTGCTTTGGTGCTGTGCATGAGTCTATTGCTTGAGACTTGCACAAAGGGCATGTTACAGAGCAAGGTTTCTTGGCTTATCCTCTTCTTTTGGCAAATGCCATTATCCCAATCCCCAGAGCAGAATTATGAGCCCTGAGGATTTCTTTGCTTCACTAATCTCCTTGGCAGCCCCTTTACCAGAGGGCCAGGCTGCCAGCATTAAACCCCTCGTGCTGCACATGCCCTGGTGCTGAGCATCGTGCCTCCATCCCTGCAGGCAGAGCAAAGCATCCCTCAGCTTGGGTCCCAGGGATGCAGTGGGACCGACTGGCACCGACTTCCAGTTTAGGATGGCAAATGCTAGGGGCACTTGCGATCCTAATACTTCTGATCTTTTGCCGATCGATACTTTGATCAGCACTGCGTGCTTTGCTGTGGCTTTGTCGCTCACCTCAACTGGGAAGAGTGGAAGAGATTAACGGGAGTCCATAGAGCCTCACTTTATGAATAATTAAATCCGTGAGCAAGGGAGGGGCTTGGAGAGCAAGTGAGGAGCAGGGGTAAAGAAGGGGATGGAGTAGGAAATGCAAGACCAGGTCTTTCAAGCTCGGAAGGACCCTAGCAGCAGCTTTCATGTCAGCGTGTGATGTGGCTGCTTGTGATCCGAGGCAGGGAGCTGGGAAGCACAAAGCTCAGCCGATTGGTGCGAGCTGTGACCGCTGGATTATTTATGTTCCCCCCCCCCCCCTCCTCTTTGGCAGAGCTTCTTTTTAACTGGTGCTGGAGGCTCGCTCAGAATGCCAGCCACGCTGCTGACAGCAGTTGCAGGGAGTTCTTCCTTTGAATCGTAATGAAAGTCCTGGGACTGCTGTGGCTTTCTATGTGCTTTTACTTTTTTTCCTTTAAATAAACTTATCGCTTACCACAATGTTCCAGACATGAGATCTAACGGGGAATGCGAGGCTCGCAGAGTCCCAGGGCTTCTGGAAATCAGGGCGACAGTCTTCAGATACCTGATGGCAAAACTATTTGAAGTGTGGACAGACTCGTGTGTGCATCCACAAAAGATTTCTGATGTTCAAGGCAGGAAAGTAAGCTTTTGGGTATGGATGTGAGTGAGTCCATGTGATTTTTTAGGATTGTGAGTGAGAACGTGGGGCTTGGGGGGGATAATCTACCTGTAACCCAGAAAAAGGTGGTGTTCTGGAGTGATTCAGGAGTTTTGTTATGAAATCCAAAAATTAAGGGCAAAGGAGGTCTGCCAGCATTGATGAGATCCTAAACCATCCAGGCAACAGGGTTAAAAGCTTGCAGATGTGGAAGGCAGGGCTGTTTGTAAATAACTTGAACAGCAATATGCCTCAATGGAGAGTGGACAGGGCAGATATCTCTCTGGAAACCCTTTTAGGTCCTAACATGAAATAAATATACGCCTGTTCTCCATGTGCAGAAGACCAAGTGATGGGTTTCACTGCTGTTATTTAGAAGGACCCTGTTTGGACTTGACCTGGGAAGCGAAGATTATGATGGGGATGAGGTCTTTTTCTGTTAGTAGTGAAGAAATGCTATTGGCAATAAAAATAGTTCCATTTCTCCTAGCCTGTTTCCCTGGGCTTTGTGGGACCGTGTTATTTGATTCACTTTCCGGATTCCATTTATTTTTCTTGATGAAGTTGGAATTGCATGTACCAGAGATATTGGTGGCTGTAGGGGGACAACCTGCAGCCTGACATGAAAATAAGAGATGGCCCAAGCTGTTTGAATTGCTCACACCTAGTCAGGTCTTGAATGTGAGTTATTTGACCTGGCATCTTCAGGCTGAAAGGACCATGCTACATGCTCCAGCGCTGTAAGCTGTCAAATTTCCTTCTTCAAAGCACATTCAGCTCAATTTGTCTCCAATTTTACATCTCTTATTTCGATGTAGCCCTTGATCAATAGGTTTTCTTCTGTCCCAAAAATAAATTGGTCTCCAATTAAGCTCTTGTGCCTTGGAGTACATCCAGATAAAATTGCTCTACTTCCTGTTTCACTTGTCATAGAGAGGAGATGAAGATTTCTTTTTAAAAGCCTCATGCAAATGTTCAGCTCTTGCTGCTGTTCAATAAAGTTGATCATTTTGCTCAGGAAGTATCAATGCAATTTTCCACACCACTAACTTAAAGATTGCATCTCGGCAAATGCGTCCATTCTTTTTCTCCAATTTGTGGGGAGAACAAACAAAAGAAAGAAAATGTCTGATGTCTCCCTGACAAACGTATTAGTAACTTATATAAATTGCCCAGAGTCTGTCCAGAATAGACACCACCAATGCATTTCTGCAAGTCCCTATTCCATCTGTCTCAGCTAGAGCAGCGATTGCAGAGCTAGGGAATGTCTTTCCACCCCATTACATTTCCTGGTGAAATATGTGAGAATTACCTCTGATGTTAGTAGGAAGCCATCAGGACATAAAACACAGAAAATGAAATATTAACTTTCCTATCCGAGCCAGTAAGGGCTGTTATGTTTTGTATTATAACACATTAAGGTGAAGTTACTGAATGAGAAATAAATAAATAAAAATCCTCGGCTCCCATCTAGGCAGTATTGCACATAAATGACACTGATGGTAGATGATAAAATTGGAAAGTTGGGGAAAAAATAATATATTCACAGTTTAGATGACAGTGAATATAAAGACAGACTGAGCTTAAGTGGAAGTTGCAAAATATCCCCGAGAAGTCTTATTCCCTCCAGATTGCTACAAGTTATGCTGGTACATATAAATTTGCAACGGAAAGAAAAGCAAAACCTTATGGATCCATGAGCTAAAAACACCTCTGTGTAATGCCATTTAGTTTATGGAGTTCATGGGGAAAATTCAATATTTGTCATCCTTTCTGGTCTCCTTTTCCTCGTGTGACAATCCTGGTTAGGGACAGATTGCCCCGTACCATGCTTGGGGTGCAGGATCTGGGCTCAGCTGAACCTGCAGGGGCAACAGAAGCATCTTGAAGGCCAGCATCCAAACTTTTGAGGCAGGATGGGTAAAAGATGCTTTTGTTCACTGCTTTTCCTTCAGTATCTGCTTGCTTTATCACTTGTCTGCACTGAAGAACTCCTTTTGGTACTTAAAGGGAAAACTAACTGGGAAATAATCCAATCCCTTTCCTGTCCCTCCCCACCCCCAAAAGCTAAATATACCTACAACAAAATGCTGCTCATTTCCATGAGCCTCAGTGAGAAGGATAAATGCTGGGTCGTTATCTCTAATTGCCTCATTTTGTTGCCTAGACTTAGATTACTTGCTCGGGTAACAAGGACCTCGTCTCTGTTTGGGGTTCTTTGGTACTGCAGCAATTTCCTTGCTGGAGAACTTCTCTGTTTTGTCTCTGAAATGTAAGGTTTGAGGCCACATTGCAGAGACGTGGTTATCTGATTTCAACAGGAATTGTAAGCTCAAGTGCCTTTAAAAAGCTCTTGCTGAAGGTCTGCTAATTAAACAGGCCAGGGATTTCAAGGACTGGAGAGAAAAAAATAGGTGATAAACATAATTCAGTTGATAATGTTCAGGATTCAAAATGATCTTCAATTAGTTAGTGGGGTACCAGGTGTTCTAAAGCAGCTAAATGAAAGCTGATGTGGAAATGAAAGGCAGGTGATAACATCAGAGGGCAGAGCTCTGCTGTTTGCTGAGATCAGAGCTTTGGCTCAGAGCAGGAGCTCCCATCTCCAGCGAGTGGTCTGAGACCAGATGGGCTTGATGGAGGTGCTCTCAGCAGGGATTTCTCCTGATGAATGCCTCAGTGGTAGCATTCATGCTCTGTTTTAGTTCCTGAGTATTAACTTAATCTCTGGAGAGGCTGCTTTTCACTTGGGGGTTGCAGGGGAGTGCACTGGGTACACTTCCATTTTAGAAGGAAATTTTTTTTGGTGGATTTCAAGATATTTTAAATCACCTGTGAGTCTTGTTTTCTTCTGGTTTGGTTCTTAGAATTGGTGGCTCTGCAGAAGTTATCGACCATGCGTGGGGCCTGAGAAATCCTCCGGCTTCACGGGACGACCACCTAACCCTGCCCTGCCTCCTGGGACTCGGATTGCCTCTGCCTCCTTTCCTGAGTGACAGGGCTTGCTAGGATGTTTGTGGTTTGGTGATGGGAGAAGAGGAAACCATCTTCCAGCTCGTTCTGTTTTCTTAAGCATTCAGACTAGCTCACAGCATGCTGTCTAGAGCGATTACCTTTGTCTCTGGCTTCCCTGCTGGAGGAAGAGATGAACATAGCTGGTAAATTACAGAGCTCTGTGCTGGAGCACCAAGGCGCTTTCATTGCTACAAGTTGTTCTGCTTGTCTATGGCCCAGACAGTAAACAAATCTCAGATCATGGCAGTAATGGGCTGATATGCAGCTGTCTCTCCACTGGAGTTAAGGCAACTCGCTGCTTTGGCCTTTCATCTAAGTGCTCTTGACAGACAGTGCTTGAAAAATTGTGGGTACCTCCTGCGGCACGGCTGGCTAGGAGCGATCTGTCTTGGAGGCTGGTGGGAGGGAAGGGAGACCTTGGCCCTCGTTTATACAGAAAATGCAAGATCTTACTCCTCTGGGGCCACAAACCAGAAAATAACGCGTGCAGGCCCTTGTAAACGTTTGCATTATAGCATGGGGGAATTATTTCAGGCTCTGTGATGAGCAGAAAGGAAAGGCTTTTGGAAAAAGTGGGCAGCAGGCTCCTTGCTGGCTCTGTGCGTGGTAGCAGGGGCACCTAAGGTGCTGGTGTGCCCTGCTCTCTGCGAGCATCCTGCCTCTGTGGGACCATGGTTTAACTCTGCCTGGGTCCCTGCAGCTCCAGTGTCACCAAAACCTCGTCACATAAACCCAGAATGGCTTTGTCCCTTCCCATGCAGAAAGTGGCCCTGCCTCGTGGAGATGCTGTTTCTGGGCTGCAGTCCCTAATTGTAAGTGGAGGAAGGGGCAGTGCAAGTGTCTGTCCAGTCCTGCTGCCTATCCTTCAGGGTTAGAGTCTTTTCCCTCCAGTATTCCCTTCTGTGAGTGTTGGGAGGGTTCTCAGAGCTGTGTGGCAGTGGTAATAAAACAGTCGGACTGTTCCAGCCTTCTCCCAAATTGCTGCCCTGCAGGCACGGAGTGCTTCTCACTGAGCTGCTTCAAAGGAAAGCACGGTCCTTCACGCTCAAGGAGGGCTTTTCTTCCTTAGCTGCTATCCATCTCTGTTTTCCTCCTCACTGACACTTCTCTTCAATTATCCCTCCTTCAGCAACCTTTTACTGCGGTGTTGGATGGGCACCAGAACATCTGCTGGGTGCTCTTTAGCCCATTTGAGGACAAAGCAAGAGGCAGGCAGGGCTATAATTTACATGTTGATCTGAATACGCTCTGTGCAGGGTACAGCGACCATTCAGCACTTCTATTGCCACATGCTCTGCTTCTACAGTCCCTTAACCAAAACAGTGGGTGGATGTGAACTGGTGCAGGAGAAAACTGGGAGCCAGGGATGAGGGTTTTGGGGATGTCGTGGTTCCGCTCGAGTGGGCAGCCGAGCTCCACCACAGCCGCTCTCTCACTCCCCCTCCTCAAAGAGGAATGGGGAGAAAATATGTGAAAAGGGCTCAAGGATTGAGATAAGGACGAGAAAATCACGCAATAATTATTGTAACGGGCAAAACAGACTCGGCATAAGGAGATAGTAAGATTTATTGCCTACAACTAACAAGCGAGAGAAGTGAGAAAACAAAGGAAAAAAAAAAAACAAAAGCACCTTCCCCCCATCCACCCTCTTCCACCTCCTCCCCCCGAGCGGCGCAGGGGAACGGGGGAATGGGGGTTATGGTCAGTCTACAGCACTTCTTCTCTGCCGCTCCTTCTCGGTCACTCTCGTCCCCTGTGCTGTGGGGTCCCACCCACGGGGTGCAGTCCTTGATGAACTGATCCGGCGTGGGCTTCCCACAGGCAGCAGCTCTTCCAGAACTGCTCCAGATATGGGTCCGTACCACGGGGTCCATCCCTCAGGAGAAAACTGCTCCAACCTGGCTCCCCTACGGGCAGCAGCTCCTGCCAGATCACCTGCTCCTGCGTGGGCTCCTCTCCACGGGCTACAGGTCCGGCCCAGAATCTGCTCCGGCAGGGGTCTTCCACAGGCGGCAGCCTCCATCGGTGCAGGGCCACCTGCTCCACCGTGGTCTCCTCCACGGGCTGCAGCGTGGAACCCTGCTCCACCGTGGTACTCCATGGGCTGCAGGGGGACATTCTGCTTCACCATGGTCCTCACCACAGGCTGCAGGGGACTTCTGCTCCGGCGCCTGGAGCACCTCTCCCCCTCCTTCTACACTGACCTTGGCGCAAGGCTGTTCCTCGCTCCTCTCACTCTCCCGGCTGCTGTGTGGCGCAGCGTTTTTTCCCTGTCTTAAATATGCTCTCACAGAGGCGAAAAACAACATCGCTTATTGGCTCGGATCTGGAAAACAATGGGGCCCTTCCCAAACATGGGGCAGCTTCTAGATCTTTCTCACAGAAACCACCCCTATGGCTCCCTGCTACCAAAACCTTGCCACGTAAACCCACTACAGGGGAGAAGAAGGGAGGACAGTCAACCTTGAGAAAGCTTGGACTGCTGGAGAGGCTTTACCTGGTGCTGGGGAATTGGGTCTGTGATCTTTCCCTCTCAGAGCAGTGTGTTGTGGTGCCCAGCCAGAGAAATCAGTCTGGTAAAAGCAGCCGTGAAGATGCTGTTTAAATGGAGAGCATCGCCCATAATTTCATTTGAGGCCTTTCCAGGGCACGCTTTGTTCGCGTTATGCTACAAAATCCATTTTGATTAGGAGGCTTCCAGGGGGCTAACAATAAGAAACAAAGCCGTAGAAAAGTACAGACAAAAGCCACATTCCATCATCAGAGGCCGTGTGAGGTCCACCAGAACTGTTAATGCCCAAAGCTTTGCGGGTAATGAGTCCCACAGAACGAGAGCCCTAAGGAATTGTGCTTTGGAAGTAAGCAGTCAGCATACACCGAACGGGAAGCTATATTTACAAGCATTTTATCTGCTGTTAAGGACACATGAGCTGGAGGACATAACTATCCCTATAATATTGATTAGTCCATTATATATCCAGAAGTGATTATGGTTTGCGGTGCTCTCGTTTCCCCGTGGGAGGGAATGCTGTCCTGAAATCCCTGTCTGTAAGCACCGGGCTGCCTTTGGCAAGAGGTAATTCTCAATAAAGCTCAGAGGTCTGGCTGAAAACAGATCGAGGGGGTGCCTGGGGTGGTGTTTTGGCAAATCTCTGCAAGCTCTTATGCTTGATGCTCTTCCCACTCTTGTGATGCATCAGTGCCACTTCAGGTTGGGCTTCCTCATGGATGGGGCTTTTCCTGGACTGGAGGTTGTGCCTTTACTGGACCCATGGCACTAAAGGGGTCACAGGCTCAAAAGGCACCCCTGAAGAGTTCGGTTCCCACTTAAAAATTAATTTAATTTCCACGTCATGGAGTCTGTGGAGATGCTTGGGATGTTTTAAGGCTGACAGTCTGCTGTTAGTTTCTGCTAATGTTACCCTGAAACTCTCAAAATGCACCTACAGAGGGTAGAGCCGTGTCCACGGCTTGATAGAAATGCTTGATACAACCCATTCTTGGTAGTAACACGGTCACTGGGGAGTTTACAACCCCATTATGTTGAAACAAATTGGCTTGAATATGGTGAGAAAATGGCTAAAAGGGGATGTGCGAAGAACAACCTCCCAGCTTTATCCCCTCAATGGGGTTATCACTTGTCCCTGGGAGTGTTTTAGGGTGCACAAGAGGAGGAGAAGAAGGAATTCCAGGTGCAGTTGTTTCATGGGATCTGAAAATGAAGGAAACTAAGAGGTGCAGGGTGCAGCAGCCCCAGAGGTGCTGGGAGCTGCTTGAGACAGGGAGGCAGCACCGACACGTTCTGCTATAGGAAGCAGGCTATTAGCAGAGGCCTCTTAATCTCCGCAGTAAGTGGAACACACTGCCTGATTACTTCCTCAGAGAAAACTTAATTTCTTCCCGGAGAGGTGAGAGTGTTTTGTCTGTGCTGGGATTCCTGGGGCAGCCAGGAGCTGGCAGGAACACGAGCTGGTAATTCGGCAGCAGCTGGGAGAAGCAAAACCCAGGAATTTTGTCTCACCTCTCAGAGCAAGGCTGCCCCTGGGCTGGGAAGAAAATGGATCCAGGAGGACCCATGAGAGGTGCAGGGTGCTGTGCTGCTTGGGGTGCAGAGCTGTGGGGGAGCAGAAGGGGACTAGGAAGATGTGATGTGCCCAGCTGTGCTGGTAGGGCTCTGGCCCTCTTAATTCCATCCCAGAGAAGCCACTGTGATCACTGCCAACTAGTCTGAGCTCCGGATTGCTTGTATATTCTGAAAATGTCTGCACACTTAGCCTTGAGCCTGGCTTTAGGAGCTTTTTAGGGTTTGAAACCACACCTTGGTCTGTGGGGAGCAGGTCTGAGTGTCCCCGTGTTTCCCACAGAGCTCTGCTCCCTTCAGGGGGACTCCAAACTGCCCCAGGTGAAGGTTTGCCTGCTGACGGTGTGATAAGGTGGAAAGGCTGCTGTTAAGCTGGGTTTGAGGAGGGAAATGCTCATGAATGTGTGAGGAGAGTAGCACAGCACAATTCCCAGGGTCCAGCAGGGATTTGCTTGCTCTTGTGGGTGAGTCCTCTGTGCCACCAGTGTCTGTGGGCATCTGAATTAATCACAGAGAGGGCTCAGACAAAGGTAAGCAAGTGTGGAGCCAGCTCTGCTGCAGGATCGCCTTCCAAAACCGGCTGTGGATTTATTCCCCCTCTGGGTCTAGAATCGCTATGTAAATTCCTTCTCCCCATCCTCAGTGCCTGCCTGCCGCATCCGAAATGCGGCTGGGAAGTGCCAGAGCCGGTGATCTACGGCTGCGCTGGCAGCAGTGCGGAGAGAAGGGATCCAGAGGAAACAGCTCGGGCTCCCTCAGCCCAGCATCCCCGAAACAGCAAGAGATCATCGCTTTGTGCAGGGCTGTGCTGCAGCCAGGGCTCGGCAGCTGGGGCGAGCACAGCAGCAGGAATGGGGATGCTGCTGGTTGTGTGCTACCACGTTACCAGCTCTGCATTTTGAGTAGTTGTGGTGCACTTAACAAGAGTTTGACTTCGCTCCTTTGTTGTTTTCCTGTTCCCGTTAACGTTTCACGTGGAATATATCGATTCCATTTACTGGTGAATTCCTTCCTTAAATATTTTTTTATGTAATGTCATGCACCCCTTTCTAAATGGCTTTTGCAATCCTTGTGTTTCAGTGGCACCAGGAAAGCAATTCGGCTTAAATTGAACTCAGGGAAATGGGATGGAAATTGAGGAAGGAAAAAAAGCACAGGTAAAGTAAAGGCAGGGAGTGAAAGAGGTGGATTTCTCTGTAGAGGAGTGAAAGAAGGAAAAAAGTGAGAAGAGACAGAGACGTGGAAGTGTTGGTGCTGACTCAGGGTTATCCATTGCGGTCAATGTTTGGGATGGGAACAAACATCCTGCTTGGCAAGGACAGTGGGAATTTTGCTTGTGAGTTTCTCAGCAGGATTATAGGGTGGAATTTTCCAGTTCAGCACTAAGGGCATTTTGGGCTCTGAGAGGTGAGGGATGGAGACAGGTCGGGGTTTGCTCATGTCCCAAGCCAGCTGGGGGATGGGAGGTGCACGCAGTCCGTGGGACCACAGCACTGATCCCAAGCTGTGGGAGATGGATGGCAGCGTTCCTGCTCCAGAAGGTTCACGTCTGCCCTCTCCCACAGCAGGATACATCAGTCTTGGGTTAATTCGGGCCCGCAGTGCTTTGGACCACACTGTACAAGTTGTTTGCTTTCATTGTCTCTTCCTCTTATCCTTTTCTATTTTTTTTTTTTTTTACAGGGATCTTATTGTAGGTTTGATCTGATTTTTCTGCTTAATTGACAGGGATTCAATTAACTCCCTGAATACAACTGTCATTTACTCAGCAACAGAATTGTCAGGCATCTTCTGAAGTGGGGGGGAAGAGATGAATGTCACGTTTCCATCCCTCCCTTCCCCCTCCCCTTCTTTTGCTCGTTTCCATCCTCAGGTTCTGTTTTATTGTTGTTGTTTCCATCGGAGAGCAGTGAAACACAACAAGGAGATAGCAGATAACGAGGTGGCAGGAAAGGCTGAGCTGCAGCGGGAGCAGCTTGTTCGAGTGGGCTTCCCTCAGGAGGGGCTGCGGGGCTGTACCACCAGGGCCGTGTCCTTCTCCTCTGCATCCTTCCTGGAAGATGCTGTCCGTGCCAGGGAAGGAGTCAGCCTTCAGGGGGAAATCGCCCTGGGCTCGAGATGCTCAGCTTTGTGGTTCAGTCCGTGCCTGCTGCTGTGCTCTGACTTGCACCGGGACACCTAGAGCAGCCAGAGGCTAGTTGTGTCTTGGCTATTGGTAGTGCGCAGCTTGCTTTGGGGTGAAAAGCACAAGAAATAGAGCAGCTGGAAGGCGTCCTTCTCTAGCAAGGCCTAGGTGGCTGAATCCTTGTGTAATGTGGACCAAAGGGAGCTGAGGGTGGATGCTGAGAGCCCAGGAGCCGCCACCGTTCCCCGTTTGCTTCCTGGAAGGAGATGAGCCCAGCTAATGGCATCTTGATATTTAAAACCAGGCAGGAGTTTGAAGCATCTTGCTCTTCACTAATTTCAGAGAGCTGTTTAATAAATGCTCAGGTGATTAGCTGAGGAGGTCTGAGCACCTCCAGCTATGCTCAGGTCCTTGCCCAAGCCAACCACCAGGTCTGGTGGCAGCGGGGCATGTCCCTGAGCTGCTTGGCTCAGCCTGGCAGTGCCAGTGATCCTCTTGGGATGGTGATCAGCTCTCACCAAAATCCTCTGCTCCTTGCCCTGTTGTAGGGGAAATGTAGGTGAGGTTTTGCCAGCTGCTGTTTCCTTCTCTCTGAGTTCACACAAACCAGGAGCATCTTCCCCAGGGTCCCCCATGCGTGGCTCCCAAAGGGATCCCTGCCCCCAAGCTCAGCCAGAGGGGCTGCTTTAGGACTTTCTCAAGCCTTTGAAAAAAGAGAGAGGTGTCTTGGAGGCAAAAGAAGCACTGAGATCTGTGCAAGGCCCTTGGCTTTGGTGCTCTCAACGTTTCCATATGCCTCGTAATTAAATTGTAAGTAAAAGTAAGGAGCCGACTGCTCTGCTAATAGCGGCGAAAGGAGGCAATCGTGCGACTTCCATCTGTCTGCAGATATAGTTTATGGTGGAAATACATTAGCAACCTGGAGCTGTGTGCCAGGCTCAATTAGACTAAACAGGATCAAAGGGCACCCTGGGCAATAAATATCCTTGCGGAATCAGTTCGGAGTCTTTCTATTTATTGCTGGAGGAGATAATAATCATTAGCGAGCTGAGGTGATATGCAGCGACCGAGGCAGGCTCAGCTTGGGGAGGGAGTGACATTACATTAGAGGGTAAGAAAGCATGTCCCCTCAGCAGGATTACAGGCAGGATGCAGTTATCTGGGCTGCCTTTTATATTCCACCAGAGTTTGGGGAAGGAATATAGCCCATATATCGATTGTGGGGCTGTAATGGGAGAGAGGTGGCTGAGGTAATTGGGGAAGTGTTTAAAATGTACACCGGGTAATTGAAAGCTAATATCAAAACCCAGCTCAGGCAGAGAAGAACCTCTCCTCTAATGAGGCATAAGGTGAAAGGAGATTGACTCTGACTTGTATTGCTACTCCCAGAGAATTGCTTTGCTCCACTGCTTTTAGGTGCCTCTGTGTGTGCATGCATGCCCGTGCTTTTATTAGCACGCTTGTAGGTAACATTCCCGAATCAGCAGCAAAGCTGCTGTGACACTGGCTACGGAAACATATACCAATTGTTTCTGTTTGGTCACGGCCTTGTAAAAAAGGAGGAAAAAAAAAAAAAGCTGAACTAAATCCTCTTCCACTTCAGAAGCAAATAAAGAGGAAATCAAAATATTTTAGTATCAAGGCTTGCTTTTCTTCAAATTTTCTCCTACTCTTAAAAACCAGCCCAGCAAAAAGAACTATCCAGAGGGAAGGAGTATTTTCATACGATGAGCCTGTTAAGCTATCTGAGTGAGGATTCAGTGATCCGGTTATTCGGGCCATGTTTTCTGCTGCTGTAACAGTCACTGAGGGAAGAACATTGCTGTGAGATTTCACTGCCTCTTCTAGCTTCATCCTCTGCTTGGACTGGATTTTTTGGATGAGCTCGGTGTAAGTATGAAGGCAGATAATTAAATGGCCATATTTTAAAAAAGCTTTCTCAGGATCAGAGGGAGGCTTCTCAGGAGCAATGACAGGGCACAAGTTGTCCTACCCCAAAATGTCAGGAAGCAGCAAGCCGTCTGTCTTGGGGTGTCCCTGCCCTTGGCTGGCAGCTGGGGAGGACACGGGTCTAGCAGGCACAGAAGTAATTCTGAGAACCTGGTGCCTAATGAGCATGTAGCTTGCATCTCCCTGATGCAAAATTACTCCTAATGAGAACCCCTGTGCTGTGATGGGAAAGTGCAGCCCTTGATGGAAAGCACTTGAGAAGTCAAAGGTGTCAGTGTGGCCCATTGGGGAACACCTGCTGACACTGACCACGAGGTTTTTGCACTCTTCTTCTTTCTTTTGCACTTTTTCTTCTTCTAAGGTCCAGGCAGGGTAAGCTGCCCGTTGAACTCAGCACACCAGCCAGGAGACCTCACGAATTCCCTTCGTCCCTCTCCCTCTCCTACTTCCAAGGCCAGCAATTTCAAAAGACGATAAACAAACCACAGGCTCTGCAGTCTGTAAGTGAGCACCAAACTGTTCCTTCCCCGGGCTGATTTGCTTTTCTGCAGAATCTCCCCCTTCTGCCCATCTGTCTGCTCATGCCATTTGGCTGCAGACGAGCTCTTTGCTGTGCTAGCAATGTGCCGGGGATAACAACGCCCGAGCTCTGATTTAGGACATTGGGAAGTGACCAGGGTATCTTCGTGGTGATATATACACCAACTTTTGATAAAGGACGAGCTAAAACTGCCACCGAGTGTACCGGGTAGTATATTCTCATTGATTCAACGTGCTTCTGTCTGACAGCCTGTCTTACAGCTTCCACCGTTAACCTTTGTGGCATGCAGCACGTTTCTGCTCTGTACAATGCCTTCTTCCAATTTTCCAAGGCCCATTACGTTCTGCTCAATGCATGTAGTTACACCCAGAGCAATGCTGAAAACAAGGGAGATGCACACACTGTATGCTCTATAAAAATATTTACCTCCTGCTTCTGGTAAATATTGTTCTGCCTTCCTGTATCTTTTTCTGCTGGTGTTCCTACTGCATTGTCACTCTGCTTATCAAATGTGATCCCATTTGCACGCCAGCTTGCTTAATTTCCAGTTTTAATCTGCTAAAGAGCGTTGAGCTAACTTATTTCTCCCTGTGTTTCCTCCTAGATATAGTCCAAAATATTTCTTCTCTTTTCGACCTGCAGCTCAATAATTCTTATCCTTCCAAGTAAAAGATTGCTGGTTGTCCTGAAATAATTGATTTTCTAGTGAGATCTTCAAAAGTTGTATTTTCTGACAGAAAATCTTTACCTTCCAGTGCACCGTCCTGTGTGCTTCCCATGTCCTGTGTGCACGGGGAGGAGGAGAAGAAGGTCCTAAGGGGTGTTGGGGTCTTTATGGACCAGGAATCCATCTCTGCTGCTGGGTATGACTTGTGTCCCACCATGGCCATCTCCTGTGCCTCAATGTGCTTCAATGCAAGCAACGAGAATAAATAAGTGAAAAAAGTGATAAAGCTGGGGATGGCCCAGCCTGTCTTCTGCTCTGTGTAAGCAGGGGGGTTGGAAGTGGGTTAGGCCCTTGGGTAGGGGCTCTAATACATGCAGCAAGGCTTAGTGGTCTCAGTTTGTTCATGATGAGAGGGGTTGAAAATATTTTTGAGAGCTTTATTTATATGTCAAAGCGTGGAGAAAATCCACCTACCTGGTTAGGTTTTGTTTTCTGTTGGCTCTGTATTCATATTTTTGGTTACTTCTGCTGTTGGGAATGCCCTGGGATTGCTGTCTCTGCAGGCTTCAAATGTCTGATGTGGCTCTAGGAAAGCAGTAATGCCAGATGTGAATTCGTATGGTCAGTTGGAAATTGATTTGGGGAAGATAAAATACACCAGCAACACATTCCGACAGTTCATCTAATGGCTGTGTGTTTACACGCTTCTATATCTTGATGCTCTTGTTTTTCTCTAATTGGTGTTTCTTTTTTCGCAGAAGCAGTGAAACAGGGCATTCTTGTTCTATATTTACTAAGTTATGCTTATTAAAAGGAATGTAATTATGGGAAAATAAGAAGAATCTGAAGAAAAACCTGATTCAAATGATGGCCCAGGGCAGAATTTCTGGATGAGATCAAACAAACCCTCAACTTGGTCAAATGTTTTTTCCTCCTTGTGATTAAATTCTTTCTTTTGTCTCTTACTGGATGGGGAGTATTCTGAAAGATACTGCAAATGCTACCTGCAATTTTTCTACCTTTCCACAAAGCCTTGGAATTCTAATGGTTTTAGGAAATGTTTTGTTCTTAGTCTGCTAGCAAGAGAAGCAGAGCCTGCTTCTGGTTTTGCTGTTGGGCTGTGAGATTATTTGGTCCCAGCTGTGGATGCAAATGGATGACTGGGGTGCTGGATGTTCTCCCAGGATCTCCAACCCGAAGCACTTCCATGTCTATCACCTTATCAGTAAAATGCTCACAGTAATTCCTGCCTCTTTTTTGTGAAGAGTTTGGAAATCTGTGGTTTTGTTATTAGCTAACTGCCTATCCTTGTCCAAGCACTGCAGCTGGAGGCCAGTTACACTATGGTTACACTAGGTGCTAAAAAAAAAATACCAACCACTGGTCTCTAGCCCAAAGCATTTCATCTAAAAGGATGATGGCTTAACAGCAGGGTTTAAAGGGCGATGCTTCATCCTGTCAGCCTGCTCTCCTTCTTGCTGTCCACGGTTAAGATCTCTGTTCAGCAGCGGAGCTTTGAGGAGAATTATCTGCACGGATGCTGCCTGGTGGGAGGCTGGAAGGGTTGCGAGCCCTGCTGGTCCTAAACATAGACCTGGGGGGAGGCAAGGTGAACGCTGCCGAAGCTGTTGTCACATTCTCTCTTGGTTCATGCTGGTTAGATGTGGCTGCATACATCCCTGTGGGCTCTTCAGCAGGTAGCAGTGCTTGTTTTGGGTGGAGAAAGTGAGGGGAGGTTTGTTTCCACACGTAGTTTTGGCTGCCTGGACACTGACGGAGATGGAGACAATTCCTTCAGCCCGCTGGAGGGGGTGTAAGGACGTGGCAGGGAAGGGCAGGCTGCTACAGGCACGACCATCAGAGAAGGGCATAAATAACTTGCCCTTGATGCTACCAAGCCCAACCCACCCCAGACATTTCCTTTGGCTCCCAATTCAGGAAAATTTTGCTTTATTTCTGCCAGTCCTGTCTATATCGAGTAACACTCGTCTTGCCATCTCTGAGGGCATCTCTGATTCTTTTGCTCCTGTAATTAGAGCTGATTTAAGGAGTGGGGGAGGTTGCCTATTTTCCTGTGCTGGAAAACACAATTTGTTGACTGGAGCTATTCATGAGCTCACGCCACATCGGACTAATAATTTTCAGCAGAAAGAGCTAAACATTTTGCACGACTCCAAATGATATGATTGCACATACAGGGGCTGTGAAGGATGGGAGGGGGGGAGGAAGGCATTATTTCCATGAGAAAGTGGTTTATTTTCAATAGACGTGAAAAGAACATTTTTAGCTGCTTCAGTTTTGGCTGGCATATCAAAATAATTGTTCTGCACCGAACTCAATTTCTAGTGCTCTTTGCTGCTGTACGATAACCTATTTGAGCTGCCATTTGGGGCAATTTGGAGTTGAAGCTGGCTGCGAGGTGAACAGCAAGCCTTGCAGCAGCAGTCCCAGGCTTTGGGGTGGCAGATGAGTTCTGTCTGTGGCTCGTGGGGAGGAGCTCTGGTTGTGACCTCCCGTGTAACCTTGGGGATTATTCCACGTGCTGCTGGCTGCCTGCAGAGGAGGGTGATGCCAATGCTGCTGGCAGTGGGGTTGCTGGGTGTGTGGAGCCTGGGAATTGGCTGGCAACTGGTTCAGCTGTGACCCCAGTGCTGAGAACTGGTCCTTTCATCCCTCTCAAGCAGCAGGTCACAGCCCCTTTGCTGCCTTTCCCTATTTGCCATCCCTCTGGGGAGACTCGGAGGGGGCTGCTGAGGCTCCTATACAGCAGCAGCGAAGCTGGGAAGGGAGGATATGGGGGAGGCAAGCAGGGAAACAGAGCTGGAAGCCGGTGACCCCATCTGACCCGGCGTGCTGTGCCTCCAGAGGCAGATCACTGCGGATCAGTGATGCTCGGCAGCTCTGTCAGCAAGCCCGAGCCGCTGGGGTGCTATTTCCAGGGCTGATATACGCTCAGGCTGCTCCGCTCCGTGAATTGCTGAGACATGGATTCCTGACAGGCACATAGCAAAAGGGGAAATTAGCAATGGATAAAGTGAATTAAACATAATAAAAATAAAAACGTCCAGCCGGAGCATTCATCTATTATACGAACAGCTTTTCAGCTCGGGGAATAGTTGAGGCGGAGAGATGTTACATAATGCAAAAGGCAGGGCCTGGATTGAAGGGAAGAGCTCTTAAGGTTGTCTGTTAGCAGGCTGCTAGCATTGGTACTGAATAAATTGGGGCCAATGAGAGCTAGCCAGCAGCACAGATGACGGGATGGCTCTTGGCACTGGGCTTGGGCACTCAGCCCCTTGCCACTTGATTTGGGAAGGCGAGATTATCTCAGCAGGAAGAAATGGGAATGAGTCTGAGACCGAGGGCTGCTGCCCACAGTGATTTTTGGAGTCTGCTTTTCAATTAGGGAGAGAAAGGGAAACCAGAGGATGTCTGAAGTAGTTGTGATTCAGTGAAATGGAGGAGGCTTTGAGATGGACTGGCTGGCACGGGAAGCTGAGGATGGAGCCTGGGGCAGTGGCACACACCCTGACACCTCCCTTTCCTGGAGAACAGGGAACATTTAGTGTTCTAGGATTGCTTTCTGTTCCCCAAAGCTCTTCCTCCTTCAAGATGTTGCTCTGGTTTTGTGATTCTTTCCTCCCATTTACATCTGAATGTTGAACAAGTTCAACCCCATCTTTTTTCCCTTTGGCACAATGTGGACATTCGGTATCTCTGGGTCTGTCCGGCTCCTGCCACTGAGCTACATGCTGCCCTTGACCAAGGCATTTCTGTTTTATTTTCCTTTAAATGGCAGGGTCATCTCCTGAGACAGATATACACAGTCCCCAGGGCGTTGGGGCTTTGATCTTGTCAATGTTCTTTTAACAAAACCTGACCTTTAGAGTTATGGATGGGAAGAGAAGAGCCCTCCCCAGCCTGGCTGCTGGAATAACACGAGCTACAGAGCTTTCCCCAGCGACGGCTGGCGTGGAGGGAATGGTTTTGCCCTCCCACATAAGTGAGCGCTCTCAAACCACCTACTTGCAGCCTATAATTTTGCGCCCATCTTAGTTGTGCTTTGGCTGAGATTTATGGCACGATACGAGTTTATTTTGTGTAGCATCTTTTATACAAACACTGTTCCCTGGACTCCTCTCGGCGGCAAATAAAATGAGTCAGTGCAGAGTATAAATTAGAGGAAGCGGTGGTTTGGAGATGCTGGCCAGTGAAAACACGCAAAGTATCCAGTCATGATTGGCAAATGAAGGAGAGAAAAGCTGAGGGATGGGGAAAATCTGGTGGAGGTGTGTGCCTGCAGCCGGGGGGAGAGGAGGGCCGTGGCACTCCTCCAGGAGCTTGAGAGCCGGAGAGGAGCAGCACTGAGCTGGTGGAAGCCACTCTGAAGATGGGGAGACATATGCTAGCTGCGTGTTGGGTGCTTTCCTAGGGTGCTGCAAGACACAGCACAGCTGGAGCCTGTCCGCGTGCTGCCTGGCATGACGTCTGTTTCTTGGTGGCATCTCGGACTTGTAATTTCTTTCTTTTTTTTTTTTTTTTTTTTTTTTTAAAAAGGAAAAAATAAATTGACTTGCCATTGATTTAAAAGTGCTCTAGGGAAGCCCCACCTCGGCCAGTAAAACCTCCTTTCTATAAAACCTCCATTATATGGATCAGGCGCTTTGCTTTCCAAGGCCCTTAGCACTGTCCCTCTCTGTCCCTCAGGTGTCCTGGTGGCAGTGCTCCCATCCTTCGGTGTGAAGGGCAGTGCTGGACCTGCCCTGAGGCCAGAGGCATTGCCCCAGGGAAGGATCAATCCTCCTGGGCTCACTGTGCGCCTCTGAGCAAGGCACAGCCAAGTGGCAGTGTACAAATGTAAAATAATGAGGTAGCAGCAGAGAGTGTCTGGAGCAAGCAGGGAGGAATGAAGATGGATGACTGTAGCTAAGAGACAATTTGAAAAGGGATAAATACAGGCAACAAGTTATTCACCACAGCAATTTGTAAAGAGTGCTGAAAACCTTCAGACAGGATTGTTTCACATCACCTCTTTTTCTATTTGCAGCCTGACAGTTCCCGTGTAAATGGTGCTGATTGATGGCTGCGAACCAGTCCCTTAATCTGTTCCTCTGGTATTGATTAGCTCCCAGCATCCAGGCCTGGGGTGCTGGAGGCTGGCTGGGAGGCTGAAGCCCCAGAGATGCTGGAAGCAGGGTTATGAGGTGGGAGCCTGGCCCTGGGGTTCCCTGAATAAGTCCTGTGGGGCAGGGGAAGGTTACTGATAAGGAACTGTCCCTCCGTGGCTAAAAATTAATGGTGTGAAGCACAGGGAAGGGTGAGCAGGAGATGGAGCATTTCCCAGTTCTCCAGTTGGGATCTGCACCGACTCTTCCATCACTTGGTCTTTTTGTGCCTTGATTGCTGGTGTGTGGGGTGAAGCCGTGTAACACCCTGACGTCCCAAATACACTTGTTGGAGCGCGTTAGGCTGGGATAATGAAAGGGAGGCAGCACCGTTTGGAGCGGGGAAGTGAAGTGTAGCAGCGAGGACAAAATGCAATTACCTGCTCTGGGAGCTGGCTGTAGCACCTAAGTTAATCTCCTGACAAATTACCTTTGGATTTTTAATTAATAGAAATGCACAAGAATCTTAGAGGCTGAAAGGAGCTTGTTTTCCTTCATTTCTTTTAGTTACCCCCGATGTAGACAGCACCTTTCCAGCAGCAAGCCCTTTTCTCTGTAGTCCATGTGGGCCAGCCTTGAGCCCAAGAGCTGGGAACTCGTTCTGGGAGCCTTGTTTTTTTTCCCCTGTCGTGGCTGTGGCCTGGGCTGAACTTCTTGTGTCGGATCCTAGGGCTGCGAGAATCACAGTCAGCACCAGTATAGCTGGAGCAGCTGGGGAAAAGGCAAAAAAAAAATGATGTGCATGAAGATGTATTTAATTTGATTCAGCGTTTTCCTCAAGGAAAGAGGGGAAACTGCTGTGAGCAGTGAGAGCAGGCAGGAGCTTTGTAAAATGAAGACAGAAAAATTGAAATAGGTATTCGAAGAATCCTTACATCAGCTGGGCAGAGGGGAGAACTGTCCCATGTTAGGAGGACAGCGATTTTCAGTCAGCACTGCTGGTAGAGGCTGGAGTAACTCTAGCTAAAGGTTCTGTGGCTGGAAACAATAAAACAGATGATGCTATCTTCAGAGAAATTGCAGAATTGTCTCCCAAGTGCTTCATTGACCTCATTCACAGACTCTTGGAATGGGTTGTTACACTGCAGAGCGAGCAGATCCAGCCCCTGCTGTCCCAAGATTTGCTTGTATTGTGGAGACCTGCAGATTTCTTCTTTGCTGTCACTTCCACACGATGCAACATGATTTGGGATGCAGAAGTCCCTGTCAGTCCGGTCACCTTGCCCTTTGCCAGGAATGTGACTCACTGCAGGAGCATCTGGCTGTGACTCAGCGCTGGGATAAATCCAGGCCTCCCCTCTGTCCTGCAACCAGCATGCGTCCCCTGGTGCTCTGAGAAGAGCCAGCCTGGTACAAGTTGTGCTTCGGGCATCTCCAGCAGGTGCCCGCTTCTCCATGACAAGAGAATTCAGGCAGTTCTTGAGCAGCCTTTGAACACGGGGCTGTGTCATACTGAAATCAGTGCAGTGGCTTCAGCACAACTGCGATTTTGAAAGCAATCTCAGATTTGGAAGTGTTCCTCTAGCAGGAGCAGCCATAATCTAAGTAAAGTCTTGAAAAAATGGGCAGCACTGCAGAATGTCCTGGCTGAAAACTGGTCAAAAACACGCCTTCACCAAAGAACTTCTTCAGAAAACTGCAAATATTGTGCCCTCCACATGAATCAGACCATGTAGAAAGAGCAATATGCTCAGCTGAGCTCATCTTCAGTGTGTCCAGGCCTTGCTTTTCCTATAAAATCATCCCTTGGAGGAAGTTCCTCCTCCAGTTAAGTTCTAGAAGTGCAGGTCCTCACTTCATCTGAACTCCTCCTGTCCTTTGAAGGCTGATCTCCAGCCCCAGCTCCACCTGGGGTCTGCCTCTTTGCCAAACAACAAGAACTCAAACCTCTTCAAGCAGCATCAGGACCTGGGTTAGCATTCCTGAGGTCCTCTGCTGTACCAGGTGCTACCTCGGGGGCATTTCCTGGCCGTGGGCTGTGCAAGGAAGAGCTGTGACTTTTCTGGGATGTGGGGTGGCAGGCAGTGACCTTCAGGGCCGTAGTTTCTTTATTTCCACCAAAGAGCTTAACTAGGCTTTTATAAAGCAGTGAGATTTCGGAGTGAAAAATTCCGGCTCCCCTGCTGGGAATGCTCATGAATATTAAAAATCAAATAAAGCCTGAGTGAGAATTGTCCCCCAAATTTGCCTCTCCTGGTTCTGTCTTCAGAGCCTGCTGCTGATGCTGTTACCCCGTGGAGGAGGCCTGTTGTTAACTAGTGTTATGTGCAGACAACATTTATCTCCCCAGTTTCTCTCCCCAAAATGCCTTGGTAGGAGGACATGGTACTGTGGTGTGGGGCTTTGTGCAGCTTCTCCATGGCCAAGAGCATTCTCCCTGCTCCTCCTGCAGCCAGGGGCAAGGTGGGACCTGGGGGCAGCGTTCCCGTGGGCTGGTGGAGAGGTTGTCCTGATTTTGGAGGCCTTGGGAAGGAGAAGTGTGCATCTGGGAAGGAGAAAGTCCGTGATTTCCTGAGCTCCGTGCCAGTTTGTCTCTGTATAAATATATATAAATTGTACTTTGTTTCTTTTCCCCACTCCTGGAAGCCTCCCAGAAATTCTTGCATCGATGGAGCTTCTGCAGGAACCCAAAGTACCGAACATATGTGGAGGTGGGCTTGGTGAACGTGGGGAAAGTGAGGAGAGCCAGAACAGGCTGGGGTCCTGCTGCCAGAGGCAGAAATCCTCTGCTGGGGCACTGCTGCAGCACTTGGGGCAGCAGCAAGGGGGCATCCAGGATCCCTTTCAAAACTGTAGGCTCCCAACAAGTCCCAGAACAGCAAGGTTGTGTTTTGGGACTGCAGCACAGCCCCTTCTGCAGGTAGGGTGTTAGCAGTGTGGAAGGTCTCAGGGTGGGTGGAAGCAGGAGGAGCATCCTGCTCCGTGCCACCTCTGCAAAACAACTTCAGGGTGCACAGCACTCAGCACTTCTTGCCTCTCCAGGACTTTTAGGGTCAAAATCTAAGAATCTAAACATCATTCTCTTTCCCCCAAGTCACCATTTGGCTTTGCTTAATTCACGATTGCTCCTTAGACTATTTAATTCTCTTCATTTCACTCCTATTACTTGCACGATCGTATCAATAACTCCTAGGCCCCAAGCAGTGGAAATTCTGTTCCTTCCTACAAGAAGCCTTCACTGCTGCCCTTGGCTGGTCTATCTGCTATAGGTCTCTTAATATTTCTGACATTCACATGCCTTAACTGTCAATCCCTTTTTTTTTTCTCCTCCTTTTTAACTTCTAACCATCTGTCCAGAAAAAATGCCAGGGCTGCTCCCACTGCTCCTTTCTGAGCCCGAATCCAGATTTCCTCTGCGAAGTCCTAGCTTTTCCCACAGCTAGCTTTTATCTTCCTGGAACGGCTGTGTTCCTCCTTGTTTGTTTTTGGCTTTGGCCAGAAATCCTCTCCCTGGGAAGAAGGCTGGCAAGGGGTAACAGGAGCAGGAGGCACAGGGGAGGGAAGTTGTCTGCCTGGAAGAGAGCACGCTGTGGAAATGAGTAACCTCAGAGAGCTGCGGTCTGTTACGGCAAGCAAATTGACCTTGTGTTTAAATGGTTATTGTGTGGACTCCGAGGGGAATATTGGCTGCAAATATATTACTGACATAATTAAAATGTAGTGACTGCCTGCTTCTTCTGAGTGTAACGGGCTTGCAGTGGAGCGGCAGGCACGGAGCTGTGGAGTGGGAGGAAGCCGTAGCCTCCCCTCCTCGCCTCGGTCCTTCCCATTGCTATTAATTTTCATTATGGAGGAAATGAAACTCAGCCCAGGAGACCCCCTTCGGCTCCCAAGGAGGAAAGCGTCTCGCTTTATGGCAGGAAAATGCGCTTTAAGATGCCTTTAAGCCCCCTTGCAGACCTGTTTGCGGTGCGAGCCGTAGCAGGCAGGTGGCTGCTGCTTCCCCTGGACGCAGCCCTTGTCCACCTCCAGCTTCTCCCCGTGGTGTTTCTCTCCATGCTTCAGGGCATCAGGCAGCTTCTCATTAATTGGGGTCAGGGAGAAGATTTCCCTGGGGAAAGGTTTCGCGTCCACCTGCTGTAAGGCTTCCTGCGCCTTGCAGCAGAGCCCTCGGTGCTGGCTGTAGGCAGGGAACAGACCGGGTTAAACGTCCGCCTGCTCTAACCCAGCCTGACAGTTCCAGGGCTCGAACGCTTCCCGATATCTCAGGGACATCTGTGGCTTTCAGTGCTGCCTCTGAACTGGCTGCAGACAAAATAGGAAGCTCTGACCTTCTCTAAAGCTTTACCTTTTGCGGAAATATCTTGCCAGCAAAGGTCTGAAGGAGTCTGTGCTGAGGTGTAGCAGAAATTTATCCTATGGAGTGTGAAGGCTGACAGTGGGGCTGGTTTGCTACAGGAGGCAGCTCACTGTGACCTTAATTTATTTTTTTTTTTTCCAAGTAATAACACTCCAGAGGGCAGCAGGACCAGGGAAGGAAGGTCTGTGCATCCCCAGGGTGGGGTACCCTTTGGTGCCACCAGCCTCTCCCTGCACTGCTGGCACTGCTTTGGCAGGAGACAAACATTTTCTGTGCTGAGAAACCTCAACGAGGTGGGCAAATGGGGAGAAAAGGGTTGTTCTGCTCATCTTACAGCATGGCGAAGCGACCTGTCATAGTCACGGAGGGGATTTGATAGAGATGAGCACAGATCTCTGGTGTCCCCACGCAGTGCTTTAGCCCTGAGGTCATTTCTGGTAGCACAGACGATGAATGGCGCTCCTCAGCACCCGATGGCAGATGCCTTCCCTCAGCCTGTCCTTTCTAATCTCCGGGGAAAGTGCAGGTTTCCCCGTCAGGTTCCTAATCAGGGAGCTCAGGTTTCCAGAAGCTGCTCCCTTACATCCTGCACTCTGCAGTGCTGTGGACAGGGAGTTTCAAGGGCTCTTTGAACTGCCAGCAAATAATCCCAAGGCACAAACTTGTCCTTCAGTGACTCCCCCAAGGAGCAGCTTGCTCAGAGTCAGAGCTGGCAGGAGCTTGAAAAGGAATTTTAATGGGGGCTGCTGGTTTCTTCTCAAGCAGCCACTGCCCGAAGTCCTGCTCCAGCAAAGTGTCTGGTCATTTAGGACTCATCACACCCACCCTCTGCCCCATCCATACATTTTCCTCCCTCCCCTTATGGATTTGAGTAGCCATAGCCAGGGACTGCAGCCCCAGCCAGCTAACGCTGTCTTTGGGGGCAAGCATTGCTTTTCTTTTTGTTCTCTCCCTTTCTTGCTGGCTGGCAGTTTCAGATGCAGCAGTGTCTCCTGTTGGGATTTTTTATTGACTTGGCCGAATTCACATTGCATTAGCGATGCAGCAGCAGCAGCGAAGCTGCAGCGATTCGGAATTCAAAGGCGAGTGCGTTCAGACTTTGTGAATAGCTGTGTGCCAAGCTATTCTCATCTGAGAGACGGAGCCGGGTCAGGACGGGTGGAGAAGTTGGAGGGCTTTGGGAAGGAGGGGATATGGGAGCCACCGGGGTGAAGTGGATGAAGCACTGCTGCAAAACACAAAGCACTTCCTAAATACAGCAGTCGGTGAAGGCAGTGCAGCTGGTGACCTCGCGCCTTTCTGCTGCTCCTCTTTCATGCCCTGCTGCTGTTTTCTTGCTGTGGAGAGAATGACAACAGAGGGGACCGGGTGGCAGCCAGCTCCAAGGGGAGAAAGGGTTTTTCCATAGGAGGTGGCACTGAAAGTGTTGTGGTCAAAGGACATCCCCCTGTCGGATGGAGGGGGCTGTGGGAGCAGGGCTTTCTCCATTTCTTGGAGAAATAAAATCTGCTTAATGGAAGAGGCTGCAAATACAAGCACACCTGTAGAATTTCAAGTACAAACTTCCAGATTTCTATCCAGACAGATGGGGGGGCTGGGGAAAACCAGCCTGGCTGCCTGTGAGCTAACACGGGGTGCCTAGAGAAACGAGGGGCAGCAGCTCTGTACTGTCTGGCTAGGAAGCAGAGGTCAGTTTTTCTCTTCTTTATGTGGGTTTCAGGCTGGTTTGCCCTGTAACTTACTGCGTGTGGTCTCTGTGGATCTCAGCATTCGTGTGGTTTTCCTGTGGGAGCCAAGAAACCAGCTCTTCTCAGGGACAGTTTGTGTGGGTAGAAGGATGGGGAATGGCAGAGAGCTCCCTTGGCACAGCTGGTCAGCAGCGAGCCCTGCAGGACAGCAGCAAACCCCCAAGCTGCAGTGAGCAGGTGCATCTTGTCCTGCACAAACACCATGTTCTGAGCCTGCTAACACACCAGCAGCTTTCCTTTCCATCCCATCCTTGTCCACGTGAATCCAGGCTGTGGAGCGCGCCCTGGCAAGGGAGAGGCCCCTGAAGCTTTCTTGCACGAGCTTCCCTGGACCAGGTGTGACTGACAGCCCCTGAGAGGGGAAATCTCATCTCTCTGATATTAAACTTAACCTTTCTGGGCTGCACTTTAAACAGCTGTGGAATTACACTGTCCCTCCTTTAATCGCAGGGGGGTTTAAGGTAACGTTTTTTGTTTAATGCTGCAGCTCTCTCAGATTTACTCCTAATGGGATGGAGAGGGCAAGGGAGGCAGGGAAGAGGAGAGCCCCTCTCCAGCCCCCACACACAATGGACAAATCCTCCCCAAAACTTACAGCCTCAGGAGAACCCAGCCCGTGAGCATTCTTCTCTGAGCAGTTTTTGAATGTCCCCATTTTGTGTTGGAGCCAGTTATCTTTAATTAACACTCCTACATTCTCCCTTCCTCTGGTTTCCAGACTTGCTAATATTTCTTGGATCTCATTAATGTTTTTTTTTTTTCTTTGCAAATTCACTTTTTCTTTCCAAGTCAGACATTTTAACAGATAATGAGTCTAATTTATTTTTGGAAAAGGGAAAAAAAAAAAAAAGAGAGAAAACTGACCTTCTAGGACTTGCATTGCAATTAAATAAAAAGGGGAGGGGGCTGTAAAATGTTGCCAGAAATGGCTGTAGGAACTGAAGAAAGACCCACCCATTTACCCAGTCAGTTCTCAGCTTTTTGCACAAATGGATAAATTACTAAATCCTGGCCTCTCTGCAGCAGGAGCAAGATACTCCTTGAACCCCTAGCTCCCTCAATCTGTTCCTACATCCCATCCTGGCTGTTTTTGCCACCCCGTGCCTTGAGGACAAGGTAGAAGCCGACAGGGCTGAGCGTGTATCTGTTGGCAGCACAGAAATAAGTGATGCATTATTAGAGGCTTAAAACTTTAAATACCTCACCTATAAATAGCTGCCGGCAAGGTGAGCTGGCGGCGGAGCAGAGTCGGGTGGTTCTGCCCCTTGTGTCCTGTCCTCAGGCAACCCTCGAGGTCCCTGGGGTGAGAGCTGCCTCCTGAAACGAGGCGAGGGGCTCTGATGTGTGCTGGGTGCCTGAACGCAAACAGGTAATTGTGTAAAACACAGAGCTGGGCGAGATGGGAGGGATTTTGCTGGAGATGTTTGCGGTGTGCAGCATTCAGGGCAACGAGCTCCCTGGGCTCGGTGCCTTCCCCAGAGGCCTCATTGTTGTGCATGCTCTGAATTGTGGAAGCAAAGAGCAGGAGGGGGCAGCTCATCGGGAGCAGCTCATCACCAGCTAGGGCACAACACCCCTGGGTACCTGCTGGGTGCTGCTGCAGGAGGGGCTTGTAACCAGTCCTTCCTCCAGTGGTGCTGGTGGGGATGTGTCCAGAGCAAATGCCAGCTCCTGGGGCAGAGCCACAGCTGGAACTGGAGGAGAAAAAGTCTTCATGGCTCTCTGCTGAGAACATTTTGGTCCTCAGCTTCCCACCTGCAAAGCAATGCTCCCATCCTGCTGTTCCCTTTCACCATCAGGGTGATGCTTGTGGCTGCTGCTGTTCCTCCTTCAGCGGCAGGTGTAGTGCTCCCAAGGGCAGCGTGTGGGATTTATTGCTGCCCTCAGATCTGTCTCTGAGCACAGGCATCGGGCCACCAAGTCTTTCCCACGTGGGCTCAGGATCAGGCCCAGCTCTGCAGCTGAGCCTTTGAAAGGCAAACAAAGGTAATGAGAGATGCTGCTGGAGATGCCAGCAGAAGAGATGCAGATAAAAGTTCATCGGAGGAGATTTTCAGGACCTGGGAAGGCTGATAGATCCCATTGTTTAGCCTAGGGCTGCCGAATGAGAGGTTTTATCTCCAAAACAGGCATCCGCTGCTCGTGGATGGGATTGAGTTTCTCCACAAAAGAAGCGTGCAGCGGAGGGGAGCAGGGATAATGCAGAGAGCTGTGAGGGGGGATGTCTGCATCAGCTCCAGGGGCTTGGGTTTAATGATAATTACTGACCTGGCATTTCTGCTACCAGCTGCACTGAAATCCAATGTGATAAAGCATGGGGTGGTCGGAGCAGGGGTCAGTCTGCTTTCCCTGCCAATAATGCTATGGTGGGGCTGGCTGTTCCTGCCATCCAGCTTGTCCTCTGGGGGTCAGGCATGGCCAGGGATCCTCAGAGATGCCCTTAAGGGCTGCAGACGTACCCATGCAGCACAAAAGCCTTTCCTCAGCTCCTTCCCCCACTGCTTCTCCCCATGCCTGACCCTTTCTGCATCTTAACGCCTCCATCTCACACCTAGAGGATCCGTAGTGACTTGGTGGCTCGCTGTGTTCAGCTGGCCGGGAACAGGCTCTGAGAGCTGGTGGCACGAAGTGGGGCAGCTGAGCTCTGCCCTGCTGCTGGGTGAGCCCTTCCCAGCTGCTCTGCTGCTCAATCTGTTCTCCCTCCGGGTGCCAATGCCCTTCAGATCTGCTCCTGGAGCCTACTGCAGAAGGTCTGCAGAGCTAAGACATCCTCTGAGTGCTGCGGAGATTTGGATGTCCTCCTCCCTGCTGCTGACCTGCTCCCGGAGCAATCCTGCCAGGGAGAGGCTGCCGAAAGCAGCCCTGCATCGAGGCAAAATCCCAACCTTGCTCCAGGCAGCAAAGCTTTATGGTCTCAGAATTAACGAGGAAATCACAGAGAAGGAAATGCCTGGCTGGCTGTGGGGTGGATGTCTGAGCTGACAGAGTAAACCCAAGTGTAAGGCTGGAATCAATAGCCAGGGCAGTCCGAGGAGGAGGAGATGGGATTCATTACAGGAAGGATAAAACAGATATTGCCCAACCAGCCTATGGTGTGTGCAGGAGAATTAAAGACTTTGACTCTCCAAGCACTGACAACAGAGAGGGGGATTTGCAGTAGATGAAGTCCAACCTGAACAGCTTTGTAAAGGCTTAAATAGAAAGGGGAAGACAAAATTTTCCTCTTTTACTGAGCAGTTTTCTCCATAACTTCTTTTCCATCCTCTGTAGTGCAGGGAACTATAACCTCCTGTTTTTGTTGGGAAATAAGACTTTTTTTTTTTATTTATTTTTTAAACTTGACTCCTGATTCAGCATCTAATCATTTTTTTCACTTCTTGCAATGTCTCCATCCTCCTGTTCCTCGGGTGGGTTGTCTGTGGCCACCCAGTACAATCCGTGCCTGCTCTTGCTGTGACTGCTCTGCTGAGCTTGGAATAACAAGAATACTTCCAGTGTTTATAATAAGCTTTGTATCCCAGCTGTGGGCCAGCACCTCAGGGTGTAGGAGCTGAATAAGTGATTCTTTTTTTTTTTTTTTTTGCCTTATCTGCTTGGTTTTGTGCACTTCCCAGCACAGAGGAATGACTCGTCCTGGGCTTTGCATCCTGCGGGGCTTGCTGGCCCTGATCTCATGTATAAGCTCTCAGAATAACATAACAAAGTTTGTGGTACGTGTCCTGTGCCACCATTCCAGTGCTGAGATTCAGCAAAATCCAGGGAAGTTTTTTCAGTGGGTTCCAGCTCGGGAACTTCTGAATGGGGTTGCCCCTTGTACAGGATAAGAAGTGCAGCTCTCTGTCCAAAATTATTTCATTCTGTGCAACTGCAGTAACAAATCTTACCCGCAGCCACCAAATTTAGCAGGCTCTGGTGCCCACCCCAGGAATCTGCGCTGCAGAGCAGCCAGCCCTGATGGCAGGGAGGGAGAGGGAAGCCAGGAGGATGGAAAAACGAGGAGTCAAGAGCACCGAGCAGAGGAGGCAGGCACTGCAGGGACCCATCTGTTCTCGTTCTTGATTGCTACATGCAACGGAGATGATTTTTTATTAGTGGAGTTGTCTGGGAGCTTTGCTGGGATTCCTGATGAGCTGTACCTGAAGGTTGGGTTTTGTGCAGAAAAAAACCCTGTAGTTTAGGTAGAAGCTGGCAGCTGAACAAATGTAATTCCCTCGTTGTGCTGCAGTGTCTGCTTGCTGGTAGAAAACTGGGCTGGTGCCCATCCACAGTGCATCTTCCATTGAACTGGCTGCATGGGTGAGGAGCCTGAGCAGTTTTTTTTCCAGTATTTCCTAAGCTTTTTTTCCCGAGCTTCACACCTGGTGGGTGAGACAGGCAGCTGCCCAGTGGCTCAATGAGGATACCTCTCAGCATAAGGAAAATTCTTGGCAGTGGCCTTTTAGCATCCGTGTGTCTTCTAATATTTCCATACCTATGGGTATCTGAGGAGTGTGAAGGCTTCTTTTTAGCATCTGTTGTGCTTAATGCCCTAAGAGCCTCCCATTTGGGTAAAAAAAAATAATAATTTTACAGCTTTTTCTCTCCAGTGAGGTGGGAGAGAAGAGGAGATAAAGGATTGGGGGAGCAGGGGAGAGGTGATGAATGCAGCAGTGTAAATGGACAGGTAACAGTGCACGTACAGAGGGGAGGAAGAAAATAAATGAGACATTAATCTGCTTCTGGGAGGGGTGGATGGAGTGAGGAGCTGAAAGCAGAGCTGGCCTCTCGTCTGGAGCTCTCTGTGTACCTGTCCCGAGGGGTGGCCTCATCGCCCACCTCTCATCCTTCCTGAGTGATAAATGAAAGGGGAGGGGGTCCCACTTTTTCCCTGTACACAGTATGTGCCCAGACCCCCTAGCATGCAGAAGAGGGCAGCTCAGAGCACAGAAGATGGATGGCAACTTTGTGCAGGGGCTCTGGCAAAGGGCTGTGTCAGAATGATGAATATTCTCAACACTTTAACTGACTCGAAAGAAAGTAGTGGAGAAACTCCCCCAGGCATGGCCATAGGTCAAGGAGAGGAGAAGATAGTGCAGGAACACTGAGATTAACTTCAGGGAGGGAGCCAAGGAGAGGGGGAGTTTGGCTGAGGAGCTATTTTTCATCTCCTCCTCCCCAAGGGACATTTGTTTCATGGGAGGGGGATGCCTGTGCGTCAGACACAGCAGCAGGAGTTCGAAGGAGGGTGATGTGCCGTGTTGCTGTGTGCTCCTGCTTGCAGCCAGCCAGCGAGCAGGGCTTTTTCCCCACCCACCCCACGCTGGTGTGATAGCTGGGATCAGCTGGCAACAGCCAGCTCTGAAAGCCTGGAGCTGGGCGTGATAACAAGGCTGCCTCCCGCAGCCCAGCTGATTTTTCAGCTTGGTGCACGATGCCAGCCTCTGTCCTGCATCCTCAGCCTTCAGGGCATCCTGGGGGTGAGTGCGGGGTGGTAATGTTGGGACCCAGCTCTGCAGGATGCTGTGCTGACCTGCCAGCAGTGCTGCTGGCTGAGGAAAGCTGTTGAGCTGGCTCTGTCCCTCCCTCCTGCCTTGCACAGACACTCTCACCAGCACAAACTTGACTCCAAATTCTTTTCCCTTTTTCCCTGGCATAGCAAGGAACCTGGGGCAGATTCTCAGGGGCTCATGTCCTCGCTTGAGCTGCTGAGGAGGCTTGGGTAGGGACTGAACTGGGATGTTACGGGGGGGAATTGGACTCTGGGGCTTTGCAAGAAAGGATCCCAGACAGGCAGGGGTTGGGCTTTTGTGCAGGGGAGTTGTGTTCTTTCAACTGGGCAGCACCTGGGATTTTTTCCCCTGCCGCATCTATCTTCTCTTCTCTTCATTACTTGTGTGTAGCAAGTGCTCCCCTTCCCAGGGACAGGGACAATGTGGCAGCCTCAGCTAATTGCTGATTAAATATTTCATGCTTCTGAGCAGAGAGAAGCAGAGTTACACGTGTCTTGGCGGAGCGCAAGTTCTCCCACTTTGCTCTGAAAAGGCAGCAGAGCTCCGTAGGACTCGTTGCTCCTCTGGGACCGACGATCCTACCTACACCTCTTAGGGCAAACCCCTCTGCAAGCACCAGCAGCAGCAGCTCCCCGTGCTCACGCTGAGCCTCAGGCTCCTGAAATCCTCCTTTGGCCTTTTCATTTCACAGTGGCTGGGGATGACATTTCCAAAGGACGTGGAAATCAGGTGGGCACATCCCGATGGGGCATGTGGGTTCTGTTCGGAGATAAGACCAAAACGAGCTATTGGTTTTCTGTGAATATCCCCGTGTATAACCATGCCAAAAGCTGGCCTGATCTTAGGGCTTTTCAACATGATCCTTGCACCCTCAAATCCCCGAATGTGCCTTCCCAGGAGCTTTGGGGTCTGTTATCCCAGGCCATAAGAGTGCATGGCTGAGCTGACACCAGCATGGGAAGGCACAGCACCGTGCCGTGAGCTGCTGGGGTCTCACGGGGATGACAGCACCCAGGGAACCCGGGGGGCAGACTGCCTGCTGCTTGCCGTGTATCACAGGGAAAATAATTGCTTTCTGCACCAAAAACCTGTTGGATGTGCCTGGATGGAAGCAGCACAGTCAGCACCACGAGGCGCCGAGCACACCGGGTTAGCCAGCGCGTGTTTGCTGGCGGAGCGCTGAGCGTCTAACACGAGGGCTGGGCTATGAGGGTTTTGTACCCCTGTGATGTAGCTGCCAAATGGAATTAATAATGAACAAACCCAGCCCCGCTAGATGCCGGGAAGAAGGAAGCAGCTGTTGTTTGTTTGTTTTTAATGGCTCTCAGGAACAGGAGGCCATAAACAGTTAAATTTCTCTTGACAGCTGGGGAGTGCTTTGGATGCCTAACAGCCAGCGCCGTGGGTTCCTTGGCACCTCCGCCTGTTTCCCCTGCAGAAGCTGATGTTTTGCTGCCCATCGCTTTCTTGCCTTGATCAGAGGAAGAATACAAATGACACCTTGATGATTACTCACATTTTCAAACGCTGTCCAACAGCAATAGCTGTCGCCTTTCATAACTCCACTCCGGGCTCCCACCGCCCCGCGCCGTGGCTGGCCCACAGCTCCTGCAGCAGCCGAGCCCACACGTGTGATTTCTCGCAGTTTTATTTCCTGGAGAGCAGTGGGTGAGGGAGGGGGATTTTGTAGCTGGTCAAGTCATTTCTATCTGTGAACGTGTCTGTAGGACGACAGAGATTTGAGGAGTTCCATCAGCCAGAAAAAAGCTGGGGACTGATGGCACGTGCAGCAGCTTCCCCTCCAGGCGCTCAGCGCTTCCACGTGATGGTTATCGGTGAGGAAATGTGCTGAGGTCAGCTCTGTTCGTGCTAGAAAAATGCTTTTTTTCCCCAAATTTCCACCATGATTTCATTAGGTTCCCGAAGCTGGAACAGGGCAGCGTTTCGTAGCGGGTGAATATTCTGCAATTAAGTATTTTGGGAGTCAGTTTTGTGGTTACTGAAATGATTTATGCATTAGAACTGAATTTGAGTAGTTTCGGCTGGAAGGAGGGAGGGAGGAAAGGGGTGGTGTGGGGAGCCAGGCCTGCACAACTAGTCAGGGAGCACCAAAATGGTACAGGCATGGGGCTGGCTCTGTGGTTTTTTATTTTTTTATTTTTATGTCCTGGTAGATTCAGGGTGCTGCAGAAGGCAGTCTTGGGACCGTGACTACCGTACGGCAGTATATCACAATCCAGTTGTGAGAACTGTTCAAAACAAGTTGTTTTATCCTCAAGATAACGTGATTTGGGTCTCAAGTCATGCTCCTTTCCCGCTGAAGTGTCATAATTCTGTTTTCAGAGCAGGGCTAAGTGGCAGGCCAGGTGTGCCTGGGGAATATTTCAGCCTTGGTCTGTCTTCACCCAGTTTGCACACCAGCTCACTGCAAGCAAAATGCACATAGCTGGGGGTGGAAGCCCCGCTGTGCCTTCACCTGCCTTGGGAAGTGCTGGACGAGGTGGTCCAAGCACCGCAGGTGCCCAGCTTCCAAAAAAGAGAGGGTTAGCCTCATGCTGCTGCGTGGCTTCCTCATGCACTAGAGGTAAGGACTGCCTGCCTTCAAACCGAGGTCCTCGTCTGCCCTCAGCCTCTGAGACAGCATCCCTGAGTCAGCCCCTCCTTTGACATTTCTATTCCGAAACCTCTGCTTCTCCTCCCATCTCCCGGCTCTCCTTCCCCTCCTTTTGGTTTCCTGAGCGCGCTCACCCAATTTCTCACTCCTGCGAGCAGCTGAGGCCTCTGGAAACAAATTGGAGTGTCTTTGTTCCTCGGAGGTGATGCATGGCGCCAGCCAGCTGCCCTTCCTCTGCTCCGGTGTCCGCGCACACATGCTCACACACACCTTGACAGATGGCGATGCTCTGAGCGACTGCTTCAATTTTTACTCTTTTCTATAATCCACGGCTGGAGTGCCAAATACTTTAAAGCTGCTACTGCTCCATAGATCACCCCAAAGTGTTAGAGTCCAGCGCAGTTAATAACCCTCTGGAAACGCCATCAATCAGCAGAGGAAAAACATCTAACAGCACACTCCTTAGCGCCCGGTGTGCCTGCTGCTGGCAGAGACAGATGGGGCTGCTTTTCTTTTCCCTTCTCCCTGAGCCCTATCAGAGATTTTCTGCCTGGAGTTTTAAGGCTTGGGGAGCTTTTAGGTTTGGTGGTCACCCTTTCTTCTCCCAGCCTTGGATGTGTTTTCTCTGCTCCAAGCCACCCCATGTGCTAAGGGATGAGGGGCAGGGCTGTGTGTATTACCGAGCTGAGGGTGGGATGGGGTGGGAGCTCTCCCTCAGAGTCCAAGCAGGTTTTCCTTTGGTGTTTTGGCAGAATGACCTGGCAGGATGCCTCGGGGGAAGACCTGCGATGGGCAGGGAGCTGAGACCCTGCTGCTGTGTGGTGGGACTCTTACCACTTACCAGTCTGCTGTCAGGTGCTGGTAGGGTTTGCTGGCTGTGTTAAGGCAGGGAATGTGCCTCGTTGCTCTTATTTCCACAAAATAAATCCCTTCGCCTACTCCATGCTTGCCTCCTCCTCCCCTTAGCAGGCTCAGCGTGCAGGGGCTGTTCCTGCCTACGGATGCGTGCAGTGCCTAGCACAGAGGGATTTTTATCTTTGCAGAAGCTTCTAGACCCTTCTACTCAGAAAGGATGCTTCCTTGTGGCCTTATTGCTGTTTGCAGCTCCTTCCTGTACCGACACAATTTCTCAGCTGGGTAGCTGGGTTTTCTTTCATCTGTAACAGCCGCTGTGGTCGCAGGTGCTGAATGCCACGATACACAGTTGTCCTAGCCGGAGCAGCAATGTGATGCTTGGCAGGTGATGTTGCCTCTCCCCCCGTGCAGCGTGCCTGCAAGGCATCATTCCTCTGAAAACGCTCCTGCTGTGGTGCTGGGTCAGGGTGCAGGATGGGGGAACCAAGCCCCTCTTTCTGTGTACCGGTATTCCAGCAGCACTGCTGGGTCCCACCAGAGGTCAGGATGCTGGGTGCTGCGCTCTGGGGCTATGATGAGAGAACCACGTGTGAAAAATAAGTCACAGTGTGGAAAGGGATCTTGTTTGGGACAAAATGAGAAGCAGAAGGTTTAGGTCTGGTTTTACTCACAGGGTACGGGCCCCTGTTTTGTTCTTCACCAGCTCCCAGGTGTGCCCTCTACCCCAGCTTCCCCCATGTTCACCCAGTCAAGGGAAGGCTGCCATGCCCCGTGCCTTCCCCCTAGCTGCTGGAGGACATTCCTCTCCTTTCCCCAGACCTGTTTCTGAAACTCTGGCAGGCCAGATGGGGCATGCGCAAGGGAAAGAACAGCTTGGCTCTCGCTGTGCCTGAGGAAACAAGCGTTGGGCAGATTGTGGTGGGAAGTGAGAGGCTGAGCAGGTGACCCCCGCCGCAGCAGCCTGTTGCTCTCCTCCTGCAGCATATGATACCTGCTATGCCAACCTGCTCCTTCCTCGGAGGTAGGTGCAGGGGCCAGATAGGTGCAGGACAGCTTCAAGTCCTCTGCTGGAGAACGTTTGCAAATCTCATTAAAGGGTAGAAGCAAGCAGGTGGCAGCACAGACCTCAACTCTTACCCTTTGGACAAGGTGCTGGCCCGGATCCTGATGCTCCTGACCTTTCTTTCCTCACACGTTGCTTTGCTCCCCGTTCCCTTTGTAGCTGTAGCACCCCATCAGTTTCCTGCTCTCATCCTGCTTTGCTTGTTTCCTGATGGGTTAACAGCATATTAACATGCTGCCTCGTAGCAGGATGTTTGGGATAGCTCCGAGTCCATCCTGAATTATTAGAAGCAGATTTTATTGGCCACATCACATTGCTTCTCTCATTTCCTTTTGGCTCCTGTAATGTTCGCGGGATGTATTGTTCATTCACCTTAAACAGCTGCGTGTAAAAGACCTCCAATCTCTTTAAGTACTCGCTATTGAAAGCCAACAGGACCCCAGTGATACGGAGCTGGATCCGCAGATCATTGTGTGCAGTATAAATAACTACAGAGCTAAGCCACTTAATTAAGCACTGTGTGCCCGGTAGCAAGAAAGCCCCGTGCTGTATCATAGTGTGTGTACGAGGTGATCAAAAAATCTATATCAAATACCAAAAAAATTCCTCAGGATTTATTGAAGTGGATGTAGTCTCTATGCTAAATGGCATGGCCTGGGCTCCTTGAAGAGCTCAGGAGGGAATATTGCCTTGTCCAGGGCCCCTTTCCTCCTATCCCCATCCCGTACTCTTTCCAGGCAATATTACGTGCTGGTCTGAGCAAATGCCTGCAGCATCACCTAGGAGGCTGTGCTGGCACCAGGTAGACAGGCTGCATTGCTGCTGAGTTGGTTTTGTTTGTTCTTAAATATGGGAAAGGAAAGGGTGCCGAAGGAGCACTGACAGGGTTGCCGTTCCCTTTTCTTGAGAGCCTTATCCTACAGCAGTTGCTGGCGTTGAAGCCAAGGGTTGGTTTCAATTACAGCCAGTTTCTGAGGCAGGGACACTAAATCCAAACCAGCTCCCTTGGATCCTTAAACCCTCCCCACCGTCCTGGCCCCATGGCTGATCTCCTGCTGCAGTTTTCCAGCTGTTCCTGCCCTGCTCTGGCATCTCACCTCCACCTGATGCTGAGGTATCCTGAAGCAACTCTACCATAACATTCAGGATCTGAATCCAAACCCCACAATTTATTGTCTCTGGTACCTGACTGGCCTTGACCCTTGTGATCCTCAGCTGAGATGAGAACTGAGGCTGTCAGTCACTTTTTGAGAACAACTTTCTTGTCTAACTTTGCTGCTTCTCAGTTCTCTTGGCTCTAGAGAATTCAAGCCTAAACTAAGGCACGGGCAGTGTCGCTGATGCTTTAGCTCCTTTTTCTTGTGGCTGACAGCACTGCAGGCCCATCTTGGTGAGATATTCTCATTTAACAGTTTTAAAACCAACATAATCCCAGAAAGAGGCAGGAAATCCTGGACCAGTCACTTTACCTTTTCCCTCCTTGCTTGGTCTCTCTGTAGGTCTCCACCAATTCTACACTACAGCTCCCCTTTCCCAATTTCCCAAGCCAAGTACATGAAAACCACTCTTGGTTTAGTACCGAGTTGTGCTTCTAACCAACCTGTTAGATTTCTCTTTTGTCTTTACAAAGGCGGAAGAGAAGTGGCTGAGCATCTAATGCACTTGTCTGTGTCGTTACGAAGTAACCATAAATAAAGCAGATAGTAAAAGCAGTCTTTTTTACTGTCTTCAAATAGTGACAGGAGCTTCCTGGAAAATTACCTTTTTTCTTTTTTTATTTTTATTTTTAGTACAAGTTAAAAGGGTTTGATATTTCTCGACATCTAATAAACAACCACTTTCTCCTCATTTTTCCATCCACTGAAGTAGGAGTAATGAATGCATTTTATTACTGTCTTGAGAGAAGACAAAGTATCAGGGATCTAAAGCTTTATGCTTTCGTGTATGGAAGGAGACGTGGAATAGGGGCAGGCATCTTCTTCCATTCCTGTAGTCTGGCTGCTGTCGGGGAGCTGTGCCTGACAATCCCCATTTTCCATCCTGCCTCGAGAATGACTGAAACCAGTTTGTGCCGTGTTGTTCTCCATTGAAAATGGAACAAAGTGAACAAGCGCTTTTGAGATTTCCCTGCAGCAGAGGATGCTGAATATATAAATACTTCAAGATCCAGAAAGTGCTGTCGTGATAGCCAATTAGGCTATCAGAAAAGAGCCCTGGGAGAGAGTAGAAAGGAGGCAGGTTTGGAGAGGGGAAAACGGGTGTAGCTTTGACACAGCTTCCTTGACTTCACTACCGATGAGTTTCTTCATCCCTTTGTGCCTCAGCTCCCCACCTGCAAAGCAGAAATACTGTTTCACGTACGGCATTTAAAAAGGCTGCATGTCCCTGGATGAATTTCCTTTATCAACCATTTCTCGGTAACAATTTCTCAATAAACAGTCACTCGGGGTGTGCTTTGAGGCTTTTGTCAGCACCAAGCAGGATGCTTCAAGGAGGAGGAGGCTGCAGCGCACGCCGAGCCCCCTTCCCTGCCTGCAGCTCCCACCTCCCTTGGGAGAGAGAATTGGTGGGAAGAGAAGAATAGGAGCTCTCACAGCTAAGAAGGGTGAAGCAATTCTGCGGCAAAGGTTACTTTCTTTTCCTAAATGGAAATGTGTTTATGAGCTGAGAAAAATGATTTCAGGCAGCTCAGTTCAAGGGAAAAAAAAAGAGAGAATAAAGGGATCGGGTGAAAAGCAAGTGTTTAGGGTTACTAAAGGTCTGGAGAAGCCATAATCACTGAATACAAAGTTCAACCTCATTTCTTTCCCCAGGGCTTGTTGAATGAGGCTATCAGGGACTCCTCGTAGAGCTCGCAGATGCAGAGGTTTTGCCCCGCTGTGGAGGAGCACCAAGCTTTGGTGCTTGCTGAAGGTCCCTGGCTGTCATTCAGCGTGGCATCAAAAGGAGGCAAGGCCCTAAATCATGGTGTCACTTTGCTGCTAGCTCGGTGCCAGGTCCCACCCTGGGAATGGTTGCTTTCTTGTGTGATTGTTAAATCCATATTTTAAAGGTATTTAAGGTTCTGCCCTGTGCTGCCCTGCAGGCCAATTGCTGTGATGGAGACTGGGTTTGGGTTAGCCTCTGTATCCACCCTCCTCTGAGCCCCCTGGGATGCCAACAAAGGTCCCTAAATAATGTACATGAGTGCTTTTATTAGCAATTGATCTTAACTTGGGATGAGGCATTTTATAGGATTTATTGTCACTGTTTCTGACAGAAATCAGACAGCGCAGCTGAGGCCTGCACTACAGGTGCTGAACCACAGCAGGAAAGAGCCTGCTCTGTTTTAGGGTTGGTGTCCTCTCTTTCATAGCACCACCTTGAATTTAACGAGTGCAGAAAGCTGCTGGCATCTTTCCTCTCCACTTCAAGCCCTTCTCGTGCCCACCCCAAGGAGGCAGGTGGCACTTCTGCCCAAGAGTGACACTTTCAGAGAATGAAGTGACAGGTTACGAATGCACCAGCAGGCAGCTGGGTCGAACGTTAAGGCAGGGCTGTGCTTCTCCATTTAGGAGCAGAATGGATGTGTGCAGGGGCATCGCTGGAGATGGGCACAGCAAGGAGATGAGTGACCCCTTGCCCTGCAAGCCAGCGGTTATTGGCGTCTGTTTAGTGCTGTGCATCCTTCCAAGCACCAGTGTTTAGGGATCTGCCAACTGGTAGCATGAAATACCCTGGAGAAAAGAGCGTGGACGTGCAGCAGGACATTTGTCGTTGCAGTTAACCGAGGGGCTCGTGACTTGGTCTCTATTCACAGGAGAATTTTTGCTGCCAGGGAACCATAGATCTGCTGGCTGAAACTGTGGATTAGGCTAATAGGAGCTTAGTGGGAAATCAGGAGGTGAAAAGGAGCAGGAGGGCTGAGAAATTAGATCGTGCTCCCCAGGGCTTTGGTGCCAGGCTGGGCCCTGCAGAGCTCAGTGACGTGAGGCCGTGTGCTCGCCAGGATGCCAAGGAACGGATTTGGTCCCAAAGCAGTGCCACGGGGGCTGTGGGGAGGGAACGGCGAGGAGAGGATGGAGATGGGGCAGGGAGGACAGTTTGCAGTGCTTTGCTGCCTCAGGTTGGGCTGCGATGAGGCAAAATGTGAGGGCTGGGGACCTCTGTAGGAAAGCAGCAGCCCCGCTGCCCGCTGAGTTCAGGGCCTGGCCTGGCACTACTCGCTGGGCCGTGGGTGTCTCACCCATGGTGTTCTGCTCTCGTTTTGCCTTGAGGAGCAGCAATTCTAGCTACGGCTTCATACGTGCTCCAGCCTCGATCACTATGGTTACTGGTGCTCCACCAGTGCCCTGGGCTCCTGTGGACATCAGCCCTCCATCACATCAAGCTCTGCATCCAGAGTCACAAATGGCCTGCACAGACAAGGGTGATGTTGATTTTTTTTTCTCCCAGTAGTTTATGGACCAAGGAGAATTAAGTGACTTACCCGGGATCTTGCAGGGCTTAGTGGCAGAGCTGGGAATAAGCCTAGACCTCCTGCTCCCCCTCCAGTACCTCCAGCTCCTTTTTCTTTGAGGAATCACCCAAGAGCGCAGGCTGATGTGCTGAGACATGAGTAGGTTATTGAGCAGCCAGCTGCAGACACGCAACCCACCCTGCCAAACCCCTCCTCGTGTCTGAAAACCAACCTGACCTCGATCCACCAGCCCCTCTGCTGAAGGAGGTGCTGGGGAAGGCTCGGTTTCCAAGCCCAGCCTCCTCCTCTGACGCCGTGGCTTTTGTTAAACGGAGCGCTTAAACACATCGCTGCGGATAAGCTCGGCGGGCTCCTGGAGGGACAGGGCTGTGGCAGCTCAGCTCCCTTCCCGGCTGCATTGCAGTGACATTTGTCAGGCCGGTGTCACCCGGGGCAGAGCCATGGCTCCGTGCTGCTCTCCTGGCCACTCTCCCACCACGACCACGGGCTGCAGCTCCCCCAAGATGTTGGCCTGCAGCCTGTAGGACCAAGCTGACATGTCAAGCTAAATAAGTTCAGGGGCTCCTCGTGCTTGGTAATTCGATGGGGTGACCTTGGAAGCCACTGGCGGGAGGGCAGGAAGCTGTTCCAGCCTGACAAAGCAGGTTTTCTGGGTTGGCTGGCTAAAACAGTGTGTTTCTCCCCAGAGCAGCCTTGAATAACCTCTGTACTGTCTCCTTGAGTTAAGTCAGCCCAAGCAACATCCCCCACTGGTTCGTCTCCATCCCACTGCTGGCGTTTTCCCTTTCACAGCTTCTGTTGGTGACGGCCCCGCTCGGTGCTGCTCCGCTGGCACGGCGCTGAGCTCTCACCCATGCTTCCCTCCAGCCAGGAGGAGCCCCAGGGTACGGCGAGGGACATGCCCTGATTTTAGGAGGTGCCTGTCACTCTGAAGGACAGCTCTCTTGGGGTGACAGCCTTCTTCCTGCAAGTCCTCTGAGGCACTGTGCAGTCTGGAGCTTTGTTTTTTCTCTCTCTTTCTTTTTTTTTTCTTCTTCTATAACACTCCCTGAGCAAACTGAATGCATAAAGAAGAACGTAGATGGTGAAGATTATCTGACGTTACCTCGTCTCCTTTATAATCCTGTTTGCAGGGATGTGTTTGAATATTTAACAATAGATTAAATTATGTTTCCTTTTCTTTCTGTTAATGAGGTAACCAGAAAAAGCAGCGCCTCTGTTGACAGTGCTAAATTGAGAAGGAACAGACAAATATCCAAGTACATTTTCCCTTTTCCTTCATCTGTGGTCTTCATCACTGGAGGATTCTTGCTCATACATTCTGCTGCAGGAGTCATTTGGGAGGTCAGGGACCTCGTTCCTCTGTCCATTTCCTTGGGTAGGCAGCAACAGGAGTTTTAGAGAATAGCTATGGCTTGGGAATTAGAGTTAATTATGTTTTGGGTGGATCTCTGTACCTCCCTCTTTCACCTTCACCTTTCATAACCAGCCAAGGAGATTTCTAGCTCTGAGTAGTTATTTAATTGAGTGTCAGAAATGTTCAGAGGGGACCATCAGAAGTATTTAAAATAAAAAAGAAAAAGCAGAAAAGTGATGCTATATAATCTTGAGTAAGCTCCATCTGTCATATCTGGCCTTTTACTGTTTTAATACTACTGATGATTCCAGGCAAATGTTGTTGAATTTATGTTGAATTTATCTGTGGTCTAATTAGCCAGTAACTTCAAATCCTTCTCATTGTAGAAAGCAATAAACAGGTTCCACCCACTTAGCCATCGCTAAGTTAGCATCTGTCAGGAGACAGGACATTAAGATCTGAAGGTAAGAGAGTGAACAGAGCCATGCCGCTCTTCAAAGGCCTTCAGATTCACAGGAACTGGGAAAGTTTCGCTAAAATCTTCAGAGAAATAGCAGGGGAAGAGCCCAAGCTAAGAGGCAGAATGGGAAAAAGAGTAAGGGGCACTTCCAGGCTGTCCTGGATCCTTGTGCCTTCCCCCCACCACCATCAGAACCCAGTATTGCTGCCTCCTGCATGCAGTGCTCCCGTTCTCCAGAGCATTTGTCAGCTGCTCATTACCAGGAGCCTGGGATTGTGATGAGCACATCACATTACCCGCATTACGCCTTGTCCTTTCAATTGAATTTCCTCTAATGTTCTCCTTTATTGGCAATAGGCGATGAAGTTATGGGATGCTGTCAAACCGGGGCTGTTTACCTGCCTGGTTAACCACTGCTGTCCTCCCCTCTCCAGCCTCCATCCCACTCCATACCAAACCTACAGCTTTCCTTATTGCCACATCTAGAGGCAGATAAAGCAGTGCCTAACCCGTTAAGGGAGGAGCGTGATGCTGAGCCTCGCTGGCTGAGTCTGCTGCAAGCTACGAGCACGCCTGACTGCCACGCAGCAACACATTAAGCTGTGGGGATGTAACCGCAGCTTTCAGCTCCATTTTGGGGCTGCCAGGCATGGATTCTGATCCACTGCGTGCCCTTGAAAAGGCACTCGGGTTCTGGGTTCAGGCTGAAGCAAGGAGGGTTCAGAAGTCACCTCACCCCTCTGATGTTTCGTCTTCCCAGGGGTAAACCCCCAGCAGGGAAGGGGAACAGTGCTTTTTTGGTGCTGCTGTGTGATGCTAACTGGGTGTTGTCATTGACAGCGATGCGTGGTGTGGGAAGGGAAATGGAGCTGTGTGTGAGCTGCTCCTGCTTTGCTGTTGTTGGCTGTGGTGGCGATGCTTCCTGATGGTACCTGTGCCCATAAACAAATCCAGTATTTCACGTAGCAGAGAGCATCCTTCACCTAATCAACATAGTAACGGGGAGGTAATTATTGCAGCTGAAAGCTTTAATTCCCTCAGTTTGTGGCTCTGGAGGGGTTTGGGGAGTAAAAGACAGCACAAGGCTCATCGGCAGCCTCCCCGTGTGCTCCATGAGCCAGGTCCACTATCCTGAAGCAGAACCAGCCTGAGAGCCCCGGGTGTCCTTCTTCCCCCCTAGAAGTGAGCTACGATGCTGCCCGCAGATTAAGGAGCTGCCCAAAGAATGGCTTTAGCTGTGAGTAGGGAGTAAATGTATTTTCCTGGCTTCTCTGGTGAATGTTAATGTTTCATCCCTCGAGCGGTGAGGTTTAGCACAGGGTCTTCCTGCGGGAGCCCTGTTCAAGTGCGCAGTAATAGAACTGATAGCCCAAGCATGAATGAAGGAATTTGTCAGAGGTTTTATTTGCAGTTTTGATGGAAATAAACAGAGGTGTGAAGTGTTTTGGAAAACACTCTGAATAGCTGCTTCCCAGCAGCCAACCACAAACTGAGCACTGTAGATGGGTGAGCGCTATGGGAGGGACAGGGTGAGGGTTTTGAGGAGCTTTAAGGATGGTTTGCTCCCTGTCCTTCCACAATTTACTGTCACACCTGCAGAATATCCACATCCACAGAGCAGAAATCATGCTCTCCATCCAAAGGGATGCACCTTTCCTTCTGTCTGCATTTGGCTCCTTTTGTTTGCTGAGATCTGGAAGAATTACTGCAAGGCAACAGCCCCGTGCCCCCATCCCAGCCTTGGGAGCTCCGTGGTCATGGGCTTTGTGCTGCAGATCCCCAGCCTCAGGGACGCTGGGGGAAAGGGGCTCCCCTCCATGGAAGCTGTCTCCTTTGCTTTTGTAAAGGCAGCGCATGGAAATACAGCACAAAACTTAGGCCCTCAGCACTTCTTTAATCCTCTTCAGCAACACAGGAGTCGTTCTTTATGCATCCCGTAATCAAATTTCCCTGGGTTTATCTGTCACTTGCAGACCTTCATCACCCTTACCTGGGAGCAGGGGGAGATATCCCAGTGACTTGTCACACCAACCATGTCCTATTGTTCCCATTTGTTTGCTGAGCGTGAGGGTGGAGAGGCATAAATATTAAAATCTACCCATTATATAGCCAGGCCTCCATTGATAAATGATGTATAAAATCAATTTACAACCCAGGAATAAAAAGCATCCATGGAAGCGGTTGCTAGCTCCAGGTACTAGGAAATTATTCCTCCATAACTGGCTCTGACTGGAACTCATTACACACTCTGTCCACAGAATGATTTTGTTGTTAAAAACCATCACTCAGAGCTTATTTATCCCCTCTCCTTGCAAGCCTCTTGGAGCGCCTGTTGCCTGTAAAGCAAGGAGGTGCACGGCTGTCCTGTCCTGGTGAGCATTGGGCTGCTGGTCTCATGTGCACCAGCACCTCGATGTGTGCAGACATAGATCTGATAAGTCAGGATGGAGAACTCTTGGCAGCAGAGATCCAGCTTCATAGTGACCTTCAGGGACACCCATGTTCCCACTGCCTTCTGAAGGATTGAGCTGAAAGGCACTTTTTTTTTAATCTATTGGGTCATGCTCGCAAAAGGGAAGCTATCTCCTGCCACGGCACAGTCTGGAAAAAATACTTCTCAGATTCTCCTTTTTGTTTTTTTTTTTTTTTTTTTTTTCTCTGAGGCTGCTTTTGCTGTGAGTTTTAGGGGAGCACTTTCCGTTTTATGAAGGAGTGACAGCAACACAGGGACTTCAGAAGTCTGAATTTGAAACAAAATCTTCCTCTTGCCCCCGTTGTATAGCTGGGGGAGGATGGGGTTGGCTGCTCCCACAAATGCTCTGGGTATGCAATGCAGGGACAAAAAGAATCAAAAGAGTTTCTTGTGAAAGGTAGTTTGCCACCAGGCCTACGCTGTCTCAATGCTGATATTTTCACACAGTTTTATGGGTCTGAATGATCCAACAAGGAACATTTTCCTCTCCATCACAAGTTGGACCTTCTATCCAGCTGTATTGTACCTAGAGCTCTACTCTGCTCACAGAAATACGTAAAACAGAGGCGTTAAAATTGACTTAGCAAACAAGGTGTTAATTTAGGCTCTCCCCCCTTTACGGGAACATCTACACGGGTAGGTGCAGACAGACATGAGCTCATTGCGCCCTTGTTCTGATCTGGCTGGAGGCGAGCCAGCTCTGGTGTCTAGAAGCCATAGAGCTACTTTAGCTAATGAGGCCTTTTGAAAGACGAGGTGTGTGTGTTTGAGCACAGCACATGTCAGTGTGCTTATATGGCTTCCAGCCTCGCTGGAGACGAAAACCCTTCACAGTCCTTGCTCTGAAGCATTCTGCCAAATCCTCCAGAGATTTGCAAGGTTTGAATAGAAAGGGTAGAAGGAGGCAAGCCAAAATGGGAGAGAGGTAGTAGTGAGAATTAAAACTTGAGGTACTTGGGCAACAACAAATCAGGGACTCAACGTAGAATTCCTGCAAATTAGTACAGTTTCCTCCAAGGTAGGCCTTGTCAAATAGACCTGTTGTCCTTTTGACAGATGGCCAGCTCTGGCTGGTAGAGCAGCAGTGTTGGTGGCTTATCCTTGGTTTCCTCTAAGGCATTTGGCTTGGCATTGCCTGACATTTTGATTAAGAAAAACTTTCACGGGGTGGAATTAATAGGGCACTTTGTGGACGGATGAGAGCCTGGCTCAGCGATGGAGCTCAAAATGCAGTTGTTCAAGGAACAATATCAATAAACAGGGTTGTTTCAAGCAGGTTCTCCAGGGATGGATTATTTTGGTCCACAGCTATTCGATACTTTTATTAATGATTTAGCTGATGATCCATGTCCTTTGCAGGGCTGGATTTCAGATGAGCTAAAGATTTGTGATGTTACACTGTGACAGTAACTGTATTATTTGTAAGGTGAATTGCATGGTTAAATGGTCTTAATCTAAAAAATTGCATTCCAGCACCTAAAAGCACACGGTGCCTCTAGGAACTGGGATCTCAAGGTTTGGGAGCTCGTGTGTAGCTGGACAGTGTTTTACCTGCTGTGTAGCGCTGCTTCTGCCACTGAAATCTTACACAATATTCTGGTGTCAAAGCCTCTCTACAGCTCAAGGAACACAATTACACGCTGGCTCAATAGCATCCTGCTCATAGCAAAACTAATCCCCAGCTAAGTGGGTACAAACAAGGGAAGAACCCAGCTCCTGAATGAGATGTTCTCAAAGCGCAGACTATTTCTGGGGCCAGACAGTGACAATTCTGGTGCCTTTGCAGTCTTTGGCAGAAGTGACACAGTCTGTGGTGTTTTTAGGGTCATTGTTGTGAATAGACTGTGTCTGGGTTAGCTGGGTTTTATCTGGTGGCTGTGGGAAGAATGTTTCAGCAGCTCTCCAGCCAGTGGCAAAGCTGGTCGCCTTCACTTCTTGATTCCTTGGTTTATCCTATTAAAAAGAAAAAAAAAAAAAGTCTCGTTAAATGTAGCAATAAAGTTCAGTGAATTAAAATCGATGCTGTCTCCTCCTCACTGTGCCCTAGCTCTGGGGGTGGTGGTTTTTGGAGCCCTAGGCAGAAATCTTTCGGATGAGCACTGTTTTGTGCTGAGATACTGTTTGAATAGCCAAGGAAACCAGGGCAGGAGAGGAGGGCTGAAAGCAGAGATGAATGTAAGGCTTGCTGGCCCTGGAGTAGTCTATCACCAGCCTGTCATCACAGTGTGATGGCTGCATCCTTGGGCTAAATCTGTCCCGTTTCCCTGCTCTTCAGGGACCTCTGTGCACAGCAGGAGGGTTAAAAACACAGAAGTGACGTAAATTAAAATCCAGCCTCTCTGAGGGGTGCAAGCGGTCATGAAAGCTGCTCTGCTACTGTTGATCTTTCCTCTTTCAAGAGGCACAAGTGTAGGAAAAGCTTCTCCATGTTCCTTTCTTCCTCCTCTCCTCTAAGGCAGGGGTTCATGGCATTCACCTTGTTAAAAAGCCATTCCGTTATAAAACGATATCTCTTAATAACTATATTAATTTTAAATGCCAGAGATATAGTCATAAAATTTCCTTGTAGGTTGTAACAGCCGGCCAGCCCTTTATCTGGCGTGCTGGCAAGCCTTAGACTTCTCCCAAGCCCCTTCCTCCACCAGTACTGGAGATAACTGTAGGGAAATATTTTACAGCAAGCACTGTGTTTGAAAAGGTCAATGGCTGACGTTATTGGGAAGGGAGGAGGAGGAGGGAGAGGGATCTTCCAGCCTCTCCTGCATGAAGTTACTTCGTTATTGCACCTCCTGCAAAGAAACAGGGGAGCGAGGCTTTTCACGTGGCGCTGGATGCTCAGGAAAGGGCGATCTCAAAGTCACCGCAGCCTCTTCAGAGCATCTTCCATGTTTCCAGCAGCTTCCCATGAGCTTGGATTTGCAAGCTGAAAGGAAAACCATTCACTGGTGGATTCCACCCCAACCTGGACAACTTCTTCTGGGGCTTCGAACCCCTCACTATTATATAGCACTTCCCACTGCCCAATCTCAATCAGCCTTGCTGCCATTTAAAATGTGTGTACTTATATTGAAATCATTCCTCCACTTTGCCAACTTACCTCTAGTAATACCTTACTATTTCTGCAAGATTTTTTTTTTTTTCATGGTAGCGTGTACAACCAAGTCTATTAGTTTCTTTATAAAAGAGAAAGGTGCTAAAGACTGTTTTTTTTTTTTTTTGTGTGTGTGTGTTTTTTTTTGTTTTGTTTTTTATTTTTAGTGACAAAGCACCTGGTCAGCCACCAGCACTGAGCATAGTAATGCTTGGGATGTAAAGGGTTTTTAGTGGAGGAGGCCAGGGGGAGACCTGCAGCCGCCTCTTCCTTGTGCCAAGGGAATCCATCATCAGAGAGCTACGGACACCGCAGCCAGATGGGCAGCCCAGGTGTGCTCCAGTTGTGTTGGACAGGAGGCAGGGGAAGAGTTGGCCTGAAATCAGCCCAAATATCTGCCATGATCTCAGCCAGGAACGTCATGAGCCTTAATAACTGCTCAGACTTCCCCAGGCTCCGCACGTTATGGGACTAACAGTGAGTGCTGTTTTTCTCATAGCTCACATTTGCTAACCTTGATTTTTCTAAGCTGGTCTGGAGCCAGAGCGGTGGGTGATCCTGAGATCGGTTACATTTTCTGCAGCAGAGCTAAAAGAACATTAGGATCATGTACTCTGGCCTTCTGTGTAGCCATGGCAGGAAACATATACCAGTAATCCCTCCACCTAGCCTGTAAGTTTTCCGTGAGTAAGAGAGCTTTGTGGTTATTTTTTAAGGTGAAGATGGGCAGACTGAACTGTGAAGACAGAGGGCCCCAGTCTGCTGCGTCCCCTAGGCCAACGGCTCCAATGGCTTATTGCGTTTTCTGCTGGGAAAATAAATAAATAAACCCTGTCCTATTTCCAGCCTGAATGGCTTTAGCTTCAGCTTTAAGCCACTGGTTTTTGTGATGCCTCTGTCTGTGAGATTAAAGAGACCTTTGCAGTCTGTGAGGTGGGTTAGAAAGGCCAGCAAAGCCATTCGCTCTGTCAACAGACAAATAAAGCCTGGCTTTGCTTTGAAGTTCAGCATCCCCGAGGCTCGTACTCATCTCTGCAGGGTCTGGACATCCTCCCCCAAGGCGTTTATAAACTCGGGGCTCCTTGTTTCATTCAGGGGGGTGATCCAGCAGCCCGTATTTACACAGCCAACAAAAGGGGTAGGTCAGTAGCAGAAAAGCGCCGGGCCTTTTTCTCCCTCCTCCTCCCTCAGGCAGGAGCGCCGGTGAGAAGTGGTACTCAGGTGTCAGGATTTTTGTGAGCATTGTCAGCTGCTCGTGCCTAGAAAGCGAAGTTAATTGGAGGGCTTCAAAGCAGACTGACAGCTGGAGTGTAATAGTGTCCCTTTTTTTGCCCTGGCGCAGCCTGTGGGTACTCACGGCTTTGCTATGAATTGCTCAGTCAAGTGCCTTTTGCTGACATCTTCCCCGTTTCACCTTGTATATTAAATCTCTAACTGCCAATTTACTGCCGAAAGACCAGAAGAGAAGGACGGGAGCCACCTAATCAAGGACATGAGGTTGTCAGGATTCCTTGAAAGGTTGAGGCTGGCTCAGTTTAGGTCAGCTCGCGGCGGCACGTGGAGCGCTTTGCTAGACAAGGAGCCGGGTGTGGGGCTGCAGCTGGGTGAATTCAGGCTTCTGCTGAGCACACCTTCACTTGGCATGTGGATATGGAAATGGCACACAGCAGTGCTGTATGTGGGCTCACATCTCAGCAGGAAGGCAGGCAGAAAAAACCAGGGCAAAATACACCCTTCAATCACAAGCATCGGATGCTTTGCAGGCAGTGTTTTGCTCAGTTGCAAGTTCGTGTTGGATCAACCCTGCAAACCATGCCTAAAAAGCATCGTGCACAACCTTTAGGTGTAGCCTGGGTTGCAGACACCTGGCAAGGAGTTCTCTCAACCTGCTGTTTGCTCTGATGCTGGTCTTCTGCTCGCTCCCTTGTTTAGTGCACAGCCTCAGTATCAGCCTGGGCTTTCAACTGACAAAGACGAAATTACCCGGAATTCTTGTCAATATATTTTTTTTTTTTTCAAGGCAAACCACCTAATTTCTTTATGCCTGGTGTTCTCCAAGTGCTCAGGCCCATGGGGGTGATGTCCGAGTCCCAAACCCGTCCTAAGTCTGCTTTAGTGGTAGGTGAACAAAAGGCTTTAAGCACTCATGACTCTCGTGGTTAAATTATGGGTAGGTGTAGCTCCTGCTTTCTGACACTAAAAGATAGAGATGAAATAAATAATTAAGAATGCTGGGGAAAACTGGAACTGGAATCAACAGAGAGAGATCCATTCAATCTCTAGTACCTGGACCTTGAGGGAAGTCAACAGAGTGGTATCAGAGTCTATAAATTTTTTACAGAAAGTCTGACTGCTTTTAACATTGTCACTGTTGATCCCAAATGCCCGTTTGGATCACAACAAACAAGTAAACATTCTTCTATTTCCTACGTCTGCCTGCTTCTCCCACACCTGTATATTTCAATAACTTTATGCACGTACCTGAATATTCAGCTAATGCCTGTTAAAAATGATGAGTGGCCAGTTTCTCCGTGCCATGGCAGAACAGACAGCCTCTGAAGCCAGGGGTCAGATGAGGCAGAGAAGGGCCGTGCCACCACGTGTGCTCTGGCTGCCCTCCCGTGCCAGCCCTATGTGCTGCAGGAGCCAGAGCATCGTCCTGGGTGCTACCTTTGTGACAGGCGAACCTGAGCAGCAGATTTAATCCCAGCTGAGCTGACAGCAGGTCCTCTGACAGCCCAGGCAGCTGCTGGTGTCCGCCCTTCACCCCATCACCTGTGCTGCAAGTAGGATGCTCGCTGCTCAAATTTTATGGCCCATGTCCATGTGTGACAAGGAGCCGTGCCAATCACTGCCTTTATTCTCCCACCTGCAGCTCTGCTAGGGGGAATGCTGGGCTGATGGCTGAGCCTTTCAGCATCAATTCTGCTGTCTGGCTGGGTGAGGAGGCTGCTGAATGGCGGTGGCACTCCAGCGTTGGCCAGGCAGCTCTCTTGGGACCCATCTCACTGCCCTCTACAGACCCAGGTGTCTGGGGCAGGCTTTCCAGACGAGTGTGCCAGTCTACTGAGGGCTGCCTGGCCCAATAAAGTCATGCAGAAAACGTCCACAAGCATCCACTACATGGTACAACCTCTGGGCTGCGTTTAAATTAGTGGCTTCACGGCCAAAGCCTATCAATCACCCTGCATTTGTACCATCTAGTCCTCTTCTCACAAATGGAATAGTTTCAGGGGTTTATCTTTCTGCCAGCCTTCTAAAATCTACGGGCTAGAACTTCATTGAACATAGCCGTGATCGTAACTGGGAAAAAAAAAAAAAAAAAGACTCATTTTCTAAATGTTTTTCACCATTGGATGCTTCATCTGAGTACCGAGATAAAGCCAGATGCCTCTCCAAGTCTCCTTGCCATTAACTTTCTCCACCTGTACGCTGACAGCAAACTGTCATTTCAGTCATCTGTCAGTTGTCATTCCAGCTGCCCTTCCTTGTACCTTTCCAAATGTACTATATTTTCCCTGCGATACGGAGACAAGGAGAAAGCTGAGGGGAGTTATGATAGAGGTTTACAGAATCACGAGGACAGCAGATAAGTTGAGCTGCTATTCATCAATTCCCCCAGCGCTAGAACTAGCGGAGCACTCATTGAAAATAGATCAGTTTAAAGCAGACAAAGGGAAGCGTTTTTTTATGCAGTGGGTTGTTACTTTTCGGATTTTGAGCGCGAGGCTTGATGGACTGTTTTGGTTGATCACCTCCCTTGACCAGCTCCCTAGGCAAAATGTGGGGAGTGGAGGGGACACAGTGACTGTCTCTTCTCAGGGGTAATTCAGCAAGCAAAGATGATGAATTTCACAGGCTGGGCAAGCGAAGTGGAGCCGTGGCTGGTGCAGAACGGTGACTTTTCCACCCCATCAAGATCACCTGCTGGCTTGGAAGCCTTCTCCCTGGGTGCAGTGCTGAGGGCTCTGTGCGCTATGTGGATGAGGAGCGAGGAGGTCGTTTTGTAACTGAGTCACAGCAGATTGTCTAGGCAGACCTCTCTGATCTGAAGGTTTCCATTTATTTGTATGCATTCAGGCTGCTTTGACCAGAAGTTGAAGTGTCTGGGAAGGGAGAAGTAACAGAAGTGCCTCCCTATGGTGGTGGGGAAGTTGCACGTTCAGTGCAAAGCCTGAAGCTGCTGCTTCTGCTTTGGAGTGCAAGCTGTGGTAACGAAATTAAATTTATGGTCTCTTCTGGGAAGTAGAAGGCATCTCTTTAAAGTAAATACGAGTAATCTCTGTGGCTTTTGGAGTCCTCTAAAGGCAGCGTTGAGGTGAGCATTGCACACCCCGGATGCTGCCTGCCCGAACCCAAGAGAATTAGGGCTCTGCTGGTGTTGATAAGCTTGGCTCTGCTCGTCTGCTCCCTGCCGTGGGTGGTGGACAGGTGGGAGCTGAACTGATGCGGCTTAGGCTGGGCCATCCTCCAGCACCAGGAGCAAGAGGCTCCGAGCTTGCACCAAGAAGTGGTTGCTTGCAGTGTGCCGGCTTCTGGGCCCCAGAAAAAGCTCCACTTGGGGTTTAGCTGGTGTCTGGGAGCAGCCGAGGGCTTTCAGCCAGCTCAGGAGATGGGAAGGGCATCGCCTGGCTCTTATCTCTGATGGCTTTCTTGGGAGCCATCTCTTTCCCTCAGCTAAGGGCAGCAGGGTTATTTCTTTGAATGGTGCCTTGTGAGGAAGGAGGAGAAAAAAAAAAAAAAAAGCAGCACTAAGTCAGATACAATAATTTTCAATCTGAGAGTTATTTAGACTTTGCGTGTCCTTTGTAAGACACAGAAATCCTCGGTATAAGGTTTAATGGCTCAAGGGCCGAGAGAAGAAGGTAAATAATTCTTACGCTTGATATAGAGATGGTTTTCTCCTTGTTTGTCAGATATGATAGATGTCACCCACTGGTCGCCTATTGTTATTCTGTTGTTGCTTGTCACAGTCACACCTTCCATTGAATCCTATTCTTCTCTCTCTTTCCTCTCTTTCTCTCTTGGCACCCGGCTTGCAAGTAATTTATGTATGACAATATGAGACTAATTCTGTTATTATGTCAAAGGGAAATTGAATCTGGGGCTTTAGAGCTGCATCTGGGAGAAATCTTCAAATGAATCTGGAGTGCGGGAAAACTCCATGTTCGATTCATTCGCTTGTCACACTGCCTGCCAGATTAAGTCATTATGAAGGGCAGAGGAGGAGAAACGAAGAAAAAAAACCACGGGAGTTAGACTGAGGAATGAAAAGGAAAGGAGGAGAGGACAGAAGAATGAAGACTGAAAATAAAAGGGACAAGCTGAGATGGCAAACACAGTAAACTGATATCAGTAACCATTCAGATAAACCTTCAAGTGCGTGCTTAACATCAGGTGAAGCAAACATTTAGCTGAGCAAAGGGCTTAGCTGGGTTTTACCGTATCGGTGAAAATGGAAGCAGAAACACGGGGCTGATAGGAGAAGGGTTAGAGTAAATTTAGCAAGGCCTTGGCTGCTCTGCTGGAGGAGGGTTTTTTGCATTGCCTAGCAGGGCCGCAGCCATACAAGCAGTAGTGGGTCTGTGTTCAATAACATTTCATTTAATGTTGCTCCTGTCCTCGTTCACTGGCATCTGAGAGGTTCCTGCAACTACTTTTTTTTTTGTTTTTTTCCCTTTTCAAAGCCCTGAGAACCACAAAGATGCATCCAGTTCACAGCAATTTCCACCTCCCTTCCCATAAATACAGCTTAACGAGGCTTCCCTCCCTGGTGCCTTTTTGGCCCTTGGTCTCTCTGCTCGAGGCTGAAAAGGAGGAAGAGACAGTGGCAGAAAGAAGGATCTTGTCTGCTTAACAGGTGAGGGAGAGGCAAAGCCACCCAGCAGGTGCTAAGAGGTAGCTTTTGGTGTTTTAAAGCTGGAGGGAAGTGAGGCAGGTGAGATGGCAAGATCTGAGATAAACAGCAAGCACAAAAGATATCAGGATGTGGATTTCATGCCTGAGACCAAGGTACCTGAGTTGAGTTCCAAGTTTTTTCTAGGCTGAACCCAAAACAACTGATTTAACTAAGACTTTGAGTTTCCCTGAGGGTATCCCAGCCCTGCTGAGGAGCTGGGCTTTAATGCTCTAGGGCCTTAATTGCCTACTTATAATTTGGAGAAGATTATCTTTTGTTTTTCCCATCCATACAGCCTGCCTTCTCTGTGCACACAGGCAGTGCTTCCACTTTCTCTCTTCCGTGAGATCAAGATCTCTGCTGAGGAACAGTTGTAGAATAAAGCGGGCTAATCAGCAGGGAAATGTATTAGAGGGAAGATGTGTAAGACAGTTTCTATAGCAAGAAAAGGAAGATGCTGTATGTACCAAAAATGGGCTGACATGGCTTCGGCTTTTCCCCGTAGCTGGAATACTAAAGGATATCCTCTGTCTCTTTTGCCAGGTAGCTTGTGCTACATTAAAACAACATGTTGAAGGAGCAAAACTCATCAATACCCTTTTATTCCCTGTGCTCAGTGAGCTGTGCTTTGCTGTGCCTGTGCTGTAGCTACAAAAAAACATCCTTCTCACTTGGTATCTTGGTATTAACGTGGCTCTGCGGCCTCCTTCGTGTTGCCCAGGCACAATTTGCATACAAGCGTGTGCGTGCACATGTGTGCATGCTTAATTACCTTGGGTTTGTTCATGATGCCTTTTTGCAGGGCTTTGCTCCCAGTCTGCTGTAGAGTTGTGCTAATCCCATGTGTGGAAGGATCGGCAGCTCCACCACCCTCCCACACCTCTCCCATTCACTGGCATCCATCACTTCAGTTCTTGATGCTGCTTTACTATTAATTGGCTTGTGTAATCTCTGAGATTGTTATTTATTAATAGATTGTTCTGACTGTAGGAAAGTTCATTATTTAAAGCAGGAGAATGAGAGATCCAGAGGAACAGATGGATACATGGAAGTATCAGAAGAAGAGCTAGTTAAAATTCTAGGCATGTGCCGAGCTTTGACAAAGGATGGAAAACAGAATCAATCATCATTATCTAGGAGAAAAGCCATCAGTCTGTGTTAAAAATAAGCACTTTGTGTATTAAGCCCGTGATGCCAGACTTCCAAGAGTTTTGACTGGTAGCTGCAGACCCCGAGGTTAGACAGCTGACTGGGGAGCACTGCTGGGCACACAGAACAGCAGAGGAAAAGGGAGGAAGAAATGTAAGCTGGAAAATGCAAAGAGTTGCTTTTGATGTCCATCCAGTTCTGACTGGCTGTAGACAAGAGTATTCATTGATGGCTGTGTTAAAAAAGTCCCCCCTGAAATGCTTGTGCTGTTTAAAACTAGTGCGAGCCTTTCAGCTAGCGGTTAAGGGATGCTTTGTGCATCAGCTGGGGAAAGCAGGCTGGGAAAAGACCCCTAATCTGTATCCTAATAAAAGAACTTCCCCGTTTGAATGATTTGATTTCCCACCAGGCTTCTCAGCTGTCTTGGCAAGGTGGATTCTCCGTGGAAACTCTGATAATTGCCTGTGAGCTCTGGGAAGGTGTCAACGCCGAATGTGGGGAAGCATTGGGTGGACGGAAGGGTTTGCTGGTGAGTCAGCCAGGCCTTGAAGGTGGGTAAAGTGAGTCAGAGCCAGGCAGAATTACTGTCACACTGAGTCGATGACAAAGATGAGACAAGAATCCAGGACTTCAACCCTGGACAATTCTCCAAAGCCCAGCTCGCACTGGTTCTCTTTTTTTTTTCACCAAAGTTGTTGTTCTGGTACTTGCAAGCAAAAGCTTTCCTCCGCAACAAATACAAAAATATTAAGCATTATATCTCTGTTGGACCCCTGCATGCAAAAGCAAAGGTCAGTTCCATTCTGAACCATTGCTAAAATGATTCTAATTGCCTTCAATTTCCCACAGGGGAATTTATCTGCCATTAGCGGGCCCTGAAATATTCAAATGCAACAGGCAAGCCAGCAAGCAGCGCTGCTCTGAGCTACCCCGCAGTAATTGGTTAATGGCAGAGCTGCTGGGTAAGAGGTAAACAGATCTGCTTTTTTCTAAACCTGAAGCTTGTGTCATGGCTTTTCCTCCAGACAAGGTTGTTTCTGGCTGCGTTTGGGATGCACTGAACCCTTTGTATATTTCTGGACCGATGCAAGGCAAACGTGACATCTGCTTTTTTTCTCCTTGCTCGGTGCTTGCCTGGACTCTGAAGTGTTTGTCCATGCACAGAGAAACCAGAACCCAGACCCAATCTGTGTAATTACCTAAAGACCTTTTTTTTTTTTTCTGGAGAGAGACAAAAAAATAAAAAAAATCTTCTTCAGTTTCCTTCTAAACTTGGAGATTTCCTGGCATGTAACCTCTTAAAACAGCAACGCTTTTCCCTCCCCCAGTGAGCACTGCTCTCTTGGAGCCATTTATGGTTTTTAAACTCTCGCTGTCTCCTCAGCTGCTGCTCTTTGCTTTGCGAGGGCAACCGAAGATCATCTAATAACGTACAATTTCACTTTTCCTTTTTTCCCCCTCTCTTATTGAGCGCAGACAGATTGCTCTTAACCTACGCGTCCCCTTCATACCTGGCTTCCTTTTTTATACCTGAAATGTCAGAAAGGGAGGAAATGAATAATGCTTTGTGTTCTTAACATCTGCATCTTTTACAAGAAAGGGGCGGGGGAGAAGCTGTGTGAAAATTTTTGTGAAGATCCTTGCAGAGTTTCTGTAGGAATTAAGGTGATGGATTCAAGCCTGTCAGAGCCATCAACGCTTTTGGGAGACTTTTGGCAGAGCACAGCAGAAGAAAATGATAGCTGGACATGCGGGAGATGAATCCCGAAACGATTCATTTGATGTTTTGTTTTAGTCCTTGCTTGGGGCCAAACCATGACTACTTTCCGTGACTTTTGTCTGGGGCAACAGAGAAATAACTATTAGATATGCAGAGGGTATTTTGCCACTGATGATACGAAGGGGCCTTTCTCTTTCTACATACTAGATAAGATAACTGGTAATGATAGCTGAGTTGTAGGAGATGCTGTGTGTTCTCTAGCAAAAGGGTGGTTTTAAAGTGTCTTGGTGAAAGTAAAAAAAAACAAACCAACAAAAGAAACAAAAAGAACAACAGCAACAAAACAAACAAAACAAAAAAAAGACGAATGCTAATCTGTCCTTCCATATTGTTTTGTTCTAGTATCTGAAAGATAGGAAGTTTACAACAAAAACACAGCTCTTTAAGTCCAAACTTGCTCAAGATTAACCATAGTTCTAGATGCTGCCACCGCCTGTAGCATGAGCCTCCTCCTGCCCAGCCAGACCAACACAGGCCACAAATAGCACTTGCTGGCAAAGATAGCCCAGCAGAAAGCAGATAAGTGGGTGTATCTGGGGGTTTGCATTAGTTTCACAAGCTGTCTCCTCGTTCTGCTGTACCCCTCTTTGTGCACGACGGGGCTAAATGGGGGAGAGGAGCCGAGGGCGGTGCAGTTTGGGAGGTGACGTGACCTTATCAAGGCTCGTGTCGAGGCTGTGGCCAAGCTAAAAAGGGTGCTGAGATGTGTACCCATCCCCTGGAGGAGGCTCTCTTTTCGGAGCTGGTTTCCATGGAGGTGGAGTGATGAGTTGAGTGGTGGATGAACTGGAGGTGGGCTCTGTCTCCCATCATCAGTTTCTCACCCAAGCAGGCTGGGGAGCTCAGCTTGCTCAGGGCTTCTTTTGTCCTTCAGAAGAGGCACCCTAGTAGGGGGAAAGTAATATGTGCAAGTGCTGCCAATCCTTCAGAAAGGCAGTGGATCAACCCAAGTTCCCATCCGTCCTTGGCTCATAAACCATTTGGAGCGTGGCCCTGAGAGACAGGACACTTCTCTTTAGCCTCCCCTCAAGGGGAATTTGAGTGGGATTGGTGGGGGTGATGGATGGTGGGTTTAGAAAACGAAGTCTGAGAGATCAATAGAAGAATATACAACCAATGCATCATGCAAGCTCTTCTTGTCTGTGCAGCACTAAATCAAAAATAATGAATGGCAGGCTTTTCAACCTTGGCACCTCCAGTCTTCCCCAGTGGAACAGCAGCCAGTGACTGATATGGATTATGCTGCTTTCTAGCATATTTCCTTTGCTTTCCTAATAGTCTTGGCATTGAATCATGATGTTCTGTTTTTAATATCCTTTCCTTCCTCCAGTGCTACCTACCTCTATCCCCATGTAATTTCCATCTTGCAGGCGCCTTGCCCATCTTACACTCCCTTTGCTCGTTGTGTATCGAGGCAATCTATTGCAGGCTGGGTTCCTCTGGAGCTTGCGCTGGTTTATTTCTTAATTTCCGAGTGAGTTACCTCTCCCAGGGGCTCTGTTGCAGCCGTGAACAGTCAGGTGCATCAGGAGCTTTAAATTCCTCTCTGGTTGTGAGCCAGTTCCTGCCGGTGCTTGTCAGACCTGAGACTTCTCTGTGTAAGGGAAATGCACAAGCAAGGAAGGAGAGGACATTAAGGTGGCACAAGCTCACAGCCTGGGCTCTCCACCACTGCTGCCCTAAGGGAGAGCAAATGACAGCTGGAGTTCCTCAGGAGTTAAAGTTTTTGAATCAGAGCAGGAATTCACCAAAGAGGCACGGAGATTGACTGCCCTCTTCTATCATCCCTCTTACCTTTGCAAGGTCATTTACACCATGAAAAGCAATTGCCTTATTTTATTGCGTTATATATTTGTAATAAACTCTCTTGGTAGCAGCTAAAGTGACACTGATCTAAGCACTGAAAATTTCCTGGATCAGATCTCTCTGCTTGCTCCAGTGGGAATATTTACATCCCTCCGTACAGCTCGGTTGGCCCAGCTGCAAATGACGAGCGCCTTGTTCTTGTGCTCTTGACGTAAATCAGCTGCAAGCTCTGCCCAGCCTGTAGACTTATGCCATTGCGACAAAAACACGTGAGGATACGGTCAGAACATTAGCTTGGCAAAAAGCTCCCATAGTTACTCCTAAAGATGGTGTAGATAAACCTACTTTGCTTTGTCGGAAAGGGGATCAGTCGTGTCAGAACAGAAGAGGCCAGGAGCAAACTGCTGAAGGGCTTCGTAAACATCACATTATGTGCCATGGAAAGCCAGGTCTAGGCTTGTGTTTAAATTAAATATATATATATATATATATATATATAAAAGCCTTGAGAACCATATGGGAAATTTCTATTGCATTACATCATGACTGCCCCGAAAGCAACAACAAAATTATCATAGGCTTCTGGAAGGACAGGATTGAACAGCATCTTAAGAAACAAGTGCTCCAAAATTTTATTACTGGATGGGGACAATGAGAAAGGAAAAACCTAATTCAAAATCATGACAACAGCACACCCCTGGAGAGAATGCTGAAAACACACATCCAAAAATAAACTCCAGCAAGAGAGAGAGAGAATAATAGAATTGTATCTTGATCTGGCTCTGAATGAGAACTTCTAGAAAGAAATAGGAGAGGCAGAAGATCTGTGTTATCTATCAAGTCAATTGATTGTTGTATCCAAAGCTTGGCTCAGTAATAAATGAGGATGCCACTCATCTGGGTTTCTGGTCTATTTAGAATATTTTTAGAACTCTTTACAAAAAAATATTCTGATTAATCTCTTGAATTTTCCTTTGCTCACTGAGACTTAAAGCAACATCGGATGTAATTATCCTGTGACTGGAAGGGATGTAATGAAGGCAGATACAAATCCTTGTGACAGCTTAGAGCGGCAGTGAGAATATTTATCCATCTAGGAACTAAAAGGATGAGTGCTGTGTTAGTGCCTGAGCCTTTTTCAAGCAAAAAAAAAAAAAAAAAAAGGGATTTAGCTGCCAGTGTGGGCAAAGCTGGTTTTTTTCTGTTTTGCAAACAGAGGAACTGAGGTGGAGTTGGAGCCCCAGAAAGATGCGATCGCAGATCTCAGTCAGGCCTGGTGTGGTACCAAGAACCCAGATCTCTGCATCCTACCTTAGGGCTTCAAACCTTCCTCCTGATCCTCAAGCAGCCCAGGAATTGGGTTTCTCAGTGTGATAAAACCAGCTTTCTAGGGGCCAAGAAGATTTTGAGGGCTGTGTTTTTGGGGATGCCGAATCTTGAGGCTGGCTCTTGCACCAAGCAGGCTGGGCGCCTGAGCAGATGCCTCCTTCCCTCCCCACGTGCACCCAGCTGTTCCTGCCATGTGTCTCCCCCTCCTGACACCCCACTGCAGATGTCTGGACAAGGAGCTGGTGCCTGGCTGTCCCTTCAGCACATCTCCTGCAGTGCCTTGCAGCCTGAAGAAGATAAATGTTTGTTAAGCCGCACCTGCTTGCTTGAATAATTCCCCACTAAAGGAGGCCACTTACCAGTAATTCATTACCAAACCTTTATTAGCATAAACAAGGCTGTGAGAAGTAAGCGTAGATTTCCCTGTTCCTTACAGTTTATCAGTTGTGGTTTCTATTAAGATTTACCAGTACATCTTCCCCTCTCTTGCTTTCCCACATCTCAGCTCTGCAGCATAATCTTGTCATATTGTGGACATTTATATCTGTTTTCCTGGCTTGTTTTTATGCGGTAGACTAAAGAGAAAAAAAAAACAAAAAAACAACCAACAAACCAAAACAAAGCTTTCTCATTTGGAGGAAAGCAAATGTGCAGCCTGCAGTCTGCTCAGCATCACCTGGCAAGAGGCACGCAGATATTGCTCAGCATTTCTCCCCCAGCTCCGCAGTGCCTGTTCCTCCCTCCCAGCCGAGGGCACTGGCTGAAGGGTGAAGGTTGGACCCTTCAGTGCCACCAGCTAGCTGCAGCAGCCTGGGTGGTTATTTCCAGATAAAGCTTGTCATAGCTGGACCGACAGATAAGGTGTTCTCCCTCCCTGTAGCTGCGAGCTCTGGCCCTTTTGGTCTGCTGCATTAGAAACCTTTGAGGCTCTCTCTTTTTCCTTTGCGTGGCTGCTAGCAATTTAGAGAAAATCAAAAAAAAAAAAAAAAAAAAAAAAAAAAGTAGTTTGCTGGTTAGAGTTTGGCAAATCTATGCTAACAAGACAAACTAGATGTTCCCAATACCCATTTTGAGGTTCTCTTACCACAACGTGTCGATAATACATAAGGAGCAATTGGCGGTCAATGTTGATCTCCAGTAATGATTCTCTGCAGCTTGAGCCAAAAAGCCTTTGGCTTTGTAAAGTTTGTGGAATGAGCATGGGAAGAGAGAAATGATGATTATTGTCCACTCCGTTCTCTTGTCACCTCTGGTTGCGGTCTCTTTCAGAGCTGCAGGTGTTTTGTCCTTGCCTGTTATCCTCAAGATATTCCTGGAAGCCATCTCGTTTCTTTTGCAAAAGGTTTATTGGCACATCCCCTGCAGTCATTAGCAGGGATATAAGCAGCATCTAAGCTTTGTCCTGGCTCACAGTTCTGGCTCACTGCAGTCATTCCTGAGATTTCCGACATGGAGGCATTCCTGCCTCCAAATCTTGTGCTGAAATCTCAGCAATGAATGGGTTTAAAGAGCTGCGATGAGCCATCCTGTGACAGGAGCTTGTAGCATCCACTGCGAAGCTGCTGTCACACCTTATACCAGCCAGGGTGTCAGGAGAATTGTCAGAAAAACTCAATCTTTGCATTTTTGTTTTTTCTTTCCAGTTTCTAACTTAAACTGCTGCTAAGAATACACGATGCTACTTGCCATCTAGAGCTGAGGAGGTTCCGTACCAAAAGTGGTTTTCCATCACTTTCTGCATACTTCTGAAGCCCTCGAAGTGCAAACATTTTCTGCTCTTTCTGTATGCATTGTACTCGTTCTTTGTGGAACACATTATGCAATGTACCTCTTAAGATTCTGCTTCCTTGTCACAGCAGTGAGTGATCTTAATAGAGGGAGATATTTTAAATGAGCGTTGCCTTAAACTTTTCATAGGGAAGGCAGCATGTGGGGAAAACAATGAAACTGTACCTTACGCCGTGATTCACTTTGATTTGATTCTTGAGCTTATAAACCAAAGAACCCATGTTTTGTAAGTAATATATGCAATAGGCCAACTTCTCAGCTGGAGTAAGCTGGCAACATGCTAGGGTCATGGGAAGGATGGGTTTTGCTGTAGCTGAGAACATTTTCTGATGTCAAGTAGAAGTACTTCAGTTTCTAGGGAATGTGATCCCATCTGACTAACATGGAGGAGTCAAGTGAGCTGAAAGGCACTAATTGGTTCTCCCATCAGGGGAAGATTCGTGCTTTCAGCTTTGTCCCAAGTTCAATGTCAAGCAGAGAAAAGAGCTGCAGCTCTGCAACCGATACCATGGGACAAGCAGTGGTGCTCGTCCTGTTCTTTTCTTTAACTGAAGCTGTGCCTCAGTAAGTGCAGCTCCTCACCAGGACCAGGTGCTGCTTCAGTGTGCTTTGATTCTGGGGAGCACCAGGTCATTTTGGGGTCCCAATTCACCAAGGGAAATGCCTTCTAAACCAAGAAGTATCTTGCAGAGGAGGTGCTGGAAGCCCAGAGAGCATTGGTTGCCCCCCTGACTTCAGAGAAGGTGCACACCATGGTAAAGATGCAGTTGAGGACCCCCTGCTCTTAATTTAAAGATGGAGAAGTTGACGAATGTGAGTCTTTCCATGTAGTTTCTTGCTGATGGTGGAGTGGGGTGACTTTTTGTTTCAGTTGTTCCAAGTCGCTGTGCTACAAGGAAGGAGCTGAACGTCCCCTGTCCTGTCCGGTCTGCCCCTGACCTTGGAGGTTTGGGAGAATTGTCTGTCCCTGACTCTCGCCTACTGCCTTAGGCCTTGGGGGGTGCACAGCAGAAACGCCTCTCAGATCAGAAGGAAAGATCCAAAAAGCCATTCACCACCCTGATTACATCAGTGCATTAGCAGGAAGCTGGGGAGGGTTACACAGAAGAGTCCCCTCCCGACTGCAGACCCAGAGAAGCAAGATTAGAAGGAAAAACTTGAGAGGGGAAGGAGAGGAACATTTTCCGTGGTATTTTCAGCCAAAGAGCTTGGTCTAATCCTTGTCCTCCCCTGAGGCTCTGCATGACCTTAAGCCAATCGCTTCCTCGTGCTCTAAGCAGGGTTTGATTGCGTTGATCACTTCAAGTCTCAGGATGGCAAACGCCACGCAAGAGCTAAGCACTAATACAACTTTTAATCAAACGCAGCTACAGGTGCTTTACTGCAACCTTTAGAGAAGCTGTTCCTCCTCGTGCCAGGGTCCTGTGGGAGGAAAACCTGCTGTCACCCTCTGCCAGCCCAGGGCTCAGCACCTCTCGGGGTGAGGGAAAGCAAAGCCACTGCTCTTGTGACACCTGAGGTCAGGTAATGCCTGGCACCAGGAGACTTAGCCTTACATATATATGTATTAATCACTGGAAACCCTTTTAGTGACCTTTTGGAGAACTTGCCAGCAGTCAGGGTGCTCCTGTCCTGGTCTGCAGCAGGAGAGCAAAGGTCTCCCAGAGTGATTCTCTCATGAATCATTCGGCTTCTTTTGCTCTGACCCAGCACCAACTTGTGTACAACTCAAAATAACCTGTTCACAGGGTGGGAGCAAGGAATTAAGTTTAGTGCCTGCAGAATTGTATGCAATTCTTCTCCCAAAGCCGTGCACTGCAGGGAATAGAGAAGAGTGTATGTTATGCTGACATCTTCCAAACTCACCAAGAGATACAGCGGCTGTTTTAGACTTGCTGAGACACCGTCAAGCAATTTGGCTCTGCAAATGGGCTCTCAGGCTTTAAGGGCTCAGTTACTCGGGGTGATGTGAGCAGCATTTGTTCTCTGGAGGGATGACGAGGAGGGGAAGGTGGATTCTGTCTCCCACAGTTGGGTGCCCACCACCAACTCACAAGATCCTCGGGTTTCCTCTGTATAGAACGGAGCCATAAATTTCCTGCTGTCTTTGGAAATCCTAGGATGAAATAGGGAAGCACAAATCAATGGTTATGGTGAAGAAGGGAAGGATATAGAGCAATATAATTGATATTCTCATTTCTCAGGCAAAATGATTTAGGGCTTTGTTTTTAAAGAGCATTGAGATTTATAAACTCACAAGGCCAGGCTGTCTTCTGGTGTAAATTGTCATTGCTATTTCAGTTAACATCAGCTGTGATTCTGGGCCATGGCTGAATTTCTGTAGCTTATTAATAGGACTCTGTTGACTGTTATCATTTGGTTTAAGCAACACTTTCTGTCTCATAGTCTACATATCTCGAAAGCCATTCTTCAGCTGGGGCTGTGTTGATAAAACTGATTAGCAGAAGGGAGGGAGGAAGAAATGTGTTCGTGGTGAAAAGGGCAGTACATCAAGCTAAAATGCTGGAGAAATGCTGACTTCACAGAACGCACCAGGAATTATTAACCTTTGCATGAAAGCTGTGCTGCACAGTGGTAGGAAATTTGCTTAAGTTGGACTTCAGCATCTCTCTGACACCCCTTGGCATATGGGGAAAATAACTGCAGCAGCATTGATGGAGAGCCTGATTGTTACTCTTCCTTGACATCTTCATCCAGCTACTTCGGAGCACCCCTGCCTTAATTCAGCCATGATACAACACTTGGCTCTCCTTGAATCTTTGCCAGATAATGTGTTAGAGGGGAATTTCTCTGCACAGCAGATTGCAGTAGGCCTTTCCAGTATGGACATGGATGCTTTGAGAGTCTGGAAAGAGTTTTCAGCCACACGTATGGATTCGTCTGGAGGCACTGTAAGAGCATCCCAGTCTGTCTGTCACACACCTGTGACAGGCTAACGTGGTCAGATCAAGGTACATCTGTACCCACGTGGGGAAAATTCAGCTTTGTCAACCTCCAGAGAAACCATTTTGGGGTTAGTTGTGCCCTTCTGCCCTTTTATAAAGCAATGCATACATCAGTTCTGGCGTGGAAACCAGAACGTGATCAGCTCTTTGGAGATGTGCACAATGAAGAGTTTGAATCCTTTTGAAATAAAATGTTTTGGCTTCGGATGTGTTCAAATGTTTTGTCTTTCCAAAAATAAATAAATAATGTTGCTTCCCTTCCTACCTCTTCCCCTGAAGCTGCATTATTTAGTAAATAAAGTAAAAATCTAGTTTGGGGAAGAAACAAATCCCTTGAAAATTAAATAACAGTTTAACAGGCAAGGTTGATTGATGTATTGTTTGACATCTAGGAGGTAGGCAGCTATCTAGATGTGGCATGTCTGGCTAAATCGCTTTCAGTCTCTTTTCAGAACGTAGTGTTACCAAAGGTTACATACTCGGGAAAATAAAGCATAATTGCTCTGCATCACCATCTAGAGAGCACAGTTAGAATTAAGCCTCTACATTCTTGCCAGTAAATGGTATAACATCATAATTTTGATGGGTATCCTTTCTGGTTTTAGTGCTATTTACTCTCTAAAGCAGCCCCTATTTATAATATATATTCTATTGCCACATCTGCTTTGTCCATATGGAAAAGAATTTTCCGTTTTTACTCCCCTTCCATATGGAGCAGGAGGCGGGCTTTTGGTGAATGTGGGCAGGTTAGAATGGGGATAAATAATAGGAAACACTCCCCGTGTCAGCCACCTTAGAAGCAAAATATTTTGGCCTGTTCCAGAGCTGGCCTTCTCCCAAAGGGAGCTGTGATCTACATCTCCGAAGCGCTTGAATATTGCCAACGACAAAGCGCGCCGCCGAGACGTGCGTTGTGATTCACATTGTGTCGCGCGTGGTTATGTGTTGCTACAAGAATTAACGATGAAATGATGAATGCTGAGCTTTGTTCCGTCTCTCCGGGAAAATGCCTCTATTTGGCTAGGGTGCATTGTAGGATTACTTGTTGTTACCGAGGTAAAGTCCCGTGGGCCAAGGTTTCCCTCCTGACAGCCCGCTGCCGCAAGCTGCCTGGGGTCTTCCTGTGAATAATGGCACGTTTGCGTGTTTTAATCAGCTACAATTTTGCAAACGGTTTTTATGATTTAGCAAGTCCATTAAAACTGACATTTGTTCTGCTCTGACACTCGTGAGGAGCTCCACAGAGCATAAACACTGGAAATTACTTGTAGGGAAGAAGATATTAAAATTCCCCAGCCCTTTCGTACGCTTGTCTGAGAATTTCTGCTACCTTGTGCAGTGCCAGCTTGGAGCCGAGCCACTTGGTGTGTGCCTGAGGTTTTTCTCTGCGTGCTGACTTGGGGCAGGGTGCTCCAGGCTGTCGTAGAGACAAAACACATGTATTTATGGTGATGTGCCTCCTGCGTGTTTTACAGAGCTATATCTTAAGGCTGAAGCAGAGGCTAAGTTTAAGTGGATGGGGGACGTGACCCTTGGGAGCAGAAGGGTTAGTAAATGCAATGTGTCTTATTAAATGTGTGTTGTGTGAAAACAGCATATGTACCAACTGTTCCTTCCCATCGTCTCCTCTATTTATGACCTGAATTTATCCTAGTTCCACAGTAGATTCTTTGCAGGTTTTGCACAAGGCTTAAACCAAATCCCATCCATATTTCTGTTGAGTCCAGGGCAGTTTCAGAGTGAAGATTGAGATTGGTCCCCTCCTGTTCTCCATCTAGCCCTGTTTTCCTAGAGAAAACACGTTCCTGGAGTTCAGGTCCTGTCTGTCCCTCCAGGGCTCCTCTCCAGCAAGAAGACCTGCCCCTTCATGTTTGAATATCAGCTTGGCACTAAAAACGAGTCCTCCAGAAGCCTTGTGTCTTTGATATGAAGCTAACATCAACATTTCAGCTGTGAAACACAGCCTGCAGATTGACAGCTTTCAGGAAGCAGGTTTTTTCCATCCCTGATGTAGTTCTTCTCACTCATCCTATTCAGACAGCAGTACGAAGCCCCTCTTAGAGGGGAAGAGCTCTCCAACAGCGTCTGGAAATGTATCAAATAGTCTTTTTTTTTTTTTTTTCCCAGCTGTCATTTTTTTGCACTGGTTTATTTTGTGCATTTTTAAAAAATGTTTTTGCATATCAGTTGTGGATTATTTCAAGCCATACCTTCTCTTGGCATGGAAGGCTTCTCCGAATTTACAGCTGTCACAGTGGTCCTTGCCAGGAAGGGCAAGGCTGGGGTTTAGGCAGTTGAGCTTCCACTGATTCCTCTGAAGTTCCTTCCAGCCTTGCATTTGAGCATGCGTGGACTTTGTTTCTGATATTAGGACTAAAGGGTGGTTCTTGTTTTCCCCTCTTGAATATTTAACTGTATTTACCATAAAACCCAAACAAATAAACAAAACCCTAACTGGCAATTGTATAAAGGCTTGGTGGGCAGTAAGAATATACCGATAATGGCCAAGATATAATTTCTCGTGCAGAGGGCAGTGCCAATTGTTCCTAACTCCAGCATGACCTGTGGGTAAGCCTGGGAATGAGGCTGGCATTAAGGGGTGGGCAGGATTTCTTTGGCAGGTGTGTGTCCTTCAGGAACAGATCTGTAGGTGCTAGATCTTCAGTGGGGATCTTGGTGGCATCTGTGGAAGTGGGAAGCGCTGGGAAGAGACAGATCAGCACGTAGGTGGCTGTCTGAAGTTACCAAGATACAGGCAAATGCCCAGCTGGGGGGGAATCTGGCTGGCTGGAAACAGCAACTTGGGCTTTGTGGGAGGGGGGAGGTGATGAAAAATGATGGAACCTGTTGCGAGACGTTGAGAAGCGAGGACTTGTCTTGATTAGGGAACATGGAGGCTGCAGGCTGTGACTGGTTTAAAAATAAAAATAAAATCTAGCCTGATTTCATTTGAAATACGGTGAGGAAGGCCACAGGATCTGATCAGAGGCTGAATGTGAACCCACTCCAGAATTCCAGGGCAGCTTCTCTGTTGCTTTTCCCACCCTCTTATGGGCTTCTGCACTTCTCCGTTCCCTTCGACCACGAGCAGATGAATTACTGCTCGTCTTATCCGCTGCCAGCAAGGAAAAGCTCGTGATGTGTTCCCTACCTCGAAGGCAGTGTTACCAGAAACTTCCCCTTGCTGTTCTGATCGCTCCTGTTGCACTTCATAGCAGCATGCAGCAGGATGTGTCTGTGATACCTGCAGTCTTCATTTGTAGTCCTAGGAGCTTTAGATAAGCATCAGGAGCTGGATCCTTGGGCTGTGCAAATTGGCTCCATTTCGCCGCCGAAGTAAGTAGAGCTATTCTCTGTTAAAATACTCGAGAAAAATCTCACTTATCTGCTCCCTAGGGCTGAATTAGGTGAGCATCACACAATCTTTAATGTCTTTCTCCTCCCTCCCCCCTAGGAAGACGAGGGAGCCCTATTATCGCCAATTTTCCTGATGGGAAGCTGGGGTCGGGCAGGCTGCGATGTGCACGCCGTGTCTCATCCCGAGGCACCGCGATCTCTGCACATCTCCTCTGGCCTGCCAGGCCCTGCTCCTCAGCCACGCTTAGGTGCCTAATTTCTCCGGAGGTGTTTAGAAGTTTAATCCCTTTAAGGAGGCGATTCAAAGTTGCTGGCTGAAATAATCGCATTGGGCTCTGTATCAAAGCAGGAGCTACACCTGGAAGTCAGGATTAGCAGGCTAAACACCACTCCTGCTTTCTCCTCCCCATTAGTAGAGAAATCCCTGAATCAAGTGCCCAGCCTCTTGCAATCCCAGCTTTCCCAGCTTGGTGACTTCCAGTTATTTAGGAAGGACCTTTCCTTCTCCTTTTTGGAGACCAAAAGCAAAAGCAGCGCAGGCTGGCAGCTAAAATTCCCCTTACAAAGGCTTCCCTGCTCCTGCTCAGATTTAAACTGTCACCACAACGAAGCACCAGAAATGAGCAGATTGAAAAGCAAAAGCTGTGTGATGCTTGATGTCTTGTAATGTGTTAACAAGCCCCAAATTTACACTGTCAGTAAGAACCCCCAAGGAAAAGTGGAAGTAATTCCAACCAGGGGAGTGTCTCCCGTCCTGCTGCTCTGGCTTTCACTTCTAATTTTGGCAAACAAAGTAAACACGGAAAACACAGTGTTTGTGCAAATTGCTCTTAGAGAAATATGGACTTATTCTGAGCTTCTTTTGAATTTGTGTTTTAGCCTGTGATTGCACAACAAAAGGAAAAGTATTTTGAGATCAAGGCTGAAAAGGAATTGCTGTTTGCCCACAAAATAAATGGTGCGGTTATCTTCTCATCTCCGATCAGTTTTGATTTAAATTAATCTGCCACTTGAGTGTTCAAATCCCTTGGGTTGCCTAAGAAATGATGCATCGAGCTGATAACATGAGCTGTCTACGTTCTGCTCTGGAGCTGTCACCGCTCCAGCACTGCAGACCCATGTTGGGGTGCTGGGGGGCTGCTGGCACCCCCCATGCCCATGCTGAGTGACCCAGACAGGATTTACAAACAGGTCTCGTACTTAGAGCAAAATACTCATTTGTCCCCTGCACTAATCTCAGTTCTCTACTCTTTTTTAGTTTTTATTTTTCTTATCATGGAAGCGTTCATTGGGGGATTTAGAGGTTAGGAAACCGATGCACCTTATTGCCACTGCAGGAGCGCAGCGTGTGTGGAGGTGCTCTGCTTTCTGCAATCTTTGCTGCCATCGTTCCTAGAAGCAATTGAAAACTGGAGAGAAACTGGAAGAGGTACAGAGGGGCCATCCAGTTTGCAGTGCCACAAATGAAACATTATGAAAAATGCCTGCCAACTGAGAGAATTTATCATCAGGGAGCTGTCAATCAATTGCAGAGAAGTAAGGGGGAGAGAGGAGAAGAAACAATCAAAAAAAAAAAAAAAAAAAAGCACAAGTCTTTTTATAAAGCCCTTATTTTAAGTAATGTTTGCTAAATTACTTTTTTCTCTCAAGCTCAAAGAATAAAATATTGGTTCTTTTTTTTTTTTCTTTTTTCTTTTTTTTTTTTTTCTACTTTTGATTCTCAGTTCTGGAGTATGTTAACATTTTTTAAGGGAGGAAAGAGATGAAAGGATCAGTAGATATTGGGGATCCCAAAGCCACAACAGTCATCGTTACGCCCCACAGTCAAACACGACTGCCCCTGAGCTAATGGACCTGCAGAGTTCAGTGGCTGGAAAGGGAGATAAATATTCAGGTCTTACCTTTAATGCAAAAGTCTGTGAACAGAGATGACATTTCCTGTGTGTTCTCTGCATGTTCAGCTCTTCCTTGTATTAATGTAAATAGAAAAAGAGCTTGGATCTGAGGGAGAGCTGACCTCACCTCCTGCCCTTCCTTATTTTTGACTGACAGGCACTGAAATTGCTTGGTTTGAATGTCAGGAGGAAGAGGTGCAATAATACCCTTTGATATTAATCATCACAGGTGCATGGGAAATAAAAAGAGGGGAGGCATCAAAGTAAAATAAAAATGCAAACTAAGCTTGCACATCTTTTGGCTTGCTAAGGTTATTAGGTCTTGCCTCTAGTGCTGTCCTGCCTGGTATCCTCATGCAAATCCAGCCTGCTTTCTGCTGCTTTCAGGCTTTGCTGCCCACACAAGAAAATTGTGTGGTGGCTTCATTCATTCACTACCACACTGGCACTGATTTTATTTCAGTCGTGCCCTCCTCTTCCTGTGCTGGGAGGGGGAGCAGAGACACGTTGGGTTTTGTGTTTGCATTTCAGCAAGTGCTCTGCCTGTAAATCTTTACTTAAAATCAGGAAGCAAAACCTGCTTTCCAGTGGCTTTCCTCCCCTCTTGCAGCACAAGAACATTCAGAACCGCAGTGTCTTTAGCAAATATCCCCTGTTTCTTCAATTTCCATTTGTCTGTTTTTAAACCAAAAGCAGCAGGGAAACTTCTAGGCCATGTGCAGCTTGTGGACATGAGTCTCCAAGTGTATTTATTCTTTGGTTGCAGAGGTCTGCAATCCCTCCAGGTTTTTTTTTGCACCGTGACTCGAGGGGCTTGGAGCAGATCTCAACAGGCAGCGATTGCAGGGCATTCATTCAAAGCAGGGCAAAGGCAATTTTCGATGGCCAGGCAAGGCCATCAGTTGGCTCCCGTTGGTAAAACCGAGGCCGTGCCATTTAATTTGCTGTGTAGGTTTAGTTGGGTACAGGGAGCTGAACAAAAGCCCAGCTACAAAGGAAAATGAGCCTGGAACAGAAAATCCGGAGCTAACTAAGAGGCATTCAGCACCACTACAGCTATGGGCTCGCCTTTTTTTGTGACTGTTTTACAGATGTGCTAAAAGCCTAAATCAGGTGGCTCTTATGGGTTGCTGATTGCCTTTGCTGTATTCAGATTGCAGGGCATGGAATATCATCCTCAAACAAGGGTCTCATCCGGAGAGCTCCAGGCACACTGGCAATGGGCAGGAGATGCAATCTTACCACTTCTGCATTCTGGACAAGCAGTGCCAATGCTTCAGGTCAGCTTTTCACCTCCTTCTGTTCCTTGGTGGGATTTGGGCTGGGGGTCTGGAGATATTGCTGATAAACTCGTGAAAAATGCAATGAAGTAAGAAGGCGTTTGGGAGAGAAAGTGGACAGAGGTGATTCCTATTTTGTGTTCTTACTGTGAGGCTGGGAAGGAAGGAAGGAAATCTTGAAACAAAATGTGATTGCTTTTTCAAAGCCCTGTAAAGCTTCAGCTCAGTGTAGGAGATCATGACAAGGTTAGATCGGTTCTTTTATTTAATCCAATCAAATTCATTCTGGGTCCTGATTTTCTAGCACAGCATGAAAAGTCCCTGATGACTCTGATACAAGTCTGTTATTACCTAATTGCTTTTCCATAAGGCTTTCACCTGATAATTCAGATATTGTTACAGCTGCTGAAACCTGATAATTCTTCTGCACTGCAATCTGCCTATATTTATTATTACTCGTGCTGTGGGAACAGTTTAAGGCTCAGAGAGATCAGGTCCTCGTTAATGACTACTGCTGCAGGCACCACGAGAGACATTCAGAAAAAAAAAAGTCACAAAAAATCAAAACATGTGTTGAGGAGGAACATCAGGGTCCCAGGAGCTGGACTCGATCGATGATCCTTGTGGGTCCTTCCACCTCAGGATGTTCTGATTCTGTGATTCTCCCACAAGGCCACTCCATCAGCAGCATCTAAAAGAGGACCCTGCAATCCTAAAAGTGACAGCCAATATTTCATACTAAGCACTACACAGTTGATTTGTTCAATACTATTTTATTTATTTATTTATTTTTAAAGTCTCTACCTGGGAGTCTGTCCCAGGCTTTCCCCAAGCTGGTGAGGAAAGAATTTCTCCTCGGGTTGCTCAGCAGTTAATGGCTCTCGGAGGGACGCATCCAGACTTTTGCAGCTCATTAGAGGAGTCATTAAAAGCTTTGGTAATTAAGCAGAAGGATACCGAGAATTTGATACAGCAAATTCTTCCCATACCTCTTTGTACTCAGCAAAGGTTTCTCTCTCCTTGGATCCCTGATGGTGTTTATGGGCTCTGCATAAACATATTTATCGCTGTGCCTGTGCCAAGGAAGGCTGGGAGGTTCTGTACAAGCAGCACCTCTGCAAGAATCATGGTATTATAATAATCCATGGCTAGGGCCTCGGGGTGCAAAGCATAGCAGGAAGCATAACGTAGAGGCCAGGGTGCTGGAGCTGACGGGTCTGAGCAAGTCTTAGTTGGACCTGAGGGTTGCTCTTCAGAGTAAGGCAGCTTTGTCTTTTGACTTGTTGCAGGGACTTCAAATGTTCAAGGACGGCATTTATTTTATTTTATATTTTATTTTATTTTATTTTATTTTATTTTATTTTATTTTATTTTATTTTATTTTATTTTATTTTATTATTTTATTTTATTTTATTTTATTTTCTTCCCCCCTTTGGACACAAAGTTGCTTAGAATGCCTTACTCTCCTGAGTGATGTGAGTGACACGCTCTACCGTGACATTAGTAAAGCTTTTGGCGATGCCTCCTAAGGCTTTTTAACGTGGAAACTGAGCAAGTGGGCTCTGGATAAACAGCTTGTTGGGTGACAACTGACTGTGATAACATGAAACGGCTGTAACTTGGAAATGGGACGGTTCAGACTGAACACTGGGAAAAACATCAGTAACAGGGCCGTGTGAGATTGAAATTTGTTATCCCAAAAGGCAGAAGAATCTTAATCGCTGCAAGTTTTTGAGAGGGAAAACCAGAACTGAACTGGTCTGATTGTGATAATCCTGCCCTGAGCAATAGGTTGGGTTAGGTGCTGTCTGAAGGTCTTTTCCAACCAGCTTCACGTGACTATGAAATGCAGTAGTGGTCACATGTAGCGGAAGTCAAAAATAAAGTATTGGTAGGTGTGAAACTCAGAATTAACCCCCCAGCCTGGCTGCCTCTGTCTGAACGACTCAGGAGGCTGCTGTCCCTGGGGGTGGGCAGGTGGAGGGACTGGCAGCCAGTCCCGCAGAAGCAATGAAGTAAAACACTGTGCAGCCTCCCTCAGAAGGGGGAATGTACATGTAAATCTCCATCTGGATCCTAATAGAGACGATTAACTTGCTCAGCTTCAGCACAGTGGCTGACGGGCACCGTGGGTGTCTGCAGCGGTGCGAGGAAGAGGAGAGATGGGCACTCGGGGAGCTCCTCTGCTCACACAGTCATTATATACTCAGTTAGCAATCACAGATTCCTCTGAATCCCACGGCTTATCAGTAATTTCCACTTGCTCTTGTCGCCTGAGCAGCCAGTGTCTCTTTATTCCCGGCCCCGTGTCACTTCTCTCCGGGAGGCAGCTAATCACTGGTTTCTTTGTGAGATGGAGAGGGCTCGATCTTGCTGTGGCCTGTCGTGTGCCGAGCTTCCCCGCTGAGCTGCCCTCCTGAAAATGGGCAGGGCAAAGTGTGAATGCTCCAGGGAAGCTTTCCTACCTGTCTGACACGAGTTGGGTTCTCTGCGGGCCTGCCTTAGGCACTTGCAAAGCAGCCCTCGTCTTAAAAAACTGTATGAGCAGAGAAAGGATGCTGTCAGGAGAGGGGACGTTAGGGGGTTGCCTTTGTCAGTCAAGGACATTAAGCCAAGCAGAGAGGGAGCAGGTCCGTCTGAAGATGTCCACAAGGCCATGTTTTGAAGGAGTGAAGCCTGGCACATCACCAGTAAATGAATGCAAATTGCCTTGGATTCATCTACATCTCCGGACCTCGGTTAGCCTGTACCAGCTTATAGCCCACCTGACTTGGCGCTGGCTGGGCTATAAATGGGGGGTGACAGTGTTCCTGAAACAGTAGAACTCCCTAGAGGAAGGTGATTTTTTACAAGAAAGTTTTTAACCTATGGAATTTTACAACATAATTTATTTATTTATTATTTTTCTTGAGATGAGAGGCTTGTCTGGAGCAATCCTGAGAGGGCATCTCACTGTTAAGGGTGGTTTTTCCTCTCTCCCATCAAAGACTCAAAGTTATCCTGGCATATTAGGGAGCTCTTTGATAGCCATCTGCCCTTCCCCAGGGTTGTTATGGGAGGGAAAGGCAGTCGAGTGCTTTTTGTTTGGTTTCTTCTCCATCTCCTGGAGCACTGCACAGGGCCTGGCAGCCAGGTGCAGCAAGAAGCAGAGGGTGAGGATGGGAAGGGGTCGTTGGGACCCCTCTGTGTGGGAGAGGAAAGCAAGCGAGCCCTAAGCCAGGCAGGAATGGATCTGTCCTTAGGCTGGAGCCTGTCCAGAGAGCTGTATGCGTTTAGGCAAAGCTAATGTGACAGTTGCTGGTTTCTAGACAAGAACTGCTCTGGCCCGATCTAATAAGAAAAGCAATATATAGTGTGAAACCAATATAATTTCAGCCTATGAAGGAGCTACCCAAGCTATGTAGGCCTGAAGGATAAATGTATAAAGCTCCCGCAGCTGCCTACAGCGCTGTACGTGCTGTCCATGCTCCATGACAGACACAATTATTTATTGTTTGTCTTACACCAGCACCTAAAGGCTCCCGCGGGGACCTGGACCCTTGTGCAGGGAGAGTTGCTGTCATAAAAACTTTGCACATTGAACTGCTGCTGGGGAATTGAGACCTGGCACAGCTTGGCTCTCCCCCAGCAGGCTCTGATGGTGATGGTTTGAGATGTTTGAGATGCTCCTGGCTCACGTTCCCTGTCCATGCTGCTGGTTCAGGGATGCTCCCAGGGTGGCACCCGGTGGCTTCCCGTGCCCTCTGTGCTGAGGAGGGGAGGCAGAGGATGCTGCACCATGTCTGCAGCCCAGCTCCCACTGTGCATGCAGTAGGAACTCAGAGGAGGCTCTTGCTACAATAATGGTCAGAAATGGGGATGGGAGGGATGTGGATCAGGGCAAAATGCTGCAAGGAGCTGCCAGCCTGAGACCCGAGGCTTAGCCAGGGAGCGGGGTCTGGGCACTGCCTGCGGGGATCCCAAGCTACAGCTGAATGCCACAGCCATGAAAAATGGCAACAGGAGACCTTCTGTACAGCGTCAATGATTTGTGTGGGCCCTTGTATTTGCTTCAGGAAAGTCAAAGGCAAAGCTGCAAACCCCTCTCTCTGTGCTTGCGACTCTGACAGATTTCCCAAAGCAAATTTTTAATTAGCCCCTCCCTCTGCAGTGCCCTCTGTAATTGTCACCCCCAAATTTTCAGGCTTTTCCCTGCTACGTAACAGAGATTTAGCAGCAGAAGGCTGGAGGGGAGCCCTCATATTACTGAGACTTTAACGAATTATACTACAGAACATTAACTGGTATGCCATAATGTATTATCATAATTAATTACAACTAAACTGCAGTTGTCAAATAAATGAACAAAGTACATTTCATGATGCATTATCCCTGCTTTTTTATTGTTTGTCCTCTTACTTGTTAAGCTAAAAATAATCAGTCTTTTGCAGTTGGTCGTCTTCTTGTCATGTAGTTCCACCACAGCTGTAGAGTTTCTGGGAGGCTTATGTGTGCATGTGCCTAAAATGAATGCGCTAACAAGCATGAACGTATTAATGAAAAAAAAAGCTCTAATGATAGCAACACAGAGGCCAGGATAACTTTCTTTTTTTGGCCTTTATGCAGCAATATAGAAGAACAAAGTGTTGTGGTGTTGGTAAGTCAGGCTTGTGCTATTTTGTCTGCTTTTGTCAGAGGTAAAAGAAAAAAATTGCATGCCATCCACGCACTTACTGCAAGGAAGAAGAGCAATAATAAAACAGGCCCCTCAGGTGATATATAGACCTTCCTCTAGGTATAGGAGACAAGATCTTTGCAGATAATGTGTGGAATGACCTTCCCAAGGTCTTCTGAGCATGATCTTCAGCTTCCAAATATCGGCAAAGCTTCACTGAAGGGGCTGGGCTTCATCTGATTTACTCCAGTTAGAGCTCATTTGGCAATTGCGGATAGCAGGAGGAGAAAGTTATGCCTTGGGTTAGTCAATTTGGTGGAGATCATCAGGCAGCTCAGTCCTTTTCCATGGGTGTGATTGAGCTCTTCTTGTTCAAAATGGCCTCATTAGCTTCTAAAGAAGAAAATTGATCGTCTGAGCGCTAACCTGGTGGAGCAGGGGGAGGTTGTGTGCAGAAATCCACAAACCTGGTGTACAAAAAACTTGGGTTTGAGCGCGTGCGCCTGCGTGAAAACACCCAGAGCCAGCTGTAAGAGATACAGTGCCACTTTTATAACCAGGGCAGGAAATTTCCCTGCTGAACAAAGCCTTTATCTGCCCCTGAACACTGGCACAAGTCCCCAGGCAGGTCCAGGGCCGGTGGCTGGCACCTTGCCCCCTGTGAGGACGCAGCAAGGAGCCCGAGCTGCTTCTCCATCACTTGCTGTCGTTAGGTGGGCACCGTAATTTTCTGGGAGGCAGATGCTCCTGTCAGTTGTTTTGTTTCCTTGCCAAGATGCATGTTACCTCCGGGAGCCCTTAGGGGTCCATTTACCAGGGATAATTAATTAAATTAACAGCCTTTTGTAGGCGTGCTGGAGGTTCATGTAACAAGTGTGCTTTGAAACAAGGCGCTGGATTCCAACAGCCGTTGGTAAACTGTGCTGGTTGAAGCTCTCTCGGCCACATCTTTCACTGGCATTAATCAGAAAGCAGTCAAATTCTGCCAATTTACCTTTTGCAAAGACCTGGCCCCTTTTATCTTTCCTCTTCTCTTTTGTATTTTCCCTTCTCTCGGCTCGGTATAGAAAATCTGTTTTTTCACGCGTGCCAAAGACCAAAATCTTTAACCACTCCCTGTCAGCATGATTGCACATTGATTGTTCATCATCTTTCATATAATAGAATTAGGCCTCATTAAAATAATCTCTTCCCCCATGAGCCAGACTTGTTCAGTCTCCTACAGCCTGCCCAAATCGCCCCTTGGTCTAATTAAGGGAATCGACCATTTGCATCCATTCTCTCCTCCTCGGGAGATGAGGAGGAGGACGATGGGCAGGATGAGGTGCTGAGGATATCGTTTCCCACCTGAAATAGGAAACAGCTACCAGCTATCCCAGTAGCTTCGGGTTTTAGCAATGGTTGGGTTGTAATTATTCACGCCGCCCTGGGTCATGGATCATCACCCTGTAGCGAGACAGGCGATTTGGCAGAAAGGTCAGCGGCTGCAGGGCTGCCTCCTTTCCTGCTCAGCTGCCAGGCGGTCTGCATGCCAATGCGCTCCGTGCTGGGTGCTGAGGGTTTGTTCGGCCTCGGAGCTGCTGGGATGGGTGAGACCAGGCAGAATAAAACAAGGGCTTCACCCAAACTTTCACGGGCACCGGGGAGAAATTCAGGCAACCATTTGTGTGGGGGTTTGGAGAGCAAAACGTGTACTCTCAGGGCAGATTCTCTTTTGACCAGTCACTTGTAGGAATGGAGGTAAAAATAGGGGCAAAAAAAGAACTATTACCTTTTTCTTTTTAACCATTATCCTCTGTGAAGAAATACGCTCATCTCATGGCATGGACTTGATCCTCTTCCTCCTCCTACCTCAGTTTTGGGCTCCTTGCACTCAGGCTCGCAGCTGTACAGGAGGATTGTGGCGTTACTCAGGGACAGCAGCTGCTGACATGGCCTTGGGAGGTTTTAAACAGTGAGCAGCTCCGCTGCAAGGTGGTGGCCGCCCGCTTTGCTCATCCAGCTGAGCTCAGAAGGGCTCTAGGTAGGGCCAGGTCAGCTGGGGAGGAATTGGGGCAATTTTTAACATGCAGCACTGGCTCCTGCTGTGGAAAAGGGTCCGAGTGTGCTGAGTGGAGCCCAGACTGCAGGAGAGCTGGGACCAGGCTTTGAACTTTGCACTTGCACTACACTCATGTTGGGAGGAATCAGGATGCTGCAGCTTTGCAGCTGCTTATTACTTATCCTCCCAACACAGCAAAGCTTTGCCTGCTTTTTTGTAGCGATTCAGGATACCAGGAATGTGTCTCACAGCACACTGCCAGGCTGTGCCAGGTCCTGTGTTACACCTGCATCTTTTTACTCCATGCCCCGCCGATAAGCAGCAAGATAAAACCACTGTGGCAGCTTTCTCGTGCCTGCATGGTGCTTGCTGATTATGCCAAATTCCCCACGATCTTCTCTGCAGATCTCACATATCAAAAGTCCACAAATGCAGGACATGCTGCTGGCTCCAGACGAGAGCCCCTGGAAAACTAATGGCGTGGGATCAATTTCTTTAGCATTAGTGACGTTTTTATATCACCTCACAGCTGGGTGACTCTGCCTTTGTGATATAAATAATCGGCTGTAATAAAAATGAAAGAGCATCCGATTTGCTGCGAAAAAGACTTATGATGCAAACTTCAGCAAGGTTTAATGGAGAAGAACGCTCAGGGAGAGAGCTGGGTGTTTGGTGAAGGGGATGGACCAGGACTCCTGGTTTTCTTCCCAGCTCTGGCATGTGGTGCACTGCCAAGGCACCACAAGAGTCAATATTCTGGCCTCTTGCTTCCTCTGGAGCTTTCTGCATGACTTTGCCTACATAACTGATTTATCCATGGTCTCTGACTAAAGTAGAAACAATTACAGAACTCGAGTGTTGTGATTTATCAAGGCTGGTAAAGTGCTTTCCAAATGAAGCATTAAAGTCAGAACATCATTTCTAGGCCTCCTCCAGATGCTCTGTCCCCACTGCTTTAAAGGTCCAGATGGCAGGTTGGTCTAAAAAAAAAAGTGGACGTAGGTTTTATGCTAATGGTAGGGTGGCAGGCCTGAGGGAAAGCCAAGACTGCCAGAGATGGAGAAAAACGGTCTGTTGGTGGGGGTTAGCCTTGTGCACGAGCTGTGTTTTGGGAGAATTAAATCCCCACCTTCAAGGCTTTCCTCTAAAGTTCATCACCGAGCCGCAAACCCATGCTGAAGCAGGTTTTTGGTCCAAAAAACAGTTGAAGCAGGTTTTTGGTCCCCCAAGTGGTAGGAGCTCCAAGCTTGCTGTTATTTAGGGTTCTCAGTGAACCCACCAAGCCCAGATGTGCCATGGCTGAGAACCCGAACTCCCTTTGGCTCTGGGCTTTTCCCCTATAGCCTGAAAGCTGCAGAGGGATTAGGTAGGAGAACATGGGACTGGAAGTGGCTGAGGATGGATCTGTTCTGTGAGCAACCCCTTTCTCCTCTTCTCTTGCCATGCTGCCATAAGGCATGATGAAAGGGCAGTGAGTGCAGCTGGGCTCCGCCTGCCACAGGATTCATTTATTTTCATAAAGGAGTCAAATTTCCACCGTTACGTTTTCATCTACAAACCATCAATATTTCAGGGCTGTGGCAAAGCCCTGAGTGGGGGAGGAGAGCTCCCTGAGTCTCAGAGGCTCTTTTCATAGTTAAAAGTTCACCGCACAAAATCTGATGCTTAATAAATTGGAGCCTTCTCTGCTTTAAATCATTTTTACAGCAATTGCGGAAGAAAATATAATTATTACAAACTGGTCATTTGTTACTGAGAAATCTCATTAAATTGACTCCATGCTGGAAGGTTTGGTGAGGGGTGAGAGGGGGGTGAGAGGCAGAGACCTGACAGAGGGGTGGGAGAGAAGGCTCTTAATTACAGATTGATTATTTCTTGTGATTGAATGTGAAACGTAATCAGCTCATCCTTTCTAGTGGGGCAGATGGGAGCTTCAGGGACCTTTTTGTCTTCCTTGACCCACCAGCGTGGCATACTAATGACCTGGGGGTGCAGGTTGGAGCCGGTGCTGCTGAAGCATGTTTAGGTGAAGTCAGGCTGGGCCAAAAATTTAATGTGGTCACGTCTCATCATCATGTCTCTATTTCACACTGCACTAATCCTCCTGTACACCACAACCAGTCTGCTTTGCCCACATTCAGGGTAGGTGCTCGGGTAGACACATCCGAGCCAGCTTTGAGGCGTGCTTGAGGAGCTGGGAACGCACTGGGCTTGCTTCTGCTGAGCTCCTGGCTAATGTGGAACTTCAAAAAATCTCTTCTCTGTAATCTCGGTCCCACCAAGAGTGATAAGTGTGTATGAATGTGTGTATGCAGGCTGACCGAGTGTGCAAGGTAGCACTGCTCTGAAATGGGGGGCGGCTGCAGGAGGGCACTGCCCCCTGCAGCAATCCAAGCTCCCCGATCATCCCTGCGCCGGGTACCCGCAGCCCCGGTGTGCGACAATAAGGAGGAAATCACTGCTGCTAAGGGGGACGTGATTCCTCTTATGTTCTTTCAGAGGAGAAGAATATTGTGTGTTTTGACATCGAAATGGAGCAATTGTTTTTGCAAAATGATTTTTCTCTAGTTTTAGACCTTTTTAGTGATTTCTTATCTTGGATTCTTAAAGGAAAAAAAAATGCTGAAATATGACAAATTGATAGACCATAATGATCTAATCGTGTGTGATGTGTTCTTGAGAAAGAACAAAACGAAAAGCAAGAATCTATGCTAGGGTTTTAGGAAAATGATTCCCAGGCATGTAGATTGCCTCTTATTAGGATTAAGAACAATACCTAGCACTTACCAGGGTATTTTCCTTCACAAAGATCCCCAAACTTTTTGCACTCCTGAGTGTAGAAGGTTATTCAAATATTGGAATAGTTATTCAATGGCAAAACCAAATATTAGTGGAATACATTTTTGTCCAATTACTAGTATATGCATAGGATCTCGGGCAACAAAGCCTCCATAAAAAATGCATAATGGCTCAAGCACTCAGCCAGCTTCAGGGGAGCAATTATCTTTCCTTCATGGGTTAACACATTTTGCTTAAATAATAATAATCAGAAATCATTGTAGTGACAAATAAATATAAAATAAAGGTTTGACAGTTCTGCATTTTTACAAATGCTTCTGTTAACTGAAAATATTCCCTAAACTCACCTTGACTTTGCAGATATTTCCCCTTGTTTTGAAAGTGCTCCTTTTCTGTTTCTGGCTACATATCAAAAACAACAACAAAAATAACACACACACAAAACCACCAATAAAACACCTGAAATGCCACCCAGCTTTGGGATTTAACATTTTATCCCATTTTGCATCTGAAGTAATTGAAATACAGAGAAGTAATTTGCCAGACACCGCACACAAAGGAGCGCGCGAAGTTGGAAGGAAACAGAACCAGAACTCCTGGATTCTGATCAAAACGGGGAAGAATGGTGCATTTCAAGGGTTTGGATGAGCTCAGGGCCCTGTGTGGTGTTTCTGAGAGCTGGCTGTGAGATGCCTCTGCCTACTTGCAATGTTCTGGCCAGTTAGCCACGAGATGATGCTGAGCAGCCAGGTTTGGATGGGCTGGTGCTCTGCAGTGCCGGGCTGTGCTGTGCTGTTGAAAGCAGAGAAATGGGATTTAGCACTGTTATTTAGAAAGGGAAACAGGCCTTTCAGGCACATAAATATGTATCTTTCTCCGAGTGTGTGGTAACATGAGATTGCAAGCTTATCTCGTGCCGTTCCAGGCTTTTTCATGAGCGATGGCTTTTTGCCTTGCATTCAGCAACGGAGCAGTCTTGCAGCTGACAGTGGAGCTGGCTTTACTCGGGTATTTTTTGGAGACCCAGCGAAGGGATGGTGACAAATGTGACATCCCATAACTGCACAGATGCAGTACTGTCCTTCAGCAGCGTTGCTGTGAGCAGCTCTGCTCCTGGAGGCCGGGGGGAGCCGCTTGCTGAGCTGCTCGGGCTGCAGTGAGCCAGGTTTTCCTCCATGCTGCCAAACCTTGCGGGTCTCCTCTCGCCAACACCGAGAGCTGCCAGCCTCAACGCCAAGCAGGATCCGTGCTGGACTCTGCACAGGGCAGCCTGGTGGATGAGAGGGGTCTGAGTTACTTGCAAGCAACTGAACACGGGGTGGGTAAGCAGCTCCTGGATGTTAAAACTAGTTTGGTGATTGATTCACACTGCAAAACCCAGCTGGACACTCAGGGGGACTCTTGGAGGCTCCTGAGGCCAGTAATGAAATGGGAAAGCTACAGTCCTCCTTTCACTGGATGATAACAATAAATGAATTAAAAGGCTTCCCTGTTTAGTCTTAGCCTTGTAACTACAACATGAGCAAAGATGGAGAGAATAAAAAGAAATATCCCTTGGAAGACAGAGTCTGGAGAGCACCAGCCTTTCCGATGCGCCCCGCACACAGCACACTAAACTCATCGGGATGGCAGGGTTTGTGTAGCTGAGTAGTGCAATGCACCAAAAAAGAAATAGCACAGTGCCCCTGCTGCCCCCCAGCAGGATTGGGATGCACCTCATGCTCCACACGCCGGCGGTGCCACGGCGGCAGGGGGATGTCGGAGCAGCCCTGGCTGCGTGCTCTGAGCCGCGTGCTGCTCTGCCTGTTGTCTGATGTTCGAGCTTCATCTCAGCTGTGACAATCCTATCTGATCATTAATAATACAATAATGAAATAGCGACTGGAGAGACACTTGGATAATCATCTGAGCAAAGGCTCATTAGTGCTGCAGAACAATCTCTGCCGTGTAATAACAGATCCCAGGAAATTTCAATTAAAGCTGGAACTCTGTTGCAATTTCATTTTATTTCCAGCCAGACAGCGGATGGTGTAATTGCAATCAGCCAACGCAAGGCAAGCTCCTCTAACTCAAACCTTCCCATGGGGCAGGAGGTGGGCTGGCTGGCTGGATGCTGTAGGTTGGTAGTGTTTTTTTTCCCCCTCTGCATTTTGTTTCACTTCTACCTTCACAGGGCAAAGTGTTCCTTACAACATCGTACCCTCTTCTGTTGCTGTCCTGTCTGACTAAATTGGGGTGTTCCACTTTGGGAAAGCTTTTGCAATATTCTTACATTCTGTTTCCTTACATTGTTCTGACAGCACTTGTCTTCTTCTTGTAGGGTGGGATGCCAGCCCCCTGCCTCAGTGCCTCCAGCTTCCCATCCTTGTCCTTGAGCAGGATAGCTGTGTCTTGCTGATATACAGCAGAGGTCCCCAAACCCTTTGTCCGTTCAGATCTGTGGTATTTTGCATGGCTATTAGCTGGCAGAACTCCAACGTGAGTAATTGCATCCCGCCGTCTCATTAAGATTTTCTCTGCACGTTCAAGTGGACGTTGAATTCTCCTTCGTTTCCTTGGCTGTCCCCTTCTGGCTTGTCCTTGTGTCCTGCCTTACCCAGCTGCTGTGCTCCACCTTGGGAAATGAATAGATTATATGAGCTAGGCATGGATGTAGTCATACACTGCCTGGAGAGTGTGTTCAGTGATTGAGAGGACAGTTATCCCCAGGGAGCAGCTACACAGATGTTCATGAGGGCCAAACGCAAAGAACTGTTGTTCCTCTGCTATGAAAGCCCCCCTGGCACAGGGCTGCTGTTTCTAAAGGTCCCTTGTCTTCACGGAGCACCCACAAGCCCTGGGCACTGGGTGCCACGATGTTCCCCAGAGCTCTGGAAGAAAAGGAGCACGAGGGCAGACACATAGGAAACACAGGTTGTCCCAAAAAAGGGCTGAGACCTCGCTTCATGCTGAATCAGAGCTGGAGGAGGTGGCCAGCAAAGTTTCTGGGGAGGAGGGGAAAACTCAGAAGCCATAAATGTCTAGCTTTACTTGCAGAGATGATCATTTTATGCAAACAAGATGTGCTCTCTTGCTAGAGGTCTACTTAGCAGTCACCTGTGGAGGCAGCTACTGTGAATGTTTGGAATAGAAAGTGGCTTTTGTTTTAATGGTTTATCAAAAACCTGATTTTTTTAACTTGGCTTTTCCTGTAAGCAGAAAGATCTTAGTGGAGCAGAACGACGGGTCAACGTACATGCAGCAGGCAGCAGCATTTAACTTAACTCTTCCATGGCTTGGGCTTTTATCTGGAGATGCATAAAATCAAGTCTTTTAATATCATCTCTCCCTAACTTGTAGAATCACTTCTTGCATTTCTGTTCTTCCTTCAGTATTTGCTGGCAGTGTTGTCTGAGATGAGCAAGGGGCTGGATCCCAGATTTTCTGGACCTCAAAAGGCTGAGAGAGTACCACAGGGAGGAATTAAACCTGGCATTTACAGGGACTTGATTGTTAGAGGAGTGTTTTCAGTGCGTGAGCTGCTCACCTTCTTGGAATTCTTGCTTTGTGCTCAAGAAGAAAATACATGTATATCTTTGTCCTCTTTTCCCTTGGTTCTTGCCAAGGTCCCTTGGGGGAAAATTCCTTCCTGACCACAACCATCTCCATCAGCTGCACCCTCGCAACCCGGAGGGGAATTCTATTTCAGCCTCAGATTTTCTTTCTTCGTGATTCATGTGTGCGGTGCTGGACTCTTCCCAGTGGGTTCCACCCCCGTCTCTTACAATCAGTGGTTTTGCACCTTTACTCTCACAACTGCTGGTCCCAACTGGCCGCAGACCTTCCTGTGGGTGCAGAACCCGCCGATGCCTCATTTCCATCAGCTCTGCCAAGTGCTGGGAGGCTCTGGCTCGCTCCCACCCTGCCCGACAAGCCGTAGAGGTGCGAGGTAACGAGAGACAGGAATGCCTGATAGCTGAGAAGGAAACTTCAGGGAAGGGAGGAGACAACTTGTGTTGGATGGGAGAAAGGGAAGAGCATTCCTGAGAGCGTGCTGGCAAGGAGGAGAAGTGCTCCTGGCATGGGAGGTTCATTGAGGCAGAGAGAGGGTGCCAGGGATGCGCTGGGGCTGCACGAGGAGACGCAGGCGCTATGCCCCAGGTTGCCTTGGCAGAGCTGGTGGCCCAGGACTGCTTTCCCTGCTCTTCTGCTCTCCCTCCACGTCCCATGCTAGGTGAAGCTGTGCATGTTCAACCCGGCTGCTGAATCCTATCTCCCCCTGACAGGTCTCTCCTCTTGCATTTTGGCTGCGCTCGTAGCGCCTGTCACGTCAATAAAGTATTTTTCTCATTTGAATTTATATGAGCATTTGTTTATCCGTGTGTAGGAGCATCTGCATGTGAGAGGGAGTGTATTTATTTCTAGAGAGGGATGTGCAAGTGTTTACCAATAGCTGGGAGTTAGGAACGTGTTGGTACACCCGTGCCCCCATACTAATCTTGTTCTATTGATCCCCCTATTGATTTGTGCAGCACCCAGCACACTGCTGTGACTGAATGTTTCTTGTTCTGATTTTTCAAATGTGACAGCAGCTCTTGTTGAACCGCACAGGTTGCTTAGCACCTCTGAAAACCAAGCCTTAAACATATGCTCCAATGACCATAAAAGCAGCACGGATTTGCACGGCTCCCTTGCAATCAGGCTCTCCTTGCAGTGCACCTGCGGGCAGAGACTGGGGGTGCTGCTGGAGCATCAGGTCCTGAGCATCCAACCTGCCTCACAGCCTTCCTCCCCACCAATGCCAGGGTCTGGTTCTGCTTTCCGATATTTTTTCTCGTGGATAGTTTTTTTCTCTAATTAGCTGCCCGTTTTCCCCCTCTCACTTTGATCTTGTTCTGGTCTGCTCGGATAATCAATAACCTTAATGGAGAAAATGTGCTTTTTTTGGCTTTGAGATTTCTCCTTCCTTTCTTTGAAACAGTTTTTGGGGGGGAGCGAGCCAGAGGAGGGAAGGCAGATTACCATCATTTTACCCATCTTGTCACTTTTGTCTAGACCACTTCCGTATCTGGTTCTTGAGAATAAAGATGAGGAGGTGTTTCATGATCTCTCCCTCCATCTGCTCGCTTCTGCATCTGCAGATCACTGATCCTTGCCCTCAGCCTCCCCGCAGGCTCACGGTGTATCCAAACGGGGCTCTGCTGTGCTCAGAACCCAGCAGTAAACTAAAAGCACGCATCCCACACAGAAATGGGTCACATCCAGATTTGCTTCTAGAACACGTGCACGCATCTAGCTGAATTTACACCAGGGACAGATCTGGCCCAGCCATATGTCCCAGAGCTAACTTGCTTCCCTCCCACCTTTCGAGACTGCTAATGAAGCACTATCCCCTGCAGAGAAAGCAGCGTGTTAAAATAGGACTGTCGCATCCCAGGGGAATGGGTGTTAGCAGCAGAACAGAAGGAGAGAGAAAGATAATGGAAATCGATGTGCGTCAGGACCTGATCTATGCTATTAAAATCAATAGGAATTTTTCAGGGCCATGAAATTTGAAGTCCGGAGCACAGTCTAGTTTTCAAAGTATCTGAGTTCAAGAGTTTTCCTTGTGTTGAATTTTGTAGCTTCTATTTTATTTATTTTTTTATTTTTTATTTCCTGATCTATCTTCATTTATTCTGATTAACAGCTGCAGCAGCTGGGGTAGCTTGGGAATCTCCCTCCCTGCTGTAACCAGAGCACCCCGGTGTGCCTGAAGCCCGTGTGCCTGCTGGGGAAAGCAGAGCGGGGAGGTCAGGCTTTAGCCCTGGCTGCGTGCTGGGGAGAGGAGTGAAGGGGAAAGAAGAAGAAGTTTGACGGCATCACGAACAGAGTCAACACGCTTGTTAGCTCCTAGATCATCCTCTCCTAATTATTATAATTAGCGATTTGATGAGGATCTGTTGACATAATGTTCCTCAAGGGAGAGTAGCGAGGAGGCTTGCCCAAGCCTTGAAGCCACTAAACGGGCTGCTACAAACAACATTTTCTGTACAGAGCAGGGCAGAGCACAGGAGAAGGCATGACTGGTAATGGAGAGCCCGACACGCCTGGATACTAGAGCCTGGTTACAGCTTGAAAAATGCAGCATCTCACCAGCTCATAAGCCAAAACTGCATTCAAACCTTAATGATGAAGAGGGTGAAGGAGATGCTTGCATCCTGACTCAGAGCTGTCACCGCTGAAAGCACCGCTGGTGTGCAATGCAGCATCTTCGTTTTGGAGTTTCATGATGGCTACAAGGAACATTTCGACCCTTGGCTACTGATGTAATTTGATCAAAAAGGAACCAACAGGGAAGTGGTGGTGGGAAACAAACCTTTAAATTCCATATAAAAATAGATAAAAGCGGCTGGCTTAAAGGATTGCATTGAACCTTATTTAAGAACTTTTTTAAGGAGCAGAAAAGGAATTTAGTGCACACAAACTTTTCTACCTTTTCCATCAAAGGGTCAGAAATTCTCATTTGGGTCCAGATCAGAGCCAGATTCAAAAGGTCACCAACAGGGGGGAAACCATCTGAATAGGAGAGGCAGGGAGGGAGGCCAGCTATGCGGCGTCCCCAGCATCCTCTAATCACATTTCCCTCTGCTTGCCAGATATCAAACAGAAAGGAGCGTTTGAAATAATACATCCATTAAGATACCTTCAGCGCCTGTCAAATTTTGCTTTAAGAGGATTGTGCTTATTACACAGCGGTAAGGTTTTATATTCTTAAAATTCCTTTGGAGCAAGCAAAATGAAAGGAGGTAGGAAGAAAACATGCCTCTTTCACGCCTTGGAATGGGGCTGGGCGAGCAATTACAGTTCTGCCCTGTGCTAGCCTTCAGCAAAGGATGCAGGCATGAACAGATTGGTCTCTACCTCTTAAGGGACTGTTTCTCCCTCTGCCTCAGAGGGAGAGAGGCAAAAACCTGAAATAAGAATATGGGAGCATCAGGGACGTGCAAGGGTTTGGGGATTTGGGATGCTGGGGCACTGCAGTGCCCCTGTTTGGCCAGGAGAGTAGGAGGTACGGGAGCTCATGCAAGGAGGGAACCGTCCCGGAATGACCTAGGGATTCACTTTTTCCATTGTTTTGAGCTCTGATATCTGCTTGCTGATGCTGCTGGGCCTGGAGAGGGGCTCTGAACTTGCTCCTGTTGCTCGGTGTGGGTGATGGAGCAGTGAGGCTGTAGCTCTGCTTCAGACAATGGCAAGACAATAGCTGTTTTCTGGGAGGACAGCTGAGGCATCCGATGGCTACAGCCCGTCTCTTTCCTACCTCTCAGCTTGCTCCAGTGGCATCTTCTGATCTTTCCCTCACTGATCCTCTCTTCAGCTCCTGATCTTTGTTGACTACCTTGATTCTTGTTTGTAGTTTCAGACACTCAGGCTTAATCTTGGCTTCAGATGTTGGCTCTAACTTCAAGGCTTGCCCACCTGCACCCGTGTCCTGTACAACTCTCTCTCTCTGATGGCAGATAAGAAGAATTGTCCATATCACAGGTTAGGCAGATGTTCTCCCTGACCCTATGAGATCCTTCAAAGAAAGACTGTAGGATTGCTCTGTGTTTTTATTGTTAGAAGCATAATCGGGCAAATCAAAACCCTGAGCATGCACTGAAAAGATGAAAAGCTCTGAGGATGAAAAGCATTATAAAAAGGGGCTAAGCATTTTTACTATAGATCAATGGAGATGCCTTTTCTTTCTGAATAACTCTGTTTCCCTGGGAGTCCTTCCTCAGATTTGCACCTCTGCCACTTTGGACAGAAAGAAACCACCTCTTCCTTCCTCTTGCTTTTATTATTTCGGGCTGAATCTGTCAACAGACGAGTCTTAACAGCCTACACAAGCAGTAGTTTTATTTAACATAATGTCTTTTCCTCATCATCACTGTTTTTCATTTAATCTTTCAAAGTCATAATTATCTGATATTAATGTTCTCATCATTATAGCGTTCGTGGGAAGACAGCGGGTTTTTGTCCACAGAGACTAGGATCTTGGAAATTAATATAATACTTGTTAAGGATTGATTTCAGCCTTGTAGGTGCCCACAGCCAGAGGGACCCATCTGTTTAAAAATATCAGATACTAATTACCCAAAGAGCTGTTATTTGGCTGTAGGATTGAGTGAAGTTGTCCTTCATACGTCATACCCACCTACATAGCATTTCAAGCTTTGCTGTTTTTATGTGTCTTAAAAACCTTAAGAGAGATTTTACAGCCATTCAAGAAGGGAAAGAGTGAAAGCTTCTTGGAGCTGAGCAATACAGACCCTAAAAATGACACCTATTTTTTCCTGCAATGAAGCATTAGGGAAAATGGACACCAGTTTGTTCCCACCTTCCTCCAGGGCTCTGAGAGAAAGTGGTGGCCAGATTTGGAGATGGGTGACAATGCAGTAAAGAAAAAAAGGTTGGTTTGTTTTTTCCTATAGCCTGTGAAGCTTTAGAGCTGCAGGACGAAGCTGCCTTCCTGGTGTAGGCGTTTCATAACCACAGAGCCTTTGTTGTGGGTCGTTGCTTTAATTGTCCTGTACCCCAAGAGCTATGGAGAAATCTGGCTGGCAGGGAAATGGTAAAGGAAGGTTTGCATCCTTCACAACACTAATGCTGGGTCTGACCCATCTGCTGAATGCAGAGATATCTTCACCCTTTACTTTCTCCGTATATATGTTGAAAATCCTTCCTAGAAAAAAAGAAAAAAAAAAGAAAAAAACAGAAAAAAAAAAGTTGACTCCTGGCTAAATTAGGCTCCAAATAGATGTTTCGCATCTTCCTAAATTGCTTACATTTCTCCATATGGTGCTCAGCCCACGCACTTGCTGTGCTAGCTGGGTGTGACGCAGCGCCGGGAGATGTGCAGCACGACGGCGGCAGGTACGCGGCGCCGGTCCGCAAAGACCCAGATTCATCAGCTTGCAGCAGGACACCATGCTGCCTTCGCTGGGAACAGCTAACTTGGCTACAGCGAAGCCAAAGAACTGTTTAATGGGAAATATAGACCTGCATTAACAGAGGGATGACAAATCCCCTCTTTTTTTTTTTTTTTTTTAGGGTTTGATTCATCAGCAGCCAAACACTTCCTATAAAATTTCATTGGATACCCCATAAAAATATAGGTAATAAACGTGTCACCTCTTTTTTTATGAAATAGTGAATTATTTAGTGGAAACTATGACTTGAAAGCTGGGGCTGTTTAAAACCTCATGACATACTTAGCTCATCCGTCTGAAGCATTTCAGAGCTTTCCTTTGCAAAGCACGGGGTTAGAAAAGAGCCAGATTTGTGCCGAGGTCAGTGTGGGGCCCGAGTGGACTGATGCAAGCCTTGGCACCTCCACCACTTCTGGTTTCTGTGCTAGAATTCTCAGGAAAGTGGATTTTAACCTTCCCATCTAGAAATGGCTGGGTGAGAGCGCTTACGGGTGATTTTTTTTTTTTGTTTGGTTTTCTGCTATTCCTATGAGAAATGTCTTTTTTTTTTTTTTTTTTTTTTTTTTTTTTTATGGCTTTGTTAAAATTGTTCTGCAAGTGAGTGTGCGCACACATGAGATTAGGCGTGTTCACAGCCATTTTTAGAACATGTAAAACATGGTTTTAAAGACGTTTTTGCTGTCAAAAATAATTTCTGTTGTGAAAGTTTTCCTCTACATTACCAGTGTCTGATTCCCCCAAAATGTAAGAAACCTTAGTTTTTCTCCTTTTTTCTTTTTTCCTTTTTTTTTTCCCCTCAGTGTTGATGAAAGCATTTTACTCCAGGAAAATCTATTTGATAGAAAAAAAAAATATTATTGACTTCCATGTTCCTTCTTGCACATAATCTCCCCTTTCTGCTCGCCCTTAAGGTCATGCAATAGCTCGTGTTCAGCGCAGCGGTGTTATGAAGGATTAAACCGAGGGGAGTGAAATGGGAAGTTTTGTGTGCAGAGATGTCTGCGGATGCTCAGCTGCTCTATTTTAGGACTGGCACTTGTGCAAGTTGCTCAGAAACGTGCATCACCACTATTCCTGTGAACTCGAGGAGCACTCTTCATCACGCTGCCCTGCGGTTCTGTAGGCTGCTGGAGGGCTCCACGCTCAGAATTTATTTGCTCCTGACAACCCTTTTTGTATTCCCTTCCAAATGCAGCTATCAGGATCCCGTGCTGACCCCGTGAGGTAGCCAAGTATCCATCTTCTTGCCATTCCCCACCACTGTAGGGTCAATAATTAAAGGCCTTTATTCTTATCCTTGACGTAGCCCAATAGTGGAAGTAATTGGAGACTCCCACGGGCCCCAGTGGAAGTCTGCGATGGCTGCTGGTAACATTAATTTTCTTCGTGTGTCGTCGAGGCAAGTGCAGAATGAGCCTAATTAAATTCAGAGAATCAGAAAAAGGAAGGAGCTGATCTTTTTTTTTCTACCAAAAGGCAATTCACGGCCAGCAGCGTTCGATGGTGTTGGAGGTGAGAGGGAAAGGAGAGATGAGAAATGTTGGACAAGTGGAAATTACTTGTCTAGGACAGCAGGGAAAGCAGATGGGACCACCAAAGACCCTGGGGCCTGGAGTGCCCACCTTCCCCAGAGGGCCAGGGCTCCTGAGCCTGCAGGCACAGCTCCTGAGATGAGCAGCAGGAGACAGGAGAGGTCCCAGCTTCTGTTTGCCTTGTGTCAGGCAGGGCTGCAGGCTCAGTTCCCGGGCTGACACGGGGATGCTGACGGCAGTAAAATGATGGGACTTTGCATTTTGTTGTGCACAGCTCATCAGTTTGCAGGTCTTCAAAGCATTCTGCAGACCCAATTAGCTTTTCAGGTCTCCTTTCCTCTCCTCCCATTGCAGGAAGGATGGGAAAGATCACTGTCCCAAAGTTTCTCCCAAAAATTTAATTTCCAGGACTAGTTTTGGTGGTGGTGTATGAGAGAGTTTGGGAGAGGAGGAGAGCAAAACCGAGTGGAAAATCCAGGAGTCGTGGCTTTCTCTCTGCTTGGACAGATCAAGATGTGTCTTGCTCTTGGGATCTATGTATCTCTAAACCAGGACTGTAAATGTCCCAGCCTGATATTTAGGGACATTTTTTGTACCTTAGTATATAATCTTCAATGTAATATGACCATGGAAAATGATGCTCTTTCATCTGAAATGATCTTTTAAAGGACATTTTTCTCTCTCCCTTTTATTCCTCCCCGCCTCCTGTCTGCAGTTTTTATTCATTTCCAGGGCTCCTTGTGAAAGTATAATGAAATGTCTTGCTCTGACTCCGCTCTCAAAGTAGCCAGGCTGTGCCTGTGTCCCTCCCTGCCCCTTTCCACAGCTTCATTGCTCTGGAGGTGGACAGAAACCTTTTCATTCTCAACCCAAATATATTTGTGGAAGCTTTATATCTACTTATCTGAATTGATATATAGCCATGTGTGTTTAGAAGTATTTAGCATTTTGATTGTAGTTATTGCCTGTGAGTTTTTTCTTTGTTTTCTTTCTTTATGTCCCCTGCTTCCTTGCTTGGTCCTCACAGGCTGAATGCCACGCTTTTTCTTCGGATTGAAAGGACTCTGTTCTGAATCTTAATACGATAAAATAGGCAGGGTTTGGAACAGGGGAAAGGAATAAGGAAAAATTACGTCCTCAGGTGAGATGTGTTACCATGGAGGTGAGCGCTCTGCTCATCTGCCAGCATGCAACTATCCCATTTTGTAGGAAATCCAAAGGGCTGAGATATGCCCAGGTTCCAGAGAGAAGCAAGGATGAGACGAGAGCAGAGCTGGACCTGTTCTTACCTCTCCTTGTCCTCGTACTCCTGCTGGCACGGAGGAAAAAGGAAGAAGGCCAAGTTAGGGCAAGCTAGAAGTGAGGGCTTTGGAGCTGCTGAGAAAGCTGGCCAGCTCCATTTCAGAGGCAAGCAGCTGGCTGGAGCTGGTCGGAGGAACAACTCCACCATCTGAACCAGGAATTCCTTTCAGGCCAAGGCAGGGTCTCCATTTCAAACCTTAGCCCTTTGCGTTTGTTTACAGGACTAGGGATACAGAGAGCTGGTGATAAAAGCACTGTTACTGATACGTTTTAAAGCAGGAAAAAGCAGGCTGAGAGTTTATTGTCCTGGAGGAGACCCCCCTCTCCCTCTGCCACTGCAGAGAGGGCAAAACACTCACCTTGCAGCACAGGCAGAGGTGTTACCCACCCCATGGCAGTGAGAACAGGGTCCCCAGGATGGTGGAGAGGTCTTCAGTCCCGTAGCGCTCTTCTTCATGCACTAATTGACTCTACCCAGCAGCCCTTCTATAACCAAGCCCCTGTACGCACAAAACCTCTCCAAAATGCATGTTGCACTGTCAGGAGGTGGTGCTTTTTGATCAGGGGAGTAACATCATTAAGGATGGAAAATTTTGTTGCAGCTTCGTCAGCTATTCAGCGCTGTGGATGTGCTGGAGCTGCCCTCCTGGCTCCTCCGAGAGCAGCTGCTCCTGTCTCTGCGAGCTCAGAGCTCGTGTGTGCTGCAGGAACATCCCTGAAAGAACAGCAGCAGCATTGCTCTGAACTGCCTGGCCACCACAGGAGAAAACTATGGGATGCTTTCATACGAGGCCTTAATTAATGAGCCCATACAGAGAAGTAGCAAGCTGAAGTGCCCTCCCTAGCATTTTGCCTGAGTCTGTCAAGTCCCGTGAAGCTCTACTGAAATCCAGGCATTCGATGGGAATTCTCCTCTCTGTATACATGTTTTGTTGGAGTGTTTTTCAGCACATGGCTGATACAAAATGACTAGTCAGTGCTGAGATCCTCAAGGGCACTGTGCTGTTATCAAAGCACGGTATTATTCTAATCCTAGGGAACCACCAGGATAGGATCTGAGATCCTGGTGCCACAGAGCAGAAGTGCCACAGCTGCAGGCAGCCTTCCCTGCTGGGCACACAGTGCGCATCCCCAGCCCTCTGCCACCTGAACGTCTGTCCCCTTGGAGCAAGGGCATCTCTGCTCTGGTCCTCGCTGCTTTTTTTTGCCATGGAGATCATCCCACGGGAAGCAGAGGGACCTCTCTGCCATTGCACCGAGGGGATGGTGCCAGCCTGGGCAGCGTGCTCCAGTCAGGAATTAGAAAGCATCCTTGGGATCCCTCATCTAGAAGTGTTTCCAAACCCTACAGTCACAGTTTGGGAGCTGGGAAAGCTGGGGACGGCAGTGTGTCTGTCGTGTTTTCATCCAGACATCTGCTGGTGACCCCCACAGGAGAGCAGGAGCGGGATAGATGGGGGCTTGTCTTTTCCAGACGAGCTGCTCGTGTTATCTGCTAATGACGCTGGCACAACCAGTCAGCTGTAACCTCTGGGCAGATAAAAACCTTGCTCAAGCAGCTGTCTGGGAAAAGAACAACAGCCGAGGTATTGCCAAATGCTTTTCTTTCCTTTCCCTTTGTTGCATGAAAATTCTTGTCAACTGCAAGCACGAAGAAGGGGAAGAAGTTTAATTCCCACTGAAATACTGTTCGCTGTTTGGGTTCCAGTATATCTTACCAGCACAGATGTTCCTCTGTCGTTCTCCCTCTCCTGAATGGCTTTCAGAAATAAATTGGGAATTGGGTGATTCACAGCACTTTAGAGCCCATTTTGCGAGGAAATGAGCAGGACTTTGCCAGGGCTGCGTGGGCTGGATTCACACCTTGGTCTTTGCTGCTGTTTCCTGGGGTGGTTCCGCGCACCAGCCGCTGCCAAATTGCTTCTTTACAGCGGTGGCTTTTTGCTGTGCCTGGCTCGTAGCCCTCGAGAGGCTGCTGTCAGTCATCCTGCTCCCTGGCACAGCCCAAGTGTCCCCGCTCACCGGCGTGCGTGCACTTGCATGTCCCTCCATGGGAGCTTTGCTTAGCTGCCAAAGTTTTGCTCTTCTTCCACAATATTTATCTCAACTGTTTTCTTGTGTTGCTTTCCCAATCTCAGTGTGCACCATGAATTGTAGGACAGGGGCAGAGCAGGAGGAAGCAGCGTGTGCCCCCCAGGAGAGCAGCAGCAGGGGTTTTGGTGGGAACGCAGGGCAGCTGGCTCGCTCCGCACATCGCCTTTCCAGACCCCAAGCTTAACTCAGCAGCACTTTCTCCCACTTGTGTGGGGAAATTAAAGCAAGCAGAGTGACATTTCACAGTGCTCTTGTCTATATTATACTCCAGCTCCAACCTGGTGGTCACTTTCCCCTGGGCTGCAGCATGACATCCCGTTCTCCCAGTGCTGGAAATGACGGCGTGTGCTTCGTGTGTCTGCATGGGTTCAGGCAGGAGGTGCGTGTGTAATGACCAGAGGGCATCTTATACCTTCCGCTCCTCATTTTAATTGAGGTTTTGAGGGTGGGAGAGGTTTTTGCTTTCGAGTTCTTGGTATGCTGAAGCCACGCGGGGATGAGTTCGTTGGCAGCGTGCCGCCTCCCGGACAGGCATCGTGTTCCGAAACGCCAGCTGAACTTTTGGTGGCCGCAGATGGGATCAGAGACAAGAAATGTCATCAGGCACAGACCTTTCCCTCTCGCCCCCGGGTGCTGAATTAAAAGCCCTGTTGCTCAGAAGTGCGAGGTAACAGCAGGCCAGCCCTGCTCTCTGCTGAGGCAGTCTGTTCTGAGCAAGGGGGACTGCTTCTGCTGAGCTGACTTTAGCTTTGCCCTTTTCATGTTGCATTTAGCTCAGCGGGGTTTTACATTTTTGTCACTTTTAGAGTGGCTCAGCTCAGAGACCTTTGTCGAAACCTCCCTCTGTCATCTCTAGGGGATGCATCCACAGGTCACCCACAATGGCAGGTAATGGCCAGGAGAAATGGAGGGAGAAGCTCAGAAATGGGGGTAAAGAATAGAAAAGTGGGTGAGTGGGATTCCCCAGCCAGAGGCTGAGCCCAAATAGTCTCTTTTATCACACAGAAGGGCTCTAAAGCATTTTGTCCATGCAGATTACCTGGTAGGAGAGCAGAGCAGGTCCCAAATGTGTGGATGAAAGGCTGCGGACAGCCCCAGCAGCAGCTCAGGACATGCAGAACCACCCCCGGTTTGTTTCATCCTTTCAAAACGGGGATGTGAAGCAAGAATCAGGGAATTATCCCAGTAAAAGCAGTTTGATAATCCATCGCGGGCTGCAGTTGCTCCTGTGGTCGGCTCTAGAGGTTCTGGAGATGAGTTCTTGTCGTTCTCGGTCCATGTCTCGTTGGTTTAAGCTAAAAATGGACCTGACAGATGGGTCTGTGAACACATTTAGTTCAGACATGAGATGGTTTTTATAAGGAGTGATATAACAGGAACAGACACAAACCCACCAAGCTGTTTAGGTGGACCTTCATCAGTTGACAAAACTGTAATTGTTTGCTTCAGTGTTGATGTTTATGTTTTATCAGGTGAAAAAAGTAGAATTTAAATAATTTCACAAGGAAACATCAGAGACTGTTATGCTAAAAATGCCAAACCAAGACATCTTATCATCGTCAATATTCTTTTATATCCCCCAGTCAAAATTAGTGCATTTTCACAACATATTTTGATTTTGAGAGAATGACATTTTCAAATGGAAAACGGTGCCATTCAGTCCTCACATTCATTTTATTCAAAAGGAGTTTTGGTGGCAGTTTCAGCCACTTTGCTTTCTGTGAATACTCCGTGATTGCAACTTTCTGAAACATGTTTAATGGCAACATGATATTTAAAAATAGTTTCTAACTGATAAATCTTGGCCTAAATCTTGTCAGTTAAGAGTGTCTGGGAAGTGTATTTGGAGCAGCTTTGATTCTTGTCTGTGGTTACACGGCATATTTTAAATCCCTGATTGGATAAGCATAACTCTCAGCATCAGATATCCTGTATAAATGTTTATGATTATGAAACTCTGAATTTGTTTTTTAGGGATGTTTCTGCTTAAAACGGTGTTTAATACATTATTTTTCAGGCCATTCATTAGCTATGGTTCTTAACAAAAAAAAAAAAAAAAAAAAAAGAAAAAAAAAAGCAACCTCTGGGCACTCCTTATCTTTCAAGCTTTTATCCATTTTCTTTCATTGCCCACATTTGTTTGTTACTTATACCTGTTGTGCTTAATTTAAATTGAGATCACAAGTGCTTTTTAGCAGCACTTATCTTACCGTGTGTATACACAGTTCCTAGCGTAACAGGAGCCTAATCTGGATGGCATTTGCTGGCATGCAAATAAATAACGATAGTGAAATAATGCTGCATCTTTATTGTAATGGTTGTGCTGGTGACTGCTCATCTGATATTCCAAGCATATGTTAGACAGATTTATTAACCGGGTCTTCTCACTCGTACCTTGAAGACGATGCCTCCTAAAGGCTTGCTTTAAAAAATGGTATTTAATTTAATTATAAACATTGTTTTTTCTCTCAGAAAGATAGATGAGTTTGCATCACTTCACTTTAAGGCTGAAATCCTTTCATTCAGGAATGGAGGTAGGGATATTTTTCCTCTGCCACGATCAACAGACTCAGTGATGCCTACTTTAATCTGCATCCCATGACAGCCAAACCCGGTGCTGCTGTTTCAGAGGACAGAAAGTGTGTGGTTCCCAGTAAAGGCCAGCAATAAAATTACACGAGGGCATTCCCTTCCACCCACACCAGCTATGGACAGGAGAAAACCCCTCTAAAACGAAAGGAAGTCTTTGGGCCAGCTGTTTTGAGCTTCGGACTGAATCTCTTGCACTTGATTTATAGGCCAAAGCAGGAGTCTGTATCCCTCTAAGCCTTTTATCCTGCAGAGCTCAAGATGAGAGCTAAGATGCTCTGCCTCTGAGAACACGCCCTCTTCTGGGGCAATCCTAAATTCCTGCCTCTGCAGCACCTCGTACTCCGGAGTTCTGCTGCCTAATTGCACGTATGTGAAAAGTGTATTTCCTTTCATCAGTTTTAAATGAATAGCCTTTTAATTTAATTGGATTCTTGCATTATGAAAAGTAAAACCAGGAGCCTCCAGCTGACTTTCTCTGTGCCATTTATTACCTTACATGCCTCTATCATGTCACCTTTTATTCGTCTCCTCCCCGACTAATCTAATCTTAATATTTTTAATCTCTTCTAACAGAGAATCCTTTGCAAGCTCCACATTATTTGCGATATGGGTCTCAGATCCTGAGACCTGCGGTAGAGCCCAGATGTTCTAGGCAAGCTGTTAACATTGAAAACGGTGGCAAGCATCTAATGAAAATTACACGGTGATGTGATGAGTTATTCCAGCTTTCTGGATCATTATGGTGACATAAATGGTCTTTCTGCTAGTCTTAGAATCCAATACACTAAATCTTATTAATAAGCGTCTCCTCAATTGAAATCAATGATGCATGGCATTACCTGACATAAATGAAGATTTGAGAGAGTGACCTACAGCCACAGATTGTCTAACAGCGAGCTATCAAGCTCCGAGCTGCTTATATATTGGGAATAAAGGCCTATAAACAGCTTTGCTCTGTGTTCTTTGGAAGCCATTTCCTACCAGTGCTTTCAAAAGATAATACCAGCCCAGGCTGCTACCGTGGCATAGCCTAAAGGTCAAGTTTAATCGATCCCAAAGTGTCTCTGCTTCTGGGGGATGCCTTGGTGTTGTTCCCAAAGGAATAAATCCCACTGTTCTGTCCCTTCCCCTTCCACACCCCCCAATCCGTAGTGATAGCAGCAAATGCAGATTTATGGGACCAATTTGCGACTGTTTTCTGGGGGAGTTCTTGTCACACTGCCTCCAAGCAGCACTCAGGGCGCTCCCTGTTCCCTCCTGCTGTTCCCAGTGGCGTTGCATTTCAGGTCCTTCTAGTTCAAGCTGAAATATACCTCCTCCGTGCACATTTCAGGCTGGATGAACCCTCTACATGAAGTTATTCCAAATTTAACCATTCCTATTAAAGTTGGTGGAGTTTTTCCAGATTTCAGATGGGATAATTGGTATCCGAGCCTGGCTGTTTTCCCAGAGAAATAGCCTTAGAGGATCGAGCCATTGGGCTACCAGAGCAGCCTGTGCCTCCTGCAATAAATGGCTCCAGATGCTAGGGAAGAAGGCACCAGCGGATAACTAGACCTGTTTCCCCATGGGGAAAGCTTTTTCCTTGTACATACCAATTAGAGGCTGGCCTGACCACTGAGGCATAAGGGTTTGTATCTTTAAAAAAAGTAGGAACAAAAGCTGATTACTGAGTTCTACCCTTTGTCTTTAAGTTGTCTTTGTTGAAGCTTAGTGTTAATTGCGTAGCATTTAATTGTCCTGTATTTTTATTTGTAATCCATTTTTTCCACCGATCAATACAGTAATTCAGATAAAAGATTGAGAATCAGATCCTGAGCTAGAGAGAATTTATCATTATGCTATTGATCCCTGTGGCATCACACTTGGCTTTAACAAATGAAGCTCTTGTCCATATGATGAGGGAGAAAAAATACTAATACAAAATGGAATAGATGCAAAGAGCAGGGAACTGCAGAATGGATTTAAATAGGAGTTCATATGTTTATGTGTGGCCTGTGTGATCCAAACAGGAACTGCTGCATTGTAGCAGCAATCAGCTCTTGGCATCCTCTCAAAACCCCTAATACAATAGCAAAACAGAGCCTTCAGGACTATTCACAGCTCTTTTAATCATCTAACCATGGGCATAAATATAAATACAAGTGCGTGAAAATGGTATGTGTGTGTCTTTATATATTATGTATGTATTGTTATTAGATCCCAATGAAACACCAGGAGACTGCCCTCATTACTTTGGTCAGTAATTACATATAAGCTGATTGCATCAATCATCTCCCTGTATGTCCAGCTGAGGCTGGTTTGTAGCTATTTACAAGGTGATGGCAAGAAGAATGGGAAAACAGTTCACCGAGCAAGCCTGTGATTATTTGGCTTAGCTCTGTGCAAAGGCTTCCTTGGCTTGTGTGACTCGGCTGCGCTGCCATGTGCACGTATTCACAGCCCCTCCAGGACCCCCTCCGTACTGCCTCAATAACAGCACACCTTCCTGATATCTGTTCCAATCTTTCAGGGATGGCCTTGAAATCCCAGTCATTTAACAGGAGGTACCAACAGGAATTAATTAATGGTAGGACTTTAATTCCATCACATGTATCCTCAGGACTGTCTGCCCCCGTGCAAGCATGCACACGCTCCCAGGCTGTTACAGGATGTATCTGTGAATACAGGCAAAGAAGAAGCCTGATTTTACATTCACCCTCAACTTGGACCCAGCTCAGCATCAGTTCCTTGCAGTGCCACAGGTTGTCTCTAAAACCTCAGTTACATCACCCAGTGTCACCAGGGCTTCGCTCCCCAGGGCTACCCCAATGCCCTGCTTACCTTAGGATACTGTAGCTTGCTTTAGAGGGGTCTTTTCCTTACCTGTTTGGAACATAAGCCAACATAAAGAGGTTGTTATAGCGTTAGTTGGAATTGCAGGTGTTGAAAATTTGCACCAGCCCTTGTGTTTGCCTGCAGTCCCCTCCTGCATGCCATTGTTTTCTTGTTCAGAGCACAGCACCCAGCCAGTCGTGGAGCTGGATGCTGAGATGCTCTGAGGTCCCTTTGGCTCCTGCTCCCCTGTTGAAACCACTATGAAAGAATTATTACGTTGCGATTTTAAAAGGAAATTGAAAATTCCCTCTTTACTGCCTTCTAAATGAACCCTGTAACTTTTTCCCTGTCTGTTAGCAACGCTATTCAATTCTCTCCCTGTCAAACCGTACTGGTGAGGAGCAGGAGTGCAGGCGGTGGCAGGAAGGATTTATTGGCCTGTCTGCAAAGGACCCGACTCCCTCCTGCGATCTTGTGTTGTGCAGGGCTGGGTCCAACCCAGCTGCCAGACTGAAGAGCAGACTGGGATGTCCACCACTGCCTTCCCAGTTGCTCTGTTATATCCCTTGTCTGGAGCTTGCCATGGCTCAGTCCAGTTAGTTTTGCACTGAGTGTTGGAGCTGATGACATGTAGTCCTCAGAGCCTTGTTTTCTTTCTCCTAGAAAGGACTGTGTGAAGCAGCAGGTTAGAACTGGAAATCTCAGCTCATTGCAGTATTCATCTCTGTGCTCGCTGAATCACAGTGAGGAAAGCTTTTAGCAGTCTTCTGCCCTCCTCTGCTGTGCACCAGGTTCCTCTTCCATACCTGTTTGGAAGTCTCTCTGAAACAGCCTGATTACTCCTGTGAGCACAACGAGCATCAGATGAACACAGCACCTGGATATGATCACTGTAAATTTGCAGCTTACACTAATACGATGCAGGACTCGGGATTAGAAGCAATCATCTGGCTCATCAAACCTCGTTCCTTGCAAATATGCAGTCCCATAATGGATGTGTCCGCGAGCATCTTGAAAATCTCCTCTCTGCGCACAAGTCTTGGAAACATTCCCTTAGGATACGCAAACGCTAGGATAATACATTTAAAACGAGACCAAAAGCTCCCCAGCTACAGAAACCTGAGGGAAGAAAGCAAAACAGATCAAGGACATCAAAAATGTCCTAAGTTACTGAAATAGCAGGGAATTTGTTAGGCAATAAATGATACCATGAATCTTGCACGTGGGCTGAATGTTGAGGGTTTCCGTCCTTCCCCTGATGCCTTCATTACCAGTCACTCACAAGAAAATGACGCGGGACTGGCTGGAAAGTGAGCCTGTGGTGGCATTTAGCCATCTGCAGCCAGTAGGGAAGGCAGAAGTGAGTCCTGCAGCCCTGGCTGCGCCTCAGCCTTGACTTTCCCCCTTGTTTTGTTGCTTTGCCAAGACATGAGCACTATTGAATTCAGTGCAGGAGGGTGGGTAACGTGTCCCTGGGTCGCTGGCGTGGCAGGCAGTGTGATGCAGGAGCTGGGACAAGCGGAGATCCGCGTGCTGTCAGCGCCACGCTCGCTGCGGGGTTTGGCTCTGGCAGGGGAAGGCACAGTGGGAAGGGTGGCAGCCGTCTGCGGCTCTCCAGTCATGAGCTTAACAGCCTGATTAAAATATTAAGAAAGCAAGTGTCATTGAAATGAATTACTGCGCCCTTGCCAGCAGAAATCCCTGCGTGGCTCGCAGCGCTGGCTGACGGGCTCCTTCAGGGGTTGCAGTGCCCAGCTCCATGGGGAAGTCACCAGCCAGGGCACCAAATGGGTGCAGACAGCTCCTGTGCCATGCTGAGAGCTGCTCAGTCCCTGGGGAGAGGGGAGAGGGCTCTGACCCTTCTCATGCTGGTGCCAAAATTGTGCAGAGCTTGTGTCCGAGGCTGGGGTGCAGAGCGGGACAGCACACCTCCCCGCAGAGCTCCCCACTGCCACCAGCTCTCTGTTCCTTGTCATCCTAAGGGATGGGCTCAGGATCCAGATCCCCTTCTCCCGTACTCAGCCTTTACAGATGTATGTGAAATCAGCGTTTTCTTCATTATCCACACGTGCTTTGTTTTTGTCACAGGGGATGCTTCCTTGTCTTAAAGCTGGAGTAGTCCTCCCAGCACCCTCCCAGCTCAGAAGAGGTAGGGATTCAAAATGAATTAATAAATAAGGATCTGAATGCAGAGTTTGGGGGTTATTTATACCTCAGCACCATCGGAGGTGATGTTATTACTATAATGGGATCGCGTTTGTAAGTCAGATAGATACCACTTGTGTAGTGCTTTTGTCCAGGAGCTTCAGGTAGAGCTTGGTCCCTCTGGTGCTGACGGAGGAGTAATGTCTCTAGGAAAGATGGTCTTCTCAAACGGTTTAAATTAAACATGCCAGGAGATGGAGTGAGCACAGACAGAAAGGAGGCGAGGAGCAGGGGTGCTTTATCATGACGGGCTTCGGATGCAGCCCCCGGATAAAGCTGCTTGCTCGCTGGTTTCTTCACCAGGATGCTTTCGGGAGGCCTCCAGTGTGCCCAAGGGTGCACTAGTGAGCCCTGCCAGGCCTCCAGTGACCTCTGCATTCCAGGAAGAGTCCCTGTTTTGCCTCTAGGGTGCAAAAGGAGGCTTGTAGGGCATCCTAGATGAAACTGGGGGTCACTGGGATGCTTTCTAGGGGAGCTAGAGGGCAATGGGGGACCCTGGTAGACCTGAGGAGGGCCTAGAGTGCAGGGAAGGGCCACAGGATCAAAAGGCCCGTGTCCCAGCTCCATGCAAGGTTTTATTATCGTGTTTATAAGCAGCCAGGGCATTTGCATATAAATAACCTGCCAGCACAGCACAGCACGAGGCACCTGGTGGCTGTCTCTGACCACTCTTGAAGCAAGGCACAAGCAGGCCATGGGCAGCTCGGCAGCACCGCTGGCTCACCCCAGCAGCGGCCCCGACCCCACAGACAGAAGAATTTGGGGTCTGGGGGCTGCTGGCTGTGGGACAAAGGCAACGAAGGCAGGCAGGGAGAGAAGGAGAAACACAGGAGGGTGTGGGGTGATCAGGGAGGAGGATGGAGCAGGACATGAGTCTGGTCCTGGAGAGGGACGAACAGAATTTGGGAGAAGCAGGGAGCAGCAGGGCCACCAGTTCAGGGGGTGCTGGTGCTGGAACAGGCTGGGGAGGAAGCAAAGGGGTGCTGAAACATGTTTGTAAGGCACACGGGACTTTCTTCACACACACACACAGCCCTTGCTTGTAAGGGTAATACAACAGAAACAATTAATATAATGTCAGCCAGGGGCTGGAGTGCAAGTCCCAGCAAGAATAAATAAAACCCAGGCTAATCTGGCTCAAGGTTCAAACGCATTCCTGCCCAGATTTAACACGTGTGCACACAAAAATCTATGACAAAAACAAAGGCATTATGAGAGCATATGAGGATCTGGGAGAAGTGAGTAGCTCATTGCCTGCAGACACTGCTGAAGAGGAGAGAGGGCTGCAGCACTCCCAGAGCAGGCAGCTCAGCACCGTGCTTGGTCCCAGGCAAAAAACTCAGGGTGTGTTGGGCAAAGAGGAGATGAACTGCAGCCCAAAAGTGTCCTTTTTTTTTTTTTTTTTTTTTTTTTTTCCAGAGCTGAACATTGCCCTTGCAGTTTCTGATGCTGCCTAAGGGGCAAGCCCAATTCTCGTGTTCGCCTGAGCAGCTCTCGCTGTTCCCAAATAGTTTGAGTCCAGCCCTTCTTAACTGGCCTTGGTTTCCTGTCTGTGCTGTAGCCTTCATCTTCTGAGACTTTAGGAGGTGAAAGCACTTGGCCAGGCGTGCACAAGCCCGGCATCTTCTGGAAGAGCATCCAGGCTTTCCCAGCCCACCAAAAAAGGGATGAAAGTCAAAGGGTGTGAGATCTAGAGAAAGCAAACATGTTAACTAACCTTCCAGGTTTGTTCTCCAGCATTTCTTGCTGCTATCCAGATGGGACCCTCTCCAAGTGGATGCTTGTATAACTCCCGAGGGGCATTAGCAACTCTAGATCCGCATTTTAATCTTCATTCAATTTATCTTCTCTCGTATGGCCCCTGGGGACCATCTCAGAGCTTTTAGAAGAAGCGGTAATGGGAGATTTAAAAGCATGGAGAAAAAGACTGAAGGGACCAGGGGGTAGGAGAAGGGGTAGGAGATGCTGACCCCAAGAGGAGAACTTGAACCAAAAGTTTCTCAGCAATGCAGATGTGAGCAGGGTGGCTGGTGGCTGCGGTCAGAGCCGTGCTCAGGCTGAGGGAATATGCAGGCACAGCTGTGTTGGAGACAAATCCTCCCTTCCAGCTCTGGTGTTGTGAAATACTCCAGAAAGAAAACTCCATGCTCTCAAAAACAAGCCGCAGGTTTTCCTGAGCTAGGAAGTGACTCACTCCATAAATGCAGTCTCAGAAGACGAGTACAGGACTCAGGTTCTCATCCAGGTACGGCTGTGGGAGCACTAGAAAATCACTTAATTAGGGTTGTGTGGGGAAGTGCTTTCAAGATCTCAGATAATCGGCTTGTTCTGCGTTTGTCAACTTTTCAAGTGCAAAGAGATGCGAGCGCTTGTTGTTCAGGAGCATGGCCTCAGGTCTGTGCTAACCGCTTGCAGCCGCTGCAGGCAGGCTGTCCGGGGACAGCAGCACACAAATTCTGCTCGGCCCCGCTGCAGGAGGCTCAGTTTGGTGCTCCCCATCAGGACTGGGCTGTGTGATACTCATCTGAGCACCGAGGTACAGACAGCATGGGCAGCATGTTCATGTTTTTTTGGCAGCGAAGCCATAGCTTCGGGTAATTTCAGCCAGCCAGCAGGGCAGATCCTTCAGCTAGGGTCTTTCCCCAGCACTCAGCCATAACACGAGGCTGGCTGTCTTTGGCAGTGCCCAGGAATAATGCTCTATCTATTTCTATTTGCATAGTACAGGGAAAACTGGATAGAGAATGACAGAAGAACAAAACAAATCCCAAAATAAGCTCTTGTCCTTGCCTTTGTTCTCTTACTGGATCCCCTTGGCTCTGTTGTTTCATGGTGGCTGACATTCTCTCTTGGGCATAATCATATTGATTACATTAATATTATTCTGCAGGATTAGCCGTGCTGTTCTGGTGCTTGGGAAAACAAAAGCAAAAAAGCTCTCCTGGGCCTGGCTAACTGGGTAGAAGGCTCTCGTAAATAGAGAGCACAGGTCTCCTGTGTGTTGGTTTGGCTCCTTCTCTAGGGGGAGGAAAGGGGGGTGATGAAGGTAAAGAGACACTGCAAATGTTGAGGTCTGTGACTTGAGGTCTTGTCTACCTTTGCTCATCTTCCCATGTGCCTTCCTTCATCTTCCTGTGTATAAATTTGAGCACATGCCCAGTCCCCACCCTGGTGCTTCAATTCCACCAGGGAATTTTCTCATCAGCATTGTAAAATGCCTCATTAGGAAGGAAGCAGGCAGAGCAGGCTTTGCTGAGACAGAACCTGGGGGTGTAAGATGGGTTCTTCTTTTGGTCTTCCTCAGTTTTATCAGTGGTATTTTGCTTGAATTGACCTAGTACAATCACCTTTCAGCTATGGGGGGGGGGGATTAATATTGCTATTTTTTGCCCTGCTTGTTGAACTGAGTGACCACAAAGCTGTCTCTTTTGATCACCAGCTCACAAGACCTGTAGTAATAAGTACAAACCAGTTTCCTCTTCCCCATTTATCATCCCTCTTTGTAGATCTATCAGGCACTGAGCTCGCTTCTCAAACACCCTGTTGCATGAAAGGAGTTGTTCAAATTGCCGTATATACATGCACGAAAATCTTGATCTGTTTGTGTGGTGGGAGCAGATGTTTCTCTTAGGAAGCTCCAAGTGAAATTTGGTCCATTTTCTCCTTCTGTCTTTCCTCTGCACTGGCCTGAAACAGACAGTTTCATCAGATTTCATTTTCTTGATTTTCTTCTTAAAGCTCCAGCTCCAGGAATCATGTGTTTATCTTTAAAATCAAGAAGGAAAACTCTCTAGCTCCCCCCTTCCACTTCCATTAAAAATTCTAAAAGCTATGTAGCCTTAGAGAATAGCCTTACTAAAGACATGAAAAAGAATTGCTGATTTATTTATTATTTATAGATCTCATTATATTTTAACTCCAGGGGGTGGCAAATACAGGATAGACTCCTTTAAACAACTTGTGGGCCCTCCAGTGGTGCTTGTCATGTTTCTGCACCAAGTAACGTAGCAAAAAGCAGTCCAAGCAGCGATGCTGAGCAAGGACAGGTAGGAAGGGACAATTTTTATGCAACGTGATAGTTGTGGGGATGAGACAAGTGACGGTACAGGCTGGACAGGACAGATCAGGATGATATGCACTGGGATTTAGCAATCTGGGAGCGCTGGAGCTGGCCCAGCACCACCCAGCAGCGTTGCAGAGCTCAACGTTTTTAAGCAGCTTCAGCCCTGCGAGTTTTACATCCCTTTTCACGCCTCCTTGCAGTGTCTTTGCACGTCCCTTGCACCAGCTCCCAATTCCCTATGTGACACTAAAGGTGTCTCCCAAAGCTGACAATTAAATCATGTACCTGAAACGGGTGCTAATGAGGCACGGCTCTGGCCTCTTCATTACAGGTGAGAAGCTGGTGTGACTCCAGCAACCAAAAAACCAAACCTGTGAAACACAGAAGTGCAGTGCCCGAGGTCTGCAAAGTGCTCTGTCCTTGTGCCTCACAAAAAGGGTCACCCCAGACAGAGCTCTCCTCCTGTCCCACCACAAGCTGATGGAGCCACTGCTCCATGGAGCCCTCCAGCCATAATATCAAGGAGCTGGGACCTGCTACGGACCTCCAGGGTGTTCATAACAGGGAAAAACACCAAAGCAGAGGGAACAGAGCTCCATGGAGGGGGCTGAGACCAAAGCTGCTGCTGTAAAGGTGCAGTATTGGCCTACTATAGGACAGAGCTGTGCATACAGTATGATGACCGAGATTTCGCTGCTTCAAGGTTGTCTCCACTTCCAGGAAAACCAGATGGCAAAAATTAACTTTAAAAGATGGGAAAATATGTTCCAAAGCTGTTGTGGCGTGCTGCCTCTGCCCACAGCTGTGCCTCTGGGTCAGAGCTGGGGAGGGACAGGCCACCTTTCAGTCTGGTTTCGCCTCTTTTCTTCCACTGTCCTGTTAAGCAAGAGAGGGCAGAGGAACTCATAAATAAAGCCATGGATTTAGGGCAGAGCTAAAATCTTATTTGAAAGGATTTGCTCTCGATTTCATTTTTTTGTTCAATGTATTTTTATTAACAAGTCTATTCAATCAGAACTGCAACTCGTTGCCTCCTGTGCCTGGGAGATCTTTTCTCAGTGTAATTTGTCAGCTGGATTCCTTCCCGGTTGTGCTCCTGGTTTTTCTCAGCACATTCTGATTCCCCCGTTTTTTTTTGCCAAAAGCAGACGCTTCCTATTGCTGGGGCACGGGAACATTTCAATCATCATTTTTGTCCCAGACACATCCACATGCACATATATATATGTATGTATAGGCATACACATCGTTAGTTTTTCCCCTTCTGGCCTCAACTTTTAATTGAGTTTGCCGTGAGTCCCTGACAACATCAGACAAGAAATTACAGTCCTATCATCCACTTTGCAGAAATTGTTTGTGAGCCTTGCCTACACGGGCAATTCCCTGCTGCTGCTGTAGCAATGCTGGCAGCAGGAGGATGCACCGGCACACTGCGTTATCACCCAGCCAGTGAGGTTGGGGGCAGAATGAACCTTCATCTCCTGCTACCCAGAGTCTAGAAATATCAATTTTCTGGCTTTTGATATGCAGAGGGGAGGAGAGCATCCTGGCTTTGTGAGGAGCCCAAGTTCTTGTTGAAATTCTGTAGGAGAAAAGGGGAGCTGATCAGAGGAAGGGAACTTTCTTAGGAGGAGACATCCAGCCTCAAGAGTGATGGATTGAAATGAAGCTGGTGCTCAGAGCTCCAGGCTAAAGAGGGAACGAGGCAAACAGGGTGACTGCTGCAGTTCTCACTGTGCTACAAGACAGCTGTTAGGAGCAGGGCAGTATAAAACCGTGTCAGAAATAGATACCCCAAACCTTGTTAATCTGTACTCAAATCCCTCCGTTCCTAGGGCCCTGCAAGACACGGTACTGCTGTCGTGCTGCTGATGGCAATACAAATACGGGCCTGAAAATATGAACAGACTGGTGTCCCACTTATTTGATTTCCAGCTCTGACCCTTGAAGCTTTCACTTTTCTCTGTTCTCAGGAGCTTTGTGATGATGGCAGACAGAGGAGTGGTGAAAACCAGCAGTTTCCTACTGATTGCAACTCTGTAGGAAAACTTTGATTAAACTTTTTCCAAATCCTACTTGTTAGCATAATTTGGGTGGATTTGTGCTGTGTCATAGCAATATATCTGATTATTTACGGGAGCTAACGGCCGATTACAATTAACTTTGATGAATGTAAAGCTTTCTGGAAGGAGAAAAATGTCCCCTCCCTTTGCTATAATTTATGCTGCAGGTTAGTTCGTGAGTGCAAATAAATAGAAGTAGGTCATAAACCATCCTGACTTAAGGCAACGGGAGAATCTTTGCATTACCCATCAGGTGGTGTAAACCAGAGAAACTTCAATAGAAGTTGAAGAATTTGCACAGACTTGATGCAATCTGAGGATCTAGTCCCTTATCTTTTATCTGTTCTTTTCTGGTTTTCTGCTGATTAGAGATATACTAGATATTGAGGCAAGAGGGAAGGGGCTAATTTATGTAGATTTATGTGCACTGGCAATATTTATATAGGTGCTAGTGTGTGTACACCAAGAGAATGGGGGAAAATTGTATCATGCTCAGATGTCCATAGCTAGCAGAAACTGTGGTCCCTGGAGAGGCTTTGCCCTGGGAAGCAGTTCTCCATCTAAATGAGAAATCAATTTAACCTGAAAAAAAGAGAGAAATATTGTGCATGAATGGAGCAGCTTTGAAATGAAAAAACACCCAGAGAGGTTTGCAGTTGAAATTGTGGGGAAAGGGGAAAGGAAGGTTTGCCTGGAAGCTGGACGAAGCCCGTGGCCAAGCCCTGAGTACCACTCCGTGTCCTCGTGTGTGATCCGTGGTGGGAAATCTGTGTCCTAAGCAGCTCTGTGGTCTCGCTGCCTTGTCAGAGAGGAGGCATCACGTCTTGTTTGGCATGAAGGCGGCTGCACGCTATTGTCTTGGTTCTGCTAATGACCTACGGATAAAAATCTTGCATGTAGCGTTTCATCGGCTGTAGTAAATGTTCTTTCTTTATTAATTCTGTTTGGGATCAATAATTAATGCCGCTGACTCCTTTACAATTCCCCTCAGTGTGAGAGGAGCATGGAGGGAGGATAGTATTTCATAGCTTTACTGTCAGAAGAGCTTTGTTTTCCTTGAAGACCTCTGCAGTCCCAAAGCACATAAAGGTTCTCATACTACCAAAGTCCTTTCCTTGTTTAGGGTCAGCAAGATCCTCGTTTAAGTAGGCTGGCAAGGTATATAATTGGGCATATAATTCCCACCTGAGAGAAAATGCAGCAAATGCACTGAGCAAAGGTCTCGCCATCCCTCCCTGGTCTGCTACAGCATAACAGAAAGACTTGTTGTGCAGAAAGTCAGCTTTGCATTGGTAGCACAGGCAGCAACAGAGAGGATTTCTCTGCCAGCAGCCATCTCCCCACTGCTTAGCATTTTCTGATCAAGCCTTTGGAGTCTTTTTGCAGTGATCACCAAATTTCAGGTTTGGACTGTGCAGCCTACAAACCCCATGCCACCGGTGATTACGAGGTTGTCGTTCCTCTGTGACATCCCGCTGCTAACAAAGCAGAGCAGGTCTGCTGCCAGCCTGCAGGTGGAAAGAAAGGCTTTGTGGTCTCTTGTCAGCCCCTTGAGCCATGCACATCCCTGAAGCATCTTTTCCATGAAGATCAGTGTGAATTTGATTCTGTATTTTAGAAAACAAATAGGTCAGGACTGGGGAGACAGAATTTCTTTAGCCACTAGCTAATTTCTTTCACCCGTTAGCTCCCCTCAGGTCAGTCCGTGGCACATCAGGGTTCCTTCTCAGCTGCCTTTCTGACTAATGCTTTCACCACCAGGAGAGAAATCCTAAGCTTATAGGCTTATTTCTCTTGCAGACAAAATGCCAGGATGGGTTCTTTGTGCCGGCAGCGCAGCCCTGTCTCAGCCACACTAGTGGCTGTTGACCCTGCTGCGGGTAAAAGGAGGGTTTCAAACAAGTTGGCAGGGTATCAGACAAAGGCTCGGTTAATACCACACAGCTCAATGGCCCCTTTCATGCAAGAATAGCAAATGGATTTTGCACACACTGTTCGAGCAAGCTTGCTTCCATCCCTCAGATAGAAATGCTGTCATCCTTTCACGTGGCAGGGAAGCAGGCACTGAGTTAGAATAAATTTTTTCTCAGTTCTTGTCTTTTCAGATCATTCCATTTTGGTGCTGTCTTCTCATGTAGAAAATACAAGAAAATTGTGAACTTCTCCATTCTTTATTTTTATTTGCTGTGTTAAGGGAAAGGGATATGCTGGGACTTTCTCAAAGCTGATTTTAGACTGCATCTTCTGCTTTCTTGCAAAATGTGTAAGCAGCACAGTCTGGAAAATGAAAAAAAAAATTGAATGCTTTGGATCAGAAAGCTACTTTTGCTGGAAGTTTGAAGGAGAACGGGTAGAGCTGGTTAATATAGCAGTCTCCTACAGCAGGGCCTAACTACTGATGGTGAGTCTTTGCACTTCACGGGTACCACAGACAGTGCTGCAGTACAGAACCTCAAAGCCCCAGTTCTTTAAGCTGCCAGAGGAGATAGAAACTGGCTTCCTCCCTTTCCTTTCCCCTCTGCACTTGATGAAAACAAGCCATCCAACCTGAAAGAGCTTTGCTGAGCACTGGTGTCACTTGGTGTGGTCCTTGCAGCTCAACCTGCTGCTGGGCTGAGGACTCTGATTTACGGCCACATCCCCGCTAACACGCCTGCAGCTCCAAGGGTTGGCCAACACCCAGCTCGCAAATCCAGCTGAGAAGCTGTCGTGCCAAATGCCTTGCATCGATTACTGAGCTGATTTCTCCATGGCTGCAGCTCAGTGACTGCTCCTCCCGAGCATGTCTTGGCTTCTCTGCGAGCCCATCATTTATCTGCGCCGCGAGGCGACAGACACATTTGCTCCAGTTTTGCTTCAAGGTTGCTTCCTTCGTGTTGCACAGATGTAGGAGACAGCTCATGTATGAACTGATCCTCTTCCCTTTGGCTTTCTCCTGCACATGGAGACAGCAGCTCGCTGGAGCTTTCAGCCCACGGATAACCCAGGTCCCTGCACAACCTGCTGGAAATTCCTCCTGCCTCTGCTGTCCTTGTCATTTGTCACTGAGGTTTCCACTCACACCTATGGGCTTTGCCAATGGTCTTTTTCTTCAGGTACCTTGTCGCTTCTCTTTGTAGTCCAGTTGTCTAGTTCCTGGCTCACGTTAAAGATCTTCCAAGAGATCTATAAATTCAATGAGACAACCAGTCTTTGCCCCATGTTTGAGCAGGGCACAGGGGCCGCATAGTATCGATGGCATTAGCATTGCCTTGGCCATCCTCAGCATCAGCAAGCAGGCTCCTTCCTGCTTCAGTATTCAGTCCTCTTTGTTTTTCCCTCCTCCTTCACCGAAGGGGTAAATGGGATTACGCTGTAGCCCTCCAGATATTCACAGGCCCAAACCATGGAAACAATAGAGCTATCTGCCAGCGTAAGTGAATATGGGACTCGGAGTCTAATTAGATAGGGAGACTGGGAGCAAATATGTAAATACCAAGATGAGTATTGTAAAAAATATTTTTAGATATTTGTACTGCAGGATTTCTTGATTTGCTGCTGGGGCTGTGAGGTTTATCTCTGTGGTCTCTTAGGAAAGAAAAAAATTACATGCAAAGCCAACCAGTGTTTGTCTGGTTTTGTTTTTCAAATATTGTGCTGCAAATAGGGGGGGCAGGTAAGCAGCACTTGAGGAATATGAGGGAAAGGAAAAAGAAGGTCTCAGAGATGCTCGGCAGTCTGATCTCTCTGAATACTGTACACGTGGACATAGACACGTTGTGACTGTATAATATGGGAAAGATGTATAATTCAAATAGATCCAACAAGGGTGCTCTTCCCCCTGCCACCCCCACATCTGCAGAACCCTAAGCAATGAGAGAGACTTTTATTTTTAAAGTTAGAACTAGAAATGCCTGGCTTGGAAGAACAGTTTAACAATACTGCTTAACATAATGGGGCAAGGATTAATGGATGGAGGGGTATGTGACCCTTTGGGGTCCCTAAGGACCTTGTCTGGGACCTTGCATGTTCAGATACAGGAACGTGCTCAGAATGGCATAGAAATACACAGATTTTCTGGTGAAGACATAACACCTGGACAGTGGGCCCAGGACATAGCTGAGCTGCTCAGACTGGGGCTAGCAGAGGGCAGTGGTTCCGTCCTAGTTGGCCCTTCCATATTTCTGCCTGCTATCCCGATCTCCCTTTAGCTGCTAGGTCTTGAGTCACGAGCCAAAGCAGATGTCAGACGGAGGGTGCTCTCCAAAACCAGAGGGAGGCTTTCCAGGCTAGGGACCGATCTTACAGGGGCTGTGCCAGCACCTCTTCCAACGTTGATGTCTGACATTTCCCTTGGAAAAGTTTGTGCTCGGGGTAAATGCTCCAGAGAGGACCTCATTAGGAGATGTCACGCATGAGGAGGAAGAAGCTGTGGGAGGAAAGAGTATGTGGGAAGGAGTGAAATACAAGGCATGGAAAGGGAGGGATGTGGAGGGTAAACACGTGATGGCAAAGAAAGGGCAGCGTGGTGGAACCTCTGGTGCTGACTTGTGCTGCAGAGCTGGAGTGTGCAGAGCTGCAGCTCCTCAGCCCCGCTGGAGATCTGGCCATCATGTCAAGTTTACGGGGGATTTGGGGCTTTAAAAGCTGCTGGAGCGTCAACCTCAGGCAGGAATTTTTGTTCTGTGGCAGGTAACAGAGTTTGTAACATGCTGATGGGCAGAAATCAGGGGAACTGGTCACGCTGGTAATTCAATTGCCATTTGAGATCGCCCAAACAACCTGTGAAAAAGAAGTTGCCTAGAGGAAAGTCTGGCCTTTGAGTAAAAGCTGAAGGAAATTACTGTGGTACCTCAGGGGAGTCTCTGAAGAACTGATTTAAGATGGGGTCAGAATAGTTCTTAGTACAAATTGCCCTGTGTAATTTCGTGTCTGCCAAGTGCCGGCCTATCTCCACTGTCTAATCCCTACATCTCCAAGAACCTTTCCTCCCATGATCTCTTTTCATCCTCCTTTCCTGAACTGTTAACCCACCTGCTTTAAATACAAGGCATCTTTCCCTTCTGCTATGAAAGGCAGACTTAGTTATCCTGAAAGAGGAAACTCCATTTGCACAAAGCAGAGTTTCTACTTTGCTTGAGCTCCAGCTATCCTTCCTGAGCCCACCAGGGACCTGCTTCCAGGCAGGAAGATGCTTAGCAGTGGAACTGCATCCCAGAAGCAAAATTACAAATGCTCTGAAAGGAAAAGAAAAGGAGAATAAAATCCAATGAGCTGGACACTTGTTTCATTTGCTCCATGACCATGTTTTTGTTTTTGTTTTTGTTTTTTTTCTTTTTTTTCCCCTGTGGCATATTTACTCACCAATTAGTAATAATAGGAATTTAAAAGGAGATTCCCTCCAGAAGCAACAAACTAGGCTTAATCATGTTGACCAGTAATGTTTTATCAATGTTAGCCTTTCCTCATTGAGCCCAGCCTGATTAACTTTCATGGCATATAGCATTGACAACCTCCTTACAATATAAGATTTACAAGATTGGAACAGCAAAGCTGGTTTGTAGCTGTCTATTTTTGGGTTCTGTGTTCTTCAAGAACTCTCCCAAAATCTGGTCCATTGCTCCTCCCATCCAACTTCCCAGCACTGCTCTACAACTATGTGGAGAATTGCTCGGAGGAGAATATTGTTTGTCACTGCTGTTAAGGGGAAGCAGATCTTCCACTGTGGCCTCAGTAATGTGCAAAAGTAATTGAGGAGTGTCACTGGAATTGTTTGATTTGAAACCAAAATGGTTTGGTTTTATCGTAATGGGCTTTTTGCCTCACTGCTTTGGTGGCACAGACCCCTTCCCGTGGCTCTGATGAACCACAGGCTCAGAGGGTAGCTCACTCTGGCATTAACGGGTTGGCTGCAGAGTCACAAGAACCTGTGGTGCGGTGCCTTTTCCCTTTGTAGGAGCCCTCCCCATCACCCCCAATTTGCGAGTTCATCTCTCAGCCCTCGGAAATTGTCACCCCAGCTCCTCCAGGACCTGGCATTGCTCTCTCCAGCCCACTGCTCCTACAAGAACTGGGTGCCTGGGTTTCACCTCCAAGCTCCATCCAGAACCAGCTCCTGCCCAGGCTGGGGGTCAGGGCTGCACCTTCTCCCTGCCGTAGCTGCAGCGAGGGGAAAGGCAGGATGGAGCGGGAGCTGCGAAGACGTTTTGCCATTAAGTGGTGTAATTTAGTCTCTGCTCGATGTTTTGATTTTGCCCAGCTGTGTCTGTGTGCATTTAGATTAATCCTGTTAGCTGGCAGGAGCGGGGCTGCCTGCTGTTTATCAAGAGTGCTTGTGTGATTCCTATTTGATATGCAGTTGTCTTGGAGAGGAACTCGGCAGCCTCTCTGCTCACTGGGGCTGGGCTCTGTTGGGCAGAGCTCTCTGGGAGTCCAGCAGCAGAGCTGCTGCCTTCCTTGGCCCTGAAATGGGAGGGAAAAGGGACATTCCCTCGGTCATTCAGAGGCATGGATGTGTGGCCATGGTGTTTTGTCAGAGCAGAAACTGGCCAGTTGGTCTGCAGCACTTTGTGCTGCCGGGGCTGGCACTGGGGCTTCTCCACGTCGTGCTTCAGTCACTTGCCATGAGCAGACAGAGAAGTGGCAGGAGCATCTGAGGAACCAGACTCTCCCCATGCCAGGGAAAGTATGGACTTCTTGCTGAAATTAATTGCTCCTTTAACAAATTATCGCTCATTAGCCAAGCTACTGTGACGATGTGTGTGCTCTTAGCCTGTCTTATCTGCAAAATGAGAAGACATTACCTTTAAAAAACCCCTAACGATTAGCATAAAGGAGCTGGCTTGCCATAACTCTGTCAGCATACGATAAAAAGTGATGCCCTGTGTTCCTAATAGCCATACTGATAAAACATAATAATACAGCACATGGCTTTGAAGTCCCGAGTGGCTGGTTTAGTGTGGGATATCTTGGCGTTTCTTACTGCAAAATGAAGAGTTCGGCAGGAGGTGGGTGCCCAGAATTGCTGTCCTGAGTTGGAGAGATGAGCTCCGCATTTTTAGTTGTACAGAGGGAGGTTTGTGACCTCATTCATGCACTTCATTCATCTAAGTCAGTCTTCTGTCCTAGACCTTTTTTGTTTTTAATCCTATGTAATATTTCAGTGGAACTTGCTGTCATTAGGTGTGATGGAAGTGGAGCATCTAGAGAGGTTCAAATGGGGATTAATCTTTTCTCTGAGTAATGAAAACACAGAGTTATTACGTTAGTTATGAAGGACAAAAGTCCCTTATGCCTACTGAACATGAGAGTAGGCTGGGATGAGATTTTTCTTCTTGATTATTTCCCTATGTTTCCCACACAGCTGTTCTTTCAGCAGAAGCTAATGGATTTGGGAATATTCAGTCATTATCTCTCCCTGAAATTATTTTTCTTTTAAGTATATCGAATAATAAAAGCTTCAACAGGGAAAATTTTCCCTTTCTTATAATTTTTTTTTTTTCTTCTTCAGAAAATGCATTATTCTGTTTAAGTTCCTCTAGTTCTTTGATCGGGTCTACTATTCCATCTTCCCATCATCTCCCAAGCATTGCACTCAAAATATTAACCTGATTATCCATATTCTGTGTATCAATAGTTGTTCTGTTTGCCATGCTGAACTTGTATAGCAATTCAAAAGGCATATGGCATGTGTCCAGCTGCCCATGCACCAAAAACTGCCTTTGCCAACCCCCAAATCTTGTTCAAGAGCTGATATCTGAACCTGTGGGATTCCTGTCCCCAGCAACCTGCAGGTGCAGGGCATCCCTCCATCAGTCAAGTTACTGTAGATGGGAGGTGGTGTCGTGCCCTAACCGTGTGCTCCCTGCACTATTAACACCCATAATCTGCCAAGTGGCTTCCGAAGGTGCTAAGATGTCAGCACAACTGTTGTTCTTGGAGAAAGGTTTTTACAAGACTAGCTCTTTGCCGCCACACAGTCCTGAGCTAAGGGACAAGTGGATTCAAAATGGGATTAGGTATGTTTGAGGAACACAATCCCCTCCCGACAGAGATTAGGCCTCAAGTCTCTGCTTTGCTACAAACTCCTTTTTTGACCTTAAGCAAATCTCACCTCTCTGTGGCTTTGTTCCCTGTGGTCTTGGAATTGAGGATTCACATTTGCCATAAGTGCTGGGAAAATAAATGCACCAAGGATCCTGATGCTCAGCTGTTACACTAACAGGGAGCCACATCAGCTATGTCATTAGCAGGATTTAAAAATACTAATAGGGGTATTAATTAAGGGCATAAGCAAAGTACGAACTGATAGGGTCAGGAAAAAACAGCTCTCCCTAAACACAGCTTATCCCACATCTGTCTACCAGCATCCTCCACTGAAGCATCTGGTACTGTCAGATGGGTTACTGAGCCAGATGCATTTGCACTGCAATTCACTCTAACGCTGTCTTTGTTCTTGCATCTCCTGACTGATTGCTCCCTAAAAGTTTGCATTTTCCATTTGCTGTGTGTCAGTGGGGATTGATTACGACAAAGCGGAATCTATACCCTACTCACATGGAAGCCTGGTACGTACAACAGTCTTGATTGGGATTGAGGCTTGTTTTTTTTTCTAATAAATTGGAAATCATAATTGAATATTTCTGGCTGATGTTTAGACTTCGGTGATTTAGCCAAAATGGAGTATGATGAATGAAAGACAGGAAGAATTGCAGAAAATGTGTTTCCTTTTTTCTTGGAAACATGTGATGGTACAGGAAGGTCAGTGTTAGAAATCTGCTTCATAAACCCGTGTCTGTCTGCATTAAGTGTGTATCTCAGGTCCCTCTTGCCTGTTTTCCTCCCCAGGAAGTTATCAGCACAAGCCCAGCTGTGTGTGCTTGCTAGTCCAGCCAGGTGTCCACTGTCATTGCCATCACGTGTCTGGGAAATGAGCTGCATGGAGCACTTTTCGGTGTCTCTGCTCAGCCCCCAGCACCCACAGACCCAAGCCCAGCACCTGCAGCTGAAGCATCCTGGCTGCTCACTGCAGCTTTGGTAATGGGTTGGGACATGGAGCTGGATGCTCTCAGTGATAATCCCCAGCCCAGGCAGAGCCAAAACTTGACAGATGAGAGCCACAGAAAAAAATAAAATAAAAATAGAGAGAACTCAGCGTGCTGCTCTTGCTGGCATCTACGGAGGTGCAGCAGGAGCAGGTCTGATAAAGCAGAGCCAGGTAGGGAGGGCTGTGGCCCCGCTGTCCCAGCCACCAGCTCCACGCAGGTCCTGATGTGCCTTCAGCACTCGCAGCAGCAGCCTGCTGAGTATCTTGCCAGGAACAGCTGACTGGCGTATTTTAATTAGAGGGAGAGTAAACTACATCGGAGTCCGAGAGGCTGACTTTTTCACAACGGCTTGGGGAAAATGGAAAGACTAGCATTTTCAATTTAAGGTTTAGTTAGATAATGCCTGTTGGTGCCAGTAGATTACAGAGTGGATATTAAATCCTCCAGGATTTGCAATGGGAAAGTACTCACAGAATCCGTAAGTAGGCAGGAGAGCATGGCTATGGAGCTATCGTCCCCTGGAGGTCCCGAGCGGGAAGAGAAAATGCGAAGTAAATCTTTTCTTTGAAGGAGGCTCTGTGTAAAGAGCACACATATGCAGGCTGTGGCCTTTAAAGGTTTCCCTGTTAAGAAGCTTTCTTGCTTCTGACAGCAGCCAAATGGCGTGTGAAAAGGTAATGGGGTCTGTCAAACTGCTGGAGCAGGGAAATGCGAGGCAGGGCTCCTGGTGCTAATGCGCTCGCTGAGGAGTTCGAGGCAGGTTTCTTTCAGGAGTCCCCCAAAAGGACGTTCTCAGCACGGCCCTGTGGAACCAGGCCAGCTGTCCTGTGCCACTTGAGTTCCCAACGCAGATCACAGCAGCTCTGCCTCTTGGCTATTTCATAGCATCAGTGCAAGCTGATTCTGGTGATGTGTGGGGGCTGGTGAGTGGGAGGCAGCAAAGCAGATTCGCTTGTTGGTGACCGGGGATCTCTTGGCCAGTTCAGCCCACTCCAGCCTTAGCAGGGGTACCTAGGACATAGCAAGTTCTTGCTAGAGCTCACCAAGGTTCCCATAGGAAGATGTCCAGCACTGCAGCTTAGGGGAGGCTGGCTAACACAGTGACAAAACCCCTGGTAACAGCCCTCACCTGAGTCAAAATCCACTCCAGTACAAAGTTTGCCAGGACCTGCTCTTACACGTGTCCAAGAGCTCTGAGGGCAGCATCCGCAGTGCAGAGAAGCTGCTCCTCTTGGTCTGTGCCCGTCTCCTGATGAGGGAAATGCTGGCCATGCTTGCCTACCTTCTCAGGGAGAACGTGTTGAAAACTCATTGCAAAACAGTGATGATCCTGTAATGACAAGAGCTAGAAAAGGGGAAGAGTTTATCCCTCATTACTATAACATGCAGGTAGTTTAGCAGTGCGTGGTGACTATCCTGGGACTAGGTACATAAATGGTATAATACTGACAGTTTAAATGCATTAAAATGCACAAATTAATCACTACAGCCATCCTGGCGTGTTTGATCTGGTTCAAATGTTTACTTGCAGGTTAAGGGTGAATATTAACCTGCAAGGCTTTCCCTAGGAACAACTCTTTCTATTTAGAGCAATTGTTGCAACAATTCTTTCAAGTGATTTAACTGAAAGAGGGACATAGGAAAGAGTGGTTGGGTAGAAAGAACATGAGTGTTCTTCACCAGACTCTGCTGAGAACCTAGGGAAAATATTTGAGGTTGCAGTGTGCTGTTTGTATCAGAAGCAGAGCAGGTAATGGCACGCACCCCAGAGTCCCACTGCCATTGCCAGTGTCCGTGAGCCATAAAGGACAGCTCGTGGGGAGTTAGGATGGAAAAGGTTCTTGTTGTGACGTGTTCAGGTAGCAGAATTACAGGTTTTGTTGTATCTGCAGGTGATAAATAGTTCCTATGAGTTCCCAGCCCTGGTCTCACATGTGACATATCCCCATACTTAACTTGGCATGTGGTAAGGGATGTCTTGAAGGTAGGTCCTAGACTAGCTCCCTAGACTAGGAAATACTCAGAGCTGAGTTTTGGGTTGATTGAGAGCCTGCAGCTGGTGCCAGAGTGCCTGCTGCCTCCTTTGTGGTCTGGAGGAAATTATCTAGTGATGGCCCCAGGTCCGTAGCCCCAACACTTTGCAAAGTGTTTTTTAGATTTTATCTAAAGATCAGATCCCTGGCAATAAAAACTCCAAATCTATCATAGACTTTGGTTTGAACATCCCAATAGTTTTATTAAGAATGTGTCCCTGCATTATACGCTTGCTAATTTGCAAATTCAAACACTTTATTTCTGTGTTATCTTTGTGCAAAAGACTGGCAAATTTATGCCACAAAAATACTGCAAAAACATAAAGGTTCACAAGCAATTAGATTTTATTATTCCTGTTTATGCTCCTGAAGAATTGTTCATTTAAAAAACTTTATAGTCAATATGTATGAAGATAAAACAATGGTCTGTCTTGCTCTGGTGGCAGAAGTCAAGTGATTAAGTGAGCTGAATGAATTATTATAGATGATCAGCTTTGGGAGCTACTTGTTTTGATTCTTAGCTGACTATCGCAGCCAATATCCACCCAGGGAGAGGCTCTGTCCCCACCTTATTTACTTTTCCCTCGCACTAGCTCGGATCATGCATCATTCTCATTCAGAAGCACAGAACTGTGTATGTGCTAGGAAAATTCAGCACAAACTTGCTGCTACCAGTGAGGGACCGTTTCAGTCTGTTCTTCAAACAGCCACCAAACCTCGTTTTGCAGGCTGTGTGCTCTGGGTCATGATGGAAGCAAGGCTGCAGATGCCTGCAGATGCTATTCCAAGGGGTGCTGGCTGCCTTGAAATCATCCTTTCCTGAGCACATGGCCCCCAGGCAGCCTACATCAGCTTGGGACAAGGGGGCAGCATTTCAAAAGGGGCAGAGGATGTGGGAGCAAGGTTTTTTTGGGTTTTAGAGCCTCCAACGTCTCCTCTGGGTATGAGGGCATATCTGGCAGGTAGGGGGATTTGCAAATAGAGCCTGTGGGGAGAAAGGGCCAAGGAACTGGACCCAGAAGCTTGAATTTTCAGGAAACCACAGAATTGCTGGGGGTGAAAGAGGGAGAAGACCTCGATTTATGGGATGCTGGGTGATCTGGGGACCTCCTAGGGATGGCGAGCTGACGGCTGGCCCTGGGTCCAAGCTGAGGACGGTCTGAGCAGAGGGAGCCCTGGTCTCAACCCGTGCTTCCAGGCTGTGAAACTCTTCGTGATGCCTCCAGGGCTTCCCTGCTTGTCCTCCCCCTGCTGAGGGTTCATTGCCACGAGATTTATTGCTGCAGCCCCCCTGCCAGTCCTGTGGGCTCCTCAGCATCACGGAGGCCGGGGGTGCAGAGCGTGCTTGATGCTTGCTCTTCTCATGCTTAAGTGGTGGAACCGAGACGTTCACAGCAATTTTAGGACAGGAAGGAGATTTCTCTCTGATTGCTTTTTAATCACAGTAATAACAGTAATGGAGGCAGTGAATGGAATTGATGGGAAGGAGCTGAGCTCGGTTCTCTGCTAACTCCCATGTGGGGGTAAACAAGGAGGATTTACTGGCTTCTTGAGTGAATCCGCAGTACCCTCGCTGTCCAGGAATGGCTGGCAGCAATGTTCAGGTTGTACCCCGAGCCCAGGAGAAGGAATATTCCAGAATATTCCAGACATCCTCTGGAAGCTGCCTGCCTCAGTGCCTCAGGTAAATGAGCGAACCTTGCCTGCCTCTTCTCACCCCCACAGACACTCACACACAGTCTGCATCTAGCAGCACACGAGGGATTTATCCTCTCGCTCATAGACAAGAGAGGGCATCATATGGACCAGAAATCGGAGAGGTCGGCAGCTCTCCTTGCGGAGACCAGGCTGCTCGTGTGAGCCAGCACCTTCCTCTGGTGGGAAATGGTGAGGTTGGAGGGGGAGAGGCACCGAAACCCCAAACAGCCACAAACTGAGGGCTTGTAAAGATGCCCTCTGCAGGGAAGGACTCGCATGGGAGCAGTATGTGGGAGCTGGTCTAGCTGGGTACCAGAAAGCAGTGAAAACCAAGCCTCTGGAAACTGGGAGAATGCATTTTTGTTCTGTTGTTATTGTGGAATTTGTTTGTTTTGTTTTGTTTTTCAACCCCCTTGCTCCTATAAAGAATATTTGGAAGAGACCTAAACTCAATGAGGCTGTTACGAGCATGCCAACACCAAAGACAGAGACGTTGTCCCCAGGGGGTTTTGTCAGACATGGAGCTTTCTCCTTTATTTCTGCAGTATGTGTTGCACACGTGAAGGGCCTGGTTTACATCAGCGCAGTCGTGTCCTGTCTGAGGAGATGGAATTCCTCTTGCTTTGCTGATCGAGACAAACACGATAAAAAGAGTTCATGCAGAACACACCTTGAAGCGAGGGACAGCAGGGGCAGGAGCTGTGCCCCCTCCCCAGCACCCCTGCTGGGGATGCCAGCAGGGCTGTGGGGAGAAGGATGGGGACACCCAGCCCGGAGGGAACGGGGAGCAGCTCCGCTCGTGTCGGGTTTTATCGTGTGTGCGAGATCTGAATGAGGCCCTCGAAGTGAGGAGGAGAAGGGGAGAGAACAGGGTGAAGGAATCGGGGCTGGGGAGGGGGCAGCGGGAGGAAGGGACCCTCGGTTCCTTCACCCTGTCATGGTCTCAGGGACCCCCAGGCACTTCGGATGTGAGCTGGTGCTGCAGCAGAGTTTGTTTAGGGCAGGCAAGAAGGGTGGGTATGTTAATATCCAGGTTCGGGAGGAGGAGGGATTGTGCCCACATTTTGGGAAGTAGGAAGGAAGAGGTGGAAGCTTTCACTGGAATGGAAGTGACCCAAGTGAATGCAAGATGCCTGCTCAGGGGGGAAATAAAAAAAAAAAAAAAAAAGAATAAAGTCAGTGAGATTTCGGGGTGTGTGTTAGGGGCTTCTTCTATCCTTTCTCTCACACTCGCTCAAGCCCCACAGTGCATTTCCTAGCAACTCTTCTATCCTTTCCTTTCCTCTCCCCTAACTCCTATCCTCTGTCCCAGTTTCTCCTTCCCGTCCTTCCTCACCATGCTACCCACTTACCCTCCGGTCATTTAAAACAAAAAAAAAAAAAACAAAAACCAAAAAAACGGAATATAAAATAAATGCCATTTCAAGTATTCTGGAGCAACCAGCTTCCAGCCTCAGAAGTTTGGTCTGAGGTGTAAGGATTAAAAAGCAGTGAGCATCATCGCACAGGGATTAGCAGGAAAGTAATTTTCAGGGAGCAATGGGTGTGACCTTTCTCAGCCAGGCGTTGCAAGCGTTTGGGGTGGGAAAGGCAGGGAGAAGCCGTTCCAAAACCACTTGAACAGAGCAAACCATGCAAAGGAGCTGTCAGGTCTCATTTTTTCCCCTTCGTAGCTGTGTGGCACCACTGGAGGGCTTTGGTCGTGCAAGGGGCCATCTGCTCCCCTCGGTGGGCTGCGCAGCACCCAACCTCTCGACTTTGTCCAAGGGCAAGGAAAATAATCTCAGGGAGATCACGGCAAGGTTAAACCAGCTCTGGCTGTTCTGCAGCCCAGGTGCTGACGTGATTCATCTATCCGGGGGACAAATAAAAAGGACTGTCCTTGGCAAACTAATTCCCACTGCTGAAAAAAAAAATAAAATAAAAATCCACCAATTTTGTTTTAGGGGAATTTAAAACAAACAAAGAAACAGAACTGCCCAACACCTGTGGCACCTAATCAATCTTCTATTAGTAGGATGGGTTTTCTCTCTATTTTTTAATTTGAAAGGTGGCTGGAGGGGTGCTTTAATTGAATAAAAAACCTCTCTGCCCCTCCACCTGTAGCTGGCCCAGGGCAACAGCAGCTCGAAATAGGTTCCGTTGCTGGATTTTGCTAAGCAAGTGGAGCAGGGCTGAGCTGATGAAGGGCCTGGGGAGGGCAGAGTGCCACCACAACGGGACAGGGGGGTCTGTGGGGGTCTCGGGCATGTGGTGGCACTGGCACGGCTCCGAGTGAGAGCTGTGCATCCCACCCGAGGCAGGGCTGAAGATGGGGCAGAGAGGCTGGGGAAGAGCTTGGCTTGTCACCGCTCCTGGTGGCTGGGGGTTCCCCATCCCAGGAAGACCCCTGAGCCCCCCCAGCTTGGGACCTTCCACCAGGACTATAAGAGCTGTGGCCGTACAACCACTCGGGACAGCAGGGCAGCTGGTAAAACAGAGAGAGGGGAAGGGGTGGGTGCTACCCAAGCATGCATGCTTCCCAGGAGAAGCAGAGCAGCCAGCTCTGCAGAGGCAAAGGGAAGGGTGGTGGCAGAGAGGGAACGAGGAGGTGGCAGCAGAGGAAGGGGTTATGTTGTTAAGGCCTGCAGAGCTTTCAAGGCGATTAGGTGATTTGAAAAAAAAAAAGTCCGTGTTTCCTCTAGTAAAAGGCTATTCCCTTCTGCACCTTCCCTCTCCCTGGCAGAGATTAGAGCAGCAAGGTTAATATAGTAGCAGGTACATCCACGAAAATCCGCAGCTGAGTCTTCACTCCAAGTGCTGCCAGCTCTTCCCTAAATCTTCAGGAATCAAGGTGCCTCGTTGGAGGTGGCTCCATTGCCTTTGTTGACGTAAAAGGGGCGGTAATGTGACTGCAATGGAGAATTTGGGGCATGTGAGTTTGACCTACCTTCTTTTTTCCTGACCGCCTACACTTCACCCAAGCGTATGCATCTTAACACGCTCCTATCTTAACACCTTCAGCCTCCCGTCTTGCGGAGAGCACCACCTCACCTCGCTGCTGGAGCGATCAAATGCAAACGGTGTTGCTTTTTGATTTGCACATATGCTTTGCATAGACTTCATTCCTAAGCCAAATGAGTCTGTGCATGATATAAAATCTCAGACTGTGACTCACGGCTTGATGAGAGGTTTCTGGGAGAAGAGGAATGTCACCTCTAATTTTATGCTTCTGACAGTGCCTTTTAATTGCTCGCTAACCTGAGAGCTCATGGGAGTTTTCACACTTCATGCCGTGCACAGTTATGTGAGCGATGGACTGGCTTGCACGGTGTTTATTTGTGCTTCCTGGCTGGAGAGCCAGAATTCCTGTGCATGGAAATTCTCACACAATGGTGCATTGTTTATTTGCACCTCCACATGTTGCGGGGCCCTGCATAAATATTTGTGTAAACAGGAGCATAAGCGGAGGAGACACAAGGGCAGAGCCTGGAGGAATTGCCATTTTCCTGTCTCTCCAGCTCTATTTACCACAATCCCTAGCTGTCTGTCTTCTCATCAGGACCTACCTCAGGAATTTCATGCTTATCTGCACCATTACAAATAAGCAACACGTGGCAGAGGTGTGTTGTACAGCCTGGTGTTGGCTGGGGATGACTGCAGAGCACAAAAGCCCCTTTATTAGCTAACAGTGCTTGTTGTTTGCACCGTTCAAGGTGAAATCTTTAGCCTGGATCTACCAATACTGGGGCAATCAACCGATTCCTCCCGTCGTCTTTGTTGTTCCCTGCATTGCAGTGCTTTAAACTCGAGGATTAACCTGTGTTGCTCCTCCGAGAAGCAACTCAGAAAAATGCTGCCTTGGACACTGCCCTTGAGAAGCACCAAAACATCCCGAAGCATCTGTGAAAATGAGGATGTGCTTCCATCGGTGGTAGACAAGGCAGTGAGGAAGCACCTCGGTGTTGCAGCATCTGATCTGCCTTAGGTTTGATCTCCTGCCTGGATCTCACTTGCAGAAGGTGTCCGTATGGCTGGGTGCAGTACACCAGTTAATGTTGGGCATGGCAGGAGCCTGGAGGCTTGGGCAGAGCAAATCCAACCCACCCTGCTGCTCAGTGCTGACTCCCAGTACCTCCTGCTCAACGCTCCTTTTTGGTGAAATTCTTTTCATTTTACGGCTTCGATTTCCAATCTAATTAAGAGATGCAAGGGAGGTGGGGGCTTCATTTTAAAGAACTCCCTGTGGGCTAAAAAGACATTCCTCCTTATACAGCACAGCCCTTTGTAAAAAATCATGTTTACAGACCTTTTAGAGTGTGTATTGCTTAAATACATGTTTAAGACTATTTTTAAAGCTAGATTATTGGCCCAATAGGCCATAAAAGCTCCTGCAGAGCTCCTGCAGCCTGGAGTGTATATTTCTATTTTGGGACTTTTTAATGCTCGTATTTATCAACTCAATTGTTAGGTTCAGGGATATCTGGTGAATAGAGGCTATAAAAATAAAATGGCCACTACAAGTGTATGCATGAGAGGGACAAAAAGGCCAGTGACGTTGTGGAGAAGTTAGCCAGGCTTTCTCTGGGGGGGGTTAAGGCAAATTTGGATTGTGTTCACAGAGCACAGCATGCTCATTGCCAGGCAGTGTGGATATTTTTGCTAGGGAGACCATACTCACAGCCACCAGACACCAATGGTAATAGAAACTTGACTTTCCTGACCAGATTTCCCAGTGTAACAGCCCCGTTAGGGAGGACAGGCTGGCATCTAAAATCCCAGGGTGGGATCTCCAGCTGGGCACACACACCATGAAGCAGTGGCTCTTTTACAAAGGTGGGGAGCAAACACAAGGCAGAGGAGATACTGCAACAAACTGCTGTTCCTAGGAGATATGCTTTGCTGTCACACACTCAAAGACTCAAGGCTGGATTTTCTGAACCTGCTCCAGGCTGTCCAGGAACATCCCTGTCGCTGGCATTCATCTGCTGGAGGGGCCTTTTAAATTTAGCAGACATAGAGCTGCAGTCCTTGAGCAGCCACTTGCTAACTGCCGTGTATTTTCTCTGTTTTCTTACTCCAGCACGAGAATGCCATCAATTCTTGACCCTCTCCTTCTTACAAGTCCTATTTCCAGGGAGCAGTAAATAATCTTTCACAAATGTATAATGAGAATTCAAAAAATAGATCTCAGCTGTGGAGATGAGGGCAAAATCTCCATCATCTTAATTCAGATCATGCAAGATCTTAATGCATCACGGTGCAAAGGGATGTTACGAACAAGTGGATGAAGTTATGTGGCTATGCATTGATTATCTGTTAACTGTGTGAATGTAAGAATAGAGGACCTAAAATACTACTGTACTCTGGCCCTTGTAGTGTACTGTTACCTGTTTTGTGGTAGCAGTGGAAAATGAGTGATTTGTAACTGTTCTGGTGATTTATCATCACTGTCTGACCTCTCATCTTTGATATTGTCAGCTCACTGAGGGATGTAATTAGTATGATCCTTTTATATGGTTATCTGTGGCGTTACACAATTAGTGTTTTCGAGATGTCACAGACCACTAAGAGTACACAATATCCACGCAGGGAGGGAAAGTTCTGCAGATCCCAACATGTCTGCTGTAATATTTGTAGAGCTTTTGGAAGCCGGGATCAAATTCTAGACCAGGGCAAAATCCTTTCAAAATGTCATTTTGAAATATCGATTATTCCTACGACCCAGAGCTGTGGTGGCAAGGGGATTAATCTGTATCCCTGTCTGGATGCAGCTAACCACAGGAAAAACAGCAGAAGCTGCTGACCTGAAGCTTCTGCTTTCCCATTTCCAAAGGACCCCAGCCCTGGTCCCTGGAGCCTCAGGTATCCTGAGGACAGGTATTTCTCTTGCTGAAGCTGTGCACGTGCTTTCACACCAAGGGTATGTTTCTTACCAATACAGACTGCTTGGAGGATTTCCACGTCTGTGGTGTCACCTTTGCAGACTGATGTCTCACTATCGAGGGATAAGCTGTGACAACAGAAAAGAGCCTGTTACAGGTGGGTCCCTGACACCATCCCCGCCTCCCCTCGCAAGCATCGAGGCAAGCAGCAGGACTGGACGTGCCACGTAATTAGTATTGCACTGCTTGGCATGGAAATGCAGCCGTTCCTGGGGTAGGACACAACAGCCATCGGACAGGGGCCTGCTCCACCGCCCAGCCGGTTGGGAGAAGGGAGTGAAGAAGGGCTGGCTAATTAAAATGTCTGAGGAATGCAGGGAGGCGGAATGCAATCAGTCCAATTAAATTTAGGCCAAGTCCTGAACTCAGCACTCTGACTGCTGCGAAGAGCACTATAGGCTATTTAATTAGTGCAAAGAGCCGCGGCCTGGGTTTCATGTCAGAAATTAATGACAGTACCTCTGGCAGTGCGATAAGCCCTAGCCCCCTCCTGCTGCACCAGCTCAGCTCTGATTCAGGACTAATAGCAACCCTGCTGCATCACAACCCGCTGCAGCACTGCCGGGTGATGGGCTTTGGGCTTTCCCCACCACCTCCCAGCTGCAAATTAATCGGGCCTGACTCTGCTTGGCAGGTGCTGATGCTCTTGGATTCAGCCCTTGGTGCCCTTGAACTAGCTGGCAGTGCAGAAAGAGGATTAGGAGGCAGTGGATGGGGGACCCTGGTTCAGATGAAGGAGGATTGGCAGCTAGCACATGTTTTTTTTAAAGTTTGTGCTCCATGGCTGTTATTATTTTAGGGTAATAGCTGTTTTGAGACCCTGATGAAGCTAGGGGGTAAAGGAAATTAATCTCACGTTCTAGTGTCCCTCTCTCCCTGGTTCCTATGCATCTAAAATCATCTAAATTCTCATCTCTACGCCTTACAAACAAAATTAAAACCCCCTCCAACTACTCCCTAGATAAATCCACACTATACTAAAGTCCTTTTGCCCTGGTTCAGGGCTGTGTGGTGCTCATCTGAGAGGCTGACAGCCCGGGCAGGAGAGGTGGGCCAGCTGCAGGACTGCTCCAGTCCCCCTCGCGGGAGGAATTTATGTTAAATTCCTTATCACCTAAACGAGGAGCAGGAGGAAGGAGGGGAAAAACCAAATGCCTAGTACCGGTCTTAGTGAAGAGGCTCCCATCAGACTGTTTGCTGAAGTCACCGGGCGGATTCTGTCCCACCGAGGAGAACTGAAAAGGCAGCTTAGTGCCATTGCCTACTGGAAGATAGAAGAGGTTTTGTTATTCCACGGCGCTGCGTGCTGCACTGGGGAAGCCTAAGCACTTCAAAACACACCCTGTAAAACTACCTCCAGCCAGCCTGGGGGGAAATGGGAACTGGTGGCTTTGTCCCTGTTCTTTTCCTTAAGAAAAAGCAGATGAGAGTGGTGGGGTCCCGGTGTACACAGTGTGTGAAGTGTGTGAGTGTGAAGAGGTCCCAGTGCTCCGGGCAGGGAGGGAAGAACTTTTCTCTCGTGAGACCCAGAGTGCAGGTGTGACCAAAGAGCTTCCTTGCAGGAAAATTGCATCTCCAGATACTGGGGTAGCGAGGCCAAACTACACGGCTGCCAGAGCTCCCTTGCCTCCGAGCACTTGAGCCTTATTCAAAGCCCGGTGAAATTAAAGCAAGGCTTCCTCTCCTGGCCAACTTGGGGTCAGGCCCTGGATGCCAAAAGGAGTCTGAGAGCAGAGGCGATGAGAGGGAGAGAGCCCTGCTTGTGGCACGGGGTGCGGGGAGGGCTCAGCTGTGGCTGTGAGCCATGAGAGCTGCCCCGGCTTGGGCTGAGGGCTGAGTGGCCACGGATGCTCGTGGGCTGCCAGTGAATGAAGGCAGGAGTGTGAAAAAGCAAAGAAAAGATGGGAGAGAAAAGGGAAGGTGGGGAGCTGGGCAGAGAAAGCACGACTCGCTGCTGCTGGTCCACACCGTGCTACCACTGAACATCCCCTCCCCATCGTGCTGGTGCTGAACAGGGGGCAGGCCACATCTCTGAGAGCTTATGAGCTACGGGAAAGGTGTATGTGAGAGGGAGAAGAGCAGCGTTGTGCTTCTTAAACTGCCTGGGGGAAGCCACAGTCAGCTCCTGTTCCTGCCCCCAGCTCTGCAGCTCGCCTCAGACAAGTTGGTGTTGGCACTCCTGTCGCAGTTGAGTAGGTGTCTCAGGGGCTTTACAAACTCTTTTTCCATCTTCTTTTCACTGTTTGAACAACGAGGATCGGTGCTACCCGCCCCTCCTATACAGGCAGTGCCTAGAGCAGCGAGACCTGGGCGCTGGGTGTGTGCAGGCAGCGCTGCTGACCCCAGATGGCTTTTTGGGACAGTGACAGGACAGCTGAGAGGGGAAGCAGAGGGCGGTTAGACAGCTGGAAAGCTGTGGCACGGGGGGTTAGATCCTTTCAAACTGAAGGCGGAATTACCCGTACCAAGTGTTTCCTCAGTCGCTTGGAAGGAGGAAAATTCCCATGATCGTGGGTTGAAACTGGCTGTAAAACAAGAGCATCCAGTTCAGCAGTCGGCTCCTGGTGAGCTGGCTCCAAGGCCTGTGCCTGGCGTTGCTCTATGAAACAGTCCCCACCGTTTTGGAAGCAGCCCCAAAGCAGAAGTCCAGGTTCAGGGAGGAAAGCCTGAGCTTTTTCTCTACATTTTAGGGGCTGCTGAACAGACTTTGCAGCACTCACAGAACAAAATCCTCAGTGCTGCAGAGCTGCCTTTAGCCACATTAAATTGCCAACTTCAGTTTGCCTACTCGACGTGACTATTTGGCAGAGAGACCTGCAGGCAGAGGCTTGGATTTAGAGCACGAGAGGCACCAGCAGAGGAATGTTTCTTGCTCACGTGAACTCTCAGCCTCCGAGACAGGCATGTGCTGCAGGGGTGCACGCCGTGATGCAGCCTAGTGCTGCTGTACCCCTCTTGTGAGACATCAGACTCCCAGAGGAGCAAAAAACGTGATGAATGCTGTGAGCTGTTTTGCTGCCATCCTGTGGTCTGTGTTTCTAGTTCAGCAAGGTTTCTGTTGAAGCAGTTACCTCTCCCTTCCTACGCACCGAGTCCCTCCTGCTTATTTAAAGACCTGCAAAGGCACAACATGATCTTTCCAACCTTCCTCTGGCTTTGGCCAAAATGTTTGCAATGTCAGGAGAAGAAAGCTCACCAGAAGAGGACAGAAAGGAGCGTCGAGCAGTTTGTTCCCCAAATTTTAGGCAGCGTTAGAAGCCCTTTATGTCTCCCCTATGCCTCATTTTGTCATCACTGCAGATGATGGATGCTCTGTGATATTGTCTTTAACGACAAGAGCAGTGGAAGGGTCCTTAAATTTAAGCAGGACTGAAAGACCTACAGGGTCAGCTCAAGTCCAGGCAGTTTCTTGGTGTGGGCCACTGCAATTAGCACCAAGCTCTGCTCGGGTAGCATTCCTCAGCACTGCAAGCAGACGTGCTGCTGTGGCCTACGGCAGGACTTGCACTGATCCAACCCAGCAAGAAAAAGGGCGTGTTAGAAAACCATCACGAGATATTCAAGGATTCTGTGCACATTGTGCAATACAAAGGGTGGAGGTGGCCCTCTTTTTTTTTTTTTGTTTTTTCTTCCATTTTATGGAATTCCTTAGAAAAGATGCAATTGAAAGCATTTCTGGACTTCTACACAACACACTGCTAGGGGACAGAAAGCCCTAGAGGGTTAAATGATTATGGCTACAGTGCATTATTCATCAGATAATCCTTTGCTAGCCAGCATACAGGCTTAAGTGGGTCATGTCTCCTGTTTTGCCTACTGACTCATTCTGTTGCCAAAGTCCCCATCAGTGTGGTTGGAGCAGCTGGTTCCTTTCCATCACCGTGTTCCCATAAGGGATCGTTTTTGCACCCTCACCCTGGTGGAGAGCCCAGCCCTGCTCAGTCCCCATTTCAGCAGGGAGGGACTTTGTGTGCAATCACATGCTTTGTTTTTTTGGGTGAAGTAACTCGATCGGTAACAAATAGAGGACGAGCAGCTTTGGGAAGCAAAATGTGCCTGCTCTCAGGACAATGTAGGTGTGTGGGTGGAACAAGTGCTCCCCCAGCATTTGTATATTCAAAAGCCCATTGCAGGAAGCGATGGGTCACGGAGCTCCTTGCCAGTGTGCAGCGCTCACACACCTCTGCAGCTGTCTGCATCCAGAAAGTGGCTCCACTGGCTCTGATAACATGAAATAATAAACCCCATATCCAGCAGTCCTTGCTGATTTCCCCAGTCTCGTGGTCAGTCCTTCGGGAGGCTGGGATGCTGGGTCCCAGCTGGGAACCAGGGTGGCCCTGGTCGTGGATCTCAGCAGCTCACCCTCTGGAGAGGAGCAGAGGGGAATTTGGGCACCATGGCCCAGAGCAGCGAGCAGCCTGGCTGAACCATGGCACTACTGCAAATGGTTTCCTCCTCCTCTCAGCATGTCGGGTTTCAGCCTTGTCCCAGACACACGTGACAATTTGAATTTTGATAATTTAACCAGGATCTGCTCCCCATCCCCACGGCACCAGGCAGGGTTGCCCGCAAGCTGCTGGCCGTGGGCTGCTAACGGAGAAGGGCAGAGGGGAAATGCAGACAGAGGGCTCAGTGTTGGGATCTGGGCTCTCCCCACAAAGCCCTACCGCTGGCAGAGGCCATATCACACCCCACATGTGCCTTCGAGGGGTGCCACCACTAATTGCAGGCATTTTGGTTCACCCTGCCACGATCTGGTTGTTCAGAGCAGCAGCTGCAGACACCGGGAGCAAACCCAGGTGGGGCCTCGCTCGCCAGGGACCAGAGGAAATGTGGTCACTGATTTTGTGCCATGCTTTCTGCTCTGTCATTAACACAGGCGCTGCTTTGCCTAGGGCTGTATCACTCTGTGCTTCTCACTCTGGAGGTCCTGATGCTAATTTGGAAGTAGACAGCTGCCATTTTACAACTGAATGTGTTGAAAAGGGGCATTCGCTCATCCGGGAGTGTTCAGGCAACAGCAGGGCCATAAGCAAATCTCAAGGGCTCTTGTTGTCAGTGTAAGAAGTCAGAAAAGAACCCCAACCGCCTGCTTTTTTAGGACACATTACTCACTTCTTGCATCCTTTCCCTGCCAGGAAAAAAAAAATGTTTTCTGGTGAAAGTAAAATCTGAACTCAGATAAAGCCTGGTGTAGCTTTCACATTTGATAGCACACAGGGGTGAGATTCTGGTGGAGGTTAATGCTTACTTCGACCTGATAACGCGTGTTAAAACTCCCCTGTCTTCACAAACTTCCCTCCTGAACGAGTTCAGTTGTTCCAGCTCTCCTGCTAAGAGCCTTTGCTGCCTTGTTTGAGATGGAAAGGCAAAAACTGCTCAAAGCTTTGTAAGCTGGAGGCAAGACCTGGCATAAACAAATGCAGGGGGACCGATCGTGGTCCAGTCCAGATGGACAGCATTGAAATAAGTGAAGAAAACCAAATTTTGGGACAAACCACTATTGAAATTCCTTTCCTATGCTGAGCTCGGAAGAACGCTGGCCACCATTGGGCTGCCTTACCTTTGGGAGACAGGAACATGGAAAATCTCTTCAAGTTGTCGGGTTGGTTCCACTCGTAGTTGTTCATCATGAACCGGTGGTCGCCTGCGGGAGCAGAGCAGGAGCTGAGTGGCCTTGAGAGGGACGGCAGGAGGGGAAGGGGACAACAGGCTGGAAATGTGTCCTCGAGCATGGAGGGAGAGGTGGTGGCACCCTTTGGAAAAAAATTGCTCTACCCTTGTAATTCTATCTTTGTAACTTTGCCCTAGGACTTGCTGGCTGCCAGGTCGAGCAGCTCCTAAATGAACTGGCTGCCCAAAATTCTGGGATAAAAGAGGTTTAGCACAGCTGAAGTGTGAAGAGCGGAGGAACAGCCCTTCCGCTGAGATACGCTATCTCCTGAGCATCCACAGGGACACTCCAGGGCTGAGGCGTTTTCCGACCAAAGGACTGCTCTGTGGCTAAAATTGGATCCCACTTCAAAGGTGCTGGTTTGGGTTTGGCTGCTTTTGTGTGCTCAGCCTGTGCACGGAGCTGGCTCTCAACCAGCCCGTCTGGAACTGCAAGTAATGCAAGGCTGGAGAAAATCGGAGTGCTGGGAGGGCTCAGTGCATTGGTTTGTCCAAGTTTTAAAGATGCTAAACCTGAGCTGCAAACAGCTCCAGCTTCCTGGGCTTTCAGACAAGGATGTTTGGTTCAAGCTGCATTCAAAGTGAATGAATCCTACCCTTTTGCCAGGCATTTACACAGCCTGGTTTTGGTTCTCTGAGAATGATCCACAAGAAATGATGCTCTATCAGGTCACTTGCTCAGAAAAAAATAATATATATATATATATATATATATATATATATATATATATATATATACACACACACATATATATATATTAAGTCCTTAAGTTTTCTATAAATCTATTGTTCTCTGCAAGTTCTCTGTAAATTTGGTTCCCACACTTAGCTAGTTCAATTGTTTGAATCTTAAGTCACTGAACAAACTTTTATGTTATTTCTGCAATTTATTTCTGTGCTATTTAAACTCCCTGGATGCTCTCTGATTATTTGCCTCCTTGCCACACTACTAAGTAGGTACCTGTTATGACAACTGAAAGAAAGTGGATTCCCTTTGGAGTCTGCTATTAAGCAGGTTTCATTCCATTAATATAATATTTCTTCCTGGGATTTTTTTTTACACTAGAAGATCAAGCTGGCTGCAAATGAATTTGTTGCAGTGACTCAGGGGGAGTCTGAGTTAATTAAATCCATTAAGTAATTGTGGAGTTATTTCCTTGCAGTCACTAGATGCCGAGTGCTGTCCTCTTTCAAGTGTAACTGTGGTTTGAAAAACGGAGAGCTGCAAAGTTTTGGAGCTGCACCTTAAATAACATTTCCCAGCTGAGTGGATGCCACTGTTCTTCTCATTAGGCAGACTCCAAGCTGTGTCCATTAAATCCCCCATAAAGTTTCTGAAAGCGCCCAGGTTTCTGGCAGTGGTAAAGTGTCGCCCTGCTCAGAAGTGCTTTGGCACTTGATTCCCACGGATTTCAAGTGCCGTTGAGGATTTCAGCATCAGTAACATGGAGGGGAACCTAATTAAAAGTGATCAACTGATCAGGAGGTAGCCAGCCTTTATCTAGAGCTGCTGGAACTGAACATATGCATACTCTTGGGTTGTACAAATGGCCAAGTAAAGTGTATTTGCTTCAGGATTAGCAAAAATCTTTGACTGCAACGTGTTGTTGCCTAACCTTCAGAAGTGCTGTGAGTAGTTGGGTAGTTTGGAAATTCTGCAAAAGTCCAAGCGAACAAAGGAGAAGAAAGAAAAATGTACAAAAATGATTTTTGGATCATTTTCTTCCATCTACATGTATTAAGTTAGGGCCATATTTCTCAGCAAACCTTAGCATACGAAGTGTTGAGAATTTGACCGTGTATGCTGCAGTGGTTAATGCTGGAAAAGAAGTGATGTTCAATTTCTGCTCCTGTTTAAGTGTATGGGACTTTAAAAAGCTGGCTCCAGCTCTGCAACCTCAGCACTTTGAATGGGACTCCTGACTTTTCTCAAACATTGGTTCTGTGGACCAAAAATACCTTGTCTATCCAATTCATGTCTAATGGAAAACGACGGTGTTAGGTAAATGTTAATGAGCTGTTTGCAGTGCAGGCTCCTTGGGGCCAGGGACTCGCTCTTTCTCTCCGTACTGTAGGAAGGCAGCACACTGTCGCCTGATGAATACCTGTGGTTTTCATTACACGTTCACATGTACTCTGGGCCATGTCACCTTCATTCCTACTGCTATAAATTGTGAATGTCAGACAGGCTGGTTCACAGAACCCAGGCTCTGAAAAATGTTGTTTGTTCTCCAGTAATGGCTCCTGTGTTGTTCTGACCTGTGTGCATCTATTTCATAGGTGTTTTTTCTCTCTCTCTCTCTTTTTTTTCTTTTTTTTTTTTTTTTTCCCTCAGTTATTTCTTCCTCTCCTCATTTATTGTATTATCTTGTAATGTGCATCTGTCTTGTCTGGAAGTTGGACAGATTTGCATGACCGCTGCCCAGGAAAAATGTGCTGTATTAATAGGAGAGGATTGTTTAATGAGTGCTGTGAATCTGAATGAAATAACAGTGATCTCACAGGTTTGCAGCAGAGTTCCTCAGCTGCTGGTGCAGTATAAAATGGACTTGAAAGCTATTCTTGCATCTTTTTGAGTCATATCTGGACAGCAGGGTGCAATTTACCCTCGGGTTACCTATCCAGCTTCTTGACCTTTATTGCTCTGCTATCTGAGGTTCCACAATTATTAATAGACTATATCCTCATAGCAGCCCGGTGAGATAAGGCTTTATTTCCATCCCTATTATTCTTTAGTGCAAGAGGTCATTTAATGGGATTAAGTAACTCGCCCAAGGTTACAAAGGCCATTTTTGGGACAGCTGGGAAGTGAACTGTGGTTGTGGGGTCCTGGTCTGGTGCTCCGTCCTTCTGTCCTACGTGGGAGCTTTGTGCCTCACAAGTCCTCTCTGCAGAGCTAACTGGAAGAGGCAGAACTAACTGGAGGAGACAGATAGAAAGTGGGTTCAAAGGCTCAGAAGATTCCTTGCAGTGCTGTGGTATTGACCCTGCCCTCTCTATTTACATAAGAAAGATTACTCAGCCCTAAACACTGCTGAAATGCAGGACCCGTTGGGCACCCTGTGTTTGTAGGAAGCAAAGCTCTGCCCAGTGGGACCTGTGGAGCTGTGATCAGAGAGCTCTGCCTCTTCAATGTCTGGCTTAACCAAAATGGAGACCTTTTCACTGGAAAAAACTGTTACGAGACTTTCAGTGACAGGTGCTTGTGGGACATTTCATGTTTCTGGCTGAAACTTTCTGTTGTAAAATGATATGTGATAGCAGCACAGCAAATATGTTAACTGAGCTGGACAATAGATTTAGATAGATTAGTTTTACATATATATATATAAAAAATCAATCCTGCCTTCTCTATTTATTTAGTGAGCTACTGCATTGTCTTGATGTTGGTTGGGATCCCGTGGTCCCCTACACATGAGGTGCTTTAACTCCCTGGCAGGACAGCTGGCTCCATCCCTACCTATGGCTCTGCCTGGGGAGGGATGGGGCAGTTTGGGGTACTTTGGATACTTTACCGTTCTCCATGTGGTTCCTCTCGATGAAGTTGCGGCCCAGGTCTGCCTTGCAGATCTTCTCCACGTGCCTCATGCAGACGTTGAGGAGGTCATCTCTGAGCAGCCCCATAGAGGGGCTCATGCTCTCCCCTTCAAGCAGCACGCTGTATGTTGGGAGGGATGGAGGGGGGACGTAGTTCCGCATCAAAGCCCCAAACTCCTGCCAAAAAGAAAGGGAGAGATGTTACTGAGGAATACAAGATATACAGAGGCTAGATCCTGAGACTGGCTCCAAATAATATGAAGTGCAAAGGAGAATAGTGAAGACTGAGGGTGGAGCAGTCAAATGCTTTGACTCTGAGCTTTAGCCACAAAAAAATATATATAAATAAATAAAAGGAAAAAGACAAAGAAATATGAGAAGAAATATGAGGCGTTGGCATGCCTCTAAGTTCATTCTTCACCTACCAGAGCAGACATGCTTGAAATGTCAGGGCCAGTTCCTGACATCCATGTGCATTGAACTGGAGAAGATTGATGCTTCTTACACCAAATGGGGCTTTGTCCTTGGGACAAATCCCACCCTCATGGGAAAAGGGAAGGCAAATGAGATGTTTCTGACCTGGAGGAAGAGCACGGAGTCACTGATCTGGTGGATCTGCTCCCTGTTCTCCTTGTCCTCCCGCAGCAGCTTCGCCCTCTCTTCCAGCTCATCCACAATCTCCTTCACGTTCTCTGATGCAATCTTTTCCCTCTGGTCCAGGGCAGCCTTCACTTCATCCCTCTGCCTCTCCAGGTCACGGATCAGCTCTTTGAAATGCTGGTCTACTGTGGCTTTCTCGTTGGTGGTGTAGTTCTGCAGGGGGAAAGGGTCGGAGAAGGGGGCAGTAGAAGAGATGTGGGAGAGGGCAAGAGAAATGAGATGTGAAACTTCCAAGGAAGACACTTGATAACAGGGAGATGCAAAGGGGGATGTGTCCTGGCATTCTCAGCACCCAAGACAGTGAATATGGAGACTCTGGATATGCAAGTCTTAGCACCAGAAAGCTGTGCTGAAATAAATAATGTTAAATCTTGCAATAATTGTGTATATATATAATCTACAGTGCATGCTATCCTCGTCGTTATAAGAGCATATCTCTTCAATTCATGAACTGCACTCGTAGGTGTAAAAAATATGTGTATATATATGTTCATATGTAAAAAAAAAAATGTTTAACCTTCTAAATCATGGTTCTGGCTCCTCAAGGATTTACGGATGAAATTTCCTTCCATTCCAATGGAAGAAAAGTGCCGAAGCACTTTATACAAACCTGATCTCCACGTCCCTCTGAAATATTCTTCAGAGTGACTGTGGAGGTAACTATATTCAGAGCTAAAATTTCTAGGTCATATTTCCCATAATAATAATAGGAGTAGTAATAATAATAATAATAAAGCAGACGAAAAGCAGAACTGGCAAGCCAGTGTGTGTGCACCACATGAAAGGGAGAAGAACGGCTTTGCCTATTAATATTATGCAAATTCTCTGGGGTGTCTCCAAATAGTGTTTTCACTGCTCTATTCAGTTAGGGTGTAAATGAAAAAGAAAAACACCATTACTATATTCTAACCCTTCGTGTGGTTGAAAGGATTATAAAGAAGCCCTCCGTCAGTACGGAAATGAGCTATTCCATTATAAACAAGACAAATGCTGGTGTAACTGCATCTATTTCTGTTGCCTTATCTCTGCCTGGGCAATCCAGAGCCCTTCTGGAGTTTATTTTTGTAGGTGAGCTGGTAAGAAAGAAGCAGCACACCTTTGTTTCCGAATCAGCCTGGCTACAGGTGATGGGAGAGCTGTGGGAACCCAAGCAGGGATGTGTCCCGGGTGACTCTGTAAGGAGGCTGTGCTGCCGCCTCTTGGTCTCCTGCTGGGTGTGTTGCAGGATGAGCTCAGCAGGAGCTGTTGTTTCCAAGACTTGGAGTGAGGGAGTTTGGGAGAGTGACGAGGTAGGGACTAGGTGAGGAATGGAGTGAGTAAGAGCTGGGTATGTCAGAGACATTGAGGACAGGAGAAACAGAGAAGCGGACTTAATATCCCATACACACCTTGATGCGGTCCCTCTCCTTCTGCCACTTGTCCATTTCATCCTCTACCTCGATGATCTTCAGCTGCAGTTGCTCTTTCTGCAGTGAAAGCTCAGCCTGCGAGAAGAGGGGAGTCTCATGAGCAGGGGCAGAGGGTGGCCTGCTTCTAAGGGGTGCTGTGCTCCCACCGAGCACCCAGCCCTGAGCAGCAGTGGCTGGGAGGTGTGGGTTCCTGGCACTGCTCGAGACCGTGCTGACTGTGGACACCATCCCAGAGCTCCTGCCTGGGTCAAGAGGTTCAGTTCCCTCAGCAAAGCCAGCAGCAGAAGCACCCACCTACCCAGCTACTGTCATGGTGCTGCTTTAATCACTTTAGAGTCATTAGCTGGAGGGAGAAGAGGCCTGTTTCAAAATTCAGCTGTGTGTGCAGCGAAGGGCCCATCCCAGGGTGTGCCTCTGCAGCAATAACAGTTTTCATGTAATTACGGAATGACGTTTGACGAGTGTTGCAACAAGAGGACGATGCCTCCGGCAGGAATTCTGTTTAGACAGGATTGTGGATTAATTTGCTCTGAATTGAGAGCTTTCATGTTATGATGAAGCTGGGGAATGCTTGGAAAAATATATATATATAAGAAAAGAAAAAAAAAAAAAAACACAAAAGGAAGGGGGGAGGAGGCGTAGTCAACCATGCTTGGCTTAGATCAGCAACTTCACTGGGGTTCATTTGCATTTTGTTTTGCACTGCCTTCCCAGGGAAGCATGGCCCAGACATGGGAGAGGGTTGGTAGAGCTGGAGCCCAGGGCTGCCATGCACCTCTGGATCAGCACCTGGCTGCTGAGCTCAGCCTTGCGCCGTTACCTCCAGCAGCCCCTCCCTCCATCACTGCTTTTCACCACCTCCCTGCCCAGCAGATCATGCCAGAGCCTTTGTTTACGTGTCTCGAGATCTTTCTGTGTTTCGTGTGTGGTTGGTCGCAGCACGAGGGTAACTACGGGCAGTTTGGCTGTGGCACACATCCCCAGAGCTCTTGAGGAGCCGTGTATTCCACAGTGGAGATGAGGCGTATCAGAAAGTCTCTGAAAACCCACGGTACATGTGAGATCCTTTGGTAAATGCCTGCATTACCCAAAAGCACGTATATTAGGCCAAAAGTTAAGGCAGGGGAGATGAGGGGTGGATAAACCCAGCAGCTAACACGGTGAGGTCTCTGCTGTCAAAGCACAAGGCGTAGTTCCCACTGCTTTGCCACCAGTCCAGGAACATAATACAACATGAAAACCTGGGTCTCCTCTCCTGATCATGTTTGCCCTCAGGGGTGGGAGTTAAAAAGTTTTCACTCCTTCATTCAAGGAGTAGAAAGGAGCATCACGCCGTGAGGAGCAGGCAACGCAGTGTCAGCCAGCTCAGGCCAGGGAAATCAGCCCATCAAGGCTCTTGTCTTGGTGCCAATCACCCCGGTGTCTGAACATCCTCTTGAGCTTGAATCAAGCACAGCTGCAGCTGAGAGCCATTCTCTCTAGCTGTTCCAATTTAGAAAATCTCTATTTATAGAGGGAAAACAGTTTGATGGTGGTTGTATTGCCCTATGAAAGAGCAGAAAGGGCAAACAAAAAGGGTAAATGCACTCCAAGGTATCTCAGTGCCAGGAGAGCTGCATCCTTATACCATCATTGTAATTGCCCTTCTTTGTGGAGAGTTAGGAGACCATACACCTTGACAGCCTACGATAGCCAACTCTATGCAGCCATGAGGTCATATTCTACAGGGATTTGGGGCAGACATGGAAGGGTTTCATAGCACAGGTTCATAAGAGAGCCATGTGGATATCAAGATAAGAAAATTTGCTCTACTACTTATCAAGAAAGTAATGGCATGAGCTTGACCCTGCACTCTCCACATTTTCAAGACAGTGACTCAAAGGAATGCATACTTGTGTCCATTCACATGTGCACTTCAGCAAGACAAAAAAGTGTGCAACCATCTCTGCATGGCATGGAAATGTCATGAGATAAAAGCACTTCAGATCCAGATATCCATCCCACTCCAGTAACCAATCTGAGATCTTACAATGCAAGCTCTTCCCTTGAGCCACAGAGCTACATCCAGATTACTTTCATTGTTTGCAAAGTAAAAAGAAGTCTCCTGAGCAATAGAAGGACTTGTTCCCCTCCTTGTCCCTAACTATCAGGATATTCTCATGACAAAACTGTGAATGAAATCAGATAGAGAGGGGCTGAAGTTTTCTTTTGAGAAGGGCAGACATTTCACAGCCACATTGACGTTCCTAATCACAACAAATTTGAAAGGAAATGTCACTGGAAATTTTTCCAGATGCTGGCTGTAAGGTGGTGATAACAATATTATACTTTTTATGGTACTTTTTAATTAAGACGGGTCTCAAAGGAATTTTGCAAACTATTACTTGCTCAAAAGTGGTAGCTAACTCTTAACAGCTTGTTGGAGTTATAATACCCCTTCACCCAGAAAGGTAGTTTGGGTGCCTCTGGGATGGGATGTAACAACTATTTAAGATCAGCCCCACACTACAATTTAAAGTAAGAATTATGATTTGCAAATGGAAATTACAGAGATAGTTCCAATAGCCAGAATGCAAATCTCACAGTCATCCAAGTTCAGCTTGGGTTAAAACACCCATAATGAGGGCAAAAGGAAATACTAGTACAGACACCAGGCAAGGCAGGGGAGATGAAGGGAGGCTCTCCATTGCATGATGGCCCAAACACAAGAACTACTCTTACCAAAATTACCAGAAAAAGAAAAACAAACAAACATGAAGAAGAGGTCCAGGGAGACTATGGACTAGTACAGGAACTGGTGGCATGGAGGTAGATTCGGTAAGGAGAGACAGAGCACAACCAGGCATTCAGCAAAGATGATTTCATGATGGTTTTAGGCCCTGTTTGATCTAAGGTGGGATGGCAGATTGATTTACAGTAGGGTCTTCTCATCTTCATTCCCCATAAAGAAACTTCTCTTCTGGCTTCCTTCATATCTCTCAGATTTCCTTGGGCCCATAGTCCCCAGTCCCCCGCTACATCTCCCCACCCCATTGTGTGAGACTCAGGTTTAGAAGTTCCTAGTGAAATTTTATATAAGAGCTGCACCTATCTTTGGAGAGGTCACTACAGCGCAGAAATAAAAATAGCAGAGAAAAAGATCTAGGAAATACACATTTAAACCATTAAGTTTGACTCCAGCAAGCTGAGAAATGCTGGCACTGAGAGTCTTTGAGCTAAGAGAGGATCCCCTGCTACAGCCTAAATTAATTAGGACAGTCATGAGGCCTAAGTGAAAGTTCAGAATGTACACCTAAACATCCACAGCTGAACCCAGCCCTTGTGCTACAGGACCTGGAGATGTGAGATTATGACTCTTGCATCATGATGCAACTCATTTTTGCAAGGCAGCAATACAAGCATCATCATGTCTTAATGCTCTGGGAACCCAGTCCCTGAATCAGGAAACACCCCTGTGTCACCAGCCTGGGAGAGCTATGGTAATTACCCGACAGCAACAGCCAAATGCAATAATGAAGGCAGGGAAGAAGTGTTTAAACTAGTTATCCCAGTACAGGCCTTATATTGGAAATGGCATGGCTGAGAAATTAGTGAATTGCTTGTTTGAGATGATTTCTGCTGGATTTGCCGTAGGTTTTTCAGTCTAAGCTTGTGTTAAGCAGAGGCAGGTGTCGGTGGGCTGTGACTTCTGCAGACTCTGTCAACACCCTACAAAAATGCCAGTGGTAAGCATCCTATTTGAGACTGTAAAAGGCTCTCTGCTTTGCACAGTTTGAAGGAAGTGGAGGATTCCCACAAGCTGGCGGATTTTCCCTGTTTTCTGCTCCCACTGTAGAGGCACTAATGCAACAAACGTGCAAAGCTACTGTAAATCACATTTTTCTGCCAGGCCAGGCAGAACGGTGTGCAGGTAGCCGCACTGCTGCTGTGGGAAGAGCATTTATTTTCAGCTGTGTCCGCAGAGCAGCCACAGCTGGTATAGATAAGGTCTTGTGGCCACACCGTGCCCTAGTGGGAAATCGTTCCCATCAGTGGGAAAGGTCAAAAATCCTTCCACACATCAGCACGCTGCTGTGTGCTCCATATTCAGCCAGAACAATGCCAAGAAGGCCCAGATGGGAACCCCTCTGCATCATCTCTGCGGATGGTTGCCTTCAAAGCCTCCTTTAGCCTGTGAAATCTCCCCTTTTACAAGTTGGCTCCCCTTTCACAAGTGGCTCCGTTGCAGCCAGGAACACCCAGCTCCCGTTCCTGCCCAGCGGTTCTCTGCTGCCTCTTTAAACCTGCTGCACGGCATGAACTTTTCTTTAAAGGTAAAGAATTAAAGGGGAAAAAAAAAATATCAAAGTGCTTTTCGCTAGATCTGACCCGACACGCTGAGTAGTGAGGCTGGCGATGGAGAGTAACGCCAGGTTATTTGCAGCCCTGTGGCTGGCAGGCATACGTGGAGTTGTCTCCTTCTGAGAACAGGCCTGTAAAACAGGTTCTGAATGAAGGATCCCCTTCCAAAATGAAGGATGCTGTCTGCAAGGGGGGGCTCCAGTTCTGCTGGTAAATCAAGCTGGCCAGAGGGGTTTATCTGAGTGTACAAGCTGCTATTGACAATTCTCACTTCTCAGTAGAGTGTGGTTATTACCCAGCCTCAAGGATTTTTTTTATTTTTTTTTTGTGGTCGTTTCTTGTGCTGATTCTGGGGGTCATTACTCATCCTTTAAATCTGTAGCAGGAAATAAATGCAAAGTGGATCTGGGGAAGGCACTGGAGTCTTTCTTTGTAAAATAACAAATACTGCTGGATAGAAACTCAGAAAATACATCTCCATCCTCTGTGCTCAGTTGTCTCTGTCTGACCCCTTGAGCCTTTCTCTCTTGGCCGCTCAGCACCATGCCAGGAAGGGCACGAGAGGCTGTCACCCTCTGGAGGGGGGTGCTGCTGTGCTCCCCCTGTGCAGAGATCCCACGCTTTGCACTGCCTGCCTAAATTCCCTAACCAGGGGGTGACTGCATGCTGGCTTGTTTGCATTCCTCTCCTCTTAAGCTGGGCTGTCTGTCTGCATTGTGGGGCAAACCCGACACTGCAATACAGTAGTATTTATATATCTTTGCTACAGGCTTGTAGCAGGGATAAATTCATGAAAGACACCGTAATGTGCATTAATTCAGCAATATGGAAGGAATAGGAGCACAATGTAACATACTACATGACACTTCTGCAACCAAATTGCCAAGCACCCAGGCTAACTGCCAAGTTTCAGATCATCTCAGCATGGAAATCCCCCAGTTCTGCAGGAATCCCCTCCAGGTGTGGCATCACAGTATGGCCAGGGACTGGGAGATCCTTGCAGATAAGCCAGGTGCTCCTTGGCACTGAGTAGAAGTACAGAGCTGTGTTCTGGTCACCAATCGAGTGGTACATCTAGCAAGTACTGAGGCAGCAAAGCTCCCCTGGAGCTGCTTGGGTGCCAAAAACAGAGCAGGGCTGGGGTTGACCTGGTGTGGGGTTTGTGCTTATTCTTTCCACAAAGGCAGCAGCACCGGGCGCACTTTGCCACTCTTCCAATTTGTGGTTGCATTCTGGCTCAGCTGATTTGCAAGACTTGAAAAGGAATAGGTGGTGCACACAAGGGCCTTGGAAATGCCCATTCCTCTTTGTGGTTCTTGCTGAGCTGTATTCTTCACTAAGGGTGAATACATCAGGGCTAGGAATAAACATTTGTAAGCAACAGCTATCCTGTGAATTGCTTTTGTCTGAGTGAATGCTCGCTCAGGTTACAACACGATCACAACTCCTTGCACATGTCTATGATTCATTGATAAAGCCCTAAATCCCCTAGGCTTAGCAGCAGCAGAATCAGCACAGGAAAGGCGTGGACCTAGCGAGAGTAACGCAAATACTCTGAGAGACAGATCAAACACCATTTAAATCTCAGTGAAGGTTCCTCTGCCCAGATCTGCTTCCCTGTTCACAAGCAAGGTGTTGTAGGTCCACCCAAACACAGGGAGAAGGCTCTGGCCAGCTTTGGTTCCTCAAGGGAGCAGCTGTTAAATTCTCAAAGGAAAGGGCCAAGGGGAATTGGACAACCTGGTAGACACTAGGCACAGCTTTATGAAGGTTAGGCATACACTGCGGAGTATTTCCGAGCTGACATCAAAACACAAGAACAAACAATCATGAAACAAACAGCGGGCGAGCAACCCCTGCAGGAATGTCTTGAAGAGGGACTGTCTGAGACATGGAAGAAGCCTTGTCTGGTTTCAATAAGGCTTCAAGGTGGAGATGGCATTGGAAGAACAAACCAAAAATTGTGCACAGGAAGACAGAGAAGAGCTCTAAAAAAGATGCTCCTCCAGCCCAGCCTCATGAGTTAAATCTTCCTAGCACTGTAGAGTTAAATTGTTCCTCTGCGTTCAGGGTAACTGCAGAATTTCCATGCACAGGTACTTGTATGTGCCTGTTCACCACATCAGAGCTCTTGCCTGGGCTGTGATTAAGACTGGGATTTAGCAGGTCTCAGTGCCCATCCAGTTCCTGCCATGGGCTGGTTGTGTGACTCTAGGCAAATTGTTTTATGTTACCGTTTCATTGGGCTCCTTTCTGTAATCTCTTCTGTCCTGTCTGGAGAGATCAGAAGGTCTCCAGGCCAGGACATGCTTTTGCTACAGATGCGTGCAGCACTGAATTGTGGTGAGACCCTGATCTTTACTGAAGCTAGTGGAATAATCTTACATCCACCCAGAAAGCAAACAGCATGGGACTTTAGGCAAACAAAGGTGGGAGACTTCTCATTAGTGAGCACTGGTTCCCATACCAGTCCCATCCCTTTAGATGTCCATCTTCTGAACCTATTGTAGTAACACTTCAGGGAAAATTAAAATGCTCTGTGTTTGCACCAGGTTTTTTTCTTCATCTAAGCTTCAAAAGGCTCTTCCCATAGGTGGGGCTCAACATCATTATCTCCATAACAGAAAAGACAAACAAGAAAGCAGGAGCTCGCTCCAAGAAGCTGAGATTGCAATTTTCTGCAGTAACCGCAAACCGGAGCCGCCACTGATCGCACTCTGGGGGTCCTGAACTTGAGCAATGCCCACCTTGCTGGCTGGGGGCAACGCTACACAAACACTGTCAAAACCTGAGGCAGAGTTTTGGAAACTGGAAGGAAACCAGGTTCTCTACCCCACCTAATGACCTGGTGCACAGCCCCACGGCTATGCTGCTGGAACCAGTCTTAGAGGAATGACGGTCCCATTGCAGCAGAACCTGTGCAACATCAGTTCTCCACCAAATGCTCCCCATCCACCACCCTTCCATCCCAAAATTACACTGAACCATGATTTTAGGAGACTGTAGGCTTGAGAACAAAAGCCAAGGTGTAACATTGAGACCCGTTGAAAAGGCCGCTGGGAACACTCAATAAAAAGAGCATTACCTCTTTACCCGCTTTCTCGATCTCCACCGTCACCGTGCTGTGGTTCTTGTGCTCCTGGAACATGCAGAGGTAGCAGATGCACATCTGGTCTGTCTGACAGAACAGCTCCATGGTCTTCCCATGCACAGGGCATTTTCTTGCTTCAAAGTCCCTGATGGGGTCCAGGAGCTGGTGGTCCCGGAAAGCCGCTCCCTCCAGGTGGGGCTTGAGGTGCAGCTCACAGAAGGAAGCCTGGCACACCAAGCAGGACTTCACGGCCTTTTGCTTGTTGTCGATGCAGGAATCGCACAGCACATCCTCCAGCTTCACCCTGGGCCGCGACCCGGCTGCTCTGTCGGGCACCTTGTTGAAGGTGGCTCTTCTCAGGTCCCCGGTCTCCACCAGAGGCAGGGAAGACTTCTTCATGTCCCCCATCTGCCCGCCGGAGAACAGCGGCTTCCTCCCTTCCCCTTCGTTAGGCAGGAAGCTCTTTTTGGAATCCAAGGAGAAGAGGGACTTCCTGAGGTCGCCTTTATCTGCAAAGGAGAGGGGGGGTCTCCTCATGTCTCCTATCTGTCCGCTGCCGTACTGCATCTTCTTCGAGTCTGCCGAGTCCATGCTGAAGTAGGTTGATCTCTTCTCATCGGATGACTCCACAAACTGAATGATGGGCCTCTTCCAGTCACTCCCAGAGAAGAGGGAGCTCTTGATTTGCCCCGTCTCCAGAGAAGTACCGCCAGTGCCCTTCATTGGCTCCTTCTCCCCTCCGCCAGGGTTCGTGGTCTTCTTCACTTCTTCATCTTTTTTGGGGGCGGACGGGCTCTTCACATCCTCTGCCTTGCCGGCGGTACCATTTGTCCTTGCTGCGCTCCCCGTTTCCATTGTCTAAACAGGGCGAATTGGTTGGCTTTGCTGCTCGGCCCCTTCTCCGATTCCCGTCTCCCAGCCCTCTAGGAAGCGGCTCCGTCCGCGTGCCTGCCCGCGGTCGTCCCAGCAAGGAATGACGGTGGAATGCAGGAAAGTTTCTGCCCGAGTGACGCACCCGGAGCTCCTGCAAGGAGGAGGAGGAGGAGAAGGACGCCCGGATTATGCTAGGTAGGGGCAGGGAGAAAGGAAGAAAGAAACAGACGTTACCAGGGATCAGAAGCTACAGCTGTGCAGTTAATTATACAAGGCGGTCCACACCCAGGAACATTCTTGTCTAACCAGGTTTGGGAGGAAGGGCTGTTTATATACATAGAAATGCTTGGAAAAAAAAAAAAAAAAAAGTCATTTTCATTAAGATGTAGCAACCAGTTCTACCGCTTGTTTCAAAAATAATTTTGCTCGTTGTTGCCAGGAGCTGAGGTTACCTCCTTGCAGAGATGGGCAGGGTCGGAGAGACCATGAGATGCCGAGGATGGGTTTGTTAACTGGGTCATACACATGCACAAAAATAATTATGGTTGTAATTAAAATGAACGCCTAGAATAAAGCATTCTTAAACTGGGCTCCCCCCAGGGCTTACTGTATTCACTGGGAGAGGGAGGGGAAACATGGATAATACCGGGTTTAAAAGACCCCTCTTACCTTTATTTTGATTTTGATGTTGGGTTTGTGCGAGGTCCATCCACCTGGACCTGGGAAGAGCCAACCCGTGTATTAGGGGAACATAGCAAACCCAAAATAAAACTCAGCCAGAGTCCTGTTTTCCCACAGGCCATGTGATCCCCACTTAGGTGACTAATAGAATAACCCCCACTGCCTATTTCATTGCCTGCTCTCAGTAAAATACGGGTTCAAGTGTGCCTTCTGCAGCTCTTCCCATAAACATCCACTGAACTGAGAGACACATACCTGGGAAATGAAATGTTCTACAACTAGATGGCCAAAATATTTCATGCAAGAACAAAAGAAATGCAAAAGAGTTTTTAAAATAAGTCTTTCTCTCTCCATTAGCTGTATTCCTGGAAAATGCTAAACTTCTTGCCCAAAACAAATATATTCAGATAAAACAAGTTAGGTGGCTTTATTTTTTCTCTTCCTCTGCTTTTCCCTTCATTTTTCACCTCCCCGACTGGCAAAAAGAGGGTACATTGGATGGGAGATTCAGCAAAATCATTTCAAAGCTCATGAAATGTTCCTTTCATTAAAAAAAAAAAAAAAAAAAAAAAAAAAAAAAAAGTCCACACCCCATAATGGTTCGTATTCAGCCAACTGGAATCACAGATTTCAGAAGAAAAAGGCTCTTTATCAGCACTGTTGAATTCCATTAACTTCAAAAGAAGGAGGTGGACCCTACACTCATTTCATATCAATGTAACACAGATTATGCTCTGAACTTCAGTGAGATTGCTCTGAGATTAACACCCAGGCTGTAAATTAACCATGCTTAAGATTCGTGCTTAATTTTTTTTTTTTTTTTTTTCCAGAATGGAATGGTGTTACTGCTGGGGAATGTGATTTTTACCCTGCAATAATTTCTCATTAGAAATCTGTAGCAGCCCCCCTGCTGGAAGTGCTCTAAGCAGTAAGGGCAGGATCCAGGTCTGTGCTTTGCAGCCTTTTTTTAGGTGTGGAGGAAATAGAAGTGCAGCCCAAAACAGAAACGGCGTACATTTTGGATCTGATATGAGAATGAGATATCCAGGAAGCACCAGCCTTATAGATATGGTTTATAAGGGCTTTGTCTATGCAAAAATGAGAGAAAAAGAAAGAGGGAAAAAAAAAAAAGGCCTTCAACTGAGCTGCATTTGGAATGCTGGCCCTCTTGCTGCCTGTTAGGACAGTAGTAGTTATGGCTTGCTCTGCATGGGAAATAATTCAGAATACACTATTGTTTTGGAGTAATAGTTGATGGGAAATGCTCCCCTTTTGAAGTGATGTCTAATGGACAGGTTTTTATCAACAGGACCATAGTCTCTCTTGACTCAGAAGTCATTCGCTGGGGTAGGAAAGGGCAATTCTACTTTTTAAAAACAATGCTCATAAAAGGAAGAGATTGGCCGGCACATCCATACATACGTATTTCTTTCCTCTTGCCTTCCCAGGCTGAGCTGATCTTTATAACATCAACAGTCCTGGAGATCTCCAAGTAATTAAAAATACTGGAGGGTGGAGGCGCCTGTTCTCACGTGTACAGAAAAGGCTCAGCAGAGCTTTTCCAAGCCACCATTAATACCTAGGAAACAAAAAATATCTATATGAAGCGATCTGACTTGGAAAAGGAATGCCTTTGTTTCTCTAGCTTTCCCGACTCCTTGTTATTTTTTTGGACTACTTAAGGCAGACAAAAGCTTAAGGACTGATTATTATTTTTTTCATCACAGTTTTACCAATGCAAATGCAAAGTAAATGAGTTTAATGCAGCTCTCCCAGGCAGACTCAGAAGTACCTGGGCTCAGGACGAGGCTGGTTATTGATTGTAGTGTCCGTGCAGAGGCTCACAGAAGCCTGGCACCCACCAGTCCCTCGGGTTAGGGCTGTGCTCTGCCCTGATGCCAGCTGTGGCTTTAGTTCCTCCGTTTGTTCAAGGAGGACAAAATGTGGCCATGCCTGAGCTGTCCAACGTTGGGATCTCTGTCCTCTAGTGCTGCTCCCATCAGAGTTGGAACTGTTGTAGGCACTCGTGGCAGTCCGTGCTTCCATGCAGCCTCTGGTTCTGGGCTGGTTTTTGAGTAGGTTGGGTGGCATCTGTCCTTGCTTCTTAGTTTTGAGGATTCTCCACTTAAATTCACCATGCCGGAGGAGAGTCATGTGCAGATGCACTTGTGCAGACTAATGGAGCCAAGTACAAAGTGGATTTCTCTAAGAGCAACCTGTTTGCCTGTTTCCTGGCCTGAATTTCCCTTGAATCTGCAGAAAGCAAGCGAGGCTGTCCCTCCGTGTACACAGGGAGCATTCCCCGCTGCTGCCAGGCACTTCTGTCTAACGCCACTTTCACTGGTCCCTGCTCAACCTCAGCTTACGCTCACACCATCCCGCAGGTCTGGCATTAGTGCCTTGGGCACGTCCTGCTCGTAAATACTTGCAAAACCGTGGCAGGCCCTTGTGTGACCAAGGAGAACTTAATGCATCACCACGGCTGCCACGCGTCCTGGGACTGCAGCTTGGCTCCGGCGCCAGAGGCCAAGCCCACTCTTTCCCCATCATCTCTCTGCAACTCATCGCACCTCCTTGTCTTTGCTTATTTATTTTCACGGCCAAAAAATCGCTTGCAGATGGGGCCCACCTCCCACTTGTTATTTCTGGTTTGTGCTGGGAAATCAGCTGTTCACACCTGCCTGGAAGTTGAGGTGTTCACAAGCACCATCACGCTGGCCAGTTCCGCCACGGGAGCTCAGGAGGGCTGTTGGGGTGACAGGGCAGGCTGCTAGTTAGAGGGCAGTTCGTCAGACAATCTGTGTTTCTCAGCCGTGTTTAGGAGGCTTGCACACACACATTTATTTCAGGCAATTTGGGAGTCAACGTAAAGTACAGACCGGACTTCTCTTTATTGCAGGCTGTATCTTTGCACCTCCCTGGAGGGTGGCTCCTGATTTCTCTAGCATGAGTTCACACTTGTGTAAGCACCAGCTATGATTTTTGCACCGACCATCCCTCCATTTCCTGCAGAGGACAACTGTCTCCTATCTGCTGCACTGCGTCAGGCCGATCACACAATATGCCCATGTCTGTGCCTCTGACTCAGAGCATCCACCCACGTTTGGCATCTGCAGTGCCTTTCATCTGAAAAACTCAGAGCCTTTTTCAAAGGTTCACAAATTAAACTTGACAACACCTTTGCAAAATAGGTCTGGGTTGCTAACCCCATGTAGCAATTAGGGAAACTGAGGCATGTACTGTCAAACTGGCTGAAATTTTTCAGGGAAAATGAAATATTTGTTCTGAGATTGCTCTGCAGCCTTTTGCTTGCTTATTCTCCTCTTGTTATTTTTCATAACTGTGATCCTTAAATCCTTGATTATTTTTTTCTATTCCCTGATGTTTTTGTTCTTGATTTCAACTTCATTTTTTTTACTGTATATACACGGGTAAATTTATGTATTTTATTGCTTGTACTGAGGTGTTTCTGCTGTGCAGTGTGCTGCACAACAATCACCATGAGCAGGTACCTAAAAAAAAAACCTCCCCCGGAGTGAGAAAGTGAAAAAATTGGGTCCATTTCAAACAAAATAGAACAGAAACAGTTAAGCCAACCCTGGGGCACTCCTTTAGACAGGCTCCGGAGTGGAGCTGCAAACACCAGTGTCAGATGAAGTCATGGGGAGTCAGTGAGAATGAGATCAACCAGCCCGTGATTCACTGGTCCCAGTTCTCCGGCTGAGCTAGGAGCAGGGAACCTGCCTGCTCTGTGCTCTGCCCCCTGCTCCCCTACACATCTTCAGTCCTTTTTCCCTGCTTCTCATAAAATAAACCCACAGCTCAGCAAACTCTGTGCTGAAACGCACACCGGCTGTCCCTGCTGCAGGAAAGCCCAGGGAAGCGACCCACCAGGCGTGCAGGCACCTCCGGGCTCCATCCAGGCATTAACAGCTCCTGGTGCAACAGCAGAGCAGGCAGAACGAGTTCAGGGCTTCGTGCTGCTTTCACGGGTATCTGATTGTCAGCGATGCAGCCAGATAGATCAAGAGAGCTACCCTGGCATGAAGAGAAAATAACGACGCTGCAGGTGTGCTTAAAGCAGATCTGCAGAGATTCTCAGAGCTGTGATTAACACGAGATAAACTCCATTTATACGGCGTGAGCTCGGGTACTTGTGAAAGCACATGTGATAGTCAGCTGTGCGTGTCTGATGAGGAGATGAAGGGACGGAGAAGTGAATTAGGAGGATCCAGTCGTTTGAGGGATGCGTTATCACCTTACGGGGCGTGCTGAAATGAGAGCTCGGGGAAGCTGGTCAGGACCTGGCTTCAGAAACAAAGACCAGGATTTTTGAGGCAGTGTGAACACCTCGATAGCTCCTCAGTGGCAGGCCAGACACAAGCTTCCCAGGGCTTAAATCAGGCCTGCAGGCTATGAGCTGGACCATGGGGAATCTTAATTATTGGAACAAGTTACAGGCGGGACAGAATGGCCCTTGTGCAACAGCGATACTCAGCGAGCTGTGGCATGGGTTGATTCACCAGGGAGCCAGGACAAGGGCATTACGTGGGGAATATGTGGTGCCAGGGGACGACCCCTTTCTAGTGGTTGTGCTGAGTCTCGTCTTTGAAAAGGCTGAAGGGAAAACGACTACTCAGCATTAAATTCACGTGGAGGACAGGAAAGGGAATTCCAGCTCAGGAAGGAAATCTGGCTTGAAGAGCAGTGCCAGCGTGAGAGTGAATAGGGTAAATTTTTTCGGTAAAAACTGCAGGTTAGAAATGAGATTTCTAGAGATCACAGGAGCAGAGTGCAGGGATGGCCTTTGAAACAAACTCTTGGGCACCAGGATCCAAAGTGGCTTCGAGATGAGCTTGCTGCAGTCATCAACACGTTGCATAACAGTGGATGGATGATACTATATGCCTTCAATGTGCTTACAGGACTTGTTGCACCATGTTCATATTGTTTTTAATTAATTAATTAAGCCTGTGTTTCAAGGCTTCTGCTTGCTGGTTGCCTGTAGAGGCCAGGAAGGATTTTTTTTTTTTCCCTCTTTGATGATTAACTTGGTTTCTGTGTCATTGGTTTTCAGTTTTTGTTTTCTTTTCCACCTCCTTTTCATGCGCTGGAGATTGGCACAAGCTGAGATGGGGAAGTTGGGTGGAGCTGGTCACACCTCTCGGGTGCCTGCTCAGCACTAAAACACAATCTCCAGATTTGGGATTGGGAAGGACTGTTTCATGGGTCGACTGGCAAGGACCACTGGAGCTCTTTGCCTTCTGTAGGCTGGTGTACTCGCTTTTGGCCTCTTCAGAGTGGGGTCACTGGCAGTTTTTAAGGCAGGTTCAGTAACCATGCAGATGTGCTTTCATGGACTTGGGAGGTTGGGATTTTGTTCTCCATCTTTCTCCAACCTGGAGACGTAGATATTATACATGTAAAAGTGACGATTCATATAATTTGATAATAATAATAATAATAAAACATTCCTTGATTTGCAGGCAGAATGGCATTTCTTCATATCTGGATGTGTCGAATAGATTCTACCAATCCTTCCAAGAAAAAAGATTTGGTCATGGGGTGTAGGTGCTAGCACGGGTCAATAGCCCCCAGGAGCTCTTTCTGTGCTCTCCTATGCAGACGTTGTTGTTTCTGTGATGCTTAACAGTGATAACCTTTAGCAGAATTTGCTAATTTTCCCCAGCATTGGGAATTATTTTGTCAGCTCTAATTCTCTATGGATTTGGATCCCAGCAAGAAATGCCCTCTGTCAGTCTGCAAGGCAGGGGAATGCCATCTCCATTGCGTGCCTCAGGAAACGAAAGCCTGCCAAAGCTGAAAAACTTCAGCTTTCTAGCTGTCCAAAAGCAGGGACTGGAAATCCCCAAACAGAAATATCTTTGTCCCTGTCCCACTGCTTGAAATCACGCTTCCCCTCCAGAGCCTATTTTAGTGGTCCATGAGACACGGCTGCAGGAAGTGAGCCAACGAAGGGATTTCTGATAGAGTCAAAATACAGGATCCCAGGCTGGGAAAGGGTTGTGGGCACCTCTATAAGGACTTTATTGTGGTGGGAGAGACTTGACATGTCAAGGGACTGGTGGGACTGGTGGGTTTCCTGACACTGAACCGGGAGGAGGCAGGTGGAAAGAGGAGAAACGTGGCGGGGTGAAGAAGGGCAGAGCAAGGACAGCCCGACAAGGCAGAAAAAGGGCAGAGAGTTATTAATAGTTTCCCAGACATGCTAAATACTCTGAAATCTTCTGTATTTGGCAACATTGAGCAAGCTTCCCTCCAGGCCATGGCTGGTCCTAGCACGGGCAGCACAGAGGGCACAGCAAGGAGCTCTCCTTGGCCTGGAGACAGAAACCACGGCTCCGTCCCTCCCGAGGTGACCTGGTGTGCGTGGTCCCCAGGCAGACTAGCATGGGATGGAGAGCAGGATGGGGCAATTCCTGCCCTGGAGCTGCTTCCTCTGCTGGTGCTGTGCTTGTTCACGGTCTGTGTGAGCAGCTGGGGGTGGCAGCAAGCTCAGGGCCTTGTGGGATCAGCGACTTCCAGGCTAAAAACAAGTGTTTTCTCCCCAGAATCTCTCTTCACCTCTTTCAAGAGCCTCAGTGTCTTGAGTCTCACCTCTCCACGGAAGGCTCAGCCTCCTGAGACCTGCCTCCCCTCGGTGCCTAGAGGGCAGAGGAGTCTCGGGCAATTACCTACAGAGGTTTGTGGGGCCCAGCAGGGCTAAAGGGGCAGGAGGCTGCCCCAGCTGGCCTCCCCAGCCTCCAGGGTGGCTTTGGGGGAGGCCGGGGGTGGCCCCGGTCTGTGTCATCGCTGGGGTTCCTGGAAACCTGAGCTTAGGACGGAGGGAAGCCTGCGTAACGAGGCCACCACACGCAAGAAGAGGTGGCGAGCTTGGCTCTCGTGTCTGGGCATTCAGAGGAGTTCTTGTGCTGAAAAGCCCCTGGGAAGTTAGATGGGAAAACATGCTGGAACAAGGACGCTTATTCACCGAGTGACTGAGCACGGCAAACATCCAGCGTGTGTGCGTGCGTGTCTTGGGTTACTCCCCCCCTTCCCTTCCCCTCCTCTTTAAAAACAGGGAAATGGCAAGGCAGAAAAAGAGAAATGAGAGCTGGAGGGGGAGAGACAAAGGAGAGGGACAACGCTGAGGGAAGCAGGAAGGAGAAAGGGCTGAGCAATGCTGAGGGAGAAGCATAAAATCTAGATACGAGGGTGAGCCTGGGGCCTGAGCGTGCCTTGCTCACTGCCAAAAAACTGTGGGATAACCCGGCAGGAGCCGAGGCAGGGCCAGGGTCAGACCCAGACCTCGAGGAGGCTGAGCATCGCCACTCTTACTCATCGGCAGCACACTGCTGCGTGCCGTGCCCGGACTTGCTTGTCCTTGGTCAGCAGTATCCCTCGGCAGCCGAATCCCACCCTCTGGTTTTAGGGTGGTGGCAGCCGCCTGGGAAAGGGCTGCGTCACGCCGTCCCCTTCTCCAGGGGAAAATAAGCAGGGTCAGCAAGCTGCCGGGGAGGCCAGAGAGGTTGCTCTTCCCTCGGCAGCAGCGCAGAGGCTGCGTTTTGGTGGTTTGGCTGTGTTGGGTGGGGATGGGGGCACGGGGCAGGCAGCCCTTGACACAGCTCAGTCCCTTGGCTGCTCGTGGCCCGGTGTTTGGGGCTTGGGAAGGGCTCTGCGATCCAAACGCCAGCCCTGGCTTGCACAAAAGGGAGTGAAATTTGGCATCCAGGGCGAGCAGCGCCTGTTGGAAAATGTCTGATGTTTGCCTTGGAAAGGATCTGGGGACAGGCTGATCGTGGTAGCTCTTACATCACCGGCACTGAGCTCATGGTCCTTCAGCACCTGTTTACACCTCCTTCCAAGCCCCACTGCTAAATGGCAGGAGCTCAGCCCCCACCTCTGCTCATCCTCCCCACATTCCCCTGCTACCCCAGCTCTCTGTCCTGTCTCCTGCCTCCCTCTGGCTGCATCCTTGGTGCTGTGAGCAGCCCAAAGGCTCCCTTGCACCCTCAATCCCGTAACAGCCCTCCCTGCAACCAGCTCCCACCTTCCTCCCAACCCCACTGAGGCCTCTTTGCTCCACTCCTGTGTGGCCCAGAGGCAGAAGAAGCAAACCTCTGAAGGCTTCTCCAGCTGAAGAAACCCCCCAGCAGGACCTAGCTCACAGCCAGAGGACAGAATTGGTGCCACACATGGGCCACGGCCACCCCCTGCACCCTTGCCCATGGATACCTGCCTGCCCATCCCATCCTTTCACCCCAGGGCAGGGCTTTCTGTGTGGCTAGCACAAGCAGCTCTCCTCCAGACTTGGTGGCAGCTGTGTCAGCGTGTCAGCAGCTCTCCGTGGTCAGCTAAATGCCCGTGACGAGGCACAGGGTGGCATAAAGGACACCGACAGTGGCAGCAAGGGGCACAGCCTCCAGCCAGGCACCTGCCGAGCTCCCCGTGTGCCACCCAGCTGGGTGGCTGTGACTGCTTGCCGTGCAGAGCAGGGGGGCCAGCCGGGTTGGGAAACTCTCCTGCAGCTGCATGTGAGCTCTGGAAGGTGCCCAGCAGCCAGAGGGCCCAAAAGCTCTTGCATTCCTGCCTCCCCACCTTGCTGCCTCCTGGCAGAGCCCGAGCCTGCCTCTCCAGTACCCAGGAGGAGCCTGGCCTCCTCCTTGGTGGTACGGTTGTGAAAGAGGAAAAAATGATGGGGGAGATTCCCAGGCGGCTGGCACTGCAGCTCCACGGGCCGCAGGAATGCCAGGGAGGGGAGAAGGGAGCAGAGCTGCTGCTGGTCCTGCACGGGCAGGGAGCACCCGGAGCTTGGGCAACGCCGGGAGCCGTCCCTGCTGCTCCGCCTGGCTCCGTGCGTGCGCTGGCTGCTGGTCTTCATTACATTAATTGCGTTGCACTTTAAGGCTCCGTCAAGTCCAAACGCAGCCCCGCGGAGCGTCACGGGGCTGGCTGGCACCCAGGAAGGAAAGCCGAGGGGGTGGAGGAAGGTTGGGTGAGAAAGCGGCGGGTCCCGGGGAGCTGCAGCTCTCCTGGCGCAGGGAAGGGCGCGCTTGCCCGTGCCTCGTGCTCCCTGCCCTGCTCCCTGTGACGATCCTGCCCTCAGGGCTGGCAGGGGCAGCGATTTGGGGTGAGATCCACACGTCAGGGGAACAGGTTGCCACCCAGGGACACCTCCGTGGCTGCAGGAGAGGGAAGGAGCTGCCCTCACCCATGTGCTTGTGCCTCTCCTGGGGCTGTGGGGCTGCAGGGGGGGGGAGAGGGGTGGTTGTGCAGAGTGGGCACACACACAGGGCACCCTTTGTGTGGCTGAGGAGAGCTTGTGCTGCCCTGCACTGTGGGAAGAGCTGATGGCTTATGACAGGGTGGCTGTGACAGGGTCTGAGGGGCATCGCCGGAGGGATCCCACGTCTCTTACCCCAAGGGATTTTGGCACCCAGCTCTTCCTGGGCATGTGGTGCTCACATCTTGCTCATGCAGCAAGGGGAAATGAAACTGTGAGCAGGGAGGTCCCTCCCAGTGCACTTTTGGTGACTTTTTTCTTTTTATTTTCTTTTATTTATTTTTCTTTTTCTTTTCTTTTTTTTTTTAATTTTATTTTTTTTATTATTATTATTATTATTATTATTTTATATATAGAGAGAGCAGGGCTCTCTGAGCATCCTGACAGCGGGAAGTGCCCAATGTAAGGGACCCCCCAGCTGGCTGGTACAATAACCTCCCAGACGTGAGATGGGAGCCCCAATTACCCCCAGGGATCCCCCAGGGCTGGGGTTTGTGTGCGAGCTGGGGAGGCAGGGCGAGGGAGCTGGGGATGGGCGAGCTCCTGGGGGGAGAGGGGGCGAGGGCGAGCGTCTCCAAGGCAGGGCGAGCATCTCCAAGGCAGGGCGAGCATCTCCAAGGCAGGGCGAGCATCTTCTCCGGCAGGGCAGCATCCCCGTGGCAGGGCTCTCCAGCCGCTAGATGTCCTCCGTGGGCCGCACACGGGTGGCGGGGGCCCCACGGGGAATCCGGGGGCTCCAGAAACGTGGGGGTGTGGGCAAACCCCCGGGACAGGATGGGTGTCCCCTCCCTCACCACCCTGCCCCGAGGCAGAGCTCTGCTCCCCCGGGGGCTGCACGGGAGGGGGCATGGTGCTGAGCCCCCAGATTTGGCTGTGGGGTGGATGCCTGGCTGCATCCATCCCTTTGGGTGCTGGTGGGAAGAGGAGAAAGGGTTTTTCCTGTGCTGCTATGGGAGGCAGAGGATGAGGCTGGAGCTTTGCAGGGTTTCATCTTCCCAGCCCGTGTGAGCTCTGCTAGGAAGTTAAACGCATCCCCTGCCAGTGATGTGCAGCCAGCGCAGGGAGATTCTGAGCTCACCCAGCACAGGAGGAGCAAAAATATCTGAAATATCTTTCCATCCATGTCTGCCCCCCAGGGTCCCAAGCAGGACTGGCCAGGTGACTCCCCATGATTATTTGCAGCAGGTAGCCAGGGGCTGACAGGGAGTCCTCCCTCCTGATGGGAAGCCCCAGATGATGGGATGGGGAAATTGGGTTTATTCCTGGAAATCCCAGCTCTCCCAGCCTTGTTTTTCTCTCCCTAAAAGACCTTTTCCCTAAGTGTCCCAGAAATAATACTCGAGAGTGAACGCTCTTGCCTCTGTAGGGTGTCAGCAGGGTATTTCCCAAACACCTTGCAGAGCACAGCTAGCAGCTTCCCCGTCAGCATATTCCCCCTCGTTGGAGTCAGCGAGTCCCCCCCGCACTATCTTATCAGCACACTCATTATACCCTCAGAAACACAGTGTAAACATCACCAGCAAACTGCACTCAATGACAATTTCCTTGCCAAATAAGCCACTTCCCTGCTTGAGTGATGGTTATGAGAGAGGATTTCTGTAACTGCTGCTGTTTGAACAAGTGCGAGGTAAATACAGCTCCCTTTCTGGGAGCTCACGCGTGCACCTGCTCGGCAGAATTTCATCACAAGCAGGGGTAGGAAGGTGTCTGAGAGCTGCTCATTAAAATACTGGCAGCTCACCGCCGCTGCTTTGTTCAGTTTCTAACCTGGAATTTGGCTGAGGGAGGAAGATAACGCTCCGGAGGGAGCTGCCAGGGGAACTTTCCCAGTCCAGGCTGTCAGGCAGTCGGTTTTACAGCTTATTCCAAAGCGGGCACCTCCAGGAGTGCAGCAGGATGCTGAGATGGGCTGTGCTGGGAGGAGATGGGCATGGCTGTGGCTGAGAGAATCGCAGTGCTGCTGCTGGGCTCCGGTCAGAGCAGAGGAAAATAGCAGAGCCAGAGCTCTTGCCAGCTTCAGCCCCTGCCCGTCTCCACGTTCATTACTTGCTTTGGGGCTTCAAGCAGTCCTCAGGCTGCTCTGCTTCGCAACAGGTAATGCAGCTGGATGCAGGCAGGCCGGGACCTGCTGGGGATCTCGAGTGCTTCCTGTGCTGCTTTTCAGCATTTCAGCCCCAGCACAGCCAAAGAAAGCCCCTGCAGCCTCCCCTGCTGCTTACAGCCCTGCAGAGACCCAGCCTGCCCCGTCGGAGCTGGCACAGTCTGCCAGGGGCTGAGCGCCGCGCAGCTTGGCCGCATTGCTGGCCTTCCATTCAGAGGGAGAGGGAGGCTGAATGGGGTGAAGGGAAGAAAACAGAAACTAAATTAGTCTCCTAGCTGGTAGCAGAGCTTCCGTGCGCCGATTGCAGAAGGCTGCCCAATTCCCTCTCCCGTTACAGGCTTTGCTGCAGAGCCTTGCAGCTCGCTTTCAGCTCTCCCAGCTCTGCAAATTCCTGCTGCAGCCGGGGCTGGGCTGCCTTTCTCGGATGGGTTCCTTCCCACCCGGCTCTGTCTGGGGCTCCCTCTTTTCTCCCAGCTCGTATTTCACAAAGATTTATTTCCCCTTCCCTTCCGCGTGTAAATAACCCCAGCGATGGCCACAGACGGTGTGCTCAGCCAGCAGGGCTCCTCCTGACGCAGCCAGCGCTGAGCTCAGCCAGCGGCCTCATTCAGCAGCCTTGGCCTGGCGCCCACCTGAGCAGGCTGAAGTCATGCTGTGAGGATCGTGGAGGAGGGCAGGAGCATCAGGAGACGAAGGGGAGGGCTTGCAGAGAGGAACTCTTAATCCAGATTAAAGGGGGGGGGGGGAAGAAAATCCCCCTGATGCTCTGCATCGATTGCTTCGCTTGGTTTCTTTTTGCAGAGGTGATGCAATAAAATCGGAGGTAATTTTTGTGCCCCATGGTGACCCCTGTGACGCATCAGAGCATGGTACCCGTGCATGGCATGCCTTGTACTATTGCCCTGTGGCCACACTAGCCCTTTGCACTGAGATATCTGGCAGCTGCCCTTGCTACAACTAACAACAAGGTTTCATAGGAACTGCAATCCAAGCCTAGCCCCTTGCTTTTTCACTCTGTTTTTGGGGCTGGGGGAAGGAAAGCAAAGGTAAAGCCTTGCCCACTCTGTGCTGAACCCTGATTTCGGTGGAGCCCTCATTCAGGGAATTGCATTTCATCACCTCTCGCAGCATGCCTTGCTTTCCAGGCAGAGGATGTGTTGCGCCACGCCGTGCAACGTCTGCCTGGGATGAGGTGTGCAGAAACTTCGCTCGGAGACGAGTTCTGAAAGCACAATTCCCTGCAGGTAGAGACAGCACGGAGCTCTACAGGGAGAGTCCTCCAAGTCTTGACACATCATAAAACGAATCTTTGGGTTTAAGGTCAGTAGGGGAGCCTGGCATCATGAGGGGGCTGTGCTGGAGGTTTTTGGGGTCAGACTGGGACATGGACGGGGTCCTGCAACAATTATTACCTGACACAGATTGAGAAGGTGCGTTAGGACTTAGGAAGTGAAAGACTCTTACTCAGCACACCAAACCAAGGTCACCAATAACTGTAGGGAATATTCTGGCATGTGGCAGGGGGTGGATTTCTTCACCAGTGTTCCCCGAACCTGTGAGGAAAGGTTCCCCAGGACTGGATTTAGATAAATGGTGAGGGCACAGTTCTGAGAAAGCAACCTTGGATTCAGAGATTAGCTGCTAATTCAATTAACGTGAAATGGAAAGACAAACAAAGCCTGCAAATCGGGCTCTTGGTTTCAAATAGGCAAATCTTTGTTGACTGAGGGAAATCCACAGGAATGAAAACTGGACTTGGGAGCTCAGAGAGGCTTGCGATTTTTCAAAGCCCCAAATAAAAAAAAAAAAAAAAAAAAAAAAAAGCAAAGTCGAAAATGGGTGAGAGGTGTGGGGGCAGGGAGAACCTTCCCCGGGAGGTTTCCAGTTGCAGCTAGCTGTGAAACCACCTCAAAGGGATGCTGGCAGCAGGATGCCTGCGAGGGATGTAGAAACAGGCCAGGTCAGCAGAGAAGGCAGCAGCTCAGAGGTCGGCGTGTGGAGGAATAAATGGGGCTGGCAAAAGCTGGATGAGTAATCCCACCCTGGGCATTAAAACGGCCGGCCCCAAGTTCTTTGGTGCAGAACAAAAGGAGTGAGCAAGAGAGGAAGAAATGGTGATGCTCTGCAGTCAGTGCGGGGTAGAGATTGAGGCATGTCTAAATATCGCCTTGGAAGGACTCATTAATGGGAAAATGGGGCTAAACGCAGGGCAAGTGAAGGCAAGGGTATCAGGGAGAAAATTGCCAAGTTCCTGGTAGAAATGAAATTAAAAGCTTGTTTTGTTGGGGGTGTAGGGAAATACCTTCTGCCCCCTGGTTGAGGTAGCGTGGAGGAAATCACAGATCCTTCACTGGGATTTCTGACAAGTCTGCCTCATCTCAGCACTGCCATGGCACCAGAGACCCAATTTCATGCCTACGTTTGGAAAAGGGGTGGGGAGAGGTTAGCCTAGCTGAGCACAGAGATGCTAACTCATCCTCAGCGGGGTGTCAGAGACGACTTTGGGAGCAAGATGTGTGAAGGGAGCCTGTGGATGGGAAACGAACTGCTCCGCGGCCACCTCGGATGAACTACTTGTTTTTCTTTCCTGAGATGACTCAACTTCTAGATGGATGCTGAAAAAAAAAACAGCCTCTAGCTTGCTCCAGGGGGTGAAGCTCGAGCTCTTTCCAGGAAGGGAGCACCCAGCAGGGCTTCTCCTAGGGCGACTGTGTCAGATCCCCTCCTGCTGCCGGAGGAGGAGGCTTCCGAGAAGCGCCGATGCTTTCTGACTGCAGCACACTCGGGGCTGCCTCCTCCGCTTCCCTGCTCGCTCTCTCGCTGCCCTAAGAGCTGGCAGTAACCCGAGTCTGTCCTTCCCCTTTTCCTTACTTTCCTCGTGCCCGAGCACGTTGCAGAGCAGGCCAGGAGCCCCGCACTCTGGCAGCCACAGGAGGAGGGCAGGGAGAGGTGGCAGGAGAGGGGAAGGCGTGAAAAGAGGAGAGAAAAAGATAAGAGAAAGGGAGAGAAAACTTTTTTTTTTCCTGATTTGGGGGAAATCTCTCCTGATTCAGGGGAAATCAGGTTCAAAGTGTCCCAGCAGGGCCCTGCACTCTCTCCGTCTCACCAGCAGGATTAATCATTACCCCAAAAGCAATGCTTCCACAAAAGCCTGAAAGCGCAGCATATAAAAACCTGAATGCCTTCAGTCACCAGCTCGAGCTGGATCTCCCTTCTCTGCCCTGCCCTCCCCGTGCCTTGTGGCCGCAGGAGCAAGGTGCTGGTTGCCTCACGTGTGTTTAATGCTCCTGGCACCAGGACGGGTGGCAGGGGCTCTGCCACCAGTGCCAGGGCTCCCCTCCTTGCTGTGTTTGCTGGTTCCTTGCTCGGGACCTTCTGCTGTTTTGCTTCTCCGGGATTTGGTCCCGGAGAGGCTGTGCGTGAAGGCAGGAACGGGTCCGGGTGTGTTTGGGGCTGTGTTTTGAACACAGCCCCCTCTTGCTGACCCCACCTCCCTGCCCCTTTTCCGAGATGCTGGCCTCTTTCAGCTGACAGCGGGCTTTCCTGCCAGCCTTGTTAGCTGGAGCTGGAACAATTTCCTTTGAACTCAGCTTGAATTAACATCGCCATGGCAATGGGATCGGGGCTTTGTCTCTCGCAACCTGCCCTTCACCCTCAACAAGGGGTCCCGCCAGGAGGTGGGAAGGGCCCAGGGTGCCACGCTGGCCCACGCCACCACCTTCTCCTGGGGGAAAGCAGAGGGAGAAAGCCCAGGGCTGGCTCTGCTCCCTGCAACATTCCCTGGGGAGAGGAGGCTGCAGCAGGTCGGCGCTCGGTTTAGATGAGTTTGCAGCATAAAAGACCCGGCGAGTGAACATGTGCTGGGGGCGAGAGGAAAGCAGCCCCTTTCACTTCACCCTAAACAGTCACAAACACACGCAGTTCCCCAGAGAAACCTCCCTGGTGCTGAGCCAGCACGGTGGAAGGAGAACTGTGCCCCGGTCAGCGCTTCCCCTCCACCCCGTGCTGCCTCCCCTTTCCCACATATCCAGTTTCCCAGCGCCATGTCCATCCCCATCTCTGCCCCGTTTTCACCCCAAGTGCCCAGAAATCTGCTGCTGAAGGAGCAGGGTGGCTCCCACCAGCTCCTCTTTTTCCCTGCAGTGGGGAAAAGCCACGTGCAAGGCGATGACCCCGCCAGTAAAAAGCTGAACTGAAAACCCCTCTGCCCTGCGAGTGCCACCCAGTGCCACCCACCCATCTCATCAGCCTCTCCTCCCTCCCCAGGCCCCCTTTTTCGAGCACCTTGACCTTCCCAGCCTTGCCTCACCCCCCAGCCCAGGCACCCAGCCCCAGATAAAGGACCCTTTATTCCCTGTTTAGCACCAGTGGGCTCTGGCTAACAATGTGGGGTTTTCTCCTCTCCTAGAGCTAGAGTCTGGCTTTGCAGCCAAGTCTGTAGGTGGGAAAAAGAAAAAAAAAAAAAAAAAAAGCAAGAGAAAAAAAAAAAGCCTTTTCCTTTGAATGCCGGGTAATTTCTCTGAGAGCTGCCTGAGGGAAATCAAATCTCAGTTTCTTCTCTTTTTTTTATTTGGGGAGGGGGGGGAGGTAGTAGGGGGAGCTGTAAACACGGCAGCAGCCACTTCCCTTCCTCCTGCTCTTCCTCCGGGTCGGGTGCCCTGCTCCAGAACAACCCCGGGGAAGGCAAAACCCTTCCTGCTCCCCCACGGGGATGAGCTGCAGGTGTCCAGGCAGAGGAAGGAAGCCCCAGACGGATGCTTTGAGTCCGGAGGGGTTTTGCTGGGCGTTAGCTGCAGTCAGGGTCATCGCAGCTGTGGTCCCCCAAGGGGTTTGGGGAGCCGAGGAGCAGAACCAGCTCCTCTCTCTGCCCCGTGCCGTGTCTGGGGCTTGGTGGGGTGCAGGGGCATCACCCCAAGGCTCAGGGCTCTCGGTGCAGGGTTTTGGGGTGGCTGTGGCTGCTTGGGTTCCTCTCCTGCCTCCTTCTCCCTCCTCCAGCAGCTCCTGCAGCTGGGCCGCAGCAGGCAGCTTTCCTTCCCTGTTAATGAGAAACTCCTGCACTTTGTCCCTTGAAACGCAGCCACGTTGGCCACGTGATTGCGGGGAAGGGCTTCGGCGAAGGCTGCGGGGGAAGAGAGGGAGGCGAAGGGCTCAGCTGGCTCCCCTCGCACACCCCGTCCTGTGCCAGGGGCCGTGCCGGGAGGGGAGAGGAGAGGCTCCAGCTGGAAACCAGTTGCTGGGGAATGGGAGCCTGCCCGGCCTCACCCTGCTGACCCCACACTGACTCAGCGGCTGTCTGCGCCTCTTCCCTTCCTACCCGGGAAGGGGAATTCAGCCCCACACACCCACCACCTCCCCCGGCCCCGTCCTCAGCTGTGATGAGCACACAGTGGCCGCCGTGCGCGTACCAGGGGCTGTAAATCATAAACTGGGGGGCAGCTTCCTGGAGAGGGGGAGCAGAGGTCGGCCCTCACCTCCTGGTACAGCTGGGCCTGCGTTTGGGAACAGATTTGGGTCAGGATAAGGGAAACCCCCAGCCTCAGCTTCCTGGCATCACTGAGGACGAAATGAGATTGATTTTTCTGCACCCCCAACTTTGCTGCCAGTGGTGCCACAAAGCTGCTCGGCATCCCTGGGAGGGGGGCAGCTTTCCCTGCCAATCCAGCCCCCTGCTGCAAAAACCTTCTCTGAGCCAGCCAGCAGGGCACGGGGCCCCTGTGAGCATCCCTCCGGGTACAGGACGTGCGCCACCAGCCCCGCACAGCGCCGGCCCCACCGCCCCCCCCGCTGGCCCCAGCGCCTCTTATCTCGAGCTGAAGGCATCTCGTCTCTCCCTGATACAGACGAGGCTGCCCCGACCCCGCTGTGGCTCCGTGCCAGTCCCGGATCCTCTTTCTCTTGCAATCCTGCCCCAAGAGCTGGGAAGGGAACAGGATGCGATCCCTCCCGCAGAGCTGGGGCAGCCCCATTGATCTGGGGCTGCAGACCTCCTGCGGCAATGTGTGATGGATCCTCGCAGGGTTGGCACTCTTAGCGGCTCGCAGGCTGCCCAATACCAGGTTTTGTCCTTCACCAAGCTCTGAGCTTCGTGCCACAGTGCCCTGGGCAAAAAAAAAAAAAAAAAGGGGGCTTCCCAGCTCTGCCTTTTGGTTTTCCTTCACGCCACCCTGCTGCCATAAAGGATTATGAAATAGGATGAACTCAGGATTTACCCCCCCACAGGACTGAAAGGGACATCATAGAGTTACTGCTGGAGCCGAATCTTTTCAGATTTTGGGGTATCAGAGATTCAGATCCCAGCTCTTTGGGTGAGGGAGGGCTTTGGGAACAGGCAGCATCCCAAAAGGTGCCACTGGTTTCTCCCACGTGGCACAGGGCAGGCAGAAGAAGGGCACGGGAGGGAAAACAAAAACTCCCCAGCTCCGAAGGCTTCCCAGCTCTTGCACTGCTGCTTCCCCCACCTCCTCCTCTTTAGGGGGGCTGCCAGGGGGGAGGCAGAGCAACAGGAAACTCTCGGCCAGCTGTGATTTTTCACCAGAATCCGAGAAACCGCCTGGAAGCGGCAGCTGCGCTCAATAAAGCTGGGTCATTAAAATGACACAGCAGCTCCGCGGGGAAGGGGAGCCAACGGCACCGGGAGGGGAAAGCCTCTTGTCTGAAGTGACTGGGGACAGAGCAGAAAAGAAAAGGGCCCTTGGAAAGCCTGAGGAGGGAGAAGGAAAATAATCCTCAGCTCCCTGGCCACGTGCCCAGCCGGTGAGATGCCGCAGCTCTTGGCCACGGGTCCGGGAGCTGGGGGCAGGACGGGATGGTGCAGAGGGTTACCTGGAAGAGTTGGGTTTCCTCTGCTGGCCTCGTGCATCTCACGCTTTGTTATCAGCCCCCCCGAGGAGCCCTGGAACCGAGGCCAGGCAAGGAGGGGAAGGTTTTTTTTCTTCTCTGCTCCAGCTCCCAAACGCCACATCAGCAGCGAGCTGCAGGATGACCTCGATGAGGAACAGATCATCCCCTGGCCTGCTGCCACCTCCCTGCCCGCGGGGACACCGGGACCTTGAGGGGGGGAACGGGGCTGAGGCCGGGTGGGCTGCGCCACGAGCCCCCCGCTGGGGATGTGGGCACCCGAAGCAGCAGCAGCTTTTGGGGCAGGAGTTGGCTCAGGGGGGATTTTTTTCCATCATTTTCAGCCTGATGGCAGTGCCCAGCAGAGATTTCCGAGGGCTGTGATCAGGTGGTGAGGCCAGCTCGTGAGATTGAGCAGGGGATGCTCCTGGCACCACTTTGGGCAGCTCCGAGAGGAGCAGTGTGGCCTGGAGAAGCCATCAGAAAAGTTTTAGTGACAGCACAGGGTAGGAGTTTTGCGCTTTTTTATTTTTATTTTTTTGTTTTTTTTTTTTTTTTTTTTTTTTTTTCCCATCTCATTTCATTCTATCCCCCATGGGCTGCATCAGCCTTGAGTTTTGGGGATGCCGAACACCCGCCCACCTCCTCCACCCCAAAACCCAGGCAGGGAGGTTTCTGTGGAGGCACCCCACGACGGCGGTGAGCCTGTTGGGTCACTGCCCTGCCCAGCCCCAGCTGGTGAGCCCAGTTTCAGGCTGATCCCACTGCTAAACCCCCACATGGCTTTGCTGAGACGTTTACATAAAGTCTCTTTCCAAAGAGCTTTAAGGCCACGTAAGATTAGGTGACACAAAATGCAGGGCATCTGTCCACAGAGGATGTGAATAGTCCTTTCAGTCAGCCTGTTGCTTTTTTTTTTTTTTTTTTTTTTTTTTACTTTTTAACTTTTTTACTTTTTTTAAAGCTATTTGGTTCAGCGGGCCCTCCAATCCAACAAACTGCCTAATTTTGCATTAACGTTCCAGGAAAGCACAGGAAACGTTTCCAGCTAAATCTGCAAGAAAAATATTTGCATTTCCCTCCAGGCTGATTTCTAACCTAGATTGCTGGGGTTTTGGGGGGGTGGGGTGGGGGGTGCTGCTTTTTAGCAAGTTTCCACAAAATAGATATTTCGCTTTACTCTGGAAAAAAATGAAATTCAGACCACTGCAGATGCTCCAGTGCCAAATGACTTTCAAGCATGATAAAATTCTGAGATCCTAAGCATAAAACATATGGCACTTTGCTTTGGAATAAGATTGAAAGGGAAAAGCTCAACTGTAAAGCTGAGCCGAGGACATTTTATTATTCAGAATGCTATGAAAAAGTGTTTTCTTTTAGCCAGAGGAAGACAGAATTTTGAGCGGGTCTGTTTTCTGAAATTAATTTTTTTCCGAAGACCAGCAGCAGCCTTATTATTTATTTGCATTGTGGTCATATTAGGTCAATTATGAAATCGCTTAAATGCAAACCAAAAGCTCCTTAGGAATTTATTTTATGTGAAAGTGTGGATGAAAATGGAAACGGCCAACCAGATTTTTCCAGTTTAAGAGAGAAATATTAACCACTGCCTCCCTCTGCAAGCGCAGATTTGGGGCAGTTTTGCCTTTCGATCTGGGAGGCGCAAGAGGGGGGAGGCTTTCGCTGCTCATAACTGGAGGGGAAAAAATCCCCCGGATATGTCATTTTCTTTCCTTACCGTATAGAAGAAAGGTTTAAATGGAAAAAAATGATGGGAAAAAAAAATAAAAAATAAAAATTCTGATTGATTCAGATCTCTTTGAGCCGCCACAAAACGTGGCTCTGAGCCCCCGGCCAGCATTGCTGCGTCAGGCCCCACAGCGTCGGGTGAGCGCGCTCAGCCGTGCAGGGATTAGGCACATTCCCACGAGCTCCTGCTCAGCCAAGCATCCCACAAATCCCTCCATCCCCCAAATCCCTCCATCCCTGCAGCACCGGGACACCAACCATCCCCAGAACCTGGGGCTGGGGGCCCCTGGGGCTCCCCCGAGCAGCGCAGGCTTTATCCTCGCCGCCTTACTCTTGCCCTCTGTGAGCTCCCCCAATTTTGCCCTCCTGCCAGCCGCACGCCGTGAGCCAGAAGCGGCTGTGGCTCGGGGCTGTGCTCAAAGAGCAGCTTCCCTGACCCCGTCTGCAACTGCAGATTGCCCCAGAGCACCGTGCCTAATTAACCTTGGTTTGTTCTTTGTAGCTGCAGGTGTTTTCCTCGCTCATAAACCCGTCCCGGTCCTTTCTCCAACTATTCACATCTTTTGTGCGCCGTGATTCTTTTCCAAATGTCCATTTTATAAATCACTTTAATTAGTTTTATATCACTCTCTTATATTTATATCACTTGATTTAGTTTTCACGCTGCTTCCATTACATCCTATATGTTGCTTTGATTTTATTTATGGTGTTTCTAGTGCATTTGCATTACTTTCCTGAGATGGATATCATTCTGGCTGGATTTACAGTGTATTTCTTCAGTTAGATTTATATCGCTTTAATTAGATTTATATCCCTTTAGACTTTGAGGGCTTCTCTTAGATTTATAATATCTCTTTTACTAGGCTTGTCTTGCATAGGAGATTTGCATCCTTTTTTTGTTTCAAAGGGTATTGCTTAACTCAACACCGGCGTTGTTTTACCAGGACTTTGGTCAGTGTCCCAGTTAGATATATGAAGCAAGAGCTCACCACCAGTGCTTCCATCCCCCATCCCCCCCAGTTTCCACTGGGATTGTTCCAGCATAAATTGTGCTTATGTAAATTGTCTAAATTAGCCTCTTCCAAGTTGGCACCAGCTTGACTGTAGTGGAGATCTCACTAACCGGATTGCTTAGAGAAACCAGGGAGAGTCCAGCGGTTGAGATGCCATTTCTGTCCCTTCCTTTCCTGCCCTAAACGCCCCCATCACACAAAGCTGAGCACCCTCTCCCAGCACGGCAGCAGACCAGGACTCTCCCAGCTGCAGGAGCAGCCTCCACTGGGGGGATGTGGGCTCCAAGCTGGGTTTTCCCTCTCCCCAAGTGCCCTAATCAAGAAGAAACTGGGTGTTGAAAGAGAGATACCATTTCCTTCTGCACGTTTCTGTTTCAGAACATGAAATTCCCTTGCCAGCCCCTTGGCACCACAGCAGGAGGGCAGCAGCAGCGCTCCCTTGAGCTGCTCTTCCCCCCAACAGCCCCCGAGGACCTGGCTCTGTGTTTCCACCCAGCTCTGACCACATCAGCAGAAGAAATCAGCTGGAAGGGCTCCAAATCCACATGCTTCGGAGCAAAAGCTGACCTCTGGCTGAGAAGGGTCAGTGGACATCCCCTGGGGGCTGCTGGTTCAGATGCTCGCAGTGGGATATTCGTCTGCTTTCCAGCAATGTGGGGCTCTGTCACAGGGCAGGATGGTGGACCTCTGCTCCCAGAACTTATCCAGGTTTGTCTCTAAACCCACTGAGGGCCTGAGCTGATGGGAGTCAATTTTTGTGAAGTTTCCCAGCCATCAGCACTCAGTTGGCAGGGTGGGCTGCGCCCAGGGGTCTCACGGGCAAAACCAACCTCCTGAATCTCTTCTTTCCCAAAACACAGCAAGACCCCAGTGCTTACTGCGTGTCCAAAAGAAGCATTAAAAGAGGATTAAAAACAGTATTAAAAGAGATGCAGCACTCATAGAGCTGCAGCTCTGCGGGTCTGGCCATGGGAGATACCTGCCAGCAGCAGAGCAATCTGCCTGGTCACCTATCTTATTATCCCATCCCTTCCTCTTTGTTTTCATTCCCCCTGTGAACAGGACAAGCCCCGTGAGGCACAAAGCAGCGAGGGAGGTGAGGAATGTGTTACAGAAAGCCTCTTGTTTGGTAGTTGAATCCAGATGTTAGGGGAAGCGGCGGAGTTTGCACGAGCGGGACAGAAAAAGGCTGGAGCGGGAGCAAGGCGCACGCAGCTGCCCTCCCGGTTACCCCATGAAACGCTGAAGGGAGCTGAATTTGACTCTTTAGGAGCAAATTCTGGACCAAAAGGGCAGCCGGCCCAAATCTTCAGCGCAAGGGCTGACCCACAAGGAGCACAAAATCCTGCTCTTTTACCCCAGGGTGATGTAGCTTGGCCCAGAGCAAGAGGAGCCTTCTGCAGAGCCAACGTGTAGTCACGACCCTGCTTCACCACAGCAGCTTTACTTCTGTGGGGCAGTCCTGGCCACCGGGGAGATTTCCCAACCATTTCCCAGTAACTCTCCATGAATCCACCAGCAGGAACGGGGCAGAAGCCCCCTGCCCCCTGCCCCCTCCCCGCCTGCTCTCCCCCACCCTCTGCCTCTCATCCTCCCTGCAGCCGCACCCGACCTCTGCATAAACGAGCGTGCTATCCCAATTAACGTGCAGCTAATCAGGCCATCGGCATCTCTGGAGGAGAGGCTGAATCCCAGGCCTTGGCTGCAGAGGTCTGAGCACGCTGCTGCCTTCCCCGTGCTCTGCCACTGGGCCCCTTTCATTTAATTACGCCCAGGCTGCCGTACGCCTCAGCCTTTTAATTGCCCAGGGCAGAGAATGGGGCGAAAAACAGGTCGGAAGATGGATAAAAAAACAGGATAGAAGATGCTGGGTATTGTTTTAAGACAGTAAAGCTGTTTATAAACACCACGGAGAAGCTAGCTTTATGTAATTGCCGAGAAAAGGAGGGCATTAAGGGGGGGCAGCAGGGAACACCCCAAAGGGAGGCTGAGGAGCTCTTAATTAACAAAAAATGACTCGGAGCCTGATTCACCTCTGTAACAGTAAGATCCCCACTGAACACTACCGCTACAAACCCTTTCCCGGAGCTTCAAACCAAGCCATAGGCCTGTAGGAGTAGTCCCAGTTGTAGCTGGGATTTAGTCAAAAATTTGGCTGAATTTAGGGGATTGGGAGGGTAAAAAAAATCCAGCTAACTCTCCCTGAGGTCTGTTAGTGCTGTGGTGCTGGGAACAACAGAATAAAGCTGACTTTTATGTGTTCACATCCCCAAAAAGAGTTGCCCTGATTGAACACTTCAAAAAGCACTGATGATTCTTTCATGTATCTTTAAAAGTAAGAGTTTGGCATGGAAATGAAAACGAAGGATGGAAGATTAAATAGATCAAGGCAGAGCGTTTGGGTCGGATCCCTGACCTCAGTTACACCGCTTTTAGTTGAAATTAACACCAGCACGCGGAGGATGAGAAACTCGGGGACTGAACAGGCAGCAAAAGCTCGTGCTTGGTTGGTTTTCATTTGGAAAGCTGAGATCTCCCAGGCTCTTCTGGAGCACGGCTGGGTGGGTTTTCGGAGCACAACCACGAGCCTGTTCTTCCTCCCTTGCCTTTTTGCTCTCCTGATCCCTGTCTGTGCAAGCAGCCAGCCAGAGCGCTGCAAGAAAAACTCTGCCTGGCTCTCAGTGTGTGCGCAGAGCTCGGTCCAGCAAGGGAAATAAACCTGATGAGGCCAGGGCAGGGGATGGAAAGCCTGGTAAGCCACAGGCAGGCTGCCTGGCGGAGGCTGGGAGAGGCTGGTGGCTGTCGGGATGTGCTCGCAGGGTTAGCAGCCTGCTGAGGGCTGCAGCACCAGGATGTTTCACGGGCTTCTGCTGAGCTTTGCAGGCACACAGATGAGCTAACTCTGCAGTGTTTTCCCTGCTGAAAGCGCTGCAGGGAGGACTGCAGGGCTGGGAGAAGCTCCCAGAGAAGTGCGTGGCCCCAGGACCACGGGGAAGGCTGTGCAGAGGTGTGTGCAGCAGCTTTGATGCCGGCTCCATCCATCTCCTCCACCAGAGCAATGCACAGTTCCTTACACACAGCCAAATAAATCACATCAGTGCTTTGTTTGAGCTCTGGATTGGAAAGGACTCCGGGCAGCATGGCCCCTGAGCACTCCAGCAGGCATTAATTGCCCTAACGAGCTTCCCCCAGGCCTTGCCCCATGCTTCCCACTGCCCCCCCAGCTCCATTTAAGCTCAGACCCAGGTTCCCTGCCCTTTTCTGAGCAGCTGGAGTGGGACAAGGCAGCATCTCCCCCCTGCATGGTGATGTGAGCAGAACAAGCTCAGCAGGGACAGCTGGCACAGCCCCGTGTCACCAGGTGAGGCAGGGAAGATGAGGCAGGGCTAGGGGATGCTGAGGACACTGGTCAATATATCAGATGTAGGAGGGACAGGCGTGGTTGGACCTGCTGTGGAGCTCAGGTAGGGGCTGGGGAATGGGGTCTGAGCTCTAGCAGGGCTCTGGAGGCAGGGCAGAGGTCCCAGCAGCGAGGTATGGCCTGGACCTTCTGTGGGTGCTGCAGCTGGAGCGGTTCCTTCCCCCAGCTGCTTCCTTGCCCATGAGCTTCTGCTCCACACCGTGCATGGTACTAGAGGCAAAGATAACCTTGAAAGGTGAAGAAGAAGCCTTCTGAAGAGGCAGGGAGGTTATGTGGAGGAGGGAAGGCTTCCTGGGAACTGCTGTGGCTGCTGATTCAGCAGGCTGAGGGGAACCCCGCGGGCAGTGACCAGGCTTGTTTCCCAGCAGCAGGGAGCTGGGGGACCTGCAGGAGGCTCAGTGCTGTATCTGCACCAGCCCCTTGCACCCCTCCTGGCACAGGCAGAGCCCCTTTTCCCCTGCCAGCCTGTAGATGAGGACAGGAGGCCACAGCTCTGCCTCTCGCCCCTCTGAAGGTGATGGATGCGGAGGCTGCAGTCCCTGGCGAGCTGTTCTTCCCAGTGCCCAGCTCCCCGCTGCCTTCCCGAGGTTGTTTCTCAGAATAAGTGGCTCATTCACAACAAACATCCCCGCTCTTTGATGTATTGCTGGTGCTGTTGTTGTGGTGCGTTAAGTATCTTGGTTTCGTGCTTGTAATAAGGAAACTGGCCGCAGAGCCTTACTGTAAGCTGATGAGAAAGTAGCAATAATTATTGCTCTCTCCTCCATGGGAGGGTGAACTTCTGATGCTAATGGGCTCTGGAGTACTGGCTGCTTACTCATGTTGGGGTGAAACAGCAAGGACCTTCATTCTCCTTGGTCTTAAATGCTCCTGTTTTGGGGAACAGGGCAAGAAATACCCTGAAGTGTGCAGGAGGTGGTTGCAGCAGCCTGATTTTGGGCTAAGGGAGGGGAAATTGTGTTGTGTGTGGGGCGAGGGACAGGGCAGGTGTATTCCTGGAACGGGAGAGGATGCTGCGGGTGTTTATACCTCATCCAGCTCAGCACCAAGTGGGTGGCAAGTGGTGAAGACAGGGTGGCAGCAAACACTTTCATTCACCTGGTAAATTTGCATGGGGTGCAGGCAGGGCTCTCGCAAGCAGCTTGCCCACAGAGCCCGAGGTGGGATGCTGGAGGACTTCTCACACTTTCTGCTTCTATTTTCCCCCCTGCCTGCTGAGGTTCACAGCTTCTGCAGTCCAGCTCTCAGTGGGCACGACTCCCTCCCTGGTTTTCCACGGTGCTGGCGTGACGCTGGGCTGTAAATGAAGTTTTGAGGTGAGGAAGAGGGAACGAAGATTTGCAGCCTGGCCAGATATTAGTGGTTTTCCACAGGGATGACAAAGGGATGCATCCAAGGCAGTGAGGCGAGCCCCGTGTCGAGCTAATCCCCTGCTCCCACGCACTGCCCTGCTGGAGCTTCACAACAAAGTGCAGCGGAGAACATTTTCTTTTACCAGCATATTTTTCCTTAACCTCGTTCTCAAGCATGGCTGAGGTATTTTAATGGAAATTTCCTCCCAGTAAAAAGGGCGGCAGCACACGCACGCATACCAGCGACGAGATCATTAACATTCAGTAAAACTATATGCAGCTCAGCAACTGCTCCTGCCGTGGGGGCATTGAACCAGCAGGCAGTTTCCTTCCCGATAGCTGGGAGAAGAGATTGAAGAGCTGCTCCATATTAGCAGATGTATAAACAGCAAAAGTAGAAGAAGCTGACACCAGTGAAGAATTGATTTGGTCACTCAGACTTGTCCCAAAGCTGTGCTTCCTCTTCTCCAGCTGCCCTTCATGGCCAGTAATTCTCCAGCCCCCGCTAATGTGCCCAAACATCCCTTCCTGGGATGTGACCCAAGGTGTCTGTCCCTTCAACAGCAGTTTTTAATCCCAGCAGAGCAGTATTTCTCCTCTCCTCTGTTCCTTGGTAAATTTTCTGCTCTCTGCTCTGACTTTCTAATGCCAGTGTTTTGGTTCCCCATCCCCTGGTATTTCTTGTCTCTGCCCATTCATTTTGGGGCTGGGATTGGATCTTCATTCCAAGAGTCAAGGATCAGTTGTGCCTTGGTCAAATTGCGATCTGCAGGGCTAGGGTTTCTGGTGAAGTGCTGAGCCTTGGAAAGAGGCAGTCCCCTTTCTGATTTCTTTCCCTCTGGGAGGTACCAGGAGATAAAAATGATACCCTTCACTCCAATTCAGGCAAGGATGGCCCTAAATTACTTATTGTACCCCAGGGTCCTGGTATGCAGTGGGCACCGCTGATGCCTGCAGCCAGGAGCGTGTTCCTGTGGCTGTGCAGGGAGCAGAGGCTGTAGCCCCACTCACCTCCCTTTGTCCTCCAAAACAGACCCAGGACCACGCTGTGCTCCAGTTCTGGGGGCTCAGTGGTGAGGTGCTGGACCCGGGGTAACCCCATGGCGATGGGGAAGCTGATCCCAGATTTGAGCTGGGCGAGGAGTGCAGCCCTTTGGCTGGAAGCTCTCCAAGGGTTATTTGTGCGCGCTAACCTCGTGGCACTCTTCCTTCCAGCCCCTGCTGGGGTCCTCCTGTCTTTTTGCATAATCTCCTCTGAATAAATAGACCGTGAGTGGGGCCTTCTCGGCGGCTTTTGTCAGGAGGAGCTGGTGGGTGTACGTTTCTACCTTGTGGGCCCTCCCTCTCTTTTTGTGGCAGAGCCGAACCATTTCTTTCCTCCTGTTTGCACCTCTTAACTTTCTCTCCTTGCCTGCTCTGATTTCTTGGCCCTGCTATTGTCCTGAAAAGCATTTGGAGGATAGAGTTTGTGAGACAGCCCTTCCATTTTTCTTACATTTTCAGTCTAAAACTTAACTTGTGCGAGGTCCCACAAAATACATTACTTGGACAAAAGTGATCTCTTCTCCTGGAAGCGTGGATTTAAATGGTTGCTCCTAGACATTTCCGTGCTTCTCCTTGCAAAGCTTTTTCTCTGAGGCCCTAATCCTGCTGCCACAGTGACCTTTGTGTTTGCAGGGAGACCTTTTGAAATCAAAGGGGCCCTTCACGAGCATCTGCCCATCTGGAAGCGATTGCAGGAGTGGGCGGGTGAAGGGCAAATCTGGAGCCTTGTGGCTGGGCTGCGGAGTCTGAAGTGCCCCAGGTCTGCGTGGCTGGGAGAGAGGGGCCAGGGAGAGCCCGAAGTGGCTTGCACGACATCCTCGGGGGCAGGAATACCTCTGGTGTGCCTGAGAGCAGCCCTGTGAGTCTCCTGTGTGCAGCGTGAGCCCGAGCAATCATGTAAATGTTGTTTGATTCCCAACAACCACATGTTTAGAGGACTCTGATTTGTGTGTGTTTGTGCAAACAGGAGCGCTGGGCTTTGTTATTAACGCTGACCTCTCCTTTCCAACTGCACTTTGGGGATAATTATTTATCCCATGGAGTAGAAAACAATAATAAAAAAAAAAAGTGCAGGAGAGCCCAAAAGCTGCCCGGCTCCTGCTGGAGCAGCCCCCCCTCCATCCTCCTGCCACCCAGAGCAGCGGGGCTCAACGCAGGGCGGCTGCTTGGGCCAGCTTATTTTTTTTCTCGCCCTCGGGCGAGCTCTGCCTCTCTCCTTTTTTTTTTTTTTTTTTTTTCCCATTATTATTCCTCGCTCCCCTCCTCCCCTCCGCAGCTGGGGAGCAGCTGCGGGCCCGGCCTGGCCCTTTAAAGGCGGGGCGGCGCGCCGCTGCCTCTTTAGGGCCGGTCCCTGCCTTTGGGGGAAGGAAGTGTGGGCCGGGGGGGGGCCCGAAAAGCGGCGGCCGAGGGCTCTGCATGGCCGGGGGGGGCGCGGCGGGGCGCTTTTCCCACGCTGCGCTCCGCGCCCCCCGCCCCATGCGGGCCGGGGGCTGCCCCGAGCCGTGCGCGCCCCGCCGGGGGTAACGGTGCGGGGCTCCGGGGAGCAAAGGGGGGGATGCTCGCCCCCCGGCTACCTGCGCTGCCAGCCCTGCTGTGGCTAGCGTTAGCCCCGCTGCCCGGCTCTCCCGGCCCCGCGGCTAAGGCTGAGCTGCGGGTGCGGGTGCGGCTGCCCGGCGGGCAGGTGGCGGAGGAGAGCCTGCAAGCCGACAGCGGCTCCGACTGCATCAGCCTGGAGCTCCGCAAGGCCGACGGCGCCCTCATCACCCTCACGGCCGATTTCAGACAGGTGAGGCTCCGGGGGAAAGCCGGAGGGCGGCCCCGGGATGCTGCGCTCGCCCCGCGGTGGAGCGGAGCGCCCCGAGCATCCCCTGGGTCCCGGGGAGCCCCCGCTGGGGTTTGGTGCTGGGGGGGTCTCCGGTGGGTCCCGGCTGGGCCCTTCGAGCCTTGGAGTGGTCAGGAAGAGGCTTGGGGCAGGACCCTGGTGCTCGCTTGGGGGGGTGATGCTGTGCGGGAGGGTTTTGGGGAGCTGAGATCTGCCTGGAGCCTGGGGAAACCCTGCTGGGGGGTTTGGGAGCCCGAGCTGTGGCTGAGGATGGGGTCCTTCAGAAGTCCTTCCACCGATGAGCAGTGTTGGGGTCTTTGTGGTGCACCCCGCAGGCAGCTCCCGGGCATTTGGGCAGATTCCTGGCCCCCTGTGGCACTGCTGCAAGCTGGGCTGCCCAGCGGTGAGCGTGGTGGGGAAGGATTTTGGCAGGATGGGTGGCAAAGCCTTCTCCGTGCCCAGCTGAGCACAGCAGGTCTGTGTGTCCTCACTGAGCCGAGAGGAGACACGGGTTTGGGTGGCAGACAGCAACGGGGCCAGGGCAGGAGTCCCCACGAGCTGAGGCTCAGGGTCATAGGGCTCTGCTGTGTCTCCAGGACATCTCGCTCCAAGTGATGGCTTTGGGGAGCACGTGCATTTGGGGTGTGGGCACTGTTTGAGTGGCAGCTCGCTCTGGGACTGGCAGATACCCAGGGGTCCTCCTGGCCCCCTCCCAGGCCCCTCTGCAGGGAGGTGATGCTGAGACCCCATGCTTCTCAGCAGGAGATGGGAGCTTTTGGGGCCAGCGTGGCGTCCTTCAGAGCACCCCCAGCCTGGCTGGATGTGATGAGTTTTCATTTCTCTTGCTTGGGGATGAGCTGTGAGCTGCTGCGTGGGTGGCACGGCCACGTTATCTCGTTCCAGCCCTCTGCTCAGGCTGTTTGCTGGGTGGACTTTGGTTCATGGCAGGAGGAAGCTCAGCCCCATGAGGAAGGACCGTGGTGTGCCCCGTCCTGCTGTGAACCTTGGAGCCCTCTCCCAGGCGTGTTCTGCTGGCTCTTCCCCTTCCCGCTGCGAGTTTTGGTCCTGGTTTCCTCGTGAGGCTCTCGGATCGCCCTTGGCCACCTGGAGGGAGCAGGGCCTGAGATGCTTTGAGATGCTCGCAGAAGCCGTGGCATTTTGGGGTGTGATGGTGTGCTCTGTGCCAGCACGCACGCAGGGAACCGGTGCCACGGCTCCTGAGGGAGAACGGGGCTCCGAGGAAGACACCGCACACCAGGAGGCTTTTAAACCTCAGGAGTGCAAAGCTGCACGGTGTGTTCCCGAGCAAGGGAAATCCCAGCTCTGTGCAGACCTTCTGGGTGAGCCCTTTGGGATGTGACGTGGGGAATTTAGGTGTCCTGTTCATCCCTCCAACTTTTTTTCCCCGCTAATTTCAGCTCTCACGCGGGGTTGCTCTCAAATCTCCTCCCCAAACCCAACAGCGTGTGGTAGCTCTTGTCCTGCTCTCATCCTGCTTTCAGCTGAGCTGCTTCTGGGCAGGTTCTCTGAAGGTTTCTGTCTCATATTTTGAATGCTGAGCTCCATGCAAGCCCTCAGCTCCTGGGAGCACACAGGAGACAGTCCCTGGAAGGCTTGCAAGCATCAGCCTCCCAAAATCTGCTCCTAACCTTCGGTTTTCCAGCAGTTGGGTGCTGCCTGTCTGCTCATGGCTTTGCTGGAGCAGAGCTGAAGAAAGCCAGAGACAGAAGGGACCGAGGAGATGGATTTGTGGTGCAGTGAGTAATGATGTGAGCAAGCAGCTGCCTGGCCAGGCTTCCCCCTCTGACCTGTTCTCCTGGCTGCACGCAGGCATTTCCCTGCCCTGCTGCTCGGCTCCCCAACGTTACACAACTTCTCCCCTCCAGAGAGAAGGTCTGGAGGCTCTTAGCCTTTGTGAAAGCAGCTGGGGTTGTTGATCTGGGTTTCCCAAGCAAGATTGTGTGGTCATGCTGTGGCCAGGATGCTGGCTTTCTGCACAAATGATTTTTCCACTCCTCTGGCTTAAACTGCAGGGGGTTAGTCCAAAGGCAGATCTTTTTTTTTTTTTTTAATTCTTTGCTGACAAAGAGTTGCTGTTAGACCGTGGGGCTGGAGAGGAGAGGAGTTACAGTGAGCTCATGGCTCAGTTCTCCCTTTTGACCCTGGTGGAAGCTGAGCAGTGCTCCAGGGGCGCAGTTCTCCTTTCTCCTCCATCCCTGCCTCCCATCCAGAGCTGAACCCGGAGGAGCAGTGTCCTCAGAGCACCCCAGCCTTTATTTCATTCCCTAGAGCACCGCAGACTGGCCTTTGGGACTCCAAACTGGGCCTTGCTGTTTTCTGGGGTTTTGAACTATTTCTTCCCAGGCGATCCGAATGGGCGCAATGAAAACCCTTCTTTGTCGACGTGGCACCGTCGGGGACAAAACTTACTGTAAAAAGGATCGAGGGGGTGGATCGACCCTAAACGTTGAGTCTGATTCCAATAACGTGATCTCGCCAGTTGTTAAACAGCGGCCTGAGAACAAAGTGGGCGGTTCTAGCCCAAGGTCAGCACACAGATAGAGAAAAGTTTCTTTTTTCCTTCTGGTTGCTGGAAAAAAAAAAAAGTGTTGGAAGTGGCTGATGGTGTTGTAATGCTTGCATCGCCAGTCCTTTTGGGGTCCTTTGTTAATAAAGCTGGAGTTCTGTGATAGTCAGGGGGTGTGGAGGCTTTCCTCGTGCCAGGGATTAATTGTGTTAAGTGCTAAATGACCGGGGGGCATAGGGAAGCACGTGGAGGAGATGGTGGCTGTAAAATACAGGAGGCTGAGCTCTGCCTGCTGCCAGGGCTGCCCCGTGCTCATGCCATGGCTTTGGGCAGGTCGCTCATGGGGCAGGACCCGGTTTGGGAAGCAGCTCTGGGATTTACTCGTTGGCATCCCTCAATTTATAGGTGCTGGGCGTGAGGATGCTTCACGAAGGGATGTTCTTCCAGGCGCTGGTAGGAATGAGGCTTTCTGGTAGGAGAGGGGTTAAAAAGCATAATCCCCTCCGAGTGCGGGTAAGTCAGCCGGCTGGCCCCCCAGCGAGGATGCAATAACACATGCTCTGTGCTGTACAAGCAAAACAACTTCCCAGCCAGCTCCAGCTGCTCCCCGGGGGAGTGCAGGCAGGGCCACGGCCACAGCAGAGGCTGCTGGCACGGCTGGGACCTGGCTCTGGGGGTCCCCAATGTCCCCAGCTTCCCTTTCCTTGTACCCCCCCATCCTGCTCAGACATGGACAGCAAAGACAAAAGCAGGTCCCACGGCAGCGCTGAGCTCCTCGGGGGGAGAGAAGTTTGGCAGGAATGCTGCCTGGGTCGGAGGGAGGGAGGCACCGAAATAATTTATTTCCCTGGGAACGGGTTCGCTCCACGCCGCATGAAGCCGAGGCGCCGGGCTCAGCTCTGGACCACACAGGCTTGTAGGGCTGCATGGGATCCAGCCCCGAGATGGAGGCTGGGTTGTTTCTGCACCCCAGACGGCAGCCCCCGGGGGGCTGGCTGAGAATGGGGAGAGAAAACTGATTTCTCCATGCCTCCACGCAGCCTGGTTCTGTGCTGGAGTTTCATACAGGCAACCCGGGCTGGTGGGAGCTGGCTGCACGGATTTCCTTTCTCCTCATGCCCCAGGAGCCAAGGCTGTGGTTCCCTCCCATGGCACGGCAAGGATACGGCCCCAGAACTGCCTGTTCCCTGCCCCGCCAGCGCCGTGGCCAGCCCCAGACCTGAGCTGTAACCGTACCCGGCACAGCAGCGCGGGTCAGGGCCAAGGATTCTCACCGCCCCCGGGATGAGTTCATCCGGAGAGTCCCCGCGTTGCAAGGCGATGCTCTGTCAGGGCTTGTTCCCTGCTGGGAAATTTTGCAGAAACCCAGAATTGGAGGTGCGTTTCGCTGCCTTGGCACCGGCTGATCCCGCTCTTCCTGGTGGGAACCGGTGAGGTGCCTGGGGAGGGCAGGGCGGTCTCCAAGCACAAAAAAACTTCGGTGGCTCTTTCCAGGTGAGAAGCGTGGCATGTTTTTGGTGTGATGAGCTTCGATTCTTGCTCCAACTGGTGTTGTGTAGCCAGGGAAGAGAGAGCAGGGACGCTGGGCACGGGTTTGAGAGAGGGAGGTGAGGCAGGACCTGGGGAGAAGTTGGGGCTGACCTCTTGGTCAGGAGAAAGTGGCCCCTGCAGGGCACGAGACTCCCAGAATATGGTTAGCTTTGCTCAGGGATCCACAGGGAGGATCAGTTTGGGTTTGCTTGGAGCCGGGTAAAGGTGGGATTTCTCTCATCAGAACAACACGTGCCTTAGGAGCCGGCTCCTTGAATAAAGCAGCCTGATTAAAGCTGGTTGGTGGCTTGCTGACCACTGGAAAAGCACACCAAAGTGGCATCAACAAAGATACCTGCAGTCCCTGACCCTACAGCACCCCACACCCTGAGTTAAGGCAGCACCGCAGCCCTCTGTGTGCCAGAGCTGCCTCCTTTGGATGCTGTGGGGTGAGACCCACATCTCCATGTGGCTCCAGCTCCTTTGCAGGGGAGCTCAGATTTGCTGTTCAGATGCAGTGATGCGCTTTCGAGGTACGTTGCATCCCTTCCTGACTTTATAGAGACCCCAAAAATGACGGGAATAAAGGGACTGAAGGTGTCCAGCGAGCTCAGCTCAACCCCAGGAGCCCTCGCAGGGTTGCTGTGTTCCTAGGGAGCCCTTTGAACAGAGCTGCTGGAGGACAGAGGTGGCCAAAAGCCCTGGGGACATGGGGAGGAGAAGAAATGCCCCCTCCCTGGGGTCCTGAGCCTGGCGTGCGTGGGGTTGCAGCTTTGATGGTGGCGGCTCGGGGCAGCAGGGTTCGTGTAGATAAGGATCTGGCCTTGCTGTTTGACCTAGGGGCAGCCAGGCGCAGAGCCGCCCTGTTTTTGGCACCAAGGGGCGAGCCTGCTGCCTGGGGGGAGGAAAGGATGGGTCAGGGGCACCGCTCCCCCTCCGGTTCCTGTTGATCTTTGACATTTTACACCCTGCTCCCTTCTCCTCCAGCTGTACCCCACCGCAGGACCACCTTTCCCTTTCTCTCCCTCCTCCCCTCCCTTACCAAGGGGCTCTTTCAGGGCAGTTTTTGCAGGGATCTTTACCCGAGGTTCCGTGGACCCGCTGGCCCATAAATCAGTAAGCACACACAGACAGGCAGATAAATATTTAGAATAGCTGAGCGGCAGCCCTGGGCTGCTCGCTGGCTGGGGCTGGAGGCACTGTGGTGCTGTGCGGGTGCTTGTGCTGCTTCCACCCTGCTCCTGCTGCCTGCCTGGGGCTGGAGAAGGGAGCAGAGGCTTGTATTGATGCCTGAGAGCTCCTCGTTTGCTCCACGGGTGGGCTGTTGTGGTCCTGAGCTTGGTCCTGCCTCCCTCGTGAGCTCGGGATCCTGAAAACAAAGCACCACTCTCCAAATTCAGCGCTTAGTAAAGCTGCTGAATTAGGAGCTGCTAAGCTGGGAAGCGCTGCGCTGTTGTTAATCTCCTGCATCTCCTTGAGGTTTGCCGTCCCAGCGCAGAGCATGGCTGTCCCCGTTTGCTTTTTCCAGACGGGTTTCTGGGTGTTCAGAGTGAATTGAGATGAAATCCACATGTGGAGGAGGTGCCAGGGTGAGCTGCTGGTTTCGGTCTTCTTGGCCCAGGCAGGAGCTCGCAGCAGAGCTCAGCTGGGAGGCAGCTGGACTGAGCACAGATGGGAACGTGGCTTCTTCAGTGGTGCCAGGGGCTCAGTGGGAACTGTCCCCATTAAAGCAGGCAAGAATCACGATTGAGTCATAACATCACATGCGTTTCTGTGGAAACATCGTCCTGGATTTTTCTTGGTTGGTGGGAAGTTTGGGAAATGTTGCTTTCTTCTCTGTCCCCCTGCTGTTGTACTGCTCCAGCCGTAACCCTAGCCATTTGAAAAAGCTTAGCTTCTCTTTTCTCATATTATTTTTGTTTTCCTTTGTGTTTTTTATAAATGCCTTCAGATGCTCTTTTAAGACCCTGGAGAACGCAGCAGCTTTGAGCTGCTGGTGATGCCTCCCAGGCGATGCTGCACTTTCGGATGTTTCCCATGTCTACACAGAGGTGCCAGTCAAACCAGAGCACTAAAGGCAGTGATTAAGAAACCCTCAAGTTTGAGGGCAAAAGCAACTGGTAGCCCTTTTTCCAAATCCCCTTCATGTCCTGTTTTTGTGCTTGAGTTTTCGGTGCATACAACAAAGGCACCCAGCAAAATCCTTTCCCCTGTCCTGCGACCATCCCAGATCGCAACTATCCAGATGTGCACCGAGTTGTGCATCCTTTTCTTGTGTGGACAGGGAGTAATTCCTCCTCCAGGACACCAAATTGCTCAGAAGCAGGTGAGGGAAGGCAGCAGAGGCAGGTTGGGACTGCTCGCCCCCAGTAATGCATGGAGATAACAGCTATGTGATATTCATTTAACCAAAAGAGGTGTAGGTTTGGGCTGTGCGCAATCTCAGCTTGTTATTAGCTCGTCGGTGAAAGGAGGACCTTTGCTGTAATGAAGACTCGGGATATTTTTAGTTGGTGGCAGCAGATGGAAGCTGTGACCAGCTGCCCCCAGGGGGCTTCAGTTACAGCTCGAAAAGATTGCGACCTGGGGGGAAAAAATGGGCCTCCCTCGGTGCGTGGCGTGATGGGGATATGGTTACGGAGATTCGGGTCCCTGTCACGCTGCTGTAGGAGAAAATCCTCCAGCCACCCAGTCCCAGTAGTCCTGGCGCTGTTGTTCAGTGGGATTTTTGGACTGTTTCTTGTCCTTTCACCCATTTCATGCTCACCCCCGTGCCTTCCTGCCCACGCTTGTGCTTCCTCTCGCCCTTTCCCCTTTGCCTTCTGCTCGCACACCAGTGGCCCCTAGCAGGAGAGGCCACGTTGCAGAAACTGGAAGCAGCAATCAGCTTGTTTAACTCCAGCAGTAGCCCTGCCTAGGGGGTTGGGGAGAGCCTTCAGGGCTTTTCCAGGCTGAAGGGCAAAAGAAATAGCCTTGAGCGGAGTGTGGCTATGTGGTATCCTCTCTTGATAGCGGGAGAACCCCAAGCAGTCAGTCTGAAGGTGAGCATCTCCTCCTGGGAGAGGACAAGACTCCTGGGAGGCTCACCTCTCCTTGTGTTCAAGGACAAAAGCCTTGAAAAAGCCTCAGCCTGCTGGCTGAAGGAGGCAGGGATGTGGGATGGGAGCTGGCAGCGACCTGTCCCTGCCCCGGTGGGATTGCGAAAACCCTTAAAGCAGTTGTTGTGCTGCAGGCTGGGGTGGGATGGGACCTGGGAGAAGCCACCTGTGCTCAGAGAGCAGAAATATGAGACCTTTGACTTTGTTCTTTTGGCTGGAGCCTTTCTGCAAGACCCTGACTTCTCAATTCTCCAAATGATGCCAAAGGCCTGGGACTAATGGCGATTTTTTTTTTTTTTTTTTAATTCTCTCTCTGCCAGGAGGTGAAGATCTTCCGTGCCTTAATCCTAGGGGAGCTGGAGAGGGGCCAGAGCCAGTTCCAAGCACTTTGCTTTGTCACCCGACTTCACCGCAACGAGATCATCCCCAGCGAGTCCATGGCGAAGCTGCGGCAGGTAGGAGGCAGCCCTGTACCCCAAACCCACCGGGGTTTTTTTGGAGCTGCCTGGAAAACCTTCCCATGCAGCTGCCTCACGGCTTGCCTGGCTATTAGACCTGCCTTTGACCTCCCCTCCTGCTTGAGGAGCTCGGCATTAAACTAATTTCAGTAATAGTATTGATCCTGATCTGCTAATAAACATGAAGGGAGCATGATTGAGTTCAGCCTGAATCAAAGGGCAAGCAGATGCTTAGAGTAATCACCAGGCAAGCTCCTGCCCGACATTGTCCAGTGAATTAATTGCTGGCACCATCCATCACGACAGAGCATTGATAAATGATCCCAGGCAAATGGGAGCAGCAATAAACCATCACGTCCAACATCACCCAGAGGTTTTGTACACCTCCCATCCAGATGGGATGCGGGTACACTCAGAGGGAGCATCCACTTGCACATCTGATGTCGGTGTGAAATCCTGACGTGCTCCAAGGGCTGATTTGTGATTTTTTTTTTTTTTATTATTATTTTCCTTTGCAGAAAAACCCCAGGACGGTGAGGCAGGCTGAGGAGGTGCGGGGCCTGGAGCACCTCAGCATGGATGTAGCCGTCAACTTCAGCAAAGGGGCGCAGCTCAGCTCCCACATCCACAACGTCTGCGCAGAGGCCAAAGAAGCGATTTACACGCGAGAGGACGACGTCAAATTTTGGCTGGAGAAAGGTAAAAGTTTCCTGTGGTTCGGGTAGAATTGCTTGGGTCAGCAAGCTGGGGTGCTGCTGTGCTCTCCCTGCTGGCCCCTGGTGACCTGCAGGGAACATTTCAGCTTTTTGTTTGCTGTCTGTGCCGTGGGCAAGGCGTGGGCACTGCTTGCTGGCGTGCCATGCCGTGGTCATCGGTTCTTCAGCTTATATCTGACCTCATCGGTGTCACCCTCCTCCTGAACCTACCTAGGCAGTATTTCCAAGGCAACCTTTCACCCGGTCCCTCACCCAAAAGAATGAATTCTTTGCATTCTTGATACCTCCTGGCCTGTTTCCCCTAATGCCCTTTCCTCTCCCAGCGTCCCTACCCAGCCGCGTGCCCCACCACCCCCTGCAAACATTTTTGGGCTGGTTGCACCAAGCACGGCGCTGGCTCTGCACCTCCCCTCTCCTTCCAGCACCTCCCTGAGCAGGATTTGCTTCTTCCCACAGGGGTGGACGGCTCCATGTTCGAGGTCCTGCCGCAGACATCCGACCTGCCGGACCTGCAGCGCTGCAGGCTGTGCACGGACCGCTGGAAACCCTGCATCTGCAGCTACTCGCTGAGCATCGAGTGGTACCCCTGCATGCTCAAGTACTGCAGGAGCCGCGACGCCACGGGCAAGGTCTCTTCCTACAAATGCGGCATCCGCAGCTGCCAGAAGGGCTACACCTTCGATTACTACGTGCCGCAGAAGCAGCTCTGCCTCTGGGACGAGGAGACCTAGCAGAGCCAGGCTCAGCTGCCTCCTGCCACCGCTCGCGATGCTGAGGGCCTCCCGCAGCATCCTGCTGCGAAGAAGGAACGTGGTTCACAGCGGTGCCTTGTGCCAGGATTGCTCTGTGTGTGTGCCTTTCCTTCTGCCCCCCCCCCCGTGGCTCCCTCCTGACCCCATACCTTGTACTGGGATAAGCGGGCTCGGCTTGCTGCGTGGTGAAGCCGCAAGCAGGAGCCGCGGGTTTTGGGGCTGAAGCACCAGAAGGGCTCTGTTCTTCCCTGCTCTGGGGGTGGGGGGTGTGAAGGGGGGCACTTCTGGCCAGTTTTCAGCCTCCAGCATCCTGAAGGGTGGCCAGGGCAGGGAGAGGAGCAGTCCTTGGGGTGTCAGACATCACCACGGACTTCACCACCTCCTGGTGACACGACAGCATTTCCCGATGGGAATGTGGCTGAGTTATGGGACCACATCCCCTGAACAAGGAAGGTACGAATCCCACCCAAAACCAGAGCCTGCCTGTAGCTTTTTTTTTTAGTGTCCGCCTAGCTGGTGTATCCTTCCCGTGGCTACGAGATGCTCTGGGGGGATATAGCCCAGCAATTACTTCTGCCCCAAAGGGCTGCTAATTAGGGCTCGAACTTATCCCTATTTAGACTAGTGAAGGCCAACTTTTTGTGTTGGTTCTGGGACTCTCCTGCTAGGAAAGAGACATCTGGAGATTTGTGACTGCCATCGTAACCTTGTGGTTGCAAGGGGGGGTGATCCCAGATGGGCATTGCAACCGTCGTTTGGAGGAAGATAACGTCCTGCACCTACATCCACTTTTACGTCCTACTCTGCCAGCTATTCACAAGAAGCTCTTAGTTAACTGGACTGCTTTGCTGTGCCTTGGTTTCCCCTAAATGTAAAGCAGGGACGACCTTGAAGCTGACCCCGGCCCTGGTGTGTACCTGGAGGACATCAGACAAAAAGTGCTGTAGGAGTGCTGCCTGCTTCCCGAGCCGTCTTCCACTCAAGTTTAGAATAAGCAGAGAGGGGAAAGAGGCTGTTGGGGTCATTGCGAGCCCCCGTTCCTCCTGATGAAAAGCCTTCACAATGTGCCTTTTTGCCTAGAATCCAGGAATTTTTGACAAAAATGAATTTGGTCACGATTATTTTTGTATTGATCAGTTAAGGGGGGGGGGGGAGAAGGGAAAGGTATTTTAATATTGCAACATGAAGTAAAACACACTTGAATGATTTTTTTAAAAAAAAACAAATTATTTATCATTTGTAAGGTAAAAATAAACTTTTTTTTTTTTTTTCTTTCTTAAAAGCATGCCTGGTCTAAAAGCCTCTCTCATAATCTCTGGGATTGGGAATTGCTCTCTGCTGGGTGCCAAGCTTGTGCCTTGGGTGGTGGAGACCTTGGGGCTGGAGGGGGCGCATCCTGCATGAGCACTGCTCAGCATGGTCCTGGATTGCAAGGGTACCAGCCATCCAGTCCCTCATGTAACTGGGAGCTCTGGGGAAGCAAAAGAGCAGTGATGGGGACAGAAACTGCTGCAAGGGTCAGGCAGGCTGGGGTCAGTGGGGTCCCAGGGGTGTGTGTTGTATGGCTGGGGAGTTTTCTGGGACCAGCAGCATCAAATAATCTCTGTTTATTCCTCTGCAGCTGAGGGGAGATGAGGGTGGCAGAGCCTGGGGCTGGTTCAGAGCTCCCAGCTCAGTGGCGGATCGCAGGAGAAGCGTGGAGTGCTGATTCCCCCTAGTGTGGTGAATGTGGACACAGGATGAGGGCGTCTGCAACCTCGGCCCTTCTGCACTGGAGCAGCTTACTGGGATTGCTGCTGCTTTGATTACGTGGTCAACATTTATAGGGGTTTGGTGCTGGCAGGCTGTCCCTGCTTGCTGGAGTTAAATCCAGTTGTGGGGAAAAAATGGAGAGGATAGCAGGAGGGAGAGGATTGCAACCTGCTCAAGCCCCGTTACCACCTGTACCTCCTGCACAGGGCTGCTAGGAGTGGGCATGAGCTCTGTCTGGGAGCCTCTTGGTCACATCCCGGAGAGCTGACTGATTATTTCGTAACAGTGAGGCTCTGGGGTGCTGGGATCATGCACAGGGTGGCTGCTGGATACTCAGAATGGAGGAGGAAAGGCAGAGACATCTCAGCTATTCTCCACCTCTTTTGGCCAGGGCACCTCAGGAAGGCACTGCCAGCCCAGATCCTCTGTCTGTAGGGTGACTGAGGAGCCTGATATGAGCCAGACCCGTGCTCAGCAGTGCAGGTTGTTGGGCGTTTCTGGGGCCAGTGCTGTGTCATGGGAGCTCTTACCCAGGCCAAGTAAGTGAAGGACGTGAACTCTACAACAACAGACAGTACGTGCAGAGCAAAACTCGCTTGCTGCTGCTGGATTTGTGCTCTGGGTCTGAGGGGAGCTGAGAAACCAGGGCACTTCCCTAAAACCTGGGGGCTTCACACCCCAAATTGCAGTCTTGGTCCCTGTGAGAGCTTGCTATCTCCCCGTCCTGCAAGAAGAGAACTGCAGTGCAGTGCAATTGCCTTTCCAAAGAAAAATTCTTCTTCTTGATATAAATAACACCCCTGAAGAGCAGCTGCTGCAGGTGGAGACAGGAGAAGTGCCTGGCACAGAGAAGTCGCAGTTGGCCAGGAGCACTGCTATAAATCCTCGCTATTAGGAAAAGCAGGAGAGGATTTTGTAACATCTTTCTGCAGTCTGTGCTTTCAGAGCCATCCACGCTGCAGAAATCAATTGCTATCTGCAGACCCTGCCTTCCTCCAAGAGAGGAATGAACACTGGCAGCACGAGTGGAGGAGCACATACACGTGCTTAGGGTGAGAGCAGATGGGTCAGTCATTGATGACCATGGGGAAAATAATCAAAAGAGCAGTTGATTTCTAGCAGCAGCATATCTGCTGGCTTCCAGGAATAATAATTTCAGGACAAAGTTAAAATAAAGCTGCCTTTGCCTGGGGAAGGTGGTCTTATTCCCTCAGCAGACAGGCCTGATGGCGCTGTGGTCCTGCCTCTCTTTTGCCCCTCTGCTCACTGCAGAGCTGTCTCAGGTAGTTTAATGAGAAAAGCATTTTTTTATTATATATATTTTTAATTTTTCTTTTTCTCTGACCGCAGAATAAAAGCCAGAAGCAGCTGGAGGGTTCCTGGCTGCAGCCGGCGGTGTCTGTAGGGCCAGGAGAGGGCACTGCGGGCCTGCCTATGGCCGGGATAGCATCTTAGGATGCACAGTGACACCTGCCAGCACCCCAAAGGGGACACCCTGGGGCTCGGGGACGTGTTGCTGGGGTCTGGGGAAAATAATAATACGGATAATAATACAATAAAGCAACAGGGAGCAGAGGGAAAAGAGCTGCAGCAAGGGGAGCCGCCAGCTGGTGTGCGAGATGTGCTTTATTGGGGGTGGAAGGAGCATGCTCATGGCCCCCCAGAAGCCCTTACAGAGCCTTTCTCCTACCCCTTGGAGGCCCTTCAAGCTGGCGAGGTGCCACCAGTAAATCCACGTCTGACGCAGTGCGGCCACCCGAGCGCGTCAGCCCTCGCCGCGGGGAAAACCCAGCCATGGGGGTCAGGCTGGCAGCAGGGGAAAAAGGAGCAGCAGCGGCCCAGGAACGCCCTGGGGAGCGGGTCTGAATGGCTGGGGCTCTGCCACGGAGCGGTGGCAGCAGTCCAGCCCCTCCAGCAGCTGGGGACAGGACGAGGTGTCTTGCGCCAGCCACCCCGTGTCACCTCCCTGCTTCCTGGAGCCGCTCTGAGCGCAGCCCGTAGCGCTCCCCCTTTAGTTCCTCCATCCTCAGACCCGGGAGCCTCCTTTTTGCTTCCTCCTTTCCCCAAATTTCCCTTTTTTTTTTTTTTTTTTCTTTTTTTAACACATCCTTGCTGCCTGCTCCCCTCTCCCGAGGGCTCCCGTGGGCTCCTCTCCGGCCCTGCAGCACCAGGCTGGGTTGGAGCTGAAGCCCGGGGAGCCTGCCTGCCCGCCCACCCATCTCCTCAGAGAAACCTGTCTTTCCAGGGAGGGAGAGCAGCATGTGGGAAAGCCGAGAGCCCTGGAACGTGAATTAGCCAGGGAGAGATGAATGTGCGATAGCTTGTACCTGGCAGCTACCAATTGAGTGTGTTAACACTTTCAGGAGGGGGTTGAGCAGGGCTGCAGGAGCTTCGCGCAATGCTCCCCACCACCCTGGGCATGGTGGAGGGGCACCTAGGCGGCAAATATGGCACCCAGACCCGTCAGGGTGACCGCTGGTCCCTGTCACAGCACGGGGAGCAGGCCGAGGGCCTGGCCTGCCCGCAGCACGAGGCAGCTGTAGGGGATTTTGCTCCCTGCTTTCCCTGGAAGTGGGCTGGATCCTGCAGCTTCAACCAAGATGGCGGAGGAGGAGGAGGAGGAGGAGGAGGAGGAGGAGGAGGAGGAGGAGGAGGAGGAGGAGGAGGCTGTTTGCCCCTCCATTACTTTTCTGAGGTGCTGTCTTGGCACAGCTCAGGCAAAAGGAGTCCCTGGGTGCTGACCCTGTGCCTTCAGCAGCAGCAGGGCACCTCTCTGCCCCGTGCTGAGCGCTTCATATGGCATCCCTCATGTTCAGCCCAGCCCCACAGCAGCCAAAGACCACACCGTGCAGGCCACACTCATGAGCTCAACCCAAGCAGAGCCCAAAATTTATCAGAAAAAAACATGAAGGGGCTGCCTCGCGGGGGGCTGCTCTGCCACCTTCCCCGCTGGGTGCTGCCCAGCGTGGCTTCATGCCTCTCCCAGCTGCAAAAGACGGAGCCAGCAGCCTCCTTCCCCTCACCAGACGGCTTTGGGGCTGGTGTCAGAGCCCCTACAAAGCCCCACGAAGCCCCCACGAAGCCCCCACGAAGCCCCTCTCCGCCAGCCCGGCGGGCAGGTGCTGCGGGGCGCATCCGAGGCAGTGCGGGCGGGCGAAGCGCCTCCTTCCTCCCTCCTTCCCACCCCACCCCACACCCTGGTAGCGCTGCAGGGACTCATCCATTCCCGAGTTACTAATATGCAAATGGGTGCTTTTGCATGGGCCGGGCGCCAGGCTGCTGGGTGTCAGGGCACCCGAGGGAGCCGGAGGTGGGGCGAGGCGTGGCGCGGCGCCGCATGCTCACCTGGCCCTGCATGGCAACAGGCAATGGAGCTCTAGGTCCCTTGGGGAGCGGACCCACGGCCGGTTTGAGAGGCAGCGGGTGGCAGAGGAGGGAGGGCAAACTGGCAGCCCCTGGCAACCTGGGGCTGACGGCAGGAGGCTGGGCGCACCGTGGATTTCCCTCCACCAGCAGGATGGTGAACCTGGAGTCTGTGCACGCAGGTAAAGGGCGCTGGAGGAAGGATCGGGCTGGGGCTCACCACGCAGATGAAACGTGGGCTCGGGCAGGAAATGGGGTTGCTCCGGTTCCCGTGACCTTTCCTCCCTCCTTTCCCTCCTCTTCTCTCCTGCTGGAGTCGGTGACGGCAGCCAGTGCCCGGTTAAGAGCCAGCTGGGGGATGGATGCTGCCCTGGCCCTATTTAGGGGGCTGCCGAGCTGTGCCCACAGCCTGAGAGCGCTGCTCAGGCTGCCAGCCCCAACGTGGGTTGTGGGGCAGAGCACAAATATCTCTTGGGCAGCTGGAAAATGGGCAGGTAGTGCCTGACCGGTGTCCTGAGTCACTGGGATAAAGCCAGGAGGAGTGAGAGGGGGGTAAAGTCCCCGAGGGATGCAGAATGGGTGGCAGAGGGTGGGTGAGTGTGAGCGAGGGATGGGACTGGGCTGGAAGGAGGAAGGTTAATGACAAAGAGGGAAAAATGAGCCAGGGAAGAGCTGTGGGAGGGTGAGGTGAGCGAGGAATGAATGAATGGGGACACTGAGGAGGAGTATCCACGCCTTGCAGGGCTTTGACACGGAGGCACAGCCTCACGTCTCTGCAAGCAGCAGGGGAAGCAGAGCCACGGCTGCCAAACGCCTCGGCGCTGCATGGAGCTGGGGCTCATCCTACAGAGCCACTTCAGCTCCTGCCCTCTTCTTGAGCCCCCGTGCTGGAGGAGAGGGAACATCCCGAGCACGTGGGGCTGAGGGCAGTGCTGGCACGAGAGCTGAGCAGGGCTACGGCACGGGATGGATCCCGACAGCCCCTTCTGTGGCATGGGGGGTGCTGTGGGCAGGGGGCCACGTGCAGGCCGAGCAGGGTGGCAGGAGGCTGGTGGTGCCGGCACGGCGTGCGAGCCCGACTCGTCCGAGCACCTGCAATGGGCGTGCGTGCGTGAGCGGTGCCTCTCGGGGCCGCATCCCCCGCAGGCTCCCCTCCGCCCATCTGCTTTGCTTGTGGGCGACTCTTTCTTCATGAGAAGATTCCCCAAATCGATACTGTGCCCCCTGTCGGCACCGCTCCCAGGGTGGATTTGGCCGGGACCTGCGCACGCTGGGTGCGCGCTGAGCCCACCTGCCCCCACAGCATCCCACCCCGCTGCCCTCCGAAGGGTCCGAGCTTCACGCCGTGGTTTTGCAGGGAGGGAGATGAACCTGGGCCCAGCTGCTTTCACGTGCCAGAGCCCAGGGAGCTTGTTCCCACTGCTGCAAAGGTGCTGGCGTGCTCAAGCTGGGGGTGCCGAGCCCTTTTTCATCCCCACTGCACAAAGGGACTGGGGGCTCTGCTCGCCCCCTTCCCACGCAGAGGCTCCCCCCAGCAGAACCTCCTCCTATCCTCCTTTCCTCCTCCTCCTCCCCAGGTGTTTGGGTGTTTTCAGCTTCCTGCAGCCTCCGCGGGGGCTCGGGCACAGAAAATGCAGCAAAATTCACCAGGCTCCAGGTGCTGGCCCCAGCCAACCCAACTTCTCCCCGCTACCACCACTGGCTTTCGTTTTTTCCTCCTAAAGCCACCAGGCTGGTTTATTCTGGTGCCCATGTCAGGACAACTACTAGGAATAAGGGCTTGGGAAAGCTTTATTTGCTGACACCATTTGTTTCAGCCAAAATATAGATGCAGATATATCCCCAGAGAACTGTCTGCACTGGTAGAGTTTCTTTGGTCTGGGTAAACAGACCAGACTGCCTCTTCTCCAGGGATGTTTGCTAACTGAGGTAGAGCAGCACATTTTTAATATGGCCCAGGCCACAGTGGCGGCTCCTAATAGGTCTGTGGTTAAGTGTTAGGCAGTCCCAAGTTGCATTATTTTTCCCAGAGTTTTTTTTTTTTTTTTTTTTTTTTTTTACTAGCCTGCCTGTATATTTTTACTAGCCTGGGTGTATTGCAAAGCGGTGTGGTAGGAGCCTACATATTTTTTTAGCCTCAAAGCCTCGCAGCCCGTTTAGTCTTTAGAAATTTTGCCATACGTGGGGGTTCAAATCCAGCTGAGCTGTGTCTCTCTCTCCCTGGTTTAATGCGGAGGACAAAGAGGAGGAGTTTCCATCATCCTGGCTGCACTTGTGTGGGTCACCCCTCTGCGTCTGCTCCCTGTTCTCAAGGAGCCCTTGGAGGATGGCTGCTGCAGCAAGGTTATCATAGGTGTTTGAAAGGTGGGCAGCCCCAAACGACTCCTATCAAGCAGGATTTGATCAAAAGGATCAAATTTTCTTCCTTTTTCTTCCTGTTTTGTTGTTGGCTTATTTTTTTCCCCCACAATGTATTTAAACTATAATAACTTTTGCAGGTTTATGAGTGGAAATTGACTCTTTGTGACACTAAAACTCTTCTGCTCTGCGTGAGAGCATCACGGGTACCTCGTTATCTCCTGACTGCAGGAGGAGGGGATTTCTCTGATGGCCTACAGCTGGTGTGTAAGCACTGGCAGCTGCAGGGTTATTGCTGCTGGGGGCTGAGGGTGGCTGCTGGCAGCCTAGGGCCTCACCTGGCGTGAAAAGAGACAGGGCTCCGAGCACCAGCCAGCTTATTTTACTGCCCATGCACAGTACAAAGTGCATGGGCTGTGGGAATTGGCTCCCTTGGGTCACTGAGGCTCCTGCAAAGCACCAGGAGGGTGCTTAGGTCCATGCAGAGGGGCAAGGCACAACTGCTGCTCATCCCTCCCTCTGCCCCCGTGGTCCTGGGGATGAGATAATTTTCTTCTACTAAGGCACGTTTGTAAATTGTGTGCCCACAAGGAAGCTTGCAGTAGGGTTTTTTTGTTGTTATTTCTGTTTTTTTTTTTTTTTTTCAAACGTGCAGCCGTTCTTGCCAAACTTCTATACGGGTAAAGGTTTTCCCTATTTTCTGAAAACTTGGCTTTTCTTAAAGCTTCTTCTTGGCAGCAAGCAAAACTTTGTGCTTTGTAGACTGCCTAAGTTAGGGTCCCTTGGCAGTGTTACAAGACAAGAAGATGTTTATAACTGAAGATAATTACTCTTCCCGCAGTAGCAATGCTTAGAAGCCCCACTAAATGTTCACGTCTTAATTGCAGAGGGATTGTTTGAAAAGCAACGCTTTTCTCTCTCCTTTTCCTCCCTTGCTGCTTAGACAATTTCAGGGAAGGAACTTTCTGAAGTGTGTGGATGTTGCTACACTCCTGTGGCGTAAAATCTTACCTTTTTTTGCTTCTTTTAGTCATTTACTGAGGGAAAAAGTTCCAAGCTTTAGCCTAAATAAAGTTATTCCGTTTGGGCCAAAAAGCAGAGAGTTTGCCATTTGCACATGGGAAGTTTCAATAGAGGGGGAATAAATAAATGAAAACTCTGCCCGCTTCATCGTGAGTAGTAGAGGGAAAGTGGAATAAAAACTTATGGGTCTCTCTTCACCCTTTTGGCCACTTGGAAATAACGCAAGGCACACATAGGAAAGAGGAAAAGGTTTGCATGATGCCTTTAAGAAGGCTTCCACCTGCCTTTTCTACCCCAGCAAAACCACAGCAAACACTCGCCCCGCTTCCACGCTGTTGTTATTCCCCGATGCAAATCGGATGCCTCCTGTGGCCGGGATTGGCTGCAGGAAGCACATGCAAATCACTCGGTCGGCTCTTTATAAAAATGTATTCTTATCTTTTTCTCCCCCCCCCCCAACCAACCAGCCTGGAAAGAGTTAAAATTCCCATGCAAAGGGGAGAAGAGGGTGAGGGGGTGTCCGACTGAATTTGAATAGATATTCTTCCTTCTCTCACCCAGTGTGTACTTTGCCTCTTTTAAGGAGGCAGGAGCAGTCCAGTGCAAAGTTGACTATTCCCACCCTTTTCTTTCAGCTGTCCCCGAAGGAGAACGTGGCCCCGGGTGTGGTGGCAGCCATCACTTCAAGGGTAAATGACAAATTTATTGGCCTTGGAAAGGATGGAGGGAAGCGTGGTGGCAGTGTTCTCCTTGGGGACATTGCTTTGTGGTCTGAGAGGGCTGTGAGCACGTGCGTGCGGGGCAGCACTTTGCCAAGAGGTGTTCTGGGGAGAGCAAGCCGAGTTTGAGAGGAGGTGAGAGAAGAGAAGAGAGCTTGCTTCCCTCCCTGAGCATCCTGCTCTGCTTCTGCATCTCCAAAGCCGGCCCTGGCCGATTGCGCCCTGCACAGCACCAAGCTCTGGCCCGGCTGCACCATCCCCAAATAAAAAAAAAAAAAAAAAAAAAAAAAAGGAAGGGATGTGGGAGAGGGGGAGAAAGCTGGGAGGGATCCCCTGCAGGTGTGGCAGTGTCACTGGCTGCTCTGGGAAGCTTGCATAAAGCTCAGGGGAGAGGCCAGCGGGGCAGGGAGGGCTCCCGGTGCTTCCCGAGCCCCTTGCAGAGCAGGAGGTGAGAGGCACAGCAGCGAATTGAGGAGGGGGGAAAGGAGCGAGGGGGGATGCAAAGAGCAACAGGAGGGAAAGTGCATCCTCAGAGCTGATGAATATTCTAGTGCCTGTATGTTGAGGAATCAGAAATTTGAAAGTCTGATGGTTTATTATAATTACACATTCATTTGTGCTGTTTAGTGGAAGCCACATGTGCCTGTTGCCTGGGACTGTGACCTGTTATTAAAATCAGTTGTGCCATCTTTTCCAGAGATCAAGATGAGCGGCGATGCGGCGGATTCCACAGACACTCGGCACGAGCCCGACCAGGTGGAGCCAGGTAAGGAGGGTCTGGGACACGGGGGGGGGGCACCGAGGGAGGGAAAGGGATCGGGAGGGCTCAGGTGCTGGAACTTTCTGCCGGTGCTTTGCTCCTGTTGCTGCTGCCTTGCGTCCTTCCAGCCAGTCGGGGAGTTGATCAAGAATGCACTCTGGGCTAGGATTGCATCGGTATCTCGATCAGCATGCAAGATCCTTCTGGGAGAGCACTGAATCGGTGCGTGGCCCTGAGGTTTGAGCATGGAAACACGCTCCCTTCTCTCACCAAATGAATAATGGCACCGAAATGGTCCCGGTCCGCTCAGCTCAGCACAAACAGCTCTCCGTTGTGCGCAGGGTTCGTGTCAGGAACGTTTCCCCAGACAAAACTCCCAGGGACGAAGCCTGTTTTGGCCACGTATATGTAGAAGAATGGGAGGGACTTCTGGTATAGTCAAATCCAGCTTGGTAGCTCCAGCCAAAATGTATTGGTCTTCTTCTTGAGGCGTGATTGGGTTTCTCATCCCCACTACTCCCACCTGATGCTCAGCCTCTCCCTGCTCTGTGGCTAGAAGCCTCAGCTCTCCTTGCAGATGGAAAGCTGAAGAACTGGGCGATCCCATGAAGATAACAGCACTGGCACTACTGCTGATTTCTGCCAGTTTGCCTACCAATTCCTGCACCGTCACAGGGTGTGAGAAACCCCCCAAAAAAATCCGTGTCATGTTTTCCAGCATCGCTTCTGACTGCCACTGCCCGCAGTGGGTTGAGTGCAGGATCTTGAGGATGTGGCTTATGGTCAGCCTCCTTTCTAGGCAAATAAATAGCAATAAGAAAGGCATTAAGCACCCACTGGTTATAGTTGTAATATAAGGAAGGTTATTAGAAACAGTGAGACTCATCTATAGACTTGGAAATAAACACTCTTCAAAACCAAAACTCATAGAGGCAATGCAGAATTGTTCTCTGAGTCATGAAGAGCCCTAAGCTTGGGGTGGGGGCATGTGTAACAATAGCTTAAAACTTCACATGGGATGATTTTGCTTCTCCTTTTATTGATTAAGAGGATTTAGGAAAAAAAAAAATATATGAGAGAGAGAGATATCTTGGTAAAGACAGAGAAGCCTAGGCATGTTTTAATAGGACTAAAACTGCCCCTTTATTTACACCGTACATTGAGGTCTAGAAATCCTCCGAGCCCTTAAGTTGGGTTATTTGACATAATCTAAGGCAGAGATAAAATCTGGTTCTATTCATGTCCGTGAACTCCACTTGACTTTGGTCAGGTCAGCCTCTGCTCATGGCTTTCAGCTGCCCCCGAGCTGGTTTTCTGAGATAAATCATCCAACGCCGCCCGGCAGCAAGCGTGTCCCGAGCCCTTCCAAAACTCCCCGCTCACATTTTGGGGGCATTTCCAAGGGGGAGGCAGTGGCTCCCCAAGCACCCTGTGCCCCAGCAGGGGCTGCTGGCCGGGTGCAATGCGGTTTTTGGTGTAAGCTTCCCAGACAGCCATTAGTGTGAGCTGTAGCACCTCTTTCTAGTGGTAATTGAGAGGAGAATGCGGAGAAGTGGAGGCAATTTGTTTTAAAATAACAAAAATGTTCAGCACTGCTCCGGGAGCCTTCAAATCAGGCAGGGAAATCAGAACAAGTAAATCTCCCTCATTTACAAAAGAGTGACACTTCCCTGCGGACTGATGCAAGCAACTTGTCTCAATCAGGCTCTCCTCCAAGGCTTTCCTCCACCAGGACTGGTGGAGACCTTACAAGAACACACGTTGGGGCTCTGGGATGAGAGGCTGCAGGTGGTGGGACCCTACAGGAGATTTGGGGCCAGAGCAGCCCCATGCCCTGCTGCCACCGGTGTCTTTCAGGGCCTCATCCAGCCCTACCAGGACTCAAAACCAGCCAAGCCCACCGAGGGCTGCCTCGATGCTGCCCCAAAGCTTTTCTGCCCCTTTGTTGGGTTTTTCCCCTCTTCCCGAGCATCCCGTTTACAAACAACAGAGGGCTTTGTGCCGAACTTCCCTGAACGTTTTTATTTTCCCCGATACACGTTGTTAGAGGGATATTTACTGCAAGAGTGTTTTGTTTACCAGTTTCATGTGGGAAAACCTATTTTCCAATTTCTGATTAACTGAAGACCCATTTCCCAGTGAATTGCACCAATGCACTGCTCCCCAGGAAATTTGTTCCCCCCTGGAAGGAGAGGGCAGTTACCACAACTACCAATATTACAGTTTATAAGGGCTGGAAATCTTTCTAGGTGCAGATCTACAAAGGCCTTTTATCACCAAAAGATGTAGACTGGCTCCAAAAAGAATTTAAAATAATAATAATATTAAAGAAAAAAAAAAAAAAAGGAGAGTTGGGTGCCAAAATGCTTTTGTAAACCAAGCCCTTGATCTAAAACTGATGCCTAAAGATCTGATGGGAAGTGGCAGTAGCAGAAGCATAATCTCATCCTTTCATATCTCCGCCAGTTCTAGGCTCAGAGGGGAAAAAAAAGGGTAATTTGGGGCATTATTTTACTTTGGAAGTGTTTAAAATAATTGTGGGACTTTTTTTGAGAAAAAATTTCAAAATTTTTCCTTTTTCATAGGAGGCTAGGAAAGCTTTCTCTTTCCTTTCTTTTCTTTCTTCTTCTTTTCTTTCTTTCTTTCTTTCTTTCTTTCTTTCTTTCTTTCTTTTTCTTTCTTTCTTTTTCTTTCTTTCTTTTTCTTTCTTTCTTTCTTTTCTTTCTTTCTTCTTCCTTCTTCTTCCTTCCTTCCTTCCTTCCTTCCTTCCTTCCTTCCTTCCTTCCTTCCTTCCTTCCTTCCTTCCTTCCTTCTTCCTTCCTTCCTTCCTTCCTTCCGTTCCTTCCTTCCTTCCTTCCTTCCTTCCTTTTCTTTCTTTCTTTCTTTCTTTCTTTTCTTTCTTTCTTTCTTTCTTTCTTTCTTTCTTTCTTTCTTCTTCTTTCTTCCTTCTTTCTCTTTCTTTTTTCTTCCTTTCTTTCTTCCTTTCTTTCTTCCTTTCTTTCTTCCTTTCTTTCTTCCTTTCTTTCTTCCTTTCTTTCTTCCTTTCTTTCTTCTTCTTTCTTTCTTTCTTTCTTTCTTTCTTTCCTTTCTTTCTTTCTTTCTTTCTTTCTTTCTTTCTTTCTTTCTTTCTTTCTTTCTTTCTTTCTTTCTTATCTTCTTTCTTTCTTTCTTTCTTTTTCTTTCTTCCTTTCTTTCTTTCTCTTTCCTTTCTTTTTTATTTTTCCTTATCCACATCCAATTTCATAAAAAAACAAAACAAAAAAAAAAAACACTTCAAGCTTTTAGTAAGTGTCTCACCAAAATTCTACATTTCTTTGTATTCCTTTTATCCCCCTGTCTGCTGGTCGCAGCGAGGTTCTGCCATGGTAGAAAAAGCCACGACCTCAATAATAATTAAAAAAAATAGATAAAATAGGATATCCCCTACCCACTCCTGCAAATCCTAAGCCCTCCCTTGCTTCACCCCTGCGTTTCCTATCGCGGCACGTGTGTGAGATGCTAAGGTTATGCCCGTGGAGCCGTGCCATGCCGTGCCATGCCGTGCCATGCCATCCTCTCTGCCCTTTCCTGCATGCTGCCAGCTCAGGCTGTGGCTGGGCTCGCCGGCAGCCCCGCGGACTCCATGGGGGGTAATGACAAGCGCGAGTTTTGCGCTTGGCTGCGAGCTCTTTTCATCTTTTTAAACTGATGAAAGCCATGCCAGCAAGTTCTGGGTTGAGTTTTTTTTATGGGAACTGTGGGGGCTTGGCACTGCCGAGTGTCGCCCCTGGTCTTCCAGCCGAGAGGCAGAGATCTCCCCCTTCTTGTGGTTTATCTAAGCCCTCTGTATCTGATGCAACAAAATGCTGAGGTGGGACTTGCCTCTGTCTGTCTGTTTGTTTGTGTCAGACACTTGTTCCCCGTTTATCTGCTTGATCAAAACAGGTTACACCAAGCAAAGCTACTTCCCTTTGATTTCATCTGTTGAGGCTATGGGGGGGAAGCCAAAGCCTTAACAAAAGGGCGATAGGGAAGCTCTTCAAACACAACCATCGGTAACTGAATAGCTGCGGGCGCTCCGAACATCTTCCCTCCCCACCCTGCAACACGGGGAGCTGGACAGGCTGCCAGGAGCCCAGGGCAGGGTGCGCGATGGGCATCCCGGTGCACGGGGAAGGGAGCGGGGCTGCAGGCAGCATGGGATGGCCCTACAGTGGTCCCACGGCCCTAAAACAGCTGGTGTCGCTGCCTGGGATGGTGGCGTGGCAGTGTGCACAGACGAGTTGAGGAGTGGGGTTGTGTGGGGAGGGCACGTGGAGGTGGACAAGGGGCAACAGCACTGTGGTTGTCTCGGCCTTGCAGCCTGGGAAGCGTTTCTTGGTGGGTTAGGAAGCTGTAGAGCAGATATCCTTCCTTCTGAAGGTCAGGAGGAGCCTTTCCTCTGAACCCCAAGGCAGGCCAAGTGGTAAGGAGCTATGATGCATCTGCTCTTGCAGGGGGGATGCTCCTTTGGGTGTCGTTCCTCTCCCCCAGCTCAACTCCAGCCAGCTTGTGGCAGTGGAAGGGTGGCAGCAAGAGGTAAAAGCCCACCTCCAAACGCTGCCACCAGGCCCCAGGCCCCTCCAGGCACCCCATCTCTTGATGTCTGTCCATGCTTTCTGCATCAAACCCACACGGTAGAAGACCAGAGCCCTCGTTTCAGTCTCTCTGCCACCTGTTCCCTGTGCAAATGGGATTTTCAGCCCCAAAGTGGGGGTCCCCAGCTCGTCCCCCCCCTTTTGGCCGGGTGTAAGCTCCCTGCTGCAGGCACAGCTGTCCCAGGGGCTGGGGTCACCGGTGTTTGTCGTATGGCTGTGGTAGGGCTCTGGGCTTGCTGGGAAGGCTTTCTTTTAAACTTCACGGCTTATGCTCAAATAGGATACGGAGGCTTTCACCTCGGCATCTGCTTCCAGCTCAGGTGGAAGGAAACATGCCCAAACCACGCCAGCAGTGTGAAATGGGTCGGGGGGTGCTCAGGCTTTGCTCTGCTCACAGATACCCACCAGAAAGGGGAGCCCAGGGATGCCCAGGCTGAGCCTTCCCCTTTCTTCTGCTGTTACCTTCACAGACAGGGCTGGAAATGGGCAAAGACTTTTGAGGAAACTTGGCCTTCCCCAGCCCCACGCCGAGCCCTGTCCTTGGCCGTGCCTCTGCTCGCCAAGGCCAGCTCTCCCCGGTGAACCTTCCCTCCGAGCCTCCAGGATTTCTCTCCTCTCTTTCCCCTGCAGCCACGAACAGCCCCAGGACAAGTCCCAAATAAATAAAAGCAGCAGCAGCAGCAGCCGGGCTGGAAACAGCTGGTTGCTATGGCAATTGGGCCTGCTCGGGATTTGCATAAGGCTGATGATTTTCATAGCACAGCCACATTTAAGGCAAGCAGGAGAAATTTCCATATTCCCAGCTCCGAGTCAGTTGGGGCGTGGGGGAGGCCAGGAGGGGGATATTTGAAATTCAAATGAAGGTGATTAGGGTTTGAGGTTGGGTTATTTTATTTTTTTTTTCTTAAACATCCCATTATGGAAGAGGATAAAAAAGGATGGGGAGGGGAAAGGGGAACAAAAGGCTGGTTTGACTTGAATTAGAGGGGCAAAGGAAGAGCTGGTCTGATCTGCCTCTTGCCTCTGGTCTAAGAGAAGAGACTTGCCCTCTCCCAACACCTGCAGGTGAAATGTTTTCCGTGGGAACAACTGCTGCCCTCGGGTTTCCTTCTGGAAGCTGCCCGAGTCTCCCACACTCGCTGTCCTGCGTTCCCCCCGCGCCCTGCCCCACACGAAGGGTACATCGCGCCCGGAGCTGCGGTGGCACCAGGAGGTGGGAGTTGCGTGAGGCTCACAAAGGAAAGGCAATTTCATGTCCCAGAGGGTTTCCACCCAAATGAAACGCTCGAGCCTTCGGCGAAAGCTTCCCCTGCAGCCGTGCAGCCCTCTCTCTGAGTCAGCCAGCACACATTCACTTTTCCTGCTAACCAGCCCTGACTTTCCCATGGAGATGCCCCGATGCCCCGGTTTGGTCTGTTTGTGTTGTTAGTGCAAACAGCAGGAAAGCTGCAGCCCGATTTGGCTGCCTTGAGAACTTCCCATCCCGCTCAGACTTTCCCTTGCTCCTTTTAAGTAAAACTTCTGGAGCAAACCTTGGGAACAGGGAGCATCCCAGCAGGGCAGGTAAGGGTGCAGGGAACCAAGTGGTGTCTGCTCAGCTGCGCTTTCTGCTCCCCATTACCACTGGGCACAGGTGGGGGAATCAGGGCCAGCCACTCGAGTGATGACAAGGTGATTTAAGAGAGCTTGTCCCAGCCAGGGCTTGTGCTGCTAGTTCTGCAGAAGTGGCTGGTCTGGCTGCTGGGAATGGCAGAGAGGTTGCTGATGGTGTTTGCTCGAGTATCCAAAGCGAGTTAAATTACTGAGGAGCTGAATATTTTTGGCTTAATAGAACCCCATCCATCTCAGTGCAGGTGAATGTTTTGCTTCATTTACGGTGTGTGGTTCGAGTGTTGTTCATAGCTATAATGAGTGTCGCTGCTCTTCTCTTTAACTGCTCTTGGATGTTGTTTTAACTTTACGCTGTGTTTTTGGTGAGGGACTGGATTCTTGCACCAGTCAACGTGAACGAGTTAATTCCTTAGCCTCTAGAAAACGTGTACTGAAAGGTGCTCTGCGTCTGGCCTGCTTTGTCAATCTCTAACGGCATTGTGCTTTATCAGCTGGGGTGCCAGAATACTTCAGGATAGGTGAGATTAATCTTAATTTGAGATATTCAGCACTCTGAGGCTGAAGCCTGACCTCCTCACCCCGGGCGCCTTGTGGAGTCAGCGATGAAAATAGGCATCAGCAGAAGGTGATTCATCTCTCTGCCCTCTGTCTTGGGGGCGAGGTGAGTTGCCCTCTGGAAGCGCCGGCTTCCTCTCCGTGGCTGTAAAGGCAGCCTAGAGCAATTGGCTGGGAATTAGACACCTAAAAGTTAGACATCTGAGCCTGAATCCCCTGCCCGGTGTCTGCCTGGCACTGTTCCCCCATCGCCGTTCAGCTGTTCTGAATTTCCCTCCCAAATGCACGGGCAGAAAACTGATTCCCTGTGGGAATTCCCCAACACCTGCTGCAGATTGAAATCGCCTCCTCATTCCCTGTCCCTTCTGCGAGATCAAACTGCGGGGCACATCAAGCGTGTGGCTGGGTGGGAAGGGGAATGAAGCCTTCTGCTTGCAGCCCTGCTTTGTCGCCAGGCAAAAAGCCACGGGCGGCTGTCACAGCCTGCGGGTGACATCTGCATGTTCCTGCATGTGTTGGCCTCACCAAGGCGAAGCCGAGCTGCGATCTTGATTTTTTTTTTCCTTTCTGCCATGGTTGGGGCTTTTATCCTCAAGAGCCGGACTGGCTGGGCAGCTTCCAGTGGGAATCGGGGCGGCTGCGACGGGGCGCGGGGGCTCGGTTTTCACAGCACGCGAAGCCTTCCAGACAGGGGGGGAACAACAGGGGTGGGGGGAAAAGCCGTCCGGAACTGAGTTGCTGCTCCCATCCCCAGAGAAACCTCCCCAGGCAAACTCGCACCAGATCTGATGCCAGTGTTATGCAAAACAGCTGCCAGGTGAACCAAGGAGAGCAGCGCGGCCCTCGGCTGCCGTGCTGTGGGGAGCCGGTGGAGCTTATCGCTGCCTCTCCCCCTCCGTCCAGGACACCCACGGAGAGGGCAATGGATGGGGAAGCTCCTGGGAAAGGTAGAGCGAGGAGCTCAAAGCAGCCCTGCTCCCTTTAAATCCCAGAGCTTCCCAAATTTGCTGCAGCCGAAGGAAAGGAGGGCCGTGGTGCCTGGCTGGCGTAGCTGGAGCACGTTGTTGGCTGGTGCGGAGCTCCACCAAAACGAGCGGCGTTCTGGCAGTTTGCAGCAGTTGAGAATCTGCCGCCACTTACACTTTTCTTTCTTTTTATCTCCTGGAGCTAGGAGAGATTAAATCTTAAGTGCAGATCCGTGCTGTTTGAACAGCCCGTTCCTTTAAGGAGAGGAATGACTCCTTCAGCGTGGGTCCTGATGTTGATAGAAACGGGGAGGAAAGCAGCCTGTTTTTTAAAATATTTGTAGGAAAGTCAGCGATTTAGCTGGAACAAGAGAGTTGTTATCCCTATCACACCCAAACCTTGGCTTGCAGATGAAGTCATTTTAATTTCACTCGCCACACAAGCTTTTGCTGAAACAGAAAAAGATGAGATTTGTTTGCAAATAAATCTGCGCGCAAACACTCACTGATCCTGCTGAAAAGCTGCAGAGATTTGTGTATCCAGCCCCCATTTACATAACCACTGGGAGCAGAAATCACCTCGCCCAGTTTTAAATATCACACTATTGGACATCTAAGCCTGAACTAGTTGCCCCTGGGTCCCTTTGTAGTCAATAAAAAGAAATTGTCATCTCCAGAGGGCCATTCATCTCGACTTAGATAGGCGTCTAAGATAGGTCAGATGAATGGCCTCTGGAGGTGCCTATTTCTCCTCGTTGTCTACCAAGACAGCCTGGGGCACTTATCTCAGACTTAAGACACCCAAGCTACAAATGGGTTCCTGTTGATCTCCATGCATATTTCCAGCATGTTCCACTGTCACGGAAAATGAGGTATTCCCGAGCACCTGCCCTCATCTGGGGCGGGATGTGTAGGGTGCTGAGGCTGGAAGGAGGAGAGGAAGGGAAAAAGAAGTCTGAGGGCTGAGCTTGCTGGTGCAGGGAGGGAAAAGGGAAAGGTGGGAGGCTTGGAAGAGGAGGAAGGGATGTGCTGGAGAGCTTGAGCTTGGGCGCTTTGAACCTGCTGTGTGTTTTGGCAGCCTCGTTTGGAGAGTTTGGCTCGTGGTGGTAGGGATGCAGCACGAAGCTGTGCTCCAGCTGCGCATCCTGGGTTCCAGGAGGGATGTACGGTGGTGACTCAGAGCCCTCAGCACTGGGACCCAGGGATTTCCCTCCAGGTCTTTGAATCTTGCCTCATCAACATGCTGCACTTGAACGTGAGCGAAAGCCTCGCATCCAAGAAAGCAGAAGATTACCTTTTCCTTCCTGTTCTATTTTAGCAACTGGGAACTGCGTTTCCTTCTCTCCTTCTTGCCTTTCTCCCCTTCAGCTACTGCCCTCAGATTGCATCAACCCCCCGTGGGTTGCAAAGGTAGAAACTGCAGGCCTTGAAGATCATCACGCAGCCCCGCTCAGGTGTGTGGATGCTGATTGCGATCATCTATTAGCGCTATCAGCATTCCCATCGCTTAGTTGAGCAGTCGTTGGCTCTCGGGGCTTGGAGCTGGAGCGCGATGAATGAACAAATTCCTGGGGCGGGAGCAGCCGGGGAGAGGTGGTCAGGGGGCAAGTGGCCACGGCCGGGGGGCTCACGAGTGCCTGGTGGGTCAGGGGTGGCAGCAAGAGCAGGGAACTGCGGGGAAGAAGAGAAAGACCTGAGATTGGGAAGAGAAAGAAAGCTTTGAAAAGCAGGTCGGGAGGAAGCCAGGAGGGGAGGGCAGGTTGCAGCACAGCAGAAATGCAGACAGGCTGGCGGAAAAAGGAGCAGACCTGGATTGGGGTTGAGTTGCAGGTGGTGAGAGGATAGAGATTTTGGAGTGGGGGGCAACGGCGTGCTCTGGTTGTGTCTGATAACGAAGACCTGCAGCTCAGCCTAACGAGAGCAACAAAGGCAGCTCAGTTTCCAACGCTGCTGCTGTTAACGTGCTGCAGATAAAATCTGCAGAGCAGTTTCTAGATAGCAGAGAACAGGGTGCCATGAAATGGTTCGAGTCGGCTCTAAAAGCATTCTGCCATCCGTGAGTAATTGTACCAAGAACACTCCCCCTGAGGATCTCAGAGCCCTGGTGATTCACCTGGGAATAGTACGAGCATGGCACGAGCTGAAGGACTGCCTGCTAGCTCGGGGTAGAGGCTTGCTTGGTTGAAAGCAAGCAAGTCAACGGGAGAGCTGGGTTTGCACTCCTGGGTTTGCACTCCTGCCTGCACAGCCTCCCCAAACTGCTTTCCAACTTCTTGCAAGAGCCACGAACTCCCGAAAAACACGATGTGTTGAAGCTTGATCAGATCACAGGGCATGGGCTACGCTTCATGGGGAACGTTATACTGGAAAAAAAATAAAATAAAATAAAAAAACAGGAGCAAAAGGCCCCCAGGGGCTTGTGGTGGTGGGATGTGAACAATTTCAGAGTATTTATCACAAATTCAATTGGGCTGGAAGAGAATGACTTAGGGGATGGGTTGCAAAGGGAAAGGGAAGGGGTTTCTTGGGGTTGCCTTTGCAACTAAAGAGGCTTCGTGGAATCCCTTAAAGCATTCATATCTGTGGAGCGCACAGCCTTTCCTCTGTGATGTTCTTGATGAATTTGGCAGGTGTGATGGGGGGGGGGGGGATGTTTATCATCAAAGGGGAATGAGTGAGGGCCTGTGCGGTACCTTCAGGCTGAAACCTGTCTGATTTTCCCCCTGTGCCTGCCAATCTCTTTTGGAATCAAGGAGACGCCTCTTGCGCACAACCCCACGGCACCCTCTGTTCCTTTAGATATCCCGTAATTACTTGGTACCACACAGGTTCCTAAAGATCCCTGGTTAACAGCCTCGGCCACCTGTTTGCTAGCCTCTCCCACAGTTAGCTCTTGCTTTATGCACGCTCCTGGCTCCCGGATTTCCCTGGAGATTTGCAATATCCTCCAGTTCACCCCCGCTGGAAGCTCCCTTTGTCGGTGAGCTCTCCCCCACTGGTGCTGCCTGCCCGGGTGTCTCCCAAGCAGAAAAACTCCAGCAAAGGCTGGTACCACCAAATGCTGCAAAAGCTGCCCTCATGTTTCCCTGGCTGCTTTCGCATCGACTCCACCTCCCCGCTCCTCTCCTTGCTCTGATACTAAAGTGTGCTGGGCAAGCAGTGCGTCTTTGGTTACGTGGTCATGAGTTGTGGGAGGTTTAGATGGATGCTCTCTGCCATTAATACTGAGACCTTTTTCTGTTTGTTTCGTTGTAGGAAGTGAGCAGAATGGGCTGGACTTTAACAGGCAGGTAAGATGCTCCCCGGATTCTCCGGCTTTCTTGAATTACAGTTCATTAACTGCTCATCTTGCTGAGTCCCAGGCAGCTACTGCTAGGAGATACAAACTCTTAGGTCACAAGCTGCTATTAAACAGGCCACAAAAGTCCTTCCTGATTCCCCTTGTGGGACAGCGTGGCAGATAAAACTTCTGGTTTCCAGGCCTTGCCATTTCATAGAAGTTCAGTTAATTATAGAGTTTCTTAAAGTCACCCTTTGCTTGAGGCTTTTGCTGGCTTTTTAATTTTTTTCTGATGCCATTTAGAAACAAAAGAGACCTCGGTTACACTGGCGAACGTGCAAATCCCGCCCCAAAGCTCCATGCATTTGCACCGTGTGTGACACTGGTGCTGAAAGCACTGCGGTATGCAAGTCTAGGAGCATGGGCTGACTCACAGGAGTATCAGCAAGGACTGCAGATGAGGTGGTTTGAGGTCTTGGAGTGCCTGGGTCAAGACCAGGCCTGCCTACAACGGCAGATTCCTCTTTGCAAGACGGTGGGGAAAGGGACAGCAGATAAATGCAAGCGTGTCTGATAGCAGCAGCCCTGGCTGCAGCACGTGAGGCTCTGGCGAGCTGTTGTCTTTGCTGTTAGATGTTATCTTCTGGCTTCATGCAGCTGAAAACAACCCCTGTCTCATGGAGTGCCTGAGACTTCCACACCTGGCTCTCTGAAATCCCTGAACCTCAAAGCAGAACTGCAAGGGGAGGCAGGTGACAGCCCTCCCCAGATCCCAAATCTGTGCAGAGACGTGAGAAAACGTGCCGAGTCCAGAGCCAAGGACTGCTGTGGCCGTCAGTGGGGCTGGGCTCAGAGCTCGCAAACAAAAAGAGGAGGTCTGGAGAGCAAAGGCACCCACCTGCTGCAGCGCCCTGGGGAGCTGGAGCGAGGAAAGCCAGCAGGGCTGCAGCTCCGCGGACAATTACTAGCGTTTGAAGCAGATGTTGGCACTCCTAGCAATCCAGCAGCCTGCCTGCTTCCAGCTTTGCCTTCCCCGAGTTCAAGGGTTGCGATCCTTTGCAAAGGCTTCCTGCTAGCAGCAGGTGGGCAGCTGATGCCTCTCCCGTGACTTCTCTGTCCTCCGAGCTTGTTTCGGTGGCTCTGGTCCGACAGATGTCAGCAAGCTGCTGTTTGTTTGTTTGGTTTGGCTGCTCCGGCTCTGGGTGGGTTGTAACTTCCTATCAAAGGTGTCTTAACACGTTCAGCCATCTTCCAGGTTTTTGGAAAACCCAGCTGAAAACAAAAAGTCTTGTGTCTCCAGCTCTGTGGATTGCAGAGCCCAAAGCACAGGCTTTCTACAAGCCAAGAGAAGAATCCAATCTGCTTATAACGAGTGATAAAAGAAAATTCCCTCAAGATAGAAATAAGCTCTGAAAGTACAAGATCGTTACATGTTGCAAACTTTTCCTATGGCAACACCACAAAGATGTTAGAACTGGATCCTGGGCTGAGGTTAATCGAGGAGACGTTAGTGATGGTGGTAAAGCAGCGCTGGTTCACACCCGCTGGTGATTGGACTCATTATCTTCAAGGTCCCTGTCCCTTGCATGCCACTGAATGAGAGCTGCTGGTAAAGGAGGCAGGTAGCCTCATAGTCACTAGGATTTGGGCCAGAGTCTGCTCGATTTGAACGTCCTGCCCCCAAAATGAGGTTGTGGTTGCATGGCACCACAAAGTCCCGTTCATTCGTGCCAGCACACCTGTGTCACCAAGCAGCAAACCAGATGGGGAACTGATGAAGGCTAAAAAAGCAAAAAGCTCCGAATAAGCTCATTTTGGTGGCGTTTTTTAGCTGCTTTATAAATCCAGGCTGTAGCAGTGTGGGTGAGTGGACGCAGCGGGTGCAGGACCTGCAGGCAGTGTGGCTCTCTGTCTCCCTCTCTTGGCCCTCTCCAGGGCGAGTTGAGCCATTCTTGGTATTATTTTAAACCAGACTGAGCCCAAACGCACACCGGTTGTACACTCACGTTTCGGGTTGACCTCAGCTATTGGTGAATTTATCTTCAATTCAGCAAATAGATGCCGAGCGATGAGAAAAAGGAAGAGGGGAGATACGGGAATATCAAAGTGTTTTCATGTAAAACCAGATGCCGAGCTCTTTCATTACGGGTGGAGGTTGGTGGGTTTTTAATTTTGGTTTGGGGTTTGGGTGTATTTTTTTTTTTTTTTTTTTTGTTACCTTGCAATTCAGGTTTTCAAACCGAAGCCAGAGCAGCATGGTTTGAAACCCAACTCCAAGCTGAACGCGAGAGCTGCCGAGCTCTCTTTGACTTTATTTGGAGTGCTGGGCGCTAATCACTTTGAAGATCATAAATCTCACATCGTTTAAGCCTCTCCCCCAGTCTTTGTAGATGGCCTACATTTCAGGTCTGTTTCCCTCCCCTGTTATGCTCCAGGCAGGAAGGGAAGGGTGGAGTGACCTGGTTAGACCCCTTACTTGCCTACCCGTTCCCTGCTGCGGCTGCTCTCACCCAGCGAACGGGGAGGAGGGAAACTCTTGCGGAGTTTGAGGTTTTCTCGCAGTTTGTGGGTCAGCCCTGTGCCTTATGAGAAAGCTGCCTTCTGATCCCTCAACCTATTTGGCAAATGTTCACTCCCCCCCCTCCCCGCTTAAACTCTCCTCCCACCTGGATGCAACAGTAATTTGTATGTGAATGAGAGGGGAAAGGGTGTGTATGGAAAAAAGAAGCATCTTCTGCCTTGCCTATCTGGTTTGGCTTTTTATTTAGGGAGTCTAATGCTTGTTGTTTCCTGTTTATATCAAGGGAAATGCAAAGAGAGCGTAATAAACTTTCACCTTCAGTGCTGGCAACCTGGATAGGGACATCTGCTTCTTAATGGGTTGGGATCGTGTCCAGAGTGTGTCAAGGAGAGGAGCGAGGAACTTGGCGGTGGTGGCTTCAGAGTCTTCAGACCGGGAAAGGTCCGGCTGAAAGTGTTGGAGTCAGAGCTTTTCTTCTGTCTTGTGGTGATCCTCACCAGGTGGTGACGGTCTGGTTTGTTTTATTTCCCCCCTTGCTAAACGCAGTGGTCACACTTTGGGGAAATACTGCACTGTTTGTTTTCTCTGTTGTTCTGCAGGGAGCTGTTCTGGAGAGCCGTGTAACTTGACCTTTCCCTGGAGTTATAACTCCATTGCCTTCTGCAATCTGCACAAGGAGTCAGGGCTGATGGTTTGGGGAAAAAACAGGTCTTGTGTGTATGGTGTGCGCGTTGGCACCCAGTGCCGTGCATCAACCCATAGCTAGGGAAGAACAGATTTAGGATCACTGGTTTCTTTTCCACCAGGGAAGTGATGTGTAGGATTGTGGCACTTGCTGGCCCTTGCGGCAACATGAGGACTGAAGGCTCACATCTCCTTCCAGAGGAGGGAACGAGATGTCCCCTCCAAGCCCCTCATGCTCTCAAGCACAGCGCTGAGCTACAGAGTGAAATAAAGCTGAAAGGTTGTGCCTCACCAGGGCAGGAAAGGATCTGCGTGTGCTCTGCGTCCAAATACGTCTTGCAGTTTCGTTCCAGCAGAAGGCTAACCCTCGCAGACAGGCTGTCATTTCATTAACGATAATGACAGGTTTGATATTTGCACCAATACAGAGGTGATCCTGCCGTGAGACTTCCCAATATTGCAGGCACTCATGTGCCTGAGTAGCCCAGGGCTCAGCATAGCTTGAATTTTCCTCTTGGTTCTTTATTACTTTATTTTCTTTGTTTGACACCCATTAGGGGATGTAATGTGGATACAGTCCTTTCCTACAGGCCTCCTAGAAATAGGATTTTGGGAAGGATTTACCTGAGAAAAGGAGGGAACTGGGAGATGTAGTGGTGGTGCAGGAGAGATCTTCAGAGCACAAAGGGAAGCGTCCAGAGTAAATTCAGGAGGCACGATACACGACTGAAGTGGGCTGGTATTTCACGTGCACATTAGCTCTATGCTTAAATTCCCACATCGGGTTGTACTCGGTGCCAGTTTGACTGTTCCTTATGATGGTAAGGGACAGATTTCACACCCCTTCTCTTCCAGTGACCAGTCAGCATCAAACAACTGAGCTGCTTAAGATTCCCAGTCAGAGGTACTCAAGCAGATTTTGGGGGGGGTCAGCTGAATGTGCCTGCTGGTATACCCCAAAAGAGCAGTGAGGAACTGGGCTGTTGGAAAAATTCTTCCCTTCCAAAAGGATCTTCCTCCCAGCCCAGGATCTGCTTCTCTAACCTCACCTCCCTGCCCTGTCCGTATCTGGCTGGGTCATTTTCTGATGGACCTTGAATTTCTGAGGTTTGGGGGGTTTCCAACAGGTTTTTAGAGGTAAGAGACTGAGTTGTCTCAGGCCTTCGCAGCTGATGACCTGTAGATTCGTGATGTGAGAAAGGAAAGCGGGCAAACTGCATCTGCGATGTGGAATCACAGGTGGCCCTTCCTCAGAGCCATTAACGCCCTGACCTTGCTGGGTATTTTCCGCCCACACGTCTGAAGGTTCTTTGCTAATGAATTTAGCATCCTCCAGAAGGTAGGGAGGTGTTTAACCCTGTCCTGCAGATGAGGCAGACAGAGGCTGACTCCCTGGCTTTTCCCAAAGATGCTGAGCACTGTGATTGCTGCCGAAATCAGTGGATGCTTTACGGGAGAGTTGCCTGTGGACATTGAGGCTTATTGTAATCCAGGGCCTTGCTCCCTGGCGGAGCTGGGATACGGACTCCGATTCTCTGATTCATAGTCTTGTGCTCAACCACAGACAAGTTCTTCCTCCCCTCCATCCTTTTGAAGGTGGAAAGAAGGGCCCAACTTGCTAGGTAGTTTGTTATTAATATCTGGGATGCAAAACTCCCTGCAGATTTAATTTTGCTCAATCAGGGCTTCCCTCCCCCCGGCGATCTCTCTCATAGTTTTTCATTCCACTTTGAGTTCCCACCTCCCCCCTAATCTCGTGTGTTCCCTATATGTCATTTCTGTTCCTGCTTGGCTCTTCCCTGTGGGTAGTTCAGGTTTCAGTCTGCCCTCCAGATTTCCATCCCAGTCCTGTTTTGCCCTCCTCTCAAGGGGAGGTTCACATCCTGCTTCCTTCTCCCCTCTGGGGATCAATTCAGATTTCACTCTCTCTTCTTCTCCGCATTGCCCCAGGGTGTCAGCCTAAGTCTTGCATCTGCTTTTCATCTCTTGAGCCTTCCCGAGTTGGAAGTGGGCCCAGCTGTCCATATCTGCCTTGACTGACACTGGATCTAAGCTGAGCGCTGCCTTGGCCTTTCCCTTTTGAAGTTCCCTTGCTCCGTCCTAGGGATAGACTGATTGCATAAATTTGTATGTGTGCTGGTTCTTCATTGAAATGCAGCCCTTTGGGAAAGCATCAGAGAAAGCCCTGGCTGGAGGGAAAGTCCTCTGTTTCTATATATGGCCCTGTTTTGCTTAGGACAGATATGTAGAGGAACCTCTTCTGCAGGCTAGTTTTGTTTTGGAGCCTTGCAGATGAGATTGCTGGGAACAAACTCCAAAACGTGCCGGTGACTCTCTTGCAAAGTTTGTAGGGGAGAAAAGAGAGAGAAGTAGGAGGAAAGGTTCTGAACCCCACACCCTCCGCTCCCAAGGGATGGATTGAAGTCACCAGATTTGTTTGCTTAGCCAATAACTGCTGACAACAGCCCAGCATCACTCCTGAGTTGGCAGGATTGTGCCTGGTTCTCAGATCCAGCCACAGCCCGTTCACAAACTCCTGCTTTCCTGCTCCAGGCTCCCAAAGAGCAACCTGTATTTAGAAGGTATTGCCCACACTTGTTGCCTTGGTCCACTGGCAATATATCTTGTGCTGCTGTTTCCAAGCTCTCTTAGAGTTGAAGCAGAGACACACTGGTCTTCTCTTTGTCCAAATTCCCTGCTCAGCTGGGCTATCGTCTTTTAGTGAATATTTTCTAAGCTTGCAGGCAACAAGCCCTGGTTTCATGGACTCAAAGGACCTATTGATTGTTTCCACAATAGAAACTGAGCTCAGGGCATGGATGTCACTGTCAAGGCGCTTTTTAGGTTGCTTGGCACCTTTTTAAGTGGTGAGCTGCATGAACTACCGTGCATGGTTATGACTCTCCTGCCTGCTGGAGAATGGCTCATCGGTAATAAGGAGAAGACTCCAAATTCTTGAAGGCCTTTCATCTGGTGAGCTCCAAGAATTCAATCAAAAGCCTGCACCACCCAGCAAGGGTGGGGCCCTGCACCCATTTTGCAGAAGGGCAAGTCATAGCATAAAAAGGTGAAGGTGATGGGGTTTCAAGCAAGGCCTCTAATTTTGGAAGCCTGACATCAGAGTGCACTTTCTCCTGGCCCAGAGGTGCTGATGTGCCAGCACTCCATGTGAAATCAGTGGGTGAGCCGGAGCTGCTCGGCCCCTTGGGAGGCAGATGCTGGGTTTTCTCTTGCAGGACACCCTCTCGCCTGCTTCCCCGGCACGTGGAGGATGCCAGAGCCCCCGAGCTGGGAGCAGAGAACCGGCTCCCTCTTCCCTCAACCTCCAGCCTCCTTCCTTCCACCCCAACCGAAAAATTATGCGATACTCTCCAGCGAAGTTGATCTTTCTCACTCTCCCTTTCTTTTTTAATTATATGACTTGTGTGCGCTTAATGCAATTCCTCTAGCTGCTCTCCTTGTGTCCCAGTTCCCCGGGGCGCAGCGGCGGGTGCCAAAACTCCCCCGAACCAATCAGAGAAACCTGCGGAGCTGGGATGGAGCCAGCCCCAGTCACGGGAGCCGGCTGGTTCCAAGTTCATTCCTTTTCCAATGTGGGATGGGGCGGAAAGCGAAGGCTCCCTGCGCCACGACTCCCGCGTCTCGCCCTGCCCTGCGCGCGGATGACTGAGCCGGGGACATCGGTGCTGTGCAGCAGGGAGGCAGTGCCAGGTATTTAGGTGGTTTCTGACTGGTTGGCAGCCAGAGGGCACAGAGAGTACAGGATCAGCACGGTCTGCTCCCCCCTAGGCAAGGGATTCACGGGAAAGGGGAAATTTTTCACGTAGGGAATTGGTTAAAGGTCTGGTTCTGGCCCCCGTAAAAGACCAAGAAGGCAATTTTGCTGCTGACTTCAACAGGAACATGACGAGGCTCCAGGGAACCTGTGTAAGCATGCAGGAGGGCATGGGAGAAGCAACGAAGCCTGGCATGTGTGAAATCGGATTGATAAGGAAAGGGGCAGGGATGCAGCCCAGGGTGGGAGCGGGGAAGATAAGCGCAAAGGTGTAGGCAGAGGTGGAGTTCTGGAGAGCTTTGGAAGTTGGGCAAGTGGAATCGGGAGATGCAGGAGCAGTGCTGCAATGCTCGGCGAGGCTGGGGCAGCAGCGATGGCAGCACCTCCGGGCTCAGGGCTGGGGAGGAGAGTCCTGGAGCGGAGCCGTAGGAGAAATCGCAGCCTTTATGGATAAAACAGTTTTCCATGTTCTGTTTGGAGGTTCTCACCATTCTGACCAAGAAAATGGCATCTTCCCCTCCCCCCCTTTTTTTTAAAATACTTCCAATTTGGCACATCCACAGGCCTTGGCAGGGAAGGCACCACATGCCTGAGTACCAACAGCAAGAGCGAAGATGCTCCAAGCTGTTGCTTTCCAGCATCCTTTTGCCAGCTCGGTGCTCTCCGGCCACAGGTCACCACTCCAAGCCCTCGCTGTGCTCCTGGGGCTCGTGCAGAGGCAGCACAGATGTGAGCACAGCCTCTTGGGTCAGGTGCTCACCCCACCTCTGCCTTCAGTTCTCCTTTCCCGTGCCTGGTGGCTGCTCTGGAAGCCTGCTGTGCTGCACGTGATCGTTTGGAGGCTTATCGCCTGGCGTGGAGCGGAGGGATGGCTTCTTTCTTTTTCCTCTTCTCTGCTTCAAAGCAGAAACGCTTGGGAAATGCTGCATCAGAAGGCTTGTGAACGCAAAGCCGAGCGTGGTTCTGTTTGTTTCCCTTTGTGAAGCGTGTAGCTCAGTTACACTTAGTTTTGATTTCCCACCCCCACTTTTACTACGGCTCTGGCACAGCCATTCACGTCCTGAGCTGCAGCTCAGAGGGTGAAGCGTATCAGATCAGACCTCAATTAACAGACTCAAACGCCTCAAAGCTCTGATGCAGGTGTGTTGAGGTTAGGGATTACATTCTAATTTTTCAGTGTGTTGCCATTACTGAGTTTTAGGATATTGTCTGCTAAGCATTCAGCGTGGGATTAATTCTGCTTTTGTCATGCTGACAGCTTCTGAAAATCCCACTCTTCAACGTGAAAGGATACCGAATTTTATAGGGCGAATATTGTCCTATTAACAGGAGGGCTTTCTGCTTTCTTCCTGAGTGTCTGTTAAGCCTCAGTGCATGTGCAGGATAGTACATGTGGAAATAGTAATTGCAAGCCCATTATTATTATTATTGCTATAATTCATTATTAGTGTGTGTTTTATTTTATGGTGCCCACGTGTGCAGGTAATTCACAGAAGTACACTTACGCCATTGGAAGGTGGGAAGGCTTAGCTGCAATAGCCTTGGATCCAGTTTTGATACCTGTTTCCATCGTAAGACTTCCTCCCTTCACTTCAGGCAACCCAGTTGTGTGAAATAATGCTTTGGGAGTGATTCAGCCCAGGAAGAAACGTGCTGCTCTCCTTCACTGAGGGGCAATCGGCTCCAAAGCCTCTGCGCAGCCGATCCTCTTCCCAACAGCCGGAGCCCTTTGCAGCTGCAGGGGGAGGGATGTGAGCAAGTCCAAGTCTTAAACAGTTGTGAATTGCTGACTCTCAGATAAGCCAGATACGAGGGCAGATAAATACCTGTTTCAAAGAGGTTGCCGTCTAAATAGAAACTGCACAACAAATCCGATTGTCTCCGGTTTTACAATGACGACCGCAGCTGCTGCTGGAGGAGGCTGGCGTGGCTTTCACTGCCTCTCTCGGGCAGGGTAGGGGCACCCCTTATCTGGGTTTGGGGAGAGCATCCCAGACGGGTGCAGAATCAGCCTGTCCCACCTTAGCACTGCTCTGCCATCCTCTTCACTAATGTCACCCGTGAAGTGCTCCCAGCCAGCAGCAGATGCTTGCTGGCCTGGGGACCACGGCTGGTTGCTTGGTGCTCGTTAGCTGAATTGCTAATTGATCCTGTAAGCACAGGAATGCCGTGAAGCATCCCAAGCCACCTTGGCAGCGGCGCTGGGTTACCCCAGGAGGCTGCAGCCTGAGCCCTGTGCAACGGATGGCATCCTGCTGTTGCCTCATCGGATCAGGTGTGGGTCAGTCCGTCCGCCTGTCTGTCTGTCTGTCGGAGGGGTACGGCCTTCCACACACTGAGATTGGAGCTGCTAACGTGAATCTTTCCAACTTCCTCGTGTAAGGCTGGCTTTTTACAGCTTTGCAATATGTCTGCAGGATGTTTTCATGAGCCGAACGTTTGCCAAAAGTTCACAGATCAGTTACAAAACAGATGTACTCTTTTTTTTCTTTTTTTTTTCCTCCCCTTCTTCCTACTGGTAAGGAAGAGTTTGTGCAGTAATTGCAGGCAGGTTGGGAGATGTTTTCTTCATAATTCTCCTTCTTATGAAATGTTTATGAAACACCTTCCACAAATCAGTTGCGCAAGCAAGCTGAAGAGCTTTGATCATTTTCCATCGCCCTCAATATGTTTCTTAGTTTGTTTTGCTTTTTGTTTTTGTTTTCAGGCTAGAGATAGGTAAGAACCAATCCATCATTGGCCGTGCCCAGCAGACGCGCTAGCCAACTAAGGAAGGGACTCCTTCCATCCAGTCACCCTTCCTGTGTTTTTCACAGGGATTGCTTGGGGGCAGCTGACCCTATTTTAAGGCTGTGAAAACATCCACTGGAGATTTGCAAGTGTGATTTCTCTCCCCAGCCCTCAGGAGCTCGGCGTGCGGGTGCCGCCACCTGCCGTTACCTGCTGCCCAGGGGCCCCAGCCCTGAGACTGCCCAGGTGCCTCCGAGCACTGCCTTTTTTCCCCCTCCTCTCTTCCAAGTTCGTTTTTTTTTCCTTCATAGCATTATTTTCCCAAACCCCATAGGATAGGAAGAAACTGAGGTTTATTCTCAATGCCTTCTTGTTCTTGCCCTGACCATGATGTAAAAGCAAAGGACTGGGGAGCCACAGCAAAACCTGTCCCTGATTTTAACCCAATCACTCTTTTTTTTCGTGCACAGTCATCTAGCACGGATCTCAGCAAACACCTACACGAGCTGATTTTGTTTCAACCTTCTTTGGTTCCTTAAGGAAAACTCTCACATTTGCAGAAAACAACAGCAAACGTGTGTCAGACGCACTGGGAAAGGAGAAAGGCAACTCCTCCCCTTGTTTTATTAGTTTGAAATTTACATTATTTTAAGGGAGTCTCATGATATTGAGTGGCCTCGCCCACAATGTGTGTGGTTTTTTGGGGTTTTTGGTTTGGTTTCTTTCTAACGTACGGTTGGTAACAGTGCCGGTTTAGCTGGGGAAAAAATGAAGGTGCAGGATTTGCATAAACCATCCCCAAAGTTTTGGATATGCCCCGAACTCTTGCTAATGAACAATTAGCCAGCTGCAGGCCTGGTGGGGAGAGGAAGAGGAGGGAGAAGTAAAATTGAGCCTAAAACCAATGAAAAAAGGTGCAGGGGAGAAGGATTTGTCAAGAACACCCAGGTTCCCGCCCACTGCGCAGGAGAGAGCCAGAGAATTCCAGGGCCGGGGGAAGGAGCAGTGGGAGATGTTGTTGTTTTTAAATGGGGAACCGGTCCTTTGCCAAACCCACCTCCCGTTCTCATATTGTGCGATGCCGGGATGCAGCTACACACCCCTTTCGGCCTGGAACGCTTCCAGATCATTCCGCTTGGCAGCTGTAAAAATTGATTTCAGTTTGGAAATGGCTTGCGCTTCTTCAACACTCCGCTGCTATCGGGATCGTAACCCAGGCGGGATCAAGTGCCTCGTCCTCTAACACGCGGATATCTTTTCTTTTTGGGACTGTTCAGCCTTGGATGACTGCATTGTACGAGGCAGACACGCATGAATTGCAAGCAGGAGTAGCATTTATTTATTTATTTTCACTTTTTGGCTCGGATTATATATACCTGTATTTTTTTTTTTTAATTTTTTTTTAAATGCACCTTCAGGAAAAGAAAGTGCATAAAACCATTTCCCTGCGGTGACTGGATGGCTCAAGGGTAACGGTGCATTCTCCCGAGCCCTTTGCCTAACATTTAGTAACTTAAACCCTATCCGCGTTGATAGTGATCAAGAAGCTCTTTCCATCTGATTTTTTCGCCAGGCTAAGCGGGATGATCATGCCGACCTGAAAGGTAGGAAAGAACTGGAATTCACAGCATGTATAAGCCTTGTTGCAAGGAGCTGGTCTTATTGCAAAACTAGTTTCGGCAGGATCCAGAGCTATAGTTTAATTGAAGGAGATGTTGTAACTCTCTTCCCTCTGCACAGCACCTTCCAAAACGCAGAGGTTAATGTTTATCGGGTCGGCTCCCTGTGATCGCACTTTCTCTTTCTCTTTGGGGCACGGAGGGGTTGTGTAGTTGTTTGCTTTACTCAAACTGAAATAAAAGATCCTTCAGCCAAGAAAACCCACATGGACCATTGTTTTTAACGGGGCATTTCTTGTCCCCCTCTGCTGGTAGAAGGCTGCACAAAACGCCGGCAAACACAACCCCGCTCAAATTCTGGGCGATGTTGGGCTTGGGGGTTAATTTATGAGAGATTGCAATGTTCAGTCCTAGCAGTAAGAGTGAATCTGAGATGCTGAGTCTGTGGACAAGGTTTTCAAGACCTTTCCTATCTGTTTTCATCCTGTTCTTTCCAGTTTGTGGGAACTGGAGCTTCTTCTTGCACTGGAAAGGCTTAAATTAGGAGGGGACTGCCGATGTGAGCCTTCTTGTAGGCATGTTCATGCTGGGGGAAAAACTTGAGCCTGTCTGGGAACTCTTTGAGTGCATCTTTTACTAGAGAAAATGTGTTATAAGAGATCTCTATGACTTTTCTCATGCGTCTGCACAGCATCTGCACACAGACGCTCCTCAACTTTCAGGAATTATTCTAAAAACTTCTAAGATCTCCCCAGCCAGGTTGCTTCCTCTGAAGCTTTGTCTGCCGAAAAAAATAATAAAATAAATAAAAAATTTAAAAAATATCAGCTAGTACAAAATGATGTAATTTTATTATTACTTTTAAATGTAGTAGCAATGTTAAAAATTAATACTGTGACTACCGTGTAAACCAAATGTAAGGATTCAGTTCTGGTCCCTGGGTAAATTCTTAAAAACCCATATAAGAATGTGGACTCAGAAATAATGGTTTCTGTAGACTGGAATCTTTCTTGAACATTAAAATAGGCAAAAATGACCACCGGACAAAGGGCTGACACCTGTGAAGTTTTTCATTTTTTTTCCTCAAAAAAAACTTCCTTTGTGGAAGCAAATTTTTTCCTTGCCAGATTTTTTTCCTCACCAGTACAGCAGGACTTCCCCATTTCTTGTTGCTTTCTCATAGTTCGCTGCATGTGGTGCCCAGGGTGGTGTATTTTCAAGTCTGGAAGGGTATACTGCTTTTTAAGGTCTTTTACTTCATGATCTTTCCTCTTCTTTTCCCTGGTATCACTCTCTGCTACCTGCACAACAATGTGTGAGGCCATCTACAGACACTCACTATCAGGTTATGAGTGGTGATCTATGAAGGGGAATTTCATCGTGTCTTCCTAACAACACCACAAAACATCTTAGGGTTTTGTCCGAGGAAAGCACTCGCATGTTTTAAAGCCTGTGAAGTGACTGGAAACTTTCTCAAGTGTTTTAATTAATGGAATTTAATTGAGCAAACTGCAAGCTTCCCCTTGGTTTAGCAGAGCAGGAAGATTATTCTCCTGTTATAATCGTAGAATCATTCGGGTTGGAAATGATCTCTAAGACCATCTAGTCCAACCTTTAACCTAGTACTGACATAAGAACACATAAACTGGAGAGCAGGAGTGGGGAACAACCCCTACCTTTCTGCAAAGCCAGAAAGGAGCAATAGGTCCTGATTTCTCCCCCTAATCTGAAAGCAATCCCTTCCCCGTCCCTTCCAGCCTCTCTAACTTCTAACCATCCCAGGCATCCCGTGGCCCATGTCTGTTCCCCAAGGCTACATCTGCTTTGCTCTTTTTTTTCAGATTAAAACCGAAGACCTCAGTGATTCCTTGCAGTCTACGATCCCCCCCAGGTCAGGACACCTTGTTCAGGGATCATCAATGATGCCTGGAAGTCAAATCGCAGGGGTAAGTGCCTTTGGGGCATCAGGGGCTGAGTTAACGAATCTCCAGGGGAAAGGCTGGTTTCAAGAGACACTTGCCAAATTAGATGCACCTTTTGGCAGTGACAAATGAAGACTTGAGGACATGATGGACAGTAAATTGGCAAAGTCTCCTCCCCAGCCTCTTTTTGCAGCAGCCAGGAGACCTGTGTAATGCCTTGCCAAAGGATGCAGAAAGTTTACATGGGTTCAAAGGCAGACTGGACACGTACTTGGAAGAGATTTCCTTTGAGGGTTTTCTAAGCAGGCAAAACCACACCATGCTCAGGAAATCCCTTTGAGCTGAAAATAATTGGAGACTGAGACAATACCAAGGGGAAGTGTTGGATATGCTTGTCCTGGTCTTCCTCTTTCCTGAATGCCTGGTTAATGTCGTTGCTGGAGATACAATCCCAGGTTAGATTAACTCCTAATCTTAGCCATCCTTGAATATGTTGGCTCCAACTGATTTACATCAGAGAATAAATTGATTACTTGAGTTTGTTTTTTTTTTTTTTTCCACTAAGGTAGAAAAATTGGAGTTTAACACTTAACAATTGTTAAATTCTAATAAAGTTAGATGCTGGAAGGCCACATGGCTGCTCAGTAATCTCTTCCCCCATTCTTTCATGGGGTAATCAGACCTCTTACATGACACAGCCTTGTTGAAGTTCCCCAAGACTTCATAAGAGTTCTTGGGAAGCTTAAAGAGCTCATCTTATAGAGCAATGAACTCCTTCAAGAACACACCTCTCAGGAAAGTTGGTTTTATTGCAGCATTTTTCTCTCTACCCCAAACAAATGCAAACTCTTATCCCTAATCCCTACAAAAGATGTGGGACCCCAGGGATGTGAAGGAGCTCTGGGATGCACTCCCTGCCTCTCAGTACCTGTTGCCTCCTCTGCTCGGTGCAGGGTGGGGAGTCCCCATGGCAAAGATCAGAAAATATTTTGGATCAGGTGGCTGTGTCCTTGCAGTGCATTTTCTGGTGGTGCAGAGAATTGGGCACTTGCTGGGCTTTGCTTCTTTCCCATCCCAGCACACGGCTGGTGGGGAAGTCAGCCTTCTGTGCCCAGCAGGCTCAGAGCTGGGAGATGGGACAGCCCACTGCACCTTTTCTGTATTATTTTAGGGAGTTCATTCTCTGAAAAGAAAATATCTGTAAGAAACTGAGATCCAAGGGCTTTTGTTGTTGCTTCTTAATAAGGAGATTTTGATTTCCAGTCCCTCAAAAATGTTGTTTTTCAAGCATTAACTTTTTCAGTTAAAAGTAGACATTCTCCCCGTGGATGTCTGTGTGCACAGCATTTTTCTTATAAAGCTGAAAAACTTCATATCCTTGAGTAGCTCTGGATCTGCAGCTCTCCTGTGCATGCATGTGATGTGTTGGCAGCTAAATGAAAAACGAGAAAGGGGTCAGGGACAGTGCAAAAGACCAGGGACGGGGGGAGATGATGCTGTGTGAAGAGCAGACGTCTCTGAGCGTTGCTGTTCCCTTTTCTTTTTCCCATAGGATATGAGCTCTCTTCATACCCTGCAGCAGCTGGTATTGCTCCCTGGTCACATGCAGTCAGTTCCCCAGTTTCTTCTCTCTCAGTCCCAGGCAGGGCAACAAGGTAAGAGCAACCAAAGCCGAAAGGGGCGTTGTAATATGTGGGCGCGTATCCAGGGAGAGCCTCCCTTCTCCTGACTCTTGCTTTCAAGCTGCCCTGTTCGATTTCCCCATCTTGACGGTGCCTGGCCCCTTCTGCTGCCAGCACCCACAGCTCCTGCATCCCACGAGTGCCCCCTTGCTCTGGTGGAAGGACAGTGCTGGCACCAGAGCAAAGAGGTCCAATCCAGCCAGGAACATCGTGGGGCTGGGAGCGAGCTCCAAAGTGGGGCTGCCACTGCTTGTTCCCAACCTTGCTCCAAGGCATGGGGCGGGAGAGGACAGGAGAGATAACTACTTCTGAATCAGCATCATGAAAGGACAGTGCTTATTTAACGCAGTGCTTAAGAAAGACCTCGTGTTTCTATTTTTATCCCCGATATTTTCATGGCATTTCTCTAGCCTCTGGGACACAGACATGCCATTGATGAAGCTTCATGCTGCCTGTGGACAAACACAGACGTCGATCCATAACCTGGCAGATGCAAAGGGACTTGGGTCCTTCACTCATTTTCAGCACAGAAGTCCCTCTATAGGAGCCCAAATTCAGCATTAGAACCATAACGTCTCTGCAGCTCAAATGCAATTGTACACATGCTCTGAAAGAGAAATATCACACTGTAGGCAATTGGGAAGCCTATTTCTCATTGACAGTACGTGCACTCTTCTCTCTGCCAAACGATGCTGAGCGATGCATCAAGAAACCGCTTGATGTATACTTAACAGTAGTCTAGAATTTAGTTTGTTTGAGCTGTCAGGGTTGGGATAATCTATTGCTCGCTGCCTGATTTAATTCCTGTATACAAAACGCACTATGCTGGAAAATAGCATTTTGCTTCCTTTTATAGAACTACAATTTCTTCTGTTTAGTGACTTCCTTTGGCAGCTGCAGCCCTTCCAACAGATGGCCACTTGTTTGGCCATGACCCCTTTTTGGTTCCAGACTTGCTGCAGACTGGGTACTCTGGCCCACAGCCAACTTTTTGAGCAAGATCTCTTCCATTTGAATGGACAATTGTCAAGTTTTAATGATCCTCCGCTGTGTGCGTGCACTGAAGGACCGAAAGTGAAGGCACAGCTGGGTTTTGTGGCACGAGTGGTTTGGTAGAGATGCAGGTGAAGCGCTCTTCATGCCGGTGAGGTGCGTGGAGTATTCCTGAAGCCATCCCTGGGGCCACCCCTCAGGAATATAGGAACATCTTCAACCCTTCCTGAGCTCTGACTGATGGATACATCCGTTCACGGATTTCACAGCCAAAGGGACTTGGTTGTGGGTTTAACCTTTCCAAGAGGCCACAAGTCTGGGTTTGATTTCAGTGTTTTAATGTTCTTTTTAAGCCAGATAAGTTCCCAGGCCTGATTCATTATGCGCTGATCTGATTCACTGTGCAGCCCTTCAGACAGCTCATGCTGGCACGCTTGGATGAGAGGGTGAGAGCTCAGTGCTGCAAAGGTGGAAACAGGCAGCCAGGGAGATGCTGGGAATACTCTCAGCCAAAATATTGCTGCTGAGGACTTCATCTCACGAAAACACAGCCTCCATCTCATCAGCTGTCAAACCGGTGATTCCTGAATCCAGTCCATAATTTTCATTTGAGCTAGAGCTTAGCTTTTGCAAAGGTGTTCAATCATGTTTTTAAAGACTCCAAATGACAGAGCATCCGCCATGTCCCTAGGCAAGCCATTCCAGTGATTAATTACCTTCACTGTTAAAAATGTGCACCTCATTACCAGCCTGCATTTGAAATTCAAAGTTGTTCCAGCATTAGAGAAGGCTTATTGAAACACCAATCTAAATAAATAAATGGGATCCTGCACATTCAGATCTAAATTAAAAAAGAAAAGACGGAGAGGGAGAGAAAGATATTTTGGAGATGATCTTTTTTCCATTTTCAGCAGAAGTCCATAAATGTCTATAGATTTCCCTATAATTGTCAGTTCCAATCAATTGAATATATTGCCTGTTTCAGGAAAGGTTATAAATCCTCTCTAAATTCTATAAGCTTCAACCACAACAGACTTGAAGAACCTAACTAAATTTATATGGAACTACATTGCTTTGGTCTCTACTAAATCCTTTAGGACATTCCCTGTAAGACATATGGGCTTGCGCTCAGCAGCTTGTCAACTGAACAATTACACAGTGTCCATAAATACTACTTTTTGTTAGTTTTATAGATTTCCCTTCTTTTTTTTTTTTCCTTTCATCATTTTGTGTCAGTGTATAAATTCCAAAAGAAATTCAATTTGTTTGAAATACAGTAGGGTAGAATAGAAAGGGTCAGATGGCTTTGAAATGACACTTCAAAATGAAATGCATAGTAGAGAGCAGATTGGGTAGGCTCATGAGATTAACTGTAGGATCAGGACATTTTTAACATGATAAAGTGCCTGAAAGTTGGAGTCAGCAAAGCTCATATTGGAAATAAGATGCACATTTTCAATAGTTACAGTGATTAAGTACTGGGAGAAATCACCGCTAAGGATGTGATAAATTCTCAGCTACTTGACATCTGAAATCAAAGTTAGATGTCTATATCAAACGTCTGTGTCCTAGTTCAACCTCACGCAGGGATCAATGGCTGAAATATTTTACCTCCATCATCACTCTAGAAATCTCTTTCAGGTTAAAAGGCCATGGAAAGAAAGAGAAATAAACCCTTGTCATTCTCATAACCCAGCTCAGAGCCATCCACACTTGCGATGGCCAAAATTCTCGTATTTTGAACAAGAACGAGCTGACGTTTTCCATTCAGAGCTTCTTGAGGCTGTGCAGGGCGATGCTCAGCTGCCTAGGTGCTGATGAAGGAGCTGATCTGATCAGATATCTCTTTCTCTCCCCAGCTTTGCAGCCAAACCTCCTCTCCTTCCCTCAGCAGCAGGGCAGCCTTCTCCTCTCCCAGCCAGGACCCAGCCTGGCATCACAGGTAACTCACCCACCCCGAGGAACTTAAAGCACTGCTTCACCAAAGGTGAATGGCAGTGAAAACCATGTGTTTTTTTCTGTCATTGTGACTCCCTGCATTTGTTGCTGCTGTTTTAACAGGCTGTGGGCCGTTCTGGGCTCCCTGGCTCATCAGTTGAACCTCACCTGGATGTACCCCAGCATTTGCAAGTGGCGAAGCACCTAACTCCGTCGGGAGCATCTGAGGAGCCCAGTGACCTGGAGGAGCTGGAGAAGTTTGCCAAGACTTTCAAACAGAGGCGAATCAAGTTAGGGTTCACACAGGTGAGTGGCCTCATCCGTAGGAACGTCGGTGTCACACGTGGTGGGTTGGGGGACTCTGTGGCAGAGGAGTGGATGGAGGGTGGGCTGGATTAGAAATAAATATCCCCTTCCAAACACAGAGAGACAAACCCTTCCTAGTATTTCAATACCACGACCTCATCCCAAACCTTCAATATACAAAGGCTCAGGAGCATGGGGAAGACTCTGGTGGGAGGAGAGGTCCTTTTCTGTGGAGGGTGGGCATGGACACTCGGTGACATCTCTTCTGGACAAGAGGTGGTGACAGCAGGGAGCTGTGAGTTTTGTGTTTTTTTTCTGACTTCATGTTATGATTTGGGTCTTCTCTGGCAGGGAGACGTTGGACTTGCCATGGGGAAGCTCTATGGCAATGATTTCAGCCAGACCACCATTTCCCGCTTCGAGGCTCTCAACCTAAGCTTTAAGAATATGTGCAAGCTCAAACCCCTGCTGGAGAAGTGGCTGAGTGACGCAGGTGGGTGACGTTAGATGCAGAAACACCGCTGATTTTGACCAGCACAGGCGAGGATCCATCCAGGAGCCTCCCACAAAAGCCAGAAAAATTTAAGACCTCTGACAACAGACTTCTCACTTCTGTTGATCACAGCCTAGACAGCAAAGCACATCTGCTTTTTTGCTTTAGCTGTGTGGGCTTCCCGTTGCCACTTGGTGTCTGGGGCAATCCTCTCCTGCAGCCTCTGTTGCATGGCCTGGGGCAAATCTCTGGGCTAGTCCGTCCTGTCCCTCCCTGGGCAAACTGGCAAGAGTAGGCAGGGAGTGCTGTGACAGAGATTAGCCCATCAGCCCGTGAGCAGTGCCTAGAAAAGGAGGATATCACTGTGAGGGGAATCCCCAGTGGCAGCAGTACGGGGCTGGTGTCCTCTGCTGGCTGCAAACCAGCGCAGGAGTGGCACTGGTCTCGTGTGCCCGTCAGGAGCTGCGTGTTTGACCAATTTACCACGTCAGGAGGTGTCTCAGCTACATGAGGCCTGACCCTGAGGAGGTAAATCAACATCCTTAACTGTGTGACGTTAAAACGTCAGAAAATCTGTGGTCCGCATCAGAGCATGATGGAAATTAAGATGGAAGAAGAAAAAACGGTGTTTTTATTAACATTTTTATCACTTATATTTCTTTATTGATTGATGGATCTGGAAGTGCTGAAGCAATTTTAAGAGGAATTATGCATAATGTAGGAGCACTTCACTTATTTAGGGAGGTGCTGTAGTCCCCAGAAAGGATCTGGGAATGCAAATAACCTGTGATCTTCTTCAGTATCTCTTTTCCCCTTTCTCCTTCCCCAGAATCTGCTCCTTTGGATTCTTCCATGAGCACTCCCAATTCCTACCCCTCAGTGAACGAGATGTTTGGACGGAAAAGGAAGAAGCGGACCAGCATTGAGACTAACATTCGCTCCACGCTGGAGAAAAGATTTCAAGATGTGAGGGGAAAATGTTCCAATGTGTTGTGAACTGTCCCTGGGTTTGCCATTTGCTAGGTCATAGTAGCAGCACTAAATAGTCAAAAATAAATAAATATATAAATTGTTTTGACAGCAGGTTAGAAAATGCTCAAAGGAGTTCAAGGGAAAAGTCAAAGCAAAGAAATTAGGCCCAATTATTTCCTTGGTGGATGTTTTGAAAGCAATTATGATTTCATCACCTGTTCTCTTGCACTAATCAGTGCCCTGGCCAAAGCTGACCTCCTACACCCACCTCTTGGCAATTGGGGTCACCCCTTGGCAATTGGGGTCAGCTGCTGGCCCCAGCACTGCAGAGAGGTGGGTGCCTGGCTGAGCAACTCCTGCAAGTGCAGCAAGGAGCAGAGCATCGCTCCTGAGGGTGCTGCTGAATCCTTTCAGAAGCAGAGCCTATCACCAGGACCGCATCACCCATTGAGAATATTTCCTCAGAACTGTTTTTGACCAGCCCTCGTTTATTCCTGTTTTCTCCCTCATATCTGATCATATCAAATTTTCCTCCTAAGACTGTTGATGAGAACAAAAGGCAGTCATTTTCAGATTGTTATGGGCAGCTCATTTTTTAGCTAGTTACGAAGCTCTCTTTGTAACAGGAAAACTGTCTTGGCATCTCCGTGCTGGGTATTATTTTTCCCTTGAAGTCTCCAACTCAGATCAAAAACCACAGAGCTAAATGCTGTCAAATGCACCAGAAAATAAGTGAGTCAGAAAAAAAAAAAGGATGGGTACAATTATTTCAGTTTATAAATGAGGGATGGAGAAGGACAAAGATGAAGTGGTTGGTGTGAGATGGTGCAGGCAGGTGTACAACCAGCACTCAGAGCTCGTGTGTCCTGTGTGGTGATAAGAAGACCACCAGTCATTAGCTTTCCCTCAAGCAATGATTTAGGGTGCTGTTAAGATCAAAGAGCTCGGTGCTTTATGCAATAGCAGGGCCAGGTACTGACTCATCCCCGCTGATTCCATGAGATCTGATGTTGAATCAGAGGCTCTTTCTGGTTCACAGAACATAATCTCTCACCCAAATGTTTACCCTTTGCCTTAGAAGCAAATATTCTCCCCTCTCCAGTTTACTTCCAACCCCACCCTCGTCCTCTGCCTTTCCAGCAGCAGAAGCAGGCAGTGATGCTGCAAGTTACAGACCTTCGAGGCTTTCTTTAACCTCCTGCCCTTTCTTAGCAGAACCCCAAGCCCAGTTCAGAGGAGATCTCCTTAATAGCAGAGCAGCTCTCCATGGAAAAGGAGGTGGTTCGGGTCTGGTTCTGCAATCGGCGCCAGAAGGAAAAACGGATCAGCTGCCCGATGCCGTCCCCCATCAAATCACCCATCTACAACTCCAGACTGGTGAGAGACTTTGGGCTAAGGAGCTGCATGTGCTGCTCATGGAAGGGAAAAGGGGATACAGAACTGCATTTATAGAACAACATTTTGCATTCTTTTAATGAAAACACTGGTAAGAAATCACAAGAAAAAAAATGCACGTTTCCCAGAAAGTATAAGTTGGTCTAACTGCAGGATAATTTATCCAAATAGGGGTGCTATCCCCAAAATTCTCACTCTAAGACTGGCAAACAAAGCCTTCCCAGAGTTAATGGAGGAGGAATTCAGCATTCCACGGAAATAGAATTACATCCAGTCATGTCAATTTGGTTGAGTCTGAAACCTGATAGTAATGACTTACTTCGCAGTGTGGTGTTTTCCATCTGTTTAGAAATGCAGAACGCACTTCAGCAGCGCTATTTGTCCTTCCCCCTCATTGTACATTCACATTTTGACAAGTGTATTTTCATTGCCAGGAAGGATGAGAGAAAGAAGCTGCTGTGAGAGTTAGTGAAAGCATGTCCCTGTAATCAGAGCGGCTGCTCTGGATAACAAGCTGCTATTGCATTTCTGCTACTTAATAGTTGTTTAGTTGCTTCCATGTAGAAAAGTGGCAGGAACCTCCCTACGGTGTTGTTGGTGCTGCAGCACATGTGAGTGGGAGGAAGAGTACACACGCACAAGCAACATTTTATCTTGAAATCTTCTGGGTTTTAGAATTATCCATTAGAAGGCAGAAAAACATCAGAAGAAGCTTGGTCACTTGTTGCACAACACGTTTGGGCTGCAGTCGCAAACACAAAGCGCTGCTTGCAAGCCGTGAATTTTGGAAGCAGCAGCTTTGGTGACTGGCTTCCCCGTGAGCGTGTCGCACAAAGTATGGCTTTGCTCATCAGTCTTGCCTGTAGTTAAAGTATCACGGCTGAACACCAGATGCCCCAGGCTCGCTTTGATTACAGCCACCAAATTAGTAATTGTCACATGAGGATTCTCACCCATCGAGAGCTCCTCAAAGGAAAAAGGATGATTTGTGCCCGAGACCAGAACGAGCCGGGGTGTTTCTGCATGAGAACATCCAGTCTGAAGCATCCAAAGGGCAGGGGCTCCTCCTGGCTGGAGCTCAGAGCTTTCAGGAAGCGCAGCAATTTCAGGCTTTTCCACAGCTGATCCATAAACGTAGAGCTGTGTGGGGAGTATCAGGCACACATCATACTCATCCTGGTTTCTTTGCCCGACCCTAGAGATGGGAACTGTGCTGGCAGAATAGAGCGTGAATAGAAGCATTGGTGGGAGGCTCAGATGTAGATAAGTCTGCCTGGGAGCCAGCACACTCCAAAGGGAGCACGAAGGAGTGGCGTGTTGTGGTCTGCACCGTCGGAGTGCCAGCTGCTGACTGTCTGCTTCTGTTCCTCCCCAGGTCTCTACCTCAGGGTCCTTGGGGCCCCTCTCTGTCAACCCGGTGCACAGCACCATGCCTGGGACAGGTAAGCCGTGACAAACTGTCTCCACCCTGTTCCTTCCCTCCTTCCTCTGCTCTTGCTCTCTTGCTGCTTGGCTTTCAGGCCACCTCTGCAGGCCCCTCTTGAACAGACCTTTGGTTTTGGGCAGGGAAATTAGCCTCATGTAGTGGGTGGATGGGGGATGAGAAGAGCTGAGTCTTTCTCTTGGCTGGGACAAAGACAAGGAAAGCATCCTGGGCATGGTAACACTCCCAGGATAATCCTAGCCAAATGTGACTGGGGTGGTGAGGTTTGGGAGCCAGGCACGCACCTGGAAGCCAACTAAGAGGGTGCTCAGGGGGCAGGTAACTGCATTTCTTCAGAGGAGCAGTGGCAGAGGTGTGGTTTGCTCCGACAGAAACCAGACAGAGCAGGGTGCAGGACGAACAGGACAGTGGAAGGGCTTGGGCTTGGGCTTTCCTTGGCAGGAGAAGGGGATCCCAGCCTCACTCTGCTCTCTCTGCCGTGCAGTAACATCATCGTGTTCCCCAGGGAACTCCAGCAGGCCCTCGTCCCCTGGCAGTGCACTCCATGCCAGCAGCCCCAGCACAGCCCAGAGCAACTCCAAAGCTGCAATGAACTCATCCGGCTTCAACTCTTCAGGGTAAGGCGGGGGGACGTGGCTCACTCTTTGGGTACTGGGGGGCTTGGGAGGAAAGCAGGGGGGCTTTAGAGAAGAGCATGCAGCCCAAAAACAAACAGTAAATCCAGTTTGCCTGAAATACTGTGCTGGTTAAAAAAGAAAAACAAAACAAAAACAAAAACAAAAAAGAAAAAATTGGATGGAAGCACCGTCCATAAGGACTGTCTTGAATTAATTCTGTGTGTGGAGGAAGCAGAGGAAGGCTTATTTTGCTGCTTCTGCTCTGATAAACTTCTCCACAGCCAGGTTTCTCTCCGGTAGTGCCAACCAGAGAGCTCTGCTGCAGCGTAATGATCCCACACTGGCAGATAAAACAAGAACAGCAATTTTCCTCTGCCCTGCCTTTAGATGCTACAAAAGGATTAAGCCGCACACAAGGGCTCAGAGCCCTTCTAGTTATTTCACTGACTGCTCCCCTGCTGCAGCCTGGGCTGCTGAGCTCTCTCTGTGCTTGTAGTTTCCGCGGCTCCTTGCACGTGGCACCAAGGCTGCTACGTTAGCAGGAAGGCAACCAAGAGCAGAGGGCATTACGTGTAGCTTCTGGGCTTTCTGAGTCACGGAGCATCCCGTGCCATGAATCAGACCTGCTCTCACCCAGAGGAAGTCCAGCAGCGTGTGAAATCCTGAGCTCCGTGCAAGCTGCTGCTTAGAAAGACGGGGGCTTTGCTCCGAGCTTCCTACGGGAAAAAGGATCGCTTGCTGGCTGCCAGGTCTAAAAAGGGTCACAAACAGAATAGGAATGATTGATATTTCAAGGGAAAAAGTTAACAGCATGCAATTGTAGCTCTTACTCCCTGTGTCGCAAACAGATCTTGGTACCGATGGAATCAGCCTACCTACCTCCACTGAGATGACTCCTCCATCGTGTGTAACAGGAGCTCTGACTTCTAGCTATGGACCAACTTCTCTAGGAACAATGCTTGGGGCAACATCTGGCGTTCCAGTGCCTTCAAACTGCTGCCAAATGAAGGTCTTGGTTAGGGGAGCCCAGAGCAGCAGAACTCTCCAGGGACTCAAACTGCAGCTGACCTTCCCCAAGGATTCTCACCACCACCAGTGACATTTTAGTACTCTGCCATGCATTCACTTCGAGAACGAGCCCTTGCTTAGCACTATTAGCATGAAACACTGCCCTCTGCTTGCAAATCTCTGCATTCACACTGGATTGCCTGGCAATCCCTGATCTGGAAGGATTTCTGTGTCAGGACCCTCTTTTTTTCCCCCCTCACTCATTTCAGAGCTTCCCACAAGAAGGGTCTGCCATGCTGTTACTATCACGCACACGTACCATAACCCCCAAACTGAGCCGAGGTTACCCAGTTCATTTCACCAGAGACCCGTATCTAGACGTGAGCCTTGGTTTTCAATAGACTTCCAAGGTCAATGGCACTGTGCTTTATCCACCACCAAACCTGCTTTGCTTTGAGCCCTTCTGCCCTGTTTCTAAAGTTTGTTTCCTTTTCCTTTTTTTTTTTTTTCTTTTTTTTTTTTTTAAAGTATTTTAGAGCTTTTTTTTTTTTTCCTTTAAAAAAAATTGCCTCCTTTTGCAAAATCTGTGTCCAGGTCTTGTTATTGCTCACAGCTGGCCTCGCTGGAGGATGTCACTGTAGGAAAACACTGGGTGCACTTCTGATCCAACTGAACACAACAGCGGCTTGTGTTGGTTTGATGGGACGAGGATTAGTCTTGGCCGCCCCTTCTTCTTTCTTTTATTCATCCTTTGGGCTTTATCTGGTACCAAACGAAAACAACCTCTCCGGAGCAGAGGGGTGTGTGTGTTGTGGTTTGTCGTGAATTATAAGTGATGTAGCCGGCCTGATCCCTGCAGCGTGCCCTTCGTTCCTGGGGGACAGGTTGTACTGCTCAGGTGTGAATCTCGAGGATTTTGTGTGCAAGGTTTCTTAATATCATGAGACGCCAAAGCGTAGGAAGATTCAACTGTCACAGCATATTGCCAGGGAAATCGTGGTTACTTGCAACTCGCCTCTTAAGAAGAGGCAGATATTTAATTTTGTAAAAGCAGACTTGAGTAATACAAATTCCTGGTCAGGTTGTCAATGGGTACAGGTAATTAATTCAGTGAAACTAGAGTAAATGAGCATTTGGTTCAGAGGTTGTAAATAGACATTTTTGAGTAGTAGTCTTTTTTTTTTCCAATTACTTTTTTTTTTTTTTTAGGCAAATGTGAGCTTTTTTTTTTTTTTTTTTTTTTAATAGTAAAATTTATCCTTTGTTACTTCTTTTGGGGAAAAATGTATTTGATTTGGTTGTTTCTTATCCTACTCCTTCAGTGCTGTGTGATGACACTATTGCCATAGTGGGTCTGTGGACCTTAAGAGTTTCTCAGTTACCTTTACACAAAGTGTTGAGTCCTACAAGCACATTGTACGTGGAACTGCATTTGTCACTTCAAGTGTGGTATGGTATAGAAGCAGACACTGATAACAATGAGAAAGGATTGAAAAAGATTAAGGTAACATCTCTTGAAAAATAGAATTTGAGAAATATTTCCTTTTTAAATATTAAATCACTTTTTAAAAATGTTCTGACATCAGCAAAAGCAACAGCAACAAAGAACGGAGAAACTGTATTTCTGTTTCCTGCATTCCCCACATCACCCATTTACCTCTAACTAAAACATTTTCGTCATACCATTTTTTTTTAGTGGAAACATTAAAATTAAATGAAACTTTCTATTTTTTGCAACAAAATCTGTTGTGGTTTAAAAAGCATTTTCTGGTGGGAAAGCAAGAAATGTAGGTGGGAAGTATTCATCTAACTAATTGCTATGGCCCTTCTCTCTGCCATTAATTAAATGCTCTTATTATATGCTTGGAGGGTTGATTTCAAGCCTTGTTCTCTATTGCTTTCCAACTTTATTTAGAGATGGGAAACAAATTATTTGAGTATAATTATTCTACAGGCTTTGACAGGTTTGGTACAGCTGTGAGGGTGGGTTTTTGTGGCATGTTGTTTAGGGTTCCCATTGCCCCCTATAGCAGGGACTCTTACCAGACCAGTATTGTGCAACTGGAGTAGGAATTATTCGTGATAAGAATTAAAAAGATAGCTTTTTGCACTGTGTGCCTTAAGCACGGGATTTTTGGTTGGGGGTCAGGGGGAGAAATGAATCATGACATGATCCTTCAGCAGTATCTCCAGGTGGCTGGGGCTTGGAGGAGCGATGCTGCGCATCCCGAGCATGAGGTGTGGGTAAGTGGGAAACTGGTGATCCCCCTGGAGAAGCCGCCTCTGCTCTGAGGCCTTGCATAGAAACACCTCCCTCTGCACTGAGGATCCTGCACATTAGGGTGAAACAATCGGGCTGGGGGGTTCATGCCAGCCTGAGAAGTGATTAGCACGTGGCTGCACCGAGCGTGCCACCAGGCTATGAATAAAGTCAGCAGGGGTTGGGTTCTGAGAAGGGCTGAAAAAGAGCTGTGGCTGTCACCTGCTCTGGCACTAAACACACCCCTAAGAAGATCCCGGAGTCAGCAATAATTTTCTGATCCTTATTCAAAGCGAGCTCCATACGACAAAAGTGCTCAGGTAGCACGAAGGGGCCTTGCTGTGGCCTCTCCCTGCTAAGGTGCAGAGTTCTTGTAGCTAAAGCTCTGCTGCATACTGGAAACGTGCATCACGCTGCTAAGACAATGACTCTAATATTTACAAAAATTCTGGCAATTACAAATATGTAAAGGCTAGCATAAGGGAAGAATGAATTTAAACCTGATTCTGTGCTTTCAGGCCACCTTTCTTAGCTTACAGCCTATTCACTCACTTCCTGCGTGACCTTGGACAAACCACTTAATCCCCATTAGGCGATGACAATCCTCTCCTCCTCCCAGTCCTCAATTTGCGCAAAACAGCACAGGTCACCACTGACGAACATCACAGCAGATTCTGCTGCCGTCAGAGGAGACATTTATTATACTAAGAGGAAAAACTCAGGTTTCAAGCTTATTTGTACTGTGAAAAATGTCCGGTTATTTTGTAGATTATACACGATTAATTAAAAGCTCGTAAGTGGCTATTTTGATTACCTTCATAACCCTAGCCTGAAAAATTTAAACAGCGTAGCTGGTAGCTGAGCTGTTGATTTCAGAGGCAGCTGAGAGCCTGCTTAAGCCCTTGGTGAAGGGTCCCAGAGGTTTATGAGCCTCTTTGCCAAAAAACAAAGAAAGAAACAAAAAAAAAAGAGAGAAGCAAAAGGCAATTTACCGTTTGCAATCATGTATTTATGAGTTTCTGTACATGTATGCGTTTTAATAATATAGACAAGATGCATCAGTATCAAAATCCAGCTGTTAACTAATATTTCATTTTCAGAAATTCCCCTACATAATTTGCTCCCACAAAAGCAGCATTAAGTAAATTTTCAAATAGGAATCCTGAAAGCTGGGGAGGGGAATTACAAAGTTCTTGGGTAGCGGCACCTGCACATTAGTGTTGCAGCTGAGATCAAAGCCGTGCTGTGCCAGGTGTTGTGCAAACACAACAGGAGAGCTGATATCCGCTGGAAGGTTTGCCGACACAATAAAGTGGCTCTCAGGTTTATTGATAAACCAGTCCTGAATGGGAAAACAAACCTAGCAGCTTATCTCTTTCAGAAAAAGCTAGGGTTGGAAGGGAAAGGTTTTCATTCCCCTGTCTTCTAGGAATAGCTCCAATCTCTCAGGAGCAGCTAAGGGATTAAAAAATACACAGGGCAGGAAATTCCAGCTTTCCAAGACCAAGAGTCACCTCCCACAGCCATAAATAAACAACGCAGGGAACAATTGCTCACAAGCAGAGGTGCCTCATGGTGGCTTCAAGAACTGACACCATCTCCTGGATCTGATCTGCTGCCAAAGCAGCCCTGGTGCCTGACAGCAGTCTCTGCACCCCGTCCCTGCCTGTCTCTTTGAGGAGAGTTCCTCCACGTTAGGACTCAAGCATCAGTGATGGGACCCCTGTAGTAAATGAAGAGTCGGTTGTCAGCTGTCCCCCATCTCTATTCCTTCTGAGAATGAGGGGTGCAACCCCCTTCATCTTTTATCTGTTGTCTGGTCACTCGTAAGCTTGATGGAGAAATGAGCCAGATTCCCCTTCACATAAAAGTCAGGGCGAGGACACGGCATGCTCTTGGAAGTTTGGCTCCTGATCTTCTCAGCCATAGGCAGCTAAATCAGAATCCTCAGAATACGACATGAACAAGTTCTCCTGATTTTCCTCTCTGCTGCCAGATGTGTGCAAGGGGCAGGGGGTGCGATATCAGGATCCAGAGGTTGTGTCCTTCCTGGTACACCCACGCTGTTTGGCTGTGCCCGAGTTCAAGCAAGATTGGGAAGGGTTGGAAATGGAATAATTTGCTGTTGGTATTTCTACTCATCCTCTGCTTTTCCTCCTCTGCTTTTCACCTGTGAGAAGAGTGAGAGCAAGCAGGGAGAGCAGGGCTCAGTCTTTGCCCTTTCCAGTTTTCCCCGTGACCTGAAGGGTGTCTTTGAGCGTTTTCTAAGTGTCTAAATGCTCCCTTCAGGTGCCCTCATCATCCCTGATGCTCACAGCCTTGGGGCTTACCTTCCTGGTAGTGTAGAGCCTAACCCTAACCCTCCTACACAATGCCATCAGAAGCTGGGCTTAAATTCAGGCTCACTTTTATAGATCTGGGTAGCTTGAGCCTGCAGGGCTAGAGCTGCAGTGAGATTCCCCCCCCCCCCAAAAAAAAAAGCACCCTTAGGTGAGGACCTAAAGCTCTCTGTGATTGCTTCCACTCCCTGCGCGGAGCTCTGTGGGAAGGTTTGGGGTTGCTGGGGGCACCGAGTTTCCTTAAGGCAGATTTTTCAGTGACTTGAATAAACAGAAACAGCGTGGCGCTGACTCCAAGCTCATCACAAGGACATGGAGTAAGTGCAGCCCTTCATGGTACAACCCCCTGCCCTCATCGTTTGCCCCATCATTTGCCCCATCGCTCGCCCCATTCCCCGCATCCTGCCTCTCCCTCTCCCCTCTCCTCCTCTTCCTCCTCCCTCCCTGCAGTCACCTCCACCAAACCACGCAGGAAACTTCAACAGGGACTCCAGAACACTTTAAAAAAAAAAAAAAAAAAAAGACAAAAGCACCTCCCCTGCTTGCCTGAGCACCTTTGTTCCGTGCTTTCTTCCCCTCCACTAGGACGCAAAGCTGCCAGCCCGGAGCTCGGGACTCTTGCGGTGAGGAGGCTGGAAGGAAAAACCCCAAAAACCTCTCCCGATTTACTCCCGCGACCCTTTTCCCCCCCCCCGGGGCAGGAGGTGCCGGCCGGGGGCGGGGAGCAGGGAGGGACGGGGGGAGGATAAAAACCTCTCGGGGAGCCCCAGCGCCGCCTCCCCGGGCGCTCCCGGAGCCCGCAGCCGGTCCCTAGTGGCCCTGAGCTCGGTAAGGAGCCGGAGGGGGCTGCTCCAGACCCTAGGGGGTCCCTTCCCTGGAGGGTTCCAGCCGTGCCCGAGCAGGGCAGGGAGCTGTGGGATGTTTTGGGGCTGTGGGGATTTGTTTGTTCCCACTGGTGTTAGGGCTGTGGGAAGGAGGAAGGGTGTGCAGGAGAATGGTGCTAAAGAGGGTCCAGCTCTGTTCTGCAGGGTGCTGTGCTCATGGCAAGGGTGGGAAGCATATCTGGGACTTTTTTGGTTGTTTGCATGTGGCTTTTTTTTTTTTTTCCCTTTTCTTTTTTTTTTTCCTTCCTTCCTGTTTTTTTTCACATGAGTAATCAGGGCCAGGTGATCACCCCTTGGTGACGGAGCTGCTGTGCTCACAACTCCCTCTCTCTGCCTTCAGCAGGATGGTGTCCATCGTTCTCGAGGTGGCGTGCAGCCTGCTGGCCTGGCTGTCCCTGTATGCCGCCTGCTGCCACTGGCACAGGCACCGCTCCTGCGAGTGGAGCTGCCGCTTGGTCACCCTGCTGCATGGCGTGGCTGTCACCTGCCTCTCGGGCTACGTGGCTCTCCTGGATGGCCCCTGGCCTCTAACCCATGCAGGTATGTTTGGAGTCTTGCCCTGACACACATCCTTGTCATCTGCTGGCGACACGACTCCTCTGGTTCTGTGCAAGTGGAGTGGGGATCCGGCTGATTTTGCTGCCTGTTCTTCTGTTTGTATGTTTGTGGGGCATGGCAAGACTTTGTTCAACTCCCCTGCTTGTTCTCCAGCTCCTAACACTTCTTATTTTTAATCTTGCTGTTGTTCTTTTCATGTACTTACTGAAGACTTTCAGGCTGAATTTATGGTGTTATTACTGCTAGGTGTGGCAATGTGGAGAACAGACTAAACGCTGTTCGCATCTTGAAGGGTATAATAACTCCTGGCACTTGACTGTGGGTTTGTTCTTTTCTATCGTTAAATCTCACACAGCTCTGCTGGTGGGGTCGGGCTCTCCCACCCTGCTTTCTGAAAGGGTGGAGAGAAAAGGAGAAGCCAAGCGTGGCAGGATGGGATGACCTGCCTGGGTTTTCTGGGCAGGCTGAAGTCTGAAGGGAGAGCAGAGCCAGGTGTCCTGGTTCATGTCCTGTAGGATAACCAGGGAAAGCAAGGAGGAAAGAGGCATGCTGGCCACCTGTTTGCTATGTGTTTTAGAAGTCTGTCTTATTTAAGACCCCAGGCTTATGCACGTCTTTCATTTCAGGTTCACCAAACACACCTCTCCAGATCCACGTGCTGGCCCTGACCTTGGGTTACTTCATCTTTGACCTGGGCTGGTGCCTGTATTTCCAGACGGAGGGGGACCTCATGCTGCTCCACCACACGCTGAGCATCTGTGGCATGATCATGGTGCTGGGGCTCGGCAAGTCTGCCACGGAAGTCAATGCAGTTGTTTTTGTTAGTGAGATCACCAACCCTCTGCTGCAGGCCCGCTGGTTTCTGAGGGAAATGGGCCGCTACCACACCTTGCTGGGCGAGGTGGTGGATTTCTTCTTCGTGCTCCTCTTCCTCGTGCTGCGCATCGCGGGGGGAGCGCTGATCATGTACGCGATGCTGGCGTCCCCTCAGCCCAGCTGGCTCCTCAAGGCCGGGGGCCTGGCCATGTACCTCGTATCTCTGGGGTTCCTGGTTGAGATCTGCCACTTCGTGAGGAGGAAAATGTTGAAGAAATTCCCCTCCTGGACAAGCCTGAGGAGTGTGAATGCACCTGTGAAAACGAACGGGCACCTGACAGCTCATTAATGGTGGTTGTGGAAGGGGCCCTTGGGATGGCTCCTGAAGCCCATTTTGGTGATGAGAACTCCTGAAAGTGGCACAGAATTGGCTTTCTGGTGCCAGCAGCTTTCCGCCACCCACAGAGAAGATGAATCGGGTGTGCAGAAAAACTGTTAGAAAGGAGATTTAAGTGTAAGTGTGAGGAATTGAGCATGTCTGCTGCCTTCTCCAGCAGCGGTGCAGCCTCTAGCAGGGCACTAATGCTGGGCCTGACCGGCCTGCAGCTACGGTGTAGGGCCAGAAAGTCTAATCAGGAAAATCCCATCCCCGTGCTGGTGTAACCAGGTAGTGGGGTGACCTAGCCAAGACTTAGCTCAGCCTCACTCTTACCTAATCCAGAAACTGGGCAAAACATTTGACCAAGAACTTGGATGAAAGTTTGAGAATCAGAGTACTCATAGGGGTACAGTGGAGTTGTCCTTTGTGTGAAGTGATGGAACTTGAGGGTGAGGCAATGTTTTACCTCATTGTTTATAATGATACATTTCTTTTTATTTAGATGCTTGCATTCAAGCAGATATTGATCTCAGAGCACTGTGACCTCCCTGAGTTTGACTCTGGCGCTTAAAAGGCCCTGTTCCTTGCAAACAGGAATCAAGAACTGGACTTGTGCTGATAAACTCCATAAGCAGGTGTTTACCTAGCCTTGGATTATTGTTTTTCTTTAAGTAGGCACTTTTTGTGTGAGAGACGATAGATCTGAGCCCTCTCTGGCTGCTCTCTGTTCTGGGACTGACTTATTACACACCAATTAAGCTGAATGCTAGGCCAACAAGAATCCAGCGCGTGCCCATGTTGTCAGTGGTGACAGGGACATTTAGGCAGATCTCAGTGTAATGTCTGCTCCATACCAGCAGGTCTCAGAGTATGGACCAGTTCTATTGTTGTCTTTACCTCTCAGAATTGTGTTCTGACTTTCCCCTGGGGTTTTAATGTGAATTTCCCTTGTTCTGAGGCTGCAGTTTGGATCCCTCCGCTTCCCATAAAAGCCTTGCTTACAGCTGGGAAACAAATGGCCTCGAGTTCCCCTCAGGCTCAGCGAGGCTGGTTGCCTTTCCTTCCCTCCTGCTTTTGAAGACTTCACTGAGAAGAGCATCTTTATAGACCTAGGGAGCCCTGAGGCTGCTTGTGTGGCACTTTCTCCCCCTGCTGCAGAGTCACAGGAGGGGAAAGGTGGCGGTGCTGCTGTGGTGGGGTGGTCCCACCAGCTCCATGCCTCCTGCCCTGCCTGGTGCTGATACCTGTCTCGGCTGGGGGCTGCAGGAAGGTGTCTGGAGAGATTAAATGGCATGAGGTAACTTTAGAGGTGCCCCCTGAACGCGTTGCAGTTGTGAATCCAGGCGAGGAAGTGGATTAACATGGTCAGAAAGGCAGGAGGCTTGCAATCCTGATGGGTCTCCAGTGTGGCTTTGGGGGCCTGGCCTGGGGAGGTGGCAGCTCTTGGAGTCACTGTGCTCTTGTGAAAACTCCCCTGAGTGATAATAATTCCAATAAAGTCATGTTCTCTTTTTAAAAAGAAACAATTGCTGTAATTTTCTTTTGTTTTGCGTCTTAAGGAGGGCAACTGAAGCTTTTCCTGAGCAAAGCAGGCTTGAGGGAAAGCTAAGCATGCCAAGGCCAGTAGTCACAGGCAAAGCTCTGGCTTGTGCCCTTCTGTGCAGCTTGGGAAGAAGAGAGCTGGTGGGCAAACAAGCCTGGGCAGAGCCATGGGCTCTGGCTCGAGGTCTGGAGGATGAATGAGGGTCAGCTGAAGCTCACAGTTGTGACTAATGAACCCATAACCTGCCTTGCCAATGAGTCAGGCAGTGCTTGCTCTTGATGGGCATGGGTCATGGAGCTCCTGTTAAGTTCTGGCTGTGGCCTACTTCCCAGGCTGCCTCCTCTCTGCAGCACCACTGCCTTTGCTGCTGTATATTCCCAGTTCATTTTTGGACAAATAGTTTCCAAGTGAAGGTAAGCTAATAAATCCTGTGACCCTCTTGGTGCTATAAGCTCTTGTTAGAATAGGTACAGAAAGAAAAGGAAGAACTGAATGATGAGCAAGGGTGTAGCTATACTATAATGGGCAGTAGTGTGCAAATAACTGTTAGGAGAGATTCCTGTCCTGAGCTGTTTTGCTGAATGCTATTCATCTGCAGGCAAAGTAAGCCAGTGGAACTCAGCCTGCCTATTGAAACAGCTGACTCTGCACAAAGCAAACAAGAAAATTAGCGTAGAAACTGCACCTAATTTCTGGTACAGTCCACGGGGAGGTGAGTTAGCTTGCCACCTTGTATCTCACTGTATGCAAATGTCTCACATCATATGATCTTAAAAATGTAAAATAAAAACACAGAAAACCCCTCCTCTAATACCACCTCTGGCAGTAAATAATCCTTGCCTTCTTGAGACTCTGTTCTTTTGTGACCGTCTCTGCTGTTCTTCCTGCCTGCTCAGTTTCTGTGCCGTGAGTCAACATTAGTCCTGTAGCTTTCTGTGTACCCGTGCTGTTCTTTATCCTAAACTGAACGTCAGAACAGCTCTGTCTCATTTGTCATTGAGGCTATTAGGGCTGGCCTGGTGCCTGGTCCAACAGAGGTGGAGGAAAGCAAGATGAGACCTAAGATTTGTCAGGGAAACAAGTGTGCTATTAATGCTAGTAAGGATGTCGTGTTGAAATAGCAGAAGGATGAGCGTCTCGTAGCAATAGGAATTGTGCCTGGCTTGAACTGGAAAGGTGAGATAGGGAGATACCCAGCTGAAAACAGGATGGTTACAAGTGTCATGAGAGGCTGACATGACACTCCCACCATTTGTATTTCAAAAGGTAAAACCCGACAGGATGAAAATACATACTAATCCAGGGTGTGAGAGATTGCTTTGATTGAAACTTAAGAAAGAAATAAGTCTGCTGGTCGGAGGAAGATTTTTTTGTGAGCTACTTGAAGCACCCTGTTTTGCTGCTCTGTTGGGGGGGTGGGGGAAGGTGGAAAATAGGTGTGTTTGTGCCGAATGCTTGCAGTGAGAAGAAATCACCAGGCTTTGCAACTGCTGCATAAGCACAGGCTGGGAGGGTAGGCTTAGGGCAGGGGTGTGTGCTTTCCCAGCCTGCTGAAGCTGCACGCTCTGTGCTGTGCTGGTGACGAACCCCGTGGGGTACGCTGCCTTCACGCTGCTGCGGTTCGGCAACTCCCGCAGGAGAGCCGGCTCGCGTCCCCTCCCGCCTGGATGCGAGCAAGACGCGGCCGTGGCCGTGCCTGTTACCTTTGGGACGCGAGATGAGTGATGCCGTGGCTGCGTGGGGCTCATCTCCCATGCCCGCAGGCCACAGGGATGCTCCGTGCGTGCCTTGTGGCTGCCTCGCTCTGTGAGCAACACCCTGCTGACCACCAAAACCAAGGCCTGAGAGGACCGGGGGGGGGCACAGCCCTGACCCCAATCATCCCTTCCTGGGGCTGAGGGTCTGGGGGCGAGCACAGGGCCCCTTCCCCAGGGCCAGCCGCCGTCCCTCCGCCCCGCCAGCGGGCGCCCCTCGGCCGCCGCCGCCGCTTTCTCTTCCCAGGCACGGAGCGTGGCCCAGCAGCCGCGGCGGCGGCCGAGCCGCTTCCCGCAGGTGGGTTCGTGGGGAGGCCCCTGTAGGGCTGGGGGGACCCCCAAGGGCCCTCCACCACCCCGGCCCTACAGCCCCGGCCTTGCTTGGCTCCGGCAGCCGGCTCCGGGTGCAGCCAGGCTGGGGAGAGCCGAGGCGAGGCCCGCAGCGGGGCCTCCGGGGGCTGGAGGGGATGGGGCCTGTGCACGGTTGTGGGGTGATGTTGGGGTGTTTTTTCCCTTTTTGTAGAAAAAGGAGGAGATGATACTTTTCTGGAGATGTCCGTCAGGGGTTGAAGCTCTTTTGGGGTGAGCAGGGCTGGGATTTGAGGCGTGTTGGATTGTTCTGCTTTTATTCGTAGCTCCAGTGCTGCTGATAATGCAAACACTGCTGCTCCTTCTAAAGGGGTGATATGGATAATAATATAATTACTGCCTGTTTTAAAGGGTTTTGCCCTTTTCAGTGTGCAGTGAGAGGCAGAATTGACAGATAAAATATATATTGTACATGCTAATGACAGGCATTGAGCTTTGATGTGTAATTGAAAGAAAGCCCCTTCCTTTTTTTTTTTTTTTTTTCCCTGGGGAAATACAGAATTTTTTTTTTCAGGTGTAGGTGTGGAAAACACCTCGACATGCTTGCCCTCTTTTTGCAGGTTCAGGTGCCCTTCCAGGAGGCTTATTGCCCTCTTCTGCAGGTTCAGGTGTCCTTCCAGCAGGCTTTTTGCCCTTTTTTTGCAGGTTGGGTATCCTTCCAGCAGGCTTTTTGCCCTTTTTTACAGGTCAGGTGTCCTTCCAGCAGGCTCCTCAGCTCATCAGTCCCTTCTGTCACATCAGGATTCCTCCTGCCTTACCCCGACTGTGAGTGCATATGGGCCTCGAGTACCAGGGATGCCAATGGAAACGCCCAGTCAGAGCGGTTAATCACATCCTTATTTCATCTCCCTGTGTTCCCGAGGCCCATTAAAGCGTAATGGTTTTGTTTATCCAGCCTCCTAAGTCATGCCTGGTCACACTTAAAACAGGCCAGGCAGGAAGGTTGGGAGCTGCACCTCTGACTCCGCACCATGCGTATCCTCTTGGTGTTCCCCAGCCGTGGTGCTCAGCGAGCCCCAGGACTGGCGGTGCTTTTGGCACAACTGGAGACCTGCGTGGCCTGAGTGTGACTCAGCTTCTTTTGCTGCACTTCCCTGAATGCCCAGAAATAACGAGACATATCTTGTATGTCTTGGAGAGCTTTTATAAACATCAACAAGCATGAGGGAGGACATAGAAAAGAAGGACGGGTTAAAAAATCTTTATGGGCATAGCTGCTAATCCTTTGGCATCAAAAAGATTTGGAGGTCTTGGTGCCAGAAAAAAATGATGTGAAGTCTGCAGGTAGGAGAGTTCAGTGTGTGGACCTAGCAAGAGACTGTGTTTTTTGGGTTTTCTTGTTTTTTATTGCGGTAGAGGAGGAACCAGCCTAGCAAACAGCAGGTGGGATAAGTAGGTCTGGTGGGGCAACACAAGCAGACCACTGAAGTGCAGACTACGTGGGCAGGGCAGAAAAATGAAGGGGCTGGAGTAGCTCTGGATCAAAGCCTTGTCGCTAGATGTGGAGCTCCTCAGCCTGTCCCTCAGGCAGTGCAGAGGAGCACTAAAATATCCCAGCAGATCCTGCATTGTAGACTGGTTGGGGAAGTCACCTGAGGTGCGTTACCAAATTCTGATGTGTTTTCTCTTCAGTGAGCTAGGAACTCACTGTCTTGCAAGGAATTGTTTTCGATGCAGCCTCATAGTTGAGGGGGTTCTGGTGGGGTCTGTGTGCTGCTGGCCCCATGGTGAATCTGCCCAAATTGGCAAGAATTACTCTTTGGTGTGGGCCTTTCTCCAGAGAGACTGCAGTTCCTCTGCAGAAAAAAAAAGTAAAATTGTCAGGAGCAAACAACACCATCAGGAAACAGCCCTGTACGTGCAGTGCTGGGATGGCTGCTGGTGAAATGCTCCCCAGGGTTGTGTTAATGTTGAAGGTGAGTCCTTCTGATGCATTTTGTGCTTCTGTTCCTGTGTCAGGATGCTGTTCGCCCTGCCCCTGCGAGTAGCCTGCAGCCTGCTTGCCTGGCTCTCCCTCTACGCGTGGTTCTGCCATCGCTACAAGCACCGGAGTTACGAATGGAGCTGCAGGCTGGTCACGCTGACCCACGGCATCCTCGCTACCTGCCTCTCTGCTTACATTGGCTTCATCGATGGCCCCTGGCCTTTGAGTCACCCAGGTGAGTGGTGAATTTGTGCTCCTGAGCCCCACAGTGGGTGCCAGCACAAGGTGGGATTTTCCTGTTGCCTTGATACCTAGCCCACGTGAGGGATGTTGGTTGCAGGGATATCTGAGGTGCTTTGTGGTTGAAGGTACTGGAGAAAAGGGGAGACTGGTGCTATGTTTTGCTAGCATAACGCCTCCCCCAGCTGTAGTCTGGCAGAGCGTGTGATCACGTTGTGTGGCCATTACATGGCTGCAGCTGTTGGGCTAACAACTGCAGTGCTGTGGCTCGTCTGACTCCTCTGATGGAGCTGTGACCAGTACGGGACAATATCAGCCTGCCTGTGCTGAAGATGAATCCCCTCTCCCCATCTCAGAACCTGCCTGCTGGTTGCCTCCTTGCTTTAAAGCTCTCCTGGTGTCTCTGTGTTTCAGGATCACCAAACACAACTCTCCAGGTACACGGGCTGTGCCTGAGCTTGGGCTACTTCCTCTTCGACCTCTGTTGGTGCGTCTACTTCCAGACAGAGGGTGCCCTGATGCTGGCCCACCACCTGGTGAGCATCCTGGGCATCACAGCATCCCTGGCACTCGGGGAGTCGGCCGCAGAGGTCAACGCTGTCATCTTCGGCAGCGAGATCACGAACCCGCTGTTGCAAGCCCGCTGGTTCCTGAAGGAGACGGGGTGCTACCACAGCCTCACGGGCGACGTGGTGGACTTCTTCTTTGTGGTCCTCTTCACCGGGGTGCGGATCGGAGTGGGGGCCTGGCTGATGTACTGTGAGCTCGCCTCTCCCAAACCCAGGTGGTACATCAAGCTGGGCGGCGTCATCATGTACGCCGTCTCCTGGGTCTTCATGGTCAGCATCTGTCGCTTCGCTAGGAGGAAGAGCATGAAGAAGTACCACGCTTGGAGGAGTCGGAGGAGTGAGGAGCTGTACTTGAAAACGAACGGCCATCTGAAAAACCACTGACTGGATGCTGAGTAAAAACTTCCTCGAGTTCACGGGCTGGCAGGAAGGGGATCATGCCTGAGATGCCACTGTCGGGAGAGGAGCCAACACACGTTAGCAATTCTGGAGCCAAATTTATCCCTGGCATAACTCCATTGAAATCCATGGAGCTGTGCCATGGATTCATCGGATCTGCAGTGTTTGGCCTGGCAGAGGCTAGCTCGGTGTGTACGTAAGCATACGCTAAATGATAGGGGTGAAAGAAGGGCTAATTTTACTGACTAACTGTAACTGGTCCAGCAGTGCAGGTGTAAATAGCAGTGTTAGCAGCTAACTCCTTCGGCATTGCTATGGTCTTGGAAGAGATGAGAACATAACACTAGATGTCGATGTTCAGTGTCCTGTACAGTCTAGGCAGCTGGAGTGACGACGTACTGCTAGGAAGGAGTGTTTTAGTGTTTCGTGGGAGCTGGGATTCCTGGCTCTTCCACCAACTTGTTATGTGACCTTGGGCAAGTCACGTAACTCTCCAACTCTGTGCCTAATTTCCCCATTTGTGAATTGGGGGTGATGGAGCTGATCCATCTGTGTTATGCACTTTCAGATCTTCACTTGAGAGGTGCTATGTAAATGCAGAATGGTGGTTGTTACCTGCACTTTGTTCATTATCCCCATGGTTCCTTTGGGAGAAGTGGTTCTGGTGGTTGAGCTAGAGCGTGACTCTAGAAGGGACAGTATTTTAAGCAGGTCACTCTTTCCTACCCTAATTTCTTTCAATAACTTATTTAATAACGTATTGGTAACTTATTTTTCAGTAGTGTCCAGAAGCTCTGGTCAGCACTGGCACCTTGCAGGACTCGGTGCTCCATGAACACACCCAAAGATGCAGCCCCTGATGGGAAGCGCTTTTGTGATGTTTTTCCCCCTCTTCACTCCTGACTGTTAAAGCTCTGCCCACGCCCTATAAATACTGCTCCTGGCTCCGTGAGTGACCAATGCTCTCCTTTACGAGAAGCCCCATCAGGACTTGTAAGTGGTTTTCTGACCTCCAACACGGGCCCAGCGCTGCTGTGTCTGCAGAACGGCAAACTTCCCTCTGCTTTATTTATTGGCCCAAATGCAGGCATCGTTTGGAGCAAGCCTGAGACCCAGTGGCTTGTCCTGAGACCCTCAAATACCTTCCCCAAGCTGTAACTTCTAAAAACAAGAGCAGTAAATGTAGGGTGCGTTTGCAGATCACTGCAGAGTAATCTGTACTTGCCGTTTCTGGCAGCCTAAAGGGAACAGGGTGCAGAACCTGATTTTTTAGTAAAGGCTGTGTATTTCTGTTGCTCTTGAAGGTGTCAATCCAGATTCCTGTCACTGTGTCTGAATCCAGAGTCTGTCCCAGCGTTTAAGGACAGTGGAGGACTGTAGGTAGAAGTATAAATACAGCTCACTTCAAATGAGCATTGATGTTTTTTCTAAGGACCACAGACAACAGTTTTGACAAGAGAGTTTCTTCAGATCCAAACTGGGATTTTGGGTTAAAGAGTAATCAGGATACATCTTCAAAACCCACTAGTTAGGGTGGGAGAGACACCCAGCTCCAGATCTGTCCTCTGCCCTCTTCAAGCCAGAGACCTAATCTTGGCTTTTCTTCATCTGCATTGATGCTTTGACCTCTGGGCTTTAAATTCACTTCTCTCTTCCTGATTAGATCTGGTTCACTTGATGAAAATGAACATTTACAGGGCAAGAGAGACTTATTTTATGGCCCAATAATTAAAGAAATAAGAGGCACGGAACCTGGCATTTTTTTAAAGCAGAGAAGTGTACTTGTCCAGAAGAAAACACGTTAGTTATCTGTCTGGTTCCATTTACAGGGGAAAAAACCTGCTGCCCAGCTGGCAGCAGCTGGTGTTTGTTTCCCTGTGTGTTCTTTAAGCTCTGTGCTCAGCACCAGGGCTGTCGTGCTGCTGCCAGCCTTGCCTGTTGCAGCCAAAGGGCTTCCGATCAGCAGAGCCAGCTGGTGATGAGCTGGTCTTTCAACCCAAACTTGACTCATTCGGCACAGTGAAGTGATGTGACTGCCTTGGAGGGAGGCAAGAAGGGCTAGTCAGGGCTCGCCGGTTCCTTCCCAGCTCTGCTGCGGGCGTGGGATGTGTCAAGGAGGCTTTTTGCCTCAGCTTACCCCCCTCGTGAAGTGGGTACAATATTCAGCTACCTCGTGGGGCGTTTTCATCTGTTACCACCAAGCCACCTTCGATTAAAGCTTGGTGGTCTCTGTCAAGCTGCGCTGTATAAAGGCGAATTGCTGTTGCTCGGAGTGAAGCACTTCTCTCTGTGGCCCATATTTAGTTATTTCTAACCTGAACATGACACTTCCCAGCATCAGGCTTGTTTAAAAGCATGACTGCAAAGTGCTTTGCAGCATTGCTTATGGGTAAGAGTTGAAACAAGTGAGCTAGACATCCATGTAAAAGTGAGCCCAGGTCCTTCTTGTTCAGCTAGACTCCCAGGTTAAAGAAAGGATGCCTGGAGGGTGTTCCCTACTGAGGACTGCAACAAATCCGGAGTCAGAAGAGCTTCAGCAGCCAGCCTGACCAGGGAATAAGGGCTAAGATCGCAGGGAGGGCTTTCAGCAGCAGGTCCTGAGGAAGCGCAGCTGAAAACGGAGCCTGTTCATTTCTCAGTGCACTTGTCTTGCCCAGCAGGAGCAGTTTCCCGAGCAGACTTGGTGATTCGATTGCAGGTATCCATGAAGCACATTGCATGAAAATACTTCTTTGAACTGGGGGGAACTGGGTTGGAAGAAGTGATCAATGTCGAGGCTTTAGATGCTAAGCAAAGGCACCAGAAAAAAAAAAAGAGCAGTTAGGAATGGCTCTGTGAGGTAGAGCTAGCAGTGATGTTGCAGAGCAAGGCTTCGTAGTCTGCCTGGTGGGCTCCAGCATAGAATCACAGACCCAAGCAGAAGTATAACCTGTAAGCTGTGGAGCACGCGGTGGGACCTGTCCTCAGGCCAGTCCGTGGTGCCTGCAGCAAAGTGTAAAAGGAAACTGCAGAACTAGTGTGAAATAATAACTTGTGTTTGCATTACTGTGTAATAGCAACTAATGTTCCACCAGTGAATGGTGTAGATGCTTTGTATTATGTTTTATAAAATAAAGATTATTTAATTATATGAGGAATTTGGTTTCTGTCTTTGAATGGAGTTCTTCTGTGTGCTGCTGCATGAGTTGGCATTGAGCAAAGCTGGGGGGAGAGAGGTGCTGGTTTGTCACTCCGTGTGCTCGCCAGGGTATTGCTTACATGCTGGGGGGCTGCTTTCACTCAGGGCCAGAGAGAAACTGCAGGTCTGTGCAGCTGCAGGGAGCTGTGTACATCCTGTTCTGTTCGTGCCCCAAAGCTCCCCAGGCACTTTGTCACTTAATCTGCTGTGGGAGGTGCGAGCTGCCACGAAGATGCTGCGCAGGGCTCAGATCTGTTCACATGGGGGTTGCTTCTGCCCTTAATGCGACAGCTTGGCACTTGGAAAGCCAGTGACATGGGGAACGTCTTCATCAAATGTGATTTAGAAAGGTGCCCTTTCAAAAGCTGTTTTCAAATGGTGCTCCTGAAACAGGAGAGGAAAATGTCAGTGGTGCTTTCAGTGACACCCAGGCACTGTGCAGACCCAGAACCAACTCTGCCTTGCTTATGGTCACAGTATTTGCCAGAGATCTATCATGCCAGAGTCTGTTTTCTATGAACAGCTAAGTGAATTTTGTTTGAGTGTAACCCTAAATCTACCTCAAAATCCTCCAGCACTGCGGAGCAGCTGTGTAGTGTTGAGTCCTCTAGAGTTACCGGCCTGTTTAACACTCTACAAGCAGCCTGGCTGCATGGTGAAGTGGTGTCAGGGACTGCAATAATTTATCCTGGGAGTTTGTTTAACCTCTGAGGTAGTCTGCAATCGGAGAAGAAAGCACAGTAATGTTCTGCAGCTTTGCTTTGGAGCTGCAAGCATCTTCCAGGTTTCACAACTTCGAATTACACACTAGAATCTAGTCTCAAGTTCATGAGCAAAGGTGCTTCACTGTAAAAAGTGACATCTGCCTCCCACCCAATTTATTTCATTTTACGTCTTCCCATTATTTCTTTTAAACCCATTCCTTCCCCAGTGCCTGCCATTAGCTTCTACTGCAGGCCCTGCAGTGGAGCTGTATAAAGCTAACTTCCTTTTGGTCTTCTGCCCTCTCTTTATAATTAAACTCCTTACTTGTATTTGAAGAAATTGCTATTTTGTGAAATTGGAGGCTTTATTCCCTTGCAACAGTAGTCCAAACACTGCTCTAAAAGCAGAGTGGTTTAGGTCTTTAGAGTCTGGTTTTAGACTAATACCAGTGCTGTCAGCTGGTCTGTTCCTTGGGTATAAAAGATAAGAGAATGCTTTAAGCTTCATGGTAGTTGTGTGTATGCTCCTGATACTTGCAGACTTTGTATAGCTTAGCTGGAAGTAAAATAACAAGTCTGCTGCCATTCCTAAGGAAATCAAATTTCAGAAACCAAGAGAGAATTAGAGTCAGCATTAGCTTCACATTGCTTAAGCAATTTCTAGACAAGGAATAACTTCTTTTTGGTTATACCAAAAGGAACTAATTCTTTTCTCTTTCCAAGTCAGCTTCAATATGTGCTCTTGTAAATCTGTGCAAGAGAAGAAGGTGTCAGCTTTTGCTGGCTTTGTCCTGTTTCCCTCAAGCCCCAGGGGCAGTTTGGCAGCTGGTAAGTTGGCAACCTAAGGCGTCTTCAGAGAATGACTTCCAGAAGCAACTGAACAGATCTGGAAAGTGTGTGCAAAAACTTTTACAAAGTTACAGCAACTTACTGGTAGCTAATCTCACATGGAAAAGAGAAAGTGTCCATTTCTGTCAGTTTTCATGTGTTACAAACTACAGGTTTTCAGGAAAGTTTGTGGTATGTTGTTTAAATCCTGTATCACTTCAGCAGGTGAGCATCTGTTCAGAGTAACTGATAGTCCTCAAATGTAGTAAGAAATTTCATTCTTTATTTCTTTAGATTTTACCCTAATAACAAATACCTCTTTTTTTCCAATTAGAGGGTGTTGATTCTAGCAGGCAGCAAGAAGAAAGAGTCCATGGCAGAACGTACAGCAGCTTTGTCCTTACACACGCTGCTGCTTTAATGATGCTGATGTGGAAAGAAAGCTTAGTGCTATAAAAATGCTTACTGTGATGTGGCTTATCCAGGTTTAGACACTTAATAAGCTGTTACAGTGGAAACCCTGATAGATTAGCCTATCTGTCTCTCAACAAAGTCAGCAAAGTATTGCATGTGTCCAAGTGACTTAAAAGCACGGGCCAGCCCTCTATGCATTTCCAGCAAACTGGACACAAAACAAGCTGCTTGTCTCTGTAGGTAGTGAATCGTGGGCCTATTTTAAGGCTTGTGAACTAAAAGGCTTTGAAATATCATAGCAATGTGGAGTGCAGCACAAATTCATTATTATTAATTTTTTTTTTTTTTTTTTCAGATTAGCTGTGCATCAACATGGCCATTAGTGCCTGTTGGATTAGTCTTTGCATCAGCTTCTGAAGCAGGTGGCATCCATGTCGCGGTGTACTCGGTGAGGAACAGCCCAGCAACAGCTGGAAAATTCAGTGGATGGCCAAGCAGATAGACACTGGATTTCAGACAGTTTATCATAAGATATTCCACTCTCTCAAAAGCAGAATCTCAGCAATTAAGGAAATCCCCCACAACTTCTCAGCTGGCTCAGCAGGATCTCATACCAGAGGAGTTCCCTGAAATATTTTTTTTTTTCCCCAGAGCCTTAGTAATTTGTGGCATTATCAACTGAAGTCTAAATACTAGTACAAAACCCTGGTGCATTCTGACACTGGTTTTAAATTGATTACCTGTAAGCAGCAAAGCACAAGAGGCTTAATTCCGTGATCTGCGCCTTTCAAATCATACATAACTTAAGGTTAGAAGAGTCCTTGTCCATTTCATTTTTATAATGGAGGTCAGCAAAACTCAGCTAATAGCCCATCATGTCTGAGTGGCAGCAGGCAGTTTTACAAAGCTATCTATTCTTTACTTAAGGTCTGCAGGGGATCCTTCGCACTCGCAGGTAAGGTGCTCTAATGCTTGATTATCCCATCCGAGATGTGGTACAAATTTTTCCCAAACGAATGATTACATTCACTGATGCTCAAAATTTGAAGACAAGGCAAAGCCTGATACATCTGGCATCACGGAGTTAAAAATCTATTGCCTTTTGCTGTTTTCCCACCTGTGTTTAGACTGAGCCCATAATGGTGCAACTCCGGATCAGAGCGCAGCACCTGGAGCACCAGAAACTCCAGAAGCTGACTCCGGTTTCAGGACTCGTTTCAAAAGCAGCTTGGCGGTGAGCGGGCCCTGGCTGTTAAAATGCCGGAGGAAGGTTTCAGATGAGAGCAGCCATGCGAGGATCCTCCAGCAGATGGCATCAGGTCCCCGGGTGAGCCTCTGGTGCCAGGCTGGGAAATGAGGTCTGGGAAGGAGCCTTAGTGAAGGCTTTCTGTATGGGTATGTCTTTCCAGGAGTCCTGTATAAGGCATCTCCAAGGATTTTTGTGCCATACTTTACTTAAGGCACAATGGGAATTTATAGCTCATAGCTCGACGTTCTTCACATCAGGGTCCTCGTTATTTCAGCTGTTTAGCTCTGCTCCGAACCCTATAAAAAATACAAGTGGGGGGAGCGGGGGACATTGGTGCTTGGCCCCAGAGACATGGACTGATGAGCTAAATGTGCAGCTCCCACTTCCAACATCTACGTTTGTATGACAGTCCTAGCTGTAAATTCAGGCTAAGTGAATACTTCATAGCTACCAAACGAAATCTATTTTAATTGGTACTGCACAATGTAATTGCTTATTGATTTTTTTTTTTTTTCTCCCCTGGATTTCACATTGTAAAACTGCCCAGGCAGCAGAAGTGTCATAAATAGACATGTATATTAACATCAGTACACAATCAGCTTTCCCACAAAAATAATCATGTGCAGGAAGGAGAAGCAATTATGGTATCAGAATCTACTTTGGAATTGTTTTATTATTGCTTTTTCTTTTTAATTGTGGCATTAAGCATAGCAATATGAATGCAGCCCATTACGAGCAAGAGTTAATCTACTGAACAATATGCTATAAGGGTTTTATGCTTCCTTCTTGTCTTTGGTAGAGTTTTATGTGATGCTTCTTTTGACAATACTGAGCAGATTCTTTGGCAAATGTTAATCAGTGTCACTCCACTGAGTTTTATGTCCTTTTACTGCAGCTGAAGAAGCTTCCTACTCTTTTTTTTTTTTTTTAAGGATTTCCTCCAGCTAATTGTTATTGTCATTATTTTGTCATGCCCAATAAAATATGATTAAAGTAATAAAAAAGCATCAAGGCCTAATATGCAAATGCTGGGCCTGTCCTGAAATAAGAGGTCTCCCAAGAGCCTTCCTCTCTCTCAAGGCACAGTACTGCGTGTTCCCTGCCATAAAGGCAGGGAGGGACTTATTGCAGAGAAGGTGCAATAAAGAATGCAATAAAGAGATATATGATAAATATAGATAGATAAATAGAGATATTTAGGTACTTCATTAACACCGAGCAGTGTGTCGCACGCTGCTGCAGCGTTGGAGGCGGCTGTGGGTGCACGACTCGCACCCCCCTCTTTTTCTTTTCTCAAGCCTCTATCTTCCCCAAAAGGAAACCAAAAGAGGAAGCGTAAATGCTCTGCGTGTCTATGTCAAGTACCATCTAGAAAATGATTTCATCCCACACTTCCCCTCTTTGCGCCGAACTTCTTCAAAACAGCAAATTCATCAGGCTATCAAAGAGCCCCCGGGCTTCCTGATCCCGGCTCGCGTCTCCGCACGAGGAAGCAGCTCCACGTCGGGGTCCCGCGAGTGCCTTGGGGCAAGGTATGGTGCTTACTGCCACGTCTGCGCCTCCCTCCCCAAAAACCTCTTTTCCAGGCTCTTTCCAAGTGCAGTGCCTGGCTTTGAAGAAGTGCGTGGAGGTGAGGCTAATTAAAGAGAAGGAAGGTGGCCGACATGACTGGGATTAGCTAATAATATTCCTATTTTGGCCTCTCGTTGGCATCTGGTAGGAGAGGCTGACGTGAGCCTCACCCCAGGGCCTTGCCCAAGCTCTTGGCTCTGGGAGGCCAGGCAGGGGTGCCACGTGGAGCCGTCCCCTCCATTTCACGGCTGGTGGTCACTGCCTTCAGTTCGTGGCCACGCGAGGCTTGGTGGCTTGGAAGGTTCACGAGCTTCTGGTATATGGACACACTTATCTAGGTGTTTGAGAACAAGTGTGCCTGGCTGAAATCTGCTCATTTATCCCCACACGTTGGCAACAGATTTGGGGATTAGGTAATGAACCTCGAGCTCAGCATCTGGTCTGTTACCACAGTTTGCCCCAAATCCAGTGTCCCAAACAAGCCGTGCTGTTTAAACCCTGGTGGCATCGAGACAGACACTGCTCCAAACATTTATTTGTTGTACGTGGTGTAAGCACCAAGGAGCTACAGCCATATATCGACGTGGGTGTGTTCCTGTTGGGAGCTATGCCCCATCCGTGCATCTTGAGGTGCTGCTGTGTGAATATTCTGCATTTATTTATTTATAATTTATTATCCTGCTGCTCACCCAAAGTGCTGGGGGAGCAGGAGTGGGCCTGAGGTGTGCTGGGGGGCATCCATCGCGCTGGTTTTGGGGTTTTGAGTGCCTCAGCTGTGAGAAGAAATCCTGAGGAGACACATTGTGTGCGGGGGTACGGGGGGAAGGAGGGTACAGGGGGATGCAGAGGGGGGCTGTGGAGGCTGTCATGGAGGGGGATGAGGGGATGGAGGTACAGGGGGATGCACATAGGGGCTGTGGAGGCTGTCATGGAGGGGGATGAGGGGATGAAGGCTACAGGGGGATGCAGAGGGGGACTGTGGAGGCTGTGATGGAGGGGTGTGAGGGGATGGAGGTACAGGGGGATGCACATAGGGGCTGTGGAGGCTGTGGGACTGAGCTCCTGGCCGCCGCCTCTACGTGCCACATTTTCCACACCGCGCATCGCCGGCTCCGGGCTGGAAAGAGGAGGAGGAGATGGAGAAGGAGGAGGAGGAGGAAGAGGAGGAGGAGGAAGAGGAGGAAGAGGAGGAGGAGAGGGCCCGGGCGGGGCGGAGCGGCGGCGGAAGGATCCGGCCGGAGGGGCGGGGAGGAGCGCTGCGGCCGGAGGCTGAGCCCCCCCCTCAGGAGGCCAGGGGAGGCCCCGGCTCGCTTCGGCCTCCACGGGGAGGCTCCGCTCCCCCCCGGCAGCAGCGGGGCCGGGCCGGAACCGGGAGGAGGAGGAAGAGGAGGAGGAGGAGGAAGAGGAGGAGGCAGCAGCAGGAGCAGGAGCTCCCCTCGCAGCAGGACTTTGCCCCGCCGCGCCGTGCCCGAGGCCTCCCCGCGGGTAGAGGCCAGGAACGGAGCCGAGCTCCCCCCCCCCCCCCCTTTTGCTTTTCTCCATTTTTTTTTTTTTTTTTTCCCCTTTTCTCATCGCTCTCCGGTTTCGTTGGACAAGCGGCGAGAGAGAGAGGCCGGGCATGGAGCCCCGGGCCTGAGGACAGCCGGACAGACACAGCCGGACAGACAGCCGGACAGCCGGGCAGCGGCTCCCACCCGCCCGCCCCCCCCTCCCCTCTAAACGGGCGAGCCGGCGGGCGGGGGGGGGGGGACACCGAGGGGACACCGAGGGGACATGGCACCCGGCTTCGTCTCGGCGACCCCCAGGACACCGGCAGCCGGCGGGAGATAGAAGGAAAGGGAGAAGAAAAACCCTAAAAAAAAAAACCAACAAAACAACCCAAAAACAGCGGCGGGGAGGGGGCACCGTCTTCCCCCCCCCCCCCCCTCGGGGCTCAGCCCCCTGCCCTAGGAGCACCTGAAAGCTCCCCTGAAGCTTTCCTCGCCCTGCAGACCCTTTTTCCCCCCCCTTTCCATCTCTGGGGGCACCTGGGGAAGCAGCTTTCTTCTTATTATTTTTTGGGATTTTTTCCTTAAACAATTTCCCCCCCCCCCCAGCTTCCCCTCCACTTCCGTGGTCTGGATATTCTGAGTGACTGCAAGAAGAGTTTGGGATTTCTTTTTTCTTTATTTTTTTTTCCTTTTTTTTTTTTTTTTTTCTTTTTCCTTGCCCTCGAACTGAATTTCTCTGTGCATGCCTCTTCTGGAGCGAGGCTGGAGCCTGAACCTCGGTGCGTGTGGGGGGCCGAGCCTCAATAATATTCCTGCACTAAGAATAAAATGTAAAGTGGATAATACGACTTCTTGCCAAAGGCTCCAATGAGTGGCACACAGTCCACAATCACGGACAGGTCAGTATGAAATGAGTTGTGTTTTTTTTTTTTATGAAGTTTAGGCTCTGCCTGGCACTTGCGTCCTGCACGTTTTGACTTCGGTGACGGGAGGAGAAAATGGGGATTAAATCGTATTTCTGGGAATCGGGATCAGCACGGCCCTGGGGTGGCAGGCTGTCAAGGCGCCGGGGTTCGCTTTGGAGAATTTCAAGTCCAACTGCTTTCACGCCTGCCAGGGCTTCTCGTTCTGCTCCCAGCTCCCAGGCCGGCGCGGTGCTGGTAGGAAAACCCAGGGGAACCGCTCCTGCGCCAAGCAAAGCAGGAAAAGCAGCACGAGTTTAGGGCACGGCTGAAGTCTCGAGCTGAAAAGCTGAGTCGAGGACACGCTTGCTTCTCAGCAGGTCAAGCGCCGTAGCCTTGCACGGAGGTCACATCAGGTGAGGGCAGGAGGAGCAGTCGCCGAGCAGGAATGGTGCTGGTGGCTGCACGACCGTAGCAGCCAGATTTTTCCTGCCCGAGATACCTGCTCGGGCCTCTGGGCTCCCCTGCAGGTGCTGCCACGTGCATTTTGTTAGCAGGCTGGGATTCTTCTGCTCCGATGCTGCTGAGGCAGGTGAAAAAATGTGTTTTGTACGTTGAGGGGAAAAAAAAATCCAGTAGGAAACTCCTTCAGTGCTTTGGAGATGGAATTTTAGATATTTTTTTTTGGTGAGAAGGAAAAACAGCTTGTTTTGATGCTAGCAAGCAAACCCAACTTCTCTTTTATTATGGATTTCATTGAGTTTTCCATTTCTGTGAGCATTTGGTGGTTAAGGTACAAATGTGTGTGCGAGGAAGGCCTCGCCTCTCGGGCCTTGCACGACCAACGCGAGCAGCTCTGGCACAGGAGGTGAAGCAGGGCAGGGACAGGGATGATGCTTCTGGGTGCCTGCGAGCCCTCGGAGATCCCAGGTGTGGGCAGAGAAGAGCAGAGGTAACTCCCGTTTACACCTTTTTGCAGAGGTTGAGCAGGACAGCGAGGAGCCGCGTCGAGGCGGTGTTTATTTCTGTGCTGTTCTCAGAGCAGCGAGACTTTGAGATGAGCTGCGTAATATTTTTGTAGCAGCAGAGGAGGTGAAGTTGTTGCTGGCTGCAGGGCTCCTTGCTGTTTCAATTCACTATTTTCTTTTTTTTTCTGTTTGTGGTGTGTGTGTATGAACACTGCAGATATTCTGGAGTTGCAGGACGCTTTTCTGCATCAGGCAAGACAGTGGCAGTGAAAAGAAGGTGATGTTTCAGTGGCTTTGCAAGAACATTGTACTCAAGAGCATATATCTTAAGGCAGGCTGTAAGATACCAGAAGGAACAGCAGGATTTTGGTACCAAGAAGCAGTTGTGTTGCATGGGAGGGGGAGCACGAGGACAGGGAGTTACATTTGCTTGTTAGTGAAAACAAAATACTTTCCATTATCGAACTGGAACAGCCAAATTAAAACTGTGGCAGAGACCAAAAAAAAGAGAAAAGTCTCTATTTTCTTTTCCTTTTGGTTACGTGGGAGCGCCTGTTTCCGTTCGGTGACCCGTTAGGGTTTTGGTTCAGGTGACTTTTAATGCCGAGGATTTTGTAATGCTCCCAGGCTGGTGGGGACGGGCTTGGGTTCCCATTGTGCCCAGGAAACCTCCGTGCTGCCTCTTTAGGTCCCGCTCTCAGGCTTGGAATGCGAAGCAGGTGCAATATAAATAAACTCCGAGCTCCTGGTGTCACTGGATCCGCACGGCACGAGTCATCTGACGTGTTTAATGCTCCCCTTATTTCCCGGTGACCTTCCTTGGTGCCACCGAGTTGGGAACTGCCTTGAAAAGAAACCCAAAAACTCAGCTCGCACCTCTGCCAAATGGCATTGGGAGCATAATGGGGCAGCATGGGCCTGCGTTTTTCTCCATATTAGCTTTCTGTAGTTGCCTTTTGCGTGTGTGTAGCTGCTTAAGACAGCAAATACTTCCTTTTGTGTCCCGTGGGGTGAAAATGAAATGAAATCCCATGGCTTTTGGTAGCTCTTTGGCGTTCCTGGTGTCCAGGTTGCACTTGTCCTGTCCCTCACGTGCCCTTTGGTGATGAGGTCGTGCAGGGCACTGAAGTCTGCAGAAATGAGGAGGAATTAGGAGGAATGGCTGTTTCTGGTGCTGCTCTATAGCCAGGATGATAAAGGAGAGATTTTCATTAATTGGGAACTTTTTTTTTTTTGGTCTCATGGTGTTTTCTTCCTTTTCCCAGCAGATTTTAGTAGCTGCCCACCTGGCACAGGCCCTTCCTGGTCAGCTTCTTTGCTTTTGGAGAAACATGCAAAGGGTGCAGGCAGAAAAAAAAAGGATTAATTTATGAAGTAGCACTTGAGATTTAAGAACATATGAGATTTAGGAATACCTGGACAAGCAGAGGGTATCCTAGGACAGCCATGGTGGCTTCTGCTGCTGCTGTGAGAGCTGCAGACCCCCAGGCAGTGCCATCTACTTCCCCTTCTTTCTTTCAGGATGTTCTTGTACTTTGTCAGCTGCTTTTCATAGCGCTGGTGCCCAGCGGACCATATCACACAGTTCATCCTCAGCCTTATTGCTCTGCCACCTTGTCTGTAAACATTCACGCCCTCTCAATTTAATCTCCTGGGTTTCCTCAGAGGCCTCCCGGGGTGGCATTTATCTTGCTTAAAACGTGGTGAGATTTTGGGTGGGCACCTGTATTTGAGCTGGGTTCAGATTGCCGTCGGGGTTGAAGGAAAATGGGTGAGGGGACCCGGAGCACGTGGGTGAGACCGAGTGCCTCCAGCTCAGGGTTTAGGATTTAGGAGGGAGCTGTGCCTGTTAGCCTGCAAATTCACAGAGTTTTGTCCTCGAGCTTCTTCGTTACTGCTCTCACCAGGCTGGCTCCTTCACAACACAAACTCCCAGCACCCAGCGTTGCCGTTTGGGCAGGGGGATGCTTCCCAAAGTGCCCCCTTGCCTCGCAGCAGAGCTCTGCAGCCGCCCTGGGCGTTGCTCTCTGCGTGGCAGGCGACACATGGCCGGCCGAGATAAGGCTTTTATTCTCCGCAAGGACGTCCCGGAGCTGGGATGAAACCCAGCCCTTCGCAGGCCCCGGTTGGCCGCCGAATGATGATCACCACTGGGCTGTATCCTGTTATGACACTAAAGAAACATTTGTGTGCGATTAATATTTTTTGCCTCGCAGTTAACTCTATTTTTCTTCCTGTCGCCGGTCCAAGCGCTGCAGAGCGAAGCAACTGCACGGCTCCGGGACTCGGCCGAGGTTTCTCCCCGCTTGGTGAAGCCCTCTGAAAGCAGGGATGCTCTCGGGTGTCTTTTTGGGAGACCCGAAAAAGAGCGGTTCCCATCGGAGGAGCTTTATTTATAACCCTGCTGTAGTTTCTGTTGCTACGATTGGAAAATAGGAGAGGTAGAATTTACACGTAATTATCCTGAGAGAGGCTTTTAATTGCTGATTCGCTCCTCGCTTGGTACTAAAATAGGCCCTAATTGTTTCTTATCTGCTGAGATGCACTTTCGCTGTCTTTGGCTGTTTGCAAGTCCCCTGGTAATTGGGGCTTCTTTAACCCCGTGGTGGGGGAAGAAAGCAGATTTTCTTCACCAGGGTAAGAGTGAGAACTTCTGAAAAAGTCACAGCTCACTGTCACCGAGCAGCTAGGTGCTGTTACTGTGTGCTTTCTTAATTAGGAGAGTTTGTAAGATTATTTAGGGAAAGCAGGCTGCAGTGAAACATCCATTTCTATTGCCTAAAAAGCGTGATTTTAGGGCTGAGTGTCCCTGCCCATGCAGGTTGCATTTAAATAATCTTTAAGGTCCCTCCCAGCCCAAACCATTCAGTGATTCCCTGATAATGGGCATCACAGAAAATGCTGTTTTCTCTCTGTTTCACTCTGTAAATCAGCAGTTGACATCATCGGTGCGTAACCTCCTTTTTTATTTATTTCTTTTTTTTCACTGAAGCTGTCAGAAGGGGCTGCTGGCTGTGATGTTTACTACAGGCTCGGAGAGAAGCGAACGCTACCAGTTGGTGCTGCATAATGTATTAGGGTTTTTACTAGAGACAGAAGTTGAGGTGAGCTTGATTTTCTAGTTTTGAATAGAGCTGTGGGCGTCGTGATTATTTGGGTGGAGGCAGGAATGATATTTCATCTGTTAGCCCAATTGTATAATTCTCCCTGCACACAACTCCTATTATGGCATTTATTAGTGTTTCAAATGGGCAGATGGGGAACCGGACCGAGATGTTGGCTAGTTCAGTTTCAGACTTTATAAAAAAAAAAAATCTTGTCCGGATCCGCAGGAGTCAGGGCCCGATTCGTTTAGCTGCAGCAGTACTTAGCAGAGCTAATTATGGAAAGCCTAGAGGGCACGGGGGATTGCAGGAAAAGCCTGGAGAAAGGGTTTGGTGACCAGCTGAGCTCTGCAGATAGATACTGGGGCTGCCTCTGCCTCCCCGTTTCTTCCTGGGAAAAACATTTGCACATCGGAGTGCTTCAGGGTCACGGTTTGCTTTGGTGATGTCTGCTGCTGTCCTATAAAGATCCCTGGTAAGAAGAGGGCAACTTGGAGCAGTTCCCCTAGGACTGCTGAGCTCCGTGGGTGTTGTTGGTCTGTGTCCTTACACCAAGCTTTGTAAACCCGACCTCTGTGCTGATGAGCGTGGCACGTTTAGGGGAAAAGTTTGTTGGCCCTAGGAAGACCGCTCGGTGCTGCTGCTCCCTGGTTGCTCTCAGATCCATTATACATCAGGCAGTAAAAATAGTGATTGAGGCATTGAATTTAGGCATTGGAATATTATGTGGCAGCCCATCTGAAGGTGATGGAGAACAGGGATCACACCTGTACCCATTATTTTACATGTAACTATATCCCAAGATCTTTTCGGGTTATTTCAAGAAGCAGGTCTCTGGGTGAATTTGTGCTCAAAGTGCTTCGTGTGAATGCCGTTTGCTGAGTATTTTCAGTGTTTCTTGCTGCCCCAATGCTTTCCTGAGAAGCTCTGGTGTATAACCACTGGGATTTCTGCCACCAGCTCTTTTTCCCCCCCGAGTTCTGGGTGGCATCGCTTCCCTCTCAGGGGTTACAGCCTCCATCCCCCACCCTGGCCAGCAGCGTGGTTATGCAAAGTGTCTCAAAGAAGTAGTGTTTGCCTTGGTCTGGAGACTGAATTCTCCACTTAAACCTCTAGGTGGTCCTTCTGGGTCACCGGGGAAGTATGTTGGCTCTGCTGCTTGAAAGATAAGCTTCGGTTTTTTGCTTTCAGGGCTTTAGCCTCCAGGTTTCCCACTTAGTACCTCTTTCTCCCCCCTGAAAATTGTTGGTGGGAGGCTCAGTGATGCATCCCGTCTGTATTATCCTGGAGTTTGCAGGCTGGGTGATCCGAGGTGCAGGTAACAATGCTCCTGGGAGCATTTGGAAGGCTGCACAAATATTCCTATAAGCACTCTTTTTTTCCTGCACTCTCTCTAATCCTGATGTTTTACCTACCTGGAGAAAACCAGATTTTGCTCCAGTAAGAGACACCAGGAGCACTAAGAGAAAATAAACCTGAGTGCATGCTTTCAGGTAGGTGATCCTGTGTTCTGTTCTGTTCTGTTCTGTGGCCCTGTTCTGGATAATTACTAGGTGGAAAGAACAGAAATGTTAGTTCATGTCTCAGCTTGATGAAACTAAGGGTCAGGAGCCTGTACGTGGATAATGTCTCAACGTAAGGACAAGGGAAGGAGTAGCAGAGGTCCTGGTTAAATGAAAAGGGATAAAAGACCTGCAAGAATGTACGAAGGATAAAGGCAGGATACCAAGAAAAGGTACAAAATAGGAACAGCGCATTTAGAAAAAGGCAGGAAGAAACACGGTTTACTTTTTTTTTTTTTTTTTTTTAAATTAAAATAAATACATTAAAATGACAGGAAAAAGCAGCGTCCTTATTTTATGTTGAAATGTAAGCATAATTATAAATAGTATAAACAAAACAAACAATGTTCGGGCTGTGACATTCCCAAATAGTCTCCTAAGCGTCGCTTGTGCTTTGTTATTATTCTGCATCCTTTTCTTGAGTATTTTCAGCGTTTTGTCTGTTTGACTTTTAAGACCAATGGGCAGGAACCCTTCCTTGCACAGCGGCACCGCTTAGCGAAGTCTGGTAAGTCAGAAATGATGCTGTTTACATTTGCTGGCAAATGCTTCAAAATTATCTGCGGGGCTATTTTCAGCTTTGTTTTGACAACGCTGAAGCTTGTGGGGCTCCGCGATGCCCGTCGGTAAGGGACCTCGTGAAACCGGGCGCTGGAAAAAGCAAATGAATGGTGTCACTGCCGGGGCCGAATACGTGAGCTGGAAAAGACCCGAAGGCACAGCATGTGAGTTCCTGTGCTCCCAGTAATTGGGTTGTAAGCCATCCGAATCGTTGTCACCTTGGTTAGCCGGGTGCTGTCGAAATTCCTGCTGACGGTAGGTGCTGGCCTAGAACGTGCTTAGGTCCTGTCTTCTAAATGGTTCAGAAAAATTCACGTTTTTAGGATGAGAGCTGCCCAAAAGATGGGCTGAGCTGCGTGAATGGACCAGAAAGGGCCTCTTTTGTTGGCTACAATGACGTTGAAGTGTTGATGTTGGGAACTTAGGCGAGCATCCCAGGGTATGGGAGGTCTGGGTTGCGTGCAGTTGGCACAAGAAATAGGGTTTCTGCCAGGGCAAGGCTTGAATTGATTTCAGTCTGCTCTTGAAGTGTATATGAGGAGTCTGCAGAAATGGTGGTGGAAACCTGTCTTTTTGTCCACGTCCTGTTCCTCCTGGAAACCGTGAGCAGCAGCACAAGTAATCCCGTTGACGTGAGAGGCTGCTTTGGCTTCTATTTGTAAACTGTGAGCCTCGGTTTTGTGGTATCGCAGGCAATCACGTTACCAAGAGCTCGGTTGCCTTCCCACCACGAACCAGTAACCTAGGAAGAGCCAGGTGCTCTTTCCTGGAGTCCTGAGTGAGCTGCAGTGCTGGAGGAGCGTTGGAAGGCTTCGGTGGGACCTGAATTGACCTGCGCAAGCATTTCCCAGTCTGGAGGACGAGACCCATCTGAATAAAGCTGCAGTCTGCTCCAGGAGAGGTACAGGATTGGGAGTCCACCCCTCCCATAAACATACAAGCTCCGACCTGCAAGCCTCCCTGAAGGATCTGATGGCTGCTTGCAAGTCTTTGTACCGTGTTATGATAGTGGCTGTTGGTGTAGCTTGTTGGCAGCACATCAGACGAGGCGGCTCCTCTCGGTGCTGCTGTGGCACAGAGGCACCATCGCCTGCCCCCGATGCGCCCAGCTGCAGGAGGGCACTCCGAGGAGCCGGGAGGGGGGTTAAAGCCACCAGGAGAGCGTCGGGGAAAAAGGGGGAGAAGGAGAGAATCGAGAGAGAGGAGCTATAACGAGCACGGAGCAAAAGGAAATAGGAAAAAGCTGCAGCGTAAGACATGCGAAAGTCAATAGGAAATGAGTGAGAGGGAGAGAAACGGGAGAGGTGGTGGCAGCGGCCAGATACGAGGGAGGTTTCCTGCCTGTCGCTGCCTCCCGAAGGCACACGCCAGCAGCAGAGGGCCAGGACCTGCTGCGTAAGGCAAAAAAAATGACAAACGGTGCCAGGACCACAGCCCTGCTGACTGCTGGGGGGGGACGGGAGGTGTTTGGTGCCTGGGTACCCCCCTGTTCCTGCAGGAGGGTACTGCGGTGCCTTCCGAAAGTGTGCTCTGCTCGCAGTGCCAGCAGTGCCCCGTGGCAGTATCTGAGCCGTGCTGGTGGCAGTTAGTCTTGTTCTTTGGGTACGTGGCTCTCAAAGAGGAAAATAATGTGGTTTTCTGAGCCGTGCAGATAAGGCAGCTCTTTCCACCCTCTGAAAAATTATTATGCACAGCCTGAAAGGAGATGACGACTTCAGCCAAAAGCAAGTCGCTGTTCTCAGGTCTTAAAAGTGTGTTTTTTTTTTTTTTCACTGCTGCTCCAGAGCACGTAGCCATCTGACCTGTCTCGGGCAGCATCATAACAACTTTGGGAAAGGTAGTCAGGGGGTGCTGTAAAAGAGAGGAGAGGATGAATTTGTACGATGTGAACTCCTGAAATGATGGGGTGAGAGGGAGCGACGGCTCGCCAGCAATACCTGTGTCAAGGAGAGGAGTTCTTAGACAGCTCGGAGATCTCGCAAGCTGGCAATTTGTTCCTGCTGTATGTTGAGAGACACAAAATGATAGGTTGTGGTTTGCCCTGTGTAGTCCCTGTGGTTTCGGCAGCGGAAGTGGTTCGTGTGGGTGCAGATCGGATCTTAGCAAACCGACGAGCTCGATCATTTTGGCTGATGGAGGTGGAATGGGGATGCTGCAGAGAAAGCCATCCGCACGCGTGGGGTTTCCCTCGGTTCTGTCGAGGCCGTGCCAAAGTCTGCAGGGTGCTGCTACCACGGACACCTTCATCACGGGCTTCTTTTCTCCCTTGGAGATTCTGGAAAGTGCCTCGTGATAGTTTGGGGATGGACACGGGCTCGGAGAGAGGTTTGCTTGGTGTCTGGTCGAGTCGCTGCAGTGGCAGGTGCCGTGGTGTATGGGTGCACCGATCCTCTCTCCGCAGCTGGGAAGTACAAAGCAGCCTTCAGATACTCCGGAGAAATCCCAAATTTTGTGCTCTGCAAAGTTCTCTGCAACATTCAGCCCGCTTGCATTACGGACGTTGCTATGAGAAGAAAAGCCTGGAATACTTTAAAAAAAAAAAAAAGAAAAGAAAAAGGGAAAAAAAAAAAAGAGCAGGCATGCTTCTCTGTTCTTCCAGCATAGAAAGATGGAGGAATGTTGGTGATAGCTTTAAACTCCGGAGCGGTGTTTACTTTGGATGTTACCCAGTGCAGCTTCAGCTGTATGTATTGCATAGCAAACCTTGACCTCCTCTCCCTTTTCCTTTTAGCAGGCTTATTGTCAGGGTTTGCAGTCGTCGGGGAGATGTTAACGGTGGTTTTTTGGTCTCTGCACCTGTTCACCTGTGCTTCGGCCTCCCTCTCTGTGGCCAGGGCATCAGCACGGCGAGCTCAGGCCAGGAAAATAACTCCTGTCCCTGTTCCTGAGAGGAAGCAGCCTTGCGACAGGTTTGAGTTTGGGGCCGTCTGCAAGCCTAAATGCTTTTTGGCTGGAGTTCAGCCAGATGGAAAGGACCTGCCCCTTTCCCCCTCCTTTCTTTTTTTTTTTTTTTTTTTTCTGAGCAGCGAGGCTGCCTGCTTCCTGCAAGGACGGGAACATCGCGCTGGCTCGGCGCGCTGGAATTCCTGCTCCAGCTGCTGCTGCTGGCCGACGGGAAAATGGCTCCTCCGGATCCGTGAGGTGCTCCCGGAGTACGAACGGGTTTCCATCAGGTGCAGCAGCAAGCGACTTCAGAAATTTGTGCGAGTTTAACGCCCCCAAATGTGCCGGTTCCTGTAGTTTTGTTGGGAAGTCGGAATATATTGTCTGCAAAATGAGCGTTACGCTAGGGTGTAGGGATTTAGGGCTCTCCCTCTGCCTTCCTTTCTCCCTCTCAATGAAATTTCATTTAAATCAAAACCGAAACTGGCTCCAAAAGATCATTTTCAGCAACTAGATAAAGAGGAAAATATAACAAAGAGTATACAAATAATGAGCTTTAAAGAAGGGGGGGGGAGGAGGAAGATTTGTAATCAGCTGTGAGGACAGGCACAGAGGGGCTCTGGACACTGCACACAAGGAGGGCCCTCCTCAGGGACCTTGCTTATTTAAATCCCTCCATGAAATCTCTTCATCTTCATCTCCAAGTCGCGTTTGGATCAGTTTGCCGTGGCAGTAAATTTAAAACCCACTGATCAGCTGAGAAGTCTACTGAAGGATCAGGAACCCCAAACGCAAAGCTCGTTTCCTGCGGGATCTGAAGAAGATCTGCCCGCGGGATCCGTGAGTGCCGCATCCTCCCTTTGTCTCCATCACCTCTCCAGCTGTGGCCACGCTGGGTTTAGCTGTCAGTCCGCATGAGTCTGGCAGGAATAACCCATCTGGGGGCAGCCCCTTGGCACCGAGGAGCACTTGGGCTGTCGCTGCGGCCCCGGGATCTTTCTCTCAGTGGCAGCCAACCCAATGCGGTCGCGTGATAACGCCCAGCAGCAAATGAATTTCGTCTTGTAAGGCTGCGCCCCTCCTCTGCTCTCCCCCTCCTCTCCCTCTTTTCCATCACGTGGAGATGTTTGCTTTAGATAAAGCACCTCTGGTGACATCCTCGTGCTCTCCGTGCCGCGCGGGGTCTGGTTGCAGATATTCCCTTCTGGAACCCCGGGCAGAAAACGCCTTGGAGGAATCGCCTTACTGCAGGCGGGGCGTAAATGCATAGAAAATATTTTCCTTCCTGATGCAATGCCCTGAGTGCTGATGTTCTCCATGCTTTATTTTCACGTTTTCTGCTTCCTTGCACACGTGGGATCCGAAATCATTGCAGCTGCCTGCTGTGGTGCTGCACAACGTTTTGTTTCATCCACCGAGGGCGTTTGAAGGCAAACAACCACTGATGGGTAGCCAACGTGTTCAGTACTAGTGGGAATCGGAGAGGGAGGGCTGTGTGTTGGCATTTAGGGCATGCTTTGATCCAGCACTGAGGGGGCTGCGGGTTTCTTGCAAGCATGGATGGCTTTCAGCCGTAGCTGGTAGGACGGGCGAGTGCTTTCAGGTTTCTGTAGGCAAGGTGCGTGTGTTCCCTGCTGAAAGGGAAGTGCTAATTGAGTATATTTGATCAAATGCTCTCAGAGAAATAGCTGCTGTTGTTGTGTTCGGATTTGCTGGGCTGCAGAGCTGCTCTCCCTGCAGAGGTCAAAGCAGGAAGCCTCCTGCCTGGCGGCAGCGGTGCCCAGCTGGTGAGCAAGGACGAAGGAATTCGGGTGAATCACGTCCCGGGCCCCATCAAGGTGTAGCCCTGCCTCATCGAGGAAACACACCGTCATAATTACACCGGTGTAACGAGCTCCGTGAGCGCTCTGGGTTTGGGATTGGAAAAGAAAACTCCTGTAATTACAGTGGTAAAACTTTCCTTGAGAGATCCCAAACCTTCAGTTTCTTCCTGACCCCTCGCGTGGCTCCGGTGGCGTGCTGTAGGCACGATGCTCTGCTCCGATGGGGAGATGGAGGGCCCTGGAAAAGACTGCTCATTATGCATTGGCTTCAGGGCAAAGGAGAAATTGTCAATAGGACGGACTCTGAAATAAAATTAGTTCTGGGGAAGCTAAAGCAAACTGGGATTTGGCTCCCAGACGATGTCTGGAAATACCGCAAGCTCGCAGCATCAGTGCTTGTGCTCCCCTTGTCGTGCTGAAGCAGTGGGAGGATGAACGTAGGTGGTAGTGCCTTGAGGAAATGGATCTCTGCGTTTTCAGAGTCTGGGGCTGTGAATACAGGTACTGCCTTCTGCTTTTGGTTTTCGTCCTCCTTTCAGCATTTGGAAACATGAGGCTACAAATGGGGAACACAGGAGTGATAAAGCAGTGCTGACTGTCACTGATGGGATTGGAATTGTGATTCATATCCTGACATTTTGGGTCTTTGTTGTAGTACGAAGCTGGGGAGAGCTGAAATCTGCAGTGATTTGAGAAGGATCAGCAACAGTTCCTGGGAAAGAATGAGTCAAGCTCTTTTTTTTTTTTTTTCTTTTCCCGGTTCTCGGTACGTTGTGAGCAGTTGGTAGAATTTATTAGGCCTCAGAGTATTTATTACTGAAAACTTCCTGCTCTAGAGCATTCCATAACAAGGTGTTATCAATGCTAAAACCGTGTTATTGGTCTTGCTTTTTATCTCTGTAGATTATAACACAATTTTAGCGACTGTGTTCAGCAGCTTGCTGTGAATGAAGTAGACTTTGTCTGAGAAAATGGGGCGTCCCTGTTCTCATTTTCCTCCCTTTTGAAAATGTGAGCTATACAATAACTGCTTGTCTCCCTCTTTGATTTAGTATGCTGCTTTGGCATTGATTCACATTTGAATTTAGTGGCTGGCATAAATTTTGTATTTTGGAGCTGTTTTCCCCCCCCGCTATTGCAGGCTGACTGAAATCAGTTGAACTTACTTCAAAGGCAGGATAAGCAAAAATTTGTTTTTATACGGGCTGTTTCAAAATGTTTAATGGCTTCTAAAATTGCTCGTGGTAAAAAATTAAGGAAGGAAACAGTGTGACCTTTAAATGAAGCTCCATATATCCCATTTTCCTATGCCAGAAGTCAGCCCGGACAATGAGAGATTGAACGAATTAGGGTTCGTGTTCATAAAGGGTCTTTTGCTTTTTGCTTTTGCAGATAGGTATTTTTTTTTATTTGCATCACAGATTGAACAGACTTTACAGCTGCCTTTTAATCAGTTTCCATATTTGAGCCAAAACTCTTACTTTAATTACTGTCTGTTGGAAATCGAGTAGCAGTTGTGTGTCACAGCAGAAAATGGTGGGTCCTTCTGTAATTCATTTCCTTTTGGTTAGCAGATCTTTACTTCAGCAAAACCTCTTATTAAGAAATGCTTAAGCTTGATAATTGTGCTTGGAGTTGTAATGACTTTGGCGTTTTCTTAAAAAAATATTTTTTAGCAGTGCTTTTTGCCGAGAGTTAATGCAGCCGTGCGTTAAAAACAGACAGATGTGGTTCGGTCTTGCAGTGATCGACTCTAAAGTCGGTTGCCCGTCTAATCCCAACGTGTGCTGATAGCTGCTGCTGGGCATCAGCTGGAGCAGAGGCAGAGGATTTGTGCACTGATACCTCCGTGGGGTCATGTCTCGAGTAATAAATTGGGAGCTGTTGTGTTTTATCCTCCACCCCTATTTCTGTACTTTTCCACCCCGCTGAGTTTATCTGCTTTTCCAGTATCTAAATCATCCTTGCTCGTTTCTTTCTGGGTAGTTCTCCTCTGGAGCTTGTCTTACGTTTGATTTCATCCCCTTGTTTCCTTTCAGACAGCTTTCAGTTTGAATTTTGCCTGGTTTGAGTTTTTGCCTGGTGGGTGTTAGAGTTTCGCGTAGCAGGTGGTGAACCTGTGGCCACTGCTGTGCTTAGGAAGTAGAGGCATTTTTTAGGGTGTCCAGAATCCTAAAAGCTTTCGGGTAACTCATGTCAAACTACTCTGAAACCTGGAAGTCTGCAAATCTTTTATTTTTTTTGTCCATTGGAAGTGCTCAGTCCAGCTTTCTGTCCCAATCCATTTTATGCACCAAGTGTCTGTGGCTTGTCCTCAGCTCCTTGCATCGCCACACAGGCATCTCTTCCTAATCTTTAAAAAATAAAAATTAAAAGATTGCAGATTTAAGAGGGGTCAGCATCCAGCCCACGGACACGGGCGGTGGGAGACGGAGGTGGGTCTGGAGCAAACCTCAGGAGTGCACAACTTGAAAATAAGGCAGCAGGCGTGGAAGAGGTGTGGTTTCAGTGCCTGAAGTCACAAGGAAGAAGTGTCGTGGTGTGTGAGGGATAATTCTGACCCTTGTATAAGAACAAAAATTGGAAGTTTCGTGTGCTGCTACTCAATCAAATGGATTTGCACCGAATAAACGTTCGCCTTGCTTTCCACCACTACGGTGAAGTTCACTGGCTCTGATCTCTCCGCAGCTTCTTGGTGGGGTATTTGCATGCTGACGAGCTGCCTGCTATTTTTGTGCTTGGAAACACACAGCTGTTTCTCAGTTACATCCAGAAGGTGCGGGCGATCTAGTGGGCTCCGTGTTCTTGCGGTGTCTTGCTGAAAGAGGTGAGCTCTCCTGCAGATCTTTGCCTGTACTCTCAGATTTATTCTCTTAAAAAAAAAAACCAACCCTATGCTAACGAGGCTTTTGCAAGTTCCTGTTTATTTAAGATGAGGGGATATCTTTTTGTTGCCTTATATCAAAGATAGGAAAAATCAACATCCTGAGCTCGCAGCGCATGGCTCTGAACCGTGTCGAGACCCCTCGGTGGGGCAGCTGGACGACCCTGCTGCCCATCACGATGATCCCGGGGGCTAAGGAGATGTCATAGGGAGCTTTCTGTACGTTGATGTGCTGTGTTATAATCCTAGGGGCTCGCTGATGCGAGATGCACGCCTCTCTGCCCGGTATGCTGATGGTGTTTGGACTGAATCCTTTTTCAGGACCGGATTTCTTCATCCTCTCCGAGCTTCTCCTAAATAGTGAGAGGTTTGGCGCCCCGATGCTCAGCCCTGGGGTGTTGAGGCATTGCGTTTCGTGGCCCACACTCCTCCCGTGATGGCAGGGATGAGATGTGGAGCTCTTTTTTGCCGCACGGATGCTGTTTGCAGGGGTGTGGAGCCTGTCCCTCGGGGACCACTTTGCTTCCGCTGTAGGGAGCTCTGGGAAGCTGCTCTTTTCCCATGCCTGGCTCCTTATTGGGGTAAAGGTCTGTGAATGCCGCATAAATATTTACCATATCCCATCCTAACCAGCTGAGAGCTGCTGATGCTGTCATTTAGCAACAAGGAGAGCTTTGCAGGGCGTGTGGTTTGTGCATGAGCAAGAAGCAATGGGGTCCCTAATCAATAGAAAGCCTTATAACTTCCAGTGTGATGTGTTAGAAGCACTTAAAAGTAAATTTTCGGTCTGGATATTTCGTTAAATTGGCTAAATGAGGAGCATCTGCTAATTCTTTCACCGCCTCCCCTGTGTTCATAGGAGGTGTTTATTTAAATGGTGATATTCCATCTACAGTCCCAGCCGTATCGTAGCTGCCTCTCATTTCTTCTAAAAAACTGGTTGTGCCAGACGGTCTTCCTAGCTTTTTTGGTCAAAGATTTATTTTATTTTTTTCCAAGCTGTTTTCTTCTTCTGTCCTGTGGCTGACAGAGTAGGGCGGGAAGGAAATCTGGGAAATCAGAGTAGGAAGCAAGATAGAAGCTTCCATTCCTGAACCTTTCTTGTTTTTACATTGTTTCCTGGCAGCTGCGTTGGGTCGGACTTGAAAGGAATGCATTGTGTTGCTTTTTTTTTTTTCTTTTTGCAAAATCTCTAGATAAAATATAAATCAAAATTAATACAGTCAAATTATAAGCTTGGTGTGTACCGAAGCCAAAAACTGCAGCCAACTGTTGGGTCTTGCGTCACCGGGCTGTGTGGTTCTGTGATGGTGCTGGATGATAATCCCAGGGAAAAATCAGTTTTTTCTCTGCCCATCCCTGTCGTGAGCGAGTCCAGAACTTTGTCTCAAGTGCTGATGCGTGCCACATTTGTGGGATTTTGATCCTGGACGTAATCTGCTACAAAAGATGATGGTTGGTGCTTCAGGAAGCAATGTTCTTCCAGAAATTGGGTATTCCAGGAAAGGAGCAGGCTCTGGGCTGGCTCTGCTTCCCCCGGCCTCCTCGGCGCTGGTTTTGCAGTGGGAAGGAAACCTCAGAGCAAGAAGCGAACAAAAGTGCTGGGAGGCTCAGGAGTTAGAAGCTCATTCCTGTAATAGTTTTCCAAAAATGTTGCTGCTGTGTCCTGGGCTTAAATCCCTTCTCTACTCGATACGGTGAGATTTGAGTATCTTCACAGTGTTTATGACTTCCTTGTAATTCAGAGGAAGCTGCAGGACCTATTCCTGAAGCTTTTAGCACTGTTTCATGGTACAAATGCTTTTTTTTCCTTTACTCACTGACCTGAGGGGCTGCAAACCAACGACTTCACCTCCAAATCTGGAAAAGCAAGCACGGAGTTTTGCAGGGAGGTAATAAATCCTACCCTACAATGTTATACCTGTTGTTAAGGTTGTAAAGCAACTTAAAGATGTTAACCCAGTGGTGTTTTGCTCTCGTATGGCAGGGAAACTGAGGCACGCAGCCGTGAAATGTGGGTGTGTGTGGAGGGGAGTAGAGCTGGGAATAGGAACCTGGTTCTGCCCATCCGTCCCAGGCCCTGCTTGTTGCAGGGGACAGCAAGTGAATGAGCTGCTCTGAGCAGTGAAAAGGGGGAACGCTGTGTTTTAAGCAACATGCAGTTTGCTGAAGTCAGGTAAATCCTCCTGCTCACGGCGTTTCATCAGTGCTTCATTTACCGGTGAGCATTAGGGACACAAGGTAGGAAATCTTCATTTTAAAACATAAACCAGCTTTCAAACTCCCTCTGCTTTGAAACTCTCTTTAATGTCTCAGCAGTGGCTTTTTGTGCACGTGATTCTCGCTCAGGCATGAGTAAAGTGGCGATGAAGCTCTGCCCTGGGATTTACAATGATTTTTCCCTCACTTCCTAAGGCTTTGTGATTCCCTGTTTGCTTAAAAAAGGCACTGGCCATTTTTTTCCGTGCTTTAAGTCAGACACCAGGAGTGTTAAAGGAAGAGGTGCTCGCCAGCGAGTAGCTGAGCAGCTGGCTACTCGCTCTGGTTTTGTTTTTTCCTTTCCTCCAGTTACCATTTTCTTTCTGAGGGCTGGCATTTTCTCGTCTGGTTCGTGAAATTCCTGGAAAATGAAGAGCTGAGCAAATCTTTCAGAGTAAGAACCAACTAAATACAGCTTAGGACTCCTTAGAAAATGACAATGCACGCCACAGGGAGGATGGAAGCATGGAAAATACAAGCTCAGGCTGGGAAATTGCTGCATGTTTAGAGCCGTGGAGCAGATAGGGGTAGGAGTTGATTTCTTTGGCTTCCCGTCTGCTGTGTAATTGTAGCCTTGGTGCAGTTGTGGCTTTGAGGTTATATTTGGTACCAGCACGCATTGGACTGGGCAGCACACGAGTTACGGTGAGTGCACTCTGTAATATAAAAAATCAATCCTGAGTGACTCTTTATTAATATATTAAAGTGATTTGTGCAGATTCATCTGTTTAATAGCCCCCATGATTTGAGGAAGACTTGGAGGTTAGGGGTGGCAATTCAAATCCTCCTCCCCCAGATATTTCCTTTGAATTAGGCGTTTTTTTTGGCAAAGGCTGAGATGGAAATGGTGCTTTTTGGTGCTTTTTCCCCTCTCGTCCTGCTGCGTGTGGCGGCTAACGGAGCGCCAGGCATCGCAGCGCCCGGGGCATGGTTGGAGCCCTGGGAAGATTTACATTAATCAAACACAAACAGACAGTGTAGCGTGAAGAAATTTCTGTCCCGCTAGCAGCGCTCGCAAACTTAATTAGGTTATTGGGGCAGAAAAAGAAAACAGCCCCTTCACCCCTCCGCTCCTTCTTCCCCAGGGCTGGAGCAGCCTCGGAGCCGTACGAGCTCGCTGCCCCCCTGCTCTGACCTCCCGGTTCCCTTCCTGGGATGACAGAAAGAGGCGTGCTTTCATCCTCACCCCCTTTCCTGCCCTCCTCTCTCCCAAAACAACACCGGGGCTCTGTTTTCCTGCCGCTGTGTGCTTCTCAGGTGCCACGCTGGAGAGGGGCGTTTGGAAAACGCCCGCAAACAGGAGGCGTAACGTGGCACGGCTGCGAGGATCCAAGGAAAAATCCGGCTGCGAGAATCCAAACCCTTTGCTCACGTGCCTCATGCGAGGCGATTGCTTTGATCAGGGATCTGATTAAAAAAATTTAAAAAAAAGCAGAATATTTCTGCACATAAATGGCTAGGCACACACGCAGAATGCATCCAGAGGCACCGCACACAGCTACGTGCCTTGCAGGTAGGTGTTGCTCCGTCCTTTGGCAATGCAAAATGTTCAAATCCCAGCTCCCTGCTGGCTGCGCCGCCTGGAGCAGCTCCGCGGAGGAGGTGGGAAGAGGAGAGGTGGAGTTTGGTCCCATCCCTCGAGTGGTCAGCCGGGCAGATGCCTCCCAGGGAGGCTGGATAAAAAATAAATCGGCTTCGCAGGGGTGGTTGAGCTCCTCGAGGGGCTCGGTCTCAGCGTGCCCCCCCTGGGAATGGGCCTTTGGGATCTCCCTGTTCAGCTGTGTCTGGTGAACCAGGTAATAGCTGAGGGTCTTTGTTCCTTTTTTTCTGCGCTCCGTGAATATGCTGAAAGATGAGAAAATAGCTGCCTTGAATGCAGAGGAGAGGGGAAGAATTTTTCTTTCACTATCTGTCGGGAAAAGGAGGGTGGGAAGGTTTAGGTTTTTCTCTTGGATGGCTTTTTTTTGTTGTTTTTTCCTTCTTCTTTCCATTCTTTTAATGGCTGCTGCGTGAACCTTAGTTACTCTTTTGTGTTTCCATTGTACAAATTTGCCAATTAAATATGATCGTCGGGAAAATCCGCCTCGGCATCTCAGCTGAAGAACAAAGGTTTTGACAGCTGGGAAAGAAGCCTTGGGTGTCGATGGAGGCAGCGGTACCTTCCTCCCAGTTCCCCGTGCTGGATTACGTGCACGCTAGCAGAGCCTTCTCGCCAGCAGGCTCAGGGGCTGTGCTTTGATGAGCTGAGAGCTGAGGATATTAAATCCTGGTGCTCAAGAAACCATCTTTGAGGTGCGTTTTTTTTTCCCTGAAAACTGTTTTGTCTGAAATTTTCCTGTTTTTTTGGGATTTTACTGTCTAATGTTTAAAAAATTAAGCGACCCGCATCAGCAGAGGATGCAGGATCGAGACAGCGCTGACACAGCCACCGGGGCTGCTAGCGAGAGCTCCTGCTGATGCAGGGCACAAAGATTTGATGTAAAAAGGGCTTGGCGTGTGCTAACCGCTGCTAGGGCTTCTGTTACACACAGTGTGTCTACATTTATATATATATTTATTGTTTTTTTGGAGTGGGTAAGCTGTAAGGTGGAGAGATGCTCATTCCCCAGGCAGGCAGGTGCGTGGGTGGCTCGGCCACCGAGAGGTGACCCCGAAATCCCGAGGGACAAATCCCAAGGGACAAATCCCGAGGGACAACCCGCAGGTATTGCAATTGGGGCCGGCCCCACAGCGCTGGAGCTGGCGGTGCCCGCGGGGAGGAGGCAGCAGGAGCTGGTGGCAGGGCAGGGGGTGGGGAAAGAAAAGAGCTGATCCACCCGAGGCGTCCCATAGCCCGATGAGCTCTGCACCGCTGCCACGTCTCGAGGGATTTCACTGCCATCACCTCCTGACAGCCGGTAGGTTTCCTACGTGACTGATTTTTTCCTTTCTTACGGCTTTATTTGAAGAGAACCAAGAGGCAAAGGCTCACACAAACGCATCCGGAGACCCTTTAATAGCCGGGTGTTTGACTCATGTTGTTCTCAGGGTCTTGAGCCATGTTACAAGCAGCGGGGCTTCACTGCTGTCTTTTTCTGTTGTTCCTTCCATTTTATAGTAGAAGAAACGGGGCTTGATATTACTGTGAAATCCTAATCCTGCTGCACCAGCCCTTTACGGTTGGTCTCTTTGGATTTATCCTGGGGCTTGGATGAAGGGGAGGATGAAATGCTGGGGAGGAAAGCTGCCTGTCAGTGGCGGCGTGAATTGTTTCACTTTTCACTCGGTGTATCCCGAATCAGTCTTTTGCCTTGTTCTTTACGGGTGAGACCTGCGTTTGAGGGGAAGAGGAAGTAATGGGTCTGTGTGTCACAGACACGGCTTTGTTTTTCTTAGGCAATGCAAATAAGATAGCTGTAACTGTAACTTCGGTGGGTAGCTCAGCTAACGTCTGTGCCGTTCAGTTTACATCACTCACTTTCTTTTTTTTGTAAATTCTGATGAACTGGGACATGCAGTTGGGAAATTTTCCATGGATACTTTTAAAATCAGAGTTTATACCAAGAGAGAATCCCTCCTTGGAAGTGCTGAAGCAGGTAACGCGAAATGTGCAATTAGCTGCAAATGCTTCATTTAGTCTCAGGTAGTTGAGACTCGTGATGTCACGCTGATTTGGTCGCCCTCGGTGTTTGCATCTGCCTTAGTAAAACCAGGAGAATTAGCTACGTTAGAAGCTGAAAGGCTACGAGCTAATAATCCTCTGCACAGGTTAAGCAACGATGTGGTAATGATTTCTTGCTCCTCTCTCTGCTACTGCTTTCGTTTGCCATGTAGTGCGTGCATCCAATTTTTCCTCGGTGTAAATTAGGCCACTGGGAGCACTTTGCCGTTGGGTAGTTGAAGATGTATTAGCTGTAAATTAGTTTATTGCAGCTGGCAAATATTTAGAAGCTTTGCAAAGGTCGTAAGGGTGAGTGTTGTCTGCACATCCTATGCAGGATGGGCGTAGTTTGACCAAAGGTTCACGACTGGGTGGGAGAAGCGAAGGCAGGGCTGAAACTGCTTCGTGGTTGAGTGCTCAGCTTTGAGCTGATAAATTCCTCCTGATGAGCCGGCAGGTCTTGGGTCTGGAGCGTTGGCATTGGGTTTCTGGAGCGGTTGATGCACATTAACCTTTAAAACAAGCTGCCAGGAGAATCCGAGGTAAATCCAAATGAAGGCAAGGTGCTCCTGGAGCTGGTGTCCACCATGCTGACCGCATCTCTTATAGGGGTAACCTTCTGTGCAGTGGGGCAAATAAACTATCCTGATTCCTTTTCAATACCTAAATCCATCTGTGAGGGTGTTGCTGATCTATGTTCTGCTGTTAAGGTTTCCAAATTCCAGTAAAATCGGTATCGAGACCAACCTGCAGCGAGCTGGGGATGAGTCAGATAGGAGCTCGCGGTGCCAAGGAGCAGGGGGACTTAACCTTGCTGGTTCTTCTTTTAAACAGCTCGTGAAAGGCACATTGGAGGAGGGTAAATATGTCTTAATGTGATGTTAAATACCCATAAATTAAAAAAAAAAATGGAGACAGATGGTTTGTCTCTGAAAGCTACAGAGGGAGAAAAGTCCGCTCACCTCTTTGAGTCTACATTGAAAGCTGGGTTGCAAGGGCTCAACCTGTCCTGCATCCCCTGATATTTATGTCAGGTCTCTTTCAGCAGGACCAAGGCTTCTAATTCCGAATTTTTACAGCTACTGGAGAGCAGAACCGATTTCTTACCGGTATCCAGAGCCCGGGGTACGCGTGGGTCCCACAGGCAGTGGAGGTGCAGCGTTCCCGTGCCAGGCACTGTGCTCACTTACCAGAAATGTGAACTCTGGGCCAAATATTCAAATGGGGCTCTGAACCTTGTACATATATTTGCAAAACTTAAAGCTGGATAATTGGACTTAGTGTTACGGTCTTTTGAAAGCTACATTTCCAGTTGTATTGCATGCGCTGTTGTGTTTTTTTTTTCTTTTTTTTTTTTTTTTTCCCTCCTCCCTTTCTAATTGCTGTCTTTTGCTGTTTTCAAGACCTGCTTCCACACAGCAGCCTTGTTGCTGCTTCCCAACGACCACAAGCGAGGCACGGCATCAATAAGGAGCTGGGCTGGGTGCCTAATGAAATGCAAAAAGCGCCGGGGCAGCGTCAGGAGCCATCTCCCAGCCCTTCTGCATGCGCCGGGTGACAGCAGATCCCACGGCACTCGCTGGCTTCGGGTTCCTACGGTTGATTTAGGAAAATCAAATGGTCTGCCGCAGCGCCCCGCTTCCTTTGTGCCTTGCTTTGATTTTCCCGTGCATCTAACTAGAAAGCTTTTGCAGACTCCGTGTAGGAGGAGTGGTTGCAGGGAGGCGGGGAGCGGGGCTGCCTCCATTGAGCCAGCTCTGTATTGCAATTACTGGCAGGCCAAGCAAACATTTCATTTCCCCGTAATTAGCTACAGTTTACGGAGGCAGGTTAATTTGGCCCGCCACGCCCTGTCTGCGCAACAAGCCCTCTTGCTTTATGGGATTCTTCCATAGGCAAAGGGGTTTTTTAATGGATTTCAGAAAAGAAAATTAGGGAAAAAATCACAGCACCCATGTTCTGCGCTATTTTTTCCCCCCCCTCAAAGAGCTGAAGCTCAGGTTGCCAAGATTGTATGAAAATGGGGAGAAAAAGGCGATTTTGGAGCTCCTGTTCTATTGTCACGCTGTGTTTATCTCAGCTGCTTTGCCTTATTTCAGCTGCTTTCCCTTCCTTCAGGGAAGCTTGGGCTCTCTGTGCCTGGGAATCTTTCTCTGTCGCCTACTTAAAAATAAATAAGCAAGAAAATTGGGTCATAACTTCTGAAATCGCAAGGCTTGACCTTTCTACTGTACGTGGTCGATGCTGCTACATGCGTAATGCGAGAAAAACGTGCAGCAAATGAGTGAAGAAATCGGGGGCAGCTCTTCTTTGCAGAGCACTGGATTTTTGTTAAATTTTTTATGACGTTTTCTGAAGGCCTTTCAGAAAATATTGGGCTTTTTTTAAAAAAGGTTTTCTTAATGTTTGATTCATTTATTTATTTATTTCCATTTCAAAGATGTGAATCTGGCTTTCCCGGCGGTGGAAACCGACTGAATTAGGAACTCGTAGCCAGCCGCATTGGGAAACCAGCAGAAAATCCCCCAAATCTTGCAACCTCTCTTCTCCAGCAGTTGCTGAACCGTGTTTTGAGGGCAAACCTCATCGAATCTTGCTTCTGGGCTCCACCTGAAGGCAGCAGGGGGGACACACACGAGCGTCTTGGTTTATTTATGCTCTTTTCCAGTGTCCCCCTCCCCAGCTCCGGTTTGTTTGTCTGCTCCTACCCGGTCGTGGAGGCAGGAAACAATCGGTGGCCTTGTTGGAAGGCTGGAGCTTCAGGCCCTGAGATGCAAAGCTGATGCTTCTGAGCCTTGGAAGTCGGTCAGGAGAGGCAGAACAGTGCCGAAAATGTCTCCGTCCCCTCCCCTTTGTAGAGTTTCTGAGGGGACTGAGAGTTCTCGCAGGGTCCTGGCTTCGGCAGCGGAGCAGCACAAAGGCCACATTGAGAATAGCTGCTGGGGAAGCCCTCCTTCCTTGCCGGCCCTGTAAATGCAGTTCTTTCTCCATGAAAAGCCCTGACATCAGCTCTTGGAAAAATCCAAGTGCTTGTGTCATGGAAAATAGCTGAGGCACTTGCTTGGGCTGGGACTGAATGAGCGGACTGTGGATGAAACTCCTCTGGAGATGCTTTCCTTCTGCCCCTTCCAAGCACTCCTGTTCCTAGAGAAACAGAAACCCTTCCCTCCTGGACGTGGGACAGCAAAGGGTTTGTCAGAAGGAACTACCACGGGCTGCAGGAGACTTGGACTCTTTAATTTAGTTATCTGTTTAACAGACTTTATTGGAAGCTTCTTTAAAAGCTGAGTAGATCTAACTGCAAAGTCAGATTTCCAAAAGGGAACAGTTTTAATTTAGATGGATGTCACTACCTGCATCATCAGGAGATCCCATGGACCTCCTTGGATGGAGGCAGCATCTCCATGTTTTTGCAATACATTTCATGAAGACCTACCTTTGCATTCTGGTTTTCTTTCATTTTAATGTTTTTTTTCCCCAAATCTCTGTGGTGCTACAGTGTAGCAGCACTCCTTTAGATCCCTGACCTTCTCTTCTTAGGCCCTCAGAAACCTGCTGGCTTTCCAGACTTGCAAAAAAAGCATCCCTTTTCCCCCTCAATTTTATCAGAACTGATCTTAATCCCATCTAAATGCTTAACTCAGCACTTCTGGCTGCCCCAGTGGTCTCTTGTATTGATCCACCAAGAAGCACGTTGATGGGCCGTGTTGGCTACTCCTCATTTTCCAGCCTTAAAGGAAAATAAAATAGCACACTGGTGGGCCAGAAGAACAAACTGCAGCATTAACCAGGACAGAGGAATTTGCTGATGCTTTCTTAGGGCCAATCCAAGCTGCTGGGAAGGTTGAGAAGATGGAGAGCTGTGGGGTCAGCCCAAGAAGACGCTGGCTTTAGGGGCTCTCAGGCCATGGCTTTATGTTTCTGGGTTCCTCCTGCGAAGGCAGAACTAAGCCTGCTGGCCAAGCCGTCGGTAATCTAAAGCTAATAATGCCACGAACGATTCTTCCATGAGTCATTGCGTCAGCTGGGGTTGTTGCCTTGGACTCCTACAAAAATAACACGCAAACTTTTAGTGCTCAGCTCGGTTTCGTCTCCTTGTGCACTTGCTGTGGTTTTAGGATCCCTACATCAGCTCTGGGTGGTCCTGGGAATCCTTTTGGTGCCCTCCATCACTCAGCTGTTACCTGCACCTTGCATTGTGCTCTGTTTGGGGTGTTTTTTGAGGAAGAAAACTGGTTTCCTCAGCTTATCTTGTCCTTTGACACGGGGAGGAGATGGTAGTGCACAAAAGACCCGACGTGTTGAATCGGTGGCATCCACAGAATTGCTGCTGTGGTTGCAGCTGCACGTTGTGGGTAGCACAGGGGGCTGGCAGCCTTCTGTCTGCGTTTTTTCTTGCTTGCCAGTAGTGGCCTGCTTGCTGCATCTGTGTTTCTCTCGATCCGCCTGTCATTTGCTATCTCATCAGTTCCTTTTACTCGCCCGCCGCCCTATACAGAGCGCGCCTACCCCTTTTTGTGGCGGCAGAAGACTGCCTTTGGCTCTATATGAAGGTCACATTGGTACTGCTTTTGTTCGGGTCGTGTCAGCACTCTGCCACAATACCTTTCTCAGGGCTTTTAAGCCCAGCAAACAAGTGGCTGGTGGCTATGTGCGTCTGCAGACTGGGGGAATATAAACATACAGATTTTTTTTTAATATTTTTTTTACAATCAAGTTGGGAAACCGGTGATGTTTAAGCAAACGGGCTTCAGCCCTTCCATTGCAGGATCTCTTTGGGGACAGGTGAGGAAGAGGAGAGCAGGATCTGGCTCTTCCTCCCAGAAATAGAGGGGGCAGCCGACCGATTCTGTCCCCAGCATCCACGGAGGTGGTGCCAGCAGAAGGCCTCCCATTGCCTCGTCACTTGGTGCAAAGCTGCTGAAGTAGGATGTAATTTTAAATAGCTACGGTTTGGGGCTTTTATTCGGGGCGAGGATAAAACTTAACCTTTGGTTTTCCTCTTCTAAGTGTGCGGACAAGATGAATGCCCTGTAATTATTTCTCATCTCTCTTGGGTTTGGGGTAGTTGGGTGCCTTTGTTTCTTCTTTTTTCCAAATGCAGGATTCTCTCAGAGGGTTGGTCTGCAACGAAGCAACGCCTTATTTAAATGAAACTAATAAAGCAAGGAAGGAGCTTCTATTGCAACTGTTCGTCTCCTAATTAAAGATCAGTTCCGTCAAGCAAGCAGTTTTGGGCTGTTCTCTTTTGTGTGGGTTTCACAACATTTCTTACTCATCTCAGCACAAGTTGTAGTAATTTAGGCTTCCACCGAAATACACACAAGCTTCATTTCAGGCATGTGAGTAGTCCTGCTGAAGTAAAGGGAACTAAAGTTAGGCACATGAGTAAATATTTCCAAGGTCGAGGCTCTTGTCTGAATCTAAATATTTTTTTCTTTGATCAGGTTTTGAGATAGCAAATACTTGAAATCGAGCAACGTTTTAGCATGGGAGGGGGAAAAAAAAAAAGGCAAAACAACAACAAAAAACACACCAAGAAACCCAACATGGTTATCTGAGCGCTGTGCTATTTATGGGCAGATATATTTTCAACCTCCAGGGCTGGAATGGAATGCTTTGGGCTGCAGGGAGCTGGGAATCCTTCCTCGCTCTGCTCTGTTTTGACACACGAGGTCTTAAAACTCTCTTTTTTTTGCTCTTGGCTCGAAGGTGGCTCTTAGGCAGTGGTCCAGTACTGAGTGGAGCATGCATGTGTGAGCTAACTTGGAGAAGTGTAACTTTTAATCCGCAGTGGTACTGGTTGTAGGTACATTTTTTTCTCACTTGGCTTTCCGGTAAATAGATTTTACTAATGCAGCATGACTAACAAGCCATACTTTTCGTAATTTGATGCATTTAAATTGCTGAAATTATTTGACCCAGTATTTTAAAAACAGAATGTGACTTGGCTTTTAATTGTTCCTGGTATTTGGGAGTCGAGCGAGTGGAACAGCTTGTTTGAAAATGTGCTGATGTTCATCACTTATCAGACAAAATGTCTACGGGGTTTTATCGTGGAGCCTAAACTTGCCAGCTCGATCTGGAATTAAAGCTCCAGCTGCTAACCGCGCCCTGCCGTGCCTGCAGCCTGCCTGGTGTTTGCAGGAGTGGGTGAAATCCATTTAATATGTTATAAATGGTGCTGAATGAAATAAAGCAGCAAGAGGAGGCTCGCTACGACTTCCCAGCTTAATGTGGTGTCCCAGTGAGGGTCGGTGGCACTGGGACACAAAGAGCCATGGAAGAAACTCGTGGGGGGCTCTGTTGTGTGCTCTGTGCTCCGTTTATCTGGTGGCACCGTGCCATGGTGTGTGAGGGATGCAGTGACTGGGACATCTTCAGCTGGGAAATGTCAGGTAGCGTTCTGCTAGGGCTTGGGGAAGAGAAAGGGAGCTTCTCCTGGCTAGCGTGGATCTTACAGGTGTATTTATACTCTCAGCCGCCTCTTCCATCTCTCATTTCTGTGGCTTCATGCCTCGGTGGGCTGGAGCTGTTGCAGGTCTTGGAGGGGAGTTTTTTGGGGGTCTTCACCTGCAGCCCAACCAGCCCCTTTTCTGCTGGTGGCTTCACCCAGCACCTCCGTGGCCACGCTGGGTGCAGGATCATCAGGGGACAGGGGACAGGGACTTCTCTGATCCCCCTTAACATCAAAGCACAGGAAGAAATCCTGAGGGTTTCAGCTGGGGCAAGAATACAGCTTGAAAAAAACGTCGGTGTTTCCTTTATAAATAACATCAACAGCTTGTGTACAGTAAGTTGAATCGCTGATCGGAACTCCTAGACCTCGAAAATCCATCCTCTGCACTTGGTGCTTGAACGCATAATAAATAGCTCGGAACCAACCAAAACAGGGCAGCAGGGAGCTAATTTTGCTTTGGAAATGGTTTCTTTTGCTGTAGGAGCTTAAACCTGGAGTTCTGGGTGCTTGAGAAGGAAGCCTACGGAATAAAAGATTTCCCCCATCAAAGTATTTGTTAGTGGTGCTAGGAAATTTTTATGCAACTCACAAGCAAGTGCATTAGATTAAAAAAAAAAAAAAAAAAGAAAAAAAGTATAATCTTAACCATCTTTCCCTGCCTTTGAAGGGATGATGGTTTCTCTGCCCCTGGATTTCTTTGTTTCCCTTTCTGCTCTTTGAAAGCGCCGCGTGGTTATTGCTGCATCTGCTCACCGTGCGGCATTTGGGCCGGCTTGGCCTGGGATGACTTTTGTTTTGCTTTGCTTTGGGCTTTTTGGGCTTTTGTCCCGCACGGAGCAGCTCTTTGCTGCCCGGGATCCACAAACGGCAGGGCTGGGTGCTGGGGCTTTGCAGGTGGAGCAGCGCGAGGAGAGGCTGCGCTCACAGAATTGCCTGGGTTGGAAGAGACCTCAAGATCATCGAGTCCAGCTCGCTGCACCTTGCTTATCTGAAGCCGTGGATTTCCCAGATTCTGAGGTGAAACCAACGATTCCTGGCTTTTCGTGGGGGAAGAAGAACCAGCAATTTAGTGGAGTCTGGGTCCACCTTTCCTTTCACCGAGAAACTTCACCCATCGGTTCCTACAGCTCCTATGATCCAATCCATCCATCCCCGTGGTTTTGAAGCCATCGGTGCGTTTCAGCTGCGTTTGCTGCTGCTCTCTAAGAGATGGCAGGAGTCTGGCTGTGTGTAGTTACTGTCAGCAGCAGGCACAAACCGCTGCTGGTGTCATTGGAGTTTCTCTTGCCTCGTGTGTCATCGGGTGCTCATCTCCGAGCCTTGCGTAGGGGCTCGGCGAGCGTGAGCTGGCCAGCGCTTCGTCTGCCCGCAGTTAAGTTGTTCTTGGAAGCGAGGGATTACATTGGGTGCTTCTTCTCTGTATCCAGTTATGTTTTCCAGGTAATCGGGAAGGAGTTTGCAGCTCTCAGCCCGTGCTGCTCCCGGCTGGGCTGCTCAGCGTGGCACCGAGGACGGGAGGACGGGAGGTGCTCCTCCTTGGAGAAAGGAGCCCGAAACCCGAGGTGTGCGTCGGGGCAGGCTTGTGGGCAGTGCTCGAGGCATCTGTGTTGTAATGCTGGAGGTGCTCCTGGGGAGCGCTTTGCTTCTGCCCGTTGGAGCAGCTTGGTTGGGCAAGGCTCAGCTCAGCTGGATGCGGTCGGAGGTGGTGCCTTTGGGAGCGTCCTGCTCCGGTGGCAGGTTTGTTTTCGGCTGAGGAATAGTGTTCTTTACTAAATAGGTCAGCTAAAAAAAAAAAAAAAAGGCATTTAATGCCCTGGTAACTTCTGCAGTATTAGATTTGTTTTTACTTGAGGCTCCTCCTGACCCTCACCTCGTTGCTTTTTGGAAAGCCTGCGTAAACAGGGAAACCCAAGTGCAGTAAGGATAACTGGTGTGTGTGGGGGGAATTATCAGCTACAAGTGTAGATGTACTCGTTGAGAACAAAAGGTGATTGATCCTTTTTTCATCGGTACACGTACAGGTCTAAATGTTCGTATTGCTTTCCAGCCAAAGGAACTGAAAAACATTTAACAAGTAGCCATGGCGCAGCTAAATTTCTGAAAAGTTTTGAGAATAAAGAGTTGTTTTAAAAAAGCAGAGCTTGGTACCTTAATTTAGGTGGTGTACACCTTGCTCTGTCATTTTTTTGGTGATAATTCAAGGGGAAAAAGTCCCAATTTGATGTCTTACTTGGTTTTATACATGTTATTTATTAATTAAAAAATGCATATACACTTCTGCCTCCCTTTAACTCAGAGTTCCTGTTGCTTATGTTCTTTGTGCGTCCCAGAAATAATATTTGGAAGAGTTAATAGAATTTCAGCTTCACTTTGTGCTGCTGTACTTGTCTCGAATTTGGCAAGTTCCTAGTTTCATGAAAATAGTTTGAGGTCTTGTTAGGAGACGTCAGCGTGAGCTCCGATATTCCTGGACACCACGGAACCCACGTGGGAGGGACGTAATGGGAATGTCACAGCTCCAGGAGAATCTTCAGTGGGATTTTGGGCTTTCTTGGACACCAGGACAAAAAAAATAAATCAAGTTATATTAATTTGTAATGTATGGAACTAGTTGTTAGGAGGGGAAGGTGATCCATGAGACGCTACGCTCTGATGAGGAAGGCCTACTGGACACGGGATTTGGCGGCACGAATTCAGCTTCTGTTCTTTATTCTGTTTGAAACCTTAAGCATCTTGATAATTTTTTGCCTAGTTGAATCAATGAACTAATAATTTGCTGAGGCAGAAGAATAGAAAAGCCTTGGTTGTTCTCTTTGGAAGACATTACAGAGGTGTAAAATAACTTTGTATTTAAGAATAAGTGTTGTTATCAAACATAATATTGAGAACCAAAAAATCAAAGACAGTTCATTAAACTTGTTGTTTCTTCTTTTCAGGTTTCCTCTCAAAAAACCTACAAGGTGAGTAGTTGAAGCTTAATTATTTATCTATATTACAAATTATGGTACAGCATTTTTGAAGGAGGAATGGGGCTTGAGATGGGCAGAGAAACGATGCTGTGCTGGTGCATGATGTGCAGACACTTGCTTCGGGGGCTGTGGGCTGGGTATTCTAAGTCTTCAATTTTTGCATCTCTAAACATTTACTGTTTGGTGGGAGAGGAGGTGGAGTTAGGACTTGAGGAGGTTTTTCAGTCTGTAACTATTCTGAGGGAGATCATTTTTCCCCTTGACCTCGCTCTGGGAAGAAATTCAGAGCTGAACCTAATGTGTGCCTTCTTATCTAGATGGCCTTAGAGGTCATTCCCAACCTAAACGATTCTGTGATTCTATGATCCAAACTTCTTGTTAGCAAACAGAACTAGTTAGGGTAATTTCCAGAACTAGTTAAGGTTGAGCAGTGCTTTTGTGGCGTGATAGTCAGGATCATCTGCTTTGCTTTGACGCAGACACGGCAGCATTCTGAGCAGAGAGTCTCCAGCTGACAAGAAGCAGAAGGTTGAACGCTGCAGCAGCACACACGACTTCGATCCGACAGGTAAAGTCTTAAAACTTCACGGCTGAAGATCTGGGCTTTGATTTGAAAAGTGCTGGGGATCGGAATGAAACCGGTTTTAATGTGTCAACAAATGTGGTTTGTGAGAGTTGTGCTCTTCTGTGCTTGCAAAGCCCTCCGGAAGCATGCAGGCGTTGAAATGAATACGGGCTTGCTTTAAAACGTGCTCATCGACAAAGTCGCTGTTAATTATGCAAGAATAAACCTAGATTAGTGGTATCAGTGAGTAATTATACCTCCTTCCTCTTTCAGGAAAGTTAGTCTGAAATTTCAGGAGGCAAATACTGTAATTAGTTGTGAGTAGTTCCCTGGCTGTTTTAGTGCAAAAAAGTGTGAAATCTGAGACCTTACAGACTCAACTAGCTCTGGTATTCCTTGTAAATTTTTTCTGAAGTTTAGTGGATTTTGAACCATCTCCGCAGAGGGAATTTGTGCTTTCCGACATGCTGTATTTTAAGATGAACTTCTGTTTTTTTCAAGGATATGCTATCCTATTTTTTAACCTTCTGAAAGGTTGGATCTGGGTCAGCTTGGTCAACCTGTCCAGTGCTGTCATGGAAATTAGGATGCATGCAGGGATTCTTCCTTCCCTCTGCGAAACACTAACCCAGTGACTACTGTGTGTGTTCATGAAATGCATGACAGGCTCTTGCCTGAGCCTCCTGGCCCCATGCAATGTGCTTTTTTCATGTCTGTGCATTCTGCTGTTCAGCCCAGTGATTTCCCTGGGGCTTGTGGAAGAGACAAGAGTTGAATCTAAAGGTTGTAGAACTTGTAGAATGTGTTTTTGCACAAGGCATTTGAAGCTGATGTTTATAAACCAGCCTGTTCGTTAATGCTTCCTGCCACTAGCTGCATGACTCCTTCCTAGTGTGCACAAAATAAATTAAAATGGGCTTTTAACATTATGTTTAAAAAAAAAAAAAAGTCCTTTAAGGGAGAGAACCTAAATTAGTGGTTGTCTTCTTTTCCTTAGTCCTTGGGAATACATAACGTAAAATTATGTTGGCTGGGGGAGGTCTCGGGCTCTGAAGTCGGTTTGCAGAAAGAATTCGTCAGAAGCAAACTTCAGGAATCTTCTCATCTTCAATTGATGAAAGTAATTCCGATTCGAGAGCTGCTACCTGGCACCACTGTACAATGGTTGTGATGTGGTCTAACAGATGAACTCTGTACTGTAGCCTTCATAAAATTCCTTTCTTTTTAAGGGGTAAATTCAGAATGCTGAACCACTGTGCACATGTTTATTACTTACTCTGGAGGTGAATGTTACCAGAGTTTCTGTGCTTGGACTGTTTTTTATCCAGAATATTTTCTGTAGTTCATAGCCAAGAACTTCTTTTATTGTCTCAAATCCTGTAATAGATTCTTTGTGGTGTTACCTGTGTCTTCATGCTTGTATTATTCACCCCTTATTCCAAGTGTTTCGCCTACGTTTTGTTCACATCCTATTTGTGTTTTGCACGATTTAACCTAATAAATCAGTCTGTGTTTTTCATTGATTTTTTTTTTTTTCTCATGTTTGGTCTCCATATTTTCTATATCTCTTTCTCCTTTTCTCCTGCTCTCGTGCAGATAGCTCCTCCAAGAAGACAAAGTCTAGTTCGGAGGAGAGTAGATCCGAGACGTATGGTAAGCTAAAGCAGCCGCTGCAAGCCTTGCACCTTTGCAGTCTGCTCCATGCTTTCTGTCTGTGCACCCGAGGCTTTTATCCTTTACGTGATCCGCATGGTTGGCTCTGCAGCAAGGAGTGGGAAACTGGGTTTACGTGTTGCTTCAGTGTATCAGCTTGTAGTTCTTGTAGTGGCTGGAAACTAACCCGTACATGGCAAGCACAGGCTGGCACCTATGTTCTCCTGTTCTCCGTTCCTAACTGGGAAAACCTGGTGGGGCTGCTGTTCTTGGAGATCTTGTGCCACCGAGTGTTTTTGGCATTGTGCGAAGACACGGCTCGTGCTGGACTCCAGCAGAGGTTTTGTAGTTGGAGAAAAGTCTGGGTCTTGCTCTAACTGTAGAGGTTAACCTGGGTGAGCTGGTAACTCGTATTTTGCATTATCTGTAGAGGATCTTTTGTCAATTTATTTTTATTTTTCACAGAAGTAGAAAAACCATACTTGAAAATATTTTTTTTAAATGTGAGAATGTGAACTTAAATCATTCCTCGTATGAATTTAACCGTTCTTCATTCCAAAGTGGGGCTAACTTCCCTGGTACTCCATATAGGCTGGAACAAATTGGCGTATAACAATTTGGGACAGGAGGAGCTCCACATCATTATGTTGCCAGCACACCTTGACCGGTGCTGCTGGAAAGAGTGTGCACCAAATGGAGCCTGTTTGCTCGTCTGCCCTTCTTCACCTTACATCAGATACATCAGTCTTTAGACTGTGACACTCTCTCCATCCTACCTTTATGCTAATGACGTGTTGAATTTGTGATCCCTATTTGTTCTGGTATGTAAAATAGTCTGCGATATCTTCCGATTTTTCTCCTGTTGATAATTTTGCTTGCTGCATAACCTTCTGTGGGCTTTTGGACAGAGGCACTGACTCTTCCAGTATCAGTTTTATTATTTCACTAGAATAAAACTGCCAGGTGTTACTGTGAACCAACATCATAAACCAGCTGTGTAACACGAAATGATGCTGGCGTAGCTCTGATTGGAAGGAACGTTGAAAAAAAAAAAGCAAAACAAGCAACAAATGTGTGGAGTTCCTTCTCAACCACTACAGCCCTTCAATTGACACGGCTTAGGGAGGTGTGTCTGTTCCTTCTGTCAGATCTCTCCAAACTTTCCCTGGAATTTGGAATCACATTTCTTATTAAAAACAACCCAACCGACCACAACCAACCAACCAAACAGGGGTAATAGGACAGTTATGCTCCTCGGGGTGTGAGACTTCCACAGAGCCTGCAAACGGGTTTGGAGAGAGCTTCGGTAGGGCTGGAAACTCATCCCAGAGAGACCTGGCCTGCTGCAGCTTACGTCTTCCTCCTCAGAAACAACAAACAAGGAAACAACCTGCTCAGAAAGCACGTAGTTTAGGATGATGTTTCTGATGAGCTTATGCTGAATCCTTGACTAGTTCTTCCCTTCACCAGGTTGGTGCTGGCTGGGGACGGCACAGGTTGACTAGCTCCCTATGGCTTGAACCTTCATTAGGTTTTGCCTCACGCTGCTTACCCATAATATACTGGAGGTGCTGTCAGACTATTCTAGTTTAATTACAGGAAACATTTGGTATGCTTAATGGAATGTATCTGTGTTTATACTTCTCCCTCAGTCTGTACAGTGTCCTGGTTTTTCATGTATGGCAGAAAGAAACACGACTTCCGAACTTAAGCCTTCACTTCCCCCAAAGTTTCCTGCAGATGCTCTGTCCGTGTCCAGTATCTATGGGAGCAGTTTCCACTCATCCTTCCTTTCCAGTGGCCTTTTCTGTTGTGGACCTTGCCCTGCCTTTTGTCTCTACCCTCTCCTTTTCCCAGGTTCTGTGGTATGTGTAGAGAGCTTTGCTGTTTGCTTTGGAAGGGACCAAAATATTTGAAGACCTGCAAGTGGAAATACTGTACTGATATTTTTCTTGCCGGTGACTGGATGGTAACTGGCTCTTTTTTGGCTAGCCCTTGGAAGGTGACTAATAGAAAAGTCTTGAATGACAGCAGAAAAAGGAGGTGTGGCTCTGTGTGTTTGTTCTTACCTCTCAAAATTCTTAATTAAGGAGCAATAGGCCAGAATTCAAAGAATATAAGTGGCTTGGCTGGGGAGAGTGGTTAGGTAGGGAAATTGTTCTGATAGACAGAAGTTGATTTATAGCCATATCAAACTTAGAGGGAGGTATTTTCTCCCATAAATCCAACCATCTCGTATCTGTGTACTCAACAAGGTCTAGCTGATGAGAAGAGAGATTGAGCGTAATTTCAGGTATGCTGTAATTAACTAATTAGTGCTATAACCATCCACAATGCTTGACACCTCTTCCTTGAAATAGAATTCCCATCTCTTAAACAAACTTGAAAATTGATTATAGCTTTGGGGGTGAGAGGTTAGATATTGGTTACTTGCTCCCTAAAGATACCTTCCTTTATATTTACTAATCATAAGTTTCTGACTCCGATTCTGCATACTCTTCCACATATTGCCTCCAACTTTGGGGCAGGTTTTTAGTTTTTTTTGTTTTGCAAATCCAGATTTTGCCCCTGTTGACGTGTGTTTAAATCGAACCCTGCAGAATCTGTCCTTACTCTTCCTGTTTTGTTCCTCGCAGTTCTTGTCAGCCTTGTGTCTTTATGTTGTGACCATTTTTCCAGCCTCTTAAAAGGACTCTGGGGAGCCCCTCATCGCTCCCCTTATAATAGCCAGAAACGGCTCGGAGTGCAAGGGGCACTCGACCACAGGGATTGAATGTGTCGTTGCCATGGGAGCAGATAGTCCTATTTTTAATGGTTAAAATACATTGTTCTTTTCTTCTAGAAAGGTTACCAAGCTTTGTTTTATGAATGGTTTTCAGTGCCATTGTTATTAGCAGCCTTATCAGGACATTATATGCTGCAGTAATTTCCAACAGGACAGTTTCTGCTCAGGCTTTACATGACTTCTGTTACCAAGTTAGTGGAAGAATCTGAAGAATGCTGCAAATATGTCATTTGGTATGAAGAACATGGTGATAACTCGAATGAAGTGAAATGCAGAATTTCATCCGATGAGAAATTGCCGTTATAAAAGCCGATAGTTTTATTTATTTTGTGGAGCAGGGTTTCTGGAAATCTTTGATGGAAATAAAGCCTCCCAACTGAAGTGAAACAGTTGGACAGTCTCAAAACCCCAAGGAGTTTGTTTTTGTTTATTGAATGATTCATTTCAAATCACTATATTAAATTGCATTTTCCCATTGTGGCCTCATGCCTCCAGGGAGGTTAGAGTTCACGAGGCTCCTCCCGTGCAGTGTCCCACACAGTTTGATCAGAGGAAAAGCCCCATTATGTTATGGGAGATGTAATTCATGGCTCCATTCTCTCTTGTGAGTTAGGTTTTCAGAACAAACTCCTGCTGTATTTGTTATGCCCTGCTGGGGAATTGAAATTTCGTATTTAACTGAATAGCTTCAAAATATTTAGGATCCGTAGAGAAGAAGATGAATGGTCTCTTAACTGAAGAAGTTCATGGACATTCAAAATGTCCCTGTTGGGACTGTTCAGACAGTCATTTTCACCACCATGTGTAAGTGACCTTGAGAGGCTGGGACTTTACCCTTTCCTGCTACCCAACAGGCTCACTTGTAAGGGGGCTGGAGAAGTGGCCACAACGTCTCGGAGGGAATAGTGCCACCTATTGAAGAGCTGATTGTCTTAGTTTTTCCTCTAATTCTACTTCTAATCTTAAACCTCTAACTACAGCTAGTAGCAGCTAATGCAGTTAGCTGCTTTGCTGCACTCATGGCTTGAGTAACAAACAAGTTTGGGGAATTGCAATATGCATGAAGATGAAAAAGGATTTTTAAGATTTTTTTTTCTTCTACAAAACTTTATGAATCCACTCAAAATACAAATGTCTGATTTTATTTTATTTTATTTTATTTTATTTGTACTTAAAACACAGTCACGGTGATGTTTCCTTATGTCAAGATACTGTCATGTGAAAGTGAATATGGGACTAAGATAATTATTGATTTGATTTGAATGTTGTCAATGATAAGTTCCTTTGACCTTGTAACTTTTCTTAAGCTTCAGCTGGAAAAAAAAATGAAATACCTTGGTAAGGTTCTTCAAAAAGAAAGACTCATGATTTCCATCCAGGAAACACTGAGAATTGGAAAACCCAGGCAAGGAATGAATGAATCGTGCACCAAAAGCTGATTGCCACTTGCTAACGTGGGCTCTTTGGTGTTGCACCGACCTCGTAGACTTCACTTGAAGAGGGTGAAGTTGCTGCTCAGTGTTTTAAAGCACGAGTTCCTGGAGGTACTTGTGATATCGAGGCATGGCAGTAACAGCTGCTGGAAACCTCACGGTGTGTGTCACTGGGCTCTGGGTGGTTTGTGCCATTCCGGAGTGTCTAATGAGGTGCTCAAGGTACCAGATCTGGGTGGTGAAAACACCACGGCTCTGCTCTTAAAGTTCCCCCACGAAGCAGATTTCAGGTGGAATGTGTTTTATACCGAAAGAACACAAGTGAGCGAATGATGGGTTTGCTGGGGAGGTCCTGTGTGGCTCTGTCCCCACAGCAGAGCACTGGAAGAGCACTGGAAGCTGCTCTTTTTGGGTTACCTGCCTCAGCCTGGCACTGCTATTGAAGCTGCCCTGGTTCTGCAGGCAGTGCTACCTTCAGAAAACTTTCACATTCATTAAAATCACCGTAAAGCTGCTGCGTATCTCCATCAAGCATGGTGTCTCAGCTGGCCTGTGTGGTCCTCGCTATTTTGTGTTAGACCCTTTTATATCATGTTAGGGAAAGGGCTAAGTGCTTAGTTCTGATCTGAGGTGAACAAATACAGGGAAAAGGCAATCCTGGAATAATTTGGATTCTGTTACCTAATTTCTGTTACCTTCCCATTGTAAAATTAAAAGGCGGTCTTGGGTGGAATTGAGACCTGTGGTTTGAAACTGGTTAATTTGATCATTCCTAGAACTGAAGTCATACTCTGCAAGGCCAGCTTTTGTTGCATCTCCTAACGCACTGCCTCTGCGTTGGCATCACGTTAATTCCAGGAGGGAGCTTATCAGTAGCCTAGATCCAAAGGTTGTTGGTGCTGGTAAAGAGAGAAATTCCGTGGAAGAGCAGCGAGTACACAGGGCTATGCTGTGCCTTTAAGCAAGGAAAGTTCTTATGAGTCAAAAGATTAGTTAGTGCCTTACTCATAAAACCTGCACGTCTGGCAGCAAGGTTGAAAACGAGCTGTTTTTATGAAATAGCATATGTTCTCTTTCCCACACCCCGCCCTGGGGCATCATTCTTGTGAAGTGAGACTTGAAGAAGCTTGGTCATATAGAAAAATGGGAGGTACAAAAGGGAGAGGCATGTTCTTTCACTTGAGCATATAAAGAGGGTGTGAAAGGTGGTGTTTTTTTTTTCCTCTTGTCTGCTTTCCCCTTGCATCCATTCCATCAATTTACTGCGGATTGCTGCGGATGGAGTAATTTGTTTCTCCTTTATCAGCACAAGGGGAGTTAGCGGGATGGGGTTCTGTGACCAGATGGCTGCAGAAGTGCTGGAAAGCAACCTTCTCCACCGCTCCCACACCTGTCTCCATGTATGCCACACTCAAGGAGAACAGGGCTGACTGGGTGGACAGTGTTTGCACTTGAGGCTCCTCATTTCCATTAGGAGTTGCTCCAGAGACATAAAAGGAGCTGTGCTGGTACGAGAGTGATTTAAAGCATGGATGTGACTCCACGGTCTCTTCCAATTCATTCCTTGAAAATGATTCCAGCAAAGGCAGCTTTGCTGGGGCAGCATCTTCTCGATTTCCTTTGCCCCCTCCACGCTAAACAACACTGCTGCAATTTTGGCAGCTGATGTGGAGGAGGACTCCAAGTCTTTCTCGAGATGCTGGTGTCAGAATTTCGCCTGATGTGGCTTCAGAAACGAAGCAGCAAAGCAAGCTGTTAGAAAGCAGGCTGATGTTTAGTAGCTAGTGGTTTCTGCTATGTAAATAAAAAAACATCCTTGAAGCATTTTGCAGAGTTCCTAAAGTTGCTTTTCAAGATAAAGGCTCCATTGTGGTAGGCTTTTGCAGCTGCTCTTAGGGAAGTGCTCTGCAAGGAATATGCTGGGGCTGCTGCTTTTTTTGCCCCTTTTTTTTTCCTTGTTTCATTTTCAGGTGAGCAGTAGACATAGCTATTGGACTAGATGATCGTAGAGGTCTTTTCCAACACGGATGATTCTGTGATTCTGTCTAGCACTTCACCTTCTCAAAGTGCTGCACCTCCTGAGGACATCTGTCTCTGCTGGCTATTAATGTTCACAGCGTGCTGAGGATTCCTGGGAAAACAAAAGACAATTTGCCTTTGATGTCACACAGCAAGTTAGAGGAGGAGCAGATTCAAACTCACATCTCCTGGGATTTTGGCCCAGTAATAGCTCAGTGGGAAGCACGGTCTTGATTTCAGAAGACTAGTTAAGTGTAGCACACGTGGCTCGTGCTTTGTTACTGCTACTGATCTGCTTCTCTTGAATATTCTCACCTGGAACAGAAGGTGCCCTGAGATGAGATTTTTCTCGTGTCAGCACAAGCTAATTTTTCAGTATTAGCACAAGCCATTTATGCTAGTTTGAGAGCTTTGTAACCCGTTTGTTTGTTTTTAATTTATTAAAAGTAGCTTGTAAAAATCATTTGGTGCTTTTGATGGTGTACGGGAACATGACAGCCCCATGCTGCACTTTGAAGACCTATTGATACGGACAGAGGGAAATTGTGCTCATTGGTTCGTGGACACTGCTGCTCCTCTTTACAAGCTGCTTTTACCTCAAGTTGTGTCTGATGTGCCAGAGCTGTCTGCATCTCTGCTGTTGTATATCTCTGTTTTGTGTAACTGAAGCAATAAGCTTGACCTGTCTTGACATTCCTATCTCTTTCTGGACAGCTGCCCTGTTTCTGTCTCTCATATATTTTTCCCTCTGTTGTCTTGTACCAGTTTCTTTCAGTGCTCTGTGATTATCTAGGAGGATAAGGTTTTGGACTGATGCCTAGCTTGTGTCTCTTTGTATTTCTCTCCTTCTCTTTCTTCTGCCCTTTCCCCACCTTTCTTATGCAGGTCTTGTTCAGCGGTGTGTTATTATCCAACGGGATGAAAATGGATTTGGGCTGACAGTCAGCGGAGACAATCCAGTCTTCGTGCAGTCCGTCAAAGAAGGTAAGCAGACATGCTAAATATGCTAGCCGGAGAGCAGCCTAGAGGGTTTTCGTGTGAATCAAAGAAATATGTGCATGAGCTGGAGTAGAAAACTCCAAATTCTTTCCTTATGGGTGGGATGGCTGTAGCTATCACAAACTTGGGAATAGATGTGCAAGGAGAAAGAGTGTCACACTGCTGGGATGCAGTGAACCTCCTGTGTCTGATGGAAATGGAAACTGACCTCTTGCAATTGAAGGGAACTAAATTTATGCCTGGTATAGAGGTGGATTGTGGTTTAGCCTAGCCACTACAAAACGGGAACAGAACTACTTTAGTGTAGATACTCAGAGATGTTAATCTGACAAAGAAAGAAGAAGCTTGGGTGAGTGTGGGAAGTAGCTTTGCATGGAACTACAGAAGTGCTTCAGCTGTTTTTGGTTTGGATGATTTGTATTGAAATTGGAACTAAATGGTTTCTTGCCTCTGTAGATGGAGCAGCCATGCGGGCCGGAGTGCAAACAGGTGATAGAATTATCAAGGTAAGGGCATTCACATCGTCCAAGAAACAGATAATTTGTATTAAATGAGCTCTTTCCCTGAAAGAAGGTCATTGAAGGCTCTGCACTGATGTTTGCTTTTTGCCTGTGGGATAGAGGAATGGTCTACGTTTCCCTGTTCTGGGCATGTACAGTAACCACTGAAAGCCCACTGCTGAATGTTAGTTTTGTTTTGGATCACTCTTATTTCAGAACCTCATTGGCAAGTTCAGCATCCTACAAGGTTCAGTTATCACATGTACAGAGAAATAGAGGTATCAGGGGAGAGGAGCAGTGTGTGACTGATAATTACCTGCAAATAAAGAGTTGTCTTGGATTTTATTGTTACTCACATAACTGCACCCCAATCAGTGTTCTCTTTTAGTCCCAAACAACTAAGAAATCAAGTCATTAGCTAAAATGATTATCTAAATCAGTGCTGCAAAATGATGGCTGTGCTAGAGCCGCTTTGACACAGATAGAGCTGGGATTTCAACCAAGCATATAAATTAATGAATAAAGTTAACTACCCTGAACGTCCTTCTGCCCAGTCGGAGGTGGGTTGCTTTCTCACGTTTGGTTGCTTGTTTTTCTTTGGTACGTGTGTATGGCTTTCTTTTTGTAGAGCTCTGCTCGCTGAGATAAACTTAGAGGGAGAAATTGTTTCTCTGTTAGTGTCTTGAAAGTCATAGTAATAGAGATGAGAGGAAAAAAATACTGTTGCTTGTTCTATTACATTGCTTATTGTGTAGTGTGTGGGGACCCAGTGGGATTTTTTCCTTGGTTAGAAATCAGGAGCTAACCAGTGTTTACTTTCTCTCTCATATCCCCAGGTGAATGGCACTCTTGTAACACACTCAAACCATTTGGAGGTGGTAAAGCTGATCAAGTGTAAGTAAAGGCATGTTGCTATTTTCGTCACTGTGCTCCTTGAAAAAGCATGAAAAGCATAATTTTATAGGCTCGATGATTGATTCAGCTATCAAGTGACAAGGACAATCACATCCCATGCTGAGAGATAAAGGGTGTGTGTAAAACAGGCAGTGAAGTGAAACATGGGCTAATTTTGACTTTTGGACTTGAGCTGATCCATGCTCCTGTGTTTGGTGTTTGAAATTACCATCAAGCGTTGCCCATGCATCTTCCAATTCTGATTTCACCTGAAATGCCACAGCTATTCAGGCACTGTTAATGCAGATTACTTTAAGTTGCTTACAAAGTACTGACATTACCAAAGAAGTTAATTCCTGGTTGATTTTCTTGTACTATGAAGAAAGCGTTAGCAGTTCCTTCCGCCCCGGCACAGTTTACTTCGTGGTGTGAGCCTATGCATACTGTAAATGTAACCTGGTAGATTAGAAATTGCCCTGCATTTTCATTAAGGTTGGCTCTCATGAAATGCTTTGGATTACCTGATATTTAAATAGAGATCTCTAAAACTGAGCTGACAGTGCTCAGCGGTGCGAAGAGTGAACAAATGAAGAATGGTCTGAGTTGTGTCTCTAGGGGTGAGAACCTTAGCAATCTGCAAGTGTCTCTGAAATGTGTCTTCTTCTTCTTCTCCCTGCAGCGGGTTCCTATGTAGCTCTCACTGTTCAGGGGCGCCCACCAGGGTCGCCCCAGATTCCCTTGGCTGAGTCTGAAGTGGATCTGGCAGCGTTTGGGCATATGTGTCCCGTCATGACATCGCCCCATTCGCCTGGCACATCAGGAAATACAGAAAGGATTACTAGCCCAGTGCTTATGGGGGTAAGATCTAAAGTACTCTTTCCAAAGAACCAGTTCAGCAATGGAAAAAATGTAGTCATTTTTCTCAAAGGAATTGTTTTGAGCTTCTTGCACAAATAATAAATTGGAATTACAGTATTTGTCTGGCCACCCAGTGGGCATTTAATCAGATGGGAAAAAACATATTGCAAGGAAATGCTGAGATAATGCAAAGAGAGTTGAGAGGTTATTCACAGGTTGTCTTTGAGACAGGCTGCAGTTTGTATGGTGTGAGTTGACACAGTGTCTGCTCAAAGCCAGGTATTCTGTAATTTCTATTAAAAATTGGACTGTAAGACATGCAGACATGACAAGAGTAAGGAAAGCAAAGACACTTTTTTTTTCTTTTCTTTACCTCTTTCCTTCCTTCTTTCTTTCTTTCTTTCTTTCCTTTTTGTTTAACATAGATAGCTATGTTCAAAAGTAGGAGTGAGTGATTACATTCTATGTAGGATAGGGTTTGCAGAAACTTGAATTGCCTTTTGTTGGTCTTTTTCTGGGCCCATGTTTAAGAAGTAGGCAGAAAGCAGCCATATCCATTTTCCTTATCTTCCTTCACTCCTTACAGCTCAACCAAAAAAACGGACCCTTAATTTCTCCATATTTTCTAGGAGGAGAATAATATTGTCCACAACCAGAAGGTGGAGATTCTGAGAAAGATGCTACAGAAAGAGCAGGAGCGGCTGCAGGTACTGGAGTTGTTGCATGCATGCAGGAGAGGTGGAGGGAAGGGGCTGATGCAAATTAAAAAGATGGGTTGTTGAATCACTATTAAGTAGCTTATTCAGCATTCCTTTGCGTGGCTTCTGTTTTAGTTTAGCTTTTCTATATACTGGCCTAACATCAGAGATCTGTCTAATTGCTTGGACTGGTCAACTCTTCAATTTTTAATCTTTGACAGGACTGGGAAAAAAAAAAAAAGTGGTAGTTTAAGTGGAAACGTACATACCCAGTCAATCTGGTCTAATCCTAGGACATGTAAGCATCTTTGACTAACTGAGAGTGAGTCATTTCTCACTGGGAGCAACAATTGGCCCTGTGCTCCTCGGTGGTGCTGAGTTATTGTGTCTTCAGCTGTATGCTCGATGCGGTTGTGATTAATTTGGTAAATCTCTAGAATGGAGTTGTTTTCATATGGCACGAGGCAGAGGAGAGCTGGATAAAACACACATTCCATAGCAGTCATCTGATATGACAGTAGGTGTGCAAAGGTGCTGTTTCTTATTTTAGATGTGTTAATGGAATGAAGATTAGTAGTAGGCTAAGATTAGTTGTAAGCTTTGATATTGAGCAGATACTGAGTGATGAAAGCTCATAAAATTACTTTTCAGTCTCTGCAAGAAGAGTACAGCCGATCGTCCAGCTCACGACTGCTCAAAGAGATACAGGAAACAAAGAAGCACATTACTCAGCTGCAGGAGCAGCTGTCCAAAGCCACAGGCTGTACTCAGGTAACACAATGTGTCAGGCTTCTCTGTGGTATGTTCTGGTTGAAAATTCTTGGGGGATGATGGTGTTCTGGGCAAGCAGGAGTTCCCTGCCACGCTCTTCAGTGCTTCTACAGCCAGATTGCACCCTCTAGAGTTGAGACTGGTAATTAGGCTGGCAGAAGCTGTCAAGTAATACAGTGGAATGGCAGTATATGAAGTGGACTTTACAATGAACTTCCAGACAATCTATGAAGAACTGCTTTTAAAGCAGTAAGTGCAAATTGTGAGGTATATTATTTTGTCAATACAACCTAGCAGAACCCTCTGTAGTCATTCTTGCCATGAAGAATAAATAACTGGAGGCTTAAAACCAGCTTTTTTTTTTTCCTTTTTAAAGTTGTATTATTTTTCCTCTTTTTTTCTCTGCCTTTAAGGTTATAAGTCCTGAAAATTTGGTGTGATTTTCTATTGTCTTCTCTTAGAAGAACATTGCAACTTTTTAAAAATACATGAAGGAAGTTTAATAAATAATGTGAGCTGTCCAGGTTTTAAAAGAGCTAGTGTTTGAGTATAACAGTCTCTTGAAATATTTTACTTGCTCTGTGCTGCTCCCAACTCATTTTTATCTTTTTAGGATGGAGTTTTGTCCTCCAGGTCAGTGACAGAATCGCTGCAGATCAGTGAAGTGGAGGCAGAGAGTGGGGATGGTCTGTGCAAACTAGATTACAGCAGTGACAGCCCGTCCCGACCAAACAGTGACATAGCTGATGTGAGTACTGAATGACACCATGACTTTGTTTCTATACCTCTCGGATTTGGTTTTCTCGTGCAGATTGTTTAAGTTTGTATTGTTCTGTGTGTTATAGATCTGTAGTGTCTCAGTAAAGGTGTGTATTACTAGAGTAGGCTTCTAAATACACACCAAAAATATTTCCCTGGGGAAGCATACTATATTGGTTTTCCATTAGGGACTGAGAAATAAATAGTGTGGGTTTTGGGTTTTCATCCAGGATTAGATTTTCCTGGCACACTCCCTGTAACCAGACAAAGAAAGATGGATGCCAGCATCTTTCTCAAAACTGAGAGATGCCAATTAGAGTATCTTTTAAGAGCATGTTAATGTTCCAATTGCGGTAGCTGTGACTCAGATCCAGTCACTGGGCAAGTTGCCATGAAAGTGAGGAAGAGCCTTACTTTTACCAAATAAGCTTCAATTATTGCCAACAGTAAATACTCCTAGTCTGTTCACTCATCACTTATCAATCTGTGTGCTCGTATGGTCTCCTTATTGCAGTGCCTTAGCACCTAATCCTTAATTAAGCTGCTATCTGATTAGCGCAGAGGAATTGAGACTCTTTACTCGCACTTTGGCCTAAGTTTGTTGTTTAACTTATGGAGGTGGGAGCTAAATCTGTACGAGCAGTTGGAAGGGAGAGGAAGATGGGTCAGATGTGCCTCCAAAACATGAGCACAGATGACTCTATTTTGAAACACTCCCTCACCAACTCCAAATCTGACTAAATGTCACTCGTGTTTGTATATAATAAATGCAGAATAGAATTCAAAGCTGTCTTCCTTAATTCTGTCAGAGTTGATGATAAGTGATCACTGGAGGTGGTTGACACACCAAACTTGTAAGCATTTCAATCCAAAGTGACGCCGAGAAGCTTAAGGACTGGGGGTAATGGAAAGCTCTCGAAATTCATGGAGTCCAGAGTTCTACAGTTAGGGTGAAATAACTGCATGCAGCAATACAGGCTGGGAACCAACAGCTGAGTGGTAGCCCAGCTGCAAAGCCTTGGTTATTACTGTGGGCACACTGAAGATGAGCCAACAGCTCATGCTTTTTGCAAATAAAGCCAAATGTCTGCAGGGCTACATGAGAAAGAGGATTGCCAGGAGGTGGAGGGAGGTTACTAGCCCACTAGTAGTTACTTTCTTCTTCCCCAGAGTCCTCGCAGTGGCCTGAAGGAGCGGGTTTATCTGGATGAGAGCCCAGAGAAGACTGAGGTTCAAGATACTGTGAGTCCAAACCATAAAAAATAACGACAGCATCTCCTGTAATGGGCCTATTAACATCTTGTTTTCCCCCGCTTTCTAGATGAAGCACACATAAACTTAGCTTTAGAAAATGAAATGCAATTAAAATTGTGCAGGGAATGTTAATTAGCTGAATAAATGTTTATGGAGCTTAAGAGCAGGCCCATTTAGAGACGAGAAATAGATAATCAGCAGTAAAACAGCTGGACCTAAAATAGCTGTTGTACACGTTTTATTCCTTGAGTCCAACCCTAAATGAAAACCAGTCTTTAGGATATTCAAGTAATTATAAGGCTGGTATTATCAGGGATGGCCTCAAGAATGGATAAAAGTGGAACGTAGACGAAGTTCTGAGCTATCTGAAAGTACTGCTGTCTTCCACAGGATGACTTCTGAAGTATTTTTCCTTCATTTGCATGACTTTCTGTAGTCATATTTCTCCATTTGTACAAAGCTGTCATTTGTCATATGCTCCATGTTTAATGTACTCAGAAGTCTGCAGATGATGCAATTGGTTTTGAGTCATCTGATTTGACATTTCTGAATGCTTCCAACTTGGGAGAAATATTCCAAAGGGGATCTCGCAACTATAAACTCGGACAAGGTTGAATAAAGGCACATGGGTTTCTTTTGCAATTTGAAAAGAAGAATTAAAGTGATGGTAATATTTTTGACTAGGTAAAGAAAGTTTACTGTTCCAAGACACTAATAGTGCTGTACTTTTCATCCTTCCCTTCTCACATTTCTGACTCACCCCAGGATTCTCAGTCGAGTGTTGGAAGCCCTTCGTCACGCATCGGGCCTCAGATCATTGGAGCAGAGGATGATGATTTTGACACCGAGCAGGAGCAGGTGGGAATGACTTTTAGCCCTCAGCCACCCCTTCTCCCTACTTCAACCAGAATTATGTTTTTTTTCTGTGCCTAAACTGCAAGGACTCCATTGCTTCTTTTTATTTAACAGTTTTCATGTGGCGAATTAAGAATTAAGGCATATGATTCTCATTACTGCTGATCATACCAAGTAGTAACACTTGGGGATTTTATGACAATATGCCGTCTTTGATTCTTTCTGTTACTCTTTCTTCTTACAACTTCAAGCTTTTTAGAAATTCATTTGCCTTATTTGATTCAATTTCGTTTATTAAGTTTCTATTAACAGTTCTGCATTATTGTCACAGCAGTATAGCTGCTATGGCTTTTGACATACTTATTCTGAGTTATTTTAGCTCTCCTTTGCTCCGAGCTATATGTCATTATATTGTAGTCAGTGTACAGGGGTGTATTTAAAAGAAATATTCCCATTGTAAACTCTTCCTGGGATGTTAGAATGGCATTGCAAAGGCTCTGGAATTTTTCAGTTTTTATTTTAATTAAACAAATGAGGAGCTAAGCTGTAGGAAGAAGCTTGTTATTTTTTGCACGGTAGCTTTCTTGAATAATTCAAATAGTTTCCTTGTATCTCTGCAGATTAATGGACAGTGCAGCTGTTTCCAAAACATTGAGCTCCTGAAGTCTCGCCCAGCTCACCTTGCTGTTCTTCTGCATCATGTGGTGTCCCAGTTTGACCCTGCAGCATTGGTAAGATGTTCTGGACTTTTTTTTTGGCCAAAATTTGTAGTCTTAACCCGAATACTTCAGGATCTCCTTGTTCTTGTGTAGCATCACCAGTCACACTGCTGGATCAGCAAGGAGAGAAATACAGGTCCTGTGCAGGCATGAGGGTATTTCAGATAAAGGAAGAGAAGGGCGAAGAGAACTGTCTTCCTTACATTCAGCTGTTTACAAATGAATATTTAGCTCTAGAAAGCATTTAATTCCAGCCTAAGGTAGTGGGATTAGTTACCTACAGGGAAGGTCTGATTTCCATCTCTCTTTTCCCTTCTCTCCTCCACTGATTACAGGGTCAGTGATGAGGTTACCTGTGCAGTGTAGGTGGCTGAGGGTATCTAGGAAGTCTCTCAATCCAGCAATGCTGAATTCTTTGAAATAGAGCAAAGGAAGATTTGAGTTTGGTGTGGTAGAAGAGTTCTCGTGGTATCCCTTAATTTCTTCTCCTCTTTCCCACAGTTGTGCTACCTTTACACAGACCTGTACAAGCAGACCAACTCCAAAGAGACTCGGCGTGTCTTTCTTGAATTTTACCAGTTCTTCTTGGACCGAACTGCAGTAAGTTCCAGATCTTTCTCTCGTTTTCAAGTGTATCCAGGAAGTTGACTTTTACCATTCTCTGTTCTCCTGAACTGGAAGAAACTCAGGAGTTATATAAGTCCTCCAGAATCAATAGTGGTTTTTTGTTTTTCCTTTTGTTTAAAATGATACCACTAAATATGGCAAAATAAATGTTAAATAGGCTCAGATGCCTGGGTAAGTCTGTATGTCACAGAGAATGCATTGTCTGATAGGAGAAGTATTTCTGTGATGTGTAAGCTAGCGTTAGTTGTTCTACATTCCCTTTTTGTTACTAACTGCTGTGTATATTGACGTGGCAAGGATTGGGCCATTTTGTATGTCTGTTGGAAAGCCTGCGAAGCTTCTATACCATCATAAATTAGACTACCACATAGTGTAGCAGCAGCTAGTATCACATGCTTAGATGAAATAATTGTGTAATATAATACATATTTGTGTAATATAATACATATTCAAGATGGGAGCCTCCCTCATGATAAGTTTAGGTGTTCAGGTTGTAGGTTTTGTTTTTTAAGGAGATTGTATTTTATGTGTTGTGTGTTTAATTGGGGTGCTGTTTGTTGTGTATGTTCCCCCAGTCTTTTTTTTAATGTCTTTCCATTTTTCTTTTTAACAGAACCTTAAAGTTCCAGTTCCAGATGAAATCTCTGTAGATCTAGGTAAGTCACTGTCTACTTCTGCAGCTTCTACTGTTTGAGGCAGTCCAAGGAAATTTCTAAAATGCGCTTGGGGTTACTTTGGATAGACATTATCACGTGTTTACAGGAAGAGACAAATAAATATTTGTTTCTTACAGAGGGCATTATGCATATTGTAATACGTTCATTAATAGTGAGATGCACTGGCCACATTGACATGTCTATTTTTTAGTCTAATACTGGATGTATTAGAGGAGGCTCAGGGGCGACCTTATTGCTCTTTATAGGTACCTCAAGGGAGGCTGTAGCGAGGTGGGGTTTGGTCTGTTCTCCCACGTGCCTGGTGACAGGACGAGGGGGAATGGGCTTAAGTTGAGCCAGGGGAGTTTTAGGTTAGATGTTAGGAAGAACTTCTTCACTGAAAGGGTTGTGAGGCACTGGAACAGGCTGCCCAGGGAAGTGGTGGAGTCACCATCCCTGGAGGTCTTTAAAAGACGTTTAGATGTAGAGCTTAGGGAAATGGTTTAGTGGGGACTGTTAGTGTTAGGTCAGAGGTTGGACTCGATGACCTTGAGGTCTCTTCCAACCTAGAAAATTCTGTGATTCTGTGATTCTGTATGTGACTAAATCTGTTTACAGATGCTCTAAAATTCATATTATCAGTAAGTGAAAGGCAAAAGGGTACTCTTGGATGGGTTAAAGATGTGTATGAATGACTTTATTCTAAGGTAGCGTGGACTATTGCTGTTCTCAAAAGAATAATCTGTTAACTTTCTCTTCTGGCTTGCAGACAAAAGAAGGCCAGAGCTCATTCCTGAAGAGCTTCATCGCCACTATATACAAACTATGCAAGATAAAGTCTGTCCAGAAGTTCAAAGGAATCTGGAAGACTTCAGGTAACAGTTGCCTGTGCAGTTTTAGTTAAATTCATACCTGCCCTCAGTCAATGTGTCCATTAAGGGGGAAGTCCAAACTCAAGGAATGTAGTAATTCATCTCGGACTGAACAGGAAGATGGCAACAGGGCATACAGGGTCACCCTGATCAACACTTGAATGTTTTTTGACACTGTGCTGCAAGTAGTTCTTTGCAAGATCTTTGTTAGAGATTCGTTTATTTATTCCTAGAGGTTATTTTAGGCAATTTCAGAATATTATTACTTAGGTGATATTACATGAATCTTTCTTACTAAGCATGTTTGTAATCAGTTTATATCATTTTTTTTTGCTCTCCTTTGGACAAGAAATAATCCACTTTAGAGAGCTGTCATGAGCATATGGTAGAGTTTAATAATTAATATGCCCTTTTGTATACAGTTGTGAGCATTCTGTGCCAACATGAGATGCTGTAGCAAAAGAGATAATGGACTTTTCCACAGTTAAAAGTGTCTCAGTTCAAGTAGATGCTTCAAACGTACAACTTGGGATACTGCAAAAAGAACAGCCACTTTTGTTTGACCATTGCCATGGCTACCTCTCTTGATAAATATCATACAACTTTATTAGCTTTATTTTACAGTGAATGCAAATGTTATGGAGAACTGTGATGACCCCTCCTTTCTTATTCAGAAACCAATAACGCAACTTGCTTGACATTCTGAATGTCAAGAGGTTGCCTTCCCTTGTTACAAGTCACTACTCAGTTTCAAGTGCTGCTTCCCTCGCTCTGTGTTTCAGGCAGAAACGTAGTATGGGATTGACGCTGGCAGAAGGAGAGCTGACCAAGCTGGATGCAGAACGGGTTCGTGATCGGAACGCGGTGGAGAAGGAAAGAGCATGTGCAGAACAGATTATTGCCAAAATTGAGGAAGTCTTGTGAGTATCAGCAATCATAATTGTGGGAGGTTAAAACTGTTGCACCCTGAATCTTACAGCAGCAGAGCAAAGGAATTAGTAGCTAGAAGTAATTTTATACCACTACATTTATATTGCTTCCCCATTTTGCTACCAAAGTATATATTTATATATATATATATATTTATATATTTATATATATATATTTATATATACTACCAAAGTATATATATATTATTACTAATAGCGAAAAATACGTTAATATTTAGCTGAAGTCCATATATCTTTTTAAGGGAGGCTAATGTTCAGATAGCAGAGGCATGCATGCTTTTGTTGTTTCATGCATTGTTAGGTCAGGGTTCTTCTTCTGGGTTGTAGAAACCTGTAGTTTCATAACCTGTTTTTTTTTTTTTTTTTTAACTTCATTTTTGTTTCCTTTTCCTGGGGCTTTTGTATATGCCAAAAAACGCTTTGAACACTACTGCTGACACTCTGGGTGGATATGACTGCCTGTTAATAGTTAGTTTATTGTTTCCTTTTTACATTCTCTCTTGTTTTTAGGATGACATCTCAGCCTTTGGAGGAAGAAAAGAGGTAATAGAAGTTGTGTGGGCTTAGTCTGAACTAAGAACCCCGTTGCTGATGCTTGCTCTGCTGGCTCTGTCTTTGCTGAACAGCACAAGGCAGCCCTCTGCTGGCCATGGCTCCAAACTCTCATTTTCTAAATCTGCTGACATAATTAACTTGAATTTGAAGTATCAATCTTTTGTTTCCAACCTCTTCTTGTTGTGAAGTTTGTTTCCTTTGTTTCCTTTGTTTCAGACCAGAAAAAGTTACTGTTTCTGAGAGCTCATCTATTTCTTTGGTTTGGTTCTGTAGCTGCTTCAGTCCAGTCTAATATTTATGTGATGCCTTGCCCTGTTCAGTTTGTTTGGCACCCTACAACTAGCTGGTTAGCTTTTACTATACTCATTGCAGCCACTATACCTTTTACTGTTACAGATTTTTACTGTAACTCCCGTAATATGACTTCAGATATGTACTTAGTGCATGAGCTTAGGACTTTCTATGTAATTCTTAAAAAAAAATAAATGTATTTTTACCTCTTAGGCTGGTATGCCTTTCATAAACTGCATCTGTTATTTACAAAAGGATGGATTATAATATTGGCTGAGTATTTTCCACTGTATGTAACACGTAGTAGTTTCATATTAAGCAAACAAAATCACTCAGCTTCTTTTAATCCAGAAATGGTTCATTTCTCCATGGAACCTTTGCATTTGACCTATTTCATTTTCTTGACAAGATGGATTTTCCCCAGTACATTTCTCCTTAACATCCATCTTCTTTCCTTGTGTTTATTTGGCAGTTCCACAATGCAATACGTGATTCTTACTTACATGAAGCACCTGGGAGTCAAAGTTAAAGAGCCTCGGAACCTGGAGCAGAAGCGTGGCCGTATTGGTTTCTTGCCAAAGATCAAGGTAGTAATGTTGTGACCAGAGCACATTTGTTTAAAACTGTCTGACATGGGTGCTTCAGTAGAATTCAGAATAGACTTTTGTGTGACACATCAGAAGTTGGTATGATTTTACAGTCTTCATAGCACCAACAAGATATAGCATTATCAATCTGCACAGAAAACCTAACGGTTGAGATTGAGTTGTACATATGTTTTCAGACACCTCAATTATAAATTAATTACCTTCCTTTTCACTGTTGAAGACTTACTAAAACTTCGGGTGATAAATGTTTCACATATTACAGTATTAAATAATTTGAGGACCCCATTAAAGCTATCAGAATTCAGGACCTCATTAAACCCATCAGTCTGTTGGCTGGTATACTTCAGTTTTTTCTTGAGAAAATTGCCCAAAAACAAAGGCTTTGTGGTGCAGGAAAGCTACTCTTCCTGCCACCCACATTCCCCCGTTTATATAATGAGTTCTTTCACCAAAACTCCATCTCCATGGGTGTGTTCAGTCATCTCCCACAGTATGGCCATGTGTCTGGTCACAGCAGCTATGTACTTTCATCAGCGTTCAGCCTCCTTTGAATGTTAAGGCTGTCATGAGCAGTTCTGTCCCCCTTTATGACAAATAAACTTTTCTTGTACCGAACTGCTGCTGCTGTTTTAAAGAATTAGTCGTTATCTCAGTAAATAATTGAGTCTGAAGAAATGAGTTTACTGTTTACTCTGCTTTTCTTTGTTGTATATTAATGCAGCAAAGTATCAAGAAAGAGAAAGAAGGAGATGAAAAAGGAAAGAGAAGAGGCTTTCCGAATATTCTGGGCCCACCAAGGAGACCAAGCCGACACGACAGCAGTGCAAGTATGTCAGACAAGGAAATGTATGTTCCCCAGCTACTTGTATGAAAGCCAGTTAGTCTCTGCTGTTTAACAACAACAAAAAATAATAAAAAGACTTAGTAAAATTTTTGATTTTAAACCATGTTTTTAAAGACAGACAAATCTTAATTAATGTATTTGTCCTGAAATACATCTTTTGGTTACTGGGAACAGGTAAAAGCTCTTTCAGCACCGTAATGACTCTGTGTTTGTTTAGTTGGCAGAGCCATGGAAATACAGAAGCAGCGCCATCCAAAGCACTTACCTACAGCATCTTCTGTTAGCCCAGAACCACCAGATTCTGGCAAGATGCGCCAGAGTGGGTCCTCCAGTGATGGAACAGATGCACCCTATGCACCTGCCAACCCAATGTCTCCTTTGGCAACGGGTCCCTTTTCATCTCCAGAGGGAAGCAAGGACAGTGAAGCAGGTTAGGATGATACCACTTAAGAGGGACTATTGAAAATTGTGTTGTGAATGGGATATGGAAGGCACACTTCTAATGCAAGAAGCCTGACAAATTGGGCCATGTTTCTGTGTCACTAGACATGATTTTCCTGGGTGCATAGTCATGTTTTCTGACTCTGGTTCAAGTCAGGAAGTCTTGTCATGGCCAGAAATTGTTGTCTGGTGGCTTCTGTCATGGTGGCGTTGGATCATCCAACAGGAAAAAAGCATCCCCAGGTGCCTGCCTTTGTAATCACAAGTCACTATTACCTGGTAACACTTACCATGGAGATTTTTCTTGCCAAGCTGCAAATTCACTTCCTCTAGCTATAAGTTGAAATGAGGCTGTGAATCAAGAGGCTATGAAGAGATTGTGAAGTTCTCTTAGGTACTCTAATTTGATACATTCTTGACATTTCTTACTCATTTTTTCATAGGCTCGAAGCAGACTGGAGAAGCACCACCTGCTAATGACTGTGTGGATGGCACACCCCGTACACCTAATAATACTTTTGAATTCCCATCTCCCTTGGAAAACTTGCCAGAGGAGGAGGGAGAATCTGAGAGGTAACTGAGTGCCCTGCTTGCTTGGATGGGGCAGTGGCTGTTGGACAGCTGTTGCTGGACAGGCTGTTGGCAATGGTGGATTTGACAAGGGGTGCTGAAGCTGAGTCTATAAAACACTAGTCACACCGTTTGCATTAAACATTATTTGTAGAAGAAGGAAATGCTGGTCTGTGTCCGCTCTCAGGAGGGTGAGGCTGAGAGATGGACAAAACATCAGGGTTAGGAGGTTAGGCCTGTACTCTGAAATTAAGCTGGGTGTCTGAGTGGGGTGAAATTCCTGCGTGGTTCCCTCATAATTCCTTTATTTCTTTTTTTTTGTAGAGTTGTCGACATGGGAACACCAAAGCCTTTTCGCAAGTGAGTGTGCTTATAACTGTTTGAGCTTCACTGAATTTATTGAGATTTTAATAGGTTATAAAGCTGAGTGCTGCAGCGTTCATTGTTCTGAGGCAGTATGATTGCCTGCCTGATCTTTCCTGTTCTTAAATAACTCATATGAAAAGAGACATTGGCATCTGTGTATAGGACAGGTGGAGCAGATCATATGCAGATAAGCTCTTTGATCTATGGGTGAAATACTTTAAGTGTTTTATCTACTGATTTGAATTGATGGGCTATGGAATTGAGATTCCCAGGTTTTCTTTTTAAGCGAGTGTGTTTCTGTTAGCCCCGTATCTGCAGATAAGCAGAGGAAAGAAATTGTAACCTGCCCTTTCACTGGCCTGCTATTTGGTCCTAAGCAAATTATTTTATCCGTATCATTAAAAAGAGGTTTATGAAAATACTGGAAGAACAGATATTCACTCTTAGTTGTTCTGTAAAGGACAAAATTACAAAATATGTTTTGTAGCTTCTGACATAGCTTACTGGAGAGTGTATTCATAATGCTTTACAACTGCTATGAGTACTTAGATTTTTCTTCTTTCTTTTTGACATCCGTGCCTAAAATGGGAGTTATCTGACCTATTTTTAATCTTCTTAGGATGGACAGTGTCGGTTTTGCAGATGTACAAAGTGAAGATGAGCTGTATGATTTTGACACGGACATGGACCCTCCCAACTGGCAGCAGCTTGTGAGCCGGGAAGTGTTGATGGGGCTGAAACCCTATGAAATCAAGCGCCAAGAAGTGATTAATGGTGAGATGGATATTTTTTTCTAGCTCACCAAGTTAAAATCTCGTCTTGCAGAGCTTTAGAGTTCTTTACATCTAAAAGGTCTCTTTTCAGCAATCTATCCAAAGTAGTAGCCATGTATTACTTCTGGTTTCCAGAGTTCATGTCTGTGAAACTTGTATTTACTACTGAAAGGTATCCTGAGATGAGGCTGATCTCACATTGCTACACCTCTTTAAGTCAGTAGTTAACAGTCCTGCCCTCCCCTCTCTCTTCAGAGCTGTTTTACACCGAGAGAGCTCACGTCCGCACTCTGAAGGTTCTACATAATGTTTTCTACCAGCGTGTCACCCGGGAAGGGATCCTGAACTCCAGTGACAAGCGGAAAATCTTTTCAAATCTGGAGGATATCCTTGGGCTTCATGGTAAGAGTAGCTGAGATGCTTTGCAGCTTCACAGTTTCAGCTGAAATTCAGGATACAAATATCTGAAAAATTTATGCAGGTGAACAGGCAACAAGAAGCAGCTTCCTATAACGCTTCTTCCTTTCACACACAATTCTCCCATTTCTAAATTACAAAGATATTTTGATAAAGGAAGCAAGCGCCCAGTGTTTCCGATGCTCGCTTTTTTGTATCCGTTTATGCAGACTCTCTTATGCTAGTTCATGTTTTGATGGAAAGAGCAATGCCTTGATGAACGTTCTTTCTAGGCCAATGCACCAAAAGTTATAACTGTCGTTGAAGAAATTATGAAAACAAGTGAAAGGATTGATGTCTTGCAGGTGGTTTTGAGGGGTCACCCTTTCTAATTGTTTAGAGAAAGGGCTGTTCAGAGTCAGAATTTCAGCTCTGCCACTGAATAAGTTGTAAAATGTTAGGCAGGTGGCTTGAAATGTGTTCTACATTATTCTTGCGTTTTTAAAAGTCAGTGATATTGAGCCTAAGGAAAGATAAGACTGGAGAGGTTCTTAGAGGTCATTTGAATACAGGTGAGATAGAAGTGCAAAGGAGGAGTGTAACGTTTTCATAGAGATTCTGCTAAATTTGTTATGTTGCAGGACACTTTAAATAATTGAAATAATTCGAAGTCTAGTCTTTTCTTCAAATAGGTGTGATTTTAAAATAAATGCTGAAAATCAAACACAATTTAATTGATATTAAATCTCCTAATCTCTTTTTTTTTTTTTCCCCTAAGTTGCATTGAACGATCAGATGAAAGCAGTCCGAAAAAGGAACGAGACTTCTGTCATTGACCAAATTGGGGAGGACTTGCTTTCTTGGGTAAACTCCATTTTTTGTACTTGAAAATACATTTCATAAAATGGGAATCAGAGGTTAATTAAGGTCATTCCCAGCTAATAGGAACTGAAGCTCTGAGACTTGTCATTTCTATGGAGCCAACACAGAGCTAGAGAAAGGGTGTTGAAGAAAAGCAGGAACAACTCATAGGATTTTCATTTGTCTAGAGACAGAAGCCATTTAAAGAAGAAAAAACATTGCCTCTTGATGTGTTGGTAGAATAGAAGCTTAGTTCTGGAGACATAAACCAAGAGTAGGATTTTGAAAAATGTAATAGCACAATTTATTGCAATAATATTGAAATATGCCTGTGGTGCAGCTAAAGGTATTTTAAAATACTGTTTTCCAATCCTAGAATTTACATAGCTGAACCTCTTCAAATTTGTAGCACTGTTGCAGGCATCGTTTCAGACTCCTGAGATCCAGATGACGAGCAGGAGTGATGTAAATTCTTTAAAAAACAGAAACCAAAACCATCTCTCTTGAGAGTCTTCTCTTTTGTTGTTTGTTTTCAAGCCTAAATAATTTAGGATTTAAGATTGATCTGCTTATTCTTTTCAGCTGTTCATGCAGAAGTCTCTTGTGAATTACTATTTTTTTAATCCCACTGCTTGTCTATTTCAGAAAAAAAAAAAAAAAGAAAATCAGACGTGGCTAGTAGAGAAACACCTCCAACCCTTTCAGTTCTCCCCTGTGTGCTGTGAAAAAGCAAAAAATACCTTATGCATTCATTTTTGAGCAAACTAGAGCAAGCTAAGCGTTACAGATTGATAGCTAAATTTTTTTGACTAGTGTCTGGCTAAGTGACTGAAACAAAAAAAAAAACACACAACAAAACAGGATCTTGTTCTGCAGAGTGAGTATTTTCAGGAGTTACTATGCTGCATCACAGATTGGGTAGCAGGAATGGGAAAAGTTGGAGTGACAGATTAGCCATCTGTCATCTGCGGCACATTTCTCAGCCCTGCTCATGGCTATCGTTTTCCCCAGCCATGCTTCAATAATATTTTCATTTAGGAAATAAAAGATTATGTTATGTTTTGATCTTTAAGCATGGCTATCCCTGAGAAGCAAGACCTTCGGTCTTGGCTTTGCTGGCCAACAGTGTGGTAAATAATCCCTTGTCATTCATCTGGGTGCAGTTTTTTCCCCTTCTCTTACAGCTAACAGTGGAGACATGGCACTGTATTCTCTCCCTGAATCAGCAGCACATTTATAGAAATGATTGGATGTGGTAGGAGCTGGAGACAGGAGAACTGTAGAGTTTGACATGTAAGGGGTTCCTCAGTAGACTGGGATGACAAACCCGTAAAGCCAGGATGTTCAAAATGCTGTCTTACATAGAAATACTTCTCATGCATACATAGAACTCAAGGGAACAGCACAAAGCTTTGACAGGGGAGATTCAGACTGGATATTAGGAAAAAAATGTTTACTGTGAGGGTGGTCAAACACTGCAACAGGCTTCCTAGGAGGTGGTTGATATTCCAGGCCTGTCAGTAACACCCTCAGGAACATGCTTTGAAGATCTTTGTAGGTCCCTTCCAACTGTTCTGTTCTGTTGTGTTCTGTTCTATTCTATTCTCAATTGCTGAAGTTGGGTCTAATTTTGACTTTTTGTGGCTTTCTGGCACAGTTTAGTGGAGCAGCAGAGGAGAAGATAAAACACGCAACTGCCACGTTCTGCAGTAACCAGCCCTTTGCTCTAGAGGTCATAAAGTCGCGTCAGAAGAAGGATTCCCGTTTCCAGACTTTTGTGCAGGTGAATTTTATGCAAGGGTTTGAGCTGCCTGAGGGTGCGGCTGGTGGCCAGTATGGGATAACGAAGGGCTGGAGATAAAGTTGTTATCAACAATGAGATTATGCTTAACATTGCCTTCAGATTGGGATCATTTCCAGCACTGTATTTATCTCTTCTAATCATTTCTGGAGGGAGAGGACTGCATAATGTCCCGTTGCAATGCAGGAAGGAAAAGCTGTCCTGGGCAGGAAAATTGCATGTCACTTGGGGTGGCTGTTTCCTAAAGATGAGTTCTTCTGCGGGGAAAACTGCTTATAGCAGTGCAATTTTGAAGCATGCCACAGTCAGAAGACAGATGCTGTACACCTATTCAGCCCACCAGGAAAGGGACTCGAATACTTGTGGCATTTGGAGAGGAGAACATTATCTTCATTACCACAGGCTGGGAAGAACTGCTGTAATATGAGGGTTGACGTTATTTTGAAAAATGTACTGTAGTTTTGCTATAGCTTGAAAGGCTAAACTGATGTCTTCCCTGTGTGGCAGTGACTGAGATTGATTGGTGATAGCACCAGGCCTCTGTGAAGTAATGAGGGAAGGAAGCTGCTGCTTTTGTGATGAGCCTCTCCTATATGTAATTGCAAATGGAGAGGGGATGTGTTGTCTGAATGATAGATCTTGGCATTTCTTGTCTTGTATTTAATTACCAGAAAGTGAAGTAATAGACATTTATGTGATGAATAGATGTTACACGTTCAGGTAATTATAGTCTTAATAAAAATGACAAATGTAGTTATTGTGCTGTTTAATTTTAGGATGCTGAGAGTAATCCACTGTGTCGCCGGTTGCAGCTGAAGGATATCATTCCCACAGAGATGCAGAGGTTGACTAAGTACCCCCTTCTGCTGGATAACATTGCTAAGTACACAGGTAAAGCATTTCCAGTAGGTAGCCCATGGTTGGTGGTTGCATCACAGCAGGTTTTCTAAGCAAATGTGATTGCAAAGCTTGTATTGAAGTACAGTTCAATTTGATGGGTCACTGTTTTCATTGTGACCTGACTGGAGAGCAAGTTCAAAACAAAACAAAACAAAAATCCAGTCTTCGTTTCTCAATTGAAGTATTTCTTTTTCACAGGGGAAAAAAAGGGGGGGAGGGTGAGAATTGCATCTTGAGGTAGGTGAATGGCAGTCAGTCTTGGGTCTAAACACCTCGAATACTGTGTTCAGTTTTGGGCTCCTCACTACAAGAAGGACATCAAGGTGCTGGAGCATGTCTAAAAAAAAGCCTAGAGAAAAGGAGGCTCAGGGGAGACCTCCTTGCTCTCTACAACTACCTCAAAGGACGCTGCAGCAGGGTGGAGGCAAAAAGAAGATTAATAATACCGCAAAATGCCTTTTCACGTTTACTAACCGATACCTGCTGCAGTCTAATTTCATTACTCGTAAAAAATATACTGCGCTTACAAGTTCACTCTAAACATAATTAAGAAAGCATGTGATACTCCATTATCCTTGATGTCCTTGTTTATTTGCCAGTTAACTAAATGCATAATGTGGCTTGTGGTAGTGAGAATTGATGGGGTTCACCTATGTCTATCTGTGTATAATCAGGAGACATTGGCTGGAAAGGTGGCTGTTGTTTGTTCTTCCTGTAGTGCAAGACTGGTTTTATAGTAAGGCTGCGTGTACATAGCTAGAGATAAATATTTTTTTTAAGCTGTTAAAATAAATACAGAGTATCTGGGTGAAAAAGGTTATTAGGTAGCAACTTTTTGATATTCTCTGTTATATTATCTTTGTTTCTCTCTTCCAGTGTAAATAAATAAAGAATTAATGCAGAAGCCACTGGTCACTTGCTGTTTTTGCTAGTCAAAGCTGGGACTTTGACTAGCTGTCTGTGTGAGACTCTAAGTGCTCTCTTTGTACCCCAGTGGAGTCTTAGTAAACTTTTTGTGTTACTCAGAATACTTTACTGATTCATGTTTGTGCAGTGAACAGTTGTCGTAAGCCCTTTAAAAAAAGAAAGAAAAAAGTGCAGTCTGGGCTGTCCGTGGTCATCATCAGAGTAGGGCAGATGGAATTCTCTCCCATCATTTCACCTTTGAAATGGAGTGCTTTTATTGATAGGGTGTTCTGCAGATCTGAGTTCCCTTTCTCAAATTTTTGGACGGCAAACTGTGCTAGATTTGTGGCCTTTTCATCCTTTATCGGAGAATGTTACTGTATTTCCTTGTCCTCTTACAGAACTGCCTGAAGAGAAAGAGAAAGTGAAGAAAGCTGCAGATCATTGTCGTCAGGTTCTGAACCACGTGAACCAGGCTGTCAAGGAATCTGAGAACAAGCAGGTAGGAGGTGAACGGAGTGAGCATCAAGGGCTGGGGAGAAGAGAGACAGGTGAAGGGAAAAAGGCTGCTTAAGATGGCTAGAGTCTCTGTGCTAGTGACTGTATATTGTGCTTAAAGGTGCTTTGTGGCCCACGTGTTCCTGTGAGAGCAGGAGTCCCAGGCCTTTGTGAACCTAGAAGTATTCATGATTGCTTGCTCTCTGACTCTAGTAGAGAGTTTCGCTTATCAAAGTGACCAATGCATTTTTTTCAGCATTTGGAAGATTATCAGCGTCGTCTTGACCTCTCCTACTTGAAGCAGTCTGAGGATCCCATGATGGATGAGTTCAGGGTAAGTCACGACACTGAAGTAATTGCTCGGTGCACCATTATTGCAACGCTGTTGTTCAATCTGTGGCTCTTTCTACTGCAGTCTTCTGATGTACAATCAAATGGCCTTTGGCATATACATTTCTGTACAAAAGTTAAAGTAATTAGGTTCAGAAACTTGAGTTTTGCTGTCTTCCTGAAGATCTCTGTGGATGTAACAACATGGTTCTGCATATAGAAGAGCTGATAGAGCTTGTAAGTTGTGTGAGATAAATGTTAAGGGCCTGCAAGTTAATGCACTTCTGTATCACATAGGAGCTACTTAGTGGATGGTAAATCTTAGAGTGGGTATGCCTGTCACGTAATCATGTCTTAGTTGTGCTGTTGAAAATGGGACGGCCTCAGGGAGCCATTAGTTTAGGCTTTAAAAGAAGAGCTGATACAGGTGCTGATGAGCATAGGAGATCCACAGGTATAGCCAAGTAAAAGCCTAAGTCCATTGCTACAAGTACTGTGGCTCCTGCAAATTCTTGCAGTTACATTAATAAAGCTGGTTGCTTGGTGTCAACTGCTGATAAATGGAATGGGCAAAAACACCCTCAGAGGAAAATTAACTCTAGGAAGTTTTCATGTTTCAGATGGATGGTGATGTTTTGATACTTTAACCCCATTTCATTCTGACCACTATCTATGTCTGTCTCATGCATAGATTCTGTGTTGTTTATTTATCACTCCCCTATCTTTCCCAAAGTCAGCGTGTATCCAAAGACATTTTTATATGAAGACTTCTCTGTAAAACTGTATTATGTAGTCTTCCACAAATAAACTTGCAAGCATTTAGTTAGGAAATGAAGAACTTACTGGCAGTTACGAAATCTTGCTGTTATTGATTGTAGACTCTGAGACTTGGAAGGGATGACTTGTGAAAATTGTCACTTCTTCTTGCCTGCAGATCTAAATGTCACAAGCACTGAAATGTCTGAAGAATCCATTGACATTATAAAGTCCATCAGATCATTGGAATGATTTTTATATCAGTGTGTCATTTGTAGGCATACTTGACTTGCAAATAGAGTGCTGAAGCATTAACCTGTTATAATACTAGAACTGCAAACTTTGTATGGGATATTGGAAAAACTCCTAGAAACCAGAGGGCAACCTAATGCATTAGGAGCTTGACTTGGCACCCCCAGTATCTGCAAAAGAGCAGTGAGTGAGGAAGAATGACAACAAACATCTCTCACAAGATTTTGGTTTACAAGCATACCTTAGTCCTGATCCACCTTTCTTTTTCCATACTAGGCTTAGCTGCTCACTTCCACACTGGAGTGCCTATCTGTAGCTTTCCTTCTGAAATTCCCATGCTTTACCGTTCCTTGATTCTGTAGCAATTTCATAGTGCTATTTTTTTTTTTCCTTTCTTTTGCTGACAGAACTTGGATCTAACAAAGAGAAAAATGCTTCATGAAGGACCTCTAACTTGGAAGGTTAATCGCGACAAAACGATTGGTGAGTCCCGTTCCTCAGCTGATGTGGAGTTGGGTTTGTATGTGTTTGCCGAGAGGGAGGGAGAGAGAAAGCATTTATGCAGTTTCCAATTAGGATTTGTACTGCCACCTATAATAATGTGTATGTGTTTCTCAGAGCTGATTAAATTATTCTTGTCAATTCTGAAATGTGCTGGAGTATCATTAAGGCCATGCAGGGACACAGCAGTCAGTCGTGAGATGATCCAATCCCATCTGTAGCTCTCTGCTCTAGTTTTGATGAGGAAGATTTGCAAGCTTTGCCTAGAATGGCATAGCACTGATTACTGCCTCTGCATGAGTAATCAAAAATGCAGCCTTTTTCTTTCTGCAGGGGTGTGATAGAAAACCACGAATCTTTAACTCATTCTGGGTTCTTTTGCACTCTGTGCAGATCTCTACACTCTGCTCCTGGAGGACATCCTGGTGCTGCTGCAGAAACAGGATGATAAACTGGTCTTGAAGTGTCACAGTAAAATCTTGGCATCAACAGCTGATAGCAAACACACCTTCAGTCCTATCATCAAGCTGAACACTGTTCTGGTTCGTCAGGTGGCAACAGGTCAGTGTAACCAATAGGGAAAGCAAAGGAGGAAGCCTAAAATGAAGATTAGATCAGTTGAGGACAGTTGGTTTTGTCTAGAGTTCCACAGCAGAACATGGAGAAATGCGTAGGCTTAATTCTTGGTTGTCCAACGTCTTGCTCTGTAATGCTGTATGAGCTGTTTAACTTCTCTGCATCGTTAATAACCTTTTTAGGCACAGCTTGAGTTATAAATAGACCTCTAAGATAAAGTAGTCTGATTTTATTAGATGAAAGGTACTCTAGAAATGCAAATCATTATGAGAGAACAGAGGGGAAAAATGCATCTCAAAGCAGTTTGAACTAACAGACAAATCTCCTGGACAGAGAAAGATCTATCTTTGTATATGACAGCATTATAGGTTTATTTCATGAACTCTTCTTTCACTGCTTCTGGTTGGGGTTATGTCCAGTTCTAGGAATTTTCAGAAAGCTGTGCAGAACAAAGCATCTAATTAAATTCCTCCCTCCCTGTGTTGCTCCAGATAACAAAGCTTTCTTCGTCATCTCCATGTCAGAAAATGGCGCTCATATTTATGAACTGGTGGCACAGACGGTTTCAGAGAAGAATGTGTAAGTAATTGGTTCGGTTCCATCTGCTGTGTGATTTGTTGCACTTGAGAGAACTTTTACATCTGCTTGTGTGTAGTAACTCTGCAGGTGTCCATGAATTACCTGAGCTCCTTATCTAAGCTTAGCTGAAAACATAACTGTTTACCTCCATGGGGTGTATCCAAGCATAGTATCTCCCAGCTTCTAAAAAGCAGGGAGAGGGTGTATACACATAAATGAGTGTGTTTATATATACCGATATGTATAAAACAAAAAATCATACCCTTGCAATTCTGTTCTTCTGTGACTGACTGGCAGATAAATCACTGAAATCATCCTGCATCTTCCTGCAGAACTGCTTTTTAGTTTTGCAGAGTTTGATACTGGCATCATCAGCATCCACAGTCCCTGCATGTGAGGCCCTCCCTGCACTTTTTCCTCTCTGGTACAAGTGCTTTTCTTCCAATCCATAAGCAGGGAATAGACTTGTGTGATACGTAGCAACTGCTGTAGTGTGTCACATATTAAACTATTCAATTCTGTGTGAAAGGTTACTGAATGCTTTCATATGTATTTATATATAAATATAACTGCTTCACTTGATGGCTCCTGCTAAGGTCCTGTCATTCATTTCCTTTGGCTGAGCAGTATCCTGGTGAGGTGAGCATTAAGCTGCGGTGTTTCACTTGTGGCTGCAAGGTATTACTGAGGCACTGACTGTAACAGGATTAAAAAAACTAATGCAACAATGCAACAGGATTAGGCGTTTCTGTTGATAAGAAAAGCAGTGATGATATTAGCTGGATTTAAAAACTGTTGAATGGAGCAATATTCGTTGTGCTTCACATCTTGCATATTTTTATTTGATATGTTTATACAGGTGGCAGGACCTTATAGCTCAGATGGCAGGGACTGTGAAAATGGAGAGCACCAGAAGAGTGATTCCATTACCGCAGTCGGGACCTGGCGAGTAAGTAAAAATAGCTGGAGGAGAAAGGGCTGGTGTTCTTTTTCTGGTAACCCCTCTTTTACTCAAAGATTGTCAGCCAGAGCTCTGCTTGTCATGCAGTAATTAAGATACAGGTGACTAAAAGCTGGTGTTCATACCTTCCTCCCTGCAGAGAAGAGCGTGAAGAAGAGGAGCAGCAGAAGCTCAAAGAGCAGCATGACATTCCTGCCAGTAGTCTGCAAAGTCCAGGTAAAACAGTGGGCCAAGTAAAAGGTGTCCATAAATTTGCTACATAGAGAACAAAGCCATATTCCTTGTGTCTTGGGGCAATTTTGGTAGCATCGACGTTTTTCTGGAAAGGAGTAGTTTCTTTATGAGTCATGTGGAGAAGTGATACTGAACGTCTTGGAAACATCCCTCTTAGTATTTCCATCTCTTTTATAAATTGCTGAGTAAGAATCCTTTTTCCCCAGGAACAAATCAGCGTTTTACCAAGCCCATGCTCTGTATTTTTCAGTGTTTTCAGAAGCACAGTGAAAAAGTTAATTTGAAGCAGAATTTTCTGCAGTTTAACATCATATTTGCCATAGTTGCTTAACCCGAATGTATGTTTTCTATTTACTAGACAAAGATTTGGGCCTAGACTCTTCCTTGATACTGAATGCTCAGACTTCTTCGCCCACCATGTCCGAAAAGTCGGAGGTAGAAAGCCTTCTTGTGACAGAAAGACAGTTTGATAAAGTGCAGCAGGCAGACCTGACGCTTAAAGATACTTCTACATGTTATGAACACGCAGCCACCGATTTACCGTCGGTATCAGGAGGGCAGTGGGCATTGGATGCCTTAAGGAACTGTAAGTATCGTGGAGCAGCATCTGGAAGCATGTGGTTTGGAGGTGGAGATTGTTAGGTCAACCTTTGGAATCAGCAAGCTAAAATAATGCCCACTTCTATTAAATAAAAAATTTCTCTGTGCTGTAGCACAGCGTAGCAAACCAAAGTGGATCTGACACGAAGGAATTCTGAGTTCAAAATTCATATGCTGGGCCATTTGGATGCAGGTATCTTATTGTTTTGCTGTGGTTTTCCCGTGTATAAAATGCGGGTAGTAATGAATTGTTACTTACTGCCCAGGAAGTGCTTTGATGACAAAATCACATTGCAGAGCTTTGTGCAGTGCTGTAAAGTGTCACGGCTAGTCAGCAGTTTTTTTAAGAGACGATGCAGTTAGCCGGTGGACTTAACATTCAGAGCACCAGAGGAGTAGGAGAAGTTGCATGAGTTGCAGAATATGATTTGGCTTTTCTTTGTGTTTTTTTTTTTTTTTTTTTTTTTCAAAATCATGCAAATGAAGTTGGATATTTTACACAAGCTTAACAAAGTCTAGGTTCAGATCTTCTGAGAGTCTGGAAGCTGTTTGGGTATAATTAGATTGACACTTGTGTGTACTGAAAGGAATTTTTCCCAATGGACAGATAATTCTGTAAGATTGGTTTTAGATTTTTAAGTGTTTCCTCTGTTTGGTGGTACACCTTTCACAGGAAGGATGCAGGGCTCCGCAACCTACCTGATCAGATTCAGCATTCCAGTTCCTTGATTTTCTAAATACAACTTCCTAAAATTTGAATGAATTCATTAATTCCTATCTCTCTCCCTGGCACCTTTGAAATGGACGTAAAGTCCCTGAATTGTACTTGAAGGGAATAGACTGTATTGCTTCTCTGTGGATCATTTGCTGTTACTAAAATGCAGAGCATTCATATCCTTGGCCCCAATTCCCTTTTCTCCCTCTCTCTTTTTACAAGTAATGACAGTCTTCTGCAACCTAATAGTTTACCTCGGATCTTTTGATCCATTTGTGCTTCTCCTTTTTATAGGATTCAAAGCCCTCTTCTAATTCTGAGTGCTGTACAAATGTTCTTAGGAGGTATTCTTAGAGGCAGGTGATAGAGAACCTTATTAGTAAGAGAAGTGTGTAAAGATGGTATTAGTGACCTCGCATCTCATAATTGCTCAGGCTTCTTAGAGCAGCCCTCTAGCAGCAGCTGTGGGTCACTCACGTTTTGACAAGAGCCTTCCTCTTAGGCTGTTGTGTTGTGTGAACTCACAGCTTTTACTGGGTGAGCTTAGTGTGGTGAGAACGAGCAGTGTACTTAGGCTCTTGGCAGCACCATATTTCTGTTTTGAACGATGTGTACTTATTATGAAGTGTTTGGCTGGGTTAATTTGAGAGCTAAAGGAATGTGGGTTGAAGTTCAAATAAGCATAAATTTAGATGAAATTTTAGAGAAAGTGTCTTCTATGTTTTGATCTGTTATTTGACGTTGGGTGGCATGTTCTCAATATGCTGATTTCTAAGGTGGGAATCCCCTGTTAGTGCTATTGCTTTTTAGTTCATTTAGGGGCAGGTAACACCCGGGCACTCACCTGCACTACGATTCACTTGCTGGGTAATTTCAGTAGATGATTTCTCTGTTTCTCCTAAGCAAGATGGAACTTGTACTGCTGTTTTTGCCTTTACTTCTAAGATGAGATATGGAATAAGGTATTGATACAATGCTTCAGACCTCTAATTTATTTTTACCCATCTTTTCTACCATGAACAATGAGAGGGCTGGCTGCTCTGAGATCTCTCTGCTTGGCCTTTTTGTCTAGTTTAATCATTGTTAGGGAGATTATGGTCCGTGAAGCTTCTCCAACATTATCTCTACTTGCAGTGGACTTGCTGAAAAAACTGTTGGTACAGCAGCTTGGCTTTTCTGAGAAGGGGACCCTTGAAGACCGGCAGCGCTTTCCCAGGTTTAGGACCGTCTCTCAAGAAGCCCAGACGGAGAGTGGAAGTGAGCTTGGACTACAGCACTCTGACGATAACAAATTCCACCAGCCTGGAACAGACCGCATGCTTCCAAGAACCGAAACTCATGAATCCACAGCTAGTTATGGCCTCCGGACTTCAGCTGAATCACCAGCTTCAGGGGATGCCATGCAGCTGATAGGGAGAGACCCCAGATCGAGTAGTAACTCAGCAATAGACCGCATGAGTATGAATCTGGAGATCTCAACCGCAGAGCTGGAAGGGGTGGGTGCTGATGAGAGCGGGGAGCATTTTTTTGACGCTCGAGAAGCTCACAGTGATGAAAATCCATCTGAAAGTGAACTAATGGAAAGGAAGGAAGAGGAGGATGTGCAAATACGGATCTCAGGTGAGCATATTTCATTCCCTCGTTGAATGATAGGCTGTCCAGATTTGACATTAGAGACCTGAGTTCAATTTTAAATAGGAAATACTAAAGAAAACCACAGAACGTTTTCATGGTGATGCTTCTCCTGCTGATATAGTTTAGGACATTTATTTAAAGGTAGTTCTCTAGTCCCTGGCAGTTATTCTAGCCCTGAAAAGGGCTGTACCTAATGATTTTTTCTGTTTCATGAAAGAAGAAACTAAAATCCTGTGGAGTTAATACATGGTGACAAACTGTATTTACAGAGCTTATGGGCACAGTGCAAGCTCTCGATTGCTGTGGGCACCACTGGACCATGTTGTATCCCTGCTGACTGTTGGGCCCTATAGGGAAAATACTGTCCCTGAAGGCAAAGCCCTGCCTTAGTCCCTGCACACAGAGCCCCCATGACTCATGCTATTTTTTGTAGCTATTGTGTTGGGTTCTCCTGACTGAGCTTCAGAAAAGAAACTTGGAGTTTAGCTTTGCATTGTAATTGTCTCCAGCGACCTCACCCTCAGTCTGAAGCTCTTAAAAGCTTATCATTATTTCTATTATTATTACATTTGCTATATTTGGCAGTTACCTGAGCGGCATCTCAAAGCATCTCTCTTCTACCCTTCAAGAAGGTTGTAGAGCTGTTAACTCAGCAGAAAACTAGCTCCAAGGCAGCAGCTGTAAGCACCTTCATGGGACTTTGCTCACTTTGTGTTTGGAAAGTCCTGTGATTTTGATCAGCCCGAGTGGTGACCCTGCACTAAATTTAGCACACAAGTTGAGGTGTATCTTGTGCATGTTGTAACAGAAGTAGGTACTAGCTGGTAGATTCTACAGGACTGTTAGTCTTGAAATTTCTTATCTGTGGATATGAATTTATGGATTCTATCATGAGCCAATAAATAAGCCAATTTGTGACTGTCCAAATGCTGCCTTCCAAGTATGTATTTGTGTTTCCCTGAATTATGGAAACATTTTAAATTATTAAAACTGAGCCAACAACTTGAAGGATCTAATTTACTTGTCACCACTTATGCTGTTTACTTTCTTAACTGTACAGGGACATCAAAATTAGATTGACCTGTTTTCAGTCAGTTCTGCTTCCACATGCTGGCTTTGCTGTAATATTGTAGAGAAGTTATTCAATGTAATGCTATTAGTAGGTGCAGTTGTGAGTGCGTTTCTATCTGTAATTGCTTTGTTTTTTTAATTATCTTCAGCAGGCTAAATGTTGAAGCTAACCCATCTAAGGGGATGCTCAGTACTGTAACCAGTAAGTGTAGGCTCCAAATCTAGCAGCCTGGTTTGTGGGTACCATTAGCATTAAGTGCAGGTTTTTCAGACATTATATTGGAAACAGAGAGTTTGGAAAAACAGGAGGGAAAGCAATTAGCTCATCTAATCACGTAACTCTCAAACTGCAGTCCAAAAAGCAGCCTTGATCTCTAAAGTCCCATTCAGAACCAAGCTAGTCTGGTCTAATATAATCGCTATTCTGTGTAGTGTTCACAAATGCTTTTTCTTATCCATTTTAAAATGCCTCAAGAGATGGGCCTTTCACCACTTATCCTTCTTAAAGTCTGCTTAAACTGTCTACAGGTCAGTGGTTCTCGGTGATTATGGAACTGAGGTGTTCATAAAAATCTGTTCTCTTAACAGGAAATTATTTGATCCTTGATGGATATGGAACAGTGCAGGAGAGCTCCACGGATGAGGAGGTATCATCTCTAGTTCTCCAGTGCACTGCAGGTGGCCACACCTCTTTGGACTCTGCCCAGCAGCAGCCTCTTTCCCCACGGGACACGCAGTCGGATGGAGGAAGCTCCCCGTTTGCCGAGGAGATGCTGGTCTCACGCTGGGGGGGAGTGGAAGAGTCCTGCTCAGTTGTAGCAAGCCCTCACTTCTTGTCTTTAGAGTCGCGTGTGCAGATGATGCAGTATATTCAGAAGATAGAGAACAACCTTGAAAAGTTAAAGGTATCGTATGTTTCCATTTGCAGTATGAAGAGTTTTCGTATTCCTTAGATTGTGTTTTAGAAAAGAGCTTGAATATAATTTTGTGGAGGAAGGCAGGCAGTCACGTCTTTTTCTGTGTTTGGCTCTGGAAGCTTTTGAAGGAGAAACTCGGTGCCATTTTGCTTGCATTACATTGTGGGGTTACAAGAAACTAGGAGCTGTAGAGGCAGGAGGTATGTATATTACTTTGCATTTGGAGAGATTCCTCAGGGGTAGGACAAAACTGCATTTCTGCAGCAGTGGAGTTTTGAAGGGACCACTAATGTAATGAACATGACTTACCGACACACAAAGGCTTGCTGAATCTGTCGCGTGCTGCTGCTAAGGTTAAAAGAAGGTGGTAAGTTGCAGGAGGGGAATAACAAAGTTTTCAAGCTTACTATATCCAAAATATTTTTTTGTATGTACTGGGGCTTGTCCATCCATCACAACAATTGCTGTACTGACGTGTTAAGTCAACAGCCAGACAATCTAACTGAAATCTGAGGAAGAGGTAGAATATTGAATGGGAATGGAAGGCCTAATAAAGGTGCTGCTACAGGAGTTGAGATCCATTGTGGGTCACAGTACCATCATGGCTGATTCCAGTCACCCGCAGTGCAACTTATCTTTTCCCATTTGAAGCCCTCTTTGTTCGCTTGATAAAGGAGAAAAAGCCACTTGACTTTCGGTGTTCTTTTTTTTTGTTTGTTCATTTGTTGTTAGGAGGTTGAGGAAGACTACATCATCCTCCGTCGCCAAGGGCTGGCTGGATCAGCCTCCACAGGAGAGCACTCAGGTACGCAAGCACACCTTCTGCACTCAGTAGCATACACCACGTTGGCATCAGGCATTAACCAAAGAGCACAAAGTCAATTTTTAACGTTTCACACACACACAGAAAGAGTTTCATCTGCTTCAGCATCTCTCACAGGGCTGAGGCTGTGCTGATTCCAAGAAAGGTCAGTTGAATCCACTGAGATTCACGTGTGCAGAGGAGTTTGTTCCTTCCTCTGAAAAGGTTGTTTGTGAGCTATCTCACCCCTACCTGCCAAAGACTGACATCTAAGGACGTACAACTTCTACTTCAAAGAAGGCTAGATTGGTGTAAAGTCCCAAACGAAGATTTTTGAGCATGTAAAATGATTCCAATCTGTCCTTTCTTTCTCTGGGGTGTCTCTGATACTGTGTAAAGCAGCTGTCATGGGCCTTTTTAAATTTGCCTTAGGCATCCTCAAGATGCAATTGCTGGGATTACTAACAAAGGTCTTCAGGTTAAATGTGCTCTCTCTCACATTAGCATGCTTTCTCTGTTAGTACCAGTGTTCAGAAATGTTAGGCATTCATCTCTCATTGCACCCTCTCCCTCTCTCATCACCACCCCTTTTTTTTTTTTTCTTTCCCCTCCATCAGAGAAGAGCTAGTCATATTTTCAGGAGTGGCTGAAGATTGGATGAAGAGTATCAGGACCCAGCACCTATTGTCTGCCGTGTGGACTCTGAGACAAGAGGGTTCGGACCATCCAAACGTGAACCATACTCTAGCGAAGTGGGCATGGGTGCTTTTCCTGTGGAGCATCTGCACTATCTTGTCAGTGAGGGAGCCTGTTCTATTCTACTCCTCCTCTCCTTGCTACCAGAAATTCATTTTTCAGAAAGAAAAACCAAACCAAATGTACAGAGCTTTGGGTGTAGGATATAAAAATGTATTTAGACATTTAAAAAAAAAATCAATGTATTTATTTGACTTCATTCCGTGTATCAAAAGCACATTTTAATTTTTTAATCTGCCTTTTTTTTTTTTTTTTGTTCTATTTTAATTGGGTAGTGACAGTTCTAGCCCTTTGCATGCAGTACACCCTGCCTCCCACTGCTCCTGAACCAGGTCAGGTCTGAGGGGAGAGGGTGTGCCTGTGTGCAGGTGTATCTTTACTTCACTGGACTGGACTCTGCACTCCCTGCTGGCAATCAAACTGCCATGCGAAGAGCTACTTATGAAGGTGTTAGGATGACTTGTGGCTGGAACTATCTATATTAAAAAACTGCATGGGAAACACTCATGTCACCAAGCGTGTAACAAGAATTTTCCATGCACTAAATAGCCAGGCACTTGGGCAAACTTTTTTTCCCCCCTCTCCCATTAGAGGTCTCCTTTGTTGACATGCAAGATTAGGCTGGGAGAGGAGAAAGATAGGTTTAATTTTTTTCTTGACTTTGTTGGCTTTGATCATTGTCTCCTTTGTAAAGTGATAAAAATACTTGGACCTGCAGCACTTTTGTAACTCTTCTCTGGATCAAAAAGAAAAAATGCAAACCCAGAAGTGTTTCAAAGATGTGGGGCAGATGGGTCTCTGCCCCTGATTCACTACTGAATGAATAAGGGCTGCCATTTGAGTTAGCCACAGGTACTGCTGATTATAGGGCCAGTAAATTTTAGTACCTGAAAGTATGTCTTGCTGAGGGCTTGGGGTGTTATTTTTTTTTTTACTTTATTTTTTTTTTTTTAAACACTGATTTGTGCCAATGCGTTCTAAGTGAAACAGAGATGTGCAAAGCAAAGAAGGCTGAAACAGCTCTCTAGTACTTCCTTAGGCCTGTTCTGATGGGTTTTGCTGTTGTAATTCCTTCCAGTCTGGGAACAAGATGGTAAATACCAGCCTACCAGCAGAGCTAATGCTGGACAGCCTAAGCTCGCTGTGCCTCTGCTCTGGAGTTGGCCCTAGGGCAGGCACCTGCTTGGCACAGGGTGGTTCAAGCTGTGTCCCCAGTGCCACAGACCAGTAAATCCCATTAACACATCAGAACTGCAATAGCAGCTGCGATTGCGTGGATCGTGAAGTGCTGAGAATCTGCCTTTGGTCAGCGTAAAGATCACACTCCCTGCTCCATTAAAACAAATGGTTTCTCTTCAGCTATTGGCAAAGAATCAGAGCTCTCCTTTTTTTTTTTTTTTACTCATGCTGGAAAAAAAACACACGGTTCTTGTTCTTCCAGTTAGAAATAATGTGAGGGATAAATTCATGAAAAGATGGATGGAGGTTGAGCAAGAAAGGATTTGGGACCTGATCGTACGATGGAGCCGTAAGCCCTTGCAGAGCAGGGAGGCGTTTTCTCTCTTTTTTTTTTTTTTTTTTTAAAGAACCAATTGCACAAAGTGTCATTTTTCACCAGCAGGAGCATTACACTGCCAACACAAGCCAAAGTGTTCTCTTCCATGCTGGCAGGAGCTGCTTCTTCCTTGGGACCCACTAAGGCCTGTCCTGCTGCACCTGCATGAATATACTGTCAGTATTAGCCGAGCGCTTCCTTTCTTACCTGGTGGGACCTCCCCCCTCACCTTCAGCCCTCCAGTTCCTTTGGTTATAAGCATTTAGACTTCCTCTGATAAGCCCCCAAAGTAGAATGCTGCTTTCTGCTGATGTGGCATCTTTTTACCTGATCCTGCCAGAAAAAGAGCTGGGCTGTAGCCAGACTTGGTGTTCAAAGCCCTTTTTTTTCCCCCTATAGACAAGGACTCGTGTTCTCCCCACCCTCAAATCCCCTTGGTCAGTTGGCACGATGCTGGTCTGGGTTTACACACTCCAGAAATGGGAGCGGTTGTTATGACCTTAGCTGTCTAAAAGCTTTCCAGCAGGCTCCCATGCTTGATTGAAAGTCATCATCAAACCAAATTAAACAGCTTGCTCTGGCTTTTCAAGACTCCACTGAAAACCAGCAAGGCCAGGACCTGCGGAGGCCTGGTTGCTCACTACTCTTCCCTTGTAACTGAAGCCAAAATCCGTGGCTCTCTCCTTCCTCCAGGTTGCATGAATTTTAAGGGTGCTCAGATGGGTCGTGGAGGGGCGATCGCCCACGCAGCCTCTGACTTTTCCACTTCTGCTGAAGCATTTTGTAGCATCATCCACCGCTGTGGTGTCTCATCCCTGAGGGTGTAACGGCAGTGAAAAAGCAAGCTGGGAATGCAGAGCATTCATTTTGCCATCTCATCCTAGCGTTTCTGCCTCTGGAGCTGCTGGAGTGAAGTTCTCCACCATCCCCTAATGGATGTGGGCCAGGAGGAGGTGAGGTGCGGATCTGTCCCTGTCTCCTCTTGGGATGTAGAAGGGGAAACAGCCTCACTTTCTGCTAGGCTGGTGGTGATGGCAGAGGAGCCTTTGGGGTGGGTGACACAGGCAACGTGTTGCTTTCAGGAGTGTTAGAGAGGAGCAGCCCATTTGAACCCGGTTGTATGGAAACTATAAACGTCACGCTGTGCTCTGTCCTGGTTGGGTTTTGTTTTCACCTGGCCTTCTTACACTACATCGATCATCCTCACAACTAGGGCATTACTCTAACAAGATGATGGTGGGGTCAGGGATCCTTTATCTCCTGTGTGCTGTTACCTGAAACGATGAGGGATTCCTCGTTACTCTCTAGCACATCTACTGTACAGCAGACCTCAGGCCATGGCTTGCTGTGTGGAGGGAGCTGGAACTCAAATGCACTTTTCAGGATTCTCATTTTTCCCCCCCCCTCTTTAAGCCATAAGATTACCCTGTTTAAAATTCCAGTTCCCAGTGTAAGAAAGCATTTTAATTTGTTCCTGGCTGGTGATTGTACATTCCCTTTTTCAGACTGGACAGCAGAGCAGGACGGTGATCTCTGGTTTGTTTGCCCCGGCCCCTCTGCCCCAATGGTTTTTTTTGTGTGTTTGTTTGTTTGTTTTTTTCCCCTCTCCCAGTATAAGATGAGCAAGGGTTTCTTAGCATGGGAACAAGGATGTAGTACAGCAACCATCTTTCATGTCCTTCTGAGATGTGCTTTCTCTTCTCTGCTATTAAGGGGTCTTCATGGACCAGAAAAAAAATCACAAAAAACCATAAAATTTAAAAAAAAAAAAAAAAAAAAGTGGGCTGGGTGCTGTCTGGAAAGGGGAGTTTCCTTCTCCCCTGGAGGGGTAGAGGAGGAAATGGCAAGCTGCTCTTTGGCCACTCTGGGTCCTTGAACGTGCCGTGTCTGCAGGGAGGGAGATTTCTTTAACATCCTGTAGGTGGGATCAGAAGGGAGGATGTTGGAAGGTGAACCTGAAGAGCTCAGAAGTCTAGGTGGGTTTGGTCAGCTTTCAGCCAGCACGATTCCTATCTCCATAAAAGAGATGTTCTGAGTTCCAGATACCGTCCCTGTTGGTAGAAGAGGGGTCTGATGCTTCTGCAGGTGGCCCTTGGTTGTGCTCTCAGTGCTCGATGGTATCTGGTGTTGTTTTCTCTCTCTGTTCCCCAAAGAAATCCCTGACCTCCCTCCCCGTCCCCAAAGGTGCCAACTGACAAGCAGATGTACTGCAAAAGGGATACTGCAGCCAAAACACTGCTGTTTTGTTTTGAATTAAGTCTTTTGGAGCTCTCTTCATACTAGAATATTTTTATTTTCTTTGTACAACATACAATCATGTACTCTTAACAGAGATTTACTTTAAAGAGAAGAAAAAAAAAATCTGGAAGTATTCTTTAAAAAATACACAAAAATCTTTATTAATAATCCTGTATTTTTACTGATTATGTTTGAATGTCTAAAAAGACTTTATTGTTCTAATTATCCAGATGTATGTTTGTAAAATAGCTCTTTTATGACTTAGCTGATAAGGTTGTATGTTTCTGGAATTAAATATTGGTCACTTAAAAAAAATATCTGTTTTCAGGATCTGGGAAATAGAAAATTTAAGCGTTTCAAATATCATTAAATAAGCTTAAAGGAAACGTGCTTTGACTGCTGGATTTTGGGGTGGTTTTATTTTAATGACTTGGAGCATTTGGCAGGACAAGCTGTCCTGACGGGCCGGGGAAGCTTTCATTTGGTGACTTCTCAGGATCTGTAGCTGCTCTGGTAAACGTGGAATTCCCAGTTCTCCCAGTTAGCACCATTTGCGTGCACTGGGGCTCCTCCTGGAAGAGGGAGCCTGAGCGATGCTCTCCTGTGCTCAGGAAGTGTTTGGGCCAAGTGGCTCTAGGCAATGAGTTCACTGTAAGGACCCCAACCTCATCCCCATCCTAACCTCACAGCGCAAGAGAGGGATGTGCCTGGACTCAGAGAGCATCAGCACGCCTCATTTGGTGTGGCTCCTCCAAAGGTGGGTGCCCAAGACGGTCCTTTAAAATGAATATCCGTAGGAGAAAAACAACTGGAAAAAAGGAAAAAGCATGGGTGTGGTTTTAGCAGCATCCTCATAGGCAGGCAGCAATCTGACGGGGGTGTGGACGTGGTTTATAATAAGAGTTAAGCTAAGCCCGGGCAAAAGAAAGTTCCTGAAATCACAGCAGAGCAGCGCCTGCTTGGGAGCTGCCTGTTAGGGGGGTGGTGGCCGGTTCCTTGCCACACGTGGTCTCTTGAAGGGGGAGGAATGTCCCTGTGTCTTCCCTCTAGTAAGGAGGAATTAGGACAAAGCACGAACCACAAGAAACCAGAGATCTGCCACTTGATCTGAGCTGAGAAGGATGCTTCAGGAGGCTCCCCACGGTAAGTGACGTCCTGGTTGTTTGGCACAGCTCGCAGTGCTCCCGTGGCCATTCATTGCCTTTGTTTCTGCAGTTGCTGGATGTGATTTGGAGGTGGGATCTTGCCATTTGCAGTGAATTCCTACCTGGCTGCAGCACTTCTGTGTTCCCATGGTTCGGCACCTCACCTGCTGCTGTGGTTGTTTGTAAGTCTCTAGCAGCGTGGTTTTAAATCCAACCAGAACAATTACCCAGGGAAGTTAAGTGAGTTGATTTTATTAACTTACAAGCTTATTCTTGTTTTTAAAGCGCAATCTAACCGTTGGGGCACCAGGGGCTGTCAGTGTGTAGCCTTTCAACGTGATGTTAGAGCTCAGTACCTTGCCAGTTTTCATTATTGAGTCTTGCTGCACTAATTTTTCCCCTGCAGCATAACTGCAAGCGGTTGCTGTTCAGCTGGAAAAAAAAAGAAAGCTGCACCTTCGTATCAAATGTCAGCCAGGGTTTGTCGGGCTTAAATGGTAGCTTGCTCGTGCTCTGTGTGATTTTTTTTCCTTCTGCATGCATTTGGTTTTAAACTTTTTACCTTTGAAGAAGTTCGGTTTCCTCCTGCAAGTTCTTTTTGAGGCTGCCTTTGAGCAGACAGTCTCAAAAGCGTTCACAAAGACAGCGCGTATGTGCGAAGCGATGTGTGCAGCAGAAGGCTCGTGTTTTGCCTGGCTAGGCTCTGCTCTGTTTTACCAAGTTGGAGTTTCTAGAAGAAGAAACTTCCCCCTTGTGCTTGGCAGCCCTTGCCTCCTCGCAAGATGTGGGCTCGAGCGCCTGCGGGGACATCGCGTATCGGGAGCTTTGTGTTACGGCAGCACTGGAGGCTCCTCGTTCCCAGGCATTTGCTGTTTTGTGTTTTTTTTTTTCCTCCACTAGGATCAAAGAGGAATTTGAAAGAGAAGCAAAGCTGAAACTCGCCATTGAGGGAACTTGCAAATTTTTTAATAGGGAACATCTGTGCTGTGGGTTTTGTGCCAGGGTCGCTGTTTTGCTGTGTTATCCGCAGAGGATGCTTTCCATGAATCCCTATCATTTAGCAGCGTTCCCATTCTCACCCTTCCACTTCCCTGGTAAATGATGTCCCCACATTTCTGGTGGTCAAGCCAATAAAAGCAATTGAATATTTAAAAAAAAAAAAAGAAAACAGCACCCAAACAGAAAACAAACTAAAGCAGATAGACTTCTGAATATTGAGCTCTCTTTTTTTTTTTTCCCCTTCTGCAGTATGCATGTGAAGCTTCTTGAGAGATTACTTTATTATAATTGGTAATCTGAGCTCTATTATGCTTTCCTAATGATGCTGTTCGTGTTTTGCCTATTTAAATGTTATTTTATATATTCCCTTTACTGCGCTGCTGTAAATAAATGATTCAAAATAAACAGCTGAGATTCTGCTTTGTGTCTGCTCCCGCAGCCTGTGCCCTTGAATCCCAGCTAGGGTTGGGGAAGAGCCGTACCGCATCTTTTAGAGCTTTCACACCCCCGATCATGGAATTAATCTCTCCTTGCTGCCTGCCACAGATAGGGGAAGAAAACACCAGCAAGGATTCAAGGAGCCTGCCTTCCGACGGGTTTGTGTCGTTTCTGGGTTGTGTGTGAAGTATTGCGGTCATGCAGCACGCTCCCAGAAACATCCGAGTGCTTGGTAGTGGCTGTGAATATATCTTCCGTGGCCATGCCTGGCTCTCGTAGCTGGAGCTGATGCAGGTTTTACAAAACTGCAGCCTGCTTTGGGATGCCGAGGTGCAGGCAGTGCTTGCTTTGTAAGGCAGCTCCTGAGCCACCCACCTCCCACTCATCCTTGGGAAGTCTCTCCTTGCCTTTACCCAAGGGTATTCACCTAGGTCTAGGGATCTTTTCCTACCTAGAGGTATTTTCTGCTCTTGCTTGCACAGCCACTCATTCCCGGATTGTTGCTCTGTAGGGTTATTTATTGTCCAAATAGGGTGGCCGTTCTCTCCTACCAGCACCATCCCAAATGGCAAAAGACTTCATTCCGTTTTATTCCAGGATCATTTTTGGCGCAGGTGACTTTATATTTCCCGTGGATTGTCTATAATGACCTTTTCTTTTTATTGACTACTCGATGCATTTCAGGTCGTTGCTGTTTTTCTTCCCTGAAAATATTTATGAAGGTTGGAAGAGAATGGAAGTTGCCCAGTCCCTGGCACGTGTTCCCTGCCAGTTGGTCTGGTTATTGTGCAGGCGAATGCATCACCAGATAGATGAAGCCAGGCAGGGCACGGCTTTCAAAAAAATGAAAGCTTGGATGAGTTTGCTTTGTGTGATCCAACGTTTAGGTGTCAAGTGCCTGAGAGCAGTGGCACAGCACGGGATTGATAGCTACTGCGTGTCTGCGCTGAGCTGTCGGCCCAGTGACTGCTCCAAACTTTTTAGGCACCCATGGTTTAAAGAGGAGGGTTTAGAAACCCGTGGTTTAGAGAGGAACCCTCCTGCATTTCTCCAGCACAAACCGATAAACCATCAGGGCTTTCTTCTCTGCTTCACTCACCGAGCATCTCTTCCTCCCCGTCTTCCTCCCCAGATGGGCGTTCACAGCTGCAAATCATCAGCTGGGGCTTTTGGCAGGATGAAAGGCCCAAAATATCTCTGCCGCTTTCTTGCAGTAGTTTGTTTGTTTCCAGATGTCTGCAGCTTATTCAGCGTGAAGTATTTTCCCTGATCAATATTTTAACCTTCTTGTTGATATTTACTCAGTGCTGCTGAATAAACTGCATTAAGTGGAGCTCCATGGATGGGAGAGTAAATCTACATTTCTATCAGCTCTCTGGAGGTTTTGCAATAATTCATATTATCTGAGTTTATTGTTATACTAGGATAATAACGAGCACATTTTTCCTTCCTCCTGTCTCTTGAAGCTTCAATTCGGATGCCAGAGCTGGTGCTAAAACAACATCTCAGCTCTGAATTAGCATGGAGAGGAGAAAGCTTCGCGCTGGCCTCGCCAGCTCCAGTTGGAAACGCTTTGGTTCTGGTGTTATAAAGATGTATCTGATGGAAGTCCACCTGTCCTCCCTTTGACCTTGGTGACGAGAAGGAGATTAAGCCCTTCTCTATGGGTCTTCGCTTCTGAAATGGTTTCCCCTTCTCCTCTTCCCTTCTGCCCTCTCCTCCCCAAACTCGGAGGCCTGATGAGAGCGCAGGGGGCAGCAGAGGCGCCCTCCCTTTCCTCCAGCAGTTCTGGTCCTTGCTTACTATTCAACACGAGAAGCTGATTAAAGAACTGCCTGTTCCGTGTTCTGCCGCGCTTGCCCTTTTCCTAGTATTTCACCTCCAAATATTGAATTTCTGTTTATTTATTTATTTACCGTAACTTCCATCCTGGGAGAAAGAGGCTCGCAACGTTTCCAAAGCCTCCCTGCCCCATTCATCATCATCATTTCAGCAGCTGCGCGCAGCCCAAGTCAAATAGCCTCAATCGTATCTTACCCTGAACTTTTTTTTCCCTTTATCCCTGTGCAATTTCTTTATTTGGCTGTAACAAAACTGCCCCTGTCACTGCCGAGCCATTGCTTATCTCTTGCATGAGCCCCACACGTCCCCATCACCAAACAGGAGAGTTACCGGGTGCCTCCCAAGGCTCCTTGCCTGGTGAAGTGAGCATTTAAGGGCAAGCTAGCGTGTCCCAGAGCAAGCCACAGCCAGAGCAGGGACTCCTGGGGTGAATTTTGCAGCCCTGGAGAGGATTTTGCAGCCCTGGAGCCTCAATTTTCCTCCCAGGGCAGAGGGGACATTGGGCACGACAGAGCCCAGAGCATCCCTTGCTGCCTTCCCTTGCTGCCATCCCTCACTGGTGGGCCCATCGCATCTCTGAAGTCAGTTTCCTTCTTCATCACGCTCTTTGCTTAGTTATTTCTCACCTGAAAGTCTCTTGAACCTTCTGCTTTCACCGCGTTTCAAAAAAGAGGTGGTGTTTTTTTTTTCCCCCTTGCTTTATAAACGACTGCTTTTATTTTTCTTTGCCGTGTGAATGGAGACAACATCTTTTGATGGCAGTAATTACAAGGGAGAGAACACCAAACAGCAAGGAACACAAAGATCCAAATGAAGATAAACGCTCTGCAAGTAATCAGCCCAATATTTATTATTGTCTGAAGAGGCTGGATCGCGCTGCGACGGCACCAGGCTGCCACCAAAGGTGCTCGGGGATTTGCCCTGCAAGCCCGTGTGATGCATTGGGCACTAACCACGTATTTATATATATATAAAAAAAAATAATATATATATATATATATATAATATGAGATTAAATGGGAGCCACACAACACAGGGGCTGCGGGTGCCTGCCCCAAATCCAGCTCCAGGATCGCAGATGCCGTTCCTGACTTGAGCTCCCTTAAATTCACACCCATTTCCTTTTTTGCATAAAAAAGAAAGCAAACAAACTGTTCCACAAAATGTTCCTTATTTATCTAACTCGTCCTACCAACTTTCTTCGAGCCGTCTAAATATATATATATAATTAGATGGGCTTTTTTATGTAACAACCACAAGATACTTATTCCACTAACCAGTTCTTTCAGAGCTGCTCTTATCTATAAAATTATCTAATTTGGACATACTCTGTTACCACTAGAAGGTTGTTATGAATCTTGAAGGAAGAAAACCTGGCACGTATGTAATAGATTTACTTTTTATATTTCAATCGAAAGAGGAATCTTGCCTTTTGCAGCGCCTTTTATCCCCGCCATCTCTCAGCGCTTCACGCGTTTGACTGCCTCTTTATACAGTGGTGCTGTTATTTACTCTGCTGCTGAAATCCAGACACCTATGAAGATAAATGTGGCAGTTGTTTAAATGATTCACGGCTCAACTTGGTGTCAGTTCGAAATCAGAGCCCCTCGTCGTGCAGCTGAGAGGGAGAAGGTAATTTAATTGCTCGGGTGCGTAACAGGCAGCGAGGCGCGCGGGGTGGTTGGGTTTATCCAGGCTGGATTATCACAGGGGACAAACCCTCTGCGAAAACAGGGGCAGAGCCACCCACCTGCATGGCACAGCCTTTTTTACACCCTGCACGGATGCAGGGAGCAGGGCTCTGCCCCCAGCACCTCTCGGGGGCTTCGCCATCCAGCCCCAAAGCGCCTTCCCCAAACGGCATTTTCTGGGTCATCGCAAGCAGCTCTCAGATAGCCTCATTCAGAAAATGACCGGACTCTATTTTAAGGCCAGTCGGATGCCTTCCCTCCCCCTGATCTCCCCCCACACCATTTTTTTATTTTATTTTATTTTTTTATCAGGAGGCAGCTTCAAAATCTCCCTGAAGGTTACGGTCTTTATTCCCCAACCAGATTTATTTGCAGGCAGTTTAAACCCCGTTTGTTCCCTCGCTGAATTATCTCGAGCACAAAGATACCAGAAGCTTTTAAATAAAACACAACTGTCTCAGAAACCGGGGAGAGCAAATGAAATTGGAAATAATTGGAACCCAGCTATCTTGGCTCAAACTTAGCGGCGAGACTTGTGGCAGGAGAGCCGGGGTTTTTTTTTTTAAGAGGAGGGGAGGAGAAGAGCAGGGCTCAGCACGTCAGCTGTGATGTCCTGAGTGATGCTCCTTGGATGGGACCGGTCCCAAAACTGGTGTAAAGGAGGCTGTGTGACCGTGCCGTGCCGCTCCCTGCCTGGGTAGGTGAAAATCGGGGTCAAAATATCACAAAAAGTGAGCCCGCATGTTAGGAAATGCTCTTCTGTGCTGGGAATAACAAATCCCTGGCCTGGTGGGCAGGGTCCTGGTGCAGAAGCGCAGGGATCGCCTTGTGGCTGCTGTCCTGAGGGGAAATGATGTGCACAAGGGATGAGCTCAAAGCACCCCGTGCCTGTTACCTGTGTGTCTTATGAGTAATTTGTCTCTGAAGCAGAGGCGTCGCTTTTCTTTTTTTTTTCTTTTTTTTTTTTTTTTTTTTTCCTCCTGTGAAGTTGTTTCTCTTCCTCCAGCTTATTTCGGTTTCCTCGCAGCAGGAGGGGAAGATGAATTCCCGGCTAACAGCAGCTCATCGCTCCTCACGCAAGAGTCCAGTTAATTGATGGCGTAGAAGCTTTGTTTTTTTTCCTACCTGTTAAAAACAAACAAACAAACAAAAAAAGTGGAAAACCGAGCTGCGGTATGGCAGGGAGAGCTGGAGCATTGCAGCCCACGGGGATGCTGCCCTGGCTGCTGCTGCATTTCTTGTCTCACTGCTGGCTGCCAGCACTAGGGGATGCCTCTTGCCCACCCGCGTCACTGCTCGGGGGGCAAAGAGGAGATTAATGCTTCACAGGAAGATTTTAGGAGGTGGGTGGAAGAGTGTCTCATCCTGTCCTTCTCGGGCAGGGCAGGAGGAGAGGGCACGGGGCCCTGGCTGAGAGCAGGGCGGCCCCAAGCAGCGAGAGCTGGGGTGCGTGGGGAGAAGGCGCAGCCCTTCCAGAGATGCAGTGGTCCTGCCAGAAGTGCTGGGGCTGGGAAAACTGCTCCTTTTGGGGAGCTGCCGCTCCGGTGCCCCCTCCATCCCACCTGCCTCCATCCCACCTGCCTCCATCCCTCCCTACCTGCATCCATCCCACCTCTCCGCATCCCTCCCTGCCTGCATCCCTCTCTCCATCCCAATTCCATCCCCACCTCCATCCCCGCATCCCCCCATCCTGCCCCTATCCCCTCCCCTATTTCCCTACCCTCCCACCTTCCCCATCCCACCCCATCCCATCCCACCCCCCTCCCCTCATCCTTCCCCATCTCCTTTCCCCTCCCCACCCCCTAGCACCCCTTCCTCACCCTCCTCCACCCCCTCCTTACCCCCTTCACCCCCTCCTTTCCCCACGACCCCCCTCCCCACCCCTTGCCCACCCCCCCCGACGCCCCCCGCCCCCTGCACTTCCCCCGCTGGCCGCCGGGGGCCCGGAGCCTCCGGAGCGGGGCGGGAGCAGCAGCGGCAGCCGCGGGCAGAGCCGCGCCGTGGGCAGAGCAGCGCCGCCAGGTAGGGACCACCGGGGGCTCCCCCCGCATCCCACCGGGAAAGGGCTGGGGATGGGCAGCACCCCCATATATCCCCCCACCCACCTCTAGGGTCGCAGCTCCGGCCGGGGGGGTGCCCACCCGAGACCCCCCCCTACCTCTCCATCATACCCGGGGGGAGCCGCTCGGCTCGGCGCTGAGACGTGCCCGGGGGCGGCGGCTGGTGCCGGGGGGTGCCCACCTTTTTTGGGGGGGGGGGGGGCTCGGCTCACATCTCCCCCCCCACACACCTTCGTGTTGTTTTCCGCAGCGTTTTAACGCGGCGAGAGTTTGCGCCGGCTTTGGGGAGAGCTGAAGTTGAGGGAGCGCGGGCTGGGGGGGCGCAGGGGGGGGCGCAGCTCCCGGGGCTGAACCCGGAGACCCCCCCAGGGACCCCCGGCAGAAGCCCGGAGCTGGTCGGGGGCTGCCCCCCGAGCCCCCCGGTGCTGCTGCCCAGCCCGGCTGCCGTGGCCCTGGGTGCAGGGAGGATGCTCTGCTGCGGGCATCCTGCCCCGGCATGCCAGGATTTGGGGTTTGGGGTCTGGGGGCGCGTTCCGGCGGAGTTGGGGCTCGTGAATAATTTAGAACATGCCAGGCGCTCGTGGCGTGCGCAGACGTGCGGGCTCGCTGCTGGCACAGGCTCTCGTAAATGAACCCACTGTGGGGGCGAACTCTGCGCGGGGACCTCTCCCTAGGCCCAACTTCATCCCAGGATTTGGGCACTGCCCGCAGCTCTCCCCACCTGAGATGCCCCAAGCACCATCCGACACCCACCAGCCCTCCCCTATTTCCCATCCCCAGCCTGGCAGGACCGAACCCTGAAGGCTGAGACCCTCGGGGAAGTTCCCCCCAAGCCTCTCAGCCCCGCTTCGCCTCCCCCACGTGCCCCCGTGGCGGCGAGGTGCTCCTGGAGCATCCCTGGGGCCCTGCTGCCGGTGGGCAGCGATGCTTTGTCTGCCCCCAACCCCACCAGCCCCTGCCTTCTGCGATCCCTTTGTCTCCCTGAGCTTCTCCTCCCAGGTTGGGGGCAGCAAGGACGGAGCCGTGCCGGGGGTGCGAGCATCCCCGCGGAGCCGCCGGTGCTGCCGGGGCCAGGACGTGCGTGCTCGCAGGTAGGAGGAGGAGGTCTGCTGGGCTCGGTGCTTTTCTGCTGTGGTTCGTTTCGTTCTTCGTTTCGGCACTTAACAGGAGCGTGCTCTCCGGCAGGAATCTGCAGTGAGGCTCCCACCACGCCAAGGTGTTTTTTAAAGCGTCTTGCTGCAAGCCTGCCTCGGGGTTTGGGCATTTGGGGGTTTGGAGGGAGCCGCCTGGGCAGAGGGATGGATGCGGAGAGGCTGAAGCTTTCCCCGCCGGTTCCCATTTGGGAGTCGGGGCTGATCAGCAGAGCCAGAAGTTGGGAAAGTTGCTGTGCAGCTCACTCGGGTTCGCTGGGGTTTTCCTTGCTCCTGCCCAGTGTTAATCAGAGCCGTGGGCAGGGAGCTGTGCCCGGGACGTGGGGCAGAGGGAGCCGGCAGCCTGCGTGAGCAGGAGCACAGCTGTAGGTTTGGCACAGCGAGCACTCCTCCTGCCTTAAAACAGCCATTTCAGGCAGCCCCGGTGGGACTGGTGATACTGGTGGCACTGGGCAGCCCCGAAACGAGGTGCTGGGGTGGCTGGGGGGGGGCAGAGAGCGAGGCTGAGGGGTGAAGGCAGCCAAGGGACCCCGAGCAGAGGCGCCTGCAGCTCGGGCAGAGGCTGTGCTGCTGCTGCCCACTGGCTTCTTGCTGGAGATTTCTTTTTGCAAACGGTGCAGGGAAAAGAAGCCAAGGAGCGCTGCGGGCTGGCAAAGGCCTGGGGGCACGCGGCGGGCAGGGGGGTGGCGAGGCCTTGGGGAGCCCCAAGGGGACCAGGCAGGTAGGTATGGGCACGTTTGGGGGGGCTGGCTGGGAACGAGGGTCTGTGGGGGTGAGCTGAGGGTGGGGAGGGGAAAAGGGGACGAGCACGGGGTGACAAAAGCTGTAAGGGACTGGGTGCGTGCTCAGGAGCAGGTATTGCGGGGCTATGCGGGCAGAGAGCTCACCAGTCCGACAAACTTCTGCTTCCTTGAAGCCCGTTTGAGCTTCATTTTGCATTCGGTCGGTGCCGAGGACGTGCGGGTGCTCAGTGCCTGGCCCTTTCTAAAGGCTTGCTGCCGAGGCTGGGCTGTGGGTATCGATTCTCCCCGACTCTGGGGGGAGATCTCCGTGCACGGCTGTCGGTGGGGTCAGATTTTATTGTGCAGTAAGCAGAAGGTGAGACGGGAGTTTCTGTAAGTCTTCCCTTAGGCCTGGGGGAGCCGTGCAGGGAAACCTGCGGGGTTTTAGTGGCTTCGTGGTGAAAGCTTTCTGTAGGAATGGATCTTCGGGCTTTTGGCTATGAGGAGGAGACTGCTGGCACTGCTGCAGAGCTGCTTCTGTGCGCAGGGGAGCACAAACTCCGCTTTGGCTGCCTGTCTGCTCCCAGCAGAGGCACCGACACGGTCCTGGGTCCTTGGATGGGAGAAATGAGGGGCCTGGGGAGGAAAAAAAGAAGTTGCAGGACCCATGAGGAGGTGATGGAGGCTCCTTGCAGCAAGTTTCCACCTGCCCTATGGGACAGGGGCTGGAAGGGCAGCAAACACAAATGCTTTTTGCTTGTAATGGACCACAGGTGCTGTAAACCTGAAAGTCCCAGGTGGTTCATCCAAGGGCCCCAAGTAAATGGGGTGAAATCACAGCAGCTGTTGGCAAAAGGGATGGCTCTGACCCCACGGGGCACTACAAGGCACGGACCCAAGCGGTCAGAGGGAGCTGTCAGGCACCCCAGGAGTGGTTTTACAGAAACCAAGCGAACCCGAGCAAGGATATGAGGCAGGTATGGTAAAATTATCACTAAAATATTCCGATGGGTCTAACCTCTGGGGTCAAATCACCGTCGCTTATGAGAGGACGGACGTGCAGCAGGGAAACCTGCCTGGTGCTGCTGGCGGGTCGGGAGGTTAATGAAAGGGGAACCGAGGACGTACCAACAGACCTCATTTATTTGGATGTTTTCATTAGATTCAGCCCAAAGAGACTATTTTAGGAAATAAATAGCAAAGTGCAGGCAATAAATAGCTGTGTAAGGGGAAGAGTCCGGAGCCAGCTCTCCTCGTTAAGCTCTAGGAAACAGAAGTGGAATGGGGGAGCGCAGATAGGTGATTATGGGAAGGTTCCTCATGCTGAGGCTGGGTTTATTTGTTATCTTTAATGATTTGGAGGTGGAAATGGATCAGAGCTGGGTGAGAGACAGAGAGCATGGCAACGGAAAGGGCTTGATTTGCTGCTGGGCGTTTGGAGGAATGAACAGGCAAGGCTGCCACGTTTGAGCACGCCAGTGGTTCGGGCTGTGCTCGGGTCATAACCCAGCCTGGAGCACCCCAAGCGTGTGAAAAAGGAAAAACTGGAGCAAATGGGGCTTTTTTTTTGCTGGTGTGGCCAGTGGTACTTCTGTACCCAAAGCCTTGGGCATCAGACCAGGGACTTCTCCTGCTGGAGCCAGGCAGCTGCCCTGGATGGGGCTGTGGTCATGGGCACCCCCAGCAGGCTGGCTGGCTTCCCAAAGGACACAGGGAGCCCCGCTGAGCTCCCCCAGCTCCTTCCCATGCCTTCCCGAGGGGACAGATCCTGTGAGATGGGTCCTGGGGGACTCGGGAAGTGCGTTTGGCACGGGGAGGGAGCGAGTTATTGCAAAGTGGCTCAGGCACGGGTCATGGAGAGGCTGCGGGCTCACAGCGGTGCTGGAGATAAGCGAGCCTGGAGGATTCGTGCTCCTGCGCGGCTGCAAATCCCCGAGCCAGGGCTCCGTCAGGTGACGGGGCTCCGATATTTATTCCGGCCGTCCTTCGCGTGGCAGCGGCTGCATAATGCAACGCCCGCGCGGCGTCTCAGTCGAGCACCCGGTGAGCCCTCCAGCACGAGGGGATTTTCATCTCTGCTGAGATCTCCCGGCTTCAAAGTCTGCAGAATTTATTTGCATCCTTCATGAGGAGGAGAGCCAGGCATACATCTGTGTTTGTTGTTGTTGTGTTTTTTTTTTTTTTCTTCTTCATCCTCTCCGTTCCTCCCCTCCCCACCTGCTTTCCAGTTTATTTGGTTAGCTCAGCATCAGCACAATGATGTGGAAATAAAGCAAAGGAGCTTCGTCGTGGCCTTATTGCATATGCATAAATGAGAGAAATAGATCACCCTGGCAATCCCTAGCTAGGCTACCATTAAGGGAAATTCTCCTGTGACCTTATAAACCCTGCTTTGCAAGGGTTTGTAATGAGTCTGCAGAAATTCATTCTGGGCACAAACAAGTCATCTGAGGTCTTAGACCCCATGAGCACAAAGTAATAATAACACTAATTTCCCACCCACTCAGGCATGTGCTCCTGGAAGGCTTGGCTGTTTTTACAAAGCAGGTTTTTCCTTGCTGGGGCTGTCACAGTGGGTGGGAGCGAGGGTGAGCGGCTGCGTCCCCACCTTGGAGAGCCTCGTGGAGCCTTCCCCTGGTGGGGTTGGGGGCTGTGGGGTTGTAACTCTGCTCCAGCAGCTGCTCGGCTCCTCACCTCATCATGAGGCTGCACCCATCCCTTCCTCCACGCACATCTGACCCTGAGAGCAGAGATAGCCCAGGTCTGAGCAGGAGGGATGGACTGATAAAAAAAAAAAAATAAATCCTGCAACATTCCGTGTTCAGCCTCAAGATGATATATTTTAACTTTTTGCTGGAAACCAGGGCGGTTTTGGTTCAGTGGCAGAAGCTGACGTTTTTCTGAAGAATGCGCTGCCTTTTGGTGCAGTGGGTTTATTTTTTTGTAGGGCTCCCCAGCCCTGCTCAGAGCCAGAGGCATGGCAAGGCGAGTTGGCACCGATGTTTAGGTCCGTGGTGGGACGTGCACTGGGCATTGGCCTCGTGCTTTCCTCGTGTAGATGACGATGAAGAAGGAAATTGGTGTGTTTGAAGGCATTGCTCTTCACGTGGCTCATCCAGGGCAAAGTGGTGAGGCTGGGGAGTACCGGAGCTCCTGGCAGATCACGGGGCCGCTAGGATGTGTTTGTGTTTCTCTGAACCTAGTGCTCACCCACGAGCTGTTACACATGCCAAAGCTTCATTTTTCATCCCAAACCAGGTCCATCAAACTGTGCTTTACTCCCTTGCCCTCGTTCTGTTCTTCTTTGCTCTCCTCTCGTTCCCCATTTTGCTCCACCTCGGGTGTGATCCGCTAACATCTGGCGTTGAAGGGCTGTGTGTGTGCACGGACAGCTCTGAGAGCAGGCTATCACATCTCTTTTTAGGCTGAAAAATGTTTGGGGCAGAGACTGTGCTAACGTTCACAGAGCATCTGGTCCTCTCCAGGTCCAATTCATCACTGTCTTGCAGTTTGCATTATTGTTCACACCAAGGGAAAGTGGGTGTGAAGCTGGAATAATAATGTTTCACACTTGCTTTGCATTGGTTTTGATACCCAACAGCATTTTAACCTATTGGGAAAGGCAGAAAGCAACTGAGGAGACGGTGAAACTAGAAATTGAGGAGAAGTAGCCTACAAATAAGGAGTTAATTACCTCTAGTGAAAGAAATACCCCTGGGGTCAACTCTGTACCAATGGCAAATTTAAAGTCAAGGTGGGATTTTTATATTTGAATGTAAGGGTTCAGGTTGTGCAGGAATTGGTGGGTCTGTGCATACGAGCAGGGCTCTGTAATGGTTCTCCTGACTTCTACCTGCCATAAATCTTAAAACCCCACCTCGAGCATCAGTGGGGAGCAGCGATATTCTCCTGAGTCAGCAGAGAGCCCTGAGTGATGTCTCTGTAGCGTAACGTGCCCTGCTCATTAAAAAAGGCACTGATGGGGACACTAGCCATTAAATGTTGTGGTTTCTAGTCAACGTTGTAATCTCGTTAATGAAACCTAATGACAAATAAAAAAGAAGAAAAAAAAAAAAAGAATTTAATGCTACTTGGCGTGTCTGAAGTTGTGTGCTCGAGAACCGGTGCCTCTTGGTGTTAGGATGGTTGGGCTTCCCAGGAGTCTTTAAAGTAACATGTCTTTCGCTGATTTGGACTGACGTGCCTTTTGTTCTGTTCCTGCTGGGTGTTAAACAAGATTTAAGTCTCCTCAGTCCCTATTTAGTTGTTGAAGAACATCGCAGCCAACACAAATGCAAACAGAACTGTCTGGTTGTTTGTTTATGCAACAGATCATTAGAAAGTCTGTAGGAAAAAAAAATGTTCTGGTCTGTTAGATAATTAATCTGCATTTTAAGAATTGTCTAAAGACATATTTGCAAGCTAGTCCATTGAGCTGCTGTTATCTAGTCAATAACCCCCATATTTAATAGTCCCTAAGAATGTATTTCCATAATGTGCTGCAAACAGTTGAGAAATCTGCATCCTTTTTGTCTTAAGATGTCAGCGCTCGCACATTTCCTATGACAAATTTTTTTCCCGACGATTGGTGGAAAAATTCAGGCATGTTAGCTTCCAACTGGTAGGGCTGAGAAGAGGGAGAGAGGAGGCTTCTTAAAGCAAAACCCAGCTCCGTGTGCCCTTGAAAATGGACTGAGTTTGGGATTTCCATCCGGTGTTGGGTGCCGGAGCCCTGGCGGTGCTGCCCAAAATGTCCCTGTGGGTTTGGGGTGTGGGTGGGGGATTTTGCAAGGTCCTTGACCCACGGGTGTTGGAGCAGCAGGGGCTGTAGGTGCAGGTATGAATGCTTTGCTTTGGGAACACAAAGCGTGGCTTGGGGACCCAGCCTGCCAAATGAGCTCCCTCTTTTTGCTTTGGGCCCCGACAGCGATGAAATTCGCTCTTGGATATTGGAGCAGGCTCTGGGTTTGGGGTTTGTGCGGCACAACCCATGAAGCTGCGCTCAGGTGATGAGTGTGAGGGTTTTTGAGCAAGGGCGTGAAGTTTAGTGGAGTTATCAGTTGTTTATTGTAGGGTAGAAAGGGTAAATGTGCAGACAACTCAGTGTGTGGCTGGCATGTGATAATTTACTAATCCCCGTTAACGAGAGCAGGGAGTAAAACCCACACTTGGAGAGAGGAACCCCTGGGAGCTGCCGCGTCAAGGTGAGAAGCTGGAGCTTAATTTCATTATCTTATCACTGACTCGCTGGTCCTACGCTGTGGTGTGAATTCTCGGGGAGTGTTGGAGCTATCTTTGGCAGTCCAAGTAAAGAAATAATGAATCCAAGTCAGGAGAGCATTGTGTGCAGTTCTGGTATCTGTACTTTAAAAATGATGTTGGCAAACTGGTGAGAGATAAGAGAAGAACTACAAGGATGATTTTAGGTCTGTAAAGCATGCTGAAGAGAGAGGCTGCAGCTCAATCTGTGTCTTTTAATGAAGAGAAGGTTAAGGGGGGATTTGATTGCTGTCTGTAAATACTTAACCAGGGCAGGAGGCTCTGTGAGCCGAAGGTTCAAAGGCAGGACGCGGTTCTGTAGCTGGATGCTCAGGATAAATCAATTCAGATGAAGAAAAACAAAGGCCTGTTTTATTTTTGTACTGCTTTATAGTTAGACACAGGGGCGAATTACCTGTGACTTTGGGATATTTGGTGTTTTTAAATTGAAATGATACATCTGCAGGAGCTGCGTTGGGTCAGCAGCACGCTGTGGTGGCTTGCTTTGGGAAAACTCAGCAGGAGTAAATAAATAAAACAAGGTTTTCAAAGTGGTTGTTTTTGGCCTTCAAATCTTGTAATTAAGTAATTTTTTCTTATTTTTTAAGGTAGAAAGCAACATGCACCAGGGAACGGGGCTGTAGCTTGGAGGAGATGGGGTTGGTATCAGCAGAGCCTGTTTCTGGGACTTGGCCAGAAGCTGTGGCATTATTAACAGGGTGCTGCTGGGTCCGGGCACGTGCTGACCTTCTGTTATATGGCCAGCGATGTGCAGCAGGCACCCCTGATTTCTTGTGCTCAGGGGTATCACTCTTCCCCTGCTGGGCCCTGGTTTTCCATCCCAGCAGCTGCTGTGTGGACATCTGCAGGGTGGGTGATGAGGCTGTGATTTTCTCAGCCCCACTCCTCTCTTCCCCCTTCGTTAGACTCAGCCTCTGGCATCTGCTGCAGGAAACCAAAGGATGCTGCAGCCACATCCCCTGTGCCACCACCTAGATGTGCTCAGCAAACTCGGGGAGGGTGATAAAGAGGCGTTGTTACCATTCAGCCAGAGGCTGGCGTGTTAATTAGCACTCACAGTGTGCTCAGGAGGGTTACGTTATCCTAACCTGGGCTGCAGAGCCCTGGGCCAACTCCTTTGGGGGTGTTCCCTTTCGGGTGGCAGCATCCAATTTTTTCCTATCGATGTTTTATACCGGTGCGTTGAAGCAAATGAAATTAGGATTCATCTGCACGAGGGAGGGATTGCCATTTGCAAAGCCACGTTTTGCTTAAGTTAGTAATATTGTAGCTGCTAATTGAGTGTTCATTGATTGCCTGTCGGTGCCTGGATGTAACCTGGTACTCCCCTTTCCAAGGGGTGGCCTGCCACTGATAAACCAGCACCGCTGCTCTCGTAGCGCGTGGCTGTCTCGGCTGTTCGTATTTTTCCCCCCCAGTGATTCCATTTTACCAGCAGTATAATTAGTATCATCTCCTCCTCTTTGGAGGCATCTCAGCCTGCGTGCCAGCCTTGTTCTCTCGCAAGTACCTTTAATGCACCTAATACTTCAAGGCTTTTAAGTGGCCTGAAACGAGAATTTAACCAGGGGATGCGTTTGAACGCGGTCCAGGAGCTGTTGTCTGGGAGGATTTAGGGTCCTGGTTTCCCCAGAAATTGCTTCATCCGTTAGAGGTTCTTTGTTGCTGAAGGTTCAATTATGGGAGTAAATAGTGCTTTATGGGGGAAAAAGAAAAACCAAAGCCTAACATCACCCCGCTGCCGTGCGGGGAGGCGGCGGCAGGAGAGCCGTGGGGTTTGATGTAGCTCCCGGACCCGCAAGTCCTTGAGTGCTTCTGTAACACGAGGCAAGGAGCTGGCAGCACATCCCAGTAATCCCCTGCACTCAGCGATGCTCCTCTTCTGTATCCACTGTGTGATCCGATGCGTCCAAAATAATTGCATTTTTTTTTTTTTTTCAAAGAATGAGACTCGTGGCGTGACGCGGGGCCGGCGCCGTGGTTTTGCATATTCAATTTCTGCGGCCAGAATTTGCAGGAAATCTTCAAGATTTGCAAGGAGCTTTTCTGAAGCTACTGGCTGGTCTTTAAGATCTTTCTGCTGCGTGCTTGGTGGACTCGAGCACTTGGGAAAGATTAATTAACCCTAGGTGAGAAACTGTGATTTAACATTTATATAGGGGGGGGAGCAAAATTAATATTCCTGCTGCCATGCTGAGTATGTTTAAACTTCTGCTTTCGGCTTGTCTGACTTGGAATAGCTTCTAACTAGTACAAATGATAGAACAATTTATTTTGGATGATGAGTTATGAGAATATTGCTCATACACCCAGAACACGACATTTTCAATCACATCTTCATTGCATTGGTAAAGGGGAAAAAAAAATGATTTTCGTATCTTGACATGTTTATCCTTTGGAGACTGAGTCAATTATCGTATTGTAAAAGAATTCGCTCTATAGCTCTCAGGTCTCTGGGAATATCACTGTGTCAGGAGGGAGATCCTGCAGGCTTTTATTCCAGCTGTTGCAAAATGGGAAGGATTGCATGAGTTAAGCGATCCCTCCAGGTGACACCCAGGAATAGGAAAACGACTTTATGAAAGCGTGGTGCCGGAAGATAGGAGTTAGAGACCATTCAGTTCGGTGGAAAAGCTGTCATGAGGCAGCAAATCTGTCCTCAAATGCTCTTGTGGTTCCGACTGCTTTAATTTTGTGACTGGAGCCACACAGACAAAGTCTGAGAGGGGCTGGGAGTTACCTAAGCAGCGTCTGCGTGGATTTATCACCGCACTGTGAGCAGTGGGCCCTGAAAGCAGGGGGGCTCTGGCCAACCTGGGCTCCTGGGGACCTCGTTATAAGCTCTGAGCAATGGTCCCATTGCTGCCAGGTGGTGCTGAGAGTCCCTGTGCGCTCCCTGCTTGCTTTCCCTCCCTCTCCAGCCCCGACTTTGGGGTACAGGCCCATAGTCTCCTCAATCCCTCACCACAGAGATGTTCCTTCAGCATCTCTTTGTATAGCGCTGAGCTTTTGGCTTCCTGCTTTTGGGCTTCCTCTGGAGGCTTGGGGAGTGGGTAGAGATGCTGGAAAATGCTGGGAAGTGGCTGTTCGTGTGGGGCATTCCCATCACTGTCTCGTGCTGTTGCAAAAAGATGAGCTGGTTCAGCCCAGGTATTGATCGGTGTCCTCGGAGAACAGCTCCTTGGGCTTGGACTGCCAAGCACAAGCACTGCTGCCTCCCAAAATGCCTTTGAAAAAGCAAAAGGGGTTAGAAAGGAGTGATGTATTCAGCCTCGTTCATCTTTCATGCCCAGGGTGAGCTGTGATGCCCATCTCCTGCCTGCTGTGGGGTTGTGCCCCGGCTCCAGCTCCCTTTTGGACAGTGCCGGGGCAGCACGGTGCAGCTTTAAACTTCCCTCTAGGGCTGCAGGAAGCAGAAAGTTATCCTCCAGCAGCTTGTTAAAACAAAGCTTGGGATTCTCTTACAAACTCTTGAGCTGGGGATCTGGGGCTTTTAGAAATCATGAGACGAATGATCAAATCAGCTTCGGCTTAAAGCTCTTTGTAGCCTTTATCTGAGGTAATTGATGGAATTTGTGTGTTGCCAGTAGTGGTCCGCAGGGTTCATCCTGCTGCAAATTTCAGCAATTTGGGTTCTTCTCCGTGTGCTGGCTGTTCAGTGGGGAGCTCCGCAGAGGAAAGCCCATCCTCAGCTCGCCCTGCATGCAAAGCGTGGATGAGATTGCGCTCCCGGTGTGCGGCAGATAAAGGCGAGGCGATGCCACGGGAGGCAGAAATCCTGTTCTGAAAGCACAACCCAGCTCCGCTCCCTCCTTGGCGATATGTTGAGCAAATCTCCAGCCAAAAATCTCCGAGCCCATTTTGCAGACGCTGGTGTTAATGCAGCCGATGCGCTCCGTTTGCTTGCATAAGTGCAGCTCTTAAAGCCGTCACGTACGGCCGAGAGAGCTGCTGCCCCTGCATCCCTTTGGGATGGCGACATCCAGAAGGGTTTTCTAGGACAGCAGAGGCGATGGTTGGGTTGTTTCTGTGTCTCCGTCAGATGTCAGGACTGGAAAGTCCCCGTTTCCAAGCTGGAGCGTGTAACAGCACTCCAGGTGAAATGCTCGAGCCGCGGTTACACAGATGGAAGTTTTGAGCTATATGCCTTGGCTCAAGTGCTCCTGTTTCTGTAGGTTTGTTTACGTGGAGGCTTTGTGCTGGCTTTTGATTTTCCCATTATTGAGGTTGTTATGTTTTTATAGCTTTGCATTACTCACTGGTTCCTTTTATTCCTTTCAAGTTTGCCAGCCATGACTAATGAAGAGTTTTGCTGCAGCCCTTTTCTGGAGTGGAGACTCCAGCTGGGTGAAGGGGAGCCTCCTGCTTTCCACCACCCGAATTTGGCACCGAGAAGCTGGTGGGAGCCCAAGGAAACGTGCTGCCTCTTCCTGGGGCAGTTGCAATAGCATTTATTTTATTACCAGGGTGCATGTGTTTACCAAACCAGTAAATAAATGATTCTTTTTACTGCTTAACTTTTTTTTTCAAGTGAAAATCTGAAGCAGTGAGCGTGTAAGCAACTGGTCTGGCTTTGTGGTGTGAGTGTCCCTGCATGTTTTCCCAGCTCCAGCATAGCCAGCGACCTGTTTGGGCTCATTTATTGCAAACACTGCTGGTGCTTTCTGTTTGTCAATGGCCACAGTCACGAGCACTGGCCCGAAACATCTCGGCAAGGTCAAATGCAGCAACTTACACCTGTGCTGGGGACAGCTGAGTTATTTCTGCTTGACTGCAGGGTTGGTGCCATCATTTTTGTCTTTTTTCAGCCTTTTTCATGCAAGGCTTTATCTCCCACACTGAGAAGCCCAGCAAGTGACCTGGAGGCTGTTGTGCCTTCTGTTTGGGTCAAGTCTCCACACCCCCACCTCCTGCAGGTCGAACTGATCATTTCTTTGCATTTTCAGAGTCAGACAGCACTGGGAATGCTCCTGGGGAGGGGATAGGATGTGAGCAAGAAAAAAAGATGAGCTGATGTGCCCCCAGAGGACTGACCACTTTGCAATAGGGGCACCTCGAGCAGTTGGGCATTTTCTCTCAGTCCCAGGACACTGAGGAGTTACGATGGAGATGGCAGAGAAGGGAGCAAAAGGAGGAGTGCTGCCAGCAGTGGGGTTTTTGCTCAGTGTTGCTGCTTGCAGAGGGTTAGCAAGCAGATGTGGAACACGGCTGTGCCATGCCACTGCCCGCTGTGCATTGCTGCAAACAGCTTCCCACCTTTAGGTGAGGGTGTTACCGTTCCCCTTTTCTTCACCAAGTCCTGGAGTTATCCTCCAGGACAAAGTGAAAACCCCGGGGCAATTTGAGAACTGATGGAGCACCCCCTGACCCTGCTCATCCCCCAGATCTACCGTGCCGCCCGCTGCGAGCATGAAGTCACCGCTCTGCAATGACATCCCTGTGCATGTTTCCTCTGCCAGCCCTCGGCTAATTTTATTTCATTTCCCCCCTGTACATCCTTCTCCCTTTCTCACATACAGCCTGTCGAACCAGAGCTGCATAATAGACTTTTAAAGGCCACTTAACGATGCAAACTTAAAAGCGCCGAGAAGGCATGGTGAGACAGAGCAGAGGAGCTGGCGCAGGGACAGGGGAGATACCAGGCTCATCTCTGATCTCCGCGAGCCTCCTGCAGAGCAGGTGAGTGTGGGAGGGCCCCACGAGAGCAGGTGATAAACTGTGCCTGGGAGGGCTGTGATTACTGCTCCGCATCTGCACCGTGCTCGCCCCAGGGGCCCCGCGCATCCATTCCCTGCTCTGGCTTTCTCAGCTCTCCTTTAATTAGGAGGGCTGTGGTTGTCGCGAGCAGCCCGGAGAGCAGCCTTTCTCTCTGCTGCTTTTCAAGGCCCAGGAACACTGAAAAATGCGGGGCCAAGTGCCTGTTTTGAAGGCTGAGAGGTTTGGGAGGGAGGGAAAAGAAGGGATATCCGCAGGGAGGGCTCGGTGGTGCACGACGATTGGCGTCACCATTCAATCCTGCTCACTCCTGCTTGTGCAAGCAGCCCCTCAGGTCATGGCTCAGGGAATTGCGATGCTTTTTGTGTCTTTTCTGAATGGGGAAGCTCTTCTGACCTGGGACGTGAATCCCTGAGCTGTGTGGGCAAAGCTGTCCCATGGCTGTGGTGCACCTACAGAGCGCTCCGAGCACCGGCACAGGGTCTGGTCCTTTGGGATCCCAGCATGAAGGGGTAAATGGCTGGAAAAAAATGAATTTGGTACTGGAAAGCATCTATGGAGTTCAGCCTTATAATGGTGGACAAGCTGGCTTTGTGACCACCTGTGGTAGGATGTGGAGTCACGGCATTTTTAGGGTATTGAGTTAGCGTGAGGCAGTGTTAGGAACAGCAAGTGCTGCGGGTAGATCCATTTCAGTTTGGCATTTCACTCCATCTTCCAAAAATACTGTGTTTATATATTTAAAAAGGGAGTTGTCTTTGTGAGAATTTGCATCTCTATGACCCGATGTCACCCTCTTCAGCTGTGAATAATCTGGGATGTAGAAACAGGTAGCTTCGGACAGGCACGTGGCACTTTAATTTTTAATAAAAATTTCAAATATTTAAAATATTTCCTTTTTTTTTTTTTAAAAAAAAGTGGAAAACAGATTGAGATGACTTTTTTTAGCTGAAGGAAGCTGTTGACTTGTATACTTGGATGCTCCCACTGAGATGCCTAGCTCTTGAGTTTTAATTCAGTGCACATTTTTCTTCACTTTCTTCCCGGTTTTTGTACTGAACTTTGCCCTGTGGGTGGAACCGGTGTTAGCCTCGTTAAAGCATCTAAAACCTCTAATTATTGGAGAAATGGCTTTCGGTGGACGGGAATCATCAAGCCAGCTGCTGTGTATATGTTGGCTATTTTTTTTTTTTCCCTAGGTGTGGATGTGCCTACTTAATTCAAACAACAGGGAGCGTGCAAGTGTGGTGTGATCGGTGTCTGCATTGCCTGGTCGAGCAGAGTGAGGGGTGTGAGAGCTCGTGTCATGCATTATTCCAGTCCAAGAGAGCTCAGAATTGTTTTGTGTTTGGGGCATTGTTATTTTGCATCAGAACTGAAGTAACAATGGAATATTTTTAAAAGGCACAGGGTAACGTGGAGCCTCCGGGAGCAGTTAGTCAGTGAATATGAAAAGGCACCGGCCCTAATGATGACAGGGGAAAGTTCTTTATGGGATCTGGGAGCAGAAGGCAGGGAAAAAATGGATGCAGCCTGCAGAGGCACAGGATGGAATTCATCAGGGGAGCAGGGCTGGCAAATAATTGCATATGCAGTTGTTAACGTCGCGGATGATGGGTTAGGGCTGGCTGCCCCATCCTTCTTGGGCAAAGTGTGTGTGAGAAGGAGAAGGAAGGTTGTGAGAACTAAAGGAAGATAAAGAAATGACACAATGGGGGTAGGAGTGTTTAGAGAGTAGCCTAAAAGAATGAAAAAGAGGAGAAGGAAAGGTGGTGTTAAAGAGGAGGAGTGCTGCAGAGATGTGCTGAGGGCTTGTCCTTGCTCCCTCTGAGACCCGTAGGGGAAAAGGATGCAGTTGTGGGTTCTGGGCCTGAACTACAGACCGTGTTGAACCAGTAACATCATTTTCAGAGCTGGGCATACACAGGAGGCAGGGGATCAGAGCTGGGTGGACAGGGAAAACCTCCGGGTGTAAGGGAGGCGCTGGGAGCAGAAGGGCTGCTCGGCGGTCCTGCTTTAGCAACAGCAGTGAGATTTACTGCCTGCTGTGCATCGTGGCTACTCGGAGAGCTTTGCTTCTCCTGCATTCCCTTCCCACCGTGCTCCTGTCTTTCCCCATCTATTTATTTGGTAAAATCCCAGCCCGTGTTGCCCTGGCCCTGCCTGGCGGTCACTGGGTCCCAGCTGTCTGGCACGGCGCTGCTTCGCTCTCCTCCTGCCTTCCCGAGGCCACCAGGCAGCGTTTCAAAGTTGGGAGATTGAGGCTGAACTCCGCTGTCCACAGTCAAAGCGTGAAAATAACCCTTTGGCAGCAGCATCTCCGGAGGCAATTAGCTCGGCTGGACAGAAACTGCCCCCCCTGGGCTCCTGGACCTCAGCACCGGGCTCTGGCGTGGCCAGCGTGTAAGGAAAAATGAGGCTGTTGCCTTTGGAGTGAGGCTGTTTGTAACTGCTTCCATCTTGCTCGCCAGTTTGAGACCTTAATGCCCAGAGCTCCCATTTGTGCTCTTGCTCGAGCCCTGCCATATGCATGGGCTGGGATGGCAACGCAGCGAGAGCAAATTTCCGAGCTGGGCTCGCGGAGGGCAGCTGAAATCAGATGGCCCATCAGTGCTGCTCTGTAATGTTTGATTTATTAAAGCGCGGAAACCTGCGGCCATCTCGGCACTGAACACATGCCCACAGGACTCCACGAGAAACAAGCTCAAAGCAAGGGAACGAACTCTTCTCGATGGCATAAATTGCAGCAAGAAAAACTGAGGCTGGACATCAGGTAGCGCCGCCGAACAGTGGAAAGAGCAAAGCACTAAAACAGATTGCTAAGGGAATTTGGGGAGTTCCTGCCACTGGGGATTTTAAGGAGCAGGTTAGACAAATGGCAGGTGGGCTGGTGGAGCTCTTCCTTCCCTCCCTGGGTCTGAGCTCGTCCCCTGTGATTCCTGCCAATGTAAACGGGACCAAACTTTGCATAAGAAACCATTATCAGCACCTCTGCAGCCTGCCTCGTGCACGCTGCTGGGGTTCTGCTCCCCGTGGCGTGCAGCCCTTTATTTTCAGGCAGACTTTATGGAAATTGGGCCGGGTGGTGTATGGCAATGTCTCACCTCAAGACTTTCAGCACCTCTGGAAGAGGGAAAAAAAAAAAAGTTCGGAAAATTAAATATTTCTGTCAAAAGCATAATAAATCTTTTGCTGTTTAGGAAGGTGAGAAATTAAAATTGCAAAGCAGGGAGCGAGCCAGTGTGTGTGGAGGGGCTGGCTGGGGCTCCTGGCTTCAGCGAGGCTGTGCGAGGGAATCAGCGGGGAGACGGAGCTGAGCCGTGCTCGGAGGTCCTCGCGGGCACGGGAGGGATAGCAGCGAGCTCTCACCGTGCAGCACTGAGCCTGCTTGTGTCTACAGCTATTGGAGTGCCTTACAAGTGTTTTCCCTGATGTTTGCAGCGCTACGATATGGGAGTGCTGAGAAGACTGGGGGGCATGTACGTGTGTGCTTTGGCTGTCTGTTTTAATCTGCAAAATCTCCGCAAAGAGAAGTTGGGGAGTGAGGTGAGCAGCGGGTTACAGATGAAAATCCAATTTACAAATATATGAGCAGGGGGAGAGGAGAAGAGGAGGAGCGCGTGGGTCTCCTGGTGATCCGCTGAGCGCCGTAATGTGCCGTGAAGCTTACGGATCGGGCGTGCGATGGGATAACTTGTAACTCGTCCTCCCTTAGCAAGGAAAATCACAGGGTGTTTTATTTGGTCTGGAGAGACTGCAGTCTCTGTCTTAGAGGGCTGTGTTGGCACTCTCACTGTACAAAGCACAAATTATGTCCTCCCTGTGTAAGAAAACCGCTCTTGTTCAGCCTTTTCTGGTCTGCTGGATCCCTAAGGCCAGGTTTTGCTATATAAAGCAGAAGACATCGTTGTGTTTTATTTCAGACTGAAGTGCGTTCTTGGGGAGAGAGCTGACGTGTTAACCTGACAAGCATCCTTACTGCCATTGTGTTCAGTTGCATGTCTGGACCTTCAGATGGGGGGAAAAAACCTTTGGAACAATGGGGTGACAGCTCTGGGGCTGCAGTGAGGGGCAGAGCTCTTGGGGACAGGGTGCAGGCAGCATGGTGTCCCCATTTCACCGGGGATGGAGCAGTCCAGAGGCACCCCAGGACACTTCCAGCAGGTGCCAGGAGCCAGTTCTGTGTTCCCAGGGGTCTCACCCTTTTCCTGCTCAGCTTTGGGGGCTGAGCTTATCCTGCAGAGGGTTTGGGGACCCCTTGCCTGTGTCCCCAACACTGGTGGGGATGGAGCAGGGTGCCAGGCTGCAGCCCCATCCCTCCCCTGAAGCATGGCCCTGGCAGCTCCAGTGCCTCCGTTACTCTGGCAACTAACTGCGATCAGGCAGCACCAGGCAGCTGAATTCAGCCCCTTGTTCCAGGAAAAATGCTCTCATTGAAGCCGAGCCCCAGCAAAACCCTCCTGCCTTTCTGCCGAATGGCACCGACATCCCTGTGCGCGCCCAGGAGCGCGCGCGGGGCTGGGGAGCCGCTCGCCCCGTGCCACGTTCCTAGAATTTGGAGGTGGCCAAGTCCCAGGGAACCAGAAAAGGAGGAGAAGGGTGAAAAAGAGCCTGGGCATGGACAGGGGAGGGAAGATGAGGGAGAGCTGTCACCGAGATAGAGGGCACGACGTGTGCAAGAGCTGGAAATCGTGCCCCTGTCCCGCGGGAATAAAGGAGGTCTTGCAAAGCGCTCGCTCCTCTCTCTGCCTGCCCGTTTGTCAGCTTGAAACGGTAACAAAGGCACTGGTGGCACTGGGGATGTGCTGCTTCTCTGGGATTGAAGGAGCTGCCCAGAATGATAATTGGGTCTTTTTTTCATTTTTTAAAGAAGCTAACAGGCTACTGCACAAAGTAATTAACTGGACAGATGGATACAGCAGAATTTGTAAACGTCGACAGCGACAATAAGGCACATTTTTTATAAAGGCCTTGTGTCAGCAAAAGGGCTGCAAGTTCGGGCTGGCTTTCAGGGAGCCAGCTAAAATAAATGAGACTTTTAAAAATTAATAATCTTAATAGCTGCATAGGATGCAGGTGTCTGGTGATGGCTGCAGGGATAGCCAGAAGATGGAGGGGAGAGCAAACAGGCCAGGATTTCGGTGTACCTTATTGCTCATGTCTGTGTTTTGTTTTGCCTATGGAGACATCCCTCCTTTGTGCACGGAAAGGGGTCGTTCCCCAACAAATGTAGGAGAGGACTGAAAAAATATGGTTGCTGCAGTACCAAGCCTAATGGATGTGTTTCAGATTGTCACCTGTGCTCTGCCACTGTCAGGTCTATTCCTGTAAGCGATGATCAAAATGCTCCTTGTGCCCCTTCTGTGCTCCTCCCACATGTGCCCCTCTGCCCTTTTACATGCAAGTCTGGGGCTTTTCCCCTGCAAAGGGTCCATCTCTTTAATCCTTGCCATTTTCTGGCCTCCTGTGGCCGTGAACTCCATGGGTTTAGTTAAGCGTGGGTGTTTTATTTTCCCTTTGTGTTTCAGAACTGCTGGTCATTGCCTACAGCAGTGGCCTCCCACTTGACGGGCTGTCAACATGTTACCAAAGGCACATAAAAGAGTAAACGGAGGGCAGGGCTGCTGGCAAACAGCTCATGCAGAGCTTGCTTGGGCATTGCTGGACCAGGCAGCACCCTGCAATTAGTCTGTGCTGGTGTTGGCTGCAGCAGGTTATTGGCCCTGTACCGATGTCAATCAGTCTGGCGAGTTTTGAAGGATGCCATCCTCCAGCATCAGCATCCCAGGAGACGTGTTAAAAGTTAGGTGAGAAACCCATTTTCCCTGACAGCTCACTGCGTATCGTAAGAACATCCATCCTCCAGATGAAATATTGTAGACACAGGGGAAGAAACCTGTTGGAAATGTGTCCCTGGGAACACAGACAGCAAACAGGCTCTCAGGTTTATTGACATCTTCAGCCCTGATTTTATATTTTAGCACTCTCTGCTTTGGCCCTGGAGCTCCCCTTCCATATCTCAGAGTGCTGATGCTGGGGGACGGCTGCTGAAGGGACATCCTAGAGCCTTGGGATGTGTTCCCCATACCCTGAGGAACGTAACGGGGCAGCTGGTTTGTGTTTTAGCAGCATAATTTTGTGTCCTGCATGGCTGGAGTAGCGTGGGTTACAGTAACGTCACGGTGAGCCCAGTTGCTGTGAAGATTTTGATGCTGGAAAGCAAAAACCCAAAGCAAACATCTCCCTGCTTAGCACAGGATCTTCCTTTGCTTTAATTAGCAGGCAGGGACTGGGACAAGTTGTACCCACTGGGGAAGCGGGGGGATACAGGGAAGGAAACCACTAAAATCTGGCTTTCTATTAGCGTGGCAGGCTTTATTAGAGAGAGGGCGAGAGCAGCACCGGAGGCAGGCGGTGTGCGGTGCCTGCTGAATCTGTAATGACCCCTCCTCCAGCTGCAGCACCCCAGTAAGGGGGATGTAAAGCATTTAACAGATCAAACACTGCCAGGGAAACAGGGCAGAGCAGTGGGGGAAGCTCGCCTAAAAGAGGCTCGGCTAATCAAGGTAACTGATTTATGGGATTGTGATTACAGCTTTCGATATGCTGATGACAGAAGCACCTTTCCTGGGGTTTGCGCTTCTGGTTTCCTTTTTCTCCTCCTTGTAGAGGTACCCTGCTGTTCCCCCCCCGAAAAGAAGTTCATAATTCACTGCTGAAAGTGGATTGTTTTGATTAATTGATCTGAGAATGATTTTTAAAAGTTGCATCGGAAAAGAGTTTGTTTTTCCTCTTGTTTTTGCTAAGAAAGTCCCGTCACCTCTGCAGAAGGGGGGGGGGGGGGGGGAAGGAAAAGAATGACTCCCTGGGTTTTGGATGTGAAAACTTGAATTACTGGGTGCCCGAAGCTGCAAAGACCAAGGATTATGCAGTTGGATTTCATTTATTTTGGAAATGTTTGAAGTCTTTCTGGTGCTGGACGTGGCAAAGGCTAGGCGTAATTCCCCCTCAGGACAGGTTAATCTGTTTTTCTTTGCAACTTCTTCTAAATCTTCTTCTGCTTTGGTTGGAGAGCAGGTCTAGGAGCGGGCATGGTAATGCTCTCATCTTCTGAAACAATCCATAAATTTTGATGGTGATCTCAGTTTCTAGAAACTGATCTCCAGCAACCCCCTTTCAGAGGGGCCACTAGGCTTTCTGTGAGCTACAGACAAAGGACCCAGCATACTGAAATCTTTTCCAGCCTTGGTAGTAAAGCCAGCTTTACAACAAATTGCAAGTTGTGGATGAATTGTCTGCAATTAGTCTAACTGCTCATGCTCTTCTTATGGGAAAAGCCTCTAGTCATTTCTGAGTGGCTTTACTGTTAAAAAGATGATGCAAACAGGTAAAATCCCATTTATCTGGAGGCTCTTTCCTAGGACTGCTGTGAGCACGAGAGTTGTGCATCCACTGGGTTTTTGTGGTCTGTGCCAAATCGTTCAGGTCGCTGATTCATAAGAGAGAAAAGACTCCTGACTTGAGCATAACAGCTCTGCTGCAAACTGCTTTCATTCATTACGGTTGGGTAATTACTAGGCCCTCTTTCACACCTGCAGGAGCTACTGTAAGGCAGGGAGCAGGGGCAGGACGGGAGCCTTTCTGCACACACAGCACCCTCGGTGGGATGCTTTGTGCACAGCGCTGGGCTCTTTCTTGCACTTCTGCCAATCGCTGCACCTTCTGCCAGCAGCAGATAGATGGAAGGGAATGGAAATATTTGCAGTGAGTCAGTGACAGCATCTGGAATAAACCTGCGATGCTTTTCCTGGTGGAGGATTTGGAGGAGAGCAGCCCAGCAGCAAGGAAGGGCCAGGCTGGGCATCAGCAGTCAGGCAGAGAGGAGCAGTTCCGAGCACTTATCAGAGGAAACTTCTTCAGGCAATTAAGCGGAAGGGAAAGCAGTAATTTTTTTATATGTAAAATATACGAATCCTGTAATCAACCAGAGTATTAGCTTGCATTAACAGCCTGGAGTAGCGCTGCGTCCGTGCATTAAGGCAATTGCCTTGCAGGTCAGGGGATCAATTGCGCCGGGGAGAGGAGGCAATTGCAGGTCATGTCCCTGCTGCTTGTCAGCCCCCTCGGCTCCTCCAATTTGTGTGTGTGTGCAGGGCAGGGAGGGCTGCTCATGGCCACCACGCTCAGCTCCTTGTGCAGGGGCTCTCCTGAGATGCTTGTCCCCAGCGCCTTGCAGGGGAAGCTCCTCTGCCCTAATCCCAGGCTGATCTGGCTGGACATCACCCGTGGCGTGGAGGAACCCGAATTATCCCATCTGCCTCCTGCTCTGCGTGGGCTTGAGTAAACCTGGGAGAGCTGGAGGAGGCTCCAGAATGGGGAAAAATACATAACGTGGAAAAATAGTTGCTGTTTTGGAGGTGACAAACAAAAGCCATGTTCCTCCTTCTCACGGCCTCTTTTCCCTTCTGCTCTTTTTTTTTTTTTTTTTTTCTCGTGTTCTTTAGTTTTGGTAAAAGCTTTTTTTTTTTCCTCCACTAACCCCTAGTAAAGGAGATGGAAACTGAGAATGTTACTTGAAGGGCTTGTGGGAAAAATTGGAAACTTCGTGGTGAGGGGGCTGAATTGCAAAAATTATCAATTTTTGGAAGAAGGCCATCCTCTTGACAAAAACTATTTGAGAAATTCTCCCCGGCTCTAGCTGCAATGTGTTTTGGCCACCATCCTGTGTAATCACAGATCATTATTTCTGAAGCACGGATGCTGCCTCGTCTCTGAAATATTGTACGTGGGGAGTGGTTGGGCAGCAGCAGAGCTGCTCTCCCCTCCTGACCCCGCAGGCAAGGTGCAATGGCTCCCCTCTAACCCCAGCATCCCACCTCTGCAGCTGGTCTGAGGACAACCTAATTTATGGGCTCCATAAAACGCTGCACGCTTTGCCTGGTGGAGATTGAGCTTTGCAAGATTCTGGGTTTGCAGGGATGCTATCCAACTCCTTGGTCATGCCTGCAGCACGGTGTAGCGGAGCATCATGGCTATTGAGCTTGGTTTTGGAGGAATAAGGAGCTCTGGTCAGAGTGTGGCTGTTGTCTTTCCCCACCTTGCTGCCACCTCCCTTTGTGTAAAGCTCTTGGAAAGTTTAGGAGCTGATCAAAGTAAAAATAAAGTGAATTAAGGGATGTTGTTCTGCATCATTGCTTTGAAGCGGAACTCTTCCTTCCTCCCCTCTGCCCCCTTTCCTGCCATCGCTGCCTCCATCCCCAAAATCCTCGTGGTCCTGCTGTGCTCCTGTCTGTCCCCTGGTCCCCAAACACGACCTAAGGTCAATCTACCTGACCTGGGCCGCTGACGTTTTGCAGCAGGTCCAGAGCCTGATGGAGACATGGCTTTTCTTAGACTCTTGCTCATGGGTTGATTATGCAGTTTAAAACTCTACATCTCCTTCTATTTCTTCTCCCTGAAGCAGACAGGAGCATTTTGAAAATGTTTTGAAGTGCCAGTGACAGCAGCACAATGCCGGTATCGTTCTATTTAGTTGCTTGCTTTACCTCTCCCGCCTTCCCCCTCCCCTCAGCCTCCACTCCTCCCCGAACACCTGCCTTTTACCCAATTTAATTTTCACACCTCCTCCCGCTGCTGCTGTCCTTGCCAGTTATCTCCGTGGTTCTGCAGTGGGTGTCTCTCCCTTTTTGGAGCAATTGCCTTGGAGATTCCCGTCCCATCCCAAGCTGGCTTCCGTGAGCCCAGGAGATCTGGTCCTGGAGCTGACCTTACCACAGCCTCCCTCTGTGTCTTGGGGGAAAAGACCTCACATCCTCATCAAGAGAACACTAAAGCATAAAGTTAACTTCCAATTTGGGCTGAAGTCGTGTTGGTTTCAATATGAGTAAGTTTGTTCATCACTGTGGTTGTCTGTGTTACTGCACCACCAACACGGGAGAGCAACGCCTTGGGTGCAGTTGGTGGCACAGCTGCTGTCCCAAAGGCACTGGCAGGGACTGCTTCCCCCAGCTGGGAAGAAGAAACATTATTGCTGTAAGACATCTTTACAGCTCTCTTTTAAGCTTTGGTGAATGTAGGGAGAGTGGTTAGCATGGGTTTCCTTAGTGGGACATAGCCGTTCCCACTTTAAGCACAATACCTTACCATTCTCCTAAACGTGCATCTCCTCCTGATGGCAGTACCCACTTGACAGTCACTTTAATGTATTTTCACCCTTAAAACACCTGTCTGACTGAGAGCCAACCTCCTCTGGGCTTATTATCCTCCTTGTTCCTGCGAGCCCTGCACAGCAGCTGGAGGAGAAGTCATCTGCTCTGGCTCGTACACCAGCAAAAGTGCTAACGAAGTCTCAGCTGAAGGGTCAGGAAATTGCACTTCTTCTTCCCCAAAACCAGAGCCAGAACCTCCAGGGCCCTGGGGCCTCACCAGCTGCATTTGGCGAGCGTGATCTTTATGAATCATGATGGCCAGAAAGGCAAGGACCCAGCATGAAGTTCCAGCTCCGGTCTGAGTTTGCAGGATTGGCAGTTAAGAGGAGAGACAGAGACAATGATGTGCTCTTAACAGAGAAATCTGGAGCCATTTGATCGCAGTAACTAATGTGCCAGTAGGGATGCTTTCTGCTCCAGCCTATTTTTCAGACTGCTGTTACCTTTTAGAGCAGGCTGGGAAGGCAGAGGCAGAATAGCCGGGCTCAGAGGGGCAGTGGCTGTGCAGAAATCCTTTGCCAGAGGTTAATAGCCAACAGGCTGCTCCTCACTAGATGCAGGACCTATTCCCCTCTAGTTTAGTGTCCAGCACAAGGCTAGAGAGGATGTGGTAACTCGTGTTGGACCCTGCTTTATGTCCTCAGAGGATTTTTCCAACTCAGCTGGAGCAAGGCTAGAAGAAATGGGAGGGAAATGTTGGCACTGCTCTGTGCGGACACGCAGAACCTCATAACCGTGATGATAAGGTACAGGTTTGTAGTACAGAAAAAGGAAAAAGCTTCCAAGCACGATGGTCACAGCAACGTATCCTCAATTAAAATGGATGGCTATTCCCCAGTTACTTTTCTAAATACTGATTTTGCTCTGTCTGTAACACTTAACACTCACATGAAATGTGCTGTGATCTGGCCATCCCTTGGAGGCATTATTCCGGAGAGAACAAGAACTTCTAATTTGCTGCCGAGGACACGGGGGCAGAGAGGGGTGGTGACACCTCCAGGGATGGCGAGGCAGGATGAGCATCCGGGCCTCCCATCTCTCTGTCACAAACTTGCCTTGTTTCTGCTAAAATCTGAGCTGGTGTAATTGCAGCAGGGCAGCTGGCCTGCATCTCCTGAATCCTACCAGCAACACCGCTTGGATCCCCACCTAGCTGAAATCTCTGTGTGGAAGTCTGCAGCCCCATGCTGATTTATTTGATAAAGGATGCAGTCCAAGATGGTTATGAGGGACCTTGATCAAAACCACAGAGGTTATCCTAACTGGGAGGAAGAGAAGATGGTGTCTGCACAGCAGGGCTGCCTGCAGCTGGTAACCTCCCGTGTGTCTCCAAGCTGTCCTTTCCAACCGAGGAAGCAGGGAAGGGGGAAAAGTGCATTTTTTTTTTACTAGGTTGAAAAGAAAGCAAAGTATGAACGGTCATAATTTAGTGGGCTCTCGGGTGAATTTGTATTTCGCTCTGATTATTGAGTGCATTCCCTAATTGCAGCAATAAAAAGGAATAGTCCATCTTCTAAATGCAAACGGTAGCGCTGATTGTTATTTAATTAGTTGATTCCAGTGGTCGAGGGGTGAGCTTGGAATTACAATTGCATCTTGTATTATTTCACTGCGATTGCCGAATTAATTAGGAGAACAATGGGATTCTTCATTGTTGACGTCTTGAGAACTTGTGAGAATAACTTTAAGACTGAAGGAATAATAAAAGGCCGTAATGGGTTTTTCTCCTGACACATGGGAGACAGGAGGGAACTGTAGTGCCCCCATCAGCACTTTCTTTCCCTATTGTAGAAGACGAGGTGTTTACAGAGAAGTTCCTAGCCTTGCTGGGAAGAGCACCAGAGTAATTCTGCAGGAGAGAAGAATCAGCTCTGCCACTTGACAGCCATACGAGTGGTTGTGTGTGGAATAGCAATAGCCACGGCGTGCTCAGCATCAGGTGCGGGAGCACAGCCTGTCATTGGGATGACACGAGAGCGTGCAGTCCTACAAGGCGGAGGGAGGAGCACTGTGTGCATCTCTCGCTTGCCAGGGTGTAATGATCACCTTCACTTCATCATCCTTTCCCTCTTCCCCGTGGCTGTATTTGACCGAGGGGAGGTTGGCAGGGTACCCAGGCAGGGAAACCCGGAGAGTGATGCTCTGACGGATGGTGCTGCTGCAGGAGGTGGCCTTGCTGCTGCATGACTTTGATTTTGTGTGGTGCCAGGGGGCATGGGGCTGCTGAAACTCCTCTTTTGCCCTGCACCAAGCTCCCCTGGGCTTTTGTGCTCCTCTGCAGTCAGCCAGGCTCGCAGGAGATGTGCTGTGAAGCAATGCACAGCAGCACCGTGATTGTGCTGCTTGTGTGGTGTGATGGTGTCAGCCTCAGAGGACTTCTGCTAATGGGATCTGGAGACCAAGCCCCACCTGACAAGACGAGTTCAGACCAAAAAATTGCGTTGTTGCATTTTAAGTACAAAGCTTCCTCTATGATGAGCAGACAAAAATGCGTGGATGGATCATTTGGGCAAAGCCATCAGGAAGGACAAGGTAATTTAAAGTCAAACTTGAGATGCTGACGTGGGTTAATTCCTAAGTATTGTGGAAAAATAGCCCTTGGTATTCACTGTCACACAGTATAATTGAAGCTGAGAGGAGATATTTATGTGGCTTATCAGACTTTTTACGAAGTTGTAAGTGTAAAAGCATAAGTGAATAGAAAGTTATAAATTCTTGTGCTGCAGGATATGACCTAACTTCTGCTTAATGAGAGCTGAGCAGAAACCTAACCTCAGGACAAGCTGTCTCTCCTCTGTCTCTGCTCTTTCTTCTTCAGCACTCAGTGCTGGCTGCTGTCAGCCCCTGACAGCCAGACCAAAGGGACCACGAGGCTGACCCGGGGAGGCTGGGTCCCTGCTGGGAAGTGTTATCTTCAGCTTAATGACCTGCTGGCCCTCCACCCCACAAGGTGCTGCCTTTCAAGGCATCCCACCGTGGTGGTTTTGCACAACGGGGGAAGAATCAGGAACGTGTCCTGTCCTCCTTGCTGTGCTGATGAGGATGACTTGCACGTGTGTCAGAATATTGGTCCAGAGAACGAGGTCTTGTCCTCTCCCACACCCATCCAGGCGCACTGTCTGGGAACGCAGACTTGTGGCAAAGTGTGTTTTCCTAAGAGCTGCAAAAAATTGCAAAAAAAACCAAAACAAAACAAAACCTTCCTAAAATGAAAAACAGAGAAATCTTTTAAAACTGAGGCAATTTGCAAGTATGACCATGGAAGTGGTGGGCAAGAGGCATTGAGGTTTCTCTCTGAAAATGGTAGCTTTATTGTTTTTCCTCTCTTTTTTTTTTTAAATTTTATTTTACTCAGAATGTTTCATATAATGGCCTTTCAGCTGGTTTATTGTGATGTAGGTTTTATTGTAGCCGACTGAGTGTTGGTGGGGATATTACAGCCTTGCAATAGAAGAAAACACAAAACAGGTTTTCTCAAAATACATGGGGGGCATTATTACGTTAAAGTAATCATCTTTCCTGACTGAACTTGCCTTCCCCTTTCGTGGGTGCTCTGCTGAGAGTTGCTCCTTTCTCATGTATGTCCTTGTATTGTCAGGATTAATTTTGCAGGGAGAGAAGTCTTCATAAGCCAAGTTTTATCCTTTTCTCCCTTTTTATAGGGCCATCTTAGAGGAGGGCAGCTCACGAAAGGCAGGTTTGCCCCAAAGCAGAACATCTGGGGCAGCTGCAGTGGTCCTGAGGCTGCATCAGACCTCTGTGTCCTGAACCGATGGTGCAGGAACCAGGGAAAAAGTGTGTGTGTGTGTGCAGGGGGAGAGGGAGGCAGGCTGTGGTGGTGTGAGGGCACAGCAATGAGGAGTGGAAATTGTAGAGAATAAGTTTTTCCTGCCCCCTCCTCTGTTTTTGATGTCAGAGTGCTTCGAGCTCTGTTTGCTCACATCAGAAGGAAGAAGCTTGTGGCATCGGTTGCTTCTCTTTACTCAAAATTGGTTTGAAGTACAGGGCAGAGCAGTTTTTGCAGTATCTTCTCTTTGTAGTCTGGCTTCACTCTTCTCCTGTCTCTTCTTTACTTCTCAGCCTATTTTCTCGCCTTAGCTTCTACTTGTACCTGACAAGTGAATGTCTCCTCTTCCTCCCCCAAAGTACCTTTTCTCTCTCTGTTCACTGTTTTTCCCTCCAGACTCCAGAACATCTCTAATCTTTATTCCTGCACTGCTAGGTAAAATGACTTGTTCTTTTCCCTAGCCAGTAAGTGTTCAACTCGGACAGGGTTGAAGGGCAGCTCTGCTCAGGCTGTGATGGGCAGGGGATCTTTTGGATTTGTAGGCTGTGCTGGTACATTTGGGAATTTGTAACCTGCAGAAGAAGGGTATGTTCCATTCATTCCCAGAGGGCAAAAACCAAGGGCAAGGAGAGAGCGACCCAACAGGGACATGGCTGAGATCAGCCTCACTGGATGTTGATGGCCATGAGTCCATCAGCCAGGAGCTGTGGAGATGAAGAAACCTCAGGGGAGAGGGAGATGAACTGGAGAGATGAAGAAAGAGCAGCAAGGAGGAGGAAGAAAAAAGAATGATACTCTGGAGATCTGGAAAAGGGCCAGAAAGAGCAGTGTATGAAATACCAGTGAACTGACAGATAATTTACAGCCTCCAGGAGAATAAATGGAAAAAGAAAAGGGGAAAAAATGTCTTTGTTGCAAGGAAGCAAGTGCTATGGAAGAGAGTGGTGATATGGGAATATGTGGCATCTTCTTGCCTCTTGGGTTCTCTGCTCTTTCTACTGTAGTAGTCCCAGGCATCCTAGTCAATGCAAACTGCATCTTCCTGAGGATCTGAGGGACACCCCTGTCCAGGAGCTCTCCCCTGCCACCAAGGAAAGTTTTGGGTCAGACAAAGATGGAAGGGGCTGAAGCTGAGCCCTGAACAGGAGACTGTTTTGGCACGAAGCAGGAACTCAGGCTATCTGCTTCTGCTGCAGATCGCAAAGGTTGACTTTAACGTTAACCCAGCAGAAGGAGATGACTGAAGAAATCTGGGGGAATGGCAGCAGGTTTGGGCTTGGGGCAGCAGACCCGGCTATTTTCTTGGTACTGGTTCTAAGGAAGTTGACTAGGAAAGGTTCCCTCTTAGATTTGTTGCTTGGAGAGTCTCATGAATGGTCATTGGTGGTTGTCTTGGCCACAGTGACTATGATGTAGTTGAGTTTAAACGGTGACGGGAGGAAAACTGTCCCAATTTTCAAGAAGAGTAAGAAAGAGGACCCTAAGTAATTACAGGCCTGTCAGTCTCACTTCAGTGCCTGGTAAAATTATGGAGAAGATTATTCTGGGAGTTACTGAAAAACACTTGAAAGACAACACGGGTTGGTCACAGCCAACATGAGTTCACAAGGGGAAGGTTTTATTTAACTAATTTAATTTACTTTTATGACAAGATTGCCCATCTAATTGACCAAGGGAAGCCAGTAGATGTAATCTTGTGAATTTCAGTGAAACTGTTCCTCGCAGTATCCTTCTGGACAAAATGTCCAGCACACAGCTAGGCAAGTACATAATATGCTGGGTGAACAGCTGGCTGATGGGTCAGACTCAAAGGGTTGTATAAATGGGGTTACATCAAGCTGGCGGCCAGTCACTACTGGGGTCCCCAGGGCTCCGTTTTAGGGCCATTTCTCTTCAATGCTTTTATAAGTGGTCTGGAAGCAGGACTGGAATGTGTAATAAGGAAGTTTGCAGTTGGTACTAAATTAGGAGGAGCTGTTGACTCCCTGGAGGGCAGAGAGGCCTTGCAGAGAGATCTTGACAGAGTAGGGCTGGGCAATCACCAGTGGGATGGAGTTTAACAAGAGCAAACATGGGATTCTGTAGCTGGGATGGGACAATCCTGGATAAATATATAGTCTGGGGAATGAGCAGCCCTGTGGAAAGGGATCTGAGGGTTCTGGTCAGTGGCAAGTTGGATTCGAGCCTTGCCTCGAGCATGGTGTGCAGCTTTGGGTGTCACAATATTGGAAGGATGTAAAAATATCAGTGTCTAAAGGAGGGCTAATCAGATGGAGAAGGGTCTGGAGGACACGTAGCATGAGGAGTGGCTGAGGTGCCTTGGTTTGTTCAGCCCAGAGCAGAGCAGGCTGAGGGGAGGCCTCATGGCATCCTGCGGCTCCCTCATGAGGGTAGTGGAGGGGCAGGCGCTGAGCTCTGCTCTCTGGGGACAGCGACAGGACCCGAGGGAACGGCATGGAGCTGGGACAGGGGAGGGTCAGGCTGGATGTCAAGAAAAGGTTCTGCACCCAGAGGTGGTCAGGCACTGGGACAGGCTGCCCAGGGACATGGTCATGGCACTGAGCTGCTGGAGTTCAAGGAGAGTTTGGACAGTGCTGTCAGACACAGGGTTTGGTTTTGGGGTGGTCCTGTGTGGAGCCAGGAGGTGGAAGTGATGCTCTTTGTGGGTCCCTTCCAACTCAGGATATTCTGTCATTCCAGTCTGTTCCCTTTTGTGATTCAAAACAATAAGTTTAAAGACAAGGCATGCTGGGGGGGGAGGGGGGGAAGAGGAGGGAAAGCTCTAAGTAATTTCTTTGTCATTTGAGTTCAGAGTTCCCTACAGCTCTAAGCTGGAGCTGTTGAGCGAGCAAGTTTTGAGGCATATGGTGACACCTCGCATGCTGCTGGTCCCTGCTGTTCCAACCAGGATGGCGGGGCTGGCAGTGAGGAACCACGGCTCCGGCACTGCCTGCCTCTCCAAAGCCTTCCTGGCAGCTGGGTTTCTGGTCTGTGCTGCAGGACTGGTGCTCCCTGCTGGCGTGGCACCTGCTCAAGCCTCCTCTGCAAACATCTCCTCCATCCCTGCTCAAATAAAATCGCTTCCTGCCTCCTTAGCTCCCCATCTCCCAGCTCCTGGGACTGCCAGCTGCTTCTCAGTTGTGCATGTCGAGCACAACCCTTCAAAGCCAGCATGTCGCCCTTTGCCATAATCGACTTTTGCTGAATAATTCACCAATGCTGTATTTTCAGCTTAGGTACAGTGTCCATTCCTGGAAGAATCCCCATTTAGGTTAATGGGAAGCCAGGTACTAGGAAAAGATGGGGATGCAGTGGCGATTCAGCATCTTTACTGCTAAAAAAAAGGGTCTAGAGTGAGGTTTGGGATTTTGGGAGTAGCACAGAGGATGTGTCCAGGTAGTTCAGTCACTGTCCGATCAGCCACTGTCTCCTTTGACAGGAATATAGATGCAATGGTTCTTTTTCACTCTGTCTGAAATTGCTTTGTAATAACAGTAGGAGTTGGAAAGGCATTTTTATTGATTAAACAATTGAGGCTATTTGTCTTTACAAAACCAAAAACATAGAGGTGTCTTTTTCTTCCTATGTATACATTATACACATTTATTATATGCAGCAATCTCTGTAATCAAGCTCATGTTTATGATGGACTAATTTATAACATCGGGTTGAGATGGTACAACACGAACTGAAGTGCAAAGGAAACCTGATGTAAATATGCCAACTAACAAGAGCTGGAGTCGAGCAGCCTGTGAGGACGGGGAGGGAGACCAGGTGCTGGCTTCTGGCAGGAGCCGAGTGATGCAAGTGAAGAATTACTTTTGAAATGTCTGCTCCTATTCTTTCCACCAGCAATGCATCAGCGATTTCCGAGACATCCCTTTGATCAAACACCATTTCAGCTATTGGAAAATTTGTAGCTGCATCTGTCTCTTGACCCTTTTTGCCAATGGTCCTGCATGATTGCAGAGTGCCAGCGTTTCTCTAAGGCTAAGGCAGGAGATATCTGCGGTACACGTGTGTCTGTGCAGAGGAGGAACAGCCCTGATGCACGCAGTTTAGGCTGCTTTGCCTTTGGTACATACCTTGTCCTGCTCTGGGCCTTTCTCTGCCCTCCCTCTTGCTTGGTTTTTATCAGTTCCTTGGTGGCACCCATGGTGTGACAGCCCCAGTGTGCTGGTACAGATCCAGTCTTTTTATTTGTGTCTGTACTAGTTCCTATGTAACTGAGTGCTCAGGAATTATCTGACTGCATTTATTTTTATTTTATTTTTTTGTTTGTATTTCTTTTTTTTTTTCCTCCTTCCATGTGTTTCCATGTGCTTCCATGAGCACACGAGTGTTTTCTGCAAGCAGCAGGGAGGTGGTGGGGAAGCATGGGTGCCTTGAGGCACATACGGACTTTCAGAGGTCAGTCACTGAAGATGCTTTGTGTAACCTTTTCCAGCTGTCAAACGCCACAGCTCTCTTAGCATCGTGTCTGCCTGCATCCCCAGCTGTGGGCTGCCAAAAGGGGCTTATTTGGGCAGACCTGCATTTTGGTTATAGCCAGGATCCTTCAGGGGGCTGCGTTTCCCCTTTGGTTCACACCTGCACATTCCCTTACCTGCCTCGCTAGGCAAAAACAGCCCAGGAAGGGACCCGTGCCCAGACCGTGGGTGGTTTGTCCAGACAGAAGCGAAGCAGCTTGAGTTTGAATTATTAAGAGATCATTCAATTTTCAGCACTTGATGCTGGCCGGTTTGTTCTGGTTCTTTAGGTCTCGGGAAAGGCTCAGCCGAGGCTGGAGGACTGAATTGATGGTACTGGGTTGCTCGCCCAGAAGTGGAAGCTGTGGCGTACAGGCTGGAGAGGCACCAGTTCAGCAGGAAGCGCCTTTGTAGGTGTGTTTGTTTATGCGGTAGCTTGAGTGCACAATATGTCTGTGTATGCCACGGCTACCTTCATCTGCAAGAAGTGCAGGGCTTGGCTGAAAACACTGCGTGTGGCACATATGTATGCGTTGCTCTGTTCTCTCTGTGTGACGTGTTGAAGGAATATTGGATGTAAGCCCAGAAGGGGACCTTCGGAGATGTATAGTCCCTGTAATCACAGGTGTCTGTCTTGGTAAAACTTAGCAAGCACCATCTCAAAACTACTATTTTATATATTATACTATAAATTGTTGCTTTGGGGGAAGGCTGTGCTAGATCCTTGCTGCTCTAATGGATGGGAACACCAGCCTTAATTAATTCTGAGCTTGGTTAGCCCCATTCATTTTTGTGCCAATATTATCCCTGCACATAAATACTCATACAGAGGTGTCTTGGTTACTTCGTTTGGGTTTTGCTTGAGATTCCTTCTCAGAATGAAGTGAAAAAGGTGCCCTTGCCAATGCTGTTCTGCAGGGGATGATTTACAATTCCACAGAGCCCCACTTCAAAAGAACTCTTCAGGCTTTCCCAAGTTAAGATGATAATGAGGAAAAACAAATACAAATGATAACAAAAAGGTACCTTGTGAGAAATGTTCTTCAACGGAAATGTCTTTTTTTTTTTTTTGATGTGACAAGCTTTTGTGTGTGTATGAAGCAACATCACAGCTTTGATTTTTGCATAGTTTAAAAACCACCAACTTTATCACGTTCTGGGAGGGAGGGAAAGAAATATCAGAGCAGAAAGGCGCGCTTTGGGTCTGTTTGGGTGGAAGCTGCCAGAGGGCTAGAGGAGGAACCACCACTTCCTGCACATGGCTGCAGCTTTTAGACTGAAGCCTGAAAACAGATGGCTGGAAAAATGTTAACTTGCTATAATTGGTGCCTGAGAAGCTTTCACCTGAATCTTTTTATACAGCACCTTCAGTAAACGGTGTGTTCTGGTCCCTGGAGCATGGCAAAGGGTGGCCAGATTCACCACCTGTCTTGACCGTGCTACGTTCAGCATGGAGACAGCAGGACTGTCTGCTTTGTTTTGTGTTTGTTTAAATCTTGTTGTTGTATGCAGATTTTTATACAGTTATTTCAAGTATGCATGGTTAATCTTGCAGTATAGGTATTTGCTCAGTGATGGGTGGAAAAAATTCCCTTGTCACCTAGTGCTTTGTCACTAGCAAACCCAGCTGGATCTGCACCAACACCTAGGGTGGGTACAATGAGCACCTGGCTCTGATTTCCATCTATTTACCATTGTGAATCCTTGTCTCCCTCCGTTTCTTCTGAGCTGAGGTGGCCCTTGCACTATTTTCCCATCTCTTCTGTCAATGTAGTGGGGCACATAGAAAATAGGAGGATGTGGGTGGTGTGTGTGTGTGAGGTAGAGGGCCAGGTGAAGGGCTGAGCACAGATCCCAGTGGCCACTTTGTGCTCTCTGGCTGGCTGTAGCTGCTTGCAGGGCTCAGGGCGCTGGCTGCCTTCCTCCTGCAATGGTTTAGGATTCATCGAGCCGTCTTTATTCCACCACGGCATCCCTTCATACCCATTTTTGCTATGTCTGCCTTAATTGGATACCGCAGCGGTAATATATGTTAAAATAAATGAACTTTTTACTGCAAAAGGGTAAGAGAAGAAAGAAGACAGATGATCCCTCAGCAACAGCTGTTTGGAGAAAGAATCCCACAGAAGCTGCTCCCTTCACTAATTAGAAATCTGCTTTCCTTTAGGAAGGATAATGTCTACGTTCTTGACTCCTGTTCTGGCTTCTAATTACTTCTAGGAGAAATGAATAAAGACTCCGTTTCGTGTGTTTCACTTAGAGTTGCTGAGGCAAAGAATGTTGGATGGAAACGTCTTCTGGAGATGGGGAAGAAGAAAAGAGAATGAGATAAAGATGTCAGAGGCGGTTACTGGCACTTGAATAAGAGGGATGGGGGGATTGTGGTTGCTCCAGCAGGAGCTGCAGAGCACTGGGTCGGAAGCGCTGCTCGTGCTGGTACATGGGGGCTGCTGGGGAGAGGATGTGCTCCTTGAGGAAGACAGGCTAGAGATGGACTGCTGCCTGCTGGACATCATGCTGAGTGATTGTGGACAGGCAAACAGCGAGCAGTTTCCCCTCCCCACATTGAACACAGCTTCCTTGCACGGTGGCTCCCCTGCGTAGCCTCACAAAAGCGGAGCTGTGTTGTCAGAGCACCTGTGTCCAGCCAGGGGAGGAGGACACACTGGGCAGAGCAGCCTGTCGTTGTCAGCAGGGACACAGGACCAACCCACGTGTGATGCTGGATCTCTGTTTCCAGAGGTTTGACTGAAGTCAGGCAACCGCAGAGCGCTTTCAAACAGCAGCCGAAGGGAGCCTGTTGCAGGCTGTGGTGGGTGGCAGCCAGCGAAGGTGCGGCGGTGCTGCAGAGCAGGAGGAAGGTGAGTCACCAGCACGCAAACCTGCGCCTTCCCAGGGGCTGTGGCTGCCTGGTGGTGCTCAGCACCCTCCCGTTAGCTCAAGGTTTGCTTCAGAGGGAGGCACAGAGGGGAGGAAGGCAGGTATCTCGGTATCCTGCCGCCCCTGATCGTCCTCGCTTACGGTGGGAGTTAATGTCGGACACCACTTCGGGGTCCTGGCTTAGGGATTAAAGCACAGGTGGTGGCTGTTTGATGTCTGGTGAATAAAGCAGCTCATTGCCAGGATTTCTTTAGGAAACTCATCACCCCCCAAAAAAAAAAATAATTGCTTAGAAAAATGGAAGGGTGAAGCTAAGATTCCAGAAGAGAGTAAATTGTGCTAGTTTGGCACCTTATAAATAACATGCTTTGATTGTTTTCCATTAAGAAATAATTTTGTTTTGAAATGTGCTTCATCTTTTTATTAAGGCTATAAATATTGAAATTGGAACAAAGCACTTTATTCAGCCTGAAACGATATTTTCTCAGATGGCTGAGGAGCAGGCGGCAAGGCGCAGGGCGTCCCTCGTGCCGCTTGGGTAAGGGAAAGGCACCCGGGGGTTTGTTGGTCTGCAGAGGTGGTGACATGAGCAAAGCCTTTCTCTGTCTCTGCTGAACTTCCCGAAGCCTCAAGCAGGTGTTAGTTTGCAATTCAGCAAAGCAGCAATTCAATTACTCTGGGCAATAAATTTCAGGGTATGTGTTGGAAGCTCCATCACTTCAAGTAGCAATGTTTTTCTTTTTCCTCCCAGTCTTTGAACTCGTATCATCAGCGGTGGAAGTAATGAAGCCTGGTTTCCTATGGATTTCTTTCTCATGGTTGGATTCTTTGATAACTAAATAAGTGCAAGCTTTGACTGAATGCCTTGGCCATGGAAAAAGCTTCAGAAAAGCTGTATTGTGTGTAAATTCGCTATTAAGGAGTGAGCTTGCGTTGCATCCTGCCCCTCTGTGAGGATGCTGAGGGACTGCCTATTGTCTGGCAGCTATTTTTGTGAAACCGGAGGTATGTGAGGGAGCTGGCTCCATCGGATTTGGCTGCAGGTGGTTAGTGGGTTCATTCCTGGTTGTGGGTGGCTGGCAGACAGCCGCTCGGCGGAGCTGGTTTCCATAGGAGAGCAGGTTAGAAAGAGGTGGGTAGGGAGCGATCCGAGAGAGAGGTACCTTCAGCGTGACCCCGGGGGAGGCAGCAGAGCAGCTTGTGGACTGCCAGGGCGAGGAAGGAGCAGGTTTTTTATTGGGGAGTGGGGCTGTGAGAATGAAGATGCCCTTTAAAAGTAGTGACAGACAGGATAAGGCTGGGGCAGGTAGAATCGGAGCTGCCAGCTTAGCCGGCGGAGGGGGGATAGATGCGTCAGGTTTTGTTTTGGGTGAGTAGCACGTCCACGCTTATCAGGGGTTAGTTAAACGGCAGGCAGCGCATTAAAAAATGATCCATTCCTCCGCTGTCGATGCAGCCTCCATAAATCACTTCACCTTTTCAGCGTTAGTCATTTCCAGGAGCGTGCTTAAACAAAAGCAGCAACGAGAGGCACGCGGGCGCCTGGGCGGTGCGAAGCGAGGCACACGCTGCTTCTCCTGCACAGACACCATCCCTTCTGCCGAGCCTGTGCTCGGCTGGGTGAGCTCCCCCAGCTCTCAAGTTGGGGGTGCTGCTGGCGTTCTCCTGCTGCTTCGTCTTCAGCAGCCAGCAAGGGAAAGAAGAGAAAGCGGGGCGGGCAGGCAAGATGAGGTTGGGAGAGTAAATTGACAAATCTCCCTCCACAAATAACTGCGGGTAAATTGATAACTGGTGACCCAGATAAGCAATTAACACAATTGGTGGAATTAATTGATTGCAGAGCTCTCCTTTATGTAGAGCTCTGTCCTTTCTGAAGGGTTGTGGGAAAGAGCTGTGGACAATAGACATCTTCAGAAATTAACAGTGACTTTCAAGCAGAATAGATGATTAATGAGAATTTATTGCACTTGATGGACAAATGAAGCACCTCCAGTTTTCTTGTGAGTGATGTTCGCTTGCTTTTCTCCAGTAAATGATCCAGCCACTCCAACTTGGCTCTGAGAACAATTAGAGGTAAAGAGAGGGGAGAGAAGGGAAGAACTGGTCCCTCTCAGCTTGATTTATTATCTAACTGTTTTGTAACAAGACTTCCAGTCTTGTAAAATATTAAATACATCCTTATATTCAATATCACATTTTGAAACATTTCATGCCTCATTTGCCACCGGAGTCAAGGACAGCTTCACATTTTTCATGGCACAAGGCCCAGATTTGTCTATTTATTTATTTTTAATCACTACGTTTTTCTTTATTTCTTTTTTTTTTTCACCTGTATCAATTTGGATTAAATCTTGGCAACCATAGCAACCTATTCCACTGGGTGGTTTCAGGTCTGGAGAGCGTAGGAACCTTGTTGGCTTGGCTTATCCCCCATGGGATGCTGAGCTGTAGCCATCGAGAGAGGATTGTGGTTTGTAGGGATGGGCGAGGGGTGGGTTTGTGCTGAATGTCAGAGCGAGGCAGGCAGCTCTGTCTGTCACTGGCAGTGTCACTTCTAAACAAAAGGCTATTTTGTTTAACAGCTCACGTGATGTAATGAGGGGGATTAAGTGGAATTCGCTGCCACAGTTAAAGGAAGCAGCACGTAACTCCTGCTAATTAGCAAAGGCTCAGTATTTGTCTTTGCCTGCATCTGTGTGGGAGTTTTTTGATTATTGCGTTTCCCATTGGGGAGCAACAGCTGAATCCTGTCGCCTTCTGCATCGAGTCACCGATGCGCACAGCAGCTCTGCTCCTGCCTGCAGGTAGGGATGGCAGCTTGTGATGTGACAGAGCCAGCACTGTGTCTTTGAGGCTGGAACATGAGCACCTTCCTATTTCAGGTGTCTGACCTTGGGTGCATCATTTGAAACTCCTGTGTTGAGCCATGGACTTTCTATGGGACTACTTAAAAAGCCGAGCTCTATGCAGGCTGAGCGGTGAAATGTCTGTGTTGGCTAGGGATCAGATATTTTAGGGTTCAATTCTCATATGGATACCTCATCTTGGACCCATCCCATCTACATTCGATGAGGCATCGTCTCCCTCTTAAGCCAACAGACAGGAGCTGGTCTGTGGTTCCCCTGGAGGAGGCATCTCAGGTATGAAGCATCCCCCTGGGCTCAGTGTCCGATTTCTCTTTACAAAATCCTACTTCTTCCAACTGGAAGATGACTGCACATCTTTGTCTAAGAAAGTACAGTTGGAGCTACTTGTAAATAACTGGAGCTCAAGAAACCCTGCCTGGAAATAACACATTTTTGAAAAGCGAGAGTAATTAGAAACTGAAATACCTCCCCGAAGGCTTGCGGCCAATTGTCCATGAATGGCAACTCTACACTGCGATCGGATGCTTTTTCTGAAAGACGTGCTCTACTTGAAGTTGGATTGAGTTCAAGAAGGCCCATGGCTTGTTGTTTTGGAAGGGGGCCTGGATGGCTGCGGGGATCCTCACTGATCTGTAAGTGGGAGCTGGATGAGCAAGAGAGCCATGCATTAACATGCGTGTTTGTTTTTTTTCCTACGAGTTCTTTCAGACTGCTCCAGCTTTGCCACTGAAGCAGAGTTCTTGACAGAATGGCCAGGAGAGTCTGAAGAGTTTGGCTGGATGCAAAATTTTGTGGTGAACCTGGAAGCGATGTTGCCCCCCTGGTTCTCAAGGGTGCTCTTCTCTCCTCTCAGAAGGGGCCAGCACCCAGAAATTAAATCCTTCCAGGTTTCATTGATAATATTTCCTAACAGGAGGCTCTTAGCTGCCCTGGGGACAGGTGGTCACCAAGGCATGGAGCCCGAAGGGAGGCACTTTGAACTTTTGGTCTGTGGCAAAGGGCTCTGTGAAAGAAGAGAGCTTCACAGATGATAAACAAATAGGCTTTCTCCATAGGTAAGCTCGCCTCTGTACTGGAGATCTTCTAAGATTTTGGATCAAAAAAGCTTCAAAGCTTTTCTTTTTAAATGAAAGTGTGGATAGGAGTCAGGGGCCTTATTAGTTTAGGGACTCCTGAATATCCCACGAGGTGTTTATCTGCCTCTTTTAGTACACGATATCCTTTGAAAATCTGTCCCAAAGTACTTGAATCACTCCTGGAAATGGAACTTACGCCTCTAAATTACCTGGTTGCATGAAAACATTATCCATGGCTTTGGCTTTTTCTAATAGCCACATCAATTAAAAGCCTTTCAGCATCTCGCTGCCAGCAGACCCCTGTGTATGGTAGGAGTGCGGGAGTTTAACTCAGGCTGCTCTTTATGATCCCCGTGCTTTGCAAATGAAACAAAATTTAGTGAGGGAACCTGTCTTTGTTCCCCTCCTTCCCATACAGCAAACTAATTGAAAACAACATGAATGTTAATGATGCATTTCGCATTTGGAAGTTAGAGGGGTGATTAATATATTGTAGAGTGTATATTAACACCTTCTCAGGGGCATAATGAAGACGAAATATATGCTCTGAGATGAGGCTGTTTATTTCGCGGTGTGTTTCCTGTGTTCCACCATCCCTTTTCACATTGAAATACAAGCTTTCCGATCCAGAGGGTTTTGTTTCAAAGCATAATTTTAAATCAATCAATAAACTTTTATGTCTTAATCCTTTTTTCCTTCCCCTTTTGGTTAGGTAGCTGAAACAAAGTGAGTGGAGATGTGAGGGAGGCAGGAAGGGGGAAGAAAAGCGAAGGGATGATGTGAAAGGCCAGGGAAGCGATGGGTTCTTGAACTTGAAGCTGTCGTCTCCTCGTGTTGGTTTGAAATTATCTGTTATTGGAGAGAAGGCTTATAGAAGGTAACCCATTCGAGTCCAGCAAGGCATTTTTCCTCCTCTGCTCCTCGAGCGATGGCTGTCTCCACAACCCTTGTAGCGTTTTTTTTTTTTTTGTTTTTTTTTTTTTTTTTTTTTTTTTAATTACTGTGATAAATTGCTCTGAAGTCTCTGGCATGGCTGGAGGCTGAAGCTTTTGATTAATCTGCAAGGCAGCCGGATGCACTGAGTGCACCCATGTGGCAAGCTGCGATCAGCTGGCCCCTGCTGGTGTACCAGTACCACGGCTGCTGGCTTAACTGGGCTGCTGTGACCCGAGACTTCTGGAGGACCTTCCTCGGGCATGCCCTCACCCTGCAACTTTGCCTTCTGGAGCAGTTTGAAAGTTGTCACCTTCCACAATTTGTTGTATGAACGGGCGTGTAATTTTACCAGAAAGCTGCAGTTCCTCGAGCCCTGCATTTTTCATGCAACATCTGCGTTTCTTTTCTAAATGAGAATAAGCTCAGCTCTTTGTTTATGAAAAAAAAATTAAAATGGAATAGACCGAAACGTTGGCGTTTGCCTCTTGCTGTGGCCTAATGGGCTTCCTGAGGACCACTGAAGGTGATGAGCATCTGTCTGTTTGTGTCCCTCCATAAAAAGTGCTGGGAAATGACTGCTTAGCAAGATCTGGCCCTTGTGCTGTAATGTTGTTGTTGATGTAGGTGGAAGCGTGTGGTTGTGGCTGGTTCTGTAACTCACTTTGGGAAAGGAAGGAGATCACGCAAGCTGTAACACATCTATAATTAAGTACAATGAACGGCTATAAAACAACAAACACTTTTAAGTGCCATTCTTGGCCATATCTGAATTATTTTTCTCCTTTGGCAAAATCATTAAAGGAGAGGGAAAAAAAAAAAAAAGCAAGTATGTATCAATCCACTCTGCGTGTTTGAAAGTTTTTTTTTAATTATTTTTTGATGAATGAAAATTGAAATGTGAGTATGGGCACAAAGTCCCGGTAGGAAGGGCTGGGTTCCTCCAGCCTGTAGGCAGCCTCTTATTAATAGCACCTGGCACTGCTATTCCTACCGGACTGGTGATAAAGAACCCCAATTCTGACATTTTTCTCAGAAGGGGAAGGGGGGGGGGAAGAAGCAACCCATAATAATTATGACTTGGCAAGCCCAGTATTTATTGACTTTCTGAATGCTGATGAATGAAAATGTACTTCATTAATTAAAACACATAAAAATGCCTTTTTTCTTCAGAACTTGCTTTTTCTTTCCCCAGTGCTCTGGCATCCCTTTAACTCTACTTTTCTCTCAGTTGGGTTTGTATGAGACTAGCTCCATCTCTGCGTGTTTTGCCTGAAATGATAGTGGGCTCAAATTAAGCCTCTTGAGCTTCTTGATTTTCTTGGCGCTGTCTCCCCGCCTTAGGAGCAGTGTCCCGTGGCTGTGTCCATGATCTTAACCCACTGCAGCTTGGCTTTATCTTAAATGGTTTCCTTGTTTGGGTCTAATTAATCTTCTTATAGTAACAGAGCCCGAATGATAGAGCTGTGGATTTCAGCAGTCCACTTGGGAAGATGTGAAATTCAGAGCGACGGTACCAAGAACATTCCGGCCAAACCATGTCATCATGCAGGATTGTGTAACAGAACAATTTTATCCTTCTTCTGTAATTTCCAAACCAGCTGTGGGAGGAGGCAGGATTTACTGCCGCTCTTCTCTGGCAGGCAGGGTTGTTCCCCTGACCTTCTGCTCCAGCAGACGTTCGAACCTGGACATAAATCTGGGGCTACTGCTTCTCCCAGGCATCTCGGTGATCTCACTGCTGCCTTCTGCTCGCTGTTGCATATCCATCTGTCTGCCCGCCTCTGCTCTTGTGCTCACTACCAAGTTTTTTGGGTCATGGGGCTGTGTCCTTGCATATCTGGTTTGGGTTGTGGCTATCAGGGAGCTGGAAACATGCATGAGAGGGAGAATTACGCTTTCATAGCTTTGGTGACGTACTGGGTGTGTAACTTCGTTGGTCTGAGGGAAACTTGGTGCTTTGGAGAACATCAGGGAGGGATAACTGGCTGGAGCTTGGTTATAGTAGATTAGGAAAGTGGGATGGTGCAGGAAGCCCTAGGGAGATGTCAAGGTGTGGGTACCATCTGTATCCTTGAAATTATTGATTATTTCCTACAAGGGAAACACTTTTAGAGGAGGGAGAGGTAAAGAAGGTCCTGTATTGCCCAGCTGCTTGTGGTCAGAAATTTCCCAGCCCTCCTCCGTAGGGTTTGGCACAATTGGTGCTATCCTTCTATACTGTACCAGTGTCCGTATTGTGTTGGCCCAGCTGCCAGCTCTCAAAAGCCCATGAGGGTTACAAGTTAGTGATGGCTTTGCTCAACGATCTTGATGAGATCAGGTGGGTTGATCCAATGACTGCATCGGCAATTGAAGTGTGCAGGAATGGTCAGGCAGGAGCCATAAGCGACTACTCGTGGAGCTATTTGTGCATGGAAGTTTCCATACCTTGACGCAGTTGAGCAGAGTGACTCCGAACTGTCACAATCCATAAGCACAAGTCCTCATTTTCAAGCTCTTTAGCAGCCTGCAAGAGCTGCTTCCAGAGCAATAACTCAGGCAGTAAGGAGTCCCTTGGTTCAGCTCGGTAATGGCTTGTAATGACTCCAAGGGAGCGATTTCCACCTCCGTAATCCTCCCAGCCATACCCACCTTCTGCAGTGGCATGTGTGAGGAATCACACCTGTGTCCCTTGTGGAAAAGCTGAGCATGGTGGCGTTGGTGGGGAGCCCAGTTGCAAATTAGAGGGGGTTTCTGTTGAGGAGTCAGATTTGGTGGGTGAGGAACAGCTCTTGGGGCAAGAGAAGGCAAAGTGCTCTGGGCTGGCTGATAGAGCAGGCACTGAAGCAAACCTGAATGTCATTTTAGAAACCTTGAACCAAAAAATTCAGTCCAAGAGACTATTAAGACCAGGAGGAAGGCTCAAATCAATGGGCTTTGAGTGAATTCCCATAAAAAGGAATAATCAGGTTTTGACTTTGTAGGCACACTACAGGAGAACGTAATCCATTGTCCCCAAAGGAGCCGTTTCAGCCCTACTCTCATCAAGACATGCAAGGATTTTAAAACCTTCCAGGTTTTAGTGGGGTTGGAAAAGAAAAAAAGGTGGGGGAAGGTGGAAATTAAACCACAAATGTTCACAATAAAATGGTAAGAGATGGAGGTGGACGTAGAAGAAGAGAGCATCTCAGTTTAGTCTCTGGAGACCAATAACTTTCTAGGGCATTTCTGACTGCTCTCAAGTCTTCTGCCTGTGTGCTGCAAAGGCTGAAGTCGATCAACTGTTGGCGTTTTGGTGTATTTTGGTGTCAGATGTTGTGATTCCCACCCAGCTAAATGCTTGGGTGCCCCCCACCTTCCCATATGAGAGTCATCTGTGCCCAAAAGCCAGGCATTGAAGTGAGCTCCGTGGTGCTGAGCACATGCCTGGATGTTTTGCTGGAGCGGGGCCAGAGTTCCTGGCATCTTGTCGAATCCAACCTCTCCAGGCATATGTTCTGCAAACGGAGAGGGCTGAGCTGTGCCTGTGTATATATGGAAAACTTTTTTTTTTTTTTAGTGATATTCAATTTTTCTGGGGTGTTTCTCATCTCCAACTCTCAAACCTCTTTAGATAGGGAGCTGTGACCTTGTCAGCATGAGCATATGTTGCTGTGCACTCTGAGAATGAGTTGAAGGCATCTTCTCTCTACGTAGCTGGTAAGGAATCATCACAATCCACCTTTGAAGCAGTGTCGGGACTTCCCGGCAAGCGTATGGCGCAACACAAAAGGTGTTTCTGAGGCTCATTTGGTTAGATCCATGCAGTCCCTAGGCACGAAGACCTCGTAGGGAATATTTCCCATTTCGTATAGGGGAAACGGTGGGAAGAAGAGGCAGCGAGTTATTTAAGGATAGGGAACAGGGCAGTTGCAGAGCTAAAAGTGGATTTCTGGAGTCCCAATTCAGTAGACCAAACCACCACGCTGCGCGTGTTATCTTTTACAGGCTCACTAGCAGGCACCAACATGTACCCACCCACACAGTCTTAATCTCAGTTGCTGTGTCAGACATTGCTGATGGGTGAACCCTGAAAACTGTGAGGCAATTTTGGAGGCATTGCCAAAATTTCCCTGGCTGTTAGTCTAAGAACGTCTGCCCCTTGGGTCTACCAAACCGAGCTAGGAACCCTTGGAGAAGCATCTGTTATTTCTAGCAGCTCATTTCCTGGGAAGTGGATTCCCCCACAGAGCTGTGATTTTGTCCCCTCCAGTCTTGTACAGAGCCTAAAATGGGAATGGAACCATGAAACTTGTGCCTCTCCCCACCCTTGAGCATGCAGAAATTGGAGCCTTGTTTCGGTGGGTGGAATGGAGCGTGCAGCTGAGACAAGATCCTCTGTACATGTATTTCCTCAAACCTTGCTTTGTTGGCACGTGCATCGGGTGCTGCCGAACACAAATCTTGTCTGAATGCTCTGAAAATGCTGTCATTATTCCTAGACCTGCCGGACTCCTACTGAGTGCAGACATTAGGAGATCAAAACCTGAAAGAAGTTTGCCAGCTCCGTCTCGTGAAATCTTGTTCGTAGTGTTTTCTTTGGCTTGTTTCAGTGGGAAGAAGAAAACTGGAATGTTTCAGAGCTTGGTGATCCCAGGTCGATGTCCTGGCAACCGCACTCTCCCTTTGTGGTTCTGGACAAACAGTTTTGTCTCTTTGTGTCTTCTGCAAAGCAAGGATGGATGCTGGTACCGAGGGCTGGGAGGAGAAGCAGCGTGCCAAGCAGGCTGAGGAGGGATCCTGGTGTTTGCTTCCTTCTGGCTCTTGCTGGTGGCGATACCAGGTTTATTTGGACGTGGATGTTCAGCGAGGGCAGCCTGGGCTCCTTTCTAAACCCCAGCACATCTACCCGCCAAGAGCTGCCGCCCAGCTTTGATACTCTATTTGCAGATGACAGAAATGAATTGTAGACACAGCGGATGGCTAAACAGATTAGTTACCACGTCGTTAATTACCTTCAGCCCAGCGCTGTCCTGGACGAGGCTCTGAGGCAGAGCGGTGACCTGACGGTACTGGAGCCGTGTCGTGTGTCCTGAGCCGTCAGCGGGAGAGTTATGAGAATCGCTCGAGCTGGTAAATTGCTGGCAGATGCTTTTGTTTGGTGTGAGGGAGAGAGACTCTGCAGAAGGAATTTGCCTGGCGTAATCCATTTGGATTGGGTTTACAGTCATCTTCCGCTCTTATTGCTTTTGGAGTGGCTTTTTTATGCCCTGTCCCACTGCAGAGGGGGATAGGAACAGCCAAGCTGCCTGCAGGAGGAAAAGCTCTGTGAAATTCAGTGGAGATGGCAGTGTTGTTAAAACATATTATCTTGGCATTTTACTGGATGTTAGTCTTCTCTCTGAGCTCTGGCTGGAAATTTAAGGCATGCAATGTTAACGGCAGCATCTTCTGGTGAGCACGGTGGGGGCTGCCCTCTCTCCTGGGTTTCCCTTCTGACTTTGATTGCTGTGTGGCCGTGGGCTTGTTGTGGTTTGGATGACAGAAGCTCAGTGTCTGGGGTGAGGATTTCATTTGGAGTCTCAGGTAAAATAATTGATGAAGGCCGGTGAGGCAGAAGAGCAGGGCGTGGGTTTATTGGGGTTTGAGGGAGGGAAATGTGTTCCCAACACAGCTGGAAAAATGCTCCTCCAGCTTTCCAGCCCTCAGGTTATTCCTGCCTGGATGTGACGATGCTGTGAGTCTTGCAGAACACTCTTCATCACGAGACCTCAAATCCCTTCACCGAAGAGGTCTGCAATGTTATTCTCTCTACGTATTGTGGTAAAAGTAATGCGTTAAGAGGGAACAGTTTATTCAAGCAGCAGAACTGGGGCTAAAGCCTGGTTTCCTGGAAGCTGGAGTCTTGCTTTGCCTCAGAGGACCCATTGCATTTTCCAGCTCTTGAACTTTCCTGGTACTTTGATTTCGAAGTCAAGCCCTGCTGCTGTGGGAGGTCAGCAAGCTTATACCTCTTGTTCACGAGTGCTTCCTGGCCCGTTAGCTTCAATGAGCCCCCATAAAGTGCTCCTAACCCCATCTCCCAGCATCTGCTCTGTGCTTACAATGGCAAAATCAAACACGGGTTTATAAACAGTATCACCCTTCTGCTGAGCAGCTGCTGTGAGTACCGCATGCCAGTGCTTTTAGTCTCATAGATTGCTCGCAAAGCACGGGCAGAGGTGTCATAAATTTGCCAGGCTTTTTTTTCTGAGATATGAGAGCTTCTGTAGCTTTAAACAGCCCTGGGGGAAAAGCAAGCCTCGTGGCTGATCTGGGACTGTGCTCTCCCTAGGATCACGTCCCTGAGCATCGTCTGGTCCTGAGTTTTGCAGGGAAGGGACTGCAAGCACAGAGACTTTGCTTATCAGCCAGCTGGGACGTAATCCTCAGATTAGTGTGGTCAAACCAGGTGTAAGGGCTGAGTGATATCAGTGAGCCAGCCCAGCACACGGGCTGCTCCAGGAACAGCTCTGTTACTCCTGTTTCTTCCTGCTAGAGCGCACAGCAGTTTGTGTCCCTCTGTTGTTCTCTGCCCCCTGCCCTCTGGCTCTCAGCTATTAACAGCTGAAGTCTGTTTATGGCAGCCTCTTTATTTTGTTCTCCAGCTCCTTTCCTTCAGTGCATAACCTTCATAGACCCCGAAAAGCCATTTCACACCATCCTAGATGTCTGCCAAGTGTGTGCGTGGCTCTCTGGCTGCAGCTAACACTGTGCAACCCTCGCTCGAGCCCCTGTGCTAGCTGTGGGCATCTTCCTTGTCCCCCAGGCTGGGTCCGAATCTCTTGGTCCTCTCCTGTTGAGAATATCGGGGCTGGCTGCGGGATTTTGGTTTGATTTGAGCCTCAGCTTCCCTTCTGTGTATAGCAACACTGCTTCTGCTACCGCCCTGCCAGGGTGGGCGTGCTGGGCCCTGAGAAAGCCAGGTACCCAAGCTCTTTGGCTTGGTTCCTCTGGTTGCAGCAAGAGGTTTCGGTGCAGGTAAGGACATCCCCAGCACATTTGCACTTCCCTGGGGGCATCCTGGGCTGGTCCCAATGTGGCCACAGCAGCTCCTGCAGTTTTGTTCTTAGTCGGTGTTGTGGCACGGCTTGTCCAATGTCTGCTGATGGACACTTGAAAGGGGATCGCGGCTCTGTGGGGACGCTTCTTGTTCATTAGGGAGTTTATCACTTGAAAAAGTCACTGGGGTGGAAGGACCTACTTCTGTCTGTCACAAATCCCTGCGGCTCGTGAGCTAAAGGTCAGCGTGGCAACCTCCCTAATTTAGATAAACCATGAAACCTTCCCTTCCCTGCTGCGAGCCACCCCTTGCTGGACCATTTTTGGTTATTTCCTCCTGCAGGAGGAAGCAATGGGTCTTGGAGATGCCGGTGCTCGGGTTTCTTGCTAACTTGGAGGCTTTTCTCATGTCCCAGCCATGCACAGATGTTGCTTCTGCTGACCAGGAGCTGATTAAATGCAACACATCGAAGTCAGAGAGAGCTGGAGATTGCCCCTGCAGCTGCGATAGGCTGACAAGATGCTGCACAGCCCCAAATGCTAGTCAGGCTAAAATCAAATTAAAGTTTCCCAGCATGATATTTTAGGAGGAGGAGGAAAAAAAAAAAAAAAAAAAAAGTAAAAAGAGATGGGAAAAGAAATACCCAAAACAAAAAAGCCCCCCATGGAGTTCATCTGGTGGATGGAGTTACATTAAGTGAATGGAAATTAAAGGCTTTTCATAGAGATCTTCAGCATAATTTGATGGAAGACTTTAATTATTTCAAAGTGTCTAAGAAAAGGAGCTTGGAAGGATTGGGTGGGGGCTCATAAAAATCTCTCTTCGCAAGCGTTTTGAGCTGTTCTCGGGCTGAAAGGCTGCTGTCAGCTCAGGAAAGAGGGATTGGAAAATCCTGTGCCCCCCGTTCTCCCCAGAGACCAATTCCTGCCTGAGTGGCAGTCGCTCTCACAGGAGGAGCGGGTGAAGGAAGAGCAGAGCCTGCAGTGCTGCCAAGCAGCTTTCTACCAGCCTCCTTGAGGCACATAGGATGAGGAGGGCTCCTGGCCCTTAAGGTGAGGATGGCAGGCTGTGGTGGGCTTGGATCTCTCCTGGAGTTTCAGGCAGCAGAGCCAGAAAGCACATCTTGCTGGCACCCCAGGGAGATGGTCCATTGAAGTCGTAATGCTCAAGTTGTCACCCATCCAATTCTCCCTTGGACAGCCCAGGAATTAATGGGTCTTTGTCTAGTCTCCAGGTTGACATAAATTCAAGTAGCTGGAGACCGGCCATCCTTACCCTGGGACTTGGATGCTCTCCTCCTGTCTCCAGCCTGCTGCGTTTGAGGCAGAAATGGGGCTCTTCAAGCCCTGACTGCTCGGCTTTTACACCTCCTCATCCCTGTTTGGAGCAGTCCTCTTCTTCCACCCACACTTCCCAGCAGGGTGGCCCGATGGCATTGCAGGAAGATGAAGAGGGGGTTGGAAATGGGATCAAGGAGTAGTTTTTGGCTAAGCAGAGCAGCCTCAGCCAAAATGCCCTGCAGGGCAGAGATTGCAGGATGCTGCCCAGAGCTGCTCTTGCTCTGACAGATCCGTACTGTGCTCCTGGACTCTGGTGGAGGATGGCGGTCAGAAATGGCAGCGTTACAACAGAACTGGGAGTGTTGCCTAATTTGCTGCAGCCCCGGGGTTGCAAAGCACCAGGTAATTCCCATTAGACCCCCAGATGTCTTTCCTTGTTGTGTTGGTTCTTGCTGTCCCTTCTGATGGTGTGAGTTGCCCTGGTGTCAGTGTGCCTGTGGGGGCTTTCGTGGGGCTGTGTGTGCCCACCAGGAACTGGCTGGGACCCTCCTGAGGTAGCCAAGGTGCTTTGCAGGGGTGATCCGGGGATAAACACAGCCAAGGAAGTTGGGGAAAATGGGGCTGTAAGCAGGTGAGATGGGGAGGGGAGAGGGATCCGCTCCTGGGGGCTGCGTTGCATAGGGGTAGAGGGCAGGTGCTGGTTTCTCCTGCCCTGAAGATGGGCAGAAAGGCGGCGAGGCACACAACCAAGTGGCAGAGGCAGGTGAGGCTGATGAGCTGCTTCTGTCATCATCCGAGGGGCTGGGGAGCCACAGGGCTGGGAGGCAGCCATCGGGATAAACGTCCCCACCAGCCCTCCAGAGAAATGGACTCGGGTTTTGGGAGGCTTGAGTGATTCAGGGACCGTGCAGCAAGGAGAGAGGCAGAAGGCACAGCGATTTCAGAGAAGATTGACCTGGAGGGGCAGGGCATTTGTGATCTTGAAGGGCACTGCCACTGTTCATCCCTTAATGAACAGCTTCTGGGAAGCACCATCACACTGGGTCCTACAGGGTGATGTGGCTGAGGCCATCCAGGGCCCAGAGTTAATCCAGCACTTCATGAACAAGAAACGACGTGCTATTTGTGCTCTTTCTCTTCCTTGGTGTGTCAAATGCTTTCCGTGCCCATCTTTCTTGGCCGCATCTCTGCACTAACACCGCTCCTGCAGGAGCAGGAATTTGTGCTGTGCGTGTAGCCAGGCTCCTGCAGGGTGTCCCTGCGGGTCGGGGGCCGTGCACTTACCCAGCGCTCTGTCATCATGACACCTCCCGAGCCACCTTCCTCCCACGCCGCCTCTCCTGTGCTGATGCACACAGCATCAAGCTGATGCTTGGGGAGAGCGAAATGAGCCCACAGGTCGAATCCGTGGCTGAAATCCAGGTGTGAAATTGCCCTCCTCGTCTCAGCGGAGGAGCCGCTTCGGTAGCGCAGCCATTTGAGCACAGGAGTGCTGGCTGCAGGCGGCTTCATACACAGCATGCCTCCGGGTCAGGCGTGCTGTTTGTGTTGCAGAAGGCGACCGAGGCGACTTTTGCTCATTTTGGCTTTAATTTAAGGGTCTATTTGCACGCCGCAGGCTGCCCTGGTGCTGATGACACCGGCGGCTGTGTGCTGGGGTCACCGTCTTGGCACACTCTTTGAGGGTTTGTGGTTTAAGCGTTGGTGTTTGGGGGGGTGCCACTGCTGAAATGCCCCCCTGGTGTCTGTGCTTTAACTTCTGGAAAAGTCAGATGAACAGTGGAAGCAGGGACGAGGGCCTGGGGCTGGGGTTGGACGTGTGGCTGCTTTCATTCACCACCAAAATGTCCCTCTGTGCATTTGGCCCTCCTCACCAGCAAAGTCCAAGCTACTTTTGGGAAAGGATAATGTGGAGAGAAGCGTTACCAGCTTTTCTTCAGAGGGTGGGAGAGGGACGAGGCTGCTGTGCTGGCATCTGACAGCAAAACCAACTGGGCTGACGGCAGCAGGGCAGCTGGGGTGGTGGGAAGCCTGCTGGGCTCCAAACTGGTTCAAAATGAGCTGGGCTGAATCACGACTGCTCCAAATTTCCTGTGCTTGGAGCGAATCTGAGCTGAAGCAGGTCCCAGAGGGTGTGGGGAGAAAACCTGAGCAGTTCCTGGGAGCTGAGGCAGCCTCGCTCGTGGTGTGTGCCTCGTGGCAGGGCTCAGCGAGCGCTAATTGATGATTTCTCCTATATTTGGGGCATGCATAATGCCTTTCCCTTGTGGATGCCTTGGTGCCTAGTGGGAGTTGAGCTGAACTCGCAGTTCTTTCTCCTCTGCTGGAGTGTTATTTCACGAGGCTCATAGTCTGATAGAGGCTGGTGGTTTGGGGAGCCTGCATCTGCCTGAAATTTGGTTGAAAATTGGTCATCAGATTGCACGTTGATTGGGAATGGGCACATCAGTGGGTATGGGAAGCACGGCTGTGTAAGGCACACATGCTCTGGTGCTTGGACAAAACCTGCAAACTGTGGATCAGAAAGAGCAAATTGAGGCTGTCAAATGTCTGAGCCCCCTTGGCTCGTCTGGCCAGACAGTCTGCGAGCTGAGGCTTCGGGATAACAGCTGCAGAGTATGGGATAACAGAATACGGGGCTGGAGTTTGGATGGATTATAGGTCAAGATGCAAACATTAAAGTTGGGCTAAGGCTGGCTAATGAGGACAACTTATGCTTATGGCTGGAAGAGAATGATGTGATTGGGGTTTTCGGAGTGCTCAGCGTGGGCATAACTTAGTCCTTTTGTACTTTCCTCATTTAGCCAGAATTGATGTTAAGCCAGTGATGAGAACGGCTGAAAAGCCAGCCCTGGACAGGGTTGCTCCTTGCTCAGTTTGGAAATTGGATGTCGCTGATGAGGATGAGTGCTCTGGGAGCAGTTCTGAGAACGCTGCAAAGCCAGGAGCGCAGGCAGCCTGATTAGAGCGAACTTGGAGCCGTGACAAGCAGAGGTGTTCAGAAGGGATTTATTCTGAGGGCATATTTATTTTTCACGGCGAGGCATCGTGCCTCTGCAGACCTGCACGTTGTGCTTTGTTGGTGAAGCTGAGTGATCTTTGCTTGCTCCACATTGAACCCCAGGACACGATCCACAAGCGTGGTGTCTTTCTGCATATACCACACTGCAGAGAGGAAGGAAAGAACTAAGGAGAGGCCCTTTAAGGCCCTGAGATTTATCCCATACCTAACCCTGCACAGTGAAGGTAAAATGCAGGCTCCGTTTGAAGCAATGGTGAAACACTTTGCCGGGTCTGGAGTTTTACTCCAGGCTTTCTGAAGGTCAGAATTCATGGCAATTTAAAGATCCTGCTGGCCTCCGGGTGCAGCAGAGTTTAGGAGCTCAGATCTCTCGCAGAGGTGGCTCAGTCGGGGCAAATTCTCTGCAAGTGAGAGGGCTGATGGCATTTGGCTTGCAGGAGAGGTGATAAATAACTTACACAAAACCATATGTGAAGTCCAGAGCTGTGCACAATTTATGTGTGTTATGGCCATCAGTGAAGCCAAGTGGCCAGATATTAGAGAAACAAAGGAGAAGCCAGACGGAGCAGTTATCTTCAGGCATGTCAGCCTCAAGTGGTTTGTTCAGAAGCACTTCTCGTATCATCAGGCAAGCTGCTCCGTGCCCAAACTCCCTGCAACGCAAAAGACTCCACGAGAACAAGCACATTAAAGGCCACGAGACGGAGAGAAGAGGATGGTGAGAAACTGAGAGGTGCCAGAGCCAAGCCTGGGGAGAAGTCACGTCTCTTGCTGCGTTTTCTGCGCTGTCACTAGGCAAAAATACCTCTCTGGTCTTTTGCTCAGCTATGTATCAGCAGAATAAGAATCAATTCCTAATAAGAATTTTCCTTTGGCAAACATTGCCTCTCCTCTGCCTGCTCACCGTTCCCAGCAGCAGGGTGTTGCTCCAGGAAGGAGAAGCTCTCTTCCCAGCGAGCTCTTCTTAGAAATCTGGCGGAGAACCTCATCCCTCAGGGTCCAGTGCTGTACGTGTCCCGGTGAGAGAGGTTAGTGTTTGTTTTTTTTTTTTTTGGCAGAAACATCATACATGTGCACTTTGTCCGAGTGGCACTCCTCACCTGCCCAGGGATCCCCTTGCTCTCCCCTCTTTCCAGCTCCCCGTGGGATCTGCTCATCCTTGCAACAAGAAGGGGAAAAATGCCAGCGCTGCCCGTTCTCCTCCGTCCCTCTGGGACCTGCATGTTTCATCCGAGCAACCCAGTAGAGCTGCACCTCTAATTGGATACTCTTTGGTGTTAAACTGTTAATCAAACACACAGGTTTCTGGTTCGAAGCCTTTTCTTTTTTTGTACTGCTTATGTTACAAGCAGGATTAAAAGCTTCTCATGCAAATTAATTCCTGTTAAATGCGACATCGGTTACCGGCTTGGACTCCAGTTCTGCTTTCTTGTGCAAGACTATTTATTCCTTGCTACAAACCATTACTGCCCCAACTCAACTCTTTTGCATCTGGCTGTCGTGTGTAGCCCTGCTGTTGCATGGATATCCATCTGCTGGCTCCTGTGGTGGTTTTCCATGGGTACCTTTGGTTGTGCAGGTTTCCTTACCCTGGTCTGCAGGTATTTCCCCCATGCCCCTCCGCTGCTCTGCAATTTATCACTACCTATGTGTTTTCTTGTGCACGTTCTTACGTTGGCATCTATCCTCTTTCCCATCTCCTTTCAAATGCATAGGCTTGCTGTCTTCCAAGTGCACACCCCAAAATCAGTGCCCCATGACGATACACAAACCAACCAAGTCTTCCGAGCATCTTCAGCCAGTCCCGAGTGGCCCCCTCCCAACCTCAAAGAGCAGGATTTTGGAGCTGGAATGTATCAAAATGTTCTTTGGGTGATAGATGGCAGATTAATCTATTTGTTTCACTTACAGGTTTGGCAGCTGTAAAAAGAAGCAAAAGTAGCTTTTTTTTTGGCCATAAACCACTTCTTGCAGGTTGATTTGGTAGAGGCTCCTTTGTTTTCCTTTCTTTCCCCTCTTGAATCTGCCAGGGATTTAAGTGAAATAAATAGATTAATCTTCTTTCTGTAGCCCAGAGATCAGGTTGATGCATTTAAGAGCTTTTTCTCCCCCCAGACTCCCGAGATGTTCACGGATCCGATTCATATTTTAGAACTTCCTTCATGTGTAAAGAGACTCGGCGGCGGCAGTAATTCTTTGCTACCAGCAGTAGTGCTTGGTGGGTTTCTTCTCTTCGGAGAGAGCTGAAGATTTTCCATCAAAGCTTTTTTGATAAAAGGAATTTTTGGGGGTAAATATCCATCTTTGAGGGTGGGGAACGCTGAAGATCTTCAAAGGAAAAGTGGGTATTTTTCATGAACGCGTGTCTTCAGGAAGGTTCAATTGCTGCGACCCAAATGGCTGAAAGCAGCTTCCCCAAAGCGCGTGTATTTATCAAGAAAGAGCTGTGGAAAGAAAAGCATGGCAGAACTGGAAAAATCACCGGTTTCAAGGAGGATGGAGAAATGATTTTCTGAGCAGCTGTTTTCTGCAGCAAAAGGGCATCGCTGTGAGAAGGCCTCGTGGAAGGGGTCTCGGCCAGCAGTTCATTCTTAATACTGGCACAGGGTGATGCTGGGCTCCTGGAAGCTCTTTTTTTCCTTTCCAACACGTGCAGTCACATCACAGCTTGGTGAGAAATAGCCAAGCAAGTCTGAAGCACTGGAGGTTTCATGCTGTTTAGGTACCTGGGTCTTACACTGCTTTGGGACTAGATACACGACCACTAAAATTGTGTCCTCTCCCAGCAAGATTCACGTGGCAGCATCAGGTTTGTTGTGCACTAGGACAAAACAGTAATTTCAAACCTCTGCTCTCATTTGCCAGCTTTTCAAGTGAAACAGCAGTTGGTTTTGAGGCTCTTTGTTTTGTCCGGTTAAGCTTTTTATGAAGCCAAGGCTCTGGCTGTGATAATTTCTTCTGGGTCCCCCAGGTCTCTTTGTAAGAAGAGGGTTGTTGAGCAACCGAGATGCTGCTGGCCCTGGAGCTTCCCCGTGCCACCACGGCTGGTGGTAGGTGCCCCATCCTAAAACCCTCGATGGTTCGGGGCTGGATGTGAAGCAAACCAGCTGCTCCTTGGCGCCAGAGGTGCTTTAATGGAAGCGATGACCTGCGGAGGGGGCAGGATGCTTCTGCTGAATAAGTGTGGGATAATGGTCGGTAGGAGAGCCCCGGCCCCTTTATACGGGAGGAACAGCTGGTGCGAGGATGTATGCTGAGGCTTTCATGTGTGCCAGGTGTGGGAGGCAAACAGAGCTCTTCCTGCTGCTTTTTTAGGTGATTTAGTCTCAGGCATGGCCAGAAACTTTATCCAAGGTTAACAGCCCTCATCTTTGTAACGATCATTACCAGTGAGCTTAAAATGGCCAAAACATTGAGGTGATGTCAAGAAATGCAGCTCCTTAAATCCCAGGAGCAGTGACGGTGAGGACGGCTCCGGCCTGTGCCTGATGGCAGCTTGCTGGCCTCAGCTGGAAGCAAAGCTGCCGCTCTCCTCCCACCTCCAGACGCTCCCCTTCCCCCAGCCTCGTCGTGATTTCTCCTGCAAGATAACAGCTCCAAGCCAATTAAGAGTGTCTGAAGTGGGTAGAGCAGACGTCGCTGTGTGAGACCACAGTGCTTTTAACTGCTATTGTTTGCTAATAAAAATAAATTGTGGGCACCAGGGAGGAAGAAAATCCCACATGATCTGAGCTTTCTCTTTCCTTTTTTTTTTAATTTTTATTTATATAAACTCTTGAGATGTGAATGGTTAGAGCCGGGGATGCTTTTGGCAGCTGATCTCTGGTGGTGGTGCTGGGGTGCTTTGTCTCCTGGCCCTGCATCTCCTTGCACTGTCCCCATCCCCTTGGCTCAGTTGCTCCGATGCAGATCACCGCTTACAGGCTGGATGCTCATGGTGCTGAACGAGCCCATCGTGTCCACTCTGTTGTTTTTTTCATGCTGTGGTGTTTGGAGGCTTTGTGCTCTGCACGGTGAAGCAGGGCAGTGAGACGGGGTGCAGCACGCGGGCAGGATCCCCCGAGTGCCTCAGCCACCGCCTGTCCTCGCGGCATCTCCGAGGAGAGAATCGGCTTAAGCCAGTCCCCAGACTAACATAAGCTGCCCCAACAAATGAGTTTTAATGCTATCAAGTCGCTGCCTGTAACAGGACTTCTGTAAGCATGCCTGGGGAGGGCAGGGGGGGGCATTCACACTCTTAATTCACTTGGCTATGCCAATAAAGCTTTCGGATAGTGCCCGGCCCTGCAGGGTCTGGCAGGTTGCATGAGGAGACTGCAGAGGAGATCTCTGAAGGAAGCCACCCTGTGCTAAGCCTGGGGCTGCAGCCCCCGAAATCTCCTTGTGTTCACAGCCCTGGGGTTGAAAATGCTGCAGAAAATTTGACTTGAAGGCGGCTGAGCCCGTACGCAGCTTGGATGAGGAATTGGAGTGGGTAGGTATTGTTTTTATCCCTAAGCAATGATCGCAGAGGTTGATCAGGCTTTGCTAATGCTGGGGAGGATTGAGAAAGGTGAGGCGAGAACTCAGGCTTGTGGAGAGAGAAAGCTAAAGAGAATAATCCACGGGAATGGGAAATGTCAGGAACACACGTGTCCTTCTGCTTGGCTGCCTCCAGAACTCTCTGCGCCTTGAAGTTCCTTGCTGCTTTTTCTGGAAGTCACGAAGGGGGGAAGGAGGAAGAAAAAAGAGAAAGATAAAAGAACACAGTGAGGAATATGGAAAAAAATCCATTTCAGGTATCAGCTGAGCAGGTGGTTATCTCCAATATCACCTCCCCTTGAATATCATCTACTGTGGTGCTGGCTGAATGTCCCTTCTGTGCCACCACTGGTGTGGGGCTGGAGGTTCTCCTGCACCCCAGCGAGCTCACCCAGCACGAATATTGCAAGGACAATGCGAGAGGAGGGAAGGCATGGTGGCTGAAAGTCAAACAGCCGCCTCCAGAAGGAGACGGAGCTTTTATAGGAACACAGAAATTGCCAGACTGGAACCGAGCTGCTCCTCGTATTGTTAAGCCTCCCTTTTCAGAGCTGGCCGCTTCCAGAAGCGGGGCGAGGAGGCTTGCCTCAGGGGCGATTCTTCCAACCCTTGAACGCAGGGAGTTAGCCTGTGCCTTGCAGCATGAAGGGTTTACACGCCATCCAAAAGCTGATTTTCTCTCTTGCTCCCTTTTTTTCTTTTTTTTGACTTTACTATTGTAATAGCAGCTATTCATTCTCTTTATAAATGCCTGATCCTTCTCTCAATCTCGCTGAGGTTTTGACTGCAACAATACCTAGTGGTAATGATTTACCCATGCTAATTATGCATTTTGCAGAGGAAAACATATTGTTCGTAGCTTTAAATGGAGTGATTTTTCAGTTTAATTGAACTTACATCTCTGTATCCCAGGGGCAGGCTCACAATTCAGTTCCTCCCCTCCTCCTGAGCCACGCAGGTGCTTTCTCAAGCCCAGCACCAGTCACCTGTTGAAATGTTTTTCAGGTTCTTTCCCTCTTGTCAGTTCCATTTAAATCTGAGCCTCTCTGCAGATGAAGCTTTGCAAAAGGAAATAGCTCTTTGCCTGTTGGAAGAATGGGAGAGGCTCCGCTAAGTTGTTTGTTGATATTTCCTGACAGCTTTTCCGAATTCCTCGCTGTTCTGCAGCTGTTAAATTTGTTGTCTCAGCTGCGAGGATTACTCTAGCTTTGCTCGAGCTACGTTTTCTCACCATTCATCAAGCTTCTGGTGTTGCACAGAAAGATCCATCAACACCAGAGCCACCTCCAGAGCAGCGTTTGGGTGGAAGTCTGCTTCCCCTGCCTGGGACTGAACTCGCTGCCAATTTTTGAAGGGTGTTTGTGGTTTCTCAGCGAGCCTCAGACCACGGCGGAAGGGTTGTGCTGTAGAAGTAAAAGGAGGTTGGATCAGGAAAACGCGTGCATTGGGGTTTTTGAATGCCTGGGCACGTGGAGCATGGCTTTTGTGGGGCAGGTGCATCCTTGGAGGTGCTGAGCAGAAATAGCAGCACACCTGGATTTCCTGAGTCTCCTTGGCAGGTCAGGCAGGGGGAGCAAGAGGCAGAGACGAGCCGTGGCTGGTTCTCAGAGGTGTCTTCGCTACTGGAGTGGCAGCTGCAGGAGAGATTTATTCTGTGATTTACCATTTTATTCTCCCTTTTGGCTCTTGCTGTGCCGGCAAAGAAATTTCCTGCAGAAATCTCAACGTATCAGGAGGACGTGGCACTAGCAGCGGAGAAGAGCACCATCTCGCACGGTCGTTAAAAATGTATAAGTAGTTTCAGAAGCGAGTTGCTTCCTCTGAGAAGCAAATCGTTCATAATTCTGCCTAGTATTTAGAGACTTTTATCTCCAGAGAGAGCTCCAAACCGTTCGGAATAGTCTTGATTCATTTTATTTTATTTTCCTCCTGAATTTTCAGAGCTAAACTAGAAAAGGGGCTTAACAGGGGAAAGAAAAAATCACGTGCTTGTACTGAGCAGAGAGAAGCTAACAGCCTGTCCGTGAGCCACCACCAGCTTTCCAGCAATGCAGGCACCACCTGGAGTGACCTTATGAAATATTTTTTTCCAGCTGTCCCACTCATTTTGGGGGATTCAGAGGCTTTGGGGGGGGATATAGCGGATTCAGACTGCTTTATAAGCAGCTGTCCCTCAACCAGGCTCGCTCGCTGTCTTAGCAAGTTGCCAGCACAGCGAAGAGGAGCCACGAATGCAGGAGCCGTAACCGTGCAGGCTGAATTTAGTAGAGGAAGTTCATCTGAAGCATTTCCAGCAAGCTGTGGCGAGGGTGAGTCGGGATAAGTCATCTTCACAGGAACAAGAATTAGTGTGGTGAATTGCTGAACATCCCTGCTCTCTTCTGCTCATCCTTGGCTTCTGAGGTTTCTTGCTTTGTGCTGTGTGAAAGCAGAATGTCATCGCCGTCCCTGCCCATGAATAATTTTAGTCTGCATAGGGCAGATCACCCGGCCATACCTGTGGTGTGTTGCCGAAGCTGGGCAGAAAATGTTTTAAGGTTTCTGATGGGGCAATGAGAGAGGGGCAGATGCATCTTGCAGCTGCAAGGAAGCAAAAGGTGTTGGGAGCGTGACTCGCTCAGCAAGGCAGGAGTGACTTGACAAAGGGTTTGAATCGTGTTTACGGTGCTTTCATGGCAGAGTTTAGAGAGGAGGGAGCAGGAGGAACTTGGGACACCGTGGAGATGAAGAGAGCCAGGAGAAGTGAAACATCTCTTTGCTCCTTTGAGAATAGAAACCCCGATGCTAGGCTAGGAAGAAAAATCCGCTCTCTCCCCTCCCTCTCATCCCACGCCTTGAGTTCCTCTGTTTATTCCCACTGCTTGGCGGCTCAGGTGTGGTGGTGGGGAAGTGTCCCCGTGCTGCACTCGGGGTTTTGCAAGCACCTCCATCCACCAGATGGGGTACAGGTGGTAGGAGCCCGAGCGGTTCTGCTGTCTGGTGAACCCCAAGGTGTATTTCTGTAGCTGACAGCTGTTCCTTGGGTTCGTGCTCAAAAAGCGAAGCTCTGGGAAGCTGCTCTTAGCGGTGGGTAATGTGTTAGGTGAGCGCAGCATCCCTCTGTGCTCCATGTTCTAGGTAATTACAGCCCCGCCGCTCGCAGAGCAGAGCACAGCGGGCGCCCCGGATTTCTTATTTGGCTTTGCTATTAACTCCGGGCTGGAGATGCAAAGGCAGCTGCTTGCCCGGGCATCGCGTGCTTTGCCTCTTCACCAAACCCAGCTGCAAACAGGAGAGGTGGCCTTGAGCTCTGTCCCTCAGCGCTGCAAGTTCTGGGTCTTCTGCCTGCATCCTCATGAGGTTGCCTTTGGCTGGACCCCACTTTTTTTTTTTTCCCCTCTGCCTTTCCTTGCTGTAGCCCCGAGGTACGACGAGGCTGCTGCCTTGTCCTTTGCTGTTGCTGCCTTTTGGATGCGAACTGTTTGCTGCAGGTGGGCTGTTGCATTTACCTGCACAAAATTAAGTCTCAAGACTCTCATGCAGCCACGTGGGAGTGCACCCGTGGCGAAGGAGAACAGGGGGAGTGCAGCCCCAGGCTGTCATCTCTCCATCCTGTCGCAGGAAGGAGCTTGGCATGATGATGGGGAGATTTCTTTTAGCATTGCCATCTTCCCAGGCCTGCCTGGTTCTGCATCTCTGCTGAGAGGTCTGGGAGGGGATGCGTGTGGCATCGGTGCCCGTTCTGCAGCGCCTGTGTGGTAAATTTGACTCGATCCTGCTGTTTTTCTCAGTCTCTTAGAAAGTTTTGAAATAACGGCTTCAAAGCACTCAGATGATATGTTGCTCCACAATCCGTCTCTGCTGCTGCCAGTGCTTCTGAGGAGCCAATTTACCATGTGCTTAACCTTTTAGGGCTTTTCCCCCGAAGGCATTACTATAACTCCCACTGAAAAAAAGAAAGAGAAAATTGCCATTGCCCTTCGCAGAGGTGGCTAATGATTTTTAGGTGATTTCTGGCAGCTTCTGCTGCGTCAAAATGTGCTGAGCAGGCACCTCCTGAAAGCAGGATGCTCCTGAGATGTCCAGCTGGCACCCGAGCATGGGGTCCCCTGATTTTCTCTGGGCTGAGAGCACTGGGGCTCAGCTTCCCAGTAGCGATGTGATGCAGGAGACTGACCCCAGGACCTGTAAATGGTTCCTTTTTCAGCCCCTGCATTGTCTTCATCCATTTGGCCACCTCTCAGTATTTCTTCTGTATCCCTTCCCTGCCTGTAAAAAGGGATTTGCCCCTCTGGGGATTACTGAGGTGAGGTGGCAGGGGTCTAAATGCAGCCTAAAAGTAGCTGCACTGAAAAACTGCAAAGAAAAAGCTACAACTTTCTCGAACAAAACTCCTGGTAACTTCAAAGGCAGATTAAAGACTTTGCCTGTGTCAGGACTTCAGCATTTGGCCCAGGAATTAGACAAATGGAATAGCGCAAGAGCGATTGCCAGAAAACTGGAGAAGGGAGAGATAAGGTAACATGAAATGCTCAGAGTCAGCATTTAGGGACATTAGTGCTTGTGGAGATAATTTTATCAACATGAAGGACAATAATTAAGTAAAATCTCTGTGTTGCTGTTGAGAGTGGTGTTTGTTAACAACCTGTTCAGCTGTGCTGGGGGAATGTGCTGCAGGACAACGTGTGCCAATACCTGCACTAGTGATAGCTCCGTGGGTTCGTCATGTATCCCTCGTTGTTTTGTCATTTTGGACTTGGAACATGTTGGGGATGGGGCTGTCTGATGGGAGGAGAAAGAAAGAGACCTCATCTTTGGCTTGTCCTGAATCCCAGCCCTTCTGGGCATGAAGGGAAGGGAAGGAGACGGGGGCTGCTATCGCTCGCTGGGGCTGCAGCAATGTCAGGAACTGGTTTCTGGTTTGGTTCCCAAAGTGACTCAGTCCCTGCCTCCCATCCCTCGCTGAGTGTTTTGCTCTGAAAATGTTGGGTCCTACCCTAAAAGCCGGAGTCAGTCTAATATTTAAGTAGCTGGCTGCTTTAAATTTAAAAGAAAAAAAAGAGAAAATAAATAGATGTGACTCAATATTGATTTCCACTTGTTTTTGTGGAAACTCTAAAAATGCCAAGATGAAATATTTGGACTTTTCCTTGGGTTTCTTTTCCATATTTTGTTAGAAGCTCTTCGCCCAGTTTGACTCGAATTCCTGAATAATTCATAGTCTGTAAATAGCTTCCTCCTCCTCTGGTAAATAGACTCTTTGTCCCCCTGCCTTGGCACGCTCCGAGCAGTGTCATCGTGCTGAGTCGCTGCTTGGAGAGCCGGGGTGCTCACGGTGTGTGCTCTCTCCGCAGAGTTATGTCATGCCCAGACCACCGAAGGGCTCCATGAGGATTTATAGAAGATGCCCCGTGTCTTGGCGCCTCTGGTGCTCCTTCTGCTGTGGCTGATGAGGATCGCTGCCAGCCCCCACTCCCTGAGGATCGGTGAGTACAAAGCTCGCTGCGACCTTCCTCTGGCTGCTCGGACCACTCCGCGTAGGCGTGCTCGGAGAAAGCTCTGCCCATGTGGTTTTTGGGCTGCTGGTGGTCGTGGTCGTGGCTCAGATGGGGCTGGGTCGCTTGCAGAGCTCCGGTCTCGTGCCTTCCTTCTTGAAATGTGGTCCCCGTCTTGTAAATGCAGTGCAGTGTACGGCGAGCGTACGCATCTGCATCGATTTTTACAGTGGTAATGCTCCCTGATGGGAATCGCTCTCTGTATAAATGTGAAGTGAAAGTCACTCCTCGAGGAGACACTGAGGGATGAGGTTTTTTCCCCACCCTGCATCCCCCCCTTGATGTTCTCCTAAGCTCCAAGCAGAAGGGAATGGTTTTCTGTTGCAGATTTATTTGTCCCCACGTTGATGAGCAAGGAGTGTTTGAGCCCAAACTGAAAGTGTCACGAGAACATTAATAACTCCAAAATGCTCTGTTTGTAAGAGAGTCCTCGCATTTGTTCTCCTCTGGGCTTTATTAAAAAGTGTTCAGGAAGAGGCACCATCGTCTTCACTCCCTGCCTGTGTGGATTAGGGAAAAGAAATGCATCTGGAAACCTTGTAATGAAACTTGCTTCACAGCACTGACACCGTGCTCTGCTGTTTGCAAAGCAAACTGCTTCTCCTGCCTGTTCTCTCCGGAGCCACTAGCTGTTTTTATTAACTATTTGTTGCAGATAGGCTAATCTATTCCTGTCCCCATTTGCAACTTTCACAGGTGACACTTGAAATAAAATTACTTCTCCCCTTTGCCAGCAGAGCATGGAGCAGCTCAGAAATACATTGAGGGAGGGTGAGTGCTGGCAGGAGCCAGGGTGGTTTATGGCCCCGGCATCCCTGATTCATGTGGAGCACTTGTGCAGGACCATCTCTGCTCCGCGGGCTGCATTTCACATCGATGGGCAGATCCTCCACTTGAGGCAGGGGATGGGGATGGTGATGGATGGGTTACGTGCCTGCCGTGGCTCAGTTTGTGCATGCTCAGGGACCTCCTGGTGAATTCGATGATGGCCGCAGTGAGGCCAAGTCCCTGCCCCTCTCTGGGGGCAGGTGAGATGAAGCTGGGGTCTCAGTTTGGGACACAACCCACAAGCAGCTGCGGTGGTGGTAAGACGTCCTCCTCCCTCCGTCTCTTCCAGGTACTGGTTTTGCCTTCTGGACCTGGTAGCTGCTACTGGTAAAGGAGATCTTGATGCTCTGCTGGGGTTTTGAGTCACATCCCTAGTATAAATGACTCTTGGGTATCATTCACGTGTCCAAGTTGTACTTAGCAGGGATGCAGGGTGGTGAACAGCACAAACACGCTGGGTAAATGTGAGCCTCTCCCCGTCAGCATCATGTGCCTGCAGAGGCCCAGGGCTGCAGCAAATCTCTGTTGCTTTGGTCTTCATCCCAGAGACAGCTCTGCTGGTGGCTCTGCACTCCCTCACACTGCGGTCATGCTCCCTTGGACCCGTCTCTCCAGTTTTAAAATCATTGTGCATTTAGGAGTTCTGTGCTTTTGACTTTTCTTGGCAAAAATAATGGAGCTGCTCCAGAAATTGTTGCTCTTAAAATTACAGCACTGTCCGTGATACAGACACTGGATTTCCTTAGCCTGTGGAACCCTCCTAGGACTGAAGAATTTGCATTTGGGTGCTGCAGAGGGAGTGGAGAACTCAGGATTTCAGCAGAAGGAGTAATGTTGTGGTAGGAACAGGAAGGAGCAACTCTGAACCTTCTAAAATGCACCAAAGGTCATGGCTTTTGCGCCAGGTGGTGTTAAATTTTGGAGTGGCCAGAGACCCTGTGGTCAAGGCCTGGAGTTCTCCAGGTACCTGTCACCTCCTGGGAGTGGGACACCAGCACTCCTGACCTTGGGTGAGCTCATGAAGGAGAAACAGCTTCTTAAGGAGTGACTCTAGGGGCTTGGGACCCACTGAATCCCCCCCAATTAAGTCTAAAGCAACTTCTCTGAAAATGGAGTCTGAAGCAGATGGGCGAAGTGCTGAGGAGGGGTTTGGGGTTTTGGTTTTGTTTCTTCCGAGACACAGCTTTATTTTAAAAATATATCCAGCCAAAAAGTTAATAAAAAATAAAGCACAGCATAAAAGGAGAGAAAAATATTACTGGCAGCCCTGAAATCATTCCCCAAAGCATGCTTTTGGCAAGGCAGGGGGATACGGTATCTAGTGACATAAATCAATGCGCTGCATCGCGAAGGGAAACAGACCAGCACGAGCCTTTGAATATTCAAAGAAAATGCAAGCTAACATTCAGAATAATTCTGAGAGCCATCTGGTAATGGACCACTGAAAGGCGCAGTTTTATGATCAGTGTGTGAGGTGAACGCAGGCAGTGCCCTGCCCTGGTTCCTCCCCAGGTGGCTGGAGAGGTTATTGCGGCTGGGCACGGCTGGAAGGAGGCAGGATGGTGCTGAGCCAGGGGCACTCAGCTTTTACACCGAGCTCTGAGCCCCCCTGCGGCTGCTTTCCTGGGGTTTCAGGTGGCTCTTGGCCCTGATACCTCTCGGTGGAGTTTCTGGTAGCGGATTGCTTTGAGTACACGCTGAGGAAGGGCCGTGTTGCTTTGCTGGCGTGGGCAGGACCCGCTGCGTGTTGCATTGCAGGGAGCTTCAGAGGCATCGTCTGTGCAAAGCAGTGAGCAGAACATGGGCTGTGGGTGACCTTCCTCGCAGCCTTGCTGTGCACAGGCACAGCTTGTAGCCTCCTGTACACCTGGAGCTGTTACTGTTCTGTTTCTCTCCTCACTACACAGGAAATACCACTGGTTTGGGCCTTTTTTTTTCAGCTTTTTTCTCCAGGCTTAAACTCTGCGTTCCCTTCTGATCCCGTCCTAGAGAAAGTCTCCTAAATCATGTTGTCTGGGAGACCTTTGTGGGGAAAAACACGGACCTGCATGTTCCATCCACGATAGCTCCTCTTTTCAAAGAGCCTCTTGTTTATCAGTCAGCTCTCCTGGTCCATGTCAGTGAGGTTTTCTCTCCATAGATGCTCAAATATTGATTGAGATCAGGGGATGAAGAAGCAGGGAGGACTGGGCATATTCTCAAACACTTTCAAACGCTCCAGGAGATGTGTAGGGAGCGCCTCAAGACATGTGGTGGCCTTTGAAAGGGCTCATACACATGCTACCAAAACGTCCTGGGAGTGAAACCTGGTAGTGCTTGCCCTTGCAATTGTTCTTGTGTTTTTCTACCCCAAAAGCACAGAAAACATCAGCTCCCTCCTGCCCGCCCCACTGGCAGGCAGGGATGGCAGATGCAGCACGCTCTGGGCCAGCATCTCCTCCAGCTTCCTGCAGCTTGTCCCGTCCCAAGAAGTAATCCTGGTTTTGTTTTCTGTTTGTTGACTCGTTCCTCAAAAGTGTAAATTTACTTGAGTTATTTACTAAGTTATTTACTTGGTCTTACAGAGCAGGCTGTCAGGGCCCTAAATTGGTATTCTCTTGTGAGATTCATTGGGTGCAAGATTCATTGGGTGCTCATTTAACATTCATACACAAGCCTAAGCTGTGGTTTATTCACAGCGCTGCCCTAACTAGCCAGAGGCTCAGCATCCCTGCCACATTGTCCACGGACAAACTCCTTGCAAGGCTGTCAGCCCCTGAAGTGCTCCTTTTGGTAATTGCCTCCATCTGCCTGCCCAAATCCCTCCCAGCTTCACAAACATCCCACAGAAGCATTGAGCCCCAGCATTAAGGGTGTTTTGCGTGGTGAAACATAGGGTTCGTCTACCCCATACCTAATGCATCCACCATTTGATCAGTGGAGCAGTTTGCGTGGCTGGCCCAGGGCTCGTGGTAGGGCTTTGTCCACCAGAGAAGTCTCCAAGAGTCCAAAGTGGCCATGGGGTGGGACCAGGAGAGCCAGCCTGGGACGTTTGTCCCTGTTTCTAGGCACGGTTCCCAAAATCTGGAGTTCCAAAAGGGCTGTGAGTCTCCTACACCTGCTCTGCTGCTGGAACTGTAATGTCAGGAAAATGTTCCTGGGATTAGCCTCCCAAGCTGCTAATGATCCCAAGCTGCTTGTTTGGGGAGCTGCACGGTGTGATTCTACTCGGGGACAGGCAGAAAGGCTGCCAGGGTTGTGCTGAGGGATGGGGGGGACGTGCCCGGGTCTCTTAGGGCAGGCAGGGAGAGCCGAGGTGCCGTGGCAGGTTGGCTGGTGCCAGCTTGAGGCTCCCCTTGCCCGTGCTGGGAGGCAGAGCAGCGTCTCCTTTCCGTATGCAACGCTGCTTTCTGGCAGATCGCAGCCCTTTGTGGATGATAGCGATGCGAGTGCAATAAACTGCTGCTCACCAATTTGCCGTTCCCCAGCAGAGAAATGGCCTTACCCTGGCTTTGAACCCAGCAGCCAGGCTGCTGCCATCAGCTGAAAGCAGGGAGACGACGGCTGGGGCTCACGTGGTGGTGCTGTTGCTGGAAAACCTTTCTGCTGGTAATTATGATGAGTGTTTCATAAAACAAAGCTGCTGGCAGGGGCTGGGTGCCTCCTCTCCTCCGGTCAGTTGTCTGCTGGGTACAGGAGGGGAAGCACCGGGCTGGGAAGGCAGCAGGTCGCCGAGACACGTGCGATTATCCAGCTTCTCTGTGCGCAGACCGATTGTTTTTAAAGGCTTCAGAATAATTTAATTTGGAGAACTGAGAGCTGTGCCCACGCTGCGCTGGTAGGAGGGAGGCTGTGCTGCAGCTGGGTGACATTTAGGTGGGGGGAGCTGCTTAAACAAACATGTGTCGGGGTCCCAGTCCCCAGGAGCCCCAGTTTGAGGCTTGCTGGAGGTGCCCCGAGGTTGCCCATCTCCCAGGGACCCTCCTGGATGTGGCCACCAGCAGCCTCAGTGTCTGAGCCCTGTGCTATGGGTCCCTGAATTTCCTTCCCCTGCTCCATTTCTACTTCGCTGGGCTCATCCGAGCACTCATGTGTAGGGTTCACCCTCTATTGATTTTATTTTTTTTAAAAGGCTTTCACAGGACTTTCCTAGAATCTGAGTGCTTAAAGAAATAGAGAATCAGGCAGGAGGAGCCGTATCCACGTCTTTGTTGATGCATGACTTGCTAAATTTGTCTGGCTGAGCCATTATAAATGTTTAATTTCCCCCAATATTAAAAAGGCCCAGTTAAGTTCATTTAGGTGAAGTAGATCGGTAGTTATTTGTCATTCGCTACCGAGTGGGGAGAGGGAGAGAGAAATACAATATCAATTTGTTAACTATTTGCCCTTTTAATTTTGTTTTCGTTATTCTTCCAGGAGAGTGATATTTTATTTATGTTTTCTGAGTTCCGTGCATAAATCCTTATTTAGAAAAAAAATCACCCGTGGAGATGCCAGGCCCTTGGAGCAATTTGTTGGCTACGAATCCTCACGCTTGTCCCCAGATGTCCCCTGCCTGGGAGGCAGGTGTAAGGGGTGTCTGTCTGTCTGTCTCCAGGCTGTGCCTTTGCCACACGAAACACAACGAGCCGCTGCTCTACGGCTAAGGAATCCAGCCCTGTTGATAATATGAATAATGAATTATAAGCAGATTTATATCTCGGATCGATGCTACAGGGCACGGCGTGAAAGGAGGCATGGACTCGGTGAAACGGAGCATCTCCTGGTGTGTTTGCACCTCCGTGGAGGAATTATCTTCCCTGATCTGCTCCTAGTGCCGGAGAGCCAGGCTGCGTTGCACACCCCGAGAGGCCCCGAGCCTTGTTTTGATTCATTATTACATCCACATGCACATTGCACAGGTATAGATCTCGGGGCTGGGAAGCTGCCTGGCCATGCTGCAGCTGCTAATTCAGCAGGAAGTGGAAAATTTGCTAGAGAAGAGGGGCTGATGGCTGTAAATGTCCGGCATCACTCTTCCAGGCATGCTTCTGTGGCAGAGGATGGACACAGAGAGGTGCGTGTACAGAGCTCTGCTCTAGAGGTCTGCTTTTTGCTCCTGGATGCTGAGGAGTGTCCCTGAGCCAAGGATGGGGATCTGAGAGCCACACAGCCTGCCTTCAGTCTAAATACTGCCCTAGCCCCTGGGCAGCACTTTGTGTGTTTAGCCACTCAGACATTTTTACCAGGGATCTTTTTCTTTCATAGAGTGAAAGCTAGTAATAGCAAGAGCTACTCTGTCATGCCTTTCATTATTTTTTCATATATATATATATATATGTGAATAAAAAAGTCAATTACATGAATGAAAGATGCTTGGTTCCCTGCCTAAACAGCTGCCAAAATTAATTCCAGCTCGGAGCCAAACTCGACAAAGCTGGATTTTCTGCAGAAAGCTCCTTGAGATAGGCTCGGGCACCGCTCTGCGTTACCGATTCCCACTGCCCAGCGCCTCACCCTCGGCTTTGCCTGTGGCCAGTTGAGGAAGAATGGATTTCACGTGCTCTGGGGTGAGCTTGACTTCATGATAGAATAAAGCAGAATTAAATGTCCCTAGCAGCCCCTCGCTGGAGCCAGCACCATCACACTGCAAAGCCACGCTCATTTGATGGAGAGCAGCTGTCTTGGCAGCTCAGAGCACCTGAAAACTCAGCGCCGGCGTCAGCAATACTTTGAGCTTTAAATTTGTTCCTCCCTGTGGACCAATTACCTTGCATTTAAAGCACCACCTGAATTGAGCAGGATGTGGACAGGAGCTGTGCTGAGTTACAAAACTGGAATAATCGCTCAGGGTAAGCAAGCCCTCGCTCCGAGATGCAGCTTCTGCTGCAAGGCTGAGGCCGGGGCACCTGGGGCTGAAGGATGTGGTTGCTCATCCTCAGGTGCACGTCCCCAGTGGCTGGGGCACGATTTTAAAGGTGTTTTCAGGACACGAGGTGGAGGATAGCCTTGCAGCTTGAGGCAGCAGCCCAAGTTCCTGAAGGTGAGCTGAGCTGAAGCTGAAGTCATTGCTCACGAGCTGTTATAATGTTCCCAAGAAGGCAAGCTGCAGGGTGGCAGATGGGAGGACAAAGGCAGCGAGGCAACTCCAGCTCGTAACAGCCTGTTGGAGCAGAGCGAGGTCCCCATACTGCGAGTGTAAGGTGGGGTTTCCTTCTGTTTGAAGCATGATGCCTTGTGCTCCGAGGTTTATTCCTCCTCCTCCTGCTGGGTAGCTCTTGGCAAGTCCACTTGTCCTTGCCCTGCAGGGCTGCAGGCTCAGGGAGCAGCTCTCCTGGGCGCAGTGTGTGCAGCAGGCAGCTGGGTGAGGTGTTAAAGCCCTCCTGCAGGTGTAAGGCACTGCAGGGCTGTCGGGCAACCTTCCCAGAAAGGATGCTTTTGACCCAAAAGGAGGGCGCTTATCTCAAGTGCCCCCTCCGCAGCTAATTGCTCGTGGCTCCGTGCAAGATAAGCACAGCCTGTAAGGCTAAAAGCCCAAATTGTCCTGGCTTACGTTCAGAAGCTCTTGATATCCAGGTGTTTTGAACCTCTAGCGTTTGAAAAAGCCCCAAGTCCCGAGGTGGAGAGCAACCTGCTGATGGATGGAGCAGCTGGGACTGATCCTGCCCTTCCCCACGCAGCCTGCCTCCTGCCTTTGTGCTCCTCCTGCTCCTGCCCTCCCTCACCAGGACCTCACCGGGCTGGGACTGAAGCTACTGGCTGAGGGCTAGGAGAAAGAGCTCAGGAAAAGGGATGGAAGACCTTGAAAGAAGGAGTTCTGCTTTTCTGTAGGATGTTTCCTATGGAAAGCATGGAGCCGCAGGCTGTGCTAGAGGGCTGGAGAAGCAGCGTGGGTGTGGGAGACGAGGGGAGAGCACCCGGGGCACAATTCCTACCTAAAGCAGGAGGGATGGGTGTCCTCAGCCTGGATTTTGTTTGTTGCTGGGAAGGTCTAGGAGGGTGAAGTCACATCAAGAGCAGCACCGTTCCCCAGAGCCCCCCGCTGCCCCCAGGAGCATTCAGCTCCCTCTCCACAAGAGGTCTGGGGGCGCAGGCTCCTGCCAGGGGGAGCAGGCTGGGAGCAAAGGGGCTCTGGGAGCCAGCAGAGACCTCCCTACAGGGGGAAAACGCAGCCCTGGGCCACGAGGGAAGCAGGGAGCGAGCAGGGCACAGGCTGCAAGGTTTTCGCTCTGTGGCCCATAGATAAAAGCGCAGTCCTGGGCAGAGAAGCAAAGAAGGCAGATGCTGGTGTGTCGGCACGGAGGGGACCTGAGCAGGGAGATGGAAAAGAGCATCAGGGGGCATCTGCCGTGGAGGAGCAGCTTAGCCTGACAAGTGCCAGCTCTGCCTCGAGCCCTGCCAAGCGAGGCCGGTGGCTGGAAGGAGGCTGCAGGGAGGGATGGCTCGTTTTCCCAAAGACACCGCTAATGAATTCCTCTTGCACCTCCAGACGCTGTAGGGATTTGGAGAGGCTAAATGGAACTTGATGTGAAAATGATGGCTGAATGTCAATTCTGCTGTCGAAGCCAATTTGGGAGCCGGAAAGTGTTAAAAGAATTAAGATTGTTAAATGGAAATAAGTCTACTTGGTAGAGATGAAACAGGGTTTAAATGAGTGAAATTATCTGTGGATTACCCTTGTTAGAGCACTGCCTTATTTAATAAACTGAGTTTTAATGTGCTGTAGGGCTTTTGGAGGAAAAGCTTAGCCTATGGGGTACGTGCATGAAGGGAAGGACGGGCTGGGCCTCCATCCTCCAAGAGCCACGAGAGTCGAGGGGAGGTGATGGTTTGCCCGTGAGTGCTTTGTGCTTTGTGAAGACCTTGCTGCCTGCTCGGTAAGTGGTTTGATCTTTGCTCAAGCTTGGGCACTTCTTTTGCTGGCTTGATAGGAGGCTGGTTAGGCGATACCTTCTCTGGGTACCGTGTGTCCCTGCGTGGCTTTCCTAGCACGTCGTGCTGAATAAATGTGGTCAGCCCCCCCCCAGGGCTCTGGGAGGGAGTGCTGCAAGGGAAGGAAACCTGGCTGGATGCAGGAGGAGGGGAAAAGAGCACAGGAAATCTTGAGGGCTGCAATTTCATTATGAAGAGAGCCTAGTAATTATTAATAGGCCCTGATTATCTGCTTCTGCAAGAGCGGATCTGTTGCAGGAGAGCAACCAGGTGCTTCTAGCTAACTTTAGCTGCCCACCTGACTTAATGCAGATGTCACCTATCACCGCACGTGTTTCTGACCCATCTCTCTCTCCAGCGGCAGTCACGAAAGCATAATTGCTCCAGATGCTTCTAAAACCGCCCACGGAGGGAAGGACCTGACCTTAGCCTGAGCAGTCAGCTCGCAGCTCCGTGGGACTCTGACTTTTGCTGCTGCAGATGAGACCTGAGCCTTGTGCCTTACAGCAGGCTGGGGGAGAGGTACAAAGGGGTTTTTACTCTCTGCCATCTAACTGTGGGGTTTCACAATATCGCTTGTTCTGTACTTGGAAAATCCAAGAATTTTCAAGCAATTTTAGGGCTAGGGCAGCAGGGAAGGGGCTCTGGGCACCCTTATTTTGTCTCTGGCTGAGGGGTTTTCAGCTCCAGCCCTGTGCTCTGGCACGGTGTAGACAGCAGGGCTGATCAGTATGTGCCGTGTCCTCTGCAACGAGTCCTGGTTTCATGTTGCAGAGGTGCAGGCCAGGCTGAATACCGAAGATCTAGCCCTAGGCTCATCCCCCATGAGCTTAAGACTTCTGTGATCTTCTTGCCAAGCCTAAGGGTAACGAAGTCGGAAAAGTCACAGCATAGTGTCAGGTTAGATTTGTCTGAGGATGTCTACATTGGTTACAGATTCCAACCCGTTCCCAGCTCCAGTTTGTGGCTCTTCTGCTTGGCAAGACAAAAAATGCACCAACCTGTGCCCAAAAGATATAGTGATATAGTCAGCTGTCCCATCTCGCTGCTCGAGAGTTTCCCAGTCATCAGCATCCTACAGGACTTGTGCTTCTGAATATGTGTGCACCCTCCGTGGTGTCCAACAACGCATTTGACGGCATCCACCTTGTACCAGGTTTGATTCACAAGCATTTAATTTTACCATGGCAGGATGCCCCTAATCATTCTTGCTGCTCTCCTGCCACTGCGGAGTCGTTTTCTGGCCGTACCCAGCTGCCCTGTGCATCTTCCCATTTGACCAGCGGCAAAAGTCTGCTCTGTCATTTGGCTCCTGCACTTCAGAACATTTTGTTCCGTGTCCCTTGCACAGCTTGGCAAGTTGCGAACCTTTAGCATTTATTCTCTGCTGTGGTTCTACCCATTTCGGTCTCATGTGGAATTTTTTGGCATGCTCCTTTCATTGGGGCCCTGGTACAGTGGGAAGAAGTGCTTCATTTTCCTGGGCACACTCAGAAATGGGATCTGGGTGATCACACAGCACAAAGCAAAAGAACGGTTGAGTTGGTACCAAAATATTGCAGTATTTGTGCAAAGTCTTAGCTAACCCATGCCAGAGCCTCCCCAGCTGTGCGGGTTTGTTGCAGGAGCTGGTGCTGGGCTTTAGGGGCTCGGTGGGGCTGCAGTGGCTTCCCCTGGCACCAAGCACTGCCTTGTCCAGCTTGGCATGGCTGAGGAGCTTTGCTAGGGTAGGACGTGGGGCTGAGCACTTGGGTTTTGGAGCAGAAAGCTTGTGATCATCGCAGTGGCTGAAAAGCCTCTTCTCTCATGCGTTTAAATCCCATGGAGCATCTCATTAGAAACAAATGATGCCTCAGGCAAGCGGAGCTATAGCGAAGTAATCTTTATTAAGCACCCTCAGTGGTCAGAGTTACTTGATGAGCTCCAGAGTTTTATTTGCAGGCAGCTTTGGGTTGTCATTTAGCAGGGAAGCTCTTTGAACTCCCTCCCTTCCCCGTCTCTAGGTTACTGTTTTCTATTTCTGTGTGTTTTCGGTCCCAACAGCCCTGCAAACGCTGCTGGTGGAATTGTTGATACTGGGAACAAAATGAATGGAGGAGACGGGGTGTGCACAGCTCAGCAACACGCAGCCAGGCTTCAGGAAGGGGATGTAAGGTGTCCTGAGCGCATCACAAATTGTACTGGGGGGACAGAGCCACAACTGTTTCCTTGGGAATTGGTGCCCAGAACCCCTGAGTCGCTAGGGGAAGTTTTTCTCTGATTGCTTCACTGTGCATCTTTGGGGCAGGAGAGCAGCAGCTCCTCTTGGGGCCATCCTCCCTGCCTCTGGTACCTGCAGCAAGCTGCATGGCCGTGTTTCTTTCATCCCTGGGCTTTGCAAGCTCTCCGCAGGTGATAGAAAACGAGCCATAAACTGTAAGCACAAAGGGCAGTGAAAACCCAAATAAATTGGAAACAGCATCCTGCCAGATGCTGTGTGTCCTGCTGGAGGGAGAAGGTGCAAACAGCTCTGAGAAACGAAGCAGGAACACGGGGTGTGAGCATGAAGGTGCTGCACGCCTCAGCCCTGCTGCTGACCCCGCTGGTCCTCTGGGGCTCTGCTGCTGCCCGGAGCTGCAGGGGGTGTTTTTAGGGTGACGTGGAGACATCCCCAGCCTCGCCCTGTGCTTCAGAGGTGTCAGGGCATCTCCAGGTAAGTCCGGGAAGAAAAAGGAGAGAGAAAAATTCATCTGCGGCCACTGTGCTTGGCTTTATGAAAAGGAAATGAAATGAAGGCAGGAGGCTTGAGGTTGGCCCGTGTCTGTCTTGTCAAGCATGTGAAGCTGACACAGCGATGGAGTCATTACAGGCTCCTGTGTAAATACAGCCTCCTTACTGTTTTTTTTTTCCCCCCTATAACATGTCTCATTTACTTGATAGTCTATAATAGCTCTGGAGGAGCAGTCACTGCTCAGCAAGTCACAGCCTCTCCTCGGTCATCTCAGCCAGCTCCAGTGCTCACGGTCCTCGGGAGCTTTTTTGGCAGCCAGCCTCTCGCACGGAGGTCTCTCGGCAGATGCTTTCAGCCCCCAGCTCTGCAAGGTGATGGGGACGGGGCTGCAGGGGCAGTTGTGCATCACTGGGGATGGCTTTGAGCTGCTCATGGCCCCTCTGCTGCTTTCTCTTCTCCTCATGGCCTGGGTCCTGTGGGTTTTTGTGGCAAACTGCAAAGGATGGGGGGTTGTTTGTTGTCCGGGGAGGACTGATTTTATTGTGAGGATGTGGGGAGCAGCTTCAGGCAGTAGCTAGCAATGCAGAGAGTCTCTGAGAAGAAGGTCGTGCCACCAGGCGTGCTTTGACAGACGTGCCCCAACACCTAGGGAAGCAATGAACCTCCCAAAGGTCTGGTGCCTTGGCTTAGGAGGCACCTCTAGTGTGGAGCATGGATGCTTTCTAACCCAGGAAGGTAAAACTGAGAACAAATATCAACTAAACCAAAGCAAACCTCCAGCAGAAATGCCGGAAAGAGCATCGGAGTGACTAACACCCAAAGCCCTATTGAAAAACAGTCATTTCCTGGACATAGCTGCACACTTTCATTGTGAATGTCCTGGCTCTATTCTTTGCTGTCCCCCACCTCTCCACCTGGAAACAGTCCAGCGTTATTCATGCTGGAAAAGGCAGAACTGGCTCTCTGTGAGCTGCCGGAGCTACGGCCAGCACCTGCAGGGAGTGGCGCAACAGGTTGCTGTCTGCTTGCCTTGTGTTTTTATTTTATTTTATTTTATTTTATTTTATTTTATTTTATTTTATTTTATTGCCAGCCTAAAGGGAGAGGAATCTGCGGGCAGTGGGGGCAGCACACCCGCAGCCACGCGGTAAGTGCAGCTTTCCAGGGCTAAACCTTGCTGCTCTCCTGGGAGGTGCAGGAGCACAGACTCCGCTGTGCAACGTGATAGTTCACGGTGGTTCACTCTCAATGCTCAGGATATTATCTCTCCTCTCCTGGTTTTATACATCTCTTTACCAGAGTGGAGTCAAGCAGGCTCTCCAGTGCTTCCTGACCAGAGCTCCTAGCCACCCCGAGCATCCTTCCTGGTGGCGCAGTGCTGCTGAGGGGATGGAGTTTGATTTCAGGTGCATAAATGGAAAATGCGGTGGAATTAAATTCAGGCATTGCTTTTTCTTGCACCTCTCTTTTCTTTCCTTTCTGATTCTGGCAACAGACTTCAGCCAAGTGCACAGCTCGGTTCAGAGACCTTTGGGCTGGCTGCAACATTTAGCCACTTCCAGACGCAATATGAAACACAGTCTTTGCCTTTACAGAAAATCTTTGCCTAGCTAATAAATCTAAAGGTATTAAGTTGAAAGCTGAGCATTTGGAAATATATATGAAAAGCTAGCATTGTTTATATGTATTTTTCTAGCTGGGAAATTAAGGTGTGAGTGCTGAAGCTGAGCAGATTCCTTGTTGTGCAGAAGAGTTTGTCTCCTGGGGAGCAGCAGGGGCTGACCGCTGTGCTAAGGGACAGAGCTGTGCTCTTTGTTGGCTTTTTTTTTATTATATTTTTATTTTAATAGGCCTGGGCATGACACACCATGATTTGGATTTTAGTCTCAGCTCGCTAATGTGCTCCCTGACCTATGGTGGGGAATAGCACATAATTACTTCCTTACTTTGTGCAAGAGCTGCATTAGAAAAGGCAGGTGATTAGTAGAGAAGGATTATTTTGTTTACCCTGTCACGTTGTCTTTTGGTTTGGTGAGACGGGATTGCTTGGCTTTGCCATTTGTGGGAGCCCTGAACCCCTTTCCTGTGTTAAATCAGTAAAAAGGGGAACTGACAGCAAAACCCTCAGTCTGTAGCAGTGGGGGATCGAAAAGCCAGTGCACGTGTGCTGTATTGCCACCGTAGGGAGGCAGAAGCTGAGCAGGTGAGCAGCCACCTCCACTCAGCAAAGCAGAAATGCACTGAGCAATTTGAACAGGACTGTGAGGCACAGAAATTGCTGCAGCAGGTCCTCCTTTCCCTCATATCATTCCTCAAAGTCAAGCTGATTCTGCTCCGCACTGCGTTTCCATGAAAGCTGGAGGATGCTGAGCATCCTGCAGAAGACAGAAACCCTCTTTTAGGCTGGGATTGTTCGACTAATCTTGTGATTATGATTATAATCCCCTTTGCAATGGTGTCCCTCTCCAAGGAGTTCTTCCCTTGGGGACTTCCTAGTCCCAAATCCCATTTTCCCTTAATGCTGAAGTGCTCTGTATTAAATTAAGGCTCTCCAAAGGCTCAGAGGTCTGCAGGTCCTTTGGTATTTATGGCATCGGCATCTCTGGTAGCTCAGCCTTATGGCCTGCTGCCTTGCTGACCCCCTTGGGGTTTGGGGTAGGGATGGAGCCTGAGGGGCTCTCCTCTTGGAGATGGCTTTTCAACCTCAAATCTGTGTCCTAGCAGCAGAGAGGATGAGATGGAGCTGCCCCACCAGCCGTGGGCAGTGCTGCAGCCTGGCCAGTCGTGTCTGGGGCCCGGTGGATGGTCAGATATTTTTAGAAGGGATTTTTAGGGCATCCACAGAGGGCAGGTAGCTGGCATACCCCTGCCTGCGAGGGTGGGCAGGGAGGCAGTGGAAGCAGCGCTGCTCTCCAGGCTCTAATCCCTTCCCTCTCCTGCTGCCAGGTGCTTGGCGGCAAATAAATATTTTGCTCACAACTCATTGGAGGTGGCACCTAACCAGATGTGCTCTCACTTGGTATGGCAGGAGATTTATTTGGTTGTCCATTTATAGCTTATTATTTTCTTCTCTCTCCCCCCCCCCAACTTAATAGCAGTTTACTATCCACCAGGGTATACATTTTCTTCTGATTAAGTGCCATTTAGCCGCTGGCTGCTTGCTCATTTTACTTTTATAGACACATTTACAGCGGCACAGACAGAGGCACCAGCGCCTGGGAGCAAGGGGAAGGAGAATGGAGAGGCACAGCAGCTTGATTAGATTGGATCCTAATAAAGTTTCTGGCCAAGCTGCATCACATCCAGATCCCGGGGCGGAGGTGCTGAGGGTGCACAGCCCCTGGGACAGCCGTGCTGGGTCTGGCTGGAGGCTTGTCGTGAAATCCTTGGCCATCAGGAGTTGTTTGAACTCCCCGTAGCTCGGAGCGAGTCTCTGCGGGGCGAGGAGTGATTTCCCAGCTTTCGGCAGCTGCTAATTAGTTGCAGATGATGAGATAATTTATAAAAATTAGGAGCGCTTTTCTTCATTGTGCTAATATCGCCTGGCAATAAAACGGCTCTTTTAAAAGGGTGACTTTTCTCTAATGCAGGGATCAAGGCTAAAAATACACCCGTGTGTGCAGCCGGGGCGAGGGAGCGCGCTCCTTAACCACACACCACGAGGTATTCCAGAAGTTCATCTCAAGCGCGAGAACAAACTCAAATTGAAATGCAAATTTCGGCGGCGGCTCGGAGCGCTGTTTGGAGAGAGGAAAAAAATAATAATAAAAAAAATATTTGATTGTGTCACCTTGCTGGCAGGGCAGTGGCGAGCCGCTCTGCAGCCTGCTGGGGGGGGGAAGGCAGCGCCACGGAGCAGACAGCTTGCGTTGCGGGGGGGTTTTGGCAGCGCATCAGTGGAAGGAAGGTCGCTTCTCTCCCCGTTCTTCCCCAGGAGCAGCGGTGACTCACTGCCAGCGCATGGCGTCATGCAGCAGCGGTGACTGGCAGGGAGAGAGCTAAGAGGGATGTTTTGTCTCCTCTGAAGTGTGCCCGGGGGAAACAGGCGAAGGGAGAGTGGCAGGGAAGGGTGCAGCACCCTGAGCTGGTTAACCAGGGTGTAGGATTCAGCTCCCCGTGCCACGCTGGGGTTTGGAGGGCTGCAGTGCTGGGGTGTTGCTGCTGAACCCCCACGCTTGTCCCCACCTTCAGGTGTTGTTTGCCCTTGAGCTCGTCTAAAAGCTGAGCCCTGAAACATCCACGTGCGTTTCTGGCTGGTCCAGGGGGATCCGAGGAGCAGGGGCGGTGCTGCTGTAGCTGCTGGGAAGCCGGCGTTCATGAGGCTGAAGGATGAATTTTCTGCAAACTCCGAAGGCCTCCGGTGCTCCATCAGGTTTCTAACGATTTTGTCACGGTGTTAATCCCGCAGGTGAGTGGCAGCATTTTGATATCAGCAAACAAATTACGTTTCCGCGCAGATAACCCAATCTGGAGCCAAGCAGGAGAGCAGAAAACAATTCATCAGCTGGTAATGGGGCTGCAGCTTTTGGGCAGGGCCAGACTCAGCCACTGTGCAGAAGGGAGCCTGTGCCCGGAGAAGCCCCGAGCAAGCCCCAGGTGTACGGTGAGTGTGTGTCCATGCTGTGCAAGTGAGCACTGAGAACCTTTTTCCACTAATTTCCCCAAATTGTGATGTCCACAGTTTCCAGCTGAGATGGAGCCCCCTCGGTGCCACTGCTGCGCTGTGTTATTTATAGCGGGAGGCAACGTCTGTACCAAAGCCTTTACAGGAAAGGAAATCGTGAGCAGAATGGGCAAGGTAGAGAGCATCACTGGCTCTGCGTGTCTCCTGCTGTGACACCTGGGGAGTTTAAGCTGGGTATCAGCAAGAATTTCTTCACAGGAGGAACAGGCATTGCAACAGGCTGCCCAAAGACGGAGTTGCCATCTCCAGGGGGTTTTTAAGATCTATGGATGTGGCGCTTAAGGATGTGGTTTGGTGGTGGACTCATAGTGTCAGGTGATGATTGGATTTGGTGATCTTGTGGGTTTTCTCCAACCCAAATGCTTGTATGAGTCCATGCTGGTTTTGTTCAACAGTGATTGACACGTTGAGCTCAAAGGATGTTTCAAGTACAAAAAGTTTCCATACATTTTAAGGCTCTGGCCAAGCAGAGAGAAGAGAAAAGCACTTAAGAGTTATTAAATATATAAACAACATTGCTTTCAGAAGTTTCCTAACCTGAGAGTAGCTGAAGGCTGGGAAGCTATTAGTGCGAATTATTGGATGGACTTCTGGTTTGACGGTAACATTTGTTCTAACGGTCTAGATATGAAGCAGAGGCACAGAGAAAATGAAAGGAATCGCCTGTAGCAAGCTCTCAAATTAACACCTGCAACTCCCAACTCCCCGTCTGGTACGCCGTCCTTCAAGACTGAGAGGTGCCGAAATCCGCCAGGCTGCGAGCAGCAGGCAGCAAAACCTTGCAGCAGCACAGAACCGTGTCGGCAGGTGCAAGGGGCCAAGCAGGTGCCAGCAGCTGGGTGCAGCACGTGGAGAGGGGAGCAGGTTGCTGTCTGCTGCTCGCTGGTGTCCGTGTGTGGAGCTTTTGGTGTTCCGGGCATCTGGTAGTGATTGCCTGCGAGCGTGCATGCACACGGAGGATGGAAAGCAGCACTGCCTGAGCATGAAATTGCCTTCCCTGCCAGGAGGTACCAGGAGTGAAGTGAGGGCATCCCAAGGATGTGTGGAGCAGGGGGGGATGCCAGCAGGCAGCTGGGGTGCACCAGCGTGGCAGAGAGAAGCACACGCAGACAGTGTGTTCGAGGTGTGGGGTGTCCACATGCAAAAAGCTCTGGGATGGAGCAGCCGTGGGGTGGCAAAGGGGCAGGGGGACCAGGTTGGGGTGAAACCCTCCAAAGCATGGCCAGTGTGTGCTGCAGCTCCATCGGCAGCCACAGGCGCTCCTCTGGGCCACCCAGGCCATTGCACACTGATCAGCAAAGCATTTTGATGAGGTCTTTGCACAAGGCGAGCACTGGAAACTGCTGCTTTGAAATCACTCCCAGGTTTTGGGGAAGCAGAATTAGTTTAAATCTAAGTTCGTTTGTTTGTTTTTTTCTCGCATGAAAAAACACCCTTCTCCCATTTCCATAGTTTCATGTTCATTTCTTCCGTTTAATGCCATCCTTAAATATCTTCTTCATCTCTAAGTGATTTTCTCTCGCGCTTTATGGCAGAGCTATCTTGCTCTCCCAATCTCTCTACCCTCTCATGTGTCAGTTTTAGTTGCTGCTTTTCTAGGAATAGCATGTTACGCTCCTTCAGCCTCCACGTAGATGTTGACACATAATTCTTTCCAGCATTTTATTAACCTCCTTTGGATTTCTGCTAATTTCAACATCTGTTTTTATTGTTGTGGGTGCCTGGCTTTATCTTTCTGTATGTACACGTAGTGCTGTGAGAGTAACCTCGCTGAGACTCCATTAGGAGGAGTTATGTCCTGGCCTAATGTTATCCGTGATATGCCTCTGAATCTTTCCTTATTGCAAGTCCTTTTCTAATTCAATCCCCTCTACCTCTTTTCTTCAGCCTTATTTTTCAAACCAGAAGTCTTCTGATGCACCCTTGATGCTGAAAGCCCAGGAGATGAGGGTTGTTGATAGGCACACACAGGAACTGTCCTAGCTGGTGCTGGGAGACGAGGACTTTTCTTTTCTCTGGAGGTTTTTTTTTTTGATGTCTTCCTCCCTGTGTCCTCCCAGATGCTGGATGCTTGACTATTGCCAGAGACAGTGTGAAGTCTTGCCTCTTGTAGTCCAAAGGAGTGATCTGAATAATAATTGTTAACCCGAAGGATGCCAGCTCTACAGGTTTGTAAATATTTGAGGCACAGAGAGGCTGGAAGCTGGCACGAGTCCTTTCCTTGCTTTCCAATTTGACAACTGAGCAGGAGTGCAGCAGACTCTTTTCATCACTCTTGCAAGAATCTTGGATAGCATCTGGCTCTGGCCTCATTGAAGCGGTGTTTAAAGGAGAAAAAAAAAAGCGGGTGAAGGGAGGCAGCTGATGTTTGTATAGGTCCAATTTCTGAAGAAGCACTGAGTGCCAGGGCTTTGCATCGGGCTTCTGCAAGGAGTTGGGGTCTGGTCCAGGGAGGGAGACCTGCTGTGGGTGGGTTGGGAACTTGCTGTGGGAAGAGACGAGTGGGGATGTGAGAGCGTGAGCGACCAGCATTGTCAGTCAAAATGCCAGTCATTGCCAAGCTCTCCGTGGGTTTCAGCAGCAGCTGGACGAGGCAGAGAAGGGAAGGGTGAAGCAGAGAGATAATGAGGAGGGAACCAGGCCATCTCTCATTAGCAAATGATGCTTGCTGCTTGGAAGGAAACAACACAACAACTCAGTCCCGTTGCCCTTCAGGTCAATAAAATGAGCACTTACTAATGCGTGAATCAGAGACTCAACAACTTTATTACATGGGTAAAATCAATTGCCATTATCTAGCTCTCTTTTTATTGATCTGTGCCGCGCTATGTCAACATGTTCTGGCGGGTGGCTACGAGCAGACAGTGGCCCACTTAATACACGTCCCCGTGCAGGGTTGCTGAGGCCCATTAGGAGCTGTACAGAACAAATTGGCCTCTTTCTGCTGGGTCAGGGCTTCTTTGGGTCTTCCCTTTGGGCTCCCTGCAGGTGGGTGCCCCATGGCCATGCTCTGAGCCAGGGGGGGTGCTGCAGCAACGAGGCCACAAGCTAAGCAGAGCGGTCAGCTTGCGATGTAAAAGGCCATGCAGCCTTGCAAGAAGGGCTACCGGGGTAAAGCTGTAGCTTCAGGACTGCTGCTGAGAGCCTCGGATGTAAATGACAACGTAGCTAATAAGGCCTAATTGGCTATTAAAGGAGGAAGCAGCCCCGGAGATGCAAAGGGCCAATTAACCCCAGGAGCTGGGAGCGCGGCACTGTATCACTGAGCAGTGGAGTGTGCAGGAGCCTCTCAGAACAGGGCACAGCAAACCACTGGAGGTCCTCACCAAAATCCTTTTGAAATACCTCAGGCGTGCAGCAAGTTGAGTGCTCGCTTGCTTTTGTAGCTGACTGAAGGCTGGGTGAGTGGCTGCGTCTGCAGGCACACCCAGCACAGATCTCACCGAAATCCTATGGGGATGAAAGGTGCCCTCAGGAGATGAAACACCTCAGACGGCTTTTTTTTTATTATTTTTTTTTTGGATCTGCTTAGCTCAGAGGAACTGAAAACTGTACCTGGCGAGACAGATCCATGGGGAAGGCTTTTTCCTGCGTGTTGCCATGTGTTAGCGGTGCGTGCTGATGCTGGGAGGATGCTGCAGGCTGTGCAAGATGCAAGCACTCGCTTAAACCAGGTACGTGGTGGTGCCTAGTGGTGCAGCAGCCCCGGGGAGCTCTGCCAGAGGATGGCCACAAAGCAGCAGGGAGGCTCTGCTCCTTGGGAAGCCGAGATCATCTCACGAGTGAGCCAGCCCAAAGCCTGGTGAAGGCGACGGGGAGCTGGGAGCTCCATCAGTCATCTGGCCTCAAAACCTCTGCTGAGGTCTGCGCTCCGGGGAGCCCGTGTTTTGACGCAGGCTTGTCACTAATTTGACTAAACAAATTTCATCTAATGGCTTTGTCTTCTAATTGCTGCCATTGTATCTTATTAAAGGAAAACAGATACATAATGTTGCAAAGCAAGCTACCTTTTTTCATCAGCTATTTTTTTTCTGCTTGGAGAGCTCAGGCAAGGAATTGGTGCATTCGACTAGGAATTGGGACCTGGCAATCTCTGCTTAACCTGACCCATGGGGCATCCCTTGGAGTCTCTGTGGGACAAGAGACTTGTGCTGGTGACCTCTGGTTTGTGCACTTGTTGATCTGGAAGTGAACCAGCGCGAGCTGAGGGCACAGACTCACCTCCTTCCCCCAGCAGTGGAGTTAAGGATGCTTGGGGAGGCTTCTGCATCAGCGTGGTTGCGAGCAGTGAGAGCTGCCAAGCTGCTCTTTGCTTTTGTGCTGGAGTTTGGGCTCCCAAGAGCCAGCACAACGCATTGGGCATGGTGGACCAAGCCCCCCATGGCCTTGGGGTCTGCTCGAGCCTCCATGGCCTTGAGGTCTGGGGAAAGAGGGAATTCAGGGGTTGCTTTCCAACTCGACTTGACTTCTGTCTCACAGAAGAGACAAAAGCTGCTTTTAGCCAAATAGCCTGAAGTGCTTTGCTGAAATAATTTCTGTTATCTTTTATCTGCCTCAAAGGAGCACTTAAAAAATTATCGTGCCCATAGCGGGTAACCTGATGAGCCTAATTTGGTGCTATGAAAACACAGCCACTCGCTGCTTCCCGTTCCATGTTCTGGCTAATTAGAAACACCTCCCCTGCTAGCTTTTGCCCGCTGCGCAGCGTTGCGTGTGTTCAAACACCCCATCAAGAGCAAGAGGTGTCTGCAAGCGTGTGTCTTGGCTAATACGTTTGTGGAGGTAGGAGCTGATGTTGCTAATAGCCAGCCCTACAGAAAATAGGATGTGGCATCTCCAGCTGGAAGGGGGAGCGTGCATCTCGCTGCTTCCCCAGCCCCAGGCAGCAGCGTGCAGGGGGAGCTTTGCTGTTTGCTTGTCTCTTTTGCCTCGAGTTTTTGTTTATTTCAGTAACCTGTTTGCAGGCAACGTTGGAAGGCTCTGGAGGGAAAGGAAAAAGTACTTCTAGGGCTGGGGAGTCGCTTTCTGCAGCTGGTTGGAGACTGTGGTGGTTGAGGAGGATACAAGAGGGATGGTACTGCAGGGCTTGGCCTGGATGAGCACAACTCAGGGTCGCTGCCACTTCACGACGATGCCCAGAGGGTGCAAGGGGATGGCATCCCATCCCCAGGGCCCTCAGAGCACCGAGGAACATTTGGTCCCCCATCGAACAGGTTGTCTCCTGTGGCCACTTGCAGGTGCCCTCAATACACATCATGTCACCACCTTTACTACAAATGTCAGCAGTAGGGGAAGGGGATGGGAGCTCAGAGGAATCTGGTTGAGGTTTTCACTGAGGCAACGAGTAAACTGGTGGCTGTTGCTGCTCTCATCTCCAAATTGTTGGTACCTGGAGCAGGGCCAGCTTCTTCTTTCTCTGGGAGACACCTACAGCTTCTTCATGGAAATCTCTGGTGGGACCCGGGGAGCAACACTGCCTTGTGCTCGCAGAAAGTGGTGGCACATTGCAAAGGTTAATTGCATTTGGCTGGGGTGCCGCTGCAAAGCGGCGTTTAGGGATGAAAAATTACTGCAAAATTGAATCCCTGGCATTGCAATAGCCTCTGCCCCAGGTGTGCAACGCTCCCGCCCCCTCTCTCTCCGTAGGGGGAAGCGGGCACATGGTGTAGGTGCCTGGGTAGCAGTTTACAGCAATATTCTCATCCGTGTTCACACCCAGGCTCTCCCACGGGTGAGCATTCGCACGCCGACGAGCCTCAGAATATTACCGGTTGCGCCTCTGATGGCTGAGAGCATGCTGCAGGTTTTTGCTTAAACAAAATGCGATGTGTTGAGAAGCTGCACGCATTTCTTAAGGAAAATGAGATGTTAGCAGGAAGTCTGAAGCCAAACAGAAGGCTCTATTGACCGTCGGATGCTGTTGTTGAAAGGCTGCTGCAGGTGGCTGTTCGAGCGGAGTGCGACACGTAGGGTTGGTCTCTGTGTGTTGGTTTTTTTTTTTTTTTCAGACAGTTAAGAAACCAATAAAGTTAAATTGGTCGAACTGTCTAATGTGATTACAGTGAGATGGGGATAAATGTGGTTTCATTAGATCTTGTTTTGAAGTAGGAGACTGTCATTTTGTGATGGAAAGCCGAGATGACAGGGAGTATTGGTATTTGAAGTGCCTTTTTTAAGAATGACCTGCTCTGCCTTTTTGACATCAAACATATGTATGCAGAAAGAGAGCACTAGTATATTATTTTTTTTTTTTCTGGTGCAGCAGAAAATGGAAAGTTCCATTTTTAGTCTTAAGTTTTCTATCAAAGCATTTCATGAGGGAGGGGAGAAAACCTTGGGATAAAAATGCCTCAGTGTGTTTTTGGCGGGGCTGGCGCACGAACCCTGGACCGAAACCAGAGCGGAGCTGCCGTGCTGGCGTGGTGGAAGCTGCTCAGTTGGTGGTAGGACAAGATGCTCATCTCCCTCTCCTTGAGGTTTCTGTTTTGGGGAGATGGGGACTACGTCTTGGGATAACTCGGTCCTTGACCCACCTGGAGTCTGAGCTGTGAGACTCCTGTAGTGCGAGCAGTCCCCTTACCCTCAGCACCTGATAGAGACCCCAAAGTTGCCCCGTTGGTGCCTTGCCTTGTGGTGGGAGAGGGCTCAGAGGTGATGCTCAGCTCCAGGCAGGTTTCATTGCCCCCTGCCTCGAATTTCACTGTCAGTTATGAACTGGTTCAAAGGGACAACCCCGAGACTGCAATTAGGAGCTCTCTAGCCTTAAAAACCCCTTTGTACTGTGATTTTTTCGCAAGTAGCTACAAAGTAGATTGGTGTTTGTGCCCCCTGTTGTCTCCGTGAGGCCAGCTCTGGCTGGAGCCACACGCAGATCGATCTTTCCTGGTGGTTGGGAAGGGAGAGAGATGCAACGCCTGGTGCCCCCTGAGCAGGAGGGGGAATCTGGGAGGCCGTGGGTAGAAAAGAACCGAGGAGGGCAGGACAGAAAAGGGATGGCCTGGATCCTGTTATAGAAAACATGATATGCCATTAAATGACTAATGCTGATGGAAAATGTAGCAAATGACTAATGTTGCAGGCAGAGTAATTGTTTGGAGGACTGGCATTTCTAGTATGGAAAGATTTAGAGTGAGCTTTCAGTAAATAAAGGAGAAATTGGTACTGAAGTTCAGGGCCAAGATTTGGCAGCTGAGATTGGAAAAGAGGGAGCTTGCTTTATACGTTTTAAGGAAAGGAAATAATTCTTCAGGCTGTGTTTTACTTAATTGAATAGCATCAAGAAGGGCTGGACCAAAAATCTCTGTTCAATAGAACAAAGAGCACAAGCGTCAACTCACCTAGGCTGCTCGTGGCAAAAAGCCCTGGCCATTACCCCGTGCCCTGCAGCGCTAACGGGGACCTTCTGCATCCCTATAGAAGTGATTCCAAGTAAATATGTTTTGACTCTCCTTTTTTGAGCTGGTACAAGCGTTAATTAATTTGGTCTGTGGGCGATCTGTGGTGTAAGTGCTGGAGCAAGACTGCTCATGCAAGGGTTTCTGGAGCTCACCGTGTGCGTGGTGGAGCAGAGGCAGCCTTTCTGAGCTGTGGATGTCCTCCAGAGAGCTGGGATTAGTTCGTTTCCTTCACTCGGGTTGGGGAGCTGCGGCAAATGGGGAAGCCTTTGTGATGGACTGGCTTTGTTTTAGTCCATAATTGGGATTTGAGGCTGTCTAGGAGAGCGTGTTTGTGTAAACTAATGATCCCATCTTGTTCTCTTATCCATCGTGATCTCTCTTCTTCACCATTACCTTTTCCACTGGGCTAAATCAAAGTGCAAAGCTCTGGTTATCCAAGTTAATGACCTCAGGATACATAAGACTAGCACAAATTGGGTGCCATCAAACAGCAGCTTTTGACCCTTGTTCCCCAAGGCTTTTACCCATAGCGTGACCCAGGACATCTGTGGGTGGGCACAGGGAAGGGGTTCGTTAACATGGGCGCACCAAAGGCTCGGATAAGCTGCCGTTTGGGGCTTTTGTAAGGTCTGTGGAGGGTTTGTGGTTTCCAGGGGGGCAGGCTCAGCCTTTTCTTCCTCATTTCTCCCCAGACTGCTGTGGTGAGAGCAGCTGAATACTGAGCACAGTGCTCTGGATCTGGAGCCTTGGGTTCAGCTCCCTGCTGCCTCCAGCTTCGGTCAGTATGGGGCCAGGAACGGGGCTGTTTGCAAAGCCCAGAGTGACACCAGGATCTCAGAGGGTGCCCAGTTTAGCAACAGACAGCAGGACGAGAAGGGAAAGAGCTGATTCTTTCCCATCCCAGACACAGTCTGGTCGGTGGTGGCGCTGGCAGGGTGCCCATGCCCCTCTGGCAGCCCCCGGTCGTGGGAGCCCGTGAGCACCGCGCCGAGCCGCGGGCTGCTGCCGCTCTGATTAATGCTGCAGCAGGGCTTGTTATGCTGGAGAGGAGCCTTTACTCCAGAGACATTAAATATTAATGGCAGCAATAGAGACACAGATAAACAAGAGCAAGTTATAAACTGTTCATTTTGAGGGCACCGGTGTTAACTCTGGCAAACTCATGTTACAGACAGCTCAGGAACACGGGCCAAAGACCAGTGCTGCTGTTAAATCCCTGGATTTCCACCTTTCCTTAGAGTTCCCGAGTGTTTACCCAGCTGTGCCCTGCAGCAAAACCTTGCCACCCACCATCAGGTTCCGGGTGCAGAGGGACAAGGTCTTCAGCCTGACACCAATGCTCTTGCTTGGTCTGAGCCTCCCCAGCAGCTGACATCTGTGCCGTGTTTTCTCCTTCTGCTTCAGTGCCTCTGGTCTGCCCGGGAGTTTATTCTGCAAGTTGCTGGGCTTGGCAGGTAGCTGAAGGCTTGCCTTCAAAAATCAGCCTCTGGCCTCGTGTCTCATCAGGTAGCAGGTTTCACATGTGCAAAACTTACCGCTTAGTGGTGGAAGCTTCTAAGGCCGGTGCATTAACATCAGCCATGTGGGTGGGACGTACCTCCAGGAGCTGGGCGTGGAAGAAAAATGCTGAATATTTCCAGTGCAAACTCTACCAGCAGCAAGCGTGTGTTTACCGTTCCGATTAACCGGCTGTGAGATGAGAAATGAATGTAAACCCGTATTTAGTAATGCAAAGTGCTGCTGACTGAACTCAAACCGCAGTCATTTATAACATCACGGCAACATTTCCACTGTGATTAGCGATGGATCCTTCCTCCCAAGGAGTGGGATGGGAAAGGCTGCCTCTTGGTGGTGTCTCACACCAGGAACAGCTGCGTTTCGGTGTCTTGTCTGGTTTTGGTTGCATGTTTTGGCTGCAACCCATTGCTTAGGGTTGGATAGGGAGGTGAGAGCGGTGTGAGCCTTTGGGCCAGGCTGCGAAGTGCTCGAGGTGCCTCCTTGAACGAGCAGCCTAAAAACCACTTCTTGCTGAAGAACTTGGGCTGGAAGGAGCCAGCAGGGGCTGGAGGTTCCTGCTCCTCCCACAGGGTGAGATGATGAAGCTCTAATTGCGGGCAGCCACCAGGCCACAGCCGCGAACATCTCGCTAGGTGACCGGGGGAAGGCCAGTGAAGCAGAACCGTGGAACTGGCCGGCTGCTGGCACGCAGAGCAAAAGCCATCATAATTAATATAAGAGAAAACAAACCCCAACCAAGGGCTGCAGAGGGAAAAGAGCAATAAAACGAGCTCTGCCCTGCCATCCGCGGGCTGACCAGGGGGTTTTAAAATCCCCTCTCAATAATGCATTCAGCAGCAAGGCAAACCAGGCTGGGAACCCAAAGGTTTAATATTAGGAAAAAAAAATAAATCAGGCAAATAAGACTTTGTTTAAAAATTTGCTCCATCTGTGAGAAAATTATATTCAGTTTCTTTTTTTAATGCCCATGGGACAAATGCCTAATTTAATCTCTGAATTTTCGCCTGGCCGTACTCGGTGCGTTCCGGTGGTATTTGTGCAGACCTTTTCAAGCATTCATAGATGGTGGAGAGAAGGTGGTTTTTTGGTTCAGGATCTAACCAGTCCTTACATATACAGTTCTTATTTCTCTCAACTGGATGTCAGCACGTGCCAAAGCCTTGGCAAAGTTTCTACACCATTCTTGAGAATAATTTAATGGTACTTGTTACCTGCCGGGGCAGCCCGTACAGCGTGTAACTATAAGCACACTGCTAATCAAACCATGCTTATAAGCAACCTGCAGAACTCTGTTGTAATAGATTATCTGTCTTCAAAGCATATATCTATCTTTTATTGACTTTCGTGTTTACAGAGAACATGAAGGATACATTCCAGCCCTTTTTACACATGCTTAATAATCCATATTGATGAATCTTGCCCTAGGTGTCCAACATTTTTATAAAAGCTTCAGTAATTAGCTCAGTAAAGCGACACTTCATCTTCTGTTTGATGGAGCTGGTAGCTGCTATGAAACAGAGCCAGTGTGTGTGCTCGGTCCTTGCTGAGGACGGCTTTGGGCGTTGGAGTGAGCTGTCAGAGCTCGGTGCTCTCTGTCCTTTGATGTTCTCAGACCGGGACTCGGCTCCTTGCCGCGAGGTCTGTCCATATGCTGTCAGATGTTGGGTTTCCTGCATGTGCCATGCGATGGAGACCCAAGTCTGGATCTCTGCCATCCATCCGTGTGTCCTGCCCGAGCTGTCCTTCCCTTGCTCTCGACCCCGGCAGCTTCCCCCACGTCCCTGCGTGCGCCACTGTGGCTCTTGGAGCCCTGCTTCACCGCCAACGGAGAGAAGGGTGTTTTAGGGGATTGGATGGTGTACTTAGAAATTGGCCCTCGTCACTTATATTTATGTTATTAATTCACTCCCCTGCGATAATTGGCTATTGTACAAGGCCCCCGTCATCCTCGCTGGTTAGAGCACTTTAACGCAGTTTGTCTCGGCGTGATTTATGGCCCTGGTGCTCTAAGGGTAATTGAGGCTGCTGCTGCAGCAGCTTCTTGAGGAAACTCTGAAGGATATTTTGTAGGGTCAGGGGGAATGAAGGGTACACATAGGCTGCAGTTAGACATCTGACTCGTTTTCCCTTGCTACCTGCGAAGCCGGCAGAAACATCTGGAGGTCGCTTGTGCAGAAACACCTGCCTCAGCCCCAGAGAGACACATAACCACCTCCTCCTGCACAATATAAAGCTTACTGTCTCTTCTCGAACGAGACAGCTTAAAAGGGTGAGAAAAATATGGAGCGAAGTGTTTGGCTAATGCTTGCTTTCAATGCACCAAGACCTGTTATCATTATTCCTTCCAGGATGGCTTCTGGTGGCATGGCTGGGAGATGGATGGAGCTATTGCAAACACTGTGATGGGAGCCGAGCAGCGTGCAGGCAGGGGGAGAGGGCTGTGAATCTCCTGGAAGTGTGTTTCAGCCAAGATCCTACATAGGCAACAGATGCTGTGCTGGTTTAACTGTTGATTTTTATAAATCCATTTCACCCTTGCTTGGATCCATTGGTAAATCACTGTTCTTTACGGCCGCAGCGGTCGCACACGGCCAGCCCCACTTACTGCTAGGGGCTGCACACATCCAGGCAGGGAGGGAGGGAGACAGAAGACCTTAACGCCGAGCTGTGAGCCTCAAAATAAGCCAGCCCCTTAAAATCAGGCATTGTAGATTATTCCCTCTAGCTCGTGGCTTGTGTGTTTGGCTCCAGCCACCACAGGCGAGGTGCGCACACAGCCCATGGAGCTGGAGAAGTCACTGACATTTCCAGGCTCTCCGGTGTCACCTCTCTGTGTACCCAGCATTAGCTGGCTGAAGTTATTTGTGCCTGACTTTACCTGGGAGCTTATTCTGCCCGACCTTTCCTTTTGGAGCTCAGCTGGTGCTGCCCACCCGAGCAGGGGGACCTGCGACCCGAGGAGCTGCCGGGGCTCTGCTGCAGCTCAGGGTTCCTGTTCCAGGGGGGCTCAGAGGGCTCAAGCGAAGAAAAAGGAGCCCAGAATGCAAATTCATAAGCTGAGGAAATTGATGAAAAAATTAGAGCCAAGAGAGCAGAAACTCTGGGCATTTTGTGATCAATCCGCATGTAATGGAGGCAGAAGAACGAGGAGAAAGCTGAGCTGGAAAACCTCCCTTCTCCTCCTCCTCCCCTGTCAGGGATCAAACCCAGGACTACTCCATCAGCCCATAAAGCAGGCTTTTTAAAAATCATTGTGTGAATGTCGTACACCCGCAGTAAACACAAGACAGTTAACGATAGCCATGCCTGGAGCCTGAGTTATCGTAATACCATTTGTCTCGGTTATTGCAAAATATAACCTGGTGCAGAGCTTCGCTGAAGGGATCGTAAAGTTGGCGTGAAAGGACTGGAAACAAAACAGAAAAGAGTTTTATAAAAAAAATAACTAAATCAGCCTCGGCTGGGGAGGAGGGCACGCCGGAGGGACGCTGCAGTTGTCAGGTTTGCAGCAATCCTGCCAATTTGCTCCTTCTCCATGCTGCCGAAACAACCTGCCTCGGCCCCAGGAGGGCACGGTGCCCTCTGCCTTCCCAGGCTGAGCTGGATCCCTGCAGGCTTTGAGCCATTTTGTGAGCAGAATTGCTCAGTGCTTAAATTTTTGAGCCATTTGTGAGCAGAAGTGCCCAGGCAGGTGATGCACAAGCAGCATCGTGCTTGCAAAGCACAGGGGAAAGGGCAGGCTCTGCCCTTGCAGTGGCTGGGACGAGTCCTCCTGCTCATCCTGCTCCACGTGGATGCATCCCAAAAGCAAGTCACCGTCACCCGGAGCCACCACTGAGTGCTCGCATGGTGCTGAGAGCAGGCTGGGGATGAGCAAGGAGTGGTTGGAGCAGCACAAAGCCTTGTGCCCTACCTCTAGTACCGACTGACGGACCTGGCCCATGTCCTCCATGCGCCCTGCAAGCTGCCTGTGAGCCTCTGTAATTTTTTTTTATTATGTTATTTATTAAATTCATCTTTACCCAACTCCAAAGCAAATGTTGAACTCTTGACTCCCACGCTTTAGGGCGGACCTGTCGGTGACAAGGCTGTTTTAAAGAGGAAATAATTTCCTACTTGGAGCGTTCTCTCTGAAGGTGGTGAGCAGAAAGTTCCTGCCCAGGAATAGCCCCCAAATGAAATCTGTCTCGTGGAGAACCAGGAGGTCTCCTCTCATCCCCCCAGATTTATTTATAGTTAATAAGACTGCTTGTTCCCTGGATCTACTCCAGGCTGAAACCAGGCTATAGATTTTGCAGTGCTTTGGAACGGGAAGCCCCAAATTAAATGAAACACATTTATTTCGAGTATCTGTCTAGGCAGATTATCTGGTAGCAAAGACGAAAGAGGAGATGTCAGGTATTTTTTTTGTCTTTAAAAAAAAAAAAAGTAATAAGAGATTTTAGGTGATGCTGTTCATGTGATAGCCGCAGACAGCTTTTTGTGTGATATATTGTGTAGATATTACTTTTTATTCAGCCTGACGTGTATAAGCCGTGTATTCACCCTTGGTTTTGTGAATCTTAGTTTTGTTTTCCCTGCACTAGGTCTTCTGTCTGACACAGCAGAGGGTAAGGCACCGACTGGTGGTGCTGGCCTCTTGCAGAAAGCCTTTCCTTCCCCATCCTTCCAACCTCGAGTTGGGCTTTCCTCCTGCACCTTGTCCTCTGCGAAGTGGCTCAGCTCTCAGGGCTCCTAGGGAAAACCCCGACGTCCTTCGGGAAGGGGCAGCACCGTGCCTGGCTGGGAGGACTGCAGGGGTGGGGATCTGGCCCGGTGCTGTCTGTAACCTGTAAGGAAAAGCGTTTTCCTTTTGCAACTGTCAGGCTAATTGTGTTTATCAATTGTAGACTCGCTCCAGAAATCAGTAAACAAAGGGGCTTTGTTTGCCTGTACTCGATGAGCTGCATTCCTACAAAGCCTCCCCTTGTCCCTGCAGCAAATAGAGGTAATAACAAATCCATATTTCTGCTCGCCGTGTTTTCTATTATCGGGATGTCTTCAGTGAGATAAAACAGGGAGCAAGAAACCTAACTGCTCTCTTTTTCCTTCTACCTGGGCGTGTGCGTGTGTTCTCGTGTTTTTAATTAACCTTATCAACTCGGCACTGCGAGCACCGCTTCGCCAGGTCCGATGGCAGCTTGTGCAGGAGGCTGAGCCCCACCGGCTGTGCCTGGTGCAGATCTGGGGAGAGAAATTTTCCATCACCACCAGTCTCAGAGCAGACACTCAGTAGCTGTAACCTTAGAGGTATCAGAAACCACTTTGCTGTCCCTGCTGCCCTTCATCTCCCCCTCCCTGGGCTGTGACAGTGATTTCTTTTGTTTCTGCCATCCACATAGGTCTGTCTCGCAGATGCTCTCACCTGTCCCCCTGGGGAGTTAAAGCTGCACTGAGGCTTTGCAGGGCATGTGATTCTTCTTTTTTTCTTTCTTTCTTTCTTTCTTTTTTTTGTGTGTGCTTTAAGCAAGCAATATATATTCAAGACTAAAATTAAAGATACGCAGGAAATGAAATTGCTAGCGTTGCTTCTGCTTGGCAGGGAAACGGTTTCCGTCCTGGCTAATGGAGGAAGGGTGCTGGTTGCTGGTCTCGGCTCCAGAAGCTCCGAGATGGGAGCAGAACTGCAGCAGGAGCCTCAGGCACAGGAGAGGAGGAGGAAGGACGGCTGACAGAGGCCAGGGATGCTTTTGAAGGTGCTTGTACATTGGCTGCATCCAGGCTCCGCTCCATCCCCTGGGTTTCCCTGTCGTCTGGCTCAGCTGGACGCGTGCCCAGCCCTGGATGGGGATCGTCACCAGGAGAAGTACTGGGAAAAGAGGCAGAGCACCGTGGCTCTGGGAAATCTGTGCCAGAGCCGTGCACATCTCTGGCGTCGTCTCCCCGGGCACACAGAAGGAAGAACATCAGGTTAAATAAGCTTTTTTGGAAAGGAAAAACCAAAGAGCGAACGAGCTCAGAAACTTAAAGCCAGGGGTTCAACTTTCTCTTGCTGTTGGTTAATTTAATGTGAAATGCGAAGAGCAGGGATGGGAGAAGTTGTGGAGAGGTTTCAGGATTGTCTCTAAACAAAGCCCGGTGCAGTAGCCCGAGGGCTACATGGGGCTGAGCTCGGTGAGGTCTCTGTAAGAGCCGAAACCTGGCAGCTTTCTGGCCAGCTGCTGAAAGCACCTCGGGCTGCGGACGCTGGATGAGGAAGGAAAAGCAAGGAAGGACCCAAAATACCTGCTGGTTGCAGCCGGGGGGCTGTTTTGGAGCCTGCCTCTGCTCGTTTCCCAAAATGCCATCCCTGGCTGCCCACAGACATCCCGACCTCCTGGGGTTCGGTACAGCCTGGGCAGTCCTGGGGGCGTCGCTTGGTTGGTGCAAACCAGCAGACAGTGCTGGGAAGTGTACAGGAGCTTCTCGATGTTTTTTCTTGAAAACTATGTTAATGCAACAGTTCTAAAGAAGATAAAGAAATGGGGCTGGAGGTGAGGAGAGGCACGCATATGATTTCCAATTGCTGCTCTCGTAGCTTTCTCAATTTGAATGTTTCCCCTCTGATGTCTGCAATGTGAGGCTGAATCCAGGCTTTCTCCGCTCCCTCTCTGTTGACCTCGTCAGAAACACTAAATGCAAGCAGAGAAAAAAAAAAATAAAAGGAACAATAAATTGTTTCATGTAACTCCAGACAGGAAAGCCCTGCACTTTCCCTCCCGGGCAGCCCTTCCATCTGTTACCTCACTGTGCTGGCTCCGGGTTACCTCAGTAAGAAAACTTAATTGAAGCAGTGTCGTGTCAGGAGAGAATGATGCTTCCATTTTCCCAGGCTCACTTCTGTAACCTGTTTTGCTCTTAGCAGAATTACGCCGGGCTTCTCATCTTGTCAGACTTCTCCCATCTTCTTTCCAATAATGAGCTCCTTTATAATACGTTTTATTCTCGCACGGGCAAAAGTGTTTGGTGCTGTTGCTTCCTTTGTTTTAATAGCTGCGTTGCAGTAGGCGAGGAACCGTGTGTGTTTAATACGTAGGTGCATAATGAGCGCTGCTGCTGACAGGTTGGACTCGACTGAGTGTGCGAGAACAGAAGGATTATCCTCCTGCTCGTTCAGACAGGGAGATGACATAAGGAAACTAATAGGAGGTTTTTAAAGGTAGTTAGAGGCTTCACTGGCTCTGAGCATCCCCTTCCTGTCGTTACGATGTGAGGTAGGGAGCTGATGTGCTTTCAAAAGTTATGGCTGAGCCCATCCTGTGCACGTTCTGCTCGCTTTATGGCTGGGGCTGGACCTCAGTCATTTTTTTTAAGCACCTTTGTAGTGCAGGAAGCACAGTGAGCTAATTTGGCTGCCCTAGGGGCGCTGATGTGCTCACTGCCTTTTCAGGTGCTGCATCGCTTTGGATAGCTAGAGAAGAGCGATACAGACATGGAGCACAGAGCTTGGTGTCTGTTTCCTGCCTCTTGCCTTTAAAAACCACCGTCCCAGACAGCGTTTTGTGCAGGTGGGTTTCCCTCCCTGCATCCCTCCCACAGATTGGAGGCGGTGGTGATGTGAGGATGAAACCCACCGAGCTCCTCTGTGCTTGCAGGTTCATGATGAAGAGCAGAAAATGGGAAGGTCTGGGGCTCTGGCTTTGGCCAGGGCTCTCTCCATGCCTTGCCCATCACGTCCTGAGAGCCCTGTGGCACCCTCTGCAGCTAGAGCACAGCGAGGGCTTGGAGCCCTTCGCCCCACACAGCCCGATCCAGCGCCTCCCTGGGGCACCCTTCTGTGCCGAGAGGCTTCTTGAACTGCTTTCCCATGAAAAGTCCTTGCACGTCCCTCTCCTCCCTTTTCAGAGTCAATATTAGGAAGTGGCAGTGAACGGGGGAGCTGTGTTTATCCCGCCGATGCCAGGCAGACAATGAACCTCGTCTCGCCCAGATGGCACAGGCTCTCCTCCAAACAGGCAAACGGGGCCGGCGCCTTTGAAACGGGCCCAAACGCGCGCAGTTACGGTGATGGGATGGCAATTACAGCGCCTCCAGTGACCATCTGGACACACAGACTGATTTTCTACTTGGATAGTAAAGCTTCTCTTATGTCTCCAATATTAGCCGTGTATGGGGATGCTAATTGATTTAATTGAAGCTCTGAATGTTGAGCCGCGGGTCATGCCAACCTTTTTAGGCTAGGTACGTGGTGGTTTTTAATATCTGGGGTGAGAAAGGCGGGGTGGGCATGCTTAATCTCCAGCTGGGTGCAGGAGGAAGGGATGTTCGAGGACCTCAAGGCTGAGACATGCTCCAGAGGAGAGGGGAGGGGAGGCTGCTGCCTCCAAACTCCTGCAAGCAAAGGGACAGGATTTTACTGCTCCTGGTAGCACTGGAGTCCCATTAGCCTGATGGTTGGTTGGTTTTAAACTAAAGTCATCATTTCATGTTTTATTCATATTTACACACACACATATGTATTAGATTTTGGTTATATAACAAATGAAGTTACGGCCAGGTGATTTACATCTGCTGTACTGTAGCAGCGTCTCGTAGCTCTTAACAGGAGCCACGTACCAGCTCCTGCACAAATACTGACAAACAAAACAAAACAGGCATTTAAGAGATGTAACGAGAGCTCTCTGTGAGAAAAACCTATTTACTGGGCTTGTTTCCATGAGAAATTTCAATGTCTTTCGTGGTCTGAAACAAAATAGTTTGGGCCTAAAAGACATTGTCAGGGGTTTTTATGCCAACAAAAGATTACTGGGGTCTGTCTCAGTGTTTTTATTCCTTATATGACCTTCTTCTAGGAAAAAATAAATGAATAAAACAAAGAGGAAACAGCCTTGTGGTAAAGTTACCCACCTAAAGAAAGAGCAAAAAAGAGATCTCATGCATAAGTGACATAGATGGGACTGGTTGTATTGGAAACTATTCCCGGAGGAGCGCGGGTTATTGCTTAGCACCAGTGATGTTAACGCGCTGCTCGTTAACGTGCTTCATGGGGTTAAGGATGTGCAGGGGTGTAAGATGTGATGAGTGTTCCCCAGAGTAAGTGGGGTCTTTGGCACTTCACCTCCTCCCCTGTCACTTTCTGCCACTCGTCTTGAGGGAAACGTTTGGGAGATTTTATTTTCCCTGTGTTTTCTCCTGTTTAAAGTAGGAGAGCTGTAGTGGCATATGGCCTCTATTTCCTGTCCATTTTGCTCTATCCAGACTCCTCATTAACTGCTCAATCGGGAACGCAAGAAAGCAGGCCAGGCATTTTTTGTGAGAGGCATGTTGAGTTTGGAAGGAGCAAAGCAGCTCAGAGGAGCTACAAACAGCAAAACTTGGCCCAAAATCTTAAAAGTGCCGCATAGGAACTGAAGGATGGGGCACGTCTTGCTGATGAGGTTTGGTGTGAGCAGGTCCACGAGGGCTGCAGGTAGGCACTGCAGCATCAGTTGTCCTTGGGAAGAGATGGGGGTATGGCAGCAGCTGATCAGAAGCAGGACGACTGCTTAAATGGAAAATAATGACCATCCACAGTGCTTCACAGGAGCCATTCACAGTGCTTCAACCCTCTGCACAACTTACTCCATTAAGCCCTATCTGAAGGGTTACAGCAGCACATAGATGCCTTGTTGACCTCTCCATGTGGAGGTTAATCCAGCATGAAGCTACCAGGCTCGGTGGGACGCCCCGCTGCTTCCACACCTAACAACCCTGCAGGCTGCTGAAAAGACCAGTAGATACCTAATCGATGTATCTCAGAGCTCAACACCTAATCGATGTATCTCAGAGCTCAACGGGCTTGTAGGGTCAGAGAGCAGTCAGATGTTCCCCAGCATGCAAAATGTCCTCTGTTACCATGGGAGGATGCTGCAAGGCTCCCTGGGGAGGTGATTTGGAGAGGGCTGGCAACCTGCTGGGTTGGCAACCTGCCCCATGCTGGGGCTTGCTCGTGTTTCTCCAGGGGGGAGGCTCCTGCCAACTGCCTCGCACAGGAGGCTTCAGAAATCATCTTCCCTGGTGCTGGTGCACATATTAATTGGACTTGACAGATGCTAATGAAGACGAGGCTGTAGCTGAGAAAGGGTAGAAGGAATGTCATAACTCTTAGGAGCAAAACAAAGAAGTCCAAATGTCCTGAAGTTACACAAGACAACTCAAGACATTAAGCTTTGCTATTTTTGGTGCCAGGGTTGATGGCTGCAGGGGAAAATTCCCAACTCGAAGGTGGGTGGCCTATAAAGGTTGTTCTCTTTTTATGTTGGCATCGCGGCTTGGTCTTGCTGTTAACCCACTGATGATAACCATTTTTTTTTATTGGGGAATCCTCTACTGTTGTGCACGTTGCAGCTGGGGGACCCAAGCGGTGTATGGGGGCACTGAGTCGCCAGTGTATGGGGATGGGGAAGGGGAGATGGCTTTGTGGGTGCTGTGTCTTCACATACAGCGCTTGTAAGCAGGATGTGTCAAGGTCTTCTGGATTTGTGCCCATGCACCTCCTGGTCAGTGCATAATTAGCCAGTGGCTGCTGACACAGGCGCTGTGCCCCAGGGCAGGGCTGCTCCAGGGATGCAGATTTTGGGATGGGGAAGATGCACGTTCAATTCCCTCTCCCAGATGCCAGGCAGGTCCTTTACACCCTTGGGGCTTTATAATTGCACGAGCCCAATTTTAATAAAACCCCCTGCAGAAATTAGGTCTTTGGTTGGGATTTCACCCCCTGGGGGCAGGATCGGTGTGGAAATGCTGCCGCTGAATTGGGCTGCAGCCGTTTTCTGCCTCTGCTCCCCACAAAATGGGGCTGGCAACACTTCTCCCTCCCTGCTGAGAAGTGGTGCAGGGGTTCTTGCCTCGAGTGCTGTGGGCAGGTGGGTAGGTGCACACTCAGTTGACCTGTGACTGCGTAATGAAATGAACAGTCTTGTTTATCGGCATCAAATCAGCTGAAAGTGGCATCTGGCAATTGCATTTGTAGCATGCTCAGAAGAGGATGCTGCGTGCCAGAGGCAGCGTTTCCCCGCGCTAAGAGCCTGCACAAGGACCCAGCGCCGCGGAGGTGACTGGCACCCTCAGGTTAGTGCAGAATAACCTCTTAGCAAAGTCATCCCGCACGGCTCCAGGGAGGACAGAAATCCTCCCATCACGGCTCCTTCAGATGTGTATTTCCTGATTGTGGGCTCTCATATTTTTTCTTGTAATTACCAGCAAACTGCCTGAAAAAGAGCCGAAATGCTTCTCCCTGCCTGGCAGGAGCACACCACCCACTGATGAGTCAGGGGAGGAAGAGCTCCCACTGCACGGTGGAGGATACTGGGGGAAAGGGATGGGAGAAAAGAGGGAAGAATAGCTGCCAGAGAGTTGTGGAATAAATGACATTTGTTTAAAGACACATTAGAAGATTAATGACGGGAGTTAAAGTATGAAAGCAACAGGGCCTAAGTGAGGTATTAATGGAACCCATTTTCTTTGCCATCTCCTGCAGGAACTCTTTGGAAGTACAGAGGGGAAAAATCACTTTACTGTAATAACTGTTATTTATATAAGAGAACAACACTGGATGGATCAAAATGTGAGGTTTCAAGGTAATAACTGGACCCTCACATCATTGTTATCCATTTAAAAGGCAATTTCTGGGATAGTGAATAGATGGAGGGAACAGCTCCAATCCTGTGACTGATTGTAAACGAGGTTTATTTTATTATTATTGTTATTAGCCAGTTCCCAATCTGGTAAGATTATGTTAAGAAAAAGGAAAAAGCCTGGGAGAGCTGAAGGGGCTGATAATCATCCTTGCAGAATTTGCTGGGACCACTTGATGGGCTCGGCGGTGACTTAGGGCCGCGTCTTGGCTCCCCCCAGAGTCAGTGCCAGACGTCCCATCGCTGCACCCTTGATTCACATCCCATAAGGAGCAGCAAGCACGCAGATGGCACGATCTTGTACTCCCCGCGAGCGGCCCCTTCTCTCTGCCTGTAATTCACTTGGGCAGGAGGCGACTGCGGCGAGGCCGCGGGCACGGTGTGAGTTACTGGTGCCAGCCGGGAGGAGGACGGTGCCCGTCCCCAGCCACCATCCATCCATCACCTGCCGATAGCTGCGTGCCCGTCACGTATCTGAGCCACGTGCACTCCCAGCACAGCATCTCCTTTGACAGGAGCAGGCATGCAGGCTGAATTCAGCCCCTGTGTTGTCACGTCCGTCGGTGGCACGAGAGGGCATGAGCCCAGCCCTTTGCAGGCATCGGGATGGATTCATGAACAATTCATGAGAACAGGCCAGGGGAAGCAGGGAAGGCTGATAATAATGTTCTCCACGTGGTCAAAATATACCAGTAATTAGACCAGCTCGGGTTTTTAATGGCCATAGGGTTTGGGAGGGGCTGTGAGAGGTGAGCAGGAGCAAACCCCAGCCCCCAAGCTGGCTTTTCGCTCTAGGTCGCTCCCTGAAGCACTCGAGGTGTGAAAACCTCCCAGGCTTGGGGAGGAAACACTAAAAAGTTACAAAACAGGGAAAGGAAGGGTCATTCCTGTTTCTTGTCAAGTCTCACGGAGGGAAGTGTCCTGGATTTCACTAAGACTAAGGCTTTTCCCTTTAACTCGGTGTGCTCCTTGTCAGCTGGAGCACGGAGCTGGACTGTGATGTGGGTGGAAAGAAGGATGGCAAGGAGGGGTTGATGGGGATGGGAGGCCTGAGTGTTGGGTGTGAGGCGGTGTTTTGCTGTCCTGGAGGAGGCCCTGGGCACCTCTCACGTGGGCAGAGGACAGCAATGCAGCGCTGTTTCTCCAGGCGAGTCCTGCTGGCTGGGATAATGAGAACAAATCGGATCAGCGAGGGCAGTGCACGCAGCTCTCTGTCTCAGAGATGTTCTCAGCATTGCATTAAGGTGTCTTTTACAGATTTTGTGATCCAGGGGGATTGTGGTGCCACCTGCGGCTAGCAGCTCTAGCTGTCCAAGTGACAGCAGCAAGAACAGCCCCCAGCAGAGAAATCCAGGCTGCGCACGGTGGGAGCCCCCCACCCCAGTTTGTGCCCAGCCGTGACAGTATCGAGATGTCTGGCTAGATTCAGCTCCTCATTAAGGTGGTTGGACGTAGGAGGATTTAATGGTCTGAACCATGACTTTATTTAATTAATCAACATAAGTGTTGCGTATTTCTAACATAAACCACAGCCTATGGATAACTCTGTTATTTAATTAAGCTTATCACTGTGAACCCGATCCCGTTCCGTGCTGCATTAATGTAACTAATCCAGCATCCTCTCGAAGAAGCATCATAATAAACTGCAGGGGATGTAATTCACTCTGCTCAGCCTCTGCTTTACAAGACAAGTGTGGCTGGTGCTGGTGCATCTCATTTGTGACCCAGCGTTGGTGCCAACTCCTCTCTGCTCCTGTGTGAACACGGTGCTGCTTTCACCACCCCTCGTACCTGAGCTGCTGGAGTCTGTGGGATCTTTCCCTATGGTTTCTTCCATCACGTTCACTAAGAACTTTTGTGCCTGGTTTGATTTAGTTCATGCCGCTGAGCTTTTTATTTATCCTTGCTTTTTATTTTCTTTCTTTCCACCCTTTCCAGTTTTACATATTTCAAACTTTTCTCTTCCACGTTGCACAGATGCAGGGGAATCCGTAATGAGCTCCCAAGCTGAAAGCAAAATCCATTTGCCTAAAAGTGGTTCTTTTCCTACAGAAACGTGGTACTAGAAACCTAGAGACACTCGGGGAAAAGTTTGAGTAATGTTTGAGGATATTGCGGTTACTTTCTGTTGTGCCAACGATTCTCCAGGCAGTGTTTGTCACCCCACACAGGCACGCTCTCCAGAGGACAAAGACAAATTGCCTCAAGCAGGGATGTTATTGCGCATCACTTCAGGCACGAGAAACCCTTAGGTCTCTGTAGGTTCCTCGTCTTAAAAAGTAATCTAGCAACAAAGCGGAGCTGCTTTTTTTCCAAATGAGAGCACCCACATGAGAATGTAATGTACTGTAACTGATGCGCGTTACCTGCAGGTCTCAATTCATTTCAGCTTCCCTGCATACCCACGTGTTTCTTGGCCTCTTCTGAAGGGGCACGGCAGTGTTTCTTTGCTTCGTGGAGGTACCCCCGAGGAGAAATATTCAAGGAAGTTGTGTTAGAGATGGTACAGTTTGCAGGAGGTGTCAGAAGGCTCCGTGCTGAAGGCGAAAGATGGGCTTCTGGAAACCTTGGTGGTGGGACTGTGCCTTTTCTGCTCTGAGTCTGAGCCTTGGTGTTGAGCAATGACGTGCTGCAGTCCTGCATTCAGCTGCAGTGTGGATTCAGCATTAGGGAAGTGGGCACAGGCACTGCCTGGGGGTTGGACAGGAGCCACTGTACACAAGCAAAGAAAGAAAAAGCCGTTTTCCATCAACACATCATCATTTTCGTATCAATCAGGTATACAAGCTGAGTGTAGATGAACTAGCATTTTGCTACTAGAAGGGATGTAAAGGGAGGGAAAACCATGTCAGAATCCAGGGCAACGAGAATTCCTGTCTTGTTCTCCCATCCAGAAGCTGAAAGTCAGGGGAAAAAATGCCGTGAGCAGAGCACGCCAGGGAGGAAAGGCAGGAAGACATTAAAGTAACCTATTAAATCGCTGAGGGCTGAGTGGCAAAAAATAAATAAATAGAGGCTGTGTAGATTGATGGAAATTGGATCTGAAGGGCTTCCACATCTGGTGTGGCAGCTCTTTAGCATCTCATTTCAGTGTGACTCAGCAGGAAAAGTTGTTTTTTTTTCTGACAGTAAAACAAAGAGACGAAAACGATCCTGAAGGGCTCGGGTGTCATTGTTTGGTAATTGGATCAAGCTCTTCCATGTCGCTTGATACATCTGGGCCATCTGCAGCCGGGGCGAGGTTTCCAAGGTCACCTTTTCCCACCCTTGCCCATCTTTTGCTCAGCTTCTCTGCAGCCACCTCCTCCTCCCAGGCCACGCTCTTCTCTTGCGGCTCTGTGCACCGACAGCTGGGCAGCGTGGGGACAAGGAGGTGCTGGCAGGTAGGACGTGGTGCTCCCCACAGGACCAGGGCATGGAGCAGTGACCCAAAAGGCCAACTTGTGCTTGCTAGGGCCAAACTGCAACCTGGTTTAGGGGCCATGAATTGTCCTCTGTGCATCCCGACCCTCTCAGCTGCTGGTAAAAGCTCCATGTGTAGTTTGAGCCTTCCATACCCAGCCAAGTAGCACTGACCCAGGTCTTTATTTATCTTCGTACATGTATCTCTCAATGTGCTGCCTCTCCTGGAGCTTCCAGTCTCCCCGAAGCTCAGCTAACGGCTCTCACTTGGCTTTTGCGATTCACCTGGGTGCCTGGGGGCTGAAGCAGAAACATCAAGTTTCAGTGGCACCAAATAAAAAGGCTGAGGTGCTAGAAAAGGGATTCTGAAGTCTTTTGGCATTTTACCTCTGATTGTTTGCCATGTGGTCTTACAAAACCTTGGGGAGACGCTTTATCTCATCGCGCCTCTGTTCTTCATCCATCACAAGCGACTGAAAACCATTCCACCTATCATTTGTCTGTCTCCTGTCTCTTAAGGCACTGTCATATTTGGGATCTGCATCCAGCATGGCAGGTCCTTGTCCTTGGGTATAGCTGGTAGAGATTTGTAATAATAGCAGGGGCTAATGATTTGTAACAGGAGCAGAAATGGTGCAAAATATCTGTAAGCTCGCCTTACTGGTAAAAGCAGAACCCCAGATCTCTTAGTGCAATTTTTTTTACCTCTTCTCACCTTGACTTTGGGGACACATCCAAGGCTATTTGCTGTCTCTGTGTATACAATTAATCAGCTGGCTGGGGGGAGCCTGGAAGTGGGGCCTGGTACTTCTCTATTCCATCACTTGGTCTGAGCTGTGCCTCCTCTGCAGTGCGCTCGTGTTTGCCAACCTGGGAAAAATCAGCAAGCGGTGCCAAAACCCCAGCTAGCATCCTTGAAAGGAGGGAGGTGAAGAAAGAAGAGCAAATCCGCTCTTAAATGCAAAGCCACCAGGAAGGGCTAAGGGAAAAACGGTCACAAATGGCCTTTTCCAAACCCCACTTACATAAATGAAACTCCACTGGCCCTAAATTCCTCTCATCCTGATGCATGCTGGAGATTCAAGAAATGACTCCACCCGCAAGAGGAGCAAAGTGCCCGTTTGGGCAGCGTTGCTCTCGTTACATCGTTGTCAATCCGTAAATCCCAGAGCGCTGCAGAGAGCTGCGTGCGCTGGAGCAGCCTTGGCTGCCACTGAAATACGGCCACCTCTGGGGACAGAGCCCCGGGCTGTTGTGATGATCTGTCTTGTAGGTACAGAACATGCTTTATTGTTTGTATGTGACCGGGAAAGCGTGCAGCATCGTCTGGGGCTCTGCAGCCACTTCCCAGCCTCCAGAGCCCCACGGCTGCGTTGTGCATTGCCACCTCCCCGATCTCTGATTATAGCCATAAATCCTGGTGGACTTTCCCTATTTGTTTGTTGGCATTTATTTTTTTTTTTTAAGCTTAGAATTTTCTGCATTGTTTCTTCCTTCATTATTCTTTTTTTTTTTTTTTTTTTTTTTTTTTTTTTTTTTTTTTTTTTTGCCTGGCAGTGGCACTTGGGGTTTGCGTGGTTATTTTTCTTGTATTTATGCTCTCTCCTGACTTAATTAAGATCTTGCTTCTTTACTGGGCTTGCCAAATTTTCTGGCCCCACCAGGTCTTCCCACTGCTCTCTTCCTAAAAACCACAGCTGCTGCTGGTCACCTGGGACCAAGAAAATGGGCAGAAAACCTTCCTCGTGAAACTCAACTCAGCTTGACGTTACTGAAGCAAGAGACAGGCAGGAAAACCATGTTCACAACTTCAGTGGATTTAGGCTGCTTTCCTAAGAAAACAAGATTTAGGCACTAATACCGACTGCGTGTGGATACGGGTAAGTGTCCAGCCAGGAGCTGCAGTTCTGTGGCAAAATCGTCCCCTCGAGGGACCTTGTCCCCTCGAGGCCTCCAGCATCCCTTACTTCCAGAGCCCTGACTCTGTATCCCCTGCCTCAGCCTGACCCTGCACCTCAGGGAGGTTCAAGCAGCCGTCTCTCCTTCTCCCTGCTTTTTCTCCTTGTTTTTGGGAAGCCCTTTGAGAGGTTTCTCAGGGGTTTAAATGTGACTTATCTGGCTGCAAGGACATTATTTGAATTTGCAGCTTGGGATTTATTGGTAGCTGTGGTCTGGGGCAGTGGAAACCCCCAGCACTTTGCTGGCTGGCTTTGGAGGAGCTGGGTTTGCTGTCCTGCTTCTGCACAAGAGGAGAGATCCAGGTCTGGACGTGGCATTTCCATGTCAGACCCCTTCCTCGTCCCTTTGTGCACCTCTGCTCCTGTCTCCCAGCTCAGGTGCTTTGCTGTCTGCCTCCTGGCAAGCTTTGTATTTGGAAAAAGCGGGCGATTGCGGTGGGAAGAGCAGGACCTTGTCTCCTGAGTGGGTTTTCCTCCTTGCACATGAGCAAAGGAGCGAGAGGATGAGACGAGACCTGTCTTGCAGATGCTTTTTCCTTGCCAGAGGACTCGGCAGAGCTTTTACCTGCCCACAGCAGCATGGCCAAAGGGTCCCCAGCTCTGCAGAGAGAGCTCGAGGAGGGAAGCAGCATTGCCTGGCTCCCTGGAAACTCCCCCTCCCATAGACCGCCGTTCTGCTTTTATGTACACAAAGCAATTATTAAAGAAGAGAAAAGGGAGGCTGCATTTCAAGCAGCAGAAACTAAAGCCCTGAGCTGTTTTTATCACGTCTCCCCTTCCCCGTCTCTCCTGAATTCGCTCTCTTTGGATAGCAGAAAGGAGAGGGAAGCTCCATTTAAATGCAGATTTCAAATGTTGGCCAAAAGCAATAAATAGCCCTGCGCTGCGCTGATCAGACAAACATTATCCAGTCTCTTTGTCTGTGAAGGAGCGAGTTTATGTTTTTAGATTTTCTTTTTCCTCGATGAGATCTTCTCTCCTCTCCGAGTGATAGCATATTGACAACTTTTTATTTTAATTTTAAGCAGCACTTCAGAGATTATAATGGCAACACAATCCCACCTGTTTCTCCACTGGAGCTATACTTGGCAGCCCCGTAATGAGGAAGTCTGCAAATTCCTGATCGTTTGCTGTATTGACAGCCTGAGGGGTGGATGCTGCATGCAGCAGAGGGAAGCCTGCAAAATGAGGCAGTCCTGCACCCATCTTTAGCCTATTGTCCCCCTAAATGAGCCCGGAGCCTCTTGTTGGTTGAGCTAATTTGGTGTTAATGAGGTCAGGAGCAGGCGCAGGTGGGTCTGGGGTGGTGATGGTAGCAAAAGGGGTTGGGGAGCAGCAGGCAAAAGGGCAGGAGGAAGAAGAAAAGGAAGAAGAAGAGAAGGCTTGGAGCTGTGGGGTAATTCCTCATGGCTCAGGGCATCTCCTGGGGCTGGTGAGTCCCAGCAGGACACCTGAGGACGTGTGAGCTTTGGAGGCTTTCTGCTGTGTCTTGGTTCCTGGATTCAGGACCAGGATGGGCTCCTGGGGGAGGTGTTGGCTCTTCTAAGGGTTGAGATCTGGTGGAGCTGAGGTGACAATTTTTGGCCATTCATTCTGGGAGCACAGCGGGTGTGAGGACTGTGCTTACAGTATGAATCGGAAGAGGTCGGAGGTGGGATCTTACCCTGCCAGAGGAGAGACCAGAGAAATATTGTGAGGGGCTTTACATCTTCCTAGCTCAGAGGGACAGTTATGGATGGTGGAATCCCATGCCTGCTCAGCCAGGCCTTGGCTAAACCTTCATCTCCAAGCCACCAGAGCAGAGATGTGTTTGCACACATTTGTGTTTCTGAGCTTGGCGTTACATCTCGGCAGCATGGAGAGCCTCTGAGGAAACCCAACAACGCTTAATAAAGTTAACGGGGAAGGTCAGCTGCACGCTGCTTGTCATAGCAGTGTACAAACCTCCCTGTAGCATCTGCTCCATGTTATTACTATAAAAACGCTGCTTTATTAGATGTTGCTCGGGCCATGAATTAAGCAGGGATAGGCAGTAAAACTGGAACCGTGCTGGGCTTGTCGGTGCGCGCGTGCCGTGAGCGTGGTGGCTGGCACCCTGGGGAGCCGCATGGCTTAGGGGAACGGGAAAATAAAGGCTTTCTGCTTTTTTTGGTGCTGCTTGAAACCCAGCTGAGGATAGAAATGGGGTGAATTTGGGTGTCTGTGAACTGGCTGGTGCATTTAATAGGGTGAGTTGCTGTATCTCAGCTGTCGAACCACGCATGCTGACAGCACCACTGGTCCCCCATCAGCTTTTTGGCCAAAGGCAGTGGGACTGAGTTATTCAGGGCAATAAATGCCCGTCCTCCTCTTGGAGGAGATTCTTCAGGGCAAGAGGAGAGAAGCAGAGTTGGAGCACCTGGCTCTCGTACTGCTGTGGCTGCTGTCAGCCTAAGAGGAGTGGAAATGCTGCAGCCAAAGGTCAGCTCCCCAGGGCACATAAGGGCAGCCACGTGCGCCCGTGCCACGGGTCAGAGCTTCTGGAGTTTAAGGAGGTCACAACTGGGGCCTGCCTAAAGCCCATCTGGACAAAGTTCTCATGTTCCTGTGCCCCCAAGGGCTGGGGGATCCCGGAGGGGAGCGTGATGGATGGAGGAGAGGCAAGGGATGGATGCTGCTGTTCCCAGAGGCACCGTTGTGCCACCTTGCATGTCTTTGGCTACCAGCGATGCCTTTCTTCTGGTCCTGGCTATTGAATCACCAACTCAGAGTGTTTAATTTGAAATTTGGGCTTGATGGAAACTTCAAATAAGAAGTCCCTTTATGCTTGAATCCTGAGTGACCGTAAGCCAACTGTTTCCAGTGCACATCCAAAGCAATAAGCTCTTCTGGCTTCTAGCCTCTGGGATCTGTGGGCTTTGTCTTAGACGTAAGGAAAACCTGGGCATAGCGACTAAAATAAGAATTATTACTCTAACAAGGAGTTTTATCCATCATGATGGGCATATCCCATGGGAAAAGATGTTGCCAGCCAGCTCCTCCTGAGAAAAGCTCGGCACCTCTGGTCCTTGCTGGCTCCACTTGAATCTCAGCCCCCATGAAATCCTCTGCAGCCCAAATCGAGCATCGCCCGCCCCGGTGCTCTCAGCTCCTTCTGAAATATTTTCCCCATAATTCGTGGCGAAGGCAGTCGAGATTGGAGACATTTATTATGACGGCGAAGAGAGAAGTGATTTTTGAGGCCAACAAAGTTCAAAGACTTTGCTGTAAGTTTTCAGGATTAAAGATTTACTTGATGCAGCTTCCCATTTTTAATAGACAGGAATAGATGAAAGGGAATTTATATAAAGATTTTCGTTCATACTTAATGATGCCACTATTAGATGAGCTTTGGCACTGCATCCCAAGACATGAAGTTTTAAAACCAACCTTTTTTAAACATTAAATGACCTTTTCCATCCACTCGCTATAATACATAAAGATTAGCTTGGTCTCATTACCCAGTCTGTCCTGGGGACTGGTTTAATATGTGGTTAAAACTAACTAGTCTCCTAGAATTCAAGGAAACAAATTGTGTGGGGTTTCAGCAGCTTTTGTGGGGTTTCTTCTGCAGGAAGATGGGACACGGTGCTGCAGTTTGCTTGGTGGCTGGTCCCCATGTGCCACCACCACCTCTATCATGGCATTTGGGCTGTCTGGCTGTGTCCTGCGGTGTGCAGAGAAGAGGGTTGGAGCCCCCAGGTGGGCTGCAAATCTCAGTTTCTGTCAGAACTGAACAGGCAATTTATGTATTTTTTACCAGCCATAGGGAGGGTTTCAAGATTTCCAAAAATAACAATGAGGGGAAAAAAAAAGAGCCATCATCCAGAATAGAGACGTAACATCCCTGTGCAAACATTTGTACTTAGCTGACCCGAGGAGATTATTAGAACCACTTCAGCTTCAAGTCTTTCATTTTTAAAATGTGTTTAACTGTGTAGTGGTGGAAAAGCAAAGTGAACTTTGTTTGGAAAATGACAATTGACTTGGAAACGCTGTCCGGCTTAGTGACTGTTGAAGCCCAAAATTGCAGGATAATGAGTGTAGGGTGCTGACGCACGCTCCCCCCGCCGGTCTCTAATTCTGCTTTGTCAGCACCTGGGAGGCAGGAGGCATTTTGTGATGCTCATCTGACTGAGTGCAGTGCTCTACCCTTTCCTGGAAGCAGAGCCAAAGAGAAAAGTGCACAGACACCAAAAGGCTTTGTGGATGAGAAATGGGGACGGTTCAGGACCTTCTTCTGAGATATGGGGATGGTTCAGGACCTTCTCTGCCTGCTGCTGCTTTTCTGGAGAAGGGGGGACCTGAGCAAGCTGCTTGGTTGGCCCCTTCCTCTCCTGGCTTCTTCATAATTAAGAGCGGTCACCAGCCGCATCGACATCTGACAAAACTTGTGATCCGTGCTCCTGGCCTCGGAGGAAAAGCCCAACCTTTTTCCTTGCCTAATGAGATTGAGATTAACGGCCTGAGCCTGCAGATAAGGCCGGTGCGTGTGTGCCTGCGGAGCAGGGAAGCTGGTGTCGCCTGGAGGACCGGCAACGTTCGCCAAGACATCTGTGCATCTCTTCCGAGAAGTATTGCCGTGTCTCTCCTCATCAGTCCTGAGTTCAGCCACGTTCCTATAAAACTTGGGAAGAGCAGGAAGAAGAGGAGTTCCCGAGTGGGTATTGGTGGGATGTGAAGTAAATCGGGTTAAGGGGGGGCCACCTCTGCCTCACTGGCGGGGTTGGTGCCCAGTTATCTTCCATGATGCTTATTTTCTGATTCACAAATGGTGCAGAAAGGTGAATTTCGTAGCTGTCCCTTAAATTATATGGAATGCAGGACTGCTGGACACTTCTAGAGTCCAGGTACACATCCGTCCCTGGGAAGCAGACAGCTCTCCTTTTATGTATGGCTGTGCTACAATCCCACCCGCATTTTCTAACCAGCTGTGTGCTCCCAAGATGGAAAATGCAAAACTGGGTAAGTAAAAAGGCAGAAAAAGGAGGAAAAAACAGCACAACGATGCATTTCAGAGCTTTAAGAAGGCAGCCAGCTGCTGCAGTGAGCTCCACAGTTCCCTGCCACACAGCCCAGCGGAGCCCCACTGATCTGCACGTGCAGGGCTTGCTCCAGCCCAGGCAGCAATTCTGAACGACGTGGCTCCCTCTGGAGTGACTTTAGAAAAGGAAGACAAGTGTCGGTGCCTTTCTGATATACCCCACAAAGCCCAGGCAACCTGGAGGAGACCCCCCAGGCGCTGGGGGGGCTGCAGAAGCTGCAGCAGCTCAATGAAAAGCTGTGATTAGCGCTCGGCTCCGGCTGCTTTTTGCCTTCCGTCAAGAAAATAAAAATACTACCCCCTACAATCACCCTCTGCCTAACACAGATTTGAGTGGGTGGGCCCAGGAGCTGAGTTCAAGAGTCAAGTGCTTTCTGTTTGAAAAATATTTGTCCCTCCCCACCCACGGCTGCCCACGTGCTTCCCGAAATATTCCAGCTATCAGCACTGATGGGCTGCTCTCAGCACAGCACCAGCGCTTTTTTATGAACAAAACGGGGCTGTTTGGGGACGTTCTTTCATTATTGGTGTGTCGGGATGTGGGGCAGTGCCCCGGTCAGCGCTGCCGGGGGCGGCACAGCCAGGGGTCCCCCTGCGGGAGCATCTGGAGCACGCGGGTGCTGGCACCACCCGGAGCTGAGCAGCGTGGGCAGCCACAGCATGCCGGCAGGTAACGCGGCCGCTGCTGCAGAGACTTCACCGCCCCCGTGTCTGGCAAGGCCTGGAGGTGGGCGAAACGGTGCGAAAGGCCAGGCGCAGGAGGTAGGATGCGCTGGCAGGAGCAGTGATGCTGCTGCAGTGGCTGCTGGCACGGCATTGGAGAGCCCAGGGGGTGCACGGCCGGGGGTTTGGGGTGTGTGAAGTCCTCCTGAGCCTAACCTCTGCCGTCCCCTTTTGATCCCGCAGCTGCCATCCTGGATGACCCGATGGAGTGCAGCAGAGGGGAGCGGCTCTCCATCACCCTGGCCAAGAACCGCATCAACCGCGCGCCCGAGCGGGCGGGGAAGGCCAAGGTGGAGGTGGACATCTTCGAGCTGCTGCGGGACAGCGAGTACGAGACGGCAGAAACCAGTGAGTATCTCTCCGTGGGGCTGCTCCTCCCCTGCTCTTCTCTCTGCCACCTCTCTGGAGGCTCCTGGCACACTGCACTTGCTGCAGAGCGTAAATTTATCATAGCTGAGGCTTTGACCCAGGTCCCACCATGAGCGTTGCCACCGCTCAGCTCAGCAGCTCGGGACAAGTTATTTTCTTCACTCCGTGTGTCAGTAAACAGGAGCAGTGATACAGGAGGTGCTGCTCCGTTGTAAAGCCCTCGATGGTGCGCAAATAAGAGACTCTGGGCAAGTTCAGTGCAATTAAGTTATTTTTAACACCCCGCGGAAGGCTGTGTGTCAGCAAACATGATGGCTCTCTCAGAGCGTTAGATTGGCAGCGGATTTGTTTACACAAAGTGGAATTTTCAAGTGATGTTTGAAATCATGTGGATTGAAAAGAGCTATTTTTGAAAGAGCAGCACGCCTTCCATGTTGCTTAAAATCCTCTAATGCAAACAGGTCTCTGGGATAGGTGTTCGTGTCGATGCCCAACGTGGTAACTGCACGCTGGTGGATTAAAAATCCCTGATGGTCAACATCTCACAGACCTCTTGGGAGCCAGAGTGATAGAGGCCAAAAGGATCTGCAAGAGATTTTTGTTGTAAAAGGGAAAAATGCTTTGTGAGATGATAGCTTCTTTTTAGGATGTTTTCTGCAACAACCATTGAGTTCAGGGGAGGACTACATTTATTTTTTTTATTACAAGCTGTCTTGGAGAAGCTGGAGAAATTTAAATGGGGATTTTGGACTCATTCCCCCATGGTTCTCACTCCCAAGCCTGCGTAGCCTGCAGGGCATCCCAGGAAGGCACAGCAGGGTGCTGTGGGTTGGAGCAGGCTGCCTTTTCCTGTCTCTTTGGCCTTGGTGCTGTGCAGTCCCGAGCATCCCCATGCCTGGGAGCCCAGCAGGCAGGCGCAGCTCCCCAGGCAGCTGGCAGGATGGGCCCAGCAGCCCGGCATGGCCAGCAGGTAGCACCTTCCTTTCCTCAATTAGCATCGTCATTATTTATAGAAGCTCTCAGTTAATAAAGTGCACGTCAGCAAGTACCTGGGCGTCTATTTATAGCGCCATTCGCCCATCAGGCAGGCTAGATTAAGCTCATCACGTGCAGCAGCACAGGGGGTGTTTAAAACAAGCACTTCTCTGTCTTTTTGGATCCCTCTCTTCAGGGTTTTTGTGGTCTTCCCATCTGGTGAGGATTGTGCAAATCCAAGGACTTGGGCTGGGTCACCTGTAGGATGGAAAAGGGACGGGGACAGCCTGCGTGTTCCCGAGGCTGTGCCCAGCTTCTCCCAGAAAATACTCTCCATCTCCCAGCGAGCCTCGTAGGAAATGAGAAAATTGCCAGCTTGCTTTAGCCTGCTGTGCCTTTGAAGGAAACAGTTTTCAGATCCATTCATTTTCCTTTCTCCTCAACCCGTGCCGTGCAGCAGTGTTTCTGCAGGCTCGATCGCCAGGTGACCCCACAGCTGTGGGGAAGATCAGCAGCTTCTGGGTTTCTTTGTCGCTTGCAATGTTGCTCTGGGTTTTTTTCTGTTGGGATGTTTTTCTAGCAGAAGAATACTCATTTGCCGAGGAGGAAGTGTTATGCGCAAAATTGTTGATTTCAGCAAATGTGGTGTTTGGGAGAACGTGGAAATGGGATAAGTGGGGAAGAGGCAATTTTCCATTTCGAATTTCTACCTCGGGGAGATTTTCTTTGTTTTCTTGACTTTGATTAAAGAACATAAGAAGTAGAAACTGGAGCAAAACGACTCGATTTTGGTGAAGTGAGAGCTCACAGAATCCTGCAATATGTTATTTGCCTTTTCTTCAGAGGGAAAAACGTCTGGAAGCATTTCTTACAGGAGGAAAAATCTGGGTTCTGCATGATTCCGCCATTAATGTCACTGAAGTTATTCCTGATTTATTCTGCTAGCAGAGGCAAATCAAATCCTGTAACTTAAATACCAAGCCTTTCATGGCTTTCAATTGTCTGACTTCTCAGTTTTAACACCACACTGATATTTGTTATCACACGTAATATTAATAAAAGCACTTTAGGTATTTTAACCTATGGCTGCAAAGCAGTTGGACGGCTGTTTAATAATACTGCTCTCAAATCTCATGCCCTTTGAGATCCCCCTTAAATATCACAGCACGCTCACCTGGCCGGCCTAGGAATGCTGCTGCCACATCCCATCACGGTGTTGTGTGTGCAGCTGGAGCTTCAGGAGGGGAAAGACTTCTTGCGACTTGGTTTTCAGCTTGGCATCGAGCTATTTTCCTTCCCTTTTCCTCCTGACTGACTCAGACGTCTTCCTGTCAGGGACCACAGAATCACAGTTCCCGTAGCAGGTAAAATCTGAGTCAATCTTAATCATATTCCTGCCTGATTTGCTGTTTCGGCTCTGTGTATGAATGAAGGCAAACACTGACTGTTCCCGTAAGCGACACCTGTAAAGCCCCGTGCTTTGAGATGAGTTTGCAGTGGAAGGCTGGGGATTGAGCTGTTCTGCCCTTCTGAGTAAAGCTTGTTTTCTCTGTGTTTGATGTCTCAGCTCCTTTTACAGAGATCCAAAACAGCTCGTTTAATCGTGTCTTTATCTAAAACACCTTATTCCTTTTGATGCCAAGGGAGGGACAGGTTTTCTACTTGTCACCCTGTCCCCTATCGTTTCATCCTTCTTTTCAGCATCCCTCTGTTCTTAATCCCAACATTTCAGGGCAGGCCAGCAGTCAGAGTGAGCAACTAGATGATTTTTAATTTCTCTTTATTCACGCTGCAGCTTCAGAGCCCATTCAGTGGCATTGGTTTGGATGTGCTAAGAACTGTCCCATCGTTTTCGTGATCCTGTTGGATTTTGTATTTAAGGCAGCTGCAGCTGATGGGGTGGTTGTGTTGCTGCTAGGAAGCACGAAGGGTGCTGCAGGGAGCACTCCGGGCACTCTCCATGCCGCTCTCTCTTTAATCACTTGGTGTTTCTTGCACAAGAAGCCCATCCTGACCACTCCCCGATGTTCAAGATCCCCTGATTTATTTTGCAATCATGGAAACGCTGAGGTAATTGCATCCCTTCCCTGCTCATTTATTTTCAATTAGAGGCAAGAGGCTTCTTGCCTGCCACCTCCAACCCTCGCAGCAGGTATCTGTGTGCAACGAAGGAGGTGCTGTGCCCTGCACCGCAGGGGGATGCTCACACCAGAGCACTGGCAGCTCTGCTTCCTGCAGGCAGGGATCACGTAAAGGTTTCCAAAATGCCCCGAGGTTTTGGGAGGGCACTGCCTGACCAAGTGGGTGTGTGCACATGTTTGTCTTTGAACCCCAAAAGGCACAACAACTAATGGGTAGTTCTTGCATTATACATGTCTGTGCATCCATGTGGATGTTTTTTGACATTCACATGCACGTGAAGTCACCCTGGGGTCTGGTATTTGCTGGGATTTTGAGTTCTGGAGCACATGAAAATTGGATGCAACCTTGGGCAGAGGTGAGTTTGCATCGACCGACACCGTGTCCTGTACTGCATACAGCCTGTGTGGCACCTGTGCGCTGGGGTACAAGCGGCCAGGAGTGGCAGGGGCTGCGCCAATGTCTGGGTTTTACCCTGTGCAGTTATCAGAGATGGGTTCTGGTACCGAGCTGACGTTCCTGAAAGCATCTGTCTGAATCCATCCTGCCCACGGTGGTAGCAGGGTTAAGACTTCTCCTCCTGCAGAGACCAACAGCACCAGGTAATGTTGTGAAATGGGAAACGTGTTTGGATTACAGGAGAAGCAGCTCTCCTCGACATGGTCGAGGCCTTTGCCTCGGGCACCTCCGCTTTGTTTCCATTCACTTCCCTTAATTTCGCTGGATGTTACACCCTTGGAGAGCGAAGCAGGTTCTTTTTCTTCTGACAGCTGTTGCATCTCCGTTGCTATGGCTACTTAACCCACTTCTTGTTCTCCACGGGCGAGATGAGAAGAAAAGTGCTCACCAAACTTTCTCCTGCGTGCTCAAAGCAATTCCTCCCCAGGACTTTTGCCCTGCTGACCCTTGGCTGAGCAGGGCTCAGCAACCCCTTCTTGTTGGTGCTGAGCAGCAGAGCACCCAAGGGGCCGCTGCTGTCTGCTGAGTGCCACTGAGACGGCGTGCGGGGTTTTCAAACGCCAGGGCTCTTACTTGAAAGGCTCTTCTTGAAGAGGCATAAGTGCCTGTAAATTTTTAAGCAGAGAGAAGCGAGCGCTGGATTCCTTTGAAGATGCCACAGAAAAATATCGCTCGTGTTCTGCTTCAGACTGAGACGGTGCAGGGCGAGAGCATGGAAGGGAGGAAAACCCCAGAGAAGATGTTTGCATATCATGGGCACTTTCTGCAAGAAGTCGGGACCTGGAAACGTATGGAGGTTTTTTCTAAGCAGTGCTTGGAGAGAAGTAAAACAAAAATCCCCAAAGGGACGAACTAAACCCTCACCTTTTGGCTTCGTGATCCAGCCATGAAGCTGTGGAGGCTGGAAGAAACCACCTCAACTGTCTGATCAGGTCCTACTGAACACGGCACCCAGCCCTATATCCTGGTGGTTTAAAAAATATAAAACAGAACAAAAAGCAGCACAGTGTATGCCCTCACCTCCTGTCCAGTCTTGATTTAAGGACCTGAAGCTGATAGAAGACCTGCTCTGCTCCGTGGTATGACAGTTCCGATGATGAATTCTCTTCACTACAAAAAAAAAATGTTGAATATGTTGTGGTTTGAGTTTTTCTAGCTCCTCTTTCCGGCTGTTGAACACAGCTAATTTCTTACAGCCACTGATATGTAAACCAGAGACCTGAAGGGGCTGCACACTGGGACGCACCAGCCGTGCCGTACTGAGGAGGCAGCATCTTTAAAACCTCAGCTTTTTGATATCTTGGCTTGGTTTTACGCATGACAACGCCGTGAGATTGCTCCTGACAGTGCTGATAAGTAGTTGTGGTGCCTCGCTTCTCCCCCGTGGTATGGTCTTTCTTCAGAAATAAGTCACTTGGTGCTTATTGAGGAAACTCAGCCTTGTCTGCCTGTTGTTCCTGTGGCTTCTCCTACCCAGGGAGAAAGGATCCAAGCGTGGTGGTGCCGAGGCCACAGCTGGCAGCAAGCCTTCCTGAGCCCTGGGATCCAGGCATGAGGGGCTTTGCCTTCTGTTTGCAAGCAAAGTGCTCCAGAGCAGCGTTTCAGAGTGGCACAGCAGGTTGGGATTGCAGCGGGCAGGTGCCACCAGCTGGGGTAGTCCTTGGAGCGCCACTCGGCCAAAATGTGTGCTGCAAATTAAAAGGACAAAAGGTTGCAGTTTAGCCCGGGAAGCTTGAGGGAAGAGATTTAACTTCTTCATTTTGTCAGGGCCTTTTTATTGTTTTGCTAACCTTGGTGGCACGGAGCCAGAAGATTAACTACTGCGAGAAAAAAAAATAAAAAAATAAATCAAACCAGGTAATGTGATTCTTAGCATTGCCACTGAGCTCTGCAGAGGATGAGGGACCAAATTCAGACAAGTTTGTTTGCTGCTGGAGGATGCTTTGAAGCGAGGTCACTGCTGCGTCTAGTGGCCTCCATAAACATCAGTTTACATCGTCCCTGGTGCGTAACAGTGGGGGCCAAGAAAAGCAAAATTTTAAGAGAGAAATTCTTGTTCTGAGTCGGGGATGGGAATGTGGGGCTTGGGGGGGATCTGGAAATGCTGGGGAGAGACGGAGAGGTGGATGCTACAGACAGGGTGACTGCTTCAGAGGGATGTGGGGGGGCCTCAGAGGGATTTGGGGGACAAAAATGGCACAGAGTGTAGTGTGTGTGTGTGCAGGAGGTGATGCTGTGCCAAGCAAGGTGAAGCAGGATGGGGTCTAATGCACGTTTTATCTCTCTGCTACCCACAGTGTGCCAGATCCTTCCCAAAGGGGTGGTAGGCGTCCTGGGACCTTCCTCCAGCCCAGCCTCCAGCTCTATTATCAGCAATATCTGCGGGGAGAAAGAGGTAAGTGGGCAAATCCCGTACTGGGGCCCCGCAGAGATCCTGCCCCCGCACCCCATTTTGCACCCACCAGCTGCTGGGTGCTGCTGGGGCTCCCTGGGGGCACAGCGTTTGGCCTCCCTTGCCCTTGTTTTCATCTCCGTCACCTTTTCCTTCAGCTTCCCTCATGTGCAACACCGATGTCAGGGTCAGTGCTGATGGGTGCAGAGACCCCAGGTGCTCTGGAGGATGCAGATCCCAGTCCAAGGGACTTCGTGTGTGTTCCTCTGTGCACTTTTTGCACAGTCCCCTTGGAAAGCTGCACCCCTTTCCCTTTGCTGCTGCTCCACCAGCGTGAGCCCTATAAATCTGTGTCCAGGCTATGTGCCTGATTTAGTGCTTTACAAGCCTTGAACTGTTTTACACTCATCTAGTTCTGGTCACGGGGAAGAAATTGAGTTCTCCTCTCCCAGTTCATCCCTTTAAAGCCAGATAACATCTCTCAGCCCTTTGGTGGGCTCTGCCTCCAAGCAAGGGGAGTGCCTGAACCTGAACGGAGCGCTGGAAATAACTTGCATTCACAAAGGAGTGCTGTCCTTTGTTCCGTGAGAACTGCAAGTGTTGAGGAGATGGAGGAGGTCTGTTAGACCTAGTGCTCAGGGCTACAGCAGGATGGGTCTCCTGAGTGTATTTTGCAGTGTTTTCTGCAGTTAAACGCCCCAGACACGTGCTCCATCCCAGGCAAAGGCAGCTCTGCAGTAAGAGATTGCAAACGTTTTTCCCCTAAAATTCCCATTGAAGTCTGATCGAAGTCCCTTTATTTTCCCAGAAATGGAAGGTGAGTGCTAGCACACTTCTGAGGTACTTGATTCTCGAGTGCGATCCCAGCTGCCCTCCCAGTGATTTATATCACGGGAGCATCGCTTGGTGCCGTTGTGCTAAATGCAGTGCAGCAACCCGGCTGGAGACATCGCACTCACAGAGCTGCACAGGTGAAGGAGAGAGAAAATGTCCTGTAGTGCTGCTCGGGCACCAGCTGGAGGAGTGACGGGCCTGAAGGAGCCTGTAGGAAACCTGGGGAAGGCACCTACATCTCCTACGGTGCCTTGTCTTCCAAATATTCCCTCCCCTCCTGCCCAGGGAGGGGAGTTACAGGGGCAGAGCCCTGGGGAAGGAGAGGGGGGCTCGGAGCGTGAGCTGCAGCCGGGCTGCCGTCAGCTTGGGGTGGTGGCTGCTGCAGGTCTCCAAATCCATCTGGTTCCCAAAAGGGATCAACAGGCTCGTGCAGGAGCTGCCCTGTCTGCTTTGCTTCCAGGAATTTGTCTTTTCTTGCGTTCTGCTCCTCCCCTGCTGACAGAGCTCAGGGTGAGGGCTGCAGCGTGAAATCGAGGCAGATAGCAGCTTCTTACTCCTCAACTTTCCTGTTGCTAACCAAACAGCTTACGCTGTCAATAAAGCAGCCATCACAACCTACTAATGGCCTTTCCCAAGAGGAGAGAGATCGGAGGCACGGGATGATAGCTTCAGGAAGGGCTAATAATGGAAGAAAAGAGGACTTGACAGTCCTCTAATGAAGCAGAAGCAGATGTTTCCCTTTCTGTCCTCCATTGCTTCCAAATAATTCACTCAGCAAAAGGGAAATGATGTTACTGGCCCCCAACTTGGCTTTCCCCCTGGTGTCTGGGCTCCCGTGGTGCAGGGTGGCAGCGGAGCTGCTCGCAGGGAGCCCAGGGGCTGTCCCACAGCGCTGTGACATCCCCATTCCCCTGCTCCCAGCTCTCTGGGAAGCAGCATCCCTCTCTCTCATCCTGCTCTGCTTGATTAACGACAAGCACAGTGTTAGCAGGACTCATGGTTAGAGCCCTGTTGGAGCTTGCCCGCTGCACAGCCACCTGTTACCTCTCTGCTGATCAAAAAAAACCCAAAGCTTCTGGCTGCTGCATCTGTTCCTCTCTCTCGCGAGCCTCAGCAGCACGGGGTCATCGTGTTCCTCCCGTCATCTCTCCTAATTACCTGGACTGCAGGCAGAGGTGGCCAGGCAGTGCTTCAGCCAGGCAGCACTGCCCAGCACGGGCTGGGCACTTGCCTGCGAAGCAGCCTCCGCGTTTACCCAGGCAGCAAGCCCGAAATGAAGTGCGGGCCTGGCTGCAATTAGTACCCGATCTCATTAGGCTGAAGTCATCCGGAATGGTTTCCTGTGCTGTAATCACCAACCCCGTTGCCTTTCTCTGAGTGGCTCAGCAAGACTTTTCCTGATCCGCTCCTTCCCGTGGCTGCGATAATTATTTTCCTCTGCTCCTGCACAGACCCCACCCTCCTCTCCCTACTCCAGCGATGCTTCTGCGGTTTTATTGGGATATTTCGCTTTCTGCATGCTGTGCGTTTCGCACCGAAGGTCCTTTATGGTAGATTTACTTGTTTTGATTCCTTGTTTCCCTCTCTAATTATATCCCCTTTCCCCTCCTCCCCACTTAGGTTCCTCACTTCAGAGTGGCGCCGGAGGAGTTCCTGAAGCTGCAGCTCCAGCGCTTCACCACGCTCAACCTCCACCCCAGCAACACCGACATCAGCGTGGCCGTGGCAGGAATCCTGAATTTCTTTAACTGCACCACCGCCTGCCTCATCTGCGCCAAAGCTGAATGTAAGTCAGTGCCAGGCGGGGTTAGCAACCCCCCTGCTCCTGGCTGCCCTTTTTTTTTTATTTCCCCGTCTCCCTTTGCATGCTCGGTGCCTGTTGGAGGATGACCGGGGTGGCTGGTGTGTGACGGCTGGAGGGCTGTGCTGCCTCGCTGCTGTGCAAGGTTTTGTAGCAGGGGTTCTTCAGGCAAAGCAGCCTGAAACAAGGCAGACCCCCCCCCAAGGGCACGTTTTCCACCCTGGTGCCCCGTGGAGGTGTTTGTTGGAGGAGGAAAGGGCATGGGGAAGACTCGCCCGCCCTTCTGTTGGACTATCTGTAGTGTTTTGCTTGCACAGATGGGTTTTTGGAGGGAAAAAAAAAAAAAAAAAAAAAGTCTTAAGCTTGTTCCTGGAGATTATTCTGGGCGATTTTTCACTTTTTTGAAATATCTCTCCCCAAACCCACGTGCAGTTTGTGGCCTAAAAGCAGGACTTGATTAATAGCCTCTACACCGCACACCCTCCTGGGCTCGGTAGCCATACATCTGCTGGTAATTGTGCATCTGGATGCTGGAGTGTTCACCTCAGCGAGCCTGGATTCATCTCTGCATAACTCTCCTAGCGTGGCAGGAGCAGGCTCTGCATCCCAGAGCTTCAAGCAAAGCATGTCCTGTGCCTGGAAGGTCAGCGTGCGGCCGCGTGGCTGCTACGGAGTAGCCCAGCCCATTTTAATTTTAATTTCAGGGAGCCAGATTCATTAGCACTAGAGTTTACCTTACAAACCAACCTAGAAAGGGACTTTGAGGGGGTGCATGGATCCAGCGAGAGCCCTGGAGTGCTGGCAAGAGCTTAGCAGTTTCTGCTGGTGGGGCTGAGTATCTAGGAGAGGCAGCATCCTTCCTAAATTGGGACAGGCAGACTTCACACCGCCAGCTGGGCTAGTGGCACAGCTGGGGTTGTTGCAGACTCCTGCACAAGGACAGAAGGAATAAGACAGTGTTTGTCTTTTCTTTTTGCTTTATGCACTGAGGAGATGACATCCTCAGCATGTGTAATCATTAAATTGCTTTTTGGTAGGCATGCTCAGGTTTTACCCCAGCCGAGGACCTGACCCAAATCCCACAATTAAAATAATTCAAATAGTCTTCTGCATTACATTTAGCGCTGGAATTTTTCGTTGTGTAACCCTAACCTTCAGGAAAAAAAAGGAAGAAAAGAAAAAAGAAGGAAGAAAAGATAATTGGGTGTCCCGACCTGCCATGCAGCGTGCTCTCAGTCCTGCCCTTGCTGCTGCCAGGCACAGAGCACACACACACCAGCTCATGGCCCTTTTCCCCAGCTACCTGAAAAAAAAAAAATAATAAAAAAAAAAAAAAACTCACAGGTGTCTCCACTTGAATGCAGCCTGGTGGTAGTGTGGCTCTTCATTTAACTGGATCAGAACCTCAGGAGCCAGAGGCTGGCATTAGCTTATCACCCTTTTAATTGAATCAGCCCCGTTTATTTTCCTCTGGTGTTCTTGGGTAAATGCAGGATGAGCTGTGCAGCCCAGAATCCAGCTTTGTGTAGGAGCACAAGCCCTCGTTTTCCCCTAGGACAAGCAATGCTCCTAGGCACAGTCCTTAGACAACTGACTCGAGGCACTCTGGGTTTTCGGAAGGTTCCCCGGAGGCAAATAAGGGAGTATATGAGCTGTCTGCTCATCAGTGAGAGAACCTTGTTTTGAAGGATGTTATTATTTAGCTCCCTGGAGGGAAAGTCGTCGCTGTTTTGGTTAAAGTACAAGGCTGTGTGGTGGGACTCCTGGGTCCTATCCCGTCGTGCTCGTACTGTCACTGGAAGAAGTCGCATCCTTCCTCTGAGGACTGATTGTCGTTTCTGCTGGCAGAAGCAGAAAATGACCCTCAAAGTCGATGGAGTTAGGCCAGTGTAAGGGATGTGGAATTGGTAGGTAGCTTGTGGATTGTCCTGACCTGGGAGGCTTTGTGTGAATCTACGAAATCCCTGGCCTGAAAACTCAACTGCAGAGCAGCACCGGGGTGGATGCCATCGTAAGAGCTACTCTGCAAACTGTGACCACCAAGGGGAGGGAATAACAGCCAGGATTTAGGAACTGACCATCGGGGTCAAGGATTGCACCAGTAGAACCCCACAAGCAGAAGTGCAGCAGAGGCACCCTGGAGGAGCAGCAGAGAGCTTAGAGGTGGCTTGCTATTTCCCCTCCAGTCTTCCCCCCCTGTTTTGTGAGTTTGTGAAGATCGAGAAGAGATGTGATCGAGAGGAGCCTTGGCTGCTGCTGAGACCCTCGCTGAGGTGTTAGCACGCTGCTTTGTTACCTTGGGGAGGTGCTGGGAGCCCGTGAAAGCAGTGCTCTGCTGCTAACCATGTTGGGTCGGGTGGCTCCGTGTCCCCTGGGCTCCTGGTGAGGAAGAGGCAGGTGAGGAGCAAGGATCTGACCCAAGCCTGGCCCCTCCGTTGGCTGGTCTTGGCACCTGCTCATGGTTCTGCTCCTTGCATTTCCTTCAGCTCAGCTTTTCTGCTTCCTTTTGAGCCACGCTAGCTGTCTGTGCCTTGCTAATGATTAAATCTTGTGGCCTCCGGTCAATCAAAGTTGACGGAGGAGGTTATTTCCCGAGGAAAACCAGCAGCTGGCTGGAAGAGACAGATTCTATCAAATATTCTTCCTCCGCTACGAAAAGCTGCAGCAGGAGCTTTGACGTCTTGTTAGACATCAAAGCAGCCATGCTGGAAGGAGCCCTTGCAGTGACCTCTCTGCAGGGAGAAACTTCAGCCAGCCATGCCAGAGGCGAGAAGGCAGAGGGCTGGGATAAAGCCTGGGGGGTTGCAGGCCTCCCTGCTGCAGATACTCACGTGGAGGGGCTCCATCCTTCCTTCCCCAGTCCTTGCTGCCCAACAAAAGGAGCCTGGGCTGCAGCCACCTCTTCTTTGTCACGTGCAGCCGCGGAGCTGTGGGGCCGCTTCCCTCCAGGAGTGACTGTGGGGCAGGGTAGAGATGCTTTTGGAACCAAACCCAAACCATCCAGGTTGTCTATTTATTTATTTTCTCCTCTCCCTTTTTACTTGCAGGCCTTTTAAACCTCGAGAAGTTGCTTCGCCAGTTCCTCATCTCCAAGGACACGCTCTCGGTCCGAATGCTGGATGACAGCCGGGACCCTACCCCTCTGCTGAAAGAGATCAGGGACGACAAAACAGCCACCATCATCGTGCACGCCAACGCTTCCATGTCCCACACCATCCTGCAGAAGGTAGGTGCCGACCAAGCACCACGGCATCAGTGCTGCTGCTTCCAGCCAGCCAGAGCCCGCGTGCGATGCACGAGCATGCACGTGCAGGTGTTACTGATAATAACATTTAAAAAATCCATTGGTGACGCTGGAAATGCTCTCTGCCGAGAGAGGAATCGTCCCTGATGGAGTTTCTGGGGGAAATAATTTCCTCGTGCTTTTCAGGACTGTAGAAGCAAAGGTTTAATTGCTCGGAGCTGGTGTGTTTGCTTTCTAGAAGCGGCGCCTGCCCGTGGCTCCTGGTGCCATCAAACAGCCCCGAAGGGCTGCTGAGCGCTGTGAAATTAGTCAATCAGTCCAATCCGTTTCCTTTTTTTTTTTTTTTCTCCAAACACATTTCTAACTTTTTGCTTCCTCTCTGATTGTCTTATTAACCAAGATTTTATTTTAATCGTGTTTATTTTTAAATGGTCTCTTGCTGCAATTTTTAGCGTTTGTTTTGATAGCCTACTTCAAAATTGAGCAGTGGCTCCAGATGGAGCCCGAAGTTGTGTGTAGTTCCCCACATCCTGGAAGGAACAAGAAGTACTTTTTTTGAATCAAGGCCGAATACAAGCAACGGTGTCCCCCTTCCCTTTGGCTGCTGTTGCAGGCATTATCCATGGTGTCCTCTTCATGTTATCAGGGCGCTTCATCAGGGATAAATCTGAGATGGTGCTGACAGCCAGCTGAAAAAATTAGCGCTTTTTTATTGTTATTTTTATTATTCCCACCCTAACAGAAGATTTTTATTCAGCTTCTTGCAATTTTGCATTTCTAAATATTCACTTTGGGGTATTCTGGGGGCACCTCCATGCCTTTTTTAAAAAAAAATTTGGGGTGTTTTTTCCCTGGTCCCCATGTCAGGAGCCGTAGTGACTTCCCACAGGCACACGGCAGCGTTCGGGCGCCTGCAGCCTCCCTTCTCCTCCCGAGCATCCTCCTGCCACCACTGATGGAGACGTCAGAGACTGCCACGATTTTTCAGCAGTTCAGTAAAACCCGGTGTAATCTTCCCAGCCAGAGGACTGGAGGAGTGGGAGGTTGTAAATAACGAGCTTGTGGTGCGGCGTTCTCGCACCTGGGGAGGCTGGGGAGTGTTTTTTTTCACGGAGCTGCAGCCGGAGCAGGGTTGAGGAGCTGCGCCCTGCCCAAAGGTGACCGAAAGCAGGAGAAACGTGCCAGCGTTTTGAAAGCGCCGTGTGTCGGAGCTGCCTCGGCACAACCAGCCTGCCTTTGGACAGTGAGGGAAATGGCAATTTCTCATCTCACCCTCCACATATGGTCTGGAGACACATGGTTGCTTCCTCGATTACCAGCCCGGCCCGGCCGCCCACCTGGCCGTGGGCACAGTGAGGCTGGGAGCGCTGCTGCGGAGCCGTTCCGTGGCTGCCTTTGATTTTCTGCCCTTGAAATCAAACAGGCTGACTTCAAAGTAGGTCACAGAGCGCTGACATTATCGCTGTCCCCAGCAAGAGAGAAGGGAGGGACATGGGTGCCATGCTTTATTGTGCAGGAGGCTCGAGACGAGGCAGTTTTTGCAAAGCCGTGGGGTCGCGGTGCTCTTCGGGTCAAATGATTTTTTGCTGTGGCCCTTTTGGCACCTGTTTGAAGGACACAGGGTGCTGGTGTGTGACTGACGGGCTGGGCACAGCCACACCAAAGCCACCATCGGTCCCTCCCTGCCTCCATCGCCTCTGGGTGGTCTGGGGCGATGGGCAAACCTCCTCGCCAAGGTCCGGCAGCTGATTTGAGACCAGCTGTGCTTGGCAGCGAGACACAGGCTGTCGGGAGGATTTGCAGATTAATCCTGAGCATCTGTTCCAACAACCAACTCCTGGTCTAATGAGAAGGTTGAATTTTGGAGAAGAACTTCAATGATCTGGTCTGTGGTCTCCAGAAGAGATCATCCCACAGACAAATCCACATCCTCCTCCCTGCATCCCCATGTGCTCTCACCCTCTTCTTTTCTGCTCCTGACGCCATCACAACCCTTGTTAAATTCTGGAGAGCGGTTGGAGTTGCTGGGTTTCATTCACATTAATTAATTTTTGGGACTGAGGCTCGAATCTGGCAGATGTACGTAGGGAAGGCACTGCTGGGATGGCTGTCCTTTCTCTGTCATTCCACGGGAGCTTTTCCTGCCTTGCTCACCGCATCCCGGTGCTCGTAGCAAAAGGAGATGAGCACTGAGCCCTTTCAGCTGCTGCGTGCCCTCGTTATGTTCGAAAATTACATTAAAAAATTTCCCTCGTTAAGTCGATAGTTGAAGAGGAGAGAAGTCGTACCAATTAACAGGGAAGCAAACCTCACCTAGCCTCTCTTTCCTCAAAACATGGCAAAGCCAAAGAACATCATCCAGGGGCTCTGTAGGCTTCAGGATCCCATTCAGGGGGTTTTCACGGGTTGCTGGGAGGGGGACAGAAGCTTTTGCTCCCAGGGGCTTCCTCCTAGCAGGGTGTTTTTGTGGTGTGGACCCAAAACCACGGGGTCTGGAGCTGCAAACGGGTGCTTTCTTCATGCCAGGCACCCCGTGCGGGTGCAGAGAGGAGACTTCGAGGTAGGTTTGGTGCTGCTGGACTTAATTCCCGTGTCCCAGCTGTCCCGACACGGGGGAGGCAGCAGCGATAAGGATGGGAAAGGAAATGTGGCCCCGTGTCCGTGCTGGAGCTGAGATGGAAGATTGCCAGGCTCAGGTCTAATCTCTTTTTCTCTCCTTCGCAGGCAGCCGAGCTGGGAATGGCGTCTGCCTACTACACGTACATCTTCACTAATCTGGTAAGACGTTTTTCACAGCTTTTCTCGGATGTACGTGTCGAGCCATGTTAATGGGAGCTGATCTCCCCGACCCTGGGGAGCACGGGGAAGAGCTGCCTACGTGCAGGGCGGCGGGGGCAGGAGCTGGGGGGGGTCCCCACACAAATCCCATTAGCTAAAGGAAGACGTGTGGGGGGTGAGAGCACTGCTCCATGGCATGCAGCAGGGTTTGTGGGTGCAAAAAGGGGTTTGGAGAGATGCGATGAGATTGGGGGTCCACCAGGGGATGGGTGGCTCCTGGGTGGTTTGGAAGGGGCACGCTGGAGGTGTGAGTATAGGATCCTGCTCCCTGCTCTGGGAGAAGAGCAGGATGGAGGAGGGATGGTGCTGTAAATGTGGAGAGGCAGAGTGGGCATGACTTCAGCGCAGCCCCTGGTGACTCGGCTTTATAGCTGCTAATAACGCTAATGGGGGGATTGTGTGGCCAAATCCCTCAGCACCGGGCTTAGGAGGCAGCAGGGGGAAACCCAAAATAACCATCAGAGAAACTTCTGGTGCTGCAGCAGGCTCTCCGAAGGGCTGCCAAGTGGTGGGGGGAGCACTGCCCACGGGGAGAGCGGGACCTGCCCGGGGCCGCTGGTGGGGGCTGCTGGAAACCGGAGCGCGCGGGACGGGCTGGATGATGAAGTGCCGGTGCCTTCCAGCCCCCGGTGATACTCATAGTCTCTAATTTCTATTAATATTTATGCCAGGGTGTGCTTGTGCCAGGAAAGCCGAGAGCTGAATCACGCTTTGTGTTTGGGTGGGAGACAGACGGGAGCGGATGGAGCCAAACGTGTGGGAAGGGGAGCTCGAGGGAAGGGGAGGGGAAAAGAGGGGAAGGAAGGGGGTGAAAGCCAAGGTAGCAATTGGGGTGGGATGGGGAAAGGTGTCAGAAAAGGCAAAAATACAAAAGAAGGGAAAATCCACGTTTCCTACCTGGGCTAACAGCATTTTGGTCCTGCTCAGTGCTCAGTCCCTAGTTCCTGACCTTGCTCAATACCAGCCCCGCAAGGAAGAGCTGCACTGCTCTGACTTACCCTCATGTTAACGCTCAGCACTGGCCAGGGAGGGATGGACCTGGGGCAGAGCTAAGCCCCGGGACCTGAAGATCATTTAATTTAAGGCAGCAGCTTCTGCTCTGCGGTTTCTCACCCCTGTGCCACCCAGTGGAGCTGGTAAGGAGCAGGGTCTCCAGCCCATGTAACCCCTGCCCATCCATCTCACACTGCAGCCTGGACACATACAGCATTGCTGGAAAAAGATGCTAAATTTTGGTTAGCCTCAGCCACAGTGGGGCCTTAATCCATAATTTGGGTTTGTCAGTGCTACTGTAGACATAATCAGAGATTTCCACTTGCACACCGCCAGCCCAACGGAGTCTGTATTCATGGATGGTGCTTGGACAACCAAAGTAACTGCAGAAATTAAGCTCCTCACTGCTTAATTAAGCTCATCGCCACACTAGTTTTGAGCATGGGTGTGATTAAGCATTTTCTTGGGGTCGAGGGGTGATGTTTGTCTCTGAAACCCATTCATCCAGTGTAACGAGGATACGAGGCAGGTGAGTCAGAAACGAATTTTGTTGCCATTTGCTCCCGCAGGATATTGTTGTTTCCCCTGTTTTATTTCACCACTTTATCCAAAAGACCAGCCCAGAGCAGAGCGAACTGAAATTTTGGCAGGGCCTACCGAAGAAGAAAGGTGACATCGGGCAAAACCTGGGCAGATGGGCGAGGTGGTAAAGGAAATTAGTAATACTTAAATGGGGACGAGAGATGGGAGCGAGCAATTTAGACTAATAAATCTGGAGGGATTATCAAGCCCCTAATGAACCCTCTGAGGTTTTACAATCACTGCCTAATAGAAAAGATAAAATCGGAGCGAGCTGCTGCGAGGGGGAGCAAGCAAGACGAGGGCTTTAAATGGGGAGAGAGCCCATCAGGAGGGGAACAGATGGTCTGTGCAGCATTAAGCTACCTGAAGATGGAAAAACAGGCCAAAAAAAGGATGGAAAAGGGGCGAAAATGCCGAATTAAACACCTGCCCTGCAGCATTAGAGGGGGGTTCTGTTCCTGTCTTCTGGCATTAATTTTATTTAACAAGCGTATCCCGGCCGGCAGCCAGTTCTCTGTGGAGTGCTGCGTGGAGGCAAGCGGCCACGGACCCTCTGCCACCAGCCTGTGGGGACAGGACCGGGGGTCCCTGGGGTCCTGGGGTGCCATCGGTGCTTGGAGGGGAGGCAGAGCAATGTGTGAGAGCAGCTGCCAGCCTTTGGCACGAGGCTGCGGGAGCAAACCAGGAGGAAGTCCTCAGCCCCCAGCGTGTTTCCATTGGAGCCGAGGCGAGCAGCCTGATGTAAAAATATCCACGGGCTAATTTACTGCCTGCAAATTCATTATCAGCCGCCTTCAGCCAGCTCTGGGGACCCTTCCTGTCAGCAGCAGAAGCTCCACAAATTTTCCTGGAGCCCAAATGAAACCCGCAGATCAGAGCAGGGCTGCTGCCTGCTCCTTCCCCATGTCCATCATCTGCGTAAGGGAGCTCTTGAGCCAGGGTGCGACCGAGCCCACTTTTGTCCTCGTCCTCCTTGTAGGGTGTCACAATGGGACCTAAGCTGAAGAACAGCACTAGGCAATGTCTGAGAGGGGAGGGGTACAGCTCAAAGCCCAGTTGACAATTTGATTTATGATAATGCTGCTAATAAGGCCAGTGCATAGGTAAAGCATGGCAGGCTGCTTCGAATTGGGACAAAAGGAAAAAAAGAAAAAGTTTCTCCTGGTGCTAGAAATCTTGGAGATCAGCAGTGCAGAGCAGAAGGGGTGTTGGATGCCTCCAAAATCCTGCGGTACAATTAATTCTTGTAGCTTGTTAGTTCTCTGTGTCTTGTTGTTGTTTTTGTCTTTTTTTTTTCCTTTTTTTTTTTTTTTTTTTTTCAATATAACATATGGACCCCAGGCTGGGCTTAAATTTCAAAACATTTATCAAGGAGATTAGATGGAAATAATTGAAACAATTAAAATTATTACTGTAAGGAGGGAGGTGTAAAGGAGTTTTACTCGTGCTTTGAGTCAGGCGGTCTATTGAGTGGTTGCAGGTTTGTTCCCCGACAATATTGTGCGGAGGTGTTGTTGCTGATAAAACAGCTGCCGTATTCGATTTCCAGAGCCCAGATAAATCAGCTTGGCTTTGTTTATTTGTTTCCTATTGTTCCTTCTTTGTTAGTGGTTTATAAAGAGCTTGCTCCTCATATAGGGCGAGTTTTCCAAAGCTCAGTTGTCGCTCTGGATGCCCCGTTGGGACCGGCGAGCCAAGCAGCATCCAAATGGCCCAGGAAATGTCACAAATTTCAGCTCCATCACGGGCTGTGGTGCTCAGCCCCACTGCACGAGGTCTGTAGGCATCCCTCAGTCTCTCCTAGGCTCTGGTGCAAGTGAAGGGCACAGACTTTCTCGTTAGGCTTTGACAAATTTCACCCCAAAGGCCAGCCTACCTGCCCGGCTCCCTGTAGCTGATGCAAAGCTTTTCGAGGAGCCTCGGCCATTCCCGGAATTTATGGTGGGTTCCCTGAATTTATGGTGGATAAATTCCCTGAATTTATTGTGTTTTCGGTGACACATGGTAGGAGGGCAAACAGATCGAGTTGGTGCAAGGATGCCAAAGCCATTTCTCCTTATTTTAGCTAGCAGAAGAAGAGGAGGAGTTCGGCAAAGCAGCAATTTGTGCCTCTCTGCGTCTTGCTGCCTGCCTGTTCTACCTTTTACCTGTCTTGCATCTTCTTTGTGCATTGTTCAGAGTCCTGTAGGAAGCCCAGCCCGCATTTGATTTCCAGTTGTTGAGTAAATCATTCTCTCAGATCCAGCCCAGGCCCTCCACTGTGAGAGCAAACCTCTTTTTTTTTCCTCCCTCCTTGTGCTTTATCGTCCTATTTGTCTCAGCTCCCCTACCCTGTTTCCACGTGCTGTCCCTTTCAGGGCCCAAACTCCCACTTGACCCCTTCTTCTTTGAGCCTTTGTCACTCCTCAGCCCCAGTCTCCCTGCGGGGAAATCGAAGTCACTCGCTTGCACTAACGATGCGGGCAGCGTGTTTTCCTAAAGTGCTCTGTTTGAAGAGCAGCCTCCAAAATCCAACAGCTCTCCTTGCATGAGGAGATAAAAGGCCCGTCCTTACCAGCACAGGGCTCCGATGCTTTTGTGATGCTTCAACTTTGGAAGAGCAACCAGATTCTGTAGGGACAGCTCCCCTGAATCATCACCAAGTTCACCAAGATCCCAGTTCCCCTTTAACTACGTGAACAGCCAAATAACACGGTGAGTTGGGTAGGTCGTCCACATCCACGTATCCCCTCAAAAGGCCACAATTCATTCCCGTGATGAGGCTTTTTGTTTTTTTTTTTTCCTTCCAGAGAAATTGATTTTAATGCATGGTCCATTATAAACTTACTGACTCTGTCGATAGTTTATAAATAAACGGAGCCTTTCAAGAAAACCATAAAACGCTTAACATAATATTGCCCACTTCAGTAAATAAGTAAGTGTCTTTTTTGAGGAGCTTCGGAATGATTAGCGTGCTCAGCCCCGAGGGCAGCAGGATGCAGAGTGCCAGGCTGGGAACTGTAATCAGAGGTTGGAGGGTGACAGCTTTCTGAAGCACCAAATACCCTTGTGATGGAAGGTTTGCCAGCGTGAGGTCTTAATAATAGAGAAATGGAAGCCTTGGCCCAGCGTGCTCCTTCCTATCCCACATAAAAATAGCGGAGGAACAGTACAGCGTGTTCTGGAGCTGCTGGTGTAAATCAGCATCTGTCAGGGGGACGGATCCTTGGCTGGGATGGGGCTGAGCTCAGAGCAGGCAGCTCAGAGCTACACCAGGAGGCTCTGCGGGCGACCACGGGCTGGGACAGCAGCAGAGAGGAGGAGTAATTAAGAGAGGAGGATAACCACGTGTGTGGGTGTGAGCAGAGGGAGGGGTGAAGGCATCTTGGTGTCAGTGCAGTGAGGAAATCCTGGTTATTGCAGGGCTTTGGGGCGAAGTGAGGTGGAAATCTGACCAGATGGGTGAAAACAGCAGCCAGGGAGGACCTGGGCAACATTCACGGGGTCTGCTTTGGTCCACGAGTGGGTCACTGAGGAGCAGATCTGGCAGGATGCTTCATGAAACTGCTTGAATTTAAGTGATGGCTTTGATGCTTTGCACCAAAGGGCAGGCTGCTGATCCCTGTCTCCTGGAGGCTGAGTCCCACTGTCAGGTTTTTCACTGCTTGTTGTTTTTTTTTTTTTTTCTCAGCACCTCACTTTCCTCCTCTGTACAATGGGTACAAAACCACCTGGCAGGTGTCCCTGGAGTGTTGCTGCTATCACAGGGCCAGCACGAAGTGGGCACGGAGCGATGTGCCTGCACCCTGTGGTTTTGTGCTCCTCACAGATTGGAGATGACTGCGTGTAAATCTCCCAGCCGTAACTCACCGCCGGTGACGCCACAAAACCCGAGCTCGTGGCTTTAAAATCATGAATTAGCGAGCTTGGCCGGGTGGCTTTTATTAGGCAGGTTCTCCCAGTGATCTAAACGCTCGGGTCGCTCCCAGGGTTTTGTCTGCTGCTGTGAAGTGAGAAGGCAGGTCGAGTGCCGCATGGAGCACGCCAACCCAAGAGTGACTTCATCCTCTAATAACTCCTCCAGTGCCGTCTCCCAGGGAACCCCTTTGTATTCAATTAGCTAATGTGCGCCTAGTGCTTTGAAAATATGGAGTGCCATAGAATCGCTAAGTGTTGTTATTTAACGGCACATATTTAGCGGTTGCAGCCCTGTAGCAGAAGTCAGAAAATCTGCACTGTAATTGCCTGGCGCTGCTGCAGACTTTGCTGTGATCTGAGCTAAGCCTGGGGACTTTTCTTCTCTAAAAGTTCATTAATTCTGGCTGCGGACCTTCAGGGCCTGCTTTTTCTGCCATCTCAGGAAACAGGATATTGACTTTTGGTGGGTGCGCTGAAAAAACAGACCTGGAGAGGGGGGAGAACTCAGGCAGCCAGGATTTGTGTTTCTGAAATGAGACTTGGAGGCAGTTTTTTATGGTCTTTGTGCCTCGGGTTGCAGTGGAGGCATAAGGGAGCTGATCCAAGATGTGCTGGTCAGGTGTGGTGGTTGTTTTGGGGTAAGGAGGGGAAAAATCATTGGGAGCAGAATAGAGGAGAAGGGAGAGGAGGAGAGGAGAGGAGTTATTCTGTGTCAGCTCTGCTGTTGAAGATTCTTGCTGGCTTAGGTAAAAGCCATCTTCAATGTGTCTTGTTGAGTTGACCTCAATGAGCAATTCTGGGATCTGACACCAAATCCCTGCGCGCCCTCTCTGGAGCCATTTGCCTGTCTGAGCCTTGTTTCAAAAATACAAACCTTATTTCTCTACCTCGGTCTAAAAAGGTGGATGTGCTACTGCTTGCATGCAAATACCTGGCAGTGCAGGGATGGGCTCACCTCCCGTGGTGCCCGGGTGCTGTCCGAGCAGGACTGCAGCAGAAATGGGGCTTTCTGCAGCTGGAGTTTTGCCTGGAAGTAGACAGATACAGAGAAAAGAGGCTGCAGGAAAAGCCAGAAGCTCGCAATGAGCATCCACCTCCAGTGTGAGCTGGGAAAAGGCTGATGTGAGGATTTTCACCAGACAGATCCAGGGCTCTTTGGTGCACAGCATCTCGGTTTCCTTCTGCATGTAGGGCACTCGGGAGGCCGCTCGCCCTGTGCACTGTTTGCCTCGCAGCTCTGCTGGGGGAGCCGTTGTTTTGCAGGGGCTCAGCGCATCTCCTGCTGCTCCCTTTGCATCCAGGAGCTCCTCGGGCCCCGGTCCTCATTAGCCATCTGCCCTCGCTGCGCCGCTTGACAGGATGCTGTGGGTAAATGGATAACCTGTCAGCAAGGCAGGAGGATAATATCATTCAAATGAATCAATAGTTCACAGGCAATTTCATGTTACCTAACGTTAATGCGGTTGTGTCCAAAACGCACTTAATCCTGGGTCTGATCGTGTTCTCGGGGGAGTTTGCCGGGCTGGAGCAGTCTCGTAACTCTGTGTTTTGGAGATTTACAGGCATTGTTCCTGCGCGCACACATACGCAGGACAGATAAAAAATGACTTGACTCGCTGAGATCTCCTAGTCCACGGAGCCAAAAGACATTCATATTAGTGATGGAAGAGATTGGGCACCCAGCAGTTTCTGAAACTATTACTCCCACCTTCTCGCTCCATTTTAGCAATTAGCAAAAGAGAAATTAGTGAGGAAGGCACCATTATTTCCTGCTAATAGGACGGGGAGGGCTGGACGCTCCTCCAGGAAGCCGGTCCTGCTGTACAACCGCTTCCATTGGCATCGAGCTCTCCCTTTTTGCTTGCGGTTCATTTTAACACCGTCCTTGGCCAGTTTGCTCCCTCCCCGGAGATGTAGGGTTTTCTGGCAGGTGGCATCTCCTCAGGGCACCTGGAGCAGCACCACAGGATGGTGTTTTCCATGCGACTTGTCTTGGTTTATCAGCTCAAACTTGGTGTTTCTGCTGTGGCACGGCGGTGGTGCGGTGCCGTCGCTGCGCGCCTGATGTCTGCAGCCCAGGATGGGGTCTGGGTCAGGCGCTCTCAGAGGAAATTAGGAAGAGCAAATGGCATTCATTTCTTTCCAGACGTGGCCCTTCACACTCTGGTGGTCTTGCTGGCCTGGGGATTCCTCCTGGCTGGGGTTTGGATGGACAGCCCGTGCCTGTGTGTTCGCGCCATCTGGGGCTCCCAGCTGCATGGGAGCGCTTGTCCCGGGGATGAGAGCAGAGCTGGGGCATCCCTGAGATCCCCCGGGGATGCAAGGTGGCTCTGCCTTTCCCATCGCCCTCTGTCAAGAGAGAAAAGGCCCCTGGCTCTTTGTTTAGCTGAGCACAAGCCATGCAGCGTTCATAGCAGGTTGCCTGCTCCGCCTGAAACATACCCGGTGCCTCCCTGCCTGTGCTGAAGCAGGGAAGTCCTTTCTGCCAAGCCTCCTAGCACAGCTCAGGTGTGGCTGGCAGAAATCACCGCTCAAAAATGAGCTTTCCAGAACCTGCTTTGGAGGATTTGGGGTCTGTTTTGGGGAAAAATAGAGTGCTGGACTTGGTTGGCATCTTCGTTACCAGCCTGCTGAGCCCCATCGTGGTCAGCACCCAGGATTTCCTTACAGGCTGGTGGGAGGATTTCAGGCCCAGCTTGGAGGTGGTGGGTTCATGTGCTTTTGGCTGCATGGCACCATCTTCCCCTCAGTTATGTTGTCTGGTTTTGAGCTTTTTGGTGCCTGTTTTCTTTCCTGACCCTGCTTTCTGTTTTGGGCTGCTTTAGGAGTTTTCCCTCCAGCGCCTGGACAGCCTGCTGGACGACCGAGTCAACATCCTGGGGTTTTCCATTTTCAACCAGTCGCACGCTTTCTTCCAAGAGTTTGTGCAGAGCCTCAACCAGTCCTGGCAGGAGAACTGCGACCACGCTCCTTTCACTGGCCCGGCAGTAAGTAAAACCCTTCCATCGCCTCGGTGAGTCAGAAGCTGCTCTCATCCATCAGGGCCATGGGGCAAAGGAGAGAAAGACCAAGGGAAACCTCCCCCTTTGGGGTGAGAGACCTTCGGGAGCCAGGTGGATGGAGAGCTTTAGAGGGCTTGGTTGTACTTGAACGGCTGTGCAGCTTTAAATTAAACCTAATCCGAATTTGATTTGTATTTGGGTGTGAGTGCAGGGGATGGTGAAGCGTTTCCCAAGGGAAATTAGTCCCTGTGTATTTACCTTTGGAATGTGGCTTGTGCAAGAGGAAGAGGCAGTCTGGATGCACGTAGCATGGAAAAAGCTTGGGCTTAGGCAGCTGCCACGAGGCTGTGCGGTGCTGTGCGCTCTGGTATCTCCCTGATGGGTGCAGACCAGCCCTAAAATCTTCCCCAGGGACTCCTGGAAGCTCAGAGGGTTTGCACAGCAGCGTTGCCAGATCAGGATGCAGGGGGCTGCGGCTGGAGCTGGGGGAAGGGAGGCAGAAAATGCCATCAGTGGAACCTTGTGCAGCTTTTTTAATGAACTCCGAGTCTCCTCGACAAGCTGCAGCAGCAGTGTGCTGCTGAAAGTCTTATTATCACTACAAAGTGATCTTAAGCAAGGGAAAATAAGGAGCTTTCTGCCCTTTGTGTCCATGTCCTATTGGCTTGACATGGTGCTCAGGCCATGCTAAGTACGTGCCTGGGAGCCTCCTGTGCCGAGGCGGCTTCTGCCTGCCCTGCTACATCTCTGTAGGGTGGCTTCCAGAAAGCTTTCCCTGTTTTCTGGTGGTTGCAGGACTGTTCCGAGGCTTTAAAAATAGTTTTCCTTCTAATAGCACAAATGTAAGACAATAGGCAGAGGAGTGCTGCAGGTGTGATGGGGAAATAATGGAGCTCATTGCTCCTTCTTACCCTGTGTTGTCCTAAACGACCGGCAAAATCTGGAGGTGGAAGGATGCAGGTGTATGCCTCATTGCAGCACTTTTCTTTTTTCTTTTTTTTCTTTTTTTTTTTTTTTTTGGAAGAGTGAATGAGTTCAGAGCTGAATGGAGCTGTTTGGTTTGTGAGCCTGAACCTCAGTCACCCATCAGTGCAGTGCTAAGCCAGCTGGATGCTCCTTTCATTCATTCCTAAAGCACGTTCAGCATACAACAGGCTTCCTCGTGGGCCAGGGAGAGGATGATGCATCTGGAGAGGGGGCTCAGCCAGGCTGCACCACCCCAATCCTCAGCTGCTTCAGCCCAGGAGCATCCCAGGACCTGCCTGAAGGCTTCCCAGGCTCAGTTGTGTGGCTGCTCTTGGTGCATGCCATGCCCCAGGTGATGAGAAAAGTATCTGAGGCTGTGAATATTCAGAGCGGAGGGCAGGTGAAATATTCCCAGGTGGGATGTGTTTCTCCTCCTGCACCTGCCAGGTAAATCCACTTCTCCTTCAGTGTGTTGGTGGAAGTCTGGAAGGTTTCATGTCCTGGACGTCCCCTTTTTCTCTTCCTAAAAAGAGAAAAGGAAGCTCAACAGCTGGAAGTGACAGGAGGGAGGTTTCCTGCGAGCTCCAGGATCCAAGGGCTTTCTTGAGGGAGCTGAGAAAGCATCTGAGGAAGGAGGAGGGAGCTGCTTGCTCTAATGCCATTCTCATTAATCACATCGCAAAGAAAGGAAATCAGAGAAAATCATTCAAATTACAGATGGCTAGATTAGGTAATTAGAATTTAGGCTAAAACAGATGTTTGTAATTAAGTGTTTATGTCATTGAATAAAATCCAGATTGTAAAGTCTATTTCACAGGATTTTAATGGCTTTAATTCTCTGTGTTATGTTTGGGGCAAAGATACAGATGACAATGTTTTAGTAGGAAAAGAGGAAAAAAAGCCTGGCAAAACCTGGACTAGCCGAAGCCGCTCACATTTCCCTGGAGAGCAGCTTGCCTTTAAACATGGCCTTTATGTGGGGGATTTCTGTACCTAGAAAATAAAGGGATGTCTTTCACTTAGCCATGTTTAACCCATGGTTAGTGCCTGGAGGGGATCTGGGGTTGGGAGGAAAGTGTGCGAGGAGCTGTAGGGCGCTGGGGAGGAGGAGATGGGGGCACAGGGGTGCTGCACACACCAAGCCCTCCACGTGCAGCCCATCGCAGAGCCGTGACCTTGCAGAGACACCATGCAAACCCAACGGGGATCGGCAGGGATCAGACGATGCGAGGAGGAGAATCGATTTGTTAGCAGGCAAATTGGCTCGTGGTGACAGTGACAAAGCTGGCGACAATGAGAGCGTGAAAGAAGTGAGAGGTTTTATGGGCGACGTGAAGAAAGTTGGGATTTCCTGGCATGTAGGAGGCAGCTGGAAGCAGGGAGCTGGTGTCACCACCCAGGTAACCCCACAAGAAGGCACTCACCTACCCCCAAAAAAGCCAGAAACAGAAGAACAGAGAAGATTTGGCACAGGGATTTAACAGCAACAACAATAATAATAAAAGAGGTCCATTGAGGGCACGGGAGGGCCCCTTGTTCCCTATGGAGATGACTCAATTTTCTGCATCACAACCCCCTCCCCACTCCCTAAACTGCTTGAAAAGTACACGGGGACCACCTGAAATCCCAGCAAATTGTTCGAGGCTGAGAATAAAATATTCCAGTCAATAATGTCAAATGCTTCACCAAGATTTACAAGTCTCTCTCTCACCAGCTAATAAGAGATCATTAACTGCTCGGGAAAAAATGGAAATCAAAACCCAGCAGGAGGCAATTACAAGTGCAGGGCCGATGTCCTGATTTGGTATGAGATGGTGAAATTTTGATGTCACAGGGGTTGCATTTGCTGTCACAACATTTTTGACTGGCCAACTGCGTTTAACGTGGTTCCTGATCCAGGAAAGCAATTGCTAACTGTGTGTGGTGTAACCGGAATGGGATTCAGTCCACAGTCAAAATTAAATGTTTGCTAAAGAGCTTCACTGATCGGGGGCCAAGGATGGGACAGACTGGAGAATCAGACCCAAGACTGCTCGGGGCTCACGGGAAGGTGCCCGGATACTCTTTGAGTAAGGCAGGAGCATCAGGTACGTGCAGGAGGAGAGATGGAGCAAACGTGAGTCAGTACCAGGGGACAGGAGTTGGAAAAAGGAGGGATTACGGGTGCTGTTAGAGCTACAGGTCGGGGTTTTGCTGGCATTAGGCTGGAATCGTGCCTTTTTACTCCTGTCTGCTTGTATGTTTTAAGGCTTTGCACTGCTCGTTACCTGCCTAAGCCCAGGCCATTGCAGTCGATGAGGTTCCACCACTGGTCTGCGTGAGGTCAAGCAGGGTTAAGTCGGGCTCGCTCTGTCCAAATTAGCAATGTGGTTGAAGCCCAGGGTTCCTGGGGAGGATTGAACCGGGTGAGATTGTCCCCGCAAGGCAGCTGGCAGAAGTGAACAAAGCTGAGCACGCTTCGGAGGAGGAAAGGGGCACGAGGCTGCAGCTGAGCTGCCCGAAGTCACCAAGAGGGCAGGGCAGGGGACAGGAGCCCCCGGCCACAGCTGCAACTGTAAAGGATGCTTTGGGAAGGACCCATGAGGAAATCATAGCCTTGGCAGTAATGAGCTGCAACAGCTTAATTCCAGCCGAGTCAGGAGGTGACAATAATTAGAAGTGAGATCTTAGCCACGCCAGTGAACACAAGGGAGCAAACGGCCAATTATTGACTAGATCAAACCCCTCAGAACGACGGTGTGGGCAAAAGACACTGTCTGTGCGGCTGGATGGCCGAGGAAATCTGATTAAAGGCAAACTGAGCAAAGGTGGGAAGGTGAGGGAGCGAGCTCTGTGCTGCTGGACATTGCAGTGCCACTGCAGTGCAGGTGACAGCAGGACGCTGGAGGCGGTGGCATGGGACAAGACGGTCTCTGTTGCACCAGAAAGCCAAGGTGATGTTGTTTGGGAAACAGCTCTATGAAATCCTCGTTTCTCATGGATCTGGCACTCACAGCAGTGCTGGAGGGAGGATCCTCTGGCCCCTAACGCTGGCTGATGCAGCCCAGTTGTGTTTCCTCCTGTGGGTGCAGGGTTCCCCTGGGGCAGCAGATCGAACGGGTGTCCCCGAAGGACCAAAATAAAACAGAGCTTGCTTAGAAAAAGTGAGTTTCTTTCTCTCCCTTTCCCCCGCAGCTCTCCTCCGCCCTGCTGTTCGACGCCGTCTACGCCGTGGTGAGCGCCGTGCAGGAGCTGAACCGGAGCCAGGAGATTGGCGTGAAGCCCCTGTCCTGCGGCTCTGCCCAGATCTGGCAGCACGGCACCAGCCTGATGAATTACCTGCGCATGGTGAGCGGGGCTGGAGCTCGCCGGCAGCGAGGGGTGGGCACGTGGGGGCTGGCACAGGTCTCGGGCACACAGCATCCGTCTGTTTGAAGCCAGCACTGGCAGTGAAAAGAGAGGAGATCTGAGGGCTGGTTTGGTGCTAGCCTTGGAAATACATGAAAACTCCATTTTTCAGGTTTTGCTACAGAAAACCTGAAGTTCAATGAATTTTTATTATTTTTTTTTTTTAAGTGGGAATGTTTCTAAGCGATGCGAGTTCTGTTTTGAGTGAACTCGGGCTGATGTGAGGTTGTGCAGTGCAACTGCTTAGAGCTCGGTGGCCAGAGGTGAGCTGCCTGTGGAAGGCTTTGAGTCCCTTTGAACCCAGAATTGTGCTCCCTAGGATCAGGCTGAGTTTATCGATCTCACCCTCAGAGCTGAGCTGGGCCACGCAGAACGAGCGTGAGTTTTGAGCCAATTTGGGGCGCATCTGAAATGCCATGAGATGAGGAAATTTCATGAGGGCTTTTTTTGCCGGAGGAAGGACCAGCTGAACCTGAACTTTGTGCTGCTTCAGTCCATGCACGTGAAGCCATAGTCAGAGACCACAAAGCTTTTCGGCTTCCCTTGTGGCTGAGAAGCTCTCAAGTGATGTTCAGTCCACACGGCGATGCCAGGCACCCACCTTGGCTCCCTTTGCAACACAAAAACCACACCAGCCTTGTGCCATCGCTGCCGGGAGGGTGGCTGGGCGCGTGTCCACCTCGACGGGCGCTGTAACTCACTCTCTCTTGGACAGGTAGAATTGGAAGGTCTCACCGGCCACATCGAATTCAACAGCAAAGGCCAGCGGTCCAACTACGCCCTGAAAATCCTGCAGCACACACGCGGTGGCTTCCGACAGGTGAGGGAGGTGGTTTGGGCTGCTGGGGATGCGCTGGGTGCATCCTTGCAGGATTTTGGCTCACTGCACTGGTCCTTATTCTATCCATTACCCTCTCTCTTTTCAAGTGATGTCTTCAGTCAAAATTAAGGATGCTGTGGGGGCCGGAGCTTGGTGCCACTGGCATCAAACTGTTGAGATTACGTGACACAAGCCCAAGGAATTAGGCTTTCACTAGTAAATCCAAACCTCCTTCAAGAAAAAGGGGAAAAAAAAAATGAAGCCCTTAAAGAAGACTTTTTGTCTGTCTTATTTCCATGCTGACAGCGCTACAGCTGCCCTTTTCTTGGAGATTGCTGTATCCCCTAGATGCTGGCAGAGAACAAAAGCTGTTGTGTCTTACTGTCCTGTCCCACACCAGCAGAGCGTTCTGGCTTTAGGAAATCTTTTGGTCTGGCAGCAGTGAGCTTTAGCCTCGGCAGGACGTTGCCTGCCAGCCCTTACCTGTCAAGTGACAGCTCGGCTTTGATGCTGCCTTTAGCTGGCTCCGAGTGAGCCGGGCTCAGGCTGGCATCCTCCCCACAGCAGGATCTCTCGGAGCACCGATGCCCTTTGAATCATTACCCAAGCCCATCACGCTCTGAGTAAAAGTGACAGCTCCAAGCCCGTCTGCATTAACAGGAGCCTACGTTCAGCTGAAGCAAGGGAAGCAAATGCTGTAAGCCTCGCTACGACTGCTGCATTTCCCACGTGCTCGAACGTGGCAGGGAGCTGGCGTGAAGTATGCAGGTCCTCCTGGAGCAGCACTGCTCGGGGAGCTCCACGAGGGCTCTGAGAGCTGCATTACCCCTGGCAGCCCTGCCCGTGTAGCTCAGCTCCTCACTCGGGTGACAGAAACGATGGCTTTTCCTCCCCATCACCAAGTAAGCATCCCTGCTTGGATCTCCCCTCCCTGGGCAGGTGAAGGTGCGAGGTTTCTGCCTGTACTTCAGGGGGTGCTGGCTCACTCTCTGCTGTCCCTACTGACCCTTTCCCTAGCTTGCAGGCTTGCTTTGGGGTTGAAGGGTGGTCCTGGTTCCCATCCCGCTGTGTTTGGTGGCCGTGAGCCCTCTCCCAGCAGTTTTTCTGCCTAAAACCTGCTCCGTCTGCCCACAGCAGCCTTTCTGCCACCTGCTCTCCCCTTCTCAGGCAGCCCCACAGAGGATCTCGCCTAGCAGCAGGGCCACGTGGGACCTGCTCGCAGGTTTTAGGGGCTGTCACCCATGTACCCAGCTGGGACGGTGACCCCAGACCCTGCTGTAGTCTCCTCCACAGCTGCAGAGGGAAGCCGAAGCCCTGCAGGCTGCAGCCTCTCCACTGTGCCATAGGTGGTTATCTTCTGCTCGCCAAGCAGGCTTCCCGGAATGAAAATAACTAAATAAATCATTAGAAATCATTTAATTAAACCCATCGCGAGGGGACAGGGTAAGGAACAGGCATTCACATCCTGGGGGCAATCTTGTTCCCAAGGGTTGCATTAGCTGATTTGTCCGGGCCCTCGTTTGAAACGCTCCTATTCCCTTCTTATTTTTAATCAAGCTCACGCTCTCTGCCCATTTCTCTCTCTTTCTCTCTCCCACCCTCTCTCCTTCCATCTACCGAAGCCACAGGGACTTCCAGCTCATCAGCTTTGATAGAGAATTCACCGAATCTTGAAGCTGATCCAGGTCTCAGCCAGCAAACAAATTAGAGACACTTAGATTTTAAAATTTGCTGTTGCTTTTGGGCAAGGAGAGACAGGGCTTTTTGACATCCAATTCTTAATACATTTATGTAATGCACCGAACGTGTTTTTTCCTGATTTAGCTTAACTAGTGGAAATTTTTCCCCAGCCATATGAAAGCTGCTCTCTGCTCGCAGAATGCCCGATAAAGCACAGGCTCATTAATGTGTCGGTGATCCATAGATCTGACAAGGACTGAGTCGGTAAATGTCATCTTTTTATTTTCTCCCTTTCTTTCCCCATACAAAACGCATCGCTCAGGCTGCTGGGCAGCGATTTGCGCTGAATGCCGAGCTGAGGTTTGGCAGCTCAACGAGAGGGAATGAAGAGGGGCTGGGACTTGCCTGGCCCCGGGGGCAAGCGAGAGGAGAGGCAGGGGGGAGCTGGAGCCCCACGAGGGGCAGATCGTCCCCAGCTCTGGCTGCGATGTCCTGGCCTCTAGCCAGCTCTGGAGCAGTGGAAGTGACAGGGGTGCCTAATTGCAGCGTTGATGAGCTGCAGATGAGCTACCAGCTGATAGCTCCGGGACCCTCCGCAGTCCCCGCCGCATCAAGCCTTTTTGACGGAGAAGCGGCTGAGCGGTCTCGGCGGGGCTTGCTCCTCTTTAGCAAAGGTTCAGAGACGGATCCTGCAAGGAGGCAGCGAGCTCGGAGCCTGCCAGACACCATCCATCCGTCCTGCCTGGGTGATGCCGGGTGTCATTTGTCTCCTCTGGGGGACAGGGGGGCTCTGGGGGGGCTGCGTGTGTGCCCCAGGGTTGGACAGGTTTCTGTATCTGGCTCTCTGCGTGTCCCCTGCTGACTTTTGCCCTCTTGCCTTCGTCTTGCAGTGTCCTTCAGGAGTGCCAGCCACCTGGCAGCTTTGTGCAGCGCCCTCTGAGGGTTTTTCCTTCATTTGTTTGCTCTATTCCCTTATCCACCCCCCTCTGCAGCCATGAATTCCCTCCTTTCTGGGCTGGCGGAGGCACCGTGTACCCAGTACCCACTTAATTACATCTCCTACTGGCACAGCCCCTTCCCGTCAGTGCCGACAAGGATCTCCAAGTGTAGACCTGATGAGAAATGGGAGCAGGCCACGGAGGAGGGGAGGTGATGGATGTGATCCTCAGGACGGTGCTTGCTAATCGTAGCCCAGAGGGGAGCTGGCTTCGCTGCACTGGAGACCTGCCTGGTGTAAGACATCCACGTTCAAGTCTGGCTTTACTTTAATTTTTAGGTAAAAGAATTAGGGACTCCTGAAGTTTATGGAGAGGTCTCGCCGTGTTGTCTCTCGCTGCCATTCGGACCCGCGGGGCACCGAGCAGCAGACTTCATTAAGATCATTAGTGCGAGGGGCTTTTTGTCATCCTGTGCCACGAGGAGCTCGCGAGCCCAGGCATCATTAACGGGGCCGTGTCTGAGCGGAGCAGCTGAAGGATTAAGGGAGCGAGCCACACTTGCGTTGCTTTAACTGCTGGTAATTTTCTCCGGAGATAAGAAATCTTTAAGTGCCAGCGATCTCAGTAATGCCTTGTGCAGAGCAGCTGATTTGAGGGGCCTCTCCTGCCTGTGGGGACGGGGCAATGTCAAGTCCTTGCTTGTCCCAGGCTCCAGCAGCTGCTTTTTGGGCTGGTTCGCCCTGAAATAGGGTCTTTGCTCCCTGCTGTCCACTAGGGCTTGTATCAAGAAAGGTCTCCTGCAGGAGGTGCTGAGGGGGCTGCAGGGGGCACATACAGAGCTCTCTCCATCCGAGCCGTGCTGCCACCTTCCCCCATGTGCTATAATCCCTCTCACAAAGGTCTCGAGCTCCAATTTGCAGCCAGGTAGCTGTGTCGCCCTCGCTGCACTCTCGGGAAAGCTCTGCCATCGTTGCTTCAGCTCCTCCCATCCTTGGAAGCCCTCCTTGGGATTTTTCAGCCTGTTTATTTCTGGCTGCTTTCTATCTATTTATTTTTGCGCTAACGCTATCGTTTTAGCTTCGAAAGCTGTTCTACCTCTTTGCTATGGGCCTCCTCCACCTGCTGTATTTTTACAGACCAATCACTGCCTCCACTAAAAACTCCCGCGTCCTAAAAACTCCTAAATCCTAGTCCCGAGCCTTAACGCCACAACCATCTTAACCACGTCTGGGCAGAGCGTTTGATTATCGCCTAACACGCTCAGCAGATGAATATGTTTTCTGTTTTCCAGAGGCTCTTTATACGTAGATAGAGATGATTAAAATCACCTTGACATCCGTCTTGCAGGAAAAGGGGGAGAGCTGAGGATCCCCGCCGTCTCCTGCCACGTCAAGCTTCAGATGTGGATCAGCACGAGGAGACAATTAGTGGCACTGTCACCCTGCGAGGGGACAGTCAAACAAGCCAGGATGGGGTGGAAGGACCCCGGCACACGGCAGTGCTTGGCTTCGGTGCTGCGTTCAAAGCAAGGTCAAAGCCACTGCGCTGTCAGAGGAGGAGGCAGTCAATTAGTCTCAATATGCCAGCAGGGGAGGGAGGAGTCAGAGAAGAGCGAAGGCTGTTAAAATTAAAGTTAATCTGTCACTAATCTCTGCTTGCGAAGTCTAGAGGGGAGGGAAAAAACAACGAGGAGATGTTTGTGACTGCTTCCAGGCTCAGAGAGGCAGGTGGAGCAGAGGGGTTGTGTTCAGCAGCCGCTGCAGGAGGCGAGCACCTTGGTGCAGAGCTGGGCGAGCTCCCTGTCCGAGAAGAGACTGGAAAATTCCCAGTTTGAGGCTCTTGTTCCCAGAGATGAGTCCTGCCCTGCAGTGTGACCGTACAACCAGGATGCCCAAGACCTGCTCCAGTACAGCCATCACCGTGCCTCCATCCCCCATCAGGGGCTCAGCGCCCCCATGCTGGGTGCAGCCCGCAGGGGTGCTGGCAGCATGTTCAGAGCTCCTTGCTGCAGGGAGTGCCTTTAGCAGGGACTTACTGATGCTGCAGAAGGAGCTGAGCTGGCAGCTTGGAGGAATGACCCCTCTTGTGTTACCTGCAAGGGGTTGCTCCAGCAAGCAGGGCGATTCAGCCCCCAGTGGGGTGGCGGTGCTTTTGGGCTGCCTTCGGCTCAGCACAGGGGCTGGGAGGTGACTGCGAGGTCCTCAACCATCCATCGTGCTGTAGGCAAAGCCCTGGCCAGGAAAGGATTTGCTTGAGCCCCACGTTTATGGAGGAGCTGTGAAGACACGTGTGCGTTTTGGGGTCAGCCACCACCTCTCCGAGCCACGCTTCAGTGGTGTTGGAGCACTTTGGCTGGGCCAGCTCTTCAGCAAGTGGTGGGCTGGGACCTGATGGGATCAGAGAGGCTCTGCAGAAGAAAAAAGGGAGAGGAAAGGGTCTCAGGGAGAGCGAGCTGGCCTCTCTCAGCTGCAGGTCTACAAATGAGACAATAAAAGGCTCTTCAAGGGGGCATAAGGGAGCAGGATCCTGATCAGTATGCTCAGTAACGGAGTGTTCGTAAATACCTTTTACAGGGCCAGCCGGATGCTTGTCAGTCACCGGAGCCATATGGTGGGAGCGTACAGTGATTTGTCCTGTAAATTCCATTATTATATCTGCTTCTCTCTCCAGATCGGCCACTGGCACGTTTCTGAAGGACTCAGCATGGACAACAGGATCTTCTCCTCCAACATCTCCGACAGTCTGTTCAACACCACGCTCATTGTCACCACCATCCTGGTAAGCGAGGGGGTCACCTACAGTTCCCATTAGCTCGTCACCAGCCCGGTGCTTAGGGGTGTCAATCAGCTGCAATATTATTCTCTCCTCCTACCCCCCTCTGCCCCCAGCATGCAGTGTTGCACACTGATTTCATAAAGAACAGACGATCAAATCTCTAATTACAGCACTGAGGACAATTCATGACAGTGTAATTAAACTCAAGTTGATGTTTCATATGGAAATGATATTTGATGAGTTCAGAAGCAGCTGGGGAGAGGGCTGGAATGGGGATAAGTTGCCATTTTACATTCATCTCTGAATGATGTTCTTGTTCTGTGTACAGCTGGTAAGTTGGAAGGGACAGTTGTCCCAGCTCCCCATAAAAATTACTAAAATTGGCTAAGATGGGTGCAACTTTCATGAACCAAGACCTCACAGGTACAGGCAATCCAGGCAATTACCCTTATAGAAGTTCCCTGTCCGGTGCTGGGCTGGTACCCATGACTTTTTCCAACACTTCTGCTTGGAAGACCCTCAAAACCCCGAAGCACTCTGGCCATTATTCCCTTACATCCCACTAAGTTTGCTGAAAGAGAGGCCGAGCTGGAAAAATCATCCCAAGTGCCCCATACCAGAGATTTTGCATCCCAGCCCGGGCAGGGAGCCCCTTCCCCGCTGCTCCATGCTGCCGGGACGCCCCGGCTAAGATGGGAATGACAGCTGCCCAGTTTCGATGCAGGAAAACCCCTATTTAATGCTGAAGTGGAACCATCAGGAGCTGGAAGGCAACGACCGCTACGAGGGCTTCTGCGTGGACATGCTGAAGGAGCTGGCCGAGATCCTGCGCTTCAACTACAAGATCCACCTGGTTGGTGATGGTGTGTACGGAGTCCCCGAGGCAAACGGCACGTGGACAGGGATGGTCGGGGAGCTGATTGCTCGGGTAAGTGAATTAACCGCTCCTTTTAGCCGTGCTCCAGTGGGACTTGGCTACGGCAAAGCCTGGTGCTTTATTATGTGCTCCAGGAGGCTAAGGATGGATGGGGGTTTTCGTCTGCGTGCAAGGCTCTGACCAGAGGATCCCTCTTCAGTGTTTTCTCCTGGCTCTGTAAATGCATTTGTTGTGTCAGTGTGACACTGTGCGAAGTCGTGACGGGTGTTAGGGCCCCTGGGCTCTCTCAAGGCTGTTTGCTTTGCCTGCACTCAGATCCCAGCTCGACACCGAGTGGTGTTTGGTTATTTTTTTTTCACAGCGGAAAAAAAAATAATGGAAATTTGACATAGGAAAATGTGCAGGTACCGGCAGGGTGGGCAGTGGAAATCAAAGCAAACTTGCAAAAAGGCACGGGGAGGGAAGGGGGTAAGAATCCCATTTCTACCCAGAAAAGTTTGGGCAGGTTCATTTCAGCACCTCAGCTTTTGGTATTGTTTTTGGAGAGGAACAGTTTTTGTTTGCTCGCTGTGCATGGATCGAGCTCTGTTCACGATTCCTCTCCGTGGCAGTGATGTAGCCTGAGAGCCCCCTGCTTTTGCTGGGTCTGGCAACTTCTTGCTCCTGTGCCCCGCTCCCTGCTCTTTGTTTTCCTCCACAGCTGAAGGTGCTCCTTCCCCGGAGCTTAAACACAGCTGATGAAATGCTCCGAGATCCCTAGTAAAACAGGCTTAGCCAAAGCTAACATTAAGATTGATGCCATTTAAACCGATCCTTCCTCGCTGGGTTCCGCGCTGCCTTGTCATTACCGCCGTGCCTGCGAGGACCCGGTGACAGCTTCTCAGCTGGTGGCAGCTCCGTGGGGAGGTGTCTTTGTGATAATCCTCAGTGCTGTGCCAGAGGAGCACCCGAGCCTTCCCATCACTCCCCTTACATCAGCGGTGTGTCCTGCTGCAAAGCAGGGGAACAAGAACCCGATCCCATCCCTGTAGGGCGAGCATCTCTCCATGATGCCCCCCAGCATCCCTCTGCTTCTCCCCCAGCAGGCAAAGGGGGCCTGGCTGATGCTCCCTCCCCCCTTAGCAGCTCCGTTTGAGCGTCCCAAGCCAGGTGGGACAGCTCCAGGGCTGAGCGAGGTGCTGAGGGGCAGGATACGTGCTCAGGTCCCCATTCAACCAGTGCCACCTCCTCGGTCGCCCCTTCACAGCGCGAGCTCGGTGCCAGCTGAGATTCCTCTGGTGAGGAGCCTCCTGTTTGCAAATGCTCGGGGCTATTGGCACAGTTTTTATCCACCTCTCGCTCTGTGTATCCGCACACAACTACGTGTCAAACGCTTCTGCAGCAGTTCTTCTGGGAGGCGAGGAGGAGCGGGGTGTGATGTGTGAGCAGGGCAGGCGAGGAAGGGAAACAGCCCTTTGGGGTTTTTGGCCTGCTGGCCCTGGCAGCGCCTCCCCGTTAGATGGGAGCTCCTGGAGGGTGCTTTTTGGTAGCAATAAGTGTTTTAACTTCATCTTCACAGAGAAACAATTTGTTTCTCCTTCAGCTTGAGCTTTATTTAGGAGGATTTTTACTTCTGCTTCAGCAGGACAGAGCTGGCAAAATCTGTGTGAGGCTGAATCAGAAATCAGAGACGAGAACAGGCGTTCTCTGCTTTGTTCTCTCTAGGCCCTTCAGAAGCTTTATAAGGGTGGTTTCAGCGAGTTTTTGATGGCCTGGCAGGGCAGAGCTGGCCATGTGCGTGCTGCTCTCCATCCCACCTGGAGGCAGAAGCAGCAGAGGATGTGTTGGCCACCCAGTTCTTCTGCCAGGGGATTCATTCCTTGGGCACTTTTCTCCCTCCAGCTCAGCTCCGTGCAGTCCTGAGCACAGAGAGGGCATTAGTTAGGACACAAACCTGCCACTGGGGTCAGAGCATCCCAAATCCTACCCCAAAGGAAAGCTCTGCACCTGACTCTTCATGCAGTGCTGTGTTACTGTAAATTAGGGATTCCTTCCTCACCCCGATCAGCTTCTCGTGTTGTGAGCTTTGACCAGGGTGAATGTAAGTGTGCAGGACCATCAGCTATGGGCTATCTGGGAAAAACATTTTATATTACTGCTTTTGGATTGACCAGCTATTGATCCATCCCTAAGTGCTGAGAATTCTCTTACAGCTAATTGCGCGTTGTGGTACGAGTGAGACGCTTTCTGTACAAACATCTGTGTGTTGTTGACCCAAATTCACAGGGATGAATCCGATTGACCCACTCACAAAACCCGTTAGGAGCTGAGGAGCACGAGGAATGGGATGGCTGGGGGTTAGCGGAGGAGCTGCTGAGGTCCTGGGTCCGGGTCAGCAGTACTGGGATCGGGAACCCTGTCAGCGTCATGGTCAGGAGAAGGAGATGCAGCCTGGGAGAAGTCACTTGGAAGGACTCAAACCCCTTTCTTAATGAAGATATCACAAATTTGGAAACCGCCAAGCTAACCGGTTGCTCTGTGCACACGGGGCAGGGCGGCTCAGCACCGATCCTATCCCTCGAGGGAGCAGGGCAGCAAAGCTGCTCTCGGGATGGAGCAGGCTTCCCCGATAGCCCCGCCGGGTCTGGCACGGACAACTTCAGCCTCCAGCAGCTGGGCTGACACCTTGCACGCCTGCTATCCATAACAAGCAAACGAGGGGGAACAGCAAATCTTCCTCTCGCCTATTGTTTGCCTTTGGAGCCTTCGGGGACAACAGCACGGGAAGAATTACGCCTCACTTCTTCCTGCCGCGGTACGGAGCCCGGCTTTGCCTCCCCGATGGTTGCCTTGTCTTCCCTTTCTCTTCCCCAGCACGTCCTCGAGCCGAAATGAATTTTGCTAGTCAGCTACAAGCCGACGAGTGTATTTTCCAGGCGATGTGACAGCTCTCTCTTTGTTCCAGCACGGCTCTACTTGCTGTCTGGGTAGCGGAGAGCCTTGGTGGCTGTGCTCGGTGCCTGTACTTCGCCTCTCAGCACGCTGCTGGTGCTCAGCACCCTGTGCTCCTCCCGAGGAGCTGTGTCTGTGCCCCGGGGGCACCCACCTCAGGGCTGCCCCTGGGGAACAGAGCTAAGCTGACAGGAGATGGTGTGGTTTTGCCAGCAGGCTTTACCCGCAGGAATGTGATGCTGGGGTTTTGCTGTGAGGCCTCCTTCTGACAGCTGGATCACCGCCCTGCCCAGCTGGGCACCAGCACCAGGTGCCTCTCATCCCACCCCCCAGCACGCTCACCTGAAGGACAGCACAGCCCGGGCAGGAGCACGCTCCATGCAGACTTGGATTTCTTTTTCTGCAGCCTCTTCAGCTGCCCAGGCATCTTTTGATGTTTAAATAAGGACTCGTGGACCAGGAGCTGGCCCTGCGGGGGCATTTAGGTACAAGGACCAGGTGCCACGGGGACAGCAGTGCTGGCCCGTGGGTACAAGTCCTGTGGGTGGCGTGAGGCTGGTGCTGCTGCAGGAGGTGTTTTAGGGTGCATCAAGGGAAAAGGGGCTGGGGACAGTGAGCTCCTGATGTCCCCTCCTGCAAAGCACCATCTGGGGTGTGATGGGGTGCGGAGCAGTGCTGGGCCTTTGGCTTCTGCATCAGTGGCTTGAATCTGGCTGAGATCAGCAGCAATTAAAGCTCTTTTTTAAAGCAGGGGAGATGAAGCTGTGCATCCCATGCCTCCTGCTCAGAAACCCCAACACCAAAGGCTGAAAGGACTTCAAGGCTTTGGGGTGAGGCTTTTCCAGCCCCGCTGCTGTGACCAGGGGAGGTGCTTTGCGCTCCGAGGCCCTCTCCTCAGCTGCTCCAAGGGTAGGGGATGGAGGAAGGGGAAAAGAGGGAGAAGTTCTTCCAAAATTGGCTGAGTCCTGCAGTGGGTGTTGGTGTTCAGCAAGAAAAAGCTGTGCGTGGGTGATGGGAGGGAGGGAGGGGGAGTCTGTGTGCGCCGGGGGGCTGCCAACGTGCTGGGGGGGAATGGTGGAGGTCGGTGGTGTGCTGCTGATCTTGTCCTGCACATGGTGTGCATGCTTACATCGCTGTGGTATGAGCTGGGTGGGTGTCCCTGCCGGCCCTGGGTGGCTTTTGGGGTCGCCGTTCCCGGCGTGTCATCCCAGCTGGCTCTTGCCAAGGGCACAGGAGCGCCTGGCAGAGTTTCTCCTCCTGCCCCTAGAGATGGTGCAGGGGGAAGGCAGACCCGAGGCTGGTGTCTGCGCTCATTACTGATCCTCTAATGGAGGGTGGCAGCCTCCGGGGCTTTCAGGCTGTCGCTTTGCATACGGCAGAATTCACAGATGTCCTTCAAAAAAAAAAAACAGTTTTGAGTGACCCTCGCCTGGCCCTGGTTTTAAATGCAAGAATGTGCGTCCCTGGCTGCCTGCACAACCCGAAATAGCTCCTGTGCAGTAATTCAGCGACCAAACCATGCCACAAGACAGGTCTGCAGCCCTCAGGGTGAGGGAACAGAGTAAGAAATACCTCCCCCTGCCCTTGGCCACAGTGTGTGCTGTTGGCAGTGCCGGCGAGGAGGGCACTTGTGCGCCCAGGGGATTTAGGAGCCGAGGTGCTGTTGAAGTCAGGGACTCCACCTCCTGCAAGAAATCCCAGGTTTGTGCTGCAGGAGCCATCCTCCAGGCGTGTTTCGCACCAAAGCCTGGTGCAGCTCGGACTCTCCCCGCTGGCTCGAGGCTCGTGGGCGGCAGCAGGGCTGCGGCAGGGCCACCCACCTGGCCCTGATGTTTTGGGAATTTCGTCAGGATCGTTCCCGGCCGGGCTGCGCCTGACGTCAGGCCCCATTCATCACCATTAGCCTCCAGATGAGCCTTGTCAGCATCCGCAGCGAGGAGGCGGCTGCCTCCTCCGGACTGGCAGTCCCCGCAGTTTCCTCCGTCAGCCTGCTTTAATTGTTGTTCCTCCTCAGGAGCCCGGCTCAGCCTCCGTGTTTAACATCTTTCCTCTCGCCCGGTGCGAGTTTTGGCCTTGCCTGAGCGGTGCTTTGTTAAAGGAGCTCCTCTTCCCACCCCCAAAATGCTCTGGGTCTTCTTCTAAGCTGATTTCATGCTGACATTTATAGCTGCAACTGTGCCGATGGCTGAAAATCCCACAGAGTTCGCCCCTCTTCCCCCCATCCCTCGCCTCCTGGTTTCCCTTCCCCCAGAGCTGGGACGCGGCTGGAGCGCAGAAACACGAAGAAAAACCCCGTTTCTTCCCCAAAATGCATTGTTCAGGCTATAAAACGTTAACTCCTACCCGTGTTCAGGTGGGGAGGGGAGGAGAGAGCCGAGGGCTGCAGCGCTGCCTGTAACCAAGATACGCTGACCCCGGTGAATCACACCCGTCGGGTGCACATCAGGAGGCGAAGGAGAAAGCATGAAATGGATGCTGGGCAGGCAGGGAGAGCGCCGTGTGCCCTTCCCAGATCAAAGTTTCTTGCTGTCAGAAAGCAGCCCTGAAGTTGCATCGCTTCTGAGCCTGGAGAGGAAGAGGGAGAGGGAGCCTGAGGGAGTGGAGCCGCGGACGAAGCCGCCAGCAGCCAGGTCTCTGCCAAAGGAGGAGGCGAGCGGGGCCGTGCGGGGGTACCAGCAGCCTGCAAGGGGCTGGGGCTCGGCTGCTGCCTCCTGGGAGGACAAAAGTTGAGCAGGCAGGGAAAGAGCAGAGGGAGATGGGCTGTAATTGCCTTCACGCCGTTCAGCACAGGCAGCAGATGCAGCCAGTGCCCATGGCAAGTTCTCCAGGTGCTCCAACCCAATCCTTTAGCACCCCGTGGCACTTTTTGGAGAACTGGGAGAGGAAAGGCATTGTCAGGATGAGCTGTATCTTCACCAGGGGCTCTGCTGGCGGAGCTCTCCCCAGGACAAGGGTACCTGCAAACCCTTTTAACATAGACAGGAGAGGGTTAGGCAGCTGGAGGCTTTCCCCGCGGATAAAATTCCTCACGTGCCATGTTCTGCGGATGAATTGATCCCATCTTTGTAATCTCCTGGTGTTTACAGAGGGCTCAACTGCTCACACGCGATGCTGTGATTGCTGGTGCCTTTTAAAAACCCTGTGGGGAAACGTCTGGCTAGGCAGAAATCCTCCCCAGCTCGTAACTCACTCCCGTCTGCACCTCCCAGGAACCCGTAATAGCTGCTGGGAAACAATTGCAAAAATCCAGCAGAGGGCTTGTCCAATAAAGCCGTCCTGTGAAATATCACCTTCTCCGTGCCCCCTGCCCCTCACCTGCTAGCGGGCAGGCTTGCTGATCCTTTGCTTTTCTTTCCCCTTTCCCCCTGCCTGCAGGCTGCAGTAAGGCTGCCCTTTGCTCCTGCAGCTCCTGCCTTTTCTTGGCCCGTCCTCCCCATCTGCCTCGAAGTGGTTTTTTGGGGGGGTGCAGGAGCGAAAGACACGGGCAAACCTCAGCCAGGAGGCACTTGGCCCTGTTTTTTTCCTCGGGAAAGCGAGAGCAGCAGGGGCAGAGAGCGTGGCACGAGCGGTGCACCAGCAAATATGCCTTTGAGTGGTGCATTTGCAAGTAGGGCATGGATCCAGGGAGATAAGCCGCATATTTTATCGGGTCTTCAGGCCTGATGGTGCTTTAGCTTCTGCACAGACCTCATGAAACTCGGGGACAACATGTGCAAATAGCTTTTCTTCCCCCCCTCCTCCCCTTTTTCTTTCTTTCCACATGCATAATTGCCATCCTGCAAAGCAGGCAAACAAATGTATAAGAGAATGGAGGAGGTTTCATTTTTATAGAAAGCAATTACCGACATTAAAAGAGCTACAGTAATAAATATTATATTTAAAATTCAAATTCCTTATCTATATTACAAGGGTATTAACGTTGGAATAAATTCTCCCCCCCCCCCCGCCCTCCCCACCTCATTTGGTTTGCAAGGCAATCTGGAAATTTTTACGCCAGTCCTCCGAATTTTTTGGAGTCGGAGCTGCAATTTCGGGAGTCTGGGTTTGGCAGGCTTGTAAACTTCATGGCTCGGGGTTTGTGAGCAATAAAGGTGCTTTGTTGTGATTTCCTACCTATGGTGCTTGCAAGTAACACCAGCCTTGTCTGGAAGGGGGTGGCTGCGTTAAATGGGGGCTGTGGAAGCGGGAGGCTGCAACCCATAGCTACAGAGAGGTAAAGAGTGGTCCGGAGCGCGAGCTGGGTTATGCTTTGGGGTGTCTGGGTGCAATACACGCAGGGTGAGCACGGACATCACCAGGAAAACTCCTGCTGCTTTCCCCAGAGCTACGTCTTGCCTTGCAGCAACGCACCCCGTCCCATCAGGATGGGGCACCCACCTTCCAGGAGCGGGTGCGTGGCCCTGGGCGTGCTGTGCCCCCTTCCCTGCTTTTTCCCAGGCTCGGGGTCCTCATCTCTGCTCTCCTCTCTCTCCAGAAAGCCGACTTGGCAGTGGCGGGGCTGACGATTACCGCGGAGCGGGAGAAGGTGATTGATTTCTCTAAGCCATTCATGACTTTGGGAATTAGCATTCTCTACCGAGTTCATATGGTAAGCGACTTATTTTATAGCCATTTACGTCCCTCCATTATTTGCATGCAAACGCGCCTAGTTACAGAAGAACAGTGAATGACTCATAAAAATATTTTCTTTTCCTATTTAAACACAAATGTGCCGGACATTTATTTTCTTTTTCACCCCGTGTCAGCTCAGTGCTTTCGGTTCCCATTGCTGAACCCCCAGCCCTGCTGGCTGCCTCCTTGGGCACAGCTCAAGGGCACCAGGAGGTGCCCAGGGTGCTGCTGCCTTGCAGGGGGGCTCTCAGACACCCTTGCTCCTGCACCAGCTTCGGGGGTGAGCCCCCAGGAGGGGCTTTGCAGCTCCAAGCCCCCATTTCCCAGGTGTTGCAGAAGGTGAGCGCAACGGGACGTCCTTCTATTCCCAACCCGGGGCTTTGCAACGTGCTTTGTGCGATGGTGAATGGGTTGAGAATTTCAGTCCTGGTCTCCTGTCAGCTCAACAATAGCAGCCAAAAGGATAAAACAATTAGAGCTGCCTCTCCCTGCCCCCTCTCTCCCTTCGCGAGGCTGCTGGAGATGCAGTGTTCTGCACGAGCATAAACAAACTTGCGCACGCATCTCTCCGCGCTGAGTTGCTCCTGCCAAGAACAAACAAGTAATTAAAATCTAGTTAAAATTCCATTTCTTCTGGTACGTGCAGAATTTAGGATCAGTAGTTAACCGATCAGAAGGAGCCAGACCCTTTAAGCTTCGGCAGCTCAGCTGTGAGCAACTGTCCCTGCCCTGCTACCATTCCCTTCCTGCTGCCAGCTGCCCCGTGCATCCGGGGGTGTTCCTGCCAGCATCACTTGGCTGGGATTATAATCGAGCTCCTGACTTTCTCACACGGGTTTTAAAGTTTGGGGATTGAGTCCCATGTGTGTTCTGCCTCCGATCAACCCCACAACCTCGAGCGAGGTCCTGCTCCTCGAACGGCATGAGGACCCCATGGCAGGGGGTCCCCAGCTTCTCCTGCTGTGCTGAGGAGTGGGGCTGAGAGCTGGGCAGAATTAACTCAGTATCCTGGTAAATATGCATTTAGCTCATCGCTCCCATTTTCCTGGAAGGATGGGGTATGCAGAGCAGCTGTGGGCGGCTGCCCTGCCCCTCCCTCCCCTTCCCCACCCCAGCAGACGTCTCCGCAATGTCAGAAATTGCAGCTGACGTATGTTCGGCGCGGCGCGGCTCCGACGGAGGCTAATAAATAACCACAAATGCATCTCTTGCCGAGGAGTAGCCTCCGTGCCCTAGTCTCCTCCCAGCCTGATGACATTTCATTTTAATTTCCATACAACTCCGCTTGCTAATGCTTTCTCCCCCTTTTCTCCTCCCCACCCACCCGGCCCAGCCACCACGCTGCGTCTCTTATCACACATAACCGAAGATGGCAGCTTTAAATGGGGCTGTCATTTTTCTCAATTCCGCTCGTTGTGATATAATCAAGTATGGATTTCTGACGCGGGGGCTCTAATAGGCTTTCTGCGAGGAGAAAAGGCTCACTTTGTTTATTGCCTTCCCATCCTGGTGGGCCCTGCAGAGGGCAGGAGGTGATGACAGGTCCTCCTTGGCAGGTGCCTGGTGCTTTTTTCCTGCATGGAGGTATGTTGGGAGCCTGCTTTGTTTGTAGCACACACTTGGTTTTGCTCACACCTGCCTCTGTGGAAGGGATTGAGGGACATTGAGGGACCAGCTTGCACGTGGTCCTCGGTCATCAGCCCTGAAAGCCTTTGCTGTGCTCTCCCTGAGATGGGAAAGCATCGATTTAGTGAGCACGAGGGAAGAGCTGAGCTCAGGGTAGGTGAACTGAGCTCGAAGGGGCTCTCTGACTGCTGCAGGAGATGGAAGAATTGGGGCACCGATGCCACGGCTCCTCCCCAGACAGTCCCTCCAGGCTGTCCCAGTGGTGCTGGGGGGCAAACAAGGAGCTCAAAGTGTCTGCCATGAGCCTGAGCACCGCTGAACCCAGCAGGACATTTGGTTCCTCCTCTTTTCCCCGCATGTCCTGCACAGTCAGGCTCTGACCCCAACATCTGCCCCCTCCAGAAACCCACCCCCTGTCTGGCCAAGCACGAGGACTTCCAGGAACCCCCAAAGAGGGTGAGTGAATCCCTCTTGCCTCCGTCTGAGGATCTGCAGGAGGTCTTCATAAATTATTGGGCACTTTGAACGTTTCTATTCCAGGAAAAATAGCTCTTCCAATTAACAATGCTGTACTGGGACCTGCTAAAAATATCCGACAGACACCAGATATTGTCAATCCCATCTTCAAAACAGACAGATAAGAGAGAGTTTGTGCCCTCCGTGGGAACAGAATATCTTTATTCTTATCCACGACTGTGAATGAAAAGAATATGTAGCAGCAGCCTGGAAATGACTGAAGAGCAGCAGAACTACTACTGCTGCAAGTCACAGGAGAGACTCGCTGCCAAGCCTGGAACTTCAAGCTTCCAACACAATTTCCCTAATGAGTATAATTTATTGACAAACTGCCCCGGAAACACGGAGGAGACGTTGAGGCCCTAATTACAGAGAGGGACTTTGCTACAGGAGCATCTCATGAGGGAGCCTTGGCTGAGACGCTGACGATGCCTGGGAATTCCCTGCTGGTTTTGGGATGCCAGGGAAGGATGAGCTGCTTGGAGATGGGTTTCTTTTGGGAGAAGCTCCCGTTTGCTCGGCTGAGGGCAGGAGGAGCCTTCCCACCTTGTGATTCCCCTTTCCCAAGCTCGTTCCTGAGCCTGCAAACCCCTGTGGAGGGAGAGGCAGAGGAACGAGCCTTGCTCTAGGTGATGAAGGGGATTAGGGGTGCGTGGGGCACTCAGGAGAGCTGTGTGGTTGCTGAAGAAGCTTTGGTAACACCCTCCCTTGGCTCCCAGTTGGCATCACGAGTCGAAAATGGATGCGGGAAGGTCTGTACCACCAAATCCTAACTCATCTTTTTGTTACGAGGCTTAACAAGCCACAACCTCTGAAAATACTACTGTAGATCCCAGCCTCCAGCTCCTCTCACCCTTAAGGACGAGATGTTACGGTGGAGTTCTTTGTAGGGCAGAGTTTGCTGTAGAAGGTTTCGGAGATACTACGGTCCCAGCTGGTGACTGGAGCTGAGAATATCACAGCATCCTAGATATTTTTGTCAGAGGAAGGTCTCTGTGCAACAACTATTGCCTTTTCTAGCAACTTCTCAGTCTTCAGAAGAATTTCGAGACCTTGTGAAATTCAGTTTTTGCATAAGTGTAGGAATATTTCAGTAGTAAAACAGTCTTTTTATAGAAAAAAGGGAATTTAAAATGCCCCTCTTGCCTCTGTGTAAGGAAACAAAACTCATCTATGTTTCCTGGGGACTTTTGTGAAAACAGAAAATCGTTCACTGCCTTGGGATTAAGTGCACTTCTAAAATGCTTTGGTCTACCCAAGGCACCGGGCTTGCTACAGCAATTGCAGTGAGGTGGTTTTTGTTACCAGCTGCTGTTTATTACTTTACGTGTGCCATGAGCAGAGGGAGGCAGTGGATTACAGAAAAATGAGGGCTCCAAACCCTGAAGCCTGAGGTTTTGTGGTGCAAGGACTGACTCTGCACAGCCTTAATGCAACCTTTTAGCCCCACATTAGGAGTTGTGAGCTTTTGCTGGGAGCCTTTTGGAGGAGACAGTAAGCGAAGAGGAGTGCTGAGCCCAATGAATGGTGCCTGGACACGGTGGGAGAGTAGCATCAGATGTGCATGGTGCCTAAACAAAACACTTTCTGCTCCATGGAGGTGCTACAGACTGCACAGAGAGCTTTGGGGGGTTTTGTTTTCTTTACCCTTGTTGCTTTTTCCCTCTTTTTGCCTCTCCCCCGTGTGGTGCTGGGTTTGCTCAGAGATAATCCAGCGCCTGCTTCCCCTCCTGAGGAGGCTGTGCTGCAGAGGAGCCGCGTGCACGGAGCTGGTGGTGGCAGCAGAAATGCTCCCAGCAGAACGGGAGGTGTTCAGCCTGCAAGAAACTTCCAGAAATCGATCCTCCCTTTGTACCGACGTTGCTAAACTCGACGAGATTTCGGTGGTGGCAGTGTCCTTGTGCAGCTTGGGAGGCACTTTGGGAGGAGGAAGGTGTGCCTTCCCAAGGTGGTGTTGCTGAGGTAGAAGCAGGAAACTCTGACGCATCCCGAAGATAAAAATATCGTGTTCTCGGAGATAAAAGTAATAATTTTATTGAGTTTTGTACAGCAGGAACATTTCAAGGCTAAAGAAAGCAAGCCAGAAATATTGAAAAGGTGGTGTTTTTTTTCTTTTCTTTTTTTTGCATTAAGATGTTTTCTCCCCACTCTGTCACTCCCACCCACCCACTGCTGGCACCCAGGGGCGCCCCTTTGCAGCCACCACGTGTGGTGTGAAGCCTGGTGGGTGACCGTGGGCTCCCCCCTTGCAGATCCCCCATACGAGCAGTGCAGCACGCCCTGCCAGCGAGGAGAGGGCTGTGGTTTTCATGCTTTTCCATCAATTCACCTGTTTGTTTGCCTGGAGGAACAAAAACCCTTGTTTTTGTAGGGGGGGAATGGACTTAGGAGAGGGATCCCAGCGGGGAGCTGCTGCAGGGCGCACTCACTCGTGGCTGTGTCTCACCCCTGTGAGACTTCTGCAAATCTCCATTTTCTTTATTTTATTTCCCTTCTGTCACTCCCAGCCACTGTCACCATCAGGCCAAGTGCGTCTCTTTGTCTTCTTTTTAGAACGAATTGCTCGATTTATAGAAAAAAAAAAAAAAAAAAAAAAAAAAAAGTTCAAACTCACTTTTGCTTCCCTTCCAGGGCCGCAAGCCTGGCTACTTCTCCTTCCTGGACCCCTTTTCCCCCGGCGTCTGGCTCTTCATGCTGCTCGCCTACCTGGCCGTCAGCTGCGTCCTCTTCTTGGTTGCTCGGTAATGTGGCCGCCGCCGCCTTTCCTTTCCTCGCGGTGCCATCTAGCGTCACGCTCCCAGCCCCGTGGCGAGGGGCCGCACGTGGGCACGTCCCCAAGGCCACCAGCTCAGGGGACACAGAAATAGGGGCAGGGTGGTCCCAGCTCCTAGCTGGGGACGGGGACTTTGCTGGGAGAGCATCACCAGGTGGCAGCGCTGGGTGGCCACGGGCATGGCTGGGTTGGGGGGCACAGGAGCGTGCGTGGCCCCCGTGGTGCCAAAAACTGCCTGGGAAGAGTGGGAAGGGGATTGGGATCAGGGCAGGGGCTGTGCAAATGGTGCTGCTGGCTGTGGGTTCTCGGATGGGAAGACAGAAACCGAGCGGCGTGTCTTGACCACAACGGGCAGATGCCAGCGAATGCGTTGAGAGATTTTAATGCGAAGTGCAGGACGTGTGTCAGGCCTTCAAAACGCAGTGTGTACAGAAAGGGAAGTTCATTAATATCCCTCCAGAGCCTCCCAGCTGACGTGCAGAGCCTCGCCTGACAGCTCTCAGTTCATTTTCCCTATGACTAATTTAAATCAGCCTTAAAAAATGTCACCGAGAGCTTTGCGCTTCTCCGCGGCGCGTCTTCCATCAAGGTCCAGGGTCAGCGCCCCAGGGGCTGTGCTGCAGGGCTGCCTGCCCTCACCTCGTGGCAAACTGCTGGAGGTTGGTGCCACAGGCAGGGCTTTTCGCTCTCAGGTAGGCTCTGAGCTGGAGATGCACACCGAGGTGGAGGTGCACTGCGTCGGGACGTGGCTAATGCCAAGTCCTCGTTACGAAAATGGAGCGGTGCTGTCACTCGGTCCCTTAGCATGGCTGAAGTCATCATGCTGACAGGGCTTTAAGGCTGCTTTTGAACCCTGTTACAGCCTCAGCAGCCAGGCACTCTGCTGAATGAGATGTGGTGCCCTTCCAGCCCCTCTCCTCATTTTAAACATCCTCCTCCAGCAAGGTGCCTTCACCTGGATTCCTCCGGAGGCAGAGGTTTGGATGCTGAGCTCGGCTGTGAGGAGCTCCTGACCCTGCAAACTGCAGAGCAGTGTCCCAGCTCAGTGCTTGTCCTACTGCCAGTCCTGGGCCCCGGCACCAAATCTTCAGGAAATAATCTCCATAACCAGCACTGCAGTGAGGTTATGGGAGGTTATGGGAGAGGCAGGGCTGAAAGCTGACAGCTTTTTGGGTGAAATGCTGCACAATCTGGCCCAGCCCTGCAGCTGTACTGCAGTATCCCCAAAATAAGCTGCCCGGTTCTGCTAACCATCAGCGATACAATGAACTGCAGCGTAGGATTTGGACGACTTTCTTAGCAACCAGGGAAGCGAGCATTGAAAACAGCCCAAAACGAGAGCCGGGCTGCCATCACTTCGGTGACGTGCTGTCATTTGTTTCAGATTCCCACCCCTGTCCCATCCCTGTGAGTGCTGAAAGCTTGTGGTGCTTTGAAACACCAGCACCTGGCTTCAAACCAGACCTGGGACCTAGACCTAGACCTTCGTGGGGCAACCAGACCTTCTTAGAGCAACCTTTTGTGACAGCTCTTACTTGATGATGATGTTCGGCCAGATCTCACATGTTTTGCTTTGGAATTTCCCCTGGATGGTCCTTCTCTGGCAGGAAACACAGCAGGAGCTGCCTGATTTCCATTCCGCATTGAGACCATGCGCTTCTGGAATTATTATTGCTGCTCTTGTCTGCGTTACAAATTCACACGTAGGCCTTCAGCCTCCCCGCAGCCCTTGGCCAGGTTTTAGCACAGCCTCTCAAAAGTTTTGCAAGTCTCACAACAAGACCTCTGGCTCCTGAATCACAGAGCAGGCATTTCACACAGCTCTGAGCCCTGGGCATCAACTGACAGCAAAGAGCTTCCTCCTCAGAAAAAAATCTGCTTCCAGGAGAGTTAGGGCTTTTCAGCTTTCCTTTTTTTTTTTTTAACATTTATTTTTTTTTGCTGTTTTTCACCCAAGTGCCCCGTTTCCTGGCAAGTTACCTGAGCTACCTGTTATTTCTCCTCTCAGGCTGACGCCATATGAGTGGTACAGCCCCCACCCCTGCTCGCAAGGCAGATGCAACCTCCTCATCAACCAGTACTCGCTCGGCAACAGCCTGTGGTTTCCCGTCGGGGGCTTCATGCAGCAAGGCTCCACCATCGCCCCCCAGGCGTTGTCCACGCGCTGCGTCAGTGGAGTCTGGTAAGGTCAACCCTCCTCGAAAGGAAGGCTGCCCTCGGGGTCTGATGGAGGCAGGGGATGGGGATGGAGGTCAAACCCAGCCCGTGGAGAAGTTTAGGTTGGAAACGAGAGATTTCTTCTCAGAAAGAGCAGTCAGGTGTTGGGACGGGTTGCCCAGGGAGGTGGTGGAGTCATCATCACTGGGGGTGTTCAAGGAAAGGTAGGACGTGGTGCTTGGGGACATGGTTTAGTGGTGACATTGGTGGTGACATTGGTTGGACGAGGTGATCTTGGAAGGCTTTTCCAACCCTAATGTTTCTATTCTCAGCTCACCGTCTCTCACCATCCTCTCTTCTTCCTCTCTCCCTAGGTGGGCCTTCACCTTGATCATCATCTCCTCCTACACGGCCAACCTGGCAGCCTTCCTCACCGTGCAGCGGATGGATGTCCCCATCGAATCCGTGGATGACCTGGCTGACCAGACAGCCATCGAGTACGGCACCATCCACGGCGGCTCCAGCATGACCTTCTTCCAAGTAAACCCCATTCTTCTGCTAAGCGGGGCAGGGGGTGCGGAGGGCACCCTTTGGTCAGCTTTGGATGCTGCCCCAGCCTGCCAGGCCTCTTTTTGGTGTGTTGCAGCCTGGTTTCTGGCATTGAGGAGACATTTGGGGAGCTCCCTGGCTGTTTGGTCGCACAGGGCTAATTCCACCGTGGGTGGCGATGGGGTAAACGGTGGAGGTGGCACAGCAGAGGCCAGGGAAGGCAGAGATTTGTAAGGCAGCAGCCAGCATGCTTTTGGGATGCTGGAGGACTAGGCTCAGGTCATCTGTGGTCACCCCAGAGGAGCAGACCTTCCTGCTCAGACTCAGCAAGTGACTTAACGTTTGGAGTTCCCCACCACGTAGGTAAGAAAGCCGTGCACGTCCATGTGTCAGCGATGGCATAGCGTGGACCTCAGCAACCGAGCGTTTGTGGTTGTATTTCCATGTCCCTGTGCATGCTTGATGTGATCTTAGCTTCTCTGTGAGAGTCCCTCAGGTTGGATAAGCAAAGAAATGTTTGCAGTCCCCTGGTAGGCCAGCTTATGGAAATGTGCTGGTGCAAAGCGGAGTTTGCAAGGGGTCAGGGGCACTGAAAACACACAAGTCAAGCATGTGCAAACTCGACACGTGCTATTTAGCCCAGTTTCATGTCTGGCTTCCCTCCTGGATTCAGAAGGGAAACAAATGAGTGAATCCTTTCTGCGGTGCTCTGATGGTACACAGAACTGCTCGAGGATTATTTGTTTATTACATGTTGAAATACCAAGAGGAGAGAGAGAGAAAGCTTTTCTCACTCCTCTTTTCCACTGAGTCCGAGCTGAACTGGGAAGAAGCCTGAGAAACATCTCAAGCGAGCCTGAGCTTTTCAGCCTAACTTTCTGCCCTTCAGGGGTTTGGCAAAAAGCTGCTTCCAAGCAGAACGTCACATCTAAAATGAGCCAAAGAGCCCAAGTGAATAAAGTGTCTGTGTACAAGGCACTCGGTTCTTCCCAGGCAGACTTTGAAGGCTAAAACCCTGTCTGTGGCTCTGCACTGCCTGGTGCATGCTGGAGTAGCTGGTGGTGGGAAATAAATGAGTGCAAGGTGCTCCCGGGCCATTTGCAGCCCCGTTTGCTGGGATCCCTTTGCGTTGGGTGTCAGGATGGTGACTCAAGCGCAGCAGCACATTGAGTAGGCAAGGCTGAGGCTGTCCTTGCCCCGCAGCACCTTGCTTTGCATCCAACCTACATTGAGCCAAAAGCCTCCAGTTCTCATGAACAGGCACTTTGGTTCCCTTCTGCAGCAAAATCCAGATTTTAGGGAGCAGCAAACTCCAGAGAGCTTTGACTCTGTGCCCAGACCTCGGTGCTCGTTTCGGGCTGGCGTTGTCTGGCTCTGGTGGCCTGCTGAGCACAAGGGCATGGGAAGTGTTCAGTGGCTTAAAGAAGCCATCCGTGAGCTATTTCTTCTGGCTGTTTTTGGTTGTTTGCGATACAGTTACGGAAACTGTATTTTTTGCAAGCTGAATTTATGCAAAGAGACGTGATGGAACTAATTGGGATTAGGTATGCATTTCATGCCCAGCCTTGCCAACAAAGTCTCAAATCCACCAAGACATTTGGGCCTCTAAATCTCATTGGAATAACTGGAGGGCAGGCAGCCGTGTGCGAATCATGCACCAGATCTGTTTCGACTCCCTTTTCCATCACGAAAGGGGACCCTCGTTTTCCAAGAGGGTTTAATTGGGGGTGTACATCCCCGTAACGTGCTCCCACTTATCCGTGCTGCCTCCTCTCTCCGGCAGAACTCCCGCTACCAGACGTACCAGCGGATGTGGAACTACATGTACTCCAAGCAGCCCAGCGTCTTCGTGAAGAGCACGGAGGAAGGGATCGCACGCGTGCTGAACTCCAATTACGCCTTCCTGCTGGAGTCCACCATGAACGAGTATTATCGTCAGCGCAATTGCAACCTCACGCAGGTCGGGGGCCTTCTGGACACCAAGGGCTACGGGATTGGCATGCCCGTCGGTAGGCAGTGAAGACAAATTCTAGTCCTTCTCCGCTGTCAGCAGAGGACCGGAGCATTTGAAAAGGCTGAACCGGCTCTAAGGCCGAGGTCACGTTTCACGGCTCTGCCCAGGGTCATTTTGGTTTTTTTAAACTCAGGAGGAAAATCAAATGCACTGCAGCTGATGGTGCACGCTCAGGGCCAGATGTGCGAGACCCTGCTCTGGTCCGGAGCCAGGTGACACGTGACTGCGGCTCTTTAAATGATTCGTGTGAAAGCTATTTCAAAATTGCTGCTTATTTTCTGCATATATGCTCTTTGCTGACTGTTTCCCTTTTGAACCAGTGGGTTTTGAATCGTTTTGTGCTTCTCGTTTGACCTCAGAAGTGCTGTGAACGTAATGCTGGTGCAACTCCTGTAGCGTCTTAACAGCTGGTGGTTCTTAAAACTCCCCGACAGAGAATTGGACAGAGAATGGGACGATTCAGTCCTGTCTCACCTCCTGATCAGGTTCCACCAAATGCAGGGCTTTTGTCTTTCGAATAGGAGAGCTAACAAGAGAACCCCATCTCCCAGGGCAGCAAAGAAAAGGATGTAGCGGTTGTTATCCAAAAATGATCGCTGATCTTTGGGCCAGTCTCTCAGGCTCGACGCCTGGTCCCTGACCTCTGAGCACCCCAGGTAGCCACACAAAGTTGAGCTGAATGACGCAAGAAGCCTCGCACAGGCAGCCACTAGAGCTTAGCTGACATGAGTAAGCTTGTAAAGTCACGGTAACCCGATCGTGAGTACAAATCCGTACTTTCATGACTAAATTTGTTCTGACATTGTCTTGTTAAGCAGTGAAATCGTAGCAGATAAGAGGAGCAGAAAGCTGCTCGCCGGGACAATAGTGCAGAGTTACCGGGAGAGCTGCTGCCGTTCCCACGGCCCTTCTTCTGCAGCTCTGGCCCCAGGAATAACGGGGCCTGCAGTGGGGCTGGGTGCTGAGCATCCTCTCCCGTGAACACAGGTTGGATCCAGCGCCGTTTTAGTGCACCGGTTTGAAACTGGAGCCTTAGAGCAAGGCTAGCAAAGCTCTCCCTGGCTACAGACTCCTTTAAGTGCGATATTTGGGTCTTGGGGTGCAGGCAGAACTTCTGTCTGCAAATGAGGTGAATTTATGGACAGCCCCAGCAGGGGAACAGTGGGTTTCGAGGGCTGGCACGGAGCAAGAGAGCTCCCAAGGTGCCGGGAGGAGCGTTCGGGGCAGGCCGGTGGCAGGGCAACGCGCGGGACTGAGGGGGGGACCGGAGCAGTGCCTTAGCGCCTGCCTCTTGTTCTTGCAGGCTCCGTGTTCCGCGACGAGTTCGACCTGGCCATTCTCCAGCTGCAGGAGAACAACCGCCTGGAAATCCTGAAGCGCAAGTGGTGGGAAGGAGGCAAATGTCCCAAGGAGGAGGACCACAGGGCCAAAGGTACGCTGCGCCCCCCGCCCGTGGCTCACCGTAGGGACCAGGAGGTAGGAGAGCATCCTTAGCAGTGGTGCAAGGATGAAGGTCCGTCCGCACGTGTGCACTGTTGGGTTTTCTGCCAGAGAATCGCTTTTTCCCCTTCTCCTGACCCGAGGTTCCTTCCTTCACAATTCAAGGAGAAAGCCAAACAGCTCTGCGGTGCCTCATGCTGTGTGTTTTTGCCTGGGGCAAAGAGAGCGGAACAACCAAATGACAAATATTGGAGGCATATGGAGGGGAAATTAGCTTCTAATGAATGTCTGCAGCATTACATGGGAAAATGGATGGCTGAAGGGATCAGACCAAAATCCTGGGTTCCTGCAAGGGAGATGGATCTCCACCGCAGGCCCGCTGCTTAATGGCTCCGAGTGAAAGCGCCTTTCAGACAGCTGAGGGAAGGGACACAAGGACTTTATTACTACATCTGTAAACTGAGGAGCAAATTCTTTTGGGTAATGCTATGCAAATTGCCATAGAAGCTACCACATTAGGCTGATGTCCCAGCATGACAGCAGTTGCCAGCTTCCCGCAGTTGCTGCATTTTTTCGTGTTGGCAGTCGCCCTTTCCTCGGCGAGCATTTTCTGGGAGGCCAGCAGTGCCCAGCCGCAAGGCGAGTCCTCTGACCTCTCTGAGTGCAGAGACAGAGCCGAGCTGGCTGCACGACTGTGCTCATGTTTTCCTGACATTGCAGCAGACGTCGGGGTGTGTGTGCAGCTTGCGAGCTGGCTGGATGAGGCCCCAAAGGGATGGGGTGCTGCTTATCCCTCCTACTGCCCCACGTGTAGCCCTAGGTGGTGGTTTGGAGGCAGGAGGTGCTGTGCCAAAGCAACAACCTAATAAAATAGTTGGTTTGAAGGCAAGCAGGCAGGATGGAGGCTCTTCTTCCACCTACCTAACAGTGGAACAGGGATTGGAGGAGGTTCTGGTGGTTTGTTCGCCTTGTTAATAAATCCCCAGCTGTATCCTATCAGAGAGAAAGCGTAGGTGTTTTCAAGGATTTGGGCAGAGAGGTAGTAAAGGAGATAAAAACTGCCCACAGAGGAAAGAAATCCCTCTCTGGTGATCTTGGAAATGGGTATCTGATCTGACACCCAGGTGGAACCATGGAAGGATGAAGAGAGACTGATCCTGGCCTTAAATTCAGATTTGAGAGATGCTGGGAGGAGAGGATGGCCTTTATCTTGGGTCTAAACTGTGATTATGGGATATGTTTTCTGCCCTGTGATGGCTGTCTTAGTGGAAACGTCTCTGCGATGGGCTGATTTACAGAGTCACTGGCTTGCTCTGGAGGCAATGCCAAAAGAATGATGGAGAAGGAGGGAGGATTGTGACCTCTTAAGTTTTAGAACAAAACAGGTCAGCGATTTACAAGGATTTTGGTGAGATTTAATGTCTAAAAGCCATGCAGAGATTAAGTCAATAAATCATTGATTCTTGCACTTTGATTTAATGTTACAGAGGGGAGAGGAAGGTTTTTATAGATGCGCTGGTTGAGTAATGGCCTCATACCGTCACCTCGGTGCAAAACACCGCATGCTTTTTAGTAATCAGCCCAATCAGGAGCCCTGGCCACTTGAGACCCAAACCCAAGAAGCCGAGGAGATCAGAGCTGGTTTTTTGGGCAGCATGTGCTGAGAGGCAGGCGCTGCTCCCTGGATCTGCTCCTGCCCCAGCACCCTTTCGGTCCTGTTCTGCAGGGCAGTTTTGGGGGGACAGGAGTCACGGTGGGAAGCAAGGTGACATCCCTGGCATGTGGAAAGCTCAGGGTGGGTTCCTGAGGGCTGGATTTTCCCTTCAGCAGTGAGGTTTGTGTCCTACAAGCTGTGTAGGATGGGACTGGCAGCCTCTAACCAGGTACCCCTGGGCAATATCCCCATGTGGCCACCAAGTCATGTCAAGCAGCGCTGGGTCGTGGTCTTGTCTGGAACCTCTCCTTGATACTGCAACACAAGCAGCTGTAATCATTTTTCACCAGCACTTTGTAATGTGATCAAAGGAGGTTTTCTTAATGCCAGCCTCCTTTAAAGCCCTTTCTTGTCTTCCTCATCTCTGCCTCCTTAACAGTATTGCTCATCTGCTGTCGCAAAGTTCAAAGCAACTAGAGCTGGGTGAATAATTTGCAGGGATTAATGTACCCGATTGATCTCCCGTTTTTTCCCCCCTGTTTTCGGTTTGTCCACAAATTGCTTTGTACTTGCCTCCAATGTATTTGCTGTTTATCTGCAAAATCATCATTTCTGAGAATGCGTCTTCGATCGTGCAGTTATTGCAAGTCATTTGGTTTGCCATCTGAGTCATGCAGCCAGCTATTAATAGGACAAGTGCTGGCTCCGTGGTTTTGGTCTCTGGCTGGGTGTGCGCAATGCTAACAGCAAAGGGTTGGGATTTCTGCACAACGATGCCTGCAATTTATGTTGCACCTGCCTCCCCACAGCGCTGTCTCTTCTGCTTTATTTCAGGCCTGGGGATGGAGAATATTGGTGGAATCTTCGTGGTTCTCATCTGTGGCTTAATCGTAGCGATTTTTATGGCAATGCTGGAATTTCTGTGGAGCCTTCGGCACTCTGAGCAGTCAGAGGTAGGACCTGAAACTGTCCCGAGGGGATAGAAGTGCTTATGGCATTCCTAGTGCTGAGACCTCAAACACAGGAGAGCTCTGGGTAGGGGTCTGAAGTTCAGGAACATCTCACGTACGCCTGCACCCTAAGATTTGAGGCTGTAGGGATGCTCCAATGGCTGTTGAAGGGATCAGAGGTGCACAAGACCCAGGTACTGGATCCAGGTTCCTGGAGCCTGGAACATCTGAGAATTTCTGCCTCCAACAGGTTTGGATCCCAAGCTGATTTGGAGATCCAGTAGGGTCTCCACCAAGAGGTGGAACCTCCTGGGTAAAACAAGCACGAGGGTCCAAGCGCTGGTACCAAAACCCAGTGGCCAAACTCAAACCTGAGCCTGTAGCATTTTGGTATCAGGATCTGGAGCAGAAGCAGGGTGGCTGGGCTTGCAGCACGGTTAGGTGAGCAGCGTGCTCTGCCTTCCAGGTGTCGGTGTGCCAAGAAATGGTGACGGAGCTGCGCAACATCATCCTCTGCAAGGACAGTTTCCACCCCCGTCGGAGGCGAGGGGGGATGGCACGGACTCGCCCCGTTATCCCCGAGGAGCGCCGAGCCCGCAGCACCACCACGCTCAGCAACGGGAAGCTGTGCAGCGGGGGAGAGCCAGACCCCCTGGCACAAAGACTGGCACAAGAAGCTGCCCTGGTCGCCCGGGGCTGCACGCACATCCGCGTCTGCCCCGAGTGCCGCAGGTTTCAGGGGCTCCGGGCACGGCCGCCTCCGGGCTCGCCCGCGCAGAGCGAGGAGAGCTTGGAGTGGGAGAAGACCACCAACAGCAGCGAGCCCGAGTAAAGCCGGGGGGCGGTTGGGGGGAGCCGGGGTGGGCCGAGAGGGTCCTGTTCCATTTTACAGAACACGGACTTGTACAATGTCAAACTCGTTTTTAAATTAAAAGCAGTTACCCAGCTTCTCCAGAGCACGGCAGGCCGCCTTGGGGCTGACGCACAAGCCCGGCCGGAGGGTGGGCTTTGGAGAGGACGCGCGGCTCGCCGGACCCCGAGGCACCAGGAGCGAGCTCCTCCGGCTGGGCTGCCTCCAGCAGGCATCCCCACGCAGCTCCCAGGTGGGAAGGAGGGGACGCGGTGGGTAATTCGTGTAGCAGACATCGCCCACCCGGAGGGCGAGAGTTCTTCTTGGAGCTTCTCCATCCCAGGCCAGCAGGAAGGCCGCTGTCTCCCCATCACACAGACTCACAGCGGGGCGTTCGCATCGGGCGGGGGGAGGGATTTTTTCTTTGACGTGGACGAGGGACGGGAAGGGAGGAGTTGTTATTTCGTTTCGTTTCGTTTGGGGTACTCCAGGACCTAGTCTCCGAGGCACCAGGTTCCAGGTGCTAAACTTCTTCCTTTCTAGAGCGGGGCGGGCGGCCTGAGAGAGGGAGGAAGGGATGGGACGTGCTCCCTGCGAGGAACAGCACGTGCTGAAAGCCCATCCGAGGAGTTGTTAACGTACATATATATATACAAATATATATATATACATAGATATATATATATTAAAATGCCAAAAACCAACCAACCAACACAGTGAACTCAAAGAGGCCTTGAAACGCCTGGAATTTCAGGGGTTCTGTGTCTTTCGTTTAGTTCTGGGGTTATCTTCAGCTTTTTCTTCTTTTTTTAAAAAAAAAAAATTCCCTTCTGTTTTTTGGGGTGTGGGTCGGGGAGCCCTTGGAGGAGGGGGAAAAGAGAGCAGGGAACGGGGAGGGAGCACCCTTCCCACCAGCTCCCCTTGCCCGTGCCCCATGCAGCGCCCAGGGTGGCTCGCTGCCCGCGTCCAGCAGCGACGGTGCCACATGTGGTGTCGGAGAAACCCCATCGGGGTGGGATCTCGTGCGAGGACAATATTCACCTCCCTAGCAACAGCAGCAGCTCGCCCTCCGCTCGGTGCAGACGTGGGTTTCACGGCGACGAGTTGAATTTTCTGATTGAAAAAACAAATTCTATGCAATTTCTGATTGTAAAAGGGAAGAGAGGAAAATGGAGAGGGGCAGGGGAGATAAAGCCTTGAGTGAAGGTACATCCTGTTCTCGAATTGTTTTCTTTTCTTTTTGTCTTGAATGTACTGAAATAAAAGATGTCCTTGTATAATTATGCTTATTTTCCTCTTCTCCTCCCCGTCCACACTCAAAAAAGTCACGAGATGGCTTGCTTGGGGAGAAACCCAGCGGGGAGGGAGGAGGTGCTGTGGTTGTCCCCAGGTCTCTGCTGCCTGACTGCATCCATGCCCAAGGTGCTGCCATTATCTGTACCTGAATGGGAACAGGAGACAACAGAAAAAAAGAAGCTACAGCCTTCCTAAACCAGTTAACTAGTGCTGAGGTTTAGGTGCAGCAGGTCGAACCCGTGGTGTTATCTCCTGCAGGAGCTGGTGCTTCTGAGGACGGGCAGGGAGCGATGCCCTGGTGGTGGTGGGCATGTTGGGGTTGTTGATGGTTTCCAGCAGTGCATGAAATCAGTGTCCTCCACACAACCAGCAGCAAAACGTGCACAGCAGGAAGGAGAGGATTTAGAGCTTGTTACACAGGACGTCATGTGTCATGTCCACAAAGGTCCCTTCGTGCCTCCACATCCATAAATCCACGGGATGTTAGAGGATGTTCGCCTCCCTCTTCATGGCCAAGCGGAGAGGTGACAGTGTCAGCGTGAGGCTGGAGATGAGGCCAGGCTCCACCAGAGCCCGGGGGGGCGCAGGGACAGGTCCCCAGCTGGGGCCAGGCAGCAAAGCCACCACCTGGAGCTCGGCGAGGAGCTGGTTTGGGCTTCCCAAGTACCGAGAGCAGCGCCAGAGATGTCTGAGAGCACCGATGTTGCTGCTAAAGGCCGACGTGTTTGTACGAGCAGCGGAATATATTCATCAAAAAGAAGCTGCTTTTTAAAATTTATTTACAGATTAGCAGAAGAAAAGGCTCCATGAATCATTTATCAGACCTGATGTTTTTTCACCCCATCACCACAGTGAATAAAGAGGGAGCTTGACGGAGCCAGGCATTATTCCTCTGCTTCTCCAAAGATCTTGCAGTCATCTCCTCAGACAGGAGATGTCAGGAAAAAATGATGAGAAACCACCTGGTTTCTCTCCATCTTTGCTTTTTATCTCTCCTGTTAGCTTGTTCCACCTATATAGCATTTTATATCTACGTCTGGATTTTAAGGAGACTTTTTTCATGTCCCTCTCACAATCTTTTTCTTTTTTTTTTTTTTTTATTTTCATTTTCCCCTATGTTCAGAGTGTTTGCATTCAGAGCAGAAATGTGGTGGATGGATAAAAGCTGCTGTCATTTTGGGTACCTCTTCTAGTGTCTCTGGAGGGTCCTGGATTTTCGGCTCACTGGTAAAAACCTACAGGTTTTACCCTCTGGAGGGACCCCTGGCAGAGACGCCAATCTGCACATCACCTGGGGATTGTGTTCGGGTACATTTGCATGCCCGGGATGGGTTTACATCTCTCATGGTCTTTCTCTCCCACTTTCTGCCCTCATCTTTGAAACTATTGTGGGGCTTCTTTTGCTCGATGCTAATGTGGTTCAAGATCTAGAGCGCTTTGCTGTCCAAAAGGCACTTTCCCAGAATGGCTGTCTCCTGATAAAACTTGAGAAATTCTAGTAAGATATCTCTGCAAATTCCACCGGGAGCCAAAGATTAGATCAATTAACATGTAATACCTTGCTTTCTCCTTTCTTACCAGGTTGCTTGATCTTCCTGCTGCCCCCCTGGCTGTTTTCCAGCCCCCGTTCCCGGCTGGCCCTGCTGCACTCAGGCAGGTTCCTAACCAAAGGGATCTCTCCTCCTGTGCTAAAACCCCACATTTGTGGTTTTTGTCCAGGCAGGGCCATTTTCACCTAATGATACAAAGCTGCTTTATCCCCTGAGGTCACACGGGCAAGGGTATTAGCAAGGCTGGGGGGCACTTACTGAACCAAGTAGCACAGGCAAAATAGAATAGGGTTTTTCTGTGTCCTGTGAGAGATGAAAGATAGGAATATTTGTAGTTATTTCAGATCCACAGAACGCTTCCCTGCTTCTGCCATGCCAAGTCTGCTTCTCTCCTTGAACCTTAAGTGTTTCACCAGCTAAATGACCGAAAGGGCAATGGAAGAAGCAAAGAGAAGAGCTGCCGGTGGGGTTTGCTTTTTTTTTTGTTGAGCTCCTGAGTTGCAGAAAAGGTCTGGAAGACCCAGTATCATATATAAGCAGGTGGAGATAAATGTAGTGCCGGGAAGTGCAGCTGTGGGCACAGGGTGATCAGTTTTTGTGGTTCTGGGGTGATTGTCTGAATGGCAAGGATACCCTTTAGGAAAAGGAGGAGACCTGTGGGCGAGGACTCCTTGGTGCTGAGCTGGTTTCTAAGCTTAGGAAAGAGTAAAGAAGCAAAGATGGGATGCTGCAGTGGGTGATGGTGTCACAAACTGGCTGACATGAGTGAAAGAAGTCCCCTCCATCAGCTCCTGTTTAGTTCTGAGATTAATTACCTGCAATATATTTGTTTCTCGCCTGTCCTCCACCTGTGTACACACCAAAAGTGATGAAATTTCTCCTGGTGCATAAAATATGGCTTCGACTTGAGGGAAAAGGCAGCCCTGCCCATCAGATGGAGGCCAGATTGTAAACCTCGTCGGCTGGGCACGTCTCCAAAGCCAGGGAGATGCCCTGCTGCCCCACGGGCATAGAGGGAGGCAGAATCAGGCCAGAGATGTGCAAAAAGAGTTGGAAGCAACCATGGGGAAGGAACCGAGGAGCTGCAACGTGAAGGGAGGCGGCAGAGCAGTGGGGCAGCGTGCTGAAATGCCTGCTGGGCAGAGCACAAAGCACCCACGGTTCCAGCAAGCCCATTAGAGTCTGATGGCCGCTAACTGATTGAAAATACAGAGCTGGGCTCTCCTGGGTACAAAGTAGCCCTGATGAATTCGGTATAAATAGGCTCCTCGGGAACTTGATACCACACTGGGAAAATCAGCCCTGTCCCTGCCGGATCAGACAATGGGCAGGTTTATTCAGCTTCCAGGGAGTTTTTTTTTTTTTTTTTTCCTGCAAAGGGGAATCTGCCGTGCTCCAGCTGAGTTAATGGGCTGGTTTGTGGCAGGACTGCCACAGCTCCTCTCTGTAAGCAGCCCAGGAGGATCCCCTGCCCTGCCACGATCCACAGTGGCCTCGGGGCTGGTGGTGCACAGGGACGTGCAGCAGAGCAGCAGCTTTCCAAAAGCCCTGCAAAGGCCAGATCAGAACAAAATGAAGGAGGCTAGCGTAATTAACAAAGGCTTTCTCCTCTGCTATGTTTAGGTCTGCAGTTATCAACGCAGCTGGCAGTTCCCAAAGACTGAAATGACAGGAGCTGGCTGTAAAAGAGATAACTGTCAGATTAGCCAGGACATATTTCCTGCCTAGGTTTTCTATATCATGCCTATCTTGAAATATCTCCATGTATTAAAGGCGCTGCGTGGCCATTTGTGTTTAAAAAAGTACCCTTTGCAACGTGATAAACAATGTTTTATTGCGACTGAAAGGCCGAACATTTCTTGTGTCTTGACTTAGGCTGCTTTGAAATATTACATTTTTCCTGCTTCAGTCACTTTGTGTGGACCAAGGCTCTTTGTTGTTCTTATTGTGGCGGCTGGATTTTCGCTTTCTCAGGTATTGAGCTTAGGGTAGTGGGGAGAAAAAATGGCTGGGCATTGGTGAGGAGAAGGCAATTTAGACTCACCATGGGCAAGAGCCATGCTCTTTCAAACCTCTTATCTACCTTCTTTTTTCTTCCCCTATCTCTGCCTTCCAAGCACCTTTCTCTTTCCTATTCATCCCCCAAATGCTCCTCCTCGTGTTGCTCAGCCTCAGAAAGAAATGTCTCCGGTCGGCTTTTGCCTGAACTCCCAGGAAATGTTCATGAATGTAGTCCTCTGGCTTTTCAGGCTTAGCTCTTGCTGAGCCGAGATTTAAAGCAATTTATTTCTAAGCCAAAAGCGAATGCAAATAAGGGGAAAGAACTGGGGGAGGAAAAGAAAAAAGACCTTTTATTCCCAGGTGAGCACTAAGATGACTGATCTGTCTGCCTAAAACCGATTGTTCTTCCAGAGTCTACAGCAAATACCCCTGCGCGTTCCTGAGAGCAGCCGTAGAGGATGCTCTGATTGTTGCTTGCTGAACTAAACTGGGACAAGTAGACGAGCACACAGCCTCTGGTTTTATTCCCTGGCCATGGATCAGCCACGATGTCTTTAGCCCTCGGGCAGCTGAAATGGAGGTCATGGCATGGTAGGGAGCCAGGCATAGGAGGAGGCCACCAAATGTCTGTGCTACGAGGTCCTGCAAATCAAATCACTCTTTTGGGAAAAAAAAAGTTTGTTTGCTGCCCATTTCAAACAGCCCTGGCACACTGCTGGTTGTGTGACCAGGCCAGGTGGATGGATATTTCTTTTTGAAGTTAAACTTAAAGCATAAAATGCTTGTACAGAGTGCCTTTGTGGAGAAAGTTGCTGGTTTAGCAGATGCAGTAGTTGCTCTGAACAAGCTATTCCATTATAATTCCCTCAAGTGGACATCGTATTTCAAGGGAGAATCATCATTCTGGAATGAAGCCCCTATTTTTTAATTTTTATTTACTTTATTTCTTTCTTTTTGTCCCCAAGGAGATGTTAAAAAGCAGCAGCAGGATGGCAAACCAGATGGTCGAAATGCCACCAACCCCAGCAGGTGTGACGGGTGATGCCGTCACAGCAGACAGCTCTGGAAACGGCCCTGTGCCGCCCTGGGTCTCAGCTCTGCTGCATGAAACGGGGCTGATCCAAGTCCTCCTGAGCCTCACGGTGGTTACTAAGTACCCTATCGAAGAATAGAAATGAAGGAAATGTTTTGGATTAATGCGTAGGACTGGAGGGGGTCTGGCAAGGTTTAATCTGTTCATGTTTGCAAAGGACTCTGAAAGCTTGGGATGAAAGCTGGTGGAGATTTGCCAAGTGTTTGCTAACATTAATGGTTAATTATTATGAATGCTGGCAGCCTACATGCTCAGCCAGCATCGTTCTCCAAGTGAGATCCAGACCTGTTATGGAGTTGTTATGCACACAAGACAGAAAGAGACAGCTCACTCTTTCTGCCCTGCACTCCCAGCCAAAGTCCCATTCCAAAATCAGAGAGCAGCAGCACTTCTAGGTCTCGTCGTAACAACTACTTACAAACCCAGAGCATTTGGCAGGAGAAGACCTAGCCATCTCCACGTTTGCACTCATTTCTGTCTGCTGGTTCCCTTTTTGCCTGATTTAGCAGAGTGGAAGTAGTGATCCACGTGGAGATACGTCCCAAACAAGTGGGTGTCACACACTGCTGCACTGCACGGGCAGATCTGAGCCATTTGGAGAAAGATGGGCATGACTCATGCCTGAATTTGCCCTTGTTAGGGCTCAGGCTGGGTCAGCAGGAGCCTCCTGGGCACTGCAGGTGAAGAAGAAAAAGAGCGAGGCTGCCCAGCTGCCCCCAGCACGGCAAGAGAAGCTGTGCTGTGGTGGAGAGGGTGAGGGAGCAGCCAGCCAGCGAGTCCAGCCCCGAGCGCATGAGATTTGATTTGCCAGATATAATTTGATGGCCGGTAGCATTGCAGAGGCACCTGAGAACCTGACTTTATCTAATAGTAGTCATCCAGAAAATGAAATCGGATGAATAAAAGGCTCGAGGTCCGTTTGGTCCTGTGAACACGGCTAGCAATTCCCAAACTATGAAAATCCAATTGATCTTCAGTCTGCACCAGCTCTGATTTATTTTTATTTCTCCATTTGAATTTGCAGCCTGAATTTCTGGAGCTGAAAGCAGCATCCTTCCTATCTTTTGGCTACTGATAGTATTTTAGAATTATGACAGCAGAGTAATGTTTGCTCTAAAAGGTAACTTCAAGCTGCATTAGTCTCAGATAATTGACAGAGACCAAAGAAGTGATTTTGGGAAGCACTTGTGCGGAACCAAAGATCTTAGTGAATTGTTACCTTAAATTAATGGTGTAGCGAGAAGCTGCTTGGAGTTGATCAGCTGGCGGTAGTACTAAATGAAGCTGGGCTTTAAAGTTATTAGCCAGGCAGCCGCGAGACAGTGCTGCTGTGGATTTATGTGCTCACTTTGTGTCTTATGGAGCCCAAATCCACACTGAGCTCCGAGTCCATGGGACTTCCCTAACTTCAGTGGGAGCAGCGAGAGCTCTGCATCTCTCAGGATTGGGCTCTCGCATGCTGGAGCTCAGCTAGGCCAGCATGGCTAACAGGATTCACACCTTTAGCACCCTCCTTAATCCCCAGACAAAATGCAAAGTTCTTCTCTCAACACTTATTAAAGCTCCAATTTTATTTCTCATTATTAAATCATTAAATTGGCCCAAAATGTTTAAGTTAAGTGAAAGGAAGAGAGATTTGTGAGAAAACTGAAGACTCTGAGGAACTGTCGAATAATCTCCAAGGATGAAGAAAGCTGCGGTTGCCAAACCCATAAGCAAAAGGATCAAAAAGCAAAAGAAAAGTAGAAAGTTGTTGAAGTTTCAACTCTCCCCCATCTTCCCCAAAAACCTCTGGTGATTTCAATGGGGGGAGGGAAATTATTCTGATAAGGAACAGTCCGCCAGATGCTCCTGCCACTGCTGATGCCATTAGCTTGGTGTGCAACCCTGCATGGTTCTGCAATCTTGGTGTGTCCCCACGCATGACACTGATGTTGCTTTCCTGGGCCTGGCGAGTTCATTATCAGTGTCAGCTGGGAATTAATTGGGTTTAGGTGCCTCAGACGAGAATGAGGCCTGCTTGAATTTTAATTATTTATCATTTTGAGTAAGTAGCTGTTTGATTATTTTACAGGCTGTGTTTGATTCTCTGCCTCAGGAACTTTTTCAGAGTATATGCATTTTATTTTATTTTATTTTTTTTCCTGCAAGATCTGATCCAGATCTGATGGAACTGAAATCAGGGGAGTCTGGGGCTTGTATTCTGGCTGTTAGCAGTGGTTCTCTTCTGGCCTTGGTGTCTACAAACCCACGTACCAGCTCAGACCCTGGTAAGTACCACCCTTGTTGGTGGGCAATATTTATTTGTGGCACATGAGAAGTGAGAGTCAAGGGGGAAGGACTGTGACTGGAACTTTTTCAGATATTGAGGATGTTTTTCCTGGTGAGGTTGATCACATCCAGCTCTCAATGTATGATAATAATGAAATGGGGCTTGGATTGCTCTGTCACATGAATCTCACTGGACTGTGGGCACGAACTAGCTCCAGCATGGACGAGAACTGCTGTTGGTATCCCCTGCCCGAGCAGACATGGAGGGAGCAAGCTGAGAGGTGACTGCAGTTCCCATGGCCCTTTTAATCCTAGGGGAGGCAGCTGTGGGAAAGAGGGGAGCCTGCCAGCGAGGGTCACCCATGGCTGTAAAGGCTTTGGCAAGCGAATATTTGTCTTCTAAGGAGGAGTAGATTGAGACCCATCAAACTTATTTCCTTTGAACAATGAGGCAGGCAACAGATAAGTGCATTCAGTCGGCACTATCCTGGGCTGAATTCAAACTGGCACCTAGAGGTGAAAGACTGTATTGTGTTACCAGCTCTCCGACTTGTCCAGTCCCCATTAAGATTGTCTTTAATTTAGGCCAGGGAATGCACTAGTCACTTTCTCACACTTGCAGCACTGACCCAGCAGAGGTTAACACAGAGATCTGTTATTATCTGCTTGATCTGTAACTATAGAAAGCAGCAACTAAAGTGTATTTCAAATCCAAATGTAGCCTGCTGGTGCCAGTTACCAGCTAAAGTATGCTCTTTCTCCCTTCTAGCTCCTAAATAGCACAGGTAAGCTGTGCAAAAAAAAAAAAAAAAAAAAAAAAAAAAAAAAAAAAAGTGCAGATTGTTAGAAAAAGAGTGTAGCCTCTGAATGCAATGGAGTTCTTTATCTCGCTGAAACAGATACGAGAAGTAGCAGGGAAAGGAAAACCAAACAGAGACAAAGCTCTCTCCGGAATGTATAAAAAGAACCAAATAAGCCATTCAGAGCATGCGAGGAGATGTTTTTTTTAACGGAGCGTTAGCAAGGCAATGTTCATCTCTGCTGGCCTGCCTAGGAACAAAATAAAACCAATGTTGTGTCAACAGGGTAATAAGAAAGAACACCAAAGTGTTTTTCTCTGTATTAAAGAGAAATCAGGCCCATGAAAGCCATGCATATATTTCAGCAGTGACAGCTTGGGCTTGGTAACAATGCAGTTTACTGCCGTAAGAAGCCTGGGGTTGACAGGGTGGCATATAGCGGAATTGTAAGGAGATACAGCAAGTGATTTGGACTGTACTACCTGAAAACCCTGACACCTTTCACGTAGCAGCAATGGTAGAATTTTCCCCAGGATGCATAGCAATAATGTGAATCTTTCATAATTCTGCGTCAGGCAATGTTGGGCAGTAAATAAGTCTTTCTCCACCACAGTCTTAAAGATGCATACCCAATGCTTTATGTCAAAAGCTGCTGTGTGGGAACAAAGTCCAAGCATCGAGGGGAAACAGAGAAAAGGAGACAAAAAAGCTGAATTTCAGGAATGGTAATAGGCTGGGGCACTTCTCATTTGCCTTAATGCAGCTTTTAACTTTGCAGTTGGTGCTTAGATAATGTGCTGATGGCTCTAACTCTGCCAGTGGTCTGCCCAAGGCTTGCTTTGCTTCTCGGGGTGGGTATTTGCTGTTGAGGCATCCTCAGGTGAACTGGGTTAGCTCCAGATGCCCCAGAAGAATTGCCTCCTTGGCCTAGCATGAGTTGTCAGATGCGTGCTTTAGTCTCCTGACCATAAACTTGTGGATGCAAGTCTATGGCATTGGCCTGAATGGGACAGGAGATGCACAACAGGGCAGGACTTAACCCAGGCTGTCAACCACTGGGGCTGATGCTGAGCACGCTCTTCTTTTTCATCTTTTTTTTTTTTTTTTTTCTTTTTTTCTTTTTTCTGCTGCTGCACTCAGCCGGGTGGCAGAGCATGGGTAAATCCGGGTAGTAAGGCACAGGACAGCAGGACAGGGCAGTGCCCGTGGTGAGAGAGCTTGGGCAGGGCTAGCAGCTGGGAACGTCCCTGCCTGCAGCAGGACTTTCAGGCATTTCTGACCTTCCTTGTAACCCTAGTGAGGACAAGGTGGGAAGCCAGGGAGGCGTGTACTGCCAGGCAGAGTTCTCCACTGTGGCCTTCCTTCACCAGATTTACTGTCATGCCTTGACCAGGACCCACACAAGGGATAAAAAAGGAGAGAAACAGGCAAACTGGTCATGTGGGACTGTATGTTTCTGGCAAGGGCATGTAGGACATGCCCAGGCTGTTTGTGAAAGTGATGTCATGCACATAGGATACATGTTACCCTATGCTTTGTGTTTTATGCACCGGGATACAGTTTGTGTTTATGTATTAGGATATGGTTTGTGTTTATGCAGTGGGGTGTGGTTTGTGTTTTCTGCACTGGGACACGGTTTGTATTTTATGCAGTGGGACACGGTTTGTGTTTATGCACTGGGATATGGTTTGAGTTTTGTGAACTGGGACGTGGTTCATGTTTTACACACCGGGACACACTTTGTGTTTGTGCACTGGAATACGGTTTATGTTTTATACACTGGGACGTGGTTCTTATTTACACCCTGGGATGTGATTTACGTTTATACCCTGGTCTCTGTGTTGTGTTTGTGTTTATATATATTTATATGCCACCAGCACCGCGCCCCACACACCAACCAGGCCGCGCGCGCGGCGGGGCCGGGCATCCCCGTTGCCATGGCAACGGCGGCCGGCCGGTGTCACGTGCCGGGGGGGGGGAAGCGGCGTCACGTGATGTTTGGCTACCGCCGAGCTCCTTCCGGGTCGATGCGGGACGCGGCCGGGGCCTGGGTGAGCGGGGCCGGGGGAGGGGGGGGGAGGAAGATGAGGAAGAGGAGGAGGAGGAGGAAGGGGGGGGATGAAGAGGAGGAGGAGGAGGCCGGGGTGAGCCCCCCTGTGAGGTCCTTGCCCCCAGGCTTGGCTTGCTGTGGGGCTGCAGGGCCCGAGGCTGGTTTTGGGGCGGTTTCTGGCAGTTTTGGGGCCCAGCAGCCCCCCAGCCCCACCAGTCTGAGGCCGACCCCGTCCCGCAGCGCCTCACAAGCAGCCTCTGGGGTGGCGGCTGGGGCTGAAACCGAGCCGGGGGCTGCCTGCTGGGGGTGTTTGTGCTGCAGGAGCGCTCCCCGTGCTGCGTCTCCCACCTGGCAGCCCTCAGCCCGTGCTGGTTCCTCCAAGTGTTTCTGTTCTCGGCCACAAACCCGCTCCCGAGGCGTTCAGGTGGCTCTGGAGCCCGCAAACCCGCTCCTGCATGGCTCTGGACACTGCCATTAACGTTGTCGTTCTCTTCCAGGGGCTCTTGTGCTCCTGGTTGCCTCCCAGCCTTGCCTCCAAAATATTTCTGGTGTCATCGCCGTGCCCTCCTTTCTCTTCTCCTTTCTCTTCACCTCCCGGTTGCAGCAGCCCGGTGGGTGTCCCTCGGATCTCCACCAGCTGCAAGCTTCTCTTTGCAGGTGCTTGGCAGTGTCACTGGGGCCACAGCCTTCCAGCTGAGCTTAAATACAGCCAACAAAGACTCCTTGTCAACATCTTTCAGAGACAGAGGACGTCTCCTGCAGTCTCTGCTGTCACTTAGAGAACCCAGAGTTATTTTAGGGTAGGAGCTGTTCTTGCGCCATCAGTAGGGCAACGCTCGGGAATGGGCACCTTGCAAATTACACTGCTCTGCTCTTGTGCAGGAAGCATTCTTGGGGAATGCGTGACGCTTTCCTGGTGTGTTCGTTGCCCCGAAGTAATGGTGGTGATTCAGAGAAGCCACGTGTGATGGGTTATTATGGTCAGTACGAAATCTGACAACGTAGCTAGTAGAGAACTGCCCCTGACGTTATCATCCCCTGGCAATGGCATTGGCTTGTCAAACTAAAGCTTGAAGAAGACAACTTCTGTAATTCAAAGGTGCTAAACGTGTCTGTTTGAGGTTTGTTTCAGTTCTGGAGTATTCTCATATTGCAGCTGAAAATGTGATTTATTTTTTTTCCTCTAGTTTGATGTCAGAGTGACTTTATCGTGTGGAATTCCCAGCTGGATGTTTGCTCAGCAGATAAGCAGGAATGGAGGAGGTAGAACAGCTGCGTGAAGGACAGAAAGCTTTGTGCACGGGGGAGTTCTGTGATTTTGGGCCCAGGAGGGCTGCGTGTGCATTTAGAAAGCAGTGGCTGTCTGTCCTACGATACTGAGCTCCAAAGCTGCTCTGGATTGAGGATCTGTCAGCCTAAAGCCTTGGCTGGCCGTGCAAATTGTGCCTGCCACACGCCGAATGGTGTGGCGTGGAGTTAAATACCTTGCTTCTGACACAAACTGTGCTTTCAGGATTTCATTTTCAGTTGTAGCTGCATACTGGCCAGCAAGCTGAGGCTGAGCTGTGAGTTGGCCAAGTTGCTGAGGGCTAAAAAAGGTGTGCTTCTTTTAGATTAGCAAGCCGAATTCTTTCAGGCTGTGTTTGTAGCATGTGAGCTATGTATATTAGGTAAAAAATTATAACAGGGGTCGGTCAGCTTGCTTCTTGTTATATCAAAGTCTTTTGTGATGGGGGAATTTTACATAGTCTGATCAGGAAGAAGTGAAGTAGAGCTGGTTAAGCAGGTGAGTCTCAGCAAGGGGAGCCTGAATGCTAGCTAAAACTTCTTTGTTTTAAGATTTTATACCTGCTGTTGCCAGTAATAAATGTAAGGGAAAGTTGTAAAAGACAGAAATTGCAATCCAGTGTTGGTTACCAACGTCATTTTCAACATAGATGTGGCGTCCCCCATGAACAAAAGGTGAGGGTTTCTGGCAGGCGTCCTGCAGGTGCAGGTTGATGTCCATACCTACGTGAGCTGGGTTTTGCTGGTGTTCTCACAACGAAGTTGTGCAGTACTTAGTGAAAACGGTGCTCCAAGTGTTTGCTGTTGGAAACCCACAGTTGTTCCCTGCGAGTTTCTGCCCTGTGCTGTTGGACATCTTTATCTGTTGGGGCATCTTTATCTTCAAGATCCATTCAGCAGCTGCAAAAACAAATTGGCAGAACTTACTCCTTGGACTGGCCCAGTGATGTGCCCCGTGTGATGCAGCTGCTGTGGTCGAATTAGAAGCCCAGGTTTGCAAGCAGGGTGGAAGAGCTGCAGTTCTGGGCAAATATTGGAGGAGAAGCGCTGCTGCTGCTGCTTTTCAGGCCAGGACTTGGTTTGCATGAGGCATTGCTGTCAGTAAGGACGAGACCCCTGAGAGATCCTCGGTGATTTTACTCTCAAACTCAAGTACTTCCATGACGCCCCGCTGGCCAGCTGATGGAAGTCTTGCTAGCAGAGGCTGCTGAGATCCGGGCTGTTTACTGCACTGGCCTGATTTTAAAAAACAAACCATAGGTTGCTTTACATAGTATCTTTATAAACGAGTAGGGTGCTGTGGATCCTTCTTGTCTTCCCTTTTTATTCCCCATCCAAAAAGCTACGGCTGAAGCCATCACCTTCGTTTTGTCTGCCTAGCTGGAAGGCAGGCACCTCTGGGCTGAGGCCTCTCTGTATCACTCAGGTGTAATCAGGGTGCATTGTAATCTGTCAGAGCAAATGACTGTGGCTAAGTATTAGTGACAAAGGAGTTGTTTTACATCAGGGTGTAAAGATCAAGCCATAACTTGAGCACGCAGCGATTAGGATCCCCAAAACTGATCTTGCCTAATGGTCCTGAGTGAGAGAGTAGGGAAGTGACAGGATGAAAATACCCCTCCAAGCAACCTCTTACTTGATCATAAACAGCTCTTTGCTCTTTCCCCATCCTTGCCACCCTACAAGTGTGGCTGAGAATATACATACGAAAATCTCACAGTCCTCTTGCGAGACACAGAAGTAAAATCTTTTGCAGCTTGGAGTCTATTGTTATCTCTCTGTTGTTGTTTTTTTTTTTTTAAATCTATTTATTTTCTTTCTCTTTTTTTTTTGGTCTTCCCCCCACAAGTAACATATCACTGTAATCTTAAATTTGAGACCTGTTAGACTAACCTGCAGGTGAGAAGAATGAAGATGTACGACCCAGCAGGTCACTTCATGTCCTGTGTCCCCAAAGACCACTGTTGCAGGTGATGACCAGCTGCTGACTGTTTGTGTGCACTGTTTTCTCTCTTAACTAGAAGTCCAAGAAAGGAGCATGGACCAGCCCAGCGGAAGGAGTTTCATGCAAGTGCTTTGTGAGAAATACAGCCCTGAGAACTTCCCTTATCGCCGTGGTCCTGGGATGGGGGTGCATGTCCCCGCAACTCCGCAGGGTTCACCTATGAAAGGTAGGAGCCTGTGGGGTTTCAGGTGGGATCCGTTTCGCAGTTGCTGTTGCTTATGTTGAAAGAATTGCCCTGAATTGCACAGAAAAAGGAAACATCACGCTGTATTATAAAGTGTTTGCTACGAGAGAGCTGAGACTGTATTCTAACAAAGACAGAAAGTGGATCTGGTGCCTGAAGTCCTACTGCCTTCCTTGTCAGCACAGCAGAATCAGAATCTTTTTGATGAAAAATGGAAACAAGACCTTGTGCAGCACCAAGTTTTGAGGGCTAGGCAGTCCCTGCTGCTGATTTTTTTCAGCCTAGTGATATTAACTGCTTTATTAGCAGCTGTAGCAACGTGCATTTTGGCAGAGATGGCTTAACAAATGCAAAAAACTTGATCCAAATGTGAGGTTACTCCATATGCTGGTAGTATCACGCAGCAGTGCCATCAGCTTGCATTGATATCTGTAGGTACAGAGGGAATCCAATGCACACGGGACTGGATTTTATGTCGAGCCAAGTGATGAGCTGCAGAATCTCCAGGACTTTTTTTTGTGACAAGTGGCTCAAGTGAATTTGTGGTTTGCTTTGGCTCGCTTCTCAAGGCATCAACTTATCTCTGCGATTGCTTTTGCTGATCTAGTGGAGAAATCATCTCTCCCCTTTGCTTCTGACCTTACTGCCTGAAGGCATTTTCAGACAGATGTGTGTCTCAAGTGCTGTGCTGCTCATGTACGTCCTTCAGCCTTCTAGGCTGCAGAATCTATGTTGCTACTTCACGTTCTTTGAACTGGATCGGTTTGACACCCTTTAGTCTTCCCTCCAGCTCTGATGTTAGCATTTGGTTCTCTGTTTGTACAGATGACTCTGAGATGCCCATTTGTCCCACCAACCTGCCGCTTCTTTGTTTAACCTCTTGCTGTGAGTCTAGTTTAATTTTCCGTCAGGTCAATTTGTATCATAACCAGCCCCAGAGGGGAAAATAGCCGTGGAAGTTAGCTGGGTGAAATGTGCAGTAACTGAGTTTGACAGAGGAGAAAAAGGGGCCTGAGTTCAGCTGAGGACAAAACGTACAGCATGTCACTCAAAATTAACACAAACAGAGAATCTGCCTGATGGAATATGCAGCCAGGACCCTCTGTCCTGTGTGCCGGCACACACCTATCTGGGTTGTTTAGATGGGGAAAACAAAGCACTTGTTTGTAAGTCTGAAATTGTGATGGAGATGTGACTTGCAAGTGCATCACAGCTAGGTCCCAAAGTCCAACACTCTCCTTTAAAAAAGCCTAATGCTAGTGAGCAAAATGAAACAGAAAACTCAGATCATTCCAATTATTGCCTGCTGATAGAATCCCTTTCTGTTCGTGTCACTGTCAAGCATTAAAAGGAGAGAAAAAGGGCCGTCTTTAGGGGAAAGCTTGTTGCTGAATTTTAGCAGATTTTGATACTCAACAGAGATGAGAGAGCTGTATTGTATGTGAGAGTAAGCCTGATGGCTTGCATTGCCTGAATTTGGATTTCCGGGGTTGACATGGTTTCCTGTGACAAATCCATACCTTTTTAGTTTGTCATGGTTTGGCCTTAGCAAATCAAGCCGTGACTGTGCTCTAAGTCCTTGTCTGCGGAATAACTCTAAGCATGTTTACCTGCATGAGGAGAGACTAAAGCGAAACTGAAACAGAAACGTGAAGGGCAGAGCAGAGACCTAAGCTTTTCCAGGCTCTCCTAGATAGCTGAAAAGGAAGAGCTTAGAAAAGAACTGCTTAAATATATCCTTGCCCAAAGTGGGCTAAGTACAGGAAGATAAGGAAGTCTGGCTCTGTGCAGCTAACAGTCGGGCTAGTTCTGTATCCTATCTGCAGCAGCAGGTGCCTGAGGAAGAGCATAAGTTCTGGCGAGAACTGATACGAGGCTGACTGTAAACTACAAAGGACTGGCCTGTCCCTGCTGCTCTGCTGCAGACAGAAATGTGTGTAGTAACTGAAGAGCATCAGTGCTGGTGGTATGGCATGTTGAGATGCAGGAAGGCTTCCTGGTTTATGTTGGTCACTTGTCATAACATCCATATTTATCCCATTTTCTCTTAAATGTATATAAATTGTGGAATTTCTGGTAGATCCTTTTGTTTGCTGAATTTCACACTTTTCTCGATTGCACTGGTTGAGATGAAGGTGTTGGTTGCGATGCTGACCATAGGGCATCTTTTCATCTACCCTCTTTCAGACCGTCTCAACCTTCCAAGCGTGCTAGTACTGAACAGCTGTGGCATCACCTGTGCAGGAGATGAGAACGAAATCGCCGCCTTCTGTGCTCATGTGTCCGAACTAGATCTTTCTGACAATAAACTGGAAGACTGGCATGAGGTAAAATGGTGACTTGTGCGTCTGTCTGAATAGCTTTGATGACTACTGTCATGACAGCAAATGCATCACAGGTCACAGGAGTACTTCATTCATATAAAGGAGTTAAATTTCTGTTTATTTTGTGAGTTCTTTCTATCATCTATGAAGATGATGCTTATTTACTTTGACAACTACAGAGCCATAAACTTGATGAATTTAATCCGTTTGAGCACTTGACTCCATTTGCCTCATGACTTATGATCTTGGCCTGTGGGTGACAAATATATATTTTATATCGTGCAAAGCACTGGAGCTGGCATTTCAAAAGTCAAGAGGTTAATGAGCGGTGCGGGTTTTTAACAGAGTAAGAACCAAGGAAGTCTGAGGAATGGGAGTTGGTTTCCAGTTTTGCCACTGATTCTGTGATGCTGGGCAAGGTATTTATTTATTCTCTCTCCTCTTTTGCTTTGGCATCTGCAGAACAGGTTTAATAATATTTATATCAAAGGACATTTATGAAGCCTCATTAATTAATGCTAAATGCTACTGTAAAATTCTCGGAAGTGCTTGGCTGGAACATGCTTGATAAATGCAGTGTAACCTGAGTAAAATAATCACAGTCTGTTGTTGTTCCTTATTGACTTACATTCTGCTTCTGTGTCAGTGTTTATCCCTTAAAGAATAGGAAAAAAAAAAAAGAAAAAATAGAAAAAAGGACAATAGAAAAAATGAGAAACGGGGAAAAAGAAAGGATGAGCAATGTAAAAAGTGTCACGAGTTTCTGTCCTGTTAAGCTCCTGTGTCTTTAAATGTGTAGCAAACAGTGTCTGCAGCAATGTTGCTGCTCTGACACAGAGGCTGCCCTGCCATGAGGCCTCCCCTCGGCCTGCTCTGCTCTGGGCTGAAAAACCCAAGGGACTTCAGCTGCTCACCTTGCCCTCTAGGCCCTTCACCACCTTTGCTGCCCTCCTTCAGGCACTCTGTAACAGTTTTGTCCTTATTACCTTGTGCCAAAACTCCAGGCAGTGAGGTGAGGCCGTGTGATAAGGCTGGTGCCTCCTGACTTGTTTTACTGTGACCCCAAAAAGCCACCCACAGCGATGAGGTGCTGCTTCCCTGCTCCCTGTTCTGCCTCTTCCCCTTGCTGTGGTGAGCAGCTGGGGTCACACACGAGCTGCATGCCTCGCACCCTGCTGTTTGTTCACTCTTTAGGCTGCCCCTGGGCAGCACAAGGTGCTGGCTTCTGCACGAACTGCAGAAAAGCAGGAAATGAAAGGTTTTCCATGTGCTTTGGCCCCTTCCTCTGAGACGGGATTAGGTTTTCTTAGCCTGTCTCCAGCAGATAAATATCTAGGTGGCTCTTAAAAACTGCTGGTGATGGGGATTCCAGACCCCCAGGTAGCCTGTTCCCATGCTTAGCTAATAACTTCTTAGTCCAAACCAGGTAACTTAAGTCTCCCATGCTGCAAATTAAGGGAATTGCTCGCTGCCCTGTGCTCAGCAGACACGGAGGAGTGTTTGATGCTGTTCCCTTCACGACAGCCTTTTATACCCACAGAGGGTATTAATGCTTTCCTGTCTCCTTTTCCAATTTTAGTATAACACTGAAAAAAATCCACTTAGTCCTTCCTTTGTTTGCAGGCCATTTCTTTCTAAATCCTGCATTGTTTTTCTTGCTGTGATGTCCTTCCAGTTTGTCTACTCTGTTATTAAAGCATAGAGCCCGAAGCATGACCTCACCTGAGCTGAGGCTTTGTTGGTGCAAAGGGAGGCAGGGTGTTTGCCTCCAGCATCACATACGTAATGCATGAATTAAGGCTTTGCAAGAGACAATTATCCTTTGCTACAACTGGGCCCTGTTGTATGCCTGTGTGTCACGGTCTTCCCAAATCTCCTCCCATCCCAATCTCTCTGTGGAGTGGAGCTCTCCAGCCAAGCATTTTGTGACCCCTAAGTATTTTCTCAGTGAATGCCCTTTCCCAACTCAGGCTGTCCTTGAACTGCACATCCATCTGTTGGCATTCAGGTGGCTTTGCTTTGGCCTCTGCTCTTGTACTGCAACGTGACATCAGCTCTCCCACCTTAGCATCATCCACGGATTACAAAAACACCCACCGTTCAATTCTTTTGCCAATCGACAAGATAACGAGCAGCATTCTGCTAGAAAATGCCCTCGGTATGTCTGCTAGTTCTGTATTGAACTCGTAACTGAGAGTGATATTCCAGGGGCTGTAAGTCCTCGGTTTGCCTATGTGACGGGCATGCAGAGGGCAGCAGGCGCTGTCGTTCCATTAGGTGACTTGTCAGTGAATCAGTTACCCAGCCGAGGAGGAAAATTAGATGGACGTGATGTGTTCTTTGCAAATTGGTGCTGCCTGGCCGTTCTGGTCACTGAATCATTTTTAGGTGGCCACAAATTGATCATTTAAATAACCTCTTCTGGTATCTTTCTGGGTATTGGCGGTATCTAGGTCAGCACCTGCCCCTATCACACGATCCATTATGTTTCCTGCACTCCACCTCCGTACCTCATTGCCTCTGGTTTTTCCTTTTCTGCATCTTTCTTCCTTCCCTGTCTGCTCCCGTGCCCTCAGGTACGCAGAAAGTAGCCCCGAGCATTGGTACCTAACGTTTGGATTGATTGTAGGAAAGCTGCTGTTTTCAGGGTAATGGGATCAACTAAGGAACTCATCGTGTGTGTAGGATGAGCTTCTGCCTGCCCCTCACGGTGGGCAAAACAGCGAGGGCTGGAGCTGGTGGGGAGCAGTGGAAAGGTGAGTGGGAAGTGGAAAAACGATCAGTGATGGCCACAAACTCAAGGGATGTGCCCGTGGCCCCCCCCGCCAAAAGAGGGGTGCGGCAGCTCCCTGAGCTGCTGGCTCCTGCAGTGTGGGGCTGCTCCAGCGTGGTGCCCAGGTGGGTTTTATGGCCGCTCCCAAGAGGCTTGCTTTCTCTTATCAAGCTGCTCCGAGAGTGTAATTAAATGAACTGCTGAGGCGAATGAACAATTAACCAATCAATTTAGATCAGTGAATAGCTGGAGTATGATTTGCAGGTAGTTATCCAAAAGCCTTATTTCCCCCCCCCATATAATTTCCTTGGTCACTCCAGAGGGCCCCCTTTTGGAGATGGGACATTATTGCTCGAGGTCCAATTACTGCCTGATATGAATTTCTTTCTTTCTCTTTTTTTTTTCTTCCCTCCCCACTTAGGTCAGTAAAATTGTGTCCAACGTCCCCCACTTGGAGTTTCTAAACTTGAGTTCCAACCCTCTCAGTTTGTCCGTTCTAGAGAGAAGGTGTGCTGGGTCTTTCGCTGGTGTTCGCAAGCTTGTGCTCAACAACAGCAAAGCTTCGTGGGAAACAGTCCACACGATCCTGCAGGAATTACCAGAGTAAGCACGGGGAGCTGGGCCTGGAAAGGGGCACTCACTGCACGCAGGTTGAGGCTGTGTCATCAAATCTCCTGGAGAGGGGTGTGAGGAAGCAAGCGTGATGGCTAATAAAACAGAATTTCTTTGGGAGCTTGGGAACAGGCCAGGGGAACACTTTACACTGTCATCAATGCTGAATTTGTGCAGTGCTGCAAAGCCCACCAAGGCTTCTCCTCCAAAATTAAAGGCTGGTGTTGAGAGGTTGCTAATGATGCTGACAGTGGAGGAGGTGACACTTGCTTGTGAGTCGCTGCAGAATGAATGGCGCAGCGCATACCTGTGCTAATGGCTTTTGAATGGGATGGAAATCTGAGGGTCTGGCCACTTGTCAAGTAATATTTCATCGTGCTTTGCTGTGCAAATGTGTTCGTTTCTGTGGTTTGGCCACGGTCCACTTTAGCAATGGCAGTCAGCTTCGCCAGACGTCCTCTGGCTTTAGTTTGATATCAGATTCCTCTTCTTACAGCTTTGTAAGGGGAGATGATGGCAGCAGCACATCCCCCGTGGCCAGCATATGCTTAACTGGGATTAGGGGAGGCAGTTTAGTTGTCTGAAAAGTTAGTGGGACCTATTTTTTCTTTCTTGAATGGGAGCCTTTGGCAGAACCAGTCATGTGGGTAAAAAGTATCATCTATATTGTATGAAAGCACCTTTTAAAATCAAGTGGTGAGTACTGGGTGTAGGTACCAGTCACTAATGGAGCTGGGTTGGTGGCTCGTTGGCCACAAATGTGGAGCAGCCTCCCAAATCATCTGTTACACAAGTAATACCAATAAAAGTATTTGGTGGGCCAGGAGGACACGTAGAGAGGTTTTTCATCTGTGGAGGAAGCTTATGGATAGGAGCAGAGCAGAGATGTAAGTGAAATACTCCATTTGGAGGGGTGAGGGGTCCTCTCTGCCCCGAGGTTTCACGTCATGTAGGAGCCGTTAAAGAAAGGTGTGTTAAAATCACACATGCTTATCCCTCTACCTGAGATGATAATCATTTCAGAAGGCATGCTAAGGTGATGATACGATTCTTCTTCCCCTTTGCAGCTTGGAGGAGCTCTTCCTGTGCCTTAATGACTATGAAACAGTGTCTTGTTCTCCGGTTTGCTGTCAGTCTCTCAAATTACTCCACATAACTGACAATAATCTTCAAGACTGGACTGAAATTCGAAAATTGGGGATTATGTTTCCGTCACTGGACACGCTTATCCTGGCTAACAACAACCTCACGACCATTGAAGAGACGGAAGATTCCCTAGCAAGGCTGTTCCCCAACTTGCGATCCATCAATTTGCACAAATCGGGTGAGTGCCTGGAACTGGTACGGCTTTTGTTCTCGGTGGAAGTGATGGCAGATCAGGATATTTCCTCACAAGTAGGTGAAAAACACACTCGGTGCTGATTGAAGTGCACGGGCCTGTTGCTGGAGCTGAGATGAAAAAGCCCGGTTACCTTTGGCCCAGTCTACCCTGGCAGATGCACTGAAGTGCACTGACCTGAGGAATGCAGCGTTAGGAAAGGAAAACAGGCAAGAAATCCACTTGCTCATTTCTGTTGGCTTTACCTGCTGCTTTTGGTAGTTAGTCATTACCTAAACGATGAGTCAGAGCAAGGTGGACTGGTAGTTACTCAAACTGAGCTGGCACAGAGCTTTTTTCCTTAGTAGTTTCCTTCCATTTCCTGTCCCTGCCCCAGGAAATTCTGGCTGGAGGAATGATAAATAAGTGCCCGACGGTGCAGTGGATGAGAGAATCCCATTTGCCGTTCAATCTGTGTTTTATCTTGGGTGAAATGAGCACACGTGTAGGTACGTGACACATAAGGACCAAGCATACATCAGCCAAAGCTGTCCGTCAGCCACGCTCAGTTATTGGAAGCTCACCACAAGCTGTGCTCGAGGTGACTTGACACTTCAGCCCCAGAGATTTTCCCACTGATGCTCCAGAAGGAGAATAAGGAATCGGTGTATTGGGCAGCTCAGCCTGTGCTCGGACAGGGGAAGCTGCATCAGGGCTGTGATGCACTCGTGAGGTGGCACGTACGCCACAAGCTCTGCTTCAGAAGTACTTAATGCATCATCACCTTTTGTTCTCTACAGCTTTATATGCAGTGCAACTGACAGTTAAGTGTTCACCTAGGTAGAAAGTACTTTGTTAGCGTGCTCTGCAATGTAAGCATCAAAGAATCCATATAAAAAAGGCTTAAAGCTAACCAGAGGAAGAAAAGCTTGTTAAGCTGGATTTGAAAGCACCGTGGCACTGAGGAGCAAGTGCTCCCATGATAAGTAGTTTTGCAATTTTGATGCCAGTTCTTTAAGAACCCGGGGTTCTGCATTGCATTTTGGTGGTTAGGGAACTGTTAAGTTGAGTAGAGACCAGAAACAACAAAGCAGAGAATAATGCTGAGTACGGAGAGGTCCTGAGCAGCGATCCCTTTAAAATTGTCTCAGCACCCGAGGAAGCAACCCAAGCAACTGAATGAAAACAATTAATGGTGATCAGAAAGACATCAGATGGCAAGTTAGCGGATGTGAACATGCTACAAAACAAGTTAGTGCACCAAGTATCCATGCAGGTGCTTTTGGACTCCTCCCTTTTGTTATTCTTCACTCCTTGAAATAGCATAAAGGACATTGGTACAGATGCTGATTGAGTATTTGTTATTTCTGCCTGTGTGTGCATTTTTTTTTTACAGAAAGCTGCAGCACTCCAAAATTCTGTCATCTGAAACACAAAAGGATATGCCCTCTTGAAACTGGCACCTCTTAGCAGACCCTTTTAGCTTAGTGGAGATCAGGAATGAGCTAATGATAATGCTTTTTTTTTTTTACTGACGTTGTAGCAGAACAGGGTCACAAAGGGATGAGGAGATTTGCCTGTTGGTGACATCAATTCCTCCTTCAGATGTGGCCATTTCTCTGCAGTGGCTTTGTCCCACCTACCAGAGCCCTGTGGCTGATAAGAATTTTGTTTCTGCTCTGAGAAGAGCTCCTTCTTCTGAGCTGCTCAGTGATGCACGGTTTGGGCTTGAGTTTAGCATTTTCTGACAGGTTTATCTTAAACGAGACCTCTGTGTTGTTTTTTTTGTTTGTTTGTTTTTTACCCAAAAGATGGAGTGGCTTTTTTTTGATATTTTCTTTACTGTATGGATGAAGCTGGATGGTGTGTAAAAGCTAAGCTCCCAAGTCACCCATACAGATCATCTATCCAGACTTGTACAGCAGCACGAGAGAATTCAAACCACTGCATCTTGCAAGCAAATGAAGGAGGTCTTTTTGCTCATGACACGCTGAAAACCTGACTTCTCAAAGAAACTTCAGTTGACAATTGCTTGTAACATATGTTGTTTGTCTGTGTCTGATAGTCTTGGATACATAATTCATTACCTCTGAGTGTTTAAGCAAATCTTCTCTTCCAAGCAGGTCTGCATTGCTGGGAAGACATCGACAAGTTAAATTCTTTTCCCAAGCTCGAGGAAGTGAAATTACTAGGAATTCCTTTGCTGCAGTCCTACACCACGGAGGAACGCAGGAAGCTGCTAATAGCCAGGTCTGTTGTTTGTTTATTCTGCTCCAAGACGTGTTTCGTGACAATGAGTGGCTGGGAGCTCCTAATTGGAGGAAGAGGCTGTTAGGAGCTGGGCTTTTGTATGAAATCACCACTCAGAAAGACTGGAGCTGGTTTTTGCTGTTTTAGAAAGAAAGAGAGGAGTGGAAATCTGTAGCTTAACCTCTCAACTACCCAGGGAAGGATTTGACTGTCATGCACACATATATACACATCATACATTCATGTGGTGAAATAGAAATGGTACTACTTGTTTTTGAATGTGCTTTGAAGCTGCATGGCATTCACCCTCTCTCCTTCTCAAGGGAGACGAGGCTTCATGGCAGGATTCTCCTGGTGATAACATTGCAGCTCGTAACTTCTGGGGGAGACAGTCCTGTTGGTCACCCTGTCTGGGTTTCCCTCCTTTCTGACCGTATTTCTCGGTGTCTGCAAGCAGGTTGCCATCCATCGTCAAGCTCAATGGGAGCATTGTTGCAGATGGGGAGCGAGAGGACTCGGAGCGATTCTTTATCCGGTATTACATGGAGTTCCCAGAGGAGGAAGTCCCATTCAGGTACGAATTCGTTGTCTTGGAATGGAGAACAGGGCAGAAAAAGCAGTCAGGCAGAAGGGAAGGTGACCAAGCAGTTGATGTTACGTGGGAAATCTGGGCTAGCTGGTGCATGACAAAAACATCCCTCACACCCTTCCCGTCTTGCCCTCCTTCTGTTTTAGTTAATGCCGTGACATTAGAGCGTTGTCTGATGACTTGTAGAATCACTTTGGCGTGAAATTCAGTCTTAAAGTGTCCACATCAAGTGCCATTACACAACATGACTGTTCACTTCATGATCTTCATTACTTCCTGGCCTCCCAGCGGCTAGCTTCATAACCCACCTGTGTTTGGGAGTCCCCAAAAGCCAGTTCAGATCATGCTCTCCGGTGCCAGGCCAGGGCATCTAATTCTCTTGACCATCTGGTGTGTGGAATAAGGCTGGCAATGGGAAGCTGTCCCCTCACTTTGAAGCTTGCAAATCACACGTCTGATGGTTTTTCCTTGCCAAAAAGTATGCCCAATGACCTGTTCATCTTCGTAAACTAATGAACTTTGACAGCTGCTGTTCGGGCAGTATCTGCACCAGCAACCAGCATCTACTTACTGCTTCTTAATGGGCTGAGGAAGGATCGTGGAGTGTCAAGCCACTGCCTTTTTGTGCCTTTTGCCCTAGGATCCCCATGTGCTTTTCGAAAAGTGAAGCTTCAGAGCCCTTTCTTTACAGAAAGAGGGCAGGACAAGAGCGTGGGTGCGTGTGTGTGAGCTGGCAGGGGACAGACAGAGGTAGGAACAAAGTGAGGAGCAGGAGTTTAAAGGTATGGCTGGGTAGGGAAGGCAAAGATGTGAACAGAATGTGTTTGGTGTTTATGTTGGTCAGTCAGTGTTTCTCTTAGCTTAACTCCCAGGTAAAACTGCCTCTTGTTTTTTGGAAGAGCTGTGTATGTGACCTGCCAGGACAGTGAGGGCATCAGAAGGCTGGAGCAGGGAATTGAGGGCACGGCGGTCTGTAGGAATACTAACAGGTCCAGCAATTGTAGTATTTGCTGAAGGCGTGCTGGGGTCAGTTCTGAGGCGCAGGGTACTAATGTAGTCAGGGAGACAAGACAGCTGGAGAGCCCTCCTGGGCCTTGTTCTAAGGACAAGTTCTGGCTTGTAATTTTAGAAGCTCTTGAAGCGGAAAAAAAATGAAACAACGGTCGGAAGGGATAGCAGCACAGGCAGAAAATGCTGGGGAAAGGGAGGGGAAGGGGAGGCAGGGACTGTGAGCTCGTGGCACTGTTACTAGAATGGATTCTTTTCAATAACATCTTATTTCTAAGAAAATTGTTTTATGTCTCGGTGTTCATGGCTCCAGAAGGAGAGAAGAGCCAGGCAGGTGAGCCCAATGGCTGCAGCTGAGTCCTGCTCTTTGGCAGACAGGGCTCTGGGTGACTTGGAAAGGCAGCTGGGGGAAGGCAAAGCAGCACCTTGTGCAGGTATTTTCACAGAATCACAGAATTTTCAGTTCCAGACCAGGAGAGAAACTAAAGAGCAAGCAGCCCTTTGATCCTGGTGGGATGGCTGTGCTGCCCTGAGCTCGCAAGGAAGGATTTGAGGAGGAGAGGGAAGGTAAATACATAGCTGGTAGGCTCGGATTGTGTGCCTGCTTGTTGCTGTGGGCTTTTGCCTCTAGGCATTGCAGTGGCAGCTGCCTTGTGTGTCCAGGAGCAACATATTGTGGAGAAGGATGGGCTGTGTGCCCGTGTAGTCACACAGTACCACGCACAGCTGGGTGCTTAGCATATTCTGGCCAGGTAAGAAATCACTAACATCTCACCCATCCCACGAAGCTGGGCTGATCTTGACCAACAAGCCGTGTGCTCTTACAGTAAGGTACAGGAGAATTTCTTTTGCCTCTTGATTCCTTAACCTTTAAGCCCTGTTAGTGTCCTTTTCTCAGTCAATGGCCTCTTTGTCTGAATCCCTTCAACTGTGCAGCGTATCCAAGAGACTTGTGCGGCCGCTGAAGGGGGTTTATTCTCTTCTGGAGGAATTGTGTGCCACTACGGAGTATTTTCTAATGAGGCTGCAGATGGCTGCGAGTGTCCCTAGTGCCGAGGGCTGGGTTCAGCTCCTGGCCCCGTGCTCAGCAGCCCTAATAGGACCAGAAAGCTGGCAGTGGGATTTTGCATGTGCTCGAGCTCCCTCCGCTTTGCTCCAGCTCTAGTGTGGTCCCTCAAGGTGGTTTGTAATTAGAATCGAATCAGGGCAGACGCACGTTGCTGCTGGGAGCACGGCATCTGCATTGCAGTGCTGCCTCAAGCGGAGGAAGGCGACACAGTGGTGCTTGGAAAACACGTAAGTGAAGCAGCCCCCCTCAAATCTATCGAGGCAGAACGTGCGACAAACACGCAGCGTGCTCTGCCTCCCTGGTCGGGCTGCGTCTTTTCGTGGGCTACAGCTCAAAGGATCGGGGGGAAAAGAGTGAAATAAGCAGGAATAATTCTCTCTGGGTGACGTGGGTGAGGAAGGAGTGCTGAGCCTACAATCCGATATTGGCCGGTTTCTTGAGTGACGTCTTTGTGTCTGTGGGCTTTTAATGAGACCTCAGCGTGTCTGGTCTGCTGTTTATCTGCAGAATATCAGAGGCACTTTTAGTCAGGCTCGGTTCTCCAGCATCCTCTTCTCTGGCAGCCAGCGTCTGTCAGGCTGCGAGGGTGATTACAGAAGTCTCCAGGGTGCCTGTTACCGGGGCACGAGGAACCAAATGAGCAGCGTGCCTTTGTCCTTATTGATTTGAGGGGTTCCAGTCTTTCAGACTCCCAACTTTCTTTACAGACTGCAGTTAGAGGACAAGGAGCAGGCTGCAAAGCTTGTTCTGCCTTTCCTCGGTGGGAGAAAATAGCAGACAACGTTGCCTGGTCCTCTGCATATTTACAGCACAGGTTTGTGTAATCGTAGCCCATTCTTCTCCCTCTCAGCCCGCTGGAGGTTTGCATCTCTCTCTGTTCTCCCCAGCGTCAGCCCCGTTTGCTTTTAGCCTGCATTTCAGGGAATTGTTGGGAACTGAGAGCCCTGACAGCAGTGAGTCCTTGCAGCCCTGCACACTCGCTGTCCCTGCCTCGCCGTGCGGCTGCTATTTGGGTTGACACACGAATTGCAGCAGCACCACAGCCAGCACGTGAGAAATTGTTGCCGGTTCACAACGTGTGGAGCTGGTGAGAGTTTCAGGGACATCCCAAAACAGGCTGAGGGCAGCAAGGGGAGGTTTGCTCCCTTCCCCATCTCCCGTCGGCTGTTTGCTGCTGGCTGCGTCCTTCTGGAGGCGGCAGAAGCAGCACCGTGGTGAAATCCTTCCCCTCGGTGACACGCCAGCCAGTGCTTGTGCTCACTGTGGGCATAGCCAGCAGGTAAAGTACAGGGAGTATGTTCTCCTCTCAGCACTGATGGCTCTCCTAAATCAGCCTGATCCTATCAGCCAGGTGACTGCGAGAGCAGGGCAGGAGCCTGCGTTCGGACACTCAGCCCCGGTGAAGGCTCGCTGTGGCTGCGAGACAAGGGAAATCCTAGTGCCTCGAGGCCCTTACCTCACTCCCCGGCAGACAGAGGGGCTGCTGTTCTGCAGGAACATTCCTGCCTCGAGCAGGACTCCCTGGGGTCGCCCGTCCTGCCAGGTCCTGTCATCTCTTGACAGGGGCAGTGACACAGCACCGATCACATTCGGCTCAGGCTCGGGTCGGGAACAAAAAGCTTTCTGTACGGCACATAGTGGAGGGCCTCTGAAACGTTACCTTTCCCTGCAGCTCTCGCTCTTTGTCATTGCAATTACAGTGTGGGTTGTGTTGCCTTTTTGCCCTTTTCCCAGCCAGGCGGCAGAGATGCTGCATCCCCGAAGGGAGCTTTTCCTGCTGAAGGCAGCAAGAGGGTGAGAGGGGCTTTCCATTCAGAGGACAGCTCCTTGGGCTGGACCTTGGAGCCATTGCAGCTCTGCCAGTAAAATCTCCATGTCATTTCTTCCCACGTCATTTCAGAGCACTCTTAAAAGACCAGTTGTCAAGAAGTCCCCCATTTTTTTCCCCATCAGTTTCCAAACCATGCAGCAGCTCCCCTTTATCTGGCAATCTTCTCGTTCCTCTACTCAGTGGAGTAAAACATTTGGGACCTAGGTGTCCTCTTGGAAAATGGCAGGAATTTCTGAATATCAAGTCGGGCCGTGAAGCCACAGGTCCTGGGAATCTCAGCTGAGGGCTCTGTCTGTCACTTGTGGTACCGCTCGCTTGGTTATGGCACCCTTAGGGAAATATTTGCACGGCAGCAGGACATGCAGAGTCTTGTGTCCTCTCTTCCTTGCCAATCCCACTGTAGTCACGGTTGGTGTGTCCGAAACTGTAGGAGCCCAGCAGAGAGCATTGCTGTTAAGATTTCCTTAAAGAATTATTCTGAGACCAGTCAACTCGAGCGTCTCGCTTGGTGCTGCGGTGCACCTGGGGACTGCGAGACAAAGCCACGGGACTGGATGGGCTTTCTGCTTTGTATTTTCTCCTGCTCAGCGTCTTGCTTGAGAAATACCGTGTGCTCTGTGAAGTGTCAGGCTAGCTGAAGAGAAAACAGACTGCTGCCAAGCCAGATTTATTCCTAATGGATGTCTGTCTGGGTTGTCTGACTTGAATCAGGGACAAATGTTGCTTCATGTGATGAAAATACAGCTCCGTGAAGTACCAGAGGGACTATATATGAGGGACTGTCCCGTAATTCTGGACTTCTTTTTTTTTTCCTCAGGTATCACGAGCTGGTCACAAAGTATGGAAAGCTGGAGCCTTTGGCAGTCGTGGATCTTCGGCCGCAAAGCAGCGTGAAGGTGGAGGTGCACTTCCAGGACAAAGTAGAGGAGATGTCGATCCGCCTCGATCAGACTGTGGCAGAATTGAAGAAGCACTTAAAAACTGTGGTGCAGCTGTCAACAAGCAACATGCTGCTCTTCTACTTGGACCAGGAGGCTCCCTTCGGTCCCGAGGAGATGAAATACAGCTCACGAGCGCTGCATTCCTACGGCATCCGGGATGGGGATAAAATTTACGTGGAGCCCAGAATGAAATAGCCTCTTTTGACCTTGTGCGTGCGTCTGTGTGCACGCACGCACCCCACACGCCCACACACATGCATTTAAGGAGTTTTTTGCAAGGTTTTTATTTCAGTCGGTTGGTTGAGGTTTGGTTGTGTTTCTATAGCAGGTAATGTCGTAGCCCAGAGAGCGCCCTGATCTGAGAACCATGCCCGCCATCCACTGCAGGTGACCTTGAGGTGACAATTGACTTCCGTGCGTGTGTTTCAGTGTGTGCAATACCTTGAAGGTTTCTTTGATGCTCCGGTATACTCGTGATCTGGCATGAATGGTCAGTTGCTCAAGCTAAAGAATGCTAGGGCCCGTAAGGGTGAGGGTAGCTCGGTGCAGAACTTGACCTGTTTATTTTTTCTTTTTTTCTAAAAGAAGACTTAATTTTTTTTGGCCGAGCTATTCAACTGCAGCTTGAGCAAGCTGAAGAATTTTATTTTCTTTCTGGGTGCTGTCTCTTACCCTTTTTGTCACGCTCAAGTTCCCTGAAAAGATCTAAAACAGTATTCGGTTTGAATCAGAGCTCAGGTATTCAGCATGTCCACTTAGCTCCGCTGCTTGCTATGAGTGTGCAGGGTGGGGGGAAAGAAGGAGACCCTGTTAGAAAGAAATGATTTCTGTTGCAAATGCATGCCTTATATCCCTGCCATCCTATTCTGAGTGTGGAGAAGGAGGTTTGCTTTCTGTAACCATGGCACGTAGTGTCTGCAACCTGTGGCGCTGGCAGCCTGGAGGCAAAGCTAGCCCGGCCGTGTAGTTTGGGAAGTGAATTTTGGAAGGTGGTGGATTGGCATTGCTTCGTTGGAGGAGCTTCTAGGAAAACGGGTCAGAAAGGTGTTGAAGGGCACATTTCCCCAGTTGGCTAGGAAACATCCCCACGATGCTGAAAGATCTTCCAGTAAGCACTTAACCTTGCACCAGTTTGTACTGAAAGTGGAATGGCTAAAATTGCTCTCCTGGGAGAGAGCAAGGCTAGAGTTGAAGTTTGTTTGTTGATGTTGCACCAGAAATGAAACCTGGCACTTTCCCTGGGGACCCCTGGCTGTGGGGTCCCTCTTTAGGGTCCAAACTAGCAGAATGTGTTGACTTGGATCAGTTTCTTAGCCGGTGAGTCCAAAAGCACCTCCAGTCACGTTTCTTGTAAAGCAGGTGTTCACTGTCAGCCTCCCCCACATGCACCTCGTAGGCATTGTGTGCTGCTGCTTGAATTAGCCCCCTGTTCCTGCTGCAGAGCAGATTCCCTTTCCCGTGCGATGAAACCCTCACTCCTTGGTATCTCTTGTAAATCAGACAGCCGTTTCACTCGACTGTGTCCTCCCTCGTTCCTCTGTCATCCTGACAAGTCGAAGACTTTTCACGTTGCCTAGTTATAAGAACTGCATAAAAAGTTTTTGAAGCTGTGCAGCGAGGGCTCTTGTTACACTCGAACTTCTGACCTTGATTTTGAAATGCTTCCTGTCCCCACATGCACTTTCTTTCCCGAGATGCTTTTGTCCATGCCACTGAGCTCCTTTATAGCCTCGGAGCTGTGTATTTCTCTTAATATTTTACCTAGTTTGTGGGGTGGGGTAGAATGGGGATAAATCATTATCACATAACCTTCAGGTTCAGGATGTAGGGACCGTTGGGAGGGGGAGTAGTTCTGCATCCACACTAATGATTTAAAAAAAAAAAAGGGAGGATTTAAGACAATGAATTAATCGTGCCTCATCCCCCGGCCAAAACCATCAATTTCCTGGCACCGTTGAGACGAGCAATAGGAGATGGAGCAAGAGCTGCCGTAGGTAGCATAGAGGCTGCAGCCCGTAGCTGTGTACCCCTAAAAAAAAAAAACGAGCGGGGAGATGGTGGCAGTGTAATATAAGATGACGCTTTTATAAGCTAGAGCTTTACTGAAGATGTATTTTCCATTTGGGCAGCGAAAGGCAGTTGCTGCCTTATAGCCGAACTCTTAAGCCAACACTTCTGTATGATATATACATAGATACGCATAGGAAAAGTTGTGTTTAATAAGATATTTTGTTATAAAACAAAGTTTTATGAAGATATGGTTGTTTAATATTAGAAGCCTATTTCTCCCGTTGACCTCCCGTTTAGGTACGTTATCCATCAGCCGCTGCATCGTCCGAGTTAAGCGACCAAGGCAGATGGAAAGGAATCTCTGATCTAATTCCATAGAGCAGTAATTGCCTGTGTGGGTATATTTATGACATTGTAACTGGTATTAATGAGATGCTGTAATTATTGACCAACTTCCTCAGCACAATTAAATGTCTCGGTTGCAGAGAAGGAAATAAACAGAGTCCATTAAAGAATTGAATGGGATTTTAAAGAAGACCCAGCTATGTGCTTGTAAGTTTGTTCGCCCACTAAAGGTTACGCTCGTCCTCGTAGCGAGCGGTGCCGTCGCCGCGCCGGCTCAGAACTGGCAGGAAACGATGGTTTTATTGACACCGGGCCTGGCAGGAACTGGAAGATGGAAAAAGAGAACATCTTGTGGCCTGCGATGTCAACACGTGCTGGAGACTTGGCACCGCTGCCCAAATTGGCTCCCCGGGTCTGTTTGGGGCTGCGGTACGAATGCTGGCTGCCTCGCCGTGTCGTTGGGGAAGGTTGTTCCTGGACGGCGTTCTCAAGCTGTTCGTGCAGCCGGCAGAGCACACGTTGGGGGATCCAAAGCCCTCGGTTGGCTTCCAGAGGAGAACGAGCCATGTCTGAAGCCCAGGAATGATTTACACATCCACATGATTGACTTTAAAAAGTGGGCGGAGTGGCACGCAAGCAACACGCCAAAACCCGAATTGGATTGCTTTCCTCTTGTAATACCTGTCGGGGAAGGGATGTGTGTTTGGGCAATGCTACTGCTTAACGGGGGACCGTGGCTTGGGGATGAAGGGGAGGGCTGTGAACAAGAGGGATTTGGGGGCCAACGGTGGGCTCTGACAACGAAGGAGGGTCCCGAGGTGGCAGGAGGCTCGCTCTACATGCAGTGTCACGAGGGGCTGAATCCCGGTTTTGTTGACGTACCCACATTGGCAAAAGGTCCCTGGTTCTGTCACATTCCTTCCAGAAAGCAAAATACAGGCTTGCAAGCTTCTCTAGCTCTTGTGTCCTTTTATCCAAGCGCTACTTTTGTCAAGAACTGTTTTGTTGTTCATGCTAGTTCATGCATAAAGATCTGCCGCGGGCAGTCTGCGCAGTGGAAAAAGCACCTGGTTCGGCAGGAGCTAGGTAACAGCTATATACCAAAGTTTTTGCACGGCTCTGCGGGTCGAGATTCGATGCTGTGCTGTGTTTTTGGGGACGTTCCTATTGAATATCCACGTTTTTGACCAGATGTTGCAAGCGTGTTGCCGTCCTCCTCTCCCTCCGTGTGGTTTGCCACCAGTTTGGTGGGGGGATGCCCGCATCCACCCGGTGCCAGGCAATACAGAGAGGTCCACGGGGGGGTTCAGGACAGCTCAGGGATCGTTGTTTTGGGGACAGGCTCTCAGTTTGCCATCACCTTCTCAAGTCTGCAGTCGCGCTGCCTCCCCCCGTCGCCGTTTCTGCTTGTAAATGAGATTCCCGGATTGGAAAATGCAAACGATCTGCTGAAAGCAGCCCGCAGGCTAAAATATGTATTCCTGGCAGCTGTGCCACCCTCATTTGATGGTGGCGCTTCTGCAGGCAGTACGAGGCGCCGTCCCCAGAGCCGCGTTCGAGGCGGCTGCGGCCATCTCCAGGAGTTGGACTCGATGAGCCCTATGGGGCCCTTCCAACTCGGGATGTGATTCTGTGATCTCAGGCCTTCGCCGCTGTGATTGCTTCGCTGCACTTCCTGGCATCTTCAAATATGATTTAAACATGAAGGTCTATTCTCGCACCCTATTAATTATGCATCCGTGTGTAATTTTAAAGGGAAAGGGAAAGCTGTGAGTCTATCGCAGGTTTTGTTCTGGGTGCTCTCTTGGGGACTCCGCTTCCCGCGCCCGCAATTTGCCTTCGGTTTGCTCGCAGACTTAGCAGTGGAATTCAGGCCACTTAGGTAATTGGTTTGGATCAGTTCAATAAACTTCAGTTTTTGCACAAAAAAATAAAAAAGAAAAAGTGTCCTGAGCTTTGAACTTCCTTGCTCCCTGAAGCAAAATGATTCCCTCTGTCTCACCCGTGCACCTCTGGGAAAGGGCGAGCTGCCGAGGCTTTTTGATCTGATAAATGATGTGGGATCCTGGAATAAACCCTCACCAGGGCGTCCTCCTCGGGCTGAGTCCCACGAAATGGGGATGCCACGTGGCTGAGCACTGCCTGCCTCGTCCTTTACCACTTGCTTTTCTCAAGGCTGGCCGTGGGATGGAATTTTCTCTGGAAAATAAATCGATAGCAGCTTGCTCGGCTCCCGACGTGCTCAGCACCGCAGGATGCGAGCATCCCCTGCCCAAAGAAAATCGCCTAGAAGGGAAAGTCTTCCCCAAAGAGGCAGTGAAACCTAACCAAACTTCATCAGTGTAGACTTGCCCAGGACAAACAGGACCAGAAGATTAAACTGCAAAAGGAGCAGAGGGAAACCTGCCGGCACTGGTTTTTCTCTGTCTTACAAACCAGGATTAGAGTCACTGGGTTTTCCTTTGGCTAACTTAAAATGTGGATGGGAGGGAAGGGAAGAGCCAGGGTGCACGGAGCGGCAGGCTGGAAGTAATCTAGGGAATATCAGAGCCCTAAAGGCACTGCTGGTCTAGAAAAGGAAAAATAATAATAATAAAATGAAAGCTTCCTGCTGGCAAGGCCATGTTTGGGGGATGAAGAGGAAGCGAAGTGTGGGATTTGCTGCGGCAGTGGTGCTGGAGGGAGGATTTGGCTAAGCTGGCCTTTCCAAGGAAGGGGTAAGCTACCTGTTTTTTTCCATTGAGTTTCAAAGCTTGGGGACGTGGAAATGTGCCTGGGCTTTGTTTTTTTGTTTGTTTGTGGTTTTTTTTTGTGTGTGTGTGAACCAAATTAAATCACCGGGGATCTTCTCGCAGGCTCCAGCTCAGGCTGCTCTGCTCCCCGCGGCGCAGCTGGAGGCTCGCAGCCCGCACGGAGCTGGCAGGTGTGTGACAGGTCCTCAGCTCAGCCGTGCCTCGGTTTTGTCCCTCGAGGTAGATGCGGATCAAGCAAAACCCAGGTCCTGCGGAGCCGTGCAGCCGCTGGAGGTGGAGGGAAGGGGAGACGGAGCGAGAACATCCTTGGTTGATGTGGGGGCTTACCCACGAGCCGCGCAGCCCAGAGGCAGGGAAAAGCCCTGTGAAAATTGCAGTTTTTATGGGGGAACCAGGGCTAAGGCTCACAGCAGTGCCCCACTGAAATAACCCCTTTGGCTCAAATAAAATCCAAGTCGGTCCCTGCCAAGCAGGTGGGAGTGAGAGCAGCCACGACACCCTCTCATCCTCTCCAGCACCCTTGGGGAGCACCTACGGACGCACTGGGAGGCTTTTCCTCTCCCACCTGTAAAAGCAGACGTGTGTTGTGCTTGAGAAACCGGAGCAAGACTTTGGTGGAAAAGTAAGAGCATTGAAGCTTTGGGGGCACTGCCTGTGAATGGTGCTCTAAGCCTCGCACTGTTAATGCTAATCCTGTAACACTATATAGAGGGCTTTTTTTTTTTCCCTTCACTTACACAAAGGAGGAAGGGGCTCAATTCTTTGAGTTTTTTTTTTCTCTCTCTTTTTTTTTTTCTTTTTCCTTTAGCAAAAGGCAATGCTGAGCAGAGCAGCCGCAAGCCCAGCTCCGGCTAGCTGACATTTCCACCTGCACCCACCTGAGGGGTGAGCATTTGGGGAAGAAAGCGGCTCCTCTCCCTCTCCAGGCCAGAATCTGATCTCCAGATTAGCCCGCTGGTTATCAATAGAGGCACCGCTCGTGATTTGCAACTCTACACTCCTCCAGCCCCAAACCAGCATTGACGAAAAGGGACTTTTCAATTGCCAGAGCAAGGGGACTGAGACATCGCTCCACTCGTCGGCAATAATTGGCAAAAGAGCAGCGGCATGCGTTCTGCGTTGACCTAAGCCTTCTCCCTGTTCTACCAAGATCGGTCTAATATTTCAGACCTCCTTGCTCCTCTCGCCTACGAAGCAGGTTGGTAATTTTTTTCCATACCTAAAAAAAAATAATAAATAAATCGTATTTTTGTATAGGGCACGTTAAGTGATATCTTTATGTGGCACCCAAGCGGTGCTGGGCTTGCTCTTGTTCTCGGGCTGCTCTAGTCCCTGCTAGTCCTGCCTGCTCTTTGCTAACAACCCCACAGCGACTGGGATTTGCCACCTCTCTAACATCCTCTTTCTTGCTTTCTGCCTTACGAAGTAGGGAATATGGTGAAGCTTTTCCTTGGGGGAATGAGTTTTTCTAGGAGCTAGGTTGTGAGCAGCAGATTGTGGCCGTGAGCGGTGCCCTGAGCAGTGGGGCAGGGAGAAACTCCCTTCACATGGGGCTTTGAGCTTCCCAAAGCCATGTCCCCTGCTGTATCCCTGGGCTTTATGTGTGAATAATCAGAACTAGCCACATCTGTTGCTCCCTGTTGGTTATAGGAATAAATCCCATGGGTGAGCCTGCAGAGATGCTGTGTTTCATGGCCATCGTGGCCATGCAATTGCAGCTTATGGGCCATATGAAGGGAAACTGATCCTGCCTGGTGTAGGCAGGCTGCACGTGAGGTTTAGGTGTAGTTTGAAGCCACTCATCTACTCCTGCACACACACGCTGGGAGCAGTCGATACCTTCCTGCGAGCTGTGCCCGAGCCGTGCCTACGTGCAGCGAGCGAAAGCGACGGGCGAAGAAATCAAAGCAGGTGTTTTAGCGATACCTTCGATTGGATTAATAATGACGAACAAATTGCATTAGGCACGGAAGGAATTAAAGCTGGCACAGGGCTTCGCTTCCCGTTTCCCAGCCTCGTGTCTGCTCCTGTCTCGCTCATTGATTCCTGTACAGCAAGAGGTGCCCAGCTGTGTAAATGTTTGTGTTTCCTTCATTCCAGCCCGAGGTGTTGGGGATCGCTGTGCCAGCAGCCACCCCGGGGTCCTGGTGGGGCCGTGGCCCAAGGCTCCCCCCTGGGGGGCAGGAATTGCTTCCGAACCATGGGGACACACCGGGCTCTTGGCAACTTCCCGACACCTCCTGAAATTAGCAGCTCTTCCATGTGGTTATGGGCTTGTCGTGACATACCCGAAGGGCGATCTCCCATTAGCACCAGGGAGGTCTCGTTATGGCCCTTAACGAAGGAGGCATCTCGGGTCTGCTCGGTGGGCAAGAGACCCGCAGCTCTGCACCACCCGAGCATCCCCCCGGCGCCTGGTTGGGGATGGGATTTCCCAGGGGAGTGATGCGTGTCTTCCTTTCTTTCTGCCCTTTAGGATGAACAAACGATCGTTTCTCGGGACCTGGGTGGCCCTGCTGGTGATGACCGTGCGGCACCAAGGTTAGTACCGCTCCCTGGCTGAGAGGGGAAAGCTTCAGAGCAGTGCCGTGCCCTGGGACCACGAAATACGGTGATTTTCACCCTGAAAATTCCCCTTCCCTTGGTTGGAGCAAGTGCAAGGGTGGATTTAGCATTTCCCTGGGGCAGAGGGCTGGCAGGTTTGAAGGGTGATGGCCACGCGGGGAGATCTGTGTGCCCCTGTGGGTGAGCACCGGCGCCGGATCTGCAGCAGGGACAGGGTGCGTGGCGGAGACGGATCTCCCGCCTGTGCAAATGGCCCTCGCCTCATTGAGAGCAATGAAGCACAGGGAGTTTAGGCTAAATGAGGAGCCGGCGTGCTGCTCTGAATACGAAGTCAGCAGCAAAGCCGACGGGTACCCGGGCCTCGCTGAGCACTTTATGTATGGGTGCGTAGATCGGGGGGAGGTCTGTGTGCGCACACAGGGTGCGTTGGAGAGGTTGCAGCAGTCTTGCTAGTGCTACAGAATAAAGTATGAAGAATTTCTTACGACCAGCCAATGCCACCTAAGGAGTCAATCAATGAGCAGCAGCAAAATGTCAGGGTTTGCTCGTAGCCAGGTTTTCCCTTGGGCGCCTGCTGGGGACGAGCAGGAGCAGAGGTGCCCATAGCCTGGTGGGGTCTCAGGGGCATCTGCAGCAGCTCCTGCCCAGTTCTCACAGCTTTGTGTGAGGAGGAGGTTTGGAAAATCAGGCTGGAAGGGTCCTGGTGACCTGCCTGGGGTCGGTAGGAGCCCTGAGCTGTGGTCTGATAGGGTGGTGAAAAGCGCAGGAGCAGCTCCCCAGTCTCATGGGGTGATTAATTTTGGTTACGTGTTAATTTAAAGAAGGGCAAGCTGAGTTGCTACGGACTGGAAAAGCCACGTTAGGTTGGTATAGTGGCAGATTTGCACCCCGTGGCCAGTGCTGGGCGTGGGGCTGACCCCAGGATCTCCAGGATGGAAACAGGGAGCCGGGAAATCCTGAAGCCGTTCCCCAAGCCGGCGGCTGAGGTGCTGTGGGGCTGAGCTTGTCGGGCACAAGCTGGAGCTCTGCGTCCTCAGGCGGAAAATGAGGCCGACTGGTTCAGCCATGAGAAACGCCACCCAGGCAAAAATCATTATCGGCGGGGCCCAGCGGTGCTCGGCGAGGCGCCGTGCCGCATGCAAAGCGCCGCGGTGCTGCACCAGCGCTGCTGAGGGAGCCAGCCCTGGGAAGTTTGTGCTGAGCTCCCTGTTTAGAGAAGAAGTCAAATCTGCGTCTGGGAGCTCTGCCTCGGCTGTAATAACCCGTCAGTTGTGTAGCAGCTGTGAAATGACTGGCTTTACAGGCTGCCAGCGAGGAGCTTTTGGATATATCTGTGAAACCAGGCTCGCGGACGCTGTCAAATGTCGCCTCCCTTTATGTCTGGCGGGGCACTTGGGTTGTGTGTGTGTTTTTTTTAAGGATGCAGCCAGGTCAGAAAAGGCTTCCCCTTGTTTCCATCCCCCTTAAGGCTGGGTTGGAGACACGAAGAGGGGTCAGCCGGTGATGCTGGCTGGGCAGCCTTGAGGAGGATGCTTGAAGAGAGCATCCCGGCCCCATCCAGCAAGCTGTCTGCAGCTGGAGGCCTCCAAGGGGCACAGGTTGGGACCTAGGAAATAAAAGCATGTCCCGAATCGAGGTAAACAGAGCCGTGATTGTTCAGAGCCCGGTGGCTCCCAACAGCTGTGATCGAATGTCACGAGGGCTGCGCGCTGCTCTTCTACATCAAAGAGGGGAGGAGGGGGAGGAAAGGGCACAAAGTCCCTGTTTGCTGGGTGAGGAGCCACACTGGTAGGCAGCTGACAAAAACAGGGGATGAAATGATGGCAGAGACCTGGCAGGGGCTGCAGCGGAGAAGGACACGTGCCCTGGGGACAGAAGTGTCTGCTTGTGACGAGAGCTGATTGGAAAATGGATTTTAGTCTGGTAGAAAGCAGCAGGCTTGTGCTGCCACACATCAAAAGCATCTCCTAAAATGTTTCCAGGAGAGGCAGTTACGCTCACCAGCAGAGCCTTTTAGCAGGAAACCTGCCCGTGCCAAGAAGGGCACTGCCCCTGGTGCTCCAGCCCTGCTTTGGGGGCATGGGCAGGAGGAGCGTGGCCATGGGGTTGCCTGGCTCTCAGTTGGTCTCTCTGAGCACAGCATGGAGCAGCACCTCCGGCACATCTTGGGGAGAGCGGGGCTGTTGTGGGTGCTGTAGCGATGTGAAGCTGAAGCACAGGCTTGGGCACAGTCATGGAGAAAGCAAAACGTGCTGCTGGGAGCTGTAAGCGCGGCTGGTGGTGGCTTGGCCCCAAAGGACCCTTGGGCGATGCTCTCTCTCCTGCCCCTGCCATCGGGGGCAGGCAAAGCCACGGTCCCCACCGTGCCCTCTCCAAAAAGTCAGGACTTAGCCATAAGGACTCCCTCCTCTCTCTCCTCGCAGCTCACGCCATGGCAAGCCTGTATCCCTTCTGGCACAACGACACGAGGACTCCCAAAGTCGATGATGGAAGCTCTCCCGAGATCAAGCTCTCCATCCCGTTCATCTTTTTCGGAGCCCCGTACAGAAGCGTTTATGTAAGCGGAGCAGCAGACCTTCCTTTTATTCTTTTCCTAGCCATTAGCTGCTGCATTTTAAACGCGCTCTCGCTGTCGTCAGGAATGGGAAGATTTATTAGCACCCACCTGACAAGTTCTTAGATTTCATGAACTGATAGGTTTTATGATTAAGAAAGTCAAAGGTATAGTTAATGGGCTAATGTTCAAGGGGAAGGAATATAAAAGGCAATAAATTGTCTTTGTAGGTGATTAAATGGTACAGCAAAGCTCAGGGCTTGACACAAGGAACATTATTCCTGTTACATGACAAGAAACAAGAACACGCAGAGACCCACAAGGAAAAAAGAGGTGGTGGTTTGGCCGCACGTGGAGGTGCCCACGATAAGGGCAGGCTGCTGCTGTTTGCAAGCGATGGAGCAGCAAGATCCTGGCAGAGGGAAAAGGGGCTCCTGCAGGCGGTGCTCGGGATGGTGAAGCTGGGCAGTTTTTGTAGGCTTTTCAGGGTTTTGTCCTGCCTGGGGCTTCCTGCATGCAGCCATTGTGACCGTGCTGGCCTCCACCAGTAGGGTGTATGTGCCTTGATCATAGAATCACAGAACGAGAGTCATGAAGGTTGGAAAAGCCCTCCAAGATCATCATCTGGTCCAACCTTTCCCTACCACCAATGTCACCACTGACCCTGTCCCTAAGCACCGTGTCCAGCCTTTCCTTGAACAACCCCAGGGATGGGGACTCCACCACCTCCCTGGGCAACCTGTCCCTATGCCTGACTGCTCTTTCAGAGAAGAAATATCTCCTCATTTCCAACCTGAGCCTCTCTTGGTACAATTTAAGGCCATTCCCTCTTGTTTAGGACTTCTCATGGGCTGCCGTTCCCATAAACCATCCCCCTCCAAAATGCTCACCCCACGTTTTCTGATGCCCCAGCAGCTTGCTGCTAGGGCTTTCTCCAATCCCCTTGTCCTCTTTACAGGTCAACAACAACGGCGTGATCTCCTTCAACGCCCTGGTCAGCCAGTTCACCCCGGAGGCCTTCCCCCTGACGGACGGCCGGGCCTTCGTCGCGCCCTTTTGGGCAGACGTGCACAACGGCATCCGCGGGGAGATCTACTACAGGGAGAGCACGGACCCCGGGCTGCTGAGGAGAGCCTCCAAAGACATCCGCAAGCACTTCAAGGACATGTCCTCTTTCTCTGCCACCTGGATCTTCATCGTCACCTGGGAGGAGGTCACTTTCTACGGAGGGAGCAGCACGACGCCGGTAGGAGCAATCGGCCGTGTGCCTCGCTGGGTGGTGTTAGATGGTTGTGCATCCATCTGTGTACAAATATATACCGGGGTGTAAGGCTGGGTAGGTCGCTTTGTTCTCCTGTAGCTGGGCACCAGGCTCCTGTCCTTCTGTCTACGAGCCCTGCTCAGTGCTTGCAGAGCTCCAGGGACAGCATCGGCTGGCAGGCAGAGTGCCAAGACACGGCTCTGACGCCGCTGAGGATCATTCAGCCTCAATCATATTGTGGCTGTGCAGATGCCAGCCTCCCTCCGTGCCTTGAGCGCAGTGGTAATGCTGAGATATTTTTGTGGACGGGCACCTTGGACTAAAAGCCTTTGTGCAGGAGCCCAGGTTCTGCTCCAAATGGTGGTGGCTCTTGTTGTGGCACAGCGCTAATTCAAGGGGGCAGCGAGGGCATCGGGTGTAAGGGAGGGGACAGCTGCTCTGAAAACCTGTGCTTGAAACAGAAAGGGGAAACTCAGAGGGGCTGCTGGCTGCTCTGTGCTGACAGCTGACCCCTCCAGACTGACCAGAGCCACACGTGGATTTTGGCTGTGGTCTCTATTTCCATAAGGGTGCGAGTCCCATCGTTGAGGATAGCGATGGTGCTGAGATGTTTTTGCAGACATGAAAGGCTTGCAAACTGCTGCGAGCAGCTGGCACTGGGGGATCTGTGCCACTGGCAGGACCTCACAGGAGGCTGGGGTGCAGACAGCAAGTAAGATCTGTTTCCCAGACTGTTGTTTGGGAAAGTAATTTTTAGTATTTGTGTGCATTCTGCGAGTGCCAGAAGTTTGCCGCTTCTGTCTCGAGGAGTTGGCTCTGCTAAACAATTCAGCTCTTTTCCATTTGTTAGAGAGGCTCAAAATTTAATGCATATTTGTTGCCAGTCCTGGCAGCACTTGCAGAAAAAAAAAAAAACACACACATATATATATTTGCAGACAGCAAGCAATATAGAGGTTCGTGTATTGCCCGAGGAATTACATTTGCAACACAATGCAATTTACTTTGTTATAGAGCAGTCTTCCCACTCGGTAGCGGCCAAGGCTCGGGGTTGGCACGTGGAATAGCACAATGCAACTTAAGCAGGAAATTCATCGCAGTGCAGAATCGCTGCAGAAAACAATTTTGCGAATGTGGCCTTGGGGATGCTGCAGTTGCAGTCTCTCGGTGACTCCGGAGCAAATGGGTTTGGTTTACAAGAGCTTTATTTATTTATTTATTTATTTTTTCCATAGGGTTAGGGTGCTCAATGCATTTCTGTCCACAAGTGGCAGACTGGGAAGTTTCTGTGGTTGGTGAACGTATTCCTAATGAGGAATATTGGAGATCTGCAACCTCCTGGGGCCAAAAGAAAAGGGTCTGCCCCTCTTGGTGCCACAGCAGCTGTTGCAGAGGCAGAGTATGCTCCAGCTTGGAGTAACGTGCTGTCTCTGCTGGAAAGCAATCACAGACCTCCAGGCAGGATGAGGAGGTGATGGGAGGCAGAAAACTGCTCTGTCTCACCATGCTGGGGACATTCTGGGCATGCTGTGGTCCGCAGCCTGCAGTGAGAGTCCCAAGGGCTGCCCACAGCCCAGGTGGGCAAAGAAAGACATTTTTCTGGACATCAGGTCCAGAGGGAGACCTCTGTAAGAGGTGCAGTGCATGCTTTGTCCCCTGCTGAGATTGTGATTTGGAATGGATCCATCATGTTTCCATCACCCCTGGAATGATGATCCATCACCCCGAGTATTTTGTGATTCTCTGATCTTCCCATGGGTGAATCCTGCCTCTGGATTTACATGGATACCTGCAGGTATCCCCTCCATGCAACTGCAAAATGAAGAGCTCAGTTTTATGCTGCCCTTGCTGGCCATGCTCTTCCTGTACAGGGCTTGCAGTTTTTTTGAATTTATTGGAGTGTTTGGGGCTGGAAATGCAGAGTCATTTCAACCAGCAGATTTAGCAGGTAGCGATAGGATGTGGCAGCCAGGCAAAACACAATCCACACGGCTGCCTTGGCTGTAACGCACCGGTAGCGTTGTGGAATATGGATGCAGCAGGGAACTGGGTAAGAAAACACGTCAAGGAAGAAAGCTAAGGCAGGGTAATGGAAGATAACAGGTCACAGCAGCCTGAGCCCTGCTGACGGCTTGTTTTCCACAAACTCATTCTCTTGCTGCCATCTATTGGCATTGAACTGGATTGGAGACAGCACTGCTGCCTTCCCAGATGGAAGGGCTGGTGGGGATGGGGGCAGCTGGAGTCACAGCACCGAGAGGCAGCGTGTTCAGGTCCCATTCTGCTCCTGATCCCAGTCCCTGCCATGCTCCTGCAGCTCTCCCAGGCAAGGGATGAGCGTGGCAGAAGGGCATCAGGAGAAAAGCCACCTCACCTTGTGACTCTGTTGATGTTTTCCCCAGGTGAACACTTTTCAAGCTGTGCTGATCACCGATGGGGTGTCGTCCTTTGCCATATTTAACTACCAGGAAATCAGCTGGACCACGGGGACGGCCAGTGGAGGGGACCCCCTGACCGGGCTCGGCGGGGTGATGGCCCAGGTGAGGCTCTGGGTCCCATGTCCTCAGCTCTCCCCAGCTCTTTGATAGTTGCCCACAGCTTCCCTGATGTAATTTTTTTGCATAGATTTATACCTACATAAAAATATAAACATAGATCTGTACTGCTTGTAGTGCTTGTGGAGATTTTCACTCACATCCAAACTACCTGAAAACTGAGATTCCTGAAAAAAACGCTTTGAGATGAAAGACAGCATACTCAGGATTTATTGCAAGCAGAGAGGTGCAGAAATGCAGCCTTGTTTTCCTGCGAGGAGGATGGATGTGTGATGGATTTTTTTCTCTCTCTGTGTTAGGCTGGCTTCAACGGTGGAAACCTCACCAACTTCTTCAGCATCCCAGGCTCCAGAACCCCAGACATAGTCAATATAGAGGAAACGACCAACGTTAATGTGCCTGGGCGCTGGGCTTTCAAAATAGATGGCAGAGAAATAGATCCGGCCAACGGATGCAGCCTGAGAGGTAAGAGAGAAATAGCAATGCCTTTTTACAACTTTTGGGGTGCAGAATGGCAAAAGGTCATGGGGACAGAGAGGTTTGTCATTTGTCTCTGCGTGGGCATGTCTTGTCCAACTCTGGTGCATCCCTACGTGCTGACTCTTGCACGGCTGGAGAATGAGCTCACAACGCATGTTTTTGGCCAATTCTCAGTGTGGATGAGACCTGACTTGGAAGCTCTGAGAAAAACGAGAGGGGCCCATAAAGCTTTGGGAGGCTTCAACCACCAGTGAACAAAGCTGTCGCCAGTGCTTGCTTGGTTTCACTCCCGTGGTTTCGTCAGCAAGGCGTTGCTAAAAGCCTCCATTTCTGCTGCCTGGACGCACACAGTCCAGGGCTGATGGGGCTCGAGGGGTTCTCAGGAATCAAACAACACCTGGAGGTTGTCTCGATTAATTGCTGCAGTGCTGATGGAGATGTGAGAAATACTTTTTCTTAGATGGGGTTTTCTGTGAGACTGTTTTATTCATGAGAAAGACCTGGGGACGGCTGTGCCCTCTTGTCCCTGGGATGGGGAAGCTGACAGTGTGGTCCCATTTCCCTTGTTTCTGTGGTGTTTTTTTGGGGACGTGATAAATTCCATGCCCCTGCACCAACTGCAGTGTCTGTGCATGCGTCACTGGTGGCATGGAGGTGTAAAGGGATTAAATGAGACATCATGGGGTCTGTGCTATGGAGAGATCACTGCATTGCCCTTTGACAAACAAAGCTGTCAGGAGCACCCGCTGTACTCCTGGAGTCTGTGTAACGAAGGAGTTGTCACTTTCTGCTGGATGCTGGAGATGTCACAGCTCTGGGCTGCCCTGCTTCCTTATGGCCTGGTTTAGGATTGTTCCAAAGACGATCTGGATGACCCAAAGGCTCTTGCAGCCCCAGAATGGTTTTGGGTTCACCGATCCTAAAATTCCAGTTTGCTGCAATCACATGCAGCAGGATGGTTGGTGCAGGAGCCGTTGCGAGCAGATCTCACTTAAGGAGATGTTCGTCACAGGGAACTGTAAAACAGCATTTTTTTGTAGCAGGCGGGGAAGAGAACAAAAAGTTTAGGAGAGGTAAAGCAGAGGCAGCGTGCACGGTGCAATCCGCGTGAAGGAGAGGTGTGAAAGACAGCCATATGGAGGGGAGGAAGCTCACACGGGTGTCTGCCACCCTTACTCTGCCATCTCACGTCTGCCGGCTGGGGGATCGCTCATCGGATCCGACGTGTGGGGTGGAAGTTACTTACCAGCAGCTCCTTGGTCTCCTAACACTATGAGCTTTTTTGGACTGGGACTGAATTGCTTCTGGTAACAGTGGAAGGACTCAAACCCAGGAGAAATAGCCCACCAATTGGCCAGCCCACATGGTGCCCACACCGACTGCTGCACTTCGGTGTGGGAAGGTCTCAAAAAGGATGCAGGGCGCACTGCAAGCTCAGCTGTGATAGCATTGCTTTGCCAGCAGTGTGCAAAAAGCGGCTGAGAAGCCCGGCAGCACGTCTCTATGTGGGCATGTGACCTGCAGACCTCTCTGTAGGACCCGTAGCCTTGTCTGAGGAATTCATGTTTTGATGTAACCATGCCTCCAACTGTGTTTGAGGTTCCTCCGTTAAGAAAAGTGATGCAGCACATTGTTTTTTTTTTCCTTTTTCTTTCATGCAATTTTAGGACAGTTTCTCCGTCAAGGGGAAATCTTCTGGGACAACTCAAACTGCACCACCAAGTGCCGCTGCCTGGACTTCAACAATGAGATCTTCTGCCAGGAGGTGGCTTGCGGCCCCTTTGAAGAGTGCGAACCGAAGATCAAGTTCTTCCAGTGCGTGCCGGTGGAGAGCAGCACCTGCGTGGTGTTCGGAGATCCGCACTACCACACCTTCGACGGCTTCCTCTTTCACTTCCAGGGTTCCTGCTCCTACCTCCTCGCCAGGCAGTGCTGGCCAGGCTCCCAGCTGCCCTACTTCAACGTGGAGGCCAAGAACGAGAACCGAGGCGGCTCCTCCGTCTCCTGGCTGAGGGACATTTTTGTGGAGGTCTACTCACACAAGATCGTCCTCCCCAAGGGCAGCTTTGGGAAAGCAAAGGTAAGAGCCTCATTGAATGGGGTGAACTTGGTGGGTTGGGTCCTCCAAGGTGATGGTGGGACTGTGCTGGCAGCCCCAAGACCGTGGGATGGTGCTTCTTGGCTCTGTGTGTCCCTTGGGGTGGAAAGCCCTGGTGGCAAAGCCATGGGTCAACAGAGGCCTGAAGCTTACTGATGGCTGGCTGACCTTCTGCACCCGTCTGTAAACACAGGGTTGTACTGCTCCCATCTGAAACCTCTTGCTATTTCATGCAATGTCTCAGTCATGCGGTTGTGTTCCTGCAGGTGGATGACTTGGTGGTGTCCTTACCCATCTCCCTGGAGCTGGGAGCAATAAAAGTCTACCAAAGTGGCTTGTCCACAGCTCTGGAGACCGATTTTGGCTTACTAGTGACTTACGATGGGCAACACTATGCCTCCGTCTCCGTTCCTGGCACGTACATCAACAGCACGTGCGGTCTCTGTGGGAATTACAACAAAGACCCCGAGGACGACATCCTGCGCTCGGACGGGAGGTTGGCCGTGTCCGTGCCGGAGCTGGGCGAGAGCTGGCGAGTGCCTCACCCCGAGAGAAAGTGCTCACCCGGCTGCGTGGAGAACTGCAGCATCTGTGATGCCACCACCGAGTCCTTGTATTTCTCCCCCGAATATTGTGGCTTCATCAACAAGAGCGGCGGGCCGCTGTGGGAGTGTGGTGCCGTGGTGGACCCCACCGCCTTCGTCCACAGCTGCGTCTACGACCTGTGCAGCGCGCGGGATAACGGCACCGGGCTGTGCCAAGCCGTGCAGGCGTACGCCGCGGTGTGCCAAGCCCTGGGCATCCCGGTGGGAGAGTGGCGCACCCAGGCGGGATGCGGTAAGTGTCGGGGTGCTTGTTCTGGGAGTGCTTGTGGGTGCCTACCTTCATAACTAGGAGATAATCTTGATGGGAGGAAATCTCAGCGGGAGATAATCCCGATGGGAAATAATCTCAATGGGAGATAATCTAGATGGGAGGAAGGATGAGGAGGGAGTTGCTCAAGGCAGAGTGGGTCTGGGAAAAGCCAATCGATCCCAACCCTCTGTGGTGTGAGAGTCTCGTGATAGCAAAAGGGTAGAAAAGGTCAGGCAGAAGTTGGCTGCTGTGATGTTGGAGGCTGGACTGGAGTGCAGGCTGGCTGGCAGCACACTGCTCAGCACACCCACCTCTTTTGGCATTAAATTGCTGCAGGAGGCTTGACCGTGCTGGGACTATTTTGGAGAAGCTTTTGCTTGCATTAAGGGAATAGGGAAGGCACAGGAGAGAAATGGCAAGGCCAAGTCTACTGTAAAGTGATGTCCCTGGGTCATTTCACACTGCCACTGCCGTGGGTCAATAGGAACGAGGTCTGTGGCCCCAAACCATGTGGTAACGTGCTCCTCCTGTTGTTTGTGTCCCCTCTGCACCCACAGCAGAGGCCGTGCAGTGCCCGGAGCACAGCCACTACTCGGTGTGTGCCAGCAGCTGCCCTGCCTCCTGCTCGGACCTGACGGCCCCACTGTCCTGCACCTCCCCATGTGCTGAGGGCTGCGAGTGCGACGAGGGCCACGTCCTCAGCGCCGACCGCTGCATCCCCGTGCATAAGTGTGGCTGCGATGTGGACGGCCGGTACTACGCCGTCGGGGAGTCTTTTTGGGCCACGGCGGACTGCACGGTGGAATGCCAGTGCGAGGATGGTGGGGAGGCCAAGTGCTTCAACATCACCTGCCCCGAAGGAGAGGTCTGCACTATAGAGAACGGCTACCGGGGCTGCTACCCCAAGCGGGAGAGCCTGTGCCTGGTGGGGCAGAACCAGGTGCTGCAGACGTTTGACGGCGTCGCCTTCCCCTACCCGCTGGAGCACTCCTACACGCTGCTCAAAACCTGTGCGGAGAGGCCGGACTTCATCGAGGTGGACATCAGCCAAAAGAAGCCAGGATACGTTCCCAACGGGCTGCGTGTCGTGCGGATCCAGGTGGTTGGCCAAGAGGTGAAGGTCGGAGGAACCAGCCTGTCAGAGGTCAAGGTAAAGGTGCCACCGAGGGTTGGGGTGGGAGGTGGTGGCTTGTGCCATGGCACCATGTCCCCTTGGGGATGCTGTAGGTTCACGGCCTTGGACTGCTCCTCAATGTCAGGACCATCACAAGTGCCAAAGTCCATCCACTCTCTCCAAAGTGAGAGGCAGAAGGACTGGGATCGTGTCTTCTCATGGTCCTTGCCCCATAGACTTTCCATCCGTGTCCCTGGGTGGGTAGAGGCAGAAGGCAGCAGGTACTCACTGAGATGCTGTTCTCATGACACAGCCCATGCAAACCACATCAAAGAGCTAACAAGGCTGGGGGCAAGCAGAAAATAAAATTAGCACCCATATGTTGCAAGCTCTTGGATTTTGATTAACAGCACAGTTGCCAGCAGAGCTGGTGGCTATAATGTTGTTATGGTCGACAAAATGGCTGTGGAAAAGAAGGAATATCCCTACTCAAAGGTCTCTGTGCCTTTTGCATCCCAACCTTACTTGTTGGAACTCCATATTGCAGCTGAGGTTTTGCTCTTTGTTGTGCTGAGCCAGGAAGGCCACAGGAGAGCAGGTGGGATGCTGTTCTGTTGGGCACTGTTAAATGGAGCAATGGGTGGAGCAAATGGGTCCTGGCCTTCAAGTACTGAGCCTGGGTCAGGAAGCGTTTAGTATTCTCATCACGGTGCAGCCAGCAGATGGGAATGTTGTGCAAAGTCACATCACCCTTACTGACACATTGTGATCCGCTTATTATTTGCAGGTGAATGGTTACGACGTGGAACTGCCATATTTCCACCCTTCTGGCCGCCTGGAGATCTACCGTAACGACAACGGCACCGTGACGGAGGCAGAGGGACTGCTGAGCATCGGCTACTACAACTCGGGGCTCCTGGAGATCCGCCTCTCCACCGCCTACTTCAACTGTACCGGGGGCTTGTGTGGCTTCTTCAACGGCAACAGCAGCGACGAGTTCTGCCTGCCCAAGGGCAAGTGCACGGACAACCTGGAGCTCTTCCTGGAGAGCTGGACCACGTTCGACGAGATCTGCAACGGGGAGTGCGGGGACCTCCTCAAGGCGTGCAACAACGACTCGGAGCTGCTCAAGTCCTACAGGAGCCGCTCCAGCTGCGGGATCATCAACGACCCCACCAACAGCTCCTTCCTGGAGTGTCACAGCGTGGTCAACGTCTCGGCCTACTACAGGACGTGTCTCTTCCGCCTGTGCCAGAGCGGAGGCAACCAGTCGGAGCTGTGCGACGCCGTGGCGCGCTACGCTGGTGCCTGCAAGAACGCCGAGGTGGATGTGGGCCAGTGGAGGAGCCACAGCTTTTGCCGTGAGTCTGGGAAAATTTTTAATTATCTGGGGCATTTTTAAGTATCCTCAACACCTTGGGAAGGTCTGTTTCTCAGGAGTTTGTGGGTGTAAAGAAGTAGACTGCATTTTTTTTTTTTTTATTGGGCCACCAGAAATTACAGCCTCTCTTCCCCAACGTTGTGCACATTGTGCATACCCCTTGGTGGTGTTCCTCCATAGAGTAGATGGAAAACCCTCAACAGCAGACCAACTGGTGGAAGAGAGGCTTGGACCTGGCTGGTTTTCAGGAGCTCTACAGCACCCCAGCACTTAGGGCAGCATGAGAAGTCTGAAATCATGTGAATGAATGGGGCAGAATTGCCTGAACTCTGGCAATCTGGGGCAGTTTTCCCACTCGCTTACCTAGAAGTCAAGCAAAGATCGGCATGAAAGAGCTTTGTCTGTTGGAGATGTCCTCTGCTACAGAGGCTGATGTGTGCAAAGTGCTCTCCTGGGGAGCACATAGAAAGGAAAGAGGTGGTGAGCATAGCTGCTAGCACACTGCATCTCCCATATTTTTCATCTGTGGGCAGCATTTCCCATAGCAGCGTGGTAGCAAAGCCCAGTCCTGGAGCTCTTACCAGGGTCATCAAGCCAGAAGGTGACCGGTGTGTGTTAGAACCACAATGCCTTTTGGACCCGAAGATGAGGACCTGCCACCCTGTGGACCGATGGCAGTTTCTAAGCAGTCTCTTTGCCTGCAGAGGCAGATTTCCCAATTAAGCAATTTCATGGTGGCATTTCAGGAGATGTGAGGAGCTTTACGACGTGGTGTAGGAGCATTCCAGAGCCGCAGATGGCGGCTGACAGTACTGTAAGCCATCACCGGAGGATAATTCGAATAAGGCGTATTTTTAGCTGTCACTATAAACTTGCCATTGATGGGAAAACATTCATAATTCAGCAGCAAATGTGAAAAATCCCCAGCATGGCAGCACACAGTCAGTGGGATGCCTCCATTATGGAGGTTTTGGAGAGGCATCCATTTGGGAAGGCGGCACGTCCTCTGGGTTAGCAGGAGGAGGTTTCACTTGGCACGTGTCTCCAATGTGAGGAGGGTGATGGCAGTGAGGAAAAGGGGTCACAAAGGGGATGGGAAGACCAGGTGTTTGGGAGGGTGCTGGGACAGCTTCCCCTCTTGCTTTTTTTTTTTGCAAATGGGTCGCAGCTCACCCCGTGTCCACATTTCTCTCTACTCACACACTCTGTCCAACACCCCCAGCCCTCGCATGCCCTGAAAACAGCCACTTTGAGGAGTGCATGAGCTGCGTGGAGACCTGCGAGACGCTGGCCACGGGCCCCGTCTGCACGGACACCTGCACAGAGGGCTGCCAGTGCGACGAGGGCTTCGCCCTCCGCGGCTCCCGCTGCGTTCCCCGCGGCGAGTGCGGCTGCAACTTCGAGGGCCGTCAGCTGGCCACCAACCAGACCTTCTGGATGGACATCTCCTGCCACTTCCTCTGCTACTGCAACGGCTCGGACAACAGCGTGTACTGCGAGAACGTCTCCTGCAAGGACGACGAGTACTGCTTGGAGGAGAATGGCCTCTACTACTGCCATGTCCGCACGGACGCCTCCTGCATCGTCTCCGGCTACGGGCACTACCTGACGTTTGACGGCTACTCTTTCGACTTCCAGAGCAGCTGCGCCCTCGTCCTGTGCACCACCATCTCCCGGCCACGGGCTGAGAGGTCGGACACTTTCCCCACCTTCACCGTCACGGCCAAGAATGAGGACCGGGACACCTCCCTGGCCCTGTGGGTGAAGCAAGTGGAAGTGGAGGTCTTCAACTACAACATCGTCATCCACCGCGCCTACAAATACACTGTGATGGTGAGCAGGGGCCATGAGGGGCAAGGAGTGGTGGTGGGTGCAGCATCTACGAGGGGTTATTTCTTCCTCCCACCCCCCTAGGTGGTTCCCTGTGCACCGTTCGTTGTGTATCAGTAGATTTTCCAGGTTCAGGAAGGGCAAATCTTGGAATATTTGTCCCTAGACCACCACTTGGCACAGCTTTTGGAGGGGGCTTCCTTTTTGGCTGCCACGTTTTGGAGGCTGGCTCTAGGCTGATTGTTTCAGCAGCACCTCGGTGTCCTGCTGCAGAAGGTTTGAGCATCCCAGCTCACCAACCACCTCCTTTCCTTCCCCGCAGATCAACAACGAGCGTCTCTATCTGCCCCTGAAGCTGGGCCAGGGCAAAGTGAACATCTTCGCCTTCGGCTTCCACATCGTGGTCGAGACTGACTTTGGGCTGAAGGTGGTGTACGACTGGAAGACCTTCCTCTCCGTCACCATCCCACGCAGCTTCCAGAACCTGACCTACGGCCTCTGCGGCCGCTACAACGGCAACCCTGAGGATGACTTGGTGGCCGCGGGTGGCATGCCAGCGTTCGGTGTCACCGACTTCGTCCAGAGCTGGGCAAAGCGGGACACCTTCTGCCGGGTGGGCTGCGGTGACCGCTGCCCTGCTTGTGGGAAGGTGGAAGGCTTCTGGAAGCCCCAGCAGCTCTGCAGTCTCATCCCCAGCCAAAGCGGCGTCTTTGCCAAGTGCCACAGCAAGATCAGCCCCGGCTTCTTCTACAAGAACTGCCTCTTCGACACGTGTGTTGACGGGGGGGCCATGCAAACGGCCTGTGGCTGGCTGCAGAATTACGCCAGCACGTGCCAAACGCAGGGCATCGCCGTCACCGGCTGGAGGAACTTCACCTCGTGCTGTAAGTGCCACCCTGCTAAGTGCCATGGGACCAGGAAAGGGCAGGCTGATGCCCAGCTTCCATCCCCATCCATCCCCATCCCCACCAACGTCAAGGGAGGAGTTCAGGAAGAAGCTTTCAGCCAAGTATGCAGTGCTGATGCTTGTTTTTTGCGTTGGTGGGGCTGAAGGTCAGCAATTGAGCAGTTTTCCCTTAAAGCAGCCCATACAGGCACAGCAGCGGGTTGCCATCCCCACCTTATTAGCCATCTCTAAGTCCTCAGTGTGATCACTAGCATACAGAAGAGAGAAATTGTGAGCCCAAGGTCTGCACAGGCATCTCAATGTCACACTTGTCATTGTGTCAGAGGTGATCTGGAGCACCTTGGGGCCACAGCCTCGCCCCATGGCCTGTCCCATGCAGCAGAGCCATGGGAACTGAGAGCTCGTTCCCCTGGCACTTGGGGCATCAGCACCTGGGGTTCCCTTGTTTCCACCCTGCAGTCCTAAAGCAGCAAGCGTCCATCCAGTCCTTGCCAGGGTTGGATCTGTCCCCATGTGCTCCGTCCTCTGGGTGTAGTTTTGAACCGTGTGTGGCACAGCAGGAGCAGGGATAGAAAAGGTGAAGCCTCAGGTTTGGGAGGCATCATCCATCCTGCTGTTGTTCCCCAGGAATTTTATTAGTGAGACTCGCAGCCAGGAGTACATGTTTGCTCTAATGAAGCCTCTCACTGTAGTCAATAAGATTACAGCACAACGTCCAATTAAGCTCCTGAGGATGGGCTCCGTGAGTCTCCCTGGCAGCAGCTCTATCTGGCAAATCAGCTGGGAAGTAATTGTCACTGCTAACAAGACTGAAAATTAAATTTATGTTGTTCTTCCTCCTAACGAACAACCTCCTGGCTCCAGAGGCTCCCACAGGGCAGGGGCCGTGAGCTGTCACCCTGTGTGTCCTGCCCAAAAGCACCCCAGTGAACTGGTGGCATCTTTGGGTGCACAGCAGCCCCTAGGCTTTGAGGTCTGATGGATAAGGATCAAAGGCCAGCTGGTAGCAGCACGTCCCCTGGCATGTGTACCCAGGCAGAGGGCATGGGAGCTCCATATGCGGGCTGGGGACCCCCAAGAGCTCTGTGGGCACCGCTGTCCTCCAGCCCCAGGGTCAGCAGGAGCCAGTGCCAGAGGATTTGTGCGCTCCCCGTGAGATGCTGGCTGGCAGCCGGTGATGTAAAGAGCTTGTAGGAGACCTCAGTTTTCTCCAAGGAGCTAATCTGCACCCCTCGTGTTCTCCCTGCACGTCGCAGCCGTCAGCTGTCCCCCCAACAGCCACTACGAGAGCTGCGTGTCCCTGTGCCAGCCGCGCTGTGCCGCCATCCGGCTCAAGAGCGACTGCAGCCACTACTGCGTGGAGGGCTGCCAGTGCGACCCCGGCTACGTCCTGAACGGCAAGAGCTGCATCCTGCCCCAGAACTGCGGCTGCTACTCTGATGGAAAATACTACGAGGTACGTTGGGAACATCCTTCTCACCATGCTGTCTCCCAGCCCCTGTGTGACATCCCTTGAGGTGTCGCGATGTGTCTGGTCACTGTGGTGTGTGGGGCAGGTGTCTAAAGGAGACGAGCAGGGATCTCACAAGCAGCATGTGCTGACATTTCCAGCTCAGTGTGAATCAATACGAGCTGAAAAAAAAAGGGCAGGAGGTGCCAGGGGGCACAGGGAGACAGAGAAGAGGGATGTCATCCCTGGCATGCCACTTATCCTTCTGTCCTGCAAAATCATTGTGTGGCTGTTAAGTGAGGGCAATTTGGGTGTCCTGCAGGGAATGGGTGGTAGGAAAGGAGTCTGGTGACCAGGGATGCTGCCTTTAGTTGGTGTCAGAGTCCAATACTTTATGGCAACGTTCTTCTAGGGATTGCAAGCGAAGTGGGTTTACTGTTTCTTATGAAATCTACTTGTTTGTAGCTATTAGATATTACTGGAGATTGTGTGGAATTATCATGATGCTGTAAGCACCACAGCACAGTTGGGTCCCAAAGGAACTGTGCTGTGCCTTTTTGGTCTCTGGTCAGTCACTGTCATGGTGCGGGGTGATCCCTGTCCCCGAGGAGAAATAAGGGTCTCAAAGCCAGCATGAGGCCATTGCCATCCTCAGAATTTACCTTGCTGGTTGTTCTATTTGTCTGTTTTACACCGGGACCCTTTGGTCCTCTGCATGTGGATAAGCACAGCCCTACTAATAGTAGCTGTGGTCACTTCCTTAGTGTGCGGGACCACAGCTGTGTAGAATGATGCTGAGATGGTTGGCAGGCTCATTTTGCTGGTGGCATTGCTCACATTTTGTGTTCCTTTTTTTTTTTTTTTTTTTTTTGTGTTATGGTGAAACTGCTCTGCACAGAGTGTCTTTGCCAAGCCGAGCACACCTCTGTGTGCTTTTACCCCATTATTGTCCTATGGGGTGCTTGGTGGACCGGATTTTGGCAGGCAGGGCATGAGAAAGGGACAAGGAGGTATTTACAGTGCTGGGCACAAGGCAGATGAGGTCACCGTGGCAGTGGAAACGTGCAGTGTCCTCCTGCTTGCAGGTAGCAGAGATTTTGGCAGCTGTGCACAAGCATTCAGTGTGTCATCACCAGATTTCCTGCTCTGTGAGGCAGAGGGAAGTAAAACCGGGCTGAGCATCCACGGAGGGTCAGGCGGGGGTCCCTGTCCCTCCCCAGGCGTGACCCGTTTGTCTTTCAGCCCAAGCAGCTCTTCTGGAACGGGGACTGCACGCGGCGGTGCCGCTGCTTCCGACGGAACCTGATCCAGTGCGACCCGCGGCACTGCAAATCGGACGAGGAGTGCGCCTCGCGCAACGGCGTCCGTGGCTGCTTCAGCACCCGCAGCTCCTTCTGCCTGGCGGCGGGCGGCGGCGTCTTCCGCACCTTCGACGGCGCCTTCCTCCGCTTCCCCGCCAACTGCGCCTTCGTGCTCTCCACCATCTGCCAGAAGCTGCCCGACTTCTCCTTCCAGCTCATCATCAACTTCGACAAGTGGTCCTCGCCCAACCTCACCGTCATCTCCCCCGTGTACTTCTACATCAACGAGGAGCAGATCCTCATCAATGATAGGAACACCGTCAAGGTGAGGTCTCGATGAGGTTTGGGCCACGGGGGACTAGCTCCTGAGTGAAGGGGCCAGGCACCCATGCCCATCGATGAAGAAGGGCAGTGTACCTGTCCCCATGTGTGACCAAAAGGCCACGCAGGTCACTGGTAGCAGTGGTACCAGCAGCTCCTTGCAAGGGATGTGACTGCTGTCCATAGGGCTTGGAAAAGTGATGCCAGCCAGGAGGAGAGGGATGACAGGAGGCAAAGGTTGTCCCTGTCTTTCCATCCTCCTGCATGCGGGGAGGTGCAGCTGTTGTTTAATTGCTGGGGGGCGCAGGCCTGGTCTTTTAGGGTAGGAGAACTCTGTATGTGGCTGTCTCGGTGGGAGAGGAGCCCCAGCTAGAGCCTCTGCATGCTTGTAGGGCTTACACACTTCAGCCTTATGCAAGCATCTAAGGGTAACAGGGGTTGAGTGAGATCTGTTGGGAGAAGGACAAGGTGAAGGAGAAGGCCCAACAACCCCAGCTCAAGCAGAGGCATCATGTTTTCCTGTTTGGGATACTGGGAAGCATTTGCAGAGATACCTGTGGGTGGCCAATGCTCCCGTCTGGCAACAGACAGAACAGGAGGGACGTCAGCCTGACATCCTCTCCCACACCAGGTGAATGGCAGCCACGTGAGCATCCCCTTCGTCACGGGGCTTTCCACCAAGATCTACAGCCAGGAAGGCTTCCTGGTCATCGACTCCGGCCCCGACATCCAGATCCGCTACAACGGCTTCAACGTCATCAAGATCACCATCGGCGAGCGGCTGCAGAACAAGGTGTGCGGCCTCTGCGGCAACTTCAACGGCGACCCGGCGGACGACTACGCCACGCTGCGGGGCAAACCCGTGGTCAGCAGCGTGCTGCTGGCGCAGAGCTGGAAGACCAATGGCATGCAGAAGAGGTGAGGCATCCCCACCGGGCACGGGAGGGAGCGGGGCCAAGCGCATCGCGAGTCCCCCCTGCGACGTGTCCGGTGCCCGCAGCTGCAACGAGCTGCAGTACTCCCAGTACGCCGCGTCCTGCGACAACGTCCGCATCCAGAAGCTGCAGAGCGACAGCTACTGCCTGAAGCTGACCGACATGAAAGGCTTCTTCCAGCCCTGCTACGGCCTCCTGGACCCGCTGCCCTTCTACGAGTCCTGCTTTCTGGACGGCTGCTACAACCACAAGAAGGTGCAGCTGTGCGGCTCGCTGGCCGCCTACGGCGAGGCGTGCCGCACCTTCAGCATCCTGGGCACCGAGTGGATCGAGAAGGAGAATTGCTGTAAGAGAGACGGGGTCCTCTGGGATCCCACGGGGGCATCCCATATGGCGCCCATCCTGTGGCCTGAGGATAAAGGTCCCGCTCGCGGTGCTTCTCGTGCTGTTTAGCAGGAGTGGTGGAAGACCCCTGCGCGGGCGCCGACTGCCCCAACCGGAGCTGCGAGCTGGACGACGGCGGGGAGCTGTGTGGCTGCGTCGAGCCCCCACCCTACGGGAACAGTGAGCACGTCTGCACCAGCAGGGGGAGAAGGGATGGCTGGGGTAGGGTCTGGGTGTGCCATGTCCTTTCTGGTGGTCCCGTAACCCTTCTTCTGCCCTAGACACCCACGACATCATCGACGCGGAGGTGACCTGCAAAGCCGCCCAGATGGAGGTGTCCATCTCCAAGTGCAAGCTCTTCCAGCTGGGCTTCGAGCGTGAGGGTGTGCGAGTCAACGACCGCCACTGCCCCGGCATCGAGGGCGAGGACTTCATCTCCTTCCAGATCAACAACACCAAGGGCAACTGCGGCAACCTGGTGCAGGTGGGATGGGGCAAGGAGCCAGGGTGACTTCTCTCAGAGTTTTTGGTCTGAGATCTCATTGTCCAGCTGACTTGTGTCCTAGCCTGGAGGATTAGGAGGAGGAAGAGGAGTTGTTGGGAGGCTCAGGAACCTGTGAGGTCCCTGAGGTCTTTGGGGTCAGGGAGGAAGGGGTGGTCTGAGCTGGTGACACTGGAATTGCGGGGTATGGATGCTCCCTAGGGGAAGGTACTGCAGCGGTACACAAACCTTTGGGGCCAGAGGTGGTGTTTTATAGAGATGGAGAGCCCCTGTGGTCACACCGCGATGCTGAGGAACCCATCGGGAGCAGGAGGTCAGAGACGATCAGTCTCAAGGGGTGCCGTTTGCTCCCTCCCGCAGTCTAACAGCACACACATTGTGTACAAGAACACGGTGTGGATCGAAAGCGCCAACAACACGGGCAACATCATCACCCGGGACCGGACCATCAACGTGGAGTTCTCCTGTGCCTACGAGCTGGACATCAAGATCTCCCTGGACTCGGTCGTGCGGCCGATGCTAAGGTCAGAGCAGGGGGAGTGATGCCACCCCTCCTGGGTGTGCACGTGCAGCAAGGTGATGAGGTGTGAGTAATCCTTTTGGTAGGTCCAAGCCTGTTCTGGTTTCTTGTCGTTAGCGTGATTAACCTGACCGTGCCGACGCAGGAAGGGAGCTTCACGACCAAGATGGCCCTGTACAAGAACTCCTCCTACAAGCACCCGTACCGGCAGGGGGAAGTCGTGCTGACCACGCGGGATGTGCTCTACGTGGGGGTCTTCGTGGTCGGGGCCGACTCCAACCACCTGATCCTGATGCTGAACAAGTGCTACGCGACCCCCTCGCGGGACAGCAACGACAAGCTGCGCTACTTCATCATCGAGGGAGGGTAAGGGAACTGGAAGGGTAAGAGAAAACGTGTGGGCTGTGATAAAGGCAGCGTAAAAGGTAAAGCCCAAGCTGTGCTGAATCAGAACAAAATCAGCAGTTCGTTCACAACATCCCTTCAGCAGGCAGACGTTCAGTCATTTCCAGGAAAGCCGGGCTCCATCGTGTGCAGTGGCTATTTGGGAAAACAAATGCTGCAAGGAGAACGTCCTCCCCTCCTTGTCCATCTCTCCCCCAGCATTTATTGCTCAGCACGGTGCCACACGGGACGGGATAGCTCTTTGGCCAGTTGGGGTCACTGTCCTGTCCAGCCAGGGCCAAAATATCAGCCCAGGCTTGGTTATAAATGGAAAGCATCGTGCCAGAGGAGATACTATGACGATGGTTAGCTCTCTATCAGCCAAAACCTATACATATTGTAGGGATGAGTTATGCCGACAAGTGGGTCCCATGATGCTCCCATGGGTACAATGGGACCAAAGAGCACTGCTACAGCACCTGGGCAAGAGGTCTTAGAGGGTGAGGGGAGCGTAAAGTCCCTTCAGAGAGAGTCCTGATAGCAGGAGCACCACGGCAAGCGTCTGTACCTTGCACAGGTGCCAAAACATGAAGGACAACACCATCGGCATAGAGGAGAACGGGGTGTCCCTGACCTGTCGCTTCCATGTCACCGTCTTCAAGTTCATTGGGGACTACGACGAAGTCCACCTGCACTGCGCCGTCTCGCTCTGCGACTCAGAGAAATACTCCTGCAAGATAGTAAGTGGGGCAGGCACCGAGGGCTGGCTTGGAGAGGCGGGTCGGGACTTTTCTGCAGCTCTGGAAGGACACCATGGGCATGGCTTATGTGTTGTTCAAGAGGTGACCAGAGATCGAGGAGGAAGCTGGGAGGACCATACCTCCCTCTGGGTGCGGGGAGGAGAGCTCTGCCATGGGCAGGTTGTCCATAACCTGAGCTTTGGCTGCATTGGGTGTCTTTTTGGGACCTGGGTTGGTCAGAGGGGGCTCGGACAGGGGCTGAGAGTGATGGATGTACCCCCTGTCCCTGCCCAGAACTGCCCCCAGCACCGGCGGTCAGCCAGCGCCTTCGCCCAGGAGGCCCACGAGCAGATCCTCTCGGTGGGACCCATTCGGAGGAAGCGTAAGTGCATGTGGCCAGGGGAAGGGCACGGCGTGGGGGTGTCCACCTCCCACCGGGACCTCTGTGGCACGAGGTGATGGCAGTGTCCCAGGGGAGAGCGAAAACCCCGGTAGGACTTCTCGCTGCAGGAGGGAATGGGGGTCCTAGTGGCCAAAGCGGGGGCTGCTTGGGGTCCAGCAGCATCGCCCCCACCCGATTCCACGTGTTTTTGCCCCCAGGATCAGACTGGTGCGAGGACAACGGCGGCTGCGAGCAGATCTGCACGAGCCGAGCGGACGGGCCGCTGTGCAGCTGCGTGACGGGGACACTGCAAGGGGACGGCAAGAGCTGCAGGGGCAAGTCCTGAGGGTCTGGGGGGAGATGGGTGGGGGGGGTCTGCTCTGAGACAGAGCAGCAGCGTGAGGAAGGTGGCATTTCATAGCGGGACAGCGACGAGGCTCGGGCTGTGGCTAGAGCATCAAGGTCAGTGGTGATGTGTGCTGGTGGCGGCCTCTTGGCTAAGAGGTGGAGCATCCAGAGGGTCAGTTTGGCACAATCATCTCAGGGGATGTGTGCTGTGTCCGTGCAAGGCTCCCAGCTCACGGTCTCCTTCTTGTCTTAACAGCCTCCAGCTCTTCGGGGGATGCCCGAGCCCGAGCGAGCCTTGTGGTGGTGGCACAGCTGTGGCTGTGGCTGTGCGTGGCTCCGCGGGACCCGACCTCGTAGGTGCGGCTCCGCTGCCCGGCCAAGTACTGTTCTCGCGTCAGCCTGAGTCTCTGTAGGGTAGGAGCCAGCACCCCCAGCAGCGAGCCTGCCACCGGCCTGGCAGGAGAAGGACTCGACCTGGAGAGCGGCCGGATGAGCGCCTGGATGGGCATCGGAGGCACCGTGATGGCAGAGCTGGATGCGTGTCAGGATGGATGTGGGACTTGGTTTTTCCTTTGCAGCTTTTCCCAGGCTCTCTTTTGTAGCACCCCATCCCCAGCACCCCTGTTAGTGGAGCAGGATGGGCTCAGACTCATGCACTTGCATGTGTCCTTGCCCTCAGAGGGGCTCCCCAGGGAGCAGGACGCATCGTTGAAGCACTCGGATCCAGCCAGAGGTAGGTGTTTTGGTGCAGGTGATGGACCAGAGGAGCACGTTCGGATCAGAGGACATCAGCACACCTCAGGAGGACGGCACCCGGTGGCTCTCCGGAGAGGGGAGCCATCGGGGTGCACGGTGGAGAGCCAAGCGTGTTCCTGGGGTTTTGGGGAACCCAAGTGCACGTGGTGGCCTGTCCTAATGCATGGGGAGAGGCCACGGGGGTGAGCCTGAGAAAAGAGGGCTGGAGCCAAGTCCTCTCGTCGTGCTCAGAGCCGTCACGGTGTCTTTTGTGGGGAGGCAGCAGGGTCGGGGGCTGCCCACCCAGGACGGCACCAGGCGGGCGGTGGGTTTGGGGGGCCGGCTGGCGCAGGGTGGGGGCTGTTTCTGTGGGGGACTTGTCTTGTGTTTGTGTTTTGTGACACGGCTGCGTGAGAATAAAAAGCGGTGTACTCCTTCGTAAGCGGTGTGGTGTGGCGGAGCTGAGTGGGGACGAGGCCACGAGGGGGTTCGGGGACCCCATGGGGGGAGGACTGGGCCTTTTGGGGAGAGGTGGGCAGCGTGGCCATCGGCAGGAGGTGGCTGCAGGGAGTCCAAGGGGGTCCCAGAGGAAGGGGTGACAGCAGGCTGGTGGCTGATCACCAGCAGGGTTCCCCGAGGTCTCCTTTTGGGGTCAGTTCTGTTCCGGTGGTTTTTACAAAAGATCTGGCCGCAGGACTTGAATGCGTGCTAAGGACATCAAACTATCAGAAAGCCTCCACAGGAGGGCTACGAAGGTGGTGAAGGGGCAGGAGAGGAAGATAACAAAAGAATCAGAGGACTGGCTCTCCCATCTCCCATCCCATCCCATGCTGTGGGACACCCCAGCATCACCCCCTGCAGCTAGCACACCACCCAGGCAGGCAAACACACAGGGAGAGGAAGAAAGCCAGGGAGAAAAGCAACGAGGGAGCAGGAGACAGAGGCGAACAGGCACGAGAGAGCAATGGAAGGGCACCCAAAAAAGATGGGGAGGGAGAAAGCAGCACAGCAGGAGAGGGAGAAGCAGAAATAATGAAACAGATGGGCGGACACAAAGGGAAGCAGACCTCAGGAAAGAGGCAGAAAGTGAGGATGAAGAAGCAGAGAGAAGGACAGAGCCAGAAAGCTGGAAAAAAGACTGCCTGCGGTGGGTGCAGCGATTCCCAAAGGCCCACATGTCCCACGATGGGACCATGGGGTTGGTATTAGGGTCGGTCTCTGTCCGTGAGCTGGGTGTAAGAGCACAGCCCTAGCAGTGCTGGTGTGCAAACCGGGACAGAGGGAAGGCGGGGGGGCAGCTCGCCTCGTTATAGGGCTAAAAACCCACCTGGGGGGGCTGGCATAGTCCTGAAACAAACCCTGCTGGGGTGCAAACGCCCCCAGCTCGGGGGCAGACCCTTCCCCTGGGCATGCCCGGGCTCCCGTGGGGCATAAAACCGCTGAGAACCGGCGGGGTGCACCAAAACAGCGCGGATTTACATAAAAAATAAATAAAATAAATAAAATAAAATAAAATGAAATAAAATAAAATAAAATAAAGGGTTTATAGAAAATCAGCTGATTCGAGCCCGAATCGAAACGGGGTAAAAACCCCACGGGGGACACATATGGGGACACGGGGACCCACGGACCCGCGGCCACCCCGGTCCCGTTTCTCCCGCGCCCGCCAGGCGGGGCCGTTTTCCCGCGCCACGCCCCCTCGTGACGTCACCGGCGGCGGTGGCGCGAGTGACGTCACGTGGCGCTACCGGGCGGCGCTGCCCCGCCCCGCCCCGCGCCGCGCTCGGGGCTGCCGGCAGGTACCGGGGGGGCACGGGGGGGATATGGGGGGGATATGGGGGGCACGGGGGGGCTCGGCACTAAAGGGCCAACGCAATCGGGGCCGGGGGGACCGGGGGGAAACCGGGAGGAGCCGGGGGAGGGGGAATCGGGGGTGTCCAGGGGGATTTTGGGGGGATCCGGGGGGATTCAGGGGGATTTGGGGGGGTCCGGGGGGCTACATGGGGGTCTATGGGGGAATCGGGGGGGTCAGTGGGGGAATTGGAGGGATTTATGGGGAGCCAGGGGGAAGTGGGGTGGAACCGTGGGGATTCAGGCCGTGGGGGATATGGGGGGGGGGTCCGGGGTTATGTGTAGGGGGGAGCTGTGGGGGACCCATGGGGATTTGGGTGGATCCATGGGGGAGACCCCTGGGGACCCCGGGTAGGATCCGAGGGGACCCATGGGGATCCAGGAGGCATCTCTGGGGAGCTGGAGGGATCCGTGGTTAACCTGGGGGGGCCCTGGGGGGATTCATGGGGATCTGGGGGGACCCCTGGGGGTGCAGGTCCCGCCCTGCCGCTGCCCCCCTGCATGTCCCCGTCCCCATCCCCCAGCAGCGACCATGGACCTGGTGCTGGAGGCCGCCGACCGCCACCTCCTGACACCCTATGTGTACCCCGCCGGCTGGCCCGAGGAGGAGCCCTGCCGGCAGCTCCTCAGCCTCTTCGTCATCACCAACCTCGGGGCGCTCACCCTCTACCTGCTCTTCGGCACCCTCAGCTACTACTTCATCTTCGACCACGAGCTCCAGAAGCACCCCATGTTCCTAGAGGTGGGTTCCCGGCTTCCCAAAACCCAGCCGGCCCCCTCCAGGGTCCCCTGCGGGACCCTGCTGTCCTGCAGACGATGCCCCTCGTGCCCACCCAGTACAGAACAGAATGGGATAGGGATAGGAATAGGAACAGGAATAGGAATAGGAATAGGAATAGGGATAGGGATAGGAATAGGAATAGGATGGCTGGAAGGGACCTACAATGATGGTCCCATCGCAACTGCCCGGCTACATCAAGGCTAACCAAAAGTTCCAGCATTTTATTAAGGGCTTTATCCAAATGCCTCTTGGACACCGATGGGCACAGGACCCCAAGCGCCTCACTGGGCAGCTCGTTCCAGTGTCCGAGTGGCCAAATGGGGCAGAGTGGCCTCATGGTGTTATGACACGCGCTCCTTGATGCCCAGCACCCAAAGGACGTGGTGATGGCTCTGCACGCAGTCTGGCCTGTCCAACAGCCCCCAGACCCGTGATGCTGTCCCTGCCTCTGTTCTCCGGCTCCCCCATGTCCAAACCCCTTCCTCACCCCAATCTGGGCACCAGCACCCTGCTCACCGTACCCTTAGCACTGCGCTGCCAAATACCAAGCCATGCCAGATGCCACCCTAAATACCATCCCTCCCCGCCCGGCCGTGGCCTCGATGGGGCAGGAAGGGTGGCACGAAGCTCCCCGGGTTCCTCCCATGCCCTGACCCGTCCCTGGCGCTGCCGCCCCGCAGAACCAGGTGCGTCGGGAGATCGCCTACGCGCTGCGCTCCCTGCCCTGGATCAGCGTCCCCACCGTCGCCCTCTTCTTCGCCGAGGTGCGGGGCTACAGCAAGCTCTACGACAACATCGAGGACTCCCCCTACGGTGAGCTGCTCCCGTGCTCTCCATCGCTCCCTCCATAAACGCCTCTGCTTCCCCATTCCTCCCCCCGGGACCCGTAGACGCCGTCTGCAGCCCGCATCACATCCCCGTGGGTCACCACGGTGTGCCCGAGCCTCTGCACCCTGCCAGCCCATGCAGGGTGATGGCCAAACCCCTGGTGCCTAGGGGACAGGACGGCCGCTTTCACACGTGCCCTGCCCTCATTTGATAGCGCTCCTGTCACCTCTCTCAGCTCCCAGTAAACCCAGTTTCCCCTGGTAAGGAGAGACTGGTAAGCTTTGCCCTGCATCTGCTCCATGAGGCAGACCCTGGCTTGACTTAAGCACAGCCCCTTGCTGCCCTCATGCACACGTGGGGGCTGCCACTGATGTGTCCTTCCCCCCAGGCTGGTCAGGAGTCTTCCTCAGCATGCTGTCCTTCCTCTTCTTCACCGACATGGGCATCTACTGGATACACCGAGGCCTCCACCACAAGCTGTTCTATAAGGTAGGGACCTCCTTATAACGGGCTGTCATCCGGGCCGGGGCTGAGTTGTGCCACCAGGGAAATGGGGATGGGTGGCCCAAAAGCCAGCACTTTTTCCTCATCTTCATCCCCATCATCAGGCAAACCCACAGTCCATTAAAAACCACGCAAGACACAAGTCCCTCTCCTGGCCCTAGAGCCCAGGCTCGCTCCTTTCCTTTGCTGTATGGCCGCAGGCCACAAACACCCCCAAGGATTCTGGCCCGTGACTGTCTCAGCGCAGGAGCATCCCACGAGGGGCCCACCACATTTTTTCTCCCCGCAGCGTTTCCACAAGCCCCACCACCTGTGGAAGATCGCGACGCCCTTCGCCAGCCACGCCTTCCACCCCGTGGACGGCTTCATGCAGAGCCTGCCCTACCACGTCTACCCCTTCCTCTTCCCCCTGCACAAGATCACCTACCTGGGCCTCTACATCTTCGTCAACGTCTGGACCATCTCCATCCACGACGGCGACTACCGCGTCCCCCGCCTGCTGCGGCACATCATCAATGGCTCGGCCCACCACACCGACCACCACCTCTACTTCGACTACAACTACGGGCAGTACTTCACCCTCTGGGACAAGATCGGCGGCTCCTACAAAAGTCCCACCTCGTTCGAGGGCAAGGGCCCCCACGACTACCTGCGCAGGCTGCGAGAGAAGGGCCCCGAGCAGCCCAACGGCGCCGTTGACAAAACCGACTAGATTTTGGCCCAGGCCGGCCGCCGCGGAAAGGGACCAGGCCTCGTCCTGCTGCTCCCGACCCCCATCGGACTAAATTTCCCCGTACAGAGCCCTCACCTTGCGCCGGAGCGACTGATGTGGGTTGATTTTTCAGCACTGACGGGCACCAGGCCTGCAGATGGCTCCCCCCGAACGCTGCAGACGGGTTGGCCTCCCCATCCCCTCCTCCTGGCACACAGACACCTTGATGCTATCGTGCTGCTGCTATCCAGGCTCCTTCAGATAACATCTTCCACGTCCTTGCCCTGCGCCAAAATGAGCCCTCCCTGCTCCCCATGCCCCCAGGCATCAGGTTTTGGGAAGCCTGGCGCCCGCCCTGCTCCCGCGACGGCGCTCCCCAGCCTCTCTCCGTGCTGCAAAGCTCCCTTAAAACCATCCCCTTTGCCACCTCCCAGCTACCCGAGTCCCTGCAGCGGGTGTTGGAACAGCACCACAGCACCACGAGCACAGTGGTAACGTCGTGGGGGGGTCTCTGGCCACCCCATTTCGTGAGCTGCCGTGGAGGCTGCAGAGTCAAATCGCATTGAGACAAGAGGCTGATAACACCAGGCACTTGGTTCTCCCATCACAGACACCGATGTTTCACCCACGTGCCTCTATTTCATAAAAAAAAGCCACCCCTACCTTTTGCAGCTGCTGTGGATCCACTCGATGGCACCGCAGGCTCCGGGTGCAAGGGGATGTCTCCCCGTGGCTTTGTGACATGGGGCCAGCCTGTAGGACAGGGACAGACTTTGAGCCCCGTGGGTCCCTCAAGCTCCCCGAGGGACCGCGGGAGGAAGGGCTGGGGCTGGGGAGCAGGCGGTGGGAGGGAGCCCTGGTTCGTGGCAGGTCCCCCCCTAACAGCCGACGGGCTTACTTGGAAACCCGGCCGCCTGGCCTTGGGGTCAGGGTGGCCGTCAATAAATCCCACTTGCCAACTTTGGTGACATCTCCAGCCTCTGTTCCCAATCCAGAGAGCGCCCAGCACCCCGTTTCTCCCCAGTAGCACCTCGCTCCGTGCCCCACACCGATCGCCCCCTGCATAAGGCACAGGGGGACGTGGTCCCAGCACCTCCCCAGCACCCCGAGTCCCCCCTCTTTGCTTGTCCCAGTGCTGTGGAAGCCACCAGGAACCCCAGAACGTGCTGAATACCCCCCGAGCTTGGCCATGTGGGGTCAGCACTGCTCTTTTACCTCCCCTGCCCCAAATCTCCCCTGCTGCCGGCCTCCTGCCTTCCCAGCCCCAGGCGGGGTGCTGCTGTCCCTGGGGTGCTGGAGGGCACCCCGAGGGCTTGTGACAGCGTTGTCCTGAGTCCGTGGCAGGTGCCAAAACCTTCAGCCTCCCTCCTCCCCTGCAGATGCACCCCGAAGAGCAGCAGGAGCTGCACCAGCAGCCGATGCCTCGTGCCCTGTGCGGGTGCACGGATCTCCCCATCGCATCCCTGCTGCAGTCATAACCCCAACCCCGTCCCATAGCTGGTTTTGGCTGCTCCCAGGACCTAGAGCCAGCCCCAAGCACGGTGCCTGTCACCCTTTTTAATCATTCTTTCCCCCATCAGAGGGCTCAGTGCCTTCGGGGAGCACCTGCCTGGGTCGGTGCCACGCGGGGTGACCGTATGGCACTTTGCTTCTTGGGGTGCTGTGGTGTGCAGGGACGTGGACAGACACCTGCACCCATTCTGGGACCAAATACCCCACTGATGGGCACCACAGTCCCTCTGCTCCCCAAACAACGTGTTTCCCTGCCCCCACAGCACGCTCCCATCTCCCTGCTCTCCCCTCCCCGCGCTTTCTCAATCCCCCCACGTGCACGCGAACTCTGCCCCTGCACAATTTGGAGTCCAGACAAGCACCAAGGGTCAAGGCAAAGCCTGGATCGAGCACAGGGACAACAGCACGGGGCTGGGCACGAAAGCTGGGGGGGCCCTCCTCCCTCGGGAAAAGCCTGGCACCCGTCTCCCTGCCCTAGCACGTGGCACCCCTGGGGATTTGCCACCCACTGGCCCCACCAGGCGTGGGTGGGTGTTCTTGCAAAGCAGGCTGCTGCTGATAAATCGGTGGGATGACCCATACCAACCCCCTTTGCATCCCTCGGGGCTCACACCCAGCAGCCTTGGCCCCAGACACCGAGTCCCAGCTCGTTAAAGGACCTCAGCTTTTCCCACCTGCTGCCACTCCATGGGCTGCGAGGGCTGAATAATGCCTCCTGGGCTGCTTCTTGGGGCTGAGATCTCCTAGCCAGTTAGTCAGCAATGCCTCTGGGGGTTTGTCAGGGGAAAAAATAACAGGAGCCTGTGGGAAAAAAACAATTACAGCAGAGCAACTTAATTGTGTTTGCAAGGGCAGCGCCTCTGCTGGTGTGGCTGCAAGGGTGGTGGGGTGGGGAGACATCAAGGGGTGATGATAAAAGTAATAATTACAATCAGCCAGCCTCATGCAAAGCACTGGGTCTATATGGATTTTGTGCGTTCCCCAACACATTCATTGCTACTCAACAGGAGGTGCAGACACAGGAGAGGGTGATACTGTGTGTGTTTCGTGTGCTTGGTCCTGCTGGGGAAAGGCTGCTGGAGAACGTGTGTCCCCCCCACCCTGGGATGCCACCTGCTTTGTTTTGAGCAGACAGCCCAGAAGTTGGCTGGGGGAAAAAAATAAAATAAAATAAAATATAAAATAAAATAAAATAAAATAAAATAAAATAAAATAAAATAAAATAAAATAAAATAAAATAAAATAAAATAAAATAAAATAAAATAAAATAAAATAATTAAAATAAAAGAGGGGACTATGGCATGGAGCACCCACATTTTCCTCCAGCTGAGCCTGGGATTGGTGCCACCTGCAAAACCAAGGGAAGAGCTCAAAGCCACGATGCTGTTACGATCACCACGAGGGTTACTGCCATAGCTATTCCCTGCAAAACAGCCCCACAACAGGCACCACGTCCCCTTGTCCCCCTACCCAGCTCCCAGCCCCTTTGGGGAGAGCCCCGGGGATGCGTGGCAGCATGCAAAGCCACTACAACCCGTGAGCCCGCCGGGGAACACAGCCCTGAGCTGGAACTCTCCACACAGCCAGGCCTGAAGGCTGTAGGAAATGATTTTTCCTCTGGGTTTCCAGCCAGGGATTCTTGGCGTGAGAGTGCAGAGAGGGGAGCGGAAAGGATTAGTGACCCGCAGGGCTCCGTCCGTGCCCCATTGAGAAGTCTGGCTCCCCGGCACAACAGCAGCTAATTCTTCATCTAAAAGCTAGGTGGCCTAGGAAATAGATGCAGAACTGACTGCTTGGGTCTGTACCTTGCAGGATTTCCCAAAGGACGGGCACTTTTCACAGTCCCCATGTGCCCACAGCACCCTGGCTGAGCACCAGGCTCAGCCCAAGCTTTACAGCGCGGCTCCTTGGGGTTCTGCTCTCTGGCCTGTGTGTAGGGATGGGATCGCTCTGCAAGGCTTGGGGTCTGCTCTCGAGTCCAGCAACATGCAAGGCATCCCTTAAATAACGGGGAGGAAGCAGGAGGCAGGGGCTCCTTACCTCCACTCGGCGTTCCCAGCCCCTGCTGCTGATGAACTCCAGATGTCCCTTAAAATAAACTCTGCTGCTCCCCCTCCCCTCGACAGCAGGGGACGGATCATTATGATTGTTATTATTTCAAAACCTTACCTTGGCAGAGGAGAACCCTATATTCCCTGCTGCAAAGAAAGGGCCATTCATCTGTTCCCAGTTACCAGCGCTCAGCCCCCTCGAGGGGTCCTCACTACTGCACGACACGGGGGCCGGGAGGACGAGGGGGAGCCCGATGCACACCCGTTTCCTTGCTTTGGAAACCGTGACCAAGCCAGTTCCTCATTTCCTACCTGTTCCTATTTCTTTATTATTTATTATTTTATCATGTTCAGCTGCTGCTTTGTCCGGGAATTCAGGGCAGCTCTTTCGGGATGGGCTCCCACAGCCTTTTGGGATTCCTCTCCAGCCAGAAACCCATTTTATGGGTTTGTTCAAAACCAGAATCTCCCGCAGTCTCTGCCCTTACCCCGGTGACCTGTGATCCTCCGGAGGCACATTACACGGAGTCAAGATAGCTAAAAGCTTTATTAGGAGGGCTTATAATTGTATCGACTCCGTAATTGAAACACGTTAACTAGGTTTCTAGGTGAAAGGTTCCTCAGGGAAAGCTCCGGGCAGCACTGCTGCTATTAAAGCCAGCGAGATGTGGGGGTCCCAGATTGCCTGGGGGCTGGTCGAGGGACTGATGAGCATTCCTCCCCGCATGGTTAGTCCACAGCCATGGGCTTTGAGGGTTTTCTCATGGCGTTAGGAATGGGGTTTAGGTGCCCTGCACCTAAAAACCCATCCAGCACAACATTGCCCATCAATATGGCCACACGAGCCCTTGGCAAGGACGAGTGGGATGCTATCTGGAAAGGATGCTCCAGAATTTCTCCTTGCAGCTTGCGGGCACCTCGAGTGAAATCCCCGCTCCCAAGAGCCAAATCCTTCTCCTGCACCAATAAATCCGGGTTGCTGCCACGGGCAGCAGCTCTGCACCATCCCCGTGTAGCTGTACATCATCTCTGCCACAGGGATGAGCTATGAGGGCCACGCAGGCACATCACCTGTGCCGAGTATTTTATGGGGGTGCGCACGGCCAGCTGGCTTGGCCCTGCACAGAAGGAGCTGCTCCGGCAGCACATCGTGCTGGAAACCTCCTGCTGGGGTGCTGAGGGGCTGGGGATGAGGAGGGGACCCAGGGCTGTGGCTCCTCATCGCACCCCCTCTGCATCCAGGACCTGCACCTATGCCACCGTGCGCCCTGCTGGCCCTTTCTCCTCGTGCCAGGGCCAACGGGTTCCCTACAAAACTGCTTGCCCCAAAAAGCCCCCAGCACAAGGATGGGGCTGGAGATAGGCGAGACACAAAGCTCTTCGGTTGGCAGACGAGGTAACCTCCACAACACACAGACGCTGCACGGCCTTCATAAATCTTCTGTTAACCCTCCCTACAGGTGGCACCAGTGACAGCCTGGGCCCAGCTCCCAGTAAACCACAGCCCAGATGCAAGCGGCACTGCCCACAGACACCGGGGTGCCCCAGGACCACATCCTGCTAGGGGTGGGCAGAGGAAATGTGCACCTCGTTTTTTTTTGGGGTGGTAGGGAAAACTTATGCACCCCCAGAGAGAAAACCCCGCAACCCTTTCTTTACACATAGATGTGTTTATTTATTTATCGCTGGTTCTTGGTTGTGGTTGTGATTGTATGTTTTTGATTGGGGTTTTGATTGTGCATTTTGATTGCTGGGCTCTTGATTGCTTATTCTTATCGAGTTCTTATTATTATTTTTCAGTGTGCATTTCTGACTGCTTATAATCTCTTGCTGCTTTCTGACCACTTTTTTCTCACCGCTTTCTGACCACTTAATTTTTACCACCCCTGTCTGACTGCTTATTTATTCTTGCAGCTTTCTGACCCCTTATTTTTTCTGTTTTTTTTTTTTTTTTTTTTTTTTCTTTTTTGACCCATTATTTTTTCTCTGTTTTTTGACCCATTATTTTTTCCGACCACTTTCTGACCCCTTATTTTCTCTCTGCTTTCTGCCTCCTTATTTTTTCTGACCTCTTTCTGCCCCCTTATTTTTTCTCTCCACTTTCTGCCCCTTTATTTTTTCTCACTACTTTCTGCCCCCTTATTTTTTTCTCACCGCTTTATGCCCCCTTACTTTTTCTCACCGCTTTCTGCCCTCTTATTTTTTCTCTCTGCTTTCTGACCGTTCCTTTTCTCTTGCCGCTTTCTGCCCAGCTCTCCTCACCACTTCCCACCCTCTTACTGATTTACCCTCACCTCTTTCTACCCCCTTATTATTCCCCACCTCTCTCCCCCCTCCGCGCACCCCTTACCACCTAGCTATTTAAATCCATTTTCACCGCTCCTTTTCGAGCATCCCCGGCCTGAAAGCCCCTCGGGCCGACCCCCGGATCCCCGAGCATCCCCGAGGGGGGCAGCGCTCCGGGGGCGGGGATGCGGAGCCCGTTGCACATTCTCTCCGGGCGGCGGCGCGGCGCTCCGCTCCTCCCGGCTCCGCACGGCTCCGCACGGCCCCGGCGGCACGAAGATGGCGACGGCGAGCAAAGCCGGGGCTCGCCGGGCCTGGGGGCTCCTCCTGCCGCTGCTGCTTCTCTTCACGACGCCGGGAAGCCGAGGGAACCGGGGGAACCGGGGGGGACCCGCGGCGCTGCTCCGCGCCCCGCCGCCCGCCGCCGCCGAAGCCCCGCGGAGCCGCCGCGCAGCGCAGCAGCGCCCGCCGGAGCCCATCCAGGTGTACGGACAGGTGAGCCCTGCTGACCCCCAGCCCCTCCCCGACACCCCCAACCCCACCCGGAGACCCCCACCCACACTTAAAAAAAATATATATTTAAAAAAAAAAAAAAAAGCGATTCAATGAACCAAGCGGCGGAGCGCCGCGTTACATCACCCCCTGCGCTCCCCCCCGCTGCCGGTGTCCCCGTCCCTCTGTACCCCCCCCCCGCATGTCCCCAGGCCTGGGGACACAACGCTCCCCCCCCTCACCTCCACCTTCCCCCCGCGTGATTTTTTCCCCGTGCTCTGGCCCCGGGGATCCCCCTGGAGCAGTGGGCACCCCCCCATGGGGACCACGACCACCCCCCTCCCCAGCCCAAGCCCTCCCCCCCCATGAGAAGGGGCTGGGACATGCTCGCAGGCAAAGCATCCCCACGCAAAATCATCTCCGTGCACGGGGTCTGCCCCGCTGAGAGAGGCCGGCAGCGAGATGCTGGGCGCTGTTGCCACCGATTTCCACCTCTCCTGTTGTTCTCAGCCACCTTGCCCTTCTCAGTGCATGCTCACGGGCTCCATCCCACCCAAATGAGCAGCAGGAGATGCTGGTGGCCAAGGGCAAGCAGCGGTGACACCGCCAGGTAGCCCCTTGGCTAGCGCACGGATGGGACAGCGAGGCCCTGGGGTGGGTGGCATCACCTAAACGTGCCCGTGTTAAACATCCTAACATGCAGAACCCAGGTGGAAGGGGTGACCTTTGATAGAAAACCTTGCTGTGTGATGCGCCGTGCCCTTCTCTGTAAGGATTTCGTGTTTCTGAGCCGTTCCCCGTGGCTTTTCTAAAAGAGGGGGAGAGGAGCTGCTCCTCAGCACAGCCCAGGAATTGCTGCTGCTGGAAGCGCCCCTGCTCGGGGCTCAGCTCCTTGGCAAGTTTTGCAACTGGGACCACAGCCCCCCTCCCCCTTTTTCCATCACTTGAGGGATGTGAAGGAATTACACCCAGCAGGCTGCCTGCCGCGGGAGGCTTCGGGCTGAAACAGCCCATCCTCTTTCTTGTTGTTTTTAATCTCCATACGTCAGACTAAATGATGTTGCCTCGTTTGACCCTCCTTGCTTCCGCTGCCCGTGTCCCACCACAGCCCCAAAAGACTGCCCTGGGGTGCACAGATGAGGCACGCTGCAGGTGAGGCTCCCTGTCCTCAGCCACATCTGTTTGCCTCCTTAGCTAGCACTTAACCTTCCCCAGACCCTATAATTTCCCCTTCTTCCTACTTCTAGGATAGGCAAGAGCCAGCCAGGGGGCAGGCCAGGCTCCAGAGGGGCACGAACAGTGCCTGTGCTGCTCCTAAAGCCCTGCTCCCTGATTTTCAGGCCAGGAAAGCAACTTCTACCCCCACCTTGAGCAATTCCTACCCCTCCTTGAAACCCTGCTTCGCCTCCTCTTGCCTCAACATTTGGCTGCTTTAAAAAATAAATAAATAAATAAAAATTTTGCGACCCTATTTCAGAAAGAAAAACATTATATTTGCCTCTCATTTTCAGTAAGAGGCATTTTCCCCCCAGCCTCCCCCCACCTGCATGGCTCGGGCATGAGCAGCCTTGACACATACAGCGAATTTGGGAGGCTGTGGTAAGCCCAGTGACACCCAGAATGGGACAGAGGGGAAGCAGTGGGAGCTACACATCAAAGTTTGCCTCCGTTGGGTGATTTCTTGTTGCTTTAAGCTTTCAGAAGGGATTTGCCTGGAGAATTAAGTTGCTCTCACCAGCAGTTTCATGTGCAGGTTGAATACCAAAATTTGCCCTTTTGCTGCTTTGGGGTAGGACGTGAAAATGTTAAAGCTTTGATACCGGACATCACTGAGTTTATTAGCTCAAGAAACCACTTTTGAGTGGTTTGGGATGCAGCCCCTCTCCCAGGCCGTGCAGTGCTTTAAATCGTGGTCTACTTTAGAAAAGAAAGGAGAAAGGGATGTGCAGTTATCACATCCCAGCACAGAAGAAAAAAAAAGCCTTGTACAACGATGCTCCTGCTTCATCACAAACACCACACGAGCCCCATCCCTCCCATGTCTCTGGTGCTCCTCTAATGCCAGAGGAAAATCGCGTGTTCAGACAAGCAGCCTGTAAAGGAGGGACACCAGCAAGGGGACAGTGCTTGGAGCGAGCCACCGACAGCACGGCAGGGGACCCTTATCTGGGGCGCATCCTGCTCCTGTGCGCTTGGCAGGTCGCTCGGCCATATGCTGCACCTTGGCTCCTGCCCCGAAGCTCCCTGCTCTGCCCCAGCCCCGAAGCAGCCTCGTGTGGAGGTGAAGGGCAGCGTGGTGTGAGGCTGGTGCTGCCTGTCACCGCTGCAGGTGACATGGCCAGGGGACCAGAGCAAGAGGGACGCACCGCGACAGCTAGAAACAAGGTGGAGAAAGCAGTCCAAAGCCCTCGTTGCTGCTCAGGAGCCAGACGCAGCTTGCTCAGCACCTTCAGGAACAGGCTCGGACACCTCTTGCCCTAAACGCCAACAAAGACAGAAGCACAATTCGTTATGTGGATTTCCCTCAGCTCACCACCAGCAGTCTCCTCCTCACCCAGGCTGCACACACGGCTACAAGCAAAAGCTTTCCAGCAGCTCAGCACCCTCAGGCCCCAACCCCTGGGACCTTCCAGGCTTCTCTCCAGCTTTTCTTACTCCAAAGCCTCAACTTTGTGCAGTGCAAGAACAAGAGGCAGAAGAAGCTGCAGCACCGGCTGCCTACCTGTGTGCTGGCTCCAAGCCTGCCGGGGTCTCAGCAGCAGCAGATGATGATGATGATGATGAGAAGTGGTGGGGCAGGATGTTAATTAACCCCATCTGCTAGTCCTGGGAGGCAAAGGAGAGGATCAGGGCTAGGGACAGCATTTCCCCTGCAACTCCAGCACAAACACACTTTGAGCGCTGAGCTGCAGAGCGCCCTTTCCTGTCTCGATGGGGTTTATCAGCCCTCCCTCACCAGAAGCAAGCAGAAACCTTTGCTGGAAGCCACGATGGGACATGAAACATCTCACCTAACCACAACTGCTCCACCACAGCCACTCGTGCTGCTTGCTGTCACCGCCAGGCCCCGTGCCTCTCCCCATGCTCCTGCAAGCCCCTGGCACCCCCTGCCCCTCTCCACAGCCATGGGGACCCCAAAGGACACCCTCAGCTGGTAGCACACATCCCTCCGACACACAGTGCTCTTACAGATCGCCAAGAATAACAGTTTTCCCTGGAGGGCAGCCTCCTCCCTGGCTGGAGGGACCTCTGGTGCCAGTGGGCAGAGCTGCATCGAGGTATCTGGAGCCCCTTGGTGCCTCCATGTCCTGATAACACGCAGCCAAAGTGGCCCCCGAGCACAGAGGGCGAGAGATTTTTTTTCTTCTGATGCCATTAGCACGTCCCTGAATGCGAGCTCACCTAGCCCCTGATGACCTGCAAAGTGCCAAAGAGCCGTTCTTCTTCCCGAGGACAGAGAAAAGTGCTTCGCAGGGTAAAGCCACCCAGCTATGTGAGCGGAGAAATCAATTGCACTACATCGGATTTGAACCGTACTTAATTTTGACCTAGATTGCTGGCCCTGCGGAGACCTTCCCGGATCAGACGGGGACCTTCTGGTGGCATCCAGGACAACACATCCTGGCACTGGTCCCCAGGCCCCCTGTCCCTTCCTTCCCAACCCCAATTTTCCCCCCTCCATTCCCCCTTTGCCTTTCTTTTAGGCACAGCAGCAAAAGGAGAGCTCTGTTGGTGGTAGCAGAGAGAAAACAGCTCTGCAAGCAGATGATTTCGGTATTAGCAGAATTAACATGGGCCTGGCACTCTCTGAAATGAGTCACCCGTGTTTCATATCAATGATTTCAGGCCCTGGCATTTTCAGTCCAAGCCACAAGCAGCGCCACGGCAGGCACAGAAGGTATTTTAAAATACCGTGGCAGGGATAGAAGCAGATGCTCGGGAGCCGAGCAGAAGGAACGGTAACGGAGCTTCAGGGGGAGCACACGAGGAGCTCAGCGTGCCGTGGATGCAGCAGGCACACGGGGTGGGTGCTGCCTTGTGGCTCCCCGTGATGCCAGACCATGGCACAAACCTTGCTGGGGGCACGGGGAGGGACAGGCTAGCACCAGCCCACTGCAGCTTCCAGCAAGCCGTGGGGCAAGAGGTGCAGATCCTACACTTTCAAAGCCCTGAGCTACCTGAGCAGCAGCTTTGCTTCTGATCCCACTTGCTGTGTCCCCATTTTACGGCTAACAGGAGCAAAATATTTAGCCAGGGCCTTTTCTGCAACCTTTGGCATTGCTCTCTGAGCACCCTAAGCAAGCAGTGGCTCATGGCTCATGGCCACAGCTTGCTGGGGGTTGCACAAAGGCTTCAGCCGAACCAGCAGAGCACCCACACCATGCCTGCAGGGCCATGTGAAGCTCGTGTCCCCCCTCCTGCCAAGAAACCTTGAAAGTTTCGGCAGCAGCTCAAAACCGCAGAGGCCAATGGCTCTCCAACGGGCTCGCTTATCAAGCCTATTAATTATTCAGAAATTTTCTAGGAACCGCATTTGTTTTTAAGCATCTCATTTTCATTACATAACAAGGACGGGGAAAAAAACATAACCCTAGGAGGCTTTTAGGCTTTTTTTTTTTTTTTTTTTTTTGCCTTGTGCAGCCCCATTTTTTCAGCACCGAGGGCTCGCACCACGTCACTTCTTCATGAAAAGCACGTGCTGAGGTCTGACACCAGCCAGGCCTGAGAAGCTCCTGCTCATACAAGGTGTCCGTGCTGTGGTCACGCATCCCATGGCAGTGCCACCCCCCTAGCACAGCCAGCACCTGAGCTCGGGGTCAGGCTCTGCCCTTCACACCCCAAGGAAGCTCCTGCCTGCTTGGCCAGACATCAGCTCCAAGGGATGCCCTCTTGTCCCTTCCCAGCTTCCACGTGTTGGGGGATGCTGTTAACAGGAGGAAAACCAAACGGGAGCAACTCTAGCAGCAGGAACTGCATTAACCGCACACCCAAGCGGCCTCCGTTGTGCTTTGGCTCCAGTTCTCCCCTCCCGGACTTCATCTGGCACCTCACGTACTGGGAGGACAAATTAGAATTTCATGCATATTTCATATACACTTAATCACTTGGCAGAGCCCAAAACACAGCCCCATTAAGAGGAAATTACGCTAAATGCTGCTTCCATTAGGCACCGGCCATTGCCTCCTTTTAGGATCGAGCAGCTCCTGGGGAAGGTTCCTGCACCAGGGGAGCCAGGGACTGTGACATCGGGGTCTGCTGAGTGAGTGTCACCCCTGCAAGCGGGGACAGGTTGCTCAGGGCAGGGATAAGAGATCTTATGCTATTTCACAGGACACATCCTGGTCAACCAGACACCAGGAGCTGTTAGCTTGGGGCACGAGGTGCTGCTGCTACCCAGAGAGCAAGGATGGGGGTCCTGGTTATCGCTGTCCTGAGTGTCACATCCCGACAGCAGGCCAGGCACCCCTCGGCTCTGCCTTGCCTTCAGGAGCAGGCACTGGACCCCTGCAGGGACCCTGCACCCACAGCCCCCCTCTCCCCAAACCCCGACAGCAATAAACCTCATCCTGGGCACAACTGGGAATCTGAACAAAATAACTAGAATAACCAAAATATACCAAAAAAAAAAAAAAAAATTAGATGTGATGTTTTGCTTTTAACAGGGAAAAAGGGGAGACCGGGGCTGTGCCGAGCTGAGCTGGGCACAGACCCTGGGGTGCTTCTCACTGCCCCCCCTGCATGGTTTTAATTTGTTTTTATTATTATTTCTCCCCCTTTGCACGAACCCATTATATAAGAGGGATTTGGAGACTTCTGTTCCACTCGCCTCCCCCCCCAGCAGAATAAACCCCTCGTTTTTCCCAAGCATTTATTTTCTGGTCGCTGGGGGGGGGGGGCAGGAGCTGCAAGGCATCAGCCCTAAGAAGGGCTTAGCCCCGTATTTTTGCAGCTTGCCTACAGACAGCGGGGTTGTGCAGAGCTCCTGCACCTTCAGCTCCTGCACCTTCAGCTCCTGCTGGAGTGGGGCTGCGATGGCATCCCCGGAGGGACCCTTCACAACCTGGGGGTCATTTTTGTTCTTGTCATCCCCCAAATCCTCTTTCACCGAGGAAAAATATGAGGAAAACGAACCCCTTCAGACACATAGGTTTCACCAGCATGTTCATAACAGATGCTCCTTTACCGCCTCCTCCCCGGGGAAGTCTTCTCGGTGCTTTAACCCTGTGGTAGCTTGCAGCGAGTGCTGAGCACCTGGCTGGTACTCACAATAAACGCATTCCCAGCCCCACTGAGCTCTGAGGAGCTGGGCACGAAGCCCCCAAGCTTATTGCCTTCAGGGTTTTCATCTCACGGTTCGAATGAGCTTCCCCAAGCCCCAGTTTGGAGGACTTTCCCCAAACCCCGTGCGTTTCCCGGGATGAGCCGGTGCCGGCAGCCTCCCCCGCAGCCCAGGCTGACGGCGGTGCCCTTCTCCTCCGCGCTGCAGGTCAGCCTCAACGACTCCCACAACCAGATGGTCGTTCACTGGGCAGGAGAGAAGAGCAACGTGATCGTGGCCTTGGCTAGAGACAGCCTGTCCTTGCTGGGTCCCAAAAACAGCGACGTAAGTACCGCAGCCTGCCCTTCCCGTGGCACCGGGCGAGCGTTCACAGCCTCCTGCTCCGTGCAGAGATGCTGGAGAGGCCCCCAGGTTTGCCCTGGGAGATAAGCATAGTGTGACAATGACCCCACACTATTTTGGGGTCAATTCTGGCACAGCAGACCCCCCAGCAGCACGCAGAGTGCTGTACCCCATGGTGATGCTGCCCGGCTCTGGCACGGGGTGGCTGCGGGTTCCTTCTTGCTTCACCTCTGCCTTGGCACCGTGTGGCCTCTGCCCGCTGTAACCCAGCGTGTTCCTCCAGGTCTACGTCTCCTACGACTACGGGAAGAGCTTTAAAAAGATTTCGGAGCGGTTCAGCTTCGGGGACGGCAACAGCAGCGCCGTGGCCATCTCCCAGTTCTACCACAGCCCAGCTGACAACCAGCGGGTGAGGAGGGACAAGTCCTTTGGGGAGGGAGGGACGAGGGCACCTTTCTCCCAGCTGAAGCTCTCATAAAGCGAGGTGGGAAGTCCTTGCCCTGCAGCAGCTGAGCTGCCACTCGCCATCCCCATGGATATTCCCCTCTCCACAGTTCAGCCACCCAAATGCTCCCCCAGGATCTGTCTCCCTCTCCCTGGTAGCTTGTGCCCTGCTCTGATCTCCAGGAGGCTGACTGCCTGTTTTTCTCCTTCCTTCCTACCCACTCTGTCCCCAGTATATCTTTGTGGATGCCTTCGTCCCCTACCTCTGGCTCACCACTGACTTCTGCAAGAGCATCCAGGGCTTCTCGATCCCCTTCAGGGCAGCAGACCTCCTCCTGCACAGCAGGAACCCTAACCTCGTCTTGGGCTTCGACAGGTCCCATCCCAACAAGCAGGTGAGAGCTTCTCCCCTGGCTTCACCCTGACCCCTTGGCCCCATCTCCCCGACTGCTGCAGTCCTAACCCACAGCTCAGCCAGGAACGGCCCCTGCAGCATTAAACGTGGGCATGTGGTTTGGCTTTGGGTCTTGCATAACAAATTGCTTCTCGAAAACAACCCCTTTTTATTATTTTTTTTTTCCCTGAAGACACAGGGTACAGTCTGTAAATAATTACATCACCTTCAGATACGCACACACGCATGGCATGTGTGAAATTTGGAGGTTGAGCAAGCATCCCCTAAACCATGAGCGGGGAGTGATGAGCGGGATGCGTGCACGGTCCCTGTGAGCACCCTGATGCCTTCCCGATGGGATGGAGCTGGCTGCGAGCAGAACCTATCCCGGGCAGGCTGCTGGGGCTGCAAGCAAAAAATAAAATGCAAAAATCCCAGCTCGGGAGCCACCACGGTGCTCAGAAAATTAAAAAAAAAATCAGGCAGCTTTCAGGGACAAGGGCCCTGTGGAGGCTGGGAGCTGCAGAGGGGCTGATGTGCCTGCGGGCGGGTGTGTTTATCGCTGCTGCTGCTCTTGCTGGCGCAATGCGAGATGCTATCTCTGCTCTTTCTGCTCGTGAACTTTGCCTTCCTTGCAGCCGCAGATGGGCAGTGATAGCGCGCTGCTGGGCTCGGTGCTGCAACCAGCCCCGAGAGGGTGGCGGCTCTACCCGGATATTTACCCGTTATTAAAAAAAAGAAAAGAAGTTATTTTTAATTCGGAGTTACTGGAAAACCAAGCAGCTCGGCAGGCAGGGGGAAATCCTCCTGGTGGGAGGGATTCCCTCTTGTGGGTTGCTGCAGGGTCCGCGTCCCCCTGGCATTTCTCACCTTTGTCATTGCAGCTCTGGAAATCGGATGATTTTGGCCAGACCTGGATCATGATTCAGGAACACGTCAAGTCCTTTTCTTGGTACGTGTCGTGGCTTTGTGTCCCATCCAGCTCCTGCCCTCTCCCCACTTTTTTGGGGGTGCCAAGGAGCATCCAACCCTGTCCCAGCACCCAGTGGCATCCCGGACACCGACTTTCTTCTTCCCTGGCCACCGCAGCTCCCTCCAGCAGGGCAGCACCGAGCCCTCCCGATCCTGATCCCCATCTCCGTAGTTTCACCACACGCCTCGCAGTATGCAAACGTGCCATTTAATCTAGATTTCCATCTCATCTCCTCGGGGTCACATCAGAAGGGACAGCACTTGACAAACAGGGCTGGCGAGGGCTCCGAACCCATCGTTCCTGGCCTAGAGCTTAACAAGGAAAATAGGAAACACAGAGCGCCGCGGTAACTTCAGGAGGCAAACACACCTGGGCAAACATTGCCGTTGCATTCCCTGAGCCGTGCCCGGTCCCTCTCCCTTTCATAGAGCTCCCGTGGGCACTGCAGAGCCTCCTCCTCCCTGAGCTCCCTGGGCTCTGCACCTTGGGTGCAGCCAGGGGTGCTCCAGCTCCCCCCACACTTTGCATGCTGAACGCTTCTCTGGGAAGGGCTGCGGCTCCTCGGTGCCTTTGGGAGCGCAGGAATGATAAAACCTCACTTTTTTGTTTTTAATTCCAGGGGCGTCGAGCCCTACGACAAGCCAAACACGGTGTACATCGAGCGGCACGAGCCTTCCGGGGCTTCGACTGTCATTCGCAGCACGGATTTCTTCCAAACCCGAGAAAACGAAGAGGTGATCCTGGAAGACGCCGAAGACTTCCAGCTCAGGGACAAATACCTGTTTGCCACCAAGTCTGTGGTACGTACCCTGTGAGCACCGTGCTTGTGACGTGCCGCTGTGGCCACAGAGGGCAGGGGCCGGGATCCTGAACAAAACAACCAGCAAATATTTATGTCTAAAGCATGGGGAGAGCATTTGCTAGGGATGCTGCTCCTTCCTGCTGCATCTGTAGCCTCTGGACCATCAGTAGCCTCTGGGCCAGCTTGCCACCAAGGCTCCCCATGGGCTATCGGCCACTACCTTCACTGCATGCCCTCGTGCTGCCGTGGATAAGGCAGTGCCGAGCAGCTCTGCTGTCTCCTACCCTCTTTTTCATCAAGCTGGGCAGAAGTAGGTCAGGCTGCCAAGTGCCGGGCCCCGGGAGTATGCACGGGATGCCTGCAGAGGCAGGAGGAGGGGGGCTGTGGCTCGGTGGCTGGAGGCCACGTGTCAGTGAGGATTATGCTCAAGCATGAGCTACGTCCAAGCAGCCTAACGTGCTCCAGGATGGTGAGAGAGCCGGGCTGTCACTTGGCTTTCCTAAGGGAAGGGGGTGGTGGTGGATGGCTGTGGTCCTTTTTTCCCCTGGCAGTCCAGTTCCCCTCTGGTTTTGAAGCTGTCAGCCAGTTTCAGACAAACCCAAAGGGAAGCCTGAAAGCATCAAGCTCCCTATCGGTGCTTTCACTGCTGGCAAATCCTTTACAAAGGAGCTACAACGCTTGTTCTCCCTCGAATTTAAGGAGCACCGTCCTTTTTACAAGATGCAAGCACTGCATCCCCCTTGCTGCTGCCACCGAGGCTGTTCCAGCAAGCGCTTTGTTTGCCCTTTGGGGGTGGCTCCTTGCACAACCACGCCGTGGTTCCTCAGCAGCGAGCAGCAAACACATCACCGTGCAGACGACAGCTCAGAGGAGGGCTTTCAGTTTCTCAGAAATCTCTCCTGCACCTCCTAGGGCCCAGCGCCTTGGCGCTGCGCCCGCCCTGCAGCCTGCAGATTTTATCTGGGTGCGCTGCTGGTGTCAGGGGAAGCGTGGGGACATGGAGGTGCCAGCCCGTCCTGCACAGCCTTCGGGTTCATGGGCAGCACCCTGACAGCTGGAGCTGGTTTGAGCCATGACATTTGGCAGCACGACCTCAATTCGGGGTTTCTTCAGGGTTGTTTCTGCTCCTGGAGAACTCCTGGGGTGCAGGGGCCACTGCCACGCTTTCTCCTGTACTGGCTGGTGCTGCACCAAATCACATTAAAATTACCTGTGCATGAGGACCAGTAGGACCTACTCTGGTGCAATCAGCCTGGCTGGGACCCCCTGGTTTGGCGATGGGGGTCCCATGCTCGGGATCTGGTCCCTGCACCAAACCTTGCCGTGGTGCAGGGGAGGAGAGCGGCCGCGTCTCGGGCGCGGAGGCGCGGGGACCTCCTGACTCCTGCTCCTCGCCATGGGAGCCGCGGTTGCTTAGCGATGCAGAGCCTGGGAAAAATCAGGCCGCTTATTTTTGGAGCCTAAATCTGGGTTTGGGTTCTTACCGTTGGCAACCCACGTGAAATGTGTTGCCCCCAGCTTTTGCTTTTTTGGCTCAGCGCTGGCGCCTTTCACTTGGTGCAAATCATTAAAAATAGGAAGGCGAGGACAGGCTGTTCTGCTCCAATCCAGCCTCCTTCCCTCCACCTGACCTGGCAGAAGGGGCAGCAGGAGGGATGCTCGTGTTCATCGCTGCTGCAGGGATGCTGTCACCATCCCTGCCTTGTAGGTTCGGGTTCAGGGAGGTGGGCAGTGGGTGCCAGCTCGCTCCCCAGCCACACCATCCATGGATTTGCCCGATTCAGCCAATTTCAGGGCATTTTCAGGGCTGAAATCTGCTCCTAATGTTTCCTTCTGCTCCACCACAGCGTTTGCTGGGTAGCTCGCAGCCGCCGTCGGTCCAGCTCTGGGTTTCCTTCAACCGCAAGCCAATGCGGGTGGCCCAGTTCGTTACCAAGCACCCAATTAAGGTAAGCGGTGCCGTCCAAGATGACCTCCCTGCTGCAGGGCAGGGGGAAGAGTGACTGCTAAGTGGAAAAGCCAAATTGCCCTACATGTAAATCCTGCTCGTAAGCCTCCCGTTCACATCCCGCAGGAGTATTACATCGCCGACGCATCGGAGGACCAGGTGTTCGTGTGCGTCAGCCACGACAACAACCGCACCAACCTCTACATCTCGGAGGCAGAGGGCCTGAAGTTCTCCCTGTCCTTAGAAAACGTGCTGTACTACAGCCCGGGAGGAGCTGGCAGTGACACCTTGGTCAGGTAGCGTGCTCTCCGGCCAAAATCTCAGTACTTGTCGGCTGCTTTTGGTCCCCAAAGGCTCTCGAGCTCCCCGTTGCCTCCCCTCGCAGGTATTTTGCCAACGAGCCCTTTGCGGACTTCCACCGCGTCGAGGGCGTGCGGGGCGTCTACATCGCCACGCTGATCAACGGCTCCTTCAGCGAGGAGAACATGCGCTCCGTCATCACCTTCGACAAGGGGGGCACCTGGGAGCCGCTGCAGCCCCCGGCGCAGACGCACTACGGGGAGAAGACGAACTGCGAGGTAGCGCCGGGCAGAGGGGGATCGCAGGACTCGGTGGGACGAGGGATGGATGCCCACTGATGCGCTTTGCTTTTCCAGCTCGCCCAGGGCTGCTCTCTCCACCTGGCCCAGCGCCTGAGCCAGCTGCTGAATTTCCAGCTGCGCAGGATGCCCATCCTCTCCAAAGAGTCGGCGCCGGGACTGATCATCGCCACCGGTACCGCTTCTCCTCCCCGGGGCTGCACGGGGAGGGCTCGGGGGCTCCCTGCTGTCAGGACACCAAAAACTTAGTGGCGTCTCGCTCCCAGATGCACCAGCAGGAGGGATTTTACACAATGGCAATTACGTTGTGCATTTTGCTGCCCTGTTCTCCCAGTAATTACAGCACGTCCGTGTCACTGCAGCACGGTGACATTAGAAACCTTGCCCACTTCGCTCTGTTCCTCCTTCCTGCCGCTGTCCAAGCGAAAGGGGGCTTGGACATGTAGAAATTGCTGTTTGCTTCAGTTTTTTCCCGTAGAAAACAAGTTATGGAACATTTGCAGAACTACAAGCACGTTTTGTTTGATCGTGTTTATAGCCATATGCTTTTCCCCAGCTGCTTTTAAAACTTGTAATGGTCCTTAAAATATTCGGTTTTAAAGCATTGGCTTCTATTGGGAAAAATCAGCTCCTCCATCACTGCCTATTGGCTCACGGACTGAAATAGTTTTTGAGGTGGCTGGCTTCATTTTAAGCAGTGCCTTTGTGTACCTGGAGAGGAATGATTTTTCTCATTCTCCTAGGCTCTGTCGGCAGGAACATGGGGAGGAAAACCAACGTCTACATCTCCAGCAGCGCCGGGGCAAGGTGGAGGGAGGTAAGGGCACCTGCTCACCAGCTCAGCCGCAGTGGCGGTGCAGCAGGCGGGATGTTGATAAGAGCCGTGCAGCCCCCAGGCACTAAAGGTGACCTCCGTGCATGCATCAAAGAGCTGGAGCTGGAAGATGCTGAATGCCCCGTGAGATCAAAGCAAAAAGGCTTTTTTTTTTTTTTTTTCTTTCTGTAGGATGTACATTTTGTAGGATGTAGATGTAGGATCAGGCACAGTGGAGGGGAGCCTCGTGGCCAAGGCAGCGCTTCATGTGCAGTAGAGCTCTCCTCTCTCTTTGTATTTATTCAGTTCGCAGGACGTGTCCTTGGCCCGGGTCATCTGGCCCCTTTTAGACGAGCCTGACAGCCAGGGCTTTTGCAAAGGGGCTGGAGAGGCTCCAGCATCCTCCAGAAACACGGGACGTTGCCCTCAGTTTACAGGGAGCTCGATGCTGTTTACTGAGTGGGTGTTCTGGTCTGCGGCAGTATTTGTGGTCTGCCCGCGCTCTCTGCTGCGAGTGTAATATGGTATTTCAACATCTGCAAGCTATTTAGTCCTGTGAATTAACCGGCCTCCTTTTCCTCCCCGTAAGTGCCGCGCGGTCTGGGTTAGCGTCTGGGCACACCGCGGCTCTGGCTGCTGCCACAGCACCCCTGGGGCTGGCAGCTCCAAAATCCGCCTGGGGACCCACGTGGGGATCCAAAGTTTCCCCTGGTGAGATCGTTGCAGTTCTGGGCAGGGAGAGTATGCGGAAAGCTGAGACTTTGGAGCGCTGTGCTCCCTCCTGGCTCGCAGGGCAATGAAAGCACGCTGAGGACAAGCAGAGCCGCGGCGCACAGCGCCGAGCTGCTGCACCACCCAGCCCCTTTGTGTCCCACGCAGAGGGGCAGAACGACCCCGTGCTGCTGTTTGCCAGCTGGAAGCACAACACAACCTTTGCTTCCTGGGTTTGGAGGCTGCTGGAAGGCTTTTGGCTCTGCAGATCCCTGGTTTGGTCTGAAAAAGCAGTAAAAAGGAGCCGGTGTGCTTGGTGCCCTTCATGGGATCATCCCCGAGCGCGTTAGTGCATACTGCGAGCAGAGTCGGGCACCTCCGTGCTTTCTGTTTTGAAGCCAAGCTCCCTGGGGAGGAAAGCAGAGTGGTTTTGTGCTGGGGCTCACTGTGCAGAGCAGGGGGGGGGAGCAGGAAGCACAACAAGTTTCTTCCTGGGGGCGGATGCGCAGACCATCTCCGGGGCTTGTTTTTGCCTGCCGCAGCTCCATTTCTTGTTCAGCTCTCAGGAAAGCTCTCAGCCCAAGAAGAAGCATTTCTCAGCTGCTGTAGGAGGGCAGCGAGGCCCTGCTGGGCTCTCGGGCATGGCACGGAGGTGGGGAGTAGGAGGGCGAGAGGTTTGGTGCAGGAGGAGGAGAGTCCAGGGTGCAGCACACAACTGTGTATTTAGGGAAATGAGGCCAACGGCAGGAGCTGGCCCGTAAGCAGCTGAATTTCTGGTGCCTCCAGACACTTGGAGACCCGAGGGGTTCGTGTGGGTCAGACAGCAGCCCTGACGTGTGCTTCCCAGCAAAGCTTTCCCCTTGATCCAACACAGCTCTGCTATGGGTGATCTCAGCATTAAGCCAGGGACATCCTAACATGCGTGAACGATTCAGGGTCTCGACACTGGGATATGCAAAATGCCCTGACGCCCTTTATCCCCATGCCCCGATGTTCTCCCTTCACCCCCGTTTCTCTTCCAGGCACTGTCGGGGCCCCATTATTACACCTGGGGTGACCACGGGGGCATTCTCGTGGCCATCGCACAAGGCACGGAGACCGACCAGCTCAAGTAAGGGAGGCACAGTGGAGGCTGGCCTCGGGCTGGGGCTAGAGGTTGCCCTGGGGCAGGCAAAGGCTTGCCCACTGCGGACATCCTGCTCCTTTTTTTCCACAGGTACAGCACCAACGAAGGGGAAACCTGGAAGACGTTCACCTTCTCGGAGAAGCCGGTGTTTGTGTACGGGCTGCTGACGGAGCCCGGGGAGAAGAGCACCATATTCACCATCTTCGGCTCCTACAAAGAGAACGGCCACAGCTGGCTGATCCTGCAGATCAACACCACCGACGTGCTGGGTAAGGGACACCACCAGGGCTGCAGCGGGTGCTCGAGAGCCATCCTGGCCCAGGTTGCTCAATTTAATAAAGCTCTCGCCAAACCCCGGCTGGTGCCCACACCGTGCACCCACCCCAAAACACCCATGTCCATGCAGACACGGCTGCTGGAGATGCTCGCACCCAAACCCCCTCCCTCGTCTCCGAGGGATTTGTTCAGCAGGAACAGAGAAGAGCAAACCTTCTGAAGGCTTGTGCCCATGAATGTTTTATAACCCGCTTCAGCTTTGATTGCGAGGCAGCGTTTTTAATCAAAGAGCAGTTTAAGCTTGGCAGAGGAATTTGCTCGACTAAAATCTGCAGCGGATTCCCTTGACGTTTTGTTAGAAGCGGAGCTGTCTGGCAACCAGAACGGCTCCACGAGGCATCACAACTTCACCTCCACCACCGTGGAGCTGGGGGCCGGGCGAGAGGCTGGGGTTGGCGCCTCCTCCCCGGGGACCCGGCACTCTCCTGCTCCCAATCCTTCGTTCTGGGATGCCTACGCAATTTTTTAAGCCAACCTTGTCCCTTCTCGTAGGGGTCCCGTGCACAGAGAACGACTACAAGCTGTGGTCGCCCTCCGACGAGCGAGGCAATGAATGCTTACTGGGGCATAAAACCGTTTTCAAAAGGAGGACTCCTCATGCGACGTGCTTCAATGGGGAGGATTTTGACAGGCCTGTCATGGTCTCCAACTGCTCTTGTACGAGGGAAGACTTTGAATGGTAAATACCAATTAATTTCTTTTAGTCTGGGTCGTAAGTCTGAGATAAATATCTGTGACCAATCGCTCAAAGTGGACAAACATCCAATTTACTTGGCTCTTTGTATTGCTGCTTGATTTTATAGCGAAGAGGAAACTAAATAGACTGAAAACATCCTTTCATTAATAATGGGGCATGAGACTTAATTAATGTCCCTAGAGCCTTTGGGGAGCCTCTGAAAGGTTCTTTAGAAGAGGAAAGTATTGTTAATCCATCACCTTCTTTCAAATGACGGCAGACAATTTGCCATCATGTAGAGATGCTCTGCTAAACAGCCCGCTGACCCTGAGCAGGAGCAGCTGGCCCTGCTTTATCATTTCATCTGCAGTGTGCTCGGCAATGCAACCGCACAGCTGTCGGGATTCGGAAATGGGCTCTGGCAATTGGATGCAAAGCTTTGGGGTTAGGAAGTGAACGGGGTTTTGTGGGCTGGGCTTTTAGCAGAGCTCGAAGCTGCTCAAATGCCTGGTACCTGCCTGCCCGGTGCCGAAATGGGACCGGAGGGGCAGCTGCCTTGTCACGGGCAAAAAATGTAGGGCTGGTGGGATCTGCTGCCTGCCTCGGAACCACGGCAAAATCAGAGCAATGTAACCTCCTCCACGGCATTTTCCAAACACACCTCAACTCCCATTTTACGGCCAGGAAAGCCGAGATGCAGACATCAGGCAGCTGGCACGGAGCAGGGGTGCGGAGCCTGGGGTGCTCTGGCTCCTCTCTGCCTTGCTGCCTGTCCCAGCCCAGGCTGCCCAGCCCTGGGGAGGCTTATTTGTGAGGTGTTTGTGAAATGCCCTGCTGAAAGAAGCTGTCTGGGCTGTATGGTATTGGTATACAGCCAAATATTGATAATACATGAGTGAGAGCTTAAAACTTCTTTGCAAAAATAGAGGGGAGTAATAGCACAGCGCAGTGACACTGGTTTCCTTCCCTCCCTTCCCTCCTCACCTCGTTTGTCTCCTTGCAGTGATTTTGGCTTTAAACTGAGTGAGGATTTATCATTAGAAGTCTGTGTCCCCGACCCTGAATTTGCTGGGAAGCCATACGACCCGCCGGTACCTTGCCCCGTTGGCTCAACTTACAAGAGGACTCGAGGGTACGTGTTGTGCTCGGGAGGGGAACCCGATCCTCTCAGCGCTGCCATTTATGCTGCTGGTGCTAAAACTGGTAAAACACACACACAAACACCCTGTAAGCAGCACTAAACGGATCGCATGCTCAGCCATACGTCACAACATCTAATTTGGAGCTAAGGACCATGAACTGCCTGGCTCTGTGTGTTGCAGCTACCGCAAGATCTCCGGAGACACGTGTACAGGAGGAGACATCGAGTCCCGGCTTGAAGGGGAGCTTGTACCATGCCCACTGGCTGGTGAGTTGCAGGACAGCCTCATTCAGACACCTTCAGCTCGTGCCTGAGGTGTAAATTAGCCACAAGTACTGGGGACCAGGGCAGAGGCTGCCCTTTTATCCTCACACATCCAGTAAGACATCACCTCCATCCCTGCGCTCTCTCCTCTCAAACCTATGATGCCCTGACACGGTTCCGTGCCTGCGTGCTGCCAGCTATTTGCATTCTGCTCCTCGCAGCTTTAATTTAATCTGCCATCACGCAGCAGCTCGAGAGTGATGGCTTTGCACAAGGCTGGCACCACGCTGCAGGCAGGGCGCACCCGGGGCCCTCACCACGTGTAGCTTTCCTCCTCGCCCAGCACCGATGTGATTTCCGCCCCTCCAAGCCCTCTGCAGCTATTTGGAAGCTGCTCTGGGCATGCTGTGACAGGCCCTGGTGATCAGAAAATAAATTTGTGGTCCCTTCCTGCCCCAGCTTTGCAGTGCCTTGTTCCCAGAGTGTTTGTTCATCGTCTTTGGATACGTGTTGGCTTGTGCCATGGTAACCCTTGGGTGTACGGTATCCATTTCCTATCTCCATATAATCTCATTAGGGGTGCAGAGCCAGAGCTACTCCCTGCCATCAGCCTCCCTCGTTAATAGCATTATCGGGCTTCGCTTGTAGTGTGCTAACACCCGGGAGACTTTGTCCTGGGCCGGGTTCCCACTGTGCACCACCCTGCACACATCAGGAACACAACCCCACGCTGGGATAGCTTCTGCAGGGAAGGTGTCCCCCGAGACAGCGCTCTCACCTTTTTTATGAGAATTTGGAGGAGCAGAGAGCAGCATTTTGTTCCTAATTACCAGCATGCTAACGTAGAATGGAAGCGGTCACAGCACTTTTTGCCATCCTTACCTCCTCCTTCAGCCCTCTGGATAAACAACGGCTGGAGGGTTTTCCTGGGGTGCGAGTGAATAAGGGGAGCGAGTAAGGCTATTAGTGGATCCTAATCAGCCTAATCCCACTGAGACAAGGGGCTTTGCCTACGTTATGCCATGGAGCCATAGCATGCAGGCAGGAGGGGGGAAGATAAAATGGCCTTGCACTCCTTGAGCATCCCCAAAGGGCCCGAGGTGCCCGGGTGATGAGCGCCCTGTCCCCACAGAGGAGAACGAGTTCATCCTGTACGCCACCCGCTACTCCATCCACCGCTACGACCTCTCCTCGGGCGTCAGCGAGGAGCTGCCGCTGGCCGGGCTGCGCGGGGCGGTCGCCCTCGATTTTGACTACGAGCACAACTGCTTATACTGGGCCGACGTCACCCTCGACATCATCCAGGTGAGCGGGGGGCTCCTGCTGCCAGGGCAGGACTGAGCTGAGAGCCTCATTTCAGGCGTTTCTCATCGCTCAGCTCTCTGTGTGGCTTGTCTTGCACGCCTGCCTCTGCTAATCTCGAGGCTGGGAATGTCCTTGCTTTTTATTAATGTTCATTTTTCTATTTCTTTGTCTTTTTTTCTTTTTTTTTTCTTTGTTTCTTTTCCCAGCGTCTTTGTCTCAATGGCAGCTCTGGGCAGGAAATAATCGTAAGCACCGGGCTGGAAACAGTGGAAGCCTTGGCCTTTGAACCTCTCAGTCGATTGCTGTACTGGGTCAACGCTGGGATTCCCAAAATCGAGGTATGGCCACATCACCCCTGCTGCAAAAAGGGGACTGCAGTAGGGCACCTTTGGGGCAGCTGGGCCCGAAAATACTGCTGGCTTGTTGTGACTGAGCCCCAGCCCTCACCAGCAGCACGGCATGATGCTGCTTTGGGTCTACAGGACCATCTAGGTTGGAAAAGACCTTCAAGATTATCAAGTCCAGCAGTCAACCTGACCTACCAAGTCCCACCACTAAACCGTGTCCCTTAGAGCCATGTCCACACATCTCCTAACTGGCTCCAGGGACTGGGCTTCCACCACTGCCCTGGGCAGCCCCTTGTGCGCCCTCTCCATGAAGAAGTTTATCCTAATAGCCAACCTGAACCTCCCCGGTGTAACCTTTTCCTTGCATCCTACACTCGTTGCCTGAGAACACGATAATATTCAGCCCTGCGGTCAGTTTGTGAGGCCAAAGAGGGGGAAAAAAAGCAACACCTACACCCAGCCAGGTGGGTTGCAAACAGAGCTCCTTCTGTGACACCAAACTGCCCCTAAATTCACCACCCCACCATCTGTTATCACCCACCTTACAGTACCTGCTCCTTGTGCCCGTGGCAGCTATTTTATTAGGATGCACTAATTAAACGCCCCAGGATTCACAAAGCTTTAGGGGGGCAGCAGCCCGCAGTAAGCACGGCCCTTCTCTTTCATCACGACTCCAGGTTGCCAATCCGGACGGAGACCTGCGTCTCACCGTCCTCAATTCCTCCATACTCGAGCGACCCAGAGCCCTCGCCCTGGTTCCCCGAGAAGGGTAAGAAAGAAACCATCCGCAGCAGCCACGTCCCTCGGTTCTCCTAGGTGGCACCAGGCAGACCAAGCTCTCTCCTTCACCACCACATTCACCCAAGCAGAACCCAAGGGAGGTGCTGCGGGCAAGGCTTGGGGGTGATGGGGAGGCACCGACAGAGCCTGGCTGCACTCCCATGGCTGGTTAGAGCACGAACACCACCCTGACAGCTGCGTTGGCACCTTGCAGTGCTCCCAGCTCTTAGACACAGCAGTTCACAGCTAGGTAACCTCCAGCTGCACTCATGCCCCAGAAACTGCAGCTAAATTAGCCTGCCTTCTGCTCGCAGATCTGCCGCTCGCGCTCATTTGACTTGCAAAGCGCTCCTTTCCCAAAGGCACGTCTTGCAAGAGACGGGGAATGTAAAGCACTCAAACAGCGCCTGATAACCTGTTCCCTCGCGACACGCTGGGTTGTTATTTTGGGTACGCTCTCTGCCTGTTGCAGGCTGATGTTCTGGACCGACTGGGGAGACTCCAGACCCGGCATTTACAGAAGTGACATGGACGGGTCCTCGGCCGGCTGCATCGTCTCGGAGGGCGTGCGGTGGCCCAACGGCATCTCGGTGGACGACCGCTGGATCTACTGGACCGAAGCCTACATGGACAGAATCGAGAGGGTGGATTTCAACGGGCTGCAGAGATCCGTGATCCTGGACAGCCTCCCGCACCCCTACGCTATCGCTGTGTTTAAGGTATCGCTGCAGCCTCTCATTTTGTACACGTTTCCATTGCACGCACACTGCGGCTGCTGCTTGCATTGGGCAGGTGGATGCAGAGCCTTTAGCACTTTGGGTTTGGTGGGAAGGAGCTAGCACGATGCTCAATCTCTTTATGCTCCGAGTGTGTTCCCACAGCCCCCTGAAGCTAGCAACGTCTGCTTCCACTCATGCTCAAATCCCAGTTCAGGTCTTCCTCATCTTCCTCCCCACGGGCTGGGGAGGGTTTGCACACTGCTACCCCGTGACCACAGGGTGCTCAGGTGCTGTAGTGCAAGGGGACACCGACAGCAGGGCCTGCGTTTCAGAATGAGATCTACTGGAACGACTGGTCGCAGCTGAGCATCTTCCGAGCATCCAAAACCAGCGGCTCCAGGATGGAGACTTTAGTCGGCCGGTTAAACGGGATCATGGACATGAAAATATTTTACAAAGGGAAAACAACAGGTAATGGACTGGCTTCTTCAGGTGGGCGTAGGATCTCCAGAGGGCTTTTCCCAGCCTGAAAGAGACAGAAAAAAACGGGGTGCGAACCTAAAGCTGGGTTCTGGGTGGGATAGAGCTTCCTGTGGGGTCTGAAGCCTCCTGCCCTCATGGTGTCCCCCACCTTCCCCCGGTGCCAGGGCAGAACGCCTGCATCACCCACCCCTGCAGCCTGCTCTGCCTGCCCAAGTCCAACAACGGCCGGAGCTGCAAGTGCCCCGAGGGGGTTTCCAGCTCCGTGCTGCCCACAGGGGAGGTGAGGTGCGACTGTCCTCGTGGCTACGTCATGAAGAACACCACTTGCCTGAAGGAAGGTAAAACCGAGCTCTGTTCCTGCCTTGCGAGGTGGCAGCTTCTATTTCAAAGCCTCTCCTGCTGCCCTTTGGGCGAGGAGGAGAGCAGCCCGCTGTCCCAAAATGCGGCGTCATGCCTCCTGCCGGCTTGTTTTTGTTTTCCCCTCTGCACCAGAAAACACGTGTCTGCCCAACCAGTACAGATGCTTCAATGGGAACTGCATCAACAGCATTTGGCAGTGTGACAATGACAATGACTGTGGGGACATGAGCGACGAGAAGAACTGCCGTGAGTGTCCTGCGCTGGCGTTCGCCCCTCCAAATTTAGATGTCTGCTGTGGCATCGCTGCACCTGAGCCGATTGCTTATACTCCCTGTGTAGTCAGGGGGAGCAAGAGGTGCTCCTGGGGGTGATATCCCAAGCTGGCTGGGCAACTGGTGCCCTGCAACATTTGCCCCTTGGCTTTTCTGCCCTGGCTTGCAAGCAGTGGGGCGGGATGACTTTCAGCCCCGTTCCCCAAAATTGACATCGACATCGAAGCGGTGCTTCAGGCTGCATTGAGCGAGGCTCTGCAGGATGCTTTCCCTCTCCTTCACGCATGCCCGTGGTGGCAGGATCTGTCCCCTCCCCACGACCCTGATCTCCTCCTCCTCTCCCTGCCACATCAGCCACCACGGTGTGCGACGCCGAGACCCAGTTCCGCTGCCGGGGCTCGGGGACCTGCATCCCGCTGTCCTACAAGTGCGACCTGGAGGATGACTGCGGAGATAACAGCGACGAAAGTCACTGCGGTGAGCTGCCTCCCGGCCTGAAATTGCCTCCCCTTTCCCTGTGCGAGGGATGAAACCCTGCTGTCGGGCAAGACAGTGCTGCCTCAGATCCCCTTGTGTTCACCCTGGCCCAAAACCACCTCCTCCCACCACGTTCTGGGCAGGAGATAAGGGATGGAAGAAGCCAGCGAGGCCGTGCAGTGATTCCCCCCTGGCTGCGGTCTGGCAGGGAGGCTTCTGTGCTGCTGTCATCCAGCTCTCCCGCTCTGCTCCTTGGGTTCCCCTGTAACTCGAAGCCAAATATTTGGGAGAGATTAAAGGCTGACCTTGGGCAGCTGCCCAGCAGACGCATGGGAGGCGTGGGTTGCTCGGTGTTCCCGTGTTTGCAGCCATCCATCTCCAGCTCAGTGATTCAGAGAGGTCAGTGCTGAACTGAAGGAGAAATGACGCTGGTAAACAGAGCAGGATGGGACCCCTGGGTCATCCAGGGCTAGGGACAAGGCAGGAAAAGCTGCTTTTAGGATGGCTCTGCTTTGCAGGGCTGCATGGACTGTTGCTTCTGAACCAGCAGCCTCCTCTCCTCGGTCCATAGCCTGTGTGAAGTTGTCCTCCTCCTCTCCCCTAGCCCCCAAAGCACCTGAAAAGTGTCTGTGCTTGTTTGCAGAGGCTCACCAGTGCAGAAGCGATGAGTTCAGCTGCAGCTCAGGGATGTGCATTCGCCTTTCCTGGATGTGTGATGGCGATAACGACTGCAGGGACTGGTCTGATGAAGCCAACTGCACAGGTAAGCACTTTGATGTCTTCAATAACCTGCTGCCATCACTCCTTAAGGGCTCCCAACCTCTCCAAACAGCATTCGAGGGGTTTCACTAGCATGGCTCTCGGTGAGGATGTTTTTACACCGTGCTTTGCACCACCACGGGCTGCTCCCAGCACATCCTCAGCAGCCCGAGGTGCTGCAGGGCGTTGTGCCACGGCGGCTGTGCCTTTGAAGGCGCACTGAATAGCGAAGCGGGGCCGTGGCCGCCGGGCAGCCAAAGGATACTTGTGTGCAAAATGGGCTCCTTTGTTGCAGCGAGGCAACAAACCGGGCAGTGTGCACTGATCTCCTTTCAGAGCTTGAACTCTGACCGGTTTCTTGCCGTTAAGCACGTTGCAGAAAACAAGAAAGCAATAAACTGCAGAGAGGCTGCAAAAGAGAGGCAGATTTGGTGGGGAAGCAGCTCCTCTTGTGAGCAGCCTTGCTGTTCTCCATGGCTTCAAAAATCTAACGTGGGTGGCAGAGCTATGGAGCCACAAGTGGCAGATCTGCTCTCTTTTTTGCTTATAACTCAAATTGATGCCACCTGGTTGCAAGAAAGGCTAGTCCTCACCCTGTGCATCATGCCCTGCACCTGGGAGCCTCATGCTCTGACAGTCACGGCACTCAACCACCCCCAACACCAGTGTAAAACTGACAGTGCTAAAGTCAACAGCCAGATAGAGCCTACTCCTCATCAGAAAAGCCAGCTGATAACAATGCATTGACCTTTTTCATTAAAAATAATAATAATACCAAAACAACAACACCCAAACAAATGTTTGCATGAGGAGAAGAGAGTTTTGAGAGTAGGCAGCGCTTCGTTCCAGCAGTGAAAGGCATGAGGTCACATCATAAAGCAATACACAGGAGAAACCAGGTAACAACCAGTGTCAGAACAGATGGGCTGATGGGGTGAGGGGAGCCCCGTGGGGCCCAGGAGAGCCCCCAGGGGATGGGAGCCACCGTGCTGAGCTCCTGCATCTCCCCCTGCAGTGCTGAACCTGCCTGGAGCACGCAGGGTTTGCGGTGATGCTCTGGGGACGAGGGTGGTTGATATTCCGTGTGCGTGGCTGCACGAGGAGGTTTAATTTATATTGGTAGCACTTATCTCTCCTATGAGTTTCTCCAGAGAGAATTGCTACAGGAACGGAACCTACTTCAAAACGCGTATCGGGTTTGTAAAGCCTAAAGTTGAAATTATCTAAGAGGATCACAATTATTTGAGAAACATTTCATCTGACTCCACTGGCTGCATTTATTGCTCTTATCTAAAATAATTACATTTCACACTGAATACCTAATAGAATATTACTGCCACAAAACTGTAGCATTCGGAAATATCTGCAAGGACACGTCACTAGCTAACCTGGAATTCACCAGCATGCAATTTAATTAAGTTGCACATTGCTTTTCTTCTCGATAATGACAAGTGCTCTCCTGGTTGAAGAGCGGCATTTGTCTTTAAAGCGACAATGTATGCTAGGCTTCAACCAGCATCCCCCACAGGCAGATACGTTTGCAACAGGACCCTAAAAAAGACCAAGGCCCCGATCCCCTTGAAACCCTGTCCTGGTTTCAGCTGGGATAGAGTTAATTTGTCTCCTCATTTTTAAGAGACTTGTATTTCTAGGTTGCTGTGGGAGCACAGAAAAGGCTTGCCTGCCTTAATTCCAGACCGTCCCCAATGCCCCTCGGTGTCACCCATCCCTGCTCACTGCCCCTATCCTAGGGTCCCTGAACAGGGACCCTGCCACCCTGCCAAAGTTTTGCTTGTTTGCTGTGACATTTCTTGCCATCTGCAGCAAGATGCAGCCACTGTCACCTGCACCCACACTCATCTAGGGTTAAGATCAAAGGGAAAGAGGCTCCCCATTTGGAGAGCATTAGGACCCCTCAGGAGCCTCTGAAAACCATCCCAGGGGCACAGTGGTCTTATGAGCAAATACAGCAGAGAGAGAAAAAGACATGGCATGGCCTGGGGAGACCCAGATTCCCAGCAATGTGTTGCATGAAGCCCTCTGGGTGTGAACTTGTGCTGCAGAGATGCGAATCCGTGCTGGGATCCAGCACGATGTGATGTGCTGATGCAAAGGGGATGGTGCAGGGCTGCGTGGTGCTGAGTGCCCCGTGCTCAGCACCGCTCCCTGCTCTGCTTCCAACAGTGTCCCACACCTGCGAGGCCTCCAGCTTCCAGTGCCTCAATGGCCACTGCATCCCGCAGCGCTGGGCGTGCGACGGTGACGCCGACTGCCAGGACGGCTCCGACGAGGACCCAGCCGACTGCGGTATGGCACGGGGACACTCCAGCAAACCCAGAGAGATGACTCCTATCCCTCCAAAAGAGGGCAAACACGGGGAAAAAGGGATTCGGGGCTGCGCTGCAGTTTTTTGTATGGGAAAGGAAACCAAGGAAATCCACCTCATTCTGCTTTTTTTCAGAAAAAAAGTGCAACGGCTTCCAGTGCCCCAATGGGACTTGCATCCCGACCAGCAAGCACTGCGATGGCATCACCGACTGCTCCGATGCCTCGGATGAGCAGCACTGTGGTGAGTACCCAGGGAAGCTGGTGGGACCTCGGCAGCAAGGGCTGCCGGGCTCAGGGCACGAGGGAAAGGGGATCGGGACATTATGGGGTGAGGGCAGTCTGTGCAGGGACGGTGCTCAGTCTGTTGGTCCTGAAAACTTTCTGTAGCTCTGTGAAATCTGGACGCTGCGCTTGGGTTTGTCCGAATCAGTGTCTGCCCTGCTGGCAATCCCTGCCGAGACCCCATCCCCTCCTTTTTTCCCCAGAACCCCTCTGTACCCGCTACATGGATTTCGTGTGCAAGAACCGGCAGCAGTGCTTGTTCCACTCCATGGTGTGCGACGGCATCGTCCAGTGCCGAGACGGATCAGATGAGGACGCCAACTATGCTGGATGCTGTAAGCGTGATATCGCGCATCTCAGGGCACTTTGCATGAGGAGGGCTGGAGACAGAAGGGAAAGGAGGCATGGGGAGGGTACCAAACCCTGCCAGGTCACCCAAACAGTGGCTTTGGACTCTAATACTTTGCTTTCCCAAGTCCAGATGCCCTCTGAGGGTACACCTTCCTTCCTCCTCCATGCTAACCCTCTGGTTTCCCTCCGTGCAGCCCAGGACCCCGAGTTCCACCGCACGTGCGACCAGTTCAGCTTCCAGTGCCAGAACGGCGTGTGCATCAGCCTGGTGTGGAAGTGCGACGGCATGGATGACTGCGGCGATTACTCGGACGAAGCAAACTGTGGTGAGCAGTACCTCGAGGTCCTTCATCACCCCCTTTGAATTTCGGGGCCCAGAAAACAGGCTTCTTCTGTTCTGTATACCCACACATGCATGCGTGCACCATCCCACTTGCACATTGCAGAGCATCTTGAATATAGATCAGTGTCATCTTCCCCTTATTGCAGGTAGATTAACTGGAGCACACTGAAAATCCGATGCGGCAGGCACACGTTGTGCTTGACTAAGTCTTGTGTGACCATATTTACTCCACAGCTTCCCAGCCCGAAGCAGACAGGCAGCTTACAGCCAAGCTCAATATTTATCAATGTTCCCTCGGTAGCTTTAGGAGCTGTGCGGAGCCAGACGAAGCAGCTGCGGCTTCGTTTCGGAGCGGCAGGGTTTGCTTCTCCCTTCCTGCCATGCTCTGGGTGAATTTCACTGTCAGCCCTGGTTTTGAGATCGTAGGTGCTGTCTGGCCATGGAGCACCCAGCATGCAGACACTGGGGTGGTGACACCAGGCCAGAGAGGGCTGGGAGGAATGGGGATGCTGGAGAAGAGAGGACCCACAGTTGTGCAGGGGGGATGCTGGGGTGATGCTCTCAGGGCTGGTATTCCCATGCCCCAAATCCATGCTGAAATGACACAGGGGCTCACGGGGCTCTCCTGTTCTCATCAGAAAACCCAACAGAGGCCCCGAACTGCTCCCGGTACTACCAGTTCCAGTGTGGGAACGGCCACTGCATCCCCAACCGGTGGAAGTGCGACGAGGAGAACGACTGTGGGGACTGGTCGGATGAGAAGGAATGCGAGGGTGAGGACCTGTGGTGCTCCGTGATGCTCTGCATACAGGGGCCCCACGGCCCCAAAATCCCCCTTCAACAGGCATTCTGCCTTGTCGAATCCCCTGATCATAAGCTGCGAGGCGACGATGCAGTTAAAACATGGGGCTTGCAATGCCTGGCTTGCTCCCTGCTCCCCCCTACCACGGGGGCTGGCTGGGTGCTGGGAGCAGCCCCCGAGAGCCTCTCCGTTCGTTCGGTGTCCTTTCAGGCTCCCCAGTAGTTCCTGTCACCGCAGCCGCCCCGCCGACGTGCCTGCCCAACCACTACCGCTGCAACAGCGGCGCCTGCATCGTGAACAGCTGGGTCTGCGACGGGTACAAGGACTGCACCGACGGCTCCGACGAGGACGCCTGCCCCACCTCCCGTAAGCTCTTCCTCACCCTCTTCCTCCTGAATGCCTGGTGGCATCCCTGCCTTGCACCCCAGCGATTTGCATTGCAAGTTTGGGCACCCCAACGGGAGCCATCCACCTGCTGGATGGGAAGACATTGCCATCTAGTGGAGTCGGGACCCGGGGACGGCTTTCGGTCCCTCCTGCTGGTGGCCCTGGGTGCTCTCCTCACTTCTTCTGCCCGCAGGTCCCAACGTGACGGCCACCTCCCCGGCGCCTCGGGGCCGCTGCAGCAGGTTTGAGTTCGAGTGCCAGCAGCTGCACAAGTGCATCCCCAACTGGAAGCGCTGCGATGGGCGGCGGGACTGCCAGGATGGCACGGACGAGAGGAACTGCCGTAAGTGCGGGGGCAAGAGGGGCTCGCCTGGCTCCTTCCCTTGGGATGCTCTTTGGGAGGACGGGAGGATTTATCGCTGGTGGAATCCACGCAGTAAAAACGGAAGGGAAAAAAAAAAAGCACCCAAAGCACTGGTGCCTGTTCCATCAGAAGTCCAGCTGTGGATTTCACGGAATGGATTTCATTTCATTTGGGTTGGAAATACCCGTCAGATCATCAAGTCCATCCATCACATAACAGTTCCAAACCATGTCCCTAAGTGCCACATCCACCCAACTCCGAGATCCCAAGATCTAAGGAGGTGACTCCACCACCTCCCCGGTGGCTTAAGCCCCAAGTTCTCCTGATGGTGGCCCTTTTGTCACGCCAAAACACTCTGCCAGAAAGCTCTTGCACCAGCACCTGGCATCGCACACAGCCCTGTGCCAGTGCGGGACCCTCGCGGTGCTGAGCCCTGCACCCTTTCTGCCTTGCAGCAACGCACAGCACCCTGCCGTGCCCTCAGGGCTACAAGTGCGAGGACGGCGAGGCCTGCCTGATGGTGGCAGAGCGCTGCGACGGGTACCTGGACTGCTCAGATGGCAGCGACGAGAGGAACTGTACGGGTAAGCTGCCGCCCACTCCCCTTTCTCCTGTAAACCCCATTTCCCAGCCATTTTCCATCGTCACCACCACCTCTTTTGGCCCTGTGGGGATGGGGGGATGTGTGCTGCAGCTGGCCCCGGGCAGAGAATTGCGATCGATTGCTGTCTCTGCCCAGCCACGAGATGCACCACGGTCCTACCGACCTGCTCGGGGCCTCGAGCATCAGTCAGGTTTTAGTTCTTTAATTAAATATTGATTGGGAGAGGCTGGTTGGTGCAGGGGGGAGGCACTGCGGAGATTCATGGGGAGTCTACACCCAGGGAAAACCATCTGTTTTCCTTTGGAAAGTTCATCTGGCCAGGCTCTCTTTTTGCCCCAACACATTGCTGTCCAGATTCCCAGCCTCAGCTTTGGTCCTTCCACTGAACACGAGATGGGACATGGGCAGCCCCACAGAGGGGCCCTGGGTGGCTCACAGTGACAGCACAGATCCAAAGGGCTTGTTTCCACCAGCAGACTGACTCCCCCTCTTGCTCTCCCAGACGACACGATCGTGTACAAAGTCCAGAACCTGCAGTGGACGGCCGATTTCTCCGGCGCTGTCACTCTGACATGGGCTCGGCCAAAGAGGATGTCCTCGACCTCCTGTGTCTACAACGTGTATTACAGGTACACCACTTACTGCATGACCCATGGGTGGTCGTGGCAAGGAAAGGACGGGAAAAACATGAGCAGAGGTAACAGCACACACGTCTTTGCAGCAAAGCACCGTACCAAATCGAGCCCCAGAGGATGGAGCTTTGCAGTGTATTTCTGTTTGGAAAATCTTCTAATGCTTCGTTGCAAAGCAGACCCAAAATAGCAGCAACTAGGGGACATTTGTGAAAAGCTGTCTTTGTTTCCTTCAAATTGTTTACTCGGACAGAAATGTGGGTATATTGGGTTTTCTGTTTCTGCTTGGGTCTCGTCTTTGTGGGGCTGCTAACAATGAGAACAAAGTCAAGAAATTAGAGCACAGCGGTTATAGCAAACCTCAGAGGACGGTGCTTAGGAGGCACTGAGCTATGTTTGGTTCAAGCTTTGAAACAGCAGCTTTTCAAGCTGGTGTCGTGGCTTTACTGAGCAGAAAACTAAGCAGCAAGCCCTTAAAACACAGAAAACTGATTTCATCCTTTGGGGCAAGCTGTGTCCCCCTGTGTTCCTGAACATATTCCTGACTGCAGGGGTCTGACTCTTGTGCAGGACTGTTGGTGAAAGCATCTGGAAGGTTTTGGAAACCCACAGCAACAAAACCAACAGCGTTTTGAAGGTCCTCAAGCCTGACTGCACCTACCAGGTGAAGGTCCAGGTGCAGTGCCTCAGCAGAGTCTACAACACCAACGACTTCATCACCCTGCGGGCACCCGAAGGATGTAAGCAGACCTGCCTGGCTCCTCTCAGTTCAAGCTGGAGGTCAGATTACGAAAGGGTTGATCAGGCCTTGGGACACAACTGCAGGAGATAACGTCTGCCCTCTCCCTTTCTAGGAGACCCCGATAACCTCCTGCTGTTCCCCAGAACTGGACACACCGCCTGTGACCATCACTAACACCTTTGTTTCTCTCCCCAGTACCAGATGCCCCCTTTAACCTTCAGCTGTCCCTAAAAAAAGAAGCTGAGGGGGTGGTGACAGGCTGCTGGAGCCCTCCTGTGAACGCCCATGGCCTCATACGGGAATTTATTGTGAGTCCTGCACCATGTTTTTTATTTTGCAATTTGAGGTGGAAATCCACTGAGAATGCTGGGCAAGATGGGAGAAGAAATGAAGAAATGGTGCAGGGCTGTAGGTAGCAACACAGTCCTCAGGTTTTGTTTCAGTCCATGGTTTTCAGTCCATGGTTTTGTTTCTGGCTTCCTTCCTTTGGTTGAGTAATAGAAAGACCTGTGGCCCTGTGGGACTGCTGACCATGGAGCCCTTACCCCTTGTTTTGGTCCTCCTAGGTGGAATACAGCCGGAGTGGATCCAAGGAGTGGTCCTCGCTCAGAACTACCAAGAACTACACTGAGATCAAGAACTTGCAGGTCAACGCGTTATACACGGTTCGAGTGAGTATTTTCAGAACTCTGTCTGCAGGAGCACTCTGCATGAGCTTGTTACTCTTTGCTAGGCAGTCCAAGTCCCACACAGTCAACTAATTGCTAAAAAAGTATGCAGTTAAAATTCTGCCCTTTAATGTCAGCCCTCAGCAGGGGCCTGGCATTTGTGCCAACAATGTGTATAGTTTTAAGCCCCGAATTATGGCCCTTGATTTGCTCCTCCTCCCAGGAGGCCAGGCTGTGTTATGAAATCTGTGCTGCCCATTCCAAGCTCACTGCAACTGCACCAGATCTGGGGCGGAGATAAATTTGGTCCTGACTCTTGCCAGGAAAAGAAGCAGATATGCATGTGGGGAAGGCGTGCACATGGGAGAAGCTGGGTAATTATAGGCAGAACTAATAAGGAGAGGAAATGAAAATCTGCACAGCCAACCTTGGGAAAAGTGTACTCTGCCCCTGTCCATCCTCCATGAGCAGGCTGAGCACGGGTACTTGTGGGAGCTCACTGGGAGCTGGGATAACCCCCCATGCATTAATGTCTTTCTCTGGGTCAGCTGAAGTGAGTCTTTCCTTCCATGTCTTTCCTTCCCATACTAACTTGTTTCCAAATAAATCTTTGGAACTGGATTCAGCTTTCGCATGGGCTCTGCAGGCACGAATCTTACCTACACCAGGGCTGATCGATTCCAAGGCTCCTTATCTTTATAGACTTTTTTATAAAGATCTCATCAGAGAGCGGTTATCTGCAGAGAGGATGCACCTCCCTCCTCTTAGATTCTTTTAATTGACTTAAAGTAGTCTGCTTTATCTCTGTAATAAGCATTTTATTGCCATGTAATTAAATTATTGCTTGCTTCAATGTCCTTTTCCCATGAGCTCCACCATGTCCATACCCTTGCTCTAACCTCGCTCTCTGTTTGCATTATGCAACGTTGGTGGCATACATTCATTCATATTAACTAACCGTCTTATTTGCAAAGGTTGCTGCAGTGACTAGTCGAGGAGTGGGAAACTGGAGCGATTCCAAATCCATAACCACCATCAAAGGCAAAGGTAAACGCTGTTTTGGTTTCAACCAACTTGGTCAACGCAGCAAAAATGCTGAATGTAAGCCCAAAGCGTTAGTATCAGCGCACATAACCACCTCCTCTTTCTTTACTTTTCCCTATTGAGCATCTGACATTTTTTAACAACTTTGCTGTACCTGCTCGCTTAACTGGAGCCACCTCAGAGTTCAGTGGCAAGTCTGAACAGGTTGTTGACTCTTCCTCTGAACTCTGTGGCACGCAGGATGCAAGTCCCTCTCTCCTGGACTGCAGGCTAGATTCTACCTTTGGATAAGCACGATACATTACCAGCAATTCCTTCAATACCGTTAGCTGAAAGGCTGCTTGCTCATTCTTCTCCCTCTTAGCTTATCACTATGATGGTTGCTGCATTTTGTGTCGGTTAGACTGCTAAAAAACCACGGAGGTTCCCAGAAACGATCACATCGTTGCAGGCTGACAGTAGATAAATCCAACCAACACGATAAATCATTTCCCTCTGAAATGTTTTTTGATAAGCCTTTTGAAATTGTTTGTATTCCTGGCAAGTTTTTTTTTCCAAGCCTATATTCTGATGTCAAAATTGTCTGCTATCTAATTTGTGAGATAAAAGTGCACCCTTGCTATGTTGACAAAGAAAGGAAAGAAAACACCGTGCTACTAAAAATGCAGGATTCTTTGTAGTATGGAGAGATGGGGATATTCTGGGTCTGGTTGGTGGCTGTCATAACGAAAGTCTGCATTTTGCCTGTCCTCTCCCTATATGTTTGGTTTTTTGGGGTTGCAGTAACAGCTGTTTCTCCCTTTCCTTCCAGTCATTCCTCCACCTGTCATACGTGTTGAGGGCTACACTGAGGACTCCATAAGTTTCAGCCTAAAAATGAATACTAATATCAAGGTAAAAATTTAACCTTTACTTCTGCAACTACAGTAAAAGAAAAGACCTGGGTTGGATATGGGATAAATACTGAATAAGATAAGCCAGCACCCATTTTAGTAGCACAATTGCTTTCGGAAACTAATTATCCCATGCCAATTTATTACTTGGTACTCATCAGCTGTCCCAGCTCTCTTAATTAGGATGGAAAATACAATTTGGAAACTTAAAATGGTGGCTCTTTTTCACTGAATACAAGAATAGCTCATGTAAGCTCATATTGACAGGTCAGCGGTTACGTTGTGAACATCTACTGGACATTTGATACGCACAGGCAGGAAAAAAGAACTCTGACCATAGAAGGAGAAAAGTCGATCCAGAAAGGTAAATTTAGATGTAAAATTCTGCTTAAATCACCTCCAAACAGAGTGTTTTTACTGAAAGCCACAGCTATTTTATTTTATTTCATTTTGTTTTATTGTAATGGCAGCTCAGTTCAGTACTTTCTGTTTAGGAAAGAGTAAATCCTGCAAGGACAAATCGGCAAATCCTTAGCCTCTATTCTTAGGACTTGGAGATTTCAAGGAGATTTGGGATTTATCCCCTAGAGCTGCACTAGCCTTTTCTCATCACGGGGATTTTGTTTGTGATTCCTTATCTACTCAGCAAAAGGTCAATGATTTCTTGGGCTGGTATACAGTACATGTCCCTGGTAATCAGATTATTTTCGGCTTTGGAGAAATAACTGGTGTGCACAGTCAAGATGCAGGAAAACATCCCAATACAGGCAAGCAACAAGCTGGGCTAGATACCCAGGTGTTTCTGTGTAAAAGAAGTTACTCAGAATGAATGAAAACACAAACCAAGGGAGAGAGGATCCTGGCTAAGATTATTTAACGATGCTGACCATTTCTTAAAGCTCTCACCCTGCCATTGCAGTGCTGGGCCTCACCTAACAGTGCAAATCTCTCCTCTTGCTCAGTGGCCAATTTGACGGCTCAGACACCCTACGAAATTTCTGCTTGGGCTAAGACGGAGTTGGGCGACAGTCCTCTGTCCTTTGTACACGTTATGACCGGTGGGACAAGACCAGCAGCACCAAGTCTCAAAGCCAGGGCCATCAACCAGACTGCAGTGGAGTGCAACTGGACTGGGCCGAGGAACGTGGTAAGGCACCGAGCCCTTTTCTCGCCACCCAGGATGGGGTCTAGCTTGGAACCTCAAAACACAAGAAATCTTTAAACAGGATTGTTTCTTGGGACTGAATTCCTCGGAAAAATATATGTCGTAAAAGTAGGAACAGTGCTTGCTGCCCCTGAAACGGAGTCTTTGCATCATGTCCCTAAAAAGCAACAGCACACGAAAGTTTGGGTGGGAGCTCCCTGCCATGACAAGCTTTGTACCGTCCCTGTCGTCTCCTCCTCTGTAGGTCTACGGCATCTTCTACGCCACATCCTTCCTCGAGCTGTACAGGAGCCCTCACAACACCACCACGACCTCCCACAACATCACCGTGATCGTGCAGCGGGACGAGCAGTACCTGTTCCTGGTAGGCTGCATTTCTGGCCCCTCTCCTACCCGCGCTACGGGCCGCAGTCCGGTACCAAAGCCCGAAGGCACCCTATTAACTGCTGGGCCGTCCCTTCGAGGTCCGTGTGATGTCTCCCTACCAAGGGCCACCGTCTGACTACGTCGTGGTGAAGATGATCCCTGACAACCGGCTGCCCCCCCGACACCTCCACTCGGTGCTCACCGGGAAGACGTTTGCCGTCATCAAGTGGGAATCGCCCTACGACTCGCCTGACCAGGACATGGTAATATCTCACAAAAACACTGGCTCACAGACAGATCCACTGAAGGAAATTCTTTTTCTCAGCAAGTTTTCCGCTCCTAATCTGGTCCCGAGGCTTTAACAGCAAAGCTTTAGGGGTATAAATCCCCCGACAACACTGCAGACTTTGACATGGCACAGGTTTGCATTGCATACCCATTGTTCATTAAGAAATACAACCTGAGGTCTTCCTCCTGCCCTCGTATGCCCCAGTAACTGCATTTTCTCTATCTGTAAGTAGTGATCTTGGGCAGGGATCCAGCTAATCCAGCAAGAGACCTGAAAACCAACTTCACTTTCCAGGTTTCTATAGAGTGCAGGCATGCTTTAATGTCAGTTTTGCCCCCCGGTCTGATGTCCTAATATATGAGTTTGCTAGCAAGTCTGCAGGAAAGTAAGGTCTCCTGTCATTCACCATGCGTGCCTTCCCTCCCCCTTCAGTTGTATGCTGTTGCAGTTAAAGATTTGGTAAGAAAAACAGATAAAATCTACAAAGTGAAAACGCGGAACAGCACGGTGGAGTACACCATTAAGAAACTCGAACCGGGAGGCAAATACCACGTGATTGTTCAACTGGGAAACATGAGCAAAGAATCCAGCATGAAGATTAACACAGGTAAAGGAGCAAGTATTCATACGAAATGCTGCCCTACCATAAAACCCACCATCAGACTCCAACCAGGTCACACCACAGCACCCTCCCCTTGTAAGCCATGCATTGGGCTGATCCCTAAAACCCACTACATTTCAGAAGTGGCCCCCGTGCTGTTTCTCAAATGGAAGAAAAGTGTTATCACTGTTAAAGCCTAACCTGCCTGCTGTTTTTTTCTCATTTGCAGTACCACTGTCTGCACCAGATGCCTTAAAAATTATAACAGAAAATGACCACATTCTGCTCTTTTGGAAGAGTTTAGCGTTAAAGGAAAGTAATTTCAATGAAAGCCGGGTAAGTGGCACTCTTTCCCCATCTTACAGGCAGCGTTTCAGTAAAAGCAAGAGCGGAGTCGCTTGCAGGGCTCCTTACACAGAGTCTTTAAGTACAACAGGAGGCTCTGCTCCCCTGGGAGTCCCTGATGAGCCCTCCACATAGAGCTCGCTTTAATTTGCATCACAACCACGGCACTAGTGCTGTTAGATCCAGCCGGTCACCTTTTAAGAACATAATTATCCTCTTGAAAAAGGTCAGCTATCATACTTGCACAGGACTGGGAGCAGGCCACTGCCCTACCATGCTGGGAAATGCATCGATAGCATCTGAGAATTGTTATTTAGGCTTTGATAGAAAATCTGCAATGTGCTCTCTGTTGGGGCATGAGAAAGTAGAAACGTACATCAGAAAAAAAACATCATGATCACTGGGCTCCATTTTTTGGATGGCCTCGGGTGGCTGCTAAGAACAGAGGGAACCAGAGGCCAAAATCTCCTCTCTGACCTAGCCAAGGTCAGTGCCTGCTGCCAGGCGTGCCTGGAGGAGGCTCCACTGTTGTTCTCCCCTGGCTGGTAGCCTGATGCACTTCATCACAAAGCTTCAGCAGGAAAAACAACTTTCAAAGGCCTGTCAGAAGCAGCAAAGCTGACCTCTGCAGCCAAGCGATTTGGGGTTTGTGTTTTTGTTTTCTTAGGGTTACGAGATTCACATGTTCGACAGCCTGATGAACAGCACGGCTTATCTCGGGAACACCACGGAAAACTTCTTCAAAGTTTCCAACCTGAAGATAGGTCACAACTATTCCTTCACAGTTCGGGCTAGATGCCTGTACAGCGGGCAGATGTGCGGGGAGCCAGCTACGCTTCTCTATGATGAGCTAGGAACCGGTAAGACACTAACATCATCCCCTCTTCATCAATTAACACTAATTAAAGCCTCAGAAGCTGACCCAAGGAGGAGTTAATACAATATTATACAGCCAATCACTTGGTGGCTTAGTGTCCTAGCAGGGCAGGATGGAAGAAACCATCCTGCGATTTTCAGATGTGAATATTGTGGCAATCTGGCCATGTTTGGTTGGGTTTGGTCCATTAACACCCCATTAGGGCACTGCACAAGTAGCATGGGGAGAAATGTGGCATTGGTTGCAAATAGTGCTTTCTACCCTCCCTGCTCTTTAGGTGAAGACTCTTCTGCATCAAAAACCGACAAATCCACAGATGTAGCTGCCATCGTGGTCCCGATCCTGTTTGTGCTGCTGGTCACCCTGGGCATTGGGTTCATCGTGCTCTACACGAGGCACCGCAGGCTGCAGAGCAGCTTCACCGCCTTTGCCAACAGCCACTATAGCTCCCGCCTGGGCTCAGCCATCTTCTCCTCAGGGGACGATTTAGGTACGTGGAATCTTGGCATCTTGATTGGAAATGATTTGGTCTGGAAAATACCCTTATGATCATCAACTCCAACCATCAACCTAACAGTAGCTCTTGGTGTCATGCCTTGGGATTGCAGGGCCTCCAAATCAGCACAAGACCTAAACCTCTTTCTCATGCTTTAGGCCATCCTGGGCATGAAAATCTCCATGGGTTTGATCTGGTTTTAGGAGGATAAGCCTGGCCTAGGATATATGTAATTAGTAACCTCACATAAACAACTCCCACTAACAATAATTGATTAAAACTTGGATATAACAAATACAACAACCAGCTAAGGGCCACACGCTGATGCATTAATTTGGGGGACAGTTTTGGGGCCAGTTTAGTTGTGCCCAATGAAACCAAGGGCAGCGTAACAGAGCTCTGGGTTTGTTTTCCAGGAGATGAGGATGACGAAGCTCCCATGATAACTGGATTTTCAGATGATGTCCCCATGGTCATCGCATGAAGCGCATTTCTGACTGTAAAAACCAAATGGTGTAAATATTTTATTTGATAAAAATAGTTGATTGTTTATTTTAAAAATGCACTTTGAGTTGCAATACGTTATTTTTATATGGGCCAAAAAATTTAAGAAACACTTTGTAGTAATCAACTGTGAATTGCAAACTAGGTTGGTTTAGTAACAAATTGCTTTGATTTAACATTGATTTAGTCTTACAAGGCTATGCTTGCTGGGCATGCTTTTAAGTCTGTGAGATATTTTCCGTTGACTAAATTGGCTACTCATTTTATTTTTCTAAGACAAGAATAAATTTATTTTAAAAAAATTCAGGAGATTATATATGTAGAGAGAGATAAGTAATATAATCCCTGAAGGTTTTGCTTTTACTTTAAAAAAAAATCCTTTGGACTTTGTTTTATATGAAAGTATTTTTGTTGTGTTAATTTATTGGGAAATCTGCTTAAGAACAGATTTCCGAAGTCGTCAGACATTGTACACATTATTGTGTAGAACATGTGCCACTTTATCTTGCAAGGCAGTAGTATTTTGGCATCCCCATCATTGTTCTCACCATGAGAATAAGAATCTTTATTTTTTACATATTTTTTCCCTCACTGAAAGACACAATCTTTCCTCAGTCATCCCTGGGCAAGCGCCCAGTTTATGCAATTTTGACCTCACGTGCAGGCAGAGCTGCCCACGCCGTGCTGCAGCCCCCCAACCATTGCCCAAATCCCTCCAACAATCACCAGCAGGTGCCAACCCGTTGGCCATGCCCTGGTCCGTAATTGATGTCAGTAATGTCACTGCAACAAATCGCCATCCCCTGACTTTGAAGCGCACACCTTAAAATGTAGCTTCCAGGAAACCTTGCCTCTGCAGAGCTGAGTGGAGATGCTAGGATGGTGTGGGACGGAAGGGGGAGCCTCCACTGTGTGCAACTGGAGAAGAGCTTCGCTTACAGATTCTCCACAGTCGTGCAGAGCTGTAATTACTGAGCAGCTCGATTCATCTGGTTTACAGCAGGGATTCGGTGCTCCTTCAGTAGAGTTTCCTAAAACTAGCTGTAGTCGCACCTTCAGCTTTAGAAGTAACATAGATGTAATATATTCCTATCACTCCTCATTTCACCTTTACTGTAGACATAATACTGGCTAACAGAGCTAAGCGGTAGAAATGTCTGCTTCCCATTGTCGAGGCTGTTTTTTTTGGTGATAGCAAAATGTGAATCTCACCACGAATCCCACTGCTCGCAAGCCCACGAGCATCAATACGAGTGGATGTCTGCGGCTCACACCTGGCCGCACTCTATATATGCAAAGCCCAGTAAAAATACAGCACACTGTCTTGTCATGCTATTTTCTTTGTTTAAGCCAGAAGTATTTTTGCTGTGTAAATTACATTATAATTGCAGTCTTCCTACAGATGAGATGAGAGAGGCCAACTATGTTTTGATACACAACTGATCCATTTAATTTCACTTGCAGAAAATGTTTAAAGAGATGAGGTTCTGTATGGTTTGATACGCTATAGAAATACTGACTCTATTTTTAATTATTGGTGTTCTCAATCCCGGTGACAGTTTATTCCCCCAAAGTTGGGACCAAACCATAACCAGATTTTATAAGTAGCAGCGAGCTTGCCAAGTTGCAATGTTTTTACCTTGTTAGTGGGTCAGGTGCTGTTCACAGATTAAAATGCTTATAATTCAACCTAGCACGTAGATCTCAATTTGTCTGGAGTAACAGCTACAGAGAGAGCAGAACCTGACCCAGAGGCAAAACTGTTCTAAAAGTGTAAAGCAGAAGATTTAACATATTTCTGCAGGGGACAGCCTGAAAGCAGAGGTAAAAAGCATTGCATTCCGTCCTTATTAAACAAATATTTCTGGCACAGGTAACTGAAAACTGCAGTATAGTATCCCAGAAGATGGTACCTCTCTGGTGAGAATTAATAGCAGTTAAATTCTGCTACTTTACTCCCCTAAGGGAAAACCCTGCTCAAATAAGGGGAACAGAAGTGAGCCCATCTCGTGCCTGTATGTGGAAGGCAGATGCCAAGGGGGAACCTCGAAACCACTTTATATTCTGCAGAAATCCCTTGGCTGGATGCTTTCAGCTGGGGACGGGTCACTTCTGGTCACTCTGAAAGGCTCCTTTGTGCCGCAGCAAAGCGACGCTCGCACGGTGCTGAGCCTGTTGCCAGCGAGGCATTTTGCTGGAATACTATATTCCGAAAATATTCCCAGCTAGCTGCGCCTCTCCAATGCAATGGGGGTGAGGGACACCTTGGCACTCGTTCTGCAGTCGTCCCTGCATTGCACGGGGCTCTGGGGCACTGCAGCCTGCAGTCCTTGTGCCAAGCTGCACGCACCAGGGCGCTTCTTGCAATGCACAGACGCTCCCTGCCCTCAGAGGCTTTCCCTTCAGGGCAAAAATCACCACTGTGCTCCCAGCAAAGCAACTTTACAGGGCTAGTGTATTTGTATTTTATATATAAATAGAGAAGTCTAAGCTCCAGGCGGGGAATAAGCAGGATAGATGCAGTTCTGGGTAAATTGTATATTTTTATGAACTTTTGAAGCACGGAATCTTGTTCACAGAGATGTATATGGGGTGGGAGGGTTGTGGTGTATATATGGTACATGGATGTGGATGCATATTTTGTTCTGGTTTTGTTTCAGTAGCCTGATGCAATGTGACATGAGTCCTTACCCGAATTTTTGGGAGGTGACTTGGGTTTACCTGGCAGTAACCCTGTGAGATGTTTGGACCCATAAGGAGAAAAGGAGTGGGGGAGGTACGTGGGCTAAGGAGGTGTTTCTGGTACCTCGTGTTTGAGCCCACCTCAGATGCCAGCTGGTATCTGAAGTCCATTTGAACAGAAGACTAAGGCTGAACTCTAAGATCGAGTGGGCGCAGCATCTGCCATGAGCACAAGCTTGTGGCTCATTAGCCACTCTGCCAGGGCTGGCACCCCAGGGACACACCAAGAGGAATTTCAGAGAAGGGTAAAGTGTTTTCTATTGACCATGGGGGAAAATTGTGCATGCAGATATTTAATGGCAGAATAACTGGCATGCTGCAGGTTCATGCCCCAGGTAAGCCTGCCCTAACTTGTTCCATCTTCTCCTGCCTTGCCACAGCGTTAGCAGCAGGGATGTGTGGGTCTAGTACTGGGAAGACAGTTCTCCTTGGGTCAAGATCAAGTTACTTATAGATATATATGGGTGCACACCCAGACAGAAAGAGGAGGAGAGCACACGAGAAGGATGGAGTACGTGCGGTGATGTTCTGGGTGCCGCTGCCATCCCGTGGCCTCGTGTGGCTCTAAAGGACCTCTGTGCCTGCAGGTCACCGTGGTGGTCACTAAATGTGACCACATGCTGCCAGTTTCTAGAAATCCTGGGAGAAGTGACCTGAGAGCCCCAGGCAGGGGCTTCAGCAATGTGCTGGTAAGAATGTAGAACTGCATTCAGGAAAGACCAAAAGAACGTTTTCCAAATTTCAAGTCTCCTTCAAATGGACTTCAGAACAGAAATGGTGCCACAGAGGTGGTTACTGTGGGTTCCAGAGAGAATCTTCATTTCTGGTACTAATTGTGATGTCAGTAATTAGTCTTGGGGCAGACTACGAGCAGCCAGTCTCTAATGAAGTTTTTAGACGTAGTGTCAACTTCTGATCGGGTTCCTTAATTGAAGTTTAATACTATTTGAATACCATTTGAATTGCTACTCTGTCTTTTTTTTTTTTTTTTTTTCCCCTCCATTCACTGATTTCTGCTGTGTTATTGTGTTATTCTTGCACAATTTTGAAGGAATTTTTGTCTGTCAATTTTTTTCCACTTAATAATGATAATAAAAACGGACTGGGTAAACAGAATGACTCCTGGTCTCCATAATTATTACCTAGTCCCCACGGCTCCCACGCCTCTTCTCCAAGGAGCCAGGCAGTGAGCACCACCCTCGGGGGCCAGAAAACCTGCGGAGCCTTTCTGAGTTTCACATCCGTGCTCACTGAGCACCATCACCAGCAATAACCCCATCTGGTGCCCGAACCACACGGTTTTCCCTGTGCTAGCACCCATCCCTTCAGCAATCCCATCCCTGCGCTGCATTCCCATCGCTGGCTGAAACACTGTATGTGCAAGTTCACCTGACACCCCAGCAGCTGAAAGCGAGCAGAATTACAGCTCCCAGAGAGGTAATGAGCAGGCAGCAGTCTCTTCACACGTACCTCATTTTTTAGCCTACATAATTGGAAAGGCAACATGTGAGCTTGGTGGACATAATTGAGGCATGCAAGCATCTTAAGTGTTGCACTTCATTAATGTTTAGCTTAAGGCAACGCTAACAAACAGCCATTCCTTCCTCCCGGTTGCCCCCTTCTTCATGAATGAAGCTGATTTTTCCCTATTGTTGCTGGAATAGATTGCTCTCCCTGGAGGTACGAGAAGCGACACCTCATTCCCATGCACCTACTTTCCTTCGGAGCAGTCTACGTGACTCTTCAGCCTCAGCGCCCAGCCTCACTGAGAAAATCCTGATGGAATAAAGGCTCGGCACAAAAGCGATCTGATTAGGCTTCCTAACAACATTTGCAAATTACTTTTTTTCTAAAGGAAAAATTTTACCCCTATTCATTTACTGCCTTCGCTGGAATGGTGCGGACCAAGTTACCTTGTGACCAACTGCAGAAAATATTGCTCTGAGAGCCCGAGACACAGCCTCTCCCACCCCAATTCCACTCCCAAACCTCCCCAGGCTGCCCAGGGACTTTTTGGCACGGTCCCGCTGGCTCTCACCTGACTCACATCTCCAGAGCATGGCCTGGAGAGCAGCAGCTACAGCTGCAGACTGCGCCCACCTGCCCGGGACATCTACACTGCGGGTTTTTCCTGTCCTTTCTCTGACTCTGCATCTCCCTCCTTTTGCTTTATGACCTTTCCATATTATCTCACCCTTAAATGCAACCAAGAGATTCTCACAGAGTATAGTACCCTTGCGAGTAGGTGTAGCTGTGCTCTCCAGCACTTCAGGGTTTAGTTTAATTAGGCAAAACTCCTGATGAACAATGGCACCTTCATAACTGCTAAGTGTGTTGCCAGTTCCAAAGAGATGTCCCAGCTTTGCTCATTACATGACCCTGAGACACCCAAAAACCACAAAGGAGAGGAGTCCCAGCCACCAGAGGAGCGCACTGAGCAAAGCCAGCCAGGTGTGCACGCGGCACGGCCAGGATTGCAAAAGCACTTCCCAGCGTGGGTTAAGCATTTCACAAAATAGATGTGCTCTGATCTTGAGAGAGCACAGCTGAAGGTCTGGCTCGCTGATCCTCTTTTGAGTAAGCAATCTGAGTTTCTTGTGCCAGACACCCGAGTGCTTGTGTTTAGCCTTTCTCTGCAGGAAAGATGAAATAACCGAGGATATTTCGCAGCAAAATGCAAGCTGGAATTTAGGATGGGGGAGCCAAGAGCTCCCAGATAGCCCAGCCCCTGGCTTAAGGAGGAAAGAGAAGGTCTGTGTGGGAAGGAAAGAGCCATGCTAACCATCACAGCCCTGGCTCCTGCCATGAGCCTCTCAACCTGCCAGAAGTGGGATGCAAGAGAAATGGCAGCCCAGGGCTCTTCCAGGACATGCGATTTCTTTCTTCCCTGTGAATTACAGGCGGCCAGAAGCCCACATTCCCCCAGATCCTCATCACTGAGCTTGCCTGATGCTCAGCAGCTTTGCTCTGCCCAGGCCCTGCAACAGAGCCGACCGTGTTCTCGGCACAAGCACCTGCCTGTGGCCAGGCTGGAAATCATCACACCACTTCCCAGACCAACTGAGGATGATGAGAACAAGGCAGCCACAAGGGGAGGAAGGCCAGGAGGCCAGGAAGATGGTCAGCAAATGGCGAGCGGGGCTGTGAGCTGAGCAGCAGTTAATGAAATACATCCTGAAACTGCTGACACAGTCTGTGCAGGAGGGGAACGTGGTATAGAGATGCAGGATTGGGGACAGAGACAGACAAAATACGACATTCCCGTCACCCTGCTTCATGGCTCCAGGGAGGCCCAGCCAAAGGAGAAAGCCAATTTCCCCTGGATCTTTCTGTGCCCCAGGGAGGGGAGCAGATGCCCTCCGAGGAGGAATTTGGAACCTGAACGTGCCATTCTCAAACCTTTTTGGCACTTTTTCATTCACCTCCCACTGCAAGAATGGCTGCTTGAACATTTCGTATTTCCCCAGCCCTGAGATCCCGAAGGGTAACAGCAAGGAGATGGAGAAGAGGTCGGGGGCTCCTCATGCCACAGCTCTACACAAGGGGCAGAATCCATCCCTGCCAGGCTGAGGGGGTCCCTCTGGGTCCCATCTGTGGCCAGGGCTGGGGCCCAGCAGTTCAGAGCGTGCCCTGCCCCAAGCAACCCACCGGGGCTCCGCCGGCACTGCGGCAGCGTGGCACGTCCTCGCCCAGCTTTGTGAAATCCCACGGCTTCCCTTTCCCCCGTCGTGGCTTTCTTGAGATCCTGCGGAAAGCCGGGAACAGAAGCCCAGAGGCCAATTCCCAGTTGTTTATTTTGTCACAAGAGCAGCTTTATTTTTAATCCAGTTCCACTTCGCAGTGGCTCTCTGCAGCTCATAGCCAGCATGCCTATGTACCCAGGAAATTACCACGGCAGGCTCTGAGCTAGTCAAGACAATAGTGCCTTTGGCTCCTCCATTTGGATCAGCACCATCTGAAATGTACTTTTCCTCCTAAACTTATTTAACCTCACAACCAAGAGCCGCAGCGATGGCGAGCTATTTGTTTCGAGACCAGATCTCCTGGGAGAACGGGCACAAAGAATAGCAGGCAGCCCGGAGAGATGGAAGAGAGAAAATTGAGAAAGGGATTCGAACGCATCGCCCTTGGAGACCGTGCCAATGACCTGCTCGGGTCCAGCCATCATAAATAAATAGACTCCGTTTATTGTCTCGCCAGGCCGGCGAGCACGGTAATGCTTGAGCTGGGTCCAGCGGGTGGGGCCACGGGCCGGCACCGTGCCTTCGTGCTGCGCTTGCTGAGACAAAACAGATGTCGGTCACCCAGCGCCGGTTTTGTCGTGTGATTTGCGACGCAGCCGCTCGCATGCGGCTGATGGGAGCTTTGTTAGCGCTCCCCCCCTGAAACCGGAGCCAAAAACGGCTCCCGTGGTGGTGAATCCTAAGCAAGTGGCAACAAAGCCTGGCGAGCGGGGTGAGGATGAAGCTCTGCGGGGATGGAAGCACCGCGTTGGGGTGCCTTCGGGGCAACCCGACCAGATGCTGCACGGTGCTTTGGGCAAGAGCGAGAGCCAGAGCCCAGGGCCAAGCGGGCGTGCAGAGCTTTGGGCATCTCCTTCCAAACCCCAACCCATCCCTCAGCATTTAACCTGTTCCGTGGCCAATTCAACCCAAAAGAGAGCGAATTCGTAGCTGGTCCTGCTGCCACCCACGTGCAGTAGATGGCAGCAGAAGCTTTAGTCACCGGCCACCAAACTCACCAGGATTCCTGCCCCCCCGCCCCCTATTTTTTTTTTTTTTTTTTTTTACTTTTTACTTTTGGTGGCCTCAAAAATTATTAGTTCCAGATGAGCTCCTGCCATTGTAATAGTCCATTTAACCCGATCTACTCTGCGCGGAGTCAGTGCGAGTTCAACTGCAGCGTTTGCACATGTAAACTATCCATCAGAGACATATTTCTGCACGGCTCTGGGCATTCCTCGTGCCGCCGAAAAGGGGAAAAGTAAGAGGTTAAAGCTCACACACGAACCCCCTGTCCTGGCCGTGGGCAGCACTGGCACCTTGTTTGCCTCCGAGCCGAACCAGGAACCTCAGCCCCATGCCTGCCTTTGAAGATTAGTGCTAATAAGCCAAACCGGTGGGTATTGGGTTTTATAAGGAAAGAGCGTTTCAAGTCACGTACGCTGCTATTGTTGGACACAAAACGTGTACTGTCTCTGCCTGCAGTGACTCTAGTAACCGCTCGGTGCTTGTCTTTTGCTGGGATTACCTTTATTTTTATACTATATTAAATTTACCTCCCTCCATCTTTCGGGCCTATTAAAATTGATGACGCTTCCCATGGCTAAGGAATGAAATTATACGCATATATAGTTAAAAAACCTATTTGTGCTATTTTACCATCTTATTCAAATTTTATTCCTTATGTGGATTACGTATTCAGAAATGATAATCAAAACTACCAGATTTCCCTCCCACTGGAATAATAAGCACATCCTATATAAACAGGCTACATACAAGAAGTACATTAAATGATTTGTTTCTCATAAATGAAGACAGCTATAGCAAAACATGTGCAAAATTTCACCTTGTTTGCTTTTGTAACTCACTGTACACACAGCCTTTAACCTGAGGATCTCTGAGCACTCAGCACAGTTTAATTAAGCCCCACAATGGCTGTGTTGGGGACTATATTAGTTGCTGTTCTGCTGATTCTTTACAGATGGGGATACTCAGAGACCAAACTCCCTTCTCCTTATTCTAGATCTCCTGAAAACTCTTCCGTGTGGCTTTTCCAAGGACAGACAGAGAATATACACACTAAAAACCCCAAACCACCAGGAAAACCCAGTCTCCCTTGAAGGCTGAGCCTTCCAATAGCATGTTGGTCCCTGCAAAGACCTCTGGTCATGCTCCATCACTGCCGGTGGAAATCTGTGCTCCTGCCACACGGAGCAGCACGATCCTAAATAATCTCTCATGGGTTTCACTGTCTGGTCAGCAATGTGTTAAAACCTAAGGCCTATTAAATGCCCTGGGTATTGAGAGCCAGACTCCATCCCAAACTTCAACTTGCCAGGCCCCAAAGCTGCTCTTCCACTGCAGAGCCCAGCTCTTGACTCCCGACCCCCCATTTTTCCAGTCTTCTCTCCTATAGGATCTGAACAGAAACCATGTGCACTGCTGATCCAAATGAGAGGGAATTCACCCTGCCCGTGACATCCATCGGGAGGCAGTGGTTTTTGTGGGGCAGGAACCACCCAGACCACCCAGCCCCTAACCCACCGCTTCCTTGATGGCCTTGGGAACGGGCTAGTGACCAGCTCTGGCCGAGGTATGAATAGGTGCTGAAGTAACTCAGCTTTTCCCAACATTGTTTCAGCTTTGGCCGCTTATCAGCTTTCCATCTCTCCCTTTTCCTTGTTCCGTCCCCCTCTCCTGTGCGAGCTCCTTTGTTCCCGTGTTTACAGTAGCATCGATTTGCTGTCAGAGAGCAGCGTGGCCTTGGAGTAAAAAAATGCTGCTTCTCCTCTCAGACATTGGGGAAGGGGATGTGGCTCCACGCAGAGCCATGCCTGCCCTTCTGCCGACTACATGGGTTTTATTGGGAATAAATCTACATGACCACAGGGCAGCCTTTTGGCTCCGGACCCACAAACCCTTGTGGCCCAGCAGGTGAGGCAGCTCACAGGCAGAGAAACTGAGGCAGAGAGAGATTAAGCACAAAGAAGTGAGCAGCAACATGGAAACTTGGTTTCCTACACTCTTATGGCCAAACCATGCCCTTTTGCTCCTCTTTCCTCTAGCCAAGACCTTTGGTCACGTTTTCCTGTTACAACTTGATAAAATTTCCTCCCTGCTGTCTAAACCAAAGCACGTGTTACAGTTTGCAGTGAGTGCTGGTTTGTCCCTGAGCTCTTCAAACACCCTGGCAATTGCTTTCTGACACAGAGCCCCTGGCACACTGGAACCTGGGCACAGCCCTGCACACCCGTGTCACTTGTAAAACCTTCCACATGGATTTTAGCAGCGAGGAACAGTGCCACAACATCAGCCCTGGCCCCAAATCCTCAGCGTGTTTGCAGAATTAACCCAACGCAAGCAGGGACAGGACAAAGCTCCCAGCAGTTGGGGCTGAAGCAGCAGCTCCCCAGGTCCTCCAGCAGCCTGGCACCCAGCCTGAGCATCACAGCATCCACAGTGCTGGTCCCAGCTGGGCTCTGCATCACCCCTACACACACCTCCAGCCCCCTCAAACCTCCCACAGCCACTGCCCTGGTGTGGGGCAGTTCTAGACCCCAGCAGGGTTTTCTTGGAGGGCAGAAGCCCACATTTTTGCTCTGGTTCCAGTTTCCAAATCCCCTCTCTCTCCCTGTCTCTGCTGCTTTCACATGCTTTTGTTCAGCCCTCCTGTGAGAGGAGGGGTTTGAAGGGGTGACAGGTCTGTAAATATATCGTATTATCTGCAGAAAAAAAAAAAAAGGTAGAGCAGGAAGAGTGATGGATATACTCTTCCCTCCCTGCACTTGGGACAGATGAAGGAAGATGGCAGATAATTGCTCTTTATTGTGCCCTGGGTTCACCTTAAGATGAAGGAAGTGATAAGATTTCAATTAATGTCATTTAAGATTCCCTGCAAGCTGTCCTGGCCCTTTCTTGGCTTCTTTCCTCCCCTGAAATGGTGGTCCCTCAATGCTGCTTTTGTAACCCCAGGGGACCGCCCTGGACGGGCCACGTCCTCACCTGGTGAGCACTGTCAAGGCGCCATCAACATCAGCGGAGCAATGCTAATCGAGACCAGATGACAATCCCCCTCCAAGCCCTCTCTCGATTTATTATAGGGCAGGGTAGATAAAATACTTCATTATACAGAGCAGGGATCATTTTGCAGCCTGCCCAGGACTGAACCGAGAAGCTTTCCTAATCAGTTTCACCCATCAAGATACCCTGGCGCAGGAACTGCCGTGCCCGGGTTTCGGTGCAGGACACCTTATGCAGAGCCTCGTGCTCTCCTCGCAACCCGCATCAAATTCCTCAGGATCACTTGCTTGGAAAGAGAGAACACAGCAATCCGTGGAGCACGGACCTGGCTCCTTGCTGAATAATACACACACCCTCGGGCAGAGTGAAATCTTCATTAAAAAAAAAATAATAATCAGGAAAAAAATACACTAAAATAAAAAAAAAAATGGTCAAAGCTACCTCTAAGAGTTTGCATAATAGAAACATCTTAGTTTGGATTTCATGTTATACAAAACCAGAAGAAATAATTGGATCACCAAGGTATTCCAGGACCAGACCCAAAATCTTGATAGTGCCCAAACTGATCACTTCAGCTTTTCAAAATGTCTCCTCGCAAATATCTGCTGACACGCATTCCTAACACCTTGCCTTGTTTCTGTGCCTTTATGGAAAAAAGCTAAAGTTTAACATCAAGAATGGCTCCTGGCTTTCACAGACTCGGTAATTCAAATAAATGATCTATTTCTTTTTTCTTTTTTTTTTTTTTTTTTTCTTTTATGAACACTAGTGAAGAAAACACCGACAAAAATCCCCCGGAGCAGCACAAATAGCTGAAATTCTTGTTTTTCCCCCCGCAGACACGCTAATGTTTATCGTCCCCGAGAGCATCCATTTTCGCTCCTCTCCTATATATACCCGCGTGACGTTTCCATATGTTCTTTAGCTTAGCTCCCTGGTAACGCAGCACCCTGCCGGGGAGGGGAGGCCGGGCACGGAGGGCTCGGCGCGGGAGGCCGGGAGCGGAGGTGAGGCTGGAGGCCACGAGCCAAGGTCCTGACACGCCACCGGCGCCACCATTTTCTTATGCCACAAAGCAGTGTGTGGCCCAGAGCCGTGGCTTCGTGTGGCAGTAGCCATCCTTGAGGTGTGAAATCATTTTTTTTTTTGTGGGGGGGGGGGAAGGTGGGGAGGGGGACAAGCATCCATGAACGCGATTAGAGGCTTAAAACATGCGAAGTCTTTTCAGGCTCAATGAACCAGCACGCTGCTTTCGTTTTGGCTGTGCATATTTTGCACCCTGATAGATGTTTATTTAGCCTAATTAATTGACTTTTCCGTCCTGCAAGGGGTCCCTGCTTGGCTCTCCCAGGTGTGAGCAATCCCTGCAGGCGCACAACCAAGGTGCTTCCTGCAGTACCTGGGCTGAAACCTCACCCGTGCTGACACTGCGCACTGGTAGGAAGAGGGGACGGGGCTGAGCTGAGACAAAAACATCATCTTCAATGGACTAAAAAGTCCTTTTTCTCCTCCCAGGTCAACACCGAGGCATTAGGTTTACCTGATCTGCTTTTAGAATTCACTCGGGGTGCAGAGCTATGCAAAAAGAGGAGATGGCTGTGTTGTAGTGGCCTCACCACTGAAGGGCAGGCTGGTGTATGGTATTTACACTTGACCTCTAGGATTTAAGTCCTCCAGCTAAATAGAGGCAAATAACAGGGCAAAAACAAAATAGGAGGGAATCCTTGAACAGCAGCAGTAACCATCCCAGCACACAGCCACCAGACAAGTGGCCAAGATTGTAATTTGGAAATGGAAAGGATGGAAAGGATGGCCTGACCATGGCTCAACTTGTGAGCAGAGACCCTACAGTACCCCTACAGGACCCCTACACACCCATACAGGAGACACTTTAACACAAAACACACTCAGGGCTTGAAACCTGGACTTGCACCGGGCAGCTAACGATCACGTTTTCCTGCCCTTGAAATTCTTCACCCAAACGTCAAACAGGATTTTTATTATTATTATTATGAGAAGTTTTTCAGGACAGGAAAACCGTTTCCTGTCCAGACCAGACACCGACTTCCTGAATGCTTTCAAGCAGATCATGTAATTTTACGCCCCTATTTGTAAAATGAAGATGATCAACTGCCTTTGTCTGTCTTGTCTATTTAAACTTACAAGCCCTAGTCCTTAATAGATGCACGTGGCCAGGCATAACTGTGCCCTGATCTCATATAGCACTGCGGCAACACTCATAAATAATGACAGAGTTACGAAAGTAGGATTTACAGTAATGCGTCAGAGCGGGGAATGACAAAATTGCATGGGTTTACTCTTGATTTACATCAGAATAAACAAGGCCAGACTTTTGCCCTAATTCTGCAGCAGGACTCCAGTTTGCGCGTCTACTTTTTTTCCCTTCTAACCCCTCCCTGCCCCCACCTCTTAGATGGAAATTCATTTATTTTAGAGTGGTGAAACTGCACACGAACGTTTCCCAAGCCAAGCGGCCCCACGGGCTCTGCTCAGGGGGACGGATGAGGACGGGATGAGGGGCACTGCAGGGGGAGCCTGGTGTGTGTCTGCCTGTGCATGGCCACGGGACAGCCCAATGAGTGCATCATCCCCTGGGGAAACCCACTGAAAATACCTTACTTCTGCTCTGGGGAGAGGAGCTGAAATGGTTAAACTGACTGCTTTTAGGATAAGCTCCGCTTACACAGAAATTTTAGGGAAAAAAATCTTTTTTTTTTTTTTTCTTCTTTTTTACTACTTTTTGGGCATGCGCCACAAATGCAAATGCTCTGAAACTGGAATTAGTGCTCCCAGGCTGGTATAAATAAAATGGCTGGTCTCGTAGCCGGCTTGAGGGCAGGAACACTTGGCGCGGTGGCACGGGGCACTGTCCTGTGTGCAGTGCAAGGGGGCTGATGGCAAAACCCCACAGCTTCCAGCCCCATCTGAAGCACAACGCATGCTGCCTTTGGTGGCATTGACTTCTCCATGGGCTCTGCAGAACCACCACGGTGACCTCCGTGAAGCCACGCACCGGTGCCCTCTCCATGCAGGGGTAACAGACGGGGCAGGCTGGGATGATGGGCAGGGTGATGGGCAGGCAAACCTGCTCCCTTGGGTGCTCCACCATCAGGCAAGCACTTCTAACAACTGAAATAGGAATGTTTTTTATAGCAGGGGGCTGAAACACCACAATCGGACTCAGTTGGGCTTTCTGAAGTGGTACTTTCTGCTTGGAGGTGTTTGCGGGGAGCAGGATCCCGCCGGCTCCTTGCCTTTGTGGGGGACACAGCACGAGGTGAAACTTTCCACCAGCCACTGGCCCCGCTCCTCTCCTTCCTCCTACGGGCACTCATCACAGCGTGGTGATACCTCGTTCTCTGCACACCATGGACCTAGATGGCAATAATCACCAAAACCAGAGGAAATCAGTTCTACCTGTTGTATTTCTGCAGGCAGAAGGTAATCAAAACCTGCTATAACCTACGTTGTCCGAGAGGAAAACCAGCCCCGCTCCGACCTGCCAACTCAAGCAGAAGGCAGCACGGCTGCTAATTGCCTCCGACCCAAGGCTGGTCCATTAGGGCAGCCTGCACGGGGGAAGATTTTTGGTCTAATTGCCCGCGCGCACTGCTCTGCGCCACAATTTGCTCCGACACCGCAACCACATTAATTGTCCCGGCCAGCGGCGCCTCTGCTCCTCATTTCTATGCCGACTGCTCCCTCCCCATTGGCTGCCCGAGAAATCCCCAGCAGCCAATGGGCAGCGCCTTCTCCATTCATGTCCTAGCAACAAGGCCTGTTCCAATCTCGCTCCGGCAAACTGACACCTGAAAAATGACATCATGAAGAATAGGAAGGCAGCAGGGCCAGGCCGCTCTTTTTTTTTTTTTTTTTTTTTTTTTTTTTTTTTTTCAGCTGTCTGCTGCAGAGTTCATTTGAGGTGTTTCAGTCTCGGTTCTTAAAGCTACACCACGCGAAATGCCGCCCGAGCTTCTCCCCTTTTTCCCGAGCCGGGGATGGAGGTTAACAACCCGCAGGAATTGCGTTTCATCCCTCTGCCCCTCCAACCTCTCCCAGCGCGATGCTGCCCATCACCGGTCCTGCTGCGACCAAAAGACAAACCCCAAATCCACCCCCATCCCCCAAATCCCTTGTAAATTCCCCCAAACTGCTCAGCATCGCATCTCCACTTCTCTCTTCGCCACCTCAATAAAGCAAACCGATGGGAATACCTCCGACAGCCCGCGTGAGATGGACACAAACCCCCGTGCAATATTTTCTCTATCCCTTTACTCCCTATCTCCTCCAATGCATTGTGCTTTTCCCGGGGAGGGAGGCAATATTTTCGGATACAGACAGCCCTCCGAGGCTGCGGCGTGCAAAAGGAACGCCGAAATCCGTCGCTGAAAGGGTTTAGCGGAGGCTGCACGCTGCTTCTCGACGCAAAGATCAAAACCTTTCGCTTGCTTTCCCTGCTATCATTTTTAATTAATGAAGGCAGAAATGCCTGCAGATACGGAACCGGGGAGAGAACGCCCTCCCTGTCTCTGCACTGTATTTTCTTTAGGGGGAGGAAAAAAAAAAAATGGCAGCGAAAAAATCGTGATCAGCAAAGATTGCAATCATACAGCAGCTCCAGGTGATTAACTGCAGCATTTGCTAATTTTTAGAGGAGCCGTGGGACACGGGGATGAGGGGGTTACGGCTCAGGACCAGTCTGCAATTTATGTAAAACATTTTAGCGCACCGGAAAATATACAGCAGAGAAAATCCAATTCCAGATGATTCAAAGGCACAAAGACAATGGAAGAAAAGGACTAAGTTCAGCTCATTTAAATGTTGTTAATTGTTCATTCCCATAGTGAGACGGCTTCTTCTGCAAATGAGAGAACAAACCCTTTAAGGATTTTTTTTTTTTTTTAAATTTTTATTTTTTATTAGCACCATGCCAGGACTGAAGTGAACCCAAATAATCTTAATCACTGAACAGTACTTGCTGTTTTATGGCTTTTTAAAGAAAGCAGGAGAAGAAAAAGAAGAAAAGCCACAGATAATGCACCACTGGCACAAAGAGCTGCGCGGAGGTTGGAAGTCACTGCAATATGCTCCCAGCCCTCTTGGAGGTCTCTAGCACCGCTAGAGAGGAGCAGAACGGGGAAAAAAACCCACCCACCCTTTGGGGGAACAAAGTTTCATTGATTGCTCACCGGTGAGGGCTGCAGCGGGGTGGCTGCACCTCCAGCTACAGGCTCCCGTTATGCTCTAGGTGTCCACCACTTCATTTATTTATTTTCCCGGGCGTTTACACAAACAGTGTCCCATGAGGCAGCAAATAGTTATATTACAGCCCCGGTCCGGACTAAATTTTCGGCTCTCGAGAGCAATCAGCACTGGCAGGGGAGGCTGGAGGCTCTGGCAGGCTGCCCTCGCGCCTTGAAGCCTCCCCTCTCCTGGCTATGTAAGGAGCGAGGAGGAAGAAGGAGAAATGTTGCACGTATAAATGCAAACACTTAGCAGAGGGAGAGAAAAACTCCTCAAAATGCTGCTTGTCACAGGCAGCGTGGGGCACGGGCTTGGCTTGCTGTAGCCTCCTGGGAGCAGGAAGGGCAGCAGCTCACAGCCCGGTCCCAACCAGGCTGCAGTAGCTCATAAATACACACCAGGTAAAGCAAATTTTCTAACAACAACAACGCTCCTACAAGGATGTGAAGCAGAGCAACACACCCCTTTGCCTTACAATTCCTGCCCTCACACCTCCTGTTTCAGCTCCAGGACGAAGCCCTGGGACCCAGCACCCCACTAGGGTGCAGCCCTGCTGGGACCCAGGCAGGGGATGGCAAGATCAGACTTCTGCCGGGGTCCTGAATTCCTAAAAGGCTGGCTGCACAAAGAAAAGAGCATCCATTTCCCCAGCAGGAACAATGCTAGAAGCGAGGAACACACTCGTAGTCGTATTCTCCCTGCCAGCATCAGTATCCCTGCCCAGTTAGGCTACGGCAGAGGTCAAGGCTCTGGCTCTTCGTTAGGGAACTGGCCAGCTCATTTAGATTTCCGCAGCTCAGTTTCTACCACTCCCCTGCAAAATGGAAATACATTCGATATTTGCAAATCGTCGGTGTCTCAGAGGAATCACTGTCATTAATAGCTCCATACATCACGGACAAACATTTGTTTTTGTCGTTAGAAAAGACGGGCTCCGTAAGCTGAAACACAACATCTCCGCCGCATGCCCGGCAGTGTTTGTGCCCTGATCCAAAGCACGCCGAGGGAAACGGCAGCCTTTCACTTCGTTTCAATGGAGTTTGGAACAGGCCCCTCATGCAATATGCATTTAGTCATATAGTGCTCGCAGAAAAGGATCCTGAATGAGACAAAATATCTAATCAACCGCATTTACCCCATGCTTCAGTCACCCACCTGCACCAGGATTATATTTGATAGCATGCAAACTGTACCAGAGTTTTCTCTATAGCATCAATCATGATATTATGCTGCCGCGTTCCGCATTGGTTAGAGGAGCAATTTATAATTTGAGATGACTTCAAGTTAGGAAGCAACTGATTACAGAACAAGAACTTTATAACTCCGCAGAATTATAAACCCACGACTCGAGTGAATCATGTGCAAATTTAAATGGTGCATCATTAAGATGGCTGCCGTATCCCCCTCTGGAGGTAGTAAAATATGCTAGCAAGAGCTGTGGTGGATCCTGAGATCTTTATGAATGAAAATGTCATCCTCAGTACATATGCGGTCCCATTGCTTGGGAGTGGAAGGGTGCTATTTAAAAACCTCAAAGTACTTCAGTCGTGCGGGGGTGGTCTCCTCTTTAAGGTGAGACATGGATCTGACAACAGAGCAGAGCTGGAAGGAGTCAGGAGAACTTCTGATTTTCCAGGTAGAAGCTACATTCCTCCCCCCGATGCTAAAAACCGCAAGATTTGGGGAAATCTTCGCATGGTGGGTGTCAAACAAACAGTTTTTTTCCTGATTCTATTCAGCATTTTCCATAATAACCTCGACGGAGATTATGTTCATTAAATTTGCAGACAACACAGAGAACGCCAGTGTATGGAAGGGCGGAATTAACCTTCAAAAATGGAGGAACCATCTGAAATAACTGGATGAAATCCAATAGGGCTATAAGGACAAGGTGCTGGGCACAGGCAGGAAAGGACAGAGGAGGCTGAGCCCATCAGCTGCCAGGCTGGGATGGAGATGCCTGGTGGGGCAGAGCCCTCCCAGTACACAGCCGGTGTTTCTGCCCTCCTCCTGGCCAGCACTCAGGTCCTGAGCTGGGAATAGCTTTAGGTGTGAGTTTACAGAGAGGTAGAGTCAGTGCAGAAAGTGCTCATCACCCTGGAAACCTCATATACAAGGAAAACTAGAGGTCCTTGGAGTTGTTTAGCCTGCAGAAGATCAAAAGTTGGTGGGAGGGATGGGACGGGATGCAAACACAAATACAAGAAGTAAATTTGTGACTTCTGGGCCAACCAGGCTGGGATAACTTGCCGCCCAGATGGGTCCATCTCCTGCTCCTGAGCTCAGCCTAGACTGCTGCCCCAAACCGATGCCCGGCTTCTGGAGCCATGCAGTGCAGAAATCGGGGTAATTCCTCTCTTACAGGTGCTGTATCACTCCTTGCAAAGCTCTCCAAGAATCCTCTTCCAACCTAACGTGTGCTCTGGCACTTTGGACACCCTCATTTCCTTATTATCCTAATTATCCTCACTTACTGGCAGATCACCTCCACGTTTCTGTTTCCTCCTCAGGAGGGTAAAACCGTACTTGCACAGGTATACAAAGCCACGCAGGTTTTATTTCTGCTGGCATGTTCAGGCACTACCCTGGATTTGCACATAATGGACAAATCCTTCAGGGCTGCGGCTTCCAGGAGGCAGGGAGTGCCTTTATTTCCAAAGACTCACTTGATTTCTAAAGAAAATCTTCTCTGGCCCAATATTGGGCCTTTCCATGTACTGGTATTGCAGGTATAAGACACAAAATGGCAAATCCCCGATAGCCACAGCTGGGTATCAGAGAACTGCACTCACATTTCCCAATTCCACAAGCATTTTAATGGCTTTGGGGGCCAAATTAATGTGAGATCTGTTTTTTCTCAAGGCATCACCATCACCTCAGAAGTGAAATACCGTGAGGAGATCATAAATGTGTCCTTGAGGTGTAAAGGAAAGGCAATGAAAAAATATGAGCACAAATAAAAACACTGGCTCAGGCTGCACACCCTGAATATTAATATTTTTCAAAAATACTGCCTTCCTTTTAAGCTTAAGGATATATTGCTTTATAGCTAACTGTTAACCTGACACTGACTGATAAAAGCAATCATAACTTGAGGTTATTCTCTTCCAGAGAATGCTTTAATAGCAACTATATTAATAAAGAGAAATCACAGGGATTTTCCTGGGGGTGATGCCACTATGCCCCCCGGTAGCTGGGCTCACACCAGCTTCTGTACCCACAAGCCATCAGCAGCCTGGGCTCCTGCTTTTTGCACAGGTGGCCCAGGACTTTGTCAGGAGTGCATTATTTGGCTGCAAATTCAAATATTTCATAGCCAGGCGTGCCAAAAATCAAACTGCCCATTCAATGCTGCTCACCTCCCTTTGTGCCCGTGCATCACCACGTGAGCTGTCTTTGCAGGGCTGCAGAAGGAGAAGCGTCAGGCAGGCTGGATGATGAATTAACCATCATTATTGTAACCCTGCCCAAAATGCACTGAGGACTGCACTCAACCTATCCATACTCTTCATGTACTTATTTTTCATTTATGTGTCAGAAAGCATGGTGCACAAAATGCAAAGCCAAACCTGAGCCAAACGGTGCAAACCCCACGCCGGCGGAGCCCTGCCTGCGGGGACTCCACGGGCAGCGACCGCCAAGGAGGTGGGGGAATCATGAGGAGTCCCCTGGCCAAATTTACATCTGGGGAGGTATAAAGGGAGCCTGCAGTTAGCAAGCCCAGCAGAGGCTGGGAGAGCTCTCTGCAGTCGAGTATGCAAAAGGAGCAGAGGGAAGGCACTGTAATTTTGTGTTTTCCTTTTTTTTTTTTTTTCTTCCCTTTTCTCTTTTCTCACAGAGTGAAAAAAGCCTGGCCTAGCTGCCCGTGCCAGAGCCTGCCTCGAGTTTCTGTGTCCCCCCACTATTCATCAGTGATTACATGCCCCCCGAACACCTGCGAGAGCAACTCATAAAGCCAGCATTCATGGGTCCTGGCAGCACCAGCATGGGAACTGCAGGCTACAGGGCGACAGTCATTGTATCTCCAGATAAAAACATTCTCTTAGCAAGGCCTCTGAAAATAGAAGCTGGCTGCAATTTCAGTTCGGCACCACAGGGTATTTAAAAAAAAAAATAAGAAAGAAAGAAGGGTTCCTTCACCTCGGTCCCTTTTAAAGTCAGTGGAGAGCATGGCTGCAGTGCTGTCGGGAGTCCTCTGTGCAGGAAGGCTCCCGAGCTCTTTGCTGGTGGGAGCGGAGAGCCACGGAGCTGTTGTTGCCCTCGCAGAGCCGAGCAAGCTGCCCTGGCTCAGATGGGGGCTGCTAAGGTGATCCCACTGGAAATATCAGCGAACTTACAGAAAACTGAAGGAGCATTTAAAAAAAAAAAAAAAAAAAAAAAAAAAAAAGCGTCCACAACTCTTTAATAATAACATGCACAAGAGGTAGAAATAGCAAATGCAGACCTATGCTTCTGGGCATTTATCTGCCATGCAGTGCTCAGTGCACGCCATGCCCGAAGCATGCACACACCATCCAGCCCGAGTTCAAACCCTGCCTGAAAAGCCCCTGCTCAGTCCCCTACGCTGGACCCCTGAAGAGCAATGGAGCTGAAAAATGCTTCGTTGCAGGTTTTGCCATCAGCAATACCAAGCTGCTCACCACTCCCAGTTATCCAGAGCAAAGCACTGCATAAAGGGAGAGGTGAGCTCCTCAGGAGTACCTCTGCTGCCGAAATACAGCAGTCTCCAGGGGTGGGGAGGCTGCTGGGCGAGCCTGTGGCATCGCTCAAAGCCACAAGAGGAGCAAGAAGAGGCTGCGAGGGCACCTGGAGCCTCACAGCAGTGACCAGGGTGGAGCTGAGCTCTGGTGTAAGAGGGACAGCATCCCTTGCCCACAGCAGAATGCAGCAGTGCAACGTATGTGGGAGATGACTAAGGATGACAACAGCTTTTGGGTGGGAAGATTGGGTTATGCCACGTGATGGCAGGGCTTACTAAATTATCCCATGCCCAGGGTAAACCCTAAAGCTGCCATGGTTGTGAGACTGAGCTGCACATACTCAGAGCCAGGTCCCTTACAAATGTGTAGCTCCCCTCCCATCCTGCCCTGGGGATGCCACCTGTACGAAATGCAATGCCAAAACCCCCAAAGAGACCACCAAGTAGTTCTTGTATGCTGTTCCCCAGCCTGATGGATAGCTTAACAGTTGTGATTCCTGAAAACGCATTGAAAACATCTGCATTTTTAAAAAATCTGTTCACAGATCCACTTGACACTGACTTCCCAAGCAGCCAGCCTGGGGTTCACCTCATCTAATATTTATCCACCTAAAAAATTCAGCCTCTCATCTGAAGCAGCTATTAAACTCCCTCCCTAGTCAATGGAGAGCCTCCAGAGGGCTGTTCCTCCCATTAAGACCTCCTAACCACAGGAGGAGAGCAGCAAATAGTCACACACTGGAAATGCATCAGAACTAACAGTTAAATGAGCTCAAGACAGGAGCACCAGAGGGATCTTCAGTGGTTGCACGAGGGCAGAAAGCTAATTCTGCACCTTGAGCAGGAGGGGAAAAAAAGCTTTGGCAACATCTCACTGGTTGAAGCCACCCAAACCAAGTCCCCCGTGATTTTTCAACCATGATGCTTTTGAGCTATTTGGATTTTCCCTGTTTGCAGCAGATTTTTAGGGCTTTTAGACCCTGCATGCAGGCAGAAGGATGCACCGAGAAGAGAGCAGGACAGACCTGAGCTGTCAGAGGGGGACCGAGGGGCATCCCCCAATGTGAAGAACCATGCTGCAGGAGCAGAGCAAGCTGCCCAAGGAAAACCCCAAACCCCAGGTGGGACAAACCCTTCTCCAGCACAGAACTGAGGGCTCAGCAGCACTGCATGACCAGCACTCTGTTTTAGGAAGGGCTGATCCACGAGGTGCACCCTGTGCCGTCCCAGGTCATTATTTCATCCTGGGGTCCTTTTTGCAGAGGGGGAGGAGGATGCCTGCAGACAGGTATCTCCACGATCAGTAAATTACACCCTACATCCCGAGCTGTCTCCAAATTCTGCCATTTCAATTCGCCTGCAATTCAAGAAAGTGAAGAAAACATCTTCTTTCAAAGAAAGAAAAAAGGGGAGGAAAATATGCAGCAAACTCTCCTGTGTGTGTTTTTGACTTACTAATATCTGTAGCCAATTTTCCCAAGAGACACAAACAAACACATGCCGAACCAGAATATCAATGAGGTCTTTTTTAGAGCAGGCACATTAAAATGCAAAACAGGAGATAATGAGATAAAGCAGCGAGTTACAGGTTTCTTAATTCCAGATTTTTAAAGCCCACGAAGTAGGCTCTCGGAAGAGAACTGGCTTAAGCCTGGCGGAGGGCTTGGCCGGGGGGCAGCACCTCCAGCTCGTGATGCCGAAGGAGCAAATGGATGAGGGGCAGAAAAGAGGGGCAGAGAGTAGGGAAGGGGTGCCAGGGACCCCCAGGATGGAGCAGCTCTCAGCTGCAGGTTAGCAGGGTCTCCAGGTGTGCAGCAAGCATGCACGTGCCCAGGATGGGGAGATGAAATGAGCCCCGTTTTTGTTGCCTTGCTGAAGCCTCTGAGGCTTTCCTGGGCTCACTGTGGCCGGGCTGAGAGGCAGAAAGGTGGTTTTGTTTCTCCCCGCAGAGCTCTGTCCCCACTGAATAAGAACTGCATTTTTTCCCATCCGCCTGCCTGCCCGTGCTCCCGCAGCCCTGTAGGTGACACTGTAAAATTCAGGGTCACTTTGAGGAGGTGACATTTTGGATCCTGGTGCCAAAAAGATCATGAAAGGAAAATTAAAAGAAGAATGAATGAGAGGAAATGGAGAGAGGGGGAAAGTATAAGAAAGAGCCATTATTTAACCAGACCTGGCCAAGGGTAAAGGTTTTAATTCTTTCCAAGTGCCATATGTGGTTGCCTGTGGGGGAAAGGCAAAGCCATATTTATCTGACTGAACCAATAATTCATATCTGTTTCAGAAGCCGACTTTGGTGGATTGTAGATCTACAGCTGTTCCTAGTCTAGGTCCAGACTTTCCCGGTGGGAATCACTGTAGCAACACGTCTGACTTATAGGATTCATATGGAGGGGGATAGGAGACCCAGAACTGTAAATTCAAACCGTGTGTACATTACTTCTATGTATTCAATTCAAAAGCATTTAGAGCTTTTCAAAACAGCCCTTTCACTACAGGAAAACTCCCCCACACTCACAATTTAAAGGAAACAGATCTTTCATGTTTACCCTTCCTGTTTCTTGTAGGAGGTCTCGAAATAAAGGTAAGAATGCAAAGCCGTTTTATATTTTTCCAATAAAATGCCGAGCAGTTGCCCTGGTGCGGAGGGGGTGTGTGCGTGCACGCGTGTGTAGGGGGATGGGGGTGTTACATGCTGCTGGGGGAAATTCACAGCGCGGCGATTAAACAAAGAAGGCTCATGAAATATTTTGACTTCCCTAATTTCGCTAAACGCCCTTTCAACATCGAATTTCTTGCCGGGTTTGTTTTCCAGCACACGCACCCCATGCAGCCTACCCCAGGTCCAAGAGCCATAAGCGTGTTCGGTAGGGACCAAGTTCACTTCAGTCCATAGAGCTCTAATATCTTTGGCCATACAAAAGGCTTGGTATATCCTTTTACCTGGACTCAGGAGGACCCCATTTCTCCCTGGGGAGGCTCAGCAGACCGCCAGAGCCCCCCCTGTGCCTGCTGAAACAGCGGCTGTGCTCCTCCCTGGGGGCAGGGGCTTTGCTCCTTGCTGAGGTGAGCAAATATTTCTCCCTTCCTTCCTTCAGCTGGGCACTGGGAGGGTCATGGATTGAGTCTTGTTTCCTACAACAGGCTTTGGGATCCTGCGTTGAAGGTGCAGGAGGAACGTGGATGTTATTGCTGCGAGCAGTGGTACATGAGTGGTGGGTTGCCCTGGACTGCTGCGTATCCCACGCATTTGATCTCATTTCTGTTTGCTTTATGTCTTTTTGCTTGTTTCATGTATTATGTATGAATACCATGTTAGGTCTCATTTCTCGTTAAGCCAAAGAAAATAAAGAATTTTGAACTCAGAACGCTCTGCTGTTCTCCAGATCCCCAAAATGACAGAAACCTCCCCAAACCAGGGATGCCGTGCTCCTTTTACACCACCTGTGGGTTCAGCTCATCTGCTCCTTCACTCCTGCCCTTCCTCTTGCTGAATCACCATGCCTGTGGCCGTTCACCCACTTCACGAGATACCAAACAAACACCAGATTAAAAAAGATGCCGTCAGTTCCAGACATTTTACAATCCAAATTCAAGTTAGACACCTTGCACGCTGCAGAGGAACACCAGAGAAAAATGGTTTCATTGGGTTCCTCTTCTCCTTCTCCTAAACCCTTAAGCGGGTTGGACTTTGTTCTCCACCACACTCTGCAGCATAGACTGAGTAGTGCAGGACGAGGTGCTGGCACCCTGCAGCATGCCCGGCAGCCTCTCACCTGCTGCTGCAAAGGGTTTTGCTCACACTTTAGCAACGCTGCATTTGGAGGCAGGAGTTATTTTGGCTGCAGGTGAGACAGGCACTTCCAGCAAAGCAAGAGATAAGAGCAGATATCTACACAGCATGAGTGAGAGATGCGAGATGGGCCAAGGGTGCTGAGTGCCTTGGGATGAGCATCGCCAGGCTGAGCTCCCTACGGAGGTAAAAAAAATCTAAAAGGGGCCTTAGACAATCAGCCAGAAAATGATGTTTATAACGATGTTCAGACAGGTACGAGAGGGGCAAGATGGTAACTGCCGAGGGGGAGGTTAATGCTGGGGGATTTTAAACCTGAAGGTAACTGAACTGCGGTGCAGTTTTGATCCAGATGTCAAATCTCTGTTTCCTGTAATATTCGTTGCCTACAGTCTTTGGCCTGGAGAAGCATGTGGTTTACTTGAAACCATATGACAGCACTGTTTTACTCCTGGAACCAAATGTTTAAAAATGTAATATATCAGGGATAATATAGATGCATTTTAACAGAGGCATGGAACTTATATAGCTGCAACATATTCATTATCAGTCCAAGCCCTCACTTAGGCTGAGCAGTGCTAACATCAGCCAGCCAAAGAAATACCTGGGCAAGCAGGACTGGGAAGTATTTAGGATATTTTAGCTGCAGCAGTCCTAGCAATGGATGAACATTTTGTTTTACTGCTCCTACTCCCTCCCCTCCTGACAATATCAAGGAAGGGCTGCTGCTCAGTACCAATAACTCTTCCTTCGTGTGTCATCGAGGGCAGGGGGGAGAGTCGGCAGGACAGCTCAGATGCTTGGCCTGAGATGAAAGCTGGGCGAGGGGCAATATTTCAGTCCTCAACCCTCTGTAAAGCCAAAATCCAGTGGTACTGCTGGCCCTGGAAGGGAAGGGTGGATGAGGGTAGAGAAAGAGGGGAAACAATTATAACTGCAGTTTTGGCCCAGCACTCTTCCAAGGGAAATGTCCCATTACATCCTATAAAAGAGGTTTTCATCAAGAAATACAGCCAGTTAAAGTCCTGTTTTCAAAGCCTTTCTCGCTCTTTATTGGCAAATTGAAGCAGACAGCAAACTGCTTCTTTTTGAATTTTCCCTGGCCGAGGAGTCACGTTGCGCTCCGTGATAGATGGGACCAGGAATGACAAGTCCTGGCAATTACGGGATCAGCGCTGGCTGATTCTGAAGGAGGAAGCTCTCAACAAGAGTTTCTTTCCTCTACATGTTGCTGGAAGGCTGGAGTAAGCAAAACTCAGAAGTCAGAGTTGTCAATAGCAGTCCTCAGCACCCACATCGGGCTGGCCATGTGCACCGAGCGGTGCCTTCATCCCCACATGAGCTTGCTGCAGCTGACTCTGTGTTGTACAGTGATAAAAGGAAAAAAGGAGAAAAAGGGTGGCAAAAGGAGATTTTCCCACCTGCTCTGGCTCCTATAGCACAGTAATTTCCTAGGATCAAACTGCCCATCCCCTGTATGGCACAACAAAGAGGGTGCCGGAGGTAGGAGCTAGATAAATGCCACAGGATCTAATGTCACTTTGGGTCACTGAGCCAGGATTTTGTGCCCGTCTGGAGGTATATTCTAGAACATGCATTTGAGGACACACACATGTCCAAAAGAACAACTGAAGTTGTGGGGACAACACCCTCTTTTATGCTATCTGCCTTTCAGCTTGGTCTCTGGTAGGGCCAGGTTTCAGTACCAGCACTAGTACCAGTGGCTGGTGTGGGGCTTACACATCCCCTGAGCCTTGAACAAAGCATCCAGGCAGTGCCCCTCTCTCTGGACAGAACCCCAAAAATAGCTCCCGGTAGGCATATCTTTCCACCATTCTCTCTCTGTTTTCCTGTGTCCAGCATTATCTTTGCTAAATATATTCTTGCAACATTTTATTTATTTCGGGTCTAGAGCTCGGAGACCTCCAAGGGTCTCCTCCTTCTTGAGGAATTTTACGAATAAATCCCTGGCAGAGAGCTGGAAAAACATGTTTATGCTCTTCATATGGGAGGTGATTTCCTTCAGATCCCGGGCTGTGCATATGCTCTCCATCATACAGATCACAGGGGGATTTGCTCAGAGTATCTCGACAATTGCAGCTGGTGTCAGCCCTCCCTGTGGGAGCTCCGAGCAGCTTGTGAAACAGGGGGCAAGGCGAGGAATTCCGCGAGATGACACTTGCACCACCTCAAACAGGGAGGGTGTCCAGATTTGCACCCTCCATTACAGTAGCCTCCAAAAGCGCCTCTCAACACAAACATCACCGCCGTGCTTGCGGTCTCTGCGGCTCCAAGGGCTTGCAAGCACCGTGGCCGTGTACCCAGCAGCGATGCTGGGAGGCCTGCCTCAGTTTCCACCTCACCATTACACCCCAAATGGTTGGGCCTTGCTATGCGGCACCCCTGGATATTGGTGGGTGAGAGGTGCTAAATAATATTTCTATGGAATAAGGAAGCAAATCCCACTACGCAGCTTCTGTCCTCATGCTGAATGCAGGGAGGGCTCCCACTGAGGTCCCCATCAGTGGACCAGTCCCTCTGGTTGAACTGGACCCAGCAAGGACCAGCCCTGATTGCACACCCAGGCATTCTAGATGTGGCCGGACCAGCACATCACTAATCCCACTTGCTTTTGGGTTTTGTAGGGACCCCCTCTTCCCTTCTGCAGATCTGCTGCCCTAATGCAGAGCTGCACAGCACAGGAGTTGACCCTGAGTGTCTACAATCCTCTAATGCCGTAAATTAAAAATAATAATAATTAAAAAAAAAAAAAAAAAAGGTTGGGGAGGGGGGAATTTAATAGTTTCCTTTCCTTTCCTTCACCCAGCTCGGCTACTCCCCACCCCCTCCAGAACGGGTCCTGGAAGTGGTTTTTGCCTTTTCTCAGGTGATGGGGGAGGGATCTTGCCGTGGACCCGGAGGCCCCAAACCCTGCTCTGACTTTGCTGCCTGAAGCCCAGAGCTCTTAGAAAACACAGATGAAAGGGAAGCTGGGGGAGGGCTTCAGGCTGGGAGAAACAACCCTCGTGGCAGGTCCTTTGGCAGGGGTCAGGCTGCAGGACACAGAGGAGATATATTAAAAGGGGAAACTGGAGGAATCTAAATAATCAGGCTCCCCACCGGATAATGCCTTGACAAGAGGAGATGCTGTGAGAGCCAACGAAAACGGACTTGCACAGAGGGGCAGAAAAGCAAGACGCCCTCTCCAAGGGGCTGGCGAAGCAGGGGGAGATTTGGGCAGCGAGGGGAAGGGCTGAAATCTGGAAGGAAATTAAATAATAGCCTGGAATTCCCAGGTGAGGAACAATGGAATTAAAAACAGAGAGGCCCCCAAGAGATGAACAAATCAGGAGCGGGAGGTGAAACGCAGGGAAGGAGGCTGGGAGGCTGTGATGAAGCCCACGGTGGTGGCCAAATTCTAGGCTCCTTCCCCCCATTGCCACTGAGCTGGTTCCTGGTACTGCCAAGCACCCTGAAATCTCCCGAGAGATGCCAGGTGCTTACTCCAAACCTTCTTACAACCCACACCCACAAAAACAAATTAAAAAATATCAATTATCCCCATGTGACAGTTGCAGTGCTGAGATTAAAACTCACTCTCAAACACCATCGCTTTTTACCCTATTGCATTCATCTAAAAGGACTTTTAGGACTATCTAAGATGCCCCTTCATGCTGTTTTTGCTGGGGCTCACACAACATGAAGCCTCCCTGTCATCACATCATCCCTAGAGCCTTTGCCATCATTTCGTGTGGCTCAGCTGAGTGGCAGCAACAGTTATGCTGTAAATATGGAAATGGTGCGTACAAGTCCCGAGTAAAAGCAGAAATGCTGGCTTTGTGCACAGACCTTTGGGGAGTTTGCAGAAAGATAAGGAATTAAATCTATGCCTGGGAAGCCCAGGAAACAGCCCTGAGTGTGCAGGCCATTCAAAAGGCATATTTCATGGACTATCCATCAGGAAACAGGTTGGGAAACAAAGATCGGTGGAACAGCTTAGATAAACTTCTGACATAGGTGTTACAAACTGATGGAGCTATGCTGACTTCAACAGATGTGTTTTGCTTGAGGACATGGTCCTTAGGGGGTCAGAAATTATTGACTTGGAATGAAACCACGGATTTTTTGGCAATTCTGTGCTGTTTTAAAAATTCATGGACGAGCCCTGAAAGCACTTCACCAATAACCATTAATATTCCCAGAGGAGAAACTGAGGCTCATGGAGTGGGACGTACTGAGCCACAAAGTGACACAATGCCAGAAGAAGGCAAAGAACCCAAAGAGCTTCCAACATCTCCTTGTTCTCCGTACTCACAACATCCACATAGTGCCCAGTGCCCGAGGAGCCCCACCACGTTAATACAGAACCTGCTTTGCTCACTGCCCTGCAGGAGGAATAAAACACCTGGACAGCCTGCCCCATGCTCTTTAGGAAGTGGGGATGCAGATCTAAATTTCTGATTTCAACTACTCCCAAATATTTAATCATCTTTCTTCCTGAAAGAGAACAGGGCTGTCAGCAAACCCCTGCATTCTTCTAACACTTGTCCAGTTTGTGTTCAAAAGCCTTTTCTATTTCCTCTCCTAGTGCCACATGCTGCTGTGTCAACATAATACAGGGTCTTCCTAAACAAAGGAATGTGTGTCTAGAAACCATCCACACAGAATGATAGCCAGAACCCTGCCAGCAGAAAAAAAGGAGGTCCCACACTCCTTTTTACAGCACAGCTTAAATGGGGAGAGGAGCACAGGGATGCAATTCCTGTGTCCCCTATGCAGTAGGTAGCACCGGTCCATAACACCAGGTAACTGCAGCCAGACCCATAACGTGTTTAGTTCTGGGGTCTGACATCAAGAGCACTAAGCCAGTCCTCCCTCCCCGTATCAAGGTGAAACAAAGGACATGGTTTGCAGCTGCTGACATATTTCAGATGCAGGATGGGTGCCTGATTACATGGCTGGGAATGTCCAGCACCCCAAAAACTGTTTCCAGGCAGGAGCCTAGGGATCATCTCTGACCTGTACAACACTTCAATATTCACAGGGGAGTTCGTTTTCTTCCTTCCCTCTGCTTAGCAGAAACAAAAGAGCAGATGAAGGTGAGCATAGCATTAATAGGAGGGGCTGGCATTCGTTCTGTGCTCATCAACAGCAATAAAGAACCACCCGTGAGTCAAGACACCCTGCTCCAGGCCCAGCTTCACTACCTACTTGCCCTTTCATCTCGGCCAAGTCATTTCCTCTGTCTTGTTGACTTAACTCAAGCTGGTTATGAGGCTGCAGCCAAAAAGGTTTTCATCAGAAAATATGGTTCAGAGGGGAACATATGACCTGCAGCTGAGCTCTGTTGGGGTGTGAGACCATTGGATTGCACAGTGGCATGCCAGACCTCATCATTACCACATAGGAGATATTCAAAAGACTGCCAAGGAACTGCAGGAAGCATATGCATTTGTTTAACATGGTGGTAGTCCTAGAAGGAAGCTCAGGAAACATCAAGCCTTGCTGGAAGAGGCACAGCCCTAGAAAGCTCAGGAAGAAGAACACACTTGGCACAGCCTATGCCAGGCCGGGGTTTTTCCCCAGGTGTGGAGAAGGAGCCCTGTGTCCCATCAGAAAGGGAAGGTGAAAACAAAACCAGTGTCCCTGGTAACTGGATTACCTCTATCTCTTACGCCTTGCTTATCACTCCGAGATCTCGGCTGAGCAGAAGGGAGAGACTGTGCCTTGTACCAAGGCTCACAGCCAGTATTCTTCCTCTCTGCTTTTTGAGTTCCTTTGTGTTTTAATGTAGGTCCGGTGTGACTTTTTAATGATGTATATGACCTCCGTACTGCCTGAATCTCAGTGTTATTTGCATCTGTCATGAGAGCAAGGGAAGCCTCTTTAGCCGGCTCAGATCTGCCAGACTTTCCTTCTGAGGACTTGGCCACTTCATTTAGAAGAAATCCTAAATATTTGTTTTAATTGCGAAATGGATTCTCATAAACCAGCAGGCCTGTGTGCTATCAGGCTTTGGATTGCATCAACCCTGGCATGTGGGCTCATAAGGCAGATGGTCAGGGAAAAGCACCTTGGCACAGTCTTCCCTGGCATCTTCTAGACAAAGGGCTGCACCAGGGACTTCGCTGCCATCGCGGCGCAGAGAATTTTATCTTTCATCGCAGATTTTCAAATGCTGAATCCAGCAGGGTGCTAAGCTTCTGTCAGTCTCTGTCAGCCCTTCACTCCCAATGTCTTTCTCCCCACAGTCTGGCTGGTGGGGGAGTGAGGTCTCTTGGCAAAAGTCACCGCCGTGGCTCTGCTTCCAGAGCCGCCTGCAGGGCTGTAGGCAGAGCAGCTTCTCTGTCTGCACCCCTTTCCTGCTCTCCTTTCCTAGAGGTTTTGACTGGCTCCATCCAGATACTGGCCAAGCCCATCCACAGAAGCAGGAAGCTTCCTCAAGCCCTGAATCTGGCTGAATCTGACCCCAAACTCAGTATTTCTAAGAAGTCCCACCCCAGATGGTGGAGGTGGCATTCAAGGAACTCTGCGGGTTTTCTTGGGGACAGGCAGGCAGCTCTGTGCCTCTGGGAAGGGGAATGCGCATCCAGCAATTACAGATGTTTCCTTCTCCCCTCATTTTCCTGATGAAAATGAGCTTTCTGCCATTTCTGCCTGTGAAGCAACGCAGCTCAGCAGATGAAAATTTCCTATTTCAAGTCTTTGAGAGATGAGGGCATCACACTTAGGTTGAGAAGAAAGTAGATTCCTATGGGTGCATGCAATATTCCTTCCTGTCCTTCCTAATAGCTGTACAAATGAACCTCAATCTAAAATGACATGAGAAACCTTTTTATGCCTTCTTATGCCTGGCATGGCCAATTTACCCCATTTTAGAAGATCCAGCACAGGCAATGTCACAAACACAGGCTGTTAAAGTGCCAGCATTTGAAGTATTAATTTAGCCCAGCACATTAAGTCCACAGATCTGTCTGCCAATTATTTTAGATAATTGTAACTACCACCACAAACAGTTTGAGCTGTATGGGATCTGCAGTTATCTGTATTCCCCCCACCACTGTTAGTGAAAGGCATGAGAAGTAAAACTGTCAGGGAACAACTTAAGGCTTCTATTTCCCCAGGGGAACATCCAAACAATTTCTCCAACTACTTCAAAAAATTGATCGTCTGAGGAAAAAGGGAATGGACGATGTCAAATTTGTTTGCAAACAGACCGAAAAGGGGGGCCTAGAAACTGGAGAAAGTGCTGATGGAGAACATGTTAAGAATGAAGAAAGGAAAATTAGGGTAGCAGACAAACTGTAGAAATAATTAAGTGAAGAACAGAGCTTTCCCAGAGAAGCCCGGGTGTCACTGTTTTAAAAAAGAGCAGAGGTGTTTCCTTTGCTTACAGGGATTCCACCTGTAAGATGGGACAATAAAATTCATATTGGATGTGACGGAGGGAAAGTTAGGGAGAGAAAAGCCATCTCTCCATCCCCAAATCCTTGCCAGTCCTGCTAAGACAGTGGGACAGCCAGCACAGTCACGGGCACGCAGAGCCCCAGCTTGGCTTCATGGGCATCCCAGCACCCAGCTGAGGAGGAGATGTCCCCTCTGTGCCCAGCAAAAACCCCGCTGAGCCCACATTCACCCCACATCCACACCCCACATCCACCTCCCCGCAGGAGAAGGCAGCGCTCGGGTCAGAAATCCCCCCCCAGAAGGCGGCACAAGGCAGCGGGGCAGCATTTGGGCTACCTCTGGCACCGGGAGGGGAAACCTTTGGGAAAAAGGGGGTGGCCCAGGGGTGCAGGGGGGCTGTGGACCCCTAGCCCAGCAAGCAGGGGGCCGGGGACCCCACTGCCCTGCCGGCAGCAGCACCAAGAGCCGCTAGAGGGCTCCTCGGGCAGCCAAATGCGACAAACCTGATGGCTGGGACCTGAGGGTTAAACGCCCTTCGGTTTTTATTTTATTTTATTGTCTTTTTGCAGAGGCTGCCAGGTGACCTTTCGGCCATCGTATGGATGCAGGGCTCAACCCCCGGCCCTTCCAATGTCTCTGCCGCGGGTCGGGGACCTTTGTGTCCCCGTCGCGGCCACACCACGGTGCCGACAGAGCTGCAGCAGGAAAATTGCTCCTTGCAGAGGCTCCGGCACTGCTCTGGAGGTCTTCCATCTCGCTCCACATCAAAACGGAGCCTATTTAGCATCTAATAAGTCAAGCACAGCCTGGAGAAGTCTGATTTTCAAGCCAGAGTAGCATCTTGCACCCATTTGAAATGTCCATTTGGAAATTCAGTGTGAATAACACAAACATAAGACAGATGCTGCCACTTACCCAAATGTCTTGGAGGAACAAATGGGAACCGAATTTGAAAGCAAATGAAGCAACCAGATTGTAGCTCTTAAGTGGACTATGTACTATAGCGAGTGAAAAACTTGGCAGGAAGGCATTAAATGTTCACCGCTTTGCTTGATCTACATAAAACATAAATGTCCGCCTATTTGCCAGCTCTAAATCTGAAGACATAATCAGAAGCAGGTGACGGGCAGGAGAAAGCCCATTTCTTTGGACCGCAGCTCGTAACCAGCTCCCTCGGGGACCTCCCTTTCCCTGTCCCCATGAGGACGGCTCGCTCCAAAGGGCCAGGCACAACCCGCAGGGCTGGAGCACCACGGGTGGCAGCAGCGTGGGGATGCACAGTGGCAGCAGGTGCATGGGGAAGGTGCCGGGCACGAGAAAAGCATTGTCACCACCACTGCCTCGTCCTGAATAATCCTGCTCGGAGATGCTCCAAGCAGAAGCAACGCCGACATTTGCCGAGGCAGCGAAAGCAGCACGGCGCCGCTGATGGTTCGGCGGCACGGGAAGGAAATGAGGTAGAAACGGGACCGGCTGAAAACGCTGGTTTTTGTACGAGAGTTATCAGCCACCCAGACACTGAGCATTCACTCCGAGAGCACATTTAGTGCAGCTGGCATTGTGTTAGACTAGACTTGCTTCGTGCAGGAAATACTGAGCACTTGGACGCTCCGAGCCAGAACTGGGAAAGCGTCCAAGATTACATTCATTCACATCTGCTCCTGCGAAGCCAGTGCAAGCCCTGTTTTAGCATGTAGTGTAAACAACAGCATCACTAGTGAAACACAAGCACAAGCAAACGTGCATATGCTGCGGGGGCCATCTTGAGCCCGGCACCTTCGTAACTGGAGAGGCTCCTTGTCTGGCAACTGCAGGGAGGAGAAAATGCCTCCTGCATGGGGCTGCATTGTGATTTCACAGGTGAAGCTTTACCAAGGGGGATATAGCAAATGAACCCCTGACAAAGGCAGAGGGGGGAAAAAAAGTCATTGCCCCACACTTGCAGCCTCGTTGGACTTTTCCTCACTTTTCCCCATCACCTCTGTGGAGCAAAAGCCCATTAAACGCTTCCATTCCTATTTCTGGCACCAATAAATCTAAATTTTCAAGCTTGGCAAACCAGGTTAAACAAGTGGCATAGAGACAAATGATTCCTCTAAGATAAAGTACAACTCTCATTACCCACGGACTTTTTTCGACCCCCCCCCCCCAAAAAAAAAAAATGGTTTTAAAGTCCTGGAAAACCGAGGCTTTCACCCCCCGAAATAAAGGCTCCCCCATTTCAATGTAACAGAGCCTTCCCTGCAGCATGGCAATGGATTCTTAGTCCTTGCCATATAAAATGCCTTGTGATGCAGCAGTTCCCTTCCAAACTGGGAGCAAATTGTGAGTTTGAAAAATGCAGCGTCCCAAAACAGCCTTCAGAGAAAAATCTTTGAAACGAGACTTAGCAGCCAGCACACACTCAAACAATCTAATAAATAGCATTCAGCTCAAACTCTCCAGCACTGCAAGGGAACAGGAGAACAAAGGGATTTGAAGCATGGATTAGATCATTCCAAATGGTCTCAACATTGGTGGTTTGGGGGTTTTCTTTTTTTTTTTTTTTCCCCAGCCTTGTGGCAAAGACTGGATTTGAACCGTTCAGGACAATGTTTTGACACAAATATTTAAGCTATTTAAAATAAGTAATAACCTTCAGTTCCCTTGAAGAGTATTATATTAAAAACAGAGAATGGGATTAAAACAGATTAGCTTCCGACGTTTCTTAATGTGGCAAACAGCATCAATCAGATCATATCAATGAAAGCTGACAGCTCAGGGAAATCCAGAGGACCAGATTCTTTTAGAAAAATGAGATATTTGATCAATTCTTTTAAATTCTTTTTTTAAAGCTGTTAGAAACTGCATTGACTTTATAAAAATGTAATGACAGCTCAGCTTTTGTTTAGCATAACATCCTGAAAGTGCATGGGAACATTAAATTAACGCCACCGGGTAACACTGCGCGCAATATAGAAGTAAATACTACTGTCAATTTACTGTCCAAATACTATTGCCCATTGATTTTCTACTCGGTGAAATAAGCGAAATGCCTTGCTTGCAGTCCAAACTCTGATCTTGCAGTTTCATGCCTGGAGACAAACTGGTGCAGAGCCCTAGCGAAATCCATCAAGCCACGAGGCAGCAAGTGAAAGATGAGTCCCAAGGCAACGGCGCGAGCACGAGTGCCGAAGTCAAAGTATGCAGAACTTCCCCGTTACCTGCCCCTGACCCTACCCACAGCCAAACCCACATTTTCCCACTTTTTTCCTTGCTTTTCTCCACTAGCAAGTGACCTGTCCTGCTGCATGTGTCTGCTGGTCCCTAACTGCGACCCACGGGAAGAGCTGTGTGAACACGGCGAGCTTTTTTTTCTTCCTTGTGAATATTTGCTAGGCTATTATAAATGAAGTTATTTCAGGCAGACTTCCAGCCATTTTGGTTGTTTTTCCTCATGTGCTGGAGTCGCCTTGACACTACTGATATGGTTGCTAATAAGGGAAAAGTTTCAAACTTTTTCGTCATTTGTAAATTGGCCAACGCCGTCCTGCACCCAGGCAGCACATGCATTGAGCCCATCAGGAACAACCCAAAAGTTCCTTGGGGGCCAGGAGAGGATGGTTGAAAACCCAGCAGCATGACAATTCCACTGTCACACAAAGGACCAAGGTGATATCCATACTATGGATGAAGCAACTCACTAGCACAATCAAATTAAGCAGGAACGTAGCAGAGCCCGGTGCTTAAAACGGCATTATCAGTGTGCTCTGTGGGAACCAGAGATCCAAATCCCTTTGCATTCACTTGGCATAATCTTTGAGAAATCTCTCTCCAACTCTTTTGAAACAAATCCTGTTAAATTCCGCAGAGAATTGTCCTTATCTCTTCACACCTGTGTGCCAGCCCTGTTTTCTTCTACCTTTTTTCCCCGTGCTTGGACAAAAGAGAGTGTATCTGTGTGTGTCAGTGTGTATGTACGTCTGAGATGAACTAAAGAGACAATTATCTTCAGCTGAAAATAAACATCATGAAACTATAGATGCCTAATTTTTGCACCTGGAAGATCCTCTTACAGCTATTCACTACTAATCACTCTTAGCTAATAAATGAATAGAATAACTAATGTGATTAGAGTAATTTGCCTATTCATCAGGAATATTAAATGAATAGAATATTTTGTATTTGACTAGTCTCTCAGCATATCCCTGATACTGTAATTAGCCTCGTCTCTACTCCTTTGGCAAAAACACCTCATGGCCTTCAGAATAGGAGGCCATTCGGTTTATTCTGCCTTCCTGGACAGATGGAAACCATGTTCCATGGACAGACCTTCCACCAGATCAGCTGCATCCCATCCCGCCAGAAGAGACACTGAACTCATGATGTAAAGGAGCTGGGGCAGAGAAGAAGGATAAAACTCTGGTTTTATTCCATTATACATATATATAACTATATATAATACATATTGGGTGTGTATTATACCCAAGCATCAAAAGGGACAAACTTCACAGCACCATTCCCCTGCACCTGAGAGGTTACACTGAGGATTGGGAACGCATCAGGGAAATGGGGGTGACACAGAAACTGGTTCTCAGCTGTAACAAATGTGGGTGAGTAAAGCATCCATGAAATTCTCGGCCACCACGATGCTCATCCTAATTTTCTAGTTGTAAATATGGCAGCTCTCAAAAGACATCTAGGTGAACTTCCCGACAGGTAATAATCCTGTTAACACATGTCAAGAGGGTGGCTGCTGTGCTCTAATCTAGCAGAGGAATCAGGCTGGTGTTAAACTATTTAAATTATAATATGTAATAACCAGTGGGCAGGTATTCAAACAAGGATTGAGAATATAAGTACATCTATATTATATATATCTATCTAAAAGAAAAGAAACATTTGGATCTAGGATATGTTTTCTCAAATCCATACAAGATTCCTTGAGAGAAGACAGGAAAGATTCAGAAAAATAAGTCTGATCCTTGTCCGTTTCTAGAAAATAATAGGAATCCATAGTACAATACAGAAAAGATGCATTAATAAAATTGCCAAAGATGATCTGTCACTTCCTCTTAGTAAGAAGCCAAAGCATTTTATAAAACGCATTTGCACTTAACCAGAACGATATCATAATCTTCCTTAGTCATATCTTTTCATGCCTTCCTGATGCTCCACAAAGCAGACATCAAGGTTTTCAGGAGACATCCTCAAAATGCTGCATTAAAATTAAAAGGAGAAGAGGCTGCATCTAAAAGCTTCACAAACAGAATCACCTTCAGCGAAACCTTGAGCATGAAACACATGGCATGGTGCACGTTCATAGCAGGAAAGGAAATTAAGAGGAGAAAACAATGAATTATTGAAGGCTTCAGGGTTCTCTAGTCTGTCTGGATAGATCTAAAATCAAGATGTCACTATGATCTCTTTCGAGGTCTCTTGCTGTCTTTGACTGGAGTGATGCAGATGTGAGCCGGTTTAATTCTTTGAGAAAAGACTGGGGCATATTTAGGGTTCATTTGGATTTTGCCTCCCTTCTTGACATTAACAGAAGTTTACCCTGACCTCACGCAGTCCCAAACCTTTCCTTTCTGTTCATTTGTCTGGTTTTGTTTGGTTGGTTTTGTTGCTGCTGCTCTTTTATTTTTAATCGATATTTGCAGAGGGAAACAAAGAACTGGAGAACTTCAGATGTATCACTGGCGTTCTGGGCAGGCAGCAGTCTTGACCCTTGTTAATGACACCCAGCTGAATTTACACCTTAGCTCCTGGGTGTCCAAATGCTACAGCAAGATCTGGATTCCCATTTTCAAGGCGGGGCATTGTGTGCCACAATGCAGGCAAAAAGCTACCTGGACAACATCCTTCAGGGCAGAGATAAAGCAAAGTCCCTTCTAAATTCTCTTTCATCTAGTGTTATCCATCATAATAGTTTCTTTCTCACCTACCCACAGCTTCTCACCATTATTTAGCTTTCTACTTAGACCAGGAATTTTCACTGGGCACCACAAATCAGTTGCACTGATTTGCCTAAGTATTTTTAATCTCCCCCTCCACACACCCCAGATTTCTCCTTTCAGATTGCTTTCCGACTGCAAAGTGTAAAACACTTTGATTCCTAGGTTGTTGTGGGAAAATGCTATATGAATGCATAAGTTATAATAATAATAATAATACATTACAGTGATAATGATGGATGTGTTTTAAACAAAGCCTCTGGCTGCCAGTGTGGAGGAGCTATGGAAAAATCAAAGATAATCTTGCATGAGGAGAATTGTAATGAGAAAGACCTGGAATATGTTATCTCTGAATCGCTCCTATCTGCTCGCCCAGGAACAGGATGCCCCAGTTTGGCTTGCAGAGTGTGTCAGGTCTCCAGCTAAATTTAGGGCCAGGTGCTGGGCTGGTGGCAGCTGGTACAGCTTCAGCAACAGGAACAGAGCCACGTGAATTCCTTCTGGGGGCATTTGTGTTGCAGCAGGGCTCAGCTCCCCAGCTCCGTGGTGCTCAGCGCCAGCCCATCCTTAAAGCCCTGGCCATGTGAATAGGGGAAAGCAAACAGAAAGGGAGTGAAATCCTGGTCCCAGCCACCCAAGGGATCAACAGCAGGGCTGAGATGAGCTCCTGCACTCTCTGCCTCTCCTTGGTGTCCTGCACACAGCACCATCCTGTCCCCAAGCAAAAACCTGCACTGAGAATTGTGTTTTCGTGCTCAGCAGAGGTGGGTTGAGCTGTGGTTTCACACAGCCTGGTGGCTGGAGCCAAAATATGGACATTATGACAAACGCATCGCCTGCAGGACAAAGCAGAGACTTAATCCACTGGGTCCTTAGGAACACTGCAATGACACGGGTAACACAGATGTACTTTTTTAACATGAATGTACTTCCATGGTTGACACCAGCTGTCCCAGTGTAGGTACAAACTCCTCAGGTCTGTTCCTTCAGCTGTTTGCCAAAGGATTATCTCTAACACAGGTCCGAACATGGGCAGATTTACACCACAATTAACCCAGGCACGCGCAGCCCTGGCGGTTACACAGCACCTCCTCCACCACGGGGGATCTGGATGAGCCCAGAAATGGGGACAAGCACCTCATCCATGCCAGCATCCCTCCTGAGGGCTGCCGAGAGCCACTGATCCTAAAAACAGAGGAACACCCTTGGTACCCCAGAGGGCAGAGGTCTGTGCAGCGTGCCCGAGGTCACATTTCAGAAGCATTGCGGCGTCTGGGTGACCGCAGAGCGAAGTCTCTTCAGCACTACAAGATGTAAGCTAAACGATACAAAGCAGCAGAGCCTCCAAGCTCCCTAAAAGCATGCTCAGAGGCTTAGTCAGCCTCCTCCCCACCAGAAACAGAGCTCCTGTGTGCAAGCGCCACCACTTGGGGCTTGGGGAGGGGGCTCGGGGGGGCTTTGCTTGTGGCCACCACGCTGAACGTGTGGGGAGCCGACATCCCGATTTCATCTGCTATCTACATCTCCCCACCCACAGGACAGCTTCTAGGACCCTGAGAAAGTAATCTCATGATTTATTAGGTTTTATAACAATGGCAATAAGCAAGGCAGCTTTTTAAGCAGCTAACTGAATTGTGATGTGCTTTTTTTTTTTTTTTTTTTTTTTCTTGCAGCACAATGTGGATCTATTTAGCCTTATAGCTAGAATTGCAGCCTTTCTTTGCCCATGAGAAAGCCTGGTAAATGGGATTTGTGCTGGAAGCTATAGGGGAGAATATCTTTTAATTAACCAGGAGGGCAGCTCGGGGAAGATACAGCACCATCTCCTAGCTGTGTTTCCAGTCTCAACGTGAGAAAAACATACAAAGTAAGGCAGAACAGTAATTGCAAATCAAATTCCTGATGACTTAGGTTCCTCTCCCCTTATTTAACTGGGCTGTGAGCAGGGACCCCCAGCCCACCTCTCCTGGGGTGCACTGGAAGAGGATTCACCCCCCTGCTCTCTGTTGGGCCTGATCCTCAGGTGATGTAAATCCGATTGACGGAGGTCAGGGAAGTGACGCTGCTTAACAGCAGAGGAAGGCAGTCTGTTTATTTTCAAGGCAAGGCAATCCAAACCTCTCATTACAGCGCTGGTGGGGAAATATTTTTCCTACGAGCACACCGAGCTCCTCTGTGCAGAAAGCACCAACTCTGCATGGGTCCTGCTCCATCACCAGCGCTTCAGGGCTTGGGGGGGCACAGCCCAGAGGACCAAGGCTCAGGCAGTGATGCTGACCTTGTCCCCATCCCTACCCCCTTCACACCTGCTAGACAATTTTGCCCGAGGCACAGCAGTCCCACCAGGAATTACATCCCTGGGATATTCAGAACAGCAGCCAGCTTGGAGTAGAAGCAAACCCTCCAGCTTGGGGAAAAGCTGGAAAGATTTGCCCTAGGAAAGACCAGAGAGCTACAGCAGAGCTCCACAAATAGTGCTGCCACCGCAAAGGCTTCACTGGGAGCCCTCACCTTCTGGGAGACCGAGCGAAGCAAAAACGAGGCACGAGTCCAAGGAAAACCAAACTTCATTAGCACCAGGACTCGGGGAATCGATATTCATGCTTCCAGCATGGACGTTAGGGATGGACCCGAGCCCGCAGCCTGCACAGCGATACCCCCACCACTTCAGCTCATTTAGTCCTGGAGCACGACCAGGTCCATCCCTCCTGTGGCCCCGTCTAGCTCTCCATATTGCCCTGCGGTGTTCTTTGCCAAGTCTCACAGCGTTTTACTGGACAAGGCTTGCGAGTTAAATTTACATTTTATTTGAACAATGTTTCATCTTGTTCCTGTGTGTCTCTGCTGGTGATGAGGCAGTAAGAAGCTGATGAAATTTATTTCTGCTCTTTCTGCCACACTGTATAAATAAAGGAAAAGAAATAAAATACTACTCCAACAGGAAGTGTGAATGCTTTAATGCTTTGTTTAAATATGCAGTTGAGAGACTGTATTTATCATACAGCATCTGTGTGCATCTACAGCTGAAATTTGCTCTCCAAAATTAAAAGACCTGATTTACATCCATTTTATACCTGTGCCACACCTCTGAACCCGGCGGCTTTCCTCTTAAATCCTTGCTGGGCAAGGGTCACACCCAAAGTTTTGCAGAAACGGCATATCCCATCGCACGCATGTTCTCAGGTACTGTGAATTCTAGCTGGCAGGCTGCACTTCCCAAGAATAATCAGTGTATATATACACGGTGTGAGATTTATATTCCCTGCATCTTTGACTATATACAATAAGATTTAAATGGCACAGGCACTAGAGAAAGAGGACAGTAAAGCATACTGTATTTGCAAATAAACATAAAGCAAAACGGCTTGACATCCTATTTCACTTAAAATGTAAATGGTGAGCATTCAGAGTGTGATTTACAACCTTTTTAAAAGCACAAATGTTTTTCTTTTAGGCCCCCCAACTCAGTTGCCACAAATCAGGAAAAATCTTTGCGGCATCAGGAAATCCCCCTTGCTGGGCTTCTCCCGCCTTTTGTTGCAGTCCAAAGAGCCAGACATGGATCCCGGGGATCAGTTTTCTTGCCATTTTTCCCCCTGGTGTCTTGAATTGAAATTTGGCTGCTCTGCAAGCTTCATGCTGCAGGCTCGTGGACGGAGGGAGAGAAAAGGGAGAGGAAAGGACTGCAACACGGGTCGCGCATTGCCCCGCTGGAGCAGCCCTGTCTGGGATCAACCCCTTCCCAATCCCAGGGATCCTGTCCTGTTGTTGCCCTCACTGTGTGGTGGGTGCTGTCAGACAGCTCCAGCTTCCCCAGACACTCTCCCAGCTCAGTGTCCTGCTTACCCCACCCTTGCAGTGTTTTCCAAAGAGCTTCCAAACCTTTCCACGCCAGCTCCCTTCTCACCCACCCCAAACCCAGCAAAGGTGATGACAAGGTGCCCTCAAGCCCCCGTGGGGCTGCCCTGGCTGTCCCCCCATCAAAGCACCCGGCAGGTACCCAAGCTTTTCAGGACAAAGCCATTCAGCTGCACTGGTGCAAAACAGCAGGGATCACGTCCCAGCACTCAAAAACCCACACGTCAACAGGGTCTCCTGCTCCAGACCACAGCACACATCGCAGCCGTCATCTGCTCCTAGCAAGGCAGGAGGCAATTAAATAAAACCTTGTGCAACAGGCTCAGCAGCACACTGGGGTCTCAAACCTGCTCCTCACCACCCTCCTCTCCTTCCCCAGGTGCTGGGGCTGGCAGCACCCTGATTTAGTGGGTGCAGGGGCTTCCCTGGCTGTTTGGAGGATGGAGGGGGCTCGGAGGGACCCGAGCACGGGCAGGCAAAGCCTGGAGCTGCAGCCCCACTCCTCACAGCACCACAAACCGCACCCTGTCTTCTCAACCCTTAAATCTTTAATAACCTTTCTTTTCTCTACTCGGAGCACAGAAGTACAAGCGTACATCTTAGGAGATCAAACTGAATCCGTAATTTAACCAGCTATTAATAAGGGTTAAATCTGCCGGCTGCCATGGCCCCCTCGCCCGGCTCTCCCTCGTCCGCGCGCACACGATCAATGGAGCGGGAAGCCTGAAGGGCGTCCATTTTGCAGAGCCGTAATGAATCATTTTTCCTTAGCAAATCTGGCAAACTTCAATCCTCGTTCCTGCAACCTCCCTTTCACATGTCCAAGCCCTCTGTGACACATCAAATTTAATGAGACTGCACAGACCTCAAATAAGGCACTGTAGCACTGCTGGGATACTTTATTAAGGAGGATCAGACAGAATGTGTTTGCTGTTTAAGAGCCTTTAAAGGCAAATTACACTTCTTTTTGGGGGGATGAGAGGGGGGACGGGGGAAGCCTCCCATTTTTGTCCAGCCTCTCGCCCTCCTTGAAGGGTTGTTCTGCAGGCCAATTCAAACAGAGCATTAAGGTCTCTACAAACAGGGAAAAGCAGCAAAATTGGCAGCAAGGGCTGAGACCAGCGACATTACCGAAGGTTGTGGGGTAGGACGCAGACAAAGAAACGTGTTATTTCACAAAATAATCATCACCATAATCTGCCTCCGACAAGCTGTGCGAGGCAGCGCTGCCGCACCCTGCCAGCAGGCACTGCCCTGCGAGGCTCGGTGCGAGGCCACGTTAACCCTCCCTGGGCTCATTTTGGGAATAACTCTCTGGAAAGTGTGCTGTTTGAGCTAAGCCATCCTTGGGGAACCCCAAAATAGCCATTCTGGGGGACAAAGGGGAGAACCATGCGTTATTTTTACTGTAATATCTGTGTGTTTAGCAGCACAAGACCTGTTTCAATGCTGCATGTGTGAGGTTTCATGAGAAGGGAGGCTCTTTGGTTTTGCTTGTTGGGAATTAAGTATGGGTGCTACAGGAGTTACAGGATGAAGCCCTCCATGACTTCAAGTATATTTATTATTATTATTATTATTTACAACCACAGCCAGGTAGAGACACAGCTTTGTGGGCTCTCTCACTTGGCAAACCCCATTCTGCATCACAGCTTCATGGTGCAACTTTCATTTCAGAGCAGGATGCTCCCATGCCATAGCAATCTCCTTGCTCAGTTCTGAGCATCTCTTTTAAGATCCTCATGTTCAGCTTCTCTGCACCCATCTCTGGCTCTGTCTAGCTCTGAAAGGAGGCAGCAGGCCAGCAGCATGAGAGGTTCCTACAACAGGAGCAGAGACTGATGTTCTCACTATATGCTGGCTGATGGAGATGTCTGAAACCCAACTAAAACACAGGGAGAAATAGAGGAAAGTGAATTTTAAATAAAACTATTTCTTTAAGCAAGTAGCCAGGCTGCTGCAATGCATCACCTGACGAGGCTGCAGAAAGCCAAAGGGTCTATCTTAGCCTACAGATTCCAACTTAATTGGGTTTTATAGGAAGATTTAAAAATTGGACTGGCTTTCAGAGAGCTCTCAGGGGTATTTTGTTAAAAGCAAAGCAAATATAGTTAGGAAATTTGATGTTCCAAAGCTGGCTTCATGCTCTACAACCTCAGAAAGCCGCACCCCCAGGGCTGGGGGAAGCCCCAGGCCAACACTGGGATCAGAGGACTGCAACATGGGCTGGAAGTGTGGGGTAGCAGGGCTGTCTCTTCCCCAGGGTTCAGCTCACCCGTTTCAGCTTTTAAGCAGTGTGCCAGAGCCACGCAGTGACCAACCTGCCCATCGAGCCAGCTGCAGGGATGCACGCCTGCTCTTACAGTCCATGCTACATGAAGACAGTCCATGTATCCAAAGATCCTTATATGAATAGAAAAGACAGAGAACATTCATTTTAATGAAGTAAGGACCTAGTCTCCCAAAAACTCCACTTAGAAGAATAGAATTCAGCAATGCTTTGGTTGCAGAATAAAGACAGAGATGTTTCCTATATCAGGACTACTTAGGCAGAAACTGCAAAAGGTCCATGGGAGTGCCTGGCTTCATTTAACTTTTATTCTTCAGTGTTGGCAAGCTAAGGAGGTCTGGAGCTTTGGACAATGAGTTCAATGGTGAGTTGGTTCCAGGTTGCATTTTATCTGAAGCACCCACATTCGGAGTCACAGGAAGAGTGTGGTTAATGGATCAGTTTAATGGCATCAGTTCTGATCCATCTCTAATTAAGGGCTCTGCCAGGAATACAGTCAAGCAATTCTAATGGCCCAGAGGAAAAATTGTGAAGTCAGGTAATGAAATTTGCTTATTAGACAAAATGGGAAGAAAGAGTGCAGGGGCACAGAAATCAATATGGTAAGCAGGGCGGTAACATTTAGAAAGCACTGCACATGGAAAAAAGCATAGCTAATGAAGTTCTCTGCTGAGAAGTGTAATAACTCTGATAACAAATCCTGCACTGATAACATCTTTGAAGATGTTCACCTGGAAGAGGTCCAGTTTGAGTGAACTTCCAAACAATTTATTCCATGTTCCAGCTTACTCAACTGAAGAATTTGACCAGCTCACACTTTTTGTGACTCGTAGTGCTTTTATAGACCACTCCTGCCATGTCTCCTTCAGAGCTAGTTGCCTTTCAGTGGTGCATAGAGCATAATATGCCTAGCACTTGTTAGCAGTATGGTAACATGACTCAAGCGTGCTGGTGAAGATCGAGGAAGGCAGAGTCATCCCTAAGCTTTGTCACAAGTTGGGTGGATGTTATAATGGCCACATCAGACCCCAGTGTACATATGACACAACTATTCCCAAATTATCAGCTACAGCCCCTTTTTTTTTTAAACCAAGGACCATTTAGATCTGCTCCCACCTTATCCATTATTATGGAAAAAAAAAAAAAATACATCAAAAGCCAGAGAGAAACACCATTGCCAAAAAGAGAAAAGTCATTTATTTTGTGGTTGTGCTCTACAGAGTGATGAGCAGGAGATATTTGCAACTGGGATAGTTACAGCTCAAAAACCTTTCATCGTAGGCTGGTAGGAAAAGTAGGGAGCAAACCTTTTTGGCAACCTCATTTTTGGGGGAATTGCATTTTTTTGTTGTTGGCTTTTCTCTCTCTCTCTCTTTTTTTTTTTTTATTTGTTTGTTTGTTTTTGTGGATATTTTATTTTATTTTTAATGGAAAAAAAAGTTACCTCAAGTTTATAAGCTGTAGCAGTGGAGCAGAGCCCTTTGTGTCTCGATAGCCCACATAATTGCACTCCCCCCTCGTCTCAGCCGGTGGCAGAGGAATGTAGGTGGAATGTCTTTACATAGAGACCAGCTCACGCAGGGACTGCACAATAAGGGGAAGAAACAGGAGCCAATCTAAGTAAAGGATCAGGCAAGCACTGGAAGGAAAATAATATTGGGCTGTCTGCTACCACGTCGAACCCTGTGAATGCCTCCATGAATCCCTTGCTTCCTTCTGTCTTAAAATGTCCTCCTCCCTCCCAGAGGTTCAAGGGACATATCTTGTTACAGTCTCCTTTTTAACACTTAACTTTTCCCCCCTCTAATGCTACTTCTTTCATTCTGCTGCTGCATATATATTTACTGGCAACGGAAAAAATCAATAAAGGAGAAGGAAATGACTTGGCAGCCTTCCGAAGTGTTAAAATAATTCTAATTTCTAATTGAGCCCCATTGTTTTTAAACAATATTGCCAGCAGTGCAGCTAAGTAGCCTGGCCTCAAATTTCAAAAGCAACTGGTGATTTGGGGTGGCTTGGATTTTTTGGGTCCCACTTGAAGTCTCCTTAAAGGGCCCGGTTGTTGTTGGAACCGTCCAAATTACACCTCTCCCTGCATGGCAGGAGCCCCTAAAAAAATTCAGCTGTGTCGTCCCAGATCTAGCCCTGCAAGCCTGCAACAGAAATGTAATTTGAGGGCATATTTCAGTGCAGCAGCCCTAGGTGTGACTGTGTGTACCCATGAAGTTGGCTTTTACCAGAGAGAACTTGGAATGATATTAGCAACAAACAGCTTGAACCAGGTGCATTCCAATCTGTCAATTCTTTGTGTAAATTATTGCTATTTAAATATAGACTTTCAGTCCCAACTGTAAAATATGCTGGTGCGTGCTGTGCGAGACCATATACAGCTAATCCTTACACTGGACTGCTTACTGGGGCTAGTGGTAAACTGGAAACTCTTCTGCGGGTAATTCGCGGTTTTCCACATTTTGTTGTTGTTAGTGTTTTTAAAAATCAGAAGAAACAGCACTGAGATGCTGGAAATTCTGAAAGATCCTCTCTGTTCCCTGCACAAAACAGTTCTTCAGCAGCTCAAAATGGTTTCACTTTAATAAAAAAACAAAGTGCTTCACTTCAATTTTGACTTTTTTTTTTTTTTTAATGTACTTGTATTATACAAAAATGGCAATGAAAAGTCATTTCCAAATGGAAAATTGAAGTGTTTAATTTTAAAAAGGATGGAAAGCATGTCTCAGCTTCGCTGGAATGCTCCATCTTGATTTGAAACAGAGTAAATAACTATTTTTTCTTCTCAAAACAAAGGCTTTTTCTGAGGAAGGTAACAGCTTAAATGAGAAATGTCCCATTAGAGAAATTTCAGCTGCTTACGGATTAGGAGACTAAATATCCTGGCTCCTACCTACATGAAAGGGAAGGAGGAGACCTCAGTACAATTTGGCAGAAGAGCGTCCCCTGCTTACAGCTACCTTGCTGTCTGCACAGAGCATAAACCTCCGCTAGAGCAGAGCAAATCCTGGGCTGTGCTTTTTGTCCAATCTGCCTCCCTCCAGCACCAAAGGAAACCACCATTTGTGCTGCCACTACTGTATTTTCCTGTGTTAAATGCCCTTTAGTACGCTGGTACTCCAAGGTCGTCCATCATTTATATAGCAAGTGACCAACACATGTAGTACCTGGGTTTATTACAGTTCTCTCTCGTTCTCCTAAAATGTACCTTTGACTGAACTGGGCCTGGGTACATTGAGATTTGTGCTGAAAAGAGGAACATGAAGAGAGAAGAGATGTTTGCAGTAGCAGATGCTGGGTTTAAGTTAAATCTCTATTGATCCTTGACCTTTACCTTCAGCTTGAGACTCTTGGAAGTTGTTTTTCACATCCTCTGCCCAGTGACTTCCCTGCCACCAGCGTGTGCCCAACCAGGTACCAACCACCACCGAAAATTCAACCTCAGACTTCTCCAACCAGCTGGGCAGCCTAAGGCTAGGCATCATGTCTAAAAACCTGAGCCTAAGTTCTCAGTCCCTCCAAAAGTATTACCAAAGCTGTGTCAGCATAAGCATAAATGATGGGTAAATTATTCTGCTGTGTTGCAAAAAAAAAGATTCCTAAATTACAGGTGTGGTCATGCTATGGATGATGCCCCTTGCATGCTCCTGCAGTCCAGCTGAGAGCAGCCGCTCTGCTCAGGCTTCCCTTCAGCCCACATGCATTATTTCTGCTGGGAACACGAATAAACCACACAGGAAGGGGGTTATCTGCCACAACTGAAGGGCCAAGGGGCATATGTGAACAGCGACACAAAAATGTGCACCTCTGTCCCGTCTGCTGCAGGGGGCCTGGGGAACGGGCGCTCCCTCTCCCAGCCGTAAAGGAATGAGACGTCGGGTGGGAAACATCTGCCCTTCAGCTCACTCTGGTGGGGTTTCTGGGTTTATTGGCAGGAGCACGGATCCACATGGCACGCATAATGTAGCCCATTGTGCGTGTACGACCACAAATAGGTTAAATCAATAAAACAGAGAAACCTCAGTTCTTGTATCAAATACCATCCATATCTAATGCCTCCAGGATGCCTTCTGATCCTAGAAGGTCCTGCTAATTCGATGCCTTTGCTTCCTGGGTATCCCACAACACTTCCCAAAGGAAAGAGCCAAGATATTAGCTTTCCTTTACCCAAAAAATAATAAAAAAAAAAAAAAAGGCAGGGGGGTGGACTTGTGAGAACGTAGGGCCAGTGAAAAGTTTCAGCTTGACCAACCTCAGCGTCTCCAGTTGCCACATGTCAAGAGAGGACAGCCCAGACAGGCAGCACAGCGTGCCTCTACCCTGACCTCATGGGAGCACCAGAGGGATGAGGTGGGAACATCACATCCCTCTCTGGTGGCCCTGGAAAAAGCCAAAAAAGCACCATCTGGGAGGTGGGACTGTTACACCACATCGCACAGTCAACCCAGTCACCCTCAGATGGGAAGCAAATTCATCTAAATTCAACAGTGTGGAAACTATATCCATCATTTCCACAGCTAGTGTAAAATGGGTGCCTTTCCAGCTAATTGAAAAACAGCCTAATTTGGAGGAGAGAGCAGATTTAAACCATCTAGCAGTGGTGAAAGCCCTGTCATCGTGCTGCCCGCTCTGACCACAGTTGCCCAGTACCAGGTCAGCCTTTATTTCATGTGAGTTGGCACCGAGAGAGTTTGCTATGTTTCAAATCAATACCAAATGCCAGCATTTGGCAAAAACCTTAGAACAGAATAATGATGATGGGATTAGGAAAAAAAAAAAAAAAAAAAAAAAAAGAATTCATAAAAACTAAATTAAAAATCACACCTCGCTTCACATTGGAAATTGGACTCAGCCACCGCGCTGTTTGGAGCAAGCCTCTTTAAATGCAGTCCATTGTGCAGGGAAATTCTCCCCGGAATCCGGGTTTCAAGCACAGCATTACCCTGACTCCTTACATTCACAAAATCCCCAGAAAAATTGCCGCATGGCAGAAAAGGCAGCTTGCTGGCAGGTATGGCAGGGGTACGTGTGTGTTACAAAACAAGCCCCAGCAAGACCTGCTCAACCGGGGAGGGAAAAGCTCCGGCCGAGGATGGCAAAGGCAATTCATTTCACAGCTCCTCTCCAGCAATGGCTGATAGCAGATAATCAATGGTCTAATTTTTAATTTCCCCTCTCCCCCAAAGCACACGTAAGAGGTTTGAGTGATGGCCAAAGGAAAACAAGGTGGTCCCATTTTGTTTGTTTTCCCCCTCCTTTCTCTTCAGGTCCTCATCCCATTAGGAAAATAGGAAAGCTTGGGAAGAGTGAAGAACCAGCTCACAGTGAAGGTGAAGTAATGCTGGCCTTTCTGCTATGAAATAACACTCCCCACCAGCCCTCGATATTCCCAAACTAACAGAAATACAAACAAAAATCAGAAAAGGCTTTTATTTGCCCCCTCTCCTTCTCCTCCTCGCAGATCGATAGTCAAGCAAAAGCAGGAGGGGTGACGGCAAACTTCTGCACCTTTTGTTCTGACTGCAAGCTCTCCAGAGCAGGAGATTCTCCCCTTTAACCCTAGTCTGGGCAGCAGGGAGCACGCTTCAGAAATTCTCGAAAATAAAATATTAATTTCCATCCGTTATTATTCCTGCACACCTTCTTTAGATTGAGGGCATTTGTTGCGAACTATCCACATCAAGGGAGAAACGGGGGGAATTGTTTCGTGTTTATACCTTGTAGCACAGAACTACCACGGACTCTGCCATGGTCCATGGTCTTGCAAGGAGCTGTAGAGGGAAAAACAAGAGCTGAGCAATCCTGCAGGAGGGTTTCTGTACAGGTGCGTAAGAGCAGCCCTTGGGGCTATAGTCCCGTTTGTGTAGTTGGGTCTTTCAGGGAGAAAGGACAAGGGGTGAGTTTTCACTTTTTCTTAGAAAGAAAGGGAGCTGGGATGAGGCGCTCTCAAGGGGAAGGGGGCAACGGGGAGGCAGGACCCCTCCCTGCCAAGTACTCAGGTGGAAAAAAACGCTGCCGAGTTATTTGCCAATAGTGCTTCTCGTCTGGGAGTATAAAAGGCTCCAAAAAAAAGAAAAAAAAAAGACCACACAATAAAAAGGAAGGCCTGTCTGAAGTACCATGTTTTACACATTGTTAGACTGCAGCAATCTGTTCGAGTAACCCTTTTAAAAGGGGCCATTTCTGTGTGAAAAGCCAGTTGTGCGGAGCTGGGAGGCATACAGCTGCAGACAGCTGTGGGGCTGGTACTGTAACTGAATCATTTTAAGAGTGAACTCTGGCATGTCGATGGGAGGCCCGGGAAGGGTAGCGCGGCCGGGAAGTACAGTTTGCTTCTGTATGAGCCGGGACACAGCCACCTTCTTGCACTGCTCAAGTTAATGAATGCAGGGCTGGTTGGAAAGAAATGCCTGCAGATTTTCCTTTTTTTTTTTCCCCCCTCCGCACCCTCACTCTTTTTTTTTTTTTTGTTGTTGTTGTTGTCGTTGCTGGTTTGTTTTTAAGCACTGTAATTCTGGCCATGGAAAAAAAAAACCTCCCTTTTGACCCCTGCTTTCTGGCACATTTCCAAATCTCCAAGGATCCGACTGGATGCCGGTGTCATCCTGGGCTGGGAGGGATCAGCCTGCAGCGCCCAGGGGGAATGCTGCTGCTCTTCAGTGCATCTAAATCTTTCCACACTTTCCTGTAAGGACAAACCACTTCCAGAAGGGTGCATCTGTTCTATCTCCTTAATCTTTCCGACATTACACAACTCACACACACAGATATTTGGAATTAATAAGTATTTGGAGGTTTCAGTTTTTCTACACATAACAGGGTCCCAGCTGAGCAGGGAAATAAGGGTAAAGTCAGATTAGGATCTGGTCTGCCATGTTAGAAAAGGCATCCTGATGCAAAGCTGTTAGTTTCTTATCACTGAGAAAGCAGCTAATCCTCAGGTAGAAGGTGTCTTGAGTGAACAGGAGGCACATGAGATGACCAATGGTTGTTGAAACAGGTGACAGCAAGCATGACACACCAACACAGATCAGCTTTCCTTCATAAAAAGCAAACATCAGATGCACTGAAATACCCACGTACCTGATGTGCAGAAGGGTATCATTAAAAGCTAAGGATCAAACCAAGACCACAACTTGCTCTAAAGATGAGTCTGCTGGTGAACGAAGTAAGTCTCATTCAGCCATTGGCCAGCAGGTATGCAGTGCCAGTGAGTGGGTAAAAATAATAATAAAAAAAATAAGTTCTGGCTTCTATCCACATCTCCAAGTTAGCAAAGTGGGAAACCAATGTGGGATGGATAACCGTCTGTTTGAACTCTACCCACTTACAAGGTGGTGCTTCCGTAGAGATGTCGTCGGTGGGGGAGACGAGCGAAGCGCTGGCTGCACTCAGAGGAGGAAGAAAAGGATCAGATGTAGGCAAAGAGTTTGGTTCATGTTAAAGGGAGTATTAGAAGCCCAGAGGTAAAGAAATGAATTCACTAGACTGACATTTGAAGGGTTAATGGGATTTAAGCTTTGATCTTTCAAGAAAACATGCTGAAAACGTAGCCCAAGGCATGTTCACCATTTTGTTTGCTAGTAAAACAATGCAATTTGATTTTTGTTGGCTTGTTGTTTTTAAGTGGAACCTCATGGGTGTTCTGTTAAATTCAGCCCACAAAAGCAATTTGTGTCATTTTAATGCAGCTCCTGTGTTAGAAATGTTTGTTTTTAAATGCAAGTTTTGTTTTCGTTGTTTGCACATTAAAAGCTCGATCAATAAGAAAAGCAATTCATGATGTCGTTCCTCAAAATTCAACCCTTATCTACCCCATAAATTGGGGCAAATATGGAAGTGTAAGAAATAATGAAAGCTCATTATGTTGGAATATGAAAAGAATAATTCTGGTACTTCTCTGCTTTGAACTATCACTATCTAGCATGTCTGGTAATATTTACAGGACAGTCAAGTAAAGATACAGCCCTGTGACTGATAGGATGGAATAGAGCATTGTGTACTGGTAATTTGTTACATTCTAGTCTGCAGACACGTAGGCATAACTTTAGCTTGTTTAAAATGGAAGAGAGCCCTTCTTTTCTGCAAGAAACACATATCAAAATATTTACCAGCCAGTAAGTTTTTATGTATGCCTTCTTAATAAAAATGATCCCAATTCTTGTTGAACTTCAACAGCAATATTGAGCTGCTGCAAACGTTGTTTTGTGTTTCTGACAAATGAAAATGATTGCAAGTGATTTCATTAAGCACTTTGTTATCAGTCTGTTCCTTTCAAACTGAGAGAATTTCATAGTAATTCTTTCATTAATAGGTTTTAATCATCAGAAACAGAAGAACATGGGAACAACCTCACAGAATATATAACATGAAGAACAAGATCACAGTATATGCTGGTGACAGCAGTAGAGAGGAATCAACAATTTTATTTCAGAGTTGATGACTGGATTCTAAACATAGGAAATCTTCCAATGATCTTGAGGGAATCAGGATAGGGACAACTCCCATAGCAAAGGTCAGACTTGAGTGCCACAAGGTTTGGGTTGCATCTCCTGATCTGCTATCAGCCTTGCATCTAACCTTGTACAAGACTTTCTACCTTGTAGAGCTGCCATTTCCCAACTATACCCAGGGAATAACGCTGCAATGGGTTTCTTTCTCTTTGATATTTGAAACACACTTAGAGATTCCTTAGCTGAAGGTGCTAGAAAGAAGTCATTATTGTTATATTTTTATAGCTCATTCCTTCCTGCAGGGTCCCAGAGGTATTTTGAAGTCTCTGTAGACTTGGGTAGGAGGGAGCAAAGAGTGCCCTACCATATTCTACTCCCCTCAGGTGGAAGCTGGCAACCCTGTAAAAGGTGTGTATCTAAATAACAATTTTGTAGGGCTGAGCAAGAGAGACAGATCTATGTAACTGGAAAAGTGAAACCTGAGTGAACATCATCTTGCAAATTGTTAAGGGTCAAGTACACTGTAATCTCCTTACTCTGACAACTATTGCGGAATATAGAAGATAAAACCTTGTTTTCACCTTTCGGGGGAGAACAGCCCCTCAACTGGTTGCATCAATGGCAGGAAGACCACCTACTAAGTTGTGACCCTTCATTCAGCTGCAAAGTGTCTTTTAATGATAACAAGCCCCTTAAAACATCTCCAAGCAGACTGGCAGATTGTACATCAGTAACCAGTAGATTGATGTAAAACAACAGGTAACAACGCAGAGCAAGAGCAGAAGTCACTGCATGGCTCAATGTGGAGCTGCACTAGTGTCCCTCCATTCACCATGTGTCAAGCTTCTTGCTCCGTCTTCCCTAAAGGATCTCTTTCTTATTTAAATATATTTTTGCTTAAATAAGAGTTTGGTGTTACAACCAAGATCAGCGATACTTCAAAGTACGACTCCACTTGCCTTCACACCTCACAAAATCCCATCGACAAGGTAAAATTGATAAGGAAAACTGCCTACTGCAACAATATCTGAAGTAGCTGTAGAAGTTTTACTGCTTAAATGCATTCAATAGCTGTTTCAGCAAACATACTCCATTGAGTGTAGTTGAGAAAGTATACACAGAGTGTTTCGGAAAAGCAGACAGCCATGGCTTGGCTGTATTTCCAACTACATTGGCATTGCATTAATTAGCTGATGACTAGGCAGCATGCTGCAGCAAACCACGCTCAGCAAAGACATGCTGCTGCTCAAGGCCAGCATGGTGTAACTCCTAGGTTTCTTAATAATGCCACCCCACCACTCAGCAGACAGATTGCTGGTTTCCAAAAAATAACTACACTGAGAACATGCCACAGGAACTGCTCATTGTCTGAAAATCAAAGATGTGGCTATATTAGTTTTTGGCCAGAATCCCAAAATTACAATGAAGTCTACAGTGAAATGGGCACCTGCTTGCTGCTTCCCACCGCCACCACCCCCCATAATGAAATGATTGCACTTGAGTCAAACATAGTATCTGCTTGAGAATCTGAGAGAAATGACTGTGAGCTAAGCCTCTGCCATGGGGAGGAGACGCTCCATTGCATTCAGAGGGTGGCTGCAAAGGTTGACTCATTTGGCCACCCTGTCTATCCAGGACCACTCTACTTGGACAGGGAAGCCGGACACAAGTATCTAGGGCAGCGTCCACTTCCCAGATTGTTCCCCACCAGCAACAAACTGCCAGCCTGAACCAGGGAGATGGTGAGGATATGCACTACAGCCCCTCAGGCAGGACCTACTGCAGTTCAGTGGACCAAAGGAGGCTGTGCCCTCAGGCTGCTGGATCCTGGCCACAGGCTGCACCTCCCTGTCCACCACCTCCCCCTGCCATCCCACATACTACTTGCCCACGGGGCCATACAACTGGGTTTGCAGACAGGGAGAAAGTGACAGGGCTACTCTATTTGCCTAAGTACTTGAGGCCAGGAGTATTCACATGACTGATCTGAAAAGCCCTTGAAAGCAGCTCTGTTAGGTAGCAGAAACAAACCCGCATGATTTAAGTGGCCACTCCACTCCATGCAAATAGGATTTGAACCTGAGAGGTGCAGCACACCACCAACTCCCATTTACTCAGACCGTAGTTTGGAGCATTCAAAAGCTTTTGGCACCTCACAAATTCAACTGAGAACAGCAAAAAGCTGGTGATAACTAATCTATATGCTGGAAGCTGCCCTCATAAACCATTTGTTAAATAATTTAGGAACAGAAAACAGTAATAATAATAATAATAAAAAGAAGCAAAGTCTACTCCCAGATGATCTACAAACATGAAACAACACTAAGTCTGTGAAATAAACTCACCTAGCGCTACTCTCATACTCCCCTATCATTTCTTTTGATTCAGCAGCTTTCTTCCTTTTGGCATTTCTGGCTGGCAGGGCTGGATGTACTTGGTTAGAATTCAATACCACGAGGGGTTTTAGCAACTGAAAGCTGCTTTTTTCCCCCCTTCTCTCTTCAGCAGCTCAACAGGAGGTAAACAAAACTTCTAGAAGAGTGACCTGCATGATTAAGGTCGGCCGAGTTTAAACTGCTTCAGTCCCCAACAGGACTCAACAGTTAAAATCAGAAGCTCCCTTTACTTTCTGCAACTAAATTAAAAAGGAAAACTGAAACTGCCATTTCAAATCTCTGGATCAGCTGAAAAATACCCTGCAATGTGATAGCAAAGCTCTTGCCATGGCTCACTACCATTCGGTAGGTGTGTTTGTCCCAGCTGACTGCTGCGTGGTGCCAGATGCCAAGAGAAATGCAGATCATACAGGACAGGTGTGTACCATCATTAACTTGGAGGAAGCACTGCATGGAAGAAGAAAGCAGGATATAGAAGTATCAGGAGAAACGCCTTTCATGAGGCTAAAACCAAGACCCAGGAAGAGTAATAAATTCAACTTCTTATTGGCCCTGATCCAAGGAAAGATGCAGTGGTGCATGTTACTTTAAAGATCGATGTCATCCAGTTGACTTCAGTCAAACATCTGCTTTCTGCTGCCAAGGGTGGTCAGCTACTGTCATGGCTTCAGTCTCCCTTCTGAAGCCATCCCTTGGCAGCAGCAGCAAAGTTCTGAACTACAACATCCAAACCTAAACCCCTTTCAAAAGCATTGCTAAAAGTTGGGAAAAAAAAAATATTAACAGCAAGGAGACAGATGGTGCCATAATAAAATCCTCTATTCTTACTTATTTCCACTGCTTTTTCTTATCAAGACAGCTTCCCCCCAAAATATACCATGTTTGCACTTTGCATGTTAGATGATCCAAAGAAAGGACTAAAAACCTACCCTAGCTGATGGCATTAATCTGATGGCCTGACGAAGCTCAAACCAAGAACCAGTTACTAGGAAATAAAGACAAACCATGGCTGCTGTCCAGAAGAACTCATAAATCTAACCATCTCCTGCTTGCTCTCTTGTAACAGCTCTAATATTTCTTCTACTTTTACTTCTTGAAGATTGTTCATTATTACTTTCACCCCTTAGCCTCTCTCAGGATGTCAGCTCCATCTGCCACAACATATCAGACTGAATTTTAGCAAGTACTGTTCAGGTGTTCACTTTTCCCTTCTTGCTGAATTCTTATACTTGACATAAGACTTAAGAATATATATATGCACACACATATATCTATTTAACAATAAACAAATATATATATTATTATAAATAAATAAAGTCTCCTCACCTCCTGACTTGTCTGCCTCTCAATTCCTAGTCACTCGTCTCATCCTTCATTTCATTCTTACCTTGGAATTACTGAAAGCAATACAAAGATGATACATCTTCTTGCTTAGCAATGTTTTTGCTGATCATCTCAGCCACCACTTTAGCTTGTGCATTAGCAACCAGAGAATAAACTCTAATTGTTTTGACACTTCACCACTTGGCAACCCTTAACACAGCTAGGACTGTAGGCTTCAGCATTCAATTCTGCTTCTATGAGCAAAGAATTTCAGTCTGTATTGACTTGTACTTGGCTTCTCCCTTACAAATGTTTTCTGAACTTCTTTCATCTTTATCTTACTACTGCTAAGCATGTCATTTTCCTTTCCCTATTATTCAACAGCCTTTATATTCTTATGCAGCCCAATTTTCTGCCAGCATCATATTTTCATTTATGTCAACTGGATTACATGTTACTTCTACCTGCCTCCAAGTTACTGCCTTCTTTTAATGTCAGATAAAGTTATCATGCAGCAGACTGCACAGATTTTATTCAGCAATTGCATTCCTTTATGTTTTCAAATTGCTAGCCATAGTAGGGTGTAATTCTGCTACAGTATAAAGTGTTCGGGGAGACACAAAATAGAAATATGGGAACTGGCACTAAGAGTTATGGTCAGCTGTTCCTCCAGTGCAACATTCTCTTTCCAAGAATTACCAGGACCAACAGATTGCACTGAAGAGAAATCTAACATTTGTGGGATGACTAACCTGTCAGTAGGTGAGGCTTTCTTTTTTGTCAGATTAATTAGCAGTCATCTCCTTCCTTTAAACATAAGACTATAATCCTTCCAAGACTCCCAGCTTCATTTATTTATTTTATTACTGTAATTGGGTATCCTTCCTATATTGTTATGGCTGGCGTCAGTAGATGGCACTGTGACATACACTCTTTCAGGTTCTTTTTTGTTAGCCTGCAAGCAAAGGTTCAGTTTTACAATTTTGTGTGTGTGTGTGTTATAATTAGTTTTGTTTATGCAAGATTCTGGAGTCCTTCGGGAGAAAACTGTGGAAGCAGTGAGATAATTTGCTTTCTGCATTTGCCCTGCTCTGATTGAGGTCAGTTCTTGAGCCAGAATCAGTCTCTGGGTACCAGTCACTGAGGTTAGGCTGAGATTCCTCTAAGAAGGGATTATCCTGCATATTATTTGACGACTCTTGCTCCAATACTGGTACACCAGTCTAAATAGGGCAATTAAACTGAGAATGTACCAGTATTCCCCTCCAGTAGGAAAGCAATCTGCAGTGCCCAAGCTATCTTTTTGCCCTGTGACAACAGATACATGTTGCTATATTTAGAACATGACTCTGGTCTCCAAAGCAGCAAGAATGGTACATGGAAATGGAAAAATCAATCTCTGAAGTCCTTTGCTTTCTGAAGTTGGATGTCTAATGCTTGAGACCCAAACTTCAAATTCAGGAATTCACGTTCAAGTATTATTGTGAGCAAACATGGTTCCTTGAATGACAAGTCAAAATCTGTTTAAGAGACATGAACTATGGCTAGCATCCTCTTAAATTCACTAGGACATGGAAAAACCTGTGGAATGTCAAGACAAAAAAAAAAAAATTGGTGCCAAGACATGAACTGAAATGCCTTCAAATGACTTGATGGCCAACATTTTCAGTGTCAGATGCCTTAACATATTTCCTTTTTTTGAGGGAAGAGAAGAGCAAAAAGTGTCATCTTTTATCTAAGCTTAAGTTAGGAAAAATGATATAATGATACCTAGAAATCTCAGAGAAGGCACAAAGCCCTATTGAGCTAAGTGCTTTTCAAATATGAGATAATAAATGGATTTAGATGAAAATTTCAACTGATTTCTTTAAAAAATCTTTTTAAGAAAAAAAGACAGTGAGCAAGAATGGTTAATGTTTATCAACAGTTTTTCACAAAAGCACCTTCAAAATTTCCTTGTATTTTTCTTTCTCAATTTTAAAGCACCAAAATCAGCTCTATCTTTAAAACTTTGTTAATGATTTAAAGGAGCCGCATGTGATGAATGAAAAAAAAAAGCAATACATGAGAAGAAAGGAGAAAAAAGAGACTAGTATTGAGATATACCAACAAAGTATTGTTAGAATAAACATATTTTGTAAATATAAACACATGCACTCAGTGCATTGTGTGAAATGTCTTTATGACCTCACAGGATGAAAAGTCCTTCATAAGAGTGATGATAATTATCACTAACAGTTGATTAGCAAGTATCAAACTAACAAAAAGTGATCAGCAGATATAGATACACTTTCTACAAAATATAGAAAACTTTCATGGAAAGGTACCGCTAAGCTAATAATTCCTTGCAGCAACGAAGCTTGGTATTCTACTTCTACGTAACTTTTTAATCAAAGAACGTCAGAGGGAGAACAATAGTTTCATAGACTTTCATATCTGACCATGAAGAATAAAACAGGCTCTTCAAACTGTGACTGACCAGTCATAATGAGAGAGGGACAACTTAAAAAAAGTTGTAGGCTATTTACAGGAAGGATTTTGTATATCAGAGACCCAAGAAACGTAGCTGAGAATTATTTTCATTTAACATGCTTACAGCTAAAGTATTGGCTTCCATTCAACTAATAGAAATGTTAGTGCTTAGAGCCTGCATGCCTTGCATTCTTGCAGTAATACAATTCTGTATTAAAATCTATTCCAGTTGCTTGATTTATGAAAATTGTTAAAATATGCTGCATTCGTACAAAGCTTACAGCATCAAAAGAAAGAAAAAAAAAAAATCAAGACAATCAATTTTTAAGCTAAAGGAAAGAAGTGAGAGAGAGCATGCTCCTGTCCCTATCTAATACGTGACACTTAAGCCCTTATAAAAGTTGCCTGTATCCAAAATGTGACAATTTTATTTCAGAAGGTGACGACGTTTTAAGAATTTGTTGCAACTTGTGGACAAAGTCGTGGTTGATTTGCTCTCCAGAATTCCTTGGATTTTGTAATATGTCAATACATCATGTTAATGCAAGTTTTTAAAAAAGGAGAAGAAAAAGCAAAAGCTCCCTTCCTTTTTAAGTATGAGTAATCTATCCAAATCCTACTGAGACACACAAAGGAACGCCGGCAATTTTCCCTTTCATAAAATGCGGACTTTCTTTAAATACTTCCTCCCTACATTTTCAAAGCACAGTTGTATGAAATGAAGGGGAAATGACACCCTTACCCATTGAAAAGGAGATTATGTAAAACTGGTTGGAGAAGCCAGCCGTGTTAATGCAAATACAAGTATGATCTTATTCATAAGTTGCTATTGTGCTAGAAGAACATGCGTTTCTTAGATGTGTCTACCTAAAACTCTGTGCAAGGAGAAAAACATTTTTTCAGGATACGTTACTCTGTTTTGCAAATAAATATGAAAGCCAAAAGATCACTTTAAGGAAGTGAAGGGCTTGGTTTTCATTGTGCTGAGCACTCGATTCCACTTGAAGTTAATGAGAGCAGTCAGCAGCCTTGACAATAAGACACTACAAGGATTTTGCATGCCCAAAGGTGCTGGAGACACTCTGTGAGGAGCCAGGGCCCAGCTCCTTTTCCACTCGTGGCCTAAGTTTCTTTGTGCTGATAGCAAGTGCCTGTTGTTTCTGAAGTAGCCTGTCCCTAACTGGTAATTTACAAAGTCAACCCCCTACTCTACCTTTGCAGTGCCCTATACTTCAGATTGCATTGGACATAACCCCTAAAGCTGGCAACTTCTCAACGCATCCCTCAGATAGGAAATGCAACCAAGCCATTCCCATTCCCTCCCAACATCCTCAACCTGATTACATGCTGCATTGGGATCTTACTCCCCATGAGTGCCATTTGAAAGGAGATCAGTTCAAATCCCAGCCCTAATCATGGAGGAGCAAGTAACCGTAGACTGCTTTTGAGTTCTAGACGAAACAATGTCTTGGAGGCAAACAGATCAGAAAGAAAAGAAACAGTTGCAAAATTAAGTCCAAATGAAATCTAGCACAGTGTATGGATTCAAGGTGGAAAACAAAGAGGTAGGTTTGTGAATGTGTCCTTTTGCTAAGAAAGAGAAGAATATCAAGTATGTCTGAATACGATATGTATGAAATGAAGGGGATGTGATGCCCTCAGCCATTGAAAAGATAATGTATAAGTCATTGAAGAAGACAACTGCATTACCACAAACAGCAATATGACTTTATTCCTAAGCTGCAGTTGTGCTGAAGGTACACTTCATGGGGTTTTATACAGTGTATGTGAATATGCAAAGCCAATCACAGTATATTTTTAAAGTAATTGTACAGGGGGGTGTGATCCTCTTTCTTCTGTCTACCACTTCTTAGTCTTCTTGGCTTTCCATGGAAGGTCTTTTTAGTAGCACAGGGAAGCCCGAGGCCTTGGATGTGTGTATTTAACTTTTGATAGGTAAAGAAGGCCTAATTAATCTTCATTATGTGGAGTCTTTTGAAATAGATGCCTACATTGAGTCCCCTTCCTGTTCAGCTCTGATCCAGATGAGTTTCTGGCTCATTCTGTAGGACCCTGGGGTCTTACCATACTAAAGGCTGTTCAGCATTTGATGAGGAAATGATTATACATTCTTCCTACCTCCTTCCTACCGTTTTCGACTTACACGTATGACAGCTGTTACCAGTCAAAACTGTCTTTTGTTTGTTTGTTAGCTAAAGGTAGCCCAGGCCCACCTAAAACAAACATCCTCTGTTAATTTTTAGTGATAAGAACTTATACAGAGGAGAGAGATTTGGTTCCCCCAAAACACGTTTTTTCATATTTTGTTTAAAAAGGACTAATTAAAAAAAAAAAAAAAACTGTTTGATAGAAAAATCTAACCAACTTAAATCTCCCCCCACCTTTTTTTTTTTTTTATCATTATCTCAAAAAAAAGGAAAAAGTTAAAAAAAATTTACTTTTTCCATCATGGCACCATAGATCTGATATATCTATAAGAATATAGTCCAAGAACCAAAGTTTTTCAAGCTAAAAGGAAACAAAATTCTTGCAAATGTACTTGAACAATGTCAGTGCAAAGAACTTTAGAGCTTGACTTCACCAGTTTGAGGCCATTTGAAGGTAATTGCACCAAAATGGAAAAATCCCACATTGCTCAGATACCTAAAGGCCTCAGCAAGCAATAGAATAAATGGGTGAAGTGAGAAAAACAAAATCAACTGTGAATAAATATCTTCAGAGATGTGTATGAGCTCATAAACAGCTACACGCTGGAAATACTGATTTCTAAGCATTCAGTTACTTTGCTTTTTAGATCAATTTCCATTGGACATAAGCACATTAGATCATTGTCCACAACCTTTATTCTAAGGGGTCATATTTCTAACTGTTTATCAAATACTTCGACTATAATGTGACATACACCCAATACCCAAGAAAAGAAATGGTGTGGGGGAAGCTTACTAAATTTAGGAATTTGCTCTTTTTATTTACTATTTTGACAGAATCAGGAAAAGTAAGTTAACTTTCCCTCCCTCCTCCCCTCACCCCACCCCCCAGTTTATTCTTTAATCTATCAAAAGAATTATTAAATCTTTTAAAAGATCAAGCACGCAGATTCTTCACAAAGGTTGTCACAATGAATTCATTTGCAGAGCTTTCATCCCTTCTTCCCCACTGTGCCGAAATAATGTTGACTATTTTTCGCTGTCTCTCTTGCTTGCTGTAAAGATCCAGTTGCAAAGGTTGTTGCAAGGACTCGATCTCCCACTCTTTTCCCACCTGGCACCAATATATCCTAGAAACTAAAAACGCAGGTGTTGATACCTTACTGTTCCTATGTCATCCAAAAAATGATTTCATGAAAGAAGTCTTTCAAAATATGGTTTATGATATTGCAGAGCAGAGTAAAAGAATAGCAGTTACAAGGTTGATCCTTAAATTCCATTTTCTAATCGTGTTGCTTCTGTTTTATGAGAGCAGATCTTTTTGTTTGGTAGCCTCACTAGTACAAAACAACCCTCTCCTTCTACACCCTTTGTCAGCTACATAAAACACCAAAAGCTATAATTTCTTTCAATTAATTAGTAGAATTTGAAATTAATAAAACAAACCACAGAAATAATACATGCAGAGACTCAGTCAAAAAAACATATCATTCTACTTAGTTTCTTACTGAACCAAAGTGTCTTCCACCACATAACTTGTAAAGCAAAGAAAGCATGTTTTAGACCTAGGAATTTCATCATCTTACGGACTGGTCATCTTCATGAGAGGGATTTTCAAATGAACTATTTTTTTTTATGAAAACAAACAAAAAAAATCTTTGTTTTCAAAATTCTGAGTTTCACCATATGTCAAGTCAATCCTACCAGAGCACCAAATTATTTTTTTAATTATTTTGTCTTTTAATGGGCTGTGGAGTTGCAGTGGGAGTGCAGCCAGAGTAGTTGTGTACCCAGTTTGCCAGGTCTACTGCCTAATGGGTCACGATCCCCCTGCAACACTGCACGTGCATTATGATTGAGAGCAGCCAGGATGATCACAGCAAGAGGAGCAGAGGAGGAATGCAGGAGAGAGTGTGATGCTGGTGATAAAGGAGAGCTACAGATTGTTTAGTCTCTCACGTCATAAATCCACCTCTCTTACTGATTACAAAATACAATTTTTAAAGGACTCAGAAAGAAGGGATAATTCTGTTTTTAAAACCCTGCTCTTTGATCTAGGAGCATCACATTTATCTTCAAGCTTAGCCCTCAACTTCTTGTAAAACAGAGGGAAATAGCTTGGGACCACACTGTTGTTTGGAATAACTGTGAAGAGATGCAGAGAAAACCACATAGTGTAATGGGAACCTGTAAAATAATTCTATTAGAAATAGGATTTTCTAATTGTCATAGGCATTTAACTTCCATCAATTCCTGACTCTTATCTCCACGACAGTAAAAAGAGAAAAACAACCTACAGACTTTGGTCCCTAAGTGTTCACAGGTTCAAACTCATCTGTGTTTTGGTTGCCCTGAGGTCAGACACTTTCACAATGGAGGCACTTTCACATCACAGAGGATGTTCTAGACTCTCAAAAAACAAGTATGCCAATGTAATAAGACAGTAAATGCACACCTTCAAAACTGCACAGGCTAACTGAGAAAACAGGACCTTTGTACATTTGGAACGGAGCTGTTTCATGATTTCTGGAACTAGAAATACTTGTAAAAGCCCATCACTTTCCGAGAACTGCTCAAGCCTTTTCAGGAAAAACAAATAACTTATTTCCCAGATAAATAGTACAGACAAGAAGATGTTTTCATAGGAGAGATGAAAGGCATCCCGTCCAAAGTTAACTGAAAACCAGTGGGAAGATTCAGCTAGATTTCACAAGGCTTTGGCTCAGACTTGCAGCTCATCGCATAACCCTCGCCCCCTAACACCTCCAAAATAACCCTAACACTTAGTATCAGTCTGTAAACCAGACATTGCTCATTAGAAAGACATGAAATGTGATGTGCGCTTTTTTGTTTTGTTTGTTGTTAGGATTTTTGTTTGGTTTTAATTACCAACGAGCAAGTTTAACTGTGTCTGTTCAGTAGACCAAAGTATTATGAATTCCAGACTACCACCAAGTCATAGCTCAATGCAGCACAATAATGAAAATGTATCATATCTGACCTGTACATTAATTAAGTAAGCCTTCCCACATGGTCAGCTTTTCATCTCTTTAAACAGAAACAATAAAATAATTTGCACATAAAACCTTTTGAATGGCTCCTGTAATATAACAGGAGTCTTGCAGGTCTTCTCATTTGCTTTAAATTTTAGAAAAGTTCCAATCTTCTTTGGGAACAATCAATTTTCTAAGGATGTTTTGACCCATTCTATGTAATTTTATACAATCAAGGTCTTGCTATATATTTCTACAAGCTGGGAAAAGAAAAAAAAAAAAAGAAAAGAAAGAGCCTTATTGTCTATTAAGCACTCTAGGTTCTCCAATATATTCTTCCATTACTACTTTTATTATGATTAAATTTCATGGAACTATTCCATATGGGTCTTGATTTCATGTGTCCCTGCACCCAGAAAACATTGATTATATCATAACCGCAGGCTTTGTTTTCCAAAAGGTTAATTTGTTCAAGGACTCCACAATAGGTGGGCACTGGAGAAATGTGCACAAATATGCTTTCTACCATACCTCTGTGGAGAGATTAAGGTTCGAGCTCATTTGTTCCTAAATCTTTCTTGACAACAGCTCTGTTGATAGTGAGGAACAGAATTGTTCTGCTCTGGATGAGAGTCAAGAGCTCTCACTAAATCCTGGAGTCACAGAAACACTTCTGAGGAATCAATCTTGTTTAGCTGGTTACTGAAATAGAGCCTAAGTCAACTTATTCTGTCAAAATTTAGAACACAACTGTTCATGGTTGCTAATTCTTTACTGATTTTCTAAAAGATGCAGTGCAGAGGGATCATAAAAATCAACAGGAGCATGTTTCAGCTCAGAGACAGTCCTGTCATTGGCAAATGCTGAAAATTGACCTTGTTCCCACCTCTCGCTCCTCTGCCCAAACACAAGGTCTCTGCTTTCCCCGTCCCATAGTTGGATGTGCCCATGTTTTGGCTGCTATTGCTTTGTTATTTGCTGCTCTCAGCAGCTGTAGGCAACTATTTCCTCTATACCATCTGCCCATCCTGGATTGCTTTGCTCTCTCATGCTGTGCTTGAAAAAAAGATCTCAGACAAAGCCAGGGTAAAGAGAGCACAAGCAGTATCTTTACCTTTGGAGGAGAACAAAGTGGTTCCTAGTTCTGTTCACACAGGCCAATTCCCTATGCCAGTATCTAAAAGTTTCTGGAGTCATCCTACATTATACAATCCTTCTTCACCTTACCATACCAAGGTTTTTGTAGTCTGGCATACCCACAAGCATCGTGAGTCTAATAACCAAGGTGAGATCAATAGGGTGCCATGAGCACACAGGCTCAATGCTCTTACTGAAGTCCTTGATAGCCACTGTTGTGTGGCAGAGCAGATCACAGGCTCTTGTGTTCCTTCAGCCCTGCTTTGTCAGCTGCCAGCTTCAGTTCCATCATCTGTCTGCTTCACTAGCCTGCATATTTGCATTCCTCTTCCACACTCAAAAAACCTCATGTGGCATTTTCAAGTAAGCAGAGAGAAGCCACCGACACAGTACAAGAGCTGAATTGTGAGATCACATTGTGATGTCATGCCAACACCTTCATACTCCTGACTTACAGATATTGAAAGAAATCGCAGGATCTAAAGCATGAAGAAAATGAAATTACCAAATAGGGCAAAAAAATCCTGAATGGAGAAAATGATAATACTGTTATCTCAAGAAAAAAAAAACAATACACTTGGCTTTAGACAAAGCAGCCATTAGCTTAGTTTACATATATATATATATAGAATTACACTACCTTGCAAAATATATATTTTTTTAAATTCTCAAACGTTAGCATTTAGAGAAATTTCTTCTTGGCATGTAAGTCCCATAATGACTTTAGAAGTTTACTAGACTTATACATGCATTTCTGCAAAAGGAAAAATGTCCAGCTCTGTGGTTGTCAGTCAGGGACCTCAAGATCTGGTCCTGTAGCTATGCATGTAGTCCATGAAATAACACACCCTTTTAAAAGAACCACAAGACGTTTTCCCATCCTCTGAAGCCATGCACAGAGATCTCTCCCCATGGTACCAGTCATGATCTTCAGAACATTACATGTGAAACTATTACTAATTTTGGCAGTTGGAAGAGTTGAAATGTGCTGCAGAGCAGCAGAAGTCTAGAGAATTCTGAGCTCCACTACAAATTCACCCTGACAGAGTCACAGGCCAGAAAGAGTAGCCATGGAGAATCATTTACCTTAAAGTTAAGCATATGCTAAAACATTTCCAGGACCTGGGACCGTAATGTAAAGCAAATGCAGGCACCCAACAAACTGGATGTGATGCTGCAGACCTGTAACTTCAGGCTGCATTTTGTATCTATTTAAGGGCTGGTTCCAATTCTGTTGTATTAAATTAAATTAAATTAATTTTTTTTTTTTAATGTTGGTGCTGAAGCTAGCAGAGTATGTTTATCTATTAAAAAATGTACATTAATATTGGAGGTCCCATACATCACCTAGACAGCGTTATGATTAATGAAGTAACTGCAAAAGAGGAAAGAAAGAAAAGTGACAGAAATTCACATGACCACAATAAATTCAGATCGTGTGACAGACGCAGAAAATCATATTGTCATGAATAGGTTAAATCCTACAGTACTCATTTCCCTCAAAACAGTGAATTCACCATTGACTTAACGACCGGTGGAATTAAGGCTTAGAGCTCGCTCCGTTCTCCTCGCCAGCAAGAGAAGTTATTTGTTCAGTATCCCACTGCCCTTCCCACATGCAGGCAGTGGCTGTAAACCTGATGCCATGAAACCCAGGCCAGCGTCCCTGCCTCCCCCACAATTCACTTCTATGCAGCCAAGATTTCACTCAACATATGGTCTAGAATTTACTCCCATAAATCATTTTGACTGTCAACTCCTTCAGCAGATTGGGTCAAACCCAGAAAAGACTTAGGGGGTCTTTGGGTACCAAAGCTTTTAGCAGGGACCCAAGGTTGCCTTGACTTGTAGCCAGCTATTGCTGGGGAGGAGCTTCAGTTCCCTTTTTCTACCTGAAAGCTCCCACATTTCGGTTCTGCAGCAAGTCAATGGCCAGAATTGATTCAAGTACATCCAATATGCTCAAGGTCTTCTGTAGGATCTAGAAACTAGATGTATTGACATTCATTTCCCTGGATGTGCTCAGGCTGTACCAATCCTACTATAATTTTCTGGCTGCTCACAAAAATAAAACAAAATGTAGATAGAGCTACCCTCTTTTGGAAAAAAAAAAACAAAAAAAAACAAAAAAAAAAAAACAGCTGCAAAAGAGGTAGGTAGTGACACCTTTATTTTACAGTGATGCACTTGGTAGAGCATTTACCCAGTTCATTCAGGTCTGTCCTCAGCATTAAAATAAGTTTAAAATAATCCAGAGCCTTCCAGCAAGCCTGCCCAAGCTATAAGCAGAGCAGCAATTTTAGAGCTGAGCGACAAGGGAGTGTAAGGGCAAATTCAGGAGGAGCAGACAAGTGTTAGCACATGCAACGGGGAAGGAGAAGCAGCCCTGGGCACTGGTCCCTGCTTTCTGGGTGTTTATTCAGGGGCTGTTTAATGTAAAATGCATAAGCTGTCCTGAATCCATGCATTTGTTGTTAATGGCACTTGAAGTCAAAAGCATACTGATTCATTTACTGGGGAATAATCATTTACTGTATTAGCTAATCTATTTATCAATATCAAGTCAATTATTATAAAGCATGAAGAGCATCTAGTAATTATGCAATGTAAACATAAAGAATGGAATCAGTAAGCAATTATATTCATAATTCAAAATGTTGAAAAACATTTGTAATTGCTACATAACACAAAGTCCACCTTAAAGAAACAGAAACATTACTCTCTGAATAAAGATTTTGCGATACCGTGAAAATTTACTTTGTCAAAAGTAGAAATATTCTAATGGTTAAAATATTGAGTAATTTCTTTAACGCCACTGTACATGTCAGCTGTGCAAGCTTATACATATAGAAGTACTTGTGCATATCAAAGGATAAGTTTCAGCCAGTATTTGGAGAATCCTACAGCCTATGGTTTGGATCCTCCTAAGGTATTCTTCATAATAGGTCCGCTGAATTCAAAAGGAATATTCTTGTGTATAAAGATTTTCAGATGCATATTTACATGGATAACCAAGTGCAAAACATCTTCCTAAAAATCCAGAGATCCAAACAGGAAAACAAAATATCAGTTGGCAAGAAATCCAAGATGAGCTCGGTAAGAATGTAAATGAAAACCTTTCATTGTCCAGGCAAACACGCAGAATATGTCTAATCTAATTTAATGATTCCATTGAATTTAATAACTTCATGTGTTATTAACCTGGAAAAGGAGGTTTTGCTGTGAAAATATTTTTGACTGTATTGCAAAAATTATAGCTGCATTAATTGCTACAGTCTCTCAGAACACACTGTCTTTAATGTCTGGCTAACATAGTACATGAGAAAAAGAGCCTTAAGTAAATATGGTAATCTTCCACTTCCACATTTGCTTATAAGCACCAAATCAGCCACACTAAGCAGGTTGTTTTTATTTTTTAACATCTGAATCTGACCAGTTCACTTATTAATTCCTTTGTATACCTTTCATATTAGATTGCCATTTAACAGATGATTTACTTAAGCAATCAATATTAAAGGTTCCAAGAACTGCAGTCATCTTATTTCCAATAATTTGTAAGCATCATTTTGAGGTCACCTAGCCTATTCCATGCTAGAATTAGGAGCTCTGCAACAGTGAGCAAATTTACTGGTCTTAACCTTTTTAAAAGTTATCAGTACTAAGAATAGCACAACATTACCATGCACTCATTTTTTAATGGAGTTATAACAGAAGAATCTAATCTATTCATAGTCCATATTACTTCAGCACTCACATCCCTCCTTCCTTATCCTTTCTGCCACACATAACATATAATTAGGTAATATTGTACATCCATGGTATACAAGAAAATATTGGCCTATATTGTCCTGACTCAGGGTCTCAGGTTGAGAGGGCTATCAAGTTTCTTTTCCACATGGGCTCTTATTCATAACTCAGCCGATCAACACTCAGAATTTCTTTATTGGCCACTTTACCAGCAAAAAAATCTTTGCTAACAACTGCAAAGCCCTTTTTTTTTTTTCCCCCCTCCAAGATCTCCTAAGCCCTATCAGGTATTGTCTCACATACAGTATAGGGAATCATGCATCTCCCTCAAGACAGTCATCTTGAAGTAAGTGCCCAGCTAATGGAGACTCTCTTGTTTCACAGAAGAGGTGGAATCAGTGCTCTGAAAGCAGGAGAAATTCAGCTTGCCTTTGTGCAATACATCTACTGACAGCATGCAGAATAGCAGGTAATAGTGGAGCATCATACTCTTTGTAACCATGGCTATGGTGCGAGAGTAGTGTTCTGTCCTAGTGGACATGCACACAGCTGAGTTTGCTCAGTCTCTGCTCCAAAGAGTTTACTATTCAATGACATGATAAAAAAAAGGAAATGCATTCTTCACCGTCTTACAGATAGATAGTTAAGGCAAGAAAGAAAAAAGGCAAATGATGTGCCTTAGCGGTCCCAACACAGGTAGTAGAAGGGACAGTTGAGGTGCTTTAAAGCTAACCTATTTTAATCAACAGGTCATTTGTTTTTGTTTTTTAATACCCTGGATAGTTACAGGATTGCAACTATTCTACAGACACATTTATTATATATGTACAAACCCAAAATGTACAGGGCTCAGAATTCCTTATTCCTCCTGTTTATTCTGCACATGAAACTCTACAGACTGGCTCATCAGTTACTAATAATATTCCCAGATGTACCAAAAGCGTGTTTTAAATAAACTCTGCAAGAAGGACTCATCTGGAAATTTTAAAAGCCTGACAGCAGCAATGGGCAAGGTAGTAAATCCTTTTTCTCCTTCCTTGGAAAAATGCCAACAAGGTGATTTCCTCTCAATAGGTAATTTTACCCATTCATGCAAAACCCAGGGTGGGTCTTTGAAGCCTTAGTGGACACCATCAAAATTAAGGTTAGCCTATAAGCAAAATTGCTTTGGGGGTCTTATGTCAGCCCAGCCAAGTGGAAGAACATTTTATTGTCTCAGTTTTGGCCAGAGAAATCTCTGTCAGCAAAACAGACCATTTTGTTGTTGTTGTTGTTTGTTTGTTTTGAGACTTACACTATTTTTGGAAACCAGCATAACTCTTCTCTTTCCTACTTGCCCTTCTAACACTTCTCCATGTTATCGCATAAGACAGTTCCACCAGCTGGACAGAAAGAGACCATTTCCGTCAGTGACCGGGCACCCAGAATTTAGTGGATAGGGGAAAAAGAGCAGGAGAATGGACCTCCACACTGCCTAACTCTGCTGGTCTCAGGGCCACAGAAAGACATTGAGGAAAACTTGCAGCCATGAAATAAACAATGTGAAACGTCCTGGGACAAGTTACGAGACAGTGCAGTCTCCAAATTTGAGCATTCATAAGCATTTACTGTTGCATCTCTGGATATTCTTCAAATACCAGCTTTTCTCTTGAAACTAAGCCCTTGGCAATGATGCCGATGAATTCCACTGGTTATGTTTGGTGGGAATACTCTTCTGGTCAGTTTTAGAGAAATCATGTCTTGCTAATCCTCAAATAGTATGAGGATCTTACAATGTTGCACTACTTCTATTCTTTTTTCTTCCTTGTTATTATAATTATTATTGTTGGAAATGAGCCAAACTCACAGTTACCACACACTTGCAAATATACATCCATTGTGTACCACAGTACTGCTCAGAGTGCCGCAGTCATACAAAGCAGTACCTCACACACTACAAAATGTAAGCAAGGGAAAGCTTTGACACACAGTTCTTACATCCTGCATCCTTCCTTGAAAAAGGTCTCAAACTTGGTTAAACCTTGAAACAAAACATATCCTCTAGTTTTATGTTCAGGTATGATATTGCTACTCTCTGGCAATGATGGCTCAGCAGGATCCAGAGGTAGAAAGGGGTGAATTTCACATCAATGCATCTTTCAAACTGCTGTAGGAATTAACAAGTAATTCCAGTTAACCCCCAAACCAAATGTTACTGCAGTACATTTCTAGCAATATCAGAAGGCACCAGGGGGCACAAAGGGATGAGCCTCTCTTGCCAACACGCTTTAATTTCATTATTTTTTAACTCTGCTTTCAATAGTCTCTTGACAGGAAAGAAAACAGGAGTCAAAACCTGAGATGCTTTGGAAACCAGGTAAAAGAGACTGCCTCCCTTCTTCCTTCCCTAATCCTTGTCACCCTCCTGGCAGCACTCGTCTGAAATGGTGCTGTGCGGTGGTCCCATCAGAAAACAAAGTAGCCGAAGATGCTGAAAATTACAGCTTGCTCGCTCCTCCGCCCCCCACGCTCACTGAATGAAGGGGAAATGGTGGGGTTAAGAAAATAAAGTTCTCTCCCAGTAACGCTGCCACATAATGAATACAGCATTATTATGCAGAAGGCCTCTTGAGACATCGGCCTAAAAAATTCCACTGAAAAAGGAAACACCTGTTGGAATATTAACTAGGACAAAGTCAAGCAAGGAGAAAGAGGATAGGTGGCCAAGAGGTTGGAAAAACTAGGAGGAAATGTTGAAGAGATTTTTCTTTTTTAGAAGTGTAACATTCCTAATATTCAAGTTCCTAAAACAGCAAACGGCATTTTCTTCATGCAAGCATCTGGAGGTAATGGAAAAGACAAAATAAAGCCAGCATTAGGTAAGGGATCTAAGTTTCTGGGAGCACAGCTACTTTGGGCATCCTTATACACTGTGACCTATGGCCAGGCACCAACAGGAGCAGCTGGTTTGTGGGCACTAGAAACCATTTATAGCTCCTATTTAGTAAGATAATATTTTTAAAAGACAAATCTCAAGTCATTTGCAATTCTATTTTGGCCACAGGAAAATATAATAAATTCCAGTTTGCATTCATATGGTCTCCAAGCCTCTTGGACAATGCCAACAAAGCTCATTCCCCATCACCTTGCCTGGGGAACTGAGGCACAGGCTAAGATTAACCAAAACATCCTCCTATGGATGAGACAAGCGAGTTTCCAGCAGGCTGGGTGTCCCACTCATCTCAGAGCGTCTCTCTGAACCAGGCCAGTGTCAAAGTGTCAGAAGGAAAGTTTTTCCTCTAGGCCTAAGAACTTCCAACTTTTGGTGTTCAGGTATCCAACAACTTTTCTGCATAGCTCTGAGCAATTTAAGCTTGACTGCTAAAGACCCTAAGATAATGGAGTTGGAGAGAGTCCAGAAAGACACCTAAGGACCATCACAGTTGTGATCCCAATGCTGCAGCCAGCGCAGCGAGGAAGCTGCCTGTGACCCCTGATACACTTCCCAGCTCCCACTATTCCCCATGCAGTTTTTCACCAGATGAGTGTAGAAAGGAGACCAGAGTTCACCCATTTTACAGCCTACGCTGCCTAACTGGAAGATGAAGATTTATCTGGACCCTATCTTGAGAAGAATATCCAATTCAGACTGAATTTAGCAGGACTTCGAACAGGTTCGAGAGCACTAAAAAGCACAGGAGCCTGCCTGCAAGAGCACTTACACTGTGCTAGGAAACATGATACTTGGTTGTAGTGCACTTGTAAGCATTTTTTCTCCAATACTTTTATTTTAAAGGGAATAATGTTTCTTTCCATATAATACACTAGAGAAGTGTCTTAATCCTCTTGTAAAAGTCCCTGCAGAGCATGAAAATAATGTGTTTCGAAGGTTTAAACTTGACATATCGAGGGGGGCTGAGGAGCCCAGTGCTTTTCAGGGCAGATATGCTCAGATATATAGCAGAGGTCTATAGCCTTCCAATACATAGGGAGGGGAATGCTTAAGCCTTCCAGCATCATAAATATGATGCCCGTTTCTAGAGTCTTGCCCTTTTGAATAGGCTGGATGCAGAAAATAATCACGATGGATGTAAAGCACAAAGCTTCATAGGGATTCTTTCAGCCAGGCAGCCATTTCCCACTGCCTGCCTCAGGAATAATAATAATAATAATAATAAAAAAAAAAAAAAAGAAAAAAAGAAAAAAAAAAAAAAGATCAGCCACTTATAGGGATCTTTCTTGGCAGCTTAGCAAAAAAAAAAAAAAAAAATACACACCGCAGCTTCAGAGCAGCACTTTCAGATCAGCCTATACACCACACCCAGGATGTATGAACACCATCAAAACCTCCACTGCAGCATATTGATTATCCAGCATAGCCTCGCCACAGAAATAATAAATGAGCAAGCAGCCATCCTCAGACCTATTGACTGGGAGGAATAAAACCTCCCGCCTTCCTTCCTGCCTGCTCTGCAGAGCCTCTGCTCCCCACGCTTTCCAAGCGAGCAGCCCCACCCTCCTCGGAGGTACTGCTATCTTACAGACGGCTCATGCTCATCCCTTTTATAATGAGCTTCAGCTTATCCTGATTACCTGGAAAGCACATCAGCCTGTCATCTCCAGCCCCGTTAATCTTTAACCCTCTGCACGCTGCCTCTGCCGCATGATAGTGGTGCAGAATGAGACCGAACACCTAATTCCCTTTGGGCACGGAGAATATCAGCGGCTACTCACAACATCAATTTGAAGCCTGAATGACTGGGAGCACTTTCTTAATAACACGCAAGGTTGTTTCTTTACAAGAGCAGCTGCTTTCACACTCCCAGTGAATATTTTAGCAGAAGCACGTGTGTGAAGGAGAGAGCAGAAGCGAGTGTGACTGTGGGCGGATGAAAGGGAGGAAACACCTAAGGGTACCTATAGGGAAAGCAGCCCAGTCTAGAGGTTGCAGGGCCGGCTTGAGCATCACGAGATCCATAAAGCGTGCATGTGACCTTGATTTGCCAGTGCCTCTGTTTCCCCTTCTGTGCTTTGTTTATTCATACTGTAAATATTCCAGCAGACACTACCTCCCCCTATGTATTTATCAAGAATATAGCTGGGGGCAGGGAGAAGTGATTTTTTCTGCTGCCTATGGACTAGTAGCTCCTACACCGAAAATCACACAGACAAAATTCAATTTCATATGATATTTGTGTAATTGGAGTTTTGCTGCGATTTCAATTGGGGGCTGCATGAAAACAGCTCTGTAAGGAACCACAACTAGAAAAAGAAAAAAACAAAACAAACAAAAAAAAAAAAAAACTGTGGGAGAGGCTATTACATATGCAACTGCAATAAACATATTATTGGTACCGATAATAACAATAATAAAACTGACATGCCCAAGACATGGTGTGCTTTTAGGTTATTTACCATTTTGCATTGCTCTTGTTAACAAACATTGAAAATAGAAGCAAAACAGTCTTTAGAGATACCAGCACTAAAATAATCAAAGCACAAATAACGTAAAAGCCGCATTTTTATTTTTTTCAGCCTGGTTTCTTAACAAAAACGATGTGTTGGTTTCTCTGGTCTCTGTTCTTATACCACTTCCCAAACTTCAAACTTTCTGGCCAATTTCCAACAAACCAAGAAGACAGAGTAAAGGCCTAAAGGATCCTTCCTTTCATGCAAATTTCAACAAAATATGGACCTGATAAAGGCAAGCAACCCTGTGAACATCTCTATCAAGAGAAAGAAGTTCATTCTTAACTCAACTTAAGCAAACCCACACAGAAATGGTGCTGGAAATCAGGCTTCTGCAGTCCTCTAACTCCAAACTACCTCTATTTCAAACAAATATTAAAAGAAAAATAGCATAACAGAGTGGGCTGATAACATGAGGACAAGGCGGGGACCCAGAATGTGGAACAGCTTCACTCTGACTGAAAAAGCGAAAAACCTGGAAACAGCAAGAGGAAGACTTCCACTTTCTGTCCACACAGCACAAAACAAAACCTTTTCCACGTAACTCCCTCAGGACTACTGCAATAAACCTGATCAACCAAAGAGGTGCTGGAGCAACTCAGACTTCAAAAAAATAAATATTTAATAACGGATTTGATAATAAATATTTAATAACCTCTAAAAAATAGGTCTGTGGGATGAGAAACTGGGAACAGAAACAGCATAGCAGAGAAAACTTTTAGAAACATTTCAGCCACACAAAATCCAAGCATTGCATGCTGAATAACAAACAGGATCAAGAATACAAAAGGAACATTAATTCAAATAACATTAAAATACCATTGACTGGTGTGTAAGTGATTTTCAATTTAAAAGCCAACATGCAAATAATCCATTTTTATAGGTTCATTGTACTATAATCTTTATGCATCTTTTTTCTGAAAGAAACTTGCATATGGCAATGATCACAGCATACACCACTGTACAAGTAAATCCCTGTCCCTTTTCTATGGAAATGGTGCCAATTTCTTGGTGCTGATGTGCTCAGGCAGCCCACCACATGCAGTGACCTGGCCAGGTTTTGACTCTTCAGGTGTGCTTCAGCAATGTCCGAGCATCCAAAACGCAGCTGCAAGAAACCCTCTCTACTCATTTGCACCATAACCTGATGACATTTCTGTAGCTCCAACTCCCCTGGAGCACCTATAAATCTTTCTGTGATTTAAAAGGGTAATCTTTCCTTTTGTAGAGCAAAAGTTTCAATGATGAAATACTATAGCCTTTTAAAATCCACAATATTGAAGGTTAACTTAAGTCTAGCAGGAAGGAATACCTAGTTTGCAATATAAGCACAATTTTAGGAAAATAAAAATGAATTTGGAGAATTTAAATTTGGCCAAAGTAGAACTCCATGGCACGGAACTATGCATGAGACCATGAGCTTTCAAAAGGGGTCCAGATCTTTACTCTTATACCCTTGGCAAAATACAGGAATCTAAACCTTTAGGTTGTCCATATGATGGTGAGTGTGCAGGAAGGGAACAAGAAAGGTACATGGCTTGAATTAGAAACACTGCGTTCTTCTCCTGTGTGACAATGAACAAGTTGTTTAGTCACTTGGTGACTGTTTTCCCCATCTGTGGAAGAAAATAATGTTGAATGCTCACTTTGCCCACACAGCATTACGTAAAAACAGTTTTTAAAGGTACATTTTCGAGCATGGTAGCATCATCAGAAGTTACGTCCTGGGAGTCATTCTCTCAGATATTCATGCAAAGCAATGCCTTTTAAGAGTCAGGGGGCTCTTTTTGCAGCCTTGACAGATTTGCATTATGGGTTAATTAATTTTTGTCAAGGGCTTTCAGAAAGTCACAGAAAAAGGCACTGAGTAAATGGAAAGTCATTATTAATAGTGCTGAGATGAGGCCAAAGAAAGCAGATCTGGATCAGAACCTGTACAGCTCTAAGCCTTGGATTGCTCAAATCTCTCACAATAGTAATTAATGAATGAGACTGCAAACATTTGTTTTTTTCAGACAGAATTATTACCTTGATACAAAATGCCTGAAATCACTTCAAAGCAAAATATTTAAGTTGTAAATATATCAGAGAGTACTGAAAAGCATTTGAATTTAGTCTCCCAAGTTGTGCTCCACACTTAGCTCTTCTTGTACTGCTTTTATTATTATAATCTTGATAAAGGCACTCCGAGGTGAGAAACAGAGCTTAATAATTCACACCCAGCTGCAAAAGGCAGTACTCAGGCAAAGCTCTAGTTGTGAATTATTACACCTGGAGACACATCCTGGAGTGTGCTCACCACCATATCTGGTCTCAGGGGTGGGAGAGAAGGAAATGGGTAGGGGAAAGGATGCTGCGCTTCTGTAAATACATTTTTAAAACCAAGCTACCACTCAACCACGTTCAGGTGCTCTTCTGGTGGAGAACAAGCCAGAGGGTGGGGGATCAGGGGCGAGTGCAGGTGTAAGCCATGCAGGGCACATTCAGCATCAAACTGCTGCTGGTTGCATCAGCCTAGCAACTGTTTATGCAAACAATCTGGCTGACTCATTAAAGTACTGCTCTGATCAGCTATTAACTGTAACTGACAGATTAAGAGGAGAACAGCATGAGACAGATACTTCAGAAGTGAGAGCAAAACATACTGGGAGCTTAATCTATGTTTTAATTCCAGCACCCTGCTCCCTGCCCCCAGCCCTCTCCTTTGTCGCAGTGACTTCCCATGGCATGTTTCATATTGTTTAGTGCATATCTTGGCGCCCACCTAGACAGCTTCGCATTCTCGGCAGCACCCGGTGGCACCCACATGTTCATTTGACATTCCAGGGAACCCATTGCAAAAGCCACACATTCTTCCTTGCCTTTCTGAAGGCTGCTTAGATCACAGATGCTGCTGGTATCACCCACTGTGCTTCAATACTTCTCATGTCCCATGCACATTCTTTGGGGTCTAATCCTTTCAAATAATAGTGCTTTCCCTAAGATGTTGCCTGATACCGATGAAAAAAAAAAAGGGCTGAGATAGATGCTTGCTCTTTTTCATTCCCCTAAGCTGATAGACGGGACTTGTCAAAGGCAATCAAGACAAACAGCTCAAAACTGCTACTATTCTATTACATATTTCATGTCTTCTGTGTAGCAGGGAAGTCCCAGCCCTAAAGAATTTCCCCTCTGAATTAGAAAAACTTCCAAAAGCCCCATCTGGTTCTCACACAGCACACGATTTGTGGAACTCATCGCCCCAGGACTCTCCAGTCCGTTGACAAAAAGGGATCTTATATGTAATTAGACAAATAAATAGAAGTCCACCTGAGCTACTAAGCACAAAACCAAAAGCTACAGATTGCCAGAAGTTAACAGCATGGCCTTGAAAGACACGAAGGTGTTGCTGGCCTTGGTCTTTTCTGATTCTGACTATCACTTACTGGCTCCTGCTAGAGGCTGGAAGCTGGCGGACAAGGGCCTTGGGCTGAGCACAGCACAGCTGATTTTATGGGCAACCCCCAAGCAAATACAGCATTGGGCTGAAACACTGCAGCACAGGGGCCTTGGGATAAGCTCAGCACCCAGGACTGCTTTAAATACCAGCTAAGACTTTGCTCTTCCCCTTTCCCGTCCCTTTCCTCTATCTCACTGGGCTTGATTTCCAAAATGAAAATATCTGAATTCTCCTCTTTTTCTTTTTCTTTTTCTTTTTCTTTTTCTTTTTCTTTTTCTTTTTCTTTTTCTTTTTCTTTTTCTTTTTCTTTTTCTTTTTCTTTTCCTTTTCCTTTTCCTTTTCCTTTTTCTTTGTCTTCTCCTTTTGTTTTTGTTGTTGTTGTTGTTCTGAATGAGAAGCAAAACTTAAGTTAAGCACCCCTTTGCACTGCACAATGATACCTCTTCTATTCCCTTTTGACATGAGCCACGTCCTCCAAGAACACCATGCCAAACCCAGGTATGCCACACAGCATAATCCAGGGCTGCCCAATACTCTACAATGGTTCAAACACTGCAGATGCCCCATTAAGGCTGGGCTGTGGGGTCAGGCCGGTGTGAACTGTGATCCCCTTAAACCTCTTCCCCTCTCCTGGGATGTGCTGGAAGCATTAATAGAGCTGCAATGCAATTAGCCATTAAGCCTAATATCCCATTAATAGTTGCCAACAGCAGATGTGTGAGGAAAGCCAGAAGATCAGGGCAAGTGTATACCGGTATTTCTCCTATATACTCTGGTTTTGAGTGGTCTGCAGTGATTTTGGGATGAGGGGTGATCTCTGTAGATGGCCTGGGATCTCTCTTCTCACCAATGAGCAGTAAGACCCATGTACCTCGCTGACTTAAAGAAGCAGCTCTGAGAGAAATGGAGTGCATAAGTTGGTCACCATCTTTCCCATAAATATTACCCAAAACACTTTATTTCCTGCAGAGATAAGAATATCTCCCATCTTTATCAGGTCCACATTGCAATCAATGTGGTCTGCATTTAAAACACACACACAAACACGCATCTCTCTATCTCTATATATAATGGATGTGTTTCAATACATACCATGTATATATAGCATGTCTTGCCACACTGTGCAGGATTAAGTGCATACTTCCACGGAGAAATAAATAAATACCCAGCAATTTCTCAATTTCTTCCTGCTGTGTGGCAGTGGTGAAAATTGCTTAGAAATAGGACTATTATAAATATTCTATATATAACCACACATTGTGGAGGAGTGGGGGGAAAAAGGGGAGAAGGTTCATATGTTTGAAAAATGCGAACACAAAGGAGGGCATAGAAACACATCCAGCCATTTCCACCTCGGTGCTATTTATAGCAGCAGTGTTACGAGGTGTTTGTTTAAAGGGGCACTGGCAGAGTGTGGAAGGACCTAGCCCTGCTTCGAGGAGGCATGCAAACAATATTAACTTGGCAAAAGAAAGGCGGACTAATCTGGCCCCAAAATTGTGGCTGTTCTTGCTTTCTTTCCATGTCTGTAAGAATTGAAGTTTTGAACTGTATTTGCTTCCTCATTAACACTTTTATTCTGCTAGCCTGGGGAGGTGGCTTACTGGCTTTGGGGTCGGGCCCCGGAATGAAAAGAGAAGAAACAGGGAAATTAGCAAACATTTCTGCCGCCGCACTGCCAAATTTCCCTGCTTTAGAGCAGGCATTGGCAAAGGAGTCAAATTTCAAAATGTTCTGGTTAGCTCCGCAGTTGGTCGAAAGTAAAAATGAAAAATATTCACTCAAACGCTGCCAATTCTTCTGTGAATGTGTTTAGTTTTGAAATTCGGTAGAAATATTGAAATAATTGGGATGAAAAATTCAACCAGCTCCTTCGAGAATACTTTGCTTCTGAAGAGTTATAGCACCAACCCCTGAAGAGCTCCCTATTGTTCCCCTGTGAGATGCCATATGGAGTAGGAGGGGTGGGAACTCAGGGGAAGAGTTATGACAATGAAAACAAAAACATAATAAAGGAAGTTCTGTGTTCTCTGCGGGGACATGACTGAGGACTCACCAGTCCGGCCACAAGCAATTTTTGCTCCTCAAGCCATGCGTGGATGGGATGGCAGCAGCGCAGGAGGGTTCTGCAGCCCTGAGTTAGATTCGGGCAGGCCAGCGAGCGAAAGAGCATCCCCAGAGGCAATCGGGGTGGCTGTACGCTGCTGGAGTCGGCTCCTCGCCAGCTCAGTCCCAGTGGCCAGACGAGTTCTCTATATTTTTACTCATTATAGGGAATTGCAGCAGCCCCATGACAAGAATAAGACGCTCTACTTTGGGAGGATGTTGAAGCAGAGATCCCCATTCATGTGCCTGGCTGTTAGCAGGAGTGAAAAGCTACCTCAGCGTGTCCTTTGCTGCTCAGAGCCAAGGGAAGACCCTCTCCTATCTCCTCTCCTTCAAGCACAGGGCTCCCCCAGAAGCCTGCAGAGATGCCTACAGCCCATGAGCCCCCTGGCATGGCTGCGTGCTTGGAGCCCACCAAATATTTCCAGTTGTGATGTGCTATTCCCAGGTGAGCTGAAGTGCAGGTCCTTACACAGCGCTCCAGCCCATTAACTCCTAGCTCCCAGGCACGAAATTTGCTCAGAGTCCTATCGACGCTGGCAGAAAACGCAGTAACTGCTTAGTAATAAAACCACCAATTCCTCCGACGAGAGCTGCAGTATGGTAATGAACGTCTCCGCTCGCTTTTAAGAGGCTGTTTTGTAACTGCAACTGATAGCTTTTTTAATAAGCTTATAAAACTCTAAGAAAACGTTGGGCCTTCGTCACCTCTCGCATAAACCCAAGTGAAGCAGGAGGCAGTGCTGGCAGAATCAGGCCCCATTGGGGGCAGGCAGCAGCAGCCCCTCACCGCCTCTCCTGCCCAGCACCTTCAGCCCACGCTTTATTTTATTAAGGCTACGGGGCCGCTAACTCCAACAGCCTTGTTTTCCGTCTCCCAAAGGACTTGTTGACACACAAAAGCTGTCCTGCTTTGGCTAGGCTATATGGCCTGGAAATAGAGTAAAGGCATGCCTATGGGCAGGGGAAGGAGTCACAGTGGTATAAATCACTTTTCCACTAGTACACGCTGCCTGCCGTGCCACTGTTACTGTTTTTGTAAAAACAATGCTTATGTCTATATAAAAACTGTATAGAAATCTAGTCATAAAACAAAAGCTATCAGATTGTCTGTGCTTAATTATATGCTTTAATTGTTTAACTGCAGGGGCGTTTGGCAGTTATAAATACACAGTTAAAAAAAAAAAAAAAAAAAAAAAACTTGAAAGAAGTTGAATCAACCTGAGAAAATAAAATATCATCCTACGAAATGCTTGATATATTGTTACTTTGATAAGTTCAAACAAGTGTGACTCACTATACAACCATTCTATCAATTCTGAACAAAAAACTGCATGGGATTATTATGCTTTTAATCCAAAGAGCTGGGTATTTGGAATTCCTCAAGCCCTTTGTGGTGTCATATTAGCTAGGCCAGTCTCTCATGAAAAGAATGTATTGTTGAATAGAGTTGAGTCCGGATCTCTGCTCCATTGGGTTGATAAAATGGCAGTTGATTTAAAAAGAACCAGCTTGTCTGGAGAAAGGATTAGCAGATTAAGAGACTGCATGTAATTTTTTTTTATGTAATGTAAAGTTACATTTCATAACTAAAAGGGATTAATTAAAACGTTAATAGAAGGAGAGATGTTATTTTTCCAGGGACAAATGCCTCACCACACATATGAACATTCACTTTAGTTGCTGCTGCCTCAACAGTAGGAAATGAAACGCTGCTCTCTGTAAGAGTGGGCACAGAAAAGAAAGGCGAGAGGTTTGTGTGGTGGCTCAGCATTTTATTTTCCTGTTACACTGATCTGGATTTCAGAACAGAAAAAGAAATCCCTGTGCAGCTGTGTGTGTGCGTGTGTGCATATATACTATCCCAATCCTTTTTTACTTGCATTGAAGAATAGGGGAAAAGTACTTTTGTCTGATGCATTTTCTGTATAACAGGATCCTTTCTGTTCTTTCCATGTTTTGTTTCTGCTTTTTAATTTAGAGAGCGGATTCTGCTCTCCTACACGTACATTTTCAGGGAGTTAGGAACAGTTTTGCAGCAGGGAGAGGTGGACAGGACCACTGCAGTGGCTTGTTCTGCAGCAGTAATTTGCAGAAAAGTTTCAGAGCTTGCCCATAAAAGCCCTACCTGGGTACAGTGTTAGCACTGTTTACACTGAAAACTTCAAAGTAAATCGCACCATGAGAAGCTGTCGAATTTAAAGCCTGTGCCACAAAATTTCAGCCCATCCTAAAATCCAAGTTCAGGGCTGTGCTGTTTTGTTCTGGTTTCTTTTCTTTCCTAAGAGCAAATTTTTGTCTTGAATTTTGGACTCCCCAGGTTTGACACTTTTGAGTAGCTGCTGGGGAGTTGGCTGGGGGGGAGGGGGAAGGGCAAAAATAGGACCCCAGCACTGTCTCCCAGCACCTCCAGGCTCACTCATCCTTCCCTCCACCTAAGCTGATGGGCATCTTCTCAAATGCAGCACATGCTGCTCATCTGCCTGATTCAGGAAAAAAAAATATATCATTAATCAAAATTTGTCATTATTTTCAGCTTTCTCCCAACTGGGCAAATAATTTGAGGATTGTGTCTCACCCCCCTCTCTCCCCCCCCCCCCCTCAAGAATAACAGCAGATGATTTCCCTCAGTCTGTCATTTATTGCTAGCACTTAAATATACCTGTGTAATAAATTTTAATTGTGTTATAAAGTTGTTTATTCACCGCCTTAAGCAGTTGTGTACAGATGTGCATTGATGATGCCATAATGCAAGTAGGAGAAATTTCAATTCATACTTAAACCATCCTTCCTTTCACAAAAAAAAAAAAAAAAAATTGGACTACTTGACAATATACTATAACAAAACCTACATTATTGACATATTTATTTAGACCAAAGGCTAACCTATTACAATGATTTGGCACTGATAACCAAATTTTTCAGAAGAAAATGCATATCTCCTCCAGATCACAATGGAAAACCTTAATGAGGAAGTTTCTTCCTGATCCTTTCCTCAGTTGCTATTTAAACTATGCCCCGAAGTAGGAGGCTTGGTGCCGGTTCTTTGCTAAGAATAGCATCCCACCCATTTTACTGCAGATGTTTCCATTCACTGTACAAATGTTCAATGAATTTTTCAATCCCACCAGATTCCTGGCCTCAGCCATGTCAAGAGACAAAGAACTCCACAGGTTTTTGTAAACTGTACAAAACCCAGTTCTTTTTAACCATTCTGAATGTACTGCAATTCACCTTCTCTGTTCTTTTATTATTTACTTCTATGTTCTCTGAACAATCTCTTTCAAGAAATTATTCTATTGAGAACTTTTGCAGGCCCCTAATTATTCCTGTTGTCCGTCTCCCAGCTGTTTCTATTTATTCTGCATCCTACTTGTGTAGGAGTGACCAATGCCATGGGACACTGATATAATATCTTTATATTTTCAATATCATGTTCCATACCAGTAGGGTTTTTTCTACCGCTTCACTGGTGTTTTTCTTAGCCACTGCTGTGGACTGAACAGTGATACCATTGAACCGTTCAGTTACAGACCTTTGTTTTTTTCCCTTCAGTGATAACTTAGATAGATACGGGCTGTCCAAATATGCTTTTGAAGAGTCCCTTGGTGTTGTCAGCCAGGAATTTCCACCCTGCCCCTCACGTTTCCATTTTTCCATGTAAGGTTCCACTAAAAACCTTCAGCTTCTCCCAAATCAACTTGAATCATCTCTGCATTTTCCTGCCTTACTTCTCACCTCTTTGCCAACTCATCAGCGTATATATTTAAGCAACTCCAAAACTCCAGGCACTGCTTTTTTTTTTTTTTTTTTCCATATTAAAAATGGGCCATTTTCTGCCCTTCTCGGGGTCTGTGTTGGGGGGTCTTTTTACTCATGTCTAATCCATGACAGTGCTTTACCAGTCAGCCCTTGGGTCCTTAGTTTCCTCGGTAGCCTCTTGTTAGGGACTTTGTCCAAAGCCTTTCTGCATGTCTATATGAATTATGTCAACCAGCTTTCCCTTATTCACTAGTTTGTTGACCTGTTCCCAAGAGTCTGTTATAGAGATGTGAATTTCCTTTACAGAAGCTGCATTGGTTCATCTGTATCATATCAAGTAGTTGTTACAGATTTCTATTTTAAATAATCTCTTCATTCAGCCTGCCCAGTGCTTAATTAAGCCTTGCTGATTTGCAATATGCAGGATGAACATTTCCAAAGAGGCAGCCTTTGCAGGCTTCCCATAGAGTAGCTGATTTGAGCAGGATTATCACTTTTTTCAATAGCTTGGTCACATCTTCCTCATCGCAGGTATGTGCTTTTTGGTCCTTGTAACTTGTTGTTCTTTTACTGTTTGTCTTACAGCAGCGGATCACAGCCATAAACCAGGCCTCCATGCTGCTGAATGCTGCACAAAAGCAAACCTCAACCTCCATCCTCACCTTGGTGCTCCCTTCTGTCACTGCAGTGCGTCTTCCCCTACTATCCCCTGTCATAAGAGTTAATAGGTAGGTCTGACTTTTATTTGTCTGCAATATTGTTATTTTCCTTCAGCATTTTCTTAACCTTCCCCAAGTCTAACAAGTATTTTCTTTGCAGTCCCACTGTTTCTAACAAATCAATAAATTCTCTGCAAGTTGTTTGCGTCTTTATGTGCTCTTCAAATTCCCCATTAGCCTGTCTAATTTCCATCTTGTATTTTAGCCAGTATTGTTTATATCCTATTCTGCTAACGTCACTTGAGCTGTTTTTCCATTTTCTGGTGATATTTGTACTGTGAAAAGCACAGTCTGACGGGATTATTACCCCTCTTTAAAGTGCTGCTGAAGTATAAGAGATGAATGGCTGACAGTATTAACGCTACATTCAAATTGTCTAGCACGATCCATTGCAGAGAAACGTCGGAGAAGTGCAAAATATCAGTAAAAATTTGCAGATTCTTTTTAATTAGATCAACCCTCCCGTTATCACATAACCTGTACAAGTCAGATTTCTACCATCCGGGAGCCAGAATAACACCAGTAACCTTAGAGTTAAAGCTTTCTTCAGCTCTGTGGAGCACCATGATAAGACTTTGGCATATCCCTATATCATTTTATGCAAGCCAGACAAGGTGATTTATAAGTTATTCTCCCTGAGCTTCAATTAATTTCACTTAGGACATTTTCACAGTTGTACAATAAATGTTTAAATTAAGACATTTCCCTGCTCCCCACTCTGCCATGCAATGGAATTGAATATTAACCGGTTATTGGGTTCCACTCATGGCCTGTGCAATTACAGATAAGAACATCGATCTGGCAGGAAAACAAATTGGCTCTTAAAAGAGGGCGGTTTGGATCTGACAGGTTAAGATGATTAGGCAACGCTCTAATGGATTCTGTATATTATGCCTGGACATAGGCAGGAAGCAGACCATCCACCCCACGCCTGGGTACCAAATAATTACCCACTCTCATCCAGGAAACCCACCTTGCCAATTACCAGCTAGTTGGGACCCATTGTTTGCTACCTAAAATAATCTGTCTGGGACTAAAACCAGCACCCTGTTGCAATAGGATTTTATACTACTGGGTTGATAAGGCAATATTTGAAGGGAAATTTAGAGCAAGTGACAGGGACTGGCGCTATCTAATGACTAATGTAAAGAAAACCCCATCCCACAGTGACCTTATCATCTAGCTGGGTTCTCAAGTAAAGTGAGGGCTTTGCAGCAGCTTTTAGGCCCACAGACAAACAGACAGGTCTGACAGAGGTCTGGAGGAACTGTCGCTACCTTGCAATTTATAAAAGGACACTGCTGCAGCTGTGAGTGAAAGAAATCAGAAGTCTTACACGTGCACTATCTCTTCCTTGGCCTGCAGCAAATCACATAGCCTTTCTGTGTCCCGTTCCTCTGCAGGGAGCAATAAGTCATGGGGGAGGTGGGTTTTTACTAGGGAAGATAGTGATTGTCAAGAAAATCATACTTTTGCAAAAACTCCTGGCTTGCAAAAAGTGTTTTTCCAGGGAGGGTTTGTTTTTTCTGCAGATGTGACATAGCCCAGGGAACCTTCTCAGATTTCCAAGCACAGCTCTGGAGAGCTGTGAACAGCTCAGGCCCCCAGGCTGAAGAAACCCACCAGCAGAGTAACCCAGCAGGTTGCCTTGGGTCTGGGACCTCTGGGTTTTCACAGCAGAAGACCACGGAGCTGCCCTTGGGCTTCATTCCCCATACGGGAGGACACCAGACTCTGGGATTTTTATTCCCCGATTAAGTATGACATTACCATAATATTGAAAACTTCTGGGGACATGAATTACCATCCTCTCAGATAATAATGAAAAGTCAAGTAGGTATATATACAAATATATATATATATGAAAACATATATATTATATATATTTTTTTTTCTAGAAAAGTGAGATTCTACAGCTTTAAAAATAGCATCGTGTTTTACCTTTTTCTTTTTTCTTTCCTTTAGGAGAAACTTTATAATATACAAGTTCAAGCACAGTCACCAGCAGCTGCTCCTTTGGCAGCCACATTGAGGCTCAGTTCTAGTTACTCGGCTATATTCGGATTTAACTGGACTAAACTACCCCCACACCAAGTTGCACTGGCCAAAGATGTGGCCATGACAAAAAAATAAAATAAAATAACCGATCTATAGTTCCACACAACTCCTGGGCAGGACAATCAATTCTACACATTTCTTGTCTTCAGAAAGGTCAGTAGTCATGTTATTAATGGGCTACAAACACAGGCTACAGATTTCTGTTGCAATTGCTGGCTGGTTTTTCATTTTCCTGCAAAGCAAAGCTGTCTTCTCACTGGTACATATTCTGTGATGGAAGTATGACCCTTTTACTGCAAGGGCTGGAGAGATGAAATGAAAATCACCCCAGATATCTCAGTAATATTCTTCTCAAGACCTGGGAATGGTATTTATATGCAGGTATCTTAGTCACTGGTGGTCATGATGGTCCCGGTAGTATCAAGAGACCCACTTCAACCTGAATAGTCTTAGAGCACAGATGGCTTTCTATCAAGGATAAATTTGGCCCAGACTGGCAATTGTACCATACAGAGAATTGAGTTTCTTGATAATAACACTAGGATTTAATTGGATAATTTAGGCTTATACAGGAAGATATCTTGTTCCCAAATAAGCGACATTATCACCGCTATGTCTTCCTTCGGTCCGCCTACCCACCTCTCTCTCTCCAGCCTCCATTGGGTTAGCAATGCAGCCAGAAAAGAGGTTGCTATTTTCATTTTGATGATAGTCAGAATGAAGCATGGCTTGTCATAGTGGAGCATGAATTCCCGTGACACCAGATATTCAGCAATCTCACTACAGTACATCAGGCTTCAGACTCCTCAGGGGAAAAACCTCATGGAGAAAACCAAAACAGATCAGAAATCAAATATCAAATTTCTGCTTTCTATTGTTCAAAGTTCAGGCTTGGGATTATAACGTTTTCATGTTCTTTGCAAGGTGGTTTACTGGATTTCCTTCAAGTCTTATTTTCCATAGCATTCCAAAGGGTTTGATTTTTTTTCTATATTTATCATTTTATAATAGGAAATACATTTAAGGTTTTCTATTTGGCAAAACAGAAGATGTAAAGAAATGAGAGAATATAACAACAACAACATTTCTCCTTCCCTTCTCTCATTTTGTCACTGTTCAGTTTTGAAAAACCTAATGAACTTGCAAAGACAAACAGGTTCTCTCTTTTTTTTTTTTTTCCTCCAGATTCCTCCCCTGTGTTGAGGGCCATCTGTAGCTACAATGAAAGACATTTTCCACTCAGTTAATCCAGAGACTAAACCTTCCAAAACTCTCTACATGTTTTGTGTTAAGAATACATTGTGAGATCCTGTTATCGGTGCAGCTTGAGATTCTGCAGTGACATAAAATCTTGTAGATAATACAAACTGAGCTGCATTCAGAAAGCACCTGATAAAAACAGAAGAAATTCAGAAAATCCACTTTTTTAACCAAATGACCTCCTTGTCCCTTCCCAAATCTATGTGTAGTCCCTGACTTTTTATGAGTAGTTTGGCTTTACACTTGATCCAAAGCCCTTGAAATTGTTTGAAAGATTCCTACCGACCTCAGCAAGCCTAACATCAATCTCGGAGACTACAAAGGACCACTGCATCCTTAAAATAAAAAGATGGAGATTTGTGCCAAAAATAGTTTTCATTTCATAGGTACAGCTGCCACTCGTCCCTTGATATTTCTATGGTGCTCTGGAAACTGGCTGCAGCATTTGGCTATAAATCCATATCTTGTCCTCAGTGGTAAACTTGTATTTAATCAGTATCTGATCCTGCTCTAGTAAAACCAGCGGCAGATTTGCCAAGGAGGTAAATGGAGGGAGGATCAGACCCTTAATGAATGCCATTTGTTAAGTCTTTCAACATACCAATGCAGTGTGTGCCATTCCAAATAAATGGCTGCTCATTTTATAGCAAAACATACAAACAAAGTAGTTTTAGGGAAGAATAATCACAAGAAAGGACAGATTATAAATCCTAGCAGTGAAACTCAAGCATGATAAAGCCCACAAATGAAACCAAAAGGGGCTGCAGCAATTTAAGCCAGGTTCATTAAAACGTGTGCGTGATGCTACAAGCTTGGGACTGTGCTGAGCTTGGCTGCATAAATCACCCCAGTGGGCTACACCAGGTGAGGGAGGACTTGGCTCTTCACTGCAGAAGGGACATATTCTCAGGGACACCCATTGGGCACCTTCCTGATGGGCACGACATTACATTTAGAGCTTCCTTGCTGCCACCACCTTAGCCTCGCTGCCAGGAGGAGAGTTTTTCCTTCTTTAGATTAAGTCCAAATTGGGCCTGATAGTTACCTAATTTATTATTTTTTTTTAATTGAGCTGGTCCATTTATATAAGTAGATTCTGTACTCAGGAAAGCAGGCTTATTGATCAAACCCGACCTATTTTCTTGGTCCATCCACCACTAACGTGCCATGCTGCAGCAGCAACACAAACCTGCACTGCGCTCCTCCATCAATATCCCTCATTTGCTCCAGCAACGACAAGATGCATGTTCAGTGTTTGAAGCCTGTTCAGTCATTGATCTTATTAATAAAATTGTCAATGGGAATAGATGGGTAAATTATTATCAATTGCAGAGACAGCTTTTGTAACACAGGCACACAAGCTCGAGTGTGCTTTCAGGGCTGAAAGCAGCAACTCATTTTTCATAGGCCATGGAGCAGCCAGCCAGAGATAGCTGCCTTTTGTTGCAATTCTGCATATTCAAATGAAGAGTGTAGAAATTAAATGTCATAACTGAAGGTGTCTGTAACCTATCCCTGTGCTGCTTAGCTCAGTAATACCTGAGCAGTTCAAAAGAGAAAAAAAAAAAATCTAAACAAAGCAAAAGCAATCCCCAACATCTCGATGAAGAAAAAGATGATTAACTGCCTTGAACAGGAGGGGACACACATACACCAAGAGATTTCATGACTCCACAGCAACGCCAGAGAAAGAATTCAGCCCTCCTAAAACACAAGCCAGTGTTTTAACGTTTAGCTCCTTATTCTACCCAATGCCCTTTTTTGAAAGGAAACATTGGGAAACACATGGCTGTTGAGTGGAAAAGCTGTACAGCTTCACAGCCCTGTCCCAGGCTCTCTAGCCATCCAAGCCTTCTTTAATATATTTCTTTATTGAAAACCAGCACTCGTGTTCTGAGGAATTGAAGTCAACATTCTATGTGACACTCTTTCTTCCAAAATAATATTGCAGAAATTTGGTATTTATCAGAAGAGATTAATTGAATCCCAACAGTACTGTACATCAAATAAAGGAACAGGGCCCCTATTTATCTCTTAAAGTTCTAAAAATGAAAAACATCTAATCACTAGTTCCCTTTGATGAATGCCTCATTGTTCGCCTCTACGGAGAGGCATTTCATATGGCACTGGCAATACAGTGTTGTTAGAGGGGGGGGGGGGGGTTGCAAGATTGCTTTGAGAATTTAAGTATAATTACATTTATGTCCAACCAGAAAGTATAAGTTTCCATGATACAGTATTTTCTTCTTTTTTTTTTTTTTTCCTCCCCCCCTTTCCTTCCAAAGGAAAAAAAAAATGCTCCTAAGGCGGAGCAAGCGGAAACTAATACAATTAAATACTTTGCTTTGCCTGCCAAGGACATTTGACTGCTACTGTGCTACATCAGGTATGTAATGAAAGGCAAATGACAACGAATCTTAATGTGGTGGGGAGCTTGGGTAACTGTAGTTTTATGTCAGGGATAGCTTGCTAGAGAAAAGCTGCATTGTATCTAGGATTAGCAGAACTGCAGGATTTCATTAATGACCGAACAGCTTTTTAGCAAAACAAAGATAGTTAGGGAGTAAAAAGAGAACATGACTAGAATGTGTACCACTAATTGGAAATGTATATTATCTTCACTTTGTTAGGGAGGAGGCACTGGGGTGCTCTACATTGTCATCTGGAGAATGTCAATTTGTACAAAAGTTTTCCCAGATTGGGATGTTGGACTGAGAGGCATCAACAGTTGGAAATGCCCAGGTTTAAAGCAGACAGATTTACCAGGAAACATGCTGGAGCTGGGTGGGAAATGGGTTTCCCATCCTGCTGGCATTGGAGATTTCAAATCTCCACCTCCTCATCATCCTGAACCAAGAACAAAGGGACGACCTCAGCAGGTTTTGCACACAGATTGGATTTCTGCCGTTTAAAAACCATTCCTCTATTTTCAAACCATAAATTACATTTGCAAAATGGAATAGCCTTTCAGACCAGGGAACGGAGACTTCACCTTGGACAGTTGCATTTTTTTCCCCCCTCAGACATTTCAGCAACACTTTCTCACAGGCAGCTTCAGTTCCAGTTAGTTACCATTTTAATTTGCAAAACAAACTTCACTAGAAAACTACAACTCATATCCTACATGTATAGGGCCTTGTGAAGTCTATTAAAACCAGCAGGAATTTCTGCACTGAATTTTGTCTTGAGCTACATTTCGCAGTTGTTAGTTCAGTCTGCTGCCAGTGAACCCTGAGCTTTATTTATTTATTTATTACCTATAGAAAATATGATGTCTGTTATCACATCCTGCAACTGCTTTATACAGGACAGTGAAAAACACATGGAAAAGAAAAAAAAAAATGTGGGAGGAAAAAAAAAACACACACATACCTTTTTTTTAAAAAAAAATAATTAAAAAATTATTAATGGGGCAGATCCTCCTTATATATTTAGATCCCTTTGCAGAGTTTGGGGGTGTGAAATTAACACCCACTCCAATGCTTTTTTACATGGCCAAAGTGGTGTAAAACAGCTCAAGTCAAATGACAATTAAGCTTATTACTTGAGACAGCTTTTTTTTTTTTTCTTAAACTGCTTGCCCTTGACCACTAAGCAGAAGAGGGGGGGTGGCGGGGGACGACACGGGGACTCCTTAAGACAATTTTGAAACAGTCCAGTACTTTTCTGATCACTTTGCAAAGTTGAAATATGATTACAACCTTTTTGCATACAGAAAGAACCCATTTAAATGAAAAATTAGCTGCCTTAACAGGTCAAGCACATAGTTACATTAATGTTGTGTAGAACAATAAATCAACTTCGATCTCCAATTGAAAAAATGCTAATTTAGTTCAGTGATTCACTGATTGTACTTCCCGTGCGCCCCAGCGATAGAAATCTTTTCTTTTTATTTAATGCGAGACAGTGATTTGACGGCCCTCCTAATGGTGCTTGCAGACTATCAGCATTTCAGTGGAATTCTGATCATGGTTTTAATATTCCATGCAGCTTTGCCCCCTCTGATTTCATGCTGAAACATTAACAAGAGCTGACACTGGAGATTAGAAGCAGACAGCTGGAATGCCAGGTCTTTGTTGCAGCATGGACATGAGCCAACATCGTTCAACCGCAGCCAAGAGGGACCTGGGAAAGTCTTCTTAAGAAGGGGAGGTAGAAAGGGGGAGACAAGGTAGTTTACTGAAGGGCATATACAAGTAGATAATTGCAGAGTCCTTTCATCTTTTAAAGCCAAATTCTAATCAATCCTGGTTTATTAAGGGGAAAGAGGGTCATTAAAGGTAAATTTTGCACTGGAAAAAAAAAAAATCACCATTTAAACTCAGCAAGCATAAAAGTTTGCATAGAAAGCAACTGCATGTCCACAGCCACCTCTAATTTGTCTGCTTAACAATCGTGATTATTTGCAGTGCTTCTATTTGAAAATGCAGTGGCGGTCTCCTTTAAAAAAAAGATTTAATCCACTTAGTTCCAGGTGAATAAATTGAGAAATAAAACTGGATTTATGTGCTGGTGCAGTGTGCGAACTGTAAATTCCCAGGCAAAAAGGAGGAGGTAGTATAACATAACATTCTTGTGTCTAATAAATTGTTTCCTGAGAACAGAAACCTAATAAAGATACATAATTTCATCCAAACCATGAAGCAACTCTTATTCTTCACACATTCTTCAGAGAGAAACTTAGGGAGAAGACGAGGGATGCTCTATGGTAAAGCTTTTTTTGTTCTTTTCTTTTTTTTTTCCTTTTTTCTTTTAAATAAGAACTTTTGAAATGTAGAAGTTGTAAAGGGCAAACAGAGCAGATATTCAAACCCCGGTTTGTGGCAAGTTCTCAGTAATAAGCTGAGAAAGAAATTTCAGAACAAGGCAGGACTGTGGGAGGCTTCTGGGGAAGAAGCTTATCACTGAAAATTATATACCTGGAAGAGCGTGGTAGCCCAGGGGCAGGGCTCGAGTAAGTGGTTTATCCGGTCTTAACCAAATATGTAACCTTGGGCAAGTCACTTAATTTCTGCATCTCCCTTTCAAGCTTTCTCTCTCAAGTGCATGAACTTTTCCATTTTCTGCAGTAAGCCTTGATAGCTTGCCATCTCACAGCTCGAGCACACAATAATACTAATTATTTCTCCCAACAACTTTTTATCTCTCGCTACAGTTATCAATTATGCTGAGCCTGAATCAGATTGCCTACTGTGTGTCAGGCTATCCAAACACATAGAGCTCGCAGTCTAAAAACCAGGGGCAGATGACGGAGTGTGAGGTGCAGATAAGGAGCTTGGTCCTTCAGGATCCCCTGCCAGAGGACAACGATGGCAAGGCATGAGCATTCTTGAGCAACTCCATGCTCAGGGAGAAGGGCTCACCAGCACAAGGATCTTTACAGGGCAGGAACTGGAGTGATTAATGTGATGACTGCCCTTTTATTTACTTATTTAATAATTCCCATCTGCCCTCTCGCCAGCCATTTCTAGCTCTCTTCCTTTTCAATCTTAAAGAGTTGCAGAATAATAAACAAAGAGCAAATATTTGCACTAATAATCAAAAGGTGATCTGCGGACTCAAAATATTAGTAAAGAGTGCATGAATGGCAAGCATGCCTTTTATTATGTTTCCCTTCTATATTACCTTCCACCAAAGGCATAACGCTGTTTCCTGAAAGTGATTTACAATTCCATTCTGCCTCCTTTGATTTCTGTACAAGCCTGGAACAACTCTCCCAGCTCCGTAGAGCAAGCCCAGATTTAAAAATCCCGCTGTTAATTATTAATCCTGATAACAGCTCCTGTCAGGTCGGTAAAACAAGCATAATTGGGTCTGCCTCACAGATGGGGAAACTAAGGCACAGGGAGGAGTAAGGGCAGCCCCACTGACAAGGAGGCAGCCCTGAGAGGGGCAAGAAGAACGGGGTTAGCAATAGTTACTGCTTTTACTGGTGTCCCTTGGTCGTCTAGTAAAGGTGAGGTGACAGGTCCAGTCCACAGCTCAGGAACAGCAGGAAACCTTCCCACAGCAAAGCTGAGGTGAACTGGGGAGCCCACCCGTGAGCTTAAATGGAACCATGGAGGTGATGGGTGGAGGCCCCAGGTGAGGCTGTTAATGACCGGTGGTGTTCTCAAGTCCCTGACCCATTGCAGGAGGGATCCTGCTGGCCTACTAAAGAGGGTATTCCTCTACCTGATTGCCCTTGCTTAAAAATAATAATAATAAAAATAAGTATGTTTCATTTCCATTTTGAATTTGTCTGGCCTGGTAACAAGCTTTTGTGCTTATCTCTGGTAGATTAAATGGCCTTTTGGTATCTAGCATTTCCTTCTCGTGAGTGCACCAGCAGAGTGCCAGCATGGAGTAATCAAGCCATCTCTCTCTATTCTTTTTCCTAAATAGCTCTTTCAGTCTGTCACTGCGAGAGCCTTCCTTTACACCTCCAACTACGTCGGTGGCTCTTTATAAGAAAAATGTCCCTATCAGAACTGCGTACAGTGCCGACTCCTGTAATGACTTTCTGTAGGGCTGGAAATACCCCTCCTGTCACATCTTCCTCCCTGGAGGACTTGTAGGGGACCTTTAGCCAAAGCCTCCTCTGAAGCCATGCTTTGAAGCACTGCAAAGTTAGCACCACACCGACTGATGGGCTGGGAATAGGCTCATGGTCCCTGTCCAGGGATAAACTAGAAAGCTGTGACCATGGATATATTACTAGGGATAGGGCATACATAATCTGATGATATTTCTATGCCAACAAATGCCTTTTTGATACCAATATGAACAGTTCCTACAGGTCTAGACCTTGCCATCATACCTGAACTTCCCAGCACAGTTCTGGCAAAAAAGCTTCTTGCTTCCCCACAGGACTACATCCCTGTTTGATCTCACTTTTCCCAACCATTATCCTTTCCACAGCCACACAAAGCTCCTTGTGATGTGCTGTTTTGGGATCTTCTGAGAAAAGGTGCTATATAAATGCAAAACATTATCATTGTTTGTCAGGGTGCCTCCTGTTGTATCTGTCTTCCTTCTGCTAATTGATTAGCTGTTGTCTAGACTTCAGCTCATTATCAGGAGTGCTAAGGCTCAGCATCATTTACTTTGTAGCTAAGTCAATCTGTGAAAACAAGTTGTAGGCTCCAAATTGTATAAGGAACACGTTCTTGCAGATGTAAATGGCCTGGGAAGGGAAAATAAAAGCTGAACTAGGTAATGAACGGAAATGGAACGGCCATCATCGAATCCACGAATACCATTGACCTTTCTCAGATTTACATCATTATCTAAAGTTCACCAGAGACCTTCCATGCTTGTTATCATTATCCCTCATTAGAAGTCACTCTAGAAACATTAACAAGCTTCTGAAATGCTTGGCTAATTGCTTTAATAAGGCAATATCAATACTAAGTGATAGTTCCCATGATTAGATATAAGGCGGGGGCCCTTCAGGCTGCTTTCTTGGGTTTTACATGCTGTGTTGGGGGGCCTGCAGAGGAAAGGCAAAAGATTTTCAGAGTAGAGCACTCATAGTGGATATAAAATGCTCTGATGCTGCTGATGGCAGCTATGTTTTAAATAACCAGGGCTACACCATTGTGATCAATAGAGGATATGAACGCTGTCTGGAAGATGACTGCATGGTCCTCCATCTAGAAATACTTTGGCATGTGTAAGGCTTCCAAATTTAGAATGGGAAGATTGGTGAGTTTCCAAGGCAAGCCATTTCTCCTACAATTGTACAAAACAGATAAAACACATACCTATATTTCCCCAAGCTTGATCCCCAGCCAGCACAGACTAGCAGAGCTCGGTTTTACTCCAGCAGAACCTCCCTGATTAAGCACGTAAGCACCTGGCCCACAGTGAGCCCAAGAAATTTGCACTAACAGTTCTTTCAAGGATGAATTTCATTACTAGAGACCAAAGGTGGACCACATGCAAACACATGCATATCAACACATGCACATCAAACCACTGCCATCCCTGAAACCACTTAGCAGGAGGCATGCTGGAGCCTATAAAAAAGGAAAACATGGGACTTGAAATGCATCATTCCCAACAGACACTGCTGGACGTAAGCAGAGGAGCCAGTAGAAGTTTCCTTCTGTATTCGACTGACCCCATGGCGTGTCCCATGTGGGAACACACCACGCTTCCCATCAGCTGTCTGTCCAGCTCCTTTCACCTGCTCTGCGTTTAACCATAAAATTTTTATAACGAGTATTTCTGTATGCCTCACCTCTACTCTCCTTGGTAGCTGTCCCTAATTTCCATTAAAGCTCATGGGGTGCTTCCAGGAGAGGGCACAGTCCTTCAGGAGGGTCTGTCACTATGAGGATGAACTGTTTCTGTGCTACCTGTCATTTATCTTTGTCTTCTAAAATGGGAGGATGGAACAGGTACTAGGAAGTTGTGAACCATCACTAGCTGTCTGCAAACTTATCAGCTCTCATTTGCTGATTTGCATTCAGTGCACAAACTTGTAATCATTTTAAATGGGAAAAAAAAAAAGAAAAGATACACATACAACAACCATCAATACATATTTAATGAGGTTCGATAGCTCTAAATTTACTCGGATTGATCTCAGCACAGAAAGGCTGACTGTTCAAACTTACAGTAACTTGAGTAAGATTGCATGAGGATGCACAAATACACCTTCTGTGGCCCAGGAAAGGCTTGGGACTCAGTCTGCTCCTGGCTCTGCTGTGAACTTCTGGAACTGGAAACAAATGCACAGAGGCCAGGCCTAAAATAATGGAAGGTTTTGCTCCTGTGGAGCCATGGCTACCTTTAAAAGGCCTGATGCTAAAGGCTGAGTCTTTCTGCCAGCCTCAGTCAACTTGCAAGTCTGACTCTGAGTCCCCAGTCTTGGAAAGGATATCTATGTAAGCATACAGGGAATTTTGGAAATAAATAAATACAATTTATTATTTAGAAACATATAAACAAAACAAAACAAAATCAAAAGAAAGCTGAAGAAAGGAGTCAGTGAGGCTTTTCCTTTCTTTTTTTTTTTTTTTTCTATCTTTATGGGCTCAAATAAATCCCTAGCTTCTGCTGATGATCTTCTAGAACTGAATACTAATGTCTCTTTTTTACAGTCTCAGTGGCACAAAACGGCAGAAGTGCAGTGGCCAACCCAGTGCCTTGGCATGAGTCGGAGTTCTAACAAATGCCTGAAACATTAAATCAGCGCCCTTCATCAATCACTGGGCACCACTGCCTACTAATAAAAGCAGGCAGGGGAAATACCTTTTTTCCCTCCTGAAATTCTCTGTTCCTCATACCAACCCACCCTTCCCTGAAATCCTCCTTACTTTTCTTTCTCTCTGAAACAGGCCAGTGCTAGGACTGCAAGAAACGAGTGCTTTACATACAACTGTCTGCATCATTAGATGGCTGATTTACCTGAAATTATTAAATTTTAAAGTTATCAAAAATCAAAGTAGAAGTGAACTCATGCACAGGAGAAAGAGGGATAGAGAATGCACAATCAGCTTGCATTCCTCTAACTTCTGTTTGTACCACGCTATTAACTTTTATAGTATGATGCTGCCTTTTGCAAGGGAAAGGAGAGCAGAATCAGGCCACCAGGGAGTGGAATAGGTAGAGTAACTCCTTCTATTTAATGGCAGACATGAGTCAGCTTCATTATGGGGACAAAAACACCTTATTTCAGGAAATAATTAAGCATTTTAAGAGCCGGATATTTCCATTTACTGATTTGTATCCTCCTTCAGGGACTGGTACTAAACTGAGATGCTTCTCTAAGATGCATCAAAGATGAGATGCTTCCAGGATAGACTTTGGTGCTTTCAGAAGTTATTCCAACAAAGGGACAAGCTGAACTTCAGCTTTGCTTGGCAGCTCGCTGCTGAGCCTGTCCCCAGGCATTGACAAGCTCCTGTGCACTCGGGCAGGACCAAGCTGTCTCCAAGGCTCTCGCTGCCAGGAGGAGGCTTCTGCGCTCGCAGTGCTACAAAACCTTCAGCTTTTTCAGTAACAGTGACAACTTCTGCAATTAGTTCTGTGTTTTCTGAGGCACAAGTCTGCAGCACATATAAAATGGGAACAATAGGGCCCTCCCAAAATAGACTGGATTTCATAACAAACTAAATACTGAGCTATTGTCAAAGACTGCTATTGTATAGGGCCATGGCAGAACATTTGGCTCCAATACTCAGAAGTGAGGGCCATGTCTATTGCATTATAAAAAATGCTATGGCATCAGTTTTCACTTTGTGATGGTGTTTACTTGGCAGATAATAGCAGACAATTTCTCTGACCATCCTGACAGCTTCAGCTGACCAACACATCCAAGTTCAGGTTTCTATACTAATGAAGAGAGTAATTGATTTTTTTTTTCAGTTTGTTTTTATTTCTCAAATCTCTGTGAGTACTTTTAGGGGGGAAAAGCCATAAATAAGATCATGGAATGAGGGATATTTGATGAACTTGAACAAAAAAGAAAAGGAAAAATGCTGATTAAAAAAAAAAATAATGTAATTTTCTGTTTTTGGCAGGGTATATTTTATTAATACCTTCACTTCAGCTTCTACAAGTTATGTTAAAGTTCTTGAGATCAAGTGGTCATAAGCCAAATAAGGAATCAGTAATTCCCTCCTAGACAATATATCTGCTTTGAGTTTAGCCTGCCAGTAGGTATTTTAAATGTACGCTTGGAGGAAGTGCATCACTTTGAAGGGAAGCCCACTGAAATGAAATGAACTCTGAGGATGAAGTGTTGCTGAATGTGATTATACACAAAATGGATGGCTTCCATCAGCAAAAGACAGAAGCCTGGAACCGCATCCAAGGCCAGTTGAAGTCCATCAAAAGACTTAGCGACTACTGATTTTAGTGACTGTGGGATTAACCCCTATGTTTACAAGTTACCAGAAGCAGAAGAACATAAATTTGCCTCCCCAGGAATCCTAAACCTGGTTTGTGACAATTTAACAACAACAACAAAATAGCCCCCAACATCTTTTTGTTTCTGGATCTCCCAGCCCATGGTCCACGAAGTGCATTTCCCTGTTACTGAGCTTGTTTGTGCAAGTACACTCTGGAAGTGAAATAGTTACCAAACTATTTAAACTATTGTGTGTGGGGAGGATCAAACTAGCATTTTTGTTCATCAATTCAGATTAAAAATTTAATTTCATGGTACAATGAACCCATACAGAGTTATATCTATTAAGGTCACCTATTTCTTGTACTTCAGCTTACTTTAGGTATTGATGACTGCAAAACTCTTTAGAAGATAAGAATCACAGCTTCAGACTTCTCAGCTCTCACAGTTTTAATGTAAGACACAATTCTCCTGACTTTCAAATACCTTGTACTTTATTTTTTTTTTGAGTAAGGAAAAAAAATGCTCACTCTCTCTCTTTCTCTCTCAGTTGCTGCCTGGAATTTTTAAATAACGGAGATCTGGCTTTAATTGAGGCTTTCATTGTTTGAAAGGGAGCTACAAGTATTTCTAAACTAAAATATTTGCATAGTTTCTTGCTCACTCTGCCCAATCCTGAGAGGTGCTGGATATCTCACTGCACTGTCCCTGCTACAGAACACAATTACTATCCTGTTGCTGCAATAGAAAAGATTTGAAGAAAGGTCTTCTGAATACATATTTAACATCTAAATGTTTTCCTTGCTGTCTTTGGGCCAAGTCCTGGTTTGATTGTTACTCAAACAAAACTCCCATTCATGTCAAAGCAAGCCAGCCTTTCATTAGCTCAGGAATTTAGCAAATTTGTGGTTAGTGCATCCAGAAATTGGTAGCATTTAATTGATCAAATAAAATAATTTTTAAAAGGGATTTTCACCACTGAAACAAAGATGTGTGGCCATTTGGAAACACTTCAGAATAAACTCACTATTTTAGCCAATCTTTTTATTTATTTTTTTAGCTCTCTGGCTCTTGAGTGCTTATTCCTGCGTACTGTCAAACACATTGCCTTGGAGAAGTGGCGTTGCCCCAGTGATCTGTGACTTGAGAGGTGATTTTTGATACAGCCATCCCAGACTCACAGAGGGTCTTGAAGATCAGGTCCCTATAACATCCAAGTAGTAAAACGGAATCAAGCACAGGAGATTGCATTTTGTGGGGCAGATATTTTCATATCTGACCCATTCAGAGTACAATGCCTCTTGCATCACCTGTGTGACAATTTGTTTGTAGGTCCTGGTTTCATTTAGGATTTAGTTCTGGACCCAGACTAGGAGCGCAGCATGTTCTGGCACAATTTGCTTGACAAATCAATCCTGTCTGTTATTTCATTTCTTGTTATCCTCCAGGTGTGAACAAATACTTGCTTCAATTACTTTTTTCCAATAATTTTCCATGGGCTGGCACTGAAATGACTAGTCTGTGATTCTCCACTTCCCGGACTTCACACCTCCCCTTCACAACTTTTTTTTTTAGAGTGAAGCATCATGTGCATCCTTTCATAGTTGTTTCTTCCCTCATCCTCCACATACACTTAAACATAGCTGCTAACCTTACAGAGATTGCATCAAGCAGTCTCTAACTAATAAAGGATGAAGATCATCAGGCCATTCGAATTCCAGACACCTAACTTTCCAACATCATCCTGCTTTATTCAGAGCTGCTAGCTATCCCTCTGCCATAAATATTAAGTGTGATGAACACGTGATCATAGCCAAACTTTAGAGAGACCTATGCAAAAACAAAAAGAGGCACTAAGTTCAGATTTTTCTCCATCACACAATGATACCACACTTTTTTTTTCCACTACATGATCAATTTTTTCCTAGTTGGACATCAACTAGCATACAAGTATTGGAAATGGTTAGAAATGTTTCAGTACCTCTATATTCATGATTGCAATTTTAAGTTTTAGGTGAAGTGCCTGGCAATTTCGGGTCGCTCAGCTTTGGATGTGTGGAATTAATGTCTACAGGTGTGCCAAAATAAAACCTGGGATGTGCATTGGAGTAGGCATCAAAAACTGGCCCCTCTGGACTACCTAATGTTATTCAAAACACAAAGCCTACAGATCTGAAACATGGAAACTTTTGTCCATGGGACAGGCAGTGTCTCTGAACTGAGTTGGTCAGGTGTCAGCAGTGGAACTGGAGAGGGAGAACAACTGAATCCAAAGCCCACTTTGAACAAGACCTCCTGTCTGCAAAGAGGCAGTAACAACTGATATCAGGAAAAAAAAAAAAAAAAGAAAAAAAAAAAAAAAAAAAAAGCTCACTTAGTTTTAGGCTGTTCCTTGAAAAAAATAAATAATATAAATAAATAAATACCTGCCTGTCTGAAAAATATATGTAACTTCTACTGTTTGGAAAACACAGAATATGGTCAGATGAAATTTAAAACATATCCTCTTTTTTGAAATGCTGTGCCAGAATTGTATGGGTGCATGTACATACATGTCTTGTATTGTTTAGTTATGGTAGGAGAGAAAATACGAAGCAGACCTCAGCAAGGTTTTGGGACTGCTGGATCTGCCTTTTCTCTTGTAAATCAGAAATGACTCCACTGAAATTATGTTCTCAGACACAGCAGCGTTAATCTCCAACTCTAATTGCTGTCATTCCACCCCGTCTGTGATTCAGTGTTCTACAGCAGGGTAAATCTCTGACTCCACGTACCTACGCACTCCCCACCCTGTACATATGCCAGGGACCCGTCCTGTGACTAGATACACCAGCAAACTTGATTCTGCAGTTGATTCAGTGCAGAAACATATGCTCGTTTCATATCTAATCTGTGACAGCATATGTGTCTTTTATCCACTGGCCTCGGGAACTGGAGCGTATTTGTGCCACGCGCAGCACCATTAGGTATTTTGTGCAAGCATGACTCTGAAAGAGCTCTCTTGTCTCCAAGCTGGTGAGATATTTTCACTGCTGAACTGGAGCAATCTCCATCCTCCTCTTTCTGGCCAAAGGGGAATCTACAAAGATAGCATTCTCCAGCAGCTGGAATGACTCACGGCAAGGCGATGGAGCCATGGCGTCTCGGCATGGGCAGCTATTAATGGTCCTCCCCTGTAGCTGGCCCTGGATTCAGTAACACGATTATCCACGCTACCATATATCAAGTTCATCGTGTGAATGGGTAACCCAAAGATGAGTTCATGCAGGGGTGCCAAAGGGAATGAACAAAACACCCCCCAAAGCTGTAAACTGCCTGGGCTTTGCAACAAGGGGGAATTCATCTGCTTGTGGGAGAAATGATCGTTTGCTTTTTTTTTTTTTTCAATTGTACTGCAGCCAGGTAAACTGAGAAGGAGGACAACAATCAACAATGCGTTCAGGCAGGACATTAGACACAAGCGGGAATGCTCTTTTTAAGGAAGTTTGGAATAAAAAAGAAAGTGTGGGGCCAGTTCCCACAAGGAACGTCCTCCTCCTTGCTCACGAGCAGGCTTGGGATCAGCCAGAAGAGCTGGCAGAGCCTTCATCTCCCTGCCTTCCCTCGGCACAGGACCATCACAGGCTGCCCGAAGAAAATGTGGTGCTTTGTGGGGTGTTAAGCGTTAATAGGTAGCAGCAGTGGGAGGGGAAAACAGGACAGACTGCAATCTAATATTCTCTGGTGGTTTCAAGCTGCTGGAATGGTCTTCTAGGCTGGATCAGATAATAGAAAAGAAAACGTGTGAGTAGGGCTGGGATGGACCTGGTTTGACCCTCTTTAGCCTGAACTCCAACTGTCTCCGGAAAATGTGAGGAATTAAAAATTGCTTTGATTGTCCTCTGAGATGCTGCCCCAGCGTGGGGCTAGCACAGCTGGGGCTGGGGCTTCCAAGCTTCCTTCCCACCGGAGATGCAAAGAAGCTGCAGCGTGCAGAGGTGAAAGCAGCAGTTCAGCAGATTTGTCCACCTGTGACAAATCGCTTCCTTTAAGTCATTTCTGTTCTCCTCTTCTGGATCAATACTACCTCTTTGGTACCAAACTGCTCAGGAATGGGTACTGATTTATTTTTAATCATTTAAAATGTTTTAACTCTAGTCTGGACAATGGGATGGATTAAGAAAGCCTTGCTCAATTAAGATTAATAACCTATATACTGTGCTTTATTAAGTGAAAGGAGCTCATCGTAACCTGAACATTTCCTTACCTGGCTGTTACACAAGCAGTTTGGTTCATTGTAATTGCTTTCTGAGATTCAATTGTTTTCAAACAATGAAAACAGTCACTGCAAGCACACTGCATATACCTTTTGGATGCTTTAAGGACTGTATTTTGACTTCAGTTCCAGTTAAATGGCAGTAGAGGCAAAATTCAAATTGTTTATTTAGTTAGCTGCCATATTTATCACATTACTAATTAGTGTGCCATACCTGCTCTGCTTAAATTCAGATATTTGCTCTATAAGAGGGGAGAAAGAAATAATGGTCATGGGGTGATGTTTGAAATAAGGTGTCAAAGCAAATCCTTTGGTGCTGCAAGGCAAGTGCTGCTGCAGTCTCCCCCTGTGACACTGGCATCACCGCTCCACTTTTCAGTTTTTCTGCCTCCAGAAGGGGCCAGGGGAAGCAGGAGACACTCCCCATCCCCTAAATTTCAGTCACCTGCCCCTCGTCCCCTCACTCATGCTGCCCACTGTCTGGTGGATGCTGCAGGATAACGCGTGGTAAGGCAAGATGCTGGCAGTCAGAGACAACAGAGAGCTCTGGAAGCTTGTTTTGCAACCTGATCTGAGCACTGCTGGCTGGCAGGAGAGAGCAGTGCCACTAAGATTTAAGGAGTACCTTGAAGAGTCAGAATCAAGAAGTTTACTGCTTCTGGTTCTCATATCCATCCCAATGTTATTAACCACAGAGGCTGCACAATGCAACCGACAATGGCTAAGACAGCAGCTAGGTTTTGCAGAGAAATAAGTGAACCTGTACTATGCCTTCACCTACTATTCATCACCTTCATCACTCTCAGCCCAATCAGGCTGGGACTATGATGGATTTACAGCAGGGATTAATTTAGGTCCCATCTCACAAAGTTCTCACTCCCTGAAGCTGCTTTGTTTTCCTTTGAGTTTTGAGCTCATAAGCTGATCTCCCTTGGTGTTTGGAAGGCAGGTTAGAAGAGCCAGTGGGGCTGAGAGAAACTATAGATTTAACCTGGATCTAATTGCAGCAGTTTGACATCTTGTCTTTGTAATAAATCTCTCCTGTGTTGTCTCCCCAAGTCAGAGAGGAAATGGGAGAAAGAAACAGCAGCAGAAAAGAAATGAAACAAAGCAGGACCAGCCTCCTTTCCCTCTGTATTCTCACACACAGACACCAACCCAGCCAGCTGAAATTGTAGGATATACATATATCTACTTCTAGTGTGTCTCAGACAATGCAAAAAGAGATGATACCAAAGGGCAGTTCATCCCAACATATGTTTTACCACTGAATTGGTGCTTCACTGAGAGCAGGTCCTGAGCTACCAGACCAACAAAGCTCTCTGACATTTACCCTGCCCTGCCTGACACCATCCCATTGTCTATTGGCACCAACACCTGAAACATCACCTCTTCAGGTAGGCTGTGGGGCTTTATATCTGCTAAACATTCAGTGGAGATTTAGTTACACAGAAAGGAAGAAGCAGATGGGCATCAATCTTCATGAAAAAGCTGTCAGGAGGTGATGTCTGCCCTCCTGCTGCAGGAGGCTGGGATGGTATATCTGACCCATGGTATATTTGACTTGGAGATGCCTGGAGAGCCACGGCCAAATTTCTTTATGGCATGTGATGGGTTAAACATGAGCACTGGAAAATGACTGTGGAAACACCAGGTATTTGGGGATATATATATATTTGTCACAAACTGTCCAGCCTGAAGCAAAATGTCTTAAAATGCCAGCCAAAGGAGAGCTGATTTTTTAAGAGCTCAAGTGCGTAGTGAATGCCTGCAACCTGCTTCAAAAACATAGCTGCTGAGGGCAGCTGATTAGGAAGAGGACATCAGAGCCTCGGGGCACAATTAACACAGCCCCTTCCACCTGCTCTCCTGAGCCTACAGCAGGGATAATTAATAAACCAGTACCTGCGCATCACAAGGTGCAGACTGGCTTAGAAGCCAAAAAAGGATCAAACTGGATAACTGAGGATCTGGCCACAGACACCCTGCAGGCTGAGAAAAAAAGCCTCGGTGCGGTCCATCGCATCAGTGTTTCCCAAGAAATGCTTCATCACCTGTGATTTCAGGGCCAGGACTGGTGTAGCAGCTCCTAAAACCTGAAGCAAAATGAGAGGGCAAAGGGGCTGACCTGGGGCTGGGTGCTTCCATGGTTTTATTTTGCTGGGAAGATATCTGAGTTTTTCACTAGGACCTGAGCAGACCAGGACGTGGATGTCTGACCTTGCACGGCTCTCACAAGCAGCATGGAACAGCTGAAGGACTAACTCATAAAGCAACCTGCAGCGATCGATATGGGGAGACGAAGACCTGAGAGAGTCAGAGCCACATGATGTGGAGGGAAGGATTATTTCTCAGGTAATACAAAGAAACTCTAACGCCAGAACCCAAGGCAGCTTCCAGGAGCAGAAACTGGACAGAGAAACAATATCAAGATAAAAATGCCACAAAAGGATCAGTGTCCTTTATCTAGCCTTTTCCTCAGCTTTATGCCCTGCTCAGCCAGGCATTTGAAGTGAACAGTCTGCAGGGTTTTTAGTACAACAAACTTTACTGTGACTAAAAGCATCGCTGTGGCTCTACCCTCACAAGCAATGGCAGGAGGCACGGACCCTTCTTTGCTGCTGAGCAAGGGTCAGCTTCTCTTAGATAACACAACAGCAGTGGTCAGGATTTTTATTAGCCTAGCCTGAATCCACCTTAGAGTGGCTAATGACAGATCCCCAGAGCTTCACCTTGACCTTGACTTGTCTCGCATACTCTTTAATTGTAGGTAATTATTTTCTACCCTTTGGGTTACGCTGTGTCTTGTGAAGGGACTCTCCAAGAATGGAGCAGACTGCTTGATTAACGTAGATAACCGACTGAATTGCGGTAACATGGAATTTGCTCCTACATACTACTTATATTTTATTCTTACTTCCCTCTGTTGCTGTTAGGCATGTGCATTTGACCTAGTACATTTATGTAAGTTCAGGTGTCTTGATTTTGGTATGGTGATGCTGTACAATTGTGCCTCCTTGCAGCTATGTAATTTGTACTATTGTGAATGAGAGGTAATAATAAAAATATTAAAGACTTGGCCATGATTTTTTCAGAAGATATACATATATATTTCCATTGTTTCAAATCTTCAGACAAAAATATTCTTTTTTACTTTGAGGAACAGAACAAAACACTGCTTTTATAAATCTCTCCCATTTTCCCCTCTTATCTCTTGTTGATACTATTTCACCAGTGGAAAAAGGAGAACAACTTGCTATAATCTACCTGCATTTTTTAACAAGCTTCCTCCTGAAATATCCATTTTAATAACTTTTTCTAATACTTTTGTGTTTTTAAAAATGGAAGAGTAAAAAACTGAGCAGAGATAAGATGTTTGAAATTATTTTTGAAAGAAAACAATGCTAAAAGGTTTCCAGTATTTTCCCCAGTACCTCATCACTTCTGTCCTGCAGACAGCCAGACAAGAAATGCATTTTGTTTGCAGTATATGAAAAACTGTAAAGACACTTGCATTTCTGAAATAACAAATAACAAGTCTGCAGGGGTTTTTGGGGCAGGGAGGGAATAGGAGAAAGAACATAACTTTCTTTGAAGGTTAGAAAACATATATCCAGTCCTCAAGTTCTGCTTGTGTATTACCTATCTGCGCATCCATCTGTTATGTATACTGGATTATCCTGACCTTTTCGGCATTCTGTATGCTGATTATCTAGCAGCTCCATTCCTCCGATGATTACAGCCCCCTCAACTTGTGAGAAAGGGCTGGGATAGCCAGTCAGTCAAACTGCAGAATAATGAAAAGGTCAGGCCGGTATAGCATACAACCGTATTTCAGAGCCTACATCAGGCATTAAATTTTGGTACCTCATCTTCATAAGGGAGACGGTAATGAGGTCAGAAATCAGCACAGCAGTTGCCAGACTGCAGGCAGGACTGGCAGGGGAAACCAAAATCCAAAATGCGCTACAACCCTGCAATTTTTTGGAATTGTGAGCACAAGGGCAGAGGATCTAGGTAGTTCTTACACCTGGTTTGAGCTGAAGATGTGATTCCTATGTAATGAAACAAGAGACAAAACTGAGCAAATTCTACAAAGTGTGTCATTAGTAATGGGGAGTGGAAGCCAAATGTAAATTTTCCTCTTTCAGGAAAAGGAAGAAAAACAGAGCTCGGGGCTGGCTTAGCGAACTACAGCAAGCTCCAGGCTGGCCGGTCCCACCAGGGTGGATGTTTTTTGTAACAAATGACAAAAATATTACTGTAATACCAACACAAGTTGTTCCACAGTTAGGAATAAGAAAACGCGGCCCCTGCACCCCACTGCAAGATGTGCTTAGGATACTAGGATATGGCTACTCACCATGTCCACGAGCTGCAGCAGGGGATCTGCAGGACCCTGTACCTACACAAGGCACACGGAAGCAGTACAAACAGAGCAGTTTATAACTTGAAAATGCAGATCTCCCAAGGCACACCAAGAAATACATCCTGATGTGGCTGCTCGTAACCAGCCGTTCAGCACCTTTAAGTCTGATGCATCACCTGCATCTTCAGACTGGCCAAATAAACCTGTGGAGCTGACAGGAGCAAGCCTTAGCAATGGCATAGGCAGACCTGGGAAACTGCCCCATTTGCTCTTTCCTCCCTTTGCCACTTCTGTCCCAGAGCAGAAGTGCTGTAAGCCTCTGAGGGAGCACTCTTGATTCATTTCAGTGCAAATTCAGCCAGAATAACAGAAAAACAGCACAATAATAATAATAATCACCAGCCATTGGGAGGTAATAAACAGCTTGGGAAGTCGGTGTGCTAAAGCACTGAACCCAGCACCACAACCACACATCCACCCGCAGGCATCACATCGTCAGAAGAGGAACTGCCTATTACTTTTTGCACTACAGGGGCTCTGAACCTGCTTTAATCCTAGATGCTGATCCTAAACATCATGTAATAATGCATCCTAACAAAATGTAGCAGGCCTTCCCCATGTCCAAGAAAAATAAATGAGAAAAGAAAGAGAAGTGAAAAGTATAAAGGGGATTTGATGGGATTTGAGTGCCAAACTCCAACAGGCTCTCCTGAAAATCCCAGCTTAAAGCAATAGACTTGTATTCTAGCATTTCTTTCTCCTGATGTCAGTAATGATGACTGCTGAATTAGTTTAAAGATCTCACATATTGCTCCAGGTTTTGTTTATTCATTTATTTTCTGCATTTTGTTCTCAAAAAGTTAACAAAGGGAAAATTCTGCTGCAAAAGAAAGGAGAAGAGGGAAGATAAATTCAGAAAGAAAAGACTGAATTTTCATCCCATTTAAATCCACAGCTGATAATGGAAAGTTGTTTTAAATGAAGGAACTATTTGAAAGATTTGGTTCCTGTGTTCCCAATTATGTACTGCATATTCCAGAAACAGGTTCAAGTGCAGGGCTCTGGCAAAGCTTATGCTTAAAATTCAGCACAGGCCTGAAGTCCATTGACTCCAATGAGACTTTTGTATATTCACTAAAATTTAAGCATGAGCCATGCTTGGGAGAGTTGAAATTAAGTGTGCAGCTAAGGATCTGCTTAAGTGCTTTGCCTGGGTGGTGCACTCAGTGCTCGGACCAGCGCAGGAGCAGGCGGGGTCGGGGCAGTAAATGTGCTGAGAGATCAGAATTTTCCCCACAAAAAGTGCCAGAGACCTCCTTTAAATTTTGGAGATGAACCATCACTAGATCCATCCAAGAAAGGGCTGTGAGCTGTACTCTGAATTTCATCTGAATGAAACATCAGGAACTGAAAACACCCAACTTAGGCTGGAGAACCTGATTCACCATGAGGTGTCCACCTCCCAGTTCACCCATCATTGCAGCATCTGGGCTGATGGCACATTCATTTTTCATTTCTGGATTGTGAGCAGGATGAAAACAAAACATTCAATGAAACCACACAAGAGGCGCTGAGTTTGGTAAGTCAGCCTTTGATGCAGAGGAGGAGTTCCAGAAAGCCAGCACGGAATTTCCCTGTGGGATTTTTTCTCATCTGCTTTGGGGGACTCCAGACCTCGGAGGAAGTGTGCAGTCCAGCAGCTAAACCACAAACCTGGCCACAATCTCAGCTGTAACCTTGCCCTTCCTGAATTACTCTCTGTGACCATGAACATACCACCTCAGTCAGACCTTTCCAGCTCAGGACCCTCCACGTGTCCCCATTAACCTCCAGGGCGCCAGAACGGCGCTGGCAATGTCCAGATGGGCTGCAAGAGCGCTGCTGACCCTTGGTTACCCAAAGCTTTCAAGGGAGACACAGGCCCTTCGTGCTGTGCAATAACATGAACACTCAAAAATGCAGACAGTGGTCCGAATAATATAAAAACCGAGTGTGTTATTAGTGCTGTCAATTTAGCCAAGAATGTTATGGCATGTGTGTCACTAAGAGAGACAGAAGCTATTATTGAAATGAGATTAGAATCGTTTTGAAACATCAACAGTGGCATTATAGTTGGTAACATTTCCATCTAAAATAGATGACATTGATGCTATACAATCAACAATGCCACTGGGAATACGATATAGAACAGAAGACTAGACTGTTTTACTCCATATTGATTTTCCCTTAGTAGTTTTTGATTAACTGTCAAATCAATTAGCTGTCCCCACCCAAACATCATATCACATTGCTATATTTTTTGGTGCCCCCCTCACAAGTTCCCTGTTCCATAGCAAACAAACACGAGAAGCCTGGACTCAAGTGCTCAAAAGTGCTCCGAAATAGAGGTTTTACAGGCAGAGATAAGTCCCTACAGATAGCCTGCTTCTCCTCATGCTGCTGGAGTCCAGCCATGTTTTTATTGAATCAGGTTCTGAAGCTGTCTAAGGCACTAAGAGATCTGATTATAGCCTTGCCATAATGTCCTTTTAAAATAAAATGCGTGGCATTTTCACGGTGACATAATGTTCTTTTGGCTCAGAAGAGACAGAGTGTCTAGAAGTTTTCGACCGGCTTGGCCTTCCCATGTTGCAAAGGGAAAGCATCTCTTTGTCTGTCCATCCACCCATCCGTCATCATTTCACAGACCCTATATGCCCAAACACCTCGCCAGCTTTATTATATTTATTGTACATCAGCCCCACACTATTATTATCCTTGTTTCACAGAGGTAAAACAGGGATAGTAATTGAGGAGGCATTGAGGAGAATCCGAGAGAGAGCAGGGAATGTACCCAAAGCCATAGGAAATCTCAAAACTTTACTGCGGGCTTCCCCATGACAAGGACTCCTTTTTTCCTAAATACTCCAGTCCAGGTGACGGGACACATACAGCAAGGAAAAGAGGGTTTTAAATTGTGAAACAGCATCCAGGGTCCTAAACCCACCTTACCCATCAGCAACTTGCCCCTAGCACAAGTGCACGCTGCACCTGGCTACACGCAGAGGTCAAACAAAACAGTGCACACAGAGGGAAGCAGGCCCTGATTTTATTTACTGGGAAATGCGTCAAACGCCAGAGATACACAGCAGCCTATCTTTCTTTGCTGCCGCTATCTCTTCCTCCAGCGCTGCAGAACTTTCTCAAGGTTGTTTGGCTGCCTGTGTCTGCGTGGAGGCGTCTGCACGGCTCAGGCTGCTGCTCACTCAGCTCCTGCTTCGCCTCTGTGTAACTCTGACCAGTGGTACGGAACCAGAAAGCTCTGTTCCAGACCGGGTCTAGACCTGAACTTCTGAAAAGTTCAGCAGCATGCTGGATCTCATCTTTTTGTCACTCTGCTTATTCGTTAATCCCATCTCTCTTCTCCCATACCTTCCCTTTGTTTTTCCCATTCAAACAGTGTCCATTGTAGGCAGTGAAAGTCTCCCAGGGATGCTGGACCATCTACCACACCTACCAGGACTGATAAATTGGACAATATATATTACTATTTGCACTGCACCAGTGCTTATAAGGCCCAGCTGGGACCAGGCATCTTTTATGTGAGTTTGTACAGACGCGCAGCAGAAGCCAGCTCCAGCTGTGAAGCTCTGGCAGCCTGAATGGGCATGGCAAGGCAAGGCAGGGAAAGCTCAAAGTCACACAGCAGGTGAGTGTCTGGGACAGATTCTGGGTGTCTTAGTTCCCAGTCCTGTGCCCCATCCATCCGATCCATCTCTTTCTCGAGAGGCCGTCATGATGGATGCCTCAGACTAACACGCAATAAATAAACACCTCTAATAAAGACCTCCACTGTTCCATTAAAAACGAGATCAGCCAAACAACGGTACAGTACTTCATCCCCCCCTGCCCGCTCCCTGGCACTTCCCAGTCTCCTAATGAGGGAAAAGGATCTTTATCTAAGTCAGAGCTGCCCCAGTGTTAGGTGTAGGGAGCCACAGTGAAACCAGCTGCTGCTACCATGCCGCCAGCCAAGACTCTCATTTGTTTTGGCTAGCGCTGAAGAATCAGCTTAGGCATCTTTGAGAACAAAATGGTGCATGGAACCAGTCCAAGCTGCAAAAGATAAGAAGCAATAAGAGTCGCAACAGATTATTTGTCTGGTAAAACAGAAGGAGAATTCTATCGGAAGAAAAAAAAAAAAAAAAAAAAAAAAAAAAGAAAGAAAAAGAAAGAAAAAAAATGGGAGGATCCTGGTCCAGTGCTGCTAGCATAAGTTCTGTTTGTGGTGTGCCAGATGATAGCCTCTCGGGCTGCACAACAGGTGCTAAGCTGCAGCTATTTCTGGCGAGGAACAAATTGCTGCTGCCGAAAAGGAACGGCAGAGGAAAGCGATTTCTTCACGACTGCTGTAAAGAGGAAGGTGCTGCAGCAACGATCCCTGCCACCGCAGCAAGGTCGGAGGGAAGGGATGCGGGGATTCAGCTGGAATAAACACGGGGAACAGCAAACCGAAATAACCAGATCGCTCTCCTGCGAGGCTGGAGAGGGATACTGGGTTGAAGATTAGCCACAGCCTTCCCCAGCTGATTTTCAGCAAGACAATTAACCTCCCTGAAACTGGGCTGAGAAAGGCTTAGCACCTTCGCATGCATTTGGGATGAATTTGGCCTAAGTTTGCCACCTCCTTTACTTAGAAAGGAGGAGTAAGGGGAGTAGAAGTGAGAAGGTACATAGCTAAAAGGATCTAACCAAACAGGCCCAAAAGAAATGGAATATTAACCAAATGTAAGCTTCATAAGCAGTGAGCAAAGACTTGCAAAAATTCTAGGATTAGGTTCTCACCTGGTTAACACCAGTCTTGCTGAAATAGCCTTCAAGAACCTAGTCATTTTTATTACGTGAGGGTCTAGATCCCTTCCTTAGTCAAATGTAAACACTTAGAAGTACTGTTTTCCTTTTTAAGAAAATCCTTTGTGAAATTGAGATTTAGCACCACCCTCGTTACAAGCCTGGCAGTGACCTTCTGAAGTTCCCTTCCAGATCTGGGTTCATTTGAACCCATCCAAGCCAGGAAACAAAACCTGGAGTCAAGGTTCTGATCAAAGAGCACCCACCTTCAGCCTGAAAAAAACTGAGCTTTCACGTATCTTGTGCTAAAAAAAGAAGCGTATGATAGCAGTATCTGAAGGGATGGCACAAAGAAACCCGGTGTGCACAAGCACGGTTCTCACAGCTGCAGGTTTCTGAAAGGAGAGCAGTACTGGACTCATTTCACCCCCAAACAGGGTTTACAGTAAGCATTTCATTCCTGTGTGATTTCATTCCTGTGTGATTTTCAGCTCCTGCTCTGGTCTGGAGAAAGGGTTTGTGTGCCTGGAAATTTGTTCTTTTTTTATTTTGTTTTGTTCTTCATCTCCATGAGATGATCCAATAAAAGACACTGCTCCTCCCTATGAACCTTGGCTCCCTTAGCAGCATAGAGCATTTTTTTAAAATTCAGGATGTTAAAGTCTTTATGATAAACACATCTCTGCAGCCAAAGGGATTTTTAATCTCACTTGATTTACAAGCATTTCATTGCATTTGAGTATAACGTATTTTAATAGCATGGTAGAAATTGCAGCAGGGGCTAATTAGAGCAACTAAGTTAGTTAGATTTCTGTGCATTTGGAGAACAGGCTGCATCCTTTTAATAGGATAATCAAAATGGATCACCCCAACTTACAGAGTATCTCTGTAGATACCCGGAGTACTTCTGCATGTAGTCTGGAGGGGGGTAATGGGACAAGGATGATTTATCCCTGCGAGTAACACAGCTCATCCACAGGGTCAGATCCTGCAAAGTGCTGAGCACCCTCACTCCCCACTGAAGTAGAAACAGGCCTGGGCAGCTCAAAGCCTGGTGGTGCTGAGCCTTGAGGACAAAACCCATTGCTTTCACTGCCATATTATTAGTCAAAGCTCAACTCACCAGCAAGACCTGCTGTTTAGGATTTTTTAAGGCTCACAGTCATGGTCTTAAACTAAATTACAACCCCTTTGGCTTCAACCAAATTTGACTTGCTTCAATTCCATCAGGCTGTTTTGAATTTTTCTCGACTTGCAGTCCTAGCCTACAACTAATGTGAAACACATTGGGAAGGTCAACAAACCTGTCCCTGGCTCCCTCCCCTTGTCGCCGTTCCCCAGAGTAAGGTCTTTACACATAGACCCAGTCATCCTTGGTTCCTGCTGCAGCCAAAGGAGAGAGATAACCACATTTAGAGTACATTATTGGTTATACACTTCAGTTTTAAGTGGCAACCAACACCATTCTGTACCCATGAGGGATGATCAGAGCATCACACCCAGTGCTAAGAGGATAATCCAAGGCAGTTAGGTGGGCTGGGATTTTCAAGTGCACGTGCTGCTGCTCAGGGCTTGACCAAAGACCATACCCCCTGCCTTCTGCTGCTGCCTGTGCAGCTGCACTGACCCTCCTGAGCCTCGGTGGACCTGGTTCTGTTCTCCTTTGTATGAGGCAAATTATCTGACTTCCAACAACTACTAGGTTTAAGAAAGAAAGGGACAATTAAACCTGCTTTCTATAGAAGTGTTTTCCCAACGGTTTCCTACCTTATAACTGGGAAATGTTCCACCTGGGTTTAAAGAAAAAGCTGGGGAGCATCTTTGATCCCCTTTGAAATTTCCACAGAAGGCTTTCATTTAATTTTCCAGGCTTCTTTGCCTTTCTCATGTAATAATAGCTGATATCATTTAGTGTAAAGCACAACAACAGCCATTAAAAATGGTTATTAGTCTGGAACTGCCTTCTTAATAGGAAACACACATGCCACACTCTGGGAGTTCAATTTTTTTTAATAGACTTCAAGGTAAATGCCACCGTGAGCCTTATTTTTTTAAGGAGGGGGGGGTACGAGAGAGGAATATGTTTGCTTGGGCTGAGATCGTGCCCTTAGGCAGAGCCTTGGGCAGGAGGTGGAGCAGCCCCACCTGCCCTGTGCTCCTCTCCTCAGGGGGGCCCTGTCCCTGAACCCCCTCCCAAAGGCCCTGTGCATGTTTTCTGCTGGAGGGGAGGAAGATGCATCAGCACTGCAGCTCCGTCCTCTGTGGCATCCAGCTGGTGCAGAGGCGTGCAGCCATGGCTCAGCATCCTGATGTCTCCTCCCTCTGCTCACCCTGTGCCCGCCTGCTCCTTCTGCAGGGCAGGACAAAGCCTTGGCAGAAGTGGGGTGCCCCACAAAGTCACCCTGAGAAACCTCAGCTAGGCAAGGGATTTGCACATTCCTGAACTGTGGCGTTGAGACTGAGTGCAGTCTTGCCTTCATGCTCTCGACGAGTGGCCAAGTGCCACTTGTAGAGCAAGAAAACCAAAAGTTCCTGCCATGGAGAACAGTAAAACACTAGCTGCCAACCTTCAGCACACCAAAAGGCTTCAGTGCAATGCGGGACTACGCACCTACCATTTAGAAGTAATGCTGGTGCTTAAGATCTTTAGAAGCTCCCTATATTTGCCCTTCCTTCTCCCACTCCTCAAGCTAGCACTTCAAAGGAGAACTTGGGATCTTGTAAGTGAAAATAATACCTGGACACACCGCAGAGCAAGGACATGGAGGAGCTGGTGGCTGCTTGTCTTGGTGGAGAGACTCTAAACCCACAGCATGTCCATTGTTTTCAGTTCTTTACTTTACCTAATTAAAAATATCCCCCTTCCTTACAAACCTACTTAATTAACAGGATATTTTATTTGCACTGGCAGAGAATATCTAATGCATATCCGATGTTTGCATTGGGGTTTGTTGTTGTTTTTGCTCCTTTCATCACCTTATAAAGGCCACGTGATGATTGCGTGATGCTGAGACTTTTGACAGATGTAACATATGTGCAACAATATTTATCATTTATTTAGCATGCTGGGTATAGCGGCTGGCAAGACGCTGCCATGCCTGACTTAAAGGCTGCTGGCATTTCCATTAGACAAAATCCCATCACGCAGGGGGTTAAGAACTCAGGCATTTCAAATCGCATCAGGCTGAATCATGATTCAAATCAGAAAAGCCAGTTTTGGGTTCACTACGGGCTGACAAAGCATGGGGGGGGGGTTCAGGGGAGCAGGAAGGGATGGCAGGTCATGAACACATCCCTGGTTCCGAGCTGATGACCAGGTTAACACAGCCCAGCTCCTGCCTCAACGTAACGGGGGGAAGCAGGGGGTGCTGCAGCATTTGTGTCTAGCTCTCAGCATTTCGAGGTGGGATTTTGAAAGGCGTTTGTACCCTGGCCTAGCTGCCTCGCTGCCGCAGACAGCTTTGGTGGAAGCAGACATAAGCCAGTAGTCATCCGCTTTGAAAACCCCACCGCAAAGCGTCTGACAGTTGCATTTCCAGGACCACATGCCTGCCAGACACGGAACGCCTCCTGCCACGCACCAAGGTCCTGCAGCTCTTGAGAACACAGGGAAACGTCTGGGCTGACCTACACCGAGGGCAAGAGGCAGCGGGACCAGAACAGCCAGACCTCAACCCCTTTGTACCTGTCTTGATGTCTGTCAGGTGAAAACTGAACACGTGGATGCCTCAGATCCACAGCCAGAGCTGGAAAGGCTTGCTCAGCGCAGACAGCGCTCCTTCAGCCATCCTTACGAGCAAGCTACAGCTTATGGCTTCAGTGATCATTTCAATTTGCTTTGAAAAATAGTATATATATTATATATAAAAAAAAAAAAAAGACAAAGACTGCTAGTTTCCTCTGACCCCGGCTTCCCGAAAAGAAACAAGAAGCGCCCTTTAGCTTCAGCCCCACCGCGGCTCTCTGTTCTCATGGCGCAGCAGCATACCACACATTTCATAATTAGGGCGCGAGTGAGAGATAAGGCCGTGGGTCTGAGCACACGAAAGGAATGTGCTGGGTGTGGGGAGATGGCGCTGAAAGGGAGAGGAGCTGGGGACGGGCTGGAAGAGGCTTGGGAAGAGCAGCGCCGCGGCAGGGGGAGCCGCGTGTCGGTGCGAGCGTGCGTCAGAAAAACGCGCAGCTTCTCTCCAAGCCTGCTCTTACCAGCATTAGAAAGAGCCTGGTAGAAAGACTTCAGTTCATTTTCTTCCTTATTGTGTGTAAACACATCCATGACGGTGAAAGAAATGCTTTGCAGCACTCCTCACGCCAGGAGGGACTGAGCCATGAGAACCTCTGGTGGCTGCTGCCACCATGGTCCCATACCCTGCCTGTTCGGGGCCGAGGGACCCTTCTGCACAAATCCACTTCAGGGGAATATTTACAAAGGCCCAGTCTGCATTTTTGAGGGCTTTTGTATTTGTTTGTTTTAAATAGCCTTGGTTTTGGCATCGGAGTCTAGGAAAGGGAACCGCACTTCTTTACAAGCCTCCAAAATGAAGAGAGGCACTGGCGCTGGTGGAACACGTGTGGCTCCAACGCCAAAGTACACTTCTTTGGCAGAGTTAGAAGATAATATTAGCTGCTGAACAAAACCAGAGAAAAGGCAGGAAATACAAAATGAGAGCAAACTACACAGCCTCTGACTTCTGATGGCCTCTCTGGTCCTGCTACCAAGGCAGTGGGTGGCCCTTGGTGGGTCGCTTAATCTCTTGGTGCTCTTTTTGCCCCTGGTACCTTGGGTTTGTTTCCTCTGATTAAAATTCTGGGCTCTGAGCCCATAATGCTCGATCCACTGCAATTCTGACCATTCTGGGGACTTAACACCTGCTTCTGGTGGTCAATCCTTCACCTCCAGCCCATAATGCTCACCGACCACAACCAGAGATGGAGACACATCCAAATCTCGGAACCATATTAAGGTTCCTAAACATTAGTAAACACACATTAACTCTCAACCTACACCCCTCCACATACCCCCAGTGTAATTCCTTGGCTTGCTTTTAATCTTAAATCTGAGGCTTTGCAGGAATGGCATTTTTTGCTCTGCGGCTGCGTGAGACCGTCAGGTGCTGGCGCGAGCGGGGCTCCTTTGTCTCGGATAAAAGGAACCATCCTGGTTTACGCTGCCACAGCCCCCGACGCTTTGTTCAGGAGGGCCTCACGTAGGTTTTTGTCAGGGATAAACCAGTGAGAAATGACCTAAAAGTAGTCTGCGGCTCTTTTATTTTTAATATATATTTAAATGCAGTGTTTCTACCTGACAGCCCCTCTTCTGGGTGTTTTCTCCTCTGGGCACTGCAGCAGTGGAAGCAATACTTAAGCAGCAGGCTGACTACAAAGACGCTTGTACCAAAGCCTTGCATTTTACTAACAAAAGCAGCACATGAACCCCCCATATAAATGGTGTGGAGCATTTTCCTAAAATCAATCAGGCGCTATTATTCGGTTTAAGCCCAATCTCATTGTCTACTTCTTCCTCCGGAGGCCGATTTCTGCCAGGTAGAAAATTAAGTTTCCTTTACTTTTCTTCCCTACACAATTTTTCAGTGTTTCAGCACTGTTGTTCGGTGTGGGAAACCGACTTCCTGTCTCAATAAACAAGTGCACACAAGGCTTTTCTGGACACATAATGGGGTCTTTTTTGTCCCCCCCTTTTTCTTTTTTTTTTTTTTTTTTTTATTTTATACAAAAATCATTCCACACTTAACACATCAATGAAGCCACTTAAGCTCTACTGCATCTGAATTAAAGGGGGAATTGTGTGATCAAAGAGTGTGAAGGAACCACACATGGAGTTCTTCAGACACTTTACTTTTGTTACATTTGATACATAACAAACCCAATAAATATGCTTATCCCAGTAGCCAGTTTCATTATCTCATATCCTTATGTTTAAGAGCATTTCCTTTAAGAGCTTTGCTTTTTCCTTTGTTTTACAGCATCATAGTTTTAAGGTAGTTTATGTTAAATTAAGATGCTAAAAAGATAAAGAAAAATGTATTTTTTTTTCCCAGCTATGCTCAAACAAGACCAAAAATCCCTCTACTCTGAGTTTTACATTGTGCTTCTATTGAGCAGAATATCTCTGCCATGGCAGAATACAGAGACGTGTTTAGTCACCTCAGAAAGGGGTTATTAGGGACAGGACTTGCACATGGCATGGGAGAGAAGGGAAATGTTTCCTAAAATCTTTTGCAGTGATTTTCTGCATATTCAGCACTCTTCCCTACATTATTGATCACGTTGCTTAAATAAATGAAAATTTCATATACCTTTCTTGGTGCTTGCAGTTCTGGGAATAATTGGAGATTTGCAGTTAACAGCATTTCTCTGTAATTACATCAAAATAATGAAGATTAGAGCTGGCCCTTTTTTGCCTCCCATTTCACATGGAAGTGACCAGTTTCTTCAGCCAACGAAGAAGCTGCAGAGTCTGATTTTTGGAAGTGCTCATCTTTCATAGCTAACAGTCAATGTCTTACTGGTCAAAGGCTCTGCTTTTAGAATAACTCTCACTAAACGAAAGCAGGACCTTGCTCAGTCCCCATAGTGAGCAGGTTGTATCATGTAGCACATTTAAAGTCCATGCTGAATAGATGACCAGCACCAATGCTCATGTGAGGAACCTGTATTTACACAGGGACTTTCAATAGAATTGCTCTCAGAAACTGCATGCTCAGAGCTACACATTATTTGGTCTACTGCAAATAATGATTGTAAAGCCTTTAGGAGAACTTATTTGGAAGTAAATGACAGGTGCTTTTAGCAGAGTTGCTCATTAAAAGGTATTTTAAAATGTAATTTTCAAAATTGCCTTCATATCTTTTTGTTTTTTCCTGTCTCCCCTCAATCCTTTCCCCAAGGAGTCCTGAGAGAAAAGCTGGAGAAAAGATCTTGTATCCATTGAAATACTGAGATCAGAACCCATTTTAGTAAACACGCTTTTTGCCGTGGAACATTGCTTGCTTCCTTTTCCAAAACTGAATTAAAAATTATCCTGTCCTAAAACTGTAGATTGAACCGAACACATCTATATGTTTCTCATGGACTTATGTGAAGCAACAACAGTGTGGAAAGAGCACCTGAACTACCAGGAGGGGAAAAAAAAGAAAAAAGGAAAAAAAAAGAAGAATAAAAAAAAGTATTTTCTGCTCTGTTTAATTCCCATCATTAAATATCATGCTTTTGTAATGAGCACGGCCTGGTTATAGCTCCCTTTGTTTCTCCAAGCAGTGTTTATCTCTTGTCGCTTCCCAAATGAAAACAACCAAACAAAACAACCCCCTGCCAACAAGGCAGAGCCTAAACTTCTAAGTAGGACACATCTTCATCTCCTCGCTCCAGCTGAGCTCCCACCGAAGCCAGTAGGGACTCTGCTCCGTATGGATGAGATAAGACACGCAATATTTGACCTTGTGTCCCTTACCTGTAATCTATAAATGCCTTTTATAGCTCTGAGACATCAAACTGTCTGCTAACAGAGGTTTTCAGCTCATCTCTGCCTACCACAAGTCTAACAATGTTTTTGACAGACTTTTCCTTGAAACCCAGTTCCTGAAATACCAAAATCCGTGAGAATATCACTTTTATTAAAAGGGGGAAAGAAAAAAGAGGAAGTCTTCAACACTCATGGTTGAGGAGAAAGATCTTGTAAAACATAACCCAAAGAGAACTGGAAATTTCAAAAGCCAGAAGGCAATGGGAATAAATCCTATCCATTACGTTTCTAATCTCACCGTTTTAAGACTCAGTGTTGGGCACCTGATACTTGACTTCTGAATGCATCAGTTTGCAGCAGAGTCTGGCTAATACTAAAAAGTAATACTAAAATATCAACAGAAACTGCCATGCTTGCCCTTCGTTTGTGGTGCATGGGGAAATCTTTAATTGCACACATGGTGCACACACACATGACATTTTCAGTATTTTTCCTTCCTCCATTACTTTCTTCTACACAAGTCCACACTGGTCATTAAATTAAGACGTGAAAATTTTTAGTGCTCAATGGCTGGGTGGCAAAAACTTGCTCTAACTCCTTAAAGCTTAACATTTATTGATGGTGCTAAATATCCATCCTATGCCCATGTCATCACGTCTAAATAATCTAATTGAAACAAATAGGAAGAACGTAAGAATGTTAAAGGTGCTTTAATTCTTTTTTTTTTTTTTTTAAATATTTGAAAACCTCACTCAATTTTTGACTTTTGTCTCATTTTATAAACTGGAGCTTTTTTAAAGTGGCTGCACCATGTGTGGTAGCCCAGTAGCATTGCTGCTTCTAATCAGCTTCTGCTTCTGAGAAGATATGCTTCTGGGCGAACTAATAGAGGAATAATCAGATACCAGCTTTTGGAGCAGCCTGATTACAGGAATTTGAGGAAAAGGGTGGAAAGTCTGTAAAATCTGGCTGAAGTCCTTGCAAAAACACTTAAATGTAATGAAACAAACCAATACTTAGTTTCTTACAAATTAAACTGAGAAAACAAACCACAAAGACCCACTGATGTCTCACTAAACCACTGCAGATATTTGGTCTAGTAAAACACTGCCTCCAATGATTAAACTAATTCCCCATTCATTTTTTTAATCCTCATCTAAATCGTGAGGCAAATGTCAAAATAGAAGTGGATATTTGAATGGGTTGGTTGGGTTTGTCCTGCTATAAGAAATAAGGTCTCCCTAGTCGCATTAATTCAATTAAGCTTAAAAACTGCCCTGGGAGGAATGAGAAAAAAAAAAAAAAAAAAAGAAAAAAAAAAGTAGAAAACCTGTCTAGTCCATATGTAAACTAAGGTATGTCTATGGGTTTAAAAATATAATGGTACTGTCCAAGAGGACAGAGATGATCTCTCATTGATTTTGATGTGACACAGGAAAATTATTTAAGCATTTAGTTCAGGGTTTCAAACTTCTCCTGACAGTTCCCACAAAAGTGTCTGCATAGCTTTAGAACTTCAGGTTTCCCATTCAGTTTCAATGGTTCATTCACATCCATAAGTTGCAAATCCTCAGTCTTGATCTGCAGACATCATTGCTTCTTACCCAAGAAAAAAATACTACTATTAAAAAATAATAATAATAAAAAAAAAAATTATGAAATAAGCTTCTTCTACAAGTGTGTTTAAACTTGAGACACTCATGGGTGGTTTTAGGAAGGGTCACTTGACAATGAGCCATACATTAGGCCTGCAATCATCCTTGCAAGCAGAAAACAAGCAGTCAACTGAACCCTTCCACCAATGTTTTCTGTACTAAAGGAAAAATTCCTCATACCTCCATGCCATATCTACCCCATAAAAGTAGCTGAAAATCAGACATAAAATCTGGAAGTCATCACGTAATAAACTAAAATAATAAGATGCGCATCAGAGAGAAATACCACAAACAGATAAAAATTAATGCTTCTTACTTGATGCAAAAATTGAGGTAATCTGAACAACATTCTGAGTTGTCCAACAATCGTCCCTGCTCAGATGGTACCGCTGGAGCATGTTCATAACATTCAACAGGAGAAGCTACCATCACCATACAGTCCTACAGATATGCACCTCACCCCTCCAGGTATATCGTTCACTTGCTTTCATTCAGTTTTCACTAATTTACAAAATAAAGCTTTAAGTTTGTCTCGTATTTTGTTTTCATCCCCCTAGGATCAGGAGTGCTCTGGGGGAACACCTCTCCTGCCAGAGCCAACGTTGGGAACTGCAGACAAGGTGCTCTTCCACTCGCCTCCCCTGGAGCAAAGTCCAAGGGCATTTTCACAGCACGTGTTCTGGACTGTGTGTGCTCTGTCAAGCTGGACTCTTTTTCAGACATGGATGACCCACCAACGTGATGAGCTGTTAGTGGTAAAACTGCAGCTTCAGTGCCTCCAGATTGGTGTGGGAGGCCGCTGGGGTGAGGGGGAGCTGAAAAGCTGCCCTCTGACCTCTGGAATAGGAGTTAGAAAAGCTGGCATCTGAGCTAGAGTCCCTTTCCCAGAACTACACCTTAACCTTCAATGGTGTCACCAAACCCAGTGATGCCATGCACAAAACCAGTACAGAAAAGCGTACAATTTATATTCACGTGGAACAAGGACATGAGTCGTATGAACCTGCCTCTGGCAGTCCCACCACTGCATCTCCCCCTCAGAAGACTGGTCATTGCAAGGAAAGATTTGTAGCACAGGATATAACTCATCGTGAGCAAAAGTTGGAATCTGAGCCATGACATTTTAATTTCAGACACATTCAAAGGTAAGAGAGTCACTCTGTTCTGACTGAACTTTAGATAAGCACACTTTGTGCCATGGTTTTAGTCTATTCACAGCATTCCTCACATTTTCACTGCAGTAGGAGGACAGAGAGAAACAGAGAGAAAAGAGGGAGAGACGGAGAGAGAAACAAAGGAAAAGAATGTGAAAGAACAGGGAAGAGAGAGAAAGAAGCAGAGAAAAAGAAGGAGTTAGGTTTACAGGAGGTGTTTTATTGTGTCAATACCCAAAGGCTGGATTCAATAAAACCTCCATCTGGCTCTCACACAGAGCAACCTCCTCTAAGACCTCGCAGCAGCCCTCCTCACCTCCACAGTCAATTTTTGGAGGCTTGTGAAAGCTTGCATGGACTTCCCTCCTGCCACAGCAGGACAGGGCTTTTTATTGAGTCAGACCCATAGAAAGCATCTCTCTGCTTACACTCATTTCTGAGATTAAGGGTGACTTCAAACCCAGAGGATGTGCCAAGTGTGCTTTAAAAAACTTGGCTACGGAGAAGCAACTACTCCCCATGTGCCAGAGCACCAATAGAGCCAAAGGAGCTGCTGAAACACTGCGCGGAGATTTTACTGAGTGAGGTTCCTTGCTTGGCTCATGGAGGGGCTGGACAAGCTCTTTAGGAGGGTCTCCGATGGCCTTACAACCTACAAACAAATTTCCACCCACCCAGCTGAACCTTCAGTCAACAACTTGTCTGTGGCCGAATCAGTGCAGGGTTAAAACCGCTCAGAACCACACAGGGCTCCATCCCACCATCCTTGTTTCCTGACCTGTCACAAACTCAGGTGCCAGGACCATAAGCACAAAATAAGAGCCTGGAAAGGCAACAAGATAAATGATGTACATATCAATAAACAGAACCAATTAATTAAATAGTTCTTTCTCGAGTAAAACAAATGTAGACTCCCAGGGACACTTTTTTTTTCTCATATTGTAAGATTTGATCAATAAATCTTGGGTAAAACGCTCCCTTCCCTGCCCCCCAACAAGTAGTATTTTAATTTTTGAGCCCGTTAATTCTTTCTTTGTTAAGTCTCACATAGCCTGTTCTCCTCCTGACAGTGCATTTCATAGCTGGCATTTTGGCTCCCATTTTGTCTCACAGCAAAGACACACAGACAGACAATAACAGAAAAACCTATTCCTTTCTTAACAGATAACACTCGTGTCTTGTTACAGAATTTTCAGGCTGTAAATCAACTTGAAAAGCTAATTTAAGGATATTCACTTGCACTATTCAGGGCTGTATAAACATTCCAAATTCCAATTTTTCATAAAGACATATGCGAACATTTAAAAGGGATTTAAAGAGCCATTTTGCAGTTAAGAAGATCTAGATCCAGCATTTTATTTTTCTTCAATGAGATTATCATGTAATATTAATATACAGAAAAAATATTTTCAGTGCCTCTATGTATTTATGAGGTCCTAAGGGATGGCAGAATTCCTTTAGCCAGGAGGAAGGCTAGAAGAAACTGCAAGAATAAGACCGACTGTTGAAACATCAAATACATGACAGAATTCGCTCATACGCTGCAATTTCTGTGAAAGTGCTGCGGTGTTGGTTTTCACTGTATCTGCTAGTTTAATTGTTTCTGCCTGTTCATTTCTTTGTCCGCCGAAACCACTAGCCTAAGGGAGATTTAAAAATCAAAAGGTAGGACCGAAGTTGAACAGGAAATGAACACTGGTGTTGCGGCATTATTAAAGTAAAAAGCAGAAAAAGTTCAGAAGTGGCTCTAGGAGCCGGCGCATTAGCAAATGCTTTAAGTGCCATCTCCTCCTCTCCCTGCTCTTTTTGTTGTTGGGCTGCTGCTGCGAATAAAACCGAAATCCGTGTCGCGGAGCGTCCTAGGTTTGTAAGTGTGGGATGGGAAGAATGTGTCCTCTGGAGGCTTTCCCAGCTCACGCGCACCGAGGACCCCTCTAATGAAAAGATCTGCATTTGATTTGGTGCAATCACAACCGTATATTTTCCCCGTGTATGCCTTACCCATGTGGGAGTTTGTGTAGACAGAAAGCTCGAGCGTAGAAAGAGAGCAGCGCGCGGATTTCTATTTTCGGAGGGGGAACGCAAACTGAACTCCCAAAGTTCAGAGCACCTCAGCCCGGCAGGCTGATTATAGCACGAATGGCACACTTAATGAAAATAAACAGAGCTCGCATTAGAATCCAAGAGAGGGATTTTTTCCCCCTTTTTTAAGTGCACTCTATCTCTCTCCTCCACTATCTCTCTTTCCTTTTCTCTGATCTCCAGGACAAAAGATTCAACCATCACAGATTCAAAACCCAAGCAAGGAGGATATGTACTTAAAATACCACATGGCCAATAAAACCTATTTTACAACATATCCCACCTTTAACAAGTAAATCGACCAATGTAAGCAAAAACTCTGACCCAAAATCCTTTTATAAAATAGAAAAGAAAAAAAAAAAAAAAAAAGAAGAAGAAGAAATAAAACAACAAAAACCTCAATTACATCCATTTAAGCAGCCATACCATTATCAGAAAAAGTATTCCGATATCAAAAATTATAATGCTGGCAGTTTCACCATATAAATGTGCTCCCTAACCAAAAAGTATGAGGCCACAGATTTCAGGAATTAATTTGGGTTAATTCGAATGGCAAAGATGAGGTAGGCAAAATAACAAGCAATTACCTTTTCCTGCCTTTGAAGAACAATGAATTTGGGACTGGTCCAACTTCAGAAAGAGTGATTACAGATTTTATGCTCAGACAAACCTCTACCTTTTTAATAGATGTAACATATATATCTGTGCCCATACCCTATATACGTACCTTCTCTGTACATACTCTTATCTGTATTCCATAACACTCTACACTTGAAGGATTAATTAAAGATAAAATTCAATTATTTATTACATTCCTTGCTAATTATTTTTGAAGCTCTATAAAGAGAGCAGGAAAGCTAACCAACACAAGGCATAATTAAGCAGAAAGGCAGCATTTGTGTGGTCACTTGGTGAATTCGACATGCAAAACGTTTATCATTTAACCATTTCCTTTATATTGTGCATCAGGGTGGAAGCATTTGAAAGCAAGGCAGAATTACAATTTTGACTTACATATATTTTTGAGGACAAAATATCTCTTTCTACGACTATCGACAATCACTTTAGTGGATAATAAGCAACGTTAAATAAAACATGTAACTAAATAGGCATTAAAGACCTTTTACATACTTGGAAGAAAAGAAAACAGTTTTTTTCTTTTCTTTTTTTTCCTTTTTTTTTTTTTTTTAATGCCGCAGACTGCAGGCATTTTGGTCTATCTCTGTCAAGTGCAATTCTTTCTTGATGAATGACAAGGTACGATAATAGGCTGCCGTTACCAGGGCAACCAGACAGCAGAGCTGTGTGCCTTGAATTTTGTCATCTGAAAATGAAACCAGAAGCAAAAGAAAAGCTGAGAATCTAGCGACAGATTAACTCGGGGGGGTGCGGGAGGAGGAAAGAGAAAGCAAAAGGGGGGGCAGAGGGGGCTAGATTACAAGCAATTAAAATTACTGTAATATGTAGTGTACATGTGCATGCGTGTGTCTGTATTGCAATTTCAGCTACCGTTTGTCGATGGGTTTTTACTCATTTTCACTGCCACTCCCTTTGTTCCAGAAATATGTAGAAAGCTTTAAAAAGTACCTTCCAACCAGGCCTCTCCAGCATATCCACCTCTCAATCAGTGTCTCTGCAAGACTGTCCCCCACCCTGCTTCCCACCCAGGAGGAACCCAGTTCATCCCAGTTGCTGAGTGGCCGCAGCTGGGAGCTGAGGGTGGGGAGCCCACACTTGTGTCTAGGACCATCCACAGAGCCTTTCAAACCACGGCTAAAGAAGATCCCCCAGCCCAAGCACCTCCTGTGGGGTTGCTATTGATGAAGGATCCATCCAACGCCTTCAATGTGGGCTGGGGACCTCTCTCTGAGGTCTTCCTGGGTCCAGCTCCGCCATGCAGGGCCTGGTTTTGGGTCACAGACACGAAGTTAGAGGGTGTTTGGCAAAAGACTGAAAGCAGAAGGACCCAAGAGGAGCCTGGTGCCAAAGTCTGACCTGTGATCAGCTTTCAGACATCAGGGCGTCTGGATCTGGGCTTAGTTAAAACTGTTGTAGTCTATCTTCTTCATTCCCCAAAATATGAATGAAATAAAATCAAAATAAAAGTGGGTCTTAGACTTAAAAAAAAAAAAAAAAAAAAAATCCTAACCTGCAAAGCACAGTATAACATATTCATGGGCCTTCACAAACACCCGGGAAGCTTCACAGCTGAGACAAAACCTCTGCCTGCCTGAGCCATGTTAGCTAAAACTGTCTCGTGTTTCCTCAGCAATGTAACCTGAGGCCTCATAATATTTCTTGTTTCAGGGTCACCATCTTCCGTACTCTTCACGGATTTTACAGATGTCTTCTCTTCCCAGCCCCTTGGGTTATAAGGCAGAACCTCCTCCTACCATTTTGTGGATGCTGTTGATAAAATAAGCCTTCTCTAATTTCTCTGCGGGCCCTCGGGCAAAATTCCCCATGATCCTTGCACGGGGTGGGTGAATCATTAGGCTCTCCTACCTAAGAAGTAGGCATTTCTGCCAACTTTAGAGATGAGGAAACTGAAGCAGCAAAGAGCTGCCTGACTCAGACTCTTTGAAGTCGAGGGGACTCTTTGGTTTTCCTTCAGCTCGCTCTGGACCGAGCTTTAATGGCCTCCCACGGCTCACAGAAGTGCACTGGGGAATACGGGCTCCTGGCTCACAACCTCAGGCCTCAGTAAGCCAGATTTCTTCCCAACAAACTTTCTCTTAACATGCTGGTTTAAAACGTACTTAATTCAATTAAATAAGAATGCAAAGCAATAAATGTTGCTTAACCAAAATTACCCCACCTTTTCACAGGAAAATTATACTCTAAGCATGCCAGTTGTAAAGATGACATGTTCTTGAAATAAAAATTCATCACCTCTGCATGTCTTCACATGGGGAGATCAGTGCCCTGATTTTAAGGTATCTAAAGGAAGTGACCATACTCACAGTTTCTCCATAGACTTCCAGCGTAATGGGTTATAGCAGAATGACTTAATTTTTTGGCATCTTGACTCTTTGAATATTTTCCATGGAAAAATAAAGTGATTTTTTTTTTTTTTCCCTCCATATCATCACTTGTATGATTGACTTTTTTGCCATGACAAGTCCAGGATATTTCAGTTCTCCTGATTTATTTTTGCTTGACTAGTATCCTATGACTGTGTCTACATGGCATTGCAAAGAGGAACCCCTGCTAGCTCTGGCATCAGAAGCAGTCTAGTTGCATCAGCAGCTTCGTTCCACATGGACTAATTAGCTTTGGTTTTCAGGCGAGATTGTTGCATTAAGTACAGTTATGCTAAGTTTTGGAGCCAGATTAATTTCATCTATATGTTACATATAGCCTCAGCATCCTGCATAGGTAGCAGGACGCCAGCAATTGCTTTTTCAGGCTGAAGGAGTGACCTGGCTACTTCATTTGCCAGCCTTGGTTCAAGCAATTGGTCATGGGGACAATTACAAACTTGTATTTATTGTAAGTAGTTCCAAACCCTTCATTTGAAGGCTGGTTTATCCTTTCTGCACATCTTTTCCACTCAGTTTTCAGGAGGTAACAGGAGTCTTTATTAGAATTTGTCTGCATTACCAACTGGATTTATAAACTGTCAAGGTCTTATTCTTGATGATGTTACCTTATAACTCCCAGATGCAAAAAGTAATATTTAGACTCTCAATTTTCCTTCCTTTCTGCATTCTCCTGTTTCTCCTTCATGAGAAAGGAGGAAAAGTAGTTCTGCTTTACCTGAACTAGGAATTCCCAAAAGTCATCAGGCTGTGTGTTTGGAGAACATGGGCAAATACTGCACTTTGCCAGCTACTACCTGCTAATTCTACTTTTTCCCTACCACATAGGACTGAGTAGCTCAGGTGACTTTTGCCATGTGGCATGTCTCACAGCTGAATGGCAGAATCATGAAAGCCCTTTTCTGGAAGTCCTCCTTTAAGCCTTGGGCACTCCTTATACCTTCCTTGGCCTGTTGGAGGACCAATAAGGTTAAAAGGTCCTATATGCAAACTTCTCTAAAAGTTTGCCCATTTACAGCAGAGAAACTGTCACTGGAATTGTGGCAGCATCTGCAGGCACTCTGAAGAGAAGCCAAATTATGCTCAGCATTGTGTAAACTTATAGTAAAAGATGGTCTTGCCTGCCTCACAATTTACATAGGTCAAAGAAGAAGCTTGGATTACTGCTGGCAAGGAAAAATGTATTTTTTTTTTCCTCCAGTTTAACAGATTGCACAGGCACACACACACATATGAGAGTCATATTGACTAATTCTAAACTGCTTTTGCTAGCTCTGCCGGAGCCCGCAGTTGGCCAAGGCTGTACCAAGAGAACAGCCAGCGGGAGTGCATTGTGTTTGAAAGATGGGGACTGAATTAAGACCTTAGTTTCAGAGCCATGTCTTAACCATTAGACCATCCTCCTGCTACTTCATAACCTGCCTTCCATGCACCTCAGTATTAACTCAAGCCAAAGCTGAATTATGGCTCTTCTTATCCCTAGTGAGTCAAAGGAGCTGTGGAAGAACAAGCTGGAGTTTACTCGGCCTTGTGCATCCATCAGCAACATGTCAGCTGGCTTCCAGTTGTGGAATCCTTATTAGCGGTGATGATGGAAGAGGCACATGGAAAAAGGCGGGGATTTCAGAGCCCTCCATTGAGCCCCGAGAGGTGACAGCTCAACAAATCACCTTCAGATTTGTGAATTCAGCAGATTGTTTCTGGAAGTTGTTGAGAGAAAATAAATATGGAAAACCACAATGTCATTTCTAAGAGTCACTTTTCAGAGCCTGACCACATTTTAAGTATCTGTTAAGTGATGTCCTTTCTCCTACCATGCTTCTCGCCAAAACCAACGTTGTATCAATCTTCTGACAAAGACAAGCTTGACGCTGGGATTCCAGACACCAAAACAAATAATACCACCTACAGCCCTCATGAGTCACAGAACTCATGTGATTTTTCAAAAAAATACACTACTAATTCTTAGTATCAGAGGCGCAAAAAAGGAAGTAACTCAGCTAGTAAGGCTTTTCCATTTGTGAATGATCCTGTGTTCCAGTGAGAGAGAATGATTTATAAATACCCCAATGAAATAACACAAAGAACACATCTTTATATACACAATGAGTTTCTTATCTGGACCCAAATCCACACTGCATGGTTTTGCCTTACAGACACCCTCTTGGAGAGCTATCTGCTTGTGACAAGGTGCTCAGCATCCTTTCATTTCCTTAATTTCCACTGGAATTCCCCTACTCTGGATGGGAACCAGCTCCAGCCTCAGTTTATCTATCCTAGTACGTCAACGTGGCTGTATGGTTTCCAGACCACAGCTGGCTCGGTTTGGCCGTGGTCTCCTCGCACCTGCTGGTGTGCATAAGTCCTCTGCTGCTTGTGCAGAGCCAGCTCTGGTGCATCCCATGGCTAAGCAAGCTCTTTGCAACTTCTCCAAAAGCCCTTCCTGAAAACTACCTCAGGGCCAAAAGCAGCATTTACAAAAGAAAACTGGGGAATAATGATTCTTTTGGAGAGACGTAATGCTACACTTACATACATGGCATCTGGATGCTCTGGTTATGGGTACATTAAAACGTATTTGATTGCTGGTATTAAATGAGAGCCTTCCTAGTGCTTCTTACTCAGAGTGCAGTGTCCAATAAATTATTTTGGAAATGGATTTAGACTTTTGCAATAATAGGTTTTTGGCAAGCAACAAGACTCTTAAAAGAACCACTTTATCATTATGAGAAGATCATAAATGAGAGTTAACTCGCAGATATGGTCGTTTGCTAACCATCAGAGGTAATAACAAAATATGAGCCACTTTTAAATGGACTGCCAAGGAGGAAGCTAGGGAAAAAAAAAGCCCTGTCACCAATCCACAGTAGACCAACAAATGCAGGCAAAATGTGTAGCACACTGCAGTCCAGCAGATCCTCTTTCTGTCAGATAGTATTGGCAATTTTTTTTTTCCTCTGAGAAAAAATAATGGGTGGAGAGAACTGTCTTGTGGGCCTCATCCCCAGTGGACACAGAGAACACTGTGCTCCTTCTCTGCCTCTGTTTTTATGTTTCTGAAGGCAATTTTCAAGTTTTACTTTCAGTCTTCCCTTCTCCGGAAGAAAAGCTAAAGCAAAATAGTTCCCTCTAGCTTGCTCCACCTCCAAAGCCATGATTTCTAAACCTTTAGCCACTCTTGCTGCTTTCCACACACAGTCACTACTTTCCATGTCACTACTGAAGCATGGACCAAAAAAAGGCACTGCCTGCACCCCAGGATGGCCTTGGTTTGGTAGAGGGGCAGGTTTGCTGCTGGCTCACAGCATCCCAATTTGCTGACTTCACTGACTCCTGCTGAGACAGCTGGTACTATGGTTCTATGTTAAAAATAAAGCAACTGCTAGTCTTCATGTATGATAAAGTGGCCCTTCAAGAATAAAGCGAAGTCCAGCAAAGTGGCGATCAAAACCAAATCCGTTGTTTATGGAAATGTGCTACTCTGAAAAATAACTCTCAGATGCCGCGGAGACGGGGACTGTATTGATGCAGCATTGAGGGACTCAAGCTGTAGTGACAAAGGAGACCAAATATTTGGAGTATGACAAGAAACAGCCTATTCAATTAACTTATCTGTTTTCATAACAGTTGGAGAGTCTTCTACATCTACGTTGGTAAGTGGGCGGGGGGTTAAGATAGCTGTCACACTTTGATAAGTAGGCCACTCAGTTATGAAAGATTAAGGCCAGAGATGCAGATACAGCTGAGTGTAAATGAGACTCCCAAGAGTGAAGATCAAAGTTAGTAGGAAAACCCTAGTAAAGCATGAAAACCAAACTTCCTACCAGGAATTTAAGCATGAAGGGCCATGGTAACTCTCAGCTCCAAGTCCAGAGGCTGAATACCTCATTGGAAGCTGCTGGAGGGCTTCTGTGCCAAGCTTAGATAGTCCTCACTGAAAACAGCCAGGAAAAGAAAGGTTTCTCCTTGTCCAATAAAAGAATCAACTTTGCAGGCTGGGGAATCCAGCTAACAAGCTAAGAGAAGATACAGCTTTGATATTTCTTGGCATTTTCTTCCTATAAATATGAAGACCACAAGACTTTAATTCTTTGGCCAAGAAGATGCTCTGGTGAGCAGCAGTTTACATGTCTACAAACAGACAAGAACCCTCTGGGCTTTTTTAAAGCTGTTTCCTTCCTGGCCCCACTTGTTAAAGATTTCGTCTCTCTTGCTTCACTGCATTACAACTGGCTAGGACTTTGCGGGATGTAGGAGGTATGGGAAATCCCTTCCACAACAGGGTGATATTTATGCACCCCCATCTGTTACAGGAGAACAAGGTGCACCCGTCCAAGTTTCATATTGTGTTTATTGCAGTAACTGCACGTTCGCTCCTCAACTGCTGGAGTCTATAGCTTCCTGATGACATCCTGGCAGGTTTTCATTACCGTCAAAATAGCCATGTTATTACCTTAGCTATTTCCCTCACTTTGTGAATGACTTCATTTGAAATTTGGGGCAAATCATTCCATTTTTCTGTGCCTGTAAAATGGGGGTTTTAATAATTATTGTATTTACCCTAAAAACCATAACACAGCCGTTAGGCCCATCTAATCTGAACATCTGGTGATCTATTGCTCATTACCACATTGTAACCATTAAGTTTGTGGAAATACGGTATGTAAGTAGTGGAAATGAGGTCTGTGCTGATGTTCTGGTCAGAGGGAACAATAAGGGAAACACTGAAGAGCTGGTTTGGCAATGGCACTTCTCACTTTTCAAATCCCAGACTCCTTTAATTAACTTTTCTAAAGCATGTGAAGAAAGAAGGGTGGAACTTCAGGCCCTGCTCGTGGATGCTCATGTGCTCTGATTGCAGCACAACTTCCCTCAAAGGCTCTTTGCAACAGCTGCTGCTTGTTGCTGCTCTCAGTGGAGGGGGAGCAGGGGTGTATGACTCTAGGAATGACAGCACAATTGCATGCACTATCAGGTCCTAATCTGGGTTTAAAAGTCCTGTTTAAAAAATAATAATAATAATAATGAGCAGGGGAGTGTTTTGAGCAACCTAAGGAATAGCATGGCTGCACCCTGCATCAGCACTGGCAGGGGTGGTGAGTTGGGGGCAAGGAAGCCAAATTCTGCCCTCCACTGTAGCTGCACTGCAGTGACTTCTACCCCATGGGCACTTCATAGTGGGGCTCACTTCTGGTGCCTCACCAGTGACCCTTCACTGAGAGTGAGATACACACAACCAGCTTAATATGGCCCAGCATCTTCCCTTGTACAGCTGCACTGAGGGATTACAGCAGGAGATGTATCCATTCCTGGCTTACTTTCCCCCTTTCCCACGTTTTTCTCCTCTGTTTTCCCATTTCACTCTCATTTTTCTTACCAAGTTGCTGCCTCTTTTAATCTCCCATTAAATAAATGTCTCTTACTTCAGGGAAATGAGTTAGATGGAATATTCCCCCTTCTTACACTTCACTCTGGCCACTGCGAGTAAATGCCAGCCTCAGCCCCACGAGGGATTTCGGTGTTGTCACTGTAACTGCAGCAATAAATCTGGCAGAACAAGGCAGGGGCTTAGGTGCCACTGCAGCTGAGAGCAGTGTCTGGAGCTGGGGCTGATCTAGCTGACTTTATTAACATTTCAACCACAACACGTGGCATGCACGTCACCGTGCTCTAGCTCAGTAAGAGCCCTGAATTCAAGTAACCAGCTCAGTCTAATTTTGTTCTGTTGCATTTCCACCCCACCGTTACCTGTTACAGTGACATTAGCTCTGGTAGCCCACACCTCCACTCGCAGCAGAGCCAGCCTCTGGGATGAATTTCCAGCAGACATCACCACAGATGGCACCATTTTGTTGCCCTCAGTTTTATTCAACGCTCCTCCTGTTCCTGCAGAAAGCCATCTTCAACTGGGTGCACAAAAAGATTTCATCAGCAACTTCCAGGAGAGCTGGAATGATTTACATCAGCTGGGGATTGAACCAGATTATGTTTAGCTTTAGTCCCCTGTTTCAGAAACAACGATGTTATGAATAATCCTTTTATGTTCATACATCTTGTATAAATATCTGAAACATGTATAAAACTGAGGAGAGGAGGGAATTCATTAAGGTGGTCCAGGGGAATATTATTCTGAGAAATAAGGGACTACTTAGGAGATTTAAAATTATTTTATCCCGTTGCTTTTAATTAAGAAAAAGGGGGAGTGAGGAGTGTCTGAACTAAATATAAGGAGAATTTTCCAAACAGTGAGAGGTATTAGTTTGTGAAAGCGTCTTCCTGAGGAACTCATGGGAGCATTAGTGTATAGGTCCAGCTGCTCTAAAAAATGCAGCATAGCAATTCTTCTGTATTTTACTGCAGAATTCCCAATAGGCCAGGTCCAAATCTGGAATCAATAGTAATCCTTCAATAGAGTTCAATGGACTTCAGGGCAGGCCCCATGTGCTCATTATTTAAAGTAAATAAAAGGGAGAAATAGTGAGTCAAAATGTAACACTGGCAGTGATTTTAATAAAATCCCCCTCATTTTTTTAAGAGAGACCTACTTAGGCCAACTTTTTAAGACAAAACAGTGCATGCATTGAATTTTCGGATCAATTACATCATGTCACACTGATTTCATCTGGTTACCGCATGTTATTGGTGGGAATGTAACTTGATGCAGCTCAATACAGCTTGTGGCATACTATGATTTATTGCAATTTAAATGATAAAGCACCCAAGAATGTTCAGGCAATTGGATTACTCCATTGACTGAATGTTCAGACATCTATTTTTAGAGGAGTTGTCAGTTTGTGCAATATTAGATGGACTGATCCATTGATATTGAAGGGCCAGGGGAAATTCCTTTATCACATAGTTCTGCTAAATGTTACCTTCTGGTTTTATTCTTTTTAAATGGTTTGTGTAGACCTTGATGTGACAGGATTTTAACCATCTAAGTGGGACCAAGTTCCCAAAATGCTTCGCTGGATCTCCCAGAGGAAAGATTGCGAAGCAGGATAAATCAAATCCAAGTCCAAATTTTGCCTGAAATTTAAGGAGAACCAGGGCATGGGATCTGGTTTGGCTACATTTTCTAGGGGTGTGTCAGTAATGATCATCACCGTGGGATAGGAACAGGACTAGAACTTGCCTAGAACACACGCAAGTCTGGGGATGCCAAGTGCTTGGTTCACACCATCCCATGCCCTCGTAAATTATTCACTAGATTCCCAAAGCTGGAAGCTGTTTGGACCCACAGCTCTAGACAGACAGACAGGAAGTGGAAAAACGATGTTCCTTTCTTTTGTTTTACAAATATTTTTAAACGGACTGCATGCCAAAACAAAAATAACCAGGGAACTGGGATTGTTCATGAATAATATGGCACAACAATAAAAGGTTGGGCATTACTGCAATGGATTCTTTAATTCAGCCAAAAAGAGAAAGTGCTAAAATCAACACAAAGGGATCCCATTAGACCATTAGTAGATGAAAGGCTGGTTCCAATCGCCTTGGTTTACTCAGCTGGATCTCTTTAGGAAAACTGAATGGTGAGGTGGGGCCTAGTTCTCCATTTTTGTGTTCCTAAGCGTAGGCTGGGGGCTGTGGGTGTGTGGAGGTAGGAAAGGAATGTGATGTGTGTGCTCGGAGAGATAGTAATAACTGCTGGGGCAATCCATCATATATCAAATGAAGCCATCTCTTCAATGCACCAATCGGAGAAAGTTGTGTGAAGGCTCCAAAAATTTATTCTTTTCCTGACAACAAACTCCTCACTTTACACTAAAGCCTCAGAAAGTTCTGGGAAATAGATTAAATCAAGTTCCAAACTTCCTCTTGATATGGCTAAAAATCATCCAGGAGAATGGGCTCGACTAATCTCAGCAGGAACAAGACCTCCTGCTGATGAGTTCTGGGTTTAGTGTTTTAACATCTGATTTTACTGTCCATGGGTCAAAAATATTCCTGGTGCAATCTTGTCAATAACACCAGAGTCAAATAAAGAATTTTTTCCCAATGTGTGTTTTTTGCATCAACCAAAGTCCAGCTCTTAGGACAGAGGCAAGATTCTGGCAAGGTAGTGGATAAAGAGGAAAAAACCCAAACTCAGAAATAAACACACGAAAAAAGAGAAAAATATAAAGAAAGAGCATGTTTACGTGCTCATTCTTTTAAACATCTCTATTTTTGCATCTGTTGTAGCAGTGAAAATGTTTGTTTTTAGAGATGATACATTAATGTGCCCACAGTGCTGAAGATTTCCAGAATTAATTGCCTGGAGATGGTTGGGAGGCAGGGGGGAAGTGACTAGAAAGCCTGTTACTTTGTCTTCTGTTTTAGCAACGAGCAGGGAATAGTTGAAGTCCATACCAAAAGGTATTCTGAGATGTAACAAATAGGACAGGCTGCTACCAAAATCCAAAGCTATGTTCCCTGTAAGACGTACATGAATGTAACTCTGTGGTCACTCCATTAACTACACTGGAGCTAACGAAGTGCAAGGCCCCTACCATCTGATCTAGGTTAGCACTTCACTGTTAGAATCATGTCTTCTTTTCCAGTTGCTGCTTAGCCAGGGTATTCCCTGATCTTTCACACCCCTCATGATTTTACCTTGTTGTTTTCTCTCTCTAAAAAAGGTCTGGCTACCAATCTACCCTGCAAGGCAAAGTTTAATGGTAGGAGGGAATATGTGCAGTCAGTGACGGTTTTGTGATGATATATAATAAAATCAGGGCTTCTCACATACCAGCTATCTAGTCCTGGGTCAAAGCAAACAGAACCTGAAGAAGTTGGGGTTTTTATTTAGCAAAGCTTTGTCTGTGCACCTTTTCCATGTGAATTGTCTCATGCGGGTTAATGATCCCGTGTGAGTTAACACAGGAACTCTATTTTGCAGGCCCATAACCTCAGATACCACCCATTTAACAGGAGCTGACTGGCATTGCAAATGTGTATGAACACTTCCTTCAATTCACAGGGCCTCAGAAGCTTAAACCCCTGAGCTCAGGTGCTGACGGGGGTGTAGATGGAGCCTGCACATCCCTCTGGGAGTGATGGGTCCCCATCCTGTGCCTGAACTCAGTGCAAGGAGCAGCTTTCTTTGTCCCAGAGCTCAAGCGAATGGTGCAGATAATTAAGGAGTTTGTGCTGAAATTAGCCTAACGTGACCCAATAGATGTAAGAAAGCTTCCCTACCTTAGACGTAAAATCCTTACAGGTGTAGAAGCTATTCAGGCTGTCAGATGGAGCACATTGAGCATTAGAAGCTATTTTATGGGGAGAGCTAAAGCTGGGTAGGAGTCAACAAGTTGTCGTGCACTGTGCTGAGGGCAGCTTTATCCCTCCACTGCTGCATTACCTATAATACGTGCTTCTTCATAGGCACAGAGGGAAAAGGCTGTAAAGGAAACATTTTAAAACTAAGGGTGCATTAGACAAGTGATTGCAGGCACCGTGATTTATAGCTGTAGTAATGGACTGGATCACAGAAAGCTGAAATCCAATTATCAGCTCTGCCATCTCAGGCAAAATGCTTCAGCCAAACTTCCTAATCAGTGCTTTTAGGCTGGGTTGATTTTGAGAGGTGCTGAGCACCTGTCTGCCCCACACGCTCTGCACAGAGCGACAGATCCCAGCCACGTGGAAAGCAAACCTCCGCATTGAAAGGCAGGCTCCCCTCCCTGCCCCAGGGAAAATAAATAAATAAATAAATAAAAATAAAATAAACAAACAAAACAAAATGTAAATCAGAAGATATTTGATTCTGCTGTGCTTGATATACTTTCTAGATAGCTGGGTTGAAAATTAAAAGCCTTACTCCATGTCATCAGGAAAATGAAAGTGCAGAAAGGAGGGCACGGGGGTAAAAATCCTGAAAATAAATGACTTAATTCTCTGTGATTTCCCCCTGTGTGAATAAGGAGCAGGAATATTTCTGCACCGCTCCACAAAAGAACTTGTGAAAGTTAATCCAGGTCCATGCAGAAAGTGCCTTGAGAGCCACAATGTGCTGTGGAAGTGATGCATTACTAAGCAATGAGGTACAATCATATGTGAAAAAAAAAAAAAAAAAAAAAAAAATCTATGTACTGCTCCAGGTTTTATAGCATTAAGGCCTGTGTTGTCTTCTGACCAACAGGTACCTTCCAACCTGGATCAAATGCATCCCAGAATATTTTGTCTTTTTACTTCTGAGCAGAGGAGATATTTCCAACAAGTGTTGTCTCTTTTGGGGTATTGAAACCAAAATAGGAATTAAAAAAAAAAAAAAAGAGGAAGGTTTCACACAGCTTGTGCCAAAGGAACGTAACTTCTCCTTGGACATCTGTCCCTGAACAACAGAGCAGACCTTGGGTTTATATCTCAACTGAAAAGATAGATGTGCAAACGCAGCTCCCCCGCTGTCCCACTGCACATGTGGACGTGGAGAGATCCCCCATGAGAAAAATTTATTTGAAATTTGGGGCAAGTTCTTCCTAAAACAGGGAGAGGGGGAAAAACATGGAGCTTTATTTTTATTATTTTTGTTTGCCTTTGCAATATCGGTTTTTATGCCATGATGGTAAGAAATAAAAAGCAGCATTTGGCTGCCCAAACAATATGGGGACTTTACATTTTTATTGAATACTTTTGGCAATTGTACCAAAATGTCATGTTTTTACTGGGTTTTGATCACTATTTTTAACTTTTCTATTCATATATTCCAAAAGGAAGCGAACAGTGACGTAAAGACAGCGAGCATAATATTGGGAATTCAAAGCCGTGCCTTCCCTCCTTCTCCAATTATGTTTAAGCATCTTTCAAAATCCACATTAAAGCCCAAAACTACACACAGGATGCTAGGTCACATGAAAAAGATCAAAGAGGGATGAAGGAGAAAAGGAATTATGCCAAAGCTGTGCTGTTATTCCTGAATTACCTACGAAGCGTGGGAGAGAGAGGAATACAGATTTTTTCACGATTTTTTTTTTGTGTATTTTGGCCTTCAACAGTGAAATGCAACGCATCTTTTAAACCACCTTGCTCTGCTAGATAGCTGTGAAGTGGAAATAGAAGGAAAGATTTGAAGGTAAATTTTGATCCGTCTGTGTGTGAGGTGCCCCCCACCAGCCCTCGTCCTGACGCAGTGGTTCCCAGCCCCAGCAGACCCCAGCCCCAAGCACTTCGTCCCCTCCTCGGGGGAAACCAGGTGCTCCAAAAGCAAGGGGGGACCCTGGGGGAAAGGGCAGGCAGGGGTGATCAAATGAGACAAACACACTGCAGGAAACTGATTTACACATTCACCGTTTACTGGATTCCTTGCGAATAACCAAGTATATTCTTTGCAAGTTCAGACATGATACAAACACTTGTGTGCACAGGAAAACCAAAGAAACCAAAGTCCACCAAACACTTTTTTTTTTTTTTTGATTCATTCCACTTATTTTTTTGTCCTTTCCAGCGAAGCTGGCATCCAGGTGAGTCTCAGACTTCATACGGAAACAAGTTCATACACTGAGGCAGGACTCTTCAGCTCCTGAATGTCTGATCCTTCACAGCATTTCTTGCATAATTCATCTTAAAACTGAAGTTACCAGCAGGGCAGTCAAGTGAGAAGTATATAATGGCCTGTGATCATCCGACAGCCTTCCAGGGATCAGAAGCCACCGGTTCAGCTTCTTGTAGTAGACAGAGGGAGCTGTTTGGAGACTTTCTCTCAGGAGCTGACTTAGCTTATTCTCTCTCCTCTTTGCCATACAGAACACCAACTGGTGCCCTTTTTGTCCCATCTTCCAGAATTATACAGCAGCAAACATCACCAGGTTTCGGTCAGCGTGTTGGCTGTTTGACACGAGTAGCTGTGGCCTGAGAGTCAGCAGCAAGAAGTACATTTTGCCAGAGCTAATCTACAACTTGGTCCTCAGAAGCCCAAGCCATCCTTTGACATTTGCTGCTGGAGGCCTCCTTACTTAAAGGACTTAAAGCATGAGAAGCACATATCGCACAGCAAGCCTATGTTCATCCTTCTATTGCCTTCCCTCCCTCCCCACCTCCTCTCACCCCCCCCTTTAATTAATATACAATTTAGATCCAGCGCCCCATTACCAGCCCACTCTGTTCAGACACCGTTGTAGGTGCAGCCCTGTGAGCATGACACTGGAGCACCCGAACAAGAGCCAGCAAATAAATGGTGCTGTAACCATGAGGCATTTCAGTCTGGGAGATTAGAGAGTCTTTGGCTACAGTGTGGGAAGAGCTGTTAAATAAAAACAATTGCAGTACAGAGTCTCAGCCTTCCACAGCCCCTCTGACTACCTTGTAATTCAGAGACTCGTCTTTCATCTTGAAAACCTATCTTTTTTATTTTTTAATTGGTTGTAATGTCCTCATATATCAAACACAGTTGCAAGAGCATTGGGTGAATGGCAGGAAAAAAGAAAAAAAAAAAAAAGTAGAGAAAAAATGCCTGACTGGCTCAGAGAAGTAACATATTCTTTCATAATTACATCTGGGGGTACATAAGAGGGTCCCCTGGCATTTCAGTAACCTTATTCACAACCTGGAAAGTACCACAGAGGAGGAATGTACACTATTAAGCACAGCAGCCCCATAAACCAGGAGGCATGAATTATTGCTTTGCTAATGATGTGCTATGTTTCCTTGGGCAAATCACTTCACCTTTTGGTGCCTTTTCTCCTCATATTCCCTCCCATCTACCCTACATAAATCAGTCTCCATCTTTTTTTTTTCTTTTTTTTTTTTGAGCAGGGAAAGTCTCTTAGCACAGAATCAGACCGTCATGGAAGGGGTCGGGTGGGCAGGGACCTTAAAGTCCACCTTGTTCCAGCCCATGCAATGGGCACGACCCCTGTCCCCACCCCAGGCTGGCCTCAGCCCCATCCAGCTGGGCCTTGGGTGCTGCCAGAGATGGGGCACCCACATTTCCTTGGGGCAGCCAGGGCCTTGCCACCCTCTTAATGATGAATTTCTTCCTTATACCTAAGCTAAACCTGCCCTCTTTCAATTCACCTCACTGGATCGGGCACTGGGTGACTTCAGGGTGCACACCAGCTCAGTGCATAACACTAATTAATCACAAACCCTGATGTCTCACCCCACAGCATTACAGGTTTGGGTGCCCATGGAGCCAACATGCCCCATAACCGTAACACGGAAGCCCAGTCCAGTTTGGGCTCAGGGTAAAAGCAAGAGCCAGTGCTGCATCCAAAGGTCTGGTGCAAATCCCCTCCCGTTACTGGAAGTGTGAGCCCCGAGCTGACATTTACTTAAAACGGGAGATGTTTAACCCACTGACAGAGTCAGCTTTTCAGACGTTCCTTTGTTCAGCAGGGGAAGAAGTAACCCTGAGCATCCTGCGCACAGACAGCAAATTACAGTCTGCACATGCATCACATGAACTCGTGTGTACGTTTAGATCGAGGAAGTATAATGAGATCTTCTGAGCAACATTTGATGCACTTAATTACTGGGAACACGCCTCCCGGAGTTTTCCAGGAGCAGCAGCAGTGCCCTGCAGGTACTGGTCCAGGCAGCCTGGTCCCCTGTACAGGAGCCGTACATCGCCAGCCCAGGAACACATTCAGACACTGATTCCTGCCAAAAAACTCATCCATCTAGAGGGAAAAGCATCTGCATGGCATGATAGCTACAGCCACCCTACATGAAGACCTAAAACTCCCCTGATGGGAGCAGAGTCCTTCCCAGTTTGGACCACTGGCCTTAAATTAGAGCAGAGCACATTAAAGCAGGGGTCCCAGGCCTCTCCTAGGCTCTGCCAGGCATTTCTCAATGTCAAGAAATTCAGAAAGCGGGCGATCTACATCCCTAATTAGCTCTATAAAAAGATCTCGGACACCAGCATTAATTTACCAAATCCAAATCAAAGTGAGTCAGCCCCATCGCAGTCAGCCCCAAAATGGCTCCTAGCTGATAATTTCATCTTTTTAATGGATCATTTATAATAGATCTGGCTTTTCTGAAGCTGTGATTTTTTTTCTCCATTATTGGCTAATATCGAGAATTTCAGCTGCATATATTCGCTTCCCCTAAATACCTAATCACTTTATGCAGAAAAGATTACCTTGGCAAAGAGTCCAATTAAATGTGCAACTATTTGTAACCTTTTGTGCTATCGGATCAGGTGGCGAAGCAGTGGCAACGTTGGAAAACACAGCGTCTTTGGGAAATGTAGCATATTATTAGATTTGATGAGATCCATTTTCTTGATGGCTTCTGAAAGATCTTTGTGCTAATTAGCTAAGAATACTGCTGAATTATTTAATTATCTCTACTTTTGTGCAATAAAATATGTTGTCATATCACACACACTATCTTGCTGGTGCTGTTCCTACTTAATGATGCCTTTAGAGTTAGCGATTTCCTTTGTTCTCCCTCTGCAAGTGGGTTTTGGTGGTGCTGGAGCAGGGGAGGTGCGGAAAGGGAAGGCAAAGCAAAAATATCAGGTTTAGAATAAAATCTTATGTGTGGGAAAAGCTTTACATGTGTTTCTCTAGCTCCAGTTCCCTATGCAACATGCAAAACGTGCTTCGATGCTACAGCAGCCCCGTGTTCTTACTGCTAATGCAACCAGGAGTGCTTTCCAGAGGAAGAGGAAAGAAACTATCGCTTCAAAAAAAAAAAAAAAAATTTAAATCAACAAGGAACGTTTTTAACAAGGAAGAGGTAAATTATGATAATTACTCTGACTGGTAGGGTCCTTAAGCATTACTAATTAGCATTTATTGCTTGGATTATTGAAACAATGTGTGTATTCCCAAGAGTGAAGAAGAACTGGGATGCTCTTTCCTTCTGAGCCCTGGGAAAAAGGCAGGGCAGCAAGAATGCGGCACAGTTGGCAGAGGGGCTCCTCTTCCAAGCACTGAGAGCAGCAGCCTGCAGAGCTGCACAGTGACAGGGGGAAACCTGAACCTTCTGCAAGCCCACGTTTTGAACTTCTTAACTTTATACCTGCGTCCCACTTCACTTGCAGAAAAGTGAACAAAAATCAGGGCAGCACAAAAGAGAAGTGGCCGTTAAAATAGTCAAAACCATTATATTAAAAAAAAATCTGCACATTAGAACGGCAAATCAACATTTACCTTATACTCTGAGTAGCACAGAGCCTTCTATTATTACCAGGGTTGTGCACAAACATACTATGAATAAACATTTCATCACGTTAAAGTACTGAAGTATGGCCAAGGACTTCATTGCAGAGAAATGAAAGAGTTAATAAAATCAACAAAAAAAAGAGATGTCTGCTGCCATTTTCAGCTAGCACTCCGACTGGGCTGATAGGACTTTGTGAAGAGGCTGCAATCAGAGTTCAACCTATGCTGCATTTTTGGTGTCAAAGATTTATAATGAGAATCAAGTTTTGAATTAGATATCAATTAGAAAATAATCAATCACTTAATCAGCACTAGCCACTGCACAGTATCGCAATATCTCAACTAGAATTTGGTATCTGGCCCAATAAATCCATAAATCCATATATACTTTGGAAATGATTCAAAAAGAAAAGACAGAAAAAGTATTCTTCATTTCTGAGCTACAACCCTATGCAACTTTAGGTACCGTTAACCCTTGAAATAAAAGAGCAACAATGGAAAACTGCAGAATGCCTTGGAGTTTGTTTTTTGTTGTTTTTTTTTTTTTTTTCCTTTACTGCCACCAAACCCCATGCCTTTCAACTTGGGAAAGCAAGTCACAACTAAGCTGCAACGAGGTCAAAGTCACAGAGCTAAATGTTACAGTTGCTGCTCAGACAAAACTCCCAGACACCAGAGTTTTGCTAAATTTGGGGGAGGGGGGTAGGTTTAAATGCATTTTTCCCCAAATATATGCCTTTACTTTGTTTATCTTTCCCCTTTTTTAATTATTTGCATTACATGTTGCACAGAATACTTGGGAAAGCATTAAACTAAATTTCATGATAATAAATAAGATATATAATACTATATATTTTTAATTTAAACTAGTATTTTTTTAGTGCTGAATAAGATTATCAATCCTTACTCAGCCTGATTTACTTATGCTATTTGTTAAAGCCCAACATTTATTTTTCTCTGCCATTTCTCTCTTAACGCATAAAATTGCTTTTTATCCACAGCTTTCTTTTATTCCAGTGAAAAACATAACTCTGGAGAACGATGAAATTATCATCAAATAAATGGTATAACACTAACACAAGAAAGCCTTGTAGTTATGTAAAAAAAAATAAATAAATACACATATATATATATAAAGGAAAAAAAAAAAATAAAACCAAACCCCGGCATCCCTCCTTTTGTCTGCAGGAGGTTAAAATGCAGCAGGAGAAGTTCTGGCTGCGTGGGTTTGCAGGGGAAGGTTTCTACCTGGGTATTTGCACCGCGATTCAGCCTCGGGACCGCTGCCATTTCCCCAGCTCGCCCGCCCAGCCCTGGCCAGGAGCCCCCTGAACCTGCGTGCCCTGTGCCCGGACTCGCGGAGGTCGAGCCGCTCGCCTGGGGGAGGAGGAGGAGGAGGAGGAGGCAGAAAATGCGATGTATTTCGGGAGGGGGAATTTTTCTCTTGCAAAAAACCTCGCCTTTTCCACTGGAAAAGGAAGGTGGGTGGCGGAGGGGGGGGAGCAGCGTGCTCTTCCTCCCCGTTCCAATTCCTGCCGATGATTATTAATATATATATATATATTTTTTTTTTTTTAATCGCTATTTTTAATTCCCCTTGGCTTTCCTCTCTCGCCTCGCCTCCCATCACCCAGGCCCCTGCTCTCTCCAGCCGCGCCAGCCCTTTCAAACCTCCAGCCCCTCTAATTGATGCGTCTGGGCGAGTCTAGACGGGGAGCGATTGAACCGGCTCCCAATTATGTTCTTCACTGCGCCGGAGCGGGTCCTGCCCCTGCAGCAGCAGCAACAGCAGCAGCAGCAGGGCGAGCCCCCCCCCTCGATGTCGTGGTCCCCCCCCCCTCCCTTTTCCCCGTGCCATTGTTTTGCCGCAGCCCCGCGCAAGTCCCGCTCCGCCCCGCGCAGACAATAGCGCGGAGGCCGGCGGGGGGGGGGGGGGAGGCTCCGCGGGGTGCGGGAGGATGCGGGAGAGGCCGCGGAGGCCGGAGGACAAAAGCCGGGCCGGGGAGGATGGGGAGCAGTAAGGTTGTTCCCCCCCCCCCGCCTCCCCATAAGGGATAGGGTGCCCTTAGGGGGGGTACAAAGGTGGGCTGGTTGAGGGAGGGGTGGGGGGGGCAGGTGAGAAATAAAATAAAGCCGGCTCTCGGGGAAGGAGGATGGGGGGGGGGGGGGGGAATATAACGCCCGAAATTGAGGGAAAAAAAAAAAAAAAGGCTTTGTGGGCATTGTTCTCCCGAAAAAATAAATAAATAAATAAATATAAAAAAAATAGGCGGGGGGATTAGGGCGTCGGGGAAAAAAAAAAAAAAAGAAAGAAAGAAAGAAAAAAAAAGTTAGGAACAAAAATCACAAAAATCAAGCGACAGGCAGAAAACCTTTTCCAGGTCGGTAGCTGCGCACCCCCGGGACCGTCCATAGCCTAAGCTAGTTCATGCCGAGCTGCCACAGCGGCGAGCGAGTTTTGGTGCATTGTGTTTGAAGTTCAAGCATTTGCATTCAGATATCAAACAGTAATTCGGTGCCATAACAAGGTACAGTAACTTCATTATAAATCGCCTCGCACAACAGAGATAAGCAATACAGTTCCAACCATAATTAATTTTACAGCGGTTTAAAAATCTAATAAGAAAAAACAGCAGCAGGAACATTTTTAACATTTGCCATTTACAGATCGTTTTGACCGAAAAACCAGGAAAGTTTTCAGTTCCAGAAAAGCACTACAACAAAACTTCAGCATTTGCTCAATATTTTCTTTTCAGTAATTTCCAACCACCGGTACATGCAACCATTTTATTCTTTATTTTCGATCTAACAATCAGGAAGATCCGACCCGTCCCCTGGCTTTTTCATATATATATATATAATTTTTTTTTGGCCTTTTTTTTTTTTTTTTTTTTTTTTTTTAAACCCACGGAGCACATTTCTAAGATTAATCGTTCAGTTTTAAACTTGGAAGCATGAGGCATGCTGGGATTTCAGCTGAGGTCAAGCACCAATGTACCGAGCTGTTACTGTTACGCTCTCAGGGTACTCTGTGCTGCTCTCAAGAAGGAGGAAAAAAAAAAGAGAGAGAGAGAGAGAGATGCTATATGCACTGGCCTGCAGCAAGGCAAGTCTCTCTCTCAATATGAAAACACAGGCATGGATATTAATACACCTACATATGTAAATATATATACATATCTAGGGTTTTATTTACCTACATACATATTCATACACACGTATCGTCCATATGTGTATCTATACACACACCTCAATAGCTGTATTTACATGCATCCATATCGTGTATATCTTATCTACACGCGCGGATATAATAATCGCTATATGTGTACACACATACACCCCCATATCTGCATCAGCTGTAAAATTATCTCCGGAATATACACACACAAAAAAAAATCTCTGTCATCCAAACGCTGGTTTTAATTCGAGATGAGATTTTTAAGGTAAATGGCCACAACCACCGCCCTACTATTAGCTGATCAGCCCTAAGGAGGAGAGATACACTTATTTTTTTTTCCCTTAAAAGGTCTACCAAACACTATTGTATGTGTGTGTATACGTCTCTATATATACGCACGCGCGCACACATATACATAGATATAAGATATTTTTTTAATAAAATAAAATAAAGATGTCAAAGCACAACTCACAGCTCCCAAGAGCCTAACCCGTGGATTTAAAAGCTAAACATCACAAGTTAGGGTCTCAGGGATTGAGAGGGGCGCAACAAACTATTTCTTGCAAAAAAAAGGGATCAAAAATAAAAGATAAAAAGGAGAAAGAGGAAAAGAATAGCAGGCAAGTTCAATTCATGGCTCAAGATTACAAAACAGGACACACAGGTGGAAGGAAAGAGCTTCTCTAAGGACCCTCTGTTGAGAGAATACATTCCATTTTTAATCGTTTATACAAAAATGACAAGGCGCGGCAGGTTCCTTACAGCTTCCAACAACGTCGCTTGCGACAAATACATTAAAAGTCTCCGCATTTAAATAACGAAGAGGAAGAAAGGAAGGGAAGTTCGGGGCAGTGACGGAATTATTTTCATTGTTTCAACGAAAAGGAATGCAGAAATAAGAGCAGGAATATGCAGGCTCTCCCTCCAGCCGCCTGGCACAAAGCATGCAGCAGCATAAAGGCGCTGCCTCCCCGCCCCCTCCGCCAGCCCCGCGGCCGGCAGGGATGGAGAAGAGGAAGAAAAAAAAAAAAAAAAAAAAAACCCGAGTCGCAAGAAAATCAGGTAGAAACTCACCACTTGGAAGCGGGGGAGGCTCCAGTCTTCAGCGCCGAGAGCTGGGGGGGAAAAGCCCCGGCGGCGGGGGGCGGGCGGGCCCCCGGGCGGGCAGGGGCAGGGGCAAGGGGCAGGGGGTAAGGGCAGGGGTAAGGGAGGGCAGAGCCGGGACCAGGCTGGGTGCCCGCCGGGTTTTGACACCCGAGCGAGCGCGGGCGAGCGAGCGAGTGCGAGCGTGCGGTGTGCGCAAGCCGGGGGAGGGAGGCGAGGGGTGGGTGTGTGCAGCTGGGCAAGCCGCTTGCATTTTTAAAACATCTTTTTTTTTTTTTTTTTTTTTTTTAAGGGAAAAAAAAAAAAAAAAAGGGAATATATCAAGGAAAAGAAAAGGGGGGAAAAAGGAAAAGGAACCGAATTCCTCCGCAGCACCTCGCCTGCCGCCCTCCTCCCTCCGCGCTCCCACCGCCGCCGCCGTTGTTATTATAATTATAATTATCAGCGGCGTTATTAAAGCGGGGGGGCTGGGGGGGCTGCGAGCTGCGGCCCGCTCCCAGCCCCTGCATCAGCTGGGGCCAGCCGGGAGCCAGAGCAAGCCCCAGGCTGTCAGCCCCGGCCGCCCTCTCCCTTGCCAGCCGCGGGCCGGGCTTTTTTCGAAGGCAAACCTGGAGAAAAACCCTTTTTTTTTTCCCTTTTTTTTTTTTTTTTTTTCCCGGGGAGAGGAGGGTCCCCGAGCCCCGCGCACACCCGCACCCCCCCCCACCCCCCCACCCCGCACACACACACAAAAGGGTCTCCATCCTGCACCGACTCCTCTCCGAGCACCTTGTGCAACCCCAGCCAATGGAAATTTACGCCGGCCATAACCGAGAGCAGGATTTCGTCCCCAGCTCGCCACCTCCTTCCCCGCTCTTCTCCCCCTTTCCCTCCCTCCCTCCCCTCCCTCTCTTCCCCCCCCCCCTTTCCTCCCCCCCCCCCCCAAATAAATAATATGGAGCTGCACCCTCCACCCATCTCTGGAGCTGCTTCAGGGCCCAGCGGCAGAACCGGGGGGAAGCCCGAAGGTGCCGGAGGGGGGGGGGAAAAAAATCCCAAATTTCCGCCGCTCCGCGCCCAGCGCTGCCCAAAGCGGCCCCCCCCGGCCCGGCCCCGCACGGCCCCGCACAGCGGTCACGGGCCCCATCACCGACCCGGCGGCACTCCCTCCGTCCTTTTCTCACCTCAGGAGTCTGAGCCCATTCACCAAAGTCCTTCCTCGTCCAGGATCTCAAATCTTTGCCTTTTTTTTTTTTTTTTTCCTCCTTTTTTTTTTTTTTTTCCTCCTTCTGGATCAGCCAGTCCCGACATCATTAAACTACAGTCCTCCTCTTCCTCCTCCTTCCTTCTCCCCCTCTCTGTCTCCCCCTCGCTCCTTTTTTTTTTTTTTTTTTTTTAATTTCAAAAAGGGGGGAGTAAAGGGGGGGGGGGGGGGGGGACGGCTGGTGGGGAGGGGGGGAGTAGACATAGCTGCATGAAGTGGCTGCCTTTTAGAAAGCACATTTAATCTTTACTGGCTCCCCTAGGCTTCGATGAAGTAGAAGGGAAAGGAGAGGAGAGGGGGAAAGAAAAAATCCAGGCAAGGGAGGCTGTTGAGGGACAGCAAGCATCAGGCTCAAATCAACGACCAGATGAAAATGTACTAGACCACACTGCCCCCTCTCTTCCTCTCGCTCTGTCTCCGTCTCTCTCACACACTCTCACTCCTGGAAAGCTTCAGTGTCTGGTTACAGACTCTTTTGGATCCTTCCCCCCCCCCCCTCCCCACCCTCGCCCTTTGCCAACTATCCTAGAGATTCCTTGCATGCCTACTTAAATCTTTAACAGAATAAGGACCCGGCTCCCCCCGCCGCCGCCGCCAGCCTCGCACACACACCAGCCCGGCTCCCCCCTCCCCAGTAATCCCTTAAGCTCCCGGGAGAAACCCCACAGCCCCCGGGAGAAACCCCAAAGCCCCCAAGGAGAAACCCCACAACCCCCGGGACCCCTCCGGCAGCCGGCTGCTGCCCCACGCCGCCATCCTGCGGGGGTGCTTGAGGAGGGGGAGGATGGGGGGGGGGGAGCAAAAAAAAAAAAAAAAAGAAGGGGGGAGGGATGGAAGGGATAAGGGGGGGGAATAGGGGGACCGCAGCCCTTCGCCTGGCATCCCTCTGGCTGGATCTGGATTTTAAAACAATAAAATCCGCCGCTGCTGCTGCTCTGTCGGCTTCCCCCCCGCCGCCCCCCCCCGGCACGCTGCAGCCCGCAGCCGCCCGTGGAAATCGCAGGGAGGCAGCAGGCTGCCTGCCTCATGCCCGCGATGACTTTCGAGCTGCCAAGCTCCTCTCCTCGACCCCCCCCCCTCCACCCCCCGAGCCCTCCCCACAACCCAGCCCTCCGCTCAATGGCAGCCCCGCTGCTGCCTCGCAGCCCAGACTATATTTGCAAGATGTGCTAATTTACCAGCTATATGCCCTTGGATTTTGAAATGAACTCATCAGTCACTGCTCCTAGGACCGATGCTCTCCCTCTCTCTCCCTCACACACACACACCCTCCGCTGCAGACATGTTACTCATTCTCCAAGCATTTCCTCTCCCAATGTCCGTCAGACGCATATACACTTCATTGATCAAACCAAATCCCTTGATAACGATAAATAATAATACAGACAGTTAACATCAGCGGGGAGCTGGGGGGGGGGGGGGGAGAGAGGCTGACGACTAAATCTGCATTGTGCTTTTAGAGGCTGGTGCCTGCAGAGCTGCACAATGCAGGTACGCCCCACAAGACACCCACCTTGCCATGTGGGGCCTCACCTGCCACCCCACATCCACCAGATCTATGGGGCTGGGGTTTGGAAACACGCCACCAGTGCCCTATACCTGCCCCTGTACAGACTGCTTGTGGGAGCAGGAGGTGCTACTCGCCATAAAGCACCTAGCACTAAATAAATAGGGCAGTCCCTTTGTTACGCCGGGCACTGCACAGGTGCTTTTAGGACTGCAGCGGTGAATGCAGCTGGATATCCACGGCTCCTGAGGGTGCACAGGGAGGTTTTCCGAAGCACCTCCCTTAGTTCCCACTGAAATCCTTTGTACTGCAGACAGCCAGCACCTATGCGAGGCACCAGGTTAGGGAGGCGGGCTGTTAAACGTGCCTCTGTGCCTTGCCAGGTATTTTCAAGGGCTTTGGTTTCGGGGTTTTTGTGGCTTTGCTTCCTAGTTCTCTGGGGCTAGAATGGGGGAGGCAGGGGAAGCTGCCTCTTGGGATTTTGGCTAGTTCAGCGTCTTGTGTGGGTCTGGCAAAGAGAAAGTGACTGCAGTGTAAGTGTTCGGGAAGTTGGGGAGGGTGGGGCTATCTAGAAATCTTTGACTCACTGGGGTAACTCCCTGAACACAGGAATTAAATTATTACTCAAAGCAGGCTACATTTTATGAGCAGCAGCCTTAGAATGAAATTCTGCATGCATACAGAGTTTGAAACGAGTAAAATAAACATATGGAAATACGTATACAATACATAATTCAATTATTGGGTGCAATGCAGAAGTCCCTGGGTGATAGAGGAGGTGGAATTATGCAGTAAAGGCAGTCCAGGAATCCATGCATACAAATTTTCTCATTTATACCGACACAATCCTGATTGACATCAGCCTAGATAGGGGAAGAATCAAACCCTGTGTACTGAAGGATCTAATCTTTGGGAAAAGTAGACTGGATTAGAGAGACTGTATCTGCCACCATCCTTTCACTACCCGTACAGATACCATCCTCAGCATCACAGCAGTAGGTAAGATTTTGCCATCACAGAGAATTATTTACACCCATTGTCTTTTTCATGTTCCCCTATCTTCCTTCCAACAACAATAACAAAAAATGTTTGATTTTTTTTTGTAAAGTTTTGCTGCAAACACATAATTTCTTTACACAATTTAACCAAGTCTTTGGAGGATACTTATTTCAAGCAGTTAACACCTGACCCCAATTTTTGTGGGTAATTAGTGAGCTAGATAACCACACAAAGTGGGTAATTATTTAGTACCCAAGGGTACTGTACAAGAGGGTAGAGGCTGGCAATGTTAACAAAAGCACATCTCTAATTATTGTATCCATACTGGTGATGTTTTAAGAAGAGTTACTCCATCTAATGATCCATGATAAATCAGTAAACTATTTTGCTTCCCTTAGCATATATGGCTGGTCTAATCAAGGGCAGTATGTGAGGGCAAAGCAAAGCCAAGCCCCAGCTTCGGACTATACACAGACCTCGAGAGAAGCCAGAGGCATCCACTTGGAGAAGTTGGCACGACTGGAAGCGTCTGCTCTAGAACAGCAGCATGACTAAGAGCTAACAGTTGGTTGAGCTGATTTGAGAAGCTTGTAGAATATGCCTCGGGGTCTACGTCTCGCTTGGCAATGTGGCCATGCTGGGGGATCTCTGTATGCAACAAGAACCCTAGTCGTGTCTTAGCAGAGTTCAGCCTTGCTCATTACAAATCACTTTGAAAGCTGTACAAGTGAGGTGCTTTGTGTCTGTGGAAGGTCAAGGCCGTAATGCAAGAAGGTAGCATTGAAAATAAAAACAATACAAAAAAAAAACAACCAAATCGCATTGGATAAATTTCAAACATTTGCCATCTCTAGTGTCTAAATTTCAAAAAACACATTTCTCACATGGAAAATACTAAATCTTCATTTAGTATTGGGATTAGTATTAGTACTGGAGGTGTTCGTTTTTTTCTTTTCACAAATTTAAGAAGGGACGGGAGCTATCTATTTCGAAATACAGACTAAATAAAGAAGATTCAGCTACCAAAAAAAAAAAAAAAAAAAAAAAAGTGGCTTTGATCATTAGGACCACGTGAAGACAAGAGTTATGTTGGAAACAGATTCGTAATCTTAAACACAGCAGTCACTATCCACTGACCACTATTTGCATCATTACACACACTTAAGGACATCTTCAAACCAAGACATTACGCTTAGCTGCGAAGCACTTTCCTTTTTTAATTGCTTTTATGAATCATCACTAGCATCCGGACACTTTATTTACTGGAGTCCAGCAACCTTGTTTTTCAAAGACTTAGAGTCCAACACCTAAGGGCCTCCAGGCTGGCACAAAGAAATGGAGGCGTCATCCTCTTTTGATCATAGCCACGTATTTAACTCAGCTTGGGACTGTGCAAGCCAGGCACTATAGAAGCAAACCCAAACAGCAACATCACCTGACACTGTGACTGCCAGGAATTTGGAATTTAAACAGAGAAAGTCTGAGGGATTTCCCTAACTCCCCGTATCTCTCTTTTGTTCTTTTATTTTTTATCAGTTCAAAAAGTTCAACGGAAAGAGGCCTGAAAATTGTTCTTATATTTTAAAAGGGACCAAATGCCTGTGGTCCATTTAGTCCTGAGCACTCCTGTTCATATCACCAATGTGAACAGGTTAAAAAGAAAAAAAATATATATTGCCAAAACTGGGGATCAGTTTGGAGCAGCTGTGAGGTGGACACCTGTCCACTCTGAACTGCCCCAGAAGATTGAAGCTTCTTTCATGTGCTACAGGCCATTTAATAACCCAGCAACTTACAGTGTTTGGCTGCTACCATGCTGAGGTGGGTATAAATAAATTGGTATCCCCTTTGCTAATCCTCTTAGGGACCCAGTTTGCAGGAATAGTTCTCATAGAAATGGAGCGAGAGGAATTTTGCAGAGAGAAGCTGGAAAAGAGAAAGGAAGAATGAATTTAATCGTGGACACAGGTTCAAAGGAAACCTCGGTAGCTGCACAGTTATAGGAGAAAGCAGAGTAAAACCAAACTATTACTATTTTTTTCTGAAATGAATTGGAATTAGTGGTTCAAAGAAGACATAGGAGAAGGGATGCTCAGCCAGAGGGGATGCTTTAGGGACTTAAGCATTCATAAGAAAACCTTAAGGTCTTTTTGAGACAACTCGGTAACTTCACTACAGACCAACTTGAGCCCTTCATTCTCCTGTAGTAGAAAAAATAAAACGTGTGATTGTACCATACAAATGTTATTTAGGAAATAGCAATTCTATCTCAGCTATATGGGCAGCATATATGAGAATAGCTTAAGAATTAATACAATATCTTCAGCAGAGGAAAAAACATTTACTAATATAGATAAAGAGTTCTAACACAGATTGAGGAAGGGAACAAATTCAGTGTGGGGCACATTCAAGGAAAGCAAAGTTGGGCAAAGTGCCATGGTTTGGGCACGACCAGAAGAGCGCTCGAACTCCCAAGTGAGGAGTTTGACAACCAAAGGCTTCTAATTTGAACGTCACTGTCTTGTATACCACTGTCCATTCCACATCAAGGCAGTTATAAAATTGTTTTACCTCTTCCTGTCTTGCTTCCTACCATATATAAAACCATCACAACAAAGCTTACCGTGTCCACAGAGAGTTTTGAGGTCCTCAGAAGACAGCTGCTATGTCCAGATTACTCTCGTTATCCTCATCGGCTGCCCTGTCAGTCGACAAAGAGGGTGGATTGTGGTTGATGGCCATGGAGATTCCTTTTCATCACCAACAATTCCTTTTAATCTAACTCACCCACCAGCTCTCATCTCCAAACCCAACAAGGCATATAACAGTAAATCACCTCCCCCAGGCACTGCCCCGACAGTGCCTCAGCTTGGAGAGGGGATCGTTGTATTTTTTCAGCCTCAACCCAATTCTGCTAAGAGGTTTCTCAAAGATCTTTGAGCTGCAACTCTATCAATTCCTAGATAATGGAGGACAATTAAAGTAGTAAGGTGCCAAAGCCATAAAACAATTCTATCCCAAGGTGAGGAAAGGAAGGAAAAGGACAAACGAGGCAGTTTCACCTCCTGGTGCTGCAGTCCTGGAACTCTGCACCACTCAGTGCCCTCAGTTTAAAACCAACTTTGGGAAAACGGGAGGAGTTCAACAAAAGGTCAGTGGATGTGACAGAGATTTAAAAGAAAGGTTACAGAGATGAATTCATCCACTATCAAAGAAAGAGCATGAGAAGCAGGAATGCAGTACCTAGAGTTATGTGTGTTTTGCCCACGGGGAGTTCATAAGCTGCTCTTGTCCGTGAGTTCTCCTATACATATCGGATTTAACCAAACCCCAAAACTCAAGGTGAAACTCAAACTTCTCTGGATGAAGTCACGCAAAAATGTACTACATCTACTCCTGCATGATTTGCCATTTCCATATTGCATAAAGCACCTGAAACCCCTCATATTTCACATGGTTTCAGGTCCATAAGAAGTTTCAAATAAGGCTTGATTCATTCAAAACATGACCAAAGCTCCAAGAACCTCACTAAAATTTCATATAAATATGGCCATTTTGAGCTGGTGGTGATAATTCTTAAGAGCTGAGGTTTCATCCTGAAAGCCTGACACGTTTTTTAATACTTCAGTTACTAATTGATGGAGCTTTATTAGTCTGTTAACCTACAAGACCCATACAAAAACTTCCTCTCTGATGAGCATTTTGTTTCTTTCTTGACATTTGTTTGAAATTTCATGGAACCATTACATGAGAAAGGTGGTGTCCCTCAATCGACTTTTTTGTTTCTTTACTTGAGGGTCACACTGTAAAGAGAGGTCAGAGGGCAGAGCCTGCTTCTTGCAGCCCACAGATTTATTTCTATCTCCTTTCCATTGTGGAGCCTCTGTCCTACGGTCTATGTCCAATTTTCCCCTATATAAATTTCCCCTATATAAATTCATATAATATATGAATTATAAACTTGAGAAGGAAGCTGCGATTCTGAGCCTTAATGTTTGTGAAGAGCTCTGACACATTACAAGGAGCTGACAAACCTCGATGCATGGTCATCCTTAAATATCCCCCAAGACCCGTCAGACTCAGCTTTCCTCACCAGTACGCACTTTCTTTTTAAAGAGAGGGCGGAATTATTTCAAAGATAAAACAAACAGAAATTGTTTTTCAGCTTTTCTAGTACTCCGGCTACAGCCTACGGTTGCCACAATTTTTAAAAATAAATAAATAAATAAACAAGGGGGGGCATGTTTCTCCCAACAAAAGAACACTTGTCTCAGCTATTGCTTAAGAAGCAAACCAAAAGGTAGAACACCAAAATATTTTCTGTTGCTCGTTGGTGGGCACAAGCCGCCGATCCCTGTGCAGGGACAGGCAGAGGCTGGCACGGAACCATCCGGATGGATCCCAAATCGGCGGTGACAGTGGCAAGAACCCAAAAGACCTGTTTCTATTCCCGGGCCTGCCGGTCGACGTGCTAAGTGGCTTGGGCAAGTTTCTCCGTCTCTTTGTGCTCCCTCTTCTGCCTGCCTTATCTGTTTAGGCTCCTGGGACAAGGAGTCTCCTCTCACGGGGTATTTACAGGATGCCAAGGCATTTAGGTATTGCTGTCAAATAAATAACAGGCTTGGGAACTTTAACGCAGGGGAAGGCTGAGCGCAAGTCTAGTCTCCCTTACCTCTTGTGAAACCAGAGGCGGAGGTCTTAATATACAGTAACTCCTTTTTGGTTGCTTCACCAGTGTTGAGAGAGTTATTAAAAATCAGAAAGCCGTATATCAAGAGGCACGTGACAGCGAGCAGGAATGTCAGAGCATGGAGAAGACACGGCAACCTCAGAGGACTTACGTTTGGCCCAGCAGACACCGCTCAGCCTCTGCACGCCAGAAATAGCTGCGGGACGCAGGCGCAGCAGCCAGTCTGCCCGCTCCTGGTGCCAGTCTGTGCTTCTGCATCACTTCACATTGCAGCGCAGGCTCTATTACACCCGAAGTTTAAATTTAGTCGTTTTTGTAACACAAAGAGACAGTGCAACATTTTTACGACAGAGAAAACGAGGAAAACAAATGGAACAATCTGCATATGATGTTATTTAAGTTACGGTAATAAATGACGTTCTTTAAATAGGATTTTTAAAGTGCAATGATAACCTTTTCTAGTTGATTGCGCTCTTCTAAGAGTACTATTAGATTATAAATATTGTCAATCTTAACTCTACAGCTAATGAACGTATCCGTCAGCATGGTGGTAGCCCACATGAAACGTGTTTTAATATGGATATTCGGTATGCTCACTTACAACTCCAGTATGAGACAGAACACGGCAAGCTGAACAATTCAGATATGATCAGTACCTCTGTCTTCACAAAACTCCTTCTGCGGAACAAGGACCTCTATTTTATAGACAGTGACTAAAAACAAAGAAAAATAAGTGACTCATCAAAGATCCCATAGGGAGTCTGTAGCAGAACATCAGGGTCTGCACCAATGGCTTAATCAAAGAAATAAATCGTTCCACTATAATGGTCGAGGCTGTGCACAGTCTTCTCCCCATTAATAATAAAACAAGACAAGCCCCATGAGCTGAGCACAAACAAGAATCCCTCACACTGCAGAGGATTTTAAAATTACAAAGCTAATTCACCTGGCATCTAGGAGAAATCAGATCTCCTCTTTCCCAGGAGCAGCACACACCAGCCCTGACAGCAAACACCTATTCCTGGGTGCCCGTGGCTGCAGAGAACCACGATTCTGACCCTGGTGCACAAAGAAACCCTTCCCAAACCATCCCGTACCTGGGATGGATCATTATCAACACCTAGTTTTTATGGCCTGACCTGCACAGATGGCCTCATGCTTCGTGCTAGAAGGGGCTGTCCACATGTACCAGGTCCTAAGCCATCGTTTGATCACTTTTCTGCTTAATGGCCATTTTTAATTACTTCCATGGTAACAACAAAAAGTCAGTCTAGGAATGGAAAACAATTCTTTGAACGGCTTCTGCCTTTTTCTTAGGCTCAAACTACCGCTGCACAACCCATTCCCGATTAATATGGGGCCCTCTCGGGAAAGCCACTGCCTGTCTACTGATTTCATTTCCTACATCTTCTCTTCTTAAAATCACAATACGAGTCCCCCAAAAGCAAGGGCAAAAGGTCCTTTATTTTATCTTTACAATATGACAGTGTTTTTTCCCTTGCTATTTTCTTGCAGGAAGATATATTAGCACTACATTTGCTCCTCCACGCGGTGGGATTTCTTAAATAAAAACGTATGTTACATACGTACGGACTTGGAACCAGAGCTGCATTAGCCTATTAACTATCCACATTTGCTTCAGACTTGGCCAGCCACCTAGAAAACCTGCCAAGACCTTTCTGGCAGCCTTTTCCCAACAGTTCCAGGAAAACATGGAATATTCAAAGAATTTTAGGGCCTCCCAGCTCCGTTTGTCACCACTCTCCTTGCCCACTTATAACTAAATCACAGGCAAATTGCTCTAATGCCCTATTAAAGATTTAAAAATGGCCTTTCTCCACCGCAGGGTATCTGAGGACAACTCCACGCTAATATATAATGCAGTGCCCACGTTCGTCCGTAACGTGATGTGGCATGAGGCAGGCCGAGGGTCTGGCAGCAAGGAAGGGGGCTGATTTACAAACTTCGACCTCCACAAGTGAATTTCTGTCTTGTCTGGGGTTTTTAAACCTCCCTCAGATGCCCAGTCAAAGGAGAGATTCATGTTCCCCTCATTGTTACTCTGGCAAATTACCACTGGGGTCTCGGGCCTGTGTTATACAGGATCTATCTCCTTTTAAAGCTGTGGCAGGAAAAAGAGAAAAACCCTGCTGTCCATACTAAGAGCAAAAACTGGCCCACTTTTTTAAAATTCAAGAGAATTATGCTTTAAATAATTTGACGAGGCTTTCTTATTACGCAGAAGAAGCCTGCCTGTGATTTCACACAAGTAGTCTTCCCTAATTCCTAGCACTAATTCATACATTAGACATTTAACCCTTGACTTCAATATGGATTGCAAGTTCACAGTGACACCAAGCACCCCACATCCCTGCTCTCATGGTCCACTGCATCCTTCCTAGGTGCCCTTCAGCACCCCTGGACTCAGTTCTGGCGCAGGTCTCTGCACACCAAGTGTTAGGATTTCACCTTGCATCCCGTTATTCTCAAAACTTGCCACGCATGTCTCTTTACTCCTGAAAACCTCTTCTAGCACTTCAACTCTGCAGTCACTATAGGCTTACAATTCTCTACTTCAAAGGCGTGTGACAAACATATCAAGAAAACACAAATAAAATACTTGCCATCACCAAGATAATATACATATTTTGCAGTTAAAAATTTCCAAATTAAAATATTGGAAAATAAACCAAACAGAGCATTATAGGACACACTACACTAAAAATTGCACCAGCTGATCTTGGATTTCTTCAGCCCCTTTAGCTGAAGATGGAGGAGACTTCGAGGCAGGTCCCTAATTCTGATGTACAGCCCTGAGCGATCCCTTTAGGCAATGCAGCCACCAACATAGGGCCCTTGTGGATTTATTACAGCACTATGGTTACAGCTTGCTGACCGGTGACTTACATCCTTGAACCCTACAAACAGACGTGATTCAGTAGGCAAATTACATCATTACTAACATAGTAAGCAGTAGACACTGATTTTATTTTTTCCATTAAACTGTTTAATTTCTCACTCAGTACCCATTTTCACATACAAATGAAGGGAAGCACGTGACTGAAGCATCTTCATTCTCTTAATAATAACTTCTCCTTCATAAATAAGTTCTCCTTTCATATTTCAAAAGCTATTGGAAAGGCAATTTCCAAAATCAACTCAAACCACAAGATCTGTAGCAGACAGCAATTGTGCCTTGCCTTCTTCCCTTCCTGTTTCCTTCCTGTTCTTCCTCTCTTCCTTATTTTTTTTGTAAAATCCTGTCCTCCAAACCTAACCACCTCACTTACGGGAGGAAATAGAAAGCCAAGGGGAAGCTGCGGCATTTGTCAGACTGCAGACAGCACTATTGCAAACCGCTCCCTGGTGCCACAACTGCTACTCCTTGTCAGAAGAGATGAGAAGGCACTTCAAACACAAGGGAAAAAAAAAAATCCTTTAAAATACACCCACATCAGGGACATTAATCCAGGAATGGGTTTAACCTTCTGCTTGCAACAATTACTTAGAACTCACTAACACCAAGGAATACAAATGCTGCCTGCAGCATTCAGGGGACTGGATGTAGGTACCTCAAAGCTAGAACGTCCCCGAGCAGCCCCAGTTTCCAGCCAGCACCATGGGAAGAGCCAGCTCAGGCCCCCAGCAGCAGGGCTGGGTGAGTGCTGCACCATGCCCAAGCCCCTCTTGCCCCGCAGCAGCCACTCTGTGTGACCAGCTCCTGTGTGCCAAAGCCCAGCTCTAACCTCAGGCTGCAAAGTGGGTGTGAGAGCAGAACCAAGCGTAAGCCTCCGTGCTGAAACTTTTACTACTTCTGGTAACACCAGGGTTCCAAGAAAATTATTTAATAAGGAAAGAAAGTGTCCCAACACACAGTTAGGTGCAGACTTGCAATCCAGCCAACCTGGCTCTTCCACCCAGCCCTTCCAGTGATGCTGCTTGCCCCCGGAGACATCCTTCACCTCCCTCCGCTTTCATTTCTGTACAGAGTCCACACAATCCTTCCCCATCACACACAGCAACTGCAAGGAGCTGCAGGTGGACCACGCCGCTGGATAACTACTTTCAATGCTGCTGTACCATGGTTATTCAGTATGCGAGCCGAAGGGAAAGCCAAACATCTATCAACTCTTCATTTTATTTGTCAGTGGTGAACTATGTGCTTAATCCTTTGTAAGGCACAGACGCAGACTGGGGCAGAACCCAGACTTCTCTAGCATACCTTCTCCAAGAGTGACAAGTGTCAGCAGCTTTGCACAGTCGAGGGCTGTCCTTCCCACTGGTTCTTCCCTGGTCCCGAACTGCTGCACTTCATCCTAAACCTTGACACGTGAAGTCTAGACTCAGCTCGAAAGTTATCAGCACGAATTAGCAAAGTTCTACGTATGGTTATTAAAAACTTAAGTATCTAATCTGTTCTAGGCTTGCAAACTTCTTGGTCCCATTAACTGCTAAAAGCAATTAGGTTCATTTTTAATTAAATACCGGTGAAAAAGAATTGCTTTTTAAAACATTTTCTATTTGTCACCATTTAATTTCACTGCACGTCTCCTTGTACTCACTTTGCAAGACTACCAGAATTTCTCGCTCTACCTCCTCATTATTTCTTTTCTTTTCATTATGATGTAAATTTGTTTTCCTTTCTAAGGGGCAATGGTTCTGGGACATTGATTCAGATACCTCCATGCTTGGGCCCATTTTTGCTGGCACCTTTTTGAGCTACTCATCCTCAGATTTGGTAGTACAGCTCCTGCTCTGCATGCCTCACTGTCTTTGGTTCCCAAAACGTAGAGGGTACTCACATGAAATTCATGTCAATACCATGCAGGATGCATCCACTCCACATTTATTATAGGATCAAGCCCTAAAATGTTCAAAAAAAGCTTCCATTGATGGCTCAAGCTTTATCTGTGGATCTAGGAACACCAGACAACAAGGTCTGACTGCCTATCAGGGATTCAATGAGGAAAAAGAAAAAAAAAATCTTTCTTTACCAAACATTTGCCTGACTGGTTAAGGCTTTTTTGGACTTTGTCAGTTGCACGTGTAAAAAATGGCCCATTCACAAAAAATACTCTTATACTACAATTGTTAGACATGACATTTACACGTCACTGTTAATTATAAATGACTTGATCTTGACATTTCATTAATACATTATGAAAGCCATAATGAAACCCTATGAGCTGTGTGTCACACCTGTAACAAAGACAAGCTTTAGAGAAATCACAGTCTTGTCACCAGACCTTGGCAAAGGGTGGAAGAAAAAAATGGCAGCGGGGTGACTCACGCTCAAGGTGGGTTTATCCTCAGTGGCCTGAAAGGGGCGAGGGGAAGCCCCCCACCCCAACATTTGCTCCTCTGTGGCATGATGCAGTAGCTCAGTTACCTGAACACAAGAACCTACAGAAACATAGATGGAAAACAGAAATTAAGGACTCTGTAATGGCCACAGCTACGCTACTTTAAATGGTATTTGTAGAAGTGATGATGAATGTGGTGGGCTTTTTTCTTAGAAAAAAGTGGTGGTATGTTAAGAGGTGGCTGGCAAGAGACTGTGCGTGGCTCCAGGACGTATCCTGCAGCCCCCAGCAAGGCTCCCACCTGGAGGCTGACAGCTCCTCCTCATGGTGAGTGCCTACATCCTCAGTGGCAGTAGCAGCTCCTCTCCTGCTTTTAAGAAAATAATTGTTTGGAATATTTTTAGCTAGTGGGATCTCATTGGCAGCACTCCTCAGACAAGCTTGGGTCACCTAACTGGAGAGAAAATTGTTTTCTATGGATGTGAGAAGGAAGCAGGGAGAGACAGAGCTATGCAGGAGCCACTGCATGTACCACACAATGCTGAATTTCAGTCTCTTTCCTCATCCGCCCCAGAAACCTGATTCTTGAACTTATTTAACCAAGAAACAGGGCCATGACATTGCACAGACGCTAATTTCACTCCATTACATGTAAAAACTGATTTGCCCAAGGAGAACACATTTTATATTTTGAATGTATAAATCTAAATATATGCACCTGGGACTGCCTGCAGATGAGTGGAGGCAGGGCAACCAGAAGTTTTGTCTTGTTTAAAAAAGAAAAAGAAAAAAAAGGAGGGAGGGACTCCAGATAAACCACTTTGGATCTTCTGCTGTTATGGGAAACTTCCAAACCTCAGATTTCCTTTCTGTTCCGATTTAGACTGGAAGCTTTTATCAAAAAGTTAAATCCTGGTAACCCAACACCATGCACATACGAGTTTGTCTCTGACTGAAGTCTGAATGGATACAGAACTTATCTCAAAAACTCACACTGCAAATGTTGAACTTCATCTGGTTTCATATCTAACCACCAATCTATGGAAAGGTGAAAGCAAGAATGAGAAAAAAAAAAAGTTGGTCGAAAACAGATGTGTGTTCAGACCTCTGCTGTGGCCTAAGGCTGTTCATTTCAGAGAGATGAGCATCTGAATATTGAGCTGGTCTATGCCAGCTAATTCTTTCATTTTCCAGTTGCACTGTGAATTGCAATCAATATCTACATCTAATTGAAAGGACATAATTTTCCCTTATAGGTTATACTTGTTGACTCTAACACACGCAAAAAGAACTTCCTCCTTCAGTAATTTACAATTTCAAAAGGAGAGAGTAGCAGCATTTCTGAGGTCTGGGCTTTGAATCTGTGTAATGAAATTGTCTTATTTTTAACTGTCTGAGCAGCTTTCAAGCAGAAGCGTGTTAAAATTCATATTAATTTGTGCAGTACCCTATCATCATCATAATTTAGCTCACAAGGTTGCTGTGCTTGGAATTCCAGTTATGACATGAATTCTATACATTTTATACAGATTTATAAATGGCATCAATAGAACACTTAGGGCCTTATTCATTAAACAATGAGTCATTCTGGCATTCCATTCTATTTCATCCCTGTTCTTGCAAAACTTTTATGTACAAATTTGACTGTACTTAATGCATCTGATTTAGCAGCATAAGTGTTGCAGCATAGTTTCAGCTGGGTGTGGAAACAGATGAAAGGCATTGTTAAAAAAGAAAGAGAAAAAAAAATCCCTCTAACGGTTAAAGTTTTTGAATTTCAGTTTCCTTTCCAGAAGATCAGCATTCAGGGCCCAGGAAAAAGCTCCTGCCTCAGCTTTCTCACCGTCACAGGTTGGTCCTCTCCAAGGACGGCTGTGAGGCAGCTCAGAAGACACCTGAAGGGTTGCAAGTAATCAGGTACCAATTTCTGTGGATAACCAGAGTCCCTCCTTCTTCTTGGCTGGCACCTTTCACAACTATCACAGCCATACGAGAACACAGAAGCAAAAGAAAATTTGCAGTAGTGTATTATTTCAAGTATTTTCTTGCTGCCCAGCAAACCGAAAAATTACTACTGAAGACAACGCTTCAGCAATTATTCTTTAAAAAAAGTTAGTGGTGTTGGAAGAGATATGGCTAAACCACAAGAGGCTTAAAGACTTCCCTCAGAACACAGTTTATGACTGTGGCACCAGAAAACTCTAATAATGATGCTGCAGGACCACAACACGAATTTTCAGAATAATTTCCCTGATGACCTAGAGCTTTCATATGGACTGGTTATATTTTGTGTGTGTGTTTTAAAGGAGAAGTTAGTTAAAAATAAAAAGAGTAAAGCAAAATAAAGCCTGTCACCTATCTTTGAGGAACACATCTGGATTATAAATAGTGACTAGCAGCATGCCTACCCAGCAAAATATAGGACTATTTTTTGGTAATCTTGATCTGGGCAGAGCACGTGAAAACTGCAGTGAAGTCATCATGGTATGGGTTTTAGCATGCTCTGGCAACCAGAGTACAAGGTCTTCAGGGACACGCTGGTTGCTTGCCAGTGGGATTCTGTCTGAATTGTTCTCGTTACTTCATTAAATCCATTCAGTCCAGGTAAACCTGCATAGACCACAAACTGCTCTCCATTTTATAGTTTGGACACATCAGCGCGTCTGACTGCATTTTACCTTCTCTTTGTCCTTTCAACTCTCCTCCCGACTGCAGGGGATATATGGCTGTAATTTCGGTAAAGCTTGCTGGAGCAGAATGGTCTCGGAAGTCACCACTCCTCTGTCACGTTTGATTGGGGTTAGAAAACAGTCTCCGAAGTTGTTGGGAAGGGTGAGGGCACAGATACACGAATGTACATAAAACAAGGGAGCCCACTGGCTGTCTTTTCATTGGAAACCATTCCAAGACCTCATCATTCCTTGGATGCCTGCAGTTTTCTTCCCTAAGTATATAGGCATCAGCGCCTATTTTTGGTCTTTATCCTTAATAAGCCACAATAAATTCAGAATCCATTTCACTACATATTCTTGTACATTAGTGCACTATCTCCCAAGCCATCACCATGCCAAGAAAAGCACAATACTATTTGCACCCACTGTCCATAAGGGAGAACAAGGATGTGTGCTCAAATAAAGCGTACTGTCTCGTTTTCATTGGTCCTCTCACCATGATATTTCTGGTACTTAATTTTATATTACAGACTTAAAAGGACAAAAACCAGATGAAAGTTTAGATTTCATTATCATAGGACAAACAATTCTCTGGGAGGTGGACTGTTTCTTTTTCACTCTACATTCCAGTGGAAATATCCTCTTAAAAACAGTTACTATCTCTCCTGCTATTCACAGACTTAACTGAATAAAAACTGGGAGTGGAACAATAATGGAAGAGAAGGAAACTAGAACACTTTTGTCTGTTCATTGTGCAAGCTGAGAGAAACAAGACAGGCAATTAAAGGAACTGTTCAGGGCTAGACACCTTGCTTTTGCTTCCTCCTCTTTTAATCTACAGCTCATGAGTTGTTCCTTTACTCACTGCAAAAGGTCCATAATTGTAACACTGCCATATTCTCCTGGAAATCTATTTAAATGGCATATGATAGAAGCCATATGATAGAAGCTTAATTACATAGAGGGCATATGGAAGGCATATGACATAAGGACATATGGAAGGCATATGATAGAAGGGCATCCGAGGACATATGATGGAAGTCTAATTAATTGACAATACATTCCTCTCATCAGGGGGAGAGCTGGAATGCTATTTTGTTCAGAAGAAAAATATGCACATTGAATTATGCTTATTGTTAACTCCAGAGTACCACTGACCATTCTCATTTTTCATTATTATTCCTTGTTCTTTGGAGCAGAGAGATTATTTGATTTACATATCCTTCTGGCACATAAAGTTGAGTTTGATAGCCGCAAATATGTGTGTTAGCACAGACAGTATATACATTTGAACCTTACAAAGTTCCCTTATTCCAATATAAAGGAGGTCTAAAATTCAACAACCAAAAAGGAAAAGAAACAGTTATTTGGGAGTCGTTACCATCCATTCATATTATTATTCCTAGAAAACTATCAGACAGGTAAAGAGTTGACCATTATGGAACAGGGCCCATTGACTCTATGCTGGATGTGGGACAATGCAGCTTGTTGGATTCACATCAGCTAAAAATCTGCACTTCCAGCTACGAAAAGATTTATGGGGTAGAGAAATGAGGTACTTCCTAAAATATGCCAAAAAGATTGCTCTTTTTTTTACCTAGCTGCATATGTTTAATGCGTGTGCCTACATGAGACACAAGAGCAGTCATGCGTTAGCCCTGATGCTTGCCTTGTCCTAAGGAACTGCAGAGTTACAAAATGCAGTAGTGATAGCTAAAACATCTTTGAAAACAAGATGAAATAAACCCCACTAGTCCACTCTCAGTAACACTCAGGAAACCAACATCTTCTCTTTGCATTCAGTAAACAAGGTTATGCAGATATTTAAGATTTTAAGGGCCATTTTACCAGGAAAAAAATAAAAAATAAAAATGCTTACTTAATTAAAAAAAAAAAACTCAAAATATTGCTATAATTTTTACATTTTTCAGATTAGCATAAGGAAGTGAAGCATGTGCCTTACCTTTGTTTTTATTAAGTAATTTAGGAAGTTTATCCACTATCATACAGTCTCTCGTTACCTCTGGGAACTCCAACTGTGGCCAGAATCCCCCAGCTGTATAGGCAAAAGCCACCTGTTCTGGGCCCCGACCAAGCATTAGGGCCACCAGCCTCATCCAGGCTGCCACAGAGCCCAAACCCTGAACACTGTCATCATGAAGATCTCGGTTCTTGTCCTCAAACACAGCATTACAGGATTTTCAGGCCTCAGATACTTAGACTAATAAAATAGTAGACTACATTTGCAGATACAAATTTAGGTACACTTCCTGCATTTTAGGCACCTAAGATACATTAGAAACATGGTCTCCTGCCTGTTTGCCCAGAACTGCAGGCTCAGCCTGTGTCCCTTCTCCCCACAACAATTCTGGGGCAGCTCCACAGCTCCTTACCCCAAACTGCTGCGAGGGAGGAGCAAACCATCTCTACAGGACATGTTCAGAAGCATCAGCCTTTGAAACACCTAATTTAACTGTGCAAACCTAGGAAAGAAACCTCAAGAATCACCATTTTAGCTAACTGTAATCATTACTGGATATTCCCTAAGAACAGCTCTCCCGAGGACTGTGTAGATTTAGGTACTTTCACAAAAACCCTTACCAGTTTTATCTGGAAGCATCAGCACCAGCCTCCCACCTTCCCGAGAGGCAAGGTGTGAGCCAGGACTCATTGAGCTCCAGGGCACAGCCTCATTTATCTGCTGTTGTAGAAGTAACTGAGCCAGTCAGGGACTAACGAAGAGGGAAACCTGCTTGCAAATCGCAGTAACTGATACAATCCAGGATGTTTTTTCGTGTTACCTTTGGAGACTTCTGATTGCTGACCGTGAAGGCAATAACACTGATGTGTTGCCATGGTGCTTTTTAGGAATGTTACACATTGCGTTTCTTGAATGCTAATAAAGGAAGACAAGCATTACTCGTCCACTGAATTTGCTAAATGCTCAATAATATAGTACCAGTAGGTTAAAAAAAAAAAAAATGCTGACAGAATGAACATTTTGGAAGTTCTGGAGAGGCAGAAGAAAAGAAAAGGTTTTCCAGCTCATCTTACCTGCTCTTTCCTGTTCCACGTGTCCAGAGCAAACATTGCTGAGGAATTATGGTCGCTCATCACGCCGCTTTGTGCAAGACCCAAGGAAAGCTAGGAGGTTGTACAGTTATCTCCCTTGGTGTAATTCTAAACTATACAACCTACTACCTCAACCTGGATGCATGCAGTCAAAAATGCTGAAAGCTACCCACCACTTCACAGCCGACATAATGTCAGGGGTTCTAGTTAAAAAAAAGCGTCCTCAAAATTCCCAGTGCGCTAATTTAGAAGTAATAGATGTGTTGCTGGTGAAACCACACCAAAACGAAATGCAGTTCTCTGCACTACATATGTTAATACTTAAGACACGATAAGCCATGGTTATTACTGCTAGGTATAAACAAGATCATGGTCACTTTTCACACAAGAAGGAATTTTGTTCCTGGCCAAAAAAAAAAAAAAAAAAAAAAAAAAAAGCTTTTTCCCTTCCATAGCAGATGCATCTGGACTACAGCACAGAACATATGCATACATTTTCTAAAGCACTCAGAAACGTTTAGGATGAGATTTGTCCTAACATGTCTTTTCCTTTTTGAACATGCATAGCATTGACCCTGGAACATGCATCTTGGCTGCTGAATGTTTAAAGGATCATTGCAGAAGTGGAATTAGGAGAACTGCAACAGGGGGTAGACCATTTCAAGTAAATTTTAAGTAAACTTTACCCTTGCATCAACTCCTTGTTAAGATTAATAATCTTAGAAATGCAATGCTGAGCCTGTCTCAGTAGCCAGAACAAGACGGTGCTCCCTTAACAAGGAACACATTACATTTTTTACTTGTATTAGTTCACAGTCAAACAACCAGGATGTTATCTTTGTGACTCATTCCCATTACCCACCAAGCTATTGCTTAAAGCAGTATGCTGCCTATTTATTAGAGCTTACAAACAGGGATTAGCATCTTAAAATATGCTAGTGCAAACAGTGGAACTGAATCGGTCCTGAGATCCTGCCTCTCAGGTGAATGCATCCTCAGGCACAGCAGCTCTGTGCTGGAAGGGGATTACATAGGAATCAAACCTCATGAGCGAACGCTGAGCTGTGCTGAACAGATAGCATCTTGGTTGCTCCTATTTTCTTAGGATAAAGTAGCATTGCTGATTATGAAAAAGCCAGTGCCCTACCATTGTATTCAGAACCTGTCTAGAAAAAAAAAAAAAAAAAGAAGAAGGAAAGGAAAAAAAAAAAAGAGGAAGGTGAGAAATAAAATAACTCTGGAATTCAGCGTGCAACAGTGGAAGAATATCTGGGGGAAAGACAAAACAAAACAGTATTTCTGCAAGGTTTAAATGTACATGCTGCTGATAGGATTATTGAATTTTCTAATGACTCCACATTCAGGAAAGTTTGCTCAGCTCTGGAAATCCAACACATTATTTTAGTTAACAGCACAGTGTGGTACCATAACAGTAGAGTCACTGTTAACCGTTTTATTTCTAAGCACAATGATCCAACCACAAAACTGGATCACGAAACCATGGTTCTCTGGTCCTGCTCTCCAACCAGGAGCTTTATTGCTGTCTGAAAGCATCCTGAACCATCCCAATTCCTTGACATAATACCATCCTTTCTGTGCACTGAAATCTGCCCTCAGACATGAAATCCAGTGATGTAACCAGTAGAGCTCTATGGAATCCAATGAACCTGTTCCCATTTAGGGTGGCAGAAGATCTCAAATCCCACTCATTTTCAATGTGACAAAGGAGGTGTAGCTCCCCTTTTGACTTGTAAATGTCCTATATCCCATTCTGCAGCTAATGCAGTTTACTTATAAACTACATCATTTCAGTATCACATGGATAAGCTCCTCATTTTTACTACAATTTATCTTTGTTGCATCTCAATTTTGCCATAAATGTTAGATACTACACAATTTGAAACATTTTTAAAAATGATTACTCGTATCTGATCATTATAATTAAGGAGAGCACTGTTAACATCACCGTTGCGATGAGACTGACAAAGGCACGCTTTGCAGACCAGGCAGTTATAAAGCTGAGCTGAACAAAGAATCCTTCAAGAATTTGCTCCAAAATAGTAGGGAAGAAAATTTGCTTTGTTTCATTTTATTCCCAGCTCACTAAAGGTCCTTTCATAGATGTAGGAGAAAATTCTTTATGAGCAACACACTCAAGTTGAGCCTAAATAACCTAATTTTTCCTCAGGTTGGCAAATGCCACCGTGCCTGTTTTGTTCCTGACTCGCCACCTCTCCTTGCCTCCCTTCCACTGCAACCTCAACTTCCTCTTCATCGCCACACTTACAAATCCCTGAGCTGTCAGCTCTGTGCTGGCACTTAGTCAAGGAGCGTTCTCGCTCCCTCCCTCGCCGCTATATCGAGCCGGGGAGCTGCGCCCCGCTTGGCACGCGTCCTTCCACTGCAAGCACCACGACCACCGAGATGTGGTCATGTCCGTGCCTGGGACGAGGCCCTCACCAATAAAATACTCTCGTCCAAGTTCCCACCTATGCCAAAGCCAGTCTGCACAAATACAATGGTAATAAGTGAGCCTTTATGTAGACCTTATACAACCTATGCCTGCTTGAGAGCTACTTTACAGAGAAAAAAAAAAAAAAAAAAAAAAAAAAAAAAAAAAAAAAAAAAGAGACTAAGATAAAGCATTTATAAACACTCAAGTAGCTTCTGTCCCAGGGTCTGATACCATGCTCACCCTCCAGTCAATTTTCAGACACCTCCACGACTTGCTGCAGAAATTATCCGGGCAAGTTTCCCCATCTATGAGAGCCTGGACTCAGAATTAGATACTCTGCTATCACCACTTTGAACTCGGATGAAGCTCGGACAGATGAAAGTGTGTTTGCACCCCAGAGGAACAGTAACTTCAAGCAGAAAAAAAAAAGAAAAGTGTTGCACATCTAGTCATGCCATCAGTTACAATATCTGCTGCTGTTACTGACATGAGGAATTGAGACCTAATATTAAAACAGAAGTCACCTAATTACCATCACCTCAGCACCTTCCCTACATCTGTCAGTGCCTGGCTAGTTGAGAACTACCTACAAGCCATAAAGATTCCTCTTTTAGGGTGAGAGCACGAGAGACTCACAGCACCGATGTCTATTAAGACACTTTCTTTTGGTGGTGTGACTCTCCCTGTTTGTTTTCTGGTGATTTTAGTCAATTATGTCTTTACCCAATTAGCACAATCATACCTAATTATGTAATTAGGGTAAATATGTAATCTAATGACAATGTTCAATTATGATACATATCGATGTCATAAAAGTTCCTATGAAATATAGTGGTAGGGAGAATGGCATCACACAGAGCCGTGCGTTCCTATATAAGTTCATGTGCCCCAGCGCCTATTGTTCGTGCACCCTTTTAGGCCCCTCGCTGCTTCAGAATCTGAAAAATGATTTCACACGTCTGTGGACAAAAGGAAATCTCCGTCCCAGCCCAGCCAGTTCTATTTTAAAGCGACAGTATAATCTAAAAACGATGCCCTTTACTCTGTGTAACTCTGACTCGTTAAATACACGCCGTGGCTGCAGCAAACATGGGGGAAAACCTGTCCTCCAGCAGGAACAGACAGCATTCGTGCTCGGTGATTTTCAAATGGGGAAGACACTTCATTCTAGCAGTTCCTCCCAGCCAGATCTGGGGCTTTTGTCACCAAAATTAATGGCAGCCCATGCCACTGACCTCAGAAGACCTGAGATCAAGGTGCAGGCTTGGTCTGGACTAGGAGTTGCGCAGAAGTGTCACTTGTTTTACTGCGTGTTCCCTTCATGGACTTCAGGTGAGAGCAGATCTCAGAAACCTGCTTCCTTTATTCTGTGCTAGATGAATCCAAGCTTTACATTTAATTTCCCAAGACAACTAGCAGAATTCAAATCCAGCGCTGATTTTAAGGATTTAAAGGCTAGAATACTCCATTTTCCTAAAACTTTCTTCTATGCAAAGCAGCAATTTAGTCATGTTCTACAGAAAAGCTGCTCTTCAGAGGGTACAACATTCCCAAATTATAATGACACAGAAAATAGTGCCCCATGTATTAAGCCCCTTCAGCTATACCACACTTGTGTGTGTTTACAGACCACTCATTGACTTCACAGGGTCAAGATAACAACGATGCCAGCAATGGAAGCCCAGTACAAATGTGTTCAAGAAAGCAGAACTCTGTTTTGTTATCACCAGCAGTGAAATCATCAGCTGACATGTGGGTCTGAATCTTTATGGCTCTGAAGGATACTGAAAGAGGAAGAACCCACCTTCACTTTCAGATCCCAGGCAGGCTGCTGCAGGGCTAGCCAAGGAGGGGGTGGGAAGCAGAAAATCCTCATGAAGCAAACATACTTCCTGAAGTCATTGAGAAAAAAAATAAATACCAAAACCCACAAATGATATTGTTCCAGTTTGAGGTCTGAAATCTTGTTTGCTAAATTTCAGCCTGGAGTGATCCGTTAAAGAGAGGACTTTCAAAAACCTCAGCCTGACGTGATTTTACAATGGAAATGCTGACACGATTCCTACTGATCAGCTCTCCCCGTCAATTTTATTCAATGCAACTTTGCTGTTGGGACTTGGTTGTGACGAGGAACCTCAAGAGGTTCAAAGTTTATCTCTAGGCTCAGAGAACTCTCCTGGAAGCCTGGCAGGTGGACTAAGAAGGTCGGGAACTTCAAGAGCCTGCAAGTTAAGGCAAGAAGTCTCCTCAGCTGGGCTCAGCTGAAAACCAGAGCAACTATAATATTTTGAAAGCTCTCCAAAATTTTTCAAGGCATTACAAAAATGGTCTGCGCCTGAATTTTTAGCAAGAGTTACAGCAATCTGAAGATTTACTCAACATGACATTTCAATATCTGGTAGTTTCTAGGGGAAGGGTAGCCACACTCTCGCTCCTGAACCAGACATAGCTTTTTGTCAGCAGCTGGAGCACAGCAGCAGCAACTCTAGACGACCCCAAAACCTCGTATTTTTTGCCCAAGGCCTGCCCTGTGCTTCAGCAGTGCCCTCTGGTTTTGGTGTGAAGCTCGGCGAGCCCAGGTTGAACACTCTTGTTCGAGATCCTGCACAGCACGCTGAGGACCTGGAGCCAACGCTGGTTTTGCACACACAGAAAGTAAAAGAACTCGTAGGGGATTACCAGAAAGCCATATAAAAGCCTGGTGCCACTTCCATGGTGGCATGGCAAGGCTGCTTTTCACAGTGATACCGAGCATCTTCAACCGAGGACACCTCTCCTCCTTCAGGTCACCTACGTTATGGAGACTGCCTGGCTCAAGGTGTCTGCCTCTCAAACATCCGTGTCTAAGAACATCCTCTCCTTATTTTCTCCCTCGCTGATTAAAAGCAAATAAACAAAGGGAAAAAAAATCAGATTACTGAAGTAGTTATTTATCTGCCTTTTAAGAGTTTAACCAGATTTGATTATCTGAATAAGAGTATTTGGATAAGGTTCAAATTCCAGGGTACACAATTACATTCTGCTTATCATGATTCCCATTTGCCACTGCATATGGTTATACTAATTACCCGAATGCTATTGTGTGCTCCTCTCTGCTGACAAGGGCTTACTGTGCTCCACACCAGACGAGACTGGGAAAAGGGGGAGCAGGCAAGTGAAATAATTTTTGCACCCCAGTGGGTGCCATCTAACACGCTCGTCTGCGAGCAGCATTACAAGAGCTTTCAGGGAAAGATGTCATTAACAGAAACGAGAAACAGTCTTGTTGTTTTGAGGGAGAAGGAGACGGTTTACCAAATCTGAAGAAAAAGAAGAGTTTGCTTTGGAAGAGGTTTGTTTTTCTTCCTCAGACAAGAACTACTGCTTCTGGATTAAACTGTAACTCTGGCAAAATGAAACACGCTTGTAGTAAAGCTCCCGCAGATGCAGACACAGCCACGTAGTTCTACAGGAGGCATTTTTTTCCCCTCTTGGGAGGCACTAAAGCAATGGCTGCATATTGATAGAGAATGGGACTGCATTAATTAAGGTACCACGGTTTTTTTTGAGAGGATATTGTGATTTTTTCATGTCCCCAAGGCCTTCCTGGTACAGTCTATGTGCAGATGCTCTGGGTTGTTGCCAGCTACAGCGACTGCCTTCTATTTCCTTAAGTTCCTCTGCAACAGCAAACTGGGGGAAGCTTCCAGTACTTCCTGCCCTGAGCCATTTTGCAGCATGCCTGTGCATGGCGATGCGGCCGCTGCAACTCAGTGACTGATGAAGAGATCTCCGTGCACCCTGCATGGCACTTGGATCAAAGCTGCTGCATAAACACAAGCTCCTTATCAGCAAAGTGAGGAAAAAAAAAAAATGCTAAGGAAAATACAGGTAGAAGCTCTACAGACTCCAATTAGCTTTTTTTTTCCATCCTAAAGGGAAGATGCATTTCAAGGTTCTTCACATCATTTTGTCAGACTCGAGTTTCACTCTAAAACTTAATGAAGTGCAGTGAAACACAACCAGCAGAAAAGAAACACAAATGAACGCTGAGAACACAACACGGTGCTTCCCGAAAAGATGAGCCGAAAAACAAAGGGCAGAGGGAGAACATCAGAGGCTAGGGTTAAAAAAGGTGGGGATACCTTAATGAGAAAAAAAGCTAAATTAAATTAATAAAAATAGTAAAATGTAAGAGGAAGAGGAAGAGGGGAGGGGAAGGGCACATGAGCTAGTGGCAGGGAGGCAGAAGCTGGAGCCAGGCCATGCTAAGAACTACGTTTGGTTCCTTGAAGGCAGTTTTAGCAGCATCAAGTGAACAGGTATAGCAACAGAGCACTCCGGTACAAAGACCTGAGCTACACGTCAGAAACCAGGGCTCTGCCGTGCTCAGAGAGCGATGCTGGTGCTCCTGACACAAATGCTCACCCTACCAGTGCCCACGCCGGCATCTCCCCTGTAGCCATGCAGCAGTAGAAGACAACGGTGTCCAAGAGGCCTCTTTGTGCAGGACCCACAGCACCTCCAAGCAGAGCTGCCCCTTTTTCCTTGCCAGCAGCAGAAAACCAGTAGCCCCAGCACACGTGCTGAGCCTCAGAGCAGGATGCAGCAGCTCTCCTCCCAGCAGCACGGCCGACACCTCAGTCCCATGCCTAGAGGCACATTTCTGCAGTTTGCTTGCTAAGCATCCAGCCACGTGCAGATCAAGTCTCTCACCCAAAGGAAAAAAGCTGGATATTGATTAGCAGATCCCAACATAGTCGGTGAGAGACTGCACCGAAATATGGTACAAAAGAAAAGCCTGTTTCCTCTTTCCTCTCCCTAGATTCAAATACTCGTTTTCTAATCCAAAAATATGCTTTCAAATCCTCCACAACCCCAACTGGAGCATCTCGTTTTGCAGCACATCTGCCCAATTCCTTTCCCACAGGCTCTTGGCACTCTCAGAGCAATGTCACCTGAAGCGCCAGCCTCCAAAAACATCAGTGACAATTTCTGGGCTTTTCTCAGCATATTCTGCCAGGTGCCTGACGTCTCCGGATGGCTTTCCAAGGAAGAGGCCACCATGCAGACGTACGCCTTATAGTGGGAACTGCATTTGGCCAGATTTCTCTTTGGAGGTTAGACTAAATGAACCAAGACTTCCTTTATAGCCGTAAATGTAGGAATCTAAGGCACTGAATATTTAGGGTGTTTTAAAATAAAATAGTAGTAGTAATAATAAGAGCAATAATAAAAGCAGACAAACAAAAACCATGGCAAGCCTCTAGCAAAACCAGATCTCACTGCCACCAGTAAATGCAACCTCATCCTGCCTCTGTCCTAGCTCACGATGAATGATGCTCGTTCCACTGCGGCTGAAGCAACATCCACTAGCGAAGGGGAAAACAGGGGCAGGAACCAGCACCGGGGAAGTTTTGGGACACTGGGAGCCTCCAGCACTTACACGGGTGATAGCAAGCAATGCCCAGGGGAGATCTTGACCCAGGGCCCATGTTCTGGGCAGCATGTCGCAGCACCGCTTCAATGTGGCCTTGAGACACGTTTGCCTGGAAGAGATGTGTCCTTCACCCTCTTCAATCACCTCTTACTGTCCATTTTACAAAGAACCAAAGCACCGCTTGTGGACACGTGCCACAGGCCCTACACAGAAGCACCTGGAGCCCACGAGACCAGAGATACGGGTGCCAAAAAAAGGCTGCACAGCACCGCACGGCCCAGCCAGCAGCAGGAGATCTGCTGGAAACCACACACCTACTGCAGCCACAGCTTCCCAACTTGGTGTCCTACACGTGCAGGAGGGGAATATTGCCTGCTGAAATGCACGGTCACATAAAATGGCCAACTGTGCATTTTTTGAAAGAAACAGAAAAAAAAAAACAAGTTTAATTCACAGGGAGAAAGAAAAGCAGTTAGGCTGCAATTTTATTAGCAGATGCCTTCTTTGCCATCATTTTATGTTTCTATAATAAATAGAAAACACATAGAAAACCCTGGAAATTCAGCAAGGGGAAAAAAAAAAAAAAAACATTTTTGGACTGCAGCAGCATGTGTCAAACCAGCCAAGTTCAAACACAGAGAAATTTAAAAGTGGAAATACAGACCAAATCTTTGGGTAGAAATAACACTGAAAGCTGCTGGAAAGAAACAGTCAGACTTTATTTTGAGTTCACGTTCTAATTATTTTTGTACAGAATCTGTATGTTGGGGTTTTAAAAAAACTTCTTCAAAAATAATTGTTCCACTTTCGCAACTGAAAAACGTTAGTTTTACGCAGCAGGTTTTATATTGCCTGCTTACGTGTTTTTTTTTCCCCTGCTCTACCAATCTTTTGGAGTTTATAGCGTGATTTTTTTCCCCCTTAAAAACTATTTGAAAAGAATTAAGTGCCGTGAAATTAGGAGGAACAGGATTCTACACTAAACTAATTTTAACGGGAGCGAGGAGTTGGAGGGGCGATCCCTGCTCTGCCACAGAGCTGCAAGCCTGCAGCGTGTCCGGAGATTGGAAGTTACTGGCTATAAAGACGAGCAGAGGCGCCTATTGCTCACAAACAAATCGCCGTCACGAAGCGAAGAACGGATCCCCGTGACTTTATCAATGCAACAATTCTCCCCGCGTCCCCACAACCTCGGCGTTCGACAGCCTAAGAGCCACCTCTGCCCCTGCCCCACTGCCAGACCTGCGGGTAACGTAGCTGAGATTTCATTTCTTCGGGCTGATGGCAAATACCTTCCCCCCCGTCCCATTTTATTCAGGCACAAACGAGCTGCTGGCTTGTCTGCGTGTATTTTAACACTAACCAAAGCTGAAAACTGATATGATAATTGCAGAATACGATTTGCAGCTCTCGTTTTGTATCTCTTAAAAGGAAAACGGGAGGAGGGAAGAGTGGGTTAGACGGAAGACACAAACAGCAGAGTTCAACATTGCCAGCTGAAATGCAGAAACACACCACTTTGTGCACTTGCCAGACAGACACATACCTATAGATACAAGCTTGTGTGGAATATGACCACAAGTTCGGATCTACGGGTTTGTGGCAACAGGCATGGAGCTCTTCTGCAATTTGCTAGGTTTGGCTTTTATTTTTTTTATTTTTGCCTTTTTCTTTTTTTTTTTTTTTAATAGAGGAAAACCATTTCTGCAAATGAAATTTCAGAGCTGTTAGTAAGCAGCAGCCTTCGCTCCCCTCCGCACCCCAACACCCCTTCTCCGAGGGGGGGAAGAGTTGCTTATTGCCTTTGCTATAACACCAGCTCTGCTGCTACAGCTTCCCTTAAAAACTCAGCAAAATAAAACAGATCTGAAAATAAACAACATAAAGCAAGAGGTCTGCCTTTCTCTCTTACAGCTCCTTGGCTGGACAGGAGTACTGAGGATTACACAGAATTAATGGCCAACGCCGGTGGCTATCGCTAACGGTGTAGCAAATTCGGAAAGAGCAGGTTTCGACGTACACAGCACTGCTATACACATGCAAACCCCCACCCTGAAAAAAAAAAAAAAAAAAAAAAAAAAAAAAAAAAAAAAAAACTTGTCCCGTTTCCATTCTGGCAGCCTGGTTAAAACAGGCAGAAGAAACAACTGCGTAAGAGTTGTTTTAACTTTCAGAGAAGTCATTACTGAGCTGGGGTGCTATTTTAATTCTGTTTTTAAAGAAGAAAAAATAAAAGTCCTTTCACTTTACTAACCAATCCAGAAAATTCCCCCAACTCCAGCTCTCTGCTGTCTGCCTGCATTTCTTCATACAATGACAAACATAAAACTGCTTTAAAAGTTTTTCTAGTAAGTCTTGAAAAATAATCGCAGAGCAAAGTTTTGTCTCTGCGAGCAAGAAGCGTCCCCCTCCTTCCCCCAAAGTTTCCAAGTTTCTCTCCCGCGTAACTAACATTTCCCATTAATGAAATTTTATTGGGTGGGCAACTGGTGGGGAACGAGGCCGAATAGCAGGCTGGCTGTAAGCTCCAAAGGGAGGTTTTTTGAACAAAATCAGTCAGAATAACTGGTGCCTAAAGAGTCACAAAATGTTCGCTTTCTACCTCTTCTCTTTCTTCAGAAGACAAACGAAATCAATGCAAGCTAATATTATTCTCTATAAAAATGAAACAGTCAGCACTTGGAAAATAATTTTGTTATTTGGATGCTTTTAAAAAGTTCTCCCACTTCTTGTGGAGGTTCTTAAAATAAAGCACTTCAACCTTCCCAGCCTGGTAAGTATGCAATTAAAATATACAATTTTCCTTTATTGGAACGCTGCTTGAGCTGGGTTACACGAAACTCCTGTTCCATCCAGCACCAGAGACGTTAAACTTTCGCCATCTGTCCAAAGGTTATCTGCGAAATTGATTGTCTAAATTTAGATTCCTACACTTTCTACTGTGATACCTACCTTTAAAGTATCCAGCTTTTCCAAAGTTTTCAGTGCCCGAAATTCCTACCAAGAGCAGAAGCTGCAGGCGTGGAGCATCTTTGTAAAACCAGCAAAACTTTTACGTAGGACCCTAAATGCAATTTGGGAGCACCCGGCTTTCGGAAAGGTCTAGCCCTGCAATGTGTGCAGCAGTCAAGGCAATGGGTCGGGGAGCACGTGGTCCTGCAGACAGAACAGAGTCACATCACGCACAAATACACGTATTGTGCACTTCTTTGGAACCGAACTGCAAACGGAATATAACAAATGTTCCCCTACCAAAAATAACCCAAATCCTCCAACCACGAAGCTCATTTATTTCAGGGAACCTAAGACTGTAATTCAAATTGCCTCTTGACCCTTCTATTAGGGCCTAATAGGCACAGTATCGGGATCAGTAACACTGCTGCTGCCTCTATCAGTATTTCTTACAAGGGAAAGGCTTTTTTCCATCAGACTTTTGCACGTCACTCTCATGTGATAATGCAATGCTGCATAACAGAGAGTATTTTCTTTAGGAGCATATTCATTTTGATCCTAATTTTCTTTACCTTAATGTATATATGTATATATAATGTATATAGGAGGGTATGAGAATTTGCACGTATCCCCTGCTGGCAGAGAAATTCCTGATTTTTTTGTATGAGATAGGAAAGTACTGGGCTCACTGAAGCACACGTACTATGCAGAGGTTACATTTTTACTAGGTTTTCATAGTTCTAAAGCATTTTTCTTTTCCCTTAATATCTCACAATCTCATTTTCTAACCACTGGGGTATAGTTGAAGTCCTTGAAGGAAACCGAGATGTACCATTTGGGTGGCCTGTACATACCTCCTGTGGTAGGACATGTGGCCTCAATTCTTACTGGTCTGAATGGAGGTTGCAGGCACCCAACGCACTTCAGCAACTGATCTTTATTAGGGAATTATCACAGCTCTTCTCAGAGGCAGAACTAAGCCAGACCTTCTAAGAGCCCACCGCAGGCTCGTAAGGACAGTTGTTAGGTGTTGACCCAAAAAGAAAAATATAAATACGCCCTTTATTTAGTTCCTGAACGAGGGCTGATCTCTGCTGCAGTTCTGGCCCAGCAGCTCCCACTGCCTTGCTACCTGACGGGCTTTCACAGAACAAAAGAGAACAAGTGTTAGGATCCATCACCATAGCTTCAGCTGTTAAAAAAGGAAAGAGAGAGAGAGAGAAAGCAGAAATAGCTATCTTTAGAAAAGCACCTATGTGTGCCAAATAAAGCACTCCGGCAGGTCCCCACTAGGAATCCGATCGACCACTTCTGCACTCCTGTGAGCCCTGGGGAAAGGCAGATGGGTGGCACAGACATTTCATTCAGTGGCACCCACACGCTGTAAAGGACGAGTGTCCAGGAACCAACCTGTTTCTTTTCATGCATTTTGCAAAACAAACTCCGGGACAATTTCTGAAACTGATAAAGGCAGCAGCAAATGAACAGGGTTTTTGTGTTTTGCTTTTTTTGTTGTTGCTGGTTTTGTTTTTAAAACATATAGATCATTAGTATTTTTTCAATATGTACTGCTTTAAAAAAAAAAAAAAAAACTATTTCACTTACATCCAATATATTCGGGGGGGTTGAAGGAGACCCACAGATTATACAAGATCTGGGTTTTGAAACAATTCCCCACATTGATTATTGTACATTCCCCATACTGTTATTGTACCTTTTGAAAACCTGATGAACATACACACAGTGGCAGAAAATCTATGATAGGCAAACAAATCAATCGTCTTCACACTGCATTTGACTAGAATGCTAAGATTACAAACAAAAAGCCCCAACCTGTACATTAAGGATCTTATTCTTTACATGAAGGACTGTGATATCTTTATGCCAAGGACATTCTGCTTTACTATTAATTTTATAACACGTCGACAATCACAGGAGCAACAAGGCTTTGGTTCTAGAACCTGGGGCACCCCAAAAAAAAAAAAGTAATACACCTTTCTTTAGTATTAAACCAGTATAAGACTGGCATTTTCTGGATTTATAGCCAGAGGAATATAGAAGGAAACATGTAGAAATAAAGTCTCTAAAGACATAACATTGGTTTTGGTCTGTGGGTGGTATTCTTGCAAACCACAAAGCATAAATGCCCTGTCCAGGAAAATCGATCATTATGGAATGCATTGTGTGCCTGAGTAAAAAGCTGTTTGCAGCCATTTCATACTTCTGCCACGAAAATAAGTCAAATAAGAAACACGACCACTAAATAATTCCCATTCTTCTCCCTTACCACCCTCCCTCCCCTCCAGTCTATTCAGGCCTATAAATATATATTCATATATATTCATATATATTTATGCACACACACTCTCTATCATAGGTATAAAGACCTGAATCAACAGATTTCTGTACTTAAAATAAGAAGACATTATAAGAAAAGGAAATATACTGACTTGAGGATCTACGAGAAACCAAATTACCTCAGTAGCAGCACTTTACAAGATTTCTTATCGAACGGGCGCTGCCATATTGCTAGGCCCAACTCTTCAAGGAAAGTATTCTGGAAGACAAAACATTTATGGATATTTTCATGGCAAATTTTCAAGAAATGGGTCCTACCTTTATATACTCAGAGGCTACAGCTTTAGAAGCAAAAGGATCAGACAAGGTCCTAAAAGAGAACTCACTCCTCCCCCCTTCCCCACGACTTCCCAATTTTAATTATTATTCTTATTTTTTTAAGCTTATTTTCCCTGTTACACCTTGGATCGCTCCGCTCCTGCCCCCCCCACACACAATGAGTTAAATCCCTGGAAATAAAACATTTCTTATAACACAAGCATTTACGAAGTTTGCCAATTCTATCAGCACCAACGCGATTAAGAAAAATAAAGCAACGTGGAAGTTGCAGCAGCAAATGCATCCCCTGCTAGTTAGTAACACGCATCAACTTCTTAAACCGATTAGTTATCGTATATAGATCCTTATCCAATTAAAGTCTGATAAAACAGAATCAAATAGGAGGATCGTTACCTGCTTTTGAGAAGGTTCACCAAGCAAGCATTTTAAGCTTTTTGACTCTTTTAACACTGATACAAGGAATAATTATTTCTCTCTGCCGATGCGATTGTTAAAAGAAGAGAAACCCCGGATTGTGGTGGCTTCGTGGATGCTATTCTTTTTGCACCACAGCAGGATTCTTGGCTGCCAGTCCAAGCTGCTTTCACTTGCCAAGTTTTAAGATGCCGGTTTTGCCTTTCATTTTATTGTTCCTTTCGCAACGTTAAAGACCGACTTAAAAAACCATGCACAGCTGCTATCGGGGAGGGGGGGGAATTATTTGAATTTTGCACAAGAATGGAGATGAGGAAGGAGCGCGCGGTGATGTAACCACAACGACACCCACAGAAATATTTCCAATATTGGGGGGGGGGGACGGACTCACGCTCCGAATCCTGCCGTTTCCCTACACGCAGTTGGGATCTTAGTGTAAGAGCAGGAAATAATAAAAGCGTCCAGATCTACGACCAACCATAGCCGCGCTAGAGGTGGAGGTTGATACTTCTCCCCCCCACCACCACACACTTTTTCTAAATCCACTTTCTGCGGCTTAAGACCATTCTTCCTCACTGAGGATTTCTTCCAGGGGGTGCAGGGAAGCTGAGGTTGGGGAGCAGCCGAACAAAAGGATTCCCCCCGCTCGCGGACGCCTTCCCCACCCTTTCGCTGCTTCCCTCTGATAGGAGCTCGCCCATGCCCCAACGCCACGGCCTCTCCTTTGACGCAATGCCACCGTGAAGAGGCTCAGCATCACGGCGCAAAAGCTTCCATCAAAATTCAGTACGGGGCTGCGAATCCTTGCACCAAGCACACTCATTTCTCGTAAGCAAGTCCTTTTTTTATTTTTTATTTTTATTTTTTTTTCTAGAGGAGGTAACGTAAAAGGAAGGTGGGGATAGATTTTAAAAATCCCTAACTTCTCTCTCTCTATGAATTTATTTCTTTCATTTGACTTGATGTAGGAACAAAACTACCGGGACTGGTACCAAAGCTCGAATGCATTTAACTGAACAAACAGCCACAGAAAGTTGCTTGTGATCCTTCTCAGACTTTAACTGGCCATTAAAAGTGTTACGGTGGCTTACGGGCGATGTACGTGGTAAGGCATAGAGGGATACAACTCTTCCATCTGCAGGACTGCGCTCAGGCACACACACAGCCAGTCTGAACAACTGCTGCTTGATACAGATGTTGGAGGGGGCAAATACTTCTTATCTGGGTCGAGAAAATCCCCCCTTCCAACACGGTGCCGTGGGTACCCACAGAGCCAGCCCTGTGTGCTCAGAAAGCCCGCAGGACAGTCAGAGAGGCTGAAGAGGACTATTTTTCACAGCACAGAGGTGACTGTTTGTACAGCCTGCAAGGCAGAAAATGGAAGCTGTTTCAAACATACAGTAATCAAGGGTGAAAACAGCTCTGACACCAGCTGTTATATGTGCAGAGGTTTATGGCTGGCTTTACAGCAGAACTAACTGCAACTAGCAGAGGATGGCTACACCCCCGGATTTCATATTTTAAGAGGGAAAGAGACAGACTACAGACAACCTAAAGTTCCTATGAAAACCAACAGCCTTCAACAAAAGCAGCGTGAATTAATAAGAGCGAAAGAAAAACAGAAGCTTTGTTCTAAAGTGGAAGCATAAGATGTGAAATTTCAAAATCAGATGGCTTGGTCTGTGATTTCTTTCATTTAAATGAATTGATCTGTTGCTAAACTGCTGCTCCTGTGCCAAGAAACTTTTAACTCTTTCGGCTCACAGCTCGCCGTGTTTTGCTGTTTGCTCTCCCCTCCCAAGCGCACTACGATTAAAGCAGAAGGCAGAAATTAAAAACAAAAGGGGGGGGAAATAAAAAACGAGAGCATAAAAAACCGGGGGGGGGATTAAACCCACGAGCGCATACAGAAGACAAAAGAGCCGCGATATGGAGCGTATCGGTGCTTCGTTAGAACTTCTGACTGTATAAACAGCGCGATTCGTGTTCCTACAGCGCTGCTAAAACTTGGAAAGGAGACAGAAAGGCCTTCAACCCTCACAATTCCACATCCAGCAACAACTCCGGGGCAAACCCAACAGAAACAGGGCTCGCAGCAAGAAAAACAAGAGAATCCCTGTCCTAATTCATTGTAAACATTCACTTACCGAGAATGCCTTAAGCATTTCCAATAGAACCCCCTTTCCTACATGTGTTCGCCTATGTGGAAAGGAACAAGACAGCAAAGCGAAAAGCTCTCCAAACCAGCCCGAAAGATAGCTGTTTTGGTAAAAATTTAGGTGAGAGTTCCTAGTGCTTTTCCATTTTGCTTTGAGTTTGTTTTGCCCACTTAAAAAAAAAAATAAAGTTAAAAAAAATAAAAATGAAAAGAGACATGTCATAATTAGAGATAATTCCAGGGAAAAAAAAATATTTATGTGCAGAACGACAACAAAAAGGTATTTCTCTATCTACAGATCTCCCACTCTCCAGTTCTGCTGCAGTTCCCCCTGAACTGCTGCTGCTTGCTCCAATCTGCTGCCTGCTTAACAGCGGAATGACAGGCAACATCTGTTTGTATAGAAGCCAAAATCAAGCCTTCAAAATTTTTTTGGCTCAGTTTCTTTTTTTTTATTTTTTCCTTCCCTCTCACCCCCCCACCCTCATTCCCCCTCCCCCTGGAAAGCTTAAAAAAAAAAAAAAAAAGAAATAGAAGGAAAAGAAAAAGTAAAAGCGCACAGAAAGGGTTGGAAAGCAGCTCAAGTGAGGCAGCAACTATTTTCCCTCGAGTTATTTCAAGGTACAGTACTTCGAGGATAACTCTTTCCTCTCTCTCCACCCGCCGTCACCTCCTCCCCTGCTCTCCCCACCCTCCAGCCTTTCTCTTTGCCCCACGCTATTAATAAAGTATCGCACAAACTGGGGGAAAAAAAAAAATCCAACGTACCTTGATCACTAAAAGGCCACTCCCTCCTATGGGGAGGGAGGGAGGGGGTTCTTCAGGAGGCAACTAAAAAAAAATTGGACGGGGAGGGGAATAAAGGGATGGCTCGGGGGACAGTCGTGCCACAATCCTCTCGCCCTTTTCTTTTTTTTTTTTTCTTTTTTTTTTTCCCCTTTCCTCCATTTTATAGCCTATAAAATACATCGTGCATATTTTCAAAATAAAAACATATATATATATGTTTTTGAAATAAATAAATATGGAAAAAAATAAAATAAAATAAAATAAAAAATCAGCCCGGCTCCAAACACAATTCAAATGACTAACAGCGTCAGTCTACTGCCAATTCTGTGGCAAATCGGGAGAAAGCACACTAATTCCACATGCTGAGATGTGAACAACTGGAAGGGAACCAACTCTCTCGAAGTCACAATGAGAAGTACTGCGGTGCCCCCACCCCCAGCCCCACTGCCACCCCTCGCTCGGCATTCCCCCCCCCCCCAGTGCCCTCCTCCCTCCAGGAAAACAAATAAATTAATAAATAAATTAATTAATTAACGAAGCCACTAGTTTAACAAAAGGAAAGGGAGAAGGAAAAACAACAACGAGCCCAACAAGCGGAGCTATTTTAAAAACTCGGGGAATGTTTTATCCACTGGTGATTTGGGACAGCGCTCACACACAGACACACACGCACACACACACCCCACATAGAAAAAAAGAAAAATAAATTAAAAAAAAAAAAAAATCAGACAAGTTGCTAAGGAGACTTGTGTAAACTCAGCACACAGGCACATTTCTGGCCTTTCCCCCTATATTCCATCTCGTATTCCGATCACGCAGCACTGCGGCACGATTGCACCAATGCACTGCATTAATCTTGGCCTTAAACGGGCTGCCTGGCAAAGCACACGGGGTGGATGTAGCAGCTCCCAGCTCCCCAAGTTAAAGGCAGAGAGGGTGGCGGTGGGTGGGGAGGGCCGGGGGGGCGGGAACCTTCGTTGGGAATATAAAATATAGGAGCCGAGCTTAGTAAGGGAATTTTAAAGAGGAAGCATTATCCGGGCATATATAGAAAGCTGCAAGCCTCCCCGCGCTTGCTCGCGTCTCTCTCTCGCTCCCCTCGCTCTGCCACCTCTCCCAACAAAATCCCCGTCCCCTGGCAGATGTCTGAAACCCTGCCAGAGCCAACAATGTGGGACCCACTCCCTGCCACCAGACGCTGGGGGCCGCAGACTGCCTCATTCTCCCGGCACAGTGGGGTCAGATATCCATATTAAACAACCTTTTTTTTTTTTTTTTTTTTTTTTTCTTTTCCCCCCTCCACTCTCTGATGTGTGTGTTCCTGAACATTTAGAGATGGTTTGTTCACCTTCTGCTTTTAGGGAAGGGGGGGGATTAAATCAAGCCTGACCCATTCAGGGAAGGTGATGGTCGCTGCACAGCACCACCCATTCCTCACTCCTTGGCTGGGACAAAATTCAACTTTTTTTTATTATTATTATTATTTACTTTTTTCCCTGTTCCTTGTTATTTGGGTGTGGGAAATCTCTTTCTGGAAGCCCTCCTTCTGTCTCTGACGGTCTCAAATCCTCTCCCACTGACAGACAGCTCGGGACAATCGTTCAGCACCCGCCTTTTGCTTGTCGCGTGCGCCAAATTTCACGAGATGAGCATTTCAAGCCTCACGTGAGGAACCCAGTAATCTACAAATTCATACATCAGCATCACATATGGGAAAAGCCAAGGCCACGGGCTGTGCCTCGGGGCTAGCCCCAGAGTGTCACCCCGCTTTCAGGTCCAGCTGAGGGTTTTTACTAAAGGTAAAACTCAGAAGGGCAGCCCACACTGCCTGAATGAGCATCACCTTCACTTTTTACCAGTAAAAATGAGTGAAAAGAGTCCTTTGGTCAGCCTCAGCGCGTTTCCACACCAGAACTGAGCGTGGTCCCAGCACAGCCAACATCCCACCGAGGTGCCACCCCACCCAGGATAAATATCGTGATGCAGCGGGCATTTAGGGCCAAATGCTGATTCCCTGCCCCAGTGCTTGCTATTCACACGAGGGACCCAAGCCCCGTGCTATGCAGGGTGAGGGTGCCGGGCAGCCACACGTCCCACGGGCTTTGTCTCAGCTGCGACGCACGATGCAGATGGATAGCTGTGACTAATGCTCCTGACAAGGCACAAAGGAGGGACAATATGGAAATCTGAAAGGAAAAGTAGAGTCGGACTCCGAGCATCATGTGGAGAAAAGAGAGGCTGGCCATCAAGAGCAACTCTACCGGTATCTTCCACTTAATCTAATGACAGTCTCGCTCCTAAGAGTATTATCGCGGCACCCAGTGGGGCCAGCTCTGGCAGCGCGCTTTCCTTTCAGCTCCAAATGACAGTGTGAGGGCATTACCAGTAAAGGAGAAAATTATAAAGTTCTAATCACTAAATGCAAGCTCTGAAGCAAGTGAATCTGCAGCACGGCATAAGAGACAAAGAACAAAATGCCTGTTTTAAAAATGCCTCTCTGGGGGTAAGTGGTTAGGAGGATATGGGGCCACTCTGAACCTAAATCCCTGAAATTCAGAGGTGTCCAGCATTGGTCCCACTCATCATTTCTCATTCCTCATGCATAGATGTGCAGGAAAGTGAAATATTTGACTCACCTGACTGCTTAGCTTTGTTTGGGAAGAACCACCTGTAACAAAAACACCAAATGAATGAGTTAAAACTACCCATTTAAAAGAAAGGTTTGCCTTTTTTGCTTTAACAGGTAAGAAAAAAAGTAGGAATATTATAAAGACGCTATCTCCAACCTTGTAGTGTCTTTCCCAGTTAAACAAAAGCACACAAAACAAACACATCCCTTTCCCCAGCTTGCTCAGTCCTTTTGCACAGATAGATGCTCCGAACCCAGCACTGCAGAGTCAGAGCTGCCTGCAGGACCTCACCGTTCACATCCACAGGTTTACAAACGGCTGAGATGGGGTTTAGGATGCTGTAGCACTCGAGCTGCTTGCCAAGGAGCTTATCACTCCCACAGCAGAGCCAGGAGAAGGGAGCACGGCACAACTTCTCATAGGTGTCAATGCAAAAATCGGTCCTTATAACTTAAAACCAGCCAAAGAAAAGGGTACGAACCTAGCTAGGAGTGCTGGAGAGGATTAGGGACTGCTCGCACACTTCTTTCCCCTGGGTGAGCTGGGGGGGGGAGAGCTGCCTGCAGACATGCAGACCTTCAACCAGCCCAGCTGAGCTGGGAAAAGGATATTTGCCTTTGCCTCCAGCGAGCCGTCTGTAGTTTGCCTTTGAAAACCTCATCCCGCAAAGCAGACATATCCAGCCCTGCCGAGGCTGATTCAGTCTTTCATCATGGAGGTAGATAACTGAGCCCCGCGGAGCCCTGCCTCGAGGAAAATGCTCGACACTGGGCAAAGATCCCGAGTGTGCTACACCTACACCTACACCAGCTCTGTCAAAATCCGCACTGCCCATGGAGAAGATGGTTTGTGCATGGCCCAGGCATAACTTGAGCATTTTTCCAGAATCTGAAGGTCTCAGCCTGCTAAAGAGCTGTTAAATAAACCATCAGGCCCAGTAAGATGGGATTCGCCAGGCACCAGTATGGGTAGAAAAGCAAGAATTAAGGCAAGGTAGGAGCCAGAAAAATGTGCCAAAACCACCGCAGACGCAGTACCAGGTAGTTAACATGCCTTCCCAGCCCTGGGTCCTATGGTTTTCACAGGAATTTCTAGTGTTGAGGTTGACTAAGTGGGGCCATATTTTTGTTTTGGTTGCAAATTGAAAGCCGCTATTTTTATCCACAAGTCCCCCAAAGCATCTGTTTCTCTCTCGCTATTTAAGACTTCCTTTTATAAGACCTAGTTAGAGGTATATCATTATTTTTAAATGTTACCCTTTGCAGTCGCACTTACTTTTTATCATCATTACGTGTGTCATTAGCTGTCTGTTGGAACTGTGTAATCTGAGGATGAGGGGAGAAAACCCTTGCAGGGGGTCTGAGCGTTACCTCCCCTTGAGCAAATATTTTGGGATAATACCTACTATGTGGTACAGACTAGAGCATCCCCAGTGCAAAGAAAAGCAGTCTCATTACAGGTCAGTCTTTAAGGTCACCCAGAGATAGAAACTGTCTGGAAGCATCCACAGAGCAGGCTAAATCCCAAGCAGAGAAGGAAAATACCTGACTTGTTCCTAGCCTGTAGTCAAGTCACAGACATCTAGAGAAACCTGTGCAAATACCGTCTGTCACTGAAAGCACTGCATTCACAGCACGTTCTGTTCCTCCCAAAGAGCAAAAGATGGATATAGATCAAATTGTTTCAGGGACGGACACTAGGAGAGCAGACAATATGTCTTATGGGTTATGTGGAGCCACAAGTATGGCAGATGTGACAGGGTGGTAGTTTGGGACCACTTTTTATTGCCTCGTCACCAATGTCCCCAGGTGACGGACAAATAAATAAGATCTGGTTTGGGTTACACTTTTCATACCTCTTAAGGCCTGCTATAGATAAATAAATAAATAGAAAGCTGTCCTTTATATGCCCTGGGAGATTCTGAAGGGGAAAAGAATCTATCTTCTTCCACCCTGAACTCAAAGCTGTAATGGAGAGACCAAGGTATGGAACAGCAAATTTGAGACAGAATAGGCATGGTTCACTGAGAGTGGGAATAACCTTACACTGTAGGGGAATAAACCAGAGGGGTGCAGAGGACCTTTTCTTTATGCAGCTTTGACTACCCAAGCCCCCTTCACAGCTGCTTATTCAAAAAGCTGTGAAGGCAAAACCAGCTCCAGCGTCCTAGGTTGCATGATGCACCCAAGGATTTTCAGTCTTCTTTTCATTATCCAGGTGCCACATCACGCCAAGGGAGCGTGGATGAATGTCAAGTTATAGACAACCCTTTGGACAACCATCTCCACTAGGACCCAGCACACCTTGGAGGCACGCAGGGTGCTGAGACCACAGCGGGCAGGCGTGCAGCTCACCCGGGCTACCCAGCCCTACCAGGAGCTGCCACTGCCTGCCACGTGCCCCCCGGGGAGAAGGTTTGCACACACCTACACATTCCTTCTGCATTATGCCATGGGAGGTTCACTCCTTTGGCCACCGATTCACTGAGCTCCAAGCGAAGCAGCCGTCCAAAAGCCAGAGCAAAGACAAAGAGCTTGACTGGCATCTCGCTGGATTTGGAAGTCAGATATAAATCACACGAGAAAGACGGTTTGTTAAACGCTGCCGTCATGTTTATGCAATTCCAAAGTTTCAAACAAGAAGCACTACGCCCCCAAACAGGACGACCGACCCTGTACTTTACTCTACAAACCTACAGAAGTCTCCAGAAATTGTCCTTCCTTCCCTCCTGACAAAGCTGGCAAGTGTCCACACCAGGTACAAGGGAATCAAAACCTCAGCCTTCTCCATCACATTGTGACTGCTATTTGCTAAGTCTTTCTCCAAAGAAGCAGATCCCAATAATCAAAGCTACTGCAATTAAAACTAATTAAAATACAGCCATGTAGGCATACAAGTCGTCTCTTCTTGGCCATACTTTTAGCATTATTCATGGACATTCATTCCCAGGGCATCCAACTGAACCCAGAGAAAAATGTACCCTACCTTCATTCCCAGTACTGTTAACCTCAGCCATCCTGAACCAGGCTGCTTCTTGCTGTCACCAGGCTGACTAAATAGCATTAATTACAGTGCTCTCCAGACTTGTCTAGCTTTTGTGCCTTTATTTCAAATTTAAATCTGTTTCATCCCTTGTAGCTCCATGGGCTGGAGCACTATTTTAACTTGAAAGTGAAGATTTTCGGAAAACAAGCTGAGTCATGGATCAGGAGCTTTCAGAGTTGCAAGTATTTCAGTATTGCAGTATTAAAATCACAAGAGCAGAGCACGATGTTTTACAGGGAGAGAAGGGAAGAATGGAAGCACAGAGAGGAGGAATGATTTTCCAAAGCTGACACAGAGGAAGTGCACTGGAATTTATCTCACATCTCTTGGTTGCAGTCCAAATGCTTAAACCACAAGATCATCCTTCAGGCCTGGGACACCAGCAGAATCTTTAACTCTCATACTGCAAGATCCTCAGGCGTTTTTGATGATCGTTTTGTAGAAGTGGCATCCAACTGTATGGCCTAGGACAGGATCCGGGTCTGAATGCACAGAGTTCAAAGACAAAGAGATAGGAGTTTGGGACCAGTCTGTGAGTTTTTAGGATCTGATTTGTGTGTTTCACACCCCGGCTGTGACGGAGCACTGCATATTTCTGCCTCAGCTGTGCTGTGACAGTTGGTCAAGACCTGAAAGCAGCCAGAGAGATTTTTCCAGATACAATGCCCTCCTGAGAGTAGTGTCCCCCTGCTGCTCCTTCCCTGGACCACCTCAAAGTGGCCAAAGTGAAACAGTCAGAACTTTTACCTCTATTCTTCAGGAAAACTCTGTAAAGTAGCGAGAGGAATTTCAAAATAATTTGGGAAAGGAGTATTTAACCACAAACCAACAAGTTTTCTTGGAGAAGGTTTGTGGGAAGGAAGAAAGGAGGACTTCTGCTGTCCATAACATTGATTTTTAGGAGGTAGAGAAGTGCTCCAGCCCTATTTCCCTCCAACATGGAAGCAGCCAGAAAATGACGTGAAACCTGTTGATTATCATAGCAAGAGTGATGGCTAGGGAGGGAAGGAAGGAGGGGTAAAAAACATGTGTCTACATGCTCAATACCAAAGCGAGGAGAGTTGAAGTGAAGCAGATGTGTATCTGCAAACTGCCAGACTTATTTAGCAGAGGGGGGGGAAAAACCCTCACGGCCACTTGTCCACCTCCTCCTTGGCCTGAGAAAGGACTGGTGAAACAAATGAGGTCACAGCTTAGCACACATCATCTTGTCACTTAGTTAAGAAAAAAAAAAACACTTTGCCTCTTTCAGTTTCAAACAACTCAAAGAGAAATTGTTCCACTGCTTTGGCTTTTTGGCTGCGTGTCCCCTTAGAGCAGAGCGCAGCAAGCATTTTATCTCATCTCCATTTTCTAAATCCAGGTCAGCTCGATGGATGGCTGTGCTGCTAGCAATACCTCCACGACATGCCACATCACCCAGCCCTGGCTTGAAGTCAGCAGCAACTTAGGAAATGCTGAAAGTCTAATTAGGAAATGGAGGGGGGCACAGTTGTCTGTGCTTCTTATACCCTAGTCCTGCTGAGTCACTGAAGGACAAGGATCACCCATCTTCGGTGATGGGTCACTTAAGGAGAAAATCCTCTGGGGCCACGATCAAAAGTCAAGAAAATTCACCTCCTCAGCTGCTGGACAAAGCAAGAGGAGAATGCAATGTTCATTAATACCCATGCTAGTCCAGTATGACTACAGGACTTGCCTTTGGTAAGAGGAAACAGGGTTGGAACAGCCTGAGAAAGCGGTGCATATGCTGCTGTTAAACTTTCTGGAGATACCACGATGTCTCTCTTCAAGTTACTTACACAGCTAAGACCAGTGCAATCGGAGTCACAAAGTGAAGTCCAAAACTAGCCCTCGCAGTTCAAGTCATGTAATATTTTCCCTTTCCTTGCTTGTGTGGAGTTGCCTCTTAAAAAAGCCCAAATGATGAACACGTAAAGGACAGTCTCATTTGTCATGGCAATGTCTATTGCTGGAAATTGGAAGAGGAAGAGACAGAAGTGCTTCAGACCTGCTTTAGATTAGGAAGAGACAGGAGAAATAAAAAGAGCATCTGACACCAAAATAAAACTATTTTGGTCACTGCCATCTCCCTTATTCTAAATGAAGCAATTGTGGGCTACGTTTGTTTTGCATTCATAATTAGCAGACAGAACAGATGGCAAAGGCGTCACTTAAAGCCACACGTCCGACAAAATAACCCAGGCTGCCAGTGCAATTTTTCACGAGGAACAAGGAATACTTTCCCCTCTTCTTCCCATTGAAACGTATCCCAAAGAAATGAGGCCAGAAAACGTTTGCATCAAGTAGGGGATTCACCGCAAAAAGGAATCCATTGTGTTTTGGAGTGTGTTGATTACTGGCTGAGTGCAGAAGAAAAGGGCAATAGCAAATGGATTGCTAAGAGTACAAAAAAAATAGGAATGGAAACTAGCAATACATTGCCAGCAGTATAACAAGGGGTTCAAATAAACATATACTCTCTCCTCCCTTTAGTCTTGTGGTTCAGGCACAGGCTGGGGCTCAGGACATCTGTGTCTCATTTAGGAGACAGCTGAAGAGGAGAATCTCCATCAGTGAAGGCATCTGCTGTCCCACGCCCATACCTGACCCTCTCAGTGTTAAATCCTCTTAGCCTCTCAATACCTATCTCGCTTTAAGTGTACTGGAAAACTCACTGACAAGCAGGAGAAGCAAGGCGCCAAGTTTAACGCGTTACCCATTGCAAGCAGGGAGCTCATCACCACAGCCAGGAGAGGCAATTTCACGAGAGGCCTGGAGCGAGGCCAAGGAGCGTGAAATGCGCGTGTGGCACTCCCATCCCATTTCCTCTGCCACAAGCACAGGCAAGGAATGAGATATCCCCAGACCACACATTCTTGCTGAAAACATTTAAACGCTGGTTTTTGGTCTGTTGAATAGGACTGTGCCGTGTTTGGCTTGTGACACCCAGGATACAGGTGTGTGAACGTCTGGGAGGAAGAGCTCCTCCAGGGGATCTCCCTCACAGCTCATCTCGTGTGACAAAGTCCCTTTGTTAAGTTCTTAACCTCTGACAAAGCCCCAGCAATTTAATCACAGCGAATATCCTTGCTTGTTGGAAAGAAAAAGGAGGGAGGGATAGTGATACAGTTTCATTCCTTTTACAGCCTTGTGAGGTCCTCCAACAGCCCTGCTGATGGGCTACAAGAGGATTGTGGCACACCATTCTCCGAGCATTATGGATAAGCTGTTCCTAGCATGCATGACTGAGCAGTATCAGGACACAGACTGATGAGCAATATAATAATAATCACGAGCCTTGCCTCGCTCCTATTGCAAACGTGCAAGTAATCGTGAGCCTCCGCGGCTACTGCCGCCTGCAGCCCTCCTCCCTGATACCATTAATATGGTAATAACCATGAGGTTTGTCCAGCTAGCACAGCCACAGCCCCCTTCTCTCAAACACAGCGAATGTGCTAATAATCGTGTGCCTCAACAGCGCTGAGCTCTCCTCTCTCTGATGTTGTAGCTGTGTTAATCATACTAAGCCTCGGTAGTGCGGTAGCCTGCTCAGCTGATGCCCAGCAGAACAATGCCTAGAGAAAAAGCACAGATCTCAAGGAAAGGGCTCAGACCTGGGGAAAATCTACAGGTGCCTGGGATGGAGTCTAGACCTAGGGTGAAGGCAGATATTTTTAGGAAAATCATAGAGCTAGAGAAAGAGGCTAGGTACCTACAGAAGAGCTAAGTGCCTAGGAAAGCACAGAGACCTAGGACAGACCTCGGCAGGCCCCAAAGCTACCATCACCACCTCCTCCCTCCTGCTAAAGACCCTTCCAAAAGAGAAAAGCCTCCCTGGGGAAGCACAGAGTGAGAAGGCCCCATCAATATCCCGGGGGTTTCACTGGGAGAGGGACAGACGGGCTGCCCTAATGCATCCCCTTTCAGCGAGGCTCCCGGGATGGCAGCGATGCTCTGAGCAAACTGCATAGCAGCTCTCCCCCAGGCCTTGCCTTCCTCGGTTAACCTCCTCTCCATCCCCCAAAAGTGTGCCTCAAACCACCGTGAATGAGAAACACATCCAATAATATCAGCACCGAGGCAGTGGTATTCACGGAGCAGGACTGAGGCACGCTAACACAGACGTTTCTTCCGATGAGGCAGCACAGAAACTTTCTTGGGCAATCTTGGTGGAAAATCTCTGCAGGCACCACTGCCCCGCTCACCATCTACTGGTGCAGGAAAGGGCCCAGAAGTTTCAGCAAGCTCCACAACATTTTCATATACAGCATTAAGGACATTCAACTTTGTTTACAGAGAAAGCACAGCCAGTATTTTATGGGTGAAAGCACTTAAAACGAAGCAGCTATATTAATGCAAGATAGAGTTTGTTCATCTTCCTAAACAAGATGGTTTTAACATTTTTGGACACCTTGTTCCTATTTTCTCTCTGATGTACAGCAGAGACTTAACTTTGCTTTTACTTTTATCTGCAGTTATCTCAACATTCAGACGCAGAGCACATCGTGCAAGGAACGGGCTCATCCAACCATCAGTGTGGTTTCCCCTCAGCCTCAGTTGACATTTGCTTTTTGTTACCCTCACCAGCCCCACAGCAAGCCGGGTGATCTCCGTGCTTCTGCCACCTGCTAAATAACCCAGGGGAAGAACCCCTCAGGACAAAGCCCAGGGGCACAGAATAAAACCCTCCAAATTTAGAGCTGGCCCTTGGTCCACTGGCACAACTTTTAAACATTCAGCAACTGCTCTAAATTAGGAAAGCGCTCAAAACACCCTCCTGGAGCTGTATCTGCTGGGAATTCCCTTTGGGTTTGTAACAGAAGGAAGAGCTGCTACCAGTTTACTCCTTCCACATTTCTATGGCTTGCAAAGAGGCTCATGAAAGCTTCACAGGAGCTACAATGCTCCCAGATGAAAAATCACACTGTGAGAAATCTGCTCCGATGGTCTCAGGCTCACCCCACAAAATGACCCAGATTCCCTTTCACAGAAATCTGGGGATCTGAGGTAATTCCCAAAATTGATGTCTCAAGCCTCAGTTTTCTGTCTCACCCAGTTTTCTCTCATTCACGTCCAGCTCAGACCTGTCCAGGAAAACAGTAATCCCACTGAAGCCAAGGGTAGCTCTAAGACTTCAAGAAAATTGGTAGACTTCTCATTTAGGTGCCAGTGAATTCAGCAGATTAACAGGTGTCGAAATATTCACACACAAGCAAAAGGCATTTGGACCCAGAATTCAACAGCAGCAGAACAAGGTGGTATGGATATTATATAGGTGCCCACGTTATTTCTCAGTTCACAAGCCATATTATCATGCTACCTACACCCGTATGCATTATCCACTGTGTTACAGAGTAAGTACACGTGCATTCAGTATTTGTGCTGCAATTGCACCCGGGGACATCAGCTAGACATGAGTTGTATCTTTTAGAATATACCTAAGTAGAGAAGGAGAGATGAATCTCAATGCAAAAGGAGGAACTTTAAATCTCCCCAGGCAAAGCCCTTTACAAAAGGACCAACTGGGTCAATTCACCTTTACGCACAGCGCTCACATGAGTCTCAAGCACTGGCTATTACACGATTCATGGTGGGAACATTACCCAGTATCTATAGTACCTCTTACTTATACAACATTAATTTTTGCCAATAGGCAAGAGTCTCAGAAGTGCCATAAAGCATGCAGCTACCTCATTCCTCCTGTCTCATCATAACTTCAAGAGAATGAGGCAACCAGGCTCACTACCATTTATCATCATCATTCATGCCATTTTCTTTTTTCCCCTTCACTTATCCAATTAAACCTATTCACACCCAGGGCCTTGTACTAATGCTATGTGTGTACGGCACCTTCAATACCAATTCCCCCAGCAGGAGGCAGCTCTGAATTCCATCCTCAATTCCAAAGCTCCTACTGGAAAGACACTACTTTGAGATGAGATGGCTGCAGCTGGTTACCAGCTCACCAAACCTTCATCATGCCCTTCCACCAGCACAAATGATCCTGGTACCTTCTGCCAAGCTACATGAGCCTCCTTCATGGCACAGGCCAGGCAGGCTCCCAGGTGTGCTTATCCCACATTTTCCTTCTAAGCTTGTACAGCTAGGCTGAGATACCTTAAGAAGGCCTGAGCAGTTCTCAGAGCCTCTTGAAAATCAAGCTATTGTATTGATTTTTACATTCCTGAGTGCACCAGAAAGCCTCAGAACTGCGTATTACTGGACGCTTTTGACAAGAAGACTGTGATATTGCTCGGGGCTTGCAAAATATAGATAAAAAAAAAATGCCCTCACCCCAACATTAAGACATATTTTCTGATACCAACTTTAAGGTTTCATTTGCTTTCTTTCATGCTGTAACAATAAATTCTTGCCCAAATTTCTCAGGAGGGCAGAACCCAAATCCATTTAGATGTACCCATGCAGTAATAAATAAAATAATTATTAATAGGTTACTTAGATAAAGGCTTTCCATCTTAGGGCAGAGGCAAGTATTAGACAATTAATCATCAAGTTGGCATTAACTTATCTTTTGGCACCTACAGTAAAATGTAAATCTAAAATGAGCAGTAGGGGGGAACAAAGAAATAAGAAGCCAGCAATAGTTTTGGAAATGGATGACAAAATCCAAATGTTCTGCCTCACTGCTGCTAAATTAAGCACAGTGTTATCAGTGCAAAGATTAAAAAAAGAGAGATTTTCCTCTGAACCTTAAGTCACACTTCTTAGCTCCACAGGATATGACAGCAGTAGTAAAGACGAGAAAATTTACTCACCCTGAAAATGAGTGGAAATAAAAAAAGGATCTGCTCAGGTCTTGATTTCCCCAAATGCAGTTCTGTAGAGTAGAAGAAGAAAGGAGGACATTAGCTTATTGCATTCAGCAATCAAAGAAGTGATCCCACGCACACCTTCCCTTCTCAGGCAACCACTTTTGCCTTGCTCTGCCTTCAGCCTTTTCCCCCCGGAGGGCACAGCACAGGGGATTGTGGCCAACCTGCCCTTTTTATACATTGCTAAGTGGAAAGGGCTCCAGCAAGATCCCGGCGTTAGCTGCGCATTGTTCTGGGAATTATTTTGGTGCAAAAAGGCTGAGAATTTTTTATCCCTGCACCTTCCATCAGAGGCTCTCAGCCACTGAACAAAGATTTAAGAACTTCATGTAGAATTGACTTGTCTCCAATTGATTTTGTTTAGCTTCCTTTTCAGTAAAACTCACTTTTTCAGAGAGGCCAGTTCCAGAAACACAGGCATGATGTTCAATGTATGCATCAATTTGGATATTAAGGGATGCTGAGTTCCCCACGATTCCTCCCCATAGAGCTGAATTACACCTTCTGGGCCTCACACTCCATAAACAGAATTAGAAGTCAGTGAGGTTCTTATTTGTTGTGATTTTCTGGGATTTTTGCAGAAACAAAATACATCTCTCAACACCTTTGTCCATATGATACAGCAACAACTGCACGGAAGACACCATAAGGGACATGACGCTTTCCTAAGCTTCCTGAGAAATTATTTATTCTCCTAATTAACATTAAACTGGGGGAAATCTGGGCCTTGGTTTTTCAGCTGCTCCAGGACTTTGTTTCCTATTGCTGTCGAGGTCTTGGGCAAGCCAAATACTCTTCTGGTGCAGCAGTTCCCCATCTGTTAAGGTCAGGTAGGAGGCACTGCTCTCATTTGAGGCGTTCAATATAACAGACCTGGAAGCTATCTAGGCACTAAGATGGAGAAAGACACTTAGGTGCTCTTGGGATCAAAAGACAGATCTGCTGTAATGGTTTTTGGATTATAAAGTTAATCCTAGTCTTCACTATTGACCCGTTCTTGGTAATATCACTTAATCAACCTATATCGCCATGTGTTTCTCAGATAAACCTGACGATATGTTCCCCTCAGAAGAAAACCAGTGAGAACAATTAATACTTTGTAAAATACTGATAACAAGATAAATATTCCACATGACAGTTTTACCCCAAATCCAGATGAGAACGAGCAAGGGAAATGATTACACTCGTTTCTTTCAAAACTACAAATAATAAACATTCGGTTCAGTTTCAAGCCAAACGTTTCGGAACCACCTGTCGGTGTTTATTTGATCAAAGTAACTGCTCTCCTTCCTGCCCCGGCACAAGCAAATCAGCGCCCGGTGAAGGAGCCAGAAGGATGGATGTGCTCTTTGCTCCTCCTGAAAGCCATTTCATTAGCAAATGAACTGCGAATTAGGCACGGGGAGAAAGAAATATTTAAACTATCCTTGCTCCTGCCTTTAATTTGAGATATCTTAAACTACACTTGCCTACAACGAATGCCCCAGGAGCCCTGTAGCATTCAAGGCTCTCTAGAGGCTATAAATCCAGCGCTGCCAGAAGGCACCAAGGCACCTGAGACAGGGCAGCTCCAGCAGCCCCGCAGTACCTGAGGACATTGTGGTACGCTTCAAAACCAGGTTTAGTAAGCCAAAATTAACATATTATTCTTAGAATAAATAATTATAATCAGTAGGACTACTTAGGCATATAATACAGAGCCCATTGCTTCTCACAGAACCTTACAACCCACCCAAATTAAAATCTATTATTTCAGTAGATCCATATGCTATTCTTAATGTTCTCTTTCCTTCTGGTTCCCTTTTGCTACCAAGATATCTGAAATCCAGCAATTCAACTTGTTTTGATCTAGTGTACAACCCCCCAAGACTTGGTCTTAGCTGCAAAATCAGTTCAGAGGCTGTGTTGTGTTTCCCCGACTTGTCCAGCCACAAATCTTGTCCACTCACAGATCCATAGAAAGGAGAGGGGAAATGTTTCTGAAACTCCAAAGAAAGAGAGGATGCAGCTTTAGGTGTTTTTTTCTTTTTTTCTTTCTTTCTTTTTTTTTTTTCCCACTGAATCTTGCATTCATTAATTTCATTTCAAGAATGAAGTCAGATTTTTTTTTTTTTTATGTGGTTGGTTATTTGACGAGTGAAGCATTAGATTTGTGAGTTGTTCTGCAAGCCAAAACATGCTCCCTTTCATTCATAACACTGAGCTGCTCTGCGTTAAACAGCCGATTATCATGAATGAAGTGGGTGTAACTTCCTTGAAATCCTCCAAAGACCTGTCAAAGCAGAGCTACTGCAGCTCAGTTTTCTCCTTGAAGCGTACAGATCATTGGTTTAATTGTTCCACGCTGATCTTGAAATATGCTCTCTTGGTTCAAAGCATCAGGCAGTATCACTTTTTGAAGAGGAAAGGGGAAGGGTGGAGAACGGTGCCTCGGGATAAGAGAGAAAAGTGGGTATATGTCTCAACCACCAAATTTAGATTTTCTTTTGGAATCTAAATTGAGCTTCATCCATTTAAAAGTGTGTCAGACAAAACCTTACAAATCAAAGCGCTGGCCTGTTTTGCATGGATAATCAAGAGCCTCTGGCTCTTTTTGTAAGAGGAAACGTTTAACCCTAAAGAGAAGAGGACTGATCTCATGGTTAACGTGCTGGCCAGTGACTTAGAAAATCTGAATTTGACTCGAGGTCTGCCGTTCTCCATTCCATTTCAAACCTTTGGGTGCAGGCCCAGCGTTATCTTTTTACAAAGGGACATGCTGATATTTGCAAACAGCCCCTGTGAGCCTCGAGACAAAAAGGTTGCACACACACAAATAAGCAAACGTATTGCAGTCGGTGGCTATGACCTTGTTTAATATATAGATCTTTCTAAGGATGGTCATTACCCTTGATGAAAAGACCTACAGCATCTCAGCCACTCATCTTATCACACTTTAGGACACCAAAAGACATCTCTTGGCCAGCAATAAACAGCAATAGCACCACTGACTTTGGCTGATTGATTAAATAGCTGATCCATGTCCGATTTCTTGCCTAACACTTCTAAAGCCTGGCAAGCTAGAGGTGAGCACAGAAAACTCAGTAAAGAAAACCAAAACCATGAGTACTAACACGCTTGCAAGGGTTAGTCTCAGGAAACGCTGGGGAAAGCGGCACCAGTGAAAACTTCAAACTTCTATAATTCAGCTCAGATTTCCTGCTAAATTTCATTATCTCACCCACAGCCAAAACAACAACGAATCTTGATGGTAGGCTCACAACAACAGCTTTTACACATCTCTTAACAGTTATAACACTAACAAAGGCTGGTGCCTTTGGGGGGGGAAAAATAAATAAATAAATAAATAAATGGCCAGCATTTTGGAAATCTCAGAACCGGTAACATGCTTCAACCAGCTCCGGAGACAGCATCACTTCCCACCTGCTCCCAATACCTTCGTCCCCTGCCCTGGCATAGGTGACATCCCCCTGGGACCATGCACGTTTGCCCGAAGCCTGGGCTCTGCTGAAAGGCAGACCCCGCTCCTCGAGCCCCCAGTGCAGCAGCCTCGTGGCAGGGCAGGTGCTCTCCCAGCTCCGGCTTGCAAAACTTCAAATCCCCTCCTTGCTTATCAGCAAATGGAAATCACGAGGCCGTGTCCCGAGGGATTGTTCTGCTCCCATTAAAGCAAGCGAGAATTTTGACACTGGTTTTAAGCAGCAGCAAGAGCTGGCTGGCGTACACGCCGGTCTGACAGGTTGCATTTTCGTTCCCATTACTATTATGGGCACGAGGATTCATTGCCATTTATCTTTAGCTGGCGTTCGGTCCTGGATTTAAACTGCATCTGTGGTTGCATTGCTGTGAAATGTATCACTGCTTATGACTCACGCTGCAAAGGACACGTTTGTAAACTGACCCACCATTGACAAAATCCTCTCTTTCTTCGGTTGTAGGAGGCAAGATGAGGCATAGGTTCCTCGTCTGATTCACTTCCTGAGGAAATTTTTACTCTCTGCATCTTTTTCAGTCCTTATTCAGTCAGAGGGTAGTGAAGTGATTAAAACAAAATCCATGCTTGACACAGGCTGGAAGAAGGATGCAAATTCTTTTAAAATCAGCGCTTAATTAATTGCTTAGAAAAACAACCCATTGCCAAAAATGTGGGGGGTTGTTTTTAGGCTTTTTTTTTTTTCTTCTTTTTTTTTTTTTTCCAGTTGAGAAAGCTTTTTCAGTGGGGGAAAAAAAAAAAAAAAAATTAATTACAGGCAACGGCACACAGCAAAATGCATGAAGGACAAATCCGGCACCTTTTGAAATGAGCCCCTCGGAAGGAAGAATTAGCAACCTGGACGGAGCTCCAGGCAACTCCAGCTCTCCTGCGGCTGGTGCCCGACCTAATTCACTTCCAGCCAGCCCTGGTCATTGCTCACAACACTGCAGAAATCCTAGGAGAGCTGCGTATCTAACACCTCTGACAAACGCAGACAGTGACCAGAGAAATTAAAACTGCCAGGAATAAAAGCTAGCACAAAGAGAGCCCTGAGGAAAGTGCAGTAAGTTTCTTGACAATTTTTATCTACCTGATTATTCGTATCAAGGCAGTACTAACCAAGTCCAGAGCGGGGTGGGGATGTGAACAGTCCCCGGGGTTTGGAAGGCTGCTCAGAACTTGGCTCTCGGGATCAGGCTCCCTTCTCCATCCTATTAAGGTGGTAAACGCTAGCCTGTGGAATTAGGGAAAAACCTGAGCGTGCCCCTTCCCTTCATTTCTTCTCCCTCTTTCTCTCCACATTCTTCTCCTCTCGTCTTTTTCCCTGCGAGCACTGAATGATGGGATTTTTGACATCAGAGGAAAGTCATCCTTTCTCCACTCCCCCAGCTCCTCTCTGCTTCCTCCTTACCCATGGCCGATCGTTTGCATGCTCTATCCCCACTCCAAGAACGGCACCAGCCGATCCGACCGCAGCTCCATCTAACTAAGCATCCTAAATCCTGCCCAAACTCGACCAGACCGAGTAGTTCACTCACCCCAGCAGCCTGTTACCAACCAGCCTTTAAAGTACATTTTGTGACTGCCACACAGCTGGCAGCAGCTAGAGCAAAGTCATTGTTTAGTCAAGGTAAAGCGACCTCTATTTACTTAGCTCAGCTGCCTACAGGGAATAACTGGATTCGAGATTAGTGAAAATTTGCTGGGAAAGTTTCGCTTTGGCCGGGCTGACGCTTACTACAATCAGCTAAATGTTTGGTCAGTTCGTGCCCTTTCTCCTGCAGTTTCTTCAGCCCTTTGATTTATTATCTGTGACTAGCCAGCAAATGACCCCATCCAATTTCAGCGAGCCTGTGGTAAGCCAAAGCCAGAGGAGAGACTTGTGTAACGGAGTATATTTTCTGATCCCAAATAAATACCCCATTGATTACCATAAGCTGCCAGGCACCTGCCGTAAGTCGTTTATTCATCTATTAAAGAACAGCATTAACCAAATCAGGCCCCGTTCTACCTGCAGCAGCCCATTTGCTCCCTTGAATAACATCGGGGCAGGAGCTCAAGTTGGTTCCAGCTGTGCCCTAGGGGCTGGTGAAGGGCAGGGGGCTGGCCGGAGGGGCCGAGCACCACCCCAGGAACCGCTCACCACGGGGTGACTCAGGCGTGACTCTGAGTCACGGCGCTTCTCCTGCTTCCTCCCTGCTCCAGGGGGGTGGAGGTAGGAATTTCCTGCTGGCCCCGGCCTTGTAAATCACGACGTCCTGTTGCAGCAACGCCGCCGCGGGGAGGGCCAGCGAGTGGGAGAAGTGGAGCCGCTGTCCAGCTCACCTGCTCCGGAGGGGAAAACAGGGGACCCGCGACCCCGTTCGGGGATGCAGGCCTGAAACATGCACGGAGACATTGTGGCAGGTCCCTTGGGTCCCCTTGCTCCACGCCGTGGTTCAATTTGCAGAGTAGCCCCGACGCCTTCAGACACCTCGCAATGTGACAAGCCGTATGCTGTCCAGCCAGCAGCACAAGGACCCAATTGTCCTCTTATAAAAACATGAATTACGCCGATATAACCCAGTTCGTTTCTCTGCCTTCATCAAGGCAGCACCGTAAGTGAGGAGAGAATCGAGTCCGAAATGTCTGTGCAGTATCTATCCCCTACACCTGTGAATGTGAAAAAACACTTTTGGGGGAAGTTCTGGGACAAATCCAACAATTAAACACTACCCTGTGAAAATATTCCCAGTTGTCCTTCAAAAAAGCTGAATTTAATGACAACTGTGGCTAGAGGGGTTTCCCTATCACAAAAGAACCCGAAAACATAGATGACTTGTACCACAATAATGCTGAGAAAAGCCAATGCATAACTGAGAAAATGGGCTGTGTGTAATTAGGAAGGGAGGGAAATGTATTAGCCAAGTGAAGCCCCCCTTCCAGAACAGATCTGACATATTCACTGGTTAAAATCACTCTCTGGAGGAAGAAATTGAACGATGGAAAGGAAAAGAGGGATGCTGACAGAGATACTGAGCAGAATTCCTGGTCATACTCTGGGGATGGTGAGGCAGGACCACTTTTAGCTTGCATCAAATACACGTGCAGGAGGAAAAAAAAAAAAATGAAAAGAAAAAACAAGCTAAGTACACCACGGGAGTCCTTCCTTCAGCCTCTACACACACACAACTGGCCTGACAGACGGCACTGATTTACTCCACAGGCTCACCTGGTACACAGACCTGTTGTACGGTGCTTAATTACTTTATGTAGAGTAACTGCTCAGTACCACACAGGGACAAATAATATTATACAATAACATTAATAATGCCTACTACAACAGGATTATATCCTTTCAGCTATCCCGGTATAGCTATGTGACTTGCCACCAGGTGTAGACACAGTGGGATTTTTCAGCCTCTCTCTCCATATTTCCAATCACGTACCTTTGCTTCAGTTTCATTTCATCCCTTCTAAGGCTACCATTGCTTTAGCGATTGCAGGGAAAAATATTACAGTTCAGCCAACGGAGACACAAAGACATGCATGCAGGGAAATCAATGCTTGAAAATAGGACTGTTAAAAGCATTTTACGTTTCTGATACTGGAGGTGGAGTCTGTGGAGAGTCAGAAAGTAACTGACCAAACAGACCAAAGTTGAGTGAATTTTGGCACTTTCTTCCAAAAGTAGGGGTTTTGAGAGAGATCAGATGGTTCCTTTCTGACCTTCACATCTTATCTAGGAGGTGACAGATCCTGAAGCATCTTTTGGAGCATATCATATCTGGGCATCAAAGACATCTAAAAAAAAAAATTCACAAAAGCTCCTCTGCCTACAGATAGAAGTATAACCAGATACAACGACAAGGAAATTGAAGCTAAGTAGATTTTGACCAAAAATAAGACACTCATTTTTAACGGCCAAAGGCAATTAACCCAGGAGCGCTTCTGAAGGACAGCGGATGGTTTTCCATCACTCGGTGTTTTTACACCAAGGATAGATATTTTTTATCTAGACAGATGTGGTTCAGACAAGGCAGCCTTATGGCCAGCGTTACACAGAAGGTCAGAGCAGACGGGCGAGGATCCTGGCTCCTCCACAACCTGCCCAGCCGCTCACCTACTGACTCCCCGGCGCTGCTCCCGCAGCACATAGCCTTGTTGTTCACAGTCTGTTTCCCCACGGATGACCAGACCTGACCCTGCTGAGATTACAAAAGCCAAAGGGTTCAGAAGTGAGGAAAACAGGAAATCCAAACAGTGAAAATCTCAGCAATAACGTTTCCTAACAAAGACCTTCAGATCTCACTCTCAGCCAACAGCTGTCTTCGTGACGTCCAAAAAGGATGATGTTTAGTGCAGTAAAGACCGTCTTTCTGCCACTTATTTTTACCCTGTTTATTTTTCTATACTGTGACATTTTCCTTCTTGTTAAAATCTTGGTCATAAATGAGGGTGCTAGCCCATTCCTAAGAAAACATACACAAATGTACGTACTCCATACGCTGCAAACCCACGGGCCCACAGGATGCAATTCGCCCTCCAGAAAACCAAACCAAAACCTGTGCACCACGCAAATTCCCCTTTGGGCTACTCCTTTGGAGCACTTCCCCGTTGGAGAACTGAAATGAGATGTGCTGTCACTTCACTTACTGTACCACGGGGTCAAACACTGCAAAGCAGCTCCAAACGTTATCCGGTGGGGAAGCAAGAGCAAAAGCTGAAGAGTGAGGAAAGCTTAATCTTGAAGAAAAAATGTCAGGTTTGATTGCATTACTGGTTTTGTATTTTAGATCTTATCCAAATTTCCTGACCTCATATCACATACGTGCAAATCGCACGCATGGTCGTGACATCCATGTGAGCTTTGTGGGCCAAATCAGGGGCGTGGCGTAAAGTGGTGTAGCACCTGTGTCACTGGGTCATAGGTGAAGACCTTGTCCTAGGTCTTTGCAGAAAGCATTAAGAGAATTTAAGGTGGCTGAAGAGGTATTTTCAGTTTTAAGGTCTGGAAGTCGCTTTGCACTCAAATTTTAAATTTTGTCCATTTTTTTAGGTGAAATTTGACTTTTCTCCCCGGCAGTACGGGCAGGGCACGTGTGTGCCATTACACTGCCATCTAGTGATGCGACTTTGCAAGGCAAAATAGTTGGCAAAAGATGGCTGACCACCAGCAAGTGCCAGAGCCCAAGTTGTGAAGGGAAGGGCCAGAATTAAGTTAAAGTAAACGAGACAAAAAAAAGAATTGCAAAAGGCACAGCCAGTGGTGGCCCCTCAAACACGTACAGGGAAGAATAGGATAACGAAATGCAAGCAAGACAGGGGGTTGCAAAGGAGCTCATCCATTATCCAGCTGTTACCCATTGCAGGGCTCATCGGGAGAGACAGTTTTGCAACTACAGGTCTCAAAGTTCAGCTTCTCGGCTGATGCTAGCAGCCCTTGCTCTACCAAGCTCATGTTCTGCCAAGCTCATGGTCAAGCAAAGCCTACACAGAAGGTTTTCACAGGAGCAACCCTCCTTCAAGCACCTAAATCTCTTTGGCCATCTTTCTCCCAGCCTTACCGGGCACATTTCTCAGTATTACTACCTCCTGAACTTAACGCAGTTGTATCAGGAGGTCTGGGCCAAATTTATTCTCTTTGTAAGTGATTTCAGTGGTGTCCACCTTGGACCACTTTGTCTCTATCCACAGCCATTACTACCATGAATCAGCATCCAGAAAGATTTCCTCAGCTGCACTTCACACTGCTTATAGACGATCCTCGTGCTCAAGGGTTGGACAGCAAAGCTAAGGCTTAACACATGAACCTGAAATGAACTGACCTTTATGAGTCAAAATCCCAATCCTAATGTTTTACTCATCTTGAGGATATTTGTCCTCAGTGGTATGTGTGTCAGAGGGCGTGAAAGTGAGAGTGTCTTGAGGTTAACAATTGTTCATACTCATAGTGGATGAATCATATGATAACACCACAGCAACATCCTGTATAATTGTCGGGAGCCTCTATTTCTGGCAGTGTGTCCCTAGGCTGTCTCATGAGTAAATGTTATTTGTGCTTTACTATATAAAACCAAAACCAAACAAAATTATACAACGGGACACTATTCTGCAGGCACTAGCCAAAATCACAAGTGCCTAATTGAGCCTTCAGTAACCCTCTTCAGTGATAAATTGTGTGATGAAGTTAATAAGACTGAGATGGATATCTCTGCTCTTCAGCTGATTAGTACATGAGCAACTCTCCACATGTGAGTAACAATATTTGTGTTTCCTTAGCCACAATTGAACTCAGTGGGACTATCACATACGTAAAGATCTGGGACATCGCTCGCGAGGCAGTGGGTGCTGAGGGAACGAGCATTGCATTGCATTGCAGCTCAGAAGATTTATGTTTTCCTTCTGGACAGCTACAAGCAAGTCGCTCCCCCTCTTTTCTCCCTCCTTGCCGGCTGTTCAGACCTGCTGCCTGCGAGCTTTGCTGCACCAGGAGCACGCCCAGCCTGCTTCACCACCCCAAGCACGTGCGTACCTGTGGAAAGCAAAATCCAGCACAGCAAGCACACCACAAGTTGGATTTAAAGCAAAATCCTTGGCCTGCAGGAAGAACACTGACTCTCCATACCATCCTCAGCACAAAAAGGCACCGATTTGGCATGGATCCCCTGTATTGGGGTTTCAGACATATGTTTCTATGGCACCAGGGCTGCCCAGATAACCAGCTCGGCTCCTCTCGGGTGCCTGTAGGGTGCCCGTCCCTCAGTCCTCCCTTGGGATGCGCTTCCTCTGGACACTCTTGTAGGACGCACGCTTAGGGCAGAGGCCAGCTCTTGTTTGCCTTTGGAAGGTGATGGCAGGATTTTGGCTGGCGTTTTGTGACTCCGAATCCGAAGCAGCAACAAAACAACGCGCTGGCAAACGCAGCTAGCTTTTGTCCCCTGATCGCAGAGGCTTCGAGGGAACCACGGGTAAAACAGCCTGGGAAAAATCAGGCAAATGGCATAACCACCTTTTTGCATGGAATAAAGCTCTCAATGCCATAAACCTATCCCACTCAAAAATTTGAGAACAAATGTCGATTTCTCATTAGGAAAAAAAGCTTCTCGTTTTGCTGTTTCCTAGCTTTAGTACTACATGCTCATATCTTCAAGAAAAATCCAAAAGCAATGCAGAGGTTTTTTTCAATCTTTCCATACTGAGCACAGACTGTATTATAAAAATAGAAAATATTATGATGAAATGGTAAATTCCGTTTAAGTGTATTGTTTTTGTTTTGTTTTGTTTTTCCTGAGGGAGGAGAGGGACAGGTAAAGAAAAATCTTCCTCCTGAAAATTTCAAAGCACGATCTGTTTCTGAAAACAGCTACATCTGAAACCCTTTACAAGGACTATCTTCTGTGTAGCTCTCATAACAACATACTTCTCAAACGCCGCCCAAGTTCACTAAAAGAATGCCATTATTTTTTTCATTTTCAATGGAAATGCCTACTTTTGATGTTTCAACCACCACTTGCAGTAGGAATTTACCAGATATTCACACGAATGAGACTGAGATTTTTAAAACAATCTAGGGGGCTAGCCACGCATCTTCCACAAAAATTAAAGTATCCTTGACTTCTTTAGATGATGATGAGAGTAATTTTAAGGAAGTCTATTTAATATTAAAGTAGAAGGGCTGCTATTAGAGTGGGGGACCCGAAATCTTTTTTGTTGTGGTGGGAGCAGATGCGAATTTCTACATGTGCAGCACCCGAAAGGCTCTGCTCTGGGTTCAGAAGGGATTTTAAATTATTTAACTTTGTGTCAAAAAATACAAAATAAATAAATAAAATCCATCAGGAAAATGCGAATACGGGCAACACAAAGCAGTAACGATTTACAAGGTCACGTTTACTATTTTGCCTTCAAATCTGTGGATTCCTCGCCCGTGTTTCGCTGCTCCCAGATCCCCGCTCTCCATCTGACCTGTGTCAGACCCCAACCCAACTCAGCCCCCATCTCCCCAAACCAAAGGTTTCCATAAAGTGCTCTCTGCAGCGCCGGCCTGAGCATTCCCTGCTACAAAGTACGAAAAAAAAAAAAAAATCCCATCAAATTCAAAAAATATCTCTGCTGCCTCCTCATTTCCTGGCGGCAGCCGGGCCCGGAAATAGCTCCATTTCCTGAGCAAGCTGCTCCCCGGGGAGCCGCAGCCCGGCTGCAGCAAGCAGCCACCGCAGCTCAGGGCTGGACTAACTCCTCTCACTGGGTTGAAGTTTGAGCTGGAATTCCAGCTTTATGGCATTTATGGTTAGCGAGGGATGCCCAGGAGGATAAGGCGACAGGGAAAGCGGGACAGGGTGTAAATAGCAAAACGAGACAGGAATGAAGTATGTGTTTTGGGGAGGGAAGTGTTATCAACAGCCATATTTAATAGGCAATGAAATTAGGGGCAACCCTGTAGTCCCCACAGTTTTAAAGGGAGCCTCCTCAGTCTGTACTCCATATACAGGTTATCAATTTGGTCCTGATCATTCCAAGTGGTGTCTTTTCCTGCAAAGCAGCCATGTTCAGCAAGAAACGCAATTTATTAAGACAAGGCGAAGGCTTAGTTTTAGCAGAGTGGGAAGAGATTTAATAGTCCGGAGGGAGGGGGGAAAGATGGATGAACACAGACTACTTCTGAGAAACTCTGCAAATAGGTGGAGCGATTCGCAATCCAATAAGCCCCTTGGGAAAGCCTTATCATTCCTTCCCGCACTGGAAATCCATTCTTCCATGGCTTTTTGTGGCCAGAGAAGTCTCTCTAATTAACCAAAGAGGTGCAAAGTCCAGAAGAGTTCATACACCTTTCAAGCAGTCATATTGGATCGCTCATCAATGGAGAAGCTAAGCTGTATTTTGGTGTTTTTACCACGTTACCTTTGCAGTTCCTATGGGAGAAGAGCACTCGTGGCTGCAGAGACAGAGAGCCACCTTGGGCATAATCATTTTCCAGCTGTAACCATCTCAAAGTTGGATTTCAATTCTCATCTAACTGTTTAGGTGCTTTACATCACAAATGAAGAGAGAGAGGCATCCGCAGAGGTAAATCAACCAACCCTAGAGCGGAGGGAATGAGGGACACTAGCAGGAACTCTCCTGGGTAGCAGCTTGGATTTAATTTATTTATTTATTGCTTTTTATTTATTGGATTTTATTTATTTATTGTATTTTAGATTTTAGAGCAGATGGCTTGGCCTACGAACTTAGTCAAGAGAAATCTCACTCATACAGGCAAATTTAAGGAAAAAATAATAAAACGTCATAATAGAAGAGCCCAACTCCCACTGAAATTAAATAACAACTTCAAAAAGTGGCTGTCAGCAAGCTCAGGTCACGCAGTGAGTTTGCAGCTGGGAACCACGGGTTCCTCAGAGCTGGTGTACAAAGAAGCAGGCCTGGACCTGACTTCTGCATCTCCCACACAGTGGATGTCAGTTGATAAATCTGTGCCGAGTTTAATTGTTGAAAATATCACCTCAACCTGACCACTGCGTAACCCAATCAATCTGCTGAGCCTTCACATTTTTTACCCACAAAACATCTTTGCTTTGGTAATTATCAATCACCCTTATGCAGAAAGGTTCCTCCAATTTTTTAAACTGCTCAATCCTTTGAGAGACAGATGAATTTTAATGATTTAGATTATTAACCTAAAGGTTGATCCAGACTGGGAGGAACAGAATAATTTGTTTAATCATTATTATTATTTATAATTATTTAACATAGGGGAGAAAAATATCACCTTAAATGTCATCATGATGCTTTTTAATTGCCTCGGATGAAATTCAGAATAATCATTGCTCTGCAAATGTATACAGATCTAATTTTAAATACCCTAAGACGCTGGATATTTATCTGAAAAATGCAAAGAACATATATTCATTACTGTATAGGCAGTTACAAAGACGGAAAAAATTGATCAACCGTGTATTGAAAATGAATTATTTTCCCAATTCACAACTGGGCTGTAATTTGACTTGAGGCAGAAAAACAAGCTGAGCCAGGTATTTTTTCTTATTCCTTCATTCCAAGACTTTAGTACATGTCCTCTAGCAAAGTGTGTGTTTTATGGATACTTAAGAACATAACTTTGTGTGACCATAATTTGTGAAATATGTGTTGCAGAGAAGTGTAGTTAATGGTCACAAGGAGGGATGCTCAGCATATGGGGAATTTCAGCAGATGAGGAATATTGGTACACAGGCCCATGAGGGATTTTTTTGTTTCCAAAGGGATTTTTTGTTTGGAACCTGAGGGAGATGTGCATGCATGCAAACTGGTTCTTGAGATGAAGGACATCTCGATGTAGGGCCAGCATCTCAAAGGAATAAAAAGCATAAAAATGGGATATGGGAAAGGCAGGATGGGATTCCCCGGGGAGGTCCCACACCCGTGCTTGTATGCACACACCACAATTTAGCGATGATGCACCCAGTGTGATTTACTATCAAATTCAAGCAAAATGGAACCCATTTTTATTTCCACATGGGAAAGACACAGTCGTTAATAAAAAAAAAAAAAAAAAAAAAAAAAAAAAAGGCCTCTAAGAAAATAAGCAGAAAGAATTAAGCAATCATCTTTTCATGTTTTCAGATAATAGCAAGCTTAGAGCATGAAGACAGTCATGCCAGTAATTCTGACTCCAACGCTGAGCTGATGCTTTGGGAGAGAACAGAGTTTACTCTGCATCAGGACACGGGACCGTGAAACTGAACTAATTCAGACATGCTCTGAGCAGCTGAGACAGAAACAAATAACGGTTTGTGTGAAGTTAGAGAAGAACAGCCATCATTAAGTGGGGACGATCCTGAAGTTTCAGTGCTACGGAGCAGTAAGGCTATGCCAGCCAGACAGGGAGAAGATCTTTTGGTTGAAGCAACGCCATACCCTCATCAAAACTCTCAGTTCAAACAAACTCCAGCACCTCAGCAGACACCAGCGGTGTCTGATCCACTGGCCCTGATGCCATCCCTTTGAGCCACCCAGAAAGTCTGGCTCCATGAGGTGGAACAGCCCTGGAGATCACAGATTGCTCAGGCTACGGCAGCACAGAGGAAGAGCTCCAGACCTGAAGGTCCATCACTAACTGATCCAGCAACAGCCCAAAAGACAGCCCCTAGGGACACGCGGTGGCACCCACCACCCCCAGAGGCACTGGCTGGATGGAGACACTTGGCCACAGCATCTCGGCACCTCAGGAACAGCCTTCTTGCTGACGGGAAACCTCCAGTAAACAGCAGTTAAAAAGCTACGGAAGGAAAGAGCCGTCAGGCTGCCTGGGAAGCCAGCAGAGGATCCAGCAGCCCAGCACAAGGTGAGAGGGTGCTGGGCCTCCCTGCAGGCAAGCCCCTGGTTTCACAGGAGCTCCAGTAGCACCCTACGTTTTGCTCTACCTTATTTGTGCTTCATTTTCCAAAGCCCTTTGTTTTCTAAGCCGAGGCAGATCAAGGCCTCCCCGTTTCCTGTCCCATCCATGTCTCCATGCCCCTGCTGCTGCTATCAGAGCTGGGGCACAGGCACTCCAAGTGCCTCGTCTCGGGGAAACATTTGCATTTTCATTGGCACAGGTACAGCATTCAGAATTCTTTCAGGCCAGGCCAATTAAAACAAGCTGAAAACTGCTGAGTGAAGCAGTTTCAGCGAGGATCTGCTTACATTCCCCCTCTGAAAAAAGCAGGGGGCCCACTTTCTGTAACTCTCTCCCTCTCTGCACAGTGTGGGTTTTGCTTTATTTTTTTTTTTTCTTTTCCTTTTCTTTTTTTTTTTTTCCCCTTTTCTTTTTAAGGTGGAATAACTTGTGCCCTTTACAGAGAGGCTCTAAGAGATGGGTGGCAGAACTTGGCAACACGACATCATTTTAAAACCGGAGCCCGGTTTCTAATACCAAACTAAAGCATGGGAAAAAAAAAAAAATACACCACCAACAAAACTGGTAACTCTCCACACATTAACACACTTTACCTCCCTCACAAACCTTGCCTGGCATTTTCTTAAAAAGGAAAAGAGCCACATAATTAGCAATCAGTTGAAGCCTAAGGCTTTTCTGCCACCACAGAGACTATTCAGTGCTTACTAGCTCTACTAACACACTCCTATTACCCAAGGTTTCTTTTTGGACAGCCTCTTTCAAACCTCAGCTGCACTGTAAATGCACCCTGACAGGTTAAAAGACACCGTTTTTACTCCCCTGAGGAAAAAAAAAAAAAATATATCCCATCCTATTAGTGCTGCTTTATTTTAAATGGATAATCCTCAAGCGCTGGAAGGCACCAGGTTTTAGGAGCAATGAGCTGCCTCCAGGAGTCCCAGGGAAGGAAGGACGTGCTCTGGAGAGCCAGGTTTCTGCACACATACCCTTAGCCCAGGAGCCTGGCAAAAAAACTGCCGAGGGCAATAGCCTTACCGTAGGCAGCTGTGCTAGTCACGGTGGCCACTCTTCCACACCCTTGCATGCCAGGACCCGGTGTCAAGGTCGACTGTCCTGGAGAAAACACCTGCAGATGCCCTTGTATCCATCTGGGAAAAAGTGGGCGAATCCAGCAGAGCAAACCCCAGCACATGGCTTTGCATTTGTTTTCATCTCCCAGAATGAGGCCGTGCCAGTCGCAGACTCTGGCTGAATTTATTTGGAACATGTAAGTAAAGCTCAGAGCTGATCTGGGTTTCAAACAACCACGGGATCCGTGGGAATCCAAATAAATATTTCTTTCTGCTCAGTTTCACTTAAAATGATCTCACCTTGATAAATAAGCACCGGGTTTATGCAGCAACCTACACGATACTGTTCACACCAAAGCCAGTGCACCCAGGAGCTGCTACAGTATAGCTGGAATCCAAATCATAATGCAACGCTGACACATAATCTGCTCACCTCCTCATCACAGCATTACTAACATGTTAATAAGAGAGGATAAGAGAGACAAAGCAGGTGACAGCTGGAGTAAACAGTGAAAGATCTGAGGCAACAGAAATGGCGAATTTCTTCGATCATCCCTGAGAGAGACAATTCTCTTCAGTTCCTCTCTATTTGCTTTCTGAGCCCTGCTCTAGGAACGAGCTGGCCCAAGGGACTGGGAAACTAGGACACTGTGACTATTCTGGATCAAAATCCTTTCCTTTTTCAAAGGCTGCCAGGATGCCCTCTTCAGTGACCTCCAGCAGCAAAACTTGTCACCTGCTACACAGGTGACTACAGAGGCCATTTATTGATTTAATTAGGGCAGACAAAGGAAAGGCCTAATCAGTCCTTGAACACACGGATCATACAACGAGCGCCCTGTGATCCCAGCTCGGCCCGTTTAGAGAATGTGGGATTATCGATCTTTAAAAGTGCAAACAGGTCCCCAGCTTTAATAACAACAGATAACAGCGTCTGACATTCACGTGGCAACTTTTATGCTGAGGTGTCCCAAAGTACTTTACAGCTCCACCTGTACAAGGGCACCTCTTCTCAGACATCCTACAGGCCCCAAACAATCCCCATCCCTCTTATCCAAAGCCAGCAACACTTTTTATCTTTCAGAAATCCTTCCTGGTTTCTTTCCCTCACCAGTCAACCTCATTTAGTCTCCATCTTAATCCAGAAAAAAAAAATAAAATAAAACAATAACAAGCAAATATATTCCAATATCCTCCACACAGAGAACTCTGCCCGAGTTCTGCATAAACACAGGCCGGGTTGGATGGGTGATTTTTGAGGGAAATCCAGGTACCACAGAGAGCAGTGTAAAGAAAATCACCGTGGCCAAGCTGTTTTGGTGGGTCAGGACTGCCACCCACCTGGGACACTTGGCTTTCTAGTGACATTCGCTAAGGGCATCACCCTTGTTGGGATTCTCCCAGCCGTGCCCTACCAGACATCCTTTCCTCCTGGCCCACAGGGGGAACAGAAAGAAAAAAAAAATAAAAAGAGAGGGGATCAGGAAACACTCACTTGGTTATGTCCTGAGCAATTCCCAAGATGCGAATGAGCCTAGACTTCCTGCTGTCCCCTCAAATATGTTATTTTCCACTCCCACCTTTTTTCCTCCTACTTATCTCCCTCCCCCCTTGCCTTCGGAGGCTGACTGAGTCAACTAGTGCAGATTAGATGCCAAGCAATGCAGTCTCTGTACAAAGATTCAACTCCCACAGACAGGCTGGAGAGATAAAAGCAGTCTAGTCAAACACTGTCCAGAGACAGCACGGGGAGAGCTGGGCTTCCAGGGACTCTCGCTGGGTGATGGCTTGAACTGGTGACAGTCCAGCAACTGAACTGCAAGTGCTAGAGGCGCACACACTTCGTTCTGCTGCCTGTGTTCAAATACAAACAAAATGGGGCACATTTTCCAAATGATCACTTTCTGGAGATAAGCTCAACTGATGGAAACCCTGATTCACACTTCAAAGACTGCTCAGAGGTGCAAGGAGACAGCTCTCCTCCTAACATTGTTTACTGGGTCCTGATGCTCCCAGTCGGGCGATGACAAACACCAGGTACAACAGCAGCAGGAACAGCTGTGTTCCCTCGCTGTGGATATACTGATGTGCACACGCCTTCAGCCAGTGGTAGCTACACAAAGCCATTTCTCATGCCACTAGGAAGTACTTTTACAACACAAAATGACGGCCATTTAACACCGCACAGGACTGCTCAGGGTTAATGTTGTAGTTCTCTGAACCCACAAGGAAAATCTGCGTTTGGAAGGCAATGTCCCACGGGAAATAGGGACAGAGCCTACCTCTGCAGAACCTCCTTCAGCAGGTATGCAGCTTGCCCATCTGCAGTTGTGCCACTCAGCCTACCTTGTAACGCTCTCCTGCCATTTTAAGCATCATTATTTTCCCCTTGAGTGATACGCAGAACATTGTGGCATTCGGCGGGGTAAACGCTTCGGTGGCAAAGGGCCTGTCCCATCTGTAGGCCTCCAAATGACCCTGAATGCAGAGGCACAGAAAAGCTTTCCATGCCCATTTGGCCCATCTCTGGTAATAAATGAAGCTGAAGCAGCAATACAAACATTATTAATTGCAGGTAATAGAGGGTGGGCGCAGGTCAGGCCGTAGCATCCAGGGGATAGTCACTAACAGGAGCTGTCATATTTATCACTGGCTTCTTCAGAGCCAGTGTTGGTAGTTGGAGACAGAGCACACAAAAGGACTATTCAGTGCAATCCATGCTCTGAAATAAAACAGATGCGCTGTGGAAGTTTGCAAACTCCCCAGCACAGAAGGTTGGCAGAGCTCCGCTCCGTAACTAGGGCCCATCTCCTTGGCAGCATCGGGAGCCCTTCCGCAGCCCCGGTGCCAGGGCTACTGCTCATGCTGCTGAGATGAAGGGCAGGCTGGAGGACAAAGCACTTAGCCTGGCAGTTAAAGGGATGGAGATCTAAACCAAGACTCAGTGCCCACCTGAGCGTTTAAACCCTTCCACCTATTTTGGATGGCAAGGTAAGGTTTTCCTTTGCTTTTTCCTCATTTCTGGCAAATTACCGAGCAGAATGGGAAAGCACATTGCAGTAAAACCTGGCATCTGTCTTGCTGCTTGCTTTAGTCTATGTAAAAAGAAAACAAGGTCAAGGTGCAAAGAATGTATTTAGAGGTCAGATTTCAGAGACCAGCATGGCATGAAGCTGTTTTGATGATCTAGTAAAAGAGAACACAGTAAAGCAGGTACAAGATCAAGGATTGAGTTGAAAAAGGTCATTTTTCTGTCTGGAAAGAGCAAGGGAAGATTCAAGTGCTCTAAATAAGAGGGGGGGTGGGGGGGTGGAGCATTCCAGATTGAAATTAATTTTATACCCATTCTAAGACCAATCCAAAATGCTTCTGTTCGTAGCTGGTATTTCAGGAATGAATACAACCAAAGGCACCTGGTCTGGTTTTACGGACTGGAACGCTTTTGGAAAGCAATCAGATACGATTTGGACAAAAACAATGGAGGCCCAGACACAGAGGCTGCCCTGGGAGAGTATACCAGCTGTCTGCTCAGTTTCAAACCTCTAATCATGTTCTTGGAGAGAAAGCAAGGGGACCTGTTAGGGGCTGCTGAGCTCTGTGCTCGGGGCCAGGTCCAGACGGTGGAGCCAGCGAGCACGAGTCCTGCCGCGCACAGGCAGCTCCATCGCCTTGGACGTACATTTCTGGCACCAGGACAGCAGCAAACAAGGCCGAGACTCCGAACAGACAGACACCGAGGCCTGGGAGAGAGACAGAAGGATGAGAAACGGCGGCGCGAGCAAAGATGAAATGCTGGAAGTCAGGAGAACAGCGGGAGGAAGCGTGGCACCTGCTGGCACCGGGCAGAGGGCCGCAGGTAGCAGGTTGTAGGGCTCGCCATCAGGCAGCATAAAGCAGCTCCATTTCTCGCTGGCAGCCTGTGCCCAGGCACAACAGCTTCAAGGCCACGCTCCAGCACTCATGGTTTGATCCCCAGTGTGCTGCCTGCATGTCTGTGATGTGCTGGATGGATAGCTGGGGAACCCAGACCAGGGGTACTGACTCAAAGCAAAGCAAACCCCTGGAAATAAATGTGTAAAACTATCAGCTTGCCCTCCTTCAACTCTGTAGATCCTCTCCCCTGCTTGTAAACTACCTGGCAGCGTTCGACGGCTGGCAGACTGCAAAGCCTCTTCTTCACAACCCATCAGGAGACGTGAGGATTCTCCCTGCTGATTTACCTGGGCCATGCCTTGTCTCGCTGCAAGGTGTGACACGTGTCACACAGGGACACCACAGCTCAGCTCACGTCCATCCCAACAAGATGCAGGCAATTAGCTGAGGCCCCTTCTTAAGAGTCTGATCACCTTGGGCTCCGCAGAAGAGTCAGCAGTGTCTCCAAAGCTGATTTCACCCACCCCTATATAGGGCCTTTTGTTGCTGCCACTACATAGTAAAATGCCAAACATGGCTCATACCAATTCCACCTCTCTGTAGTGTTTTCTCAGCTCATCAAACCCTTACAGAAACCCTCAGGTGCTGGCAGGCACCCTGCTTTCCAGTGAGGCCCAGTCAGACGGTGTGGCCTCACACGCCTATTCAGGCAAGTTTACATGGCTCACGCTGTTGCTAGCTTTAAACACATGCACTTGAGATCAGTTTTTCCACTCAGAAGATAACCTCTACATTCCCTCCCCTTCAGATAAGCTTCAGAAGAAGAGAAAATGAAGTAATGCCCTCACCACCCCAACTACATGTGGCTTGCATACCAGCTCCACAAAAGCTCTCGCACCAGGACACCCCATGCAGAGATCTGGCAGCTTTCTTTGCAGCGTGTTCAAAAGTCTGAAGGGATGCCCCGAATCTGTCCCCTTCCTGCTGTGCCCTGGCCTGTGATTTCAGGAGAAACAGGCACTATCAGAGCAATATTCAATCTGCCCAAAGTCTGACTTGCCTTCTGCGCCACCTTATTTCTCTCCCCTGACCCAAAGGTTTGCTGGGAAGAACAGGGCTGTGATCCAGGCCACCCAGACACACGCTTAGTGTTAGGAGAAATTTACAACTAACGGTTTGCACATAGAGTATGAGAGAGTAAGAACTGCTCTGGAGCATCCACACTACAAAATGCTGTGCACCTGAAAGGCTTTTGGACTCCAAGTAAGCCACTAACATGAAGTGGTTTATACTGGCACCTGGTCTTCTCAGCAGCTGAAGATGCATAAACCATGCTGAAGTTAACCGAAGGAAGCTGTCATAAAACTGAGTCCTGGTTATAGAAACAACAAGGAACTTAAACTTTTGAGCACGAGTGAGTCAAATTTAGACTGCCAGATTAGGGCATAACTTCTCCTGAAGCCACTCAAGGCACAGGTTGGCACCAATTGAATATCTGGCCCTATCCGAAACTATTTCAAAGAAAGCAAATTGCATTTGATTTCTTAGGAACTGCCCGAGATCTCAGCACATCACTGGCATCAACAGACAGAAATCAAATGACAGCATACATCATGGAGTGAATCAGAGAGCAAAAGAATTCCTGGATTTCTAAGCCACCGTGAAAGGTTTTGATAGGCTTCAGTTCATTACCACTATTATAATTATTTATATTTTTCAGCGATCTCATAGCACTCTCAGCGCTTGGTCAATCAGAAGTCAGAGCTCACATCCTTTTCCAAGCAAAGCACCCATTAGGGTTAATACAAATACCTAAAGGCCATAAAAAAAAAAAAAAAAAAAAAAAAAAAAAAAAATCCTAAGACGTCTCAGTTTGCCTCATTACAAAGCACTTTCTGAAGCATCTTTTCATCAACCGTTTCCTTACTAGAAATTGTTTGACCTAAAACAATTTTAAAACTTTTTAAGTCTTACAACAGTGTAAATCCTTTCTGAAACAAGTGATTTTCAATTGTGGGATTTTTATCACCTTTAAAACCGTATGCATGCCCAGATGTAGTTATCATGGATGCTACTCACAGAGGTCTGAGAGTCCCTCTGGGGGAGAAGTTCACCGATCACGGCGGTGACATGTGCGATGCACAGCACTGCTGCTGCCATTGAGCATGACTTCAACCTTGCCTCAACGATCCCTCCTTTGCAGTGGCATTCCCTTCTTATCCAGCTGCCAAAAGGAGATCTGAAATGAACATAATAAACATTCATCAGCTATGGCTTTTTTTTTTTTTTTTTCCTGCTAAGCATCCAAAAACATATCCGAGATAAACAAACAAAGCAAAACACTTGGCCTGAACCAAATCCTGGCTCCAAACAAATCTGGATAAGAAATTTGTGGTTGAGATCTGTCATATTAAACCCAGCAAAGTAAATCTACTTCAGATGTGTCCCTTGCTGTGATATCTGGACCCTGGACCATTTAGTGGGTTGGTTAACATCTTTTGGCATCCTTCTGGATGTGGCCCAAGGGCAGGTCTGTGCTGTGGGGTCAGGGACACCCCAGTTGTGTCTGAGGATGGTATTGCAGTCCCAGAAACACTGAGCAGTGTAGAGGAAGACACATTCATGTTGGTTTTGCATGAGTAATCCAGTTTCTGGGTTCAGAGCATCTGTGTGACCTCACACCACGACTAACTGAAATCAGGACTAGCTTAGGGATCTATTTCTCCTCATGGACGTGCCCTTAGGCCTGGACACATCTCACTTACCTTTAGCGTCCTGCCTGAGGTACCTGAGGTGAGAGACAGCCCCGAGGCACTCACACAGTCATCAGCAATGCAGGTTTGGAGATGCAAACCTCTCACCACTGGGCACAACGCCTTGTGGCAATCCAAGCCAACGGTCTGAGCCAGATGGTGCCTCAGGTCCAGCTTTCCTTTGTGCTGCCTTATCCTGGCAGCTGTTTGGCTCCTACCCAAATACAGAGCACCTTGGGGATCCTGCATCACAACCCAGGCTTTCCAAGCAGCATTATCTGCTAAGCTGTAAGGACACGTGCATATTTTCAGTTCTCATGCAGAGCATCTTTCCTTCCCATTGATTTTCCATCTAACTTCCAGAAAACACAAGGGATTTGCTGCGGCATGTGGGACTCGAGGGCAAGACACCACTAAAATCAAAGAGGGTGAGAGGCTGCGGAGATCCAAAGGGGCTGCCTTGGCTTTGTAGTTTTCACCGAGTTCAAATTTTGCCTAAAAGGAATTAATTAACATTGGACAACCCCACGGCAATTCCTCATCTGCTCTGAAACAGAAGAGCCCATCACTATGGTGATACAACATTAAAAGCCTGGGTCCAAAATGTGATTCTGGCAGGAGGACACATGTACGAAGCCAGAATCCGAACTCCTGGGCAAGCTGGTTGGAACCCTGGTGGAGGTACTCCAGGCTTACCCTGGGGTCACTGAGACCAGCCCTGGCCTGCAGCCTTTGAGGAGGGCTCCATCCTGTCGTGCAGATGGCTCGCCTTCTAATTTGGAGGGGCTGAATGACTTTTCAAAACCTTTGATTCCTCACTGATGTATTCACTTCAGGAGACACAAAAGTACAAAATCTCAGCATGGAGCGACTCCCGTGCTTTCTTTTTCCTTCCTTCCCACCCCTGCTCCCCCCACACGCTTTGTCTTTTCTTTTCTTCTTTCCCTGGACAGTTTTATAATTTTGGCATGCCGCCAGAACGTCTGTCCTTGTTAGCTTGTGCTGGCTGTGAAACACCTGCAGCCCATTAGAGCAGGGGGATGAAAAACAACAAAAAAAAAAGTCAACTGTCATAGGTAAAGTAATGACCACTTATTTCTTTGTTTTAACACGCTAAAAGGACAGTCGAGAGGGGAAGGAAAAGTTGACATAGCTTTACCATCACACCTGCCATTGACTGGCCTCAACTGGAGACACCGGGTCGTATTTTTATCTGATGAGTGCCTCCAATAAATAGTTACACCTCCATACCAGTGAGGGCTCCAGTTTATTCAATATGACAAGTGCTTGCTGCATTTGAATAGTGCCTCGTGCACCTTTTTTAATTTATATCTTTATTATGAACTAAATAGGCGTTAGGAAGAAAATTCCCTCTAGGCAGGTTATAACTAGGCTGCCTGCTGCCATGTCCCTCTCACACCCCCGTTGGCGCTGGCTGCAAACGCCTACAGATGCAGCAGAGCCTCCTAAATGGCAGGGCAAAAGGGGTGCAGGATGGGACAGACGTGTCCCAGCAGCAGATGAGAGGCCAGCAGGGGAGGGAGGTGATTGTTCCCCTCTACTCTGCCCTCCTGAGGCCCCACTTGGAGTCCTGCATCCAGGTCTGGGGCCCCCAGCACCAGAAGGATGTGGGGCTGTCGGAGTGGTCCGGAGGAGGGCCACGAAGTTGATCAGAAGAAGAAAAGGCTCTGGAGACACCTCATCGCAGCTTTTCAGTACTTAAAGGAGGCTTATAAAAAGGCTGGAGAGCAACTTCTTGCTCAGGCATATAATGACAGGACAATGGGGATGGTTTTAAACTAAGAGAGGGGAGGATTTCGATCAGATGTTAAGAAGAAATTCTTCACTCATAGGGCGGTGAGGTACAGGAACAGGTTGCTCAGAGAGGCTGTGGATGTCCCATCCCTCGAGGTGTCCAAGACCAGGTTGGATGAGGCCCTGGACAACCTGATCTAGTGGGTGGCATCCCTGCCCGTGGCAGGGGAGCACTCCCAGTCCACAGCACTCCATCTGACCCCAAAGACCCACTGCAGGACTGTCCATCCACAGAAGAAATGAGCCCAACATAAGATTACAAAATGCTCCCTCAAAATATGTGTTGGTACACGGGGACGGCTGGTACTTTGTAAAGGTACCTGGTGCCTGATGAGATTTCGACAGTAAAGAGATCAAGATATTCTTCAGATCCCCTGCTGGGTACCAGTGCCAAAAATAAATAAATAAATATACCTGGATTGCAGGAAAGGGCACAAGCAGACATCCTGGTATAGACGCCTAGCTAAAGCTGCACGCATCCTCGCAGGGGATGCCAGAGAGATGGGGTTTGGTAGGACAGCCAGAGGTCTAAATAATTTATCGTGCTCTTGAACTTTGACAACAAAGTAGTCTAAATGCAGCTCCAAGAGTTTTGCTACTGACAGCAGACTCACTCTCTACAGACTAAATGGTATTTCAATCCCAACAGCCCATCCAGTGAAAATGCCACAGCCGTGATGTCAAGAGACCCAGGGTTCCTTCCAAAACTTTGCTGTGTTTTAATCAAACTTCCTTGTCTAGCTGCAAGGCAGTTGAGACATTTACCCCAGCAGCTGATGTTTTCAGTTCTGCATCAAGTGGAGTGCAGCCATTTAAAAAAGAGAAGAAAAATTTGTCACCACATGGGATTCTGCCAAATATTCCCACTGCTGTCCTGGAGCATGGAAACACAATTCTGCTGTTGCACATAGGTCTGACTATTTGCATTTTTAATAATTCAAGAGTTTAATTAGTATCATGGCCTTAATCAGAGGCTGAAAATACAGCTGAAGTCATCAGAGCTTAATTAGTTTAAAAAAAAAAAAAACCTGCAGTCTGAAAATGTCTCTACTACCATGAAGGTCTGTCCTTAGCTTGATGATTTAGGGTTCATATGTACAGAACTTGTTGATTCTGGTTTCCTGGGTCAGTACACCTCAAAATAAGTCAGAATCCTCAAACAATACACAGTCAATGCAGGGGTCTTCTCCTGTTTTTGTTTTCCTACAAATTGTTCTACAGCTTTCTTCAAGTAGACTTAAAAAATCTGAGCAGATTGAAGAGAACCTTAAACTAATCTGGGTTCATTCCCCAAGCTGCATGTGAATTTTCCCTCCGTGGGAAGTGCACCTATCTTAGCAAGAACATCAGCAAGTGCCACTGGACCTTCTGTCAAGTCAGCAGGAGCACAATCCTGAGAGTAGTAACTATGTATGGCCAGAAAATTCACTGTTTAGCAATGGGAGCACAGAAGCTGCCCTACGTGGCAGCTAACACAGCCCCCTTGCAGCTCCAGATGGGTGGTGAAGTCCAAGAGGGGTGGTGCTGCTTCCCTTCTTGCGTACGAGGAATGGACGAGGTCTCGAGGGGAATTATCATTGATTTGGGCCAAGGGAATCTGAAGCCTTGGCAGCAGCCATCCATTTACTCACCAGACAGATTGATAGCATTGTACAGGACATCCTGGATGAACTTTTTCAAACAATATGTGATTTAATGGTGGGATTCATCACCACCCAATGCTGTGGAGGCCAAATATATAAACAGGTTCAAAAATGGATTAGCAAAATTCATGGAGGATAGGTCAATCATAGACAATTAAATATGGTAGTCCGGATGCAAATTCCAGTTCAGGAAGTTAGTCAGTCTCATGCCCTTCCACCTCTGATTTACTTGTAAAAAGGAAGTCAGAAAAATTCTCCCGATGCCAAAACTGTCCCTTGGCTCCGCGCATTAACTCGAATCACAATACATTCTCTTTTTTTGGCAGGGGGAGGGGGTTACATTTTCGTTCAGTAATGATATTACAGCATGCTATTTATCTCCCTCTGCAGCTCCTGAACCTCGGTGTAACCTCCCATCTCCCTGTCCCCCTAGGAATATCACCAATAAATTAGTGAAACCTACTGGAAGGTGATAGCAATCACAGATACTGCTAAATTCCATTTAGCGAGGAATAAGGAATCCAATCACTTATGTACATAGGAAAGGTCTGATAGTCTCATACTGTAAAAACATTTTGTCCTTGGGAGTACTGGACCAGAGGAAGGTGCTGGAAACTCAAGATGGGAAAATATGAGCTGGTTTGTCCACAAGGAAAGTTCTTAGTAACCCCAGGACAGTTAGCGTTTGATTTATTCCCTGACACGTGCATGTACAGGGGCTAATTTTATAGATATAAAATACACACAGGGTACATTGCATACTGTGCTGTTTTGTGTCCCAATCCCCTTTGAATCCTGCTCAACTCCTGCAAACTGTTGACCCAAAGAGCAGCCCATGGCACAGGTTATCCGCCCTCTGCCTTCCTACCTGCTTCATTTTTATCCATTGTCTGGTTTTGAGGGTCTTTAGGGGGGTTGCTGAAGAGCAAAGGACAAGATGACAAATGAGCTAACACACAGCAATGGAATGTAAGTGAGTCTCAGCTATTTTTAATTAAGAAGCGATGACAGCTGACTAAATTCCCTGACACTGCAGTTAAAGGCTCCCTGACCCAGACATTATTGGGCACACTCCTAAGACCAATATATATTGGTCCCGACGGTGCTTCTATTATTTTTCCCGCCGTCTCGACAGATGCAGGACTAACAAAATCTATGTCTATTATCAGCATGCAAATAGTGAGATAAACGTGTGAATGCTTATGAGCCAGAGGAGGCAGCAGGTGAGGGGAGGACAACGAAGGTCATTTTCGAGGGAGTGCTGAAAGTGCCAATGCTTGGCTTCCAATAAACGTTCAAAAGATTTCGACAAATTTAACTGCCATTTTCATTTTTGGTTGGTTAAACCAATGACAGATTGACCAGGAGAGAGGCAGAGAGAACAGTTTCTGCGGTAAGGCAGATAAAAGATAAGAGGCAAAGCAGTGCGATCTGTGGACTGACTTCTCTCAGCCCACAGATCACAGGGAGGGCTCCACTGAATTCTTTTCTTCTAATTCCCAGACCAGAGAGCCCGGCAACCTGGGAGGGGAATCTGGATTTTGAAGGCTAGGAATTCACCTAACTTCATATAAGGACAGAGCTGAGAATAGAGACAAGGTGTCCAGCTCCCACTACCACAACAGACTGCCTGCCCTACAGTGCAACAAAGCCACAAAGCTTGGGTTACGCAAAAGGTTTTGGCTTTGCCTTGCTTTACCTGTCTTGGAAAGATGTCAGGAAGAAGATATCAACCACAAAAAGATGATATAAAACTCACTTTCTTCCTCAGGGCTTGCACAAGCAATGAATCCAGCAACAGATCACTTTGCCTTCAGCTCACTCAATCATTTTAATAGGACAGGCAAAGAAAAGATGCCCTCCTACCCTTCCCGTTCCAACGGATCGTGGAAAGGAGCGGTAAGCTGGCACACACGGCAAAGTCAAACATATCACGTCCCAACTTGGCGTGAGCGAGACAAATACATTAAGGAGCATCATCAGGAACTTTCCACGATGGTTGCACGGAGGGAGGGGGGACAGTGGCTTTCTGCTGTTGCTAAGACAGTTCCCCCACCCTTGCTCTCTCCCAACCCAATCCACGGGCATACTGCTCCCATTGGCTCGCCGGCTGCATCGAATGATCATGACAGGTTTTCCTCCTCCTCGCCCCATTGGCTTCTGCCTATGGCCTATTATCAGGGGAGAGCAAATCAGACACGTAATCGATAGTTTGCGAGAAGGAGCAGGGCTGCGCGATGCTACTTTGCATGAAATCTCTCGCCGCCTATGGCTCTGCATGCAGATAAGCACGGATTAACCGTATCGGCCGCGCTCGCAGAGGTGAGCACGGATGGCAGGCTGATAGCAAAGCTGTGCTGCAGTGAGCTGTCAGCAAAATGCAGACGCTCCTCACTCCGCTCCTGAGCTTCAGGCCAGATCACAGAATCACAGAATTGTAGGGGTTGGAAGGGACCTCCAGAGATCATCGGATCCAACCCCCCTGCCAAAGCAGGTTCCCTAGAGTAGGTTGCCCAGGTAGGCATCCAGATGGGCCTTGAATATCTCCAGAGGAGACTCCACAACCTCCCTGGGCAGCCTGTCCCAGTGCTCCATCACCCTCACCGTGAAGAAGTTCTTTTGCATGTTGGTGCGGAACTGCCTGGGCTCCATTTTGTGGCCATTGCCCCTTGTCCTGTGCCCACAAACCACTGAAAAGAGGCTGGCCAAATCCCTCTGTCTCCCACACTTAAGATATTTGTCAACATTGATGAGATCCCCTCTCAGTCTTCTCTTCTCACAAAAAGATGCTCAGATTCTGGCCTCGTAGGTAAGCCAGCACGGCTCAAGGGTGAGGCTCAAGGGTTCAAGGCTCTCACATCGTGCCTGAGCACCGAGCTAGCTGCACACAGCTTCTTTTCAGTAGCCCATCTGAACCAACATCCCCAGCTTGGGTACTCCTTAGGGCAACCAGCTCTGAAAACAACAAAATGGTGCATAGCAGGGGGAAAATCTTTCCTGCTGTGCCGTAAGTGATGCCCTGTCCAGCAAGCCTGTAGGGTGTTACTTGGTTTGAAGGCCTCCAGAAGCCTTCTGAGGTGGGCAGTGAGCATGGAAGCACTCCGCAAGGCCTCAGAAAGCTTCCCTGGATGAAAATGGGACAGCTACAACAGTGCTCCTTGGTCACTGCCAGCCTTCAGAGGCTCAGGAAGAGTGGTTCCTACACCTTGCAGCATCCCTGCAGCTTGGCCCTCCCACCCCACCAAAAACTCAATAGTGGGCAGAAAAATGCAGCAGCAGTGGGACAGTTTCCCATTGCCACCACAGACCAGGCCAAGGCCTGGAACGAGACGTAGAGAAGAGGCAGATGAGTTGCAACAGGTTTCCAACTAGAAGTAACATTGGCCTGAAACAACAGCTCTGAAGCACCAGTGCAAAACAAACACACATTGCCAATGGCTTTAAAACCAACTGCAAAATAAAACTTATTTATCAGGGATGGGGACCTCAGACACCAGGGGATAAGTGCATTACCAACTTAAGTGCAATTAACTACTGCATTGACCTGAGGCCTTAAAGCTTTAATTTCCCCAAGCAAAGCAGCTGATGAAATATCCCCAGGCACATCAGGACGCTGGTGAAATAGCAAGCCCTTGGCTATTTTCTTTCACCACACAGGTGACTCAGCATCCGGCCTAGAGAAGAAAAACTGGCGTTTCCTTTTCTGTTCAGGACTGCAAGTGACTGGCAGCAGAAGGAGCTCAGGCCAATTTCTAGCCTGTTCCTAATAGACACACATTCAAACTAAAAGAGGTCAGTGAACCCAGCAAGCCCGTCCTCAGCGGTAGGATATACATACATTCAATGTACATCGTCCTGTGATACTAGATCTTCCTAGCATGGACAGTCCACATGCTCTTTGTCCTTCATGATACACAGGTCCATTTAGGAAGAGTTGTAACTTAGACTGTTGTAAAATAATACAATTATGAGGCAAGACAGAGGGAAATCTTCTATGGAAATTTCCACAGCCAACCTATCTGTTTATTTTGGGGGGAGCTGTTGGACACAAAACACTGGGGTGGTTAAAAAAAATCATCCTAAGTGTCTGACCTGAATCCATTCATATTTTTGACATCCAAAAGGATGGTTTCTTCAATGTAAGATAGAACTTGAAGTTAGAGGAAGGGAAGAGAAAAGAGCGCACATAAAAATCAGGTTCAAATCCCTGCTTGGCCTCACTTATTAAGGACTTTGAATAAAGTCTACAGTTACCTAATTGGCTTCAAGTATTTTGGGATCTCTCTCCAGTTTGTACGCTCTAAGTTTCATCCTAAAGCAGAACAGGAAGAATGTTCTGAGTTCTCAAAAACGTTCATGGCTTTGGACAAACACATTATACTCAGCTTCAAAACAATTCCGTTCTCCTTTTGATCTTACGTAATAGACTAGATGTCTGTGTTTTGATTCCTCCCAATTGTGCACTCGAACTGCTACAGAGCTCTATGAAAGAAAATTAATGGACTGGAAGGAAACCTACATTTTATTTTATTTTATTTTTATCTCTTCTTAAACCATGTGCCTCCTTCCCTTCCAGAAAAGAAAAACATTTAGCAACAACTGAGTTGATAAAAATGAGCTCAAATAAGACATCCATCCTATCATAAGTTAAACCTGCTTCAGACACTCAAGAAGAGAGAGCCTATGAACGAAGCCCTGTAGATCAATAAAAACCTCTTAAATAAAATGAGAGCTCTTTCAGACTAATTCAAGAAGCGACCTACAATGGAAAAGATTCTGTCTCTGACAGCACAGGATCAAACTTCTTTTCTAGTCTCTGTTAGTGCCTCCACAACAACATTTATCTGGACCTATTAGATTTGCTGTAGATGGAAAAATAATTAGATTCTTACCATGGACATGTAGAATATATCCAACACAAAGGCAGAGCTGTTATAACCTGTGCTGCTTTGACTGTTACAGCGGTCAGTTGACTTTTAATTGCTCATTTCCCCACCTAAGTCATAAGGGGTGCTACCTTACCTGGAAATACGTTCAGCCCAGAACGGCCACGTTGTACAAGTCCTCAGCAAGAATGGCACAAAGGGTGGGTGTGCACTTCTTCACCTCCGACTCTCAGCAGGCACAAGCTAGGGGAACAAGAGGAAAGAGTATGTGAATATGAGCAATAAAACGATGGATGATCAAACAGTAAACACAAGGAAGGGAAGGAAATGAAACCTCTGTGACTCTCCTGGGGAAACAGGGTGCTCAGACCATTTTCTGCTAGCTGTTAATCCCACAGCAATGCTGAGACATTGGACAGATTGAAGGACTGTACAGAGTGGTGTGGGCAGAAGAGACAAAGCTGGAGCTCAAGCAGAAGAAAACTTGTGTTCACAGCTCTGTTTGCACACCCCAATTCTGCTTATCATGATATACCTGCTTCTGGTTCAAGGGTTGGATCTCAGGGCTTCCAGGCTGCCATTTACCACCAGACTGGCATAGTGGATGGAGAACAAGGAGTCAAGAAACCTGAGAGCCATTTCTGAACCAAGAGGCTTTGTTCAACTGCGTTTTCAGATTTTGAGTTTGAAAACTTTTCATAATTCCCATAGTATTTCTTCCCAGATTTGTCTTCCCTTAAAAAGTATCAGAATGTCAGCATTCTTGTAATTTTTGTTGTAGAGAAGAAACTATTTTCCAAATGCATTTCAGAATTTTTACAAGAAACAATCCAAGAACATAGCCACCCTTTCTTAGCACGTTGTGTAACTGTCCGCGAAGGGTTTTAAGTTCTGTCTGTATCTGCTTCTGGTTTGTTTCCCAGCTTCATTTCGTTAATACAATCTCTCAAGGAGTCCATATCATTAATAAAACCAAACCACAGGAATACTTCTCGTAACTGCTCTATTTCTCTGATGTCAAAGGCTAGTAAAAGGTCTCCAAACTTCAATTTCATCTTTTAATAGTTTCACCCAAGGTAACTCGATGTTACTGGTCCCATTTTGCTATTAAACAGAGGCACAGAAGAGTGATAAGAATGGTCCCAGGCCATAAAACAAGTAGAAAAGGACAACCAAACCCTGAGTCCTGCTCCACAGCCTCCCTTCGCAGTCCCAGTGGACAACATTCTTTCCTATGATTACTAAAAATATTGGGGTCTTCTGTGAAACAGAGCAGGATGCTAATTTTTGAGGTGAAATGACCAACCCAGCATGGGAAATCATATAAGTGAATACAATACTCTCAACTTCCTGAGCTATTGTACAATAAACAGCTTAACAACTTGTTTCCCACAGAGACACCTGTATTTTAGGGATAAATAAGAAGCGACACATGCATATACATAGCTACATTTTCTTTTTTTCTAGCTGTATGCATGCATCTATAACCGAATATGCACAAACATAAAATATATGCACATATACATACGTATATATCAAAGTCATTAAAATTAGAAGGAACTTTGATGTTTGACTCAGCACGGTCTAAAAAAATGCACATAAGCATAAGAGCCAGAAAATCCTGAGTTCTAACCCAAGACGTGACTCACCGGGTCATCAGGAGCAGCTCAGTACTTCTCACCGCCTCGCTCTCCCCGTCTGCAAGACGCAGCTAATTACACCACAGGGCAGCGGTGGGAACAAACTGCCCGTGCACAGTGCTTCAGGCACATAAAATGCAAAGACCTGCTTGGCTGAGAGCACAGAGCCAAGACGCTTCCTTCAAGGTGCTTTTTCCCCCGTGCACACCTTGCACCTGCCCCCAGAGCTGAGCTTCCCAAGTCTCCGCTGGGTAAAGTATTCCCCCTTTTCCTGCACACATGCCACCCCACAGCACTCACCACAACCCCTGGCTACCTAACAATTACAGTTTTATAATTGAAGTGCAGACACATCCAAATAAGCCAGGATGCGATGACTGGATGCCTTTGGTACCAATGCCAGTTGCTCTCATGAATGCTGACTCTTAAAGCAGGAAAAAAAAAAAAAAAAAAAAAGACAAAAAAAAGAATAAGCAAACTAACAAGTTTTCTAGACTCATTTGTTTAGAATGACAGATTGACAAACACAGTATTTTTTTTAATTATTTTTTTTTTACAAACAGCTTTTTATAACTCCTAACCCAAAATAAGCCCTGACCCAGCTGCACTGCCATGTTAAACAGTAATTACTCTATATAAGGCTTACCAAATGGGAATATTTGTGGGCCAGTGGAATGAAATTATTTTAGGACTTAAACAAACTTTCTTGGGAGTGGTGAGACTAGCTGTGGGTAATGTGGTGTACCTAAGAAACAAGCAGACACAGGAGGGTTTTTTTCTTCTTCTTCCAGGCCTCCATTAAAACTCACTAGCTGACATTAAATGACTTTCCCAACTTCTGCTCAGGGAAAAAGATTTTTTTTCAAAAGTAGAAGTGAGATTTGTTTACCCCTCTAAAAAACAGGCTTCACTATGTCACCACACACACTTCGTGATTCTCCCTCAACCTGGCTACCTCCCTGCCCAGTACAACACCCCCAGACATATGGCAGCACTCAAGTAAGTGAAGGTGCAAAGCAAGATTCTTGTAATATTTCAATACAGTGGGGGCTGGTGGGGGAATCAAGCCTCATCTCCAGCTTTTACCTACCATTTAGATTGATTCGTCATGAGCTACTGTGCAACCATAGCTTGTCAGCCACTGAAATGTCCATTATTGGGCATTTTCCTGGCTGGGACTGTTACAAGAACCCCCCCCTCTTCCAACCTACCCCACAAGCTCCAGGGATGGTTCCTGGCCACCTCGTTGCCACAAATGCCAACCCTCCGTGGAGACACGGAGGCAAATTGGACTTTTTCACTTAACCTTTGCTTGAAATGGTGCAAAACTGCATCAATACATGTTGCACAGTAATTTTTGTCCCGTCTACATTAAGGGTGCACTTGTGATCTTCTGGCAGCGTTTGGGCCCACTGAGTCCATATTGCTGGGTCTCAGAGAGGAAGAGCCCATTAATCCCAACTTCCTCGCCCTCCCAGGTACTCGGTGCATCCTTTCAAAGTGCCTGGTTTTGAAGCAGGTGAGACAGCACAGCCCGCGGAGAAGGGAACAAAACTCTTCTACCCTGGGGCATGTCCCATCTTGTAGGAGGGTGGGGATCTCGGCGGGGAATCCTAGAAGAAGAGGCTGACAGAGCTTGCAGAGCGGCAACGCGCAGTTCAAAAAAACTGCAAAAATTAGTGGCATGCCATTCTGGTGCAAGTGGCAGTTTTCCAGTTTCCAAAATATCCCTCCTCCTTATGTCACGGTAAAACAGTGCAAAAATGGAAAGTGGTTTAGCAAGTAGGAACATTACAATTCAAAATAGAATCAGAGAGGATTAAAGCAAATACCCAGACTGTTCTAACCTGTGTTTACGGCCCAAATACTGTACCAATTCCTGTTATTTTCAGGGGTTTCTTCCTGTGTTGTAACATTCTCTCTGGGATTAAACTTGGCCCGTGCAACGTATGACTCATCTGGCTGCAAGTCCCTGGGCATGTGCAGCAGGTTTTGCAGATGCTCATCACTCACAACCCATCCTACAACCCCAGAGCCCAGTGCAACACATCACATGTGGGTTTTTGCTGGAGGGGTAGGAAGAAAATGACAGCATCTGCCTAACGCTAAATTTTCATGCTTAATTAGGGACTTCAAAAATAAGTCCATTTTCTGAGCAGGATGGTGGGTGGAAAATAAAATAAAGCTAGTTTTTTTTTTTAATGATTTCAGAGAAACACAAGTCCATTTTCTAGTTAACACGCACCCTTGCAGCCAGGAATTTCAAGTTAGAAATTCGTTGCTATGGAACTCGCGTTATCTGCAGCACCAAGCGCTGGCGATGGCCAAGCTAATCCCAGGTGGCACTCCTCTGCCTCCACTGATGTAAAACAGATTCCCTGTTTTCAGGTTTGCCTTTCATTCTACCTGACTTTCTGCATTCCAGGAGATAACTTCTTTTTATGTTTCTGTCTCTGATTAGTTCTTTGAGTTACCTCCCCGTTACATGATTATTCAGCGCTGAGTCCACCCTGCCATTCTTCATTCTATTTCCATAACCTGCACAAGTGCCAGCACCCCACGTACACTTAGAGACATAGTGGTGCCTTCAGGTACAGTGTGAAATTCACAGGTGAAATCGATTTTAGCCGCAACAAATCACAAGATGTAGCAGGAGCTAATGGAAAAAAATAAAAATTCAAAGAATAGAAACAGAGGAAGAAAGAGAAAAGAGAGATCTATCCAGAAGCAATGGACCTGTGAGCCTAGCAACAGGGTATAAAGTTTCCTAGTTCTTAATTACCAGCTCAGTTCACAATTACTAAGGGTCTTCGAATAGAAATAAAAACCCAATCACTTCCATTGAGTGAATGCTTAATGTCTCACCTAAAAACATCTCCTCCTTAGGATGTTTGCCAGTAGGAAGAGCAACCGTGAATTGGGGTCAGCAACTTCCATTGTCCAGTTCACAGAGGGAACCTCACCAGTATTGGTAGATCCTAAAAGAGAAGGAAATTCACACTCAGTAGTGGAATGAGATGCGATCTCTACAATTTTCTGAGCCATTGACTGCTGGAGATCCCAGCTCTGTTCACAACCGGAAAGTTTGATATATGCCTAAAAAGAGTAGTGCATCCAGGCCTGGAGAATGGAGGTATTTCAGTACACTGGTAAACGTATGCAAGTCCAGCTGAGCACAGAGGACATGCCTGTCAGTATAAAGTTAATTAAGAGCCACAGCCTCTCGCTGAAACAACGCCTGAAGTCAGTACAGGCTGTGCTGCCTTCTCCATGGTTTGTGTACTGAAATCAGCAGCGGTACCTTGGCAAAAGGTGCATAGCTCCAGGTACTTGTCCAACTTCAGGCATTTACCTCACCTGTAGGGAAGCAGAGCTTCCTACACAGAAGCTGTGAGCCATCACCTCAAGGTTCTGCTGACTGCCAGGAGAGCCGGACTCCTACCTTCGGAGCCCCGGATTCACTCCCTCAATGCTCTGCTGACCGAGCACAGCTCCACGTTTACACTTCTACTTTCATTGTCTCAGACCAGACTCGTGTGAATGTAACTCGCCGTCTCTCACGTTTTAGAGCTATGAATCTACAGCCATCCTTTAGAAATGCTCAGGTAATTATGACAGAAATTACAAGATAGATAAACAGAATTACAGAAAACAAATACACGTACCATTTGTTCAGCTGGGCTGCTGTAAAACACTCAGGTTTGTTCCTTCTCTCTCAGTCACCAACCTTTAGCTACATGGGAGAAAATGAATGTAAATTAAACTCTAATTTTATATCTAGTTGGTTACTAACACTTTCTAAACAGTGCTAAACCTCTTAGCTTGTTTGTGCTATAACCCCAAACTATAGGGCCAACAGAGCTCCAACTAACAGCTGGGCTATACTCTGAATTAAAATATAGGAAATAAGTAATAAAAGCTGCAGCAAAAAAAAAAGTCTGCATTCTGCAAAAGTTGCTTAACTCCCTAAGGCCAAAGTGTCCCTTTCAGTCTAAATCTTTGTGAGCTACGTGTGTGGCAGATGGCAGCTCCTGCAGGACAAGTAATACACCACGGTCTTACAGCACCTTTGTACAAATATTGCATGAAACCATACAAATATTCATCACTTGATTTCCACAATAACTGTGTCAGGTAGGTGGATCATTAACACTACCCCTAATTTTACAGATAAGTAGGCTGAGACAGAAGGGTGGAGAGGATTGTCTACAGTGAATAAGTAACAATGAGAACTGCAAAGGCTCCTCCCAGCTCTGAGTCCACGCAGGGTTTGTTTTCAATTAAAAAAAAAATAATCTTAGGCATAGTTTGACCCGATGCCAGCTGAAGTTTGCAGATTTGAAAACAAAATAATCAATAGACTTCAGTTTGCACCCCAGGCTTATAGCTAAGGATGCGTTTATGTTACACTAAAAATGTGGCTTAGCTCAAGTATCCATTTTTAACCATCAACTGAAGTGAAAACATTAATTCATGCAAATCAATATTCCCTAAACAATGTTTTGCCTCCAGAACCTTTTTTCTTCTTTAGCATAAACTCTTATCTAACATAACCCATTTAAAGTATCATATCTGCAGAGTTTGGCAATTAGCTCTGTAAACTGTTTTCCTTGAATGCATGGAAGGTTACATTACATAGCGAAGTATAAAGTGCACACTGTGGTGTATGAAAATCTTTGAACAATGATTATCTTTCAAAAAGGCTGGGATAAGGGCCAGACTACCAAAACAAATTCAAGCCAGCTATTAGAGGTCTACTTGTACATCCAAAGCCCCCTCTTGTTTCACGTAAGTATCCACTTTCAGTACATCTTAAGGATTTTTTAAATGCAATTGTTTAGATATGATACGCACAGACTGCATTTTCCTGAAAACACAGCCAGAAAAATCCAATCTGACTATAAATATGAAAGCAAATAGGACATGGGTGCAAAGGATGGCACAGAAAAGAAAGAGGGGGCAGTACAGAAACAGTCAGGTGAAGGCAGGACATGGCATGGGGGACACTTCAGAATCTGCCAAAAGCGAGGACAAGGATGGAGAAGCTGGACCTATCTGCCAGCTAATCCACAACAAACTCATGAGCAACAGAGACCTGTAGAAAAAAAGTATTTTGCATGGAGGTTGTAAAAGATTGCTGAAAGTCACCTAAGCCACCCTTCCACTCATCACAGGGCTAACCTCAAAGCTGAATCTGGCATTGTTTGTTATGCCCTGAAAATCCCTGGGGATGGAGATCCCTCATCCCCACTGAGCACCTGCTGCAGGGCCGCACCACTCCCCATTTTCTTGTTTCTTCAGTATTTGCAACAGAGCCACAAATACACTACAGGAGCCCAAACTCATCCTGTGTGCTACCCTTTAGACCAAGCAGCCTTTGGTGATGCCCCAGAGGGGAAAATAAGAAGGACAGCTCTCCTTAGGCTCCTTTCTACCTCTATGCAGAGCACAATGTGGGGCAAGAGTGCAGTCATACAGGGCCAGATGCTCAGCACATCAAAATCCAACAGCTCCAAAATCCATGAGCCTTCAGAATGGCTGTGCCGCTTTCCATCAATTGACGATGTGACCTACATAAGGAAATCTAGCTTGAAGCAACGGAGGAATATAACCCTGATTTATTCCAAATACATTATATTTAACGCTGTCACTTAGCTTTTACATGCCAACATGCAAGCTCAGGAGACAGACACGTTTGGATACTCTCAGCTGGGAATCGTGTTCTTGCAAGGCTCCTAGATGATGCACATACTGTCTCTATTTGTGTTCACCCTTTCCGATGGCATGGTGCCCACGAAAGAAGCTGATTAGCACTTGCCCTGGGCTATCAAGGCAAGGCAATGGTATGTTTAGATCAGCAAACTGCATAACAATATAAATGTCATCTATTCTACGAGAAGCTTTGGCAGTATTTGCATCTTGTACTTCATTGCATGTATGCGCCAGAAAAGAAACTCAAAGACTTGCAGAAGAAAGACAGGCAGGGGATTCACCAGCCCTCCCAGTTGCCAAACCATGCTGTACAGCACTGGCTGCATCATTAATCCCCAAAGACCATCTATGGGGCGTCAGATTGTATGTAACACGAACAGAACTGGTACATACACATATATATGTAGCCTTTTTTGTTCAGCCAGGCTCACAGGCAGAATAGGAACCACAGTGCGTCTGGCACAGCCCGAGACATGATCTGTACACTTGCCCAGAACTGATGGCACCCAGCCTAAACAGAATAGCCCTGGGTGGTCACTGGCTGGTTGTGCAACATCTCTGCTGACGGGGCAAACTGTGGCAATACCTAGCAGATACAATGGAGAATGGGCTGAGGACACCGAGCTGGGGACACTCGCTGGAGAGCACGCCAGGCCTCTAATGGCCTGGCACTCATTAGCGTCTGATTGTTACTGGAGACCTATAGGACATGAAGTGATGGGCTCACTCCAATTCCTGGTGGGCAAATGTCAGCACCATTATCACAGCGAGCATCCATCTTAGTGGCCTTCCCAAAGAAGCCAAGGGCTGAACGGGAAGAAAGGCTGATCTATGTCTCATTGTCAGCGCAGGGGACTTTCCAGGACAGCCGGGGTGAACCAGCAGGGTTCAGAACTGCTGCCTGTACAAGTTCTGCTTAATTCTTTAGCACACAGGACAGGATGTAAAAACAGCATATGTAAAGCAACAACGAGGTACCAAGAGAGCGAATGCTGTCAGACAAAAGTAGGAAAGGCAATTGTGCAGGTAAGCAGAAAAGCACCAGAGAGTGGCACACTAAATGGGTGGTGCGCTCAGATCACCACAAATCCCACTGTAAGTACAGAACTCACCAATGCTAGAGCAAATTCAAGGAATGTTTACTGAATTTCACAGGTCCTTCTCTATAGTTTCCGTTCCATTCATAGAGCAGGAAGCAATGGCAGTGTTAAAGGTAACCCCAAAACCTTTCGGTGCCAATTAACCCAACAGTTGGAGTCTTCCAACAGTTCCTCCTCCAGCACACCCAACAGCTTTCTGCACCATTTCTATAAATTGACCAAATCTTGACCATTGATGACTGTTACTTGCTTTATCAAAGTTTTATTTTCAGGGCAAACATGCAAACCACACAAACTGACTGTTGTTCCAACCCCTGTTTAGGAGCTGGGCATCCTTCCCTCTGATATTCCCTTTGTGTTGGGTATAACCACTTTGAATTTCGATCTCATTACACAAGTCTTTGGCCAACACTAGGACTGCAGCACACAGCAAGACTGCAGAGTGACTCCTAAGGAGATTATGCAGTGTCACTTAGCATTACATCTCTGTTTGAAAATGAAAGTTTTTCATTCTTAGTTATGGGAATGTGAATCAGAAAAGATACTTTGGATTTCTAATATTAAAGCAGAGCCCTTAACTTTCTGAGAATCTTATGCTATTCACATCCCTCATAAAATTCATATTTACACTGCTTTATTTCTGAAAACAAAATTCCTGAAAACAGAAATCTGTCGCAAATCCTTCGTTTGGTAAGCAGTACCCAGATGCATTAAACTTATGTTGCATAAGAGGACTTGCACTTTGTACTGTTTATGGGAGAGAGATATTTAAAAGATTATGAAATATTGTTGTAGGGGGAAAAAAGAAGGTTGGATCATATCCATCAATATTTCAGTATAAATTGTTGCGGCACCAGAGTTACACGCTGCAATTATCTTTCAGAATGTATAGCTCCTAGCACTGATCTTTTTGTTTAAAAGAAAAAATGGTTTAATACTTTGTAAATGAATGCTAATTAAGATGTTGGGAAAAACTCTGTCAGCTCATCATTGAGAAAGGAAACTAATGCACCTTGTGCACTTGCTTAAAAATTCTCTTCTACTCTGACCATATCAAGCATAAGAGGCCTTTTATGTGATGCACTTGCCAACACAAATCTTTACACAAAGTCTGATTCTTTCTGTCTATTGACCAAGGACCAGCTTCAGATCCACACATCAAGCAGTGCCACGCTCTATATGGAATCCTAACCACGTCAGTGGTACTAAGACGAGCAAGACAACTGGAGTCTAGATACAGGAAAACATGTAAAATGACTAGGATTTCCCTCAAGAGTACTTTTGTCTTTTTTCTTTTAACAGAGAATTACGTTAATATGTCAGTCAGTCATTTTTGGTTTGGGTTGTGGTTTTTTTTTCGCCATTGCGTTGGACCTTTGCACAGAAATAGTTCCCAGTTGCCCACCCATTCATCTACCTGATTCCAAAGCGTTTGATAAATCATTTGGGGGTTGATCACACACTGCGTCAGTACTAGGTCTATTTATGGCATGTATATTTAAGATGATAAACAGGGCAGGTTTTGCAATGGTAATGCGGAACATAAGAAGAGCCCAAACAAAGAATGTCATTGACATCGCTGTGTTTTGGATCAGGCCCACTGTGAAGCTGAGGACGGAATAAGAAGCAGGATGGCTATTCCCTTCCAGTAAATATGCAAAGTTCTCTTCTCACATACAATGGAAACAGTTCTACACTGATGTAGATCATGGTCCATGGATAATCAGCCCACTATTCACTTCCCCAGCTTTGCGGAAGCGTAATCAGGAAAGCATTATGAAGAAAAACCTGCCCTGCAGGGATAGACTTGCTTTAATAATGTTTATGACTTGTCCATATTGTATTTATGTCTGGAAGTTGATTTCTTGGGTTTTCCCACCCTTCCCCCAACTCTCAGCCCCGAAGACAATTTGCAAGCTGAACCCTTCACTGGGATAAATGGGGAAATCTCCAGTGACTGCGATGGACACTACTCTGCTCTCTGCAAGCTCAAGATCAGATCCAGAAATGATTCTTGATTTTATTTAACAGACAGGCCAGAGCTCACCTTCCCCTGAAGTGACTGGTCCAAAAACAAGCCCATTCTCTGCAAATTAACAGATCTGACCAAAAGTGCAACACTTACTTTGGTCAACTGCTGGCTGCCTGTCGCACTTGTCTTGAAAATAGTCCAGAGCCAGGCCACAAATAGCAATAATAAAAGAAAATGATTGAAGACTTCCACGGTACCTGCCAGGCTCACAATTTTTATTGAGCCTTACAAATGTGTCATCAGTACTAGTTCTTCTATAGCCATCAATCTTAGTCACCCAAATCCATCAGAGAAAACAAACCCCGGAGAGGAACCAATCTGCAGAGCAATTGCAGAAAGACGGGCTGCGGGAAAACCATGCAGAAATTTGCTTCAGCTATGTGCTCGCAGACATTTTCCGCAGACAGAAATCTGCTGGGCTTGCTTTTGCTCTGCTATTCCACTCTGATTTCACTGCTCAATTTTGCAAAACCTGCCTCAAGCTTCCCAATTTCCCAATGTTTCCAAAAGTCACCAAACTTTCAAGCTTTATTTGTGCAGCTGTTAAAATTTGCTGTCATTCAGAGGCGTACTTTGAGATGAAATTTCAAGGGGAGAAGGTATACCTGATAGGCATTTCTTGGGTTTGGGGTTGGGCTGTTGGTTTTTTTGTTGTTGTTACATTTCACTGCTGTCAAAATGCTTTGACTAACTTGGTGTACGGCTCGGAAAATTCTCAGGTACCACAAACCTTGTGGTTATCTCTTTGTTTCAACTCAAAGCCGTGTCCAGCAATGGCTGAAGTCACTGCACAAAGCATTTCAGACTCTCCGGGACTCTGCAAGGAGATGGAGCCGTAGCAATCTCTTGCAACGCCTCTGATGTGCTCTACTTAGCATCAGGCATGTGCACACAACCTAGGGCAGGTGTGGGGAGCATCTATTGCTCTTCTGCCCCACACCTGCATGGGACTTCAGTCTCTGCTCCATTTTACAACACTAAGGTTCATCTAGAAGACATCAAATACACAAAGAAGTCATGTTTTCACTCTCCTGTGCTCCGCTCAGCACCCGTGTGTGTCTACAAGAGCAGCCCCTGAAAGCCACAAGGTTTCTTTTTTATTTACCTCTTTCATCTATGCTTATTTTCTGTGAAAAAGTAACCCAACCTTGGATTAGTATAAACCTAGCCAGAAACAAAAACCCTCTTGAATTCCTCTTCATTATAAATGGATTGTCAATGTGTTAAATAAATCAGTGAAAATGGAAATCCAAAAATAAATAGCCATCCTGCTGTTGCTATGACAACTCAAATTTTTTACCTGGCCAGAGATTTTCTGTTTCACAGTTAGCAATCGCCGGAAAGGAGGGGCACATTTCTCGAATCCTGGTGCCCTTCACCACCTACCCCCAATATAATAAAAGGGATTATTTGGGGTTACTTTTTAGCAAATGAGGGAAGATCAAAGAGAGGAGCTGTTTCTCATTCCCGACAGGAGAGGCTACGTACACACACCGTTCACCACAACACAGCTTGTAGCAGCGACTCAGCCCAGAAAGGACAGAGAGCAGAAAATGTGCCAGCAGCACCACAAAGGCTTTAATCTGGCCCTGCTATGCTAAATGCAGGGCATGTACGGAATACGATTAACATACTTTAAAACCATATTTTGGCTCGTAGGGGAAGGCAATTTTATTTCGGCGAAAAAGCAACAACATCTCAGAGCATCAGCAGGAAGCAAATATATTGCGACCTGTGCTGTTGCGCGTGCCCGAATGACCCAAAGCTGCCTTGTCCTGAAACCAGCCCAGCTCCTTGCAAAGCCATGGCCAGGAAAGCCCAAAGAAGTGAAGAATCGGGGCCATGTGTTACAGGGAATTAACTTCTGGGTCGTATCTGCCATGTAGGGTAGGGACAAATGCTCTCTTGTCCTCTGGGATGGCAAAACAGGGAAGTTTGGTGGAGGGGAGAGCTGCTGCAGGGACCTCTGGTGCTGCAGAGCTCTGAGCTGGGATCCCTGAGGATCCTTTGGCCAGCTCAGAAAAGTCCCTCAGAGCTCTTGGACTTCATTTACCTGCCGTGAATGCTCAAATTAGTGCCCCCATGTCTGGAGGCTGGGCTCAGTAAGAAACAGGTCAGGCCAGAGAGCTCCGTCACCTCTAGGCAGGTAAACATGTTTGCAAACCAGCCTTTCCTTCACCCCAAAAAGTGACAGAACAGCCAAAACCTCTGAAAAGTTCCAAAATTCAAAATGCAATTAAGAAAAAAAAAAAAATCTCCTGAAAATGGTGTCACTTTGGTATGTTTCCATTGGCCAATTTCTTTGTAAAATGTTTACAGTAATAAGACGAATTTTCAAAACAACATTGTCTTGACCAAAATATTTTCTGCAGCTTGGAACTTTGTAACTCGCTTCCAAAAAAACATGCAGAATTGGGAGCAGAGGGGGAGCAGCACAAAACCAAACCGCTTTGTCTGAAAACTCCCCATAAACCAGCATTTTCCACCAAAAATACCTTTTGTCAGAAAATACCTTGACCAGTGTTAAATTGAATTTAATCCCACTCGAGATCTGATGGTAACAAAATGCTAAATACTCCCCAAAACAGACAGAATAATGCTGGCAGTGAAATGCTAAATTTGCATGGAATCATACACAATATACCTGGACACACTGGGTATTTTTTTTTTATGATGTTTTTGCAGTTTTCTACCAAATGCCTGTCTGAAATAGCCCAGGTCTGCATCCAGCTACCCATACTTTATATAGGTACGTATAGCCACAGACGCACACACCATGATTGTGAAAGTGCTCTAAACAAATATGGGTGTTTGCATCCCGACTTGCCCAAAAAGCAAAGCAGACTGTTCAAGCAGCAGCCGGTGAAAGCAAGCATTCAATTCTGCTCGGAGGCTCGTTTTCCTCTAAATGGGCCTCTCAGACTCAGTGACAACTCTTAGCTGCCTGAGAAAAAACACTGGAATAGAAAAAAAAAGAAAAAAGAAAAAAAAAGAAAAAAAAAAAAAAAAGGAACCTATTTTCCAGTGCAAAGTAATCCCTGTTCCATTGCCATGGCACCAGACATCCGTCTCTTTCTTTCATTGACCAGACGAGGTCCTCCTCAGCCCCTCGCTTCTTTAATTTTTTTTTGTTCGTGTGTGTGTGTGTGTGTGTGCCTGAATTTGTTTCCTTGGTAGGAAAAGGAGTCATTAAAGTATTAGTTTAGGTTGATTGATTCTTCGGGGACAGAAGAGGGTTGCGGGGCTTTGTAATCTCTGACATGATCTGAAAACAGAGGCTCTTCAGCATGATACAATATTGAAATAATAAAAGGAAGATGCAGCCTGCCTCCCGGATAGCCAGAGAGCACAGTTTGCAGGCTGGGAGTCGAATCTCTCCCATAAACTTTGTGATTTCTTCTGAGAATAGTGAATATTCATGAAACGAAGGAGGAGCATAATGCAATCTCTTTCTTTTTGCTTTACAGCAGTTGGTGTACAGGGAGCGATCCTGAAATGCCCTTTGCCGTGGCAACAGCTGAGAACCTGGCTGTAGATTGCAGCAAAACGTATGAAAAGAAAACCAAAAACCAACAACAGAGTCAGGTTAAAATCAAAAAGGAAGAGAAACAGCAGAGTGCTGAAGAGCACACAAACACACTGCTGAGGCTACCAGACCCACCTTAGCTCTGCCTCCACTTTTTTGGATGCCCTCGTGTCCCCAAACCCTTCCCGAGGTAAGAACCCGCCCGGCTGCCAGCCTCCTTGGAGCCCTCTGAAAGTGCCCAGTCATGGCTCAGCATCCCTGCCTTTGTTCAGTACATTATTGGATTGGTTCCTTTTAAAAGATACATCTCAGTTCATCTCAGTGTTCCTAGGAAGCTGCAATTCTTCCCGTGTGCAGGGGATGCTGCAGGTGCTTGTTTTTTTCAGGACTGATTCAGCACCTTGGCAGGATCTGGCTTCTGGGCAGCAGGGCAAGAAAACCCCCATGCAGCTGGAGCTGCTGCCTGTGCCGGCTTTTCTGCAAAGGGGAGAGAACCTGTGCTTACCGAGGGCTTTTATGGAAAAAAAAAAATAAAAAACAAAAGAATATTTCCCCCTCACAGAAGGATGTGTTTCTGGCTGAAACCTACACGGCTCTTTCTTAATGAATAATTCTGTGTAACCACCCTGTGCGCTTTCCCTCCGACAAGCGTCCTGACAAGACAGATGGCTCACAATTGCCTAATGCCATGGTTCACCTTTTTTATTTCATAAGGAAAAAAAAAAAAAAAAAAAAATCAATTTTCTGTGGCATCCGCAGGCCGGTGCAGGAGGAGGCAGAGAAAGGGAGCGAATGTGCATGCAGCGCACACACGGGCTGCACTGCCGACAGCGCACGCGCCGGCACACACACACGCCCCAAATTGATTCCCCGTGGCTCCTGCAGTCTGATCAATTTTGCATTCAGCGCAGACCCAGAGTGAATTTATTACTCTTCGGAAACTTTCTAGCAGGAAGGGAGATGGATCCATTACGGCAAAGCCCAGGGTTTCAGTCACACAACCCCTGCAGTCCCCCTGCAGTTTGCAGCCCTCGGCCCTTTCCGCGGTGCTCCCCCAGGAGGGAAGAGGGCACCTGATTTAAGCCCAGCGGGTTCGATCTGAAGGGTCACCCCAGTGTTACCGGCACTGCAGCATTTCCCAGGGGTGCTGTTTGGCACGGAGGCCCCGTTACACCACACAGACTTGGATATTTAGGTTGCGAGGCACAGCGAGAGGGTAGGCAAAGGGAGAAACGGGGAGGTGAGGGGACTCAAAACCCACAGCATCGCCAGCAACAAAACCAAGACCCTGAGCCCAAACCACTTAACCCAAAGCCCTTCATCACCCCCTTTCACCTCCCTCTACCCAAGGCCAAGAGGACGCTTGGACACAGAACAAAGTCACCTGGCCATGGCCTGGGTGCTTTGGCATTGATGCCCTCCCAGGAATTTGCTCCCACTCCAGTAAGGACAACACACATCTCCCCCAGCTGACAGACCCATGAAACAAACAGTCCTGACACTTCCACGTGCAGCAGGGGCCAGAAGAAACCTTCCACCATGGCAGGGCTCTGTTTCAGGGTCAGGATGGGAGAGACACGAGGAAATAAGGATATTTTCCTATTCCAGGAGAATCTGACCTCCAGGAAGATTCTCCAGCTCATTTTTTGTACAACAGTGGGTCCCACGTCCATGTTCCAGCCCTTTGGCCACGTGCAGCCAGAAATTGCAGTGAAAAGAGCCCAGGAGGAAGGAACAGGGAGAAAACACCGTTCATCTCATCCCTCTCCCTAGCAAGGATGGATGGCAGTAAGGGAATGCTGCTGCCTTAAGCTGGGGGGCATTACGAGCTCTCTCTTCGCCTTCAGCTCTCTCTCAATTTAAAGCCAGTTTGTAATTCAATACCTTCCCCAGAATATTTTCCTGCCTCCTTTAAAACGTCTGGGTAGAGGTTATGAACTCCAATGTGATTACTGCTGCAAAAGAAAGAGGAATATGACAGAGCAAGATGGCAGATATTAGACAATTAGTCAGGAACATGTCTTTAGCTCAATGACCTTTATGATTAGATTCAGTTTCTGGAAGATGAAGCTCAGATATGGATATAATGTTGGCTGCTTGCCCCTACCTCTGCTTTGAGCCAAACAAAATCTCTGTACCTACACCCAGAAAAACACCGCAGTTCTCCCAGCCCAGAAGTTTCAATCCTCAGCTCCCATTTCTCCTCCTCCCCACGTACCGTGATGGATTTGCTGTTAGCTAATGACACCGGCCATGCCAGATGGATTGGGCACCTGATCTGCAATTTTTTTTGCCTGCTGCCTGGTGGTGCCTTGCACGACCCTCCAAAGGATGCTCTGCTTTTTACCTAGGCAAACAAATCTCAAAGCACCACGGAAGCAGAACGGCAGCGTTTCACACCTCAACTTCTCGTAGGCACAAACGCATCCACCACCAGGTGCCAGACAGGGGAGCACCCGTCTCCCCCACTGCCAGCCCTGCAAGACACACCAAAAACAGAGCCCCACGGAGCAGAGCTGAGCTGCACCCGGCCACATGCTGCTCCAGAGGGGCTCCCTCACACAGCTGCAAATTTCCACCAGCAAACGGGTTACACGGGGCCAATCTGATGCGCAGCAGAATTACAGCTCGCCATATGATGCCAAAAGGGTCTTTCAGCAGGATGATGAAAAGGACACCACTGCGAGCAGCTTTGCCAAAGCCCCATTGTCTGCGCCAGCCTGCAACACTTCCCTCCGCGGCCAATTCCGCAGGCTACCAGAAGAGGGGGATCACATACAGGACTGACCAAGAGGTGAGATTACCACCACAAGCAGTTTTCCTTGCACAGATTTTTTTTTTTTATATATATAGATTTAATCTTGCCCTTTCCCCTTCCAACTCCCGCTGGCAGAACCAGTAAGAAGAAGAAGAAAAAAAGAAGAAGAAAAAAAAAAGAAAAGAAAAGAAAAGAAAAGAAAAGAAAAGAAAAGAAAAGAAAAGAAAAGAAAAGAAAAGAAAAGAAAAGAAAAGAAAAGAAAAGAAAAGAAAAGAAAAGAAAAGAAAAGAAAAGAAAAGAAAAGAAAAGAAAAGAAAAGAAAAGAAAAGAAAAGAAAAGAAAAGAAAAGAAAAGAAAAGAAAAGGAAAAAAAAAAAAAAGAAAGAAAAAAAAAAAACACTTTTCCAGGAATCCCTGTGCCATGGGAACAAAGCTGCAGTCAGTGGGGTAAGGTGATAACATCGCAATTTATTGTGGGGTCAGTCGAAATAGCACGGTGTTAAATTAAACCCTGCTATATTCAATAAAATTAGAAATGTTTAGTTCCCGAGACAAAGTAATAATGGAAGAAAAAGGAATAATAATGAAAAGTAACGGGCCTCTGAGCAGCTTTTATGGACCTGCTTCAGGTGCTGTGCACAAAGTTGCAAGGAAGAAGCCTGATGCTGAGGAGCGGGGCCTGGCTACAGTAAGCTGAGGCAGAAATCAGACAGATTGATCTTTTTCTTCATCCTTTGGACAGAAAAGCAATTCAGCACATGCAAGGCACTGAGCAGAAACGTTACCAGTACTCCCCGAAGTGGGGCAGAGCCCTGTCCCTGGGCTGGCCCAGACCTCGCGTACCCCACAAGCAGCTGGTACCCAAGGAAAACCCCTGGACTCGGTGAGAAGCCACCAGCAACAATAATTTGTCAGCTTTTCCTCCTCCAGGCTGCAGCTTCATGAGCTTCAAGGTACTCTCATGTCCTAAAGGTACACAAGGAATTGCAGTCGTACTGACAGAGAGGGTTTTCATATTGCTTTACAGCAATGCATCCTTTTTGATTTGAAGAGCCTCCTTCTAATTTGAAGATGTCTCATCTAGGGGACCCTGGCATAAGAAAGGAGTGGATCAGGCCCCCAAATCCTGTAGGCTGCCTTACAAATCCCTGCCATAGTCCTCAACTCCTTCCCCATCCCTTCTAGCAGGGCAACGCAGCTCTTTAGGCACCGTGGGCCAGACTCCCTACTGATGCAAACGAGAACCAAGGAGGGATGGATGCTGATTTATTCGAGGTGAAGCCCAGGTGCTTCCCCCCAAAATTTACCCTACCCAAACCTATTTTCACTGGCTTGCTTTCACAAGAAGCTGGTTTCAGAAATCATCCAGGCAGAGCCCTGGGGAGCAGGGGGAGAGAGCCGAGGCGAGGGGGCTCCCGCTGGCTCCCAGCACAGGCAGGGGGAGCGGGGACTGGAGGGGGCACCCCCGCTAACCCCCGAACAATCGGATGAGCAATCTTTGTCAAGAACAAAAGACATCTGCTGAGTGAACCAGGAATTGACTGAGAGCAAGGACAAAGCCAGGCGGTGTCACACGGCGCGCCAGTCTGCTCCAGCAAGATGCCAGGGTCAACGGCAACTAATGCGCCCAATAAGTCAAGAGGAATCAATAATGCTAAATAACCCGGTGTCTTCTACTTGAAGCAAATCAGCGCAAATGCAGTTAAAACGGGCCCTGAGCTGCACACACGGCAGGCTGAAATCCGATTGAAGTCCTTGTGACACGGAGGCACCGGGGGTCTGAGGTTCCCACTGCCACGGTAAAATATCTCTTGGAGCTCGGTGCACACACAAGGCAGGTCTGAGTGGGGATGTTTGTTATGCATCTTTTTTTTTTTTTTAGAGACCTAAAACAGGAGGAGAGCAGGGAGGCACCGGGTGTTTTTAGAGACACACGTGTTACCCACGCAAAGAGGCTGTTTAATAACAAACCCCGCTTCCAAGCCACCCCCTCACCATCAAAGTACATTCTGGCTTCTAGATGCTGTCTCTGCTTTGGTACGTGCACGTCACACAGACATACACACCAAAGGAGCTGGCTATACAGATGCTGAAAGCAGAGACAGATATACCATGGGGAAGATCCAGGCATAAACTCTTGAAGGGTCCTCATTCAAGTCCCTGAAACTCTGCCTAGCTTTGGGTCACATCACTCAGCCCCTCTGTGCCTCAGTTTCCCCCTTGCAGGACAGGACGCCGTGAGGATAACGCTCAGAGAATTAGGGCACACCCTGGTGTCACGGTAATACGGGCCAGGCAGGACCTGCATTTCCATGGGAGTTATTGTTTGTTTGAACCCAATTCTTCACAAACCCTTTACTCAAAGTTAACTACAGCTCCAGAAAGTAGCAGCCAGATCCTAGCCAAGATTCCAGCAGGTCCTTTCCCATGGCAGGCTTGGCACACAGGTGATGCTGCATCATCGTTACACACGGTGGCTCGCTCGGTCCAACCTCACATGCTGAATTGGCAGGAGGTATCCAACTAATGGATACCTCAGAGCTAAGGCCAAGAACAAGTCTCCCTTCCTTCCTCTGGATTCATGCTCAGATCGTATCCCTCAGGGACACAAGCTCACTTAGTAATAATTTCTCCAACCACCTATAATTCAGCACAATGATTCCACTTCTATATATTGATAAAAATTAACATCGATCTTCCCTTACTAAATCTCACAAAGCTGTGGAACAATTACATATCTCTTGGAAACATCCAAAAAGTTCTGAAATTTAGTAAGTTTCATATTTTGGGATTTTTTTAACCAGATTTTCCTCCCAAAAAACTTTTGATACAGATGAGAAAATGACAAAGAACAACATATTTAAAAGTTTGTTTCTATTTTTAACAGCTCTTTTTCTGTCATTAAAGCCTGCAATGTGCATCTTTCTGGACATGTTCAACTGTTCCTGGAACTACGATGTGAATTTTATTGTTCATTTCCTTTTATAAATTCCACTAAGACAATACAAGTGAGACTATTTGAGCCTAGTATCGCTCCCAGAAACTTTCTGGGCTCAGTGAGAGGGTAGGAGGTTAGATGGCACAGCCCAGTAGGGAAAACCACAATCCAAAAGACACCAATGAACCTAACCAAATCAAACCCAGAAATACAGGAAAGGGAGGCAGGGCAGAAGGCGGCAATCCACATCTAAGAAAGTAACTGAACAGAAATAATCCAAATCAAAGAGTAACAAAAGAGCAGCCCAGCACACGTTATCGCTGTCTCTGGCATCCCACAATCGTCCAAATGGTTCATTTAACCTGTCCCTTAGTGCCACTGGGAACAGGATGCAAATTTTTATGCAAGTCAAAATGACTCATCACTTCAATAGCAGCATCTTGGGCCGAGTCAGCAAAGAAGCAAAAATTAAAATTTCTAACTTAGATAAGCAGCAAAGCCGCGAGCAAAGAGGAGTGCACATCAAAGCACGGCACAGAAAATCCTTCCTAACTATGTGACGGTGTGCCAGAAAGTCGTGCCTTGGCCTGAAGGAGCGTCCAGCCCCACGCACAGGCCTGCTACCAGCCGAGACAGAGCAGATTTCTGCAACCTGCAGCCAGCAGCCTCCTGCGGGAGGCAGCGGGCGGGTGATGGAGTGCTGCTGTGGAGAGGAAGAGGCAGGAAGAGTTGAGATTTCCCCCTTTGCTTTCCCCTTTCCCCACCGTCCACTCTCAAATATCACAAAGCATCGCTGGTCTTGACCATTCGTACGTGTTCCTCCATCCCGAAATTTGGGACTTGCAGGTAGAGGAAGGCGGATGAATGCCTCTCTGCACTCCAGACATAAAGCACAAAACACTGCTTAGAGGCTTTTATACAGCAGGAGCAGGGAAGGAATTAGGAAAGCTAATACCAAAGAGGCCCCAGCGCTTCTCTGAGCCCTGTAAAGCAGCTGGGTGAAGCATTTCAGGATGAACAGGACGAAGCAGGGATATTATTGTTATTATTTATTATATAACATCCCATATTGCAGCATTTTCAATTCCCCCACAACCACCCCCTGCAGCACTTACACTGTCACTCCGTTCTTATGCTGCCCTAGTTTTCCAGCTTTCTTCTGTCTAGGTAAATATACATGCCCCATCTCTGAAGCAGCTGAGTACCTATTATATCCTGCTGTTTCTCCCTCGCACTTATCCTATTATGCTATTACAGCTGGTGCAGGGTCGGGTGTTTTCTATTTTGTGACATAATATTGTGGGCCCAATTCCACCACCACTAATACACTATATAATAAGGGTGAGACGCGCAGGAGTGCTGGTAAGAGCACTTCATGTGGCAGGAGTCAGGGCTACAAATGGTTAGGCTGCTATCACTCGGCAGGATCCAGGATCTGCTCATTCCCACAGATACTGTTGTGCCTCCCATTTAGCTCTAAATGACCATTTTATAGATATAAAGACAGCACCAACCTAAAATAACAACCATAGCAAATACAGCCAGTTAATATGTGCAAATAGACACGACCTGGACATGTATCAGACTGAATATCCACCCCCTCTCTGTCTGCCCTTTGAGCAGAGGGAATATTATTCCAGGATTCTTGTACCCAGCTCCTTCCACCTCCTGCAGGTACCTGGCCAGCAAGGCAAAATGAGCAGTGCCAGTGGTACACGGGGTCCTTCCTTCCTCCCAGGCATTGTGGAGGAGAATTTTTCTGACTTTTTGTCCTTAAAATCTCCACTTATGTTTTATTGTTGGAAAAAAATCAAAGCACCCCTCTGGGATGCTCTGCAGCGGTCACTGGGTCCAGCAGGAGTTTGTTGAGCTGGTGCCCATAAGATGTGTGTTAGGACACATGTAGAAGGTAACAAGCAAGGATAAGTGTTAACTTACTAAACTCAGTACCAACAAAGAATAAAAGTCTTTGAAAGTAATGGGAATTAACTGCCAGTAATTAAAACCAGCTTCTGAGCTAACGCATATGTTATTTTTTAAGAACAAAGGAGGTTCCTAAACCTCTTTTTCAAAATGCTGCTTCCAGGGATTCGCCTACAGCCCCAGAGGAAAGCCACTGCAGTGCTACCACACCCAGATCTCAACTCCCAGAGCCCTGGGAACGAGAGCAAAGGTCCTGGACCAAGACTGACATCATGGAAAAGGAATAACGAGCACATTTGCATCCTATTTAAAACTATAAGATGATTGCAAAATAGCATAATTATCTATTAGTTAAGGCCTTTTGTCAAAATCCCATTTTTTAATATGGAATATAATGAGAGTATAAATCATATTACAAATGTCGCATTCATATCTCCTGCCATGGCTATAGTTAAAGTCCCGCTTATCAGAGAAAAAGAAGAGATGCAAGCTGATGAAGAGCAAATTCTGCTTTTGGGCTCCTTCTCCATCCCTGACTTTTCAAGAGGCTGCTCTAATCAGTCTCCAGTGCTACTGCAATAGGGAAATAAAGCACCGTGTCTAGTCCTTAATTCTGAAGAACATGGAAGCCACCAAGCCAAAGGGGACCAGGAGAGCACTAAAAGACACTGCATAGGGAAAGGAGGGATATTTGTGGTACTCACGGGCTTTTGCTCAAATCAGCGCCATCCCTGAGCTCGGGGGCTTATCTGCACTGAGATTATTCTGACAACAAAATCAGAAAGTCACTCGCAATTTCGGTTAAGTGCTAAGAGCATTAGCCACCTCCTGTCTGGACCAGACCATCCCAGGGAGCAGGCTGAGGAATTCCTGTATCTCTTCCTGTGAATAGTGTTGAGGACTAAGCTGCAGCGTGGCTCAGCTCTCTAGGAAAACGCAGAAGCTAATGAATGCTGCTGACCTGGCAATGACTTCCCTGACATAGCCGAAATAGGCTCCCTGACTAACAGTGATGCAAAATGCAGCATCAGTTCACGGAGAACTAGTTCAAAGAGTCCGGTGGGTTTTAAAATAAGGAGATTATCGCAGTGAACTCACTTTTGTCACCTACCGTGCCATTTGGTGGCTGATTTCAGACAGCAACTTCTTGTTTAGAGGGGAGAAAACCCCACTGTAAATACAGAGTAATCCACGCATAAGGAAAAGTTTGATCCAAAGTCCATCAGAGGGCCCTGAAAGCCTCCTAGCAGCCTGCTGGCTGTTGAATCAGCTTCTGTGAAGGGAAACCCCCTCAATAAAGACTCTTCAAGAAGGATTTTTTATTATTTTTTCCTGAAGCGAGCATTGCCTGTTACTAGGCACACCAGATTTGACCAAGGCTTGACTGGTGTAAAAGATTCCAAATCCCATCGGCTGTTATTTTATCCAGAGCAGCCCAGCAGCAGTGACACGTACAGAAGCAGAGTCATCTCCCTCAGTCACCCCATAAACCACATTGCCAGCAGAGTTCAGCCATGACTTCACCATCCATGCTGGGTACGGATCGAGCCCAACCACCCTTACAGTGTAATGGGGCTGATTTTTTCGCCACAAATTGTGCAATCCTATCAAAACACCATGGCTTTGCAAATTGCACCTTACAGAGATCTTGACGTAACTTTCCTTATATTTAGTTTGCACTTCTTGCCAGTGTCAGCTGATCTTTTATTAAAGCCCAAATCAGTTCCCAAGAAACACACTCAGTTCTGGACTGCGCTGAAACCTGTCCCCCAGCCTCCAAGATCACACTCACAACTTAGGGCAATTTTCTAACTCGAACATCTTCTGTTTTGTTCAACAGCTCTTGTGGCAAGCATAGCCATGTGAACCAAAGAGCAAAATCTGAACTGCCTTTTAGCTGAAGGACTTGGTAGCAGCACAATGAAGAATGCAATAATAAAACTCTAGCTTGTTGAAATAGCACAAATTTTAAACTTACTGCCTTAGGCAAATACCAGTTTGTACAACTATCTTCACTCTCTTTGATTCTCATTATGTTCCAGTTCCCTACAACATTCGCAGAATTTGGATGGGGAAGTGGGGTCCTGTGATCCACTTTCCATTAATATCATATATTCCTTTGCAACCAGTCTAAGCTTTGTTTTATAACCTGTAATGGAGAAAGCCACTGAGTTGAAAGGATCTTACAATGCGAAACAAAGCAGTGAGAGATGAGAACCAGGTTTACAACTTCTATTTTTCTTGTAGTAAAATCAGGTAGCATCAGTCAACGCCCTTCTTTATGGTGGATTAGTTCATGAAAATATCTGAAGTCACCTCTTTTCTTCTTACTGTCAGCCTGTAATGTCACAGAAAGGAAATTATATTCATAGTTCATAAGCTTTTTATCTATATATGTGCAGCCCAGGACTTTTTAGCTTGGTAGTTGTCATATCTACCTTGTCCGTCTATCTTGGGACTGCATTTAGGACCTCCAAGGGTAAACCACCAATTCTGTACAGACTGGTCTGGAGGGTCAAAGACTGAGAGCCAAGACAGACCCAGGTCATTTGAGATTTGGGCACTCAGGGGATGCATGATACACACTGACCAACACGCTGTACCCTTCTCTGAACAGTGGGGACTGGCTTGGGGCATCACAGCTGACCTTGTACTAACTGTGATGATTGTAACGCTGGGCAGAACACACAAGTAATCGTAGCATGACCTAGAGAGGGGGGAATTCAGGCAAGTCTCCACTAGCAGCACCGTGTCACATAACTGAGCTAACTCCAGAAGACCTATTATGCCTGTACACCAGCACAGCTCCCCAAAAATGTAAAGCCACGTTAACCTGGCATAATTGGCTTCTGCATCAGCCAGGCTGGTCCTGCCTCAAGTATCCGAACTGACCTGCCTGCAGTTTGTCCTCTGTACGCTACAGATACCCACCGAGTGGAAGAGCCAGCTGGTGAGTTCAGGGGCCAGATCCAGTTCATGAGGCAGAAAATCTGGTCCCGGGGGAGACCGGCTGATCAACAGGGCCAGCCAGACTAGGATTTCTGTGTGCCTGCTTAAGTGCGTGAAAGGGCAAGACACAGGTCAGCAGCACTTATTAAGTTGCCAGTAAATCGGGTCATACATCAGACACATACCAGTGGGTTACACAAACACATGTTTACAGAGCTCGACACGTGTAATTTCAGCAGCTTCAGGCTGGACCATTCACACGAGCACAGCCACATGCGTGCAGAAATATCTTCTGTAGGATTAGAGACTAGTTGTGCGTGTAGCCTGCTCCCATATGATCTGTACATTAAGGGAAAGATTCGCATTTGACGTCTGTTTCAAATTGTAAGCAGCCCTGCTGCAATTAATCACAGCTCGGTTGATAAAGCATACTGCACTGAAATGCCAACACGCATTCTGGGAAACTAACACTGTCATCTTTAGCCACAACAAGTTTATTTTAAACCTCAGAACAATGAAGGTTTGTCACCGAGTCCCCTGTCTGATCCACTCATGAATGCAGCTTTTTGAACAAGTAAGCAGCAGATGGCCCAAAAGTTCACTTACCAAGGTTTAGGTTTTGCTAGCTCCTTCTGGAAGGAGGCTTCCAAGCCAAGGATGTGTCCTCAAAGCAGATATGTTGCCTTAATGACTGAAACTATCAGGCCAATATACAACCTTATAACCCATACATAACCAACACAACCATTAAAACTCACTCATCAGCACTCAGGGCAGAGGGTATGCATTATGTGATGTGTTAGCTTTATATGCATATTTAAGTGCTGAACATTCACAATATGATTTGATGAAGTAGTGAATTAAACTAAATACCGGATTGATTTCTGCCTTTGAACCAATGCTGACATTTCTTTAGTCCTCTCTCCCCATTCAAATTCTCCTTTTATAAAATTTTACCCACTTTACCTACAATAGTCACCTGCATCCTGGAAAGTATACAAAGCTCTGTAACCACCTTAAACTGGGTGAAGTGAGATGTAAATACTTTGAGAGTTATAGGGCCCATCACAACTCAAAAATAGAGTAAAAAAAAAAAAAAATAGTCAACCTGACACTTCCAGTCTTCCTGTGACCCCCTTCCTCCTTCCCATGATGTTTGTCACATGGAGAATGATGGAGACTGCCAGCATGGGACTGCCGCTATGTTGTATGGAAAGGAGGGAGCTGCACCACCAGCAATTGATGTACGGGCAGAAGGCAGCTTCTGCAGCTCCAGCTATTGGGAATTTTGTAGGTATGGCTAAAATCAATCATGTAAGAGCAAGGCAGAAGTATCTTTTTTGAGGAGCCATGAACCTAAATCTTGTCCTATAGGATTTGTAATAGATCCTAAGATGTTTAATGTTTGGTACGTTGTTTGTTTTACCAGATGTTAATATGTTGCCTGATCATTCAAACAGGGAACAGGTGTAGGAACTAAAAAGAATCCTAATAAAACATAAAATGTGCAAATAGAAACATGTATATTCAATAAATAAGCAGAGAGGGGCAGTGCCTTTGCACGCAAGGCAGATTTCAGAACCTTTAGTTACGAGAATTTTGTCCAAAGAGAAAAGAAATTAAATTCAGCAGGCATGGTGCCCCACCAAAGGTCCTGTGCCTCCTGACCTTGTTGGCTTGGCCTTGCCCCATCTCCACAGCTCTTGCCCCAGCCAGCCTCCCAGAACAGAGCTCACGATCGCACCGCCTGGTCTCCCACCTACCACGACCACCAGCCCGGAGCCCAGCGAAGTGGATGCTCACCATTTCCCAGCAGCAGGCCGCCTGCACCCAACAAATCTTGGGACAGTTCAGGTCAGATGGGACCTCAGGAGGTCTCCAGTCCAACCTCCTGCTCAGCACACGGTCGGCTTTGAGATCGAGCCAAGTTACTCGGGACTTTATGCAGTTCCTCATGCACCCTCTTGTTTACAGCGAGACAGAATCCTCCTCTGGTAATCATCAGCACTGTTTGATTTCCATTGCTCACTGAGTGTTGCTGAATTTTAATGACAGCTGGGCATTTTTCTGAGCTGCAGCTTGTACCTGACTTACTTTTTTTTTTCTTTTACCACTCACCCATTATTTGTACAGAATTCAAAATGTATAACAAGGGTAAATGAAATCGCTTGACACGATGTTCTAACTCAAGCAGTTTATCGGCTTATTTTTCAACAAACCAAGCAAAACAAGAAAGTTGAGGGAACGAGGGAAGAAGAACCACTGTTACAGTGAAAATACCATTGCAGGCTGTTGAGATACATGCTCACTTCCAGCTAATCTATCTAGAGCCTTGCAAAACACGCAGATATACTAGGAAAAAAGTCTTTTTTTGAAGTCAATACTGAAGAAATTAGATTTTAGGGGGGAAGTTCATGTTGAAAAGGTGATGACTTGGGAAAGACTGGGAGTATTTCCCATGCACTATAGGCAGGACTATGAACCAGAGATGGATATCAAGGCAGGTGTCATCAGCAGAATGGAGGGAGATATAAGCAGAAACAAAGCCTGAAGTAAACTCTGTAGAAACAACCTGACTTGCAACTGACTTATTGCACTCTCAGTATTTAAACTTAAGACTGGCCCGTTTCTTAGATACTTGGAGCCAGATTGCATTTGTGTCCAGTATCCTCTCAGCTGATCACATCTTCTCCCTACACAGCATGTTATGTAGTCTCTAAATCTCACTCCCTTATCCATTGGCCATCTAATGCTGGTTAAAGCTGGACAAGACAATGAAAACTTGTGAAGGACAGGAAAACTACAGAGTTTTATTTTTGCTCTGGTAAGAGCTTGAGCAAGTCTCTGAACCTTACAGAGATGGCTGCACATTCTGTAGCAACGGAAAAAATAGACCAGGACCTACAAGGTGACAAGCACCTTCCATTAGACTTCAGTCCCTTCTCAGTCCCTTCTCAAACCATAGGCAAAAAATGTTGAAAAAAAAAAACAAAGGAACAAGTGGCAGGTAGAAACACAGTGCATTGCCATTTTCGAACCTAAAACTCACACCCAGACAAAGTCCTCCAGCAAGATACCTTGTCAAAGTCAATGTAAAGAAACAAAATAAATGTCCATGATTTTCAGCACAGGCATAATATTTCCACAATGACTACCTTAGTTCAGAAAAATCTATTCACATAAATAGACGTGGGAATTCCACACCATGGAGGGAGTAAGCTGTTGACTAGATTTCAAGCATATAAATAAAATTGAAGCTATACCACAAATAATTTTCGTTTTGAAATCACCTTGTGGCAAAATGATATCCTGCAAAGCTGAAATGATGTCTGGAAATCTGAATTAAGAAGGATATTTGAACATATGAGGCACTTCTGACACAATATCGAGATACAGCAATTGCCCTGAGTTAGAATGAAAGCAACAATTATTAAAAAACTCTTCTCCCTGTCTTGCCAATATGGTCACATGAAAGTTTTCTCTTGTGCTAACAGACTAACGGCTTTCAAAGCCCTGTTTTTGTTAAAGCACATCACATGTTTTGAATAAAGAATGAAATCTGCCAGTACAAAGCTCTCAACCCCAGGGAAGACCAGAGGAAGCAGGACAGAGGCCCTGAATGTTTTAGGAACTTCAACCTGCAGCTGAAGCACATCTCCCACCGGTGTTGGGCACCGTGGCAGTTTTCACCTGATGAGGGTCTGTCCCCTTACACTCTCTGTATTCAGAATTGTTTCAACAGACACAGTTAACCACAGATTTGAACTGATTTACTCGAAACCAACATAATCTTACCCATTAGTAGGATAATTGTCTGGCTAGGCTTTCACTCCACGCTTCTCTCCCAGCTTCCCATGGCTAAATGAGTCCCTCCAAGCGGGCTTTTCCCAGTGGAAGTTAGTGTATTCTTCCATGCCCTTTTTTAGATGCTTCCCCCTTCAGTAGGGTGTAACCATCCTATTTTTCTACCTACTAAACTGAAACCACTGTGCTCCTACTGAAGGTAGAATGCAACATAAAATTCACGGCAATGACTTGTACAACCCAAAAGGCCGGCAGGTGCAGTGGGTTGTCCAAGCAGTGAACTGAAGTGATATTGCTCTACCTATGTCAGTCTTAGATGGTACCAGGCCACGGATTTTGAATTAGCACAAGGTTAGTAATCCAGTGGTAAAGCTATTCCTGAAGTGACTTCTCAAGGGCAGCTCTCCTTGCATTTTGGACTACAGAAACCTCCATGCCTATGAGCACGTAATGCCACGCACATCAGAGTACGAGAACTGCCCTGTGATTCACTACCAAATTTCACCGACAAAATGCATATGGGTGAGAAGAGCAAGCACGTCTAAGGACCTCCTAAGTGAAGGTCCCCAAGAGAAAAGCCTGAACCTCAATGTAGTGAACCTGAACCTTACCTGAACCTCAGTGTAGGCCAGGGTCTCTGGAGATGAGGCAGCAGGTGAGATTCTCTTCTCACATAGGTCTTTCAGGGGACTTCTGGCCCTGGCTCCTGCCTTCAGAAGAATCCAGATGACCTTTTCCCCTTCTTGTTTATGAGGAATTCCCACTGAAGTCATCAAGTCACTCCTATAGGAAAAAAATAAGGATTGTGTTTCACTCAAATTCAAATCCCCCATGGAAAAGTTAAAGGGTGCCTGGGTCTTGAGCTGATGCTCTGCCCACAGAACATTTCAACTGCAGATTATAGAATGGGCCTGTGACAAAAATAAAAAGACACCCTTTTTTATATTAAAAGCAGTACAAACACAAGTCACCTTGATAAATGAGGAGATAAAATACGTTTTAAAAGTTAAGTACATAGCCAAGCTTTTCTGCCTCTACCCAGAACAGGTCTCTCAGCCTTTACCCCAAGGCTCTACCAGTTCTCCAGACACTTCTCCTGAATCACTTTTTTTTTTTTTTTTTTTTTTATGGGGCCAAATGTTGCTGCTTTTACCCTGGATAAACTTACTTTTACTCCCAGGTAGATCTAACAACTCAGACATCAACAGTTTCCACTGACACTCTGGAAAGTCCAGAAACTCAAAATTCCACCCCAGCTCTTTGCGCAGGACAATATTTGCCAACCCAGCCCTATCTAAAGAAAAAAAAAAAAAAATCAGCTAATTCAAGTATTTGTTGCTAGACAGGGAAGGCCAGACTCTGATCTCGCTTCCACAAGCGTGAGTGTGGAGTAAGGACTGAAGTTCAGGCTTTACACCCGCGTGTTTACAGTCAGCATCACGTCACTCGGTGGGCATCCACCAGCAGACGTGTAAAAGGAGAGCTTTGCATAAGATAAGCCCACAGCCTCAAAAAGCAAAGAAACGAGCCAGGCCTGATTCTGCTGCAGCATCAGTATTCAGCGGAGGTTTCAGCAGGCCAGGTCGGTATTTACACTGGAGTAAGGAAAGTCGGGATTAGGCACCATCTGTCTCAAAGAGGCGAGCGACCAGAATTGCTCTACACATCTGAATCCTCCTCCCCGTATCTTTAATCTCTCGCACGCTCCAGGTTTTCCATTCAGCTCCAGTGACAAAAGATTTTACAAAATGACAGTCCAGATTGAGAGAACAGAAATGACAACCTCTGACAAAAGAGATACCAAACTTTTATCAACGGTAAGAGCTCCTTCCACACAGCCACCGGCCTGCGGTGGCAAATATAAGGCAGATGTCGAATGGAAATTAAACATTGTGCTCCCGGGGTGGCCTCAGCCGCTTTCAGAGCTTGATTTAAAACAAGGCCAGAGTGCTTTCAGCATTTCTTCAAAAAGTTTCAGTTCTAAAGCTATTCCAAACAGACCCATACTTGACCTAGAACTTGGCGATGCAGGACAATGCACGTATGGAAAAGGACGAACACAGAGACTAAAAGGCGAGTTGGCTGTACGGTGGACTAAGAGAATTTCTTCAAATCACTCGTCCTTCAGCATTCAGGGAGTTAAAAGTGAATTCAGGTGCAGTATCTTTTCCCCTTTCTTTCAAAGTAAATTCACTGCAATCATTCCCCAGTTGGGAGGCTCGGGCATGGGGTGTTCTGAAATACAACCCAAAGAGGAGCCGAAGTGCTCGGCAGCTTACCGAGCATTTCTCTGCAAGCTTCTCTAAGACTCAGACCGTATTTACATCTGTGAAAGCACTCTGCCTGGTGTTATTAGGCAGAAGAAAAACACGACCAGACATTTGCAATGACTGAGATATTCAGACTCGAGGAGCACAGATTTGAATGGTCTGAAGGGTTTTCCTTTTATAATTTCTGGTAATACAACAGCTCTGTCAACGTAATGTAATCACAGACTTTTTAAAATGAAATCCCAAGACTGCTAAATGTACTCTAGTTAGGAGAATAAGCAGAAATTTAAGCACCAAAAAGATGCTCATATTTACAAAACCAGTTAACAGCATAAACTAAATAGCATAACTAAATACTGCTTCTCTTCTATTGTGTTAGATTTTTGAGACCAAAAAAAAATACCGAAAGTGAAATTACTGCATTATGTACAATTGGAATATGTAAATATGCTTGTACTCTTCTTGGAAGCCATATTTTAGAAATATTTTCTTTCTCTAAACAATTTAATATCAAACGGAGTAAAACGAAAAACTTTTGAGGCCACGACTTTGTAACCTCCCTAAAGTTTGGAGCTGGAAACGCTGGCCTGTTCACACAAGACAATCAAACGCATACTTAAATGGCAAGTAAAGTCCTGGATACATTTCCCCCCCCCCTCCTCATGAAAGGAAGAAATTGTGACAAGATTTTACTTTTAGATGACCTGACAAAGCAGCGCTTTCTGGCACGAGCAGGACAGTCGCTCGCCCTTTATTTCCCAGTACGAGATTTAATCACCTGAAACACAAACCTCATCCTACACTGAGATATTTTCAAATAAAACCAACTTGCAAGCAGTCTCTCTGGCCTTTTTAACAATCATTTTCAATTGCTTTAAAACATAAAATATAGATGGATGGATGAACGGATGGACAGCTAGAGAAATGCTCTCAGTCATGCTTCCTCCCCCCCCACCCCTTAAAATTGAAAAGCATCAGTATCCAAATAGCAACAGGAAATTTTTACCTTGTGGCTAAATAGCTCACTGTTCACTTTGCAGCTGCCTCTATTTTTTGCTGGGCAAAACACCAATACAAAAGTCTTTCCTAAGAAACCAAGCTTTTGACATAAGGGCAGCGACAAACGCAAACCTACAAAGAATTTTTTCCCCGTCCCGTCGTTATAATTCCTAATTTTGTGGGATGTAATGCTGGGCTGTTTATCATAACAGTGTGCAATAAAAAGGACGACTAACTCTTGCAATTTTCTCCCTACTCCTCCCCTTGACAGGGGCCACTGATAGGGAAAGAGGCTCGGAAAAGCAGAGCAGTGAAAGGCTAAGAAACAATAGGCAACCATGGCTTTGACAATGCAGCCCTGAACCCTTTTTGCTCCCGCTGTGACACTTGCATTCAAGAGCAAGGGCGGCTGCCATCATAAGAATGGACAATGGCATGAGGAATACAAGGGAGAGGGGGGGATAAAAAAAAAAAAAAAAAAAAAAAAAAAAAAGGAAATCAGATGAATTCAGAGCTAAGATGGCAGAGCTCTCACCTTTTCCGCTTTTTTCGAGTAATCTGGATGGAGACGTCCCGCAGAGAAGAGATAAAAAGGGTGTGCTGAACTGTTGGATGGTTCTGAAGACTTCTGCATTTGCAAACGCATTTTAGAACTATTTGTAGGGGTATATATGCTGCATGCCATCTCTCTGTCTCTGTCTCTCTCTCTCTCTGTGTCTCTCTCTCTTCTGTTTTATGTCCTGCTATCTCCATCACACACCTCTAATAGTATGAAGACTTTCTGCCCATGTAAGTAAGTGAGAGTGTGTGTTCCTTAATGTTTGAATCAAGACACACGTCTGCATGCATTTCTAATCTAAGGAGCCTATAGCAGTTACTACAACTATCAATTAGTCAGCAATAGCTTGAGATCCCCATGTGTCTGGGTGAACAAAGGTGAGAAACACATGCAAATAGTACTACAGCACCTGGGTCACGTACAGTAACTTAGCTAGCAACAAATAATTGCATCTGTTTCTGCCTTTTCGATGCTTCTTGCTCGTTGTTATGTAAAGTTACAGGTTATTAATGTGAACAGTAACACAATTAGGCATGGCATTGTATATTTTCATTTGAACAACACAATAAAAGGAAATTAAGCTTAACTAGATGGAAATAAATGGTGACTTAAAGGCTTTAAACTAAAAGATTCTCTGATCTGTAGCAGTGCTTCCAGTTTTTGATCAATTGTTCTTGAGTTAAAGATGCAAATGAAGTAGATGTATTTGGACATTTCATATATATTAGATAAGAAACTGATTATTCCAGAGGAGACAGAGAGGATGCCTGATTTCCTGAAGTTAAGTCCATAAAGAGGGTAAAGTAATCTTTTACTATCTTTTTTAATCAAGCGAATGTTACTTTTAAGAACATTTAAAGGGTGTTTTTTCCGATGCTTTAGACTTAAGCCAAACAATTAAGAAGAAAGATACGGTACCTTTTACTGTCTCCTTCTTCTTAATCTCAAAAAAATGAGCCTTACCTTTAAAAACTGTCAGAGGTAAAACGGACTAAAAAAAAAAAAAAAAAACTGGATGAAATGAAAAGCAATAAAATAAAAAAAAAAAGCTCCAAAATCCACCAGCACCCTGACTCCGCCACAAGACGAGACGGAGCGAGGCTGCTCTCCAGGAGCAGACAGCATTTCAGAGGGGACAATGTATTCTGTGGACAACGGTATTTACACGGCGCTGATGAGAGCGACAACGGCTCCCAACTGTAATTTAATTTGCAGAAATTATGCCCCACGTTTTGAAGTGCGGGGAAGCCTAAAAATTAAGCAGTTTGACGGGAAGAGTTTGTTGCATTTTTTCCTCTCGTTTAACATGCTCACGGTCCTGCAAGGACGCACGCTGTCGGACCCTCTCTCGTTAGCTCCCTTTCTACTGATAGCAGCGTCCTTGGGAGGCTGATTAGTGACACCAAAGGAAAAGCATTCTTCCCAATCTGGGGTTCTGAGAAAGTGACAAGTTTATTCGGATTTAGCTGGCGTGAGGAAAAATAAAATACATAAATCTGAAAATGAAAAGAGCAATACCTCCTTAAAGAAATCACTCCCCAGCTCCCTCACCTTTGAAGAGCAGGCTGGTGGCTACCAGAGCGCAGCCGGCCACTGCTAACCACGTAGCAGGTGCTCACAAAGAGGCAAGGTTAAAGAAAAGCTGCGGTAAAACAATGGCTGTGCCCACTGAAGCCCTGAGAGCCAGCGTCCCAGAGCTGCCCGTACCGCGCACAACGCAGCGGTGCCGGGCTCTCAAAGCCACGGGCGCTGTGCTGAGCCTCCATGCAGCTTCCAAACTCAGCTGCTGGGAGCTGCAGGCGCTATGGAGACGGCAAGATTTCCAACGTGCCCAGAGCAGAGTTTATCGCAGGCTTTTTGCTCTTTGAAAGAAAGCCACCACCAAGAGGACCCGGCACAAGGCGGGCAGTGGTGGCCGCGTTGCAGCTCCACCAGCAGCAGCGACCCGCGCACGGTGCCTCTACCCCAGGTCCCATCAGGCAGACAAAAGCATAACAAAAACTACCAAATCTCGCCCTTCGCCGAACAATGAGACCTTAAAATATACGTGCGCCGGGGTATTACATGCAGAACAGGCAGGGGGAGGGGCGGGGGGGGACGAGAACCACATTTCCCATCGATGCATTTTTATTTCTCGGCGTCTGCAAAAGGCAGCTCCTGCTTTAATGTGAATTACCCATCTCCTTCACCGGGCCAGGCTGCTGCCTGCAAACGTCCATCTCAGGTGAAAAGGAGCGTTTGTTTAGGAGCTCAGAGGCAAACTAATCGCTCAAGACTTATCTGGGGTTGGAAAACAGTGAAATGGGAATAGAAAAAAACTGCGAGCTGTCCGGTGGCTGTGAGCAGTCTTTAGCGAGGCAGCTAAGGGAAGAAGGCAGCTACAGCAGGGAGCTGCAGGTTTTCACCACCCTATTTTATGCCCGATTCCTCCAGCTCGTAGCCTGAGCCCTGGCACCGGCACTCCTTCAAACGCACCAAATTCTGATAAAAGACGACAGTTTTCTTTTCAAAAGAAATCAGTTGAATAGACATCGCAAATTAGACATAATGTAATCGAACACTCTTCTTCATCTAATCTGTCTCCCTGTGTAATCTAGCCCTTCTACCAGCACCAGCGTTTGTAATAGCCATGACATCGATTCAGATCTCCCATAATGTTATTTCAGTTCTCCTATAATGTTATTTCGGTATTTTATTCTCAAATGAGACTACAAGTTGGGTGGCTATTTTGCATGCAAAACTCTCCATCAACTCTGTGAACGATTCCGAGGGTAAAGCCAAGCCGACCTGCACCTCTCTGCCACGTTTTAATTGCTACGTTTCGTAATCCTGCAGACAATTCCTAGAGCACAGCACAGATTTTGAAACCCACAAAAGACCAACGGGAATTTAACACCAGAGCTGCCCAGGATCAACAATGAAAAATGAAAACCACAAAGGTATCAGATAGGATCTGCCTTCAGACACAGGCTGCAAAGAGATGAAATCTTGTCAGCACACAATGCTGATACATTTTTATGTTTGCTGAAATGCAGAATGATTTCCTTAAAAACAAGCGTTCGAACAGCATCCACTCGGGTTTTCCCCAAAGAAAGAGAAAAAGAAAACCTCTCGTATTTTGCAGGACAAGCAGGACTCACAGATTAGCGGACAAATCGGTCTGCCAGGTAAATGACAGCAGCTGAAAAAACAAACAAACCCTCCCATACAAACAAATACATTTGAACGTAATAAAAATGTTGACAACAGTTATGTGATTAAAGCGGTTGTGTTTTTTTTTTTTTCATTTAAGGCCTTACCATTGGAATAATTTTAAATTAAGTGAGAAACATCAGCCCCTTGGGTTTTGCAGAAGAGATTTAATTTGTAGAAATAGTGGTGTGGGTTTTTTTAAATGTAGCTATTTTCAACGTTGCAAGATAAAGCTCTCCTTTTTTTTTTCTAATTTTATTTTAAGAATAGACCCCATTTAGGATTTCACATTGTAAATCTCCCTATGTCTGAATGCTGTTACAAGGTTTGACAATGAAAGAATAATTCATGTCAGACAAAAAGAGCCCTTCAATCAGCTTCATGCAGCTTTTCTCCTGCAGGGCTATGCCAAAACGAATGTGGAATCCTGAACTGAACCATCCATCACATTTCCCGAGTCTTTCAATTAATGACACTGCAATCAGATCGATGGCGTGTAATAAGAAAAGAGCTTTGCATTTCTATACCTATTAATTCGCTGAGTAACTCCAGTGGTAAAACGTGACCAGAAAGGGAAAAGAAAAGAAAATTTCATCCTCCTAGCAAGATTTTGGGGGATGTTTAAGCCACTCTGTACAAGCCTCAATTCCCCATTCCTGTCTCACCCCGAGTCCTGAATGCTCAAAGGAAAAAATCACACAGGCTTTTTTTTTTTTTTTTTTTTTTTTTGGGTCTAAAAGCAGGACAGGCTCCTTTCCAGCCAGGTATTTTTTTTCTGCTGCTGCTCAGCGTGTGAACGAGGAGCCCATTTTTCTTTCAGGCTCCTGTTAGCCAGCAATGCCCTCGGTGTGAGCCGAGCCATGGAGCAACGCCGGCACTCGCAGGGCAGGACTCCGCAGACTCCTTCTCCGGTGCGAAGGCAGTAATTAGCGACAAAATTTCCAGATCACAGAACATGCCAAGGATGGAGTTACCTCACGCAGTGATTAACCTCCAACAAAACGAGGTGGGGGAGAGAGCTGGGCAGGGGGTGAGGGCAGACGGGACAAAAAAAAAAGTCTACCAGCGACCACGGGATGAAATTAGAGTGACCTCACGTCAGAGAGCTGGCATAAGATTTGGATCGATGACAAAAATTATCAAGGCTTTGCAGAATGGAGCTGCCAAGCACATTTCAATCCCCTTCCAGCAAACGTCGTGGGTATTGTTTGGAGGAGCCGAACACTACAGGAAAGAGAAAACCGCAATTAACCAGAACATTGCGTTTATTAAAGGGATTTAATTTGGAATTGTCTTTTCTTTTATAAGGTGGCTTTTTGGCCTCAAAACGCCTGACTTACAGAATACCCTCTTTTTGAATATTATTGCTTAAAAAGCTGCCCAGGGCCTCCTTGGTGGGCCACACGGGGATGCAAGAGCACCCACCCAAAGGCCCCACCACCTTGGGGCGGACAAGCAGCCGAGAAGGAAGGAGCCAGAGGGTGCCACATGAGACCAGGACACATCTTGCCCGTGGAATTGATCCTCTTGTGTTGGCTTGGATAGGAAACTGGATGTGAACTGTGCCTGATTACATGAACCCCTACCTCTGGATCAGACGAAGCCTTCGAGCTGCCGCGCCGACGCTTATGTCAGCAGCTTTGGCTTTGCCTCAAAGGAAAGGAGCTGCAGCTGTAACAGGAGATGGACCCAGGTCAAAGCCTGCAGAAAGGCTTTCTTTTGGGAGCAATAGGCTTTCGGTGAGGTTATGTGTTTTGGAAGTCTTCAGAAAGGGAAAATAAGTCCTTATGTGAGAAAACGAGAAACGGGACGACGGTAAACAAGTCAGGCTTTTCAGGTTCACTTCACCAAGCCTTTCAAACATCAAAGCGGGCTTTTAAGGGATCCCTTTTGGCTTTCCCTCTGAGAATCTTTTATGGTCAAATTTCAGCCATTTCAGGTTTCGGCAGCCCCTTCCCAGAGCCCCTTGGTTACGCTGGCCCTGACCATGCCCGTCCGTGCCACACGGGGAGCCAGATGCAGCCCCAGGGCCTGCAGGCCTGGGACGGGAACAGGCAACACTTGGTGAAACGGGACAATGGCCATGAACTGATGGGCAAAGTAACTCCTACTAAACACAACAAGAGATGCCCGCTCATCGCCAGTCAACCAATAAATAGATAAATCAGCAAGAAGTGAAGAGGGCACCCCGTTACCCGGGCTGGACGCCAGCCCCGACCACCTCTCCTGACTTACAGGGCACGCTGCATCGCCAGCGACCCCAACTAATTTTTGTGTGTGCATCAGACAGGGTGGCGCCTATCAGCCCAGGCAGGCTGCAGGAGCTGGAAGGGATATTTCACCCATTACACCAGCTTCTCACAGGGAATATGGGACTTACAGCCCCATATGAGATCCACAGCCCTGCTCAGTGCCCCGCACGGCCCAGTCGCAAAGCACAGCATGTGCTCCATGGCTTAATAGCGTACCAACGTCTTGTCTGCTGGCAGGTCAGGGAGAGGGGGAAAAGGGGTGCTGCCTCAAGCCATTATTCCAGCACTGGCTGCCTTCCAGGAGCTTCAGAAGGCACAAGCAGGCTTGCTTACATCTGCTACCCTCTGCTGTGGCTGCAGACAGACTTATGGACTGATTTTTTTTTGCCTTTTTCTTTTGTTTAAATGAGCTCAGACGTGCCTGCAGTAGGTATTCGCAGGATTCTTTTCCTCTTCTCTCTCAAAGGAGCTTTGGGAGAAACCACTGTAAATGAATTTGATGAAGAGAAGACGTCTATAATTGTTTGCCTTGCTCGGTGGCTGGGGCAATGGCAGCATCTGGCCTCGCGGTAACGCAGCTGTCTGCAAAAAGCTTGGAAGCCCCTGGCAGCCCCTGCCAACAGGAAGAAAAAAAAAAAAAAAACATCTACCCGCCTGGTTGTGGTACAGAGAAGCTCACAAAATCCACCCGGACTCTTCAAAGTCACGGCCAAATCTAAGCTTTGGGAGTCAGCCCTCATCCCTCGGGACGGGATGCGCTTCTGGAAGTTTAGCTACAGAAACACAGAGCTTCAGCTAGCAAGGTCCTGGGTTCAATCCCTGCTGATCATAACATTTAAATAATGCCATTATTCAATTTCCTTCTTTCTACTGAAATAGTAACTAAAAAGACACCTTCACAATGCTCCTGGTGCTCCAGTACATGATTAATACTACAATTAAATCTCATCATTAAAACAATCAATTCAACAAGGACGCAGCTAGGCAGCCACCACCTATAAAAAACTCCCTTGTGTCTCCTCCTCGGCTAGGAATCCCATCCTTGGCATTCTCCAAGTCCCCCATCAAGCTGCAGCTCTGCAGCCCCTCCTTTCCACTGAAATAAAGGCAGGTACGTTTATTCAAAAATAATTATCTGACAACGCAATACTGTTAAAAGGTATATAAGAAAAATAAAGGAAAACTGAAGGTAAGTACAACAAGAATAAGAATCCGCCATGAAAAGAATAGGAATCAATCTTTATTTTTAAAAACGGCCTTCAGACTTTAGGACTTGAGCAATCTAACAGCTTGCAGACAGAAAGGAACAAGTTCGCTGGCTTTCCTGTAACTGTCCGTTTAGAAAACCCAAATCTGCTTTAGAGACAAACACACTTTGCTCAAGATTCAGCTCCTTGACCAGAGATGGCTATTCTAAAACCAGAAGAGCAGTTTCCACATTTCCAGTAGAAAGAACCTTGATTTTAGCTCCTCAGTAGTAGAACTCCATTATTGTTGGACTCACAATGCCCAGGTTAGCTCTGACTACCCCACACGAGGCACCACCTGATAAGTGTCTCTTAATATCCTTAAACTTTCATTGAGGACAGAAATATACAATCAAGGTGGAACCTTGTTGAAATTCCACCTCAGAAATTAAAATTCACGACCTGTTCTTTTTAATCATCAACAAGCTGCACCAGCTAAAATAAAAGTCAGTGATGGGTATAATGCCTGCATAAATAAATGCACTTTCTAATACGTGCAACTAAACTTTGAACTATATCAGTGATGACTCTACTAAAACACCATCCATATTCTTACTATAAAGACAACCACATTGTCCATCCTCTTTTTTTTTTTTTTTTTTTTTTTTTTTGGAAAAAGCAGCTCTGCTGCCATGGAAGGTTGTTCTAAACCAAAGCCTGGTTGTATATAATAATGCAAAAATAATGTAAGCATTGCTATCATCTGAGTACTATGCCAGTACTGTAAACTCTAGATCCCTTTTTTCTCATTCACCTTGTTGGAGACCCAGCACGGCACCTCCAAGCCCTCCTCACTGATTTATGGATGCAGCTTCACGACTCCATCCCTGGGAAACAGAGCAGAGCAAGTGGCCACCCACCAGATGTGGGTCACTTGGCCACGGACTGATCCCCACCTTCCCACTCTCCATTCAGTCAGCATCAACCCAAGACAGCACAGGACATTCCCTCCTTCCCCAGCATAACAGAAGGGACCTGCACAGCTCATTACAGCCTGGGGAGGTTCATTAGGATAAGAAACTGTGAGAAGTGCCTGGCTGCTGGGAGAGCCAAATTAAGGTGAACAGTGAGGTCTGGAGGATGAGAAAAGGCAGATGAAAGAGGTCCACTAACCAGCATCTCATGGTCCTAACAAACTGTGGTCCCAGCTCACTGGGAGACGAGCTATGGTCTAGCCAGGCAGCTACCCTATCACCCACCCTCATCCCATGTATGTTTCTATGTAAAGAGAGAGCACTGCATGCAGTGAACACCATCAGGAGCTGGCCAGGGCCACGACAATCATGCTGCACCACTGCAAGCTAAACCTGCTTCCTCCTCCTCCCATCTTTTTGGAAAAGAGCAGAAAACCATCACCACCCTTCCCATATGGGACTACAGGGCTGGAAGAGGTCAGACCTGGCTTAACTTCTCAAGGGTGGGGATTTCCAAAAGAAGCAGGGATGTATACTGGAACAATTCTGCATTTGCTAAGCACATAAATGAGCTAGAGAGGCACAGGGACCTTTTGAAAAGACAGTGCCTTGAGCTGGAATGAAAAAAAAGATTGAGGAGCACTGGGTTAGGAATCATAAAGATCGCTGCAGGGTGGGGTGGGGTGGGGGTGATCCCAGCCTCCCATTCCTCATGATGCCATGGAATAAAAGAGAGCACTTCAGTTTTGTTCCGGGCTCTCTCCCCCAGCTGATCTCATCCTCAGATAAAACAATAGAATCACATACACAAATATTGGCAGCACTCAGCCTTGTTTTTCACTGCGAGCCCAAAGGGCATGCGGCAGTGAAATTGCAAGCTCTTCTGAGCATGCCTAATCAGTTCTGCCTGCCAGATTTCCAATCTCTGGTGGCCAGTTCTGTTCCCAATTTATACAAAAATGCAGCTTCCAGTATGCGTGGTGTTCTGAGGACAAGCTCCGGTCCTCGGGCCCATCTGAAACAGGAGAAGAACACACACGGAGGGAGCAGGCACAGAAAGTTCATTAACTGGCCTCTTGATCTCCCTGCTGGGATCTCTCCTCAAAAGCAGGGGGCTTGGCAAGGACAGCTCACCAACGGGTGGGCTTTTACGCTGGGCCTCCTGGAGGTGTAGCACAGAAGGTGGAAGACTTAAACCACATCAGGACTCCCAGCCCCTCCAAAGGTCAGCAAAATTTGGAGGATATTCTGCACCAGAGAGCGAGAAGATGCTCATCAGTCCCACCCAGCTCAGGAAGGATGGACAGTAGTCCATCATAACCCAGACAGGTGCAATCAGCTCTCCTTCCTTCATCAGGGGTGTTCTGTTTACTCATTCATTTCATCAACACCAATATTTCAGTAATGCCAACTTGCTTTTAAAGGACCTCCTTTTTTTCCTTCTTTTTTCAAGGGTTATGTAAGTGCCTACAGATGCTGTGAAGATTTTCAGAAATTTCCAATAAATGGGCTCCATTCCAAAAAAAAATAAAAAGCACTGCACCTTTATCTGCATCTTTCAACATCTAAGCAGCTCTTAAAATACCATCATTATGCATTTAGAGCTGGCACTACTCATATTAATGTCTGACACCAAAAATCAGTTCATGTCGTCTCCCTCAACAAAGAATAGGAGGAGTAACACCTCCGATCAACAATTCACTTCTTCCTAATCCAGGACCTAACACAGCTAACACAGTTCACCATCTGAATCTGCCTCCATCAGTTAGAAAGGGAGCCTAACTGACCAACATAGCCATAAACTCCTAATTTTTAGGCATTTAAAATTAGACAATATTGATCCTCTCCAGAGCATCTAGCTCTTGTGTGAGTAACATCGTGATTTCCTACAGGGATGCAGCAGCTTAAAATTGATACAACCCATGAAAATTCTACCACATTGGAAAATGACACATTGCAAAAGCCACTTGTTGGTATCTCAGCCGTCCCAAAATGACTTCTTGACAAAAACTGATCTCTCTCATACCTTCCTCCAACATCTCGGGAGTGGAAGCTTGTAAGAAAGAGGCTGTAGACAAGGTAATTTATGCTACTGAAGCAAACCCCATCTTAATTTCAAGTGCCTAATCCTTTCCTTGCATCTCTTACCTTGGTTCTCACCTTCTTAGTGTTCTTTGATCTCACATATACTCGTGTATGTGCATACACACACACGCTTGGTCTTGACAGATATGAAGATAGCTCTTACAAAAAGGAGCTTAATTTTAAGTAACACCAGGATACCAAAAAAAAATTCCTCTTTACGTTTCTGTGTGCTGATGAATAAGTGCTATTGACTCAGAAGCTGAGAAGTGGGATAACTTGAGGTACTACCAGATGAGTATCAGATTTATGCCGATGGTTAGTGAGCCTGAACTGCGAACACAGATGTAGCGGCGTTCTTGTAAGTCGGCTGCTGCATGTTTAAAAGGGAAGTCACTTCTGCTCCGGGAGTACATTAGTCACATGCAAACTGTTGAACCTGGAGAAATAAAACTTTCCTGATGGTCACAGTAGTCGCCTTACGGAAGGCTTTATTACCCTTGTATTAGCCTGTAAAATTACAATTATTATTGAACTCCAAACTAACCACTGGTGTTTTGACTCAGCAGCCTTCTGCAGCAGAGTACCGCAGGCTGACCGCGCGCTGTGGATATGATTCATACCTTGGAAGGCAAAATGTGAGGATTATATACTGCCTTGGCTCACAGGAGGATGTGTGTGAGTTTTAATACCTGTGCATCAGAGCTCAGGAGAAACAGATCCTTGGTTCCCCCCTGACTATTCAGAGAGCGACTCCCTTTAGTCTGAAGAGGACTTATTGGAACTAGATATTCTAATGCAAATTTGATTAAACTAAAATCTTCTAGATGGATCAGAAGGGGTGGCCCTACAGAACAAACATGGGCAGTCCGAACCCTTCAGTTCACCACAGGCCCTTACACAAAGGGGGAGGCCAGCTACGCTAGAGGAGGTTGACACAACTCCACTGTTTGTTTCCTGGACGCTTTCTGCTATTTATACAGTCACTAAAATTGGATACCAGGTCACTGTATGATTTTCCATGCTTTACAGTTCAGTTTCTTCCAGTAATTCACTTTCGGGAAGCGTGGTGAGAAGATGAGAAGGTAAAACCTTCACCAGTTCCTGCGCTACCTAGTGAGCTTGCTCAGCCCTCAAAGAAAAAGCCAGGAGGAGCCCCTGCAAGCCACGGTCAGCCTGGTAAAAGCAGGTGTGGTTTTGCTAACAGAACAGAGCTTTTGGCCCATTTTTTCGGCTAAAAAGCTGGTACAATGAAGCTTACAGAACTGAAAAGAAAAAAAAATATATATAAACCGTGATCAGAGACTTAGGTTTCTAAACCGTATTGAGGTTGCAAAAACAAATTGACATCAACATATGGGGAAAGTCTGAAGTTGCAGCAAACATTCGCATATGTGAGAAACTTTGGCATGTAAGAGTCCCCATTAAATTCAAATATACAATGCACAAGATTAAAGTTATTCAGAGGCATTAGTGTTTGCAAGATCAGGCCCTGAGATTTCTCTGTGTAGTAACAGTTACTTTAGGTTTAATCTGTTATTGCATTAATATCTATAAAGAGCATATATAAATACAAATCAGATGGCAGCTGCAGTCTCACTGAGGAAAAACAAAAAGATTGGGGGGGTAGGGGGACTAACATTTCCATGATGTCTTTAAAATGCCATGTATTTTAGGATTATCATCCTGCTCAAATTGCAGCTATTTTTTCCCGTACACAATACACACATTTATATATATATATTCGGGACCGAAAAAGGCAAAAGAAATGAATTTCAGAAAGAAGAGGCAGACAATGCTGATGGGAATAAATTGCTTCGAAATGGACAGATTGCCCCTGCACAGAGGAGCAAGTGATAGCCTTAAGTAAGGCAACCCCCCTCAGGTTTCTGTGAAAAGCCTGATGTGCTCTGCTTCACACTTAAGAAAATTCACTTGGGAATAATGACCTTTAATTTATTTTGGCTACAGTGATCTTCATCTGTGCTTCTGTTAATCTCACTCTGAAGATTTCAGGGTACTTTTTAACTAGGGACTGACTCATTCTCTAGCTGCCTAGTAGTTAATCTGCTCAGTTATTTCCCTAAATAACCATCTGCTCTACCTTGTATTTGTCTCACTCTCCGACTATCTTAGTTCTTGGTCTGTCCTGCTGGCTCATTCAGCACTCTTTAAATTTCTCCTCTGGCCTTATGTCTGGTTGCTTATGTTTTGGACAGACAATAGAGGTGATACAGGCCATTATTCATGAGAAGCTTCAAGTGTAACGTGAGAAACATCTCATCTCCTGACCCCTGTTAGCATAAGAATTGCTGATAAAATTCTGGACTGAAAGAGAAGAATCTTCTGGGAAAAATATAGGCAAAAGTTTCACTTGAGAGATGTGTTTTGTAAGAAGAATCCAGATGAGTTTTCTGCCTAAGGACCAGATCTAACTCCCAGTGCGCTTACTGGAAATCCACAGATCAGTGAGGGAGGGACCTTACATGCCTGTGAAATTTTAAGGCAAAGGATGCTCTTTGCCACTCCTCCAGCTCTGTGCTCTTGCATTTTATTTTTTAATCCAAGGACCACGAAGTGATTTGCAAACTTCAGGGAATTAAGCCTTGCAACACTCCTGGAGAGGGTGTAAATGTAGTTCTATTGATCCTGCATTGGGATCACCTAAGTTACTGACTGCATAGATCTCTTTGGATCATGCGTTTTTACATATCATCAAGTTAAGGAGTTTTAACCAGTTTCAGCTGATTTTAAGGAGTTAAATCGGAAAGAAGTGGCAGCGATGCGGTAGAAAAAAATCACATATACTGAAAATAAAGTCTCTGCCAAAGGATGAGCAGGTACTAAACCGAGAGTACACGTACATCTGATTGGGGAAAGTGAATTTTGGTAACACCAGAGCACTTAATGCAATTAAGAAGCAGAGGCAGGAGCTGACCCACTCAGCTGTCTTCTGACACACCTAGGGAAAACCAAAAGATAGGTAGGTAGGCAGACAGATAACATAGACAGAGTCTTTAGCTGAGCATTTGTCAGCCAGAGCACAGCCCTTCAAACCAGTTCTGTCCTCCACAGGTACTTAAGGGTTGGTCAAGCGTCCCAGCTCAACAGGGTGAGACCTGGCACAAACGTAAGCGATGCCAATGAGTCTAAGCAACTGGCAGCAGATGGTCCCACTTCGTCTTAGCAGATCCCATAGGGTTTGTCATCCAGCCACAGAGCCACGCTCGGTGTTCAGGTGCACTCTCAGGGCAGCCCCCGTGCCCCCACTGCATGATCCCAGAGATTAACCTGGGTTGATGCACTCAAATCTGAGGTATGGGCCAGCAACAGAAGGGGATGGCTGCCACAAATACCACAAATAAGCCCCAAATACTTTGAGAACCTATAAAAAACCACCACTGAAATGCACCAAATTCCATGAATAAAATGTAAGCACCACAATCTTAATATCACATTGTGCCAGGACTAGTCACATCTTAACACGTTCCTGAGGGGGAGGTGTTCCTGCCACCCTTTTACAGTTGAGTGAAATGAGATGCAGAGGCGCATAAATTGACCCAGGGTATAAATCATGTCTGTGTCAGTCACAGACCACAATAGTTCTTGGTTTTCAGGAGAGTTTTCAGTGCAGTAGATCTCACTGGCTTTCAGCAGTGTTCTGGGTTTAGCACAAACTATACCAACACTGCTTTGAAGGAAAAAAAAAATATTTAAAAAAAAATGGCAAGCAGCAAACCAAATGAGCAGTTAATATTCTTGGATAGATTAAAGGAAAAATCTCCACGTACATATTCAAAGTCCTCCAAAACAAAATCTAAACATACTGAGAAATGTTTATAGATGTTCAAACTGCTAAAGGCATGCAAGAAGCTTCCATTTCAAATATCATAGGTCAACGAAAAGGAATATGTGAATTTCCAAATGTTCTTTGCTTGGCTGATCCATCAATATGATAACTAATACGTACTTAAACTCCTCGATGTACTCCCTGAAATTAAAACAACCAGATAGCACAGAAAGAGCTTAAATAACCATTATCAATGGATTTCAGATAAAAATCAAGAAATAATTTCACAAAGATCGCCCAACACAATCAAACGAAATAGCTTTCGAAATGGGACGGGGAAGTGTGAGCTGACAACCAATTACACTTCTCAGGCACAGGCAACAGAAACAGAAAGTCTCCCCAGATTAAAAGCTTGACCAAGTTGGTCCATGCTATCCTCTCCGCTAGGTGATGGGGGAAAAGACTTCAAGAGCCTGAAGAAACTAACAACTTTCCCCTTATCAGCAGCATTCACAACGGAGACAGTGTTTGTTCAGAGACAGGGTTTAGGCAGAGGCTGCACATTTTCTCTCCCTGTTTTGGGGAAATGAAGAAGGCACCAGCCCAAGCTACCAGCCCTGTGATCCCACTGCCTGGACACGCTCACCTCCTCGCCCCATAGTGTGTCCCCAGCAAGAGGTAGCACCTGGGGCAGGGCAACAGATTGTGGGGTTCATATGTGGAAATACAGAAAAAAACAAACAATTTAATTATACTTTATAAAGTGTTGTTCTTTTAATTTTAGTATCAGCCAGAGGTTCCAACTGGAATTAGGGTCCCATGATGCTGCTGACACTCCTGACACTCCCCAGTCCAGGTCCTTAAGGAAAATATCGAACAACCTCGATTCACCCCAGGAGCACGCACGTTGGGAGCAGTGGCAGAGCAGCCTCACCGACTAGCTCAGGGGAGGACATTTCAAAACAAGGCAATTCAAAGCACGGGTCAAGGTTAGCGCTGAATTCGCACACACCAAGTTGGAGAGGAAAAAAAATGCTTCTCCCTGGGCGTCTCTTCCTGTTAATCCTGTTTCGGCGCTGGCCGGCCCGGCCGCCCCTCGCGCTCTCCTCTCTCCTGGGCGGAACCCTGCAGCTCTTTGATTTCCTTTCATATTCGCAGCTATGTCATTTCTGGCTGACCCTTCCCAAACCTCGGATGTTTTCCTCTCGGAGCTGCAGGAGCTTTATGTACGCTTATCAAGAGACCTGCCTGGGAGCTGGGCTGGCCTGAAGGTTTTGAGGGTCTTCAGCGACTTTTGGACGATTTTGAGAGGCTGGGGAAAGCAAGAAGAAAGCTGGGAACCATTTTCCCCATAATTTGAGCCTTTATTTTGCTTTCCCCTTACGTGCACCCAAAAGGATACCACCACATATTTTTCTGGCTGTAGAGCCATTACTTTCTTGTGTAATGGGCCAGTTGCTCACAAACACCAGTTACTGGAAATCGCGCACAAAATTGTCCCATCTCCACTTCCCGCTCTTCTCTCCCCCTCCACCCCGGACCTCTTCTAAAAAAGAGCACAAATGACTATCATTAGAGATGAAGCTTGTGGCTGGTAAAGTTCTGGCTGCTTTAAAAATCAGGCAGAAGAAGTCAGCTCAGGCCAGCTTGAAATACAGAATCACAGGAGATGGCCAGGCCACCCTGGGCTTTCCGAGAGAGAGGAGCCCAAGCCGCACATTTCTACTACAGTTTTAAATCTTGGTGTTTCACTTAGGGTTGTTCAGACCCAGACTATATGGCTTAGCCTCCTCTCCACATGAGATTTGACTGCTATAAGGGTGCAGCACTGGGGGCTAATGGGAGCTATTGGGACACACTGCAGGTGAGAACCCCCCGATAATTAGCATTCCCACAGGACGTTTCTCATCCTTTCTGATTCCCAGCACATCAGAAATACCACCTTACAGCTGCTCCTGAAGCATCACAGCAACCCACTCTGCCCGTACAGGACTGCTCGACAGTACCAGGTCACTGCACACCAGAAGCCAGGCCATGCACAAACCCAGAAACACCACCCCTAAAAGCCTAGAACAGCCTCGTTTCATAAAAACCAACGTTAAATGCTCTTTGTTAATGTTACCAAAGATTACTCACTTTAACCCAGCATCATCCAGATCATGCTCAGAAGCCTACCAATGCAATGCAAACCCACTGCTGTTAGGTGTTAGCTTCTTTGATGGGGCTGGAGCAACAGAAATTAGTCCTACGCATCTTGGATTTTCTGAGGAGAAATATTTCCATGAACAAAATGAGGAGAACAGACTCTCGGGGCTCCTCATAAATTCTGGCACAGAAAGGCACGTGCTTCCACTGAGTACATTTCAGAACAATATTTCCTGAGGCATTTCTGAACGCTATTGATTTACATGCAAAAGATTATGCTTGGAGCCATGCAAAAGGACCGGATGACAAAGATGGAAGAACAATGCATCAAGAAGCAAGCACAAACCCTTTCTCTTCAAGTTAATTAAAAGAAATGAGTCCTGATTCCCTTTGTGGGACACCAGGAGGGTACCATTCACTGCTCAGGAGCTAATCCTGATTTACTGCAGCAAACCAGAGTGACAGCGCTCAGCATCCGACCCATTCCAAGTTGTAACCAGAGACTTCAGCACAAAGCTCCCCACACGGGCAACAAACTCGGATCAAATTTTACTAATCACCTCTCTCTTTTCAATCCATTACGTTGACCATTAAGATAATCATATGAATTTGTAAGTCTGAGATGGGAGCCACGCGAGCCTCCGTGGTCGTGTTTCTATGGAAACAATTCCCCGGGCATCCTCGGCCCACATTCGGTATTCCTGTCTGTCTGTCTCGTTCACACACTCAAAATCCCCCTCTTCCGAACACTCACTTCAGGAGGGCTCTGCTCTCTTCTTCTTCATCCATTGAGCTGGACATCAGAGGGCTGCTGAGGTGTCTGACAGGTCACCCAGAGAAATCAGGACAAAAAGGGCAGCACGCTTTCCACTGGCTCTTCTAGCACTTGGCCTTTTTGGAGCAACTGGCAAGACTGAAAATGAGTCCTAATTATCTTTTAGTGGTTTGGCCTCTTTCATCCCTCAGTCAAGAACACAAATGAATTGCAGTGGGAATTGATATCTGTAGCAACATCCACCCAGAAGCTACCGCACTCTGATCTGCTTCCTCCACTCCCTAGCAGCACCTCCGAAAAAGCAACCCCTGCGTGGAAGGTGGCAGCTTTTGAGGTCCACGTGCAGCCAAGCCACATCACACTTGGACCCTGGGACAGGGTAATTCCTTACCCTAATGGACCGAGGAGCTTGCGAGGCAGCCAGAAATTAACTTCTTGCTTAAAACGTGGCCATAATGGTTCAATTAGCACTCCGTCCTTATGAAGAGCACCGCAACCCAGGCAACTGGACCTCCATCCCTTCCCTTCTGAGACTGTTTCACAGAACAATGGGCTTCACACTTAATTTTCCTCAGTCAGCCCGCATTTTTAATTGCTCAATCTCCGTGGAAGTCAGTCTCCCTGGGCCACCGGGAACAATTCCTTCCTTGTGCCTGCAGCGTGGCCACTGCTCTGAGCAGCTCAGCAAGGGCTCGAATTGGGGTTTCTAAGGCTGAGAAGAGAAGCTGCTATGCCCTCTTCCAGCAAGCTAAACTCCCTAATTGTCTACTCACAGCCTGCTCCTCATTGTAACTGTTGCACAGCGTGGATTAGCATTCACTTGTGCCGTTATACCTGCGGCTTCTCCGGACTTCTCATGGCAATGTCCCTCCTTTTTCTGTCTGTATTAAGCTTTCCTCTGCTGGCTACAAAGCTCCCTGTATTTCTGCAAGAGCAGGTGAAGAAAAAAGGTAGCAGATGTGTCCTTTCGGTCCATCCTTTTGCCAACATTCAGCTGAAGCATTTAAAAAAAAAAAAAAAATTAAACTTTTTGGCACCGGCTCTGTTTGTTAGCACTTATATCCCCAACAGGCATCAGCAGAGGTACTACAAAAAGATGTCAGATTAACTTCTGCATTTAAATACTATATCCTGAATACACCAGGAATTAACTTGCAGTATTTAAAGCACCAGTTGCCTCCCTAAACTGCTGCTTCCACTCCTGGTTTTGCCAGTTTGAAAGCAGCGTATGGGCCGCATTTTTAGACAGTATAATTTGGCACAGGTCCCTCGGCTCCATTGTTTTCACTGGAACTGTGGTAAGCTACACCAGATGAGGATATTGCTCCAAAAAGCTTTTGCTTTAAAACAAACACACAAACAAAAACAGGTTTAGACAAGACCGGGGATTTCGGAGCTGCATTCCTGTCTCCAGAAACTTCCAACGACTTGCAGTAGTCTTTGCTTAACCAAGCCACAAATTTGTAATGCCTTTAATCTTCCCATGTAAGTCAGTTCCTCTGCTCCCTTAATCGTTTTTGTTGCTCTTCTCTGAATTCTGTCCAATTTACCACACAGCACAGACTCCATTACATCTGAAAGGCCAGAAGTATGGTGTACAGAAGCTCATTTTCAAATTCCATGACCTCAATTCTTGGGAGGATTTCAGAGACCAGACACCAGGCTATAAATGAAGAATGTGTGCCCGTATAGCTGGTAATTTAAATGCATTTTCTGTGAATAAATCTACTCGGTACTTTCTTGATCTGTACAATCTTCTGCCATAGGGGCCTAACATAAAAATACTTCAAAGGCTCGAACAAATTCCCTCAAGATGTGATCTTCAGCATTTCAAAAGCTGAAAGACATAGACAAGGTTTAAAGTGATCATGATATATTTTCAAGGTAACACTCTTCAGCAACTCCTGTTCACCCGTTTCTTGAAAGTGAAATTATCTCACCTCTCTCCTTATGTATCTTTTTAACTTATTGTCTATCTTATGAGCAATGTGAAGATGAAGTGAATTTGACTTCTGGGTAGGGTTTACTATACCTCATTATCTTTAAACGAGGCACGGCGATGCTTCCTTCCCTCACATGCCTACTAGACGGTCCCAAATGGAAATCCTGCAGCCACAGACCCTCACCACTTCCCTTCCCTCTGCAGCACTAAGAAAGTTTAGGTTTGGATTCAAGTTTCAGCCGCAATCTCTCTCCCCACGCTGCACTGAAACAAGACCCTGCGCAGCAACACTTCTGTGAAAGATTATTTTTGTGTTACACCTCAGTCCCATCTCTGATATCAATTATACAGTTTGAATTTTCAGCCAAAAGATATTTTGAAACCGATGCTATTGGCTGAAACCAGGATTCCTCGTGTTCCCCAAGTAGTTTTATAACAAACTCTCCGAGGCTGCGGCATATTTAATGAGAATGCAGATGATCAATTGCAGCCTGCCTTGCACGGTTAACTCAATCAACAAACTACTAATGACTCCAGCATGTTACAGTTTTTTTGGCTAATGAGAACCGTATTGACCAGATTTTTCCCGTTCTCCCAGGATCAAACGCCAATGTGGAACGAGTTCTGGTACCACTGTAACATTACCCTGCGAGCCAAAGGCTGCCCAGCGATAGCAGGACACGGCCTGAGTGTCATTAGGGAGCAAAAAATCTCCCGGGCTCACAAACCAGCCTCTCCAAACCCTTACGGAGTAGGTGTCTGTCTGGGGAAACCAAAGCCCTGAGGACCACAAAGCTGCAGCACAAGCACAGAGCCTCCACATCGGTGCACCTCATTTCGAGACAGAGGAGGTTTTTGTGGCTCCCACCTCTCCTCTTCCTCCTCGCTGCCTTCTGCTGCAGGATAATTTGCAGCAGGTGAGAGGCAAAGACACTCCGCTTCCTCCTTCCTTCTCTTCTGGGCTGCCATTTCCCCTCTCCCCCCTTTCTTCTACTTCCCTCCCTCTTCAAATAGAAGCTGATTGACCATTTTGTGCACAGACACCTAACAGCTGACCGTACGCTAAGTGAAGAGTGGTATTTATTGCCTGAGGGCTCATATATATATATATGAGGCTGAGGGCTGAGATGGGGAACGGCTCACCAGGCATTATCTAGCCGGTTACCAGCCACTGTTAAATAAAGATTTGCTCCCCCAGAAAGCAATGGAAAGAATTCCAGTGACTTCAGTCATCTTTGGATCAGGGCTTTGTTTCCTTACAAAATAACCTTCCCTTTCCAGTACGGTCTGATTTCTAAAATGACCCATTTCTGAAATAGACTTTCCATGCTGTATCCTGGAGAAAATGCCCCAGGCTGACCAATTTCTCTCCATCGAGAGGAGACTTTGGGTCTATTTGTGTCCCCACCACCATCTAGTTGGGGGATTTGAGCCATGCCACTTCCTTGCTCCAGTCCTTCGCTTCCCTGTGTTAAACAGGGATAACATGGAATGCTTTGTCCTCTGGCGAGCAAAATTGCTAGAGAAAGAAAAATAATCCTACTAAAGGTATTACTTGGCTTTTGATCAGCTTCAAGCTGCACCACCTGATAGCCACACACTCTGCCATCCTTGCCCTTCCCTGCCTGCAGCCAAACCAGAACAGAAAGAAAAAAAAAAAAAACCTCAGTGGGTAAAAAAGGGAGATAGAAGGACTAATTAGCACTCATGAATCAGCTGGAAATGGTCAATTCTCCAAAGCTTCTTTTCAGACTCAGCTAATTTGCTACTATCATTTTGAACCGAGATCGCGGAAAACGTGCCCAGTTCATCAATAGGGATTGTGTTCCTTCTTCCTTAAGAGGTGCTCCTACACAGCTCTCTCCACTTTGAAAGGCTTAAATATTAAATATCATTCAGCCAAGACATAGTGGGGGTCCACGCTTGACTTCATTCCTCTCTTAACAATGTCCTCAGGCCAGCCACCAGGAATTCAGACACTTAATGACTTCCCTGGGCTGAGAACTCTTCATCGCGGGCGTGCCTTCGTCTTATCTACAGCGGGAAATGTTCCCGTGCATTTCGTGGGCTGCTCTGACCACAGCACTCCTTGCTTCGCTGACTTTCTCCTGCATTATTCTCCGGGTTAAGGCTTCCTAGCCTCACCTGCAGGCCCAGGCACAGCCCTGTAGCTTCTTACTGCCTCTTAACTTAGCCTTAGCTTTCAGCCTGCAAGCCCTACTCCCCTCACTCCTACCCTCACTTCCACACCATCACCTTCTCTCCTAGACCATTTGCACACAGGTTTCCAGAGTCCAAGCTGATGCCTGCTCTTCCCCCAGAGCTTGCTGCTATCCCTCCGAACACCTCACACACTCCTTTCCATCCTCCTTTTTTCTAAAGGACACAAGCCAGCAAGCTGGAAATGGCCACTGGAAATCTGCTTTCGCTGACTTACTCAGCTTTAATCTCCTTCCTCCCCTCGCCCTGTACAAAAAGTTTACAAAGAAAAACCCAGAGCTGGGTCCAACACCGTGTGCTTTAAGTTGGTTCTTGTCTAGCAGATAGGAACCGTTCCCTACCAGCAAGGTTTAGGAAATGTCCAAGTCCCCCTTGGCTTTATTCTCAGGGCCATCAAGAAGCCAGTTCTTGAAATACCCAGCTGGTAACTCCTGGCAGTAACTTTAGTAAATTAAAGTTACATTAAAAATAACTTTGCCACTGCTTTGGGTTTTCTTTTGTAAATGGAGCATGGCATTAGCACAGCCAGCTTTTGTACTCCACAGCTCCTTCCTCAGCTTACTCAGGAAGGGAATAGCAGCAATTAATGTATGGGTGCAAGGCAAGAAGGATGAAGTAAGCCATCGATCTCGTACTCCAGCTCAGGGTGAGCCAGTTCCAAGGAGTCCAAGATTACCACCTGTATCTCATATCCATACCAAGTCCTCCCCTTGCCCCGTGCCTCAGTTTCCCTTCTCAGATGAAGGAGATGCTGACCGCGAAGCTGCACTGCGTTCTGTTTGACAGAGCCATTAAAATCCACAATCCTGCCCTCTTCTTCCCATGAGCAGATCCGTGGAGACAGTGTTATCAAGTAACAAACTGCTACACAAAGTATGTCTCTAGGATACGTATGAACGAACCAGCATGCAGGCATTAGATAGTCCTACAGTGATTGCACTAGCTGAGCCCTTGAGGTGTTTTGTTCTGTTACTGACGCTGCCACAGACTGCCTGCATGACCCTGGGCAAACCATTAAATCTTTCCCCATCTGTACAACAGCACAACAATCCATCCATCCTTCTTTTCTCCTTTCTCTCAGGGCTTCTGGCAGAGCAAGCTCTCAGGGCCAGAAAGTGACTCCTTCTGGATGTGCCTGCAAAACAAATAGCAAACCAGCAATATTTGTAATAGTGGAGAGGCCCAGACTTACAGGCAAACCCTAGGAAACTGCTTACCTAGAATGGATTGTGACTTCTGAAGCAAATATGTGAAAAGTAAGGGATTTTCTGCCTGCTTTTTGCCATTTTTTTTTGCCTTCAAGTAGTGGAAAGGAATGACTAGGAGGTTCTCTGGACAAATCAATGAAACTAACACCAAACAAATGACCTTTCCTGTGTCTTGTAAGTACCTGTCAACCTCAGGAGTGCTACCACAATTGAATGGAGAGATTTAAAGCCAGACTATTCATTAGAGAACAAACTATTATTCTTGAGACTTAAATGAATTGGCTAGTGGCCAGCCTTCCTTACAGCCTAGGTACCACTAGGAAAATGGAAAGTGGCTGCTATTTGGGTTTGCACAAAAGCAAAGAAGAGAAAAGTCTTTTAAGAAGAACAAGAGCTGGGCTATTCAACTGATGAAGGCCTGACGCCCTCACAAGATGGCACGAAGGGTAAGCAGATACACAGCATAATCAGGGGACCATGAAAACAAGCACGAGTCTGTAAACACCAGAGATAGCCTCTACTTTACAGCATCACTATCAACTGATTAACCACACTATAATGAAGGCATTCATGGAATAAAGAGGCTGGGGGGGGTGTCTCAATAACTCCAATTTTCTGTTACACAGTAGATACTAGTGACTTGCAATATGCAGTTCTGAACAAAAAGCCAAATTATTCTCTGATATCGCTCACATTTGCATTGAACACTCACATGTCAAAGTAGGAGTTACAAACCTCACCATTAATCATCTGTTTTGTATCAAGTGATAAGTCACCTTTATCTCCCCAGAGCCCTTCTCTCGGGATAACCTCCTTCTCAAGTTCCTCTCCTAAAGCTGTTATTTATGATGACTAGAACAAAGTAAAGGGGACTGACATGAACTCTGCCATATAATACTGCACGTGGCTATACTGTACAACTGGGAATGGCACCTCAGCAAGCCAGCCCCTGAACAAGAAGAGCACAGCTGTATTGGTTCTTCATCACACCCAAGTTAATTAACGTTGCCAATAATATCCTATTGAAACAAAGTTATTATTATTATTATTATACTACTATAGAAACTTCAGGATTAAAAGTCTACTGTGCAGAAGAAACTGCAAAATTGCTGCAGCAGAAGTAACTGGCCCCGCATCTCACTTTTTTCCAATTCCCCATCCATGCTTTGCACCTTCCTCTAGTGTGAGCAGCAAGAAATGCTTGCAATGGCAGCACTGAATTTTGCTTACTCTGCTGAGTTAGTTCAGGGTTACTCTGCAAGTAGGCCAGAATCTTACAAGATTACTTTCTTCAGTCTCGCCACAAAGGCAGCAAATAAAACCATGTGCAAGGAGTTGCCTACCTCTCCACACCACACTTTTGCCAATGACACACCACAAACTGCTGTAAGGCAGCTTGATGCTTCAGCCACCCTCCCCTTCTTTCCCTGCACTGCAAGATTTTGCAGATCACAAAGCAAATCCCACTTTCCACGTCCCGTTCCTTATGTCTTTGAGAAGTGTGTGCTTCAAGTCCTGCCCTCCACATTTAACGTGCCTGGCTCTCCTGCTTTCAGGCTGGGCTATCTCAGCATAGGTGTTTTCCAGCTCAATTGGCTGGGGAAGAGGCACTTACGTTGATAAGGTCTCTGACGAATGTCATCTTCCTCTTTGTTCCAAGAGGTTTCTGCCACCACATTCCTGCCACGCTTTTATTTACTCACCAGTCCAGTCCGTTTGAAAATTTACTGCTCTCCAGCGCATTAGCGGAAGCTCGTGGTTGCTTGTGGTTTGCAAAAAGGAAGGGTGCATTTCAGATGACACGCAGTAAAACAGTCAGACCATGTGTAAAAATAAGATTATACCACCCGGGCCAAGGTTCCAAGCAGTCCAGTTTAGGCACAGATAAGGCAGTCTGAGGAGGCTTAGGATGCAAATTGAGTGTTTTTTTCTTCAAAAACTAACCAGCTGCTGAAGGTGCAAAAGGTAGGCTTTTAGGATAAGCTTTATGGTCCAATTTGCTTCCATCAAATTCTGCTTATGATGCTTTAGCTGACTGGATCCAGAATCTGTTACAGTAAAACAGGTCATAGAGGATGTGGAAAAAGATATTTCCATTCTTCAAAGGAAGGAAAACAATTTTTCATCTTTTCCGACTGGATACAGTTAAAGAAGATTACAGCTGGTATGACTGCTCTCAACAGCCTGGCGTTTGACCTATAATTCCATAAAAATATAACTAACCTTTCATATATTCACTGTCAAGAATTCTTCCCCACATGCTCTTTGTTCTTCTCAGCCTACTTTACATGGAAATTGTACCGTGTGCTAGATGTGCAGATGAAGGCTCCTTGGGCTTATTTCATGATCAGACAGAGCAGATTAAAATGAACAGAGCAATATCTGGTCATCCTACCTACCCGAGAAAGAGTCTTCAATACAAACAAGGGAAGGGGAGGATGAGGAAGGAAGGCTGGTGTCTCTTCCTTGGGTGCAGGCATCTGAAAAAGCGCTTCGGGGGCCTGTTTGTTGTAAGATACCCAACAGCAGCAACTCTGCACAACTGCAACACACATTCACCACTCCCCAGAATGAATCCACTTTGTAGGAACACAAACGTGGAGGCAACAAATCAACCTGCCCGCTCTGCCCTCCGACAGCACCGTGGCACCATGCACGATGGCACCACGTTACAGAGCCTCCTTTACAGAGTCTCCTTTACACACGGACTCTGAAGCCGAGGGAAACATTTGTGCAGAAGCCTAGCCTTGTGTGAACGTGTTGACAAAGCTCAGAGAAACAGCCACCCAGCACAGAGACTTCTCTCTCCCCCTGCAACAAAGAGGGACAGAAAAAAAAATGCAGTCTGGAAGCTGTTTCCCAGCACTGCTCTTTGTGTAACTGTAGCAGCTTTCACAGAAGTATCTCTGCAGGCACAGGAAGGTAAATTAACTCTTCTCTGTCTGTGAAATAAGTAAGAGTAAGTCCAAAGTCAGCCTTACATGTGACACCAGGTGCAGCCTCTGGTGTAGCAGTCCCTAAAGCTCCTCGCATCCCCAGGTGCCGAATGCAGCCTGTCCCAATGGAAGTGGAGGGAAGCTCTCCGAGCACCTGGCCTGCAGCAGGTCCAAAACAGTTCAGAGAGAGATCCCCGCCTCTCCATGCCAGGGAAAAATCCCCTGGTCTCCTCAGGAAGCCTTCAGCCTCAGCTTGGCCAGCTCATCATAGCCGGAGGGAGCTCACGACCACCCAGCAGACAGGGATTGCCTCGTGCTTTTTGGTGTTGTGTTGGTGACGGCCACGATCTTGGCACAGGACAGAAAAGCGAGGTTAATGCAGCTCGGCACAGAACAGGCCCTACAGCATCTCCTTGCCTGCCACTTTAAGTTTAACTTTCTCTGTTTACTTTTTAATTTAATGTATTCTTTTGATCTCTCTTTCTCTCCTTTCTCTTGTCTCCCTGAGTTTGCTGACACAGTCGAAGCATGACAAGCTCAGACAAGCTAACCTACTTTTTCTTTTTCTCTTGTACATGTTAACGCTCCCACTCTTCTACCTAGCATATGAAAGCACATTGCAAGTATCATTATAATGATACTTCCAATCCCCCTGTGAAGTAATTCCCCCAGCTGACAGGTGAAGAAACCGAGACGCACGGAGCTCTTAAATTACTTGCCCCTCAAGCTTACAGAGCAAGCCAGCGACACAAGTGGAAATGAAACCCAACAGACTTCTGTTTTTCTGGGTCCCCATCTCTGTAAAATTATTATACTTCCACCCATCACAGCTCTGTCAGATGCCTCCATTTCTAAATAGAGGAGTAAAAGCAAAACTTTAGGTATCCATTACAGATGTACACATTTTTGTAATTGATTTGCAGCCAAGGAACTCTCATTGTTGTATCCTCTGTGTCTTCAGCCTGCACTGCAGCCCGACAGCTCAGGTCCAAAGGGTCCAGGCTGCCTCAGAAAAGCTAAAGCTCAAGGTATGTGTTAATGGGAAGGGGCTACAACATACCTGCTTTCTCTAGCCCCATGTCTTTATATTGCATGGAGCAAGGTTTCCTTGTACTAAATGATGTAACGTGCTCCATTTTTCCTTTTAGCCTCAGCTTCCAAAAAAAAATCCAGATACTACAAGAAGCAAATTATAAACGCAAAAGCAAACTTTGGACAAGCCACGGATCAAGTTTCCATGAAAAGAAATCACTTTTGTGGCGAGCAGGAGTGACCACAAAGGGGCTGAGCCCAGTTTAACTGGTGCATTGTAAGCATGCATCATTAGGTCAGTGCGAATTAACTCCTGTCTGCTCCAGTGTAGACAAGCCCATGGTTCTTCCAGCTGTATGTGCAAGAACACTCCCTTTGTCTCGTCTGGAGCCGTTATACTGAGCACACAGCACATAACACACTTGGGTCCTGATCCCTTGGGAGTCAGATACACGCAGATCCTGCGTGCATGCAGCAAGGAGCCGCTTCAGACTGCTCTGTGAGTCGAGTTACTTGCACATGTACCTGCAGGGCTGGGTACAAGGAACGACGACCTGAAGCCACCTGGCATCACCAGGAAGGCATTCTCACATCTCACAGGCTGCTGATAGCCAAAAGTTTCACCCAGAGTCTCTCACCAAACCACCAGGTGGATCTCTATGTGTGCACTTCATTGCTAATGTTTAATTATCTCAAACACAGCAATACCCACACTGCTCTAGAAAGAAATCAATTCTCCCTTTGCTCTGAGCTATGAATGCATGTATTCCATAATCAGCCTAAGAGACCAGACATAGGGGAGATGTGCATCTGGGAAACACATGAGAGGCCTTCTCACACAAAAATTATTTTGCAAAGCATCTCAGGCCCAGCTTCAGGTGTCTTCCCTTCATTTGCACGCTGGAAAACTTGACTGATGTTTTCAGTTTTTAAGATATTAAATAATAACCACCCAGCTACATTACTTGAATGCTTTTCATGCCTAAAATCTCCCGCTACACCTTATACGTCTTATCTGCAGTATTTCTTTGACATCCTAATACTGTTCCTGCCATTAGCCATGGGACTCGGTTCTTCCATCGCTGATGTGAGGTTGCCTCAGGGGTTACACTGGGCACACAAACACCTTCCTGGGACAGAAGGTGAAGTACACTTAGCTGAAAAATCCCAAGGCATCCAAACCAGCAACCATGAACCGGATTCAGACGTGTTTTCAGTGCTGAAACAGCTCTGAGGCTTTCATGGGGTTTCTGAAACCTGTGGTTTTCCTCATATCTCCAAAGAGGAGATTCCCCCTGCAAAGCAGCTCCTCAGCACGGCACTGCCACCACCAGTGACCCCAAGAAGACAGCAGGCACAATCCTACAGAAAACCCACAGCAGCCAGCACAGCTGCAATGCTGCCTGGTGATGGGCTCCAAGATGATGGTGGTCCACAGCAAACCGAAAAGGCTCAGCATCTGCACACCTAAGATTTAATTTTCCCTTCCTCACTCCCCTGGCAACAAAACATCGTGGATCTGGCACCCTGGGTGAGGCTTTGCAAAGGGGCACGAATAACATTTCTCGTTTGCCTTCTCCTGACTGCTGTCTTCTGGCTTGTGGACTTCAACTGAGCACATCCAACACAACACATGGAGGCATTAAATTCAACTGAGGCTCTTCAGCATTGTAATTATTACATTTCTCCTTTTGAATTTCCAAACCTGTTCATTAGGTCCTATCCCATGCAGCTGTGAGAAAAGACAAATGAAATGGAAGGCCATAACGATACTAAGATGAAACTGAGCCTCAGAAAAAAAAACAAACCATCCAAACCAGAAACCCTCACCCTATCCCCTCTGCAGTAAAACTGAAGACCTTTGCCAAGACATGAGTTTTGTGCAAACAGACGTAAAATTATCACTCTGCACACTGTGAGTTATACCTGAAGCTCAAAAACACTTTCAGTCAAACCTCACGTTTTGATGGTGGCAACACAAGCGTGGAAGAAACACTGAAATCTTAGGGTTTTTCTTTCGTATTATAGACTACCCAATATTAACCCATTTTGATTTAAAATGCCACTCTTGGGTGGAAAAATGGGGAAATAAGATTTTGAGCAACTTTTTTGCAGTGATTTGCTGCAAAATACCATGAGGTGGGGTCTAGCCATGGTTAGCGTCGGAATCTGTTCCCAGCCAGAGATAAATTAGGCCCTGAGGCACCCTGCTAAATCACAAGGGTGGCTGCTAGCATGGCTCAGTTTAGCATTTGTGTTTCTCCCTCTCTCTTTCAGGTTTTCCCAGGAGGTCCAAAAAAGAAGAAAAAACATTTACAGGAGCAGAAGGTCTTTTCTGTGCTGGAGACGTCTTTCTTTTCTTCCCTCCCTCTGTTTTAGGAGGGTGGCGATGCTATGAAAAGACCGGATCTTGTTTTACTTTATTGCCATTAGGGGCAAAGTAAAAAGAGAGAGACCTATAAACACAAAGATGCCAAGATACAAGGAGCCTACATGCTTGAATGCCCAGCCCTGGCTGCTTTGTTCCATGAGTAATAATCGGTATGGTGACAGAGGTCATATGTGTACATTTGCCACAATGGAGAAAGAGGAGGTGCAAAGAGATGCACTTTATGCCAACAGCCCACTTCGTTTCCTGTGGCACAGCATCCCTTTGTACCTTGCACAAAGCACAAACCTTTTTATTTGCATTTCTCCACTGGATGGACACCTTCTGTTCCACTTTTCCTCTCCAAAGCAGTAGGTGCTATCGAAATGCTTCTGAGAGATTCAGCGCAGAAAAGGTTCGGGGCAACAAACCCAAACATTTCCACCTGAGTGCCACAAACCCACTCGGAACCCAAATCGCATGGCCAGTAACAAGATTTAACTCTAAACTTTGAATCCAGGCCAGGGCAGTTGAAGTTTCTCTAAATTCAGTTATCCCAGGCTAATTTTGTGCAGTGGTTCCCAGCACAGCACCTGGAAATCTCATACACTGCAACTCCGGAGATTTTGCATTCCTCTGAAGCTTGACCTTCCCAGCTGGCCCCGCTGCCCTGACCCACAGCAGTAACCCCTGGCCAGGTACCTCTGGGTTAACTGTTGTGAAGCACGAGCTCTGAATGTCCAAGGAAGGCAGTAACTTTGCTTTATGTGAAGCTCATGTTCTGATATCGCTCCTTAAATTTGCCTCTCTCTGCTGAAGAGCGCAATGAGCTCAAATCCCAACGCCAAATGTTGGGCTGAATTGCAGTTTCAGTGAGATAATCCAGGAAATCATTCAATACCATAACATTCCAGATCCAGGGTTCACTCCTTTCTGTCCCCAATTTCAGAGGATTTGGCGGCTGTGGATATAAAACCCAAGCAAGGTAGGAGGAAGGGATGTGTAAAACACTATGTGCTCTATCCCGGTCCTTGCAAACATCCCCACAGCACGGTACCAAAGTTTTCCATCCAAGTTTTCTACAGCCCACTGCAGAGCACGATGCTCAGTCTTTCTATGGGGGACCCTGGAAGCAATAAGCCTGCCCTATAGAAATCCCAGACTATTGATGAACTGCATGGGGCAGGGGGGAAAGCCTGCAGCTACACAGTCAGGTCATGAGAGCAAAAACCACTTATTTCAATAGAATAATGAGAGCGGCCAGGTGCTTAATCTCAGTATTTGTAGAGAGTTTCAACTTACTTGCTTACACATCATTTACGTTTCACATTACTGTCCATAAAAAAAATAAAAAATAAATAATAAAAAAAAAAAAGAAAAAAAGAAAAGGAAAGAATATGATAAAGTACAAAGTAAAAAATTTAAATAAAAATAAAGCCACCACTAGCACTGTAGTCCAAAATGAGTTTTCAACACAAAAACAAAGGCTTCGTCCTTCCACATTCCACAACACAAATCTCAAAACATTTAAGCAACAATGCTCAGACCCAAAACACTTCCAGGCCATCAAGGTGAGACTTTTGACTCAGGCTCATAAACTAGGACATGGCTGAAAAAGGTTTAGAAACCTAGCAAAATTTTAATATCCATTCCAGCCTGTGTGACCAAAGGGATTATCCCGGAATGGCTCACCTGATTAGTTATACAAATGCCTTTCTTTTTTTTTTTTTTTTTTTCCTTTTAATCCAAGACCGTGCAGAATGCCAAATGGGAGAACGGAGCGGGCTGTGTACTGGAATGTCTGAAGGCTGCAGACTTGGGATTTATATTCCATGTTGAATTCATTGTTCTCTCTCCTACCCCCGCTGCCCTCTAAAAAATGCTGCAGCCATGACAGAAATAAATTAGCCCGAGGTACAGGTCACACCTTCAAGGGCAGTAAGCGTTCTGGGTAAAATCAATAGAGAAGATGGGAGTCTCTAGCAGCTGAAGCAGAAAGAATGACACATTGATAGCTTTACATATACCCAAACAAAGGCACTTTGGAACAACCCCGGTCCCTGCTGCCTTGCAAACACAAAGCTCGGGTTTATTCAACCACCTGAACCCCAACAGCAAGACAGAGGCGATTGAGAAAGGCGCCCGTTTCTTTGGGGAATTTGCATATCGATGCAGAAAAATCTGCTTGTTTGCATCCCTGCCCAGGAAAGGGCTCCAGACGCTGAATTCTGGGCCAGGTTGCAGCTCCCACAAACTTTCACGGAGACCAAAATCCGCACACAACCTTGGCTGGAGTTTTGTGGCCCTGTGAAGCCTCTCAAGGGGCAGGAGCTGAAGCCTCAGCCAAAAACTCCCAGGAACTTTGGTGAACACAGAAATGAGCCCGGGAACCATCACCACCAGACTCTAACACTACGTGTTGCATTCGTTATTTTCACTCCTGATTTTGAAGCAAGGAATAATTTATTCCAAATCACCTACAGTCTTTCAGAACCTTAAATCCGAGCTTCAGTACTTACAAATCACAGTTTGTCTAAAACTGGGTGATTTAAGTTTCACAAGGATGTGGAACACAGTAAAAACCATTAGACTTCTGCATGGATATTCCTGACACCTCCATGGTGAGTTGAGTATTAACTCTCAGAGCTCGACACGTAACCTTTTCAGACACTTCATACCTCCCCCGGGGTTCCAACCTGCATTTTCAGGTTCCTAAAAGCTTTAAAGCCCGATCTAAGCTCCCACAATATTTCTAAAAATAGGACATAGACTCCTCGGTCCCTCGGGAGTTTCTGAAATTGCTGCCCAGGAGATTTCTCAACAGGCAGAGCTAAAAGCTCTTCTCCTTGTGTCCCTCCCAGACTTCCCCCGAGACAACCCCAGCCCAAGTACAGCAGGATCTAAAACCAAACGAACCCTGATTTCATGCAACGCCAGCAAGGGAATGCCAAATACGTAACTTTCCCCTTGCCTCCTTGTTTGTTTGCTTTTCCTAAACCCACATAACGTTAACATGTGCATTGTTCTTCGATCATTAGACTCCCACTTCTGCCTGTGCTGAAATCCCGTGCAGTGTTGAGCTGTATTTGTACTTACATTTACGGAGCCTGTGAACAACATTGTAAATGGAATTGTTTTCATTCCCAATGCTGCCTGTGAAAATAAATGGGAGGATTCACCATTAACACCAGCGCTGTATTAAACAATTACCTTTTGCATACAGTCACTGCCCTGTCTTATATCTCAAACACGTAGCAATACCTGCAAATATCTCTACTCAGGGAAAAATAAAACTAAAATCAACCTCCTGAGGAGAAGCATTCCTCAGACACCACCTGTGTTTTGCTGCTGCTCTGAAGGCCTTTGTATTTTTGGATGGCTCCTTGAAGCCACCAGTGCAGAGAGAGAAGAAAGAGATTGCCTCACTTTAGTCACCAGAGAGGAGAAGGCACCTTTTAGTCTGTAAAATCAGGTCCTCGGGGCTGCCCCCTGCAAACCCCCTGAGCTTGCTGGCTCTCAGCTGGCTCCACAGGAGCTGAAGCTCTACTAGGGTCCGGGACTGGCTTGGGAAGAGACTTCAGCAAGAGGTGACTGATGGAGCAGAGTAGAGCTGTGAAAACTCCGCTGGTGAAGATGTTAAAAGCCTTTTAGAGGAGTCACAGCAGCACTTGTTGGGAAGTGTTACTTGGAGGCACGCAGCCTCCACCAGAAGTCGGAGGTGAGGGAATCGCTCTTTCCATGAACTTGCAAGGATGCTTTTAGCTGGGCCGCGGGCTTCCAGCTCCTTCTGGCTCACCCCCTGCAGCTACTTTCAGAGAAAATGGGGCAAGAAAGTGGGGCACATTCAAGATCTTCCCAAGAATGACCAAACTCACCTGCCTCCAAACAAATATCAGACAGAACAGCCTACTTGTCTTGCTGTTCCGTTGTGTTTTACATCTCCTCAAGGACAGAAGCATGGGGTAATAATCCACATCACTGCCTGAGATACTCTAAAACACTGCCTGAAGTACCAGCTTTTGCTCCATGCTTCCATGATAGACATTAAAATAACTAAATAAAGCGTTTGTACACAGTGAAATGCGGCACAAACTGTGTGCTTCTTCAACAGAGATGCCATGTCACCTAGCGCAGCTTTCTCTAAAATAAATCCTCCCCTATTTGTTCTATATTTCCATGTGTTTAGCAATATGGGAAGTCCTGCCCAGCTTTAGAGAGCATTCCCGACAGCGGCTGACTTGCTTCTCTGAGTGACTTCGCCAGGGTGTTTGGGATGGGTCCTGACATCCTGATACCCAAAACGCTCAGAGCAATCGCCGTCTTCAAAAGAGGATGTCTCTGTGACAGCACTGAAACAAGGAGGCTGCCACAAATAACAGCTCCAGAAAGCTAAGGCTGCCTGTCGGTGATGGCCGGTTTCAGAAGATATGCCTTCATTTCAAAGAGCAAGATCGCGGATGGAAATCAGAGGAGATCCATGCTATAAGTTTTTTTTCCCCATTTAAATCATTAACGGGTCAGGATTCAGCACAAAGATGGAAGACAGAAAACTATGCCACACGCCTTGGCACCAGCTTGCTCCCCTCTGGAGGTAAATGAAACCTTAGGGCTAGCTGGACCTTCCACCAGCTAGGGCATCCCCTTTTCTTTTTTTTGAAAAAAAAAAAAAAGAAAAATAAGGATAAAAGTTAGAACAGTTGTGGATTTGTCTTGGGAATACCTGAAAAGATGGAGGATGGAAGTAGAGATGGGTGAGAGGCTAAACAATTTGTTGGCCAAATCTGGGCTCCCCATCCAGAGAGATGCTGTACACTTGTAACTTCTGCAAGTCTACAGTCTGCAAAATCTTAACTCTAGGAGGGGAAAAGAAATAATCCAAAAACATTTCCTGTCCATTATATTTTGCATGCGAAGTGGATTCCTACAAAACTGCTGGATTTGGACACCTGAGAGCAAACAATGGAATGGGGCAGGCCATGTGCCACGTGCTGGATGAGGACGGTATTTTGCCTTTCCACTGTCACTAAAAGGATCCAAACTAAACCTGGGGGCCTGAAAGGTCCAAAAGTTGGTGCCTGAAACCCAAATCTGGACGTGCATTTCTGAAGCCTGGGCTTATCGCTTCCCTGCAACACAAGGCATTTTTTCTTCAAAAAAAAATATGCAGAGAGGCTTCCAAGAAAGCCTCCCGGTTGCCCTCCCCATTTCACAGCTAAGGAAATGGAGGGACTGCACGCACAGAGGGGAGGGAGGGAGGGAGGGAAGGAGGGAGGGAGGGAGCCTGCTGCGGCCACACCGCGCCTGTGGCCATCTGCAGCACACCCCTCGCTGCCTCCGTAATCCCCTGCAGGTTGCTAAATCAAAGAGGAGAAATAACGCAAATAAATTTTCCCAGCCTTCTCACATCAAAAAAAAACAAAACAAAACAAAAAAAAAACCCCTTCCTAGGATCTCAGGGGATAAGGGAAAGGAAAGATCAGAGAGCTTCAGCTTTGGTCATTTGCAGATTTCTTCTGCTTGGCCTGGCTGCTCCCCGTCCCTCCGCGTGCACGCAGCAGGTAATCCTGGTGGGAACCAGCCAAAAGACCCCGTGTCACCCACTCGTTCTTACTTTTGCTCTCCCCTCACCCTTTGCAAAGATGAGATGCTGTTTTTTTTTTCTGCAGAGTTTCCAGCTGTGAGTGGTGAGCAGCAGCACAACCTATTATTGCACTTGGCTAATGCATTATGTGCTCCCAACCCAGTAACTAGGAGCACGCATCGTGACTAACCTGTTATCCTTTTCCTGAAATCCTTTGCATAGGGAATCAGTTTCCAGCTTAAAATACCCAAGTAGTAAACATACAGCTCGTAAACAGAGGGATTTCACGTTTGCATGTATAGTTAGTTCTTCAATTATCTCAAGTTGTGAAAATTCAGAGGATTTGCCTACAGACGCTGCACGCACTTTTCACACTTGGAAAATTAAATGCTAACTTTTGATAAGCGACATAACCTTCCTGAAGAGCACTGCAGGACATAATTTAACAACAGCAACTACCAAATGCTTCTGACTTGCTTCAAACAATCATTAACCACAGACAATTTCTAATTATTTGAGTCCATTTTGCTTCTTATTCAGTGGTCATTTTGTTTCTTGACCACTTGGCCTATGTTCAGAAAAATCTCCATTAGGGAGCACAAAGTCTCAAAAGAAAAATTATTCTTTCCTCTTTCTAAGGCTGGGATTGTTTCAAACCCTCAAGAGATAGGAGTTCTAAATACATCTTTAAAGCTAAAAAAGTAGAAAGCCCTTAAAAAAATTAAGGGCACAATAGCCTGTTACATTGAAACATGCTGTTATCAAATAAAATAGCTGTCTCGCACCCTTCTGCTAGCAGTTTTGCAATTCATTTTCCAGAAAAAAAAAAACTGCAAACATATTAGAAGACAAAACATCTACGCTCAGACTGGAAATGATCACATGAACAAGCCACAAGATTTGCTTGATAACATTCAGAGTTTATTATTCAAGACCGAGTCTCATTTTCAGCTCTAAGGGAGAGGGCGGGGAGAGAAGGGGGAACAGGCTTTTAAAGCACACACTTGAAGTAAAGGATTGCATTTGCAGGAACCACTAAAAAGAAGAAAGAAAAGAAAGGAAAAAGTAAAGAAAGCACACCTCTATGCTACCAGCAGCCCAGGCTTTCAAAAACGAGGCTTAGCTCCCCAAAATCTACTCACTGCGTTTCCACTAGAGCCAGGTTTACCTTAGCAGAGAGGCTGAGCCCTCTGAGAGCTGCTAAAAACTTTCGGAAAGTTCAGCTCTGCTGCAGATGGGGAGGGACACGGGAGAGCAGAGAGGAAAGCATTAGCCCCGAGCCCCAAGCTGCTGGCAAAGCTGCTTTCCCTGCGCCCCCCTTACTGACCTACGAAGTCTTCGTTTCACAGGTAGCAAAGTTTGTCCTCCTCCTCCTGCCAGAGTCACGCGGGCACGCTGCGCGGCTGCGAGCGCCCTGCTCTGCAGAAGAATATTGTTTCCAGCCTTCCCGTGACTAAGGAGAGAAAGAAAAATGCAGTCCGGCCAGGTACTGTTTCTTCGTGAAAAGTAAATCCGGCATTCTGGAATGAGTTCAAACATAGGGCTTGACAGGCAAAGGAGAAAAGCTTTTTTTTCACTGAGCATGCTTAGTCCTGCACAGCCTGCACACTTAATGAACATTACTTCCTTCCCAGTGGTTACTCCTAGCAGAAATCCACACCCCCTCCTCTTTCAGAAGTCAGGAATGCAGCTGAAACCAAAGTCCAGAAAACATGCCCGACACCCAGACAAGGCCCCACAGATCAATAAACTCAGGTTGTGACCTGCAGGTCACTTTGTCAAACAGGACATCAGGCTGAGTTTTTTCTGCACTTGGTATAGTTTGCTTTATGCTTCGGCTAATGCTGCTCGCTCCCCAGAGAAAATAAAACGGCACCGGCTTTTAAAGAATGATTAAATGCTTCGATAACAGATGGGAATTCTCCTTCAAACCTTCTCGTCCCAAACCTGCTTTAAAACAAGGAAAGAACGCCGCATAATGAAGTTGATCAGAAAAAAAAATTAGGTCGTCGGATTCCTGAACAAAAGTTACTTGAATTTGTCATAGGTGAAGACTTGCTGGTAACAAACAGGCAAACAAAGCCCTTTCGTTTGGTTAGGGCCTGATCCTGTCCTGTCTGCAATCCCGGGGAGCTTTGTCCTTCCCTCCAGTGGGAATCACGCCAGGGCTTTGGATCACAAACGCATGGGTTATTTTTAAAGCTTTTCCTTGTGTTTCAAGCTTTGCAGTTGCTTTCCAATATTCTCTACAGGTCACACTGCACTCTCCCATCCCGGTTCTCATCCCCAACAGGATGGGGGATTCGGCCTTTTGTCACGAAGCCTGCGCCAGCCCCCAGTGCCGTGTCCCAGCCTCCATGAAAACACCGAGCATCCGACGAGCTATAACGAAAGAACAGAGGCCATAATGTGGTGGGAGCAAGAAGCACTAACCAGAATTAAAGCCTGGTGGGTTGTTACCATCCCCAAGACCCCTAAGGTGATGAATACCGCTCTGCTTCTTAAACTAGGTTGGAAAAAAAAATCAGGACCTCTGTGTCTGAGCAACCCCAGCCTTCACGAGGCTGCAGGCTCTGATTCGAGCAGGACAGGCCATGGCAGGGCCTTAAATCCCTGGGCTCCATACGTCCCAGGCCTTTAAAGCAGACCCAATGTAGAAAGCAAATGTTTCTGTACTCGCACGGGTAAGTTTCAGGATCACCGGGGGGTCTCTGTTGCTCCTAAGGGCAATCCAAACATTTTTAAGAAGTTTAACTGCCTACACATCCCTGCTCTTCCTGGTTTCGTTCAGGATCATAAAAGAAAAAGCCCCAAAACTGCGTGACAAAAACAAGCCATGGTTGCCTAATTTGAGATTTTGGAAATCCCCAGAGAGAGCTTCCTGCAGATTTGGAGAAGCAGCAACTTCAGGCTAACCAAACCCCAGCGTGCCAACCTAAAGACTTTTCCTTTTGGTACGCTTCCAATTCATATCCTGAAGCTTTCCTGGAGCCTGGGAAGTCCCTAACAGGACAAAAAACCTGGCAGCTCAGCTGGATTTTTATCCCTGGACATCTCAGACACCTCCCATGGCTGTGGAGGCCAGCTGCCCAAGAGAACTCAGCCTGCCAGGGCTTCATTAACCACGAGACCTCAGAAGCAGGCAGACACAGTGCCACTTATGACTAAAAAAAATGACTCTAAAGCTCTGAATTGATGAACCCGGGGCTCAAACACACGCTCACTTAGCAAGATGTGGGGAGTTTAGACATCCTTGTCTCCCTCAGTAGCTCATTACCACTCTTGCAGCCCAGCAGGACGAGCAGAGCACGTGAAGGCTGTGACGTGGTGTCCAGGAGTTACCCCCAAATTCCCACCAGGAGCAGGAGCCAGATGCCATGCGTTATCCCTACAGAGCTCAGACAGCCCCACAATGTTTGTGGCAGAGCTGCCGAGCACCTCCAGGCTGCTGTGTGGTGTTCAGGAGCCATTTCCCTTGCTGCCTGTGAGCCACAACAGCCCCGCTGATCCCCTTCATGCCCAATTACCCACAGCAGTTGGCACGACGATTTGTTTCGCACAGCCTTGGCCTCGCTTGCAGACGAGCCCTGTGTCCAAACGGGAAGCTCTCTACCTCCAGTTTTCCTTCTCAAAGGAAAAAATCATTTGGGGCACTCAAGTCCATGAAAATCCAGCCTGCTGGGAGCTGTTTGCAGACCACATGGAGCACGGCATGCCAGTGGTACAAGGCCTGGACCTCCAAAAAGCTCCATATTGTGTCCTGCCACGGGATTATTGGGTTCTTTGAGGAAAATCGGGCTCAGCCCTACCTGCCTTAAACACACTTTTGGATGCAATTAGGGCCTTTAAAGAGCAAAGAGTTGGGCAGGATTGCAAAAGAGCAGAAAGAGGAGACTTGTCCTATACCAAGAAGCTATTGGGTCTCCAAATGGACCATCGGCAGCTGGAGGACAGTCTCCTCCAGGTATCCGTGATTCAGGACAAGGACCAGGGAAAGCCTGGATAAATGAAAAGCCTACAGGGAAATGCACAAGCTTTAGACAGAGGAACTCCTTGGGTTTGGGGCTGCTGCCTCCATATTCTGCCTAACCATTAAGCTGTGCCCCGAGGCGCAGACCTGAAACAGACTTTGGCGTGGCATCAGTCCCTCCTGGGGTGAAGAACAGAGCCCACCAACGCACATTCACCAAGATCCAGTAGGGATCTGTTGCTGCCAGTCCTAATGAGAGCCAAATGGCTGCCCCTCCCCGAGCTAACAGCTCCAGCTGGGGCAGCTTTGCTTCTCTTTTCCCCCTAGGATGCATAAACTGCGTTTTTGCTCTCCTTCCTGACACCAGAAAAGGCTGGATCGCTTCCCACTGTACTGTGAGAGCTTGAAACTTGGCCATGCTATTTACAGCATCTTCTTTGCCCGGAGGAATTGGAGCCGCAGCGTGATTTTTCCACCATATGCAGGCAGCAGGCACGGCTGCATGTGCCAGCACCGCTACCCGGCGAGCTGAGCCCTACCTGTCGGTGCTTCCCCGTGGCTGCTCCAAGTCCTACAGCGAGAGATTTCCCCAAGGCCACGGGCTGCTGGCGCTCAGCTCCATTGTTCTTGGTGCTCGGATGCATCCCTCCTTCAATTGTTAGCGGGAAAGGACAAATTAAAGAAAGACCCTGAAGGGTGGGGCTCCCTTTCTGGTCTTCTCAGCAGAAATCTTAAGCTTTTGGCTGCGCAGAGGTTTTTCAAAAGGAGTGAAGTGACTCAGAAGCCTGAAATCTATTGATTCTCAGCGGGAATGGGGCTCCCAGATTCCTGCTGGAGCTGCAGAAGAGCTCGTTCTGCCTGGGAGCGTTTTGAGAAAGAGCCAGTCCTTCCCACCTCGCCTTTAACCACCCCTAGATGGGCTGTGGGGTTCCTGGGGGCCCTCTGGCTGATGAGGTACAACTCGGGGTGAGTTTTAGGATGCCAGCAGTGGGGCTGGCATCAAGGAGCACAGCCAGGCTGGAAACCTCCCAGACGACAAACCACAGAGACCTCGTTGGCAGAGCAAGCAGATGTGGGTTCCCAAAGATGTTTTTTTCCTTTGCTTCCCATTTGACGCTCATTCCTATCTTGCACAGAGGAAAACATGACCCAGGAGACCTCGTTCCTACAGACACTCAGCCTGCAGGTGGGCAGCCCACCCCAGTAGAAGGACTTTGCCTTGCTTTAGGCAACAGTGTGTAGGCAAACGTCCCCAGGAGAGGTGCCCCCAGGAGATCCCAGCACTAGGATGGGGGAAAGGATGCTGCAGGACGAAGCTTTTGAGCCAGTTCCAGCAAAGCAGGCTGTCTCCAGGCAAGGAAGATACAAAAGGAAGATACAACGTTGAATTTTTGCCCCTTTCTCCCCTCAGCACTGCCACAGTAACATTCAGCATCCACATTACAGAAGGGTTTTTGGTGGAGGTGCAGTGAAAGTACCGAGCGTCAAGTCTGAACAAAATGCTGACCTGCTTTGGGGTTTTTAGTGCTGATGAAGTATGAGAACAGTAAGACCAGATGTCTTTCTGAAGTTACACTTGGGTTTAACCAAAGTACCTGGGCTCAGAGGCAAGAAACTGAGAGAAACCCACAACTGTACATGAAGATATGAGCAAAGTGTCTAAAAAGTATCTTTCAACTCTAGGATCTATTATGATAGAGGAGCTGTTGCCTTCATCTATTGATAAAATATTAAATAGGAGTAGCTGGCATGTTTTCCAGAAATCAGCGGGTAATCTAAACATATTAAACCAGGAGAAGGTTTCACTTTGAAGGCAGTGCAGAGAAGTTGCCTGCTAGGACATGACAACGGAGCAGCTATGGGGAGAGCAGCAGTTCCCAAGCCTGGGCTGGTTTTCCACCTAACTTTGGGTGAGACCCTTCACATCTCTGATCAAAAGTACTCAAAGGAATTGGGTGTAATTATTACAAAGATTGCTATGATAAATCTGAGACAGCACTGGCAAAAGGCAATAGATAATGCAGGAAAGATCCAACCACAGCTGCAAAATTCCCAAGGATTCAAACTCAACATTACATTAAGACATAAAGCAAAAGAAAAAGAAGAAAAAAAAAAAAAAAAGAGCGAAGCAAGCAAGCTCTCACACCACTCAGAAGTGTTTTGAGGCATGTCCCACACCATGGCGAGGGCAGTGACACCTCCAGAAGCACATCCCTGCAGAGCAGGGCACAAGATGCCAGGAGCCACCCCGCTGGACCTCTTCAGTTATTTGAGCTTTTCAGAGTCTTCTTGCAGGATAACAAATAATGAGTACTTCCTAGGACAACCTCAGGTTTTCTGTTCCAGGCAAATAAATTTGATCAAGGGAGGAGAAAAGACAAACTGCACTAGCAACAGCATTGAGCTCAGGGAACTTCATTTTTCACAGTTCAAATGAAACCCAAGGAGAGTTGTTACAAGGCTAAATGTTGTGTGTGCACAGGTACATATGATAAATACTTGCAGAAAGGTGCTGCTGCAGTGCGATGCTTCTGAAGGGGCTGTGCTATGTCTTTACTAAAAAGATCTAAACTGCAATAAGACTTGATACTTTAAAAGGGAAAAAAGGAAAAAGGAAAAAAATCCAGTCTACCTTAATCAAGATTTGCTAGTATTTTCTGATATAAGGGGAAAACGTTTAGAGTTTTGCTTCTGATCAAGTATAACTAAAGCCATTATCTCACACGGAATCGGTGGGATGGTTTTGCCAGCATAGGAGGACTTGCCATTTATCAACCTCTTTGGGATTAATGATTTTGCTGGTTCCTAAACCCAGCAGAGCCAGCAGTCTGGTAAAAGTGCCAGTCGAGCAGGGCACAGTGCAGTGAGTATCAGCACCCAAACACGAGACAGTGAAGAGCAGGTAACCACCAGTAGCACTGCAAGGGACAGGTGAAAAGGCAGGAGGACTCTTTCAGATATCACGGTGGCACGGGAGTGAGATTGGACCCTGGAATCTAATGGTAGCTCCCCCAAAACCCAGACAGGGTCAGGTGGTGTTTTTTTGGTGGTAGTGGTGGTGGTTTTTTGTTTTGGTTTGGTTTTTTACTCTTCTCCTTGATCTTACATCCAAGGATGGAAGATTTCTTTGAAGGGCAACTACATTCCAACATAAAGCAAACATCCTAAATCTGTGGCTTGCCACAACCAGACCCTCAGCCCACCAGTTCCTGCGTGCAGACCTCCAGACTCAGCTCTTCCCAGGCACTTTCCAGGAGCGAGCAGCAAAATCAAGTTCCATATTTCGTCCGTAAACATCTCAGAGGAAAATGACAACTGTCTATATACACAACAAACAGAGCAGAGACATTAAATACAAGGCAATAACACACCATCTCCCCAGTCACCTCCCTCAGCTAAAAGCCAGCACGGTCTGCCTTAAATTTCAGCTCCGAGTGCTTTTCACAGGATACGCATCATCCCCACGAAACAAATGGATCCATTTCATTTTTTTTTTCCACTTAACAGTCACTGGTGAGTTCAACTTTGGCACTCCAACAAAAAAAGGCTTCATTGCCAGCACGCACAGTGCACTGGAACCAGAGCGGGGTGAGAGGAGTGGAAAGTCATTTATAAAGCAAATTCTGCAGCAGAGAGAGTTATTGGGCTTTACCTCTGGATTATATGTTACATTGCTTTATATAACATTGTGTTTAACTCATAACGGTCTGTGGGGGAGAGAGGGAGAAAGGTAAAAGTTTAATTTTCTTCATTTTTGTTGAGATTTATAACAAAAGGACTATATGAATACTTAATTTTTTAAGTTAGAATTTTCTGAATTTTCCATGGGTCTAGGATTTTACCAGCTTGCTCCTGAGGCTCATCGCCTTGCTGAGGGTTTCCCCGGCACTTTGCAAAGACATGGAACAATGTGAAAATCAGCAACTGCCCCCAAGAAGCATCTGTGATTGTAGGGGGGTCCCTGGGAGTAGCAGCCACACAGCATCGCCAGGAGCAAGGCGGTCTCAGACGGACCAAAAAAAGAAGTCTGAGATGGACTATTTCAAGTGTGACCACCAGGATTTGGGGAACCTTGGTATAATGTAACAGCATTTTACTTTACAAGATGGAGAAAGAGACAGCATGATTCTTTATCATCCAATCTGAAATTAGAACTGATAGTGTGAAAAGTTTCGATTTTGGTTATACTGGCACTTTACTATCAAAAAGCCTTTATTCGGAAATTCCCGAACAGCCTGAGCTGGCACCACTACATTTCTAACTTTCTTCTGAAAGCATCTGTTGTCTTTGTCTTCTTTTCCCCCAAATACACATTCTCTTCCCTTTCAGACCACTACCCAAGAGCTCATTTAATCCAAGAATTTTCCTTTCTTCTTAAAACCTCATCCTTTCTTGGGCAGTTGGCAAATTGTCGTGGCTTATCCTGTTTAAGTAGTTTGCAGAGTCAAACTGAGTGCCACAGTGTGTTTGTCTTACATCCCATGAATTTACAAGTGCCCTGTCCTGTGAGTGCTGCTGGCTATTTACGTGGCTATCGGTGTTTTTAACGTGCAAACCACCGCCGTGCAGAATACTTCTCCTTTTTGATCAGCTCTTTTACTGATTTAGTAGGTTTTAAAGTGCCTGGGTGCATTCACGTATCCCCGTCTCGCTGCAGACCTTGAAGTAACTACCTTGATAACTGCCAGGGAGCTGAAAGCCTTTCATTTGTTGCAGAGGTAAATGCAATAAATACATACACATCTCAGCAAAGCTTTCATGCAAACGGAATTTTGTCTTGTGTTTACTTGGAAAGCACTTTAAAACGTACTCCTGCCATAAATACATAATTGTAAAAAAGTCAGCGGGACTGCAAGACTTGGTATTGAGTGCTACACCTAGTGGTAAGTGTTTGCAGGATTTGTGGCTTTTCTGACGTTTAAACAAATAATTACACAAAAACAACGTTTAGAGAAACAAGTCATAATATCAGGAGAAGGAAAGGAAAAAACACTCCAGAACGCTTCAGATACTTAAGCAGGGGGCCTATTCTTCCATCAGCACGCGAGAAATTTATGCAATTAAATTATAATCATTAATGAACCTCACCTACGAACACAGCCATACATCAGAAGAAAAAGCAGAGCTACTCCAGCTGCAGCTTTACTGTAATGAGGCAGGAGCAATACCTGGTGCTCAGCTCCCCTGCTCTACACTACGAGGAGATGCTACGGCATCTTTCTCGTTTACCTGTCTGCTGACCCTTCAAAATGCTTAAAATACCTCGGGGGTAGCAGCCATGCGAAAGAAAGAACAGCCTGCAAAATACACAGCACTCCACACCTGTGTTTGAAGGCAGATTGCTATCAGGAACTTCAGAAATTCACACTTGTACATTTTAAACGCAGTGCCTACAACTCAAGATATCACATATATGGGTTGGAAAGCGTAGTAGGTGTAGTTCAACAATCTTGTCTCTACTTTTCCTTAATGGCCATGGGACAAAACCAAGGCAAGGTGCTGGCAGCAGGCAGGCAGAGCACAGTCAACTCAAACCAAAAGCTCTCATTGAAAATAATTTCTGGGGAAAATAAATAAATAAATAAATAAAAATCGGGGGAAATCTTTGCCTTTCTTCTGTATTAGCAGCTTATTTTCTTTCTATTTGAAACTTCCAGGGGAAAATGATTTCCTCATCAAGGAGCCTTCTTCAGTCTGAACACCCGTCTTGTGTCACAAGATCAGTACAACACCACTTTTGCCTGCAAGTTGTACCTAAAATTTGCAGATCCCAGCCCGCTCCGTAAGCCTCGGTTAAGAAAATCTTTCCCGAATGCTTGTGGTTAATTAAAGCACGTGCAGACGCAATGCTCTGATGCCTGCCAATGCTCAGCCCAGCTGCGGGCCCCTCTCCTGAGCTGGAGGAGCATCGGGTGTTGAAATGGCACCGCTTTTTTCCAAACCAACCAGCACCAACCTCCAGCACTCGGCTGCGAGCTGCAGAGAGACCCCGAGCGCTTCCACTCCTGCTCACGTGCCCAAGGCTACGGGATGAAATTAAGAGAAGAGAGGAGGGATTAAATGAACAAAAGAGATGAGAGCCCAAACCAGAACTGTGTCTCCACCACCGCCAGCCGTGTCCACTGAGCCCATGCCGCATCATGTGCAGCAGGAGGCACAGTCAGGAGAGGACACATGGGTAGGAAAGAGGCTCTGAAGCTTTCTCTCTTCTTTCCCTGCTGAAAGCAGCTGGAGGACCTGGTGAGACAGACCCAGCCCTGCTGCATGGTTAGTGCTGCTCGCTTGCCAGTTGGAAGGAGACCCAAGTTTCAGGGGTCAAAACTCTTAAGTAACACTCCAGTTTCCAGCTCGCCTCTCCCGAGACGCAGCAACGCCATCCAGCTCGCTGCGGACATCGTTTCCTTTTTATGTTCCTCGATTTTCAAATTACTGAGGAATACAAATGCCTTTACCAGCCATTTCCATGTGCTCAGTGTACTCCACAGTTTCTGAAAGGATTTCCTAATGAGCCCAGCTTATCTAAAAATCCCTTTTTGTTGGTGCCGTGAGCGTGCCGAAGCTAAGCCACCGATCACAGAGGAACCAACAGGGTTTGGTGTCGGGCACGACACAAGCCTGCAAGTCTCAGAGCATCAAGGGAGCTCCTGTCTGAATCAGAAGAGCAGCAAGCAGCAAGTTTTCTGTGAGACACTCTGGTTTGGGTAGATGTGAGGATCGTTTCGGAGCACACTGGGCTCTTGCTGTCAGCTTGCTGGGACACTGTGCCCCTTCCCCTGTCTGGTCCTAGAGGACAGCCACTTTTGTGAAGCTCGCTGTACGAGGAGTGACTGCCCCACAGGTAGCTCATGGAGTACAAAAGCATCTCTACACCACACCGTAAAGCTTCTGGCACACCATATGCTGCTTTATTCCCATTACCCAGCGCCTGTTACCCCACTGTGAGAGGGACTCCAAACACAGATTGGAAGTTTTTGGAGCAGAGACTACTTGTGGTGTTCTCTCTACTTTCTGCTTACCGTTCCCCCTTGTCTGGCTTCAAGTGCTCAGAGGAACCTGAGGCAATGGACGAGGTGAGCCTTGGAGCCTTGGGTGCCTTCGTGTGGCCTTCAGTGAAACCCCACGGCTCTGCCCTTTGCAGCACGGGGCCGCTGGCACAGGCTGCCCACACAGGCGTTTTCGTGCTGTGTCCTTCGTGCACCACTGAAAGCCTTTGAACCTGAAACACTCAGCAGAGCCACTGCCACTTGAGTTACAGGCACAGCTCCATTGGCTGCTAACCCATAATATGCCATTATTCCTTAACCTGACTGGCCATCAAAGGCAAACACACTTCACTTTTTCACCACAACGTTTTTTTCTTATTGACAAAGAGAGCAGAGATTTAACCCAACTTACTCTCACGTTCACGTATCCTTTAAAAATTAGAGGAAGGTTTAGTGCCAATACTGTCCTGACAGATCTCAGCCCAACTTCCAGGCAGCCTAGGTATGAAAGAAACCCGAAATCTTTTATGATACTACCACCGGAGATGTTTAGCCAGCTGACACTTTAACATGCTTAGGAATATACAATCGTCACTTCAGGTAGTCATGCTTCTCAGCCAATAAACCATGATTTGCCTTGTCCTTCACCTGCATCAGTAATTTAATCCACTTCACTCAATTTAGTGACTGTCCTCTAAAAAGAGGAGCTGGAAACCCAGGTAATTAATTAAGAACAGAGCGTGAATTTGGACTGGAGAGGGAGAGCGCCCCAAGTAGTTGTATGGGATTATTCCAAATTTAAAGTTTCTAAACTGCGTGCACTACAATGCTGGGAAAAAGCAACCGGGTTATAAAAACTGTTCCAGGACAGCAAACATTGTGTGCATACACAATACACTTCCAAACGTGTATCAAGATCAGGAGATTAAACACCCGGGAGTCAGAGACTTCACAAAGAGACAGTGACTCCCCCAGTATTTGTGTCTCCCACTGTTTTAATTCAGCCACATCTTTATATTTTTTTATACCTTTCTGCCTTCTGTTAGCATTACTGACAAATTAATGCATTAGGATTTGCATATCACAAAGCAAAAAGAGGACCTGAAGCACTGCGCAAACGACACGTGGTTGATTTAAAATTGCTAGGGCAATGTTAACTACCAGGGAAGTCCTTTATTTTTTTTTTCCTTTCCTCCTCTGCCAAAAGGTGATATTCCTATGAAGTTCCAGGGGAACTCCGAGACCTTGTTCTAGGAGTAATGACTGAGGTGTGGAAACCATCTGAATTTCTCGGCAGGCTGCGTGATCACCCCAGATAAATTACATCAAAGCCCGGGAGACGCGGCCAAGTTTCTCGTGGAGTTTTGAGGCTTGCCCAGCCCCGGTGGTTCACATCTCACTGAGCAAAGCGTGCCTTTGAAGCTGAAGGAACCCAGAAAGCTGCTGGGATTGGATCTTGAGGTGGACCATCCCTGTTCCCCACCACTCTGCCCTCATCCCATGTACCGAGAACGCACGGAGCTGGTGGATGCCGGAGCTGGAGACGCATTCTCGCTCGGTTCCAGGAGGTGACAAGGTGCCAGTGCCCTCCAGCTCTGCAATGCACACTCAAACCTGCTGGGGAAGAGACACCAGAGCGTGTTAACCCAAGCAAAGCACTGCCCCGCTCTGCGATGGGAGCCCCTTCATGGCCTGAGAGCTTACATTAATCCCTAAATATTTAAGGACACATCTGCACCCAGCCACTCCGGGCTTATGAGCGTGCTCAGGGGCACCTTGAGCTGGCCCCACGCAGGAGCAGCAAAGTTCAGGGAGGGAGAGCCCAAACGTGGGGCTCAGCACAGGTCTGGAGCAGAGAAACCCCTTGGGGACCCAGCACGGGGACGCTCGAGTGGCACCACGTGCACTCCCTGCCCAGGCCTGGGCAAGGCGGTGGAAAATCTGAACTAATAAGCTCCCCTGGACCCAGCTCGGCTCTGCGTGCAGCCATTCATGGAGTTCTGCTCTGCATCCTTTAGCGACCCTATTATCCCCGTTTCCTCATTGTCTGGGGTTTCGGTCGCCCCATTATTTCGGACAATGGAAAACAGACCGGGCTACGGTACCTTCCTTGACATTTTAACACCCACCCCTTTTCCTTTCTCTCGAAAGAAAAAAAGCAGCACAAAGTTCAAAAAAAAAAAATAAAATTAAATAAAAACCATATCTCGGGTTCTGACCCCGAGGCTCTGATCTGCTTGGGCAGTCTGACAGCCCGAGCAGCTAAATGATCTGCCAGAGAAAAGAACTCCATCCGCGTATATATATTAAGCTCTTATTTAACAGCTAATTAATTCATATTTCTATAAACACGTACACCTCTTTATCCCAAGTTCCGTAAGTCAGCACATTTTTTCACCGCAGACCGCTGCAGCCCCCTTTTTTTTCCCCTCTCCAAACTTTATTCTAAAGCCCCGAAGTTCACAGAGTGTCTCGCTATTGTTGCTTTCAAGAGGAATTCTCCTCCCCGCCTCCTCCTTTCTCTGGCTCTCGGAGGCACCACATGGCACAATAAGAGCCCTTTCATGTTCGAGACTCGCAGGCGTTGCTGTGGAAACTCGCCCAACCTCGCCGAATCCCCAAATAAATAGTTAAAATTAAAAAAAAAAAAAAAAAAAAAAGAAAACCAGAGAGACCCGGCGGGCCTGGCTGCAATCTTATCTGCACCGCGCTGGGGGGACGAGAAGAGGCCAAATAATAACCTTTCGCCCAGATTAGTCACCTAGAAGTGGTGGTTGGTTGAGGCAGGAGGATGGTTGGGCTGTTCCAACAAGGCTGCGGCTGGAGCAGGAGCACAAAGACGCGGAGACGCAATGCAGAGCGCGGGCAGCCGCTCATGGGAATGGTGGCGCGGGGTTTTGCACCGCTTGCCCCTTTTTTCTCGTCCCTCCCGGGCTCCTACAAGCACCTGGGGATAGACACAGCTTTGGAAGGAGTTTATCTAGGAGGCAATAAGCAGCACAAAGTGGCATTAATTGCTACCTCGCAGGAAACGCTGCTACAAAGAGAAACCCATGCTTTCCCCATCAAAAAAAAAAAAAAAAAAGAAAAAAAGCTTTTTTTTTTTCTTCTTTCCCTCCCCTCCCTCTACGTGCTCAGACAAGCCACCGCTCGAGGCCCCCAGGATCTGCTATTATCAGTTAAGTCACGTCTAGTGCCAGGCAAAAGGTCATTTCAGGTCAGCCCCGAGATGAAAGGAAGGGGTAATGTATGTGGGAATGCAGGGAGGAGAGGGCGAGGGGGCGAGAGAGAAAAAAGGGAGGAAGGAAAAGGGATGCGAGAAGAGGAAGAGAAGGACAGGCGGAGGGAGGGAGAAGCCGAGCAGGCTAAAAAGGAGCGGTCCCAGAGCCAGGAAACAAATAAAAAAGCCCAAACCGCAGCACCTCTGCTGACACGCTGCACCAACTCGGCTCCTCGTCAAATCAAAAGGCTGCCGCATTTGCCGGGGTCGTCTTTTTAATTCATTCTTTCAGGGAGGTTTTGCTGGTTCTCGTGGATTTTTTTTGTTATTATTATTATTTTTGGTTTGTTTTGTTGTTGTTTTTCAAACCTTTACTGCTGAGAAAGGCAAATGCTCACGGCAGAAAGGACGAGCCTTTGTCTGGGGCGTCTGCTCCAGCTTTCTTTGTCTGCGAACTACCAGAGGTAGAATGAGAGGTAGAGGCTCCATTTTTTCATCCCCCCCTCCACCTCCCCCTCTTTTTATGCATCTAAAAAAATCAATTTTGCATTTAGCAGCGAAAAAATAAAAATCTCACGCTGCTGGGGCAGCCAGCCCGCGCGGCATTTGCCTTTTCTCCCTGCTCCCCCTTCCACCTCTCGGCCCCCCTCCGTAAGGTATTAGGCGGCTCGCATTTTCAGCCGAGCCCATCAGTCATTCCTGAATCCCTTCCAAGGTTCCCCCTCCACCACCCCGGCTCCCTCCGCCTCCCCCTGCTCCCAGCCCTGGCTCTCCTTGTCTAACAAATCATTTTTGTAGGACAAGCGACTGGCTCACGCCGAGATTGCACACACAACCCAGGCACTGCCGACAAACTGTCAGGGGAGGAAGAGCTGTAGTGGTGTTTTATTTTTTTTGGGGGGGGGGGGTTCCTTTATTTGTGAAAACATTCCCGTTCTGGGATGCTCTCCTCAAGCTGACCACGCTGCTTTGGCCTGAAGCTTCACCAGGGCACACCTTGGGGCTTACACCACCCAAAATTTCCCCTTTATCAGCGGGTGGTGGCACGGTGGGATCCCTTTGGCACAGCCTCATAAAAACATCCTTTGTGCTTTCTGCCCGAGGACAGGTTTTCGGGCCAGGCGTGCAGAAGGTGCTGCTTTTCACCCCATCCCCTTGCCCCTTCCCCATCCCTGCACACAGATTTAGTGTTTCCTACAGCTTGGTAAAAGGGAAGGCTACCTGGGGACTGCCTGCTCTTTGCTCTGTTAGCAGCAAGATGCTCTGTTTGGTGGGCTGAGGGTGGTTCTTGCACTACCTGGGGGCTCTGAGGAGTTGCCCACAGCCAAATCAGGCTGACCCAAGGTCCTGCAAGTGCCCCCCAGCAAATATTCTCCAGCTGGGGCACCAGGGATGTGAGGCCACGCAGCCCAGCCACCAGCCTCCTAGCACAAGCTGTAGGGCTAAAATAGCCCCGGCCATGCAGAACGAGGCCCAGGTGAAGCCTCTGGAAGCTGCTGCTAACGGTGATGTTCCCATACAAGCTACATTCAGCGGGCTTTTATTTTCGTTATTGTTCTGGCAGACGTTTGAACCGATCAATTAAAATTCATTTTCGGATTTCGTAGGCAGAGCCCTCCGAGGTACCAGGCACCTCCGTGGCTGGAGCTTGGAAGCCCAAGGTTTCAGTCCCATACCTAATTAAGCGGGATGAATTAGGTTCCCTCTCTCCTCCCGATGTTCTTCATTGACAATAAATTACACCGTGCTTTTTTTTTCATTCACTCATGCTAAGTTCCTCGCAGACGTGCTATTCGTCCTCGTTTGTCACTTTTATTATGGCGCTAGCCAAGACGTGTAGTCGCAGACCCGTAATCAATCCTGCTGAGCTCTGATGTCTCCCTGCAACTTCCTGCAACTCCAAAAAAAAAAATCTTACACAATTCACTCCTTACTGGAAAACCCTGGGACTTCTGCTTGCCTAAGGATTTTCTCCTGCTGAAAGTTAAGACACTTCCTAGCGCCGTTTGCCCCTTCTCAGAGCTCTTCCCCAAATAAAACCCACTCCCTGCTTTGCTGAGGTGCCAGCTCCCAAAATACAGCGATAAAGCAAATTCAGATGTCCCTTCTTGACACAAAAGCCACTGCAAGCCCAGAGTTTGATTTCTCACATCCGCATTTCTCCAGCTGTGGCCCTCCAAAGGGTTAAAGCAATGGCACGGTTGTGGATGAAGACAACGGTGCAGGTGTGAGTGCACTAATTGGGCAAGGGAACAATAATGAAAGCAAGAACAGGGGATGGTGGAAAGGGTTGGATTATTTCGCAGCAGACACAACAATTGCAAGCGCCAAGCTCTGTGAACAGAGGTAAAACTAAAACCACAAAGTTTAGTGGCTTGATGCTGCCCCACGATCCTCGCTGAGCCCAAGGAGAGCCGTGCCACCACCAGGGCCAATTCTACCCACCCACGTTTGTTTGCCACATCTCGAGAAGTACCCGGAGGGCAAACCTCCAGACCCATCTCAGGTCCTGCTGGCCAGGTTCTTGGGGCCACGAGCCCCAGCCAAGCCTCCAGCTGAGAGCAGAGCCAGGCACCGGGGCTGCGATGGGAGCGCACAGCTGCGGTTTTCAGCCAGTGCCCAGAAAAAAAAAAAAAAGAAGTTTGAAGTTTGGCTCAGGTTCTGCAGTTCTGAGGAAACAAAGATAAATATTATTAATGATTATGAGCAGGTAGGCAGAAATACCAGCAGGGGAAGATAAAAATAAAATCCCCAGCTACAGCTCAGTCCAAGTTCCTTCCCTGATTTCCCTGCTGCTTGGCTCTATTAACGCAAGAACCACACGGAGAGCAGCGTTGTTCAGCACACACGGTGGCAGCCACCTCTGAGCTTCCAGCAAGCTACGAAAGAGGCAGGGAAACGCAGAGAAAGACCTTACAACACGGCAACACCCCAAACTGCAGTTTTAAGGCCACAGCTGGTCACTTTTAGGGCAGAATCCTTTGGAATCAGGGGACGTTTCCACTGTCCTGCACCGCGAAAAAGCCCAGCTGCTCCATCTTGAGCTCAGGGCATGCTGCTTCACCAAAGAGACAGATTTATTGGGAAGAGTCAACATGTGCATTAGAAGAGGCCTGGAAACCATGACACGCAAGAAAAGCCTGAATGACTTACTGCTGGGCTGAAAAAATCGCATGAATTCGAGAAAGGAGGCTGGGGGCTAGTGGTAGGGCAGGTGGGATGCACAATTACAAACACCTCCAAGGTTGGCACAAAAAGGAAGACAATAATAGTCACTTAAAATAATAGGTTTCTTATCGCCAGCACAAGGAGCACGGGATTTGCTCACCAACAGGTTCAGCAGAGCCTGCAGCAAAACCCGAAGGGGGAACCCAGGTGCCAAGGGGCAGCCCGGACCCCGAGACCCTCCCCTGGGGAGCATCTCCTCAACCCTGATGTCTGTAGAGCAATTTCAGCTCCTCCGTGATGCAGAGGTGGCAAATGTCGGTGCAGAGGTGAAATCATGGGAGTCACCAAGTCCAGAGAGGGGCTTTCTTTATGAAACCACCTTTTTCCTTCTCAAACAAGCATTGAGTGGAGCAGAGCAGACCCAGCACAGCATTTGCTCATTGCAGCTAACAGGGAGCGAACCTCCCAGACTTTTAAAATAGGAATAGCGAAGAACTTGCAGTGAAATTAAAAATGTAAATGTATTTCTGATACCAGTTTCGGATTCCCTCCCCCCAGCCCGCTTCCTGAAAATTAGTGTGTAAGCCTCTGCCACCAGATTTCCAAGATAGCTTCCTGTAATACGACTGGAGGCATATGCCATCAGCACCTGAATATTACTTTGTTGTTGGGCCCCAGCCATATGTTTCCTATTTAAAAAAATTACTTTATATCACAGGAAGCCAGTTTTTCTTGCAACAATAGCAGAGGTTCGTGTAACCGTTTCACCCATAGAGGGAAAAATAAGGACTAACCACCGACTATAGCAGCTTTACCAAAGCGCAACCCCCTTTTTTTTGTCCTCATATTCAACAAATCTTATGTTCTGATTAATTTATGCAGTGAAATGGTGCCATTGCAGCAGCAGCCAGTGGAAATTAAAAGACTTAAGGATATGAACAACATGTTGGAATGGTGTCAGCTTCCTCGGTCCCCGTGCCTCCTGCCTCCAAATAAAACTCAGCTTCACATAGGGACAGAAAACTTGCCATCAAGCAGAGTGTTTGGCTCTTGGACAATGGGACACCTCTCCATCAGGAAAACCGAGGGCACTTGGCATACAGCATCTGAAACTGCGCTCGAAATACCTTCTGATGCTACCCAAAACCACAACGTGGAGTATCTGGATTGGAACACGGATGGGAGCTCGCCAAAAAGACATTTTTCATTTGAAAAGGAAAGTCTCTTTCAAACAACATCGCTCGCAGTGACAGTGATTATTTCCCCTCCCGAAAAACATCCCGAGTACGTTTCGGTTTGACAGGCACCACGTTGCTCCATGCCTGGGGCAGAAGCCAGGCAGCACCAGGGGAGAAGGAGCAAAGCGCCTCCCCTACAAAGGGGGAGCGAGCAGCATTGGAATTACGCTTCCTGATATCTTATTTCTGGAACCTAAATCATTTGGGTTTTCAACTACAATATTTAGTGTTTGATTTCTAGCAGGAACCAAAAAAAATGTCTTCCTCAGAAGCTCTTCTGGAAAAGCTCCACATCCCCTTCCTCCTGTGCCAGCTGGCCGAGCACCCAGAAACATAGCACTAGGCAGCACTTGCTTGGGGGTATTTATTTCCCTTCGGTACCGAGGTAGACATTCGATGTGTCTCTTGACAGAAACTGAAGGTGTAAAAAGACTTAAGAAAGTGAAAATGATAAGGAAAGCTTTCCAGAGACAGAGGGTTCAACATTTCGGTGGTTTCGAGGTATTCTAAAGGTGGCAGGTACACCCACTGTACGAGGGGTAAGGGAGCAGAGTCTCAAACTTATTTCACGTTTCACTCAATTAGAGCTGGGAGTTTTCAGTCGCCATTGTCAGAAGATTTGCAGGCAGATGCAGCAGAGCGCTAAAGCTGGTTCGTCATCGAATTTAGGTTGTCAAAACATATATTTGAGTTTGAGTTGAAAATCTCAAGGTATTTTTGGAAAAATGAAAATATATGACAAACTCTGCCTCGTTCTGAATACAAGCATTTTAGGTTTTATACCCCAATCTAGATTTCCTCCTGAGGAATAAAGTACGGCTCAGAGCAGAGAACTCTAGCGCACGTAGTCTGTCCTGGCCTCGCCACACTGTAACTCAACCTTGTCCCTCTGAAATTCCCCCAAATTCAGAGGCAGACACCAGATACCCATTCCTTCAGAGGTTTGGCTGAGCTTCCCTCAAGATATTTTGATGTTTCCAGTCCTAGATGAAACCACGCGACTCTCAAATGTGTGAAAATTAGCAAACAAATACTTAGGGTTAAAAAAAAAAAAAAACCTCTGCCAAGCAGATATTTTGGACAAAGCTTCTGGTTGGCTCCGGGTGTGCGCAAAGTGGTTCAAGCCACCATCTGCATTAGAGACGGCAACGGGATGCGACGGGAGCCCAGACACAACACGGCGGAGGCAGCTCGCCCTCGCCATCGTCTTTCAGCCTCTGGGAGCTCTGCCTGCATCTGGCAGAAAAGTTGATCAACTTGGGGTAGCTAATCAGGCCGCTGCAATTTCCGGCCCTTTCTTTTCCCAGATTCCTCAGATCAAAGTTCAAGTCCCAGAATTATTATTCCCCCGAATGCTTAATGAGCTCCAACCGAGGGACACCAAAGGCAAAGCTAAAACATTGACCGTGCACTTCATTGAGTTTGGCCAATGTGGCTAAAAACAGGAGGGTGGGATCCATGGCACGCAAAACCACAATATACAGACTTGTATTTTAATCCAATTAAGATTCCTACGTGTGAGAAGGGATAGCAAAGTGCTTCGGTCACTTTGTAAAGAGACAGCTGCTTTCCTCGTTGCTCTCCCCATATTAAAATTTCGCAAAGGTAGAAGCGGCCTTGTCGTCAATCATTTCCGAAGAGCTCTCTTTTGGGAGAGCAGCAGAGCCCCACAAGCACAAAAGCTTCCTTGAAGACTAAAGTTCAGGATGTTGAAATGCAAAAGTCAGATTTTGCCAGGAGGCATGATTTCTGAAGCCAGATGATTCCACCTCAGATTAAGTTATTGAAGATCTTTGCATGCAGAAACATTTCTTTGTTCTGGCAAACACTCCTCGCGTTTTCTATTCACAAACGTGACCCCTAGGAAAGGCAGCCAAGATTCTTTTGCATTATCAGGTCAGAATGTTCGGGGCCCAATTATTTTAATAGTTATTAAAAAAACTGACAATGGTTCAGTACGCCAGCGAGAATAGTATTCAGGGACTTAACAAGTCACTCACTCTAACATCTGGCATGTTCTTTCGAGAAGACTAAACACATGGAGAGTCTTGCTGCAAAAGTCAATGGAAAGGAATGATAATTGCTCATTAGAATGCCTCCTCCACAGGTTATTTTTAACTTCCTCTACTCTTTCTAATCATGGTGCATGCATCAGATGATACTGAAAAGGGTCAGTGCCTAGGTTTTTCCTCTCCAAAAACACACTTACAACAAAGCCCCTTTATGAAGCTACAGATTCACAAGGCACACGGATGGCACCTGTTTTGTTTTTAAACTACAGGCAGGGGCCCAAAGCAAACACTCCCCAAGCCCCATGCCCCCCCATGCCAGCACCAGATTGCAAAGGCAAAGACACCGACTATAAAAATCAAGAGCGTTCTTTTAATCTCTGATGAAGAAAATCCTTTTCCCTTTCCCTCTGCTTTAAGAACACCACGCATGGCAAGAATCTGAGATGCCCCCTGCACGCAAGACATAGGTCAGGGAGAACAAGGACAGAGCCCTAATATCAGGAGCCTGATGTCAACAGAGCAACAAAGCAGAAGCCACCAAGTGTCGGATGAAGCAGAACAGCTATTTATCCACTTCTGAAGGAAGAAAAATTCTGGCTGAATTTCCACAGCGTATTTCACCATGTTTTCAAGTCTGGGGGCTGTAGGGTTTTTGCAACCACAAAATCAGTGTCACCAGAGCGTAGCCACGAGCGTGCAGAGGAGAGACAGCAAACCGGTCAGGTCTGCACGCTGCTCTTGAAAGGACGGGCTGTGTTAGCCCAGCTTGGCAGGGATGCCTTTATATCCCTGACTGCGTCTCTTCTGCCTTTCAGGCGGTGCAGTGCAAAGACATCCCAGCTCAGCCCCGTCTGAATGGGTTCAGGTCTTTTCGCTGAACCCATCACCGTAGCATCTGAGCCTTTGTAACTGACACAAAAACTATTTCCATGGGTCACCCCACTTCCTCCCAGCCCAGATACATTAAATTTCTTTTTTTTTTTTTTTTTTTTAATGGGGGTTCAGCGGAGCATTAGGAAAAAGGGGCGATTCTTTGTGGTGCAACATCAAAGACTGCACACAAGGAATCTTGTTCTGAAGCCTCTCACCAGGAAAAGCCAAGCAAATGAAAAGCTCACATCAGACAGCTAGAAGACAGCAAAGGCAACGGACCTAGAGGCACAAGGAAAGCCTAAATCCAACGGTTTACAGCCAAGACTCAGGAGGCCGGGCCCTTACTTAAGGCTTTTTAAAACAGCATAAAGCCGTTTGAAGAGGAACTGAAGGACACGCTCCTAATGGGCTGCAATTCGTTTGTTTATCTGTCTGTTTTTAATGAAGGCACCACAGAGCCTACTGGAGAACATCCGAGTTTCACTTGGCGTTGTCCCGGCCGTCCCCTGGAAGCGCTGCCACCACATCAAACACAGCCACAGCTCCCCAGGAGCGAGCCTTGGAGCCCAGTACAGGACCTAAGCCCCAGAGGAGGCAGTGGCCAAATGCTCCTGGAATCCAAATCCACCATCAGCAGCCAGACACAACCCCGATGGTAGCCGTGCAAGAGTCCTTCCCTCACATCTCCAGCACCGACCTGTCCCTGGAGCACCCCAGGAGGATGAAATGCAGGCGGAGGAGCCGGGCTGAGGCACCGATGCCCTTCGGGCTTGGTAGCTGGAGGCCACCTGCACATTGGGTGCCCTCTGCAAACCACCTCACCTCCACCTACCTGGGGCTGTGAGGGGATTTGGGGGCCAAAACAAGCCATGGGGTGGAGGGGACAGGCTGCAGATCCTTGGCAGATTTGGGCATGAGCCCCCCCAGCCTCCCCAAACTCAGCTCTTCTCCCACACTTGTTAAACCCCCCTGCTCCTCTCCCAGGGCTGCATTCCTCCTTAGCACCGGGTTTTGCTGCTCAGAGAAGCAAACCATAGTGGCAAACGACGCCGAAAGGGCCCAAGCCGATTGAACCCTCCCTTCTGGGTCAAGTTTTCCTCCAAGGCCAGGCGGGCTCCCCATGCACAGTGCAACACTGACCTCGTGTGGCTGCTGCTCCCTCCTCAAGCTGCCAAGAGCAGCGAGCAGGGGCCTCTTCCCCCCTCCCCTTGCAGCCAGGTGACCATTGACATTATCTATTTGATAAATCCGAGCAAAGGGGCACGGCAAATCCCCCCTGTGCGCACCCCTCTGCTCCCTTTGTCCGCTGGGTGCCCGAGGGTGAAGGGGCGGCTTGGCCTTCACTCCACTCCTGGCATCAGTCCCAAGACAAAAGCTTCCTTCAGGAGATAAAACTGGTCCATGTCTGGGTCAGAAGGGGTCCGACCGGGATGTACAATCATTCCTATAAAATGTACAGTCGTAATACAACCACCATACGATGTACAATCATTGCCACAGACACCACTCTCCTGCACAGCAGAGCGGGGAGGCAGCGTGTTCGGGCTCTTATCACAGCTCCCAGGTGTTGAGACAGCTTCCATCGTGTGTTTCCTTCCCACAGCCTTATGTTTTTACCCCAGGCAGTCTGAAAATCCCTTCTGGGAGACAAATGCTGACTGTCCACAAATGCTGACTGTCCTCAGAGCTCCCAGAAGCGAGGAATCAAGCAGCAAATCCAAGTGCTTTTAAAAGGTCGCCATGGTAAAAGACTCCAAAAATTGAAGTCCCTCTCAAAAACGCCAGGCCTGCACTCATCTGCCTTAGTTTTGCAAGCAAGGTTGTTCCTGCAGAGCTCTGCTTCCAGCTGGCTTTGCCCTGGAGCATATCAGGAGTGGGAAGACCCCCTTGACAGCAGACTAATATAGGACGGTCCCAAGCCACAACTTTCCAAGAGCCCAAGAAGAAAAAGGGCTCTGTGATAACCTTGCAGGAGGAAGGAGACAGCAGATCCTCATTGGATTTCCCTTTTCAGGACTGGGGTAAGCCTATTTACACAGCTGAGCTGGGCAGAAGCAGCTGATGTCAGCCTCAGCCACCCCCTGGGTACCACCAGGGATGCTCAGCAGCCCCTGCACCGCCTTGCTCCTGGGAGCCTCACACATTCCCAAGAACAGTTTGACTATCCACAGAGCCTACTGCCTCCAGGTATCCACAGAAACTTGTTGTTGTTCCTGGCTGGTTTCAAATATTTGAGGATCTTCTTGGGAAAAAAAAAAAAAAAAAAAAAAAAAAAAAAAAGCCTGATGTTAGGAGCCTTTAATAGTGAACTCCAGCTGCATCCTGGATGACAATGAGAAATCAGCAGGGGCTCACAGAGCAAAGTTAAATCTGTCTGATAGATCTGGATGACCCCGAAACCTCCCAAAGCCCTGCAGGTCCACCTTGGAAGCTGTACGGAGGTACACTTGGCCGATAGCCATAACCTGCCATAGGGAAAGGCTTCTTCCTCTGCTGTGCCAGTGGGAGATTGGAGGAACCAAGAACTGCTGCCCATGCCAGAAGCTGTTAATCAGTTGGGGTTTTGGCCCTGTACAGAGCAGTGGTTCCTGCTGAGCTGAGAATTATAAACCTACATTTCCACTCCCTGCCTGCCCCTCATTTCAAACACTGGGTTTTAAATGATGCATAACCCTTCCGGGCCTTCTGCCTGGGCACAGAAACTTTCCCATACCAAGGGAATTAAAAACTAGGTTACACATACTTGTCACACCAGAAAGTGCCTTGAAGCAGCTGCAAAAAGACCTCATTTGGTCACCTCTCATCGGAGGTCTGCGACCAGCTTCCCTGCAGAGGCTGGAGGTGCTCGATCACAGCCTTTTGGTGGTCCAGCCAGCCCCATGTGCTTCACAGGCTCATTCCCCAACAGCTATCAGCCTTCCCAGAATTTCCCAGGGTGAAGCCATAAAAGTCTTGTAAGATATTAAACTGACAGTACACCTGAACGTATACATTCATTACTCCGAGCGCTGGATCCTGAACTGAGCACGTTGTAGCTCTGCCACCCCTGAAGGAAGCCGGATGGTAGCGGTGATGCTCGGATCTGGAGCATCCCAAAGTACAAAAGCTCAGGTTTCCACATGGGGCATCTCCTCTGCCAACTCCACATTATTTAAAGACAAGGTAGAAGCACTCCATTTCTTTTTTAAAGCCCTCTCCTCGACACATGGTATACATGTCATTGATACACAATTAACTGCATGTGTGCAATGACGGAGACATTGGCAGAAGAAATGTACGTCTAAAGGAGAAGAAAAGCAAAGAGACGTGCCGTGACATGTTATCATTAGGGAGTCATAATTTCCTTCCTGTAGTCATACAACAGCTGTCACTAACATCTTGAACACAGACCATGTATTAGAATACCATAGCAAATGCCTTTTCAGGCGAAAGAAAGAGAGGGCATGTTAACTGGGTGAATAGCAGGAAGAATATTTTGACAGCTTGAATGCATTAACCTCCCCGTTGAACGCCCACAACCTTTGCTAGAACTTTGCTTGGTAGACACCTTCTGTGTGCCAGGCAAGGAGACAGGGACTCGATACATCCATCGCAGGCACAGCCCGAGGCCTCGGCTGCCAGGGGCTGGTTGCTGTAGGCAGGGGATGTGCAGCATCCATAGGCACCTCTGGGGAGCATCTCTCCATCTCCACGCCCCCAGCTTTCAGTGGGGTTTTCAGGAGAATAAAGTGGATGTCGAACACAGCACGATGTCCTGTCTTGTGGATAGAGGTAATGGTACCGCAGGTTGACGTTACACGTGAGAATCTCTCCTCTAGCCTTGTCTTCAGGAGGAGGGAAGGCATTTTCTTCATGTAGCTAAGAACCTGGAAACCACCACAGAGGTCCCACCAAAGATGCTCCAGCTGGTGTTTCAAACAGAAGTTTTGAAACTTGGTGTTTCAACCTAAGCAACTACGTTCCTTGTAGTTTCTGCCTCAGTCTTGTACCTTCTCGGAAAGCCACACACCACCACCTTCAGCAGGAACCCATCTTCTCCTAGCAATAACGTCAGCCAACCCATTTTAAGAACAGGTTTTAACTCACATGAATAAGGACCTCAAAGGTTACCATGATAGGGACGTGTTCAAACACCTTGAATGTTTGCCATAAGTAGTTTATCCAAGGCAGGCTGATTATTAAAGCTTTCAGCACAGTTTATTCAGGAGTGCTAGTTCTCATTACAAGGCAGGCTGCAACAATTCATCAATCCTGGGCAAAAGATAATTAATCAGCACCCAGAGCCGTTTTTGCAAATACAAAGCCTGATTGAAACAAACCAAAATAAGAAAAAAAAAATAAAAACCCATGACAGAGCTGTTGGCACTTGCCAACTCCTCTTGATTAAACTTATTTTCACCTCCAGGTGCATACACAGGATGAGTTTTGTTAATTAAACCTGCCAGTCAACTCATTATGCATTCAATTAAAAGAGCCTGATGCCTTGATTTCATGCAGCTGGCGGGCTGCATGGTGACAGACTCACAGGCCTGTGTTGTCAGAGTGCATGAGCTCGAATGGGGAAGGCAGAAGAGAAGCTCCAAAATATGGCTAAGTGCGATATTTGCTAATTGGACATCCTCTTGGTGTGTGTTTTATTGTTTTTTTTTTCCGAGGCTGTAACGGATGGGGCTGTTTAGCAGCCGTACAGTCTGGCTGCGTGTAAGGGGAACTCGCTGCAGAGAGGGAAATTTCGCGTTTGTCTCCTTTGGAAAGCTGCATAGATGCTCAGAATATTCATGATAGACGCTGGCAAGGTTAAGAGACGAGGAGAGTGGCACCTAGATGCCATGGTGATGAATGCTGCGTGAATAGATTAGACAGAGGCCCTGAAGCTTCTATAAAATGGTGGGGGTTTCATTTAGATGAAAGATAGCCTTTATTCTTAAGGCATCACACTGAGAGCCGGCAGATCTGGATGCCGGCCCTGGCTCTGCCTCAAACTCCTTCCATGACCTTGAATAAATCCCAGAGGTCCCTGCTGACGAGGTGTCTGCAGTTATATCTTTCAAGAGGCAACCCTCAGCCCCTCCGTGCTCCTCCGCTACCCACCGGTGACTGAAGGCTGTTGCCTCTGCAGTGCCTGCTGCTCCGAGCTATTTATATTCCGCTTCCTAGGAGCAGACAATGTCTCTTGTTATGTGCTGCAAGAAAGCCAGTTACAATGGATCCCCGAGCCCAGCCGCCAAACAGAAGGAAAGCCCGAAACATCTGTGACAAAAGAATTTGGGGCTGCCTGCAACAGCTCCGCAGCTACCTCGCAGTGATATTTGTGAGCCTTCACGCTGCCCACAAACAGGAGAAGTGACCTACGACAGAGGTGACCCATCTGCTGGGCTCTGAGCAGAGAATTCATTTCCTTTCCCCTCTTTCTGTTGTTTCCTTCAGGTTTGAAGGCTTTCGTATAGCTTCGAGGACAGACAAGAGGCACATCATTCCACAACGACATTAATGACATCCTTCTGTTTGTGCTGTATGCACACTAAACGTGGGATATTTGGTTTGTGTTCCCAGCCAGAGGCCAGGAGATAATTTCTACTCATGTACACCATCTCATTTGGCTCCTGGGGGACAAGGGATCTCTGAAGCATTAGCATCTGAGGAGAGGTGAAGACAAGGTGCTGGCACTCTGTGCTATGCTCCTGGGGACACCCCGTTCTCAGAGGGATTCTCTGTGCAGCCCTGAACTAATGGCCAGTTTCAGACCAAGGAAGAATTTTCTCCATGGCTCAAATTGTCAGGGACAGCTGGGTTTGCTGCTTCACCCTCTCTCAGACCATGCTCCAGTTCTTATTATTAACTGGGAATTTTATTTCATGCACATACCACCTATGGAAAGGCTTTAGGACACCTGCAATGGCATTGATTTCCTCTGGCCTTTTTTTTTTTTTTCCATAGTTCTTTCTGACCTTTATGGCTTTTCATGTCTTCACTGCAGCCCTTTAGTTTGTTACTGGATATTTTGCGACTGACAGGGAATGATCCAGATGTTTCGTGGAGCCCTCTGAGCTCCACCTCCGTCCTAGAGCTGACTGGAAGTGTGAGGAACTGAACTTTGACCGAAGAGATCCCGTGAGTCTTGTATGTTTTTATCAGACCACGGAACTGAGAGGGTTTTGTTATTATTATTGTAAGCTGCTTTGCTATCTGGTTTCATGTCCCCTGCAACTGCTGGAAGCAATGGCTCAGGCTCACGGGATGCCTAAGGACACAGAGAAGCACCAAACACTTGGTAAATCCCAACAGCTATCTGTAGTGACCTAAACCCCAGTGTCCACCAACATGTGAGAACTGGTCCAAATCCAATATCACTCTTCCAGACCCCAGCTAGATGCAAATCAACCACAAGTCAAGCCTCTGCTCCCTTGCTGATTTTGCTGTTAGCAGCTGTGTCCCTAGCAAAACTAGCAAGGCAATTAGTGGTTGGCAGTAGCTCTTGCAGCTGGTCTGATTTTTTTATTTCAGCTTCCATTGAGATGCTCTAGTTTGTCAGAACAGAAAAAAAAAAGAAAGTGAAGGGTTTGGGGTCAGATGCTCTGTGCTGGGACCAAACCACAGCACAGACCGTGGTCTCAGAGAGACTCCATGCTCTAGCCAGCCAAATACCCTCATGATTTGAGTCTTACTTGGAAAAATGTCGTGCTTGGGGTCAAATCTCTTCTGACTCAGACTTGGACTGGAACCTTCCACGTGCCAGGTGTGAACCTGGCCCACTGGGCCAGCAGCTGCTCCATTTCCCTGTGAAAGCTTCCTAAAACTCATGGCTCAGCCTCACACCTGGATGGAAGAAAGTGACAGAACCTCAGGCTTTTTGAAGCAACCTGTCATTCTTGAAGTCCAGCCCAGTGTGGATGTTTATTACCTTTTCCAAAGGATGATGGTTTGCAATTCCACCCACCTGTGAGCAGTTTATAAACACATCCTAACCCAGAGCCCAGCAGCTGGTGCTGAGCAATCCTAAGACAGGACAACACTTTCTGCCTCAAAACTTCCAGCACAGGAAAAGCAGCGAGGTTTGCACAGAAGATATCTGGAGTCTCTTAGCAAGGACTTCCAGCTGGTTGAGCTGAAGGCAGCTCTGAACAGATGCTGCATCTGGCTCCCCCAGTGCAGGCAGGCACATCGCTGTGTGTACAATCAATAGCTGGTCTCATCCAGTAACCTGTCTGGCCACGGTGCTGAGGGAAGAATATGGGACCAGGATCTGCACCAAGAGATCCTTCCCCACTCTGTCTTTCCAGCCACTGATGGGATTTTCTCAGTTGGAGGTTGCCCCAGCTTAAAACTAAAGCAGAACAGGGCAGCTCTTGCATGGCTACATACTTAGTACCGGGAAACAAAACCCCATGACCATGCTTTCTCCCAGCCACCAGCACCCCTGCACACATCGGTCCTACAGACCCCCTCCTGGGACACCTCTCCCTGCCCCAGATGAGCCTGCAAAGTTTTTATGTCACCTTTTGCAGCTACTGGAAATCTTCCTGAGAGCTGAAGCCCTGCCACAAACACATTCCACAGAAACTCCCTATCAAAGCCTACGTGTGCCCTCCTGGGGAAAATAATAAAAATAAAAAATAGGAGTCTTGTGCTTTGGCCATGCTCCGAGGCACCCCCAAAGAGAAGGGCTCCGGCATTCACCAAAGCCAGGCTGCTGGAAGCTGTGAGGTCGTCTGCTCTGAAAGTCTGCCCTTTGACTGGACTCCTGGTACTGCCAGAATGATTTGCTTGGTCCCTCCCCAGGATCTAAAGACTAAATGCTCCTGCCACCTCAAAGAAAATTCAAAGTGAATATAAAAAGTGCTATAAAAATAATAAATAGTCCGGGAGAAGTTGGAAGGCCTTTTTCCATCCCATCAATGTAATTGCTGCTGTCCTCTATTCACAATCATTTGCAGAGATAAAATAGAAAAAGAAAATTACCAGCCTACAACTAATTGCTTTCTTCCCCTGACCTAGAAAATAATAATAGTTTGCATTTCTATAGCTCCTTTTATCCGGAGATCTCAAAGCACTCCGCAATCACTTATTAATCATTGCTCTCAGACCCCTGCAAGTTGGGGAACCGCCGTGCGGTTCCTTTGTACATGCCTGGAGATGCACAAAAACCCCATGGCACAGCCACACGTGGGTATGTGTGAACCTGGCCGAGCCCCTCTGCCCAAGCAGGGAGCTGTGCCCCCAGATGGGCTCAGCCCCCCTCCCCTTTATCCCCCTGCTGCCCACAGCAGCACAAAGAGGGGGTCCCCTCTCCAGGCTGGGGGGTCCCAGCGCTCCATCCTGGCTCAGCATCCACGAGAAGAGTTTTGCAAGGATCCTTATAGGGCTTTCTGTGCTGCTCCTCTCTCCCCATCCCCATCTTGCTCTCTCTTCTGGACTAGAGGATGCTGTGCAGGTTTTATGGCACTTTTGCCAGGACCAGGCTGCGCTCTGGCTGTAGGGTCAGCACGCCCTCCCCATAACACAGCCTTTGGGCAGCTGCAAAGCAAGCACAGGAACAGAGAAGGGAAAGGCAGAACGCATCCAGGGCCTACCTATAAATTCTTCTCATCCTCTAGAGACTTAACATTGTTATTTCAGTTCCTTATTCCTTTAGGCAATGATTGAAGACGCCATCCTTCGCACAGGTCATTGTCAGCAAATTACCGCTATCTAAAGACGAGGAGGCAATGACTTAAGTAGCAAGGCAAGATTAACATAACCAGAACAAATTCAGAGTTACTGCTCTTTATAGTGCCAAGTCCTCATTCCTCCAGCTCTTCCTTTCCTGAAACACTTTTTATTACCCTCATGGCGTATTGTGTCCAATGCTTAACCAGATTAAAAGCACGCCTGAAAGAAGACCGTCCGTTTTCGCATATTACAGTAAATGAAATAATAATTGCTCCCTTACCACTCAGACTTTTTATCCAAGAACTGTAATAATGTTTTACAGGTGTTAAATTAAGACGCAGTTGCTGTAAGGTAGGAAATTTCACCCCTTGGTGGAATCAAGAGACAAAGAGTCAGCCACGGTACATCAGGATGAAGGTGCTGCATGCTCTGCTGGGTGGAAAAGTGTTACTGAGCTAGCAGCAGAGCAGCTTTGGAAAGCACCCAGCTGAACCAGGAGCTTCAGTTCTGGTTTCAGAGTGTCTCGAGACCTTGCAGTTCCCATTATTTTCCAGCAGCAGTGGGGTCCTCAACACCCTCCTGGAAGTTCGGTCGGACCCCAGCCCCTCTCAGCCACCCGCAGCTCCTGCACCCCGCTGACGGTGTAGGCTCTGCCATCCCAAATCCCCTGCTCATCCTCTTGTCAGATGGCTGCCTAGCACAAACCCAGCTCTTACAAGAAATGCCCTCCTCTGCAGAGGTCTGAGCATGATTTCTCCCCGCTGGCAGGCAGCAGAGCTGCCCTACAATTCACACCCTGGCACGGCCACGGGCTGGCTCTGCCAGAGGATTTCTGGAGCACTGCGAGCCTCAGTCTGGAGGCACTCAGTGACACACAGGAAAATGGGAAGGAGCCTTCAGGTCTTGGATGTCAGCTCTGTGATGGTGTTGTAAAAAAAATCAAACCGATTGAGATCAGCCAGGATATCAGACATGAAGCTCATCAGCGTCGCTAAGAAAGTGAGGTTAATTTTGTGCCAGCATTTTAATGCTTTACCCTGGGCCAAGTGAACTTGCTCAACAATAAAAAGTTCTTATTCTTTCTTATTCTCATAAATGCCCCAAATATCCTCACCGCACTCTGAGGAGTTCCCTTGCACCATTTAAAGCTGCAACAGGAGCAAACCTGTTAGCACTGGGTTTTAAAGGAGGAACCTCCTCCACGTGGAGGGTGTGGAGAAGGGCAGAGACCTCCCCAGCCCATCACAGGAGGGCAAACAACGTGCAGCATCAATTCAAGAGCCAGGCTACAACACCAGCAGCCACCAAAAAAGTGCTGCTTCTTCCGAGGTGACCGACTTATCCTCTCTTTCTCCCCCTTTTCATCCCACACCAGGCTCCCCAGGCACCTGCACGCTCCTCCTCGCAGGGCCACGTGCTGTCAGTAGGGGAACAGGATGGTCACCTCCTGCGGGTCCTCTGCCAAGGCAGCCCCTGAGCCAAAAAGCTGGGATCTCCGTGCTTAACGCATGCAAGCACTGCTCAGAAACAGCCAAAAAGCAAAACTCAACTCAGGGACTGGGAACTGCATCAGGAGAGATGAATGCTGGAATTATAAAGTGTTCACATGCAGGCTCAATACGTGGTGTACCCACTAGATGGGGCAAAAAGCTGCATTCTGGTTTAAAAAGGTCTCCAGGCCTTCCTTTCACTGCTGTGCTCTTTGAGCAGGGAGGCCAGCCAGAAGGTGTCTTGATACTGAGCTGCTTTTGTCACCTCCAGGTCCAGGAGCCCAGGATCCATTAATCCATTAAAAATGGGTAAGAATGATGGGAAAGCTGCTACTGAGCTCCAATAGGGCATCCAGAAAAAAAAAACCTCAAGGTTCCATGCACGCTGGGAGGGTCATTTCCAAAAGCTTTCCTGAAGAATACCCAGGGGATGAAGCTCAGGTATAAGGCAGGTACCAGTTTTACCAGCTGAAATCCCAGTTACAATCACACTGTAATTCCAAGCCATCCAGTCCAGACCAGCACCCAGAAACCCAAACTTTACAGGCACGCTCATCCCAAATCTCTCTTCCTAGCAATTCCTGCAACAAACAGAGGGGACATTGGACCCCAGTCTGTATATACCAAAATAACTCCACTATTTGCTGTAACCACACACCACAAAGGAACTTGCTGATCACCAAGTCTCCTCGCCAACAGAAATCATCACCCCACACCCAGAATTGCCAGCTGATTAATGAAATTCCCCCCCACACACACACCTTGGAAAGCTTCTGTTCTTCTTTGCACTTTAATACGACCAGTTTACAAGAAATTAAACTTGACAAAGCTCTAAGGAGGGGGGTGAGAACAAAGCAAAGGCAAACAAACCTCTCTTCAAGTTACTGTGTTCTTCCACCCCACAGCCAGGAAGATCTGATTCACCAAAGCAGTTGCTGTGTCCCCATAGCTGCTTTTATAGGGTAGCCAGGTGTCTGTTGGGAGCCTGATGGCTCATTGCTTGTTAACAGCAAACATTTGTGCAGAGCCTGGCACAGAAGTTAACTTTTGGCTTCCCCTGGCCTGCAGGGACTCAGGACTTCCAAGAGATTTCTTGAAAATGACCTCCTTGCATGGAAAAGTCTGATTCAGCCCCAAAATGGAAAGAGGTGGCTTGCTGTAATCCTGTAATTGCTGCTGAAATACAGCTGCCCCTGGTCAGAAGTGTGCTAACCTTCTTGTGGGGATAAGTTCGAGGCAGAAAATAAGACGTCTTCAGCCCAGACTCAATGGGACAGCAACCAGGCTGAAAGCTAACCCCTAAACTGAATCCGAGCACGTAGGAATGAATGAAGCCGGTTCATTTAGTTTGTCTTGCCGTGGATCAGACTAGCTCGGCTTTATTATTTCTGTGCTGAAAGCTCTCGTGTACCTCTGAGGATGGCCATCCATCACCAACCAGCCCCAATCCTGTCTCCACCACCGCTGCCAAAGCCCCGCACGGCGCTCCGAGAGGCAGCGTTTGGCTCGGGATCCCGTTCCAGCTAAGGACACTACTGCAGCCCTTTTAAAGGTCCCACGTCATGTCTGAAAACCTCATCTTCCATCACACGCTTGGCCTGCCGATACTGCACCTTGATTCATTTCTTCCCCTCCTTGTTTTGTAATACATAATTGCCAAGTTTTCCAGGAGAGGGATAAATGGAAACAAGGCATTTGAGGTCTGCATTAAAACCAAGTGCTCTCATCTCTCTTTACCTGACCTGCTGCAAACTTCCTCGGCTCTGCACCAAATCAATAGCACAGTGCACAGCAAACAGCATCAAGCAACCCTACTTGGTATGGAAAAAACAGAAAGAAAGTCCATACTCACATGCCCGAGGGGACCTTTTGCTAAACAGGTAGAGGCATCTCACCATGGAGACGTACGTTTCAGCAGAGCGGCTCTCAGCCTCCCGAAGACATGACTGGAAAACATTTCCCTGCGATATTCGGCGGTAGAAGTCCCTTTCAGCACAGCTAAGTCAGGGGAAGCTGATCAGAAGTCATGCGTCTGCCTTCCTTATGGTGTCAAACGCAGAGCTGAGGGAGGAAGACGGGCATCTGCCTGTATACGCTATGAGGATGCCTCATCTTGTGCCCCATCTGCTGCACCACGATGTGTTTCGGTTTGTTGGGTTTCTCTGCTTTGTCAAAAAAAAAAAGCACTCAAATATTGTGCAGAGAGCAGTGAAATCATTCAGCAATAGAGGAGAATTTCCATACGTGCCATAGCAGCTCCCCTTTTTGAAATATCTCTGTGGGTATATTGGTGGGTCAGAGACTTTAACCTCTGGCAAAGAGCTTAGGAACAGCTAGACCAGGAGAAAAGAGGGTTAGTCCCACTGTAACTGAGCAGCTCTGACCTTCTTATTCACCCCAGTGAGAAATAGTTTGCCGGACTGGCTGTAATTTTGGGGCTTTCACTACTACATGATTTTTCTTTAAAGCAAAAACGAGAAGAATGTGCTGGGATGCAGCTGCAGACAGAAAACCTCATCACTTCCATCTCCTGCCTGGAAAATATTGAGGTGTGCGATCACACTTCAGACCCAATAGTTCTGGGAGCGGACCCTGATTTGCCCAATATTGTTTGCAGGCTGGTTTAAACTCCATGGAGCGTGAAAGGACAGGCGGGACCTTGCCCTCCTGGGAGGAATCTGTCCTTACGTGGACCTCTCTTTCATAAGAAAGACCAAATGTCACTGTCTCAGGGCATCTCCTCTTCTTGGGGCCTCAGCCATATGGTCTGCAGGCTGGCCAGAATCAGATTTGCTATATTTGGTGTATGAAAATAGGGCTCCTGCCTCAAGGAAATAAAACAATCAAAAAATGGAATGGGGAATTGTTCAAGTATTCCAGCAGCTCTGGGGACGAAGAAAATCAAGGAAAGGCAAACACAAGCTGTACACTGTTCCTAAAGCTCAGCAGACTGGGATTTGGGGGGATAGTCTGGAGGGATGTGAGGCTCTCCCCAAGCCTTTTGAGCACGCAGCAGAGAGGAAATACAGTATTAGCAGCTAACACAAGAGGGAAGTGCAGCACCAAAATCCAGCCCATTGCAGGGAAAGAGCACCAGGCTTGCTTCAGCCTTGGCTTGCAGGTCTGTGATCACACCCTGGTGGAAAAGAGATGGGTCCTTGCATGGTAGCGCCTTTTCCTCCCTCCCCTTGCAAGGATGCCTGGACCCAGGAAAAATCTCCCTCGGCCACGACCCGAAGGGGCCATTGCTCCTGAGTTTGTTGGGGCTGAAAGCTCCTGCGCAGCTGCATCGATGGCTCTCACACACGATATTCACCAGCCTCTGAGCTCCCTCCTGCCCTGGGCTCCTGTCCTGGCCACCGAGCCCTACAGCAATCACACCTCCAGCTTCTCCTCTTTCTGATTTCTGAGCCAGCCAACGCTTCCCTGCAGCTCTGCTATTAGGCAGCTGCTTGGAGCTCACTTGGGATTACTCCGAGGTCGCTCTCAGCCCAGCCTAACAGCCAGGATCCCTGCAGGGCCGGGGGCCGTTTACACACACTGAGTGGAAGAGGGATCCAGCTCAGGAGTAGGAAGCTCAAAGCATTCATCTCGACTTCGTGTTCTTTAAAATGAGATGTATACAGTGTGGAAATGTTCCCCGGAGTCAAACAGAATGAGAAACAGATGGGAAATTATTTGCAAACAGGAACTCTTTTCTTTCCTCGTTGGCCTGCTTTGTTTTGTTTACCCCTCAAAATCCTAACCAGAAACACCAGGAGGATGATACGGCTGCAAGCTACTTCTACTAGCAGGGCTGGGTAAACAAAACTACAAAGCACTGACAAAGCAACGCACTGATTTTTACGTGATGCTCTGAGCACGGCATCGAGTCTTACCTCGGGCCCCCGTCCAGCAGAGGCTGATGCACGGGCTTGATTTCACTGCTGGGAGTGCAGAGAGGCTACAATGAGCAGGAAAGACAAAAAAAAAAAAAAAAAAAAAAAAAAAATTAAACGTGTGCACTCCCAGAACTGTGGCCTTAACTCGTAAATCTTAATTGCTCTTCTTGCAGATGACACGAGCAAGGTTTATGCTAAGTGTCATTAACAGAGATGAGAGTTTGGACCGAAAGGATGGAGCGTGTTTAATTTGCTGCGTTGCTCAGCCAGATAAAGACAGTAGCAGCTGAAATCAAAGCATCATGTAAATTTATGCTCTAAGTAGGAATGCAACGTTTTAGTAAGTGATTGCAAGGAGCTACACATGGAGCCGCACACGGTGGAATTTAATTTGCAGAGAACAGCCTCTATCTTTTAGCCATTCGCATAATGAAGATTTAAATATGAAACAAATTGCAAACACTTGCAGCTGAAGCAGGAGGTTGGATTGTGTTCGCTCACATTGAAATTACATCTTGAAGGAGGATCACGCCACAGAAATACAGCTACAGTGGACGTACACATACACGTGAAATAAGCCTCTTCTGTAACACAAAGATGTGCATTATTAACGTGCTGTCTTCCAGATAAAATTGTTATCAAAAATATTAAAAAATAGCCTCTTGTGTTCCCAAGTATGTATGATGAATGCATTATTAACATTTCTTCAATTTTTGCTTATTCCTACCATTCCTGCTTTATTGCTCTTTTATTATTTCTGTTTCAATGAACCTCACAAAACCTGATTAACCGTTTTCACTTTTGCTGGTAAGCACTTTCCCTCTGTTCTCCACTGAAAGGCTGCTGCAACGTCCGAAAAGATGAAAGCGAAGAACCACAAATAACTGAAGAAAAATGAGAAAAGGAAGCAAAGCAATCCTTAGAATCACTCGGCTGCTTTTAGGTTGTTACTGTCTCTGCAACAAACCAAATCACCAAACTTTCTATCTCATCGAATAATTCCACAGAAGACTTAGGAAGATTTCGAACGATGATAAGCCCCCCCCCCTTCCTCTTCTTATCACTATTAAATCAAACAAATATTTTTTCCTTGGAGTAATCTGACAAGAGCCCCTTTAATGACACAGGAATGCAAATCACAACAAAACTGCTCCTTGCGACAGAAGGACGAGTCAAAAAGCAAGGCCCTTGCAGGAACGCTGCAGATTTTGTGCAACCTCCAGCACATCAGCATATTTTACTGTGTGTGGGAGTTGGGGAAATCCCAGCAGCTTTCTATTGTGTCTCGTTATTTCTTGGCTTATACCCAAGCAAATAAATAATCATAGCAATAAACTAGATTCATACAAGTGTAGCAGGAACAGACACGAAATCCAACAGATAAGATAGCCAGGGCTCAAGATGTTTCTTGCACATGGGCCAGACGCTCAGAGCCCATTAATCTTTTGTTTGCTCAACTGTTCCCCACTACCAGCGAGCAGGATTACACAGCGCAGACCATGACGGGAACCAGCTAACCATGCTGCTCCAGCCCAGCCTCGGAGGATTTGGTAGCAGCATGCTGATTTCCTGGTGGCTTTAGTTCCCTTTGAAAATCCCACCTATGGCAGTGAAGAGCTTCTGCAAGCGGCCGCGCACAGCAGGCGGTTCAGCACTTCCCCAGCCAGTTGCACGGCTGCCACGAGCACGTCTGCAAGGAGAAGTGAAAAGGAAGCTTTGCTGCTTGCATTTAGTTGCCATCCCTATGAAGAACCCGGTGCTGCAGAGGTTAGGGGAGGGCGAGCTCCATCCTTGCAAAGCCTCAGCCACTCCCTGCTCCTACATCAGTGTTGTTTTGTTCAGTTTTTAATGACCCACAGAAGTCCGTTCTGCTCACACTGCCAAAGGAAGCTGGTGTGGTCCCTGCAGGCAAATTCTGCTGTCCTGTACTCGGAGTGTCCTCACTCCATGGGGCCACCAAAGCACAAGAACGGGGCTCCAGAGGAGACGGCCTGGCACAATAAATCATTTCCTACGCACCTCCAGCGAGAAAGCCAGGGGTCGTCCTCACACAGAATCCCCCGTTGCCTTCCAACCAGAAGTAGCTCAAAACATTTTCAAATACATGTGGTTTTGCCTGCCTTTTACACTGAAAACGGGGCTTGAGGGGAAGGCAGGCTGCACTAGGTGTCACCCCTGCCCTCTGCTCTCCGCGTGAAATATTGCACGGACACCTCGCCTCTTGGCTCGTGCCTCGCCATGCAGCCCGACTCCACAACTCCGTGCACAAACGAAAGGCTTATGGTGAAATCAAAGCGGGTTTTATTTGTAATGAGGAAAATACACTCCAGGCTGGAAGAAAATCCAAGCCAGAAAAGCAAATTCTCCAGTCCCTCCGGCCAGCTGGGGTCCCGCAGGGCCCAGCCCCAGCTGCTCCCTGCCGAAGCCAGCGGGGTTTGGAGCGAGGGGCTGCAGCCCCTGGGCCATACCCACGGGGTTTGGGTTCGGGGGGTGATCCCACAGCCCAAACCTCACGGCGGAGGGCTGAGGTTAGGTAGACGCGGTGAAGGGTGAGCGTTTGTCCTCCTGGACAAAACCCAGAATCCTGTTCTCCCCCAAGCCAGCTGCTCTTTCTGGTTTTTTAATACTCTGGAGGGACTCAGATGTTGCAGTGAGGAGAGGAGAGGAGGCTCACTAAGTACCTAGGCAGATGGATGCTGAGCGAAGGAAGAAAACCATCCCTGTGGGACAGAGCCACGGCTAAATGCTTATTCCAGCCCAATGACCGAAGCCTAACCAGGTAAAAGAGCTGGACAGGGGAGTTTTAGGCTTTAAGATTAAGCTGCTCTCAGGAATGCTGTTCTGCCACTTTCCTGATGCTCTCCAAACATGCTGGGATGGGTGCTGAGCACAAAGCCCAAGCGGTCACAGCACTGCCAGGGAGCAATAAGGAACTGCAGAGGAGATGGGCCGAAGGTTGCTGAAGTCACCTTGGTCTTCGCGCTGTAAAAAAACCCAACTAACAATTCCAGCACAATTTTCATGCAGTTTCGAATCAAGTGTACAGCAGCTGTTCATTTTTTCTGCGATAAATCACCGTTTCTTGACGTTTGGAAACTCGGGAGGCCCAAAAAAAAAAAAAAAAAAAAAAAAAAGAGGGGAAAAAGTGCTTAGGGTAGACTCTTTTTAATTATTTAACGCTTTCAGATGCTTGGTCCCAGAGGTGTGTCAACACCACAAATAGTACAAGGACCAAAGCAAGATCCTGGGGAGGCTGCCGGCTGTCGCCCTCCTCCCCCAGCTGCAGATGGGCCCAAAGCTGCCATGCGGGGGACCTGGGTATGTAAAATAACTTAGGCATGCAAATAATTGCAAGATCAGGCTCGAAGTCTAGGAAACGGCGATCTTGCAATTATCTGCAGCTCTCGCTCAGTGTTTGCCTTACTTCTTTGCTCTTTTTCTTCTCCAGGGCTGGGTGGGAGAAGGGGCAGACTCGTCCCCACTGCTTCTCCAGGGGTGCTGGCCCCAAAGGAGCCCCACATCCTGGCCCCGGGGCACCAGCACTATTCCACCCTTAAGAATCTGGATGCCCTTTCTTGAGCAAGGACTGTCTGAAAGCATCTGACCCCTTTTTTTTTTTTTTTTTAAGGGAGGGAAGTTGTGAAGGAGGAAAGCAAAGCCTCGGCTCCTGTTTCCTGCTGTTGTGCTGTTTATTTCAGAGTATTTCCATTGTTGGAGAGCAAACCCTTCGCATGCCAATGCGAGGAGGTAGCATCAGGCTGGAAAGGCGGCTAAATTTGGCTCAAACTCCCTCGGAGCCTGACCTCTTCCCATTGAAGCGGACGGCACGGCTCCTGCTCGCTGTCCAGCGGGGCATTTTTTGCACCCCCTCCGATCACTTCTGCGTTGCCTTTCTTCCACCCGCGAAGGAAGCGATACAAAGAATGCCCTAAGAACGCCTTCTCCTGTGGGTAAAGGGCTAATATTTGTGTTTCACCAAGGAAATTAGTAAAAAAAGAGCAGAGAGAGCCCCCAGCAGCCTGTCGCCGCAGGGACTGGCACACGCGCCCGGCTCGGGGCACCCGGAAGCTCTTGCCTTGAAGTCGGGAAAATGATTAACAGCACCCAGTTAAGCACCCAGACTGATCGCTAGGTTCAGGCCAGCCGAGGGAAGGCCACGTGAAAAAAAAAAAAGGTCTTGTGTAAAAACCTGACAGTATTTTAAAATAAACCCCACATTGCAGTTTGCTTATATGCACAGCGTTTTCACGCCTTGCCATTTTTTCACGCAAAGTATCCTTCTTCTAGGTGACTGCAACTCACTTTTCCAGGTGTTTCTCTTTTTTTAATCTGCTTTCCACTTTTAAGTTTCTTTCATTTTTTTTCCTATTTCATCACTAAGACAGCTTTCATTTTCAGCTTTCAATCAAAAAAAAAAAAGAAAAAAAGTGGGAGGCAGCATTATCTCACCGAACGCATTCTAATGCAGAAAAGCTCAGCCAGATCCAACGCCGAGGCACTCACTAAAGTCACAACGACCAGAGGTGGTTCTCAGCAGGCCCAAAAAAACATTTCCATCAGGTGTCGTCATTTCCATCCAACTTTACCTGGTGGACTAACTACAGCGATGCACTCGGCTAGCCTAGGCGTGCAAACATCTTATTTCTTTTCCTTCTCGTGTCTTGTAGCATTGCTGATCCTTCCAGTGGGTTTTCCTGTGGCAATTCATCTTCAGGCCCAACCAACAGAATTTCAATACTTTAGCTTGTAGAAAGTGATTTTTTTTAATTGATCGTACGAATCTGTAGCAGCTAAAGGAAAGGGATTTGGATCTGGGCAAAGTCCTTGGAAGCTGCATGCTCCTTGCTTTCACCCACCGACTTTATAGCGGGGGCAAAGGAAAGAAGAAATGTCTCAGCAACACCAGGGGAATTCACAGCGACCTCTGCCCTCCCTGCACCTCTGGGGAAGGCAGCAGAAAGAAGCGCTGGGCACGGATCTGCAGCAGCACAGGAGGGGAACGAGCCCGGAGCTGCGAGGGAACGTTCCTGCCTCTGACACAACAAAATGGGAGCGGGCTGTTTGTTTTCCCTGATGCTAATAATCGCGGTGCTAGGCTTGTCGTCGCCAGCATTGCTTCCTTCCCCAACGTAAACTACCGTGTTTTAAAGCCGGGCCTCTTGATTGTTTTTATTTATGTGCAGGGATGGGATTTCAAGCTGTTCTCTACAGCCCTGCGAGCTGGGCCTGCTCTGGGGAGATGAGGGGGAGATGTGCTTGTCTGTCCAAAGGAGGGATGGCAGGGGGCTGTGTGCTGCAGCAGAGGCAGGAGGGGATGGCAGGAGGCATACAAAGGAGAGGTGAGAGCAGGAGGATGTCTCTTGCCAGGAGAGCACACGTGTAAACCCCTGGGTTTGAACTCAACCACATCAACCCGTGATCTGAACCGAAATGCAACCAGGGAGGCAGCAGCAGCATCAGTCCCACCCAGCCCGGAGGAACACGCAGCTTTTGTGTGGGAGGGCAGCGGGGAGAGCAGCAGAGCTGTGTCCTGGCGGGCTTTAACCGGGGCAGAGCAGTCCCTGCCCTGCAACTGGAGAGCTTTCAGGCCATATATTCCGCCTGGTGGCCTGGAGAGGGCCGAGGAGGATGCAGAAAGGCAGGATGGAGGTGGAAAATCGGGAGCGCGACTCTTTTGCCTCTAAATAGGTGTAGTTTAACCACCGGTGCTACCATTTCAAAGCCGTGCCGAGCTGCACACTGAGCCCCTGGAGCCCCAGTGCTGTGCAGGGTGCCCGACCTCCCCTCCGTTAGGGCAATCCTGTGCCGAGCTTCGGAAAAAAAAAATAATAAATAAATAAATAAATAAAACACCAAAACAAACAAAAATATGGGCTTGTGTGCGCGTCCTCCTTGCTTTTTTCAACACCAGCCTGCCCTTCCCCTCCCTGCTCCGGCAGCGACCTCGCTGGCCGCGCACCCTGCCCCTCTCCCAGCGCATCCCCGGAGCGCCGAGGGGGAGCGGGGGCTGCGCTGCGCCCCCCTAAAAGCCCCCTTTTGGGGCTCTCCTCCAGCAGCCGGCTCCAGCCCGGTGCCGGGGCCGCGCCCGCCCTCCCCGGAGGCGGCTTTAAGAGCGGGGGCGGCGGCGGGGGGGGGTTCTCGGGGCCTCCTGCGGAGCCTCCGAGCGGCCGCGGGGGCTTGCGCGGCTTTTGCGCGGGGCGCGCACGGGCGGCGGAGGCGGCGGCGGGGCTCGGGGGGCGCGGAGAGGAGCGGAAAAGAGCGGAGGGGAAGGGAGAGGAGCGGAGGGGAAGGGAGAAAAGAGCGGAGGAGGGCTCAGCCCCTCGGCCCTGCCCCGGCCGCGGCCCCCGGCGGGGCGCTGCGGGTGTGCATGGCCCTGCGCGGGTGGCGATGGCTGCGTGATGGCCCAGCGCGGGCAGCCCGCCCCGCACGCCATGGCTGCCAAAGAGGAGCTGTACAGCAAAGTCATCCCCCGGCGGAACCGGCAGCACCGCGCGGGGACCATCAAACATGGCTCGTCGCTGGAGATCCTGCTCTCCATGGGCTTCCCCAAAGCCCGGGCGTAAGTGGCGGCTCGGTCTCTTTCTTATTCTGACCCCCCCCTGCCCTCCTCTCGTTTCGTTTTGGGGTGGTTAAGGGATGCGCGGCCGCGGAGGGGGATGCGCGGCTCCAAGGGGCCGGGGATGCGCTCCCGGAGCCGCCCCGGGGACACGGAACACGGGGAGGTTGCGGGGTCCCGGGGGCGGCAGGTGCCCCCCCGGCAAAGCCTGGGGTCGCCAAAAAGGCGATTTTCCGGGCACCCCCCCTTCCCCAAGCTGAAATCAAAGCCCGGCGTTCCTGCGCTCGGTGCTGTCGCCGGGGCGAAACTCGGTCACCCGGGAGATCCTCCTGAATCCACGCACGAGTTGATCTTTCCGAAAGAAAGGGGGACAGAAGGGAATTTCAGGAGTGCAGAGCATTAGGTTTGGTCTTGTCCAGCTGAGAAATGCCCCGGTGTAATCGCCCTGCGTGTGCTTATGCTGGAAATGAATTAGGCAGCAACCCACGGGTAACTTCCTAATGGTTCAGTTTGGAGCATGGTGACTCCTGAAGTGGGACCGTGGGCTTTAGGATGCAAACGCAGCCAGCCGGCATTTGGAGGTTTCCTGATCTAAGTTTCCCTTTTGTTGCTGTTATCAGTCAGAACTCGGTGGCTTTTCAGCCTCGCTGCTGTGTTTTTCCATAAATACAGGGACACGCACATGCAGGTCTAGGGAGAGATGTCAGACTGCCACTGGCACATCCAGAAAATCCCCTGTGTGTTTCCCCTTGTCCTACTTACGCTCCTTAAGTCTGTCGGTGATCTGTAGTTACGTACAGACATTTAACTTTTATACATGATGCCTGCAAATGAAGACGGTAAGAGCCTGGTTGTTTCACGCTCCGCTTGTTTGGAGAGACAGATGGGCACCTTTCAGAGTAGCTAGAGGGAAAAAGCAGCCTGGTGCTATGAATGAAACTCGTCCTCACCTGTACAAGTGCCATCGAGGCTGACTGTCAGCCCTGGGCTCGCCTCACCGTTCGCTGAGGAACAATGTCTGTGGTTCGTATTCTAGCCTGAGAAAAGTAACGTGTGACAAGAAATGAAACCAAAGCCTCGGTGTGCAAGATAGGGAAGGTTAAAGGCAGAAATTGAGACAGAGAGGGGCAAAATGTCCTAAGTGCAAAGAATGCTTGTTGCAAATGTATCCCGCCAGCGGGTAAGGTTGTCCCGGTGCTGAGCTCAGGACGCTTTGACAAGTCCTCTGCTGGCCCGGCCTGAAGTAGCTCTCGGCGCCCTATTCCAGTCTGCTAGGAATCCTCCAAACAATTTATCATTAAAATTCAGATGAGCAGCAAAACAGCAAAAGCCCAGACAAGGATGTTCCACCTCGGGAACGCTGTGGAACAGCGTGCGGGCTCAGCAGCAGGAGCTTCGGGACCGCACAGCACTGGGATGCTCCCTGATGGGATCATCTGCTCACTGAACTGCCAAGGAGGCAAAGCACCCCGTCTCCCAAGGCGTAAAGTGCAAAGTAGCCTCAGCAGAAAGCCCCTTGGAGCCTTCACCCCAAGCTCTCCCAGCCCCGTTTGCTCCCCGCAGTGCCACGGGGAGGCCGGGAGCACAGATCTGCGCCTGGAGGTCCTGTGTATAAATAGAAGGCAGGCTGATGCCTCGAGTGGTGGCCATCTGTTGGGATGGCTTCTGCAAACAAAGCCCCGAGTTGTCAGACGAGTCTGTCAGGGATGTCACTAAATGCCAGCGCTGCTGGTGGCACCACCGGGGACTGGGGCAGGGGACGGAGGGGCTGCTGATGTTGGGGGTCTGCTGAATTTGAGGGGTGTGCTGAAGCTGGGGGGCTGCTGAAGCTGGCGAAGAGATGCAGGAGCTCGGAGGAGTGCTGCTTACAAACAGTGCCCATGGGAATATCCCGTGGGACACTCGGGGAGACACTATTGGGACAGCAGGGGGACACTCACGGGTATCCAGTTCTCCTAACTTCCAGCTTCTGATCCAGCTCAGGCAACTCCACTCCTAGCAGCAGACAGGTCAGCGTTTGTTGCAGCAGAATAATTGGGATTAGATGATTCTTCTCCGGGATTTTGCCAGCAGTAAGAGCTCAGAAGGCCGGCCTGGCTCTGAGCTGGCGCTGCTGACGGGAGCTGAGGATTCCTGTGTTCATTTCATTTTCTCAGTTCTGGGTTTCTTCAGGCAAGTGACTTCTACCCTGCGCATGCTAAAATAATCAGAGGTGAAAGGCTCAATGTGATTTCCAAGTACTCCTGGCTGGTTAGTACAGAGTAGTTCTGTTAGGGGTGGAAAATGGTACGAGCCAGGTGGAAAGCAAGAGAGGATGTCGCGTATGTTTAGGCTTTGGGTGTCGGGTGCTAAACTGCCGTGGATCTCTTGCTGAAATGAGGATGTTATTAAATAAGCCTTCACTTGTCCACCCTGCAGAGTTCAGCCGGGCTCTGATGCGGGGCTGGGTGAGCTACCTGTGGATGCCTTTCTCTACGGATGGGAACTGCTCAAGCCACTGAGCTGTGTGTCGGTGTTTTGGACTGCAGAGAGCTATCTGTTGGGGCTCTGTGTCAGCACAGGCTCATTATATTTTTTATTTTGTAATTAGCCCATTATATTATGTACTGTCTAGTCACAAAGGAGGAGACAGTCCCGATCCCGAATAGTTTCTGCTTTAAGCCAGGAAGGAAGGCAGAGGTGATGTTATGATTGCCGTTTTGCAATTCAGGCACTGAGACAAGCATTTTACCAAGGTCGCACAAAAGTCTAACCAGATCCCCACTGTCTCAAGACCCTAAACACAACAACGATCTTCCTCTAGGAAAAGATTTCTCGCAGCTGGCATTTCCCAGTTGACCCCAAATGCTGTCCCCGTCTTGCTATGGATTTACTGTCAGTGGTTGCACCCACAGATCTAGTCGGACTGCCAGCGTGTCTTATTTTTCTGTGATAATCCTTTTATACGTGTTGCTAGCCTTACGGAGAGCAAGTGCAAGGGAAGCACGCTATGGTTTACAGCTCACTGAAATCACAGGGGAACACTTAAAACTATTATGCATGTACACGTACTTGTATATTATGCATAGATTTTTATTTTTTATCTCTGTATAATGCTGAATATGGGAAAATGTAGTGGTGGACTGCCATTTTTTTGATGGAGGAAGGGCTTTGACCGAACTAACACTATGGGAAGTAAGAGAGGGGTAAGCAGCTGAAATCCTCTGGCTGCGTGGTGCAGAAGTCAGGGTGGCTCCAGGAGCTGGGAGCTGAGGGATGCACAAACTAAAAGTTTCATGTTGGAACCGAAGCTTGTCCAAAACATCCTCAAAACCAGAAAGCTGCAAATTTAACACCAGTAGAAATCCCGCTTGCTGTCTTTTAATGCTGGGTGTGCGTATGTGCATGAATGTATAAATAAACACAACTTAAAATGTTGCTCATGTTTCTGCATTCAACTCTGAATTGAAGCCACAGCCCCCGTGGTGATGTTTCAGCAGAGATCCAGCCCTAGAAATACGAAGATAAGTGTCTGGCTCATGATGTTACTCCAGATAGGTAAATCACCATCCCCAAGCAGAATACTTAAATTACAGGCATCGTGTTTTTGCTTGCCATGCTCTGCGTGATAAGCGTAAGAGATAAGCGCTGTTTGTGCCCCTTCGTGGCAAAGCTTTCCAAAACCGAACCACTTCTCCTTCCCGGCATCTCGGCCTGAAAAAACGGAGCCATCTTCTGCAGCCAGGCCCCTGATGCTGGCTCGGTGTGCGGTGCCTGCTCCTGGGGAGATCTGCTGGTGCTAGACATAACTGCAAACACTGCTCCCCCCCTGGAGAGGGGACAGGCAGGAATATCATGCAGTTAGCCATGAATCAGCTTCACTTCCCCTGGGCGGCACGTTTTTTTCTCCCTCCCTGCCACCAGAGATCACCTGGGTTTAACTCAGCACCATGGGCATGAAGAGGAGTCAGTGCACAAAGCTGGACTGCTTTTTTCCCTGGCCATGCACAGAGCCAAGCTGGTTTGATTTTGTTTCTCGGTAGCTACGAGAATTGAGGAGTGTGATAGTTCCATTAATTTCAAAGAAAAGAAGTTCAGATCCAGTTTACAAACAGAAAAATCTTCCCTTGTGTTTTGAAAACGTTTTCGAGGCTGCTAAAACATGTTTTGCCTAGTAACAGACTTAGCAACATAGCAGTATTTCAGCACAGAGAGGCTGTGAATCTCTCTTTCCTCTAGGGTTTGAGCTGTATTTGGGAAAACACTGCACACACAGAAAAAGTGCTGCAGATTATCTTTGGATTTTGAAGTGGTTTCTGTTCCTTCACGACCTTGCCTTCGGGGTATTAGCTTTCTGCACATACTCTTGGCTGAAATTCATCGTACTACAAAGGACCAGCCCAAAACGTAGGCATCACGTAAGTCCCACTTAAGCCCAAGCTTGAGAAGCATTTTCGTGATTCACTGTGACTTGTGCTGGCCTGGGGTATGGAGGGAAACTCAGTTTCCGTGTAAGAAGTTGATGGACACAAATGTTTCTAGGAGCGACTGCTCTGAAGGCTGTGCTGAATGTGTTTCCAAGTTTGTTATGGGCACTGGAGGAAATCTGCAGCTACTGAACCAACAGACCAACGGGCATGTCTCAGCAGGAGCTTCACAGGAAGCACTTCTGTCCTTTTTCCACCCCACAGAGTGGAAGGGGAAGAGCAGGCACCCTTTGGCAGATGGCTGGGACGAGCCCTGCCTTCCCAGGCACTTGTTTGAGCTTCGCAGGACGCCGGGAGGCACCCGGCAGAGACTCTGCAGGGGGACTTGAGCAACACTTTGAGCAACGAGCTGCCCTCGGTCGCCTCTCGCAATTGCTGGGCTCAGCACTGAGGCCGCTCACCAATTCCCTACATCTGTGCTGGAGGGGGTCCAACAGGTCTGCACCGCGGGGCCAGGATGTGAATGGAGTTAGCAGCTGCCAGGAAGGTGCACTCGAGAAGCCATCCATTGGGGAACCACATCCCACGGCTGCTCTGCACATGGATTTGTTTTCCTTTGGCTTTCTTGCAGGGCTCTGCTGCAGGCCAGAGCTCGTTACTGCAGCGCTCAGACGGTTTGACCGTGGTGTTCAGCGGGGTGAGATCTTTATCAGGTTGTTCCTTTCTTTAAAGATCTGAAGTGATAAAGCAGAGAGGACTCCTCACTTCCACTGTTTGAATGGAGCTGAGGTGCACAGCAGCCAACATATATATATATATCTATATGTGCATATATATATATGCGAAACCTACGCTTAGGCTGGCATTTGCCCCTCAGTCTGTCGAGGTTCGACGTTAGCTTAACCACAAGGCTTAGATATCTGGTCTAAGAATAACATCTATTTCCATTACATTGTGTAAAGCTTGCAAATGGAGAGAGCTCTTCCCTTACCAGGGGCTGAAGAAGTCATTTCTCCGATCAGATCATGGTCTAAAATTATACCGACGGCGGCAGCAGCGCCCCAAACTGCCCCGGTGATCTGCGACTCGGTACACACAACTGCCATTAATCGTGTCTGAGAGTGGAAAGTGGAACCATTCAGGACTGATAGCAACACAGAAAATGTTTCTGCCACAAGCATCGAGGGGGCTGTGTGAGGGCAGAGCATCCCTTACTGCCCGCAGTGTCACTGCGATACTCTGAGCTAGTGCCCAGAAAGCAAGCTTGCACGTGTCCAGGAGAAAAACCAAGAACCTTCACCCACTGTGCTTCATGGGGATTTCATATTTAAATATCTAAGTAGCAGCATCAGTCCAACGAGTTCCTGGGTCAGTGGCAAGTCAGGCAGAGGACAGCCGTCCCCGTGGAGCTGTGTGTTTTGGGGCTATCTAGCTTCAGCTGTGAGGGTTGTTAGAAACTTTCCTGGTCCCCAAGTAGATGCTTCATTTGGGTACTAGAATGACATGGTGACAACAAAATGTTTGCATGTTCTTGTGGCCCTGTGATGATTTTTTGGTCTCGGAGCAAAGGGCATGAGCTCGGTCCTCGGAGCAAGGAGGGCGGCTGCAGAAAGGGCAGCCCAGATCCCCCCATCACCGGCAGCTCATTTAGTCACCTCCAGTTCACAGAACCCAAACTCCATCGTGCTAACAACTCCAGCCTTCATTTCCAATTCCCCTCCAAGCTACGAGTTGGTTATGAAGCGATGCAGAAGTAGCAGGGTTACCTTTTCCTTTTCCATCCCTTTCCCCCTCACCCAGTGCTGCTGTCAGGAGGAGGTTCTGGGGACAAAGGCTCACCAGAGCAACTCACCACTTCAGATACCCAGCATGGACTATTTGAACGGAGCCTTGTTTGCATAAAATACTGATTATTCACCCCCTTGGAGGCTTGGTGACAGTGGCAGCACATTGGCCCGTTTCTGCAGTGCTTCCTTATAAAGCCATCTGGAAGTTTACCCTGGGATTACTTCTGCCACTTGGCTGGGTGAGAGCCCATGCTCAAAGGGTGCCGACAGCCCCTGGGACCTCCTGAATAAACACATGGACAGAAGCCGGGGGGAGTTCAACATTTTGAAAGATCTTGAGCAGAAGTTTCAAAAAAATAAATAAAAAAAAATAAAAAAGGGTACTTTTAAATGTCAAGCTGCTAACCCTGCTGGCTCCTGATGAGCCTCAGTTTTTCAAGTCACCTTTGAGAGTGCACCTCGGACTCCCAACTTTTGCACACACTTGAAAATATTGCCCTAGGTTTTAAGCGGTGCTCGTAGAGGATGCAGAGCGTGCGCCGTGCAATTGCAAAAAGAATAGAGACATCCGTGTGTGTGTCTGTACTGCGCCCGTCTAATTATCCTCAACAAGCAGAGTCATCAAAAGAGCTGGAGCGGAGCAGCTGACAGCATTTTGGATTCCATCACCGGGACTCACTGCAGGCTTTGTGCATTACAATGGGGTGCACCAGGGCGCTTGTGTCTCACTCACCCGCTGGATAAACAGACCCGAAAGAAGAGGCCCTGGCTCTGCTGTGCATTACCCTGTCCCCACCGTCTCCTATTCTGCTCGGGCGTGCACAAAGGCTGGAGCCACGGCTCCTCTGCTCGCCAGGAAGCTCCAGCATTCCCCTTTTTCCAGCAATTCCCAAAAGAATGAGGATCAGGATGGACAGCGGAGCTGCGTGTGTAGACGTGACAATATCTGGCAGGTGTCAGGACCCGAGAAGTTTCTGTCGCCCACCACGCAGCGGTGTAAAATTTACACAGAAAGCAAGCAACAAGAAACTGGAAGCTGCCGTGAGTGGCAGGAGCCGTGCCTGAGGTGTTTGCTTTCCCCAGACACCAAATTCAAGTCCTCGGGACTGAAGTTTGCTGTCTGCCAGCACAAATACCTTGCAGTCCCTGGCGATAGGAGATTAGCGTGAAAACGCTGCAAAAGGTTGTGGGCTGAGCAAAGAGCAGCCCGGAGAAACGTTGGGATATCTGCCTTAGGTTTTAACTGTATTTGACTCACACCCATCGCCCCAGGGCGATTACCAAACGCGAGGTGAACGCCACTTTTTGCACTTTCGTGTACTGTCAGCCCGGTGCTGCGCCTCCTGATAGTGCCCAATTAATCATCCGCCATCGGTGGCTGTGAAATAATTGCCGGTGTAGAGGTGGGTGTGTTTCAGAGAGATTTTTCATCTTGGGCTCGTAAAAATGATTATTTTCTTTTTCTTCTCCCAAACGGAACACAGTGAGCTCCTACAGCACTGAAACCTCATTAACGGCCCCATTCAGCAAAGCGCTCGAGCAGGGGCTTCTCCTGAACGGCTGACATCGGGGTGTGGGATTCTTTGCTCCTGAGTACGAAGGGGATGCATTAAATGGCACTGGCAGTACCAGGAATGTATAGCATGGTGTAGGTTTTTGTTTGTTTCTAAGCTGTTCCTCTTTTTATTGAGAGTGGCTGAATCAAAACCCAAATTTTAAACCCGTTTTTGTTGACGAGAAACACCCGTATGGTTTTTTCCCTGTATGGCACCAGTGAATAGAAGCCTGACTTTTACGCACCACGATCCTAGCGAGCTTGGGGCCCTACACACAGAAAAGGAAAACATGAACCCTGCAACCTCACCAGCGGCAGCGAGCACAGGGAGAGGCCACGTGAGGAAGCAGACAGCATCGTCGCCGGGTCTCAGGCTCTGGTCTCAGCATCGCCTCCGAAATCTCTCACTGCCAAGTCGTTACCCAGAGGTTTGGTGAGCTAGATTGATGGGTGAAATTCGCAGCACTGCTACTCCGAAACCAGCATCCTCCCCATTTTACAGACAGCAAGAGGTAAAATGAGACAGCACATCAATCGCCTGATGCCGGGGAAGGCACCTTAATTAACATTTGCCATCTCCTCAAGACAAAGGGCGCTCCACAATCGCAGACTGTAAATGGTGTCGATGATGTCCTGCTCCCTTGTTCTGCTATTGCATTGAATTTATTCTTTGCAATCAATATTTCTTTTGGAGAGCGGCTGCCAGCTCTTAGCAAGTGTCAAATCACAATATATTACCCCCGGATACGCTGCAGGCAGTTCTCCCAGGCGCAGTTCAAAGAAATCTCGAGCTAAACAAGGACTGGATCTGGTTCGTATTTACACAAGTCAACGGGCGACGGAAGCGAGCCTCGGAATAAATGTAAATTACAGCTGCACCTGACGAGACACGTTTATATTCTCCTCGCAGCCTCTTCACCCCCTCCCACAGAGTGGCTGGGTCATAAATGCACGCACGTCCTAAAGGGCAAAGCCTTCCGGTAGCGTAAAGCAGCCCGGCACCACCGGATTGCCAGAGTGATGCTAATACGCACCAGCTGAGGATCTCACCCAGAAACAACCCGGCTTTCATTTCTGCAAGAGCTTCCTTTAGAGAAATAGTTTCCTTACACCATTCAGGTAACACAAAGAGGGTTGAAACCTTGTGTTTTTTTTTTACATTTGCTGCTCACAGCACGTTTATTTGTTGGGGCTACGGAGGATGAGTCAGGATGGGTGGCAGAGCCCCGAGTCCCGCGTGCTGCCTGCGCAACTGGGACCTCATACCCCAACCTGAGAGCAGCAGCAGGGCGACTTTTAAGTCTCACTTCGATTTGATAATAGTAGTGCAATTTTAGAAGAGAAAAATCACACACACACACATTGCATCTGGTCTTCTCCCAAAAGTACAATGTTCTGCTTGCCCACGGGCAGGTCAGTGTTAGTAAGAATTCTCCGTTTCATCATCCAGCTTCCCAAACAGGTTCATCAGATGCCACCTCTGAGGGAGGAATTAACCTCCTAGGAAGCCCCTGGCTTTGGGGTCGCTGTATCTTTCTGACTTCCACCACTTCCTGTCCCAAAATTGCTGATGTTTGGGTCAAAGTGGAAAGCGGTGTGTCAGAGGCGCATGGCGTGAGTGGGATTTTCTCTGATTCCCCCATCCGACAGCCGTCACTCAGGCAACTTTTAACCCCTCCGAAAGTGCATCACAAGGAGAGAAACTCCTGCCAGCACATCATCACCTCTGATTTTAGCCCAGGCTTTGTGTTAGTGACTCAAGCACCTGGGAACTGTGTCTCGGCAGGCTTCTGGTGTGAGTCAGCCGAACCGCGGGCACCGGGCAGCCTGCTGCGATCCTTTCATCTTCTCCTAGGAAACTCCTGCGACCAGCTGCTGATTTCCTCGCCTGTGCTTGGTGTTCAGATAGGCCCATCTGCTGCACGGTGAACTTGAAAAGGGCACAGCCAAGGCTGCCCAGCTAAAATGTGCAGAGGGACAGGAGAAAAAAAAAAAAAAAAAAAAAAAGGAATATTTTTTTAGGATGACGCAGAAATGCATCACGAGAGCTCAAGGCACAGGTTGGTCCATCCATTTCGGTCCATCCTGAGTGGGGTTTTGCAGGTATGGGCCATGCACCTAACGCCCTTTCTTACTTCTGTGGGTGTGGGGGGCAGTGCAGAGGATGCAGGCACCGAGATCTGCTCACCGTCCTTCCTCTAAAGGTCAGGGGAAAACCTTGTCAGGCCTCAGGAAGCAGAAGGCTGAGGCAAAACATCTGCCTCGGTTCCTTGCCCAGCTTCAGGGCAGGTGCCTTCGGGTGCCATTGCTGGAGGAGTATGGCAACTCCCTGTCTCCCAGGTTTGGGGGACAGGAACGTAAAAGATCAGGAATATAAAGGTGAGAGCTGGACCAGTGATGGGGCACGGGGGTTGTGTATGGACCATACAAAGGGCGTGATTCCCCACAACTCGCCAAAACCCCCAAATAACCAAGGCCTTACTTAGCAGCACATGGGGGAAAGTTGTACGTAGCTCTCTAAAAACCTTCCAGGGGTCCAAAACGGATTACCTGCAGTCAGCAGCCACATGGGAAAGTCTGGGCTAACTGATGCTCAGTGTCTCTGCAAATTAAACACCCCGACAGACATGAAAGCATTACCAGGTATTTGCCTGGGGACACAAAGGGAGTCGTTTACGCTGCTGGGTTTAGATCTCGGTAATTTGGATTTGCCATCAGGACATAAATAACACCCAAATGTACTCTCCTGTGGCAATTAGGTACTGTTCCAGGCATCCAGCTCAACTCTCCACCTGCAAAATATTATTTCCATTTTGCTGCAGCGTATCCCCCAGTCCTCCAGGACCTTTGATGTGACTTTCATTTGAGTAATAGACGTGACATTTTGTGATTTCCTAGGTTGAGTGGAAGTAATGATGAGGAAGGAATCCTTTTACCATGCCGCTTTATCTTTCTCTTACTTGTAACACATTAGACTGGAGTGTCGGGAACATGCAGTCGGTTTATTTGTGGAGTATCTTTCTAATCACAAAAGCATTTGAAGCAGTTGAACAATTTAGTTGACATTATGCAAATGGCATTGAATGTTGTGATTAGATAATTGTCCCCTTGCTTCAAGGTATGTGTCACAGCAGACACAAGTTTTCGCTTGGAACGAAGACTCCTGAAAACCACATCTTTCTCACTCATTTTTCATTGTTAGCAGTGGTCTGGGTGCAAATAATCAGCAAATCCCAGCAGCATCCCTTCAGCACCCCGCCAGGTCTGGGCAGATTTGTTTCCACGGCTGGAGGGGAGTTTAAGGTTTGCCTGGTGTACAAACACCCCTGAGCTTCTTAGAGTTAAAGCGGAGCTTTGCAGCAGCACACGGCAGAGGGAATTGCAGCCTTTGAAGGCGCACATTTCCACCGGCTCCCCCTCCGGGCCCCACGTTCAAGGAGCGAACTGGCACGAATTTAGGTGCCAAGCTGGCAGAGGATGTAAACGTGTTGCCTAAGATCAAACGCACAAATAGTTCCGTTGGCTTGAATGGATCTCACTCAGGTGCCGAAATGCACGGCGGCTTTGGAACAATTTAGTTTTGTTTTTAAACACGGCAGCACAGGGTGGAGCTTTGCCGCTCGTCCCTTGCTGCTGCTGTAGCCGTGAGCTCGCTGCCAGCCCACGTTAGCACGGCTCCGTTTGGCTATCTGTATCAATGTCTCTCTAATTTCATTTCCTTTTTGTTTTTAGATCAAGGAGGTTTCTTCTCTTCTGTCTGTGCGTGCATCCTGTTTGTTCTGAAATGCGCAATTCCAGTAGCTGGCTCTAATTATTGCCATGCCCCCTTTCCATGCCACTGCTCGTGTCCCTAATCCAGCACTTGGAAGGGAAGAGGGTCTCAAGTAACCCACGGGATGCCATCATTTTGCTTTTCTTCTCTTCCTAGGGAATGGGTTTATGTTTTAGCTGGCTCTGGAGGTCCGTGAGTGTGCCCTGGAAGCAGTTTTGGGGCATGAGCACAGCGAAAAGGAAAGGTGCCGCTGGCACTTAGGGGCTTGAAGCCAATGAGAGGTGGGCAGATCTGAAACCCTACAAGGTGGGTCCAGGCTTATAAAAGCTCAGCTTCAGCTCTTTTTTAATCCAGAAGGATGTTATGTCCACGTGCAGTTGGCCGTACTGCCTTGATGGGTAGGAGTGGGGGCACAGCTCCAAGTCCCCGTTACGCTTGAAAAATAAAGCCACCATCTGCACCCTGGCTGAGCAGCCTGTCCGACCACAGCCCTGATATTCAGAGCTAGGTCAAAAATAGCTTGGAGTCAGGTCCTGAGCACAATCCTGCCCCAGTCCCCACCTGAAAGCCGGGACCAACCCAGGATGGGCTCAGCCTTCGCTTCCCGTTCGTCCTCAGCAATTCTCTCGGCACCATCTCAGCACCTGCCGTGTGCTGCCCTGCATCTGCCCGCCAGCCTCTGCTCTACGGCTGAAATTGCTCTGCTCGTACCTGCGGTGTCCCACGGTATTCATGTGGCACAGAAATAGGAAGAAAAAGAGCCCTCCTATTCTACCTTATTCAGGTTAACCTTCCTTTTTCAATGCTGGTGCTTAAGATCTTCTAACCACACCGAGACAAGGGGATGTAACGTTTAAAAGAGGAGCTTCCTTTAAAGATGTAGATTGCATTGTAGGAAATGAGAGGCAATAATCAAAGGAAGTTCTTCGGTCTCATTATCAGCTCTCACCGTCTCCTCTCTCACAGTGGAGTACTTCTGTGTACCCAGCACAGCCCCTCTCCATTCAGTTCATTAGAGCGAAGCCTGCCTGCCTCTCATCATTGCAGCCCCTGCACGGCCACCATCACCTCTCCCAAGGCAGCGTGGATTTTGCCTTGACTTTTAAACGAGTCGTTTTCCAACCGAGCCAAAGCCACGGCTCCTGTCCCTTCGAAATCACTCGCTGTAAAAGCTTGCCTTTGTCCTGCCGCAGTCGGAGCGTACTGGTTGGAAGAGGAATCATTCCCATCAATTCAGGAGCCTTTGAATGGGATTGCAGACACTCATTTTCCTCCCTCACCTCTGTGCCGGTGATATCCAAGCCATTTATAAACCGGCTTCAGCCAGGGAATGTGCTCAGCCTGGCCAGTGAGACTGGCGTAGCCACGCCAGGTCAGGACACCAGGCTGAGATGAGAAGGTGTAAATGCTCACAATTAGTGATGGGAAATCTTTCATGCTAATGGCTGAACGGGCTCTGTTAGGACGTGGAGAAGGACACAGGTTCCCATTCAAGAAAACCCTAAGCAGGCGTTTACATCCCATTGCTCCCAGTGAATGGGGTGGACGGAGGTACAGAAATGTTTTGCTGTCTCCATTGCTGTGCAGGCTGAGCACGGTGCCTGTCAGAGAAGTGTTTCCCCCACTTTGCATGTGTTCAAAATGGCTGCGAAAAGCAAATGAGAGCAGAAACGCAACCCCCCAGGTTTCAGAAAGCAGCGTGCTGTACTGATTCTGGTTGAACTTTTCAGAAAGCACCGAAGGAACGAGCGGGTTGGACTCGGGGCAGCTCTCTGAGTCACTCTGCGCATCCACCTCTGGGCCATTTTCCCCCCCCGGGGCTTTCAGTGCCAGCTGACGTTTCTGCAGAAGTCAGTTTCTGCGAGCAGACGTGGGGAGAGCCGTGCCCATCCTGACCTCCTGCCCATCTGCAGCACGCACCCATCCTCCCTTCCCCGCTGCAAAGGTCGCTCAGCGTTAGTGCAAGTGCAGCAAACCCTTCCTCCCCGGAGAGATAATGCTTTCCAGGCATGCTCCACCAGCAGCTTGTCCTGGGGCTGTTTGTGTGTGTGTTTTCCTTCTCAGCGTCTCCGTTTTGCAGAACCTCAGATTCCCATCACGTGCTAGCTCACCCCACAAAGCAGAATCCGTCCTCCCTTGCGTCCCTTCCTGCTCCCAAAGCGTGTGGGACCGAGCACGGCACAGGGCAGAAATCTGGAGCTGTAAATCTGCCACCTTTGGCCTTAGCTTCACCTACAGACACAGGCTCTGGTGACAGGTGATTTCGCTGTACCACCTTAGGTGGAAGGAGATGTTGAAATATGGGATTTTTTGCGCCTTCCTCTCCTCTCCTAGGTATGACGCATTCGAAGGTGAGAAAAAATAATTTCCCTCCCCCAAACCCTGCGAGTTTTAAAACTGCTATCACGTTTTCTAAGTCACAGAATCATAGAGTGGTTTGGGTTTCTCACCAAGGTCTAGGCAACCCCTCCTTTAGCCCCTGTTTCTGTAACCTTTACAAGCCAAACCAGCAGCACAGAGTATCTAGGAAATAACAGAGGCCCCGTCCCCCAGCCAAACACCGCTACTGGTGCTGCTCGGCCTCCCCTGCTGCCGTGGGGACTTTGTTCCCTGTGCCAGGGGTATTTCTGCAGCTGGGAAGAGAAGGAGAGGGCTTCTTCCATTCCTGCAACTATCTCATTCACGTGCAGTTAGTCTACGATGCTGAAGATGCTGCCAGGTGCGTATGGCCAGGCACAGGCACACATTTATATGCACGTACACAAGCACGCACCCCTACAATATACACAATGAACCATACAGGATACGTACAGTTGACATGAGGCAGCAATTTGTGGCCACTGTGTGGTTCTCTTTTTTTTTTTTTCTTTCTTTATAACACAAACCAAAGCAGCAGAAGCAGCAGCAGAAGCCAGGAGAGCTCGCTGGTTCGGAAAAAAAAAAAACAGGGCCTGGAAAACACCACTCAAATGGGGGTTAATCCCCATCCAAGCAGGCAGCAAGCTCCTGCACAGCTCCTGCGGTGCCAAGAGGACACCCAGCAAAGCCCCACAGACCCCTGTGGAGACGAGCAGTGCTTTGGGGAAAGCGCTGCCTTTGCTTTGTCTTGCGAGGCCTGCCTCTGTGGTTTCGTCTACAAGATGCACCCCACTGCATGGCTGAACACACAGGATGTGAGCCACTGGGGTCAGGAAATGAATGGGCTCGGCGCTGCTCACTGCGCCGTGAGCAGTGCCCATCAGATGAGAGGTTCATCCAGCTGAATGTGCCTCTAAGGGGTTCTTTTCCTAGCCTATGCCCAGCAGTCACTTGGAGATGGAGGGAGCCAAACTTTGCATTCGGCCCCAAATAGCCTGAAGGCCTCCGCTAAGGCAGTCCTCATTTAGATTTCATTTTCTTAAAGCATTTATACTTCAGCCTCCACAACACGGAGTGATTTCCAGCACTAAGTAGTGCCTTATCCTGAAAGTATTTGAGTTCCTTTGACTTTTTTTAAGCACAGAAGACCTTGACTCTCCTAAGCTCAGGTCTGGCTTCCCCAAATAACCACCTAAACCTATTCCAGAGGGTGCCCAAGGTTCCTAAGCTTCTGTTTTAGGCAGCTGAGTTCAGCACGCCTAGTTTTGCACATCTGCTCTCCCCAACAGACACCCAAGCCCTTCATTCATCACCCACTGGGGCTGGCAGAGTTGATAGATTGGGGAAAAAAAGCATAGACAAGGCAAGCCCTTAGTTCTTTTAAATGCGTTTGGCAAGACGTTAGCTCTTAGTCTTAGTGTAGGGTTTGACAGCACAGAAGGACTGAGCATTGGGTCAGATACGTTTTAATCCTGGCCTTCAGCGGGTGTTAACAATCCCACAGCTCTTGTGCTTGCTGTAGCTCCATCAAGGGCTGCACTAAGGCCACCGGCGTGTTATGGAGAGGTTTCAAAGAGAGCACTGCGAAGCCACGGTAAAATCAATGGGAGCACACTTACGGCCTGTAATCAAATCAGAGCCAATACAGCACAGACGAGTCCGATCCTATTGATTTTTGAAGGAAATGGAGAGAACCTGAGGATGTAAGTTCCTGCAAGAGTCCAGCCAAATAGAGGTTGGGGGCTGTTACTGAGCTGCATCCTCTGCATCCTCTCTTACTGGGAAGCCAAAAAGCATCCAGCAGAAGTGGGAAATCCCCCTTCTCCCTTCTAGATTAAAAAAAAAAAAAGCTTAAAGTTTTGTGTTTTTTCTCTGAGCAGCTCTGGGATAAGCAGAATTATAAACCAGTTTACCGGATTGTGTAAGAGTGTGAAACAAGCAAATCTTGGTGCCTAATTCCTTTGATTTATAGCTGAGCTTATTGCTTACGAGTTAATTGAACTTGGAGGGAAACCACAGAGGAATAGGTGGAAGCAAAATCTGCCCCTTTTTCCTTTGTGCAGTTTCTCCAGCAGGAAGTACCCCCATGCGAGCTTACATGTGCACAACTGGAAGGCCTCCGAATTTGTCCTGCAGTCACCGTAACCTACGTTTTGAACAAGAGCCAGCTTGTGAAATCACTGGGATCGCTGCCATTCATTTCCTTAGACCTGAATGCAGAGGTCGCAGCCTCCACGTTTTAAAAGTGACCAAGGCTAAGAACAGCTGGGCCATCTTTCGGTGGCAGAAGAAGGTGCCATTGTATCTGCTCCGTGGGTGGGAAAGCTCCTTGTTTTTGTTTGGTGGCTCTTTTCTCCATTCATTCGTCCCAGGTGCTTGCTGGCGAAGCTGTGGCTCGCCCCCGAGCAGCTGCGGACCCTCGGCCGGGTGCCCAGGTGAGCGTGGCCCTAAAATCATGCTGTGACCCCCTGTGTCTTCATGTTAGCTTCACTTTTCTTCAGAGTTAAAGCCCCCTTTTACTGCCAGAGGGCTTTCCTTGGGTATTGTATGCAAGGAAAAACAGACCCCGGCCAAAAGGTTCAGGGACAGTCGCAGGGCTGCCGGGGTAAGGACTCTTCCCGGAGGAGTTTGGGCGGAAGCTCTTTGACCATGAAGACCAAAATCTGCGTGCACTCTATGAATGAACCTTTATTCTGCGATCAAATGGACACCAGATGCTGGGATTAAAACGGAAACTTTTCCCTACGGACCTGGGAAGGCAGAAGAAGATCTGAACGTGGGCCACTTCCAAGCTCAGCAGTGTCTGAAAGCTCCTTCGCTGCGATCTCTGGCAGTTCTCCTCCTCGCCGGTGCAGCGGTGGTAGGTGACAGGAGGTTCAGCTGCTGGTGGCACGGGGACAGCTTCACACAAACAGGTCACTTCTGAGTTCTGGAGCCAAGCCGAAAGTCACGTGAATGACCAAATATCAGAGAGTTTTATAACCTCCGCCTGCCGCAATCACACATCCTGCGCACCTTGGAGTTTTGTGCCGAGAGGGGACAAAGCTCTGTATGTGCCCTATATGCCTGACCCCAGGAGCTCCTCTTCAAGCTCTGCTTTCATTCCATGCAGCCCTCAAGCCCTGACTTTCCTTTCCTAGGGCTCGGCGTGCCCGAGGAGCCTGGCTGTGGAAGCTCTGGGGGATGGCACATTGGGTTCAGCTCTTGAACTAACAGTATATGAGAAGGGAAAATGTATAGTAAACAACCCTCTGCTACTGCCGTTTATTCAACAGGGTTTTTGAGATGTAGGTGGTTTGATTTATTTTTTTTTTCCTACTCAAAGCCTAGTTTCTCGTCTTTGGGGTAGTGCCGTGTTATAGTGTGAACCGATGGTTTGTTCTCGTGGAAATAGATGGAGCATTCGAAGAAACAGCTCCCTACTAGCTCTGAGCAGATTTAACACCCCTGCAAAGCTACCATCTGCCACCAAGGAAAGGAAATTAAAGCAAGATGCCTGAGATTCAGACAGCTGCCAGGGCTTGACAACCTCTCCTTTGCTTTCTCTTTCCCACTGAACAGAGCTCTGTTCTAGGTAAGCGTCAGCAGAACAGAAAACCAAAAAGAAGTGTGGGTATCGCGCCGCTAAAAGAGCATTTCGACAACTTCTTGAACACGAGTAACTCGGGCTTGTTTGGGGTTTTGTGTTTACCATCGGTAATTGGCAGCCCGGGGGCTATAAGTGGCGTTTCTGTACCATGGATTTAGACGGGGGAAAACCGTGCTTTACAGATGAGGATTTTCCTTCTAACAAAAGCAGTGTTACACTAGGCAGGTGGATTCACTGCTGGCAGAAAGCAGAAGGGACACTTGGGTCTCTGTAACGTCAGGAAAAGGGATCAGTGTGAGCAGGGACAGCATTTAGATAAAGAAGGAAGGAGTTTTATAGGACTTCAGGAGTTTTAGAGGAACCTCCCACGAATTTATAAACAGCTGCACATTTAGATTGTGATCCTTTCCTCTATTTCTCCAGAGGGTTGCCAGGTTCCAGCCATAGCTGGAGGTGGAAGGACACACACGTGGCACTGCACGGGGACGTCCCCTGGGCTGGGACAGCTCTGTGACAGCACCAGCCCTAAAGTCTTCTCCCCCTTTCTGGAGGTGTGCTGCTCCCAGCAAGCCGGATGGACAGAAATGACCAGCCAAGCTTGTTGGTTTGGGGTATTTTGGGATCCTTTTCTCTAATCTAAAGCAGTCAAAAAGTTGCGGGGGAAAAAGCAAACGAGCCCGAACCTGGTTTCATCAGCTCAGCACAGTGAGAGGCCTTTGTAGGGTGAAAAAGACTGGGAACCCATAAAGGCATTCAGGATTATTCTCACCCTAATAAGAGAGATGATTCCCCATAAGCATGCTGCTTTGCTAATGTGCTTAACACGTGAAACCCAGAACTCCCTGGAAGGAGCTGGACCAAGGTGATGTTTGTTACGGAAAAGGATCGACAGTTCCAGAGACACGAACTATTTACCACTATTATTAAAATTCATAACATGACTCAGTCGGATGTTTTCATCCCTAATGAGCTTAGATAATGTTTTCATCTCTAATGAGCTCAGATAATTCCAACATGAAATGTTACTGCAGATGCTGCCTTTTTTTTTTTCCTTCCTTTGTAAGTGATGTCCCGACCGTGCAACCGCTGACATTCCTGCTTAAATTTCTGCCCTCCAAGTCCCCGAACATAATTATTACCTACAAAAAAGATGATTCTTGCATCAAAAAATTTTGAAGACAAAATGTGGCAATTTCAGGCAACAATGGGAGCAGAAGCAAGATGAGAAAGATTTTTTTCTTCTAACGTTCAGCGGGCGGGACAGGAGAATTAGCTTGTTCCTTGTTCTTTCCCTGGATCTGTCTTGTTCTAAGTTTAGCTACTAAACCTGCTCGTGCCGTGGTTTTCTTTCTGTGAACAGTGACTGCCTGAGCTGACGCTGTTGAATTTTGTGGGCTGCAAGCTGTAAAGCACTCTGAAAGTCTCAACGACTTCTTAGGGGTGCACAGGGTAATATTTACCTTTGAATTACGGAAAATTTTGCTATGTGCCTAAGCGAGCCCCTGTCTCTTTAAGTCATTAAATATGTAACTGGAATACAGACACAAATAAATTATTTAAAGTTATTTCTAGTTGTGTGTGGGAGGTGGGTGGGAGTTGAAGTTGCTACTTGGTGGTTAGAGCAGCCTTTAGCCTTTACATTTCTCCCCGCTTGTGCATAAGCATTATTTTTTTTTTTAACTCCCCTGGCTGATACAGACTAACGAGCTGGCTTGGAGCAAACTTTTTGGGGGGTTGTGAGATTTTTGCCTAGTTTGAAAGTTTTCTCCGGCCTGCTGATGCACCTTGAAGCTGTCGGTTTGCAGCCACACATCTCATGCTTCACGTGGCTTTGCAGGCTCCTGGCTTCTGTTCTTTTTATTTAAGGGTTAAAATGCATCATTTCCATGGGGTCCTAATGGGACTGAGCGAATTTATAACAGCTTCTTGCATAAAACTTCATCTGCCCATAGCCAAAAACTCAAAAATAGCTCCTAACCCTGAATTACAACCCTGTAAATGTCCCTTAATGAACCCAAAACTCAACACCGATCTCCCTCCCCATCTATCACCCACCCAGACACAGCGGTACCCAGGTACCAAACCTTCCTGCTGCAGGAGGCAGGGCAAATTACCTACACCTTGATATCGAGTTTGCCCCTTTGACACGCTTCTCTACCTTGTATTTCCTCTGTTGGTTAGACAAAACCCTTAGCAAGGCAATTTTGCCATTTCAACACCAACAGAAAAAGTTTAGCCGCTGGATTTCGCATGAACAGGGTTTCATTTCAGCGAGGCCTAAGCAAACAGCAGTGCTAGAAAATGAAAAGCAACGATTCCCTGAAAAAAAAAAAAAAAAAAAAAAAAAAAAAAAACACAAAACTGATCAGAAAGGTTGATACAGGATTGAAAAATGCAGTTGCAGTCGGTGTAGATCTGCTTTGAGAAGAAACTACAGCCTCACACGCTGCGGCCAGTTACACACCCTGACATTTTGAGAGCTGAATATATCATTCCTGTAATCGCCTCCAAATGTGTGCTTGCTTCTGAGTTGCCTCCCTCAAGCTCAGTGCGAGCCCAGCATACATTTTCTGTCTCTCCCTGCAGGTATAATCTGTTAGGCCCCCATACAGCACGACCGCAGTCAGATTTTGGTGACTGGACGTAAAAAATGCTCGCCCATTTTAAAAAACATTTCTCAAGTCAATAGAGATCTACTGAAGTTTTCAAAATGCCAGTCCTTCTAAGGACATCCAGCTTACACTCAGCAGATTTAAATGAAGCTGCTTGATCAATCCTCAGAGACCTTTATACACCACTGAAAAAGGGAAGAAAATTCTGGTTCCTCTCAACTAGTTTTTATGATATTTGCATTAATAATGCATCTTCTGGTAGAACCCAAAAGCCCCTTTCTGCTACCGAGGTCACAAGTTAGGAAGCACTGCTCATAAATATATTGATGCCCCCACAAAAAGCTCCACCCGAGCACTGGAGAGGTAACACCGTGTGAGTACAGAGAAAATGCAAGGAAAGATGGGGACTAGCACAGGGAGAAGTGCCCAGCTCAGCACCCCATACAGAGATGGGCTTTGCAAGGCAAATTGGAGCACAGGACCCCACCTCACCTACCCACAGAGCTTCCCAGGACAGGATTAGCCCTGGTAATGTGCCATATTTACTCTCACACATTGGGGTCCCTTTAAAATCCCATCCCAGGTGCTCCAGCATCCACAGGAAGATAAAGTCATGGAAGGCTTTGTTCTGCTGAAGGACGCAGAGCAGAGAGCGAGGAAATTCAGGCTGGATGAAAGGAAGGAATATAACCTGGGTTAGCTGAGTGATGAATATGAATCTCATGCCCTTGCCAGAGCATCATGACTAGCAAAAGTGGCCGTATGTGGGCTTCCAGGAGCCCGCTGCTGTTACCTCCCTTGATGTGGCTGCCAAAGCTCCGTGCTCTGTCTCTGCGGACCCTGGCTTCCATCCCTGCCTCCATCCCTGCAAAAAGCAGCCAGAAGGGAATGCAATTAAGGTTGCCTTGTGCACTTCATAAAGGCTAATGCATGAAAATGAGCAGAGACAAATTACAGCAGAGTATTAGGAAGAACATTTCTAATGGGAAGGTCGGCTGGCCTCGTTCCTTCAGCCTTTGAGAACTGAGCTGAGGAAAGCAAAGGAGAGCGTGTTGCTGGGAACGGTGCTGTGCTGTCTGGGAGATGGGCAGGGTGAGTAATATGGAAACTCCTTTTCGACAAGATAATGCACTTACTTCTTCAGTCTTTCTCAGGAAACCCAGGCACAGCTTCTGGCACTTTATTCAGGAACCTGTGTCCCTGAGAACTGAAAACCTTTTTTTTTTTTTTTTGGTAGTTTTTGCAAAGCCATTTTCCCTCTCCTCACTGGCATGTCTCTGTGGCACAGTTTAGGATGCTAGCAGAGGCTTTATTGATTCAGGGGAAAGAAATATCTCCTGTCCTGAAACTCTCAGTCACTGCTGGAACTGGGCTCCGATCCTTGCTAACGGATTTGGCTCTTCTTTTCGGTTTGTTTTCAGTTTGGCTGTGACTTCATCTTGAATTACAAAAATACCACATGCACACACTGAAAAAAAAAAAAAAAAAAAAGAGAAAAAAAAAACCCACACCACTACTGTTCTCAGTGTTTCCTGCCGTGAAGAGCCAGATCCTCTGCCTGCTCTGGCCTTCCTTCCAACCAGACCCTGTGGGCTTGGGTAGTGCCTGTAGTTTAGCTCCATGAGGGAAGGTGGAAAGCCATCACCTTGAGGCTGCCCCCAGTCTTGGCACTGCTTAGGATCACCTTGACTTATTCGAGGGGGTACAAGGTGGCTCTGATCTTGGGTAGGCCCCAGACAGGTCGCTTTTTCCCCCTCTGCCTGTTTTCCGCTCCATTAAGTGGGAATATCCCATTGATAACCCTAAGAAAAACCAGCAGGCTTTTTCGTGCGAGCGTAGCTGGGAATTAACATATTTGGTGATTAAAACTGTTCCAGGGTTCATTCATTCCTAAACGGGGAATGTGAGGTGAACATGCATTTGCATGCACGTTTTTATTCTGTACCTCCTATATGCCAAGGCAGCTGGGGGGGAGCAGGGGGCAGGAGGAGAAATAATAGTGTTATGCTGGAGTGTGAGTACCTCTCACACGCTCACGTACCGTACCGGGGGAAAAAAAATCATCAGCTGGTGGTTAAATAAGCCTTTGTGTAATTTTCATCTCCGATTTTCCACTCTGAGTCACCACGATTTACATGTTATCTAACAGGCAGAGCCCCGGGCTGATGTTCCTGGCTGTTCTGGGCAGTGCTGGGGGGCAGAGAGCAGCTCCTGGGGCTTCCAGAGGTGCTCCCATGCAGAAGGAGTTAATGGCAAGCCACAATAACTGTCACCAGACAATTGGGTTATAAAGAGCAGCAGTTACCAAAATACATTTTAGCCTGCAGCAGGCGGGAACAATGCAGCTATTGTATTGTGACCACAGAACTTGGCACATGATAAGCTTGAAAGGGAATCGTGTTTTGTTTATTAGGGAAGTGATGGAATCCCTCGCAAGGTTATTGTTTGCCTCCTTTTGAAGCACAGCCCATCCCCTTTGTGGAGGGTGTTTGCAGTCCTGGGGGCAGAGGCTGAAGGGGATTTTCAGTGGTGTTACCTTTGCTCCACCAGAGATAGCCAGGAGGATCCCATAATTAACCTGCATTCCAGTGACCCTTCAGAAATGACCCCATAATTTCCACAAAGGCCATGAAAGAGCTGAAATCGTAAGGAAGTTCTGCAGAAGAGCAGCTCAGGATTTTCTATTTTCATCAGAAAACCCACTCCCTAAAAATAAATCCTGATGGGAAAGCAGGGTATTTTCAGCAATTTTCAACGCCAGCATGTCTTGTTTGCAAACATGTAGTTCGCAGACCCAAAAAAAAAAAAAGAAAAAAGAAAAAAAGAGTTGATTTTCAGACTACATAAATGCTCAGTCCTCATGGAAATGGACAAGGTGTGGAGCTGTCACTGATTTGGCTTTTACCCAGGATTTTGTGTTCCAGTCTTAAACGTCACCCATCACTTCTCTGCAGCTCCCCATGCATTACACCATCGATCCCAGCTCGAATTTTGTACATCCCTTTGGCCACGAGCGATGTATGGGACAGCCTGGCTCCTCTGCTGAAGGGCTGGCACGGGAGGCAGAAGGTTTCCAGCAATCAAGGGATGAGCTTTTTGTGCACCAGGTAACTGAGGGGTGCCAGGGTGGTGTAAAGGGGACAAAGAAAAGTGTTTCGGTCACCTGGCAGAGTAATTCAGATGCACTTTTTGGCTCAAGAAAGGTGCAAGGTTATGGGCAGAGGAAGACAGCTGCTGTGTGCCTGCTTTTATACTGGTTTCAGGCACTCACTGCTCGCCAGGGAATGGGAAAAATAATAGTCTGCATCGGCCTTTTATCTAATTTAACCATTCTCTAGTACCTCACAGATCAGGTGCCAAATTCATCAATAAAATAAAAAAATCTGCAGTGGATTAGAATGCTCACCGTGAAGGTTTTCCCAGCGAGTGCAGCCTTTCACCTTTTCTGTATGAATAATGTCTGAGGTCACTCAAGCCACCTTGGTTTGGGAGAAGAGGAACACGCTGGAGGTTTTAATACAGAGAGCAGATCTTCGGATGGTGGTGGGTTATCCAAAAATGCTTTTGCCAGGCTCCCTGTTAATGGATGTACAGGCTGGAGGGCTACAGATAATTAGCCACATCCCCACCATAAATTACTATACATTTCTTGTTCCTGTGGGGAACAGCCACAGAGCTTGTGGGATGGAAGAATTGCAGTTTCTGACCCTTCTGGACTCCATCTCACAACTTCTCCAACAGAGCACTGCAGAATTTAGGGCTCAAGACTAATGACAGAAGATCACGAGATTGGCTTAAAGGCAGTCGGATTTAAAAAACATAACATTAACTTGAAAATAACTTTTTTCTCCGTGGTCTCTAAGGTTTTAGGATACACTTTGGTTGTTTTCCTCAGCTTTTCTCCCCAGCCGGGAAGCTGATTGACGCTGTTTATTCTAATGAAACTCATTGATTCTGAAATAATCACTTGATATTAGGAGCTGTGCCATTAAAAAAAAAAAAAAAGAAAGAAAGAAAGAAAGAAAGAAAAAAAGAAAATTACAGGAGTGAGGAACTCCAGTATTAGGAATACGAAAGGGCTTTTAATTTTTTTCAAAGGTTATTATGCCCTCGACACTTTGCTGATTTTTTAAAGTGCATAATTTCATTTGAGTCACTTCCCCTATAAATTACATGCTTAAAAACCTGCTGATGTTGCCTCCAATATCAAGAAAAACATCTCACTTTAGACTTTTTTTTTTCCACCCCCCCCAGTATCTCTATTTTACCTCAATAGATAATTTCAGGCAAAGAGTTTTTTATTTTCTTTCCCTTAGGAGCAGCAGAGATGAACTCAGTTACAATTAGGTACCACATACAACGCAGAACTGTCTTAAATCTTTGGTCCTTCTGGTTGCTTTTCAACATACGGCTTATTTTTCTGTGTTTGTAATTAACTTTGGAACTGGAATTACTCACGTTAAGCCAGGTTTAGCAGGGAGCAGTGCCCTCTCATCCTGTAAGGGTCACACCAATTGGTGCAGAGGTCCCAAAGGCATTGGGAAGCCTCTGGGATTTTCTTCTGTGGGCCTCAGCGGGTTTGGGAAGAAATCTGTGGGACCCTAAAGAATAGCAGAGGCAGCCGGAGACCTGGCTACCTCCAAATTTTGCTTGGCATTCCTCCTCTGCAATGCAAAGCTTCTCCTGTAGAGAACAAGCCACTTCTACCTCCTCCCCACCCAGCATCCATCGGGGTACCCCAAAGTGCTCTGATTTTGGGATGTGGATGATGTGCAGCAGGAATGCACGAGATCTCACCCACATTGCTCAATTACCAGACAACAGAGGCTCTGTACTCCTGCAAACACCCCCCAGACAAAAATAGGGAAAACTCAAAGAGAAGTTGAAATGTGTTTATAGCCAGAATAGTCTCCACAAAGAACACTTTGCACAGTTTTACTATTGTTGTGTTTTTGTTTTTTTTTCCCCAGAAGCATCAGCAGTTCCTTAGGCGTATGATTTATAAGAGGCTAAAATCTAAATTATGCATCAAAAAAAAAAAAAAAAAAAAAAAGGAGAGATGCAACTGGAGGGTAATAATGCGTTTCAAAAATAACTTCGGATGCGTCGTTCAGAGCAGCAGCCTACAGCCAGGAGTGCCCAGTCAGCAAAGGCAGCAGAGGATTAAAAACTGCTCTTCCCTACGTAAAATAACTGGTAGAGATTTGGGGTTTTAAATTCGGCAGCAGCCGGCCTATATCCTGGAATCCTGGATCTATTTGGAGGACTTATCTGGGCCTGGTGATCCAGAAATACCCTAAACAAAACAGAAAACTGAGCCTTGCTCTCGGGGCAGCTGCCTTGGCAGTGCTGACTCCCATCGCACCCGCCTGGAGGTGGGGAGGACACTGCAGATCTGAGCCGTCTGAAATTATTTTTCAGACTGAAAAGAAAGAAACCTGGTGCAGACACGCTGCTACAACACAGCCTAGGGCAGACGTTTGTGGATATAGAAATCCTGAACCCATTGCTTTGAATTCTCCAGGCACCAGCCCTCTCAGTCCCCCTTAAGCTGTTCTGCACGCGTTAGGGCAGGTTTCTGTCTTCACTGAAACGCAGGGAGGGGTGATTTACTAATAATTTCTATCAGGCTGCTTAGAAGGGGATTTAGGTGAGGATAAAGAAGCTGTGAGTCACACGTAAAAGACGCTTCCACGGTTTAACTTAGAAGAACTTCCCCCTCGGCTCTTCTGCTCGCGTAGGTACCGTACTATGACTAGTTCGTCTCTCACAGCTGATTTTTTTTCCTTCTCTGCGTACTAGCTGGAAAGTGTTGTACTGTTATTTTTGTGACGGTGCTGTCGAAAGGTCCCCAGATACCATCACACCGACAGCACGCCGCCCAGGGGTTTGTAGGGCCGTGGGGAGCCTACACCAGAAAGGACAGAGCTCTCCGACCATAGGCACAGGAAAACAGAGGAGAGGAGCACTTTCATCTAACCTCTGATGTCAGGAGGTGATGCTCACATCTGGACCAGCAGTCTCAATTTTTTTTTTTTTTCCAGTTAATGGGGAGAAACTGGTACTTGTAGAGCATTGCTCATCTGACCTATTGGAAACGCAGGTTCCTACGCTAGACGCAGGTGCCTACGCCGTGAATTGCGACGTGTAAGAGGAAGGGTGCCACCTTACGAGATCCGTGCCCTTCACTGAAACCACCCACAGAGTGAGCAATTGGTGCCACGGCTCTGGAGCAAAGCCCCTCAGACTTTACTTGAAGCTAAAGCTCATCCTCGTGCATCTATCTCACGAGCCTTTTAACCGTCCACATTTCCTGCCACTAGAAAACAGATCCAAGTGGAAAACCAAAGGAAAGATGGAGAAATCTAGGCAAAAACCAATGGAGAACCACCCAGAAATGCATGATACACATTCTCCTTCCATGCCGTTTCCCAGTTCCCCACCAGCTGCCAGCACTCGAAACCCAAGGCAGGTCCTGCTCCCGCTCCAGCCCAGCTCCTGGGGTTGCTGCCAGGGGAACAGAGGAGCAATTCCTGCCCAGCTCCCTTCTCGCTGCACTGCAAGAGTGTGAGACACCCATCTGGGAAGTGACAAAGCCACCTTCACAGACAGACTGCACAAAAATGTTCTTTGGAAGTGTTAAAACCAGAACAATAGCAGTAGGGAAGGCGATAGGTCTGAGCTCGTGCACCACCCCTTATTCCTTTCCCCGCAGAGCTGCAGGGCAGATGGCTCTGGGCATGCAGTTCCTTGCCCCGTGGGCTTTAGTTTCATGTGAGGGCTGTGTTGTGAATGCAGGCCCTGGCTTGCTCACAAACATTTATCTCTGCTGATATCAGAGCTCCAGCTGGGTGTCAGGGTCAGCCGGTAACAGGTTTTCCCCTTTCCTTTTTTCAGGGAGTTTATGGTTCTCCTGGGACGAAGTTTACTGCTCCCGGGGAAGGCAGTTACGTTGCAATACTCCTAGGGTAGGGGAGGGTAAAAGGGAAGCGATACGACAATAATCACTGATTAAAAAGGAAGAAGGAAAAGAATAAGAGCTAGTGGCAGGACTGCTAAATGCTGATCAATGCTTTAAGACAGCCTTTGATTTTTTTTTTAATTAATTATACATTCCCTCATACTTTGTACTGCTGTTGATTTAATTGGACTCCTTATTTTTAGACAGCTACGGCGAGCAGAAGATAGGGTACAGCTTTCAGAAGCTCAGCTCCAGCCTAATTCAGCCTCATTCAATTCCACTGGGAGCAAAATCAGGCTACTGCTGAGCTCTTCTGAAAGCCTGGTGCTCTTGCTGCAGTTGAGCACACCGAAGGTTTATCTGCCTTACAGGATGGAATAATTTCCAAGCACAGGAATCCAAGCAGAACCGGGCTCAGCGCCCCCAGATATCCCAAAACCTTAACGGAGGGAAGAATAAGTGCTGAGCAGCAGAAAAAGGTACCGAGGGCTGTGTCCTTCTAGCAGAATTTGCCCTGATACTCACTTCAGCCTCACTGCTTGCAGTTTATTTGCATGCCGACGTGCTTTGCAGAGATAAAGCATCAAGAGTTAACCTACAGAAGAGGCGAAGAGGGGGGCACTGAGAAACGTTTGTTTTCAGCATGAAATCATGCATTGCTGCAGGTGAAAGGGATGCAGGGGGCTGGAGACCGCTCCTGCAAGCACACAATAATTCAGGTTTCATCGAGCCTCCTTATCTGTGCTTCCCCAGGGGCTCTGTGACATTGCGGAGAGAGGCAGAGGTTAGCAGGAGCGGGCCTGTTTGGAAAATGGGGAAGGACTGAGGCCAGGGGCTTGTTACCTCCTGTGCCTGTACGCACACGAACCAGCAGCTGCCAGCACTGGGAGCACAGGATCCTGCAGACCTGAGGCTGGGAGGCCATTGCCCTGAAATATTTGGGGATTTCCTCTCGCCATGGGATCCCCCAGACACATACGTCTCGTCAAAATGCACGTTCTGCTCTCTCAGCTTCCCCGGGATAATCATTTCCACAAAGCTTTCCCAGTCTATCTGCAATTGCAGCCATATAAAAGTGCTTATGTTGGTACAGTTCATCCCCTTTCAGCTCTGAACTCGGGTACAGGGCTTGGGTTCTGCCTACCCTGATGAATCTCCAGCAGAAAAACGTGCAGAGCGTGCCTTAGCTGCTTTGAACCTGCTCTGTCTGTGAAGGACCAGCTCCAGCAATGCCCAAACTCACAGAGCTGCGTTTTGTGCACCTCTGTCTGATGGCTGATGCTTTTCTTAGGACCGCAGCATTTCTTAGGGCTTGCTTCTGTAAGGATCCTCTGATGTCTAGTAGCAAGTAAGCTCAGCTTAGTCTCATCCAGCTGGTGTATTCCTGAGGTTTCTTATGGCTGTCTGTTCTGTATCTATTCTGTATTTTCTCTTTTTGCCTTAGCCTCAGGCTCTCCAGGCCTGGCTCCTGGCTGGGGATGGCAAGGCTGTGGCTGGCTCGGGCTGCACACATTAGGGCAGCGGCTCCCTGGCTGGGTCTGCTTTCAGAAGGCAACGCTGGGCTGCGGGTTTCTGCTCTGTGACATGCACTGGGGTGAGTTTGCCTCTTGGAAGAATGGGATTCTGGACTCCAGAAGGGCTCTCCCACCTCTTACGGCACACTTACACACACCATTTACCATCCACGGCTGGGTATCAGCCTCTGAAATTTACAGCAAATCATTATTCTTAGCTAGTATCTACTATTCTCCTTTCCTGCCTACTTTTTACACAGCAGCTCTTCAATATTTATCAAGAAGGAAGCTTCCGTACTCACAGCAGCCTGCATAGCAAAGTAGTCTTTAAAACCAAGGGGACTTCACAACCAGTCCTTTTCCACCCTTAGCACCTGCCACTCATTTAATTTATAGCTCTTCTTCCTTCCATTCCCCAAGAGCCCACTCTGAGAGGGTGGAGAGAGGGGGGCTTGCAAGCAAGGCTGGCGTTTTGCAGTGCCAGCACTGCAGGATGCTCCTCCCAGGCACTGCCTGTGATGCAGCACATTTGGTAGCGCTGCTGTTAGGGACAGCTGCTGGATAGCAGGAGCAGAAGCGGAGCGGTGCCGTGCAGCACGGCACAGATTTCCATCAGCCTAATGGAAAGAAAGACCGAAATCCTATTGCCATTCCTGCTGCATTTACAACAAAATAAAATAAAAAATGCACTTCTGAGTATGCTTTCAAGATAGCAGACACGCATGCAAACTAGAGAAGTTGGGGATCAGTTGTAGACGATTTGCATCGTGAATAATTTTAGAAATACACCCCCACATCAGTTCGTGTACTCCAGTGCGGGGGAGAGCTCCGCTATGGAAATGAGATGATGCCAGGGGGGGTGTGTGTGTGTCTGCCTGTTTTACAATACCTGCCTGAAAAGATCAATCTGGATAACAAGGTCTGCAAGGCAAGCATCCAAGACTTGGCCTCCTACACAGCCCTGGCACTCGGATGAGGTGTGCCTCCACTTGGGAGATGCTTCTGGTAAAGTGCTAAGGCGAGGTGCGAGCCGTCCTTGGTGACTGGCAAAGGAAAACCGACGAGAAAAAACACTTGGTTCTCAGACAACACGTGCACAGGTACACAGCACAGGCTTTGCTCAGAAACAGGAGTGAGGATTTGGCCTTCTTTTTTTCCCAGTCCATTGCTCCCAGTACTGGAGGTGTCAGAATTAAAATGATGGTGGAATTGAACTGATCACGGTGGGACTCACTTGGCCGTGATTCTCGGTGTGCACCTGCAGGAGCTGAGCACCCTCAAGGTCAGCACGGCGAGGCTGGCGGGTATCCAGCAGTGCACGATAGCTGCTGGATTTGGGAGCCCTTCGTTGAAGGCTATGAACTGGGTCAAGGAGAGCCCCACGGGGCGAGGACAGAGCAGGGCTGCAGCAGATCTTTGGTCAGGTCTGGTTTCTTGCTTTTTTTGGGGTGGTGGTGGTGGTTTTCAGTACAGCACCGCTCCAGCGAATACACAACCAGTTGTTACCTGCTAGCATCAAATCCCCAGGGCTTCAGAGAACCGAAAAAAGTTATTTTTATCTTGGCAAATGCTAAAATCCTTAGAAATCCTGCCTGAAGAAAGAACGGACCCGGAGCCTTGATTTGCAATGACCTTCCAGCACGTGCTTTGCAGGAGAGTAGCTGCCATATGCTCGTACCTCCCTGAAGTGTCTCAGTCCATGCTTGAAGTTAAACATATGCATAATCACTCTTCGGTGGAGGGATGATCACTAAATGCAGGTACCAAGGTCTTCCTATTTTCCTCCTGCAATTCGCTTATTTATTCTGCAAGAATATGATCAGGTACAGGAATAAAGACTACAGGGGGGACCGATAGGCTGTATAAAATCAGAAAAGTATGTGGGGAAGTATTCGGAGTGTGTGATAAAGTTTTTTCATTATGTTCTCAGCTCCTCCTTTATCTCAGTGTTTCTCAGTTTATCACAATTCTCCATTTCCTGTTCCCTTTTAGACATCAAACCCAGATACTTCATGTGGCTTTTTTTTTTTACCCTTCCATAGCTAATGGTTAAACCTTTCAGATACTCTTCTGTACAAATTCCAGATCGTTTATCTGGACACGACAGGGACATTTTTAATACATAATCTGGTATAATAGTCCTGCCGGGAGTTTATAACTTCTCATTGTAACTGATTTTGTAACAGCAAAATAATTACACTGGTCGTTTTTATAGCTTCTGACACCTGAAGTTGGTAAAAAGTGGGGTAAGGCAGAGGTTAACACAGCGATACCTCATTCTGATTCAGGTATCCCACCTTACTTTGGTGTGCGGGACTCTCAAAAGCATCCACATTTGCCTAAATTTGCTCCTCTGACAACAAGAAGTTGAACAGGCAAACCAAAACCTCCATCACAGCGCTAGGTACAGCTTCACTTGAAATCCAGCAGAGACTCGCTCTAGTTGGGGACTACATGTTTTGAGGACTACATGTTTATTTTGAGGACTATGTGTTTTGAGGACTACATGTTTTGAGACCCACTACAGTTACCCACATTGAAATTCAGACCAGATCTTGCTATTTATTTTTTTTTTCTAATGGAAACTTTGACATTAGCCTCAGTCACTGCTTTAACCGCACACTTCAAACTCTCCAAGGCCAAAAACTGAGACCTCTGCGTGATGTCTCACCCAAGGATGGAGCCTCGAGCACCATGGTGCTGCCAGCCCCACCTGGGGGCTGTTTCAGCCCTGAGTCAGTGGCAAGTGTGCCTCACTCTCTGCTCCATCACCCCTCCTTTCCCCCACGTCCTACAGCACCTCAGGCTTCTCACCCGGGTTTCCACCCCAATAGTGGCCTGACTTGGACCTACCTTGGTGGCAAGAAACAGCAGGCAAGGAAAACTTGCTTGAAACGTTGTGAAATAGTTGTGCTATTGAAAACAACCGAGCTTTAAAAAATTCCTGAACAGAGCCGTCTAGAGCAGGAGGCTATTTTGAGCGTCTCTTTTTGCCTTTAACCCAACTATCTCAGCACCCCACCCTTCTTCCTTCCACCTTCCTTAATTTCTTAGACTTCCTTCTCGTTGCTTTGCGTGAGGCTATTTTAGGTGTGGGATTCTGGTTAGCTTCTCGCTGGGCATCTACTTCTCGTTTTCTGTCCCTGGGCTTTGCCTTCTCAGCAAAGCTGCGGGTCCAGTGGTGCACACAACAGGTAGGATCCCCCCAGCAGACAGAGCTCACGAAAAAAAAGCAAACCAGCTGCCTTTCCTTTTAGTAGAAAATTAGCCCATCTCACACAGTGATCATCGTTAGGGGTTTATTACACATAGTCCCATGAAGCCTTACCGTGGAGCCCCCAGAGGGGTTTAATTGTGGTGTATTTTCCTCTGTCTACCAAGATGGAAAGGGACTGAAAGAGTGAATTTGGCCCTGCAGGCCCCAAGCTGATGCTCCACTGCCTTTGAACAAAAATCGGGGTGCTTGTTGCTTGCACATAGGTGGCTGGTACGCTACCAACCTCTGTTTTGTCAAGTCAGCACGTTCAGAAGGGCCTTCAGGCTCCCCCTTTGAGGATGTGCACGACACACAGACCTGGACTCTGGTCTAGCAAGAAGTTTGCATCTCAAGCTTCATCCCAAGACGCAAACCGAGTAGCTCAAAGCTTGGTGTTCAGTCTTTAGCTGTACCATGCTGGCGTTGGCCTGTGTTATCCCCACCCATCTGCTCTCTGTTGGGCTGGGAAAACTTCCCCTTGTCTCTGGGCTTTGCTCTGGCTCTGCAGAGGATGTGTCAGCTCTCCGCTGGCTGACACCACGAGGCTCCCACCTACTCCTGGGAGCAGCACATCCAAACCTCCTCGCATCGTACTGAGTGGTAGTCCCAGAAAGTGAAGGCTCGGTGGCTGCAGGGCTGGAGTTCCTGGTACAGTCCAGTGTCACCGACTTCACAGAACAGCAGCTTGCTGGCAAATTGTGCAACTGCACCGCCCCCAAACTTCCTGTTTTGAAACCCCAAGAAGCTGGAAAATGTTAACACCGGCACTTTAAAGTGCTAGTTGTGGCATTTTTTTTTTTTCTTCTTCCTAAAGATCGACATGATACTAAAAAAAAATTACGTACAGAGGAGTCGAGCGGGGCTGCATGAAGGAACTGGGGGCAGAAAAGCAAGCACACGTCTCTGCGGGGAGCCCTGGGCAGAGCACAGCATCCCAACAAAACCATGCCCTCTTTCCACGACTTGCTGCGTGATATTTGGCAGCTCATTCCCTCTCTACATCCCACCTCCGTGCGTTAGGGTGTACGGGGTGCTCTCCATCACCGCGCCAAGCTTTTTGGCAGCAGGTCCCGGTGCTTCCAGCTGAAGGCAAGCTGTGCTGCTCCGGAGCAGGAGGCGAGGTGACAGATGGAGAGGCAGGTGCTCGCGAAGCAGCATCACCATGTGCCATCTCCAGCCACCTGGCCCGTCCTCCCCTCCTGCAGATCCACGCTCTGCCCCAAAACCCAGCCGGGATGGGGAAAAGAGGCCCCAGCCACGGGAGGAGCGGGATGTAGAAAACAGCCCCTGCAAATCTCTGTTCCACTCCGGCTCGTTGCTGTTTAGGAAGAGCAGTTAGAAAGAAGAAAGCATCGTGTTTGTCTTGAACACCGCGAGGGAACTTATTTATTTCCAATCAGCATGACAACTGCTTCCTTTTCTGGCTATCACTGCAACTCCAGATGGTACATTTGAGTGTACTCAAACCCCTAACTTGGCTCCATACAAAGACGTCGTCTTCCTGGTTAGCTAAAAGTGTATTAATAGGATTGGGATAAAAGTTCCTGCTCCCCTGTGCTGCGCAGAGTGCTTGAATAATGACATTTTGCTCATTGGGCAGCATCCTGGCGAGTATTTAAGCGAGGTGTTGGAAGGGGACGAGCCTCTGCTGAATGTGACTCAGCTGTAAACACCTTCTACTTGAATTCAGATTCATTTAGATTTGAGTTTCATTTAGATTTTCATCTCCTTTAGATTTGAATTTAGATTCAAATAGAAATTCTCAAATGGTTTTGAATTAGACTCGAAATATCTGATTATTTCTGATTCTCTATTTGATTATTTTGTTAAGCCTCGCAGTTCTGCAACCCTTTAAAAGCAGCAGTCATTGCCTATCTTTACCATCCCTACACCCTTTTCCCAGTGCTTGCTCTGCACCAAAAAGCTGCGCCTTCCTCAATCTCCCAGCTGGGGTGGGAGAAAACTTAGGGCAACTTTTTGTACCTGGAGCTGCCCTAGGACTAGCAGGAGGTGACGGTGTGTGACCGATTTGAGCCAGCCCTGTCCCTCCGATGGGACCTGGTGGGGTGGTTGGCGACTGCACGGCCGAGCCTGTGCCTCACATAAAAGCTGTGCTGTTATTGTTTTAAAGAAAATAATATCCTGTTTCCTTTCTAAACTGTGTATCTCTTGAAAAATGTTAAATGGCTGCTACATTCCTGTCTTTATCCCGGACACTTTTTATGAGTCTGTACTTCCCTCTCCTTGTGCTTTAACAAGCTGCCTAAGCAGAGGATTAAGGGAATGACTTAGTGCACATGTGCTAAAAAATCCACCTTCAAAATCTTACACAGCTTAAAAAACCAAACAGCCACAGCCAGCCAGGCCCCCGCTCTCTGCACTTAAAAATAATTGTCATCGTCGTGTGGTCAGCCTGCAGCTTGCCAGCTGGCCTCTCCTCTGAAAGAAAGAACATTTTAAGTGATGGAAACTAGAAATACATTGCAGCGCTTTTCCCAAACTGATTTCTGGTGGGGTTTCCCATTTCTCTCTCTTTCCTATTACCAGAGCTCGGCACTCAGTGGCTGGGAGTAAGCAGGCACGGCTCAGGAAGGAGGAGGAAGGGAAGCACTGAGCCCTGTCATGCTGTCAGGCACCTTCTGTAAATATTTACGTGACCTACAGGATACAGCACAGTTTGAAATCTTGCAGTCCCCGTAGCCACTGTGCAGTCGTGCGGTTCCCTGTGCTCCTCTTCCCGTATTTCAGACGAGATGTGGGGCTCCATGTAGCTGGGATTTGCTTGTAGTGTGCACTGACCTGAACTGGGGATGCTGCACCAAACCATGGGTACATCTGCGGATCCCAGCACACAGCAAGGAGCTCACATCTTGAGGATGTAGCTGCGATTGGAGTCACTCAGTTCAACACGACGAGGACTTTATGTCCTCCATCACACGGGGAAAGCAGCAGAAGGATAAGCTAAGGTAGTGCTTGGAGGACTGAACTAAAGCTCGCTGAAGGGAAGAAAAAATATTCCCCCTGCCACGCGCTGATGCTACACTGATTTCTTCCTTGCAAAAACTCCTGGGTGTTTTGTGTTTTGTTTTTTTTCCTTACAAAGTGTAGAAAAGGAACCTACCCGCCCCCCCAACCAGGAACTTGATCCCTAGTGATATCTTCCTGTCCTGACCCTATTTATAGAAGGAAGGTCACCCAAATGAGAACAGAAACGGTATCATATGATTTTTGGTGACCAACTGAGTTCTGAATATTGAGGATTCGGAGGAACACGTTTGAATAGCCCACAACAAAAAGCATTTGAGCAGAACACCTCACCACGGCCGTTTGTGCTTGTGGGACAACAAAGCAGTGAGTTATGGGGAACGGGGGTATTCCTACACCAAATAATCAACTAATCCGATGGACAGAAGGTTTGCTAGCAAAATCGTTCTTCAATGGGCAGTTGTTCATTGAGAGCCCAAAACAGAGACATTTCCAGTATTGTGCTGTGAGCAGGAGAAGCAATTGCTGAAAACTGCAAAAATGAAGGAACCTATAAACGTCGCTGCAGGGGCAATTTGGAAACGCAGACCAGAAAGCTGCAAATGTTACTGTGTGCAAAGTGTACACAGACTTAAAAAAAAAAAATTAAAAAAAAAAAAGTCAGGGTTGAAATAAATACGTATACCTATCTGCATACCGTTTGCATAACTGCATATTTTATGCACTCCCCCCCAAACAAGCCAAACTAAAACTGCTTATTTTATAATCCTAACAAAACCGCGCTGTGTGACAACGCTTCTCTATCAGACTCCTTTTGCATAAATTACGATCCGTAATTCCTCCCTTATCGTGTCAGGCAGCTTCAAACTGAACCTCCCGATGAGGAGAGCCAAGTTCTTCCATCACGTTTAATGCAGCTTCCAACAAATCTTTCTTTACATGGCTAAATATTTTATGGGCCAAAGATTCGGGGCTACTTGAAATGATGAATTCATCCCTCCGAGGGGTTTCGTTGCGGGATGAGAAGTTTGTCTGGGCTCGAGGCACGCAATGAAAGGGAAGATTTAGTCATTCCCTTTCTTTTACAGGCTGCCTCCTTCCTTCCATTGCTCATTCACAAATCCCTGGTGCCTTCGTAGGCAGACAAGCCGTAGGTGGATCTGAGGTAGAGGCTGCTGCTGGCGTTTGCTGCTGCCTCCGCGGGCAGCGCCGTGCAGCAGAGCAAGCTCCTTACACGCACCGGGGTCAGTGGTGCCCGCAGCAGGGTTTCCATCTCTGCTTATCGCAGCAAAAGGAGAGACAGCAGAAAGAGGGAAAATTCAGCCCCAAGCAGCAGCAGGCAGAAGGGCGACCCCTTTATGAATTAGGCATTGCTTCTGGAGAACACGCGAGCTCTCTGGACCCGAGGGTTTAAACCTGCTGCGTGACTCAGCCTGCGCGAGGAGGAGGAGAGGAGGCTGCCCGTGGTGGTGGCAGCAGCTCCGGGTGCCCCAGGGAACACCTCCGAGGGCTGGAAGGGCTCAGCCCTGGCAGCACAGCCTGGCTGCGATGGAGCCTGGTGAAACGTGGGCACAGCCACACTCACAGCCCCAGCACATCAGCCGATCGCTGCCCTGGCATCGCCACCTCGAAGCCTGCACAGTTTTTTAGGGATAAAATATAACGTGGGTGCAGGTAGAGATGCATCAAACAGGTCGCTCCTGCCCCTTGCTCTGGCAGCAACGCTCACCTTCCTCTTTAAATTGGGCTGGAATAAGAAAGCTGAGCAATTACAGAGGCAGGATTTCTGCGTGGTGCTGCTGAGACTGAAGGCTCTATGGTTAATGCATCATTCCCCATTACAGCCATTTCCTCTGAAGTAAATGGGATCCTGCCATTATGCTTTATGTTTATTGATATGCATTTCCTAGCTGAATTGACGTTCCCCTGTTGCTTTTTTTTTTTCTACCTTGAAATTGCAGGAAGCCAAAAATCCTTCAAGAGTACTGAGTTAAATCCTGGAGCATGCAGAGCTGTGTGCATAAAGTGGGCTGGGGTTAAAACGGGCACCAGTTACACATTAATATGTGTGTTTCAGGGCAGCAACACCAGTCCTGCTAAGGGGTCAAGTGTTTAGGACACATCCTAGCAATATTCAGCACCATGCAACCAGTGGTTCAGTGGAGGAAGATTTTCCTTGTGACTCGACTGAAGAGAGGCACAGGGAGGCTTTTGAGGTTGATCAAATCCAAAAACCCTTTGTGGTGGCTAAAATACCTGCGGTGCTTTTGGCAGGCACTGCTATTGGGATCTTCTTTCTCCTTCTCCAAAGCCTCCGTGCGCCCACCTGCAGTCGGCCGTAGCCTCGCCCTCGCTTTCTGCTCCAAATTGCTCTCGCGTGCTGCTGGGCATCGTTAAAGGAGCGCCCTGTGCTTCATCTCGGAGGCAGCCGCAATTAAGAACGGGAGGAATCGGGAGGCTCAGGGGGCTCGTAACGCTGCACAAAGCCTTTCACCTCCGATCTGCATCCAGCTGCAACGTTTGCATGAGCAGAAGTGGTTGCTGCGCGGTGGCGGTTGGGTGGACTCTGAAAAATAAGTTGTTTGCTGCCTTTTGTCTTTTTCTGCTGCATCTGTGTCACCAAACCGCTTCTTTCCACTAGCTGCAGTGCTCCAGCCAACACTTGCTACCCAGCACGAGGAAATCTGAGCACCTAAAGCCGTAGCTCGTCACCTCATTGAGTGACCTGGTTTCCTCCGGAGCTGAATTGTGGCTCCCCGCTCCCACTGCACTCAGCAGTCATGAAAACCAGGCCACTTCTTGAAGTGACCAACGTAGCCGTGACCGGCCTCGAGTGCTCAGCTTTTTAAAAGGCGATTTTGACAGCGGGGCACCCAGAGGTGGCTCCTCTCCCAGCTCTGCCTGCGGAGATGGGTATTGGGGAGGGATTTGGGGCATGCCCTGTTCCGTGCCTAACCAGGAGCTATCAGCCATCAATGTCATTCCCAGCATTAAATTAAAAAAGAAATAGAATTCTCTCCGTTTCAGGTCCCTTGATAAAAATATACCTCGCCTTTTGTTTGCTTGATGCAGCAGTTCCTCCTTGCACTGAAAATTAAATTGGGAAGGGAGTTTTACTGTCCCTGTGGAGGAGAGAGGCACCTATTGAAAGCACTCATGAACGAAGCGTGGGGGGCCCAGCCCAATGTTTTCTGGCGCTTTTTGGGGTCCTGCGAGTACAAAGGCAGCGGAGAAGGAGCAGGGAAATCCAGCAGAGCTCCACTGTCCCGCTAGGTTGTGCTTGACTCCTTCGCAGCTCTGCTCCAGGGTCTGGGGGAGCAAAGGAGGAGGAGAGCCAGCTTGTCTGCCTTCACCTTGCAGCTGGAGAAACTGCTCCCAGAGCTTCTCTGACAGAACAGAGCAGGCTGTGATGTTGACCATGCACGATGCATCCCTCCAGAAGGCAGGTGCCTGGCCCAGCAGCCCGCTGAGCTCAGATGAATGCTGGCAGATAAGGGCAGCAAAGCGCCTCAGGAGGAAGTATTTTCATAATCGCCCCTTTGCAACACAGCTCTTTTTTTTTTTTTTGCAGCATTATCTTTCTGCCTTCCTCTTGCTCTCCAAATGAACAGAAATATGTATATTCACGGGGTGGGGAAGCCAATGGCAGAGCCGAAACACAGCTGAGTCAACAACACGCGTCTCTGACCAAGCGGGCAACGTTTCGCCCTCCCGCCTGGTTATCAGAGGGCTTTCAAAAGTCAGCACCGCACACAGAAAGGGCAGCGGAAGCTCAGCACATGCCCTGCAGAAGCAAGAAGTGCCAGAGGGTCCTTGCTGCCCTAATCCTACAGCCAAGGCCCTGGGACCCTGCAGTTGTGACCCTTTGTGACTCTGAGCCTGATTTCTGCCTCAAGGCCCTAAAATTTCTATCCTTTTCTGCCTCCTTCATTCATATTTTTTTGCTAAACGTTTCTGCCTGCTGGATTCTGGGTGAATTCTTCGTTTTGGCAGTCTCTGGCATCACAAAGCTGAGCTGATCCCCAGCTGCATTTCAGTGCTGATGCTGAGCATTTTGGAAAACTCGACTGGGATAAAAAGGCAGCGTCGCACTGGGTTGTTCTGCATCTGAACAACTTGCTGAACAGAAGACTTTGGTGCTAAAAGCTGGGGGAAAAGGGATATTGAGGCATCCCGAAGGGAAAAAAAAAAAAAAAAAAAAAAAAGCAAAAGAAGTGCACATTCATGCAATAAGGACTGAAGAGTGCTAGCAAATTTTGGCAGGTTACTCTAACCTGAAAAATCTCAGCTTTGTGCCCCCTGGTGGCAGCTGCATTTCTCTGGTCCTCGGTGCCACTGCAGTGCCTGCACCTCAGAGCCAACCCTTTTCGTTTCCCTGCTGAGCCAATGCCCAGCGCAGAGGCCATTAGATGCCATTAGCAAGAAGCCTGCTAGGAGGTTCTTCACTATCCAGAAAAGCACCAGGGAAAATCCAGAGGTTCAGATAAATCATTGCAGGCCTAGGCTGGCAACACACGGTGCACTTGGTTTGGATGCTCGGTGTATGGCTGTAATTATTTTAATTATCCTAGGCTTCACCCCAAAACTTGACTCAGTTTTTCTGTGAGTATTCACAATATGTAACCCTACTTGGAGGGAGTTAAGGCAGAACTTAGCTCCTACCTAATGTGAGATTAAAGATGTCTATCTTGCTCGGCTCAAACAATAGATGAGGCTACGTCCATACAATCCAGCTGAAATAGTCTTTTTTTTTTTCTGCTTTCTTTTCAGACAAAAAGCACTGGCGTCAACAGGTGGAAGAAGCGTTCAAGCAGCATGCGACTGGTTGGTATGAAGTAATAAATGTTCAAAAGAGAAAAAGGAATCAGTGAATGGAAAGGCTACAGTTTTAGCCAGTAGGATGTAAAATGTTATGGCAGAAGTTTTCCTTTAACAAGGGCACTGCCTGGAAAGCAGTAGCAAAATTAGAGAGCTATTATTTAAGTGCTGCAAATAAGCAACCAAGAAGCAAGCCTTGGCTGAGGGAGGTTGTGATCACACGTAATAGTAACAGCAAGGTGAGAGGAGGAACTGCTGCTCTCCACCCTGGTGCCCAAACACCAACCCGAGAGCCACCTTCGCAAAGATGCTGAGCAATTTCCAGCGCTTTCCCTGCCGTGTTTTGTACCTCGAATGTCAGAGAGGCAGAAGCAGTGACGGAGGGTAGATCTTCAGAGCCTCGGTCTGAAACTACAAACCCATTTTGTGTGTTACTTAGGAGCAGTAATGGGCTGCAAGAGAGACAGCGCAGCTCTGTGCCTGACCCGTAAGAGCTGATTTTTTCCATAAAGGGAGAAGGAAAGGGAGCGAGGACAGGGCAGGCTGATTCTGCTGGAAAAAATATAAAATAAACATGCCTTTGTATGTCAGTCTAACACTTCTTTCTCCCCCTCAGGCTGTTCTCCCATGTGGGTGACCCATTCCTCGATGACACCCTGCCCCGGGAGTACGTCCTCTACCTGCGCCCCACCGGCCCCCTGGCTCAGAAGCTCTCCGAGTTCTGGCAGCAGTCAAAGCAGATCTGTGGGAAGAACAAAGCTCACAACATTTTCCCACATATCACCCTCTGCCAGTTCTTTATGGTAAACCAGAGCTCCTCTTTTTGCTGCCTTCATGCACGCATTGATGAGCGGCCCTCGCCAGGCTCGGGCTGGAGGTGCTGCACGCTTGGTTCGGTCACTGCAGGCGGGTTTTTGAGCTCAGAGTTTGGGGGTGTTGGCATCAGAACTGTCTGCTGGCTGGGCTTGTTGAGGAGGTAATTGGTTTTTTAGCAAGGTGTTTTCAGGGAGGAGCAGCAGACCAAATTCTCGTAACCTCCAGTGACTGTTAACATGGGAATAGGCAGCGCTGGGGTGAGGTTAGGAAGGTTGCTTTGGGGCAGCTGATCCTGCTTCAGGGGCAAGGGGGGGACAGATGATGCCTGACCCCTATTTCTGTGACCTGGGGCTTTTTCTACCCTTCCTGCTCATCCACCCAAGCCCTTCCTTTCTCTGAGTGCACTCCAGAGCTAAGCACAGGCGTAATGCAATGCTTGTCCTCTTCCCTTCGGCAGTGCGAGGACAGCAAGGTCGACGCTCTCACTGAAGCTCTGCAGGCCACCGTGATGCGGTGGAAGTGCAAATTCCCTGCCCCTCTGCCTCTGGAGCTCTACACGTCCTCAAACTTCATCGGGCTTTTCGTCAAGGAAGAAAGTGCTGAGGTGCTCAAGAAGTTTGCTGCAGACTTCGCTGCAGAGGCAGCCTCCAAAGCAGGTGAGTGACTGCAGGCAGCCAGCGAGTGCTCGCAGCTTGGGCAGGGCCTGGGTTCGCTCTCGCAAACCCTTGCAAAGCTCCCTCCCCAAGAATTAACCCCAGCACGAGTGGCTCTCCTAACAGACTGCTCCTGAGGAAGAGGAGAGGAGAAGATGAATAATTTTTTTCCTAAAAGAGCTATTCCCAAGCCAGGCTGATGTACCAGCCCTGATACAGGGCTCCTTTTACTACAAAAAATTACATTTCTCTTTGCCACGTCAGAAAAATAATCCCAATCGGCTGCATTTTACTGCACTGAGGTATTTTGCTCATGCCAAGAACTACATTTATTATTACAAAAACATATATTAAGTGACCACTCACCCAGCACGTAGCCGTCTTTGTCCAGCTGTGTAATTTAATGTGAGATACCGAGGACTGTGATGCTGCGTGGCATGAAAGCCCACACTCCTCTCAGAGTGGCCATTTCAAAGGTCATCTTTCTCACTACCCTATCAGTGCTGTGATGCTTCGCCATGACTGGGCAAAGGGAGAACACCCAATTAATGCGATACACACCGGGAGCTAAATGTCAGGGCTGCCCACAGAAAGGCAGCGATACCTACAAGCTACAGAAAGGGTGGCCTGAGGGCAAAGAGCCTGAGAGGAGCACCCTGCTGGGCGCCTTGTTTGTCAGAGCTTTTTCAGTTTAAAGATCACCTCGCACTTAGTCTCAAGTGTTATCTCCTGAAGGGGAAGTTGACATTTGGCGGTTCCTTAACCTTTCAGCTAGACACAGCCCGCGAGGCTGAGCGTTTCCTGCTCCTTTCGCTACCACGAGCCGCTGTCACAAAGTTTTCCTCTGCCTTTGGGTCTTTGCTGCGTTTCTGAGACGCACACCCAGGGCGAGAAGACCCGAGGTGCCCTTTCCAAACCTCGGGGCCCAGCCACAACACCTGGTCCTTCCTTCCCGCAGGCTGATCCCGGAGCTTAAATGCATCAAGACACAGCCACGGCCGAGCCCCTGAGTGTCTCCACCTAGACAGGCAGCCTGTGACACCGTGCAGAGCAGCTCCAGGCGGCTGCCCTGGTTCAGAGGAAGAAGTACAGAGGTGCTGTAGGTTCATCCCACCTCTGAAATGCACTGCTTCTGCCTAATGCTGACCTAGAACTTCCCTTCCCTTTAGAAGAGGCAGGAAATAGTCGTTAGCATTACAAACGCACTCCGTACCCCAAAAATGCTGACCCAGAAGAGAAGGAGGCACCAACAGCTTCCAGCAGACTTCGAGCCCTGCAACAGCTCCAACTCGGACCCAACTGGTCACTTCTTCCTTAGGAGAAGCTCTTTGCTGCATTGCAGTCCACATTAAAGTCTCTGGGGCTTCTTCAGAGGTCCACAGCTTATTTTTTTCATGCTGATCAAAAAAAGATGGATGAGCTCGCAAAGCTACCCCTGGCTGGCATTTGGAGCCAAGCCTCTGAATAGCTGCAATTCTGACTGAATAATCAGTCAAATTTAATTGCAATTTTTGGTTGAATAAGCAGGAGTAAATTACATGCAAACAATGTATCCTATGATTTGCACATCCACTGGGAGAGTCCCAATGTTTCACATATTTTCACCTTTCTGCTTCCTTGACTCTCTTCCTAATATAGGTTCATTTGTCTACAGGATCATTTTGTAATCAGTCAGTAATTATCTTACCAACTTCTGCTCTCAGGATTTTGGAACACCTAACCGTCAGTTGGTGAACTGGTAACCCAGTTAATGTCCAGAAAAAAAAAAAGATTTAATCAACTTGCATGAATTTGTAAACTCCATGGATTTCTGATACATACGATAAGAGAGAGAAGAGAGGAGGGACAGTAAAAATTACAAATGTACTTGCTTATTTTGGAGAAAGCCTCAGCTGCCAATGAAAGAAAGGCTACCCCTTACCTGGAAAAGTCTCTTTTTTCACAGAAGACCCCAAATTACAGTAATTGCTGTCACACCATCCAGAAACCCCCTTTCTTTTTTCAGAATGCAGATGAGTTTTTAGCATGGATGCCTTGTCTGCCACCCGGGTGTGACTAAGGACTGAATCAGGCCACAAATCTTGACCCCAAGGTACAACATATATAGGGCACCCATATCTGACTTCCCCAAAGCCTTTCCACAAACTGACCTGCAATTTCTTCCACTTGAGCTACCTCGAGAAGCTCTGCTCCCGTTCAGAGGTGACAGACACCCTTAGGCCTTAGAAAAGCTGCTCATCTTGGCAGTTCCCTTGTTGATAACCATCTTCTTGTTGCAGATGTTCACGTGGAGCCCCACAAGAAGCAGCTCCACGTGACGCTGGCCTACCACTTCCAAACCAGCCACCTGCCCACGCTGGAGAAGCTGGCCCAGAACATCGACGTCAAGCTGGGCTGCGACTGGGTCGCCGCGATTTTCTCCCGAGACATACGCTTTGTGAATCACGAGGTACGCTTCCTAGAGTTTGTTTGGGTCCAAAAAGAAAAAAAAGAAAGAGGGTCTAGCAGAACTGCAGGCTGTTCCAGCTGCATTTGTGGCTCAAATGCAGGTTGTGAGCTGACTGAGCACAGATAAGCAACAGACTACCCAGACATTAAAGAATTTCCATTAGTCCACGAGAACACATCTCCCACATCCCACCAGTCAGATGGACCAAGACCATCTTGCCTGTTTTGCTTTTACTCATGCCATCTAGACTTGCTTTCCCCCTCCCATCTCATTTCTTGCTTCTTGCAGGAATGATTTCATGCTGGATTAATTCCTTCTAACAATGACTCTCCTCTAAGCTCGCTGTAAATTGCCCTGGCCTCTCCAGAGCCAGGCCAGTGTATCTTAACCTGAACCCTAGCCATCAATCACAGCATTTGGTTTCATCATCCAAATGGTTTCATCCAAAAGGTTATGGTTTCATCATAACCTTTACCTTCATGGCCTAAATACTCATGGATTCTACAGCTGCATTTCCGAAGTCTCTTACCACAGTTTTCTCAATATTGTTTTCCAACACAATGTACAAAAAGAAGAAAAAAAAAAAATAGATTTTGTAAATTGGGACCTTGGGCACAGAGAAATTACATGTGAGACTTGTCCCACCTCCCTGTAAATACACCCAAGCCTGAGCCAGTCACCTGAGGCTCCCTTCGCAGTCAGTGCAGACAAACAGACACCTCCACAAGAGCATCTCTGTCCCATCTGAGACGTCTATCTGGGGATGAGCTGAATCAACTCCTGGAGGAGGGAACCTCCAGAAGCTGCCTGCTCAGGCTCTGGTGGCTACCTACACTCCTAAGGCTGGGGTGATTAATCCACCAACACGCACAGTCCAGAATTAGACAAAGAAAACCTGCAGCAAAGTGGGAAACGGTGATTTTAGCCCAGCACACAATACGTTGTAGAAGTTAGACTGGTCCAGGGACACATTTGTTCTCCTTTTAACTGAGAGCCTGCTGCAGCCACTGCCATTAATTTAATATTTAATACATGGGGATTAAATTTAACATTTAATACATGTGGATTCCTCACGCCCTAGTGAGGAGAGGATTACAGAGTGACGTTCACTGAGCTTTGCCCCACTTTTTAACTTTCTCACGTTATGAAATACAAAGAAAAGCAGGCGGCCACAACTCGGTACTTCTCACACCTGCACACACAGCTCTGGAGCCTCGTGTCACACATTCAGAGCTGCTGTCCCCCTGACTGGCTCTGCCTCAATTTCAAAAGCAGCAGCAATGAGAGCTGCTCTTTTAGCACAAGCAGGTACAGCGACAGTGGCCACTGACCGCGAGAACTGTGTGAATTTCAGCTCACAGTGAGTTCAGCTCCGTTTTTAACAGACCACTTTAGGCACACGGTCATGTTTCTGCTCCCTCTAAAAAGCCATCCCCTCCTTTCCCTTCTGGTTATCAAAGACGTGGCTGGAATCAGAGGGAGGAAGGAGTCAATACCAAAAAAAGCTTTCCAACACCAAAGAGTAGTAGAAATTTCCTCCAAGTGAAGCTTTCCTGGACAAAGCACAAAGTGATGCATTTTAAGGAGAGCTGTTTACACCTTGGCCACTTTAAAGGTTTGGTACAGGAGCTCTCCTGCCCCACTCTGCTGAAGATTCCCTGCCATTAACAACCTTTCATTCATTTGTGCTTCTGTTTCTCCCCCAGACTCTGCAAGTGATCTATCCTTACACACCCCAGAACGATGATGAACTTGAGCTGGTCCCAGGGGACTTCATTTTCATGTCGCCAGTGGAACAAACCAGTACAAGTGAGGGCTGGATTTATGGCATTTCCCTTGCAACTGGCTGCTCTGGGCTGCTGCCCGAAAATTACATCACGAAGGCGGATGAATGTGGGACCTGGGTGTTTCATGGGTAGGTAAAGCCGCTCAGTTCATTTTCTGTCACTGTAAAAAGGGGGCTCAGCAGCCGGGATCTCACCTGGGCAAGTGAAAAATCTCCCAGGGCTGCTGAGAAGGTCGCTTGGGGAAACACTGAGCACACAAAGTCCCATCTCGTGAGCAAAGGGAGAGCAGATGCCAGCCCAGTGCATGGGACTGGAGGGTGATGTGGTTTATTTAGCTAAGACATTGCAGCAACTCTTACTCACGGGATCGCTGCAGAGCTGGAGCAGATGGGCACTGCAGAGCCACCGCTGTGTGGGCACCTCGGTGCTGGCAGCAGGATCAGGAAGGTTTAAATCCCAGCAGTAATTTGGGAGGCGAGGTGTGTTGTGTATAATTCCAGGAGAAAAGGACTGGGGGTCAGCAAGGTTTCTTAAGATACTTAGCAAGGCTTCCAGAAGTGGTTAGTCGCCTGCCTGACACTGGCTTCAGCGAGAAGCTCGTTCTGAACAAGGTTCTGCCTTGTTGCCTCTTGCTTTTGGTGGGAATTAATCAAAGAGCAGTAAAAACCTAGTGCTTGAGCTGTGGTCTGGGCACGCCTGCAAGCCCCACAGGGCTGTCTGCAGCCCAAAGCACCTAAAGCCATCTGGAGAACAGGGAGTAGTTTCTATGCAGGAGCACGAGGTGACAAGGGGAGCGGAGAGGCATGTTCCTGCCTGCTGGCCCCCTGGCAAACAGCACACTGATCCAGCGCACTGATCCAGCAACTCTTCAAACCAAGCAAAATGCAGGAAACAAAAGAGCAAAACTGGCGTGCAGCCTTTGTCTGTGTCTCATCAGGCTTAACACGCGTCGTGGTGAAGGGCAGATGGCAAGCAGACACGGGGCAATTGCAGCTTGCAGGCTGGCCTCCAGATGTGACTGCCACAACCACTGCCCTTCTACAAACCAGTCCTGCTTTAACCCCAAATCCTACCCAACCCAGAAAACTGCCAGGCAGGGACAAGCATAGCAAGAGGTCGCTCCTTTGCCCCTCTTGCCACAACCAGACAATCAGCAAGTTTGTTTGAAGGCAGGGCTTAATCCAGACCCTCCCATCTGCAATCCAGCAAAATTGTCCTTTCTTCCCCTAAAGTTTGCCAGCCAGAATAGCCTCAGGGCCACAAATAGCGAGGCACCCTGCTCTCGTGGATTTTGCTTTTCTTCTAACAGTACCTGGAAGGGTTTTGAGGCCTAGAGACTTAGCATGGGAAAGAACTATTATTGCAGCAGCGACTAAAAGGAAAGCCAAACATTTTGTACCTCCAGGACCGCTTTGTCTCCAGGCAAGCAAAGAAAGGAAATGCCCCTTCCCTGATCACCACTAAGGACTATAAATCAGGAACAGGAGCATGCAATACGGCGCATTTATCAAAAACGTTATTACATACCCGGAAACAGCCTCGTTTTACACAACAGCTTCCCGCGGGGAATATTAGGTTACAGAATGTCATTTGGTCAAAACAATAGAGCGAGCCAAGGACAACCTAAGCCCCACTGACGCCCAGGCCAAGGCATTCACAGCAGGATCCTCTTGGTAGGAGAAGAATGGGGCACGGTCACCTTCATTTCATAGACGTGAAAGAGAGCGTGGCAGTACTCACCGGGGCTGCAGGGGAGCTGCTGTGGTGGGGGAGATGGGATCCAGTTGGCACCGAGGATGCTGCGGCTGGTTTGTGCTGCTCCTGTGTACACAGCCATGTCCAGCTTCATCCCTGCAGAGGGAGAAAGAAAGAAAGAAGAGCCATTGAGCTTTCCCTCCTAGGCACAAGAGACTGCATTCTTCAAGTGAAAATCACGCATTATTGAGCTCATCACGGAAACACAGCTCACTCCGGGCTGCAGCTTGTACCACGCAGGAGAAATGACAGGCAAAGTGCTATTCTGGGATGTTTGATCAAATCTTGCATACAGCAAAGTAAGGTTGCCAGCACCTGACTGGCTTTTGATCATTTCTCCTGAGAAAGGTTTCCCTGTTTCACTACTCCAGGGATGCAGAAGCTGAATCCTGGCCTCTGCAGGACGTGGTTTTATGGCTGATGTCCAAGTGGTGCCTCAGGAGCTCTGCCCAGCACAGACCTTGCACCTCACAGAACAAAACGCCATCCCTGCCCTGCAGTAAGGGCTGGACCTCGGCTGCAGACCAACAGGCTGCCATCACCAGGAGACAAGCCTGGCGAGCCTTTTAATCGGGCAGAAAGGGCTCTGCTCATGAAACCAGGTTGTGTCTTGAGAGACTCCAGGGCTGAATTTTTTCCCTGGTTTCTAAAATCGGAGTGGAATCACTTCTGTTCTGCAGACCCCAAGGGTTTTCCACACACCTAAAGTGCACTTCTCTGCTGGCTGTGGCACTTCCTGGTGTGCTTTCTGCTCGTGCCAGAGATTGGAGCTGCTAGGGACAATGAGGGGAAACATTTGGTCTCTGATCAGTGCTATTGCTTGGAAAAGAATGGAAGACAAATTGCTTTAGTGTCCCACACAATGCAACCCAGATCCTAAGTCCAGGTAACCCCTGCAGGAAGGGCGACGTTAAGGCACCGAGCAGCACTTTCAGGTCCAGCTTTAGCTATGAGGTTATGCAAAAAGAACAGCTGATTTCCTGTTCCCTTCTTTTTTTCCATGCTAAGAAAGCTTCAGAAAGCAAAAAGCATGAACCAAAGGTGCTCATTTGGAAAGCTGGACTGGTTTGCTCTAAATCTTAGGACCTGAGAGTCTGTAACACTTGGTGGCTGCTCTGCTGCTAGTTCTGAGTCCTGCAAGTGAAAAATAGCCTTCTGAAGCCAGCACTAGACTCTCCTTTGGGGTAAAGCTGGCTAAATTTGTATCAATGACACTAGATCTGTTCCGACTGAGCCTAGGAGGGGACCTGGCCATAGGTGTGTTAGAAACAAAATGCTTTTTCCCTTGTATGATATCAAGCTGGAAAAATTCTCCTGGTAGCAGCCGAAGCTACTGGTGGGTTGAAGCAACTGGGAATGAATCTGAACTACGGATCCAGTCTGTATAGTATATTTATATACATATATTTATAAATCAAACCTCCCCAGCAAACCGTTGAATATTTTCTAAGCTGCTTTCCATGCCCGTGAATTAGTGGGCTACCAAGTCAAAAGCAGAAATTCTCCACCCTCGGCACATGGAGCCCAGAGGAAGTGGGAAGCCCAGCGAAGGCACACACATCGACCGGCCCCACAGAAGCCACGAAAACCAAGCACACAACACCACGGGTCTCTTGCACATTTAAAGGCATGTGGCTGAAGGAACCCTGCTATCTTTGTATCTGCGGACCCAACGCTACCCAAAAGCTAAAACTTGCCACGATTCCCTGCGCTGTTTTTCCATTACCAGCAAAGCCAGAAATAGTCACCTCCTCCACCCCCAAATGGCTAGAAGCACTACAGATATTACACAGCAGGCTATTTCAGCTCCCCGAGAGAGGCCAGAGCTATTCCTTGCCCCTTTAATAAGCCTGAGAAATCAGGCTTGGTGCAAGGAACAGGGGGGAGGAAAAAGAGCCCGAATTTTTCAAGCTCTATTTGTGCCTCGGGAGGTTTTTTCCCCACTCTGTCTCCTTCCCATTCGCTTTCCCTGGGGACCTCTCTCCCCCAGGCAGCACCGAGTGGCAAGGCAGAGGGGTCTTTGCACAGCTGAGGGCTGGCAGTGTTGTGGCATGATACAGCCTCTCTCCATCCTCTGCTCCAGCATCTCCACTCTTCAAAAGGCCTTTTCTCCAGGACACGGCGTGTTGCTGAGAGCCGGGAAGGCCAGGTGCCTCCCTTGCCCCGTGCAGAAGACAGAAGATGTTGTTGTCTGTTTGCCAAGCGGAGGAACCACGAGCCTTTGGGAAAAGCTCCCGAGCAATGACCTAGCCTGAGAAGATGACTAAGCTGAAACAGCTTCAGTGGTTCCTCTTCTCCAGCAGCAGCAAGGAGATACCACTGGAGTCAGGCTGGTGGCTCTCCTCCAGGCACAGCCTTTGCCTCGTCACCATTTGCAGTGAATCCTAGCATCTATAAATAAATAGCACAGCATCCACGGCCTTTTGGTAAGGGCTTAGAGAGAAATTAAGCCTCAGAAATTGTGCAGCAGCTCCTCAGGGTAAAGGGAAGACAGGTAGCCAAACAGATCCTTCATAATCTCTCAGCCAGCGTCCTTGGAAGACCGTCACGTGGAGAAAGGAGAAAAGGGCTGAGACAGGAGGGGGCTGGAAGCAGTGATGCGGAAATGAAGACAAAGAGCTCAGGCTCAGGATCCACTTTGTGCAGTAACAACGTCGGGAAGAAACCCAGATCCTTCTCACGCAGAGATATTCGAGTGGCTGGGTCGGGGAGGATGCATCTCCGTGCAGCTGGTCGCACCCGCGCCCCAGGCTGACCACTTCACACAGGGATAAAGGTCTGGTTGTGCTCCCCGCAATCTTTCAGATGGACAGGCTCCAAGGAGGAGGGTTAGACGGGATTTCTCACCCCAGCACCTGGTAGTATTTCCCTCAGCTTATCCACAAAGATCTCCTGCCTGTATTTAACTCCTCTTCAAGACCTACCACCCCCGTTACACCTCGGAGCTGCACCCTGCGTAACCCACAGGGGTTTGCTGCCCTGACCCCGTTGCTCTGCCCGCAGCTGGGCAGCGAGCTCCCGGAGAGGAGCCCTTCCTTGCAGCAAGCTCAGCTCTTGCTGGGAACACTGTGAATATAAAACAACCACATTTATAAGAACCTCAACCCTAGAGGATCGGGTCTGAAAGAGTACAGGGGGCTGCTCCTCGCTGTTGGATGGGGCTGGCACCCACCTCCTGCTCCCCCATGCAGCATCGCCACCCGACCGAACAGCCGGTACCTCAGTCTCATCCTTGCACTCAAATTCCACCAGAGAAGGGACCGACGAAAAAGCAGACGACCTATTTTTGTTCCTTCGGTAGAGGCATGGGTGTTATTTTAACAGCTAGGAAAAACCCCTCGGAGATTTTATCCCAACTAGGTGCTAGTCAGGAAGCAACTCCTGACATTTTTAAGGCACTGCAAAGTGCAAGCAAAGGCAACTATTTCTGTCAAAGCCAATGACCATATACATTAACTGACAAGGTTTTTTTAATGACTAAGCAAATGTAGCCCACACGATGCATGCAAATCAGCAGAGGGTCACTGCAGCTTCTGTAATTGCCTGTCAGCTTACTCCCCAGGGTCTTGGGCAAAGTCCTTGAATGTCTGGGCATGAGAGCTTTGCTCAGAGAGCATCACGAGATAAGCATCTTGAAGGAGAATGGGATCTATTATCTCCCTCTGGCTGCATTTAACAGGAAGAACTGGGGAGAACAAATTCCCACTGTAGATGGGAAATGGAATAGACAGCACTGAGAAATGCAGAAACCACCACCCAGACTGAACGTGCCACATCCCTACAAGACAACCCAAGCTATTTTGTGTGCTGGAACCCTGAAAAGTGCCCAGCACGACAGGCAGGGCTGTGACAGTATCTCCTAGGCAGTGAAGCACAGGCATTTTCCTTCCTGCTCCCAGCCAAAACAAGAGGTGCCATTCAGCTGGTAGCCAGGGATTCTGCACACCCATTCTTTCCACCCCACAGCCCATATCTTGTGAGTACCAAGAGGGATGTTCCAGTTTTATTTACCCTTGGAAATAGCCCCCAAAAAGCAATCTTGCTTGCAGGAATGTCCTTGCTGCAGCCTGAGGGCATGAAGCAGTCCCAATGCCAACATCTTTCTGCTTTTGGCAGGTCCTACTCGATTCTGAATACTACATCTTCCCCGTCCCTTCAAGCTTTCAGCGACGGAGCTCTGGAGAGAAGGCCGCAGGAAGACCAAGGGCCTGGGGACACGGGGCCACTCACCATCATCTGCCAGAACGTGCAGGTAGGGACCCACACGCACACACAAATCACACAGGCTTTTCATGGCAAGCCTCCAGCAACCCTTTTTTTTCCCCAAAAAACTTATCCTCTTGTCTCCTTTCGCTGCCTGCCTTGGAAGTTTCGGCTTACGGTTCTCTACGAGCTTTTGAATGGTGCAAAAAACCACGAGCACAGAAGACATCGCCGTCCCTAAACCTGCTCTTCACAGGGAGAGGCAGGGCCCCATCCTCTGCTTGTTTTAGCAGTTCTCTAACAGCCTAAATACCGACTTCAGAAGAGTTTCCTGTACCTGCATCTGCACTAGGCTTAGAGCAAGGGCTGTCTGGCCCTGAGTGCTGTTAGTGAACCAAACCTCAGAAAAATACTTGCACTTTTACGCAGGTCAAACATCCTGTCATTTCTCTTCCAGCCGCTGAGAATAAGCAGCCAGCCAGGGCCTCAGAAGCGCTGCCTTTTCGTCTGCAGACACGGGGAAAGAATGGATGTCGTTTTTGGGAAGTACTGGTTGTCACAGTGCTTTGATGCCAAAGGTGAGTCAGCTCCTGCAGGTCTCTCAGGCTGCAGGTTTAGGGAAAGGAAAGGGAACAGCAAGTGCCCAGGGCAAAGCCTGGATGGGAGCCGTGGTTTCCTGACCTCAGGTGGTGCTTCGAGTGTTAGAGCACCGGTAGGGCTGTGCCAGGAGCAGAAACAAAAGCCAGGGAGTATGCACTGTGGTTGCTGATATTTAGGAAAGGGCTCAAAAAGCCTTTCAGGGCATAAGTTGGAGATTGCAAGCTGATAATAAGACTGCAAGCAAGTCCTGAAGGCTGAATCTGGCACAAGCCTCAACACACATACACATGCTTGAATTCTGGACTACAACTACAGACCATAATTTCAGGCTCCATTGGTTTTAGATCTGACTGGAAATCTATCAACAAAGCCTTTTTCTAGTTGAGAAACACCAATTTCTTGTAGCCAACATTCTTGGAAAAAGGGATGATTTTACAACTGCCTTCTTTCCAAATTACATCTGAAGAGCTCTGATGTTTGTGCCTCCCGTAAGAGCATAAAATTAGGGGTTTCATTTGGTGTGGGATGGAAATTATTTTGCTTCTGGTGATTAAAGACCTGTCCTAAAGCTAACTTTAAAGGATAAGTAACATTCTCTGCTGATTTTAACCCGATACATCTGCTTAACTTAATTTTGCCAGCTTCTTGATAGCTCTGCATGGGAAAAAGTGCTCGACAGCCCGTGGCTGTAAATATGCAGATGTTGTGGTGACCGAGGGTGGAAAGAGGCGTGATGCTCTCTGCCTCTCTTTTATCTAATAATTCCAGCAACTGCTTCTCACCTCTCCCTCGCAGGAAGGTACATGCGTAGTAACCTGAATATGCCTCACAGCTTACCTCAAAGAAGCGGCGGTTTCAGGGATTATGAAAAAGACGCGCCCATCACCGTGCTGGGCTGCATGCAGGCAAGGCTTGTTGGTAAGTTGTCCCCAGCCGACGGGAGTTTGCCCAGGAAGCTTTGCCCTCTTCCTCCCACACACCCCGCCGAAGAAAGAGAAAGTGCAAGGCGGAAAAAATGAATCAGGAGCCCCAAACTAACGGGATTGAGGTGTTTCAAGAACACCCGCAAAGTCCCTTCAACTCCCCTGGCAAGTCCCCTCTTTCAAAGAAAACCTCGTCTGATTCAGCTGCTGCAGCTGAAGAGAAGACAAAGCAGGAGATCTGGGCCATGCTATCAAATCACGGCCACGGTGTTTGTTACTGCCCTGTACACGGGCTGCACTGGAAATGCTGCTACTGCCGATGCCACTGTTAAAAGCAGCTCTGAACATGAGGGTCACCCCATGCAGAATATCTTTCCTTGATTGTGACAATCTGAATTTTGATCTGTCGTTTGCTAAGCCAATATACTTTTAGCAGCCTCTCTGGCTTCAGGTAGATGTGGCAAAAACACAGTCCAAATTATTTCCTGTGTGTCCCCGATTCCCCATCCTTGTCCCCAGCTCCTGAGCCTGTTGGTTTGTGTATAGAGAGAAAAATTATTCAGTAGTGAAGGAGCAGATATTGAGCACTGGGATTAAAGAAGCCCCTCAAAGGATGTGAGCTTCAGCGAGCAGCACTTAGCATCTTCCCAAATTCAAATCCTTCGCTTTGGTCACACTCAAACTAGGGCAGCTAAAATTCCCCTTGCTCTTTAAACAAAAATAAATCACCGCACAGCGCTGCAGGACGATCGCTCCCGGGGCCGTGTGGCTTCAGGGCTGGCAGTGTGCACGGAACAGAAGGCAAATCTGGGAGCCATCACAGCACACGTTGCTGCTATCGTTACACGGGGCCAAGCACGCGGCCGTGTACGTGACCCAGGCGCCACCAGCCATCTGCAAGCACCCGCTGCCACTGCAGCACCGTGGACTTGACCTTGATGGCTGCTGGAAGCGTAATTCCTCCTCCAACCAAAGCAAATGAGCAGCATCCCCGTGCCAGGAGGCTGCTGCACGCGCCGCTCTTTCTAAATTGCCCCACTTCTCTCAAGAGATTTCGAGCTCCTTCTGACGTGGTTAGAGCCATCGTTAAACATGTGGAGTCGAGGTTAATAACCCCTTCTCGCTCCCACCTTTGTGCCCTGCCTCTTCAAACAGAACAAAAACATAACTCACTGCAAGTCCGTGCAATGCTCAGCAGTCCCGTTCTCATTCGGCTTCCTTAGGCTTTGCAAGAATATTAATAACCCTACTAGTGGAGTTGATTCTTATCTCATTTGCAGTGATCTTCCACCTGTGTAATGAAACGGTAATTTATACCAGCAAAGAATCGAGCCAATTGAATTAAGTTGGGTCTGAATTAAGTCGAATCATTCTGATTTACGACTTAGAGATGAAACTAAATGAAATCCAAGCTCGCTACTATTTTTCTCAGCACACTGTTTGCTTTTTGGCTAAACGTAAGGGGACAAACTGAGCAAAAGCTGCTGTGCTTTCTCTGCATACTGGTTAAGCAATAAAATACCATGGGTACACTCACTTCCTAAAACATGAGCAGTGCAGCTGGGAAGCTTCTTTAGCTCCTTGCAGGGTGGCAGATACCTGCACCCTGCTGTTACGGTGCCATTTGTCTGTTTTTATTCATGGGTGTTAAAACTTGCTTGCAGGTGAAGCCTTGCTAGAAACTAATACCATTGTAGACTACATCTACAGCTCCCCGTCCCTCCGGTGTGTGCAGACAGCACACAACATCTTGAAAGGTAAGGACCCATCAAGCAGGAAAGGCTGCATTCTTCTCACTTTCTGGGAAAAGCCACTGCCAACCAGATAAAAGGCAACCTGGCACGGGGAACAGAGCAAATGGTAATTCGGGGGGAGGATTATTTCCATGGGAGTGTACTTCACCCATCTGCAAGGAGCCCTTTTCTTATTGCGTGGTGTGCCAGGCGTGTAGGGAAGTGGTGTGCTTGAAGTGGTTTGATGGCCCCATCGCCAGCTGTGGGTCCAGGTTGGGATTTGTGTCCCCTGCAGAAACCAGGGGTGTGCAGGGGCCACGTCCAGCTCCACGCTCCTGCAGCTGCTCGGTGCTGCGTGAGTAGGAGTAATACACTGCACAAACTGGGAAGGGAAATGGTGGTGGGGCATCAGCTCTCCTGGCATTGAGGCAGTTGTAAAAAAGGCTCCAAAACGCAGTCACACCTAGGTTACTGCGTGGAATTTGCAGCCCAGAGGTTTACACGCCTTTGTGCATCGTACGCCAAGTGCATAGATCAACTGCTTCCTCTTTCCACTGCTACTGTAAACAAACTACTTAGCAAGAAAAGATAATTTATAACCAAACTTAAGTATTAAAGCTGCCAAGTCTCACTGCCTTCCTCCCCAGATGCTGTCACTGTCTCTTCTCTCCCTCCTCCAGGTATGCAACAAGAGAACAACCTGAAAATCCGAATAGAGCCGGGCTTGTTTGAATGGACCAAGTGGGTCTCTGGGAACACACTACCTGCTTGGATACCCCCCGTGGACTTAGCTGCAGCTACTCTAAGCGTTGATACAACCTACAGGTAGCAGAAAGGGGGGTGAGGGGGTGGTGGATTGCTTTGGGGATTTGTTTATCCCTTGTATCCACTGTGGATACGTGGATACATATCCATTTATCCATGGATATTTGGGATTTGGTTTTAAAGAGTGACATTCTGCTGAATTTGTAAATTTAAGCAGTGCCTGGAAGAGCTGCTGGAGCTCCCAGAATGAACTTAAAGCAGGCTGGAGGCTGCTGTGTTAAACACAACCTGAGGATGCCTTATTATAAACCAAACTCCCCAGGGCACTGGCAAGGTGCAGCTTATTGCTGATGATGGGGGCTCTCGTTCCAGCCCTCCTTCCTTCCTGTGCACCTTTCGCATGCCCAGGAAATCCTCAAAGTTTGTTGGTTTGTTTTTTTTTAGCCCTTTTCCTAACACTTAGGAGTTTGATGAACCCGGGTAAGGCTGTGCTGCCTTGATCTGGAGTCTGGAGGAAACAGCAGAACTAGTTTTGCTGACTCAGTGCACTGACCATCGTGTTTATGGGCTGAAATCACATCATGGGTTCCGTAACGCCTGCCCTGCCCTTCCCCAGGGGAAAAAGCTTGTCTGTTTGTCCGTCCTGATTAGCCTGGTGAGGGACCTTAGCTGGAAATTTTGCAACATCCTGGGGAGCTTGTTGACATCTGCCGGGAATGCAGGGTCTCCTGAAGCATCAGAATTCAGAGATTTGATATCAAGGAGGTGAACACAAAAGATTCACCACTCCTCAGCAATTATTTCTACTTTCTGGTTAAAAAAACATTTGAATGGTGAATGGGTAAAGACCACCAATCTCTCCTCGGGGAAATACATAGATTATTTGCTCAGCTCCAGCAGTGTGGAGGTGACCTGCCTGGTGCTCAGCAGCTCTGCTGCTCAGCCCTGTGGCTGCTGGATCAGTCCCGGTGCCTGGTGAGGTGCCACATCCCCAGCTCTCTCTGCCATGCTGCCCTCAGCCCAGCACACACATTTTACATTTTTTACCGTAAACCGCACCGAAAAAGGCTAAATAAAACCCAGCAGAAATTGCCATGTGGTAAAGGACAGACAGGATGATCTATTCGGGCTTCCTACTCTCAAATTTATGATTCACTTATGCAAGCCAGGCTTGAAGAGCTCCCAAAAAAAAAAAGAAACTCCCCAAAGGTCGCACACTTCCAGTCCTCCACCACCAAAATATCTGTGTCGCTACGACTTCTCGCAGACACCAGCCCTTTCTATTTTGGCACGAGCCTGATCACAGGCTGAGCAGTCTCGGGTGAAAACAAAACCTTTACAGCGCACACACACGGGACTTCCACCGAAATGGGCTTGGTGACAAACATTTTGTGTGTCAGCTTTTGTGGTTTGTGATATCACCAGAACCGCTGGTGTTTCCCGTAGTCCCAGCACACCCGGCTGTTTAAGAACATTCAAGTGAAGCAAGCAGCTGAAACGTTAAAAAAAAACTGATTTTTTTCATGCCTAATTATACCGTGAAGCCACTTGAGTTACATCCCTCTGGTCTGCAGCTGAAATTCCAGCACAAGGGCATCTCAGCAGAGGTCCTCGCGCTGTGTTTGGCCCTGAAAGGCTCTCACGTGGCTCAGGCTCAGCACAGCAGCTGGACCAGGAGCGTGGCTGGAATATTCTCATTTATTCTCACAAAGGAATATTCTCAGCATAAGGAAAGAGCCTGCTCGTGTGTGTGGTCAGCTGCTTAGCTGGGGGGTTAGGAGACATCCTCCTGGTGCTCTCTCCTCCTGTCACACGGGTGATACCTGTGCACATCTCAGGTCACTGAACGGAGGGGAAAGATGCGTCTTTTCCCTGCACCATGGCATGAAAATACAGCTTTCTGCTTCCTAACCTGTGCTGCTCTGCACACATCAACCTGCTTCAGCTGGAACAACTGGCTGGAGCCCCATCGGGCAATTCACTTAAACGCCCTGGCCCAGGAGGAGGCTGGCTAATTCCAGGCATTTCCCAGCAATGCAGCTTTACAGACAGCCAAAGCAGCAGCTTGCCCCTGCCCTTCAGCATCAGAGCACACGAGTACCAAGGAGACGCAGCATCTGCCTGCTCCAGGCACTGCAGTTCCCCTGAAGCAGCCACGGGTGTTGCTGCCCACCCTCCGACCAGGCTGCAAGCCCTGGCAGCAAAACACATTCTGTTCCCCTGCCCTTCACTCCCTTTATTTGGGTGGATGAACCCTGAAATCTATTGATCTAGTGTGTAAATGCAAAGTGCTATTGCCATGGCTGCATGGCATTGCGAAAATAACATGTTTGGAATCAGCACGTTACAGGCTGCCTTCTCTGACTTGTCCACAGGAGAGGAAGCATTTTCTTAATTTCCCCGCTAATCAAAAATGTCTTACTGGAAAATAGGGAAACATCTCGGTCTGGAGGTTTAAAAATCCTCATAGTGGTCCTGACACTGAGCTCTGGGGACCTGGGAAATTAGAAGAGCTAAATACAGACGTACGCTCAGAGGAATCATCACTCGCACTTACAACCTTAGCTCTTCTCCTAATTTACCATTCTTGTTTTTCTGCTCGCAGACCTCATATTCCCGTCAGCAAGTTGGTGGTTTCTGAATCTTATGATACGTACATAAGTAGAAGCTACCAAGTAACAAAAGAAATCATCAGTGAATGTAAAGGCAAAGGTAAGTGCTCCAGAGGGGATGAGAACGAGACAGGCTCCCCGGGATGTGAACGCTGATATTCCTCACCAGTCCTTCCCTCTTCAGGGAGGTGAAACCCCATAACCAAATCTCCCATCCCCTCTCCCAGAGGGGTTGGAAACGCCAGGTGAAACTGTGTGTGGCAGAGCTGAGTTTAGATAAGCTCAGCCTACAGGAAAGCTCCTTCAGCTTCAGTAGCAGAAGTATTTTTCAGACACCAAGACAATGCAAACAGTCTTCTTCCAGGAAATAAATAAGCTATTGGCACCCTGCTGTCTGTTACCAGCATCAGATGGGGCATCTGCCACCTCCTATCTGTGCTATTCTTCTGTAGTATATAACCCATGAAGACTGCAGAACGTTTCTCCAAATGCAACAGTGGAATAAAAAAAATCTCTAGCTCCTATTTTGCATTCACAGCATGGGAACAGGATGTTCCAAAATTCTGGGGATCTCATTAATTTCATCTCGCTGATCCGTTTCCAAATTCTAAACCTTTCATTTTAATAGTTTGCACACAAGCCTTGATAGCACTGTGCAACATCGGGCATAAAGGATCTTGGAAATGGAAATCTAAAGCAAATGGAGTGAAAAAGCAGCAACTGAGATTAAAGTCCTTGTCTTAATCAGAATTAATTTTTAAATAGAAGAAAAGTGTTTTTTGACAGGACAGGTGGAGTCTCACTGCAATTCCTGTTTTCCTCAGAAAGTCATTTTAAAAATAAGTAGCACAGAGCTTATCCTGAAAACTGAGAAACGCTCTAAACAAGTCATTAAGCCATGCCTTTTCCCACATTCACATAATTTAATGAGCTTTTATATAACAAACTGAACCTGTTTGGAAATTTTTTAAATGGTCAGCTGCATCTCGGGCACCCATCCCTAAAGCTGGCTTCCTCTCCCACCTCAGCCTGCGTTTCTCGCTGTATTTCAGGGAATAACATCCTGATAGTGGCACACGCGTCCTCCCTGGAGGCCTGTACCTGCCAGCTCCAAGGGCTCTCGCCGCAGAACTCCAAGGACTTTGTACAGATGGTCCGAAAGGTAATTACCAGCGAGGGGTAAAGCTCACTGGCTTTAAAAAGAGAGAAAGCAGCCTGCAATCTGCTTAACCAGGCAGAGGACGCTTTGTTCCTCTCGGCTGATCGTTCAGCCTGTTACTGGGTTTCACTCACTTCAGAAGTCACGAGAGGAAAGCAGATCAGTTAAAGGGGCTTAACTTGACGTGTCGCTTCTGTAACAGATAGCAGGGGATCCGATGCTCACCTACAGCTGGCACCCGGTGCCACTGCTACAATCCCATAGGTACCGGGCTGTACAGAACACCCCAAGTGCCATGCAGTACTAAAACCACCCCAACCAGGGCACTTCTCCTTTCTACAACCCTTCCCTTTCTCGTTCCACTCCAAACAGTTGTTGACAGGCAGGAAAAAAGCCTGAAAATGATAATGGGGTCTCCTGCCTTCATTCCTTTCCTCCAGCCCTGCAGAAGGAGATGGCTTTGGCACCTGCCAGCCTCGTGGACACTCTCTGGGATATTCACAGCTGATCTGAGCACCCCCAAAAACAATCTCATCCATATTTCCCCTTCATACCTGCACTGGCCTTTGGGGTTTGAGTCCACGCCAGCCAACATAACACCTTTGGGTTGAACTGAACGTGTTTAAGCTACCTTAGAAAACCATTACCCCGCTCCCCCAGTGTTTTATGTGTACAATGCTGCATGAAATCTGGCCGTCACACCAGAATCCTACAGTCATCTCCTGCAAACGGGCTTTGGGGAGAGGGAGAGAGAGACAAGAGCCTCTCTTTAGGAGCACAAGAGCTCCATGTGCAGCTCAATCCCTGCTTATTGCCTTTATTTCCTTCTCTCTCCGCACAGATTCCCTACTTGGGGTTTTGTTCATGCGAAGAACTAGGGGATACAGGTGTTTGGCAGCTTACAGACCCCCCCATCCTCCCTCTCACACATGGACCAACTGGAGGCTTTAACTGGAGAGAAACCTTACTACAGGAATAGGAAAACCCACGGCCTTTCTAAGCGTCCGAGAATGTCTCTTCGTTCTTGTGTTTATTGACAGTGGAGTAGTCCTACCATGTTACGTGGATCACACAAACAGCTCGTCTAGCATATCTCTTACACGGCCAGAGTCACGCAAAAATGCTCATATACAACTAGGCAAATGCAAAAGGGACTGATTTGGAGGAAAAAATATTAAAATATAGATTGAACCTCTTGCACTGCAGGGAATCTCTGTTCAGTGAGTTGCTCGGGTAAGTTTTCCCACCTTGAATGGAGCTCTGTTAACACCAGTACCATGTACTGCCTTCTGCACCCTGCTAGTAACAACTAGCACTGTGTGAAAGGCGAGCATTCAGGATGTGTTTGGGTTTTTTTTCGTTGCTATTTTTTGCAAAGCATTAGCAGGCTTGCTCAGGACCACGTGTTGACACCCTCCTCGCTCACAACCCCCAAGTTCTCAGCACCGTTCACAAAGCCTACCACCACCAGCTGGAAATGAGAGGTCAGCGTTGCCTCTGCAGGCAGCATCAGATTGTTCCTCTCCTCTATCTCAGCCCTGGGTTAGGCTCGTGCATACTGTGGATGCAAAGATTGACACTGATCTGCAGCAGAAGAAAGATCTGAATTTCACATCACTTACAGATGAAGCTTGCACATCAAAAGCCAGCACCGTTGTGAACAACGACTGGGAGCTGTTGCTCTTAAGCAGAGATGAAATAAGCCTGTTCCAATCAAACCTGGAGGATGTAGAAAGGCTGTTTTGTTTTTTATTCCCCTTTTTATTTAAATTATTGAAATCCACTCTTGTGCACAGAGCCAGCCTAAAGTGTCTGTGTCGTTTATATCCCCTGAAAAGGGGCTTTGCCTTTTCTACCGGGTTCTTGTGCTGGTCATTTACACAGCGGTGGTTTTCTGCTCCTCCTGAGGTTTTCTGTCAGCCCTGATAAGGTTCTGCAGCAGGCAGCTTTCTTAAGTGGGTAACGCTAAAGTCAAAAAGGTGGCACTGAAATTCAGCCTTGGCTGCAAGCTTGCCTTCCTTTCGTTAACTCCTAAGTGCCATCTGTCGTAAAGACAAAGCAGAGCTGAAAAAACAGTACACTGAAATTTAGGAGCAGCGTGCTTTGACCTATTAAGATGCTATTTATCCAGTTTCTTTATCCAGGTTTCTTTTAGACAATATTACCTTAAGTCTTCTGTCCTGAATCAAAAATTTCCTGCAGACAATTGTATGGCTAACTTTGAGAAGGTACTCAAAACTGTGTGTAAATTAGGTAAAAAAGGATTTGGGCATACTCCTTTCTTGGCTTGGAGCATAATTCTGAATATTCCCAAAATAACATCAAAGGCAGTTCAGAAAAGATTCTGGCATCCTAGAGTTCCCCTCTTCTGTCCATGTTTCCTCCTGCAGCAAGCATTAGTATCCTTATTTAAAGTGTTTGTATGGCACAGGGGTTTATACCAGCCAGCTTTGGCAAAAGCGTATTAGTCATAGACAGATCAAAGTTTGGTTTTGGGTGGCTTTAACAAGTCGATCTTGGGCTTGCCAGGGCAAGTATAGAAAACACTGTACAGATTTTGAGTCAGGAGAGAGCTCATCCTGTGCAATATGGTCACGATCCATGCCAGTAGTCCGTTATTTATACATTTATGACTATGTGATGCTCAGTAGGCCACTCATAAGTGCATTATGATTCCAGGGATGTATCCTAAAAAGTCAGGGAGATAACTTATGAGATGACAGAAGGAAACTGCTCCGGTGCAGTTACACTGCTGTCACTTTAGTTCTTAAACTATAATTTAAACTATTCTTGGCTGTGTACAGGCATTGTGAAGAGCACTTCTGGCTTGTTTTCCTCCTTGCTTACTCACTGCACATTTGCAAAGAGTTTCTTTAAAACTAAATAGGTGACAATCACACAAAAACTGATTTGGTTACTGATACAGGTGTGATTCTCCAGGTGGTGCTTTGTTTCATGCTATGGGTCAGGAAGATGTGAGTAGGGATGCCAAATATCACCTATACAAAACAGCGGAGGCTACTTAGGTCCTATTGCAGATAAGCCACATTACAAAGAACTTATTTTGACAGAAGCATGAAACAGAGAGGGAACAAAAGCTGAATGCACAATTTGAGTATTGTACTAGCTGATCTTTGCGTATGAGTAATACAGAAAAAAAGTACTCTGTTTTAGAAGGTAGAATGTGTTAAAATACTCTCTTCTTAAAAATATATATTTTTGGATGCTTGGGAAAGTATTTTGACAATTGTAGTCTTACCTGTCATTAGATTTTTCAGGTGTCAAAAGTCTCAGAAAGAAAATTTTATTTTCTTCCAGCATTTGGATTTCTCCTAGGTGTTTTGTGTTAAGTGTTCTCCTGTTGCTAGGGCTTACTGGGGGGGGAAAAAGTAAGAAATATGTTCCTTTTCAATTTTTAATTAAGATGTTAAGAATGCAAAACAGTTGCTGCTTCACTTCCACTCCACTGCTGCTCATTAATGTATATTCAACATCGCTTCAGGGTTTTGTCCCAGAAAAACATTAGGCTTGATCTGCCTGAAGTGGGTGCAGGTCTTCTTACCGTAACTGTGAGCTGCTTCGGATCCTAAGAGTTCAACTAGGGTGTAGAAGGCAAACAGCAGTTCCTAGATTTGTCCTCTTTTCCCAATTAAGGAATAAAGCTGAAAACCTGCCAAGAATAAACTGTTCTTCCAGTATTTCCATAAACTGTAACTTAAAAGGTTGGACTAGAAAAAGACATGGATCAAACTCTAGCACAGCAATTGCTGATGGGATGGCACTCAGCAGCCAGAGGGGCAGAACTGGCACATTTTACCAAGCTCAGATTTGACTAAGTCTTTGCAAAGGGCCTGTACCCCTGGACTTGATATCTCCCTGTGCTGAAGTAGCTGGGGGGAGATCGCAGCTCGTCCCACCCCGTTGACTCGAGCTCTGCTGTGGATAACTTTCTAGCTTAATACAGATCCCAGGTCTAAAGTTTCATGAACTTACCTTACATTTTGTGCAGTGGTAGCTACATCTAAATGCTTAAATAATCTGAGCACAGGGCCAGGTTCACAGCAAGTGTAAATTGACCCTGTATACTCAAATCAGAGCTTTGCCTCTTTACATAAGCTGAGGATGCAGGTCATAACTTCAGGGGGGAAAAAAAAAATATTTTCCTTTTCACTCAGTCTGAACAGTGTCAGAAAGAACAGGCAGCTGATGTTAAGAGCCTCCTTTCTTCCTGTTGTTAGCTTCTAGTATCAATGTTACTCTGAAAATGATGATTTACATCACCAGACAAGCGGTTGTTTAAATAATTCTGCAGGAATTGTTCTTCGTGAAGACAATGAGAGGTAATTCTGCAAAACAAAGAGGCTACAAGAGATGCTAGAATGCTACTGCTCAGTGTAGTATTTTGTATCCACAGCCTTGAGTCCCTGGGGTAACAATATCTTAAGGACTTTGGCGTTGTAACCGTTCCCTGTGTGCTCACCACAGCTCTTGGGGAGAAGAGGTCAGAGGACGGGGAAGGGGCTGCCTGGGACACTGTGACACACTCAGCCCACTTAGCTGCTGAACTGGGAACAAGGGGTTGGAGACTTCTCCCTCTGGGTCCTCAAGAATGCCTGACCCGGAGCCCAGGGACACAAACAGGAAGATTTCTCCTAATTTCCCCAGGCTTGGGATGAAGCCCCACAAAGCCTGGTCCTACCACAGGCTCCCACCCCTCACCTGCCTTTGGCTTCACAAAGAATACAGGGGAGTCCTACATCAATTTGGGGTTGAGCCCTCCCAGTCCTGATCTGAGCAATGCATAAGAGTGGGGTGAGAGTCTGATTATGTTCATGCTCATTTCAAAAAGAGCAATGCTAAATAGCTGAGTTAGGCCATAATTAGATAAATCTCATTAAAACCCAGAGCTGGAAATTTGTTTGCAATGCTTCACAACTTAAAGTGCGTTGAAATTCCGTAAGAAACCTACTGTTTAGAAAGGAAAGTTTAATAGTTAAACCACAGAAGTGCTTAAATATAGGGGAAATTATTTGAACTTCAAAAATAGACGTGCAGAGATGGTGGGAGCAAACATGCTTAAAACGGTGAATGAATTAAAAAACTAAGTGTGATTGATTGCATCACTAAATTGTTATCTCGTTCTCACCACTTCCTCAAAAATTCATTCCCTGGGGAATATCCAGGAACCATACACACAACATCACAAAATACACAGCCAGTTCCTTTCTATTTCTTCCTATTGAAATGTATTTTCTGAAGTTTCTCTCTGTGGACAGTTCTTAAAACTTGATGTTATCAGTGCATACTTTTTTTTTTTTTTTTTTCCATTTTAAACCTATTGTATCATTCTGTTTATTATGTTTTTTAGTGTGAGCAGATTGTATTTATTTGAGAAAAATGTTTGCTGTTAAAAAAACAATAATTGTATTGCCAAAAATAGCTGTAATTACCTGTGACATCTGTATTTTTTTTTATTTTGAGGGGTTGGTTGTTTTTAATCTCACCTTCAAGTGCTAACAACTGTTAAAACAACCATTGCGTTTTAATTTGCTTATTACATTAAATGGATTTCTCTGAAGTCAGACAAAAATGCCTCATAGATGATTTAATAAAGATGTCATGCTCCCACGCCTGGCCCTTCCTATTTAAGTTTTCCTCTCTTGTGTTGGACTTTGCTGGGGTGAAGAATGAAGGAGAAGGGAACTCGAGTTATTTTCCTCCCTTCACTAAAGGTGAAGTTCATTGATTTGACAGCAGATGGCACAAAACCCCCTCAAGTCTCGGTTTCCTCCTGCAGCACAGGGACAGGGCTTTTCCTCTGGGCTGGAGGCAGACGGCTTCAGTGTCATCCCTCCTGCTTCATGGCTTTTCCCCAAAAGTTATTTCACTGTCAGGTACGTGGCACTGGGAGCACACCTTTTAAACAAAAGAATTATCTACCTTTATAATACACATCTTCTTCCTTGATTACTGGATTAAAAAAATCCAGATTTTTTTAATCAACTAGTGAGACTCTTTCCTTTCAAACCAGCTAATTACATTACATTTTATGGCCTACAGCTGTTTTCTGGTAAACCTGATTATATCATGATTAACATAAAAGCCATATATTTTATCAAACATAGACTAATGGAGTGACACTTCCACGCACCTGAAAATTCAATGGAAATAGGTTCTAATGAATTAAAGATGGAATGCAGAATGTGTTTATAATTAACCATTTTGTCCAGTTCACTCAAACTCATGTCCTGCAAATGCATACTGCTTTAAACCATATTTCCTATCTTATTAAAGATAGAGGGAATTAGTCTTTTGCACTCAACGTTGGGCAGTTACAGAAACCTGCCAGAGGAAGATGTGCTGAGGCCGTTTTGGAAATCAGCACACAACTACAACGTGAAAAGAGGCTCTGCCAACAGAGTCTTGTGGTGATACTGGACATCGTACACCCAGGAAAGAGCTTGGCTATGCCCCGGGTTGCTTGAGAAGGAATCAGGCCAGTGCCACTGGTTCTCTAGGACCCCTTGATGTAGCCAGCCCTGCCCCATGCTCAGCAATGAACCTGCAAGTCACCTCCCAAGGCTCTTCGCTCCCCAAAGAGCCACAAACCACACACAGCAAATCACCTTCCCCATCTTCCTCGTTCCCTGCAAGCAGAGCAATGCAAACATCCCGCGCACACAGCAGGAGAAGGTATGGAGTGACTCGAGACTGGTTTTCCAAGGATTAAATCTGCGCTGCTGGGTTTTCAAGCAGCCTTGCAGTTCCTGCACTCCAGCAGCACCCAAAAATTCTCTGCGTTCCTGGGTGCCTCCCCATCGGCAGGAGTTAAATCCTGAGTGGTGCCCCTGTGGGATCACCCCAGGCATGTGTTTCTTTTAATCTTTACCTCCGTGTGCCTCTCTTCCCCTCTCCCCTGCACAAAAAAAGTTGAATGAGATGGAGGTGGAGGGGCGCAAGGCGAAGTGCCCCCACTCCTGCCGCCCACTAGCTTCATTTCAGGGCCCCATGAGGTCAACGATTGCTCAGCTTTCACCAACACGTAGGAAACGTGTGAGAAGGGGGGGAAGAAGAGTGGAACAACAGAAAAAAAAAAAAGCAAAGGAGGCAGAGACCCCGGCAGTGATGAAGTCATGGTTAATCTGTTCCCCCCGTGCTGAAAAGAGACCTGCTGCTCACCCCGACAGGGAGAGGAAGTCTGCGCAGGCAGCCTGCACTGCCACCACAACATGAATTTCACCACGGCGCTCCACATCGTGGCTCTGCTCCTGATGCAAGGTAAGCAATCTGCTCTTTTTTACCTGCTCCTACCTTTACAGCACTCCAGCTTAGAGAATTCAGTTCCCAGAGCTGCAGCACACCACGCAAGGCAGCTCTGCTGGTGTTTTCTTACTGAGGATGTTGTGTTGTCACCCAGCACCCAAAGCCAGCTGGTGCAGCAGACAGGGTGCTGAATTCCAGCTGAATCCTAAAGCCTGTAACAGTGAGACCAATTCGCCTACCAGCAGCTGGCAGCACACTGAGATGGCAAAGCCCTGAAAAATTGAGAGGCTCCCTTAAATATGTGCAGCTTACTTTCCATGGCTTGAATATCTGTATGTGCCCTTGTTCATGTATTTTTCTAAGAAGAGGCTAATCTAACAAGCCGGGTAATTTAAAAAGCACTCACAAAGTACTCTGAAAATGGAAAGCACTTTAAATGCTCAGTCTCCTCACTCCTGCTAGAGGATGCATCTTACACCTGCTTTGCTAATCTCCTCTTTCATACACTAGAGTGTGAGGTTCACATCTGACCATGTCAAATGTGGAAAGACTTAGGTAAGGAAAGAGACAAAACAGCTTTTGACAGCTCATGATCCTCAGAAGAGTCATTCCTGCCCTTTGCAGGAGGTATGCATCCTCCAGCCTGGTGCTGGCCAAAGTTAGTCTCTCTCCCTTCTTAAAGGCAAAAGCAGAAGCCAAAGCAGTGGCATTGTGTACATTTCGGTGTGATCTCACACACCGAGGTATCATTAACAGAGGCCGTATCGAATCTAAGAGTCCAGACAGCAACAACGCATTTTTTAACACAGTACACTTAGGATATTTTCTGATCCCTGATGGTATTTAACAGAGCTCAGGCCTTAACAGGTTGTTAATTATATCCTAGCTGAAACAATGCTCACAGTGCCCTTTAAACCTGCTGCAAAGCAGCAGCTCCCACTCTTTCTGGGTGTCCAACCCCAATTCCCCACTATTATCAGACTGCTGCGCGATGACCACGCTAGCTGCTCTCAGCCATCATTCACAGGACCTCAAGAACCAACCCAGACTGCCACGTATCTGTGGCCACAGGTCAAAAATAACTGATTAAACAGGATGTCTCTGTAGACTCCAGTTTTAAAGACAATTGTGAAATGATTGAGTGAGCGCGCATCCTTGCAACAATTTCTGTGTGCATTTTCTGGTGGCTAACAGAGCAGCAGAGGCTTTCACCATTCTGCTCCGTTGTATCTTGCAATTTCCAGCAAGAAATTATTGGTCTGTCCTGCTAAGAAGGTGGATGTATCACTGTAGTTCATCACAGACCAGTTTTTCAAGGTACCCAGGGCACCTGGGATCCACACTGCCCCTTTGGAGCTGGCACCCCTCGTGCTTACACTGTGGTGGGCGCAGAGGCTCAAAGCCCACAGCCACGTCAAGCTGCCCCCCGTAAGGGAGAGAAATTTGTCCTGTGAGTCATGGTCTGCATGAAGCCGTGGTCTCACATGGAAATTACGTGTATGCTCCATTCTGGGGGCTGCTCTTTTCTGCTTTAAAAAAGCAAATAGCAAGCAACACCCCCCATCTTTTCGTTGCTCTGCCCTGCCTCTCTCACCTCAAAAGGTGCGACTTACAGACCCCACACTGCTGCGAGCAGCAGGAAGCAGCCCCCACACAGCCACTGTGAAAAGCAGTGTGAAAAACCACAGGCAAGGCCCCCTCTGCTGCTTTACCAGCACGCTCCTGTGACACAGGTCTTCACAAGTGGAACCTACGCGAGGAAATCTCCCTTTTGCTACCACTCCTCTGCAAGCTCCCTCAACTCGCACGAACCCTGAGAAACCAGCAGAGAAGCAGAGGTAGAATTAAAAAAAAAAAAAATACAAATCAGAGGCACTAGGGAGAAAGAGCCTTGAAATGGAGAAATCTATTCCTAGGCTGTAATTTTTCTGCCATTTTCAGTTTGATTTGCTTCCCCCCCCAAATCTAAGTGCTCTGTGAAGGTGGCTACATTGTCCCGTGTACTCAAGTCAAAGGTGAACAACAGCAATAGATACCCACGGGCAACCCCTTTCTTACGGAAAGACAAATCCTTCCTCTGATTTTAGTAGCAAAAACGCCCCAAAATAGCTTCTTTTCTGTTATATTTTAAAATGTTTTTTAAAAAATGAAAAGCTTTCCTGAAGCCCAGGAAGATTCATTTCCCCAAACTGCAGCGCGCGTGTACGCAACGGGAACTTGCAGCAGGCAGCTACCTGAAAATAAAGTCAAAACACACAAAACAGGAATGAAAAATAAAACCCTCTTACTGCCTATTTACTTAACTCTGACCAGGGCACTGCTCTTAGTAATTTCTCCAGGGCATGCTTTTTCTGGAGAAGGCAATTCATTCCGGGCCATCAAATATTTTCGCAAAGTGTATTACATATCTCAGAATGTCTGGAGAGAAAAACGCACTTTACTGCCCGTCTGCAAAATCACCTGGGAGGAGTAAGTGAAATTTCATTTCAGTAACCTGTGCCAGGCCAGGTTTGTGTACCCTGCCTGCAAAAGAAGCTTCAAAGCAGCTGCAGCATTGCATTCGAATAAAAAAAAGCCCCCTTTTCAGAGATACCAATCACTCACAGCTACCACTCCGTTGCACACCCTTACAAATCAGGTTCAACAGCTCCAGAAAGGAATGTGGAATAAAATTTAATTTTTACAGGGAGAACATGTGCATTAATTGGGTGTGCTATCAATTCTGCATTGATTCATGTGGATTAACATCGAATAACTGCACCTGGCTGCACTGGCAGTAAAGGTCACAAGCCTTACCTAGTCATTAGGTAGGTCACCACAGTCACTGTGGTTTAATTAAATCAGTACAATTACACTGGCAATTTTCCCCATCTAGAAAAACCTTGAGAAAAGGAAAGTTGACACATTGCTCAGTGCAAAACATTGTCACTTCACTGTCGTGTTCTAATGGTTGTTTTTTTCCCCCCTCTCGTCTGGCAGGGGATTTCGCAGAAGCTGGCGGTGAAACCATAACTCTGCAGGAAGGAGAGGACCTAAATCTCAGCTGCACCCTCGGGGGTAGCAACAGCTCCATCAGGCAGTGGCTAAACCCTCGTGGGTTTACGATTTTTCTCGACACCAAGTGGGGTAAGTGTGAAAACCGAAGGCGGCACTTTCCGTGTGGAGCAGAGGGTCAGTTAGGGGTGGGCTTTCCAGCTCCCACCCAGGGCCAGTTTGACTCACCTGCTACCCAACCGCTTGAGATGGTTTTACGCTCAGCCCCTTTCTGGCAGGAAGTTCATGAAATGGAAACCCCCACAAGAGTGGTCTGGCACTACAGCTTTTAGCAAGGAGCTGTGTTTACCACCAGCACAAAACCCACTCTGCTTTACAAGAGTGGCAGGGAGGGGTCCTGCCTGAAAGCTCTGGGTGCTCTTCCCCTCACCGGGGGCATTAGATGTAGCACATCAAGGGGAAACATTTATAACAGAGCAAAAGTTTTTACTACGTGCTGACAGAGCCAGAATTACAGTCACTGTGTTCTCTTCCACTCACTATGCCTTCTAAATCTTTCTCTTATCCAAATTTGACAGCTCTGCAAGATGAGGTCTGCCTTAGCCCTCCCCATTTGTACCGTACCTAGTCAGCATCCACGCTTGTTAAAGCCTTTGGGGATTTATCCAAATAACAGGAACCCAATTCCCACTGAAACAGTGCAGGAGCCAAGCGTCCTCTTTGGTTACTCTGGGAATCCCAGCTCCAGGGTCCTGTTATCTGCATCAAACCAGCCCCTGAGCATTTCCCACAAGTGTCGTGAACATTTCTAAACAGAGAATACCACAAATAAGTATTGCTTGTTTATTATAACCTGCTTGGTGCGGATATCCAAGCTTCCAGGAATCACAGCAGGCTATGGCAGGGGTTCCTCGCTCTTGTTGTGGTCCATTAGTCAGGTCTTGCACCCAAGAACCAAGACCAAGGATGAATTCCCCTCGCCACCAGTTATCTCCAATACCAGTTTTAAGCATCTCCATCCTTCAGCAGACGTAGTCCTTTTGATGCTTGAGGCTTTGCTGAGCTGACACAGCAATTTAGGACATATCCACTAGTATCTATAGTGCAGACTCTAAGCTGAGCTGACAAAACCAGCACCTGCCTTAAATTACCTGAGGATTCAGCCCACAGCGTCAGTATCCCACGATTATCTCTCAGCATGATGCATGATATAACAAACACAAGGATAAGAGTTTGCAAGCTATTTGGATACTTGACAAGTCAGTGCTTTCCTTTTACAAAGGCAAACTGTCCTTTAGACAGGAACCAAGCTTCATGCTAGGTAAGAACATTTTCAGTTTTTATTTTGAATCACCACTGTGATCCTTTGTCACTTTGCTTCTCCTCAAAACCCACTTCACGAATCAGTTCCCTCCCCTCTCATTGTGTACAAGTCTTACATCATGGTATTACCAAAATCCTTTAATATTTAATCATTACCATAAATTATAGCACTGCTATGATATTCTCCCAAATTACATTTTAAAAGAGCTCAGCTAAAAAATGAAGACACTTTTTGAGAGTTTTCTCTCTAATGACTGATCCACATCCCCAGTTTCAGTTCAGTTCAAGAGGCAGAACATTACTTTCTGTGCTGTGATTGTGGGAAAAGTCCATGTGACTTCCTGGCTTGTCCCCAAGATTCGCCCAGGAGGAATGAAGCCAACACCAGAAAGTCAAGAGAAGGAGGACTGCACAGCAGAGCACAGTACATCTAGGTGACAGTCTCATTAAAATTAGCTAATTAGACAAGGAGAGGAGAAAAGAAGCAGCCAATTAATAAGCAGTAAATAAAGAGGTGTGGGCTGACCGTAGCGTTCATGTATACATCGTAATATGCACCCAAAGAGGGAAGGGATTTTTTCAAGGCCAAATAAAAGATTGAGGAATGGGGAAGGGAAAGCGGTCACCGCTTCATGCGCCTTTGCTCTAGGTTCTGTATTCATGGGTCATGCTGGTGTTCTGACCACAGATCACATCCTTGAACCCCAATGTTTGCTTGTATTTACCTAAATATTTAAGGAACCCAAATTGCTGTAATACCTGGGAACACAGGATGAAGACCCTCTTTTTTTTTTTTTTTTTTTGAAGGCTTGGAAGCAGCTCTAAACTGTTTCTTTTTCACTGATTCCTCTCCATCAAAAAAATAAAAAGGAACAAAACAAGAGGGTTTGACCTTTCAGGTCTGTGACTTGAGGGAAATCACTTGCACCTCTGCATTACCCCCTCTTGAGCTACAAAAACCTCAGAAATTCTGTTTCTTACCATGGATATAAATCTAACCACTTCGTGTTGCTACCCAGACACCGAATAATGTGGTAACTCCTTTTGATGGAGGGGAAACTGAGGCAAATAGGGGACGTTACCTGCATAAAATCAAAGAGAAGCAGAGGTCAAAGCCAAGGCCTGCACTCAACTTACACGCCAACTGGAAGGAGATTTTTCATTTGCCAAACTGAACTTCTTTACAGAGTTAAGAAGAAAAAAAAATAGTTTTCCCTGCTGGCAGCACACACCCCATTCATCAGTTTACTGCTGCCTCTGTGCCAGGGCAGCACCAGCTAGAAACGCTTTTTGCTACAACTGCTCACTTATGTCAAGGTTGATGACTAAAAAAAGAACTGCAGTAAACAAAACTGATCTCGCTCACTACTGCTTTGATTATCTGTCTTCCTCTTATGTGCCAACACGCATAGCATGCTGGGTTGTGTTTTCTTTACAGGTTTAAGAGATCAGAGGTACAAGCTTATCCATTATTCAAAGGATGAGTTATCCATCCGACTGTCTAATGTAACAGTGCACGACGAAGGCGTCTACAAATGCTTCTACTACGGCACCCCGTTCAAAGTCAAGACGATGACTGTTGAGGTGTTGGGTAAGTTCCCATCCTTGTTTTGTGCCGGAGGAGCAGAACAACAAAGCCAGCTCCCTAACTCCAGGGCTGCATTTTTGCATACAACTGTATGGTGTTTAGCACTGCGTAATCTCAGTGTTAGTTCAGCCCTACCCAACAACGCTACGTAGCGTTATTAGTGCATGCAGCCATTCATAAAACTGAGCAGAAAAAATTACTACAACTGATTGCAAACCTTCTTGCTGCAGCTGCTCCTTCTAAACCGGTACTGGAAGCATCCCAAGACACAGAAAGAGGCATTACGCTGTCCTGCTCTACACGAGGAAGTAAACCACGGCCCCAGATTACCTGGCTGTTGGATAACGGGATACAACTTCCAGGTAAGCGTTAAAAGAACGGAGACTGTTATAAACCAATTTCTTCTTATCAGCCTTGAGCACATCTAAAAATGGTACCCTGGTGGCACAGGTTTGGAGAAAAGCCAGCACTAAATGCTTGTGCAGGGGAGATCACAGGATGGCTCACCTCACCTGCTCACATTCGGTGCAAGAACAACAGCACCTGGCACCGAAACCCTTTGAGAACCTGGAGTGAAATTCCACCAAAATAAAATGAAACCAAAACTCTGGAGGCACAATTTGCACGTCCACGTAGGCAGCCAGTTAACAAAGCCATGACAAATCCCATTTTGTGTTTGGTACAGGTTTTTCCTTAGCTCTGCTGAGCAGCTCACCTGCACATGTGCTGCCTTTCTCTCCTTAATCTGCTCAGAGCCAGGCAGTTCCCTAGCACGCCACAAACAGCACTCAGGAAACACAGCCCACACAGCCCTGCAGCGATGACAGACCTGAGCACAGCTAGGTAGACACAGATGAGGGGGAACAGAGCCTCTAGGCAGCTCAATTTAACTTGTGTACCATATAAATAGCTGCTTCAAAGGCCACGTTCTAATAATACCTGCCTTATTAGCTGCAACTGTAGCACACTGGAGAGGAAATGTCCCTGTCAACGTGAGGAAAATACTCATAGATGCAGATGTATTTTCTTTTACATATTAACAAACATATTTGTATTTTTTCCATCACCAAGCAACATGCTCAAAGCTTAGCCTGTAATATTTTTCCCCCAAAATGGCTTTTTTTTTTTTTTTTATTAACTAAGAGCTCAAGAAAACAGCAGGCAAGCAGGTTGGCCTGAGTAAAGCTAGAAATCAAGACCAGAGGAAAAAAAAAAACAGGGGGGTGGGGGAGAATCCAAGCTGTCAGATATACAGGCATTAATACAGCTGTGTAACACCCCATGCTTAAAGAAATTGCACTCAGAAGAAGCAGCACAGCTGGTAAATGAGCCCCGTGAAAGCCAGCACTATCTGCAGTTGCAGGGGGAAGGCTGTTCTGGAGCAGTACGTGGATTTTTAAAAAGCAGATTTTCCAACTCCACGTGTGTTCTGGGAAGGGCTGGGCTGTGTCTGACTGTAAGGGCTTAGGGGAACAGCCCCTCTGCAGATACACAGAGTTTAGGGAAGCAATGTGTCAGCTCTAAGCTTATATATATTCTCTTCCTGTCGTTCTAAAAGAGGGGTGTCCTTAAACTTGAAAGGATCTCAGTTCTGGGCTGATGAGGTGCATTGTTTGAAGCAAATACAAAAAAAAGCCAACCAAGCATTTTTCCAGCTAGTTCAATAAAAACCTACACTTACCTTTGTCTCCTCCTTGCACCTTCAGATCCATAGCACAACCACCTGCCAGGCATTAGAGCACATCATAGCAATGAGAGCTACCTGGCCCTCCACCTCCTGTCCCACAGCTACCTGGGAACTTAATTAAGCAACAAAGGGCCTGCGCTGGGTTTGCTTGATTGGTTTAATTTGTGGTTGGCTAAATGAAGGGATATTTGCATGAAGAGGTGCTGATTCACCATCCAGCCCGTTTGCAGCAGATGCAAATGATGTTTGAGAGGGAAAAAATGTTTGAGAGGAAAAAAACAACTGTCCTAATTCAGCAACTCTCAAACTTTCTGCATGTGCCCTTCCTTTTTTGCAGGTGACTGCCTTTGACTAACACCTCTTTCTCCCCCCTTCCATTCTCAGCTTTAATCACTTCCTGCAAATATTTATACTAATCAGAAAATAGCTAATACATTTTAATTACTGGCAACACCTCAGTTCCACCAGGGCTCAGCAGGGGCAAACCAGCTGTAATTACTGAGCTGTTGCTGACAATTAAAGATTATTTCCTTTCTAGCAAAAACACTATGAGATCCTTTTGAGTTCTCATGTGACCCCACTAGGGATGGCAAAGAGTGCTAAGAAATACTGGTCTGTGATACAATAAATTATCTGTAAAGGCTAATTTGGAAACAAGGAATTTCTTTCATTTAAGAAACAAGGATGTTACCAAGGGAACAGGTCAAGAGAAAGCATTAGTTTGTTTCCAGAGAACCTCTACAGTAGAAGCAGCCAGTTGAGATTATTGTGCCACTGTGGGCATTTAAGGTAAACATCTGAAAAAAAAACCTCCCTCTCCACCAGAGCTATTCAAACACATCTCTCTGTGTCACATGAAATACATCTTTATCGTTCCATCCAATATTAGTGAGTGGAAGTCCGTGTTACCTAGAGGACTGGGGAGTGCAGCAGACATGTCACACGACTGCCTCTAATTCGTTATGGCCCAGCAATTAATCTTCATGTCCCCCAGCTGTAAAACGGGAAGTCAAAGCTGTACTGTGGGGATGGTGGAGGACTCGTACGGGATTTAATGGAGTTGTATCAATGTTCATTGCAAACATAAATATTGCACATCAATAAAAATTCAACAACTTCATATGCTTAGGGTAACAAATGTACAGCTATTGAGACACAAATTCAGCACCCTCAGATTATCACTAAGCAGAATCTGAACTTTTTTAGCCCTCGGTCATGCTACAAACCTTGCCTCTGAGGGTTCTGGCCCCAGCTAAGCAATTTGTTCCATTCAGTAAGGACCAGAAGTGCTGGTGGGTGTCGGGACATCCCACTGCAGTCTTCCAGGGTGTGTGAGCACTGCTGCAGAGGAACTTCCCCCTGTGAGTCATGAAATGGAGCAGAGTGTTAGGGTTAAGCACAGGAGGTGCAGTGAGGGCTGCACTTAAACAGCCACCGAGGAAGAAAAGGTGACCTTGCTGTCTTTGGGCTCCCATGTAAATCCATTTACACAATGAACCACTTGGGCCCAGCAATCGTGCGCTGCTCTAGCAGAGCAAAGTAATGCAGATTGTGCCTGGAAGGTTTTTCATTAAATTGCTCTTGACTAGAAAGCACTTAAACGTGTTCTTCCAACGGGCGTATAGGTGACACCACGCACAAGTTAGAAGCCAATGGGGAGAAATGGACCACGACCAGCACGCTGACAGTCCTCGCCTACGGGCCCAATTCAACAGCCAGCTGCCTCGTTCACCACAAAGCATTAAAAGAAGAGAAGCTGGCTGTGCCTTTCCGCTTTGAGGACCTCCCTGGGACAGGTACTGCAGCGCTCTGAGCAGCAGCTATCTCATTTTAGCACGCAAGTGGTTATGCAGATACGCGTGCAAAGCTGAACGCTGTGCTCTACTGCCCCGTGTGTGAAATCTATTTTTACATGAGAGGGCTATCTGGGGCAAATGAGGAACTCCAAACTAAGGTTTTATGGTTTTCTTGTTGATGTTTGCTTCTTTTTTTTTTCTCTGCTTCCTAACTACCTTAAAAATCATTAAAATTAAGCCATAGCAGCTCAGATGAGCAGCAGGGCTAAGTTCCCCAGTGCTGCTGCTAGAGTTCTGGTAGTGTTTGCCCTAGAGCTTTAAAGGTAATGCAGTGTATGTTCTCAAAAAGCTCTGAGCTTCCCATGTCCTCTGTGTTTTAGATACATCCACATGGAAAGCTAGAAGGGTGTAAACACTGCAAATTAACACTGAAGCTGCTTTTAATTCTCAGAGCAGTTTGCCTTCTGCCCATTTACTTGTCTTTAGGATGGGTCTAATTATTCTTACTTCGCTCCTCATTAGATTGCTTGATTCTACAAATGCTTACAAAGTGCTCTGAAAGTTGTACTGTTGTTTTTTTTCAGTGACAAACACATATCCTGCATCAACTGCACAAGAGGTGGTTACACACATCTCTGAGCATGAGCAGCCTGCAGGTATTGTCTTCCTCTAATTAATATACAGGTCAGATAAGCACAGCATCCATCACAGAAAATGCTGTACAGTGTCTTTCCGTAGAGCTTGGGCTGCAAAAGAACAGCACTGAGGAAGATTTTGCTCAGCATTCAGACCTGCTTTGTTTTTTTCCCCCCAGCAACTGCAACAGAGTCAGATCTGGACGACAGTACAGACTTCTCCCCAAGCTACCCACAACATAATGGTATGAGTTTTACTTTCATTTTTTACTCATTTCACAGTGCTAAATATATTCAGACAGAGAAACTGAAGGTGGGAAGGGAGGACTGTAAATCTAACCACAGATAGGGGACCCAAACAGCCCAGGCACGAAGAACACCACAGCAGTTTTCATTTGGGATTGGGCTGAACAGCAATGTGTGACATGTGATGTTTATCTTGTGTTTGGGGATTTTCCTCTAGACCCCGACCAGCCAACCATCCCTTCTGCAGTACCAGAGAATCCAGCAGTTCTCAGCTCTGCATCAACTACAACCCAGCAAAACCTCCAGCCAGCTGTCACAGCTACTTGTAAGTTTGGACTTAATCACACGAATTTATCAAACCAGGATAGAAATGCCACCAGGAATGTCATTATATTACCATCTTGCACACAACATAAAACAGCAGTTCCTGTCTGTGAGCAGAGCCTCTGTTTTACAGCCATAAAAGCAGACAAACTCTCTCGTTAGATGCAGAAGAATTACATCAGGGTTGGCAGCAGCCAGACTGGCCAAGCGTTCTCGTGATATGTCAGAAAAGCACGGCATGAGCTGAAGCTGGGATTTCTCTGGGTGGCTGCACTAGGTGGCACTGTGCAACAAAGATTATCAGTGCATATAAATGGCTGCAAATTGAATTTATTGTACTGGAGAACTGTTTCCAACAGAAGAATAAGGAGCTCCACTGTGCAAACTGGTTGACCAAAACCCACCAAAGTGGGCACCTGCTTAGTGTTATAGGCCAAGCAGTGAAAAGTCAACAGACTGTTTTAGAAAGGCCTGAACCCTTTGCTTATATTTGTTTAAAAGCGCTGTATCAGTGTCTGCAAACTTCACAGAATGGCTACATCCTGTTGATAATCAGCTCTATTAACATTGAGAGGGAGCATAAATCTTTCAGCACGATGTGCTTACGTAACTGATAAGGAAGAGAATCTCTTATCAATGTAAAGTTTTGGCAAACACTGCATGTCTTATCCTTTTGGTCTTACAAATCATAGTAAATTACACAAAGATATATTATATTATCCATGTGTGTAAGAAACTCAGAGCTCACCTCTCTGCTTCTGCAGGGCCCGAAGCAACATCAGCTGCAGCAGGAGAGGAAGAACTGTCCAGTGCCCCGAGTCACCATGTCCCAAACGGTACGTTACAGCATCAGACGTGGGGTGGTGAATCACAGGACAGTGATTCTCACACTGGGTGACTGCACCTCTGTGCGCTAGGACAGCAAAAGATAACCTGAGATGAATACAAGAAAAAAATCTGCTTTAAGAAAAAGGATAGCTGCATGTTCTTGTATTTCAAGTGAACTAAGGGGCAGGGAAAGCCTAAAAAGATAACAAAGATTCAAAGTTCACGCTCCTGTGAGTCTGTAAAATTGGAAGTATTCGGTACAGTACTCCAAGGATTTTATGTTCATAAAGCTTAAGTGGTCTTTATCTTTTAAAGAAATGCAGTGTCAAGGAAGTGAGCAGGGCGCTTTAAGTCAAGGGCTCCAGAAGCCTTTCTGTTGCATTACCAGGTGCCCTGCCCTTCAGAGCTGCTGGAAAAATAAAGATTTCTCAAGCATCCCTTTGCCCTTCAGAGAAACACTGTTCTTTTTCTTTCTCCAGGCACTGACACAGCATCCAATGGCACAGTCACAGACGACGAACTTCCCAGGACAGAAGCCTCACCGCCAAGTGAAAACATAACTCAGATTTCCATCATCACCTTTGGTAAGCTCTCATAAATACTCTTCAGTGACAACTTCCAAACATGCCACAAGCTTTCTAATATCAAGCTGACTCTCTCTGACCAGGTATCCACCTCCAAACCTAGTGTCAGTACACCAGGGCAATGCTAACTTGCAATCTTGAGGAAAGACCACAGAAACACAACCATTTCTACCATCTAGAAAAAAGCTACATTTTACCAAATTCTCTGAGTTCAAACAGTTTCACTTGTTTATACACCAGGGAAAATATTAACCTCATATCTTAAAACTCAGGCCAGTAAGGTGAAATCTGCACTCCCCCCATGTTCACCTGGCCTTGTCTGTGAGACATCATTCTTGCTTTAATCACCAGAAACTCCCAGAAAGCTCTTTAACAACACAAACATACATCTGCCTCTTTTCCAGAGCAAGATCTGCTATCCGAAGGCATCCAAAGGGAGAAGGATGTCCTGCTGCCAAGCTTGGTGGCTGTTCTGATTTTCGTGTTGCTCATCATTGTTGTGCTTTTTATGAGGAAGCTGAAAAAAGCTCATGGAGTGTGGAAGAGAGGTGAGTGATGGCACTGTCTGAGTTACTGATAACACTGTTATTTTTTTTTTATATTTGTTTTTGAGGACGCTGCTCCTCCAGCCCTCTGGTTAAACACCCTTCTAGAGACAGCAACTGTGGCTTGGTGCAAACAGCTGCTGAAGAGTCCCTGCAGCTGATGGCCTGGGGCCAAGCTTCAGCCCCACAAGTTGTCACATAACTAAATTGTTTTCTTAAGCATCTCTCTTGTGAACGACCAGGATAATTGCACTCTTATTTTCTAACTTCTCTTTGAAAGACTAGGATTGTTATGCTCAAGGCAGAGAGTGAGGAAGAGTCATGGAAAAAATCTCAGTGTTTAATTACATTTGTTTTCTGCCCAGAAAATGATAATTCAGAGCAGACGCTGGAGAGTTATAAATCCAAATCTAACGAAGAAAGTCCAGGCCATGAGAAGAACGAACAAGGTAAAAAGTTTCAACCGATATAAATTAATTCCTGTCAGAGCATTGGTACCAACCACTGCAGAAGCAAATCGCTGTCCACCTTTTTTTGTACAGAGATATTTGCAAATTGGACATTCTAAACCTGAATATTGTAAAGCCAAGGCTTTCATCACCCGAAGTCTACCACCTCATAGTTTAGCTCTATCATAGCTTCACCTTTGATACAGAACCGTAAAAAAATTAAAATCATGGCTTTTCATTTGATAGTTCAGACTGGATAATCACAATGGTTTTATCTAGTTTCTAAATTCAATCTACTGAAATGCCATTAAAGATACTATGAGTGGTTTATACGGGGAATTCAACTATTGTTAAACAGTCCTGAATATGCTGGGTCGTTCATTGTTTTATAACACGATGAAATAGCACGTATTTCAGGCTGGTAAAATCAGTAATAAATGAGTAATAAATGTGTATTTATCTTCCAGCTGTCAATCAGAAGTCCAACGTGCAGTACGTAACAGAAGGATATGTGGAAAAACCACAGAAGAATCCAGGAGAGAAAAACATCACAATAGCTGAGAAACTCTTTACATGTGGAAGGGAAACAGATGTATAGCAACGTGGTCCTTCTGGCAAACACACAGAAACACCACTTTTTTTTTTAATATTTATCTTAGAGCATTCACAAATCAGTATGATGTCAGGGAGCAGGAGTACAAGCGACTATCCTCAATCCCAGAGCCAGTCTGGACTCTTTTCCTCTACACAGTAGGACAGGTAGATGGGACTGGCACTCCTATCAACCTATGAGCAATGAACACTCTGATTTAGCTGTAGCTCTCAGAGGATTTAATTGACCACTGCCAGAATTATGGGTCATTAATCCACCCTAATTGCTATTAGGGTCCTTGCAAGGGAGTATGCAGTTAGTCCCAGGGACCACAGGATATGGAGATATTCCTGCAACACTTCTGCCACTCTGCAAGCACAGGGCTGAAGAGGAAACCCTGGGAGATGCAAACCAACTGGGACTTCTATGAACTCATTCTGACAGCCAGACCTGGCCATCCAGTTCTAGCAAACCAAGCAGGAAAGCATCCTGATGTCTAAGGTATTAAGCTAAACAGTTGTCCCCCTTGGAAGTCTTCAAATGAGGGGTTGGCAAAGGTGAAGAGGAAGGACAGTGTTTCACCTGGGACACCCCAAATGCAACGAGGATGACACTTGCCTGTGAGGGAGCAAGCTGTGAGCATCGCCACGATGTTTCATCTGCAGAGAGCCCTGCGATGCCAAGAAATCTTTTCTTTTGCAGGAGCCTCATACTGGGGTTCTGTACCGTAAGATCAACTTTCTGAAACAAAGGAAATTTGCATTCCTCTATAGCAGAAAGCTGTATTTATTTTTCTTGGAAAAGATGATTATTTCTCATCACAAGCGAGAAAAACGCTGAAAACTCTTTCTGAATACTGGATTAAATAAATGCTCTTGAAACGAATGCTGGAACTAATTTCATTTTTATGTGGAAAGTGTCCCCATTTTTGACACGGGTTTAACACAGCTATCACCACAACACTGCCAGTCCACAGCCTATTGCAACAGTGGTTTAACCATCCCATTTGAATTCCTTTCCATTCAGCCAAGCCACAAGGAAATATAAAACACCCTAACTGTTTGTAAACTCAGCTTTTAGGGTTTGTGTGGTGATGGCAGGTGTTCACGGACAAACAGACTCGGTAACCCCAAATGTTTCCTATAAAACCGAGGGCCCTGGCAGCTGCCCAGCCCCACAGCACTCTCCAGCCCAGACCTGGCAGCCACCTGCAGATCCTGCAGGGGGTTAAGAAGCGGTTTTAAGTGTGCACAACCCCTTTAAATGTATTAAACGTGTGGAAAATTGTACCTAAAATCTATATAATCCATACACAGTGGCCCCTAAAAACATGTGTGTCATCTGGGGAGGCCTAAACCCACCTTCGGCTGTGTATTTGCTTCCACCTGTCCTCGCTGGGCACTTTACCAGCCCTGTAAGGCTTCCTTGCCTGTCATCTGCCCTGAATTTGGGCTCAAATCCTGCCACTTTGGTGCTGTGCGGGTGTCGGGGAGGAGGGCTGAGCAGCACCGCCCGCCGCCCACGACGGCGTTTTGAACGCTCCCGCCTCCAAGAGCGGCTCGTGAAGCACCGGGAGAGCTCAAACCCTGTGACAACCACCCGGCCTGCAGCCTGCAGGGCCGCCAGGGACACCACGGCCGGGCTGGGGGAGCGGCGGCAGCCCCGGGGCTCTGCCCCGCTGCCGGTACCGGAGCCCCGGTAGCTGAGGGCCTCTCCCCTCACCTTACCGGTCCAGCGCGTCCCCCCCTCTCCGGCCTGACACTTGGTACGTGCGGCGCCGCGTCCCCCCGTGTAACCATGGCGACGGCGCGGCCCAACCCACTACGGCGGGGGGAGACCGGAGGGGTCCGTGGTGTCGGGCCCGGGGCCGGTGCGCCCAGGGGGCAGCCCGCAAGGCCTCGCCTCAGGCGGCGGCGGGGCCGCAGCCGGTTGCAGGCAAATTTCTCGCTCACCTGCGAGCTGTTCTGGGCTAAACGGTGGCTTTCCCCGTCACGGTGCCCTGTACGAATCCAGGGGCGCAAGGGACTTGTGAAAATGTAAAGGCAGCCAGGTGAAATCATCTAATTCCGGACGGCTCGCTGGCTTTGCACCGCGTTCCCTGTCAGGCGCACGCTTCCTCCGGCAGCCTGCCCGGTGAGGTGAGGAGAAAGGGGGTAAATAAAATCTGAAGGTGACAAAGTTTCGTTGCTTTGCCTTAGGTTTGTTTTCCTTTTCATCAGCTGCTTCCTACATGGTTAGCTCTGTTCCCAGTAATACACCAGTTGAAGGCAAGTTTGTTTACTAAAACATTGATTTGCGGTATAGGGACCTTGATTCTAATTGCTTGAAGGCAAATCCATGTCACAGATATGAGTAAAGAATTGGCTTAGCTGTAGGAAATCAAATTCTGAGCTTCAGCCAATGATATTACCCACAACACCACCTTTTAACAAATATAACCCTTATCATAGAGCAAACAACCTCTTTGAGCTTATTGTCGTGTTTTCCAAATACAGGGTCGGTGCATGCCATCAGTGGAAAGCACAGGATGAATTCTTCAGGTACGGAGTATATTTCAGTTTCTTCTCCAAGCACTTACGACATGAGTAAAAAACCTTCTCCTCAGAGAGTAATCACGCAACCACATTTTCATCCTGCACGTTGGAAAAAGACATCCGTAAGCAAAGGGGGCTTTGTCCCGGACTCCCAAGAGTCCGATTCTGAAAGCCTTGTTCAAGAGAGGCAGTATCAGCTGGAACTCCAGCAGCGAATTCGTGAAAATGAAGAGCTGGTAGGACTGTATGCTGATGAGGTGGAGAGTGACAGCTTAGAAGAAGAAGATAGCTTGGAGGAGACGAGTTTAAGAGAACAAGGAGTTAGGTATGACACAAATCAATATACAAATGGAACACGAGAGAAAGAGAGTAATGGAAGGTAAGGCATAATCTTTTCATAGAAGGGTATAATAGTTCTAACACTTTAAAGCCTTACATCCCTCAGAATATATATTACATCTTCAAGACCAGCTTAGATTGCCAAAGTGATGTTAAGAACACCTAAGCACTGAGCTACACGCAAAACTACTGTTTCATATTGCACTCATTCATAATTATTATACCCATTTTTCCAGCATAGCCTCAACTGTTTATCATGTTGGCTAAAACACCAGTGCAGGAGGTTAAGATGGGACAGAAAGATCACTCACAGACCCTCCCCATGTACTGGCTCTGGACACTACGTACAGTTGCAAATGCTACACGCCTATTTATTTGCCTCTGTAACAGACAGGAAAGAAGGTAGGATGTGGTGAACTGATCTGTGCAGCAGCTCTGAGATCGTGGACTAGAGGATTTCTGTGGCTGGGATCAGGGAGACACCAAGGACAAGCACTGACCGTTTTCATTCCCTGCAAAAAGACCTGCACTGAGCAAACTAGGCCACTGCCTGTAAGGAAACCTACAGGCAAAAACTGATGGGTTAAAAAACCACGGTTTTGTCCTTAAAACTGCATAAATCTAAAATAAAAAATAAGCAGAGGTTACCATCGTCTTTAAATATTATTTAGAAAGCATTAACTTGGCACATAAATAAAATTTAATTTGCTGTCATATGCATAAAAGGTTTAACACGGCATAAATTGGGAATAATTCTCAAATTTAAAGGGATTAAATTAAACCTGAAGTAATAATAATGTGCAGTTTCAATTTAATTGTCTACTTAAAATAAAATGGCAAACAAATGAAGGCTAAATGATTAATAGCATGCTTTTATTCACCTCCTCAACAGGCAAAATGGCCAGTTATTGAACATTTTATTGTGAGTGCAAATGATGTTAATTGTACTAGAAACATGCTCTAATTTTTAGTAATTTTTTTGACTGAATACTATGCTGAATGCGAGGCTCTTCATTAAATGGAAATTTGATTTTATTTTGTTTGAACTTAGCCTAGTAAGTACTCAAACACAGTCCATTAACCGGAGCAAATATCACAGCATATGCATATGAAACCCCCTCTCTACATCCATTACTAACCTCGGAATTTGAAGAGGAAACGCTGCATCTGTTGTCTGCGTACAACACTTTTGTTGATGAGTACAGAGTCCATCTAACCTTTATATCAAGTTGGGGGGAGGAATAAAAGGTGCACTTTTTGTCTGCAGATGATTAGAGATGAAGGAGCTCTTCACACTCATTTTGTTCCCTCGCGGTGACCTGGCCTGCATAATACAATTGAGCTGCTGTGCACTTATTTCAGCACAATAGAACTCTCTAGCATTATACTCTGTTATTTGAATCATTACAATTATATCACATATTTCTGTACTCATTTCGAAATATGGTCACCTATTTCTGTTTACCTGCGGTGTATGACGACTGCGAATAATAATGTTTTCACTGGTGTAAATCATCTAATCCCTAGTATTCAGGGTACCATGGCACCGATGCTGAACTGAAATGAAAAGCATTGTGAGAAAAACAGACTATTTTATGACTTAGGAGCCACTTGAAGTACAGGCATATACTTAACTAGTTTAGAAAGGATAAATGATTTATGGAAACGTTAATATGATTAACTATGCCACAGTTTAGAGAAATACAGCAAGATCAGTACATTTCTTTTGATTGGGGCTGCAGGGTCAGCTGTTTTCGGTACCTGTAAATGTCCCTTTGAAAGGCTCGCTCTTTACCAGTGTCCAAGAAACCAGGACTATACTGCATGTCCAGTTAAGAAAAAACAGTGTTAAAAGCTTTTTTCCATGCTCCTTATTCCTGCCACTGCCCACCCATCTCCCGGGAGCCAATTTGTGTGTATTTGGCTCAGGCAGTTGGTTTTCCTCCTGTTGGATCAGAATATAAATCGTAAACAGAATCAGTTGTGTCATTTGTAAGGCAGACCATCTTTGTTGGCATTGTGACAAATATCTTCTAATACCTGAAAAATCTTTTAATTGGTGCTACTTGTACTTACAAGTATTCTACCGTATTCCACTGTGATCTGAACGTCAGGCCAATTTATCATTCACTGATAATAAAAATTAAAAATGAAAAGGAGGTCCTGCCTAAATTTTTTACTCAAACCATGTTTGATAGAACTGTTCTGCTCCTGATCCAACAAATGGTCATAATGTATGCACCGAACTATTTCAATTGACCATATTTGCAGAACATTTGTAGGCTCAAATTGCACACTGAAAAATGTAGGAATTATAGTTTATACATAAATCATTCTATGTTTGTTTGTTTTTTAAATAGGGAACAGCAGCCTGTAGACAAATATTTCAACCTAAGGTATAATCCTAACTGGAAGAACACAAAAGAGGTGGCAGAATTTCCCGAGACAGCAAAACCACATCACGTTGCTGGAGGAGGCAGTGTGGACTTTTCACAGGATTCATTTTACCTCCATTCCAGTGGCTCCCCAGAAGAAAAGAATCAACTGGAGGCAAAGTTGCAGGATTCATTCTCTGAGTTTGGTACAGAATTACTCAGCTTTCATGAACCAGATGCCTTCATCAGCAGTGAGCCTTTTAGGTTACATACCAGAGGGAAGGAATCTGCAGAAGGCTGTTATTTCAAACATAGTCCCAGTGCACACAGCAGTGCTTTTTCTCTTCACATTCAAGAAAATCAACCCCAAAGAGCAAAAAAAGACTTCGTGGAGAAAAATAAACGGACTTTGGGATTACGTACTGACAAGAAAAGTTCATATCTTCAGTTACACTGCAAAAAGCAAGGAGAAGTTCTTCAAGAGCAGGTGGGTGACTTCTACAAGTTTTCTAGTTGGTGTAGACCAAGGACTGAATAAACTGGGGTCTAATGTTAAAATAGAATAGCTGCATGATATTACAAGTTTGTGTGGGACCAGCATGCACCCGATAACATAAGATTTCTGATGAGAATCTGGTTCACCTGTTTGTGCTCCGTATTATAATCACAATTACATATGTAACTGCAGTAGGAAACCTTGGTGTTTGGCTTAAAAAGTTACATCAGTGTTTTTCCACCCTCACTGATCCTAACAAAACCGTGTATGTGAAGTTACATTTGAGCTTTGGAAATGCTGTGGTCACACTGCTTAATGCTGTCCTTTAGGGTCACACGTCTGGGAGTATCCAGGAAAGATGTGTTAAGTTTTGGGCGGTCAGCCAGCCCTTTCCCCCTTCATGCTTTCTCAGCCAGCCCAAACCTTGTATTTGAACTCAGCCAGCAAATGCTGGGAATGTGCAGCACGGGGATTTGGAGTGCCTGGCCTGATGATTGACTGTGAAATGTCAGACAACCTGCATTAAGGACTAAGTGGAAATGTAATGACAGCTCCTAATGAACCATTATACAAGAGTTTGTTGCTTTTCCTTGCTGCACATTATGAATAACGGCGAGGTGGATGTCACTGAATCACTCCACAAGTTATAGCACAAATAATTCTTATCTTGCAAAACTACAGAGACTTTCTGTTTCGAGTGCCACATTCTCCAAGGCTAATGAACAGTTGACACAACACTAGAGGGCATCTGCTGACTACATTACAATGAGTGCAACGGTGGGCAAGCTCTTTTCTATCAGAGCTATTAAAAGCACTTGTTTTTTTCGGTTATAATTTAGTTGATGGTAAAAATAATTAGTGTAGATGGCTACTAATTAAAGCTGTGTTGATATGATTATGTTTACTCTTTGAGAATTCTCAAAGTGTTTCATATTTAAGTATCGGAGCCAGGGATCGGGAATTCATTGTGTAGACTGAAAGGTATTTGAAAGATTATTGAAAGATATGTAAAATAAACAAACAACAACAACAAAAGCACTGTTAAAATCAGGGCTATATTCTGAGATCACCTTGCTGAGGGAGCCTGGGGGATAGCAGAGCTGTACCACAGCAGGAGCCAGGCAGCACATGTGAAAAAGGTGTGCATCTTTCCTCAACAAGTTGATGAAGCAGCAGCAGCATTTTTGGTCAGCTAGCTCTGGATTTGCCAGGAACAGACATAGAAAGAATTCCTTACCTCTCCTTGTCTTAATGAGGACATCCATCCCTCCACTTTTTGACCAAAACTGACCCTTGACCATGATCTTCCAAAAAGATGTAAGAGACACCACCATCAGCTTCACAGAAACCAAGCGTTTGAACATGCTCCAGGACTGAGAGCTAAACAACCACCCTGCAGCCCTAAAACCATCCGCTGCTGTTACCCCCTGGCACACTGAAGAATTCTTCCCATGGCTATACCCAAGTCTTCCTAAAATCCATTACTATGTTGTCCTCTGTTGAAAAGCTCTTTCAGAATGTCACTCCTCTAAATCCAGCTTCCAGTCTAGATTCATTCAATTCTGGTTTGCTCTTCTATCAACATTGTCTCATGGCTTAAAATGTTTTTTCCTCTCTGGAAGTTTTTTCCTACTTTGCCAGGTATTTCAAGCCTGTGCTCATCCTTTATCTTGCTAGGCTTAACAAACCCCACTCCTGGAGCCATTAGGCTTAAGCTGCACTTTCCACCCACCTGCCTGGTTTAAGAAACTTCCATTTTTTGTTGAGTACAGGTGATAAAACAAACCCAGCACTGCCTGTGAAGCACCTCGAGTAACAGCATCAGTACTTCTGTCTTCTACTGCAAATACCTTGGCTGATGTGACGACAGAAGTATTGGCTTTAGCAGCACCCATAACCCTCACCCATCTTGTGGCCGTCCAGCACACCTCGGTTTGCTGGTGCTGGTGCAAAGGAGAGGAAGAGAGGAGAGGTTAAGGCTGGCGCTGCCCCAAAACTGTTGCACGTGGAGTCAGTGCCAGGGTGACCGTCTGACAGCATCAGGGAGATTGAGAGGGGAAATCTGGAGAGAGATGAGGAAAAATACTATCTGTGCTGCGGGTGTGAATTAAGAGGGATTTTTATAAAGGGCAACATAACTCATACCTACTTTACAGCAGCAACGCCACTGGGTTATTCTCCATTTCACTTGAAGTGGAAGAGAAGTGAGGCCCAAAGCCTTAGGATCCGACAGATGGTTTCACAGGCTAGAAAACAAACTGCCGAGGGTCTTACTCACAGTGCTCCAGTGAAACACAGGGATCCATCAGGGCTTCAGGGCAGGAAGCCCATTAAAAAAAAATTAAAAAATGTCTTCAGACAATTTGCAGTACAGAGAAGAAAATCCAAACATCTCAAGACTCAAGATGCTCAATTCAACAGTCAAGTCTTCTCGCTTAGGCCAGTCACTTCATGTGAAAAACAATCAAAAGTGCAAAACCAGCAAGTATGCAGGGACGCAAACAAGCCACACATATTCTTCTGCAGCAATTAAACACGTTCTGAAACTGTTATTTGTTTTTTTCCTAAACTGGATTATTATGAGCTTTGCAAGTTGTTAAAGCTGTTTTTTATCAATTCAGGCACTGTTAGGTGTCAGGTACTGTCGTAATGAAATGGTTGTGGGCACTGAAATAAGTGCATTGCACACAAGTTTATTCAGCTGGCACAATATTAGGTAAAATATTTGCAGCCTCGTCCTTGAAAGATTTACAGATGTTACCTCTGTGCATACAGACAGCATCCTGCATGTACCAAAACATACCATAAATGCGTGTCGATCTGTATATTTACTAATTTATATAGCATTTTATAAAGCATCAAGTTCTTGGCAGTGTTGCCTGATTCTTTAAGAACCCGATGATGAGTTTCTTTGAGAGAGAGAGAGAGAGAGAAAGAGAGAGAAGTAGCAGCCAAATCTAGCTCAGCTGTACTCAATCTGAGTTGCTTTCCTACCTACAAGCCCCTTACTTCAAAGCAAGGAACATAATGTACAATTTTTTAATGGCTCTAGACCAAGGCACTCAGACTCTCTGTGCACTGCGCCTTACCTCAGTGTAAACACCTAATCAAGATTGCCTGCGCTTCAACAATAGCAGCCAAATGCAATTCGAGAACCACAAGCCTTTGAAGTCCTCACTGCAAAGGCCGGTTTTCTAGTCTGGGATAATGACATGCCATGATTGCTGTCTTTGTTGTATCTTTTCAGTAGAGAAGCAATTATGGGCCTCAATTTAACAGAATAGGCATTACACAGCTTATGATGCTCAAAATGCAATTTCATTTGATCATTTTCTCAATTTGATTGGTATTAATAGAATAGTTCACAAAAAATGCTGGCAGAGGTTGTGTCCTGTTCCTCTTTCAAAGAGATAATGTAGAAGTATGCTTTACCTGCCCAGTAAACTATCAGTGCAGTGAGTCAGTTGGTTCCACCAAAAACATCTTCCTGACTGCAGAGCTGCATCTATCCACATCAGGAAGCCTACGAGGAAACTTTGTCTGTTACCTTTTCTAGCAACAGCTACAGAATCTGCATGGTCATTTGGGGCAGCAAGGTCACCTGAAAACTCAGCAATGGACCCTACCTACCTTTATCTTCTTCTCCCAATCTCTTACCCCCAAAAATGTGGGTTTCAGCTCCCCAAAAGGTTTTAACACTTCCTCCACGCTGATTTCACCATGATGGTTTTCCATTAGTACTACTGACCTAAGTCACAAACACCTCGCCAGTGCAACTTCTGCTTTAGCCAGCATCACTCTGCAGCCACTCCTACTACAAGCAAGCCCCTACAACTATAAAAGTTGTCTCTTTATTGTGGGACTGCACACTTCACTGAGATCACAGCTCCTAGAGAACACAGCAGGATAATTTCAGACAGCACAAGTACAAAAAAAAAAGTAAGAAAGCATTCTGTTTTGTGAAACTTTCCAGATTGAAAAAAAGTTTGATGCCTTCAATAAAATTTTTCATTATTACCATATCTATATGGGAATCTCTTGGCTTTGAAATCTGCAGAGCCAGCAGCCACCCTTGAGTAATTAATTGCTCAAATCCAATTTCCAGACGTGGTGCTACTATGGCTGTGACCACACGAAGATACACTTCTTGTTTCTGGGCTTGCTCTTTTACAAAAGCAGTTTGATAGTGTTGCCCTTTTGGCTGTTCTTTGTTTCTGTAGCTACTCCTTGTGCTTTCCTACCAACACTGCTGTGTTTTGCCATCTTCTTCCACGTGACTGTGTTGTTTAAGACCTTGCTGCGGTATGTTTACCCACCAGTATCTTGGTGCACTGGCTGATTGCCTGGACAATGTCAATTGTCTGGCTGATCTTTTACTAGGTACATGCACTGACTTTCATATAAATTGAGGAGCCCAGGCATTTGAAAGTTACAAGTAGATTTCTGTGCCGCATGCTTCCTGCAATTTTCTTTTCCTCTCTTCTCCTTAAAAGTAGAAGGAATACTCCCTGCTACCACACTGCTATTGATGTTTTTTGCCTTCCTTTTCATTTGTTCTTTTGGCCATTCATTTTCTTGCCATCTATTGTATAATGCCTAAATGGACCATTCGAGCTTTACTGGGAGTCAAATTATTTCTCATCCTTTCCCAGGACTTTTAAATCCTTGTTATGTCTGGGCTATCTTTATGTGTGGCCATAAACATTCTGGTTTTTTTAGATTGAAGATACTAAAACTGCTGATGAGGAACCAGTTCAGAGTGTCCCACCATTCCAGAACGTGAAAATGGACCCTGAAGACAAGTGGTACCTGAAGTCACAGCAGCTCAAGGTTCCTTTCCAATAGAACATGATAATTGAATTATATAAGTAAAAGCATGCAAGTTTGAATATTTCAAGCTGATTATTTCTAGAGTGCCAATTACAGTCAATAAATCCTTACGTATAAAACTGCAGATAACCACAAAAAAATTAAGGCCTATGCTGGTTTCTATACTGAATGATTTTAAATCAAAAAGATCTCCAAATCCCAAGAAATTATATGAGCTTAAAGAGTCACATCTGTTTAGGACATTATTTGTTTGATAATGTAAAAGAGCAAATTAGTACATTGTCATGTTTCCTCATTCGTGAGGATTCTGAGATAGAATTTAACTGTTGTTGCATTACTTGTCCCCAAAAATCCCAGTGAACACTAAGGGGCTGCCATAAAACAGAAAATATTACAAGTAGAAAAAGTTGCAGTGACCTCCACTTGCACAGAAGATTTGTTTTATGCCGGCCTTTCAAACCATTGTAATGGAGTACTCCGGAACAATAAAAGAGACCTGTTTGTCATCACTGGTGAAAAAAAAAAACAAAACAAAACAAAACACAAGAAGTTCAGAATGAGAACTTCAGGCTAACTGGAATTATTATTAGCAAACCTGGTTACTGACTTTGTATCGAATGTACTTGAAGTAATCCAAGCAGATGGTTTAAATTCATTTAAGAATAGAAGCTGCGCTTTTACAAACAAGATTTTATGCTGCTGTTCATTTTAAGAGATGGGCTCTAAATATGGAATTACAGAGTGAGAGAGGTATTTCACTGAGCTGCTCGTTCCATTTAAATGGGAAAACATTGGCCTAGAGTCAGTTTGGCAGCAGTGGATGCTTTCCACCGCTGGCACAGTATGCCAGAACACTAATCGCTACAGCAGAGGTCGAGCTAACAAATCATCATCTTGGCACCAGGAGTCAGGATTCCCCAGTGCTAAAGCTTTCGCCAAAACATGCTGCTCTATACGTGGATTTAATACCTACCATTAAGTAGTTATTCTGAGTGCATATGCTATGTAGTGGTTGCAAGTGTTGCTAACAAAAGAACCCTAGAGAGACAGGAGGATGAAATGGAGGATTTTAGTGCTGACAAAGATTAAATGGACTGAGAATGGATTTGTATATTACCTAGACGGAAAGCCATGCCTTTCCTCAAAATGGGCAATACCCGATGCTGTAATTGGAAAGCAGTGAATAAACTCCAGATTTGGAGTATGTCTGTTTAGCTGAACACAGTAGTCCTGGTGTGCTTCAATTTTTAAATTGTTTCTTTACTATTTGGATAATGTTTTTTCAGGACACAGGACAGGGAGGAGTGCTTGGTTTAGAAGTGAAATCATTTAAATCATTGACATACGTTTTTTTTTCTGCTGTGGACCAGTCTAATAATGTGCACATAGCTATCTCTTCATGAAATTTAGTACAATTTACCATACCTAGGTCTCTTTAAGGGCCCTTTCATCAGAAGATGTTTTGTTCAAAAACCCCAGATCCCAAATCCAGAAACAAATGCCACAAAATAATACTGTTGGCTGTACCATAGTAGACTTCAGGAAACAGATGCTTTTCCTTTAACACGTCACTCTGTGAAGAGTTAACTTTTAAAATTAATTTCCATCCCGATACTCATTCAGACATAGAAAACATTGCTGTAATCCCTTTCAGGTGGGGCTGTGTGTTGTAACAGGCAAGCTTACCCATACGCTTGCATATTGTTGATCTTAATGAACATACAAAATAGCAACAACTGAAATTCACCCTGCTTTTGATAACTTGTTTTAGGATCACCAAAACAAGTGGTCCCAGAGAAAGAAAATAAAATCCAACCAGAGTCTCAAAGGGGGAGCTTTCTCAAGGAGTGATAACCAACAGCCAGCAGGAAGACTAGCAGAACCAAAGCCTTGGCATCGCCCAACGTCAGAATTTCGGACAGCTCCCACACAGGCAGCAGAGCAAGACAACAGCAGTGCACCGCAGAAATGGCTGTGCCCCAGTCTTTCTGTCGGACCTGACACGAATATAGCAGCAAATTCCAAAAATTGCTTAATCAATTTCCCAAATCAAAGACATTCTGTTAATCAGGATTTTACCACACCTACCTATCCTATTCATCCAACACCACATAAACTTAACCCAGCAGAGGTTATGTCACCGGCATATACCAGCAAGGAGACCAAGAAATACCAGCATCAACCTCCAAATGGATTTCCACATGGCCAGCAACATTTATACACGGATGATACTGCAAAGTTTTTCCCAAGAGATGGCAGTACCGATGGTCGAGCATATCCAAATCAGAGGAATATTTCATCTACTTTTAATGCTAATTTTCAAGAACTGGTAAAGGACCATATATCACTTCAGGATTGCAAGAGGCACAATTATGCACAAAAAAGTTATCATAACTACGCTGTCAGTAGTTTAAGGTAAGGATATGTGTTGAAACAATATTATGGTAACACTATAATACCCAAATAAATTAGAGATGAACAAGAAAATGTTTTTTTTAGTCCCAAAATCCAAAGGATAAAATTCTTCTACTACAAGCTTACCACTATACATTACTACTAACTTAAAATTCATTCCAACTATTGATTTTTTTATATATATCATTGGAAAAGGACCATTCTATACTCTATTCTCTCTTGCACAAAAAAAATTTTCTATGACTGAAAGTTTCCCTTAAAGACTAGAAGTTAAAAAAAAAAAAAAAAAAAAAAGATAGCAAAGAGCATTGTGCCTAAACTATAACTGCATAGAATTATATTAAAATTTGCCTTACAGGGTGAATATCCGGAGTTACTCTAGTGCCAATTCTGGCTTACCACACAGCCTTGTTGTCCACATTTACCATCATGGATTGCCACATGCACAATCAGTAAGATTCAATTGTTATTCTAGGTGTCCTGTGTTAGTGTAGAAGCTGAAAGTCTTTGTGCGCATGTGCTGGGAATAAAGACTGGACACTGTTGGCATGTTGAGCATGAAAATCTAATACCAGCTTTGTAGAGGTTCACCTGCCTTGATAAAAATGAAGGTTTTATTTCAAATAGACAAAGAATTATTTCACTACTTAGCAGGCCTGATCCAAAGCCCTTTAAAGGCAGTTTTCATTGATGTAAGCTAGCTTTGCATCAGGCTGAAAATATCCCCATCTGTGTTTTTTCCATTCATATTAAACGGTTTCTGTTCACTTGGGTGCAAACAGAGTCAGTCCCTGTGAAATGCCCATGTGTCCACCTTCATGTTCCCATTATATTCCATGAGCAGTGATTCTTTGTACAGACTACTAGGAGAGCTATCAGCTGTATACAAATAAATATAGATCTTCTCCCTCTTTCTTTTTTGAGGCCTTCCCAGTCACCAGCAGCCTGTTGTACAGCCTCGCAGCTTACGCAAACCATAGAGCAACATCACCAAGAAATGTCTCATCTGAAAGAAGCTCACTTAGCTGATGACAGGCACTTGTTCAGCCCACTTCCACCAGTAATTCCACAGGCCGAAAGTGATTCAGAGGTGGATCCAAAGAGAGGTGAAGGAAATCAAGCAAAAATAAACCGAAGCAACTCTGAAGGGTATCTCATGCAAATGGAAAAGCAAAAACAGCCTAAAGTCTACAAGAAGGTAATCAAGTAGCCATAGATTGGGCAATTTTACCTTTTTACTTCCTCCTCTGGTTATTTTTTTCTTGATAAACCAAAGATCTTCACTCAAAAAAAAAAAAAAAAAAGGAATGGGGATATATTGTTATTACCAAATTATTTGAATCTATAGAGCGAGGCAATTCACTGCCACCTCTACGTCACTTTCATTCTTGATTAGCTCTAAGAACACACAGAGCAGTTTTTGTCCTTTAAGGTATCCAGTGATAAAATGATTTGGAATAAAGCTGTTTGTATAAAACAGCAGGTAGCCAGGCTTCAGATCTGAGCAAACCATTATCTTGGGTCATGCTCATTTGCTATCCAACTCAAATCTCTTGGTTTCCTAGGGAATCACACTGAACAAGACCAAACTTAGAGGATTTGTAAAGCTAACGGCATAAACATTATTACAGGTCTGCTGACAATCCTATTGTGGTCCTTGTTAAAACTTGGTGCTTTTTGTTTCTGATGTGTATCCAGATTTCATGCTGTAAGCAGTTAACACAGATGCAGTGGAAGAGAATAGAGATATCCCTGTGTGTCCATGACAAATTAAATGTTTACGAAGTTAGCTCCATGTCTCAGGACAGACAAGCTAATCCGGAGTAATTACTCATGTGCTTCATCTAGGAGGGCGTTTGTGTATTGCTGCCTGAATGCCCCTAAGAAGAATTAGCTGGATTATGATAGTAACTGAAGGGCAGATTTCCTTCCCTTTCTGTTTCCCTGAGTTCAAACCATTGTTTCTGTCCTGTACTTTCAGTAGCTTTCTCACACTTCACATGTGAGAAATGTCACAGAGAATAGGACTGTTTATATCCCACAGAGGGATCCAGCTTTTCCTAATAAACAAATACAGTCATACTCATCACAAGTTTTTAAAATTTAGTCATTTTTTTTTAAATTGACCTAGTCTTCTTAACATTGTTTTAAAATTCTGGAAGTATTGAGGTTGGTTTTTTTTGTTGTTGTTGTTGTAAAGTCATAAAGGGTTCAAATGGTGTCATCCATCACTCATTTTCTGTCTTACCTATGCATTTGTAAGGCTGTAGCTGTGCTGCAAGGCATACATTTTGCATCTGTCTGTGTACAATTTTGCACTGCAGTTTTGAGAACAAAGAACTGTTACTATTACTAATAATATTTGCCTATTTTTTTGCCACTGTTGTGGTTTAACTCAACGGTCAGCTAAGCACCACACAGCCATTCGATCACCTCCCACTCCTACCCCAGCTGAAAACGGGGCAGCTACCAAAATCATTTACTTTTATCTGTTTCTCTTATAATAGTTTCTTTGGAATTTCATTCTGATAACTGTCAATTGGGTCACTATAACCTGTTTAAAGCTCTCAAAAGATCATTTTTGACTGCGAAAGTATTGCTTTGTGATGTGGATGACTGGCAATTATCCATCTGGATTCAAAGGAAATACAGTGTAATTTGATTTCTGCAATTAACTCAATCTTTTTGGTCACTTACAATCTTTGAAATGAGACATGGCAGAGGTAGAACTGAGACTGTAAGTTGAATTGTGCTCTTATGTTTGTTGTCCACTACGAGACTGGGTTTAATTATGCTCTCCATGAAATGATATAAAGGGAAATCTGTCACTACGCTGTGTTTTTCAGCCATATAGCTCAAAAGCCTACATGAATCTGGATGTGAAGCTTGGAGGCCTCGGACCTGACTATGAAGCCATCAAGGAAAAAGTAAGTGGTGCCCATCATACAGTCTGCTTTTCAGTTGTGCAAACATGAGCTTAGGCAGGGGAGAATGGCGAAAAAATCATCACTAAGAAGCAGCTCATGTTTGTCTGTACTCTGTCCTTGACTCTAGGTCTAGCTTGAGATCCTAAGAGGAGATTCAAATAGAAGGAAAGACAACCCTATTGTAGATAGTTTCAGCCCTCTGATTTTGAACTCCTAAAAATAGGCATTAGTTCAAAGAGTTCAACAGGGATAGCTGCACGTTATTAAATTATACATTCACATGAATATGTTGTATTGTCATTCCCCATGTAGAAAGTAATACTGCCTACCCTTCAATGTGGAAGAAAAAGAAGATGTAAGTAGTGTAAACACAAAAAGAAAATAGCTGGGTAAACTTTACTGACTGTTAAGTAAATGCCAGGTATTACCTTGTTGAAATGGAAACGGATTGTTTGGAACAAGGACCTGAACAATTGGTATAATTTCACCTGTTCTCTGCTGGTAGCAGCTGTATATCTAAAGTGCTGTAGAATCTATCCTGCATGCTTTGAGACCCTGTTAATCTGCCAACAGTTGCTTTACATGGCATTCTTTAGAGAAAGATTGTAGGACAGCGGGAAGCACAAATGATATTGAGAAGCTCTTGTGATTTCTTCAGCCTTCCCATAAATGAGATAGATTAGAGAACTCAAATTGAAACGGACAGCGGTGCATAGCCCAGAGCACTGTGTGTCTTTAGCAGCCCACAACACTCGTGGAGCCTGGCATGCCAACGTGGTATTATTGCACTGAAAGGAAGTCACTGACATTAATAACTGAAGCGAGGTAAAGCATACTGCTGAATTAGAGCATCATGAATTGCTAGAAACATAGAGAGGCAGAATATCAGGTAAGCAAGTGAAGCATTGTCATTCAGGACCCTAAAAGTAAGCACAGAGATTTTAGAAGTCTCTCCAAAAGGCGACAAAAATTAGCACAGCCATTTTAGAACAGAACTGATGCATTTCTGTTGAGCTCTATCCTTGATAGGGTCCAAGAAAAAGTTCTTTAAAATGAAGAATGACTTAAAAAACTGTGCCTTTCATCAGGGTTTCCCATTGTGTTCTGCTTAGGAATGACCAGTAGCGTAGCCAGCTTAAACAGCAACAGAGGTGTAAACGGAAGACTCCAGTGGAAAAAGTGTTTCATTGATGGATCACTGAGATGTGTGGTTAACCATACTCTTTTTTTCTTTTGTCAGAAAGAGAAGTTAAAGCAACAAAAGGAATATGCAAAGCAAATAAAGGAACACAACATGAAAAACATCGCTTTGGTTCAGAGGTTACCTACAAAACCCCAGGTCATATCTTTAGTGTCAAGACAGAAGGTAAGACTAGAGTTCGTGTCAAATGTATGCAAGGAGTGATTCTGGACTTTGCACAAAGGAAAAGAAAAGCAGGAAATTTAAGTCATAGTATGCTGAAATACTTTATCTACATTGATTTTCCTTTAAGGACTTCTACTCTAATGGGATCTCAGCAGGTGCTCTGTGCATCTATTCTATTGCTGTAGATGTATGCCAAGAGCTGCTGATTTCTTTGCCAGTCTTCAGTGCACGCATCCACCTTGGTCATCGTGAGAATGTACCAATTGGAAGTGGAGCAGTACTCCACCCAAGCTATGAGTACTCAGCCTGGCTTAACCAGCCAGTGATGTTTTCCTGGCGAAAGGGCAAGAATAAAGGAGAGCAGGACCCCTGCAGGAATGCTACCCAGTGCAGCACATTCTCTATTACATCGGTGTTAGAGTCCATGCCACTACACAGTGCACCCTACCAATGGACCACAGATAACCTCTTATTAGTCTATTATCCACCTGCCTGCCAGTCTCAATCACAAACTCTTTTCACTTCAGTTGCATAGCTACTGTAATTGGCCTTATTTTCAAGCCCATATAACATTACTTTAGCCTTCACTGGCCTTCAAAAATAACCTAAATGAGCAACAGCTGACTACTTGACAATGGCATATATAAACAAACAAAGGGAGTGCCTTTTGCGTCTCAGAGGAAGTAATAAAGCTCTGAAAATACCACGTATTCTGTCAGATCAGCTCTGCAGGAGCTCACCCTCCTGGTGCTGAAAGCACACTAGGTATTTCTCCAAGGTGACAAACGAGAACTGCGTGCCTCAGAGAAAAAAGTTTTTGAGTTTACAATTAGTTGCATTCCTCAGTTACTTGCATTCATTTTCAAATTGCATATAAACCACAAAGAGATGAAACTGCATTCTTTAGATGTTAAAAGGGCTTTGGATTCCTTCAGAAGACTTCCTGGTCTGTCTCTTTCACCAACAACATGAGATAATGCAACTTCCACTTGAGACTTAACAGGTGTCTCCAGGTACGTGGCTGACACACAGATACCAAAAGACACCTCAGGTAAAACCAGGGTGTTCCTGATAAAGAAACGAGACCTTTCGATACATCAGTTCCTTAGATTTTGTCATCAAAATGCTCAGTTTCCATCTTTGTCTCATTAACCTATGTAACACCTTGCAAGGTATGATTGGGAATAGGAGCTTAATGAGATATTTTTTTTAATGAAGTTTAGAGACTTAGTAGACAGTGTTGCTTTTTTGTTTTTAAGGAAAAAATGCTATGCTTCTGTATGGCAGGTGGCCTCCAGAGATAAGTGTCAGGAAGCAAATCTCCTTGAGGTGGGTTATTTTTCCCATTGGAGAGGTTTCTTGCTGTTGCCACTGAGGCGTCTAATACTGAACACTGACAGAAACAAGATCAGGAATTAGAAGAACTACTGACTTGACTGAGCATAGAAACATCCAAATTTTCTTGAAGTGAAGGATAGGTTTCCTCTTAATCACAATTTCTGCGATCTTCATGTTTTTAGGCACTGGAATATGCTAAGAAGATTCCGAAACCAAAGACTTTCACAGCAAAACAATCAGATGAAGAGGTGAAAGAGGAAAGAGTTCTACCACCAACTTTAAAAGGAGACAGTTTTCCTCAAATTGCATCTTTGGAAACTTTACAAAGCAGACATGAGAAAGAGAAGCAAGTTGTAGCTGCTTTCAGAACCCTTCATATCTTATAAGTGGTTTGAAATGATTACGGATATCTTCAAAGCAGAAATATCGGAACTGTTTAATTATGAGCTATAACCATCACATATTGATTTACCATTCCATTCAAATATAAAGTGGCTTAAGTTTAATCAATTTTAGGATCAGTTCTACTGTATCTGATTTCCAAAAACGTAAACACTTACATATGTAGCATTTTAAATGTACTCATCTCTTTTCTGTTTTTTTGTTGCTGCTGTTTTTTTGTTTGTTTTGTTTTTTTCCTTGAAATGAACTGTTGCAGTTGCATCTTCGAGACTAATCAGCTAGTGGCTTGTCAGAGCTGGGTCATTTTTAGATATGTCAAACATCCAAGCATATCTGTAAAACATTAAAAATAATCACCACTTTCATTTGATGATACCAGCAATGTTTCTCTTTTTTAAAGTGCAGAGGAGACTTCGGCAGATTATCCAGAAATAAAGTCAAATCCATTGCTGCTAAGAAAGGGAACAAAACTGTGCAAACACATCAGTTGGTAGTGATACAATTCTGATTATTCAGCTGTTAATCTGTTAGAGAATCATTGTCACAGCAAGACCAAAATTTTGAAGCTTCATTTGGGACAGGAAAATATGAAGCTAGAACTGGCTGTTCATACAGACAATCTGTTATTAACCAGAAGCAGTTAGAAAATATATTGAGTAGCTAAGGATAATTGAGAGATACATGTTTGAGAGGAAACAGCTTTTAACAGATTAAATTATAAAAATAACAGCCAACAGATGGGTTTCTTAGGATGGTTCTGTTTCTTCAAGTTAGTAAATTATGAAATAAGTCAACATATGAAATGTGATTAGAAAACACAGCGAGGGAATTTTGAAGAAAACACTACAATCTCTTAGAAAATAGGTTAAAAAAACAAACAAACTTGTGATTATGTGTAATTGCTTTATCTGATTTATTAAGTCCTGTTTGTATGGGAGGAGAGAGAATTAGTTAAAGGCAAAGTGGGGAATAAAAGAATATCTCCGATATGGCTTTGTTTTTTTCTAGATGCACTGAGATCTTCTTTTCAAGGTAAAGATGGGAATGAGTAAGATTTAACAGATTTCTGGGTTAACGTTTCACCATATTACATCTCTCCATTACAGAAGAAGACACATTCCTTTCTTTAAAACCCCCCTGACCCACCTAAGAGATAGAAAGCTCTTCATGCTATGGTTGCTTCCCACCACACATGCTGAGGTGCTTTGCTGAATCAGACTTTGTGATGTACATAATCTTTGGGGGAAACTTGGTAGAAGAATTGCCTTGGGTTGGGTTGCAAGGAAAATATTTTGGATTCCGCAGTACAGCAGTAGACATCTGTTGTGCAACAGGACTGTCCTCTGGCTCAGCCTCCTTCCTCCTCCCCTTTGGGATCAGGACACATCAGCATTTGGCCCCTTTCTGCAGAACGTGCATGCCTGCAGTATGCTCCAGCAAGCTAGACAGGGTAAATGTTTCCATGCCATGCCAGTTGCTGCTTTTCTGGATTTATTTTTAAACTAAATGGTAACACTTTGAAGCATTTCTGATTAGGGAACCTCAACTTGTTGTTTCTGCTTAAAAGTGATAATCCCCCCTTAATACAAACCTCAAGTACCTATTTTAATGAAACCTTCAGATGAATATCAAAGAGCTATTTACTCGTATCTAATATTTTAATTAGATTATATTCTCAATTTAACCCATTAAACCCCCTTTGATGATCTCCATGTTTAGTGTTTAGCCCCAGATGCTGGAGGTAATGAATATTGGACCTTTGATTTAATGAGAACTTCTGCCTTTCCAGCCTGACTCCCTTTGTATCCCCCTTTTTTATTTTCTGAGCTATAGAATTCAGTTAATTGAAGAAGTCTCTTACCACCACACATTAAGGAACCTAAATTAGCATCCCTTTTCTGATTAGAAAATGCAAGCAGACATTTTCTCTTTGATCTGAGGATTGAGTTGAAGTAGGCAACAGCCCCCTGAAAATGAGCTGATGGCCTTATTATTTGGCTGCCATGCAGATGCGTCCATGTGGTGCAAAATGCTTAATGTCTTAATTGATCACCTTCCTCCCTATCTGTCATCCTACTACCTTTTAGAGCTCCCGTAAATTAGGGTGATCTTTGTGGGTGGGTGGTATGGTTTTTGTTTTTTAAATAAAACAATGAACTCTTAGGAAACATTTAAATACTAAACCCATGCTAAACTGCAAGCCATGTGTATTTATATGATGCTGTGTTGGGGGGGGGGGGGATTTTTTTTTTTTTAAATCATCTCACAACCCATTTGGAAAGGACTGTATTTTTTCCCCCAGGAAAGGACATTATTTGCAGCATATGTGCAAAGAAAATCTTTTGATCTACCTCAATACTAATGCAAATTCTTCCTGCACCTAACAGATATGGTGGCACAAAAAGGGACCATACACGTAAATGATGAGCATCCATCTGCTTAAAAGCAAAGGCCAAAACTTAATGTCTTTCAAATTAGGAAGGCGAGGAATTTAAATAAGAAATAGGCCTTGAATTTTGCATTAAGTATTCAGGGAGAGATTTAGTTGGAGTAGAACCTGTCTGCTGTAGTCTCATGGCTGCAGCACAGCTATTCACAGAGCGCAGCGTTGCTCGCCGTGAGCACAGGCTGCCTGTACAGGGGCAGAAACGTGTTCGCATACATCATACAACAGAAATTCTCAGCACTTGGCAGCCCCCTGCTACTTGCCACCATTCCTTAAAATTTTAGACTGGGGGAAGTGCAGAGGCAGAGGCAAATAATGTTTTCAAGGCAGGGAGGCATGCAGGTGTGGCTCGCCTGGTGCTGATAGGCAACAGCATTTGAAGCTTTCGTAACTCCTACACCAAATCAGAGGCACCTTGGTACCACCAAATTGCATATCACCAGTCACCCTGCTGAAAAAAAAAAAAAAAAGAAAAAGAAAAAAAAAAAAAAAAAAAAAAAAAAAAACAAGGTCTCTGATATGTGTTGGGTCTTTTCACTGGGGCACATCACGCCATGGTGGAGGTTACAATAAAAGGTGATTCCTAATTCCATCATTCCCCTCCCTGAATGCTCTGCCTGAGCACAAATCACTCCCTTCAAGGCCCAGTTCCCTCCGTGACCCCACCAGCAGCATTGCAGCAAAGGGGGAAAGAGAGGAGTGCAGCTCTTACAACTCCCATTGTAACAGGAGCGTGGACAGCACAGCACCCTGCCTGGGGTGGGGAGGGAAAGGGCAGAGGTTCAGGAGTTCCAGACATCAGGACGGGGATGCAAGACAAGTAGAAGTGATCCTCTGGTACCTTCAGCAGTCAAAAACCTGGGAATTTTTCTATTTAGGAGCAATAGCACCACAATAACACCACCACTGCATTTCTTAAAAAAAAAGGTTTTACCAATTTAAAGCATTAAATAAGCCATGTCCTGTCAATACAGCACCAAAGACAAACTGTTAAAGGTGAGGACTGTAAAACAAGAGCGTGTCCAGCCCTGCAGTCACTGAGTACATCAAACAGACATCAACAAGCTGTAATGATTGAACGGGGCACAACCCAATCATCTGATCGCTGATCATCTGCGTTTTGAGATCAATGCCGCAGTAAATTATAATAGCACGAAGAATGTGCCTTGTCTTCTTTTCCACGTGGCCCAAACCTGTGAGATCTCCTGCACGAGACAGAGCAGGCGTGTGAAGGAAGGACTGATTCTGGCGACTGCTTCCACAGCAAGAGAAACGACCCTGGATGCACAAAACCACGGCGACAGGTAAATGCAGTGAATCTCCACCAGTGACAGCTGGCAAGGGTGAGTTAAAGCAGCCTGCCTTACACAACAGCCTGCTTCGAACAGAAGCGATGCTGAGCCAAAAACCTGGATAGAGCAGATGCTAAAGAAGCATCCAGCAGCTCAGCAAGAGCTTTGCATAATCGTGAGCGCAGAGCGGGCAGCTGCAGGTAATGCCACAGTGCTGGCTTTCTGTGTGTCACTAGGAGCACTTAAGGGTTTGTTCCAGCAGCCGCAGCAAAGCCAACACGATGCACAGCAGTGGAGAATATGGAGTCTTCAGGAAAGCAAGGTGAGTGGGCTCAGCAATAGCTGAACCAAGAGCAGCGCAGCGTTTGGGCAGCTTGCCTTTGCTCCTGGCATTTCAGAAACCTGTCACAGAGCGACCTCTTTACCACGAGTTAAAGCCAACTTCTTCCTTGAAAGACTGTGCACTGCCAGGTTGAAGAGGCACTGCAGTCTGCTGTGGGGTCACCCTTTCTTCTCCTAACCATACCCTCTGCATCCACCTGCCTTTATCACCAAGTGCACCCCATGGCACCGCTAGCAACTGAGCTGCAAGTGTTCCGTCTAAGCTTATTATGGTATAGAAACAAGATAAATCTAAGACAGAAATAAGCCACTTCTCGAGCTGAGCAAGACCATCCAAGTGGGAGTTTGCAGTTAATTAGGGTGAGGCTGTTTGTTACTGTGACTAGAGAGGAAGAACAAAGTCATCAGTTTGGGAGGCTGCAGCACTCACGTTCGCAGCCACCCCGTCCTCTGCTCCTCCTCGTGGCCCACCTGCAGAAACTTCACTCCTGCTAGCCGATGGAAAGAAATCACTGCATCCATTAGCCAGCAGAGAAGCAACGAGAGGAAGATGTAAAAAGAATTTTACACAGCTCACACAGTGCCTGGATCACTTGCTAGGCATGGCCATGGGTTTTTTTACACCCACACCAAGTGACAAGCAGCAGTACGTTCAGGGGTGATACCACACATCTGTTTCATAGCAAGACTTTGCAAATGATTTGCTATACAGTTGCCCCTACAGCTTACAAGGAAGGAAAAGAAAAAAATAACAGGGTTGGAACAGCTTTCCAGTCCCAAAAAAAAGTTAAAACGTTAAGAACAACAGGGGGGAAAATGCTCAAAATAAAAACAGAAATCAAAAGTTCATGGGAAGATTTAATAGAGCAATCTACACTTTATTTAATGAAAACAGCCACAAACATTAACCACTTAAGTGTAAATTAAATTAACAGGAAACAATTTCATTTCAAAAAGCACACAGAAGAATCCTTAATCAAAATATCAAAATCAAGGCTTCGGTGGGTATCTTGAAAAATAGGAAATCCACCAAGATCATTTTTTTTTCCTGCAAGGCTTTTCCACACAGCAGTTCCCGAGCAAAGATGTAATAGTTATAAAATAATAATAATAAATCCAGCTGCAAACAATCTCTCTCCCACTCCTCAAGCTTCTTGGGCAGAGCAGCAAAGGCAGAGCAGGAAAAAGTCAGCAGCTCTCACTGGATAAGGCAGGACCAGGGAACAAAAGCTCATTTCGTGTATTCTAAGAGCAAATCTCAGGAATAAACAAACAAAATACTTCCCCCTCCCTGCCTTTTTCCCAGGACCACCTCTACTCTCCGAACACACGATAACCTCTCCCCAAAAGCTTCACCAAACAGTCCAGAGGCTGCAGCCTCCTGTCGCAGGGGTTGCATCCCAGCCTGGAAGGAGCTGGCTCCTAAGGACGGGGCTGTTTGCGGTGGTGATGATTTCCTTCCTCTGCCTCAGTCCTGTTTAGCCCCTGTCTGCACCCAGATTTCTGGGCTGAGCAGCCTGTTCCCAAAACTTTCTCCCGTTATCCGCAAGGAGCTCATCACTGCAGCGCCCAGGCTGGGACAGGGGCTTCTCTGGGGTCGGGTTGTTGTGTGTGTATTTGTTACGAGCAGCTTTGGTTTTAAACACACTTGTTTTAAATGTTAGCCTAGGGTGGGGAAGACAGGGGGGCGTTTGGGGATTAATACATTGTCTTTTGATCAGCATCAACGCATCGGGAAGCGAGTTCCCGTCGCTGCAGGGCAGAGGCAGCAGAGACTGGAGCAGCGCCGGGGTCGTATCCTGACCCTTCCTCATACACCGGGCACAGCCCGAGGGGGGCACAGCCAGGGGACAGGGGCTGCCAGGAGGTTTTGTAAGGGCACAGCCCCCTGCGGGCAAAATCACCTTGGCTCTGCCACCGTGGTGGCAGCAAGCTCTGGTTTTGGGGTTCAGCTCGGCGCAGTGGGGTCACCCTCGCTCACACAGAACCCTTTGTCCCCTCGGACCTGGCTGGGGGGACACAGCCCGGTAACGCCCGGGGTGCCACCCAGCTCGCTCCACATCCCCCGGGTGCCTTGCAAAAGCGCGGTGTAAACGCACAAAGGACGAAGTCAGCGTTGCGTGTGCGTGCCCCGAAACTTCACTCCTTGTGCTTAACCTCCTCCTGCCTTTTTTCTTTGTGTTCTTTCCCCATCAGAGGATTTTACATGCTCTTAATATGGCTTGTAATGTCTTCATCAATAACAGAGTGAACATTTCACAAATAAAAGGAACTGCACACGTACAGAAGCAGGATTTGTAGGCTCCCCTTTCACTCAGGTGCAATTTTTTTAATGATCCTGTAACTCCACTCCTCCTAACATTCTTCCTCACTAACCTGAAGGAATTCCTCTTGTGTTTTTCCGAACACTTTGCTGCCCGACCCCGTAACCAGAGGCAAATCTACCCGAATAATGGATGCGAGCTGCAGGAAGGCCAGCACCGCACCGCGGCACCCAAAGGTGGCCAGGAGAGATCCGTCACAGAAATGTCACCGCAGGGCTCCTCTTTTAGCTTACTTCGAATAACTCCTAATTAAACACCCACTCCAGGTGAGGTTGGCAACCAGCACAGAGCAAAACGAGCAAAACACCTGACATTTGGGGAGGTTTAGGGGTTTTTTTAGCGCTGTGCCGGATGGCGAGGTTTTCCAGTCCTTCCTCATCACCTCCCTGCCTGCGGCCGGGGCAGGCGAGAGCCGAGATGCGGAGAGGTTTTTGTTTGTTTGTTTGTTTTTAATGAAATTGTCTGTCCTGGAGGTACTTATAAATATAAATAAACGTAAAAGACAGCAAGCTATTTCCTGCATAGATGTTTGGGTGTTTTCCCCTCCCGCAACGTCTTATCTTTATTATTTTACATGTAAAAAGCATAAAGGGAAACCCGTGGAAAGGAAGGAAACATACACGTTTCAGTCGTCTGTATTTTATGTATTAAACAGGGACGCATTTTCCCTCACAAAACCGCATGTCCCGTGATCCAAAATACCCTGAAAGGTGCTAGCGACACCGGCCAACCAAGTCTAATTCCCATTTAAAAAGAAAGAAAAAAAATAAAAATAAATAATTAAATTAAAAAAAAAAAAAAAAGGAAAGAAAGAAAGAAAAAGAGAGAAAAAAAAAATAAAAAGAAAAGAAAAAAAATAATAACTTAATGAGAGCCCGACGGAGCGCACCCGAGTTTGTGCCGAGGGAAGCCCCAGGAGGAGCGGGGCGCTTTCGCCGGCCGGCAGCTCACCCCAATGGAGGAAAAAAATAAGAAATCCGTGAATTACCTGGAAATTAAAACCATTCCCCTGGCAGACAGGTAAAGGCAAAGCGAGCACGGGTGGTGACTGCAGTGCGGAGCCCGGGGAGGCGGTGGGGCAGGTGCAGGCAGGGAAAGGAGCAGAACCTAGAGCCAGGTCCGGGGCTCTTGGAGGGGAAAAAAAGATCCTGCAGGTGGTTCACACCTGGGAGCCATGAAGAAATCACTCTGCCAGTGCCTCTTCCGAGCTGCAGGATATTTCTTGCTAGCTGGGAGCAGCCCTGGTGGGTCTGAGCTATTCCTGCTGCTCCCCCTCTTCCCTTTTCCCGGCTCGGAAGGAAAGCGAGGGTAACTTTTGGCTTACCTGGATCCCGGCAGGGCGTTTCTACAATTCTTTTGGCCAGCAAAACGCCTTCTCTGGAAGCTCTGCCCGGGCCCAAACCCGACCCACAGCGCTCCGGAGGGAGGCGGCGAGGTCCTATGGGGCTGGGGGCGGCACCCCCGGCCGCTGCTCCCGGTACCCTCGTTTTTTCCTTGGAAAACCAAGGAAAAGTCAGGGAACGGGGAAAAGTCCGATATTTCCAAGGGAAAGGAAAAATTAAATGGAAAGTGGCTTTTTAAATTTTTTTTTTCTCCCCGCCAGGCTGAGGTTTGGGGCGGCGCTGGGGGTAGGTGGAGGCTCCGCAGAGCCCCCCGCTGCCTTCACCCCTGCGGGCAGGGGTCGTGCTGTGTGTCCCCCCCTCCCCAAATCACCTCCTCCATCCAGGAACACCCTCCCTCCATCCCCCTGGGCTCCGGCACTACTGGAGGCTGAGGGGCGAGGGGCGATTTGTGGGGTCGGGGCTGGGCGAAGCCGGCCCTAGAGGCGGTGGGGGGCGGCCAGGAGGTCCCCCTCCTCCAGGATGTCCACCTCGTCCTCGGGGTCCTGCAGCAGGAAGGGGCCGGGGGGGCCCTTGCGGGGCTCGGCGCCGGCCCCCTCGGGCAGCTCGGGCTCGGGGGAGCTCTGCCCCCGGCTCTCCTCGCCCCCAGCCCCTTTGGGGTCGTCTTGGGTTTTCCGCAGCTGCTTTTTGTGCTTCATCCGCCGGTTCTGGAACCAGGTTTTCACCTGGGGGAGGAGAGCGCGAGGAGGATTTAAAAATAAAAATAAACAAAAACTCAAAATAAGCGTGGAAAAGAGAGAATAAAATTAAAAACGAAACGGGGAGGCTGCAGGGGGGAAGGGAGAGGTGCCAGCCTTGCCGGAGGCTGCTGCCTCCCCGTACCTGGGTCTCGGAGAGGCTGAGAGCCGTGGCCAGCTCCACCCGCTCGGGCGTGGAGAGGTAGCGCTGGATCTCGAAGCGCTTCTCCAGGCCGGAGAGCTGCGAGTCGGAGAAGACGGTGCGGGCTTTGCGGCGGCGGCAGTGCTTCCCGGGCAGCTCGGGGGCGGCGTGGGGCTGGAACAGGGCCGGCACCGGCACTCCTGGGGGGACACGCGGCGGACACCCGGGCTGCGGCCGGCCAGCCCGAGCCATCCCCGGAGGGCAGCGGAGGCTGGGGGGCGGCTTTCCCCGAGCCTCGTCCCCGCCCGGCTATCGACATTTCGTTTTCTGGGGTCGTTTCACTGCTTTTTTATTATTATTTTTTTAATTTTATTTTTGTTGTTATTGTTGTTTCTCTTTTTATTTTTGCTCTGCCTAGCCGAGCGCATCGCTCCTGCTCAGCCCGCAGCCTCCCCGGCGCAGAGAGCGGGGCAGGAGGACGGGAGCCCTCCGTGAGATTAAACCCAAACGAAAAGCACCCAGGGCAAGGAGGGGGAGCCCTGAAAAAGGCCGGGTTGGGGGCGGGCAGGGGCAGAGCGCTGCTCCGCGGCCACTCCGCTGCGCGACTCCGGCTGCCCGGCCAAAAAACTTCGCCGGGGTCTCTCCATCCCCAACGGGGAACCGGCTTCGGGAAGGGGCTGCCCCCAGTCTCTCCCAGCATATCCCAGTATATCCCAGCATCTCCCAGCCCCGGAACGGCCCCAGCGGTGCTGTCGGAGATGGAAAAGCGAAGCCCGGTCTCCATCCGGAGTGGGCGATGCGAGGGGAAAAAAAATAAAATGTTATCTCTCCAAAACTAAAGAAATAATTGAAAAACTAAAAAACGAACAGGCAGGAGATCCTGGGGTCGCCGAGCTCCGGATCTCGGCTAACCGAGGGAACGAAAAGCGGCAGCGCCGGGGGCTCCTCTCCCCGCTAACGAAGCCCGGGGCTCCCCGAAACCGTCGGGCAGTGGGATGGGGACGGATCCGGAGCCCTGTGCCTCTTGTCCCCGCTGCTCCCGGGGCCGGGAGCTCCGTTCCCACCCGGCTCGACGGCAGAGCTCGGTGGGTGCCCCCTGCCCAGCGCCGCACTTACCCGAGGCGGTGAGGAAATAGGGGTGGTGGTGGTGATGCTCCGGCTTGTGCAGGGCAGGGTGCGGGTGAGGCGCCAGCAGGGTCGGGGTGGGCATCAGGGGGTACCCATAGTCCAAGAGGGGGACGCGGGAGGCCAAGGAGCCGGGGAAGTGCTCGGGGGGCACCTCCCGCAAGGGTTTGGGCTTGTGCAGCAGGATGTCCTCGATGAAGAAGGAGGTGGGCCGGGGCGCGGAGACGGGGTGCACGGGCGAGGTGAAGTTGAGGTTCATCGCCGCCGTCCCCTCGCTGGGCAGCGGGGAAGGGACGGAGCCGGGCTGCGCGCTGGCTGCCGCGGGGGAGAGGGCGGCCGGCTTGCGCGTCCCGGGACAAAGCAAAAGAAGCAAAACTAAGGGCGACGACAAACACACGAACAAACAAACAAATAATAAAAAAAGAAAAAAAAAGACCAGAAAAGGCCAAAAAAAAAAAAAAAAAAAAAGAAATAATTTCCCCAGGCGGGAAGCGGCCGGGAAGCGCCGGGGGAGGCGAGGCGGCTGGCTTTGCGCTGCGCGGGGCGCTGCGCGCCTTTGAGGCGCAGGGCAGGGGCTCTCGGGCGGAGCAATGGTGGGAGGGGGCGGCCCCCCGGCCCCCCCCCGGCCCTCCCCAGCCTCCGCGGAGGGGGCGCGGAACCACCGCGGGGCCGCGCATCCAGCCCCGTGCAGCGCGGCCGCCCCCAGCCCCTGCCCCAACGCCGGGCTTTGGGGAGTTTTCAGCCCCCGGGGGGCCTTTGGGGGTCGTTTCCCTTTACGTTTTTTATTTCCATTTGTTATTTTTTTTTTAATGTAGAATATTTTGGGGGGTGTTGCGCTTTCCCGAGCTGTCCCACACTCCGCTCCCAACTTAGCCCCACGCACACACCTTGTGCCTTCCTGCCCGGGTTGTGTCCCAGCGGGTTTTGTTCCCATCCTTTCCCCATTCTGTGTTGTGCTAACACTTCTTTTCCTTTCTTTTTATTTTTTTTCTTTTTTTTTTTTTTTTCGGTCTTTCCTCTGTTTGTCTTTTTTCCCCCCTAATCTGTAACATTCATTTCCCCGGAGTCAATTTGCTAAAATGAGGGTGATATACCACATCATAGCCGAGATAATTTCGCCTCGCATCTCAGAAAATTGCTCTAATTATTGATGTTAAACTCAGGGAAATTAAAAGAAGGCACTTCTCCTTCATCTCCTGATTTTAAGCTCTAATTTGTTGAAATCGAGTTGTCATCACAATTCCAATCACTACCGTTAATAGTAAAAGTGTTCTAATAGAGCCAGAATTCGCGCAACCCATGCTATTAGATAATTAAGAAAGATGTTAGAAAGGCAAGTGCTAATCCTTGGGCACACGGACAGCATTTCCATCTGATCCAGCAGGTAGAACAAATTAATTACCAGAATCAATTAGTCCTAAAAGTACAGTTCTCCAGGAAGTGTAAGCCGCGTCTTCCATATGGATGAGCTGGTAAATGGTAAATAGATGAGAGGAAAAAAAAAAAAAAAAAAAAACTTTAAAAGAATAGAAATGGCAATCGTCCTGTTTTAATGAAGCTGCAATTCGGAGCGCCCGACTTTTTCCGGCGGTGCCGGCTCCTCTCCGCGGCTGCCGGGCAGAACTGCGCGGTGCGCCGAGCGCCCGCCGGGCGCGGCCCCGATGCGCGCAGGATGCGTGCAAGGTGCGCGCAAGGGGGGGGCGGCAGCCCCCAGCTTCGGCAACCGGGGGAGCGGGGAAAAAGGATTTAGACTTCCTTCTATAAGCGATGAAGGAATTATAATGCCGCGGTAGCTGTTAAAATACAGCTGCATCCACGTGTAGGTATAAATCTATCTGCATAAATATCTCTATAGATTTAGCTGTGCGACCGGGGGCATCTGTTGCACTTGGCCAAAACTCACAAGCAGGGGAACCAGAGAGCGTTCCCAGGTAAATCCACCGGCGGCTGTGCTGGGCTTTTGTTTTTGTTTTGTGTGTGTGTTTTTGTTTGGTTGGTTGGTTGTGGGTTTGTGGTTTTTTTTTGGTGCCTGCAGGCAACGCGTGTCACAGCCACGCACAGGCTCTGCTTTACACGTGCGTTGTTCCCATGCAGGAAGGCACTGGTGTGCTCCCCACACAACTTTATGTCATGAACAGACAGACAGACCCACACACAAGGCAGACAGACGGCCAGGAGCCTGCTGAGCAGGTGGGAGCAGGGACAGGGACAGGGATGAGGACACGGACAGGGATGGGAATAGGGACAGGGACAGATCCCCATCCCCCACAGCAATGTGTCTTGCTGTGTCCCCTCCCCTTTTAATATCAGGCCAGGATTTGGGCCGGCAGATTTGCAAACACACTGAGCTGACAACTTTCTCTGAGGAGCAAATGAGTAAGAAAATGAATTAACAGGATGAAGCGGGGCCAGCGCCCAGGCTGTTAATGGAGGGAGCGCAGCCAGGGGCGTGTAAGCCGCTTGACTGGCCATTTCATCAGCTGAGATTGCTTCTCCAGGAGGGCTGGGGCTTTACTCAACAGTTGTGTGTATAGAGAGAGATATATTTTTTTTTTTAAAGAAGGTTCAAAACATTAAAGATGTGATACTTCAGGCAGATCAGGTCACAGCTTTAGCCTCTCCCCAGGGTTTGGCCCCGGGGGGCCCAAAGCAGAGGTGATAGTGCTCTGCCTGCAGAAAAGCCCCCCTGAAGGAAGGTAACCCTAGGAAGGGGGAACCTCTGCACTGCAATCCCCACTACCAGCGATTTTCATGTAACTGCTTTATGGCTTTTTACACCAGGAACTGGGTGCTGGGCACCTCCAGGTGGTGGTGGCATGGCGGTCTCTTCATCCCAAAAGTCTTTTACCTTTTTTTCTCCTTTTGGCCCATTTTTACAGGTCCCCATGGTGACAGGTGTCCAGCAGCAGGGCTGTCACCCCTGCACTCCCAAACCCTCCTGGCAGCACCCTTGCTCCCCAGGGAGTAACCCCAGGATCACAGATTCACCCTTTTTCTCTCCTTGCAGACATACACACACAGGCAGGTGTTCCTCTGGGCTTTCATACACACGCATGATCCCGTTCACTGCCAAATTCACAGGTGCATCAGGTCTCCAGAGAGACCCCTCAGGACATCTCTTAACCTGAGCAGGGTCCCCCTTTGAGGCAGAAACAGCCCCAAACCTGGAGAGAGAGCAAGGCTCAGCTCAACCCAGGGGCTTTGTGCAAGGCAGGGAGAAGCAGCAGGGCCGGCTGCTTTACTCACCATATGTTTTTCTTCCTGGTGGGGGGACAGAATTCCTTCTTGGCACTGTGTTCTCACATCCTTCTCCAGATATCCTATGGTGTGTGCAACATCTCAGCCCGCAGCCCCCAATGCTTCAGACCTCCTCCAGAGACACGAGTCTGTGCAACCAGGTAGCCACACTCCTGCAGAGCTCATTTGTTGTTTCTTCAATACAATAAAAGGATTTCTGCAGGCTTAAAGAGCTTTATAAACTTTGCTAGAAGTGATACACACCTATCCCCCCTATACATGTATACACACATGCACCTTTTATGATTTAGTAACATACACAAGTGCTGCACTTACACAAATGCCCGTTGCCATTATTTGCACACTTAAGATCATTTGAAGATATTATGAGAAAAATTTCCAGAGGAAACAGAAATTTATTTGACTTAAGTCTTAGTGGGACATTTAAAAGGTTGGTGTAGCTGCACTGATGTTAGCTTTATTCCAGTGCCTTGCATTAGGGATAAATTTGGTGCGATTTAAAAATACATGCACTTACCTTCCTGTGGCTCTTGAAGAGGTAGGGTAGCTTGGGAGCCCAGCCTTTTCATTCCTTTCAAGACAAATCCACTCAAAAAGGAAGGGTTAAATTAAAAACAGACAGCCTCACTACGATCAAAATGGGAGTCTGGCTGCGGGAAAGAGGTCTGAAGAGCTCGGTTTGAGTAGCCACACACAGCGCGGAGAGAGGGCCTTTGAACACGCCGCGTGGCTTAATGGAGAATGTTCCCTGTGTGATGCTTCAGGCAGGCATCCCACCCTGTGTCATGGGGTGCCTCTTCCTGGGGGCTCCCCGGGAGTGATGGTGTGGGGAAAAGCACTTTGGTGGCCCCCAGGAGCTTTCCCCATCCACACCCAGCCCGCCTGTGTCCTGGCCTCGCCATCACTGCAGGCCTCCAACACCCGCCTGGTGTGGGCCCGGCCGTGCCTCCTATGTGCTGACATCGAGTCCCTGAGGATTTTTAAAATCCAGGGGAAGAGATGTGGTGTGAGAGCGTAGTTATAGACCAGAGGCCTGCTCAGCACCCTGGTTCTAGTGTGTCAGCCTGGCCTGCGGCAGCATTTTGCTGTTGGTAGCCCCAAAATGTGCCCTGACAGGGCCTGGGTTGGAGGAGGGCTGGGTGGATCAGCCTTGAGGTCAAAATGCTTCAAACAAGCGGGCTTCAGGACTGCAAACGAGTGATGGGGATGATGGAGAGGGGGGAAGAAAGCAGAGCTGATTTCAACCCCCCAGCAGGGGCTGATGGCAGCACCAGGAGGGACCCAAACAGGTCTTCAAAAGCTCAGGAGCACTGCCACCCCAAAACACATCGTCCTGCAGCCTGGGGACAGGCACATTCTCTTATTTATAGCCTAGATGAAGAAAAGAAGACAGAATGGGAAATAAAGAAAAAATCAGACTTATTATTATTTTTTTTCCCAAGATTTCCAATGCCCCAATTAAAAAAAAAAAAAAAAAAAAAAAAAAAAAAAAGTCTTTATCATCCTAACAGAATCACTGAATTTACCCACAAAAAACATCATGGTAATTTCAGGGCTACAGGTCTGGGTTAGTGATGAAAACACTGTCATCAACAGGTTAGGTCCCCCAGAGCAGTGACCCTTACTAGGAGCTAGAATCTGTTGAAAGTGTTTAATTATCTGAAATCTGTATGCAACTTCATCAGCGTATTTGTACTACTCCAGAACACAGAAATTGGGAGGGAGATTTGGAAGTTTCCCAGGGACCTGCTTTCAATTAATCTTCTCTTCATTTGGTTTACATACCAATTCTTCCTCATCGTGTGTCCGACCCATGGGCATTGCTTACTCCCTTGAGGCGAAGGTGATTATTTCATCCACGACCATCTGTACTTTGGGATCTCCATTAATCCTTTGCTCTCAAAAAATCCATTCTCGATGCTGTTACCCCAGCTTTGCTGTTGCCTTTGGCACATTAATGCTCATTTATTTCCTTTCATTCAGGCTGTGTAACAATCATCTGCACAACTCAACGTTTTGATTCACCTTTTTGCACTAACGATTCAGAATCTCCCTTGTTTCCCTCGTCTCGTGGCATATGCACCTCGCACATCCTTGCTTTTAACCATCAGGGCAGGATAATCCTCCTTGTCCCTTTCTTATCCACTCAACCTTTATTTTACTCCCATTGTATTCCTACTGTTCTTTGTGTTTTTCCTCCGATTATTTGCCATACTCTTTCTGTAGCTCCAAATACCTCACAAAAACCTCGAATGCTTTTTCTACTTAAAGGAATACTTTGAATATATAATCCCAAGTCTGATCTCAGGCTGGCAAAAGTCAGGCATAACTTCTATAAAATTTAATGGAGCACATAAATCTAAATGACGCAGGTGCTTTGATTTTTTTTTTTTCCAATTCCATTCTTTAGTTTCCAACTTTAAAGTGTCTCATTCTGAAGTCTTAAAAAGCACACAAATGATGCACTTTGAGGTCAGAGAAAGCTATTATGGCCACCCAGCCTGACCTCCTGAATCACACAAGCCAGAGTTTCATCCTGTAACTCCCATATCAAACCATAAAAAACACCTGACCTAGGTAGCCAGTGGAATAAGAATACTGATTTTCTAACTCTTAAAGCTATGTTTGATCCATCTTGATGTATACACAGGAAATACTTGTATATAAATAGAGTGAATGAGCAGCTTTCTCTCTTCTCTACATCTCCAGCAAGCATCTCCACTCTTCTGTATTTATATTTTGACTAGCTCCATTGAAAATCTGGGACTATTTACAAACTCAGCACTAAGCTTTTTCAAATATGATTCAGCCTTCCGTTAAAAGATCGATCTCTTCTACACAGTAGATTTTACACGTCACTTAGGTCAAGTCTCAACCTCCTGGCTTAGTTTTTCCTCCTGGTTTTGATGCACAAATTGTTAAATCATCTCATGATGAGACACAAGATGCACACAAATGCCATGCATTACATGCATTTTGCACACTACGTGTCACACACACAGCGACAGTCGCAAACTGATGCTGCCTTAGCCGATCATTTTGCTAAAAGAAAAGAAATCAGGCTTTACTGAAAGATAATTAAACCTTTTTCTTTCATGTTTGCTCCAACCAGATTGCAAAACTAGTTGGACCTAGTTTACAAAAAAGATAACCTTTTTGATGATCAAAGGAAGAGATTGGTTCCATTACTTGCATTAGTCAGAGTTGTCTGTGCTGTGGCCTTCAGAATAAAGGGAGAAATGTACTTTAGAAAGATCTGAGTAACACACTTTACTCGAAACATTTTTGTATTATATTGCTTCTTGACTGTTTCAGCTTACTCTGTATCTGTGCACTTTATTTTAAGCACTCCAGAAGTGGATGACAGGTCTGGGGGAAAAAAAAAGATAGAATCTAGTCAGCGTCCAGCAAATGCATCTTCAAATAATGCTTTAAAACTGGAAATTACATTTTGAAATGGCATTTTGTACATTTCCAAGGATGAGGTATTCAAATGGCGATATGATGTAATATAATATTATCTAATGTTAAAAACTCTTTCTCGCATTTGTCAATGTTATTTTAAATTGGAAATAGTAAAATGCTCTAGGTCATGAAACATGAAATGATGTGGAAAGGTGCATCATAATAAATTACTGCAATAATTTTTGCATGATTTTTCACACTTCAAAAATGCATTCAATTTATTTAGTTTATTGGATTCAGTCCAGCTCTTCCTTGTTCATTTTGGTATTTTATTTTAATATGATTTCCTGCTAAAAAGAAATAAAAATAAAAATAAAAAAAGCTTGTACATCCTTCTCTAACTCTTCTTTGTCTGCTTACCACAGCAAGGTTTTAACATATCAGCCAGTTCCAATGAAGTTAGTTGGACAATTAGCGGTCTCAAACATACACTTTTCCAAAATGTTTCATAAACAGGTGGCTGAATGGAGGAGAGTAACTTCGTTAGTGCAGTGTGAGCTTAATTTCTGAGGCCACAGCAGGCCACCAACCTCGCTCTGTCTGCCTCCTGGGGGTCTGTGGGCAGCAAAAGCAAACGCCCAAAATTTCATTCATCGGAGGCTACCACAAGGACAGCAGTAGGTGAGAGAAACCCACCTGGCTTAGAAGCTGGAAGTGGTTCTTAATGCTGAAAGAAATCAGGGATCACCCTCCAGTCATTTCCCCCTGCTCCCAAAGAAGCCGTGGGGTGGGCAAGGGCAGCGGGGATGCTTTTGGCAAGGCATCTGAGCAAGCGAGGCCCCTCTAGGGGACACAGAGAGCCTGGCCAGGGATAGCCAGCAACAGGACAGAGTTTTAGCATCATCTTCAATCCTTTCTTAGGGCTGATAAGGGCTTTTACAGGAGGAACAGTAACTTTCTGGGAAATTGAACCGGATTGCAGCACCACTGTTGCTTCTTCTATGCATGCTAAAGGATCCTGCAAGTGGGCTAAAATCATTCTTGATAGCAAAAAGACTTGGGTATTACACGCTTTTCAAGACTTCTCTATTTTGGAAAAAAAAAATAATTAGAGAGTTAAGCATTTTTTTTAGAACAGGAGAAATGTTATGGAAAAATACAAAGACTTAGAAACATGCTATGATTGCTTATATATGGAACCGGTGAATTTGTTTTTTTTTTCTGTTCTTGAATTAGCTTTCACTCGGCCAGCATTTTTAGTAATGAGCTATGGGGTTTCCTTTTCCATTAATATATTATCTGCTCTTCAAAGCTAACATTAGAAATTATCAGTATAATGTAATCACAAGATTCACCGATGCAAAGAAAGCATTAGTTCTCTGCCAAAAATCTGCTTTTGTTTTCTTTTGACTTCAGTGGGATCAAGACCTGGCATTCATCAGCCTACAGCCATCTTCACAAATTAGTTTGCCATTTGTTATTACACATGGAAAATTAAACCTAGAAGTCCAACAGGTCAAGAGCCATAAGCTTGAATGAAGAAAAACAGCAGCACAATTATGGGAAACAACATATCATACAAAATGTCCTCAAAGCTAAGGGGGGATTTTAGAATGTTATAAGCTCGAGCATCTTTCTGACGAGGTCCCAAATATGATAGGGGTGCAGGCACACGTTTGCGTGCTTGTCCGTGCATTTCTGTCCAACTGAGATCAGTACTTGAGTTTCAAAATAAGTGCAAAAAGGAGAATTTTCCAGTTTGTGTCCTCTGGCAAATGCAATTTCCCTCCCAACACACATTAAATTCATTTAGCCTAGTGCATTTTTAATAGACATTATTCATCTATTACCTTAATGAGCTTGTGGTGAAAGCATATTGCCTCCCAATTTTAACAAAAGCAGTCTAATATTGCTGCAGCTTTTTCCCCTTTTGCCTTCTAAGGCAGAAGCACGGAGGGGGGAAGAAAAAAAGCTATAGAGACAGATAAGGTTTTTATTCTGTGTCACAACACTACATTAAGAATAAAACCTTCCACTTAAACACTTAAATGAAAACATCAAGAAACTAATTTACCATTTGTAACCACATGATTTAAGTAGGAGCAGCTTTAATTTTCTTCCCATTTTCCTCATATTCAATGTGAGCCCACATTAGATTTCACTGGCTCAAATCACAACACTTAAAGCCACTTTCATTTTCTTTTTGATTAAATAATTGAAATTCCTGTCACTGCCTGCACTTTACTAGCACACAAATTTTATGTGTAAAGATAAATACTCTCTTTCTCCTTTCCCTGCCTGTGGGCTTTTTTTTTTTTTTTTTTTTTTTCAGTTTAATCTTAAAAGCAGGCAAGGTTTAGTTTATTGATGGTTCCATAAAATGGATCAGTACTCCATTCACCTATTTCGTGGAATTATACCGCTCCCATTAAGTGATTGTTTGGAGAAATTATGGAAAGCCATCTTCTCTAATTTAGCTGTCATCGTTGTTAGGTTATTGCTATCCAATCCTAAAAGGACAGGAAGCAGAGTTACTCGTGTGCTCTTCCCTCTCCCACATGCGCATCCATTAATGCCCGAAGCCTTGATTTTTATTTAAGTATTTGTTTCAATTAGGGTAACAAGTTTTCTTAATGTTCCCTGATAAGTGACTCTGACAAAATCCTAGGCGCTGCCTTGCCACTCGGCTCGCTCACCCTGCAGCTCCCGCTGCCTGCGATCAGAGGGGTTTGAACGTGGTTTTGGCACAAGCTCAGGCACCTACTTCCTTTATCTAAATGTCAAAGGATTGTGCAAATCTCAACGTACCACCCCATAGCAGGTCTGGGGACGCAAAGAGGAGACAGAACCCGGCTGGGGCCACACCAGGACCTTGCAGTTTGAGCCTGCGGCCCTACAGCATCACTGTTGACTGAACAAGGGTTCGGGCATAAATCCATCTAGAACCAGCTCCCTAAAGAGACACATGTGGTTATTTCCCAACAGGAAGCTTTGTGCTGTTGCACTGCTGTGAGTTCTCCCCTAATCTGGCACTTTGGCTTGTCCTGGGCGATGCTCACAGAGCACAGAGGCACTCACAGCATCACACAGGAGAGGAGGCTACCAGGAGGGGTCAGGAGGAGAGGGAAGATTTCTTCCTTCCGCAGCAGCAAAAATAAGAAGGGCAACGTGTGTTGCCTCCCGAGTAAGCTTTTTACTGCCAGGAAATAATAGAGAGCATGGGCAGGCATGGCCTGACATGGAAACAGGCTTTGGGGACGTGCCTGCTCTCAGCCAGCACAACTGGAGCTCCAGGGGCAGACACCGCCGAGCACAAGGGAGCCTTGCACACCAAGAGGGAGGTTTGGGCCTTGCTCTAAATCAAGCCAGATTACAAAACTGTTAAATTTAGGGTGATAAAACCACTCAGATGCTAGTCCGGTCATACAAACAGCTCTGCCTTAAGACATGCCAGCAGCAACACACGCCTATTTTCTTAGAAGGAAAAGTCAGGATATTTTTACAATTCCTATAGCAATATCTTATTTCTGACCTCATACCCTGACCAAAGAACCACTGACTTCAAATTTTGGATGAAGACCTTTGAGAAAGACCTATGAGCTTCAAAGGGTGTGGGGGCTTCCTATCTGTATCTCCCAGCCTCACAAAAGATGCTGTCTGCCACTACCAACCCACCAAGCTTGCCTCATCAGGCAAAAAGAGGCAAATTTTATTTTCATGTAGCGTGTCAACCTCCTTCCAAACAATTTAGAAGCCTTCCTGGTATTCTTGAATATACATTTTCAAATAAATTATAAAGCAAAAAAAAGAATTTCGGAAGAAAATTTGCCACCAGCACTTGCAAGTAAGTTAGGTCCAGGAGTTAGGGACCTTTCTGTGACGAAGGTCAGCCACAGCTTTTGATTCTAAAAGGAGAACCAAGAAACAGAAGAAAAACATCTTTGTTCCTGCCCCTGCGTTTCCTCTAACTATTCACCCTAGAGGACATTGTTACCATATAATAACTGGGCATGTCAGAACCAATTAGGCAACTAATAATAAAGCAGATGCTGCTATTGTGAAGACGATGCAGTGAAAGTATGGGTATAGGAAGGCCCTTGGTGCAGCCCGGGCTAAGCAGATATGATGCTAATTGAATTCTTGCTGGCAATTTTTCACCCCTAAATGAACAAGAAAGAGAGGAATCTTGGAGTCTCATCTGTTTAGCTTGTGAACAGGAAAATGTTTTCAAGCCCAGCAAATGAGCAACCTAATCCACAGGGATGCTAGCAGGAGGGGTTTCTTTAAAAACTGCAATGTCCCTAAATCCTGGAGTCTTGAATACAGATTGTGCCCTGCTTCCAAAGAGGAGCAGGAGCCAGGGACTTGGTTATTTTGCTTAAGGAAACTGAGCAGGACTCTACTTTTTCCTTGCTTAGAGACTGGAGATCCCACACGAGGGAGCGAGAGGGCTTTTCACCATGCTTGCACGGGGCACTCCCAGGGCTTTTAGGAGGCTCCGATGGCACCAATAGTTTAAATACAATCAGAAGAAGGACTTTAATTCGGGTCCCTGGGCACCCGAATCAAAAACTACCACTCTCCATGCCCCCGTACTGCTACCCTACACCCAGAATCCTGCCTCCTGCCACGTTTTGTCCCCATTTTCTCCCCAAGTCTGCTGGGAAAAGGGACACCCAGCTTGGAGCCTGGCCGTCAGCTGCCCCCGAAGTGGACTGGAGTCCCCCAAGTCCGGGGAGACCTTTCCTGGAGGTTTGGGTGCCAGTTTATGAATTAAGCCTTACCAAACCAAAGGCAAAGGCTCCCAGGTTTTAACATGGACTGAAACCCAAATTCCAGGGTTAAACCTGCCAGGGGGTATTTTTTGGCAAATATCCTTGCTTTTGTTGCTCCTGCCACAAAAGAAGTGATTTCTCCACCTCACAGTTATCAACAAGCAATTAAGTCTCTTCCAGTAACCCTACGCTGAGAAGGGCTTTTAAATTAAAATATTTTCCATTCGATTTTGTTAGCTGCTAAATGAAGATAGGGAGAAACAGGCTAATTACAGCTATCCTAATTAAGCTCCTACAATAACCCATAATTACAGCATATTTATCACCTTTGTGTCGGACACTTTAACCTGTTGTGGTTTGTAATCAGCATGTCTGCGTTGGGGGCTGGAGGCTGACATCTTCTCTCCCCTGGCAGGGCGAAATTTTTGATTGAAAGTGCGGAAACAAACTCTCTGCTCGTGAAACTGTAATTAGGGTAATTTGGGAGGCTGCACTCTCAGCAGCGAGGCCAGGTTAGGAAGCTGGGCTGGGTGGTGGGCGCACTGGGTGACCCCACAAACAAACGTGGCCTGGTCGGGGGTGAGAGGAGGTGGGACCAGCACCAGCCTCCAGCTGAGCCTCAGTTTCCCCAGGTGAAGAAAAGTGATGGGCAGGGAGATGGGGCACCCACAGCCTGCCCAGGGAAGGGAAAAAGGAAAAGGAAAGGGAAAAGGGAAAGGGAAGGGCCATGCTGCCAGATTCTGCCTCACTGTAGGTGGAGGCTGGCCAAGCCCTGTGCCGTGACCCTTCTCTTTCTCCCCTCTGCCTCTTGCTCTCCCCCCCAGGAGCCAGGCCGCTTCTGGGCTCTTTCTGCCCAATTTTAGGGGGCTATGGGGATGGGGACCCATCCCAGGGGCATGGGACAACAAAAAACATCCAAGAAAAAAAGCCAAGACAAATAAGGGGTGCAGTCCTGGCACCAAACAACCCTGCCTTCATGGAAATACTCAGAGGAAGGCAAAAAGAAATTTGTTAAATCACACCTAAATAGTGTTCTGAAATAAAGGGCACCCGGCGCTGCCCACACTTATGAGGCCATTCAGAGCTGATTTATCGCCTGAGACCACAGAGACAAAATCAAGCCATTATAACCTTTTAAAAGCTTTCTTGTAACAAACTAAAAATATCCATTGCTGACAGATGCAGGCTGTCAATAAGGAATTTAAGAACTCAGTATGAAGAGTGGAAAGAGTGCAAAGTCTTGATAAACATCTCAAATTGGGTCTTACTCAGTGGGAAACAAGTAGTTTATATTGGTAATTGTAAAGGGCATTTTACATTGAGTCAATTAAATGAAAATCTTTTAAACCCTTTTTAAAAAGAGACCTTTTTAAGTTAACAGGTGATTTTAATTGGAACCATGGGACTTGCATCACAGGAGGTGGGTTGGGTCTTTTTGTTGAGGATTTTTTTTGGAAGCATTAAATATAGGGGAAAATCGATATACTTCCATCAGCATCCGAACTCCTAGAGTCTTGCAAGTTGAATAGTGAAACTAAGCAAGAATCACGGTTTGCTCTGGTTTTGCCAGGGGGGGTTCTAGCAATTAAACACGTTTCCATCATGACTCCTTAGTTGTGAAAGATGCAGGAGAATTTCCTAATACCCTAAGTTATATCCTAATATATCCCAATATCCTAAGTTATATCCTAAATTGTTGTTAGTCAGAATCTTTGCCATAACCTACTGTAAAATGGGATACATTTTCAGAGATGATTTACCTTCAGAGAAGATGTCAAACATCCCAGCTGACACGATCAACACTGTGTTTATTTCACATATTTCACATTGCAATTCCTTTTCTTCCTTCTTCACAACCACAAAGCCTGCTCTGTAAAAGAGACCAACTTGAGCAAAACCCTTCCCTCCAGAGCAAACGCCACCTCCAGCGATTGCCTGCTGAATTCCTGTGGTTTCCATTGCCCTGCATTTCACAAAATCAAGCACTGTGTGTCCTACAAAGCCACCAGCACCTAACCAGGACCAGGCAAGGCAGCAACACGTGTTCCCTGGGTGAAGATGTGGAGTTGCCTCTTGGCAGAGCCAGGGAGGCACCTGTTAATTGCATCAACCTGCACCTCCCCACCCCCTGCAAATTGTCTCGGGGCTGCAGCCTTTGAGTCTCACCCCAAAAAGCCAAAGGGAAATGCCCCATGTAGCTAATAGGGGCAGGGAGCCCTGAGCACGCAGGATGCTCAGGGCAGGTTTGCAGCCTGGCAGAGAAATAGGTTGGAAAAAAAGACAGCAAATGCAGCAAGCAACCTGATGGCAGATTTCTTGAAAACGGTTGCATGAAAACTCATCTTTTTGACAAAAACAACAAAGCCTTTGATGGCATTCCCTTTTGCTAGCTCTAAACAGCTGCTGCCTGGGAATTTGAACGTGTCCATTAAGGAGCTGGTACCGGAGGCTGCCCAGTGGGTGCGGTATGGGGGCAGAAAGCTGCTCCTGCAGCTGGGCAAGGGCCTGCTGGAGAACCCCCTGCCCCTCTGCTGGTCCCAAGGAACTTGTGCTTGCTGCTGGCGTTGGGTGGAAGAAAAATGCCAGGGGAAAATCAAGAAGTTGCCCGGGGGAGTGCATGGAAGGAGGGAGCAAAGGCAGCTCGGGGTGTTTTGTTGTGCTCTTTGCAAGAGACAAGGAGCAGTGGCCAGGCTGAGTGGGGGGCACCCTGAGCTCCCTGCTGTCACCTCTCTCCCTCCCCAAACCTTAGGATGGAGTCAGGAGGCCAAGAAGGCTGAAGAAGTCAGGCATCACCACGAGTTTATGGACTTTTCAGAAGTGATCAGGTCCTGGGAAATGTGAAAGCCCCCCGACAAATGTCAAAAGAGCAAATATCTCCTGCCATGGAGCTGCAGCCTCTTACAAACAGCCAGAAGTCAGAGAGAGATTTAGCAGGGGCCAAAACCCTCCAAGTGACCGCTGGGGGTGGTTTTGTAGCCCCTGCCCTTCCACAGCCTTGCAGTGAGTTGCACACACCCTGTTCCCAAAAAGCCAGCGGGTAGGGAAACTGAGGCACAGCCGCATGGGAGAAGCTGGGCAGCAGCCTCCCTCGGCACCTCTCTCTGTGGAATTGGTGCGCTTCTGCCCAGCACCGGGCGATCAGTCTGCGGGTGTGAAGTTACGGAGCGGGAGATCCAATCTCCAGCACGCCTCCAGCCCTGCTCCAGTCCTATCCGAAAGGGTAAGTGTTCTGCATCTTCTTCCGTGCCTGCAACAATCTAGACAAATAGGCTTTTAAATTAAGCAGTGATTTGGAATATAAGTGAGTGCATTTAAGCTGCTAAGAGATGGAAAGATCCTAATGGCTGAAATATTTGTCATATCACAAATAAACTGGCTGTATCGGGAGCTACTAATATAACTAATTTTTACCAAATCCTTCACTGCTCTGTGATAGAAAATGAGGTCAGCACAGGTTGAGGCAACATAAAATGAGCAGCTGCTGGAAGGCAGCACAGAATACTGATAAAGGACTCTGCACAAACTGTATCGCCTGCCCACAGAAAAAAGGAATCAGTTTGTTCAAATTAAGATATAGCTTTTCCAGAGCATCCAGGGTTTTAATGAAAAGGTGCCAATGAACACAGGCTCTCAATGGATCCTGAATACAAATGCATGCCGAGGTGCTGCCTCAGAGCCTCCCTATCCCCCTAGGACCCCATTTCCCCCAGTTTTTCCACATTTTTATGGTGAGGGCTGCATGACTTTGAAGGCACTTGGGCATGGGAGAGGGCAGAAGCAGTGATGGGAAGCCCTGGGACGTTTACAGCTCCTTGGATTCCTGCAGAGCTTTCCAGCTATGGGATTCAGAGCCTCCCCAGAACCACCTGGTCCCTTGGGTGCCCGCAGAAGGACACGAGGTGTCCCTGGCTGCCACTGGCCAAGTAGGGTGCAGCCGTACTGTGGTTACACGAGAAAAACAGCATCATTGCTCTCATTGTCCTAAAAAGAACCTGGAATTATTTGCAACGGGAATGGCATAAAAAGTATCAGGACTTCTTTGCGAGGCTAATGGCCTCCCTCTGTTCCAGGCAGGAGCTTTGAACAAGGGGAGGATTTCGTTCTTAAGAACTGGCCCTTTCCATCCCTAAACCTCAGGTGAAAAGCATGTAGGTCCATTTTAGCAACGGAGAAACCAAGGCATGGGGACAGCGAGGCACAGAACGCCCCCCAGAAGGGCAGAGACTGAGGCTGATCGTGCTCCTTCCCTCCCCATCAGCAAATTGTGTGACTCTGCCGTGGCACCAGCAGGTCAGGGAGGGGACCGGGCTGTCCGTGCTGGCATGGGGTCGCTCACCTTGCTGCCATCTCAGCCATAACCCCCCTCCCAGGGCTCCCAGTCTGGCGTCGGGAGAGCGGCTCTGCTGGGATCGATGCACTGAGAGCCGCGGCGGGGGAACGGGGGCCACTTGGGAGCCTCAGACAATTTAAGAAAAATGAGATCAACATGGATTAACAATAAAACTCCGAGCGCGCCGCAGTTCCTAAATGGAACGGGAGAAGGGTTCATATTTGATAACCATTAAATGGTTTAATGAAATAATTATAACTCAGACTCCTGAGCCCAGCCACAATCAATACCTATGAGCTCTAAGCAACAGCATGAGCCAAGTTCTGCCATTTTCACAGTGCTCCCCAGCAGGCAGAGTGTGTGACTATAAATGCGATTGACAGTAAAGTTGCATTAAAACATCCCCATCAAGGGCAATAATAGATTAAAGGCTACTGAGGCGCTGCAGTTGGCTGGTCAATATGCTTTATTTTCTGCATCACCCCCAATTTTGCCACCCTCCCGCATACTATTAGTGTGAGTCGATTTGCTGTCAATGACCAGCCCTGGCAAAAGATGCATTAATGCACGCTCACAAAAGAAGTGCGCATGGCATTATCACTTCACTCGCTTTCAAATTACAGCCTAATGCTGTCTCCAGGCAGCTTGTGACACGTTAACACTATGTGCGATTTGTTGGGATGGGGCTAAATATTTCATGTCTAAAGATTTCATCAGAGATTTGATGACAGAAATAAACTACCGCCCGCTGGGAAATCATTCCCAATAATAGAATTAAGCATTGCTGGAAAAGCAACAGGAAAGGAACGATGCTGGCGTGGGGTAGTGGAGGAAGAGCTGCAGGGAGGGCAGCTAATTAAAGGCAGTGTTATTAATAAATCCAGTGAAGGGGCAGAGACTCCCAAGCAGGTGTCTGTACCTTGCTCCAGACACCAGGTTCGGCTGCTCCGTTGTTGTTTTGGCGTGCCAAGGAACCTGACACGATACACAAACCACAGGAGGATGTGCCCAGAGCTTTGCTTTATTTCCTGCTGGGTCTGGTAAAAGAGACCTGGGTGCTCCCAGCCCTCGAGCCCAGGCAAATGCTGGCCCAAGGATCTGACACGAGAGCCGACGTTCGGCACTGACTTAGGTGCACAGCTCGAAGGCAGCAAACCCATTAATCCTCGCTTGCTCGAGGCCCCAGGACCTCTGCATTGACTGCCTCCTCCAGCAAGCGCTCCTGCCTTTCAGCCTGAACAAAACAGCCACGGAGTCAATCGTGCGATGAACAAACAGGCACTTGACCAAGGAGAGGAGACAAGTACTGAGGCTCGGCGCTGAGCTGCTGCTTGGTCTCCTGGTGTAGCTGCTGTTTGCCTTTGCAGCAGGCCCACCTACAGCAGCAGTTTCAAGTCAGAGCTCTGGTTTGTGCCCACCCCTCACACCCAGCGTGGCCAGCACCAAACACTCAGCTCCCCCGCAGCTTAAAAACTTAGGTTTAGTTGCAAAACCTGCGAGCGTTTAACCCCAATAAAGTCTTTTAATAGTGCTTTCTCCTTCAAGAAACTGTGAAAGCTTCTTCAGATCTCCCTTTCTTTGCGTTTTGCAGTGCGTGTAGGAAATAAACTGAGCCAGGCTCCCACAGCATGAGACACTTGGGAAAGGAAAGATCTCATTTACCCTGCTGAGTGCACCCAAGCAGACCTCAGAGCCTGTAAAACCAAAATCCTCACACCAATTCCTGTCCCGTAAGCTGGCTGAGCAGCGTGCTTGTGTTACCTGCAAGGGTATTGAGGTTTCTTCCTCCTCAGCACAGCCAAATTCAGCCTCTGTTGCTGAAGTACCAAGTAAAAACCTTCCCTTCTGCCTATTTACCAGGAGATTTTAAAAGCATTTTGCGGGATTTCATTCAGTCCCCCTGGAAAGCTGGTGATTTTGGGAGGTTTTGCAGGCATCTGCTGACATCTGGTGGCTGAAACCCACCAAGGCACCCGGGGGTAACCAGACTCACTGCACCCTCCCCACCCGCTCTTCATGCAAACCCTAATTAATCCCCACCTAAAATGTGTCCAGGTGATGGAGTTTCACGCTAATCAGAGAGCTCTGTGCTCTTCCCCCCTATTTTGTAGGCGAGGTTAATTAGTATATCAATTAATCCTCAATTATTATTAGATTTTAATTGCCTACCGATTATTTTTAAGGACTGCAGGTGCACCCCAATGAGAATTGCCACTCCTCGGAGCAAACTTCACCTGGAGCAGCGCCGCTGGCACCGAGAGCAGGAAAATGAGCGTGAGGTGTGGCAGCAGAGGTGACAGGGACATCAGGGCCAACACCCAGATCCCGCAGCGCCTTCCTTGTGTATTATCAACATCAGCCTCCCTTTTGCTAGCCTGCCAAGCCCAAAAGGGATCAGAAATGTGAAGAGGAAGATGCCTGCTCTGACCCATGGAGCCTCGTGCCTTTTAGAAGGGGAAGAAGAGCGTTGTCACTCAAGAACCTAGTTAAAAGATCATCAGTACTGAAGGGTACAGCCCTGAACTCCACCAGTTATACGAGGATGCACAATAAAACCAGTCTAGAAGTAACTGACTTGGGCTTTCCTTATCCTACTCTTTGTTTGTCACCCCCAGCCCTGATCTGACTCATGGAGGCAGCACAAAGCCACCTCCCAGCCCAGCCACCACTTCTCTAAATGATAAACAGCCCCACAACTTCCCCCAAGGAGTGGGGGTTGGGGAGCTTTGAGCTGAGAAATGCATAAAAAATCAGATTCTTTTTTTTCTATCTATAAAGGAAAAAAAGACTTTTGCTGCTGTGGGTTGGGTATAAGCAGGCTCTGAAAATAATTCTCTTGAAATGCTGCCAGACTTTGTGAGCTTTGTGCCTTGCAGCCATCACGCAAACCCACAGACAGGTGAGTTGTCTCCTCAGGTGGTGCAGCACCACACAACACCCACTTCCACACCTACCCCACCCAGCTCCAGCCCACCTGTGGCCATCTACCACTCATTTCAGGCTGCCCACTCCTTTCTACAGCTGGCAGATGAAAAACTGAACCAGAAAATGTGATACTTATTTCACCTACAGTTTTAGGATGGTGCAGTTCCATAGCCTTTGAAGATATAGGAAACTAATGCTTTCCTGTAGCTCGTGGGGCTTTGTACCAGCCTTGAACTTGGGAAAGAACATCAGCACTACCAATTGTGTCTGGTTTCTAAGTCACTCTGGAGCTACAAAAGTGGTTTAGGGAAGTCTTTTAACTTTTTTTTTAACACTCTTACACCTCAAGCTAGAGAAAAACTCTTTACTAGTTGCATGCATAAACTGACCAATTCTATTGCCCCAGCTGTTTTGCCACCCACAGCAGTATGAAAGAATTCAGCGAAGCCTTGTGATGCCCATTAAATAGTTTTTATTCCTTAGGACATGAATTGCATTTCCACTTGTTTACAGTACTGTAAAGTGCAATGGTATTAATCTCCGCTCCTGTGCACATGTTCAAGTATTTAAAATGCCCAGAAAATTTATTTCTTTATTTTTACAGCAGCTCAGTTATGGAGTTGTAATCTGGCAATACACCCAGATGTGCCTACAGGTTTGGGTCCTTCACTCTGACCCCCAGCAGGGGCTCTCCAACACTAACTGCTAGTGGAATGCACTTCCCAGCATCTTTAATCCACCTCCTCGATGGTTGGTCCAGAAGAAGCCCCACCAGATGGAGGAGCTCCGCCACCAGGGAAGCCCCCAGGCATTCCTCCGGGCATCCCTCCTGCGCTCTGGTACAGCTTGGTGATGATGGGGTTGCACACCTTCTCCAGCTCCTTCTGCTGGTGCTCGAACTCCTCCTTCTCAGCCGTCTGAAAGAGAAAAGAGAACTCAGCACCCGCTGCTCTCACCATACCCAAGGCATCCAGTGCCAGTTTAACAGCCCCATCTGAACAAGCTCACCCTTCACACCTCCACCAGAGTAGGTGGCAGAGTATTTCTGATTTAAGTCTAACTTTAAGTCTTACATGCTACAGAAGATCATTAAGATCATTATTTGTCAACTAGCTAGCCTGAATGAGGAGGAAGAGAATGTTTATGCTCACTAGCTGTGGTCGCTCAGACATCCAAGGAAGGTACTTGGACTAACACGAGTCTTTCGACTTCTAGTGGAAACTACGAATGGCTTTGGAAACACTTTCATCACTGCAACCATTAGTTCTCTTCCACCTGAGCAGTCTTTGTAGCTAGCACTGACTTGAGCAGCACAACGTACCTGGTTCTTGTCCAGCCAGTTGATGATTTCATTGCATTTGTCCAGGATTTTCTGTTTGTCCTCATCAGAGATCTTGCCCTGGAGCTTCTCATCTTCAACAGTAGCCTTCATGTTGAATGCATAGGACTCCAGGGAGTTCTTAGAGGACACTTTGTCACGCTGCTTCTCATCTTCTGCTTTGTATTTCTCTGCTTCCTGAACCATCCGCTCAATGTCTTCCTTGCTCAACCGGCCTGCAGAACACAGGAGACATTTCACATTATTTTTTGTGGAGAATGAACAACCCTCTGCATGTTTGTGTTACATCTTCTGCAGTTACCCAAGTTAACTCGGTCATGTAGGCAGTGTAAGAGAGCACAGATTTATCAGGTGTCCTTATTTCACACCACTGCATGGGCTTTGAGATTTTTACAGCCCTGAAAAATCAAGGGCTGTGTGGCTGACTTTACATTCAAGTTCTGATAAAGCTGGCAAGTGCATTAATAGATTTTATAAAGCTCTGAAAGCTTTGACATCACTGCAGGCAGTTTGCCAGTCTCCTACCCCAAGAAACATGTGGTGCTTACCTTTGTCATTTGTTATCGTGATCTTGTTCTCCTTGCCAGTGCTCTTATCCACAGCAGACACATTCAGGATGCCATTGGCATCGATATCAAAGGTTACTTCAATCTGAGGTACACCTCTGGGAGCAGGGGGAATACCGGTCAGCTCAAACTTGCCCAGCAAGTTGTTGTCCTTGGTCATCGCACGTTCCCCTTCATACACCTGGGGGGAGAAGCAGCAGATACATCAGATTTGTCCATATTGAGTTGTGATAAGAGCTTAGCCTGTGACTCGGTCGCTCAGACATCCAAGGAAGGTACTTGGACCAACATCAGCCTTTCGACTTCTGGTGGAAACTACGAATGGCTTTGGAATCACCTTCATCATTGCAACCATGTAAATAGTTAGTTCCCCTAACTAATTAACTACCCGGAATTCTGACAGGGTTTTAGGACCTAGTGCACCTTGGGGTTGCTCGCCTACCTGGATCAGCACACCAGGCTGGTTGTCAGAGTACGTAGTGAACGTCTGTGTCTGCTTGGTGGGGATGGTGGTGTTCCGCTTGATCAGGACTGTCATGACACCTCCAGCAGTCTCAATACCAAGAGACAGGGGAGTCACATCCAGCAGGAGCAGATCCTGGACGTTCTCAGACTTGTCTCCAGACAGAATAGCAGCTTGAACAGCTGAGGAAAGAAAGAGAGACATTAGGAGCCTTGGAACGGATGAGCCACATGCTCTAGTAACCCCCATAGCTCGCTCAGACATCCAAGGAAGGTTTTTGGCCATCATTAGTAGACTTCTGGTGGAAACTACGAATGGCTTTGGAACCTGATTCATCATTGCAAGTCAAAGTAACTCTTTACTGCTGAGAAGCAGCACCAACTCCAGCACATCTAGCACCCGCACCACTACTGCTGAGACATTAGCTCATGCAGTGCCCAGTTTACTGGGAACCCCACCCCATTATGTTGGCATAGAGAACAGATTAAGTTGTGACAATTGATTACCTGCACCATAAGCTACAGCTTCATCGGGATTGATGCTCTTGTTCAGCTCTTTGCCATTGAAGAAATCCTGCAGGAGTTTCTGGATCTTTGGGATACGAGTGGAGCCACCGACCAGCACGATGTCGTGGATCTGAGATTTGTCTAGCTTGGCATCCCGCAGGGCCTTCTCTACGGGATCCAGGGTGCCACGGAACAGGTCGGCGTTCAGCTCTTCAAAGCGAGCTCTGGTGATGGATGTGTAGAAGTCAATGCCCTCATAGAGAGAATCGATTTCGATACTGGCCTGCGTGCTGGACGACAGGGTACGCTTTGCGCGTTCGCATGCAGTGCGAAGGCGACGAACTGCTCTCTTGTTCTCACTGATGTCTTTCTTGTGCTTGCGCTTGAACTCAGCGATGAAGTGGTTGACCATGCGGTTGTCAAAGTCTTCTCCACCCAGGTGAGTGTCACCTGCAGTGGATTTCACCTCAAAGATGCCATCTTCAATAGTCAGAATGGACACATCGAAGGTGCCACCTCCAAGGTCAAAGATAAGGACATTCCTTTCAGCACCGACCTGAAAGAGAATTCATTTTTCACAATTTAACTTGTTTTCTACCACTAGGTTAGCAGGTTTAGTAGTTCCAGAGACCTGTCAGATCACAGCATACCTTCTTGTCCAGACCATAGGCTATAGCAGCTGCTGTTGGCTCATTAATAATTCGCAGCACGTTGAGCCCTGCAATGGTTCCAGCATCTTTTGTGGCCTGGCGCTGGGAATCGTTGAAATAGGCTGGTACAGTGACCACAGCATTAGTAACAGTCTGGGGAAAAAAAAGCAAGCAAAAACATTTAGTTTTAGATGTTGATGACCTCATATATCCAGAACAGTTTGTTAGATTTGGTTTAAGTTCTGTGCCTTACCTTCCCAAGATACGCTTCTGCAATTTCCTTCATTTTGGTTAAAACCATGGAAGAAATTTCTTCTGGGTAGAAGCTCTTTGTCTCTCCTTTGTATTCCACCTGCACTTTTGGTCTGCCAGCATCATTCACCACAGTGAAAGGCCAGTGCTTCATATCAGACTGGACAACAGAATCATCAAATCTACGCCCAATCAACCGTTTTGCATCTGGAAAAGTCAGTGGAAGATATTGAAGAATTTCATTCACAGCACAGAAACATCAGTTTCATCCTAGAATAACTGCACAAAAGCCTCTAAAGCCGTACTTTATCTGGACTTACAACCTTGCCAAAATCTCCGGCAAAGACCTCAGACTGCTTGCTGTGAGATGCAGACTTGTGTCAGCCAACACAGCAGTGCTACAGCTGCCACACAGTAAGCCAAAGTAGAGGCTATGAACCACTCGGTAACTCAGTCAAGGCCACTTAACACTGGTCACCAAAAAGCAGTCTGCAGAAAGGCAACTCTGACTTCAGAGCATGGTATGAACTTGGTCATTTTTAACTGTTTTTAAGATTAAGAGAAATCACCACCTTTGCTACAGATCAACAGCTAACATTGACTATCACACGTGTTAAGATCTCTACACACGAATCCTTCAGCCTTCTTACCAAAGACTGTGTTGGTTGGATTCATTGCAACTTGATTCTTTGCAGCATCGCCAATCAACCTCTCTGTGTCTGTGAAGGCGACATAGCTCGGCGTGGTCCGGTTCCCCTGGTCATTGGCAATGATCTCCACCTTCCCATGTTGGAACACACCAACACAGGAGTAGGTGGTGCCAAGATCGATTCCGACAGCTGGTCCCTTCGACATCTTGTCTGGAAAGATAGAAGGAAATGGAAGGTATGATTAACGGCTTATATTACTCATCTGCACATTCCGTTGCTGATTTGAATAAAAATTCTCCAAAAATTATTTACATAAGTGTGAAGACTTTCTTCTTATTTCTCTTTTTGTTAAAGTCTGCTGTTCAACGCGCGCGGCCGAGGCATTTAAAACGCCCGGGTGCCGGCGCCCAGCCACGCGGTGCGGCCACATGGCCGCGGACTCCATTTCCCATCATGCCCCGCCCCTCGGGGATCACGTGGCGCCCGCCGCCATTTTGGGCGCGGGGAAGCGGCCCCTCCGCCGCGCGTGGGCCGAGCTTGGCAGCCCGCGGGGCCTGGCGCAGCCCCAACCTCGCTGCGACGGGAACGCGGCTGGGGGGAGGGGGAACGGAGCCAGCCCAGAGCCCTCAGGGGCCCAACAGCGAGTCCTGCTCCTCCATTCCCCATGGGACCGCGGAGATCACCCCGGGAACCCGCACCTCCTTTTCCCCAGCCCCATTTCAAGAAAACCGATGCGGAGCCACCGCTAGCAGCGGGCAGGGAAAGCAGAATCAAGGGAGCGCCGCTCTGCGGAGCCGCTTCTCCCCCCCCAAAGCGGGTTCAGACCGCAGCGGCCAGGCCCCGCTCCCCCGCGCCCCGCTCCTCGGCCACCCCAGCGCCCTGCCGCGTTCCCCACAAAGCGCTGCTTCCCCCCCCAGCCACCCCCTAGCCCCTCAGACCCCCCTTCGAGCCCCCGCCCCCGTTACCTGAGCGGCGCGGGCGGCAGCTGGCGCGCACGGGAACTGCGCTGTTGGCGAGTGTCTGCTGAATGAGAGCGCTCGGCGCCCACCCCGCCGCCTTTATATACCCCCGCAGAACCTTCCAGAAGGGCCCGCCCCTTTTCTCGGCCCCAGCCAATCCGCTCGCGCGGCCCGCGGAGCTGTCCGCCAATGGAAGCCCGCCGGAACCCACACCCTCTGTGACGCCAGCAGGAAGGGGGCGTGGCCGCCGGCCGGCCGGTATTCTCGAACCTTCATGCGCTTTCCCCCCGCCGCCCACCGCCCCGCTCCGCTCGTCCCCCGCCCGCTACGGAAAGGGGCGGGGCTCCCCGCGCGCGGGAGCCAATCAGAGCCCTCCAGCGGCCGCGCGCGGGTGGCGGCACCGGCTGGAGGGGCGCGCGAGGGCGCGAACGGCAGCCAATGGCAGCGCGGCGCCGCAGGCTCGTTTGCATTTTTCCCGCGCCCAGGGCTAGCAGCGGCCAATGGGGTGGCGGCGCCGGGGGGGCTCATTTGCATAGCGCCGGGCCGGGGGTGACAAGATGGCGGCGCCCCGCGGCCCCCGCCCGTCCCCGCGCGGCCCGGGCCGGCCGGGTTCAAGGCAATTAACGGCACGGCCCCGGTCTAATTAACGGCTCGGCCCCAGCTTAATTAGAGGCACGGCCCCGCGGGGCGAGACCCGGCCTTGTTCCAGTCTGTTATTCTGAACACAGCCCCTTACTCTGACCTCTTACTCCAGCCCTAGCCCCTTACTCCGGCCTCTTACTCCAGCCTCTTACTCAGACCTCTTACTCCAGCTCCAGCCCTAGTCCCTTAATCCAGGCCCTTACTCAGACCTCTTATTCCAGCCCCTTACTCCAGCCACAGTCTCTTACTCCAGCCCCTTACAAAGACCTCTTACTCCAGCCCCTTACTCCGACCTCTTACTCCAACCTTTTACTCCAGCCACAGTCTCTTACTCCAGCCCCTTACTCCAGCCCCAGTCTCGCTCCGTCCCTTCCTGCAGCAGCTGCTCCTGCTGACCCCGCTGCCCTCTCCCAACCCCGTGTCCGTGCCAGCCCTGCCTGGCCTCTGTGGGGAGGTGAAACCAGCGGTGTCAGATCCCTTCCACACCCACGGAGCAGACTCTTAGTTTCTCCTGCCTGTAAGCACCTCTTAATGCAGCGAACCAAGCAATGAGCTCACATGGCACATTGTCAGTGCTACCCACGGTGCATGCTCTCGGCGTTTCCAGCAGAAAAGAAACAGAGGCCGAGGACAGGGGAAAACTGGCTGTTCAGGTTCCCCTCCAGCAAGTTTTGGGATAAAGCAAGCAGACAGAGGCAAATGGGTAAAGCAAACAGTCACCTGGTCACGGTGCCAGAGGCTGACAGCTGGTCAGGGGTCATGATCCAGCCCTGGCCCCATCAGCAGTGCTGTGAATTGCATCATGTCCACATGGCATAAAACATCCAGGGGAAAAAAGTGCATCCTGACCACGTGTTGTACTCTTAGGCAGTAGGAAAAGGTGAAAGGGAGGAAAAAATAAATAAATAAAATTCCACATTCTTGTTAACTGCTTAAAGTCTGGTTCTTGGGGGTGGGGTGGGGAGAGTAGCAAATCTCTTCCTTCAGCCTTATCCCAGTCAAATGACTGTGTGCCCTCTGTGGTACCTTGCTGCCTGCACACTGAGCCAGAAAGCTGTGAGCTTATCTTCCTTCCACAGCCACCTTGGGTTATGTCTACTGGAGAACATGACGCAGTCACCCTGCATTACCTGCTGCTTGTAGCTCGTTATCGGGCCACTAATGGGCAGGTTCCTACTGTTACCTGCCACTGGGTAGGAGCTGGCATGTGGCAGGTATTGACCCACAGCCCTCAGTAGTTTGTGGCTCTGATTTGTGCTCTGCTATGCACTGGAACCTGTTTTGGGACCTCTGGGTGAGCACAGAAGGCAGCACCACGGGTTGGAATTTGGATGCACATGGTCAGAGAGACGGGAGGTGCAGCAGGAAAAGGAGCGGGGTTGAGGCACTGACCTGGGAATAAGGGTACTCCCATGTGCCCTTAAAGATAAAGGGCAATGAGCCACCAATTAGGGGCAATATGAATCCCATACACTGACCAGGGATGGCATGCAAGGCTACTCCACCCTGAGCAGAGTACAGGCTGCTGAGCTTTCTGCTCCCGGGCTGCCCCTGAGAGCCCCCCAGTTTGCACCAGTTTGTACCAGTACATTGCGCTCCAGGTCTCAGGGGAGCTGTGCTGCCAGCAAGGCATTGCCTGCACTGTTTTTTGGCTTTGTTTTTTAAATCACGAGAAGGATTTCAGCAGGACCTAAGAATAGTGCTACCGGCCCTTTGAAATAAAGCAATGACACTCTGATGTGCAACTGTACTTTGCACAATGGCCTGATGGCAAGGGAAGGCAGCCTAAGGAAGCAGTGAGTCAGTGCGGGGAGGAGAGCAGTCTGGCAAATGACTCATTACATTAGAAATTAAAGGCTGCTTAACACACTTGACTAAAGTAGCCCGCTTACTGCGAATCAGAAAAATTAAGGCCCAGCAGGCTGGACACTGCCAAGTGTTTTGTGTTGCGTTTCTTTGTTATCCTTTCTTAAACAATGAATGGCAACTTTATATATATATTTAAGCCAGTTTCGTACATTGCAGATCAACCATGTTTAACACAGAGGTAGATAGAGAGGAGAGATTGTCAAAGGCATGCTTCCTATTCACAGTAACGGCATCCGCACGCCCCAGCTGAAGTTTGGAAATGATGCATTTCTAATGCAGCCCTTCCCCTTCCCCCAATGTTCTTCCCCTTCAGCACGGCAGTACAAACTGAGCCAGGGTAAAAATAACCCAAGATTCCTGATACTGTAGAAAAACATGCAATTGCACAACTCCTCTTGAAATGCGTATCGCCTAATCAGGATTTTGGATGTTGTCAACTCAGAAGTGAGCCAGTGAGCCTTTCCCCATGAATCAGGGATAAAAGGGCACACCTATGAGACCACTGTTGTCACTGTTTTAAATGCTGTGTAATTTAATTATGTTGCAACTTTTACTCCCAGATTTCTGTAGAGAGGATTGCTGATGTGAGACCTCTGCGCAGAACACCCTGGGGGAAAGAAGGCTGAAAGCATTGCGAGAGGAAATCAACCACCGTCATATTTAGTTAGCCTAAATTCCACCTACATCTCCACGACTGGAGATTCCTGTTAGCTAGTTCAAAATGTTTATCTGCAGACAAGATCTAAGCTGTCTGAAAACAGCCCTTAGTTGTTCAAGGTTTCATTGTCATCTCCTGCACAGTTCAGGAGATGAACTGAAATGCACAGGGTGGCTCAGAAGCAAGCCCTGTGTATGTGGGAGTAGGAGAGCAGTGTTGCTGTGAGATTTTTATCTGTGCTGTGTCTGCACTGGCAGTATTTACCATATTAGCCTGAAGCGGCTATGTCCTCAGCCAGAACATCTCAGGTGAAATAGCTGCATGGAAGTCAAAACTCAATTTACTTCGATCCACCTGAGATTTCACATATTTCATACCATGTCACATAATTCAGACTGAACAAATCCCCAAGAAAAAACTGCAGCTTCCTTGCAATTTCTACACAAATGTGCACAAAAATAGTATTTTTACCCCCATATCTTTTTTCTTAGATTCAACTCGACAGCATACAACATAACATAGCACAGAAGACAGAGAATTAGCACAAATTTAGTTGAGCTGCAGCACTTCAGCTGCAGCATATTTATTTATAAAACAACCAACCAAAAAAAAAAATTATGAAATCATTGATTCAAAGGAATCAATAATAAATATTTGCTTTCCTCTGAGTTGTTCAGACACAGTACAAGTACACCAATTATAGCAGAGAGAAGAGATGTAAGCTCAGTTTAGCTGCTGAGACAAAAGAAAGCTACATAAAACTGTACGCATTTAATCACACTAGTAATAACTGGTATACGACAGTAAATGCTTTAAGTACACTATTTTACAAAAGAGAGTTTGGCTTATGGTTCATTTGTTTCCCTTGTGCAACTCCTGATAGCATCATCTGGAGCCCAGAAAACGTCCCCTTGAAAACAAAATCCCTTAGAAATGATCTCTTTCTCATATTTCCTTTGAGTAATGAACTTTTTTGGGCTTTGTGCTAGCAACTGAAGCGTGGAATTGATTTGGTGCTCACCTGTGAGATCACCGGTGTGCAGGCTGAAAAGCACCACTTCATTGCAGACTTAATGATTTTAAATCACCACGCTTTCTGGCCAGGGCCATACATTTTAATGCCATGGCAGGCGGGAGAGGGCCACAGTGTTTTTCCTGACACGGTTTTGTTCACAGGGCAGTCCACACGTGCATGGATAGCAGGCACAAGACCTCCTGCTTCCTGACCAGGGCTAGGAATCATCACACACCAGGCTTCAGCGATTGCTTCCAACTTTTCCCCAAGGCCCATAAATCTTTCACCCCATGGAGGCAGACGGCTAACAGGGAGTGATTTCCCTGCTCCAGGAAAGATGGATGCCAGGAGAGGGTTGCCATAGCGGCTCCGTCCAGCAGCCTGCTCCCCAAGGCCTCCAGGAAAGCATCTGCCTGGTGCAGGCCAGACAAATCGTAGCTGGCAGCAAGCAGCCCCCAGGCTGTAGGCAGAGCACCCTTCTCTTTGCTAATTGCAAGCCTGGCCTGTGACTCAAAGCTAGCTGACAGTATTTGGTGCTTAAACTGTAACCAGCGGAGCCGCTGGAAGTGTTACCCTCATTTTGTGGTAATCAGCTGCTGGTTGCTCAGGCGTGCGTGCTTTGCTGAGAAATTCACCCCTGGGTTTCTCTGCATGGAACAGGTGTCCCCAGATAACCTGCTGAGGTAAATCAAGCACAATAGGCAACCATAAAACCACGAACTACTTCAGAAGCACTTCTCCTGTCTTTCCTCAGGACTTTCCTAGCTCTGGAGAGCCTCGTAAGCATCTTGCAGTGCCTAGGCCTCCAGGGCCCACAAAAAAAAAAAAAAAAAAAAAAAAAAAAGCAACATCAGGAGAGTCACAGACACAGCTGCTTCTTCCAAACAGCCACAGCCAAACCCACCAGAACAAAGCTGACCCAGGAAGGCACCTCTGGAGTAACCAGGGAAACCGCCTGGGTAAAACTGCAAGGTATCCGATACCAGGAGCCTTCATAAAAGTAAAAACTTAACAAACAGCTAATCCGCTTGTTTAAATCTGTGACTCAAGACCTTCCCTGCCCAACAAGTGAGTATTTTGTCATACTGAGGGTGGTTAGGTGGCTGTGGTACAGAGAACAAGCAGAACCTCAGCATGTGGGATGAAAATGGGTGGTTGCAATTAGGAAGAGAAGTCCTCAGGTAGTATAGGGCAAATTTGAAACCTGTTTCTCATACAGACGTAGCCCAAACAAGGCCTCATTTTAATCAGATTTTCTAAGATCTCAAGCTTGTAAACTAGAATGCTGAGTCTCAGAAAAAGAGATTAATTACAATCCCTAGAGTGAAAGAATCAGAAATCTGTGGGTCTTCTGAGCTGATCCATCTGTAGATGCATTCCACAAATTGGAGAAAACCTTCCCTCCCTCAGATTAAAGATTTTTTTTTTTAATGGAAGATCATCAATTTAGGAATACAGGAATTTAGAACATAAAAACTCAGTGTCTTCTGTGTAGCAGTGGTCAGAACCAAGTCCTTCAGAGGAAAGTATTAACGATTAAAAATTATGGGAATGCCTGCCTCCAGAGGAAGGCCTGCCCCTATCTCTCATCATTTCTTATTGGCCTTTCACTTGAAGCATAAGACTATACCCCTTAAAAATGTCTATTCTGGCTAACAGTCACAGGAAGGGTTTTGTTTGTTTTTATTTTGATTCTTGAAATTTTTGTTTGTTTATTTATTAAGAGTCCTGCTAATGTTTAAGCCTCAAATATAGAATGTGGCCCACAGGTTGATATATAAGTGTGACACTGCATGCAGATATTTTCTTCCTTTTTTCACTGCACCTGTTTACCTGTCCCCAGTGTGTTTCCCTCATTACATGCTCCGTCACTGCATCTTCAGTCTTACCTGGATGCCCAAAGGTCAGTCCAAAAATACTCTTTGTTCAACCTTGGGAAGAGCTCTCCAAGGCTTCTATTGTGTGGCTCACCCCAAAACTGGTGAATTCAAAACCTGGTAATCCTTCAAAAGCTTTCTCCCGGCTTTTTGGTAGATCGGCGGCCCTCAGTTTTTGAGGTATGCCTCCATTTTGGATTAAGCGCACAATTCTCATCTCACTAAGGCTCATTTGACACAGATACAACTCCAGTGGAGTTACTGCAGCTTTACAGTGCTGTCCATAAAAGCAGAGTCCAGCTCCTCGCTGTATCTCTCAGGATGCATCAATAATGTTATTCTAGCAATTAAAGCACCTCCGTTTCCTTGACATATAGGCTCCTTTCTCTTTAGTTGAGGCTAGTTCACACACGCCTTAATTCTGCATCTCTTGACCTTTTTGAATTCTCCTTTCCTTTCTGCTTTTCTTACAGCTTCCAAAAGTATTTCACTAGAAGAATGAATGCAGAAAATGTGAAGTGTTTGTTCCCTTTGAGGTTTGACCACCAGGCTAGCCTCAGCAGAGGCTACCTCAAAATCTTCGGGTGAGACAATGCATCTTTTAGTAAGTTCTCCAAAAACAGTACAGGAGACTTTCCTCTCCCCCTTAAATCTCACTGCAATATTGTGTCTTTTTGTCTTCTATTGATCCCTTTTAAAAAATCCTGAAGTTTGGCTTCATTTCATTTGTACAGCTCTTAGCTGACATTTTTCAACTGTCGTTTTAAAATGCTCAGCGTTCCATTTCCAACAAGGTAATTAAAATAAAAAGCTCCCCTTTCCCCTCAAATTTATCCTTCTTAAAAAAAAAAAAAAATCTGTATCAGAACCCCAAGTGCTGGAAGATACAAGAAAGAGTTGAGTGGGAGGGCTTCTTGTTGTGTCAATAATCACAAGTGATTAAAATTAAGCTGACCAGGGAGATAACTAGCTAATCTAACAATTCCTATGTGGCTGGTGGTGTGTGAAGTGCTTCTGGATGGCAGGAGTCTCCAGGTGGCTGGTGAGCAGTCACACCGTCTGGAACGCCCGGCTTTGGGCAGGCACCATGACCTGCGTGGCTCCCATTTTCACCAGGTTAGCGTAGTCGACTTTCCTTGGCTCGGTTTCCTTCCCTTCCGTCTCCCTCTGGCTGTACTGGGGAGGAGTCAGATGGGGAGTAGCTTCTGTTGACAAAGTCCGTTGGCTGCGAGAGGCACTGTTGGCTGTCGACCTGGTTGAGGAGGAACCCGAGCGTGAGCTCCTGGAACCAGAGGATGAGGAACTGGGCTTGACAAGGTGGGCTTTGGGTGCCTCTGCGTCTTCTCTGCAATCAAACACAGCAGGGTTCAAATGCCATGAGAACAGAAACACTCCTATTTTTGCCAGACTGAATTGCTGCTGCGATGAGCAGTTGCGCACTGAAGTTGCAAGTCACCAATGCACAGTTGTCAAGCAGTTTGAGCAAGGTACAGGGTTTTCTGAGTTCTGTGCAACACAGCTTGGTGGATTGAATTCATTACTGCTCTGCAGAGCTATCAGCCAAACAGATTTATAATACATGTGCACACGACTGGTTCTTTCTGTGTGGCTTTGAGGTCTGTGGACCAAATGCCAAGTGTCAGTGCAAAAGAGTTCAGACAGTACTGCCTGCTCTGCAGTCTTTACTCATAATGACAATTTACCTCAACAGGACAAGCTGAGACCAGTTCATCAGTTTAACATATGTGGGTAGTGAAAGAAGTGCAAGAACTGGGCCCAGAGTGAGAAAAATCATGCATGAAAAGGTGATAGAGGAGGCTCAGACTAAAAATAAAAAGGTATGTGAGATTTGAAAGCAAAAGAGAACAAGGAAAACGGAAGGGAATAAATCAGCAAAGAATACCTTCTTGCTGTCCAAATAGGCAACCTGACTGTCAGCCAGTGTAATCAGCTACTGGATGGATTATAGAGATGCCTGCTTAACAGCACATAGATGTCATATGAGGGCAGGCAGTCCTTGGCAAACAGAAATAAGGATGGAACAAGGCGAGGGGGTTCTTCAAGGGCAGGAGGAGCTAAAACTCCTTCCTGGAAATATCTTTTTCCAGCACTTTCCTTCTCGAGGTTAAGCTCAATTGGCTACAGTCCAACCTCCGCTTAGAGGAGTGAGCAGCAGACCTCACACACATGTAACAGATGAATTTAAAGAACATGCATCAGCATTCTTGGTACGCCCGTACAGGGGTGAGGCTTCTCAACTCTGCACCCAGAAGCTCAGGGGATTTTTCTCCCTGAGCTAAATCCAGAAGCACAGTTGTTCAAAAGACTCGAGGAGGACTGTGAGAACCTGCCTGCCTCGTAGTGTTCCCAACAGGAAAAAGCAATTTAAAAGAAAAATCAAACCTCTCAGAACCATAAGGGCTGAGTTTAATCCTGGAGAGAACTACGTTACTGCTTGAAAATGCTGAAATTGTAAGCAAGAGAATAATTAATACTAAATTGCATTTAATGTAATTTTATTTTGTTTTATGCTAATCTGTCCTGGGAAAAATATCTTTTTTTTCCTCTATTTTGTTTTCTGGAAAGTCTTCACAAGTATTATTCTCACACTAACAAAAAAAATGTCAGTGATATTTCAGGGAGGCTTTACAAGTTTTTTAGAACAACCTTTCACGACAGTTACTTAAAACATCTCAGTTACTTAACTGAGCGAAAAAGAGACATTACTGTGGATCATGCTGGGTGTATGTGAAACTGAAAGAAGGGAGGGTAGGAGGTGAGGGATTAAATGAAAGGCGTTACCTGATTTCATTTGGGGCCTCCTCTTCCTCATATCTCTTCTTTTCTTTCCTCCTTATTGTCAGCCTCACCACCAGGAAAAGGAGGGCAAGTCCCACCACCACGCCACAAACTGCTCCAGCAATCATACCAATATTTTGAGCTTCTGTTGTCCAGAAAATAAATGTGTTAGCTGGTAAACTCCCAGCAGGAGTCATACGGTCAGATTCTAGCCCACACTAGGAATTACACCATTGTGTATAAATCAGAACAGCATGTAATAAATCAGACTACTTCTTTTGGTGTCACCATGCAGAAATTGAACCAATTTATCTTAAAGCGCTTATTTCGGAACCTGAGCCAAGACTGAGAAAAGCATTCACCTCCAGAAGGGTGAGATCACAAGAGCTATGCCTGCAGCTGTGGGTCAGAATTGAAACGGGGAGGAGAAATCCTCACATAAGAGCCCAGAACCACACAAAGCACAGAGGCAGACAGGACAACCCACATCCAAAAAATAAGTACCAAGCAGTTTTGCAGAGGCAGAAGAGTGTTTGAACTACAAATACTTCCCCATGAGGTACAAATATTTCCCCATAAGGATTTTTTCCCCCTTCAACTCACCCTGAAATGATTACAATCTACTTGCAGAATGAATTATTCAATTGGAAAAAAAGTGACCTGAGGATGACAAAGAGGAAGGGAGAAAGGAAGACCGTACTGTGCAAATGCAAGGCATTTTTCATCCATAATAATAAAGTTAATGAGAGAACACTTCCTAACGTCTATGAGCCCTTGGCTGAACCTGTATGAAACTTCATTTCAGTGTTAGGTTGGGTTTGGCTGAAAGTTATTTCCTTCAGGCTTGTCCCTGTGGAGGGTTTAGCGAATCAAAATGAGGTTTCAAACCAATCCAATTGGTATAAGAGCTGCCAGCATGCTTCTACATCAGAGGGGAAGTAAAATGCCTGAGGGGAACAGGTTTTCTCTGCTACATGACCATATTCCAATTATTTCAGGCCTGGTTGGGCAGACGAATTCCAAAGCTAAAGATCTCCACAGAAGAGACCTCTCTATTAGCAGCCTTTTATCACAAGTCCAGCTCTTGCTGATCTCCCCTGAGTACTGCACGTAAAAACCTGCTAACCTGTATTGTTTTATTGTTTGTACTTGCTGTCAGTGTTGATGCCACACTCCACCCTTTTTACTGCATGCATATGCAAAGACACAGGTACCTAGACACATACACACCCTTGATATGGTTCATCAGGTAGAACATTTATTTTAATCTCTGATATTTTGGCCGGAATTTATTAAGTCTGGATTAAAATCAAACTGTGTCAAAAAGTTGCTTTTTAATTTACATTTTACTTCAAGTCAGAGTCAGCCTTTCCAGGCTGTCTTTAGTTTGCTGTCTCAAGTCCAACAAACATTTAATTTGGAATTTGAATGAGGGACTACTCACGGAGATTTTATATCTGACAGTAATCTCACGCAGTCATTACACCCAGAAATAACTAAACGCTGGAGATTCAGCAAACCCACTCACCTTTTTTTCCCCCCCAATATTCTATTAGTCATTCTCAAAACTCAGATTTTTTAACAGACCAAAACAGCTGAGCCCACATAACATATTTACCACTCTAGGTTATAAGGACTGCTGAGCAAAACAGAAATGTAGTAAGTAAGAACTGTTGCATGTGATTCAAGTACAAAAGGGCAAAGGTGTGGCAGAGTTCATCAGCTGAAATAGGACAGCTGAGAAGCTGCACTGCTCATGTGGTAGGGAGAATATTAGTTATGTGCCAATACTCACGCTGCACTGTCACCTGTACAACACAGCTTTCTTGTCCAGCCTCGTTGGTGGCAATACATTGGTATAACCCTGTACTCATCTGGGTAAGATTCTTCAGTAAGACTTGCCCGGGATTAGAAATGTCTGAAACAGGAAAAACAACACCAGGATTAACCATAAAAGACTAAGCGACTATACGGGTGGATGGAACACAGCAGAACTCATTGAACCTCCAGATCAGATGAGCTCAAGAGCAATGACACCTCAAGAAAGCTCCTTGTCAACCTTTTGCAAAACACTACAACTCAGACTTCCTTGTGCAGGGTGGAGCATGCCACAGCATCCAGCTGCAGCAGTGAGGAGCACTGACACACCATTGTTGTCACTGCTGGCAAGGGATCCCCAGTTAAAAGGCATGACTGTGCATGTGGGTGGTTATCTGGCTTTGAGCACACGGAGAGCTCCAAGAGGAAATGACCTGACTTACTGACTCTCGATGTGGGCGGGAGATGTTCAGCTCTCTCGTCCTCTTCATTTATGCGCTGCCATCGGTAGGAGATGGGGGCAGTGCCAGAGGATGAGCGGCACTGCAGGGACAGGTCTTTTCCTTCTGACAGCTCCCCTTCTAGCCAGCATTTGGGCTTGGAAGGCTTCTCTATAAGAAACAAAACACAGGTCATGCACACACAGCAGACTGTTTTCTCAGTGGAACCCCCCCCCCCCTTTTTTTTTTTTTTGGCAAGAGGACGCATTTAAGCAGCTTTCAAAAGCTGCCTTCTCTGGAAAGCATTGGGGAATTACACCACTGATATTTGTTCGTGGACTTCAACTGCAACCTTGTGCAACTTCATAGTCTAAAAAGTAGAGCTGGCTGGCTCAGACATAGAAATTATGGGGAAATTATGGGGAAGTCTGCCTCATGGATACTTGCACCAGTAGAGCTGTAACACTACATTTCTCTCCTAGGTACTATTTAGAGAACTTCCTTCCCTCCCCTTGCTTCGCTATTTCTTCCTTTTCCCCACAGCATCTGGCAGGCCACAGCAGGGCTTCCATGGAATGATAGCATAAACGCCAACTGGTAAACTGAAATCAAGGGAGAGAAGTGCTAACCGCAGCCGTTTATTCATCACCCTCATGACCTGGATCAGTCTAGGGTCCTCGGACATGAACCCCGAGTCCTCAGCAGGAGACTAGACAGAGTGATCACCACTAGGAAGTCATTCTAGTTTGTGCGATGAGATCATAGAGGTAATTCGGAAAGAACAGTTCATGTGATTTTGCAAGTGTGTACACTTACCTCAAAACAGCTCTCTGGGCTCTTCCTGTGTGCTGTCCTTTGCCAAAAAAAATGCAAAGGTTGATATGGAGCTAGACAGTGAAACCTGATCATGAGAAGTCTGTGTGTATTTATACTCCACTGAAATAAATCTCTCTTCAGGAAATGAGCCTAGTGATTTTTTTTCCCCTTTGGAAAAACAATAAGATGATCTTACCTACAACCTTCAGGGTGATGCGAACCCATTCATACTGCCCAGCTTTTTTGACCTTACATATGTAATTCCCTGCATCACTGGACTGCAGGGATATGATCTGTAAGGATGCATCTCCAGCGCGGAAGTTGGAAGTAAATGAAACACGGCCTTTCTGCTCCTCGTTGAGGTCATCATAAACGCGGCCTCCAGAGTAAGTGATCACCTTCGGGGCAGAGACAGTCACTGATCAGCCACTTGGAATTTTACTTTCATATGGAACAACAAAACAAAGCGTTTCCAGAAACTACAGGCTAAGGTTCTGCATGGCTGAGGGACTTACCTAGGGTCACATGGAAAACCTATGGCAAGGCAGAAAATGAAACCTGGATTTCAAGTCTGAGACTGAGACATAAACTGTATTTACACTGAAGGTTCATATTTGAGCATTTATACTAGCATCAAAATAGACACAAGCTTATGCCACAATATGTAAATGTATTCTCTAATCTTAGCTAGATTCAGCTAGCTAATTTAAGTTAACACAAACTTGATTTTTTAAATACTAAACTACTATTTTTTTTTTCCCTGAAACTAAAGTTTTAATACCTGTGCCTATAAAATCGAAAGCCAATTCCGAAAACCTGAAGGGTAATTTTGAGGCTTATCCAGAAATGACTGATTAAATAACAGTGTTGATTTAAGGAAAGCCCAGATAGAAAATCAATACCCACTCCAATATATGATCAATGAATACATTGAATATCAAATAACTTTTATACATTTTAAATCTCTTTAAATAGCTTTTTCTCTCTCTCTCTTTTTTTTTTTTTTTTTTTTTTTTTTTAAAGTGCTGCTTACTTCCTCAGTATAAATTGCAAAGAAAATCACAAGTCTCTTTAAATGAATGTCTGCTGCTGATGTCAACATGGAAACAAGGCAGTTTTCCCACCAGGTGCTGATCATGGATGCACCTACCGCTTTTTGCACCGTTTCAGAAATGTGCAGCAGCCACTCAATATCCAGGCTCCCTTGCTCCAGGAGGCCTAGGCGGTGGTGACAGGGCAAAGTCACGTTTTCTTCAGCCACTCTCTTAAATTCAGTCTGAGCCTCAGCCAGCCAAACAGAACAGGAAGCTGAAAGAGAGATGCTGGTGGTCAGAGGCCAAAAATAAGGGTTCTTCATCATTTGCTTCATAGCATCAAAGCAAGCCCAACAGCTTGGCTTCCTGGATAGATTGCAGCTGATTAAAGGGGACATCTATCCATACATAGGGAGTTAGTTTCACACCGATATTTAAGCACGAAGAACAGATGGCTTTGCACTCCAGAGCTGCAAACACTCAAGTCACAGAAACTTTTGCTAATATATCAACCTACATCCTCAGTGCACTCAAAATTTCAGATTGCCTCCTTGGTTTTGCCCTCTCCTTGTATTCCCTTGTTTTGTAAGTGATGTTTTAGCCCAAAAGACCTTCAGAGCCATAGATTTATTCCTAAATCAGCCTGATGATGCTTAGAATCTCTTTCCTAAAACCGAATGATGTTTCTGCATGCAATTCAGCACTAGAAACAAGAAAACAGCCTGGCAACCTTACAAAAGCATGGTGCGAGTAGAATAGTGAAGTCTCTTTGAACAGCAACATCAAACAACCCAACCAACCACCAGAAGTCATCAAAAACGGTTTGTCAGGAAAAAAGAAGTTGCCAAGACGAACCACTAGATGGAAGCTGCGTCCTTTCAACGTTCGTAAGGAAAAACCCCAAACACAAGCTAACGCCCTGAAACCAAAGCCAGCAGATGGCGCATCCCAGAAAAGAGTAATTTTCAACCCGCACTGCTTAAATCATAGCGAAATTCTTAGTTTCTGTCCCGGTTTCCTTCCGTATTGCTGCCCTGCTAGAACTAAACTGAATCAGAGGGCTGATTCTTTGCTTTACAGATCTCCAGACAACAACGGGCTCTGGTAAGCTCAGTTTCGATTAAAACCAACCCAAAAGATCACAGGTATGAAAAGGAAAACCTGTGTGTTTAGATTTTCAGATTAGACTCTCAGATTTGCTACAAAACCAAATGAAAATGTTTGCAAGCGAGCTTCCACGTGGCTTTGTGGCATGAATGCCATTTGCCTTCTGTGTTGAATCTTCAGAGTGCAGCTGGGTTGTTCTTAAGTTTTGCTGTGCAAGAAGAAAGCCCCCAAACATTTTTATTTTTTTTTTTCCCCCTGTGAAAAGAAGCAAGCTGAAATCTCTCAATTTTTAGACCAATTACCATGAAACAGATTAAAACAGTGAGAGTTGGCAGCGGTAGGAAGATACGTCACACGTGTATTGAACACAACCCCATGATTACATAGCAAGATTACTGGCAGGAGCTTGAGAAGCTGTAGTTACGTAGGCTAAATTTATTCCTGCATTTGCATTCAAACACTGGGACTTCAACCTTAAAAAAAAAAAAAAAAAAAGAAAAAAAAAAAAGGAAAAGTGATATCAGGTGACATTGTCTTAGCTTTCTCTGTTACTCTGTTTATTCTGAACAGAATTACCCACCCTGTTCCCACTCCTATTTTCAGACCATGACCATCCCTCAGCTCCCAATATTCAGTCAATGCTTGTCGAGCACTTGTATAGAAGGTATCTGCTACACGCACACGTGTACAAAAGCACTTTGAAATATCAGACAGGTAGAGTCTTGCAAAGGATCAAACACTCCTCTCTGCACAGATCTCTGCATGAATTGATGAGCATGAAAGCTCCTTTTCAGTCACATTAGCTGCTTTCTTTAAAGGGAAAATTAATCCACTTTATCACTGGATTCACTAGTCCCAAAGCTCCATCTGCCAAATACAATTATACCTTCTGCCTAAGACAAATGCCTGCTCTCTCCTGCAGCCACACTGCTGCGGGCTGCCTTCATTAACACGCTGATATTTGCTAGATGGCTGATCAATAAGTTTAATTAAAGCGCAACAGTAGTGAGCATTCACATCACATTTGCAGCAGCTTCAAAGTGCAATGCCAGCAGAGCACTGAGGTTTTGTATACATATCACGGGGTATTCTAGATTTTAAAATGCAGTTTTACATTAGAAACTCTGATTGAGATTAAAATTTGCTTTTTGATGGAGTATATTTGTATCACTTTCCTTCATCACTGGCTTGGATAGACTGTTTTTAGGAGGGCACCTTGGTCTTCCTAAAGCACCTAAGGCCTTTTCAATGGTACATTCACCATCAGGTACTTGGAAGCTGATTCACCATAGAACTGCAGGCTGTATCCATGTGAACTGAATACCAGAGCATCACACAGGTTTTGTGCTCCCTTTTCCATGACATAGCTGTCTTTCTTATTCAAAAAAAAAAAAAAAAAAAAAAAAAAAAAAAAAAAAAATCCCTTTGGTCCTTATTGGTTCTTTAAGCCTACAAATTCTAAAGGAAGCCTGCAGGTGCTCTAGACAAAACCTTCACTTTCTCTTTCTAGTCACCTATACCTGCACAAAGACAAAAGGAAGCTCAAAATACAGCTTCCTAGAAGTACACAGAGGATGCCGGTTATCAAAATTACCTGTTCAAAATCTGACGAGAGCTTGAAGTGAACAGCCCACATGCTTTCCTCATGTTTTTTTGTCTCACTGTGGCAATAAGTGAGACAATCGAACAGAAACACAAATTTGCCTTTAGACATGAGCTGGAATTTATGTCTTTGAAATGGAAAGGAACTAGAGACCATGTCTGAGCAGCGATCCAGTTACTTTGAGTTATTATTCACAGAATAAATACTATCTGAGGTTCTCTCATTTATCTGCAGATGAGACCCAGAAAGAACAGCTCAAAGAAATGGGAGTTTGCAGATAGCATTCAGTTATATTCCAGCCTAAATTGTTTAAATGAGGAATTCCTTATGGGCAACCCTTCATAGCAGCAAACAGCCCTGCATGCTGGCCAAAGCACACATTAGCGGGTTTGAGCAAGCAGCTTGCTCTGGGCAAGCCTTTTGCTGTGCTGGGTGGGTGCAGAAGGCTCCAGACCTTGCCCCTTACCCAGCTCCAGAAAGGCAGAGCACATTCTGGGTGAGGCCTTTTGTGCTGGCTGCAGCAGATGGCAGTAGATTAAGACAAGATTTTCTCAAATGTCAGACCCCCGGGTCTCACTCAGTAATGCAATATGTATGCAGGCTCCACAGTTCTTACCCAAAAAACCTCTTCCCCTTCCACATCCTGTGTGGGGCTCTTTGCCACAAGTCATTCAGCAATTTACTCAGCCTGCATCCCACGACTCCAAGGGAGGTCGGTTTGTTTCTGTGGAGCAGGAGCCCTAAACCCATTGCAAAGCAGTTGCTCACGGGCCTGAAAAAAGCCTTGGGTGCGGTGCCAGGCTTGCTGACACACTGCAGCATTCTCTCTTTGGGGGAGGAGACCTTTGTAATGCCTTAACACTTGCACAATTGTTCAAGAAGACAATAGCTCTGGCACCCAGTAGACAAGGGAGAAAGATTTGTCTTTTATCCCTCGTTAATGCTTCAAATCCAAGGAATACAGAGCAGCAAGTATTTTATAGGACTTATAGGACTGTTTAGGACTGTTATAGGACGGCTTATAGAACTGTCTGGGCAACTGGAAAATAGTTTGCTAAAGACAAGATTTTTTCAACATTAATAATTTTGGTAGCCTGTCAAGTCCTCTTGGGGATGCTCTCAAATGAATTATTTTCACACCTCAGTGCAATCCTACTGCCTGATGATGGGGAAGGTTTGGTCTCGCAGTGCTCTGAATAACACATTCTTCTCGAAATCCAGGGTTGCTTTTAGAAAACCACCTCGGTGTATCCAACAATCCCACGCTCAGCTAGACCTGCAGGCTGAACTGCTTGTAGAAGTATACTTCATTTAGACCATTTTGACTAAAAGGAATAAAAAATTTCTACTTAAACAGTTTAAATTAGTCCACACTCCAAAGAGTAAGTGTCCACTGTATTATTCAGACAGGTAACGTTTCTCTAGCTGAATAACCCTGTACATTTGACTTGCTTATTGACAGGCTTAATACATGCAATCCACTCAAGCAAGTATTTAAAGAGAGTGTCTGTCTAAACAATATATACACAAGAGTAATGTTTGAGAGTTAAAAAACAGCTCAGCCTGACATGGTGCAACTTCGAACCACTCCTTCATGCCAGGAATTTAAGATTTCACATCTGTTAGATCTTACTGCAGTCTTGTAAGATTTTATTTACTGAGCTTCTTCATGGAAAAGCAGAAGTCTGCCCTCACTCCATCTAGTGCTCTCACGAGTGCTAATGAACAAGATCTGAGCATTTGGTAACAAACAAATTTAGTATTTTACATGCTTCAATAGGAGGCTGACTACAGAATTCTTTGTGGCCAAAAAACTACATCTGAAGTAAAACTTAAGAGATGGTTGAGCGATTTTGAAACTCAGATCAGCCAAGTATCAATGACACTACAGACACTAGTTCTACTTCTTCTCTGCTGAGAAATGAATCATTTTTTCTTCAAGTTATTACTGATCAGTAGCGATAGGACAGACCTGCACCTCATCTTGCATCTCCCCTTTAAGTTTTCTGTAGTTTCTGCTGTGGACAACCAAAATGGTGAATAGCTACTTCAGTTTGTGACAGAGCTTTAAGAACACACAAGGTTGACACCCCACACTCGCCACCAGACCACTCTAGCATTAACAGTTAGTTACCCTGACAGCATTTTAGGCCAAAATAAATACAAAATGGTGTCTTCTTACAGACAGCTATTTTGCATTCTTTGTGCAAGGGAGGAAAAGCTGGGGGCGGCTGGAAGTCTCCTAAGGATAATTAACTCGGCCAGGGCTGTGCTCTGGGACATCTGCTTTCTGTATTCCTTGGCTGGCAGAGACAGAAAGGCCAGGGGTCGCCTTCCCCCTGAGAGCCCAAGTGCTCCAAGTGACCAAGACCTGGCCCCCAGCGCATGCTGCCTGCAGCCTGCTCCCCTCAGCCTCCCTTTGATTTCAGGAATTTGGTTGTGAAGTGAAAGCATCTCAAATGAGAAAAATGTGAGCTAGCAGTCAGTTCCCGCAGGGACAGGCTGGCTGTGTCAAAATGAAGAGGTCGGCCTATCCTCATAGCACTGCAGAGGTCCTCTGTAATTGGAACCACATGCGCTGGGGCTGAGGTTTGAGGAGGCTGTTAAACAGAAAGCAAAGGCAGCTCCAGCACGCTGCCGAGTTTCCATGGGGGTGACGTGAAGTCTTTGGAATTGAAACCGCTGCAGAGCTAGGAAGGCCCAAGGAGAAGAGAAAAAGCCGCATTTCACAAAGCCAGAGCCTCTGATTTTTAGAGGTTCACAAGGACAAAGCAAAAAGCGCAGGAGGGGGCTAGAATCCTCCTGGTGATACAGAGGCTCCTGCCAGAAGAAACACTGCCAGCTGCTGGCCACCCTTCCTCCAAGCTCCTGAGAGGAGCCCCTCACTCCCTGGCCCTTCTGGGATGCGGGAGGCGAGCCGTGGTGAGCTGTTGCACCAGCATAGTGGCAGAGCATACCATGTGTGCACAGAAATGCCCTAAATGCAGTGTCCATGCTGCCCCTAGTGCCAGCCTGAGGCTGACAAATGAGAGACTCATGGCAGTACAAGTGGCCACATTCAGTCTAAAGAACCTACCTACACATTCCTAGGCGCAAGAGGTAAAATTGTCCCCAGAAAAAGCCAGCAGGAAGCTTGCCTTCAACACCAACATGCAACTGAGTCTAAACCCTGCAGAGACTCTGGAATACTGGAAAAATGTCAAAGCATTCGGTTAGCTGAGGATCCTCAGAGACAGCCAGCAGCTATGTATGTACTGTGTCTGTCCTTTTTCTCATTGTATTTTAAAATCAAGTGCAAGTAGGCAGGTCTGGATTTATATCCCTGGAGACCATAGAGAACAGAACAGACTACATCAGAACTGCTTCTTCCTATTTAATAGGTCACAAAATGTTTGTACAGAGGGTTGTGTGAAGTCCCTTAGCCTCTAGTCCAGGCATTTCATCAGGAAAATGATCCAGGTGTCTTCTTTTTACAGGAACACAGCTCATCTAAGCCTTTCAGTAATGCAGCTGGTGATTTCCAGCTGCATGGATGAGATCTGTACAGAGACTGTCAGTACGTATCACATCCTCAGGGGGCTGAAGCACCTAAGGCTGTCGGATATTCCCTTTTCCTCAGAGCATCTCTGGGCTGCTTTGAGTACCCTACAAAGGTTAGTGCTGAGTGTAGTGGAATAGTTCTTTTCCCAAACCCAGCTATGGTTTAAGATTAATGTTAAGACATCCCTCTTGTCAATGGGCAACAGGAGAGCACGAACGGGTTCCCCAGTCACATTTCAAACCCTTGTGTCTTGAGTCACAGCCCAATCTGAGAAGTACCAGGTTCTGGAATACACCAGAACAGCACAGTTGGTGGAAAATACCCGAACTGCCTTATCTGAATCATAGCTAGAATGGAAAAGTACTGACTAATAGTCAATCATCTCATGAGCCTATAAATAATGGTTCTAAGCAAAGAGCCCCTTGAGCTCTCTGGGATCACAGCAGGCTGTGACCGAGGAACTCCCCCAGAGCTAGGACACCTCGCAGGGCCATCTCCGAGGTTTAACACTGCTGACAACTGATGCACAATTACCTCTTAGGGCAGGCTTCAAGATGCAAAGATCATCTGCTGATTAATGCCACGAAAAAAGGGTGAGTAATTCACCAAGGGGAAATCCTTAGGCACACAACTTGAGAAAGCCCCAATACCCTGCAGTAAGTTTCATGTGAACCTTGCAATTATCAAATCTTTAGGTCGCTGTTTTAATCATAACTAATTTTTGTTAAAATGCTATACTATATCAATAAACCTTAAGAACTTATAGTGATATAAATTGGATTTCCAGTATCTATATTAAATTATGTGATTTGAGAGCAATGGGTTGTATCAGCTGAGATAACTCAGAAAGTTTCCTAAAGAGGAGATAAAGATTCCTGATAAAACTACAGCTCTATTAAGGATTCTTTTGTTTGCCCCCTCTTAGCACCAAAATGTAACAGATTAACCAGAAAGTGCTGAACTGATTGTGTTCCGCTGCTGCTTTTTGTCATAGAACTTGAACTTGTTATAAGAATGACAAGAAAGCTACCAAGAAACCTGGAAGGTACTCACAAGCAAACTTTATCCTTTTTTGCATCTCAGACATTTTCAACAAGTTGGATGTGGTTTTAAGGAACAGGCTTCAGCCCCTGTTCAGCACATCCATGTTTTTCAGTGAGATGCTCAGTTCTGCACCCATAATTGCACATAACGTGGTATGACATCTCACTTATCCACTACAAGCACTGCTAATATGATACAGAATGAATGCCTAATGTATTAGCACTCTGTCACTTTTCATATTCTCCTAGTCACTCAATCTCAAACACTCAGCTACAGCCTAGCTGTAGGGCAGAAAATGAACAGCAGCAGCAGCTCCTCCCCATCATCCCCGTAAGTCTTGGGGAAGATGTGAAATTCTGCAGCACTTCTGGGATGAATACAAGGTGCGATCTTTGAGGCTGAGCACAGCAAGACCAACAGCAGGCTGACTCTGGAAGGGTCAGGGTTACAGATACTGCCTACCCAGCTGTTTCTCACCACTGCAGCAGTAGCCAGAATTAAGTTACACTTACTGAACCTGTTGGAGGTTAGAAAATACAAGAAATCTGGTTCTCTTAAGCCTTGTCCTTGCACTGTTTTCAGTATGTAAGTAAATAAAGATCGCATTCTTAATTGTGTTATCAGTATTTATTCAGCTCCTTCCCTACGTCTTTCCCCCAGTTTGGCATAACAGCGTCCCAGCTGCAAGCAGAGCCCTAAGAACAGATTTCTGTTCTATCCAGCCCCCAGTGCCAGGAGCTGCTGCATCTCTACACATGCACTTAAGTCTTGGAAGACTAGATTCACTGTAAATCCTGCTTTCTGAAGCCAAATTGAACAAGTAGGGATTACAGAGCAATGCAAACCCCCCTGTAAATGCTGGAAGAGACACCCACCTACTGCATCTTAGGCAGCTGGCATCAGCCAGACAGTTCACAAGATCTCTACATGCTGAGCGTTAGTTTGTGTTGCACTGAATTAGGTCTGATCTTGCATTTGGTGGGCTATGTATTCTAAATGATTGTGAGGTTCTTCCTAGTAACACTTAAGAACTAAAGGGCAGACTGAATAGTATACTCGTGAGAACTTGCTTTGATTTTAAAAGATGAGCATAATTTGGAAAGCATTCTCCCTTCAGAGGGACGCATCTCCCAAAGTGCAGCACAACAGCTATTTTAACTGCTGACAGCAACGCTGCACAGCTGTTACAACCAATTCAGAACTTAAAAGGACTTAAAGTCAGGAAGTAAGGAAGTGTTGCATAACACTAAATGCAAAGCATGACAATGATAAACCCACGCCTATATGTTTTTCAATGACTGGGCGCAGCTGACCCTAAGACACCAGTGCACTGACAATAGCTGGGGATGCTGAGGTCTGAGAAGGATTCCATTACCCATAAGATCACAGCTTATGAGCTGAGGGCCAAGCTCCACGTTCCCCAGACTTCTGGATCTATTCCACAAGACAACAGCCTACCAGCCTAAAAAGGACACAGCTACACAATAACGTTACATTAATCAAGTCGGTTAAGTGCAGCAACAATGCTGCAACCAAGGAACATAAGAAAATGAATGGCTTTTCTTCTGTGAAAGTTTCAGAACATCTCTGAAATGGAAAAGCCTATTATTGTTTTCAACTACCCATTTATTTACTGTAAACCTACCCCCCCCCCCTTTTTTTTTTTTTTTTAAGCTTAACATAAGGTATCAAAACCCTTGTCTTAAAAGTTCAAAGCATGACTTGAGTTACCATTTACGATGGTAAAGGAATAAGGAGTAAAACTAAGCAGATCCATTTCACTTCCTCAGAAACAGATGCAGCCTGAGAGTAGTGACTTTTTAAATGCCATTTTAAGTGGCTTTTTCTACCATGCAAGTGGAAGGACTAAAGCAAAGCTTCAGCATCTCTTAAGCTAAATACAACCTGTAAATTATTGGGAGGGACAGAGAGGGAGCCTATTCCAGGGTTAAAGAGCTCAGAATCTGTCAGAGCTGAACCACACTGAACTACTTTCTAGTGGTCATATCACCCAACCAATTGCCTCTGCAAGCTTGGTCAGGAAGCAGATTTTCTCTGCTCACCGCAGGGCTCTCATGCCGGCAGCTGAAATGCACGTTACATATATTTTGCATGTTTGCAAATACCAAGGGCTCTGCAGAGCAGGAAAGTCTGTAAAAGCCTAGGGCCATTGCTAGGGGAAACCCTGAATGAGAACATGCAAGCGTCATGCCTGCCAAATATTCCTGTGACCTTTGCACAAAAGAGTAATCTAGTTCCCCTCTGGCACATGTTCCTCCTCGGAAGGGAGGGATGCCCCAAGTGTGACCGGAGAGGCAGAGCTCTCTGTGAGAAGTGGCAGCTGGGTAGCAGTGTCCGAGCACATGGAAGCCGTAGGAGCTGCTACACATCGAGCTCTGGTGAGCAAGCACAATGTTTCCAAGATGCTGAACAGAAAGAGGGGTTTGGAGGGGAGAGGGGGATAAAATGTGATTCAGGCAACAGTTGAACAACTCTGCTAATTGGATATGAAAAGGTCAGGTATCTTATCAAGAAACATACTGTAAAGGTCAGGCAAAGTATACAGAAGCCTAGAAGAAATGGGCATGACCAGCTGCAGTTCTACCACTGGGACTCTGAATCTCCATCTCAGTGTATATAAGAAGTCTGACCCTCGACCTAAAAGCAAATATTTTCCTTTCTTATGCAGACTGAGGTCCCTACCACAACTCGACTAACCCATTTCCTTAAATTCAAAAAGGGTTTCTATCAAGTACAGCTCTGAACATGGTCATAAAGCAGGAGATGTTGAAGCAGTACTGTGCAGATCTGTCTTAAATATCCATGCCTGCTCCTGATAAATTATTTTCCTTAAAACTGCTTGAGAACCACAGGATAGTGGAGGCTGTGAGGGACTGAACTTGATCTAGTCCAAGGCCCTGTTCTAAATAGATGCCAGTCCCTTAATCATCTTTGTGGCCCTTAGGTTGGCTCATTCAAGGATATTTATCTCATACTGGGGAGCCCCAAACCAAACCCAGTATACTTATGGTCTCACCACTGCTGGGTAGAGGTGAGGGATTACCTCCCATGACCTGATACCAACTCCTCCTAATGCGGCCCAGGATGCTGTTGGCCTCTGCCACAAGGGCACACCGCTCACACTCACCAGGACCCCCAGCTCTTTCTCTGGAAAGTAGAAAGGATAAGGTAGAGAATATGAGGACTTCAGTGTTGGCGCAGGAATACAGGCATTTCATAGAAGCAAGAATCTCAGTGGGTCTAAACAGCCTGAAGAAAAACGATGAAAGTTTTCTGCTGAATGATTTGGAAGACTTGGCAGCGGGGATTTCTCCGGGAATTCATTTGAGCTTCCTGGACAGACGAGAAACAAACTCTACAGAATGACCTCAAGCCCTGCTACGGAATTAAGGGTTCCTGGACAAGCTGCAGCTTCTGTGCCTCACTTCTGTCCATGCAAATGTATGTGAGAATACCTGCATGCCTCAGGGATGAATATGTAAAAGCTTACAGAAGGAATAACAAGGTTACAGAGAAATCTGAGTCAGACTCTTCTCAGAGGTACACAAGAAATAGATGAGAGACAATAGACAAGCTGTAAAAAGGGCAATTCCAGTCATATTAGGGAAAAAAATACCGCAAGGATATGCAAGATTATAGTCTGTGGAATCAGCATCCTTGGAGTTTTTCAAAACTGGACTGGCTCAAGTCCTGGGCAGCCTGATGTAAGCCAACCCTGCTTTGAACCAGAGGCTGGATCCAAGGCCTCCAGCCATCCCTCCTGCTTTACACAATCCTGTGCAAAGCTCAAAGTCATATAGCAGGTCAAGGAGGGACCCATGAGATTCAAGCAGCACTCCCTAAACCCTTAAGTCTTCCTGCTTCACCACAACTTCTAGGCTGCCCCAACTTCCAGTTCCTGAGGGCCACACTTTGGCATCAGCTGCCACGACATGCACTGTGTACACAGCTGCTGGAGCAGGGTGGTGGGCTCTCTGCTGATTAAGTCCATTGTAATGTCTGGCAGGCATCTGTCAGCCACATTTACAGTAAACTCCAGCTCTCCTATCATGTGTGGTCTGTGGGGATAGCTGAGCACATAATTTAGTTAATGAATTTAGCTTCTTTTACTGTTGACAGTATCTGTGAGCAGGTCACAGCTGTCACCAGTTTCTTTACTCCAGTACCAGCATATTCAGTCCTCTCCACAGGACAGAAACAACAAGCTGTTCTATCCGATCAGATACATCACCTGATATTGCTTCCCAATTGCCTAAACTTGCAAGTAAATGCATACGTATATTTGACATTGAATTCCCTCCAATATTTACTTGTACAACACCGACATTTATTCGTAAGTGCCAGCAGAATAAGTCATTAACTGACCACAGAAAGTTGCAAAAAAAAGGGCCAAGGCAATTTGCTAAGGTAAAACATTGCTATTTGCAAAGTAGTCTGCCTTATGCTGATTTTGGGAGCTGAAACAAGATCCAGGGAGCTCAAACATTCCAGCTGGTGTGCCTTGCCTCTGTGCTCTATGAGTGATACTGAAAATATAAACCCAGGTTTTCAGGAAGGTAACCTCTCCACAGAAATGACCAAGTGTGTTTTCCTGCAAGCTAGAATCTGCTTTTTATATTGTTGCTCTTCAGTATTCCGGTGGATTAAATTTTGTCCTCCAAAAGCCCCCAATATTGTTGAGCCAGAATTGCTACAAGCAGCAAGCAGAACATGTGGCTGGCCACGGCTATACCTGTGTATTTCTGCTGTTTAGGTTTCTCCAAAAAAGTAAGTTTTCTTTAATAGAAGCTGACACACAGCTCTCCCCCTCTGTTTAAGAGGGCATTTTCAGTCAGAAGGAAGACTAGATAAAAGTGCTGGCTGTCTAAACTGAGCACTCTGGTCTTCCTCTGCCTCCCCAAGGTGCTATTCACCTTCATACCCTTAACCGAGTGTATGCAGAGTTGCAGGTATTCAGCACCTCTGCACATCAGCCATCTAATATCTCAGCTGTAACTTCTGTGCTTTACCTTACACATCAAGAAGCTGTGGTTAACTTAATCCTGTCTACTAGTTCTCAGGGGCTTGGGTATCACCAAGTGAAGAGAAAAAAGCATAAAGGAAAGTGCCTACTGAGTAGTTTTACTTATTTACCTTGATTTTAAGCCTAATAGACTTTGTCCAGTGGCATTCAATTAACTAGCATCATTCTGCATAAGCAAAAACATCCTTAATGTTACCTTTCCCCCACTCATGTCCCAAAGTAACTTGTGCACATCGTACAACTAAAACAGCCAAATCACTTTCCCATCGATCCTCCCGTGCCGAGACCTTGGTGTTCTTTCACAGCCATTAGTTAATGAGCTCTGCAGCCCCACAGTGAAGCTCCTAAGTAACATTATTTAGTGTGCAAAGTAAAGAAAGCAGATCCTGAAGGCTCAATCCATCCATGACTAACTAGGGACGCAGCAGTGCTGACCAAGGTCACAAGAAAACAGCAGCAGAGTTGGGACTGGGTTCTACAATTCACAAGCTCCAAATCAAACAAAACACGGGAAGTATCTCTCGACTGGCTGCCTGCAGAAGGTTCGGTGCCCCTGGCTTGCTTCAGTTCAACCACATTAACCTGTGGCACAGTATTTTTGCTTCTTAGAAGAAAATGCATTGGATCTCATGCAGGTTACCCGTCAGAGATGGGAAGGGTGATAGAGGCTGTATGCCCAGTGTGCTGACTTTCAGAGAGGAGGCTGGCACCATACACAGCCCACAGTCCACAGAGAGAGGAGAAAAAGCAACTTGTGTTGGCTTATTACTTCTGGTTTCCAAACAGGACAGAAAGTGAAGCCAGCACAGCGCTCAGGCTGCAAGGAGGTAGCTGGCTCCTTGCCCAACACATCGGTTCGTTTTTCTGAGGCCCCTTCAGCTCCACACAGCCAAAAAAGGAAGCTGGAAAATGTCATACCGAAAACAAGAAGGGCTGCATCTCCTTCTCTCTCCCTGCCTGGAGGAAGCATCTCCTCTGGCTAAACTTCAGACACCCAAAGGAGAAGCAGGCTGCTGTGCTTTCCACCTGATGCTTGCTTCACAAGAGACTCACAGGCATGATGACCAGTGGCCAGCCATTCCTGCCACTCATCATATTCCTGGCTGATGCAAAATCATTTGGCTGTGAAACACAGGTGTCATGTTATGCCACAGCCCTGCCAGCTCTTCCAAGAACTCCAGGTCCGGAAGAAACACTGCCCATTTCTTCTTGACATACTGCTGGTGCCACATGAGCGGAGCTGGCAACTGTTTCCTACTGACCCTTGTGCAATTCTTATAACTAAATATTTTCCCTTTATTTCTAAATCAGACAAAAAGTCCCTAGTCACATGCAGCAGCCAGGTTTTGCCAGGTTCCAGCCTAGAACTACCCTAAGACAGGGAACAAGGACCCCAAAACAACATCAGCTCTGCTGCAGACCTTCCAGTGGTCCACTTAATCCTCAACCTTTTGGTGCTGATTAGGAAGTCGGTCACCAGCACTGTTTGATGGACAATCCGTCACTCCATCTCACAGGAGGCAGAGTAGGACAGCCATTTTGCCACAAGCTACTGAAAAAGCTGATAGGAGAACCAGAGCCTTAAGGCTCTTCCATCCTAAAAAGGCAGGATCCCCAAACCAGCTGCTATTTGCATCTTCCCAAACATTGAGGAGTCACCACTGTCAGCTGCCTCCCTTTTAACCCCTGTTGGTTAACAGCATCCTCCTAACAGCTGGCAGAGCAGGTCACAGCCTGTGCCTTCAGCACACTCAATTCCCACCACAGCATGGGGGAACTTGTCTTACACCAAGGCAGCTGCTCACTTCGGTGGCATGTTAAAGCCCAGATCCTTAAGGGCTATTTTGATGTGTCGTGCCAAGGTAGAAGTATAGGAAAAGCACTTTAATCAGACTTCAATACACTGCTCATTTCCTGCAGTCTCACAGAAAAGCTGTCATACCTGAACCAACAGCGTGGCAGTCAGCGGCTGTGATGTTCCCAATAGCATAGCAAAGGACTTCTTGCTCCCTGCGCCTTGTTTTATGCTCAGTGCATTCAGTGGAGAGAACCCGGTAATGTGGGTTGATTATTTTTACCTTAAGCCTTTGCTGCAAGTTCCAAGAAAAGCCCTTCTCCCTTACGAACCAGCGACACCTCCCTGCATGAGGTTTCGGGGACAGCGGGGGGAAGGCGGTTATGTAAGAGCTGCAGGAACTGAGGGGGAGAATGAATGTCAAAACTTGCTAAAACACAAACCCTGGAGCCTTGCAGATTCCGTCTCCAACATCCATCAAACATGATTAATTTTAATGTCACAACATTTTAATGTCAATTACTTTTAATGTCACTGCTTCTTATTTACTGGTGCAACCACATTCTAGAGCTGATAAGAGATTTCCCCCAAAGAACTTTTAAGATCAAATAAAGAAAAATAAACGCAATAAGCACAAGCAGTAGCCTGGTGCCTCTCTGCTATTGTAAAGTTCTTGATGTGGTGAATCCAACTGCATTTCAAAGGCCAAGGCATTTGAAGAATAGAGCATATCTGAGGGTTTTCTGTTCAGGGTTAAATTACTACTTAGTAAAAATTTGCTTCTATGCATGTTTTCCAGACTACATCAATTTGGCTAAAGATGCCTATTAGATAAGTGGCTTGATATTTGCATTAGGCTAAGCCCCCAGACAATATTTTTAATGTTGCATAAAGTAGACAATAACAAAGTCCTAATCCTGGTTCTCTCATAATTTGTGTATAAAAGGACAGCACATAAACTTAGACGGTTGAAGAAACGGAAGAGCCTGATATTCAACATCTCCAGATTATCCAGTTGCTGGGGAAAAACAGAAGAGCTGAAGATTTTCGTAAGGCATCACATTAAAAATCTATGTAAATTAAAATCTGTTCAACTACTGCAAATATAAAAGCCTGCTATTTCATTCAAATTCTTTGCTTTCATTTGCTCTTTGGCAGAGACAGAAACAGCAGATAGCAAATAGGGAAAAGGAATACAGAACATGTACAAAAGATGACAACAAAAGAACAAAAACAGTGAAGTATGAACAGGGTGACTCAGCCTGCAGTGTTAGGCAGCTATACCTAAATACGCTATGTGGTACCTATATATAGTACTATGTAAGTGCTATATACGTGTTATTTGCTTGTTGCTTGCTGAAAAGCAATTAAAGCACCCTCCTTTGGATGCAACATGCAAATAGCTGCTGTATACTTAGAACTCAAGTATTTTTAAAGACTTGATTGAGCCTGAAGAAAATTTGTGGGTACAGCTGGCAACACAAGACCGGTACACAGACTTCTGTCTGCGAAGCAATTTTTAAAAACAGTTGGAGATGAAAACCTCAAACCCCACGAGGTTTCTCAAAACAATTAAGGAAGTTTTCCTGTCCTCAGTCTTAAAACTTACTCTAAAGACAAGTCAGGCCTCTAGTCTAATATAAAGCTTATAAGAAAAGGAATTTGCAAAACAAAGGAACTAATTAAAGAAACTGAGGAACAGAAGTCAAACACCTGTGTTTTGAAGCATTGTATTAGCTACTGATGTTTGTAGCAACTAGAGATGATAAACTGATTAATCTGAATAAAAAAGCAACATTTTTATTTGAAAATGAACAGATAAAACAGCACACAACCAGTTATATTTTGTGCTCAGTTAAATGCAAATGTATATGAACAACTGAACTGAGATGAATAAGAGGGCATGAAAATACATCATTGTATAAACAAATTGCTTTGTTTGGAAGCAAACTACAGACTGCAGCTATTGTTAGGCCTTTTGCTATACATGATTTTGATCCTCAGTAATTGTTTCAGTGTGGTTTTCACTTCTCAGCTACAGAAATTTTATTCCTGACACTTTTGCAATAGAAGTGATCTAGTTTAGTTTCTATCCAAAGTCTGTTTGGAAGAACTGTCTCAGACCACAGGCAGTAGCATTAGAGCAGATTAATTGTTGAGGATCTGCTTGAAAGGAAGTTGGGAAAATTTAGCCAAAGCTTGATGCAATGTTCAAAGCGATACTCTGAGCAAAGACTTTGCAATTAGGATCACCCTAAAGGAAGTGAGAGGAAGAACAAATATCTTGTAGTAGTTTCCTAGGACATTTTTAAACAGATGTAGGCCACACTAATAAGACCCGTTGGCTCCACAGCACCTTGACTGGACATAGGCAAGATGAACACATCATTTCTGGGAGAGGATTGCTGGTCCTGCAGGAGAAGTTACTGCCAATAAGAATAAACCCAAGCCAATAAATTGCACGATTTAAGAGCTCAATACAGACAGGGCTTGTGTTTGTAAAACAGATCACAGACTCTAGAAAAGAGGGTAGCTAAGAGAACACTGGATCCAGTCATTGATATACATTTATATATCCACATTTGCACTTGTTATCTCATTTAATGGTAATGAATTATGCAGCTCTAGAGCTACTACCATTTTATTTCAAAAAGCTTCAGCCATGCATATTTTAAGACAGTGGCAGTTCAATGGGACATCTGACATGCTTATTTCCACCAATATGTCACTGAGTTACATCTCAATCCATAATACAACTGTAAGAATGAAATTCGACATTGGTAGGTTTTCAAAGCAGTATAGATGAGGTAGTTCTGGTAGTGATAAAGAACCCTTGAAAACAGGTATTTAACTCTATTATTAAAAAGAAAGGCCCACTACGAAGCTTGGACTTCTCACCCAATGAGAGCAAGGCAAGGACAGGCTTTTGCCCCCATGTGTGCTCCCCCCCAAACTCCTGCTGCTTCCCATGCCTGGAGCAGGGGCTGTCCTGATCTCAGGCCCCATGCAGAAAGGGGGAGGCTTAGCACGAGCCAGCCCTAGCTGTCAGCTGGTGTTAGGATCCAGGACTCATTCAGAACTGGGGGTGGGATTTACGTAACACGATGAGTTGCTTCATTCTTCTCCTCTTTTTAGGGGATCAATCACAGCACCGTCTCCTGATCCGTGCAAAGCACCTATTGCATCACCCTTGTGCTTGCATTGACCCAGACACATTGGTGCATATCAAAAAAAACACATTTACTATAAAAGGTAATCAGGTAAAACATACAGAGGTGCCAAGAGATGCAAGACAGTGCATTCTGACAGAGCTGTGTGTACATCTGACAGCTAGCATAGCCCAGAGTCATCTCCCAGTCTTAAACAATTCACATTCCTTCCTGAAGCTAAATTGCGCTTGGCTGCATTGTTTCAACAAGCAGAAAGTCAGCCTTGTGCCAGGGGTTTGCTGCAGGAACCTTTACCCTGACCCAGACTAAGCTAAACTCTCCAGGCACAAGCCCTGAACAAAGCAGCACATTGCCTTTGTTTACACACATTAGTTGCCCTGAACCAGGCAGAGAAAAACAGCAGGGTCCTGGTGCTGCATGGAGACCTGGCAGGCCATCTTTGCAAAGCCACCTGAAGCTCTGCAAAACCCTGAAGCTCAAAAGATTCCTCAACAGGATCCCCAGCCTGTTTTTGGTTTTAACTCTTTCGGTCTGAGAAATTCTCCTGCCCATCTTCTCTACTGCAGCCAGTTCAAATTCACTCAAGTTCAGCAGTTCAGACCTAGAGGCTCAGCCAGTGCCCACAGCTTTTATATTAGATGTCAGGAAGATTTGTTTCCATGGAAGGATTGGTTAGACGTTGTAACAGGCTGCTCAGAGAAGTGGAGGAGCCACCAATCCTGGAGGTATTTGAGAGGCATGGATGTGGTGTTTAGGGACATTGTTTAGTGGTGACTTGGTAGGGTTAGGTAATGGTTGGATTTGATCTTACGGGTCTTTGCTGACATAAATGATCCTATGATTCTATGAATCAGTGTTTTAGATGAACTTTTAGTCATCTGGTCCAGTAATTCCTAGCTCCTTATTTTCATGTTCTCTTTCGGGCAGAAGGAGTCTGACTCACTGGCTGAATCTATGCAAAAAAAGTCAAATAGTTGTACATTAGAGTTACTGTAGAGTTTCCAAAGCATCTGGCAGACAGGGTCTGATGCAATTGTGACAGCTCACAGAAGTGAATCCAGGGCATGAATAACTATGGCAAACCTATGGGCCAGATGAAAAAGTGTGGCTAAATGAGTATATTAGCCACTTGCTGTTACCGAGCGCAGGGTGTCTAATGAACTTCACAAAGCATTATAGAATCATTTAGCTCAGAAAAGACTTAAATGATGATCAAGTGCCCCATTAACACAAGCGTGCATGGTTACACGGAGACATTTCTCACAGCATGTTTCATCTTCCTCTGACTTCCCAGGGTTTTGAGTTGTATGTTAAGGCCTTTTAAAGGCACATCATTACAACTTGCTCCCTACATGCACTGCCCACAAGTCTATCTGCACGTATCTGTAGCACTGGAGGCATACAAATAATGATAAATAATGCCTAGAAATCCACTGGACCTCTCTGCAGCTAGTACAGACAGTACCACAGAAAATGCTGATGCTAATTTGTATTTTGGATTAGGGCATTAGCCCTGAGTTTCATGGGGAGCCTGGTCTCATGTTCTTACATGAGAATAGGGGTAGTTTGTGGGGAAGGGGTCAAGTAGAGCTGTAAGGAGAACAACATAACAAGGGGCTGGAGCACCTCTCCTACGAGACAGGCTGAGGGAGTTGGGGTTTGTCAGCCAGAAGAGAAGACTCTGAGGAGACCTTACAACAACCTTCCAGTGCCCAAAGGGGGCTGCAGGAAAACTGGGGAGGGACTCCTTGTCAAGGGGTGTGGTGATAGAACAAGGGGTAATGGCTTTAACTGAAAGAGGGTCAATTTAGATTAGAAAATACAAAGAAATTCTTTGCTCTGAGGGTGGTGAGGCCCTGGCCAAGGTTGCCCAGAGAAGCTGTGGCTGCCCCATCCCTGGCAGTGCCCAAGGCCAGGCTGGATGGGGCTTTGGGCAGAGTGGGCTTTGGGGGAGGTGTCCCTGCCCTGAATTATGTCCCAAAGTGTACACTTAAGGGTATCAAACTTAAGTTTCTGGAAGTCCCTACAGTACTGACTAGGAACAATTGGAAACATCTGGCCAGGGAAGAGTCCCTCCTGTTTTTATCCTGTTCCTGTATTCTTCCCCTCAGATCAGCACCTAATAATTACTAGAAACAAGATACCAGGCTAAGTGGGTATCCTAACCATTATTGTACCTCTTGTTCTGTAACACATTATATTAGATGTTGACATTCTGACTGGGACACAGTTATAATGTGTGAATCTTGCACTGATAATTAATGTGCTCTTCACTTGCCTTATCTGGAGTGACAGGAGATACACACCCCTTGTCTCCCTCTTTCAAGCCCGGCTTTATCCCCCCAGCCTCAGCTTCCTGTGTTTCTTCATCTCAAGTGGAAAAGCTTTAACAGCTTCTTGACACTGCAAATACTTTATTTTTGTTTGCCTAGTAGAGGGAGAAGAAACCAAATGGCCCCATATGGGGGACGACAGCGGTTCATTGGCCCCAGACCACACAAATCTCTGCATCTGGCCCTCCTTAACATCTAGAAATGAAACCAGAGCATCTGTGTGCCAGGCAGAGGGTCTCATCTGACAGTCCTGCAGAATAATCACAGCAACATGCACCCACTTGCAGGGTCCTGGCTGATCCTCAAGGCTCATTTGGGATGAGTATAGGTAGCAGCTTGATTGGAGCAGCCACAGCAGGTTATCTCAAGTAGGATTTACGGTCTGGTTTGTCATGAGGCCAATTCCCCTGATCTCATGCAACCCCGTAAGTTAACAGCCAGCTGCTTCTGGCATCCTACAGGATGGAAACTGCTGTTTGGGGGGATGGTATGAGGGGAGGGGACTTGTCATGGTTTGCTCAGAAATGTTTTATTCAGGCTGTTTATCCTCAAAAGAGCATTTTCCTTTTAGATTAAAGTATCTGGATTCTGTTTATTCTAAACACAGGAGACAGGACTCAGGCATTTCCTCTTTTAGGAAGTATGGCTGAGCATATTTCCTACAAAATTTATAAAGAATTGAAGTAAGGACTTCTATGGCTCCTGAAGACTTCAAACTCATCTTCACTAAATGCAATGAAGGAGCCACAGCTCTGTCACAGCACAGTTGCAACACTTAAAATACAAATGAAAACAGACAGCAGCTACAAGCCCTTTGAACAGACAGACCAACTAAAACATAATCAAAGTATTTACCAATACTCTGCACTGTTTTGTCTGAACACCATAAACCGCATCATATAACAGACAAGGCACTTCCCTTTATACAGATGGGGAAACCAAAGCTCCAAAAGGGCTCGTAAAGCCACCTGCTGGGATTATAGCTGAGATGACAGGCAAAGTAATGAACAGATTTCAACATTATCACTGAAAAGTTCTCGTCCCAGTTGATTGCAGAGTTACCACTGCAGCTGGAAGCAGAGCCACAGATTCCTGCCTCCCCATCTCTTCCATTTAGAGACAACTATCTCTCAAAATAAAGATAGCATCCATTTTTTTATGCCATTTTTCATGCATTAGCCACTGCACTTTGTATAGGAAGTCTCTCTCTCCACCTTAAGCACAAGGAAAGTGCCTCGCTCCGTCTTGCAGGAGACAGGAAAGCTGGATAATGAACAGAGCTCCTCTACCCATAAGGCCAACCCATCTCAGCTTCCATAGCATACCTCTGGACTGATGCAAGTCTCATGTTTAATCTCTCAAAACTGCCTACGACATTTTCCCTGGCATCTACCCTCAACATTCATATATTATGCACTACTTTCTTCTGGATTCAAAGTAGAGAATATATGAACGGTGACTGCTATTTAAGATGTCTGCAGAAATAACATCTATCTGCTACATCAAGCCTTCCCCATCTGCACAGCCTGAACATAACCGATGGTGTGTGTTTATAAAGCATGCATAATCATTACCTGCTCAATTACTGTTGTTATAATGCATGGTTTAGCAATAAGTGCTGCCAATTGCAGGGCTCCACCAGCTCCCTGTATTAGGGGGATTCTTCATGTTTTGTTTCTAATTCTGCACCATAATCAAGCCCAAATTTTATGCATGTTGGCTCAGGATATTTTCCTTTCCTTTACATTATCAGTCTGCTTGCTACATCCTTGCTGAAGGGGATTCCTCACTGTAAGTTCTTCTCTTGGTAGGGCAGGATGGCCTCTTTTGGTTGAGGATTATAGGCTCTGACAGTGCCGAGACAGAAAAATACAGCCCTAGACTGATTTAAAGCAATGAGCAGGGCTGTTCCCCTAAGATCAGTTATACGCAGCTACCTACCATTTTCTCCTCCTGTAACTCAGACCCACTCTGTACCTGGCCTTATCCACTGTTAGCATATCGCAGACCCAATGACCATATCCACTCCTTCACGCACTGTATTTAAAAGTGAGTTAGGAATTTTAAATACTAACAATGAGACCACACTGCTGCTTCCCCTCCATGGAAACCAAAGCAAAAGCAAAAGTTTTGGGAGCAAAGAAAACCCAAGTAAGAAAACATTTGAAGAACTGTATTTGTTATTTCCTATATTTGAATGTCTCTAAAATAAAGCACTAATTAAACTAAGTGGAGATGACTCGATGACCTTGAGGTCTCTTCCAACCTAGAAATTCTGTGATTCTGTGTGAAAATGCCCAGGTACTATGTTTTCAGAACAGCTTGCAAAGGGCCTGCATTATGGCCTGGCAAGTTAAGCTTTAAATTAGTTCTGAGCACTTGCCAGGAATGTGTAGTTCCTGGCACCCTTCAGGTGTGACACACGTCTGCTCTCTGCTACAGTAAGTCACTATTGTTAGCTGAGCCAGTGTTAAATAAAAAGCATAAAGAGCTTGGGTACTAAGAAAAAAAAAAAAAAAAAAAACAAACAAAAAAACAAACAAACAAACAACAAAAAAAACACATACAAACTGAAAACAGAAGTGTTCAAGTTAGTAAAATACGTAACTGAGAAACTGATGGGAAATTTTACCTCTTCGGATCTTCAAATCAAGCCTGGCTGTCTTTCTGGAAGAGATTTTACTCAAGTCCTTAAAATGAATGCAAAGATAAAGATGAAGTTCTTCCCCCTCCAATATACTTGAACAATTTTCGATGCTGCCCTCAATTTCCTTCCAACTGTCAGTGTGTGTAAATCAGGATCTCAAAGCTTTCACAGATATGCCTGAGAGACAGATTTCAGATATGTTCTTCTGTAGCTTTACTATGATGAGATACAGAAGTGGTGAGCAGTCCATGCACTCTAATTACACCATGGGGCTGGTCAGTATTTAGGACCTTTAGCAAAAAATAACCTTGCTCACAGAAGCTGCTTTGCGATCTGGTGGAACAAACCCAGTTTACAAAAGCCCCTAGGTGAGCACCCCTGGCACCACATCTAATTGTTCATCAGATGTTATTTGAGTATCTGAGGTTCCCAGCTTTCCTGGCTTCTCATCGCATGAATTTATGCTCCAGAACTACCTTGCCTGGGTTTCACACGAGCAGATGTGAACCTGGTGCCTGGTTTTATACAGCAAGCAGGAAGAAAACTAGGTTTAAGACATTCTGGCTTGCCATGCAAGCTTTGAGTCTGCAGTGTTGTAGCAACAGTGCAAACAGGCAAGGAAATGGTCCCTGCTACAGAGCACTTACATCCAAGAAAATATCCTGAATATTTGCATCTGGTACAATAAAGCCCCGTTTGCTCTGTTCACAGCCTGGTTTTAGCTTTCCTTTCTTCTGGTGCTTTCACAGAAGAGAAGACACAGGGTAAGGAAAGATGTTTGCTGACAACTTGAAAAGAGAAACACCACAGCTTCCACTGCATTCAATGCCTTTTTCTAATGGGTACATACTCATTGCTATCCCACAATGGAAACAACATGCCCAAGGCATTACTAAATAGGAAAAAGATGGGGGCTCAATTAGAGGAAAAAAGTATTGTGCAATGCAGGATCATTAACTCCAGAGCAGTGGAGCTCGGTTTTGAACATCCCTTGTACCAGGTCACACTGGGACTGAATTAACTAACAGCTGCAGAATTATCTCCTCTCCTTACCCCAGGGCAAGCCTTGAGCTAAATGGAAGGAGCTCTGACAAAGCCAGATATGCTGGGATGCATTTGCCACAGAGTGACACTGATGGGAAGGCTCCAGAACTGCAACATCATCTTCACCCGTTAAGCTAGTACCCAGAACATATTAACAGGCTATCACTTTGGCCTTTTATAGCATCATTTTCAGCGAGTTCAAAGCACTTGCAGCTCATCAGGGAAGGTTTGCTTCATTTGTGAGGGCTTTTACATTTATCAGCCACAACAGAAGCTGAGGCACGCAGCAGTTGAAACCAACATTTTCAAATGCACCCCAAAACTTGGAATGATTAAAGGACACCCAACATTGCACATAGCTGGTGTGACCACATCAGGCTCATGGGTCCCTGGGCTTGCATCTTCAGCAGTACTGGCCCTTTATAACAAAGTTCACCACTTGAAACAGAGACACTCAGAACTAACAGGCACTTAAAAATGGAACTTGAAATTACTTAAATCATAGTCACTGGCAAAACCAGCAAGGGAATGTAGACATCCTGAATGCTGTTTTGACCAGACACCACTCAATTACTTAAAGCCCCCCCCTTGGAAAAGAAATAAGAAAATAAGGTATTAGTCAACACAAAAGCTATGCTTTGTCTTGCTAAAATCCCCACTGTCTCCAAGCAGGAGCTTGAAACAATGGAAATGAAGAGGTTTTACCCACAGCACAGACCACATCAAGCAAGACAAAGCTGTGCTGTGGAAACATCGATCCAGATTGGACGAATTCAGTAAAACAGCTCCTTATGTGAAGTGCTGAGACTGAGGATTAGCAGCAAGTGACACCTCTGTCACGTCTGTGATGGGTGCCTATGAGACAGACCTACTCCAGACATGGGAGAAAAATGCCACAAAACCTTCAGAGCTGATGCAAGACTTCAGAGGCCTTGGAACAATAATGCCAAATCCCTCATCTGGAATTGGGTTTCTGAACTTTGCTTAAAAAAAAAAAAATAAATAAATAAATAAATAAATAAATAAATAAAGCTCTGCTTTGTGCTCAGTTGGCTAATAACCTTTTTTCCTCCCCCCCCCCCCCAATAATGCAGAACCGTCAGTTCTAGAAAAAGATATTCAAGTGTCAGCTCACAGGAAAACAGATGAACCCAGCACAAGCACCCAATGGCACCCAAGCCCACAGACTAAACCAAGCCAAGAAAGGCTACCAGTGCTCAAGGAACAGCAGCAGGGGGTTATGGCAGTAACAAGCCAACATCAGAGCTTGGTTTTGCCAGATCACTCATACATATTCCTGCTCCTACTTCAGAAGCAGAGGGTCACAGATCCTCAGTTGCCACAAGGAAGCTGAGCATTCCTCTGCTGTTGTTCTGAAACCTGCTCAGGACCAGGTTCCACTTAGCTCCCCTGTACATTTAGCTCCTCTGTAAATTCAGCCAGGATTCTAAATAACTGTCTAAGACGTCAGACCTGGTCTGCTACTCATCTATCAGAGCAACAAAACAGCCTTCCTTCCCAGTGTTTGCTGAGCCCTGATTTTAGCTGGGGCCTTTAAAAGCTGCTATAAAGTAAATAAAGCAAGCACTTGCTAATAACCCTTCACTCAGCAGCCCCACTTCACTCAGAGCTTAGTGCAATCCGATGAAGGAAATGAAATGCTTCACTATGTGTGATTGAAAGCTGTGACACCATTTTAAGACTGTTTTTAACTTGAGCAGCCTGAAGTAATCTACCAAAGACATCTGTATATGAGGCTGTGCTCTGGCTTCCATTGGCAAATATTGAGGAGGAGCCAGACCTAGATGAGAACTTCCCCTAACACAGTAGATTAACCCTGCTAAAATTAAAGCAACTCCCACACCAGATATCCCTACCCAGTCCAAAACATGGAAGGTAGCAGGGTAAAGATATTCAGGGAATAAACTTACCAAAGCTAAGTGGTTTGGCATTTGAATTCTGGGTTTGATTTGACTTGTTACAGTGCAAATGAGAACTGCATCAGGGGAACTCACACCTTCAGCTCATGGCACACCCCATTTTCTACCAGGCAGCTTTCTGATCAGCACGAATGGATGCCTCCTTTACTGACCACACAGCTAAAAGCCACAAAATATTTAACATTTCTATTTCCCTGTTCCTAAGACAGCTGGGATGTGGCTGGGGTCAGTCAGTCTGACATTGCCAGTAGAAAAAACAGTCAACTTCTGCCTCAAGGCACAAGCCCTAAGGAATTCTGTTTCCTCATCAGTCATTCCGCCACCACCCTCCAGCCTTCCAGTCCCAATAGGCTTTTTGAAGGGCATAATAGCTCTTAGCTCCGGGTAAAGCCCTGCAGCAAATCCTTCAGAATTACCTGAAAGTTAGTTGAACCCCTTCAGCAGACTCCTTACTCATTTTGAGCAAAAAAGTTTGTTTTCCATGAGAAATATTCATAGTTTCTTACAAGATCCACAGAGCATTTAACAGATATTTGCTGAAGCTGCATGTCACCGCACTGAAACGAGCTCAAGTGCCAGTAAATGCCTGAGCAAAATGAAGCAATTTCCTTAATATTACCCAACAAGGCAGGATCCACAGCAGGATTCCCAGCACCCCACCAGACGCTGGTCTTGAGTCTCGCTTCATCAGATTTGCTCTGGAATTACCCTACCAAAACTGATTTCCAAATCTGTCTCTGTACCTTTTTTTTTCTGCAGAGGTTTGATAAATGGTCTTTTGTTCAGAAAGAAGCCCTGGTGGTGGAGAATGTGGCTTTTTCCTCTTGTCCCTGGAATTGTGATTGGAAATAATTGGAAGTGTCACTGGAAGTAATCAGAAGTGACAGTCCCTGGGCTATAAGGCTTTTGCTTCAAGTCTAACGATCCCCCCCGCAAAACAAAACCTAAATTTAAACAATGAAGTCACAAAGTGATTTGCCTTCAAGGTTGAAAACCCTGCATTTTTTTTTTTTTTTTGAAATGGAAAAAGTGCCTGACTGTTTTAGTTCAATATTCAAAGCTTGCTCTGTTGTACGAAAGATTTCCCCTGCACACAAACACCCTACCATTTCCTGGCACTCGGCAGCCCTACCCCACAGATAAAGGCTTACATCTATATTAAACATCTCCATGGCCTTTAAAATTTTATCAAGGCTTAAAAAAGAAAAAAAAAAAAAAGCCTAAACAGTCTAAGCTATGAGACTCAGCCAACACGCATCTCATAAATATTCCGAGTACTGGAAAACCACCTCATTCTGATGTTTTTGCTGAGGCACATAGGGGGAAGGGAACATAGCCATTTGATTTTTCATAAACCAGTTCCGATGAGGCCTCTCACCAGCTCCGTTCATGCTGAACGCCATCCAGGCACATAAGGAAAGACCTACCTGCTCAAAACGCTTAGAGCCTCAATAGCCAAAGGAAGTGAAAGTCAAGGCAGTAGAAAAACAGTGGGATCCAATCCAATCCAATCCACCATGAACTAAAGCTGCATCCAGATTCCCTATCCTTAATTTAACCCCCCCCCCCAATGCTTCCCCAGCCATCGCTGATGCTGGTTTCCCAACTGTGCTTTTCTTTCACCTTCAGACACTCCAGCAAGCAGACTACTCAGAGGCATGTCCGCAGACACTGCACAGTTTTCACAGTTACTATGCCATTGCTCCTATTTACAGTTTTTTAGGGAACATCTATTCTGAATGAGTGCTGTTGGGCATATGCTTTAAGACAGATTTACAACTGTTCCCTTTTCCAAAAGCCACAGTGAAGTACAGAGGGGACTCCCAAATACTTTTAGCATAGATGGCTTCCAGGTTCTGCTCTACAGAGCAGCACAACACACACACAAAAAAATATGAGTCTTGCTATCTAGCATAAACATAATTTTCTACTCTCCCACGCAGAAAACAAAGACATTCAGGGCCTAAGCACCTGCAGCCCACAGCTTTTGTGAGGACTCCTCTGGTAACAGCCATTCACGTCATGAGTGGCGTTTCTCAGCACACTAAAACCCATTATGCCATTTTTCCTAATCAAGAATATTATTACTAAGTAAGAATAAGTCAAACCTTCCCATCCATCCCTCAGAAGTCATCCCTCCAGATGACAGCTCAAGACACTTAGCTTGATGAATCATGGCTGATGGATTCAGCTGTTTGCCACTGATCACTTCCCCTGTGTTTTAGGGCATACTAAAAAGGGAAACAAGTCAGAGCTGCAAGGGTTCAAAACATGCAGCAGTATTGCTATGTTGTCATGAGGCAGAATGCACCCACCTGGGCCTTCGTTTCCTCCTCTGCTAGGTGGGCTTCCTATATTCTCTACCCAACTGGTTGGACTAAATTAGCTACCCAGAGCTTTATGTATTTATGGCACTTGTCACAAAGGATGCTACAGCAGCAGCAATGCCATATTACAGCACACCACACACAGTCTAGTCATTGCCAACAGTTGCCTCTAACTATGCACACTCCATTTCAGAAAGACTGCTCCCAGGAGAGCTGCCTTCCTTCTACAAATGCGTATTTTAAGCACAACAAAAATTTCACTGACCTTTTCCTACCCTAGGCAATTAAACTGCAGGCAGTAAGCTGAGCTTTGGCCTTTCCACCTAGTTAGTTGGGAACAAGTCACACTAAGGCTTCATACTCATTTTGCAGCCTCTAAAACATGGATGTCAGCTACATGGGAGAAGAGCCAGGCTGAAAATACCCTCTGCAATGTATATCGATTCTTGCAGGACAGCAACTCTGACATCATGAATCTGTGTCTGGGCCATTAAGAGAAATGCTGAGTTAGCACAATTGCCTCCCCCCCCCTTTTTTTTTAAGCTGTCAAACACTTCACTAGAGAAGGTGAAGCAACAGGTGAAGGCAAGACTTGTCATGATTTTTTTCATCATTCACCAGCACATTTCACAATTGCTCAGTCCTCATCATAACTTGTTGCAAGAAGAAAAAACTTGTTGCAAAGACAAGTTAGATTTCCCTTACATTAATCCCTTCTCCACTTCACACAGAAAAGCTGAGACACCAGAAAAAGGTGTATGAGAAAACCTAGTAGTGGTGCTGTGCTGAGGCAGGACAGGACCCATCCTTCTTACATATTCTGGTTGCTTTTTCCAGAACCTAGTGAGCTTCTGGGGAAAAGGACCAACTTTACTTTGGGTTGCTAACCCACAGCCAGAGCCCCCAGTCACTCCAGCATATACCTGCTGTATTCTGCCCAGGTGGGAAGCACTTTTCAGGCAAAGTCTGGAGCTCAGGTTGGTAGAGGTAGCTGAGGTAGCAGAGCTCTGCTCCCTAGACTTTCCACTCAGCCATACTGAATTACTACATTGAAGGAAGAGGAGAATAACAAAAAATAGAAATGTTGCATCCTCCTTCCTCCTGTTGACTTCACTTCCCATCACTTGGCACATTTGCCATTGCTGTGCATCCTGCTCTCACTATTTCTGCATCTACTACTACCCTGTCCTTTGAGGATCTATTCATGGACCTCAATGACCTGAGTTCACCCTTGGCTTTTTGCTGGGCTGCTTCTGTAAACTAACCATTTCTAAAAACAGATGAAGAAAGAGCTCGGGGAAAAGAGACCCAGTCATCTTCCAGACTGGGCACCACCAACTTCCCACTGCACCCAAAGTAGCCTCTGTTTTGTAACACACGAGTGCAAGCAAGACGCACACAATATTAAGGGCATAAGAGCCAAACTTGTTCTACAGACAAATAAAGCCCATTGCAGACCTGCACTGCATGCAACATACACGAGCAATGCTACTGCCTTGGCTAACCAAGGGGAGTAATTTAGCTGGAAACCTAAAATACACTTTGACTAAAGCTGTGGGAACCATTTCTGGAGAGAAGAGGCACAGCAAGCAGCTTGCAAACCCCTTCTTTGCTGGTACCAAACACACTCACAATCGTTATGTGCAAGTGTGCTTGCCACACGATGCAGAAAGCAGATTTTTGCCAATACACACTTTGTCAGAGTGACTGTTTACATTGCTTTTCAGGCAGTTCCTACAAACTCAAACAAGTCGCAGACTGTAAACCTGCTCAGTTCCCTATAAAGCCCTGTATTTGCCTTGAGGAAGACAGGGGCATTTGTTGTGATCCAGAGGATAAACATAGGGATATCTCCAAGCCCGTTGTGCAATGACAAGCATTTCTGGGAAGCTCGCTCTGCTGTTACACAAAATGTCCTTCTGAAGTGGGCCAGAGTACCCCACAGAAACAGACCGCTAATTCTGCGGAGAGGAGACAAGGCCCAGTGTGGGCACGGTGGCAAAACACCAGTTGTTTCGCATGGGAAATTCAGAAAAGTTGCCTCCCCACACACACGCTGTTTCTCATGATTAAAAATGAATCCATCTTCAGTATTTCAACTCAACGTTGGCACGCTGCTATTCCCCACTCTGGAAGGTTACCTTTTTTCTCCTTTTCCTTTGTATGGTTAAACTGAAGAAAACAAAGGATAAAAATAACCCCCAAATTAAAACCAACCATTTTAAACGTTACATATCTGAACTATTTCATGTAAAACAAAGCAGCACTAGAGAAAAATAGGGCACTTTTATGAAGTGCCTTGACAGAAAATATTTGATGCAAACCAGCCCTGGCTTTAAAAGAATTTTAGTGTCTCACAAGAAGTGTTAACCCTGATATCCTGCCAGATAGCAACTCACTCAATTATGTCTTGCTTCTTTGAATTCCCCCTGGAGCACCAAATGGGCACACTGCTTCTTTGCTCTTTCCCTATGTTTTCTTAGAGCAGTGTTGTACTAAAGAGCTCTCTGCCCTCTCCTAGAAGTAAATTCACACCACCAACAGTTCTTGCATACATCTGGTGTTTTGTTGACTGCATCTAGAGTTCTCTCCTGAAGAAAAATCAATTACGTTAATTATCAATTACTTGAAGTTGTCTTTGGGTGAACAGCCTCCTTTTGAGCTAAATAAACCAATAATAATTACCTGCATTCCTTCATAATCCAATGAAGGAAAAGATGAAATCCACATGGCAAAATCCTGTACAGAGCCCCTGTTCACAGCTATGCATTTTCTTTTTCTTTTTGTACTTCAGTCCTGAGCCAAGAATTTTTGTTAAGTGCTGAAAAAATATGGGGCAAAATCCTTGCCCCATCAAGCTTCTAACCTAAGGACACCATGAAACAAACAAAGGCAACAGAAAAAGACATTAAAAAAAAGAGGCAATAGTAAGTATATTCTATATTGGCAACCTCAGAAATTTAGGAAATACCCAGAGAAGCAGCAGAAATTAGATGAGTCAAATTTTTGTTTGCTTAAAACAGCCTCCCTTGTTTTTTTCTAGTTCCAGGCAGAAGCATTCTATCACAACGAAAGCTTCCCAGTAACCTCACTGGGAGGAGTGCTGGTTTTTATAACAGCACAGCAGTTCTTGGCTTTGCTGGAGTGTAGTGTTGCAAGGTTTTAGGAAGGGCCTCGAGCAAGTGTGACAAGGCACTGTGCAGGTTACCTGTGCTCTTACAGCAGGAGAAAATACAAGTCTCAGAAGTCAGTCAGTATTCAAGCACAGCCCCCGGCTGACCTGCCACTGCCAAATGCTGCAGAGCAGCTTCCATTTCATCAAGGATTTTCAAGCTGGGATTCTGGTGGATACCTAGGCAAGTGCATGCTGTCAGACCCAATCGCTCATGCCAACAAGCACTACAGGGATTTGCACCATAACCTTTCCCAGCACAGTGAGACAGTCAGGTCTTGGTGTTCAGTGCAGCAACTGTGTTCCCCTGGGACAACACTGTAAGAGAGCCATTGACCTCAGCTTTCAGAGCAGAGCTCGGCTACATCCACATAGAACGTACTTTTGCCATTACAGCTGTATCCACTCCAGCAGAATCACTTCTGCACAATACACCAATTTTTATACACTGAACACATCAGACTACCTAAAGCCAGACTAAATATGCAAGTCAGAGCCACCAGGTACACCTGCATCCATCAGCCTCATACAGTACATCTGTTTTCCTATATCACATATCACTCTACCCTACTCTTGTCTTTTCCCAAGGACACCATATGCAGAGGTAGTTAAGACTAGGCTCTCAAGGCATCTGTGTTTGGTCTTGGAGGTCAGACTTCTTTACATCCTGCTGGCTAGTCAGATTTAAAGAAACCACGAAGACATCTTTGCAGTTATTGAGGTTGAGGCTAACGGCGAAGGTATGAAAGCAGACTTGACCATTCCTCCGTGTAAAAAGAACTCCTGTGGGCAAGCAGCTGCCCGCTTCTCACAAAGCAAGAACTGAGCAATTAGGGCGCTGAGATGAGCAACCCCTAACGCTGTAAGGCAAAGGCTCAGTGTCAGCAGCAGGACACCAGAAAGCTGGATGGCTGCATTGGTTTGGCACATTCTACTCGTTTGGATCTCGAACCCACCGGTTTCTGAAGGGCAAAGCACCTACACTAGCCGACAAGTTAAAAACAAATGTAATACCAAAGTCAAAGCAGACATACAAATATTACACACAAACATATTTGATTACAAGAAAATGAAATTTCCTTTTACTTTAGTAGAAGGTTCATTAGAAATATTCAAGATTGACTTGAATTAGGAGATGGGAAAAGGTAAAGGAGATTTCCAGCACCTGAACATTTAAATCAATTAAACAAAACATATGAAAAAATATTTACTAATTATTTTTAGTCTGAAAAATAAACACTCCATAGTGAAGAATCAGGAATTTCCCTTGGAAACTTCCATTTTCATCTTTAAAATTACAGTTTGTTATATATGAAGCTTGAAACAAGATTTTGACCAGCCATGGACCAAGATAAGAAACAGACATCACAACTGCATGTAGGCAAAATTGGCATGCGTCACCATCCTCTCCACACTCCTTCCTGCTTCATTCACATAGCCTTCGCTACAGAAGCATGGTCTTGCTCTTGGCCACGTTTAGGAAAGTCTTATCACGTTTTAACAGCTTCCTTTAGTAATTGGCTCCTGTTTGCTGCCTCCTCACACAGACGTTCACTTGTCCCAGAGGTAAACAGTGCAAAAGACAAGGACTGTATACACGTACCATTAATAATAATCAAAACCCAGCAGAGGCAACCTTCAAGGTTTACATGGCTTCTCTAAACACTTCTTCCCACATTACTCCTTCACTTTAACAGTGAGCAAAAGCAAGCCACCACTGGCAATTCTGCACCCTTCTACTACAAAGGCGCAATTAGACTTTCACAAGGAAGCAAATCAGACCGCTCAGTCTCATTTTCTCCCCAGCACGAGCCATGAACAGGGACCACAATGATTCCTCTTCCACAGAACATGCTTCTAATGGTGATAGGCGAAGCTCAGCTTGGAGCACAAAGATCAAGCTGTCTGTTGACAACACAGGTACAGCACAAGCAAGTCAAGGGGCAGGTCAATGACAAGGAGAAAAAACATTTTTGGTTGTGCTGTGAGCCCTAGGAAGCCACTTATCCTCTCCATGCCACAGCTGGGACAACTCCCACAGAGGCTGAGGAACGCAGTTCATGGGTAAGTGCATAAGCTCTTCAGGGCAGTGATTGTTGTTTCTTTTGGGCTTATGCATTACAAGCAATTCAGAGATCCCTTGATTCCAAAGAAATGGGAACGGTTAAAGCCCATTACGCTCCACAGATAAAACCAGTGCTAGTCACCCAAAGGATAGTTGTCTTGTCATTACAGCCAAAAGCACTTTTTCTGTAGCAACAGCTTATCCCTTTTGTTCCAAGCCTTCATCATGGGGCCTCTGTGAGAAGATACACCCTGTGAAAAGGGTTGGTGGATACTGCCATTATCCATCCTCTTTAATGAGGTAAACAACCTTGCTTTCTGTTTCCTAATTTTTAGAGCCACTTATTAGCCATTTCTGCACAGCAGACTCTGCCCATGCACCTCTAGCAGAAGCCCAGGCGTACATCCAGTTCTTGGTGCCTCATCTCAGTCTTCTTTAAAGACCACCACATTGTAAAGGTAAATGTGCAAATGTGAGGGGGGGGGGGGGACAAACTGCTGCCTGCAGTCCCCTAAGGATTCTTCAACATGTTCAATTTCCCTCATTCCTACAGATAAAGCCTTTGCTAACAACAATTCCCAGAGCAAAAACGTTTTCCATAATATATTCAGCAGCTCTACAGATGCTGCCTTTCTTTTGGACATCTAGAAAGCTGGCTAGTTCATGTCCCACACCCGTGAGACACAAACAGGTCTGTGTTGTACAGCATTACTTTTTAGGATCCTATCTGAAACCCCTTTTAACTGTGTCCACCCACATCAGTCCCTCACCATGTGGGGCAAAACTCTTCCATGGGAATCAAAGACCTGACCCCTCCCACACCTGTATGCAGGTTTCTAGGGGACAGAAGGACCCAGGAATCACAGCCCTTGTTCAACCACAACAGATCTCAGAGCTGTCTGCTTGTCAGCACTATCTTGTGAGCAGAATGGAGACAGAAGCTCACTCATCACATTACAGTGCCTCTGGAGATACAGATACCCAGGCTGTTTCTGAATCACTCTTGTAGGCAAGCCCCCCGAAAGACTTCAGGGCTGCAAACCCTTTCTCCATAGGCTATGGATTTAACAAACCTCTCTTTTCAGCCCTTCTACCTTCACTCCTTCCTTCTTTTAGTGTTTCCTCTCTAGTTTTCTTCTCTTTCACTCCTATTCAACAGGAAATCTCTACCTATTTTTTTTCAGCAGCCCTTTTCCCTCCCCGTTTCATGCTGTCTCTTTTGTTTTTCCCCCCTTTCTCCCTTCTCCCATCCTTTTCCCCCTGAACTCCTCCCTCTCGCACTTCAACACATCTGTTTTTAATCTGAGGCATCAATTGGAAACAATAACCCCTTTTCATTTTAAAAAACTGAATGTTAAAGGCTCGAGCAAAGCAAAACAGTTTAACAAATTTGACACTATGCTTGGAACAAAGACATTTTGTTCACTTTGTTTTGTTACAGAGGCTCAAGCCCCTTACTAGTACATTGTCTAAAAGTGCTGCCCTTTTTAAACAAAAACACACATTCCTAAAGGAGTCTGTTCGACCACCACTTCTAAAAAACAATTCCAGATATTAAAAGATCTCTGGCCATCAACCTGCTAATAACCAAAGCAGCGAGAAAAGCACCAAACGACACTGAAATTGGAGTTTTCCATAAAAGTTTTTTCTTTGCAAACCCGTTTAGCTCATCAGGAATGAATTTCAGTCGCGCAGAGAGGGCGCATGGAAGTTACATTAAACACCGAACACCAAAAAGCCAACCTACCTAAAAAGAGGATGGAAAGTGCAGACATTCCGTCTCCAGGCAAGAGGGGGACTTTTCCTCCCTTTTTCTTCCTTTCTCCCAGGAACAGCAGGCAGACCTGCACAGGATTCAAAGGAACGCCTCTGGAATGCACCGAGTGTAATTGCATCCATGTGCCAGAAAAATAACCAACTTCACTCTTTCTTCCCTTCTGCTATTCATCTCCTTGTCCATATTCCATCCAAATTCAGCGAGAGCTTTTAGATCTGCGGCTGGTAATTCAGGCCCTTGAGTTTGTGGACGAGGAGAGAGGCAGTGCAGCAAGGAGTTCACATCTCCAGCAGCATAGAACAATTTTGCATGTCTGAAAAGAAAAGGAGAGAAGCAGGGGAAAACACTGTGCTCAATGTTCACCACATGGCTGCCTCCCAGAAGAGCCCCTCCCTACCATCAGCTGGGATTAATAGTGAAGACCAGTCATGTGGGTGAGGTAAAGCTAACTTCTAGCAATAATATATATATTTACCTTTGGGGGAGAAACAAGAGGATTTCTCTAGTGTCAAAACAGTTAAGTTTGGAGGCAGTAAAATCCAGCATGGAAAAAAGAATCCGATTCGTCACTCAAGGGCTGGAGACAGACTCTCTCGGAAAAAGCACACATGCTCTGCGGAGTTATAAACACTCACGTATATACATTTTATACACACTATATCTTTGTAGATAGTAAGCTACAGAATTAAAGCTTTTAGTCTTACTAGAAGGATTTCTCCTGTCTGGTTTATTATTTTCTCTTTGAATAAATCTGAGTTTCTAGGATAGAAAAATCCTAAAAATTCATTTAATCACACATTTTATTGGTTCTTCCCCAGCTAGCAAAAGGGCCAAATCCAGCAAACATTGTATACCTACATTTAGTGACCCCTCTGGATACAATTCATAAGGATACTGTCAAAGGCATTTTAAACCCGAGCAGCCTCCCTTCAGCCTCACACTAGTGCAGTCAGTAAGCAAGCTTAAAAAGCTAGCTTAAATACACCATATTTTCTGCCATTGCTGTGGTTCAGAGAAAACTCTGTTTCCATAAGAAGGATAAAATTTAATAGAGTCGAGTTCACAGATGTCTTTGACCATCTACAGAGCCGAAACAGCCCGAACTGAACTTTTTTAATGCCTTGCTAACATTTCTAAATCGTCCTGCTCACAGCGAGGCCATGGAAGCAGTGTTTGACATGTGCACATATGTACCACTGCTCTGGTCTACAGCACTTCACACATACAGGTCGTGCTTACACCTTTACTTCCACATACCCTGGGATACATCTGCTTTTCCGAAAAGCAAAGCACTTCCAGCTAGTCCACTTGGGTATCAACAGAGTAACACAAACACCACAGGGGCTGTAAAACCAACCAAGTGTCTGAGTAAGCATTCGGGTGGCTGTCTTCTACTGACCTGTGCTGCCACAGCTTTGCAAATCCCAGGACCCTAACTAGATGATTTAAACATGCTGAGGTGCATCTAAACAAGCAGCAACTGTACATTTTCTAAGCACAGGCACACTCACACAGCAGTGTCCAAAATGCACAGCTGCTTGCAAATCAAGTTGACCCACCTTGTGCAACTTGGGACTGAAGGAAAGCTTTGAAGATAAAAATCCTCTGCTTCAGGAGCACTTACGAACATATCTCTAGGAGGACAAGCAGGACATATGCAAGGTTGCTAGCCTGGAGCTTGCAAGCTCTGACTTCAGTCCCAGGCTCTCTTAGTAGCTCCCTGGGCAAGACCATCACCATTTAGTTTCTAAATGGATATCCCTGTAAAATCAGAGTCAGCATGCTGCTCTCCCTCTTCAGGGATGAAAAACACAGCATCATTAAGTCCACAGTGAAGGGTACTATGTTTAGAAGCTCTATGGGCCTTCGTTATCTTGGCTCTTCATTACCATACAAGCTTTTCAAGCATTCACTGGAAGATGGGAAGCATTGCCACCCCAGACAAAGTAAGACTTGAGATTCAGGTAAATACCATTAGAGAGAAATAATATGGATAAAACTTATCTTTCTACATTCTGTTTCATTAAACAGCATCCTTTTACCCTTCCTAATTCACACATAGAAGCAATGATCCAACTCCTCCTCTCCAAAACAGCTGTTCTCTGTAACAGTGAGAAAGTGTTTTAGACAGCATATTTAACTAATACAGGTGAAGGTAACAGCTCCTACAGAGCATCTTTATCTGCATCATCTGCCATAGCATTGGAGCTGGATTCCTTCAGAGCATCTCCCACACCCTTGATCAAACAGGCTGCTTGCTTTCAAACAGTTGACTGGCTCTGAGAGACCATCATTGATTTTCAGTGCAGAACACAAATCAATGGAGAAGAGTGCATTTAATCCTCTCCTCTGCTTTCCAGAAGCCAAGCAACACCGAGCTTGTCTCTCTACATTACAAGTCTGACAGAAGATGTCCCAAGCTATGCTGTGAATACCCAGCATGCTGCTTTGCTTTAATAGAATCAATGCAGCACGAACCAAGACAGAGAGAAGTGGTGACACCCTGCATTTGCTGCCTCGCCTGCACAGAAACGCAGAGCTGGGATGTTTGGAATATGCCCCCAGAAGGGGAGGAGGATGCTGAGGATCAGAGAGGAGACCACACATGCCAGATCTCCTCTATCTTCTCAGAGGAGCCACTCCACAGACTGTTCTCCCACTATATTCAGTCCCTTCTGGAAGAAAATCAGAAAAAAACTATGTTTTGGGGTTCAGTGGGGATTCTCCCTTTGGTGTTCATAGCCCTTACAGCAAGGTATCTTGCTTGTCTGTGTAACAGCAGTGACAAGCTAGCAAGGGCTGATGTAGGTATGTAGAAGGACAACCATACCCCTTACACCAGCACAGCCTCTCTCAAGAAATTGCTGACTGCCTGGAGGTTACATAGGTCTTATCTATAACAGGTTCTTTTATTTTAATCCCCAGAAGGGGATAATTCTTCTAGAAGGCTCATGAATGATTTCACCTGTTCCTATACAGTGCTAGCACAGCATGGAAGATATCTATCATGTGTTTCTCAGCAGGGAGAGAGAACAGGGCAGTAGAGAAACTGCTGTTTGTTGTCATAAGCATTAAGGAAAAACACTCGGTAAACAGAGCTGTTTCCAGGGTTCCTGCACTGCTTTTAACAGGCCACAGCTTTTAAGTCTGGGGTAGGTCCAGATTAAAATAGCTGTATACAAAACACCTGCAGAAACCCTACAAGTCCCACACTAGCCTTTTCATTATCTTCCCTAGTGACTTCTCAGTTTCAGCACCTTTCACATTTGCATCAATCCTACCAGGAAAGTATGTTCCCTCAAACCCTAGATCCTGCCAGGCTCTTCCTAGCTCATTCCTGTACTGGTTGAAGCATGTGGAGGGGACCCTCTCCTGACCTTTTTTCTTTGTAAAGCATAGGGTTATTCTTTTCACCTGGTTACTCCTAACTCCAGGGAAATAGCCCCTTGAGGTGCTTCACTGCAGAGCCACATGCTGTATTCCAGGAGTTAAATGGTGCTGCATGCACCCAGCAGCAGCTCTAACACCAGAAGAAAAAAATATATATATATAATAATAATAATAAAAAGTAAAAAAGAAAAAAGAAGTCCTGCTTGGACATTCGAAAAAGTGAAAAGTAAAGAATCCAGCTCTTCTCACCTTTCTTTTCTACTTCTTCCTCCAGGAGTGTTATTACATAGCAGGAGCAAAGGCTATCCCTACTCAGCCACTCTCTTGTATTGATTCTTTTAGCCTGTTCTCCGAGACTCCCAATATAAGCTTACCGCATACAGCTTAAGTGATTTAAACAATTTATTGAGACAGCCAGTAGAAAGACAGTGCTCATCCATAAGGATGCCCAGAAAGGCACTTTAAAACTCCAGAGCAAAGCTGTGCTGCATTCAGCTTCTGGCTTTGAAATTTTAAAAAGTACAAAAATGCACTTCACCAAAGGAAAGGTAAGCCACACAGGCAAACCAGGCTCCAAGTAGCAGAGCTCAAAACAGATAAGAAAATACTAGGGCAGAAAATAAAATCGTTCATGTAAGCTTCTTTTCACAATAGTCTGCTGTTAAAAAGGCTGCTTCATACCACGTCAGTACTCAGATATTTACTTACAAACTAGTTGTTTAAGAGTCTCCATCTCTCATGCAGGCTTCAATAATTGATCATAAAAGCACCATTAGTCATTTAATATTGGTGAAAAGTGTCACTTCAACAAGCCTCACTGTCAGTAAGCGCATCTCTGACTGATAAACAAGCAAGCAGAAAGCTTCTTCGAACTCTAGCTATTTTTGAAACATCTCAGGCCATGCAATTTATTGCTCCAACATTTACTTATTTATTATTTTTACATGAACACACACTTATTGCTATTTAGATAGTCTTACCTGTGTAAGCCTATAACTAAATTTAATGTTTAGCTGAGCAGAAAAGAAGGGTTTTTGCACCCAAAAAACACTAATTTAAACTTTATTAGCTTTATATTGATAGCAAGGTGGCCAGCAGCTGAGCACAATGTGAACTGCTTACATTACCATCATTGACTTTAAAGTAAAGGATAAAATAGGTCCAAATCAACAAGCTTTCATTATTCACCCCCCCCAAAAAAAAAAAAATAAAAAAAAAATACTCCAATAACAGAGAAATTCTGCTTCTAAGCCATACACTTACCAAACTTTCCTAAGACAAATAACATCACTTAAACTCAAAGATTATAAGAAAACCTAACTGAACAGAAAAACATCATAGCAAGCAATAACCCCTCTTTACCTTCACCGTTCATTCATCACTTCTATCTAAAATATATATTTTATATATATATATATGTGTGTGTGTGTGTAAGAAATGCTGGATTTTATTCAGTTTCCTCTGAAACATTTGCCAGTGAAACACCATGCCTTAATTTCCCATCAGTGGGATTGGATACTTGGCAAGTGAATTGTATCTACTATCCAGAGGTGTGAAGCCTATGAGATGAAAAGGGATGGTCAGAACACAACTTAAAAAAGCAAGAGAGAAGGATATTTGGTTTCTGAAGTGGAAGAATTAAGGTGAATTTTACTTTTAAGTGTGTATCTGTTTATAAGTGCTTTTATATATTTATGTATTTAGTTTTGATGTGTATTTTTAACATAGGTGTATTTATGTTGGTAGAAAGTATAAGCAAGCTATCTAGAAAAAAAGAATGTGAAAGTAATAGATAAGAAAGGAGAAAGAAACAGTTGTTTATAGTGCAAGGTAATTAAAATATTATTTATTTAAATATTTTTAATATAAAATTTAATTTGTTTAGGAAATGCTTTCAATGTAAAGATTGATTTATTTTTTAAAAAATTGTTTTCTTTAAATAAGAAGTTGGAAGGATTTTATTTTCATTATTGGCTTGCCTGAACCAACAAAGATCAAAGATGCAGAGGTATATGATATATCTTACGATAATGCTATAGGTAACGTGTAAGTAGTTCTTCTATAAGGTAGAAAAAGTAAGTAAAAAACAGCAAATAAAATACAACGATGCCTAGGAAACCAGTGAAGTCTTCAGTTAATCACGGCAATATGAGCCTACTACTAAGTAGTAGGATATTCGTTTTAAAATTAGTATCTATAAGAGGACTCTTTTCTTATGTTATACCTCTCGATTAAGTACAATTTCTGTGAGTAGGGGCATGGTTTGAACACACAAAGTCAACTTTGAAATAAATGTAGTATAGGAAAAAATGCTAGGGAAGGATTGAGTGAGATTGATTGTGTTGTGTTCTGCCTAAGCCTTTGCTCAGGGAGGCTTACATAGTTCTGGTTTATTTTTAAAACAACTCTTCTGTGTGTTAATATTTGAGTTTTGACTGGGCTTTTTTGTGTTGGCATGGCTCTTCACAGGAGAAGCTCCTGCATTTGTGAAGCTATTAATGGAGGAAGACAGGTATACAGCTCTTGTTTTTCTCTTCCCAGCAAATAGTTGCTGCCCTGGAGTAGGGATAGCAAGTACGTTGGCACATTGCAGTTGATAGATATCACTAAGCTTTTAAGCTAGCCCTGCTACTGACCTCTGAAGTGATATTCAGCACAGTGCTCCCCCTCCCCCCCCCCCCCTTTTTTTTTCTTGTACCATTTTTACACAGCACAGTAGCTATGCAGCTCCTACCAATCTCAATTTCAGCTGGAGCCTTCAGATGTTGTAGAATGTAAACCAGAGATCTGTTTGCTGAGTACTATCACAGTATGGAACATGGTGCTAATTCTGAGTGCCAATTCTTTCAGGGATAGATAAAACAATGTGAATCCAAAATTTGCTCAGACGCTTAGAAGCAAAACAAAGCAATAATGTTTACTGTAATTGAACAGATAGAAAGTCAATAATGTAAAACAGATTTCTTTTAATTGACTTTAAATCATGGTCCTGTAGCACCCATAAATAGACTTCCAGAGTTTCCTGCATCTATTTTCTACATTCCAGAGTCTCTTATTCCTCAAGTGGATTGGAAATAAGAAGGTTTATTATAAGCACCATTTGGACTCTAGAAATTTTCTTCTTCAAAGGTCTCCATAAAGATTAAGCCTGACTTGCAGAAACATTAAGGAGTTTCTCTTACTCAAGGAACAAATGTTTACAACTTCTTAAAATGGAAATGTTGGAAGTGTGCTTTCTTTTAACACCTTGAATATGAATATCAGTACTGCTTTTTAATAATCGTATGCTCTAGAATAGCAAGATACTCTAATGTACTCTACAGCTTCTGAATTGCTTTCAGGTAACTTTTGTCCATGTACTTCAGCCCTTTTATGCTCTCTTTTGTTAATAAACAACTAGATTGAAGCTTACATTCTTGACTGCTCCCAACGTATGATGTAGCTTGTATGACACAGTATTGCTGTCTGCCTGCATAAAAGCAGGTCTACCGTTTATCTCGGTTAGCAGAATGTTGACAGTTTAGGTTAGAAAAGAAGGTTTTCCTCTCAGTGTTAGAAGAGATTAGTTAGAAGTGCTGACTTGAGAAAGAAAGATCTTTTTTTTAAAAAAAAAAAAAAAAAAGTGTGTGTGGGGGGAATGCTTTGTCAATTTTCCTTTATATGTGTTTATAAATGCTTGACAGTGAACTTCAAGTGGCTGAATACAGTTGACAGGGCAATCTAGGAATAGCTATGCTGAGACAAACTGCTAGTCCCAAACCACAGTCTGCTTCTCTTGTACTTCTCGTTTACTCACCCTTGATGAAGGGGAGAGGGGGAGCAGCAGGTCATTTCAATGTCAAAATGGTCACTGTTTCTGCCTCCATGCTATCTTCTCTTCTGCTCCTTTACAGCTACCACCAGTTTGTTAGCAGCAGAGAGTCCCATGCAAGTGTTTAACAATTGTGACCCAAAGGAAAAGGGAAGATTTGTACCAAACCAGAGAAGGAAATGAAGCAGCTTATCTTAGAAATTGCTCTCAGCTATTAATCTTGTCATTAGGGATCATGACATGTGTAAAATTGGATTTTTTGGCTACTGTTAAATACCTAACCCAGTTGCTAAAAATTTGTGACATCATGCAGTGGCTGTTTTCAGGACCACAGGAAATAAATATGAAAACTTAACCCAACTGCTTAGTGGGTGCACTAACCCCACATATTGTTACAATGACCTGTCACAGCAGGGGTAAAAAGGCTGAAATTAAAATAATCAGTGGAGACTTGTGGGCTTAGTCTTAAAAAACATTTTTTTTAGGTCTGGGTTAAAAAATACTGTGAAGTGAAGATGACATGGGGGTAATGTGGTTTTGAATGGCAGCCAATCGGTTGAAAGCAGGGGTCAGGCAGAAGCTTTCTGTCCCTGGGGCTTTTGGTTGAGTCCTTACTAATACAGAGTTCACTTAGAGTATGTGGAAACTTAAAAGCCTGTTTATTCAAGGATAACCGATATGAAGCAATAAACTGGAATTGCATGACATTGTTATTGACTGCATGGCATTTGAACACCCACAGTACTGGATTCTGTTCCTTTCCTTCTCTGAGAGGCACCGAGCTGTTAACTTGTGCAGTGGTGTACAGCTCCATAAATACATTTGGAAATGGTCTTTTTGAACTTAGAACATATTTTAAGCCATTTGACATCATAAGATAAAGTCTGCTATTTGTAGGTTGTGTATATTTTGGTTGAGCATGATGTTTCTTCCTTTGTTTTTACAATTGTTGCACTTGAGTTGTGTTTTCCTTCTCAATAGTCAAATCTTCTAAACTCAGTGACAGAATAATTTCATTAGGCATCCAGTGTTGCAAGAAATATTTACAAAGCCATTTGGAAAAATCCCTTGTTTGCCAATGCCACACTGAGCATATCATTCCACAGCGTCAAGATTAGGGACTCCCAACAATAATATGAATGCTGAAGCATGCACGCTTCTGTTGAATTTGCTCAATATCCAGTTTTAATGACAGTTTGTTGCTGACTTGATATCTTACTGGCTAGACTGGCATATTTTTCTCTTGGTTGGAGTAGCCTGAACACATTGCTAAAATATTCTGTTTGTTGTTATTCAGCTATTGTATCAATATTGTGCAGTGTGCAAATGTTCTGACAGGCTCAAATGCATGGATTGTGTTTGAAGGAGACCACAGATTTAAGATGGTTTCAAGGCTGCATGCTTTTTAGGGTCATAATAGCTGACATTTGCCTATGGTGTGAGTACAGTATGCGTTCTTAATAGGTTTGGGTTTGTGCCATGTGTGTCCGTATGCTTCAAAAACTGTTGAAGCCTGTGAACTTGCCCTGGCACACCTAGATGTGCAAACGTGTTGTTGTACACTCATGCATATGAGGTGCATAATCGCTCAGGTTTTCTGCTGCAGTTTGCTTGAGGCAAATGTCCTGTGAGGTTATGTTTAAATAATGCCATCTAGGATAATCATTTAATGTATATTACTAATTTAATGTGAGCTGTAAGAAGTGAAGGTTCCAAGACCTGTTCTTTCAGCTCTTATTAAAATGCCAGCTTGGTCACTGATGCTCTGACACTGTCTCTGCATGGCTAAAAGACACCTTGAAAGGTTTACTGCTCACTTGGCAAACCTTTTCTGACAGTCCCAGTTGCACAAATCAAAGCCTTTTAAACCCAAAGGCCCAAAAGACTCTTTTGAGAAGTGATAGGAAATGCTGAACATAGACAAGAGACACACAGGCCACGGGACCCTACAATGACAATGGGGGTGATGCTTTTCTTGGAAGGTCAATGTATTTTGGTGGATGTTGCCTCTTGTTTCCTCTGGATTGCAAGACTTCATGTTCCTTAACCTGTCTGTGCTTAATAATGCTTACATATAGACTGTTGCTGTGTTGCTTGCAGCAAACAGAGCTGATATGTTGTTAATTGAATTTTGCTTGTCCTTTTCCCCCTTCTGTGGCTCGTCTTGGAAGAGGGTATGGCTTTAAATATCTGGAAGAGGTTTAATGCATGCACTGTACTGTGTATTAATCATGTTATTAAATGAGTAAACTATTTTCAAGGTATTCTTGGCTGCTTGAAACAGGATTTTTGTCAATTGCAAGGAGTTTTAGTTTAAGGAAAGTATATAGACAAGCTGGGTTTGTTCAGGCTTCTTGAAAGCTGAATTACAATAGCCTAGCATCTCTGAGGAAACAAATTTTCATGGTCCCAGTAGTAAGGACAGAAGCATAAGAATTTCCTTCCTGTGCACACAGAAATATTCATGAAGATGTTGAAATTGCTAGGCTGGAGTGAGAGCTCTCCATCAATAAATAAAAAGCATCAGTATCTTACGATATTAGTGAGGAAAGAATGACATCTTTTGCTTTTATTTCCTTCTATTTTAGAACATTCAGGTTATAATATTCAGCTCAAAATGACACTTGAGGCAGGTTTCTGAAGATATTACTTAAAAAAAAAACCTCTATTTTGTGCTAAAGGAATCCATTAAGCTCAGCGGGGAAGGTACAGATGTGTAACAGTTCCCTGAGCCTCTCCACTGGGTATCTTGGTGTCAGAGATGGCTGGCTGGCAGATCTGAATGCCTTGACTTCAGGCTGGAGAAGGCCTGGAGGAAAGTCAGGAATGCATGTTCCCTAGTAAGCATATGTAGGGAAATAAGAGTGCACCGATGGATTTCAATATACTGTCAGGAAGAGTAACAGTAGTAGAATTTCAATCCTTTTTCAGAAGGATCAAGATTTTTCTAAAGGTCCAGTAATAATGAAGAGATGAGCCCTATCTAACTGCTTTAGTATCTGTAAACATCTTGTTCTCAGTATGTCACAGCTTTCATCTCTTATGTAGATACAGGGAAAATGTTTTTTGAACTCTACTGTTACTCTGAGCTTTCTTCATGAATTCCTTACCCCTCCCTGATTTCCCTGCCTGAGTGATCTGCTTTTTGGCCTGTCACTTAAGATGTAGGCAGCCTACAGGTTATTATTGGGGTCTTACTCTGAAATATATCACCTGAAAGTCAGTACTTTTATTTGGAATTGTTTGTCTGCCTTGTATGCTGTCCAACTACTGTTACCTCTCTGATTCAGTATTATGTTGTGTTAAGTGTTATAATGATTAATTTCTAACCAAAATGCTTTCAACTCTAAAGCTGACCAACTTCCATACTAATGCTGAATATGCCCATTATTTTTCTGGCTCTTAACTCTTGTAGCCTTAGTGCTTGTTTCTTTCCTATTTGCAGCATAGAAATGCCCTGGAAGTGCTAATAGCATGGGAGGAGGTTGTTCACTTTGTGAAGATGCAGCTCAGAGTGGAAAAAAAATAAAAACTAAAATGTGTAGTTCTGTAGACTTTGGAACAAAATTTTCTCTGGCTGAGATTCTCACCTCTGGAAGACATCTGAGAGCTGTTAAATATCTGGGAAGCTGGAGGTTCCCCCACTGCTAACTTTTGGCTTCTCTTTCAGCCCCTTGAAATAACCTGATTTTTATCATGTAAGAATCACAAAAGGGACACCCTGCTCCATTTCTGCAGACAAAAAGTCTCATTCAGATGTCATTAGATTCCTCGCTTCAGACATACAATGTGAAAGGCAGCGATTCTGCCTGTACACAGACTGCATGTACCTCTCCTATAGAAGGTTGCCACTGAAAAAGCAATACTCAGCCAAAACACACATTGCTGTTCTGGTGCATCAGTGGGGTGATGAAAGAGGAGGAGCTTGGCAGACACAAACTCCTGTTCTGAATGACTTTACCTGGAGGTAATCTCTTCCGCCAGGCTGAGTCTGACATTAAAAATGGAAGAAGCCAGGGACATTTTCCACCCAAAGCTCAATGGAAAGTGGCAGGTGTCAGATTTTTTGCAAATTTCTCTCTAACTCTCAGGCTTCTGCTGACAGGGACTTGAAGGCTCCAACCTGGAAAAGCTCCAAACTAAATTTCTGCAACTAAGTTAAAATACAAAATATTTTTAAAAGTGGAGGGAAGGGAGTTGGGGAGGACAATGAGGTTAAAGATAGAAATGGTAATCAGAAGCAGCGTCAGGGAGAAGTCTCATTTTGAACACTGTTAGCTGAAGATGTTCACTTACATGCAGGTTTAGTCATTTAGAACACGGTGCCTTTGCCAGGAACATAATAGGATTTTCCTTCTGTTGTCATTCGGGTGCACATGGAGAAAACTGTTCAGTGGTTAGCTCCTTCCACTAACCCTTTCTGGGCTACCAGCTGCACCTTCTTCTGTATATTAGATTCAAAAGCACTACGTGTATCCTGTACGCAGGTTAATTCTTGGTATCATGCTGCTTAGTAGCCTACTATCGGATGAGGAATAGATGCTATGGGAAAGCAGATCCCAACTTGAGGTGATTCACCTCCTGCTTAATGGATACACGACGGATCTGTCTTGGGCAACACTTGTGTATTTTGTCATGGCAATACATTTCATGGAATTAATCAACCCTGCAGACTAACTTGGGTAAGATGCAGTCTTAGGACTTGAAGCAAGCAATGAAAATACTGTGTTTTAACCAGTGACTGTTATGTCAGCTGTGTACTGATAGTTAGTCATGCACTTCAGCCACTGTGATTGCAAAGCTATGCAACTCAGTTTAAACTGTGATGGGAGACATTCAGATCTTAGGCTGCACTGCTTGGGAACCTAAACTGATGTTGAAACCAGGTCATGCTTAATGTCAGCTTTCAGACAGCCACTTTGAAGTTGTGTGTAAATTGGCGCCTAGGAAGCAGTATTCTTCCCTCCCCACCTCCTACTAGTGCTTTCTTAGGCAAAGTAAAACAAATTATTAAACTTCTAACCAAAGAGATTTGTTAGCTTAAGACATAAAATTTAGACTCTGTCTTGGCTCCATAGGTAGAAAGGGAATTGTGTATTTATTGCTTGGAGGAAATGGCTTTGCATAATAACGGGTTCAGTTTACAAATGGGGGAATTAATCTGTGTATGGTGCCTTAGAAAGTATCTGCTTGCTCGCATCTGGACAGGAACTAGATGGAGCCAACTTGTTTTTGGATGCTTTCAGTTTTGAATTACTGAAACAGAGGAATGTTCAAAGTGAGTTATTTTGGCTCATAGACCTCCACTACCTGCTACACATTTTGCTTTCAATTTATGTTGGTTCAAAACCAAAGCTTGAAATAGCTTGTGAAATGTCTTTTCTGCCTCAGCTTCTAATTTCATCTGGCTATGCAGGTGGGTTTTCTTAATGGGAGGTATTCTTAGCCTAGGACTGTAATTTCCATTCCATAATCAACAGCCATGTTAGAGGAAAAAATAATTCTACATAGAAATGAGCTGCTAAAAACCTGTGTGAAGTGAAAGACAAATTTAAGGTTTTTGTTTGTTTGTTTGTTTTTGTTTTTTTACAATAACTTTTAGTGATCTCACTCTGAAGTTTTACTATTTAGTCACTGATTGTTTCAAGTAAAAATAATCAGAAAAAGTGAGAAACACTGACTTCTGGATTGACATCTGGAGCTGAGTGCAGAGGGTATTCGCATTTATTGGACTTCCTAGGCAACACAGTTCAGAAAACACGGAAGAGTTGAGGTTTAGGGTCTCGCTCTTTGATCTAGTTTCTCCTCTGATATCACTATTATTGTTCTTTTAACTTCTAATTATTTCCTCTAAGTTTGGTAACCTGAGGATAGGAAGTTAGTCAGAGGGGAGGCAGGAACTATTTCTTTCCTGTTAGAGCTATGGTTTCGGTTGTTTTGTTTTAAATGTTTTACTGAACTTTTAAACAAGTTGTCACAATGTGTTACTCTGAGAATTAATGGGAGACTTGTAAACAGGTTGTAAAGTGATAGCAATGCGAGCCATGCTGTTACTTTGACTGTGTCACAAACACAAATGGTTTTTCATCAACTGTCCAGCCTCCTCCAGAGAGGACAGTTGCTGAGAGCTAAGGCAGGTGAAGGGTGTGTACATGTGTCCTGGTGAGGATGGAAATATTTGCGAAGCATCAGCATTTTCCTTATTTTGTACTTATTCTATTCTGTCTCACTGTTGTAAGGCTGCTTAGGAGTCCTGGATTAGTTGTGGTCATACCCAAGAACACTCTCCCTGCCTTGAGGAAGATAAAATCTGAAGATAGAACTACTGAATGTGGTCAGAGCAGAAATCCAGAAGTTGCAGCGTACTGTGTGATGCTGACTAGTAGTGAAGTTCAATGGCTGAGTGTAGAAGCCAGGCAAGCACAGTATGACCTTCTCCTTTACACCATCCCAACTTTTTGCAAGGAGAGATTTAGAGATCGCTTGAGCCACAGGCTGTATCTGCCTCACAGAGTTTGATGGCTGAAAAAATAAACTCGAGGGAGCTGGGGAAACTGGAAGATAAAAACCTACTCTTTTCAGCTTGTCCATTCATGACTGTTTCTTAGAAGTATATGGCTCAGTGTTTTATCTACCATCCCATGTCATTGTTTCTGTGAAATGTCAGAAATCATAAACAGTCTTAGGCTTTAATGAGTCATTATATGCTTAGTTATGCTTATAACTACAAGTTTAGATAAAGTGGCCTATCAACATCCTGTGTGTTACAGGATGTATTATGCCTGTGCATTACTGAGGCTGAACTCCTTGGAGCACCTCATGTGACTTTGTATTTAGTCCTGCGTTATACCTGTCCTTAAACTGATACAATATCTGTAATAACACAGAGATTACCACATCTATAACTTTCTATTAATGGGAAGTTGGTCCTTTAACTCTAGTGCATGTAATGGTGGGCCTTATACGTTCCTTCAGTAGGAAGCTCTGAATTATTTATGACTGACCTTCAAAAAGAAAAGAAGAAAACTAGCTAATGGAAATGTTTTCAAACTTAAATATTTTTGTAAGTACATTGTGTGTCTGGAACAGAAGACAAAATAACATGTCTGGGAGATAAAGCAAAAAGCTCTTTGGAACATAAATTGTGGAAGCTGTGCCCTGCTGTTTCTGAGCAGGGAGCTGCTGGGTGGTCTGACTGTCACCAGCTGGGGAAGCAAGTTCTGGCACTTACAGAGCAGACAGATTTAGCTTTTTCTTGTTCTGTATCCCATCATTCATACTGAGGAGAAAAACAATGAGATAACTGAGAAGTTCATCCCTGGGGGAGATCAGCTGCTCAATTGCTGATATTGCTATAGTGAAGAGGGGTATTGCTATAGTAAAGAGGGGTATTTCTGATTTAGCAGATGGGTAAAACAAGCCATCCAACCTTTGCCTGGCAGGGGGAATCTGGTCACTTTAATGAGTAACTGTGCAGTTGTGAATCCTTGCTTTATTTTTGCCTTATACAAAAGGGAAGATCTAGAGCAATAATGTTCCTTTGGTGGGTTCCACAGTTGCTCTGCTGGCCAGGGTAGGCAGACCAGGTTGCAGAAAAGCTGATGTGCTTGCTAGGGTCTTCTAGGCAGTGTAGTCTGTGTTGGGGGCCTAGTTTCCTTCTGCTGAAACAACTTTCTCCTGCAGAAGCAATTATGAGATTGCTAGTATCTTCTCAGCTTATCAGGCCACTTTTCCTTTTCCTGTCTTGCACTTTGTTTCCTCATCTCTAAGTGGAGGCTTTGCTGATACTTAATTTTTTGCCGTGAGCTTGCCCGTACCTTGCCTCACTTGAACTGCAGCTTCAAGGAGTTCAGGAAGTAATGCTGAGTAGTTGAAGGCTAGGGAGCAACAGCTGTCAGTGTCAGAAATCAGTGCTATTTTTCAGTGTATGTGAAATAAGGTCGGTGTCAAGGACAGCGGTCGGTATTCTTCCTTTTATCATCTTTACAAGCAGCCCTTATTACTTCCCAGACAGTTCCATTACTGTGATTTGAAAAGTTTTTTACTTTTGGACCATGGGGGACAGGTGGGAGGGAACAATGAGGGGTGTAAAGCTTGATGTAGAGGCAGCAGCAAACATTGCTGATCTTTGAGAACCAGAAACTAGCTTTATAATGCAGAACTCTTCTCTGCACTGTCAGGGTAAGGCTGTCAAGTGTTTTGTTGCTTGTTCTGTTGACTGATGCTCTATTTATCTTGAAAGTAGTTCATCCTTCAAGATCACAGATTGACTGTTCTGTGGCCCTCAATATATCTATTCCTCAGCATAACATGGCAGCAGATTTGACACTACCCTCCCTACAGTTGAATGACAAGATCCTTTCTGAAAGGAAGAAAGGGGATTGAAGCCATTAAGAGAAGCAAGACAGGAGATGGACTTGAATGAGGCTGCTGATAAAAGTGTAATGTCATTGTTATGATGTGAACTAAAGGTAGGATTAGTACCTCAAGCATTGGATTTCATGATGCTTGCTCAGTCCTCTGGGTCAGCATGCTTCTGACATGGCTGCATGGGCTGCAAGCTGTCCCCTAACATCTGAGTGCTGAAGGTCTGCATTCTCTACTGAACATATCCAGAAGCCTGCTGAAGGACAATGTGTTTCAGGCAGACATGTAAGTTGTTATAGATAATGAGACAGATGCTTTCCCTGTATTTTTTTTCTCAAAGCTGAATTGCAAAAAGGAAAGAAAAATGTTGTTTATTGAATAATTCACAGACCATGATCTGTTAGGATTAGTGCCTCTAACTGGGTGTATGCTGTCAGTGTTCCTGTTTCTCCTGCAGCTTCTGTATCTTGGAACCTTGGTGACTGGGTGTTAATTTCTCCCCAGAAGCAGAGTGTTGGTTTTAAGCCCCACAAGAAGGGGGGAAAATGCTATTATATTGTATTTTTTGCTAACGAGAAGTATACATGTATCACTGAGTTAACAAGAATGTAACACTTCTCAGCAATTGCTGGGCTCAGCATTTTCAAGCAAAGTCAGAACATGTTTATCATTCTAAGGTGGAGTAGGAAAAATCTGAGACTTCTACCTTGAAATGAAGATGGAACAAGGGACCTAGAGAGGGAGAACAATATTCTAGTCATTAAATATTGAAGCATATGTCAAAACCAATGAAACTGATGGGAGAGAGTGCTTCTGTTGATGCTATTGTTATGAAAATTAGGACTGGAGAGAAGATGCACAACAAGATTAGAGCTCGAGGGTATGTCAGACAGATTTATTACAAATACAGTCCAGACAGTAGCTCTTCAAACTAAAAAATATTTCCAAACAAACCTCCATGTGTCTATGCCCTGTCCATTAGATGGAAGGGGATAGCTGAATGTTATTTGTGTTACAAAAGCTTTTTGAGATCTTCACTCAGAACTGTACACATTGACATCAGATGCTCTACAAATACCAAACGGACTGCCCCTGACTTTTATTTTTTCCTCTGTGTTGGGCTAGAGGGAAACTTGGCAACGAAAAGCAATTTTTCTGGAAAATGTGCAGTAAAAGCTCAGGTTTCTGTTTTGGGCTATCGGTTATTAGATTGTGAGATGAATTTCCAGGCTCTTATTCTTTTAGTGATGATGCCATCTAGTGGGGTAGGGAGGACAGTGGGCTGTGAAATGGTGGGCCCATCAGACTGGATGGGGCTGGGCTGGAAACCAGGGAGCATGTTTCCACTGCCTTTATGAGGCTGGTATTTGCCTCTGCCAATGTTCCCCTTATTCTGCTTACCATCACACAGCCTTTCCTAGCAACAATTTCCTGGTTAACAAACTTTATACACTTAGATGCCACCTAGCTGCTTCCAACTTCTTGCTGCAGTAAAGGAAGGCATATCTGGATTTAATTTGTTCTTTTAAAAGCAGGGAACAGTAGCTTTGAATTTGTGGATGCCTTTGTCATATATATCAAAGAACTATGGTGACAACAACAGCTGATTTGTTACAAATCTTAGTAACTTACTGCTCCTTTACTCAAGGTTTGAAAGGACCTGGCTGATAGGTTGACTATTGTAATTAAAGCTTGTATCCTTCTGAGACTGAGTGCTGAAGTAGCAGCTTTATGGAAATCTTTGAGATTTCTAACAGCTGGGGCTGTCCTGTAATCATTCCACTTGCCCATGTTGATGAGAGGTGTTTAGAAGAATGAAGTCATTTAATCTTCTGTGCTGTCCGCATGTCCTATAAAAATAAAATAAAATAAAATTCTTTTGCTATACCTTTATTTCTTAGTGAAGATCTGGTGTGTTTTCAAAGGATGGTGGGTGGCAGGGAGAACACTTGGTCTCCTTGGCCTGCAGCGTCAACAAAAATAGTTTTGTGCTGTTATATCTTGTGACAGTGATAGGCACAGAAAAGCAAATCTGTTAATAGAGCACAAGGAAGTTGCTTGGATTTCTGATATTCTGGTGAAAAAGAATCCTCTTCTCCACTGTGACTAGGTGTCCTTAATTTTTGTGAAAATAAAATATTAGCAAAAATGCTTTAATTCCATAAAATGGCTGCTATTTTTTATTAAAGCTAGTCTTTCTTTGGTTTGTTAGGAATCCATCTATGCCTCACTAGGAATGAGCCTTTTGTGTGCTGGGAATGTGGTATATTTACAGATTATTATTTTTTTTTGCAAGCTGAATCTTTGGTTCTCCTGCAGAAAGGCAGTAGAAATCTGTACATTCTTATATGTGCTAACTATGTTCTTGCTGTAAAATACACTAATCAAAAGAGTTCATGGCATGAGAATTTTAATTCTAGACATAATGCCTTTTTGGTATTTTCTTTGTAATTTTGTATTTTTTTTCCCATTGTTTCACTGTAGAGTAGCCTGGCTCTAAAGAAGAAAATATATGCTGAAATGTTACTGCATTTTTTTTAGCTAAATTTTTACAGAAACTTGCAAAGAAACCCCTTAATTTAGAGGGCTGGAAATGCCTGCTTATTAGTTCATGCTGCCACTGAAATACGAGACTTCTGTCACAAGAAACAAGTGTGTGTAAAATGAGCTTGTGGGCTGCCTGCAGACTAGAAACATCCCTTCTGTTTTCATTTCATAAAAAACATTCCTGGGGGAGACTGCCAACAGTTTTTACATGTTAGCAATGATTATCTTTATGTAGAACAAGCACTGCCTGACTGGGATCTGGGCCCATCAGAAAACATACTTAGCATAGAAACTACAAATGCTATGAGGATGTGGAAGTATGAAGTCAAACAAAACCAAGGAGGCTAACTGGCTAGAAGGTGTTTTGCTCTGGTTTAAAGCTGAAGCCTCCATTCACACCTAGCTCTTAGCCAAGACTGGAAGCCACACTTGCCTGCTTTACTTTTGCTCTCAGCTCAATGCCCTGGGAAGCATAGATCACTTGATTCTAGCAGATTAAAAGATGAAAAATGTGTTTGAGTAGACCTCAAAGCCTGCATAAGTACAGAACATCTAGCTTGTCCTATCTGGAGGTCTATTTGCAATCTGCAGCTGTATGAACTTGCTGAATGCGGGCATCAGTCACGTAATTTGCAAAGGAACCTAAACTACCTTCCAGCCTCCTAACCTCTGTTGGGATGTAGTCCCACCAGAGCTGAAAGCCTGTCCCATGTCCCAGCAGATGGAGCTCTTGCTGAGCTTTTCCATTTTGAGTTAATTTTCAGTTATTGCTGCATCTGCTGAGTGCACCCTGGTAAACAAAATGTCTGGAAACAGCTGTGTGTTGTGGGGTAAAGGGAAGAGCAATATTGAAGCTGTTTATTTTGACTAAGTTGATCCAGAAGACAAAGAACTTGCTATACAGGACAAGCAAAGGAAAAAAATGCCCCTGGTATTTTTAAAAATAATTAAAGCTTCATGTTTTTCCCTAGTTCTTTTACTTATTTTGCACTGCAATTATAAGCATGCTCTTTCGCTTTTCACAGAAAATTTCTTTAAGGTCATGATTTTTATGATGTGATAAATTAAGCAAGCTCAGCCCAGGTTAGGATTTGAATAGGGAGTTTGAAATAAAACCTGTGAATCCTGACTTTGTTGTATTTCTTTCATGTTATGTTGGTGGACAGTGTTCCACATGCAATGCGTTTCTAGGGTGATAGTGAGGTCCTGATGGCATATGCTTATTGGTATTAAATAGCATATGACAGTTTTCACTAAAATTGTCATTATTGGCTTTATTTCCAAGTGGATAGTACCCCACCTTGGTTATTTCATACAAGGAAACATTGCCTGATCACTATTGAAGTTCTACAGTGTTTCAGTGACCTGCCCTGGCGGCTGCCTTCTGCTGCTGGTTAAGGCTTCTTGTTAGGACAGATACAGTTGTAAAATGTTTTCTTTGTAGCATGACACACTCTAGGAAATGTGTTATTTTGGTGCAAAAAATTAGGTTTTGTGCTCTGAAGCAAAATGTTGGATTCAGTACACTGGCAAAACCAGGATGGTCTGTGGATATGTCTGCTCATACAGCAATTATTTCTATAAACACAAATTTTGGCAAGTACTAGGAGCAATATCATAGATTGTATAGAAAGCAGATGGTTACTTCATCTGCTCACAGATGTCACAGCAGTGTCCCAGCAGTGTTCCTTGTAAATACCTGTATATGCTCTTATCTATTACCAGTGCTAGCAGAATCTCCTAAAGGTAAAATGAGAAACCAGGACTGGTGCAATTAACATCATCTCGTGCAGTTATTTGATGTTTTCAGGTGAAAGTCCTTTGTGTAAGGCTGTCTGGGAAGCTTAGTATTTAGCATAATGTTAAAGAAGAATTGAAACTGGAAGGTGCTCATTAGGCAATGCCAGTTAAAAGTTAGACTGGATGTGCTGTGTGTGGTTGGTGGGGACAGGACACCTTAGCATGCAAAGGAGCTTCATGCTAACAAATGAATGTATGCAATATATAGTAAGGGTTTCTGGGGCATGATGATGATGATGATGATTATTATTATTATTATTTTTCTGCTGGAGGCTGCATAAGAAAGTGTAGGAGGGTGTGTGGGAACTGTGAGCTGTGGGAAGGGTGGTCAGCCTGATTTAAAACCAAGGTATGTTAGACCCCTTACAATGAAGAGACTGTTCTTAAAATTGTTTTCTTTTTCCCGTATGGATAAAAGCAGTGGTGCAAGAGGCTGTGCTTTGTCATGTTAAGCTAAACTTGAAGTGCTTTGACATCTTTAGTTGAGCAATGGCATTCATTTCTGAAGATGGTCTAAATAGTGTCAGCTAAAACATTCAGCAAATACTTCATGCAGGAATGCGTGCATGCCTGTACAGTGGTGTGAGTTCGTATTTATAGCATCATGCTCCTGTCTTAAGTGGTATGCTGCCTCTGTTCCTTGATACTCCCTTCTCTACTCTGCTAGCTTCTGGTATTTAGTCCTGAATTCTAGCTTGGCAGTTGACAGTTAGCAGTGTCCTGCTGGCATCCCTAGAGAGCAGAGGATTTACAGTAATCAGTGTTCTCAGTAGCAATCAGCCTGCTTTTCAAAGTGCATTTTGAATTGCTAACTGCTTGAAAATGCTGATTGAACATGTAAGGCAGTGTGTGCTCTTGATGGAAATGAAGTCAAAGGCTTGCTCTGAAATTGGGTGGTTCATAGGGTTAGCATGAAAGAGCACACCAATTTCTGCAGCCCAGTATATGAGGAAACAATCACTCTCCAGGCTGGAAAGACATGGACTCAAACAAATGAAATGAACTGGAGTGCCCCTCAGATCTTAAGTAAGATTTGAGTGAACAGATCCTTAATTGCTCTGATAGCAAGCTTTTCGTGGTCAAGAAGATGATGAATGAGGCCCAATGTCAGCAGATCTGGAAACAGAGGAGGGGTTTGGGGGTGAAGTGATGAGCTTAGTTTTTGATCCAGTCACCTAAATGTGCTCCCAAAGCATTTGGTAGAAACAGCTCAAACCTGTTATGCACATTGGCAGCCACCTCTGGGTGGCAGCTTCTGAACACAGTGTGGCTGTGCCACCTGACAGCTGAGGATCAGAAATGCTGCTTGGCTCCCAGGGGAGAAGACACAACCTACTGCCTGTGCGATAAGCCTGTGTTGTGGTATGGGCCTCTAGCTCAATTAGCTTTTACATTAAGATCTTGGTATTGTAAGGACAGTGCTTCCCTCAAGGCCCTTTTTTTTTTTTGCAGTGCCTCTATTGCCTCCAAGTTTTGAATAGTGCAATGCTGTGGCTTATGAAGCAAAACTCTTATGGTCTGTAAACAGGCTTAAATCAGGCATGGATTTACTGAAGGAGGCTAGAAGGGCTGATGCCTTATGACAGAAAACTGTCGGGGTATTGTGTGCTCTCGCTTTATATAATAAGAGTTCTTCCTCCCCTATTCTCAGCTGTGGGGCTACATCTGCTACTGCCTTATATAAAATGAGAAATCTAGCCTCTGGGAATGTGCTGGTTGTGTAATAAACAAAGACTGCAGCAGGAACATGCTACTAGGAAAAAAAAATCCTTCTATATTTGATATAAAGCCTGTAGCTATAAATAGAATGGTTTGGCATGAAGCCTTCATATAAAGGTCTTGCCAGAATACTAGGAGTAAATTTGATTGTTCCTGTTTGGCAGACCTGGAGCATCATAACCCCTCAGTAGTCAAAATAGGTGATGTACTGCTGGCCTTCACTACATCTGACCACTCAAAGCTATTTTTACCTATATCAACTGGAGACTGGCTTGAGGACTTCCTACTTTTTAGGTCTAGGAGGCACATTTTTATTCTTATTCCTATCCATCCTGAGTGTCAGAAAGCTGCTCGGTATCCCACAAAGCACAAAAGCTCCGAAGACATACTGGAAAAACAGTGAACCACAGCAAGAAGTTTGAGTGATCATCTTCACTCTCAGCATCTCTATAGACAGTTCCCACGTGTGATTTTTCAGAGCATTTTACCTTAGAAAATGACCTCTTTTAAACCGTGTGACCTGAAAGTTGTATACAAATATCATTAACATAGCCTAGCAATATAATTAGGTAGAGGGTAAATAAAAAGTTGCTAACATATCCTGTGTTACTTTTAGTTTTGCTTTGCTTCAGCTGAAAGAATTTGTTGTACTGCAGTGGAATATAGACAAATGCCACTGCATCTTTTTCCACCCCCAGAATGTTTGCTGAGAGACCTTGCACAGAATGATTGCTATGAATATTTTACTTTGCTGTTCAACAGGCTAAAATGTCCTACCCCAGGAAACTATGAAATATTCACTTTCTATTCAGCAAACGAGTGAACAATCCAAGTCTTGGAACAGATGTGTTTCAGATGATCTGGATCTAGATTTCTAATGCAGAAGGGTTAGTTTGGCTAGTATGGGAATAAAGAATTTGTGTGCCTTTTTCTTCTGTGGGAGAGCTTAAAAGTCAAACTCTTCATTATCCTGGAGACTGAAGTGAACTGTCTGCCAGATTTCTCCAGTTTACACAGTCAGGCAAGCGAGGGGCTTCCCTCTCAATTCTTCCATAGAAAGAATTCTCTCATCTGATTAGTGGAATCTTCAGATTTTATATTAACTTGGTACTGAAATGATCTTTATCCCTGGAAGAGGTAAATTTGGTATTACACTGGACTGTTTGTTCTTAGTAATATTGTGTTAAGAGCCGAGTAGACCTCTGGCTCTCCTTGGAACAAAGGCTAACATGCCTCTAACTTTCTCCCAGTTACTAAGAGTTTAGAAAGCCAAAGGATGGTGATTTTCCACTGTATGTCTCACAGGGATATTTGTTTGCAACAACATCAACTGCTTCATTTGTTAGGTATAAAACCTCCTGCCAAGGAAGCTAATGTTTTTAAGACAAATTGAAGAAGAGAGAATCAGGAAAGTTTATTGACCAATTTTCATTATGTTATCTTTGTAATCTAAGGACAGTTCTACAAACTGTTCCCTGAGGGATTTATAACAGCTTAAAAACCAGGCTGATTTTTATCTTAAATCCCACCTTAAACTTTGTATATTATCAGAATGCTACAAAAGTTGCTTTAAAACAGGAATTGGGGGTTTCATTCACTCATTCATTCACTCTTCTCTTGAATACCAGGCTTCAGAGTGTTGTTGGGAAGCTGTGCAGTGTCCCCAAGGTAACCAGTGGCAAGTAATTCAATTTTTAAGGGGATCAGTTACTTTAGAGAGCTATGGATTCTCAGGAGGATGTTTGGCTGCTTTCTGGTCTTTGGTCTTATGTATTTTTTGGCATGTTTTAAATATTACATATATAATTGCATTCACTAAAAATTCTACTGCTTTGCTCTGTGATAAATGCTGGAAAGCCTTTCATTTTGCTTTTTGCCTGTTTGAATACTGGAATCCAGCCGTAGAGTTAGACTTGTTTGCTTTCTAAGGCATTTCCAGTTTTGCTGGTTACAGAAGTGAGTTTTGAAACTTCATGCTATTACCCCAGCAAGGATATCTTATCAGAGAAGAATGGAAAAGACAATCCATATGGAAATGATGGTCAGAAAGGAATGTGTCATCCTATCTCGCAGTTTGCCTAAGTTTAAGTAATCCTACTGAGAAACACCAAAGGGACTGGCTGTTGATTCACGTAGCAACATCCTGAATCTGCTTCTAGCCCTGAAAGAAGAAATTGCTCTTGCTTAATGGAAGCAGGTTGAGTTTTTCCGTTGATTTGAGGCATAATTAGAAAGCTCATACTGTCACCACAATGACATGACGTGACAGAAAAGGCATGACTGAGCACTGTCTCTTGCTAAGATAAAATGCATATAAAGCTGCATATTTTCCTAGCTGAGCTAAATTTGCCTGCCAAACACATGAGCCAATTTAGTGTCAGGAGTTGAAAACTCTTGATAATTGGTAAGTGCTTGATGAGGGCTTGGGTTCCATGACCAAATCACCTCTGTTTGTCCAGCCTTCCATTCTTAGGTTTATTATTTTTCTCTCTGCATCAGTGGAAGGCAGTCAGAGAAGAAACTTTCCTTTTCTAATCTGCAAATTTTTATTACCTTTCTTCCAAGGGGGATAAAAGGGAACAGTTGCACTTTAGTTCTGATCTATTCCCTGGCTGGACACAGCTCTATTAGGTGAACTGCAAGAAGTTAAAAGCTCATAGCAACATGATCTAGCAGCTAAAGGATGAGATTAGAAATTCAGTTGAACTCTATTTCTGATTGACAAGGCCCCCCAGGTGGCAGAGCAAGTCATTTACCTTACATCTTGCTTAAAGTAACCTTTCCCTTAAAACGGATGATTTCCTTTCTGGATGCTTTCCAGTGGCAATAGCAGCTCTGACTTCAAGAAGTAACAGGTCTATATGAATGTTTTTGTTTTTTTCCCCACTTATCTTGCACAGCCACCCGTCTCCTCTGCTTGTGCTCTGAAACACTGGGTGCTTTGTGGGGCTTGCTAAGGCACTTGTGGGAGGGCAGGCTTGGAAGGAAATTGGTGTAAGGAAGCCTTTCTCCTCACTCCTACCTTGGGTAAGATAGCTTGGCACTCATTTTAGTATTGAGTGATGTAGCAATGAAGACAGAAAAACAGGGAGGTTCTTCACTTGGTAAACACTGATGCAGTGCAACAGGGAATTTGAGCAAAAGGAAAACATAGGAGTGTGTGTGGCACCATCTGAGGACGGAAATGCTTTTTCTGATTTGTCCTGTGGGGGCTGTCAGAGGGCTGTCTGTCGAGGCTGTGGCTTCAGTATGTTAGGAAAAATGAGGGAATAAAAGAGAATTTAAGATCCTTGCTGTTGGGGGTCAGGCAGCATGGGTTTAAGTCTTGAGTTTTCTGGGTTCTGACAAGTAAATAATGTTTCTGCTATACTTCTTGCCCTCCCTTGGAGCCCTGGTACCTCCTGGCTGTCTCTGCTGCTATAAATCTGCTCCTTATGGCTGGCTTTTTCTTGTCTACTGAAGTGGAGTGTGAAGTATTACCTGTAGGGTTGTGGGAAGAGTGGGCCCTTGAAAATGAGGATGGTTCATGTCTGATATATCAGGTCTTCTGTGCATCTGTTGTGCCAGTTGGCTCGGGTGTGGTGATGTACATAGGGAGGACAAAGGGTGCGAGAAGTCTGCAGGTCAGAGGCTGGGAGAGGGGACTTGCTTGTGACCATGGCTTGCAATTAAAAGTCAGTTTTCTGTAGTAGTGCTTGAGGAGAGCTTTTGTCTCAACCCTGGTACTACATCACAGGTGGGCTCCTTTCTTTGCCTGTTTTTCTGGAAAAAGGCAAGTTACTGATGCAAAACTTACAGGTGTTGTAAATCTGACTCCATAGGTGTATATTAATGCATTTAATAGTAGTAACTGAGCTTCTTTTGCTTACTCTCTGGAACTGGAATTTGTTTTACAGTTATAGGGTTCCTTCTGGTCAAGTAAAGACGAGTAGTTGCAGTTTAAGACGTAAATGGGATCTCATGAAGGAAGAGTGGATTAGTTTTCCAATAAAGCTTTCTCACCACAAGTTCTATACATAGATACCTGTGCAATTAAGTTTTTTAATGGAAAAAATGTTCAAGAAGGTCATGAAAGTGACAAACTGTTCTTATAACACAGCAAGTCTCCAAACTTGTGCTGAAGTAATTGATCTTCTGGTGGCTGTCGGAATCTCAGTTGGTGTTCTTGGATTATAATTTGGGCAATAAAAATAGATGCCAAAGTCGAACCTAAAATGCCCTTGCTCCCTAGCTATTTTAAGGTGCAAATATTTAAATTTTGTGAATCTGTTTGGAGAAAGCAGGTTTATTTAAATCCCAATGTCAGAGGCCACAGGAGCTGAAAGCGTAAGCTGTTTCAGTGACTTCACTGCAGAGGCAGGAGTAGCTCCAGGTTGGTGGCTGCATTCCTCCAGTTTCTTTGTGGGATCCTAAAATGAAAGTTTAGTGCTGCCTTTATAGTGTGTGAGGGCTGACTTTGTTTGCCTAGGTGTAAAAGCCCTGAATTTATAGGAGACATGCTGAAGCTTGGGGCACCTGATGGTTATTGCTGTCTAAACATGTGTTGGAGTTCAAGGCGCAAGGGGTTTATTAAGTGTGGTGGCTTGGGGTTTGGCATCTCCACGTAAACCAGTGACAGTCAGTAGTATTCTGTGCTCCCAAGGTCAGGCTGGGCCACGTTTATTCCAGTTACTTGCATTCCAGAAAGACTAGGAAAGTCTGAGCTTCGAAGGCAGATGCTCTCCCCATATGCTCAATGTGTTTTTTTTTCTTTTTTTTTTTTTTTTTTCTTACAGCATCAAATTAGAAGCTTTCTCATTAATGATTTTAAAGAGGAGCTGTTTAGCAGGACTGTTGCCCTTGTTATGGTGGGGATCTTATACTGTCTTTGTTGTTCTCTTTGCTTGCTGCTTTTAAAATCTTTTTGAAGAATTTGTGTGCATATGGGAAAAAAGAAGGGGGAAATTCAAGAGCTGAATTTGGGTAATGCATCTTTTAGTGGAAGCTTGTTTTTAGTATGGAAGAATTATTGTGATTATGCTAAATAACTAATTAAATGGGTTCAAACCTACTTTTTCCTAAATGTCTGCCCTTGGGATTGAGAGCCATATTACTCTTGCATTCATTATTAAATACCTTGTTCTTGAGAGAAGCCTCTAGGCCACTGTCTTCCTCATGAACTTCTATCTCTGGTATGTTATCACTGTCTTTGTCTTTAATGTAATCAATTGGCTTTGTGTTTGTCTTGGCCTTGATGGCAATGACCATTTTGTTGGGGAGGGGCAGGGAGTGTCCTGAAGATGCTGCAACTCCCTGTATGCAGAAAGACCTGGGCCTGGCCTCTGGCCTTTCAAATGGAAATCTCTAACAATGGCCACTGCTTCCCTAGCAGATAACAAAGATTTTGGCCTAAGAGGGAGCAGCTCCTGACTCTGCCTTAAGGTTAGCAGCAATTATACGCTACCCTCAATGCATATGAGCTTCTATAAATGGAACCAACTTTCTGCTCCAAGCTTGAGCACTGAATTTCTGATCTGTGTCAGGGATTTATTCATACAGAACTTTGTTCTGACTTGTCTTATAAAAAGTTGCAAGGTTGGAATTAGTGCTACACCTGCCAAAGTTCTGACGTGTGTTTGTACACTATTAGGATTGGGTTTTGGTGTCTGCCAGAGACTAACTTCTTGGAGATGTGACCTTTTTCCTTAAGATGTGTCAGTTGCAAGTGCATTTATTGCTGTAGGTGTTGTGAAGCTCTGGCTCTATTGCCCTCAGTGTGTTTAGTCCCCAAGTCTAGCATAGCCTAGTGTGTCAGGAAATGAGAATGGGTGAAGAGGTTCCTGAGTGTATGAGGTAATTCACTGAAGTCAGACAGTAGCATTAATGTAACTAAAAAAACCTTCTAAGGCGCATGTTAAAGTTGAAAGGTACTTAATTTAGCTCTGAGTTTAAACTACTTGTATGTATTACTTACATCTACAGAATCGCCATATCTAAATGAAATTATAAAATGTCATTTCACTTTTTTTTCTTCTTTTTTTGCTATTCACATATGGTATCAAAGGCTGAGGGGCAATAAATAAGCTGTTTTATCATTTCAAATGGCCAGGTCAGCCTGTCAAGGACTTGATTGTCTTAATATCTTTGTTTCTTCTCCTTATCAAACTGTTATGGATTGCAACAGGAACTGATAGCTGGAAAGTTCATTGTTAGCTCTGCCAGAACTGCCAAATGCAGCCTACAGAGTGATTTTACTGCATGCAAGGCTTAGATAATAGGATTCGTTCCTGAGGAAAGGAAGCTCAAAGCTAGCGTGGTTGTTGCTGCCAGGTCTGTTTTGCCCACTCCTGTTGTTAGTGACAACTACAACTTCTCAGACTATAGTGTTTCTTTGCATCACAGTACTTTTGTTCCTTTTGTAAGTGGGTTTTCTGAAGTAAACAGGAGTTAAGAGTAGGATGCAACGGTTTACTGAAAGAAATTTAGCACCTACAGTTGAGCACTTCTGCCAGGAGCATTCAACTGGAAACAGAAGAAAGAAAAATATCTAGCATAAGTATCTAATCTGGCCTGACATCCATGGCTTGAGGAATGCCAAGTGTGTCTGGTGTAGATGGCTTGTAGGCCAAGAACTCTTCATGGAAGTGATACAGAGTAATATAATCCTTCTGTTTTAAAGTTTTCTGTAGTACATGTGTGCTTTCATTTCTTCTCTTCAGCACTCAGAGGTACTGAGATGCCTTTTAGCTTCCGAGTTACCCACCCAATGCCTTGATTCAAGACCAGTTTGGTCATATGGGGAGGGAGGGATGGACCGTGAGGGGAAATGAGGTGAAAAGCTAGGACCTGCTTCTGGAACACTGTATCTCAGAAGGGAAAATAAATAAATAAATAAAATAATAAACTGTTTCCTGAAGACACTTTCACAATTGTGTACTGCTTACTACTGACAATGTATAAATTCACCCTTGTGGTCAGCTTGATCATTCTTTCTTCTGGATAGGGTGTCTTGAGTGCTGTAAGTTCAGGTAATGTGCTCTAGCTGAAGTTGCTCAGATCTGGTACTCCATCTGCCTCACACAACACCAGAAGCTGTTCAACTTCTACTTATTTCCTGCCTTTAAGTAATCTGATTTCCCTTCTCCTTGCTCATACTTACTGGTAAGTGATTCACATTCTAGTTTTGAGGGGGAATAAATTCCACAACTCCATTTTTTTCTTTTCTTGGAATAGAAAGGCTAAACCTCCCTTTCAATTTTCCTCTAAGGACCTGTGAATAAGAACAAGGTCTTTTTGGCTTTTCTTGTTATTGTATTGCCACCTGAAAAGTAAAAGCTTGTACTGGTGCATTTCATAGGTGGATGGAGCCTATTGCGGTTGTGAATAATTCAGGAGTTGTACCTGCAGTCCTGAGTGAGCTGCTTTCTCTATTCTGTTCAGGATAGAAGTGAAGATACATTATTGCAATAAAGATGTATGCAAAAAGCCAAGCTGTATAGTAACAGAATTCTGTATTGTAGGCGTGTTTTTTTATTTTCCCAAGTTCTCATACCACTTCTGCTTTGCTTTCTCTATCTGGGATGGTGATCTGCCTTGGAGGGATGCAACTCCAACATTTTGTAAGCAGAGAATACTACAGAAGTGCTAAGATGTGTCCTGTGGCTTATCTAGGAGCAAAGCTTGGAGCTGCCTGACTGCCCAGAGAAAAAATACTGTAGCAGTCAAGCAGTATTTGACTATTGGTCTTGTATCAGAAATGGGATGCTTGGCAAAACTAAAATGTTGGTTTTGCCCTTGAGTCAAGTCTTAGCAGAAAATAACCATATTTAAAAGGGAATAAATAGGAACCTGTTGTGCAACCACAGACTTAATCCGATGTCTAGGTGGGCTCTTTTTAGTGTTTTATTTTCCCTTTGTAATACTGCATTTCTTTTGCAGCTTATCAATATCCCTGTAAGTCTCTGAGGTCAAATTCCATTCTCTGAAGCACTGGATTAGCTTTGTGCTGACTCTCAGCTTGCAGAAGGGAGATTAGAGCCTGTGGGAGGTAAAATGGTAGAGCTGGCTGTAGGGGCACACATTCTTTCTCTTCGCAAGGAAACAGAATGTGGATTTCTGTCTGAAAATAAGCAGGGGGATGCCTGATGTCCAACTGCATAATTATCCTAAGTGTAGGGAGCATGGTTTTTGGTACTGTTATCTTCTTGTTTACCATCAAAAGTCACCATCTTGGCTTCTGTGGAAAACCCTGTGTAACTTTCTTGTTCTAAGAATATTTTAAGCTGTGCTTTGACAGCTCTGTTTTCAAGGATGCTTTTCTGAGACATCAGGTGATGTGTGGAGTAGCAGGCTTCTGGAAGGGGTGAGCTTTGCTTTTTATAGATGAGCACTCAAAGCAGGAGAGACAAAGATAACACAAGCAACTAGTTTGAGAAGTGGCTGTATTTGAATAGCAGCTGTATCCCTGACATTTTTGGCTTCTGAGAACGGAAGTTTCCAAGTCCAGGTTGGCTAACCTCAGACACTGATTACAGTGTTCAGATTGCAGAATGCCTGGATGGTCTTTTTCAGACAGACTACTGCTCACTTTGCTTGTGGTGTCAGCCTGCAGAACTGCATAGTTAGGGAACAGCGCTTTACTCATGCACAATGTGTATGCTCCAGGAGCTGAAGAGCAGTGCTTTTGGTTCTGTGCCTGCTTGTGCATAGCTAGTAAGAATCATAGGCAAAGTGAACAGTTCACTGAGAGGTCAGGGGATGGCTGTATTCTGTGGGTTATTGGTACTTTATAGAATCACAGAATATCCTGAGATGCAAGATCCACAAGGATCGTAGAGTCCAACTTGGATAAATAATATCCTATTATAATAGTAAGCAGATGTAAAATATTCCCTGCACAGTTAGCCCAAATGTGACAGTAGCAAAGGAGGACTGCAACTTTCTAGAATCTAATATAGGATCAAAAAAGGTGGAACTTTTCCATTGGGATGTAATTCCATTTGATTTACTTTTTTAATATAAATGGTAGAGAAAAAACTTCACATTTGGACACAGTCTGTATGCAGATACAAGCAAACTGGGTAAAACATAATAGGCAGGATCTTGAGACGAAAGAGGTGCAGTGAAGATGCTCTCTGGGCAAACTTTGTGGCTAACCATCTTCTGGAGAAGCAGTTAGCTGAAGTTGTGGGGAGGTGGCTGTGATGCCTGTTAGCGAACTTCAGCTAACTTGTATATAAATGTTTTCACAACCCAGTGGTAACCAGGAATGTTGTGTCCCAGCATGTATAATGCTGCTGTTCTGTAGTAGATCAGATAATTACACAAGCTGTAGCCTCTGTATGAGGGAGGCTTTGATGCTGGGGGTAGGGGAAGACTTTCTTCCACTTGAAGGAACTGGGAGATAACTACTTTTCCTTGCTCTCCATATGCTGCTGTGTACATCAGCCAAGCAGCCCAGCTGTGCAGCGTGGGACATGCTGAGTAGGCTAGTGCACCCTGCTGCTCCCTGCTTACATTGCGTCTGCCAGCCGAGATAACCTGGGTGTCTGTTCTGCAGCATGGACAAACTTTTACTCCCTGACGGCAGTCCTGTCTGGCTGCTGCAGCAGTCTTTCACACTAGGTAAGTTTGTTCCCTTGAATGCTGCTCTTTGGCTACAGCCTGTTCACATCCTTGCAAAATGTGATTGCATCCAGTCACGTGTACACTGAGGTATTACAGAACAAACACAGGGGTTTGCCAATGGCTGAGGTTTGCTTACAGAAGAAATGGTATAGCAGCTCAGAGCCCTGAATTAGATTATCTTGGTGGTGATGGGGAAGGATGTAGGTAGGAGAGATCACCCGGTTTTGTTTGGGGAAGATTTTTCGATAATCTGCCTTCTACCGTGTGCTTGAAGCTACACTTCACTTCCCTGACCACGGTCCATTAGCAGTCTGGTTCTAAGAATAAATGTTCTTAAGGAAATGTGCTACTTTTATTCTAACATTTAATCTTGGCTTATGGTGGGCTGTATTAACCTGCTGAAAACAGCATACCACACCACCTTTCTCTGACATAGATGGTAGAAGTCAGCCTGACCCCAGAGACCTGGCATTTACCACAGGGTGGGATGGATAGTGTTTCTGATGGAACTGGAGCTCTTGTATTAGCTGCTGTACTAGACTGCAGTATAAAGGCACAGGTATCCAAGAGATTTCAACTTCATTACAGTTGATGAGGTGTCCAAATCCCTAGGGTGTGTTGTTAAATAAGGAAAAACTGGTCCCTGGTTATTGAATTAAAATGAAGTGCAGAAGTGAAGTGAATGTGATCCCAAAGAGGATCATGTATCACAGGTCTGAGCTTCTTATGACACATGAGTGGTATGTTCTGCTTGGGTGATTTGATGCTAAAACAAACCTGATTACATGTTAACCTGATCTGGTTCAGTGTCTGTGTTCTCCATATGTCACTTTTGTCAGGTATTTTATAATGTTAGTGCCCTAACCTTTTTGATGCTGGAAACAAATACTTAAACTCCTGAAGAATACTCCTGTATTTTTGCTGAAGGTGGGGGGATATGGGTACACAAAATCTGCCCCTCTCTAAATCCATGCCTAAGTGGAGGAAATATAAATATTCAGAGCCCTCTTCAGAGCCCTCCATAGTACAATGCAAACCACTTTGTTTCCAGCCCCAGTGCTCTGCTAGGTAGCAATGTGGGGTTCAGCTCTTCTACACACCTTCATTCCATGGCAGACCCTTGTTGTGATGATATGAGGTCTTATTTGTAGTTTCCACATCTGCAGCTGTTTAGCTGTTATGTGTGGGGGAGTTGTTGGCTTTGCAGCCTCATTATCATTCCTTTAAATCTCTTTTAGATTGCCTTGCAAAATTCCACCTGATCTGGGTGACGAGTTTCTACAGGAGCAGCACTGAGGATGGATTGGAAAGGAAGATCCCCTAAGAGGGGAGCTCCTGCTTCATGCCCTACAGCCAGAAGAGGGTTAACAAGGCACAGAGCTCCTGTGCAGGCAGCGTGTGTACTTGGCAGTGAGAGATGTGCTACAGAGTGAGAGGAGGAGTGGAGCAGCTCTCGGCTCTGTTTGCTGCCTGTCACTGACCTCACATCTCTGGAGCTGCTGTCCTGTTCACAGCAAAGGGTCCCCTCCTCCTGAGCCCGTATCCTGCCTCTCTGGATGGGGATCTTCCCTTCGCATGGTGGCGTCTGACTCTGGCTGCTGCTGTGAGATGCTGGTGCTGGCTGGCTGATGAATGAGTGCCCCTCCGAGCAGAGCCAGGTAAGACAGCCTTACATTTGTTGCCTTACTCTTGTCCCCTTTCTGGCCAGCATCTGGCTCAGGTAACCCTGGGAGTCAGTGGCAGTACTGTAGGCATGGGATTTGGATGGTCTGTGGGAAAAAATCACTGTGCTGATCTCTTAGCATGGAATAAGAAGTGTAGGTCTCTGGGGACATCTCCCCTCTGGATGTTTCCTGAGGGGAGACTTGTATCATTTTATCTATGTTTCTTGGGGCATTGAGGTTACTGCAAGTCAAAGTAAAGCTATTAACATGGACTGTTGAAAAGGCTGTGATGGGAAAGATTGCCTTATGTATTTGAAGGGATAAGAAATTTGGTTACTTTTCACTTCAATTCATAATATTTAACTGTCTGAGACATGTCTTTCGGAGTCACAATACTTACATACTACACACCATGGAAGCATGGAAGTCATGTTCCTTCACACAGGAAGGATGATACTTCCCAGTAGTATATTTAGCAACACAGTGTTTTGTGGACCTCCTGGATATTGCAAAACATTATGCAGATACTGCTTCAGTTTTACAATCAAGCTCTACACTCCCTGTGCACATTTCTTATTTCTATAGGTCTTTTCCCCTAATATTATCTGGTTTACTTTTTAAAAAAAAAAAAAAAAAAAAAAAAAAGATTTAGCTGTTAATGTGTATTCTTGGTTTGCACGTTTGCCTTGGACATAGGCAAATGTGAGTTAGCAGGGTACTGAATGCAGCAGGTTAGTCTAGCCCTCTCATGTGGGTCATGTCAGAAAAGCTGTGACAACAAATTCAGTCTGACCATGCTTCATAGCTAGCTGTGTGCTCTTAGAATGAACTTGAACAAGGTTGTGAATATCTTGCATAATTCATGAACTCACTGTCATATATGTATGAGAGGAGGCATTACTTTGCAGAGTAAATAAGCAGTTGCCAAAATCCCTTGCCGGAGTATGGGCAGAGCAAGGCAAGGATATTGGCCGCATTGATTACTCACTGAGTATACTTGGCTCATAAAAGCAACACCTTTCTCAGAAGTGGGCTTTAGGCCTCAAATGGTGACAGTATTAGTCTTTGTTGCTAGCTGGTTGTGATTCTCTTAATGGTTTTCAAATTTTTGAAGTGGAAGGGAAAGACAGGATTTGTTAGCCCTGTATGGTTATAAGTATTGAGTGAATGCAGAAGTAACAAACTTCATAAACCATTGGGATTCTGATTGAAACTTCAATCTCAAAGAAAAACAGATGAAGCATTGGCTTAAGATCTAGGAGGCATTCCCCTCATTTTTGGTTTAGTATCTTCTGCAGCTACTTAATGTCCTGTTGCTTATGGCAATTGCAAGCATGTAAACAGCGGTGAAAGAGCACTGCAGTTTGAGGGGAGCTGATCTGTTTCTCTTTCATCTATCTAATAAAAACTTAGATCACGTGATGTATAATCCTTTGTGCCTGTGTGCACGTTTCACGAAGATGTTCAGAAGCAAATGAGAGAAACTTAAAATCAATAAAAAGATCAGAGATGTTTTGTTAATGCTTTCTGCTTTTGATCTTTCCCAAATAAGCCTAAAACTATTAGGAAGATGATAAGAAGTTTATTATAGAACTATATTAATTCTCATAAATTAAAGAATACTCTTTTGTCTGGGTTAGAATAGTTCCTTTTTTTTTTTTTTTTTTTTTTTTTTTTTTCTCTTTGCAATCTGTGTTTGGTGGGTACCAGTGACAAGGCTAGCTCAGGTCTTGCAAATCTGGAAGTTCAAGGCTTGAAGCTCCTGTTGACTTTCCCTCACTGAGTATGGAAATAGGGGAATAAATATTCCCATTTTGCTGCCTGTGCTGGAAAGAAAACAGTCACTTATTCTTTTTATCATTAGTTCTCTTTTGACAATATAAATGTTTAGCAGTAACATTCATGTGGTTTAGCTATTTTTCACTAGCAAATCCGTAATCAAGAACCCTTAGTAGACAGGACTTAGGGGGGAACCCAGAGGACTATTAGGAGGGAACACCTGATGAGGCTCTTGTGCCAAGGAGGCATGCTGGTTAGGTTAATGATAGGCTGTGCAAAAATCTAATACCTCAGGTAAGAACAAGGGCCTGAGCTATCTATTACAATAGTATGGGAGTTCCTGGCTTTCACTTACTAAACACCAGCTAAGAATGCATGTTACTTCAGTACAAAATACTGCTGTAGTTACCACCCGTTGTCTGCCTTAAAAATCCACTATGAGAAGAGAAATGCTTGGAGTTTCCATTTTTGAGAGGTGGCCCTTGATATGGAAAATGGAGAATCCCCTCATTAGCTATTAGCACTGATGCCCTGGAGCAACAACAGTTGGTTGTAGTTAGCACTGGAGCTGCTCCGTGTCCTTCCTATGAAACAGAGTGCTTGCTGAGACCTGGAGAGGTGTTACAGAGCATTAGGCTAAGAGGAGACAGCAGGTCTGCACCATGAAAATAGCATACAAATGTGTATGGTGGGGTGGGGAGATCAACAGTTTTGTCTTCTCTTTAAGGTTGATCTTTGGGGAATGTACAGGCTTTGAATGTCATGCTGCCATGTGCCCCATGCCTTATAGTTGGCTTTAAGTTTTAAGTGTCTTTTTTCTTAAATCTCACTAAGGAAAAAGGATTCTGCTAATTCACTTGAGCAGGAATGTGGTTTGTGACCTGGATGATCTGTACAGTCTGTAATACCTACCACAGGATGCTAACTAGCAAGGGAGTTCTAGAGCTAGGAACTATTTATAGAAAGGCTGTGCTTGCTGCCAAAGGGCAGAAAATGTATAATTCTGATTACCTTGCATCTTGAAGAAATTCTGAATCCTGGAGGCAAAGATGTCATTCCCAGGAAGTGGTCTTGGCTGCATTTAAAGTGCAAGACCCAATAGGCAATAATCATATTTGGTTGCGCTTCCTATAAAGGTTTCATTTATAAAAGACAATTTATAGTTGACTTTTTTTTTTTTTCTTTTTTTTTTTTTCCCCAGGAAATACTATTCTTGTAGCTGGACTGTAATATTAGAGGTGAATAAGCAGTGAGTTCAAGAACTTGTTCAATATAGCTACTTAATATTTTTGAAGTATCTGCTCATTTTTTAATTGTGTGATTAAGAAATATCTAAATCATGGCTATATTCCCACTCTGCTGATTATTATTATTATTTTTAATAAATAGGCTTTGAAAGCCAAGCTTCACTCATTTCCATTCTTCAGCCACATCTGATAGAGAGGTGCTGGAGTTCTGGGCTCTTGGTTAAGGAAGAACTTGAAACTCATTTGGATTGAACTGTAAGGTAAAACAGCAGCAGGAGGAGGAGCCATAGAGGAAAACATGAGTGAGAAAGTTCAGGTCTACTTGACCTGAGGAATGCAATCATACTCATGAGTTTTCATGGCATGTGTTATTTTTGGATCAAAACCAAGTCTGATTTTAATACTCTAATTGTCAATAAATATATATGTTCAGCATGTCTGTGCATTATGCTTAAACGCTTCTACGCCCACTGCTTGTGTGTGTTGCAGAGCAAGATGCTTCCCCTTTTTCATACTGTCATGTCATGTATGCTGCCTTCCTATGAACTTGACTTGTGTGTATCCATCTCCTAATACAGATGAATGCCCATTGCACCATTCGTTTCATGTCTTTCCCGAGCTGTTTCATGCACAGCACTGTGGTAAACAAGTTTACTAATAAATTGCTGCAAGTTTCAGCAAAAAACAAAATCGTATACTGCAAAAAAACTGAAATTGTATACTGCAAAAAGTTTCTACAGAAATTAAATGCCATTTTGAACTCTTCCGTGTTTCTGTGCTCTGATGAGGAAGCGTGTTCAGAAGAGGTTAAAGGCATTGGTTTAATACTGGATCTCTAAGTTTCTTTATAGGATATAAAGTCAGTATAGCAACTGAACTGGGTCCAGTGTGCAGTCAGTAACTGGGTATATATATGCTGAATTTCATTGCATTTTAGATGTTGAAGCTAACAAGTGTGAAAATTAAGTTTGTTCTTGATCTTGTAATCCTGGAGACTGCTGTCTATCTTTTTTGTTCATGAAAGGCGGCTGTTCTTATAGGGGAGATGGACAGCATGATCTGTATTTTAAGCTTTCTTTAAATTAAATGACCAGCTGGTTAGAGAGTGAGCAATAGGACACTTAGAGGCTTGTTTTGTCCCTGATCCATTGTTGACCACTGGAGTGCCTGTAAGCAAGTCATTTCAGGTCAGCCATTTGATGATATGCTGCTAGCTGTTGAATGTTAGTCGTGCTCATCCTCAGCTGCTGGCAGGCAAAATGGGGATAACAGCAGCCTCCTAGAGGATGTTGTAATGATAAATACCAGTTGGAGCTTATCTGGCTCTCATTACAACTCCACAGAATAACACCTTAAGTAGTTAGTCTGGAAGCAATAACTAGTCTAGCACTATAGTTTCTTTTTGCTCTAGAGTGCTTAGATAGACTTCTCAGAGACAGTATCTTTCTTGTGGTAGCTTTACCACTGCCTACCCATAAGACTTCACATTCTGCACCCCTTTAATTAGCTTTGAATACTGTCAGACTATTTCTAATGGCTTTCTCATGTACGATTATAGGATTTGACTTAAAAGCTGGATACAAAACAAAATGGTAGCCTGGTTGCCTGTGGCAGCACAGTGCCTGCTGATGTGCTGTTCTACTTCAGAGAACGCTTCATTGTTTTTGTTGGAGTTAGTCAGCCTTGCACAGCAGTGCTGTGGGTTTAAAAGTCCCTAATTCTACAGAGTGCTACACTAGTGTTGCTCTGGAGTCTCTTGAGCACTGAAAATGGTGCTGTACAATCAAAATCTGGTATTCCACCACTACAGGATACCCAAAATGTGGGTGGTGACCTATGTGGACTTCAGTGTCTCCTATCTGTAAACAAACAGGCGTCATGCTTTTCAACTGTATCGCCAGTCTAGTTCCTGCTGATCCACAGCTTTGTTTCTGTTATCAGCTTGATGCTATTTCCAACACTTTTCACACATGCCCATATCTTTCTGCCTCCTCTCCCACTTAACTTTTTCTACTCTTAGATCTTGGATGTTGGGCAAGATGGACACCAAGCAATTGTTTTTTTATAAGGGTGATGATACTCACACTTAAAACAGAGTGAGTCTTGTAAGGGATGGAAAATGTCATGCTTGTGGGCATGAGTTTTTATCTGCTAGAGACAAGGGAAAACTTGGTGTGTTCTAGCCTTGTAGCTGCCATGTTTTGTGTCGTGGGTTGCTATGCTTTCCAATGATGTACACAGCCAAACTGCGTTTTTCTTTTTCCTACCTATTTCCTGTGAGATAAATAGATCACGTAGTGCTCATTGCTTCCTATCTATACTGGATTGGCAGGAAGACAGATTGGAAATGCTGTTCAGAGATAACTATGACCATATTCGGTCCTGGTGTGATCCAAGAGAAGCTAATGTAAAAGAACAAGCTGTCGTCTCTCCCTGTGGTGTGACAGTCATTGTTGTGACACATGACACAGTAGAAAGGGCAAAGACCCCTGAGCTGTGGAACCTTGCTGCCCTTTGCCCTTCAGCAAAGAGGGAACACATCCTTAAAGGAACAGTTTACATGATGTGACAGGCTTAGTTTTCAGGCTAACTGTATAAAATATGGAACAGAGCATGCACAGGGAAGGGAGATGTCTTCCCACAAGCCTTACTCATCTGATGCTAAACCAACCAGGTAGCTCAGAAACTACTGCTCAGAGTGATCTTAGCTTTTGGCAGGACTGAGCACAGCTGGGCAGGGCAGTGAAGCCAAAGGCTCCCTGTGCTGGTGTAGGATGTAGCGCTGATTGAGTGTGAGGTTCTGCGGCTTTCTTGCACACATTTCCATTTCTAACTAGGTCAGTTACAGTAACTCTGCCTAGCTATCAGACCTAGTGACTGCAGTATAGCCACATGCTTTCTCCACTTCAGTTCCTCTTCTGTGAATGTGGGATATCTTTCTTTCATTGAAAGCACCTTTCATGTGGAAAATATGCAATGGGAGGTCAGGAAGAACAGTATTCATATGCTTGCATGTCCTAGTGTATGTATTAGGTTATTTGATGATACCATAGAAAAATTCACTCCTGGAACTCTGTTATTCTTTCTTTACGATTTTCATTAGCTCTGTGGCAGGGAAAGAGGACAAATAGACTTAAATATCATCAGATAATCAGCATTGAAATACAAGATTAATCAAGGAACAGCTCTGCACTGCTGTGATCGAGATAAAACTGCAGTGAGTCCAGCTAATGACTTTCTAGTTGGCTGAGACGGGCCCTAGGAGAGAGCACTGCTGGGTTAATATGCTTTTTGTCCCCAAATGATTCGTGATCTTTTCAGCTTGCACTATTTGCAGGCAGAATATTTGAGTGCTAGAAAGGCAAGGGGATTGAACTATAGACAGAAAATTGAGGGAGGTAGATGAGGTATACCTGTTCCATCATAAGTTCCTTGAAAAAATTTCTTAAATACCTGAGATTATCTATGTGCAAGGCTCCTGACTGGGACTTTAGACTGCAGTTTTTAGAAACAACTTGAGTACAACTATTGCAAGGCAGAGGGCAAGTTCAAATAAAGGACCTTATGCAAAGGTGGCATCTTTTAGACTGCACAGAACAGCCCACGTGGCAACATCTGGCATAACAAAGGGCTAAGAATACGGCCTTTGAATGTATCTGTGTTATCTACAAATATGCATGTATTTCTTAAAATGGAGGGAGTTGTACTGTCCTGAAAACTGTTGCTTTTCTAGACATCTGCTAACTATTATTTTTTGTAGTATAATGGGTTATTTTAAAATGTGCTGCTGCCTTCAAGAAAAAAGAATTGCCTTTGCCTAAGGGACTACTCACACACGGAACAATGCATACTTTTATCCTGAATTAAAGAAAAGTTCCTGTGGAGAGTGAGAGACATGGTGATCCTTTTTTAAATTCATTAGGGTCTAATCCTTAATCTTAACATTTAAGTCTTAAGGCTGCTGGCCAGGATACTGGTATTACTGTGCTATAAACCAGAGGTAGATTTCTTTGAGTGTTTTAAGGTTCCAAGAGAGAATTTCTCCATTTGGGGTTCACAAACTGAGCACGCTGCTGGTGGCACCTATGGATGTACCTCTGCATAAATGTTGTCTAGCTATCAAAACTGCTTGGTAAAGATCAATATTCTCATGTATACATATCGGAGCAAAGTCTCCTTTTTTAACTTTCATGATAGTATTGATACACTTGGATGCTTTCTTTGAACACCAATGCCTTGCACCCCCAAGCTGGCATGATGCTTTGTACAGTATGAGTCTGGGACATTTGCATTCAGGTAACAAACATTTTGTGAAAAGCTGCAGTGTTTGATGAAGACATCAAACACATGATGAAGACATGCTTCAGGGACTGTGGCCTTAGAGCGGTGACTGGGAGTTTTAAAAAGTCACTAGTGTGTTTTGGTAGTGCTTAGGCAGGGCAGATCTGCCTTGTTTTGTGAGCTGATAAGCACCTAAGCTAGACATCAACTGCAGCTTGAGTTTATCTTCACCTGCTAAGCCCAGGTACTGTGGAGACAGTGGTGTGATGAGGTGAGCAGGGTATCTGTGATACTAAAAATAGGAGCTCTGTGCCTAGTAAATAGTTACTGCAAGCAGAGCAACAAATAGGCTTGAGCCCTAGGTTGCTCAGAAGTCTGAAAACTTCTGATGCTGTTCTAAGGAAATATGAAATACGCACATGCATTGAAGTGAGGCAAGCCTCCTGCAGATTCCTTCTTCCTCCTGTGCTGAGACTTCAATAAGAAGTATTTAGAGGTAAACAGAATGAGACACTAACCAGATTTACATTTATCCCTGTCTGTTTCCTTCCCTTGCTCAATTTTAAAACCATAGAATCGTTTGGGTTGGAAAAGACACAAGTCTACAAGTCCACTCATCATCTAATGCTACCAAGTCATGGCTAAGCCTTGTCCTGAAGCACCATGTCCATATATTTCTTAAATACATCCAGGGAAATCTCACCTGATGCAACTTCAGTTTGACCTTTCCGCTGCCCTTTCTTTGAAGTCAGTACACCTTTCTTCTTGTTTGAAATGTTTGTGTTATGTTTGCCTGTTAAGGTCAAACCCATTTAGTGTTATTAGTTTGTCCTGCAATTGCACATTGTAGGGAGAGGAGTGAGACTTCATCTGTACTAGAAGTTACCTTTCAGTTATGATGTTTTACCCTAGTACTTATAGTTTATGGGCATCGGGGCTTTTTACGCTATCCCTGTACTATGTATAAGGAAAGTGGTGTACAGAGGGCAAGTAATTTGTGTCAAATCAGGCATGCTTTTCGTCTTTTTTTTCGTGGATTCTGAGACTTTACTGAAGTGGAAATAGAGTTTGGAGTTGCTGTAACCTCATCCTGAGTATTCAGAGCATAAATACTGAAAGGCTCTAACTAAAGAGCAAATTTACCTGGATTAGGAGAGATTATATTTAGTAGCTTGCAAGTAATAATGTCAGCTTTTGTGCTGAAAAACCCAAACTACCCCAGGCAGGATTAGCAACAGACTCTGTAGAGGAAAAAGTTTAAACACTTTGTCTTCTGACAATGCCAAGTCAGCAATCATTTCTTTACTTAAGACTTAGAGACCCTGTACTAGAAAATGCTGTTGAAATGGGGCTATTGGAAAAGTGGGCAGTAGGATGGAGAAAATCAGCAACTCTTCGTTGTGTCTGGTGTGTGATTTGCATGGTTATGTTCAGTCTTAATGAAAGGCATGGGAAAGACTGTTTCTTTCAGATAAATTTCCACCCTTTGTGCTGGGAAATGGTTACAGAAGAATCTGTTTCTGATCACCAGGCTGGAAACTGCAACCTGGATCTGGACACGGCTTTTACAAATGGTCCTGATCCTTATTTGTGCCTCAACCCACACCCCTCTCCTACCTTTCCACCCTTAAGTTCAGCTGTGTTATGACTGAAAGAAACCTCCACTTGATTCTCTTAGTTCATTTTTATCCCATTATTCCCTCTTTCACACTCTGGAGACCTCTTTAAACAACTTGAGTTGCATGATGTTTTATCTTATGAGTCACCACAGTTTCTTTTGCTGTCATCTGGCCAAGACGTACATACTTAAACTTCTTATTCTAGTGGAGAAATTGATGAAGTAGGCTATTCTTTCTGAGTGTTCTTTGCTTCTACAATTTTTTTTCCTACTAATATTTAGACTTTCCTGGCTCTGGGGAACCCAGTACTTCAACCAATATTTAACACTCATGGTCCTAAGTTTTGCGTGGTTGGCAAGATAACATCGGTAGACTAGAGACACCAATTCTGCAGGTCAAGGAAATATCTATAGCCAAATGACTTGTTTTTGCGATGTTTTACACTTGGCGATGTCTAGTTTCTTCGGTGATTTTTGGATTGCTTGCATTCCAAAATCAGTCACCAAATCTGTGCTATCTTGTTCATTGGCTTTCATTTTAATTTGTTTGGTACAGGATAGGAAACCCATATGCAGTATTTGTCAATAATCTTATCTAAACTGAACATCTGTTCTTCCTCACCTTTGCCAAAGAAAACACTGGGGATCTAGACTAGATAAAAATAAATAAATCCTGCTTAGTATTACAGCAGCCTGTCAAAAGACTTTCTCCTTTGTACCACAGGGGAAGGAGAATGAAATGTGGCCAGTGTTACCTTGGTAGTCCAATGAGAGAGAAGGACCTGATTTTATTTTAATGAGACTTTGGGGTTCCAAGTCAGCTGTACTCTTCGATCTGTTGCTTGGCCAAGCTGGATGGGAGCAAAACAGGGCAGTGTCCCTAAAGCTTTATCTTTGAGAAGCTTAAAGGCAGTTTCATCCTCTGGACTGGGAATGTTTCAACCCCTGCCCTGCTTGGAGGTTACTCAGCACTTGCGGTTTTTGGCAGCTTTTTGGAGCTGTGTGTGCAGTGCTTTATGGGCTTATCTGCTCTGGTCTGGAAGTGCTCTGTTTTCAAGGGCTGTCCCTGAGCTAACAAGCCCTTAGAGGTCTGGGATGCCTGTGCTCCATTTCCAAGCAATCTTTCTCTTGCAATCTTGTAGCTGGAGTAAGCAGATACATCAGGTCAGCTGTATGTAGACTATCTGTGTGGGTAAGCCTTTTATCTCTTAATGCATCTTTGAGGAAGGGTGTACAAGTAGTTAACATTCAGAAAGATGGGGCCCTAACTTCTGTATGAGCTCTTGGGCTCTAAAGCTCAAAAAATAATTGTATTGATTTTGTGTAGATATTATCCCAGTATGCGATGGGGGAAATGAGCACAGAATTTTCTAGGCGTCTGAAACTTTAACTGGAACAGGAAATAAAAAATGAACTTTTCAGCTTCAGTAGTGCCTTATATGCCAAACCAACTTCCCTTTTCCCAGTGGAGTGTGCTTAGTGTTAGAGCACAGGTTATATGGATTGCAGCTGGGGGACACAAAGCCAAGCTCCCCCAGCTCAAGTAGCTGATGCAGCTATATTGAAATCATTGGAGCTGTTCCACTTTATGCTGGCTAAGAACTTTTGCCTGAATGATTTGTTTTTTAATGTGGTCCTGCAGGGCTGTCCAAGTCACTGCAAGTCTGTGTTTTTCTGTGGCTACATCTATTCACTCATTGTCTCCTTTGAGTAATTGCAGAAATTGAGACTGAGTGGAGTGGGCCAGGTGGTGTGACTGATGACAGCATTTCTTTAGGTATGAAGAAAATGCATCCAAGGTAAAAAAGAGCCTTCCAGAAAGGAAGGAAGTGCCCTTTTAATCTTCTGGTGGCTGCTGTTACCTTGAAGGCAAATACCATTCTTAACGAGTCTAGTGGTGTTCCCCAGTTGGCTCTCTCCTTCGACTTTGCTGTCAAAACTTTAATTAATGCCAAATAAAGCTGCTTGAATTTGGAAGTGAAAAGGGAGATGGCTGAAGATCTCTGAGCACAAAGCTTCACAGTGGCCGTGCATCTCAGGACTAGGCAGGCAACGAAGGAAACCTTTTGGTTGATTTAAAAAACAAAAAACAAACAAAAAAAACAACAACGCAACTTTCACTAAGGTTCATGTCTTTTAAGTACTTTGGCTCAACATCCAGGCCCTTGAAAACCACCTCCACAGTGACATGGCACAATGGTTCTGTTTATTCCTAAATGCAGCATAGCTTTCACGTGCCTGTTACTGTGAGATCCTGCAGTGGCTGCTTTAACCTGCTAATTTTAAGAGGCAATTGAGGTGAACAAACAGAGGTTGTAGCTTTTTTTTTTTTTTTTTTTTTTTTTTGTAGCTTCCCTACCCTCACTCACAGGCCTCTTATAAAATGTAGGAATCTAAGTAGTTTAACAGTGCTGCCATGTCAGCCTGTCATTCTTCTAGGATGTTTTTTGATTTATGTTTTCCTGTTACTTAGTGAAAGCTTAAATGAAATTATTCTGGGCTATAATTTAAATGTCAAGTGTAATTATTGCTGAAATGATCTGCTTACTGGTGCACTTGACTCCCTGGAGACATCCCTTTATAGAACCCTAGAACCATTTAGGTCAGAAAAGACCTCTAAGATCATCCAGTCCAGCCATTAACTCAGCACTGCCAAGTCTACTGCCAAACCATGTCCCGAGGCACCACACCTACGTGTCTTTTGAATACCTCCAGGGATGGTGACTCAACTACTTCCCTGGCCAGCCAGTTCCAATGCCTCGTGACCCTTTCAGAGAAAAAATGTTTCCCAATGCCCAAACTAAACCTTCTGCTAGCATGACTTGAGGCTGTTTCCTCGTGTCCCATTGCTTGTTTTTCAGAAGAAGAGACTAACCTTGCTGCAGCCTCTTTTTGATGTAGCTGTAGAGAGCAAGGGTGTCTTCCCTGAGCCTCCTTTTCTCCAGGCTAAATAACCCTGGTTCCCTCAGCCATGCATCATACCTTGTCCTACAGCCCTTCATCCTGAAGGTAAAGAGAAATTGAGACAAGGTTGCTTGTGGCTAAGACCTGGAATTCCTGTCCACAAGAGCATTTTGCTTCCCCCTCTTTGCTACATGATCTAACTTAATGTAAGAGTATTTAATTTAATATTAAAGGAACTGTTAGAAATACAGGAATAGTAAGAGTCTGATCTCTGGCATAAGTGTCATATGGCTGAGGTTAGCTCAGGGTGGCCTAGGGTTTACAGCAGCAATATGGGAGTCAGCGTTGCCTGGGGTATATCTAAAGGGGCCGTGGTGACTGTCTCAATGATCTTGCAGTTCTGTTTTTCAGGGTTAGAGCTGATGCTTCTGGTGTCTTTTTAACGTACTTCTTGAAAATTCACAAATTCATACCAGTGTTCTTTCCCTTGCTGCTCTGGCAGCTGCAACACTACCAGCTCTGATTCTTCATTTAAAACAACAAAAAAAACACCACCACCAATAGAAACAAAGTGAAATGGCTTTTATTTAACCTATTTTAGTATCTCATGCCACAGTTCTTATGGATCTTGCGGTCTTCTGTGCAGTGTATTAGTGCCATGGAGAAGGATTCTGCTGAAGTAGTTTATAGCTGACTGCAAAACTGCCCAAGGACACTTAGATCTGTTTTAAAAATGGGAATTGGGCATCTTCATCTGTTGTATGGGTTTGTAAGAATGTGAACAGCAAAGAATGTCTTGTCTTCAACCTCTCTGATGGATAGAGAATGCACCAGACTATTGGATTTTGCTCCATAAAAACTTTGACAAGTTCACAGGGATGTTTAAAGATCACTTAAATTACTGATTTCATACCCAAGGGTATTAAAAGAAGGTGTCTGTTCCTTTAGGTCCCCTTTTCATGGGTTACTTTTTTCCTTTGGCCTCTTCCTGGCTGACTCCAGACTGAAGATGGAGAGGAAAACTAATCACAGCAATATAGCAAATCCATGTTAATAGTTTTACTATGAGCATGCTCAAAGATGTGTGCTGCAGATGTGTTTAAATATGAAAATAAATGGGGTAGATCTTTGTTGATGGCAAGTAAGCTGCTCTGAGTAACAGCTTGGCATATTCAAATCCAAATGTGCTGCTTCCAAAATGTCATAAAAAATGTATGTGTAGTATTTGACTGTCTGTGTGCCATCTGTGTGTGTTCTAGTAAAGCTCTTCAATAACTTGCTAATCGTTACTGTGTTGTTCCTTTCTTTAGCACCCTTGGATCTTTAGCAGGATTCCCAAGATAATCTTTTTCTTAAGGGTTTCATTCAGCTAGATTATTCTCCTTGACTGGAATTCTTATCTGAGGAGGAAATGAAGTCATGAACTCCTACACCTACATGCGTGTTTTGGATTAAGCAGTGATCCTGTTATAAAAATCAGAAAGCTTTTTAAAAGCTTTTTAAAGGCTGAGAACTCAGCTTCTATATACTGCAGACAATATAAACAAAAGATGCACATTAACATATCAGAATGGGATAGAAGTGGAAGTAAAGAAGCAATTTGAAGAGAAAGTGGGGGAGAACATAATGCAAGGAGTCTGGAAAATCATTTAAGAGTAGAAAAAAAAAAGATAAATGTTTCTGCAGCCTGTCAATGTAATTCTGTTCAGTGTTAGTATTAAATCTCAGAAATGCAGCCCTGAAGAATGCCTGTTTTTTTTTTTTTTTCTTCTTTCTTGCATTTAGATCATTACTGCAAACCTCCAGACACTGTCCCTCTGCTTGTAGTGCTAAACCACCATCTTCATGGTGATAACAGCATATAATTCTGCAATCAAGACACTAAACAGGCTGTAAAGTGAACTTCTCACATTATGGGAACATTGAAATTGTTAGGTCATCAAGGAATATGGGTGACAAATATAAATTTTGAAGAAAGTGGGAAGTTCACCATCAGGTGTTTGGTTGGGTCTTGGTTATCCTAGGTGCAGCCTACGCTGGGAGGTGCTGTTAGGGAATACATATTTGGTACTTTCGAGACTGAGAGGAAAAAGAATTTTCTGTATGCATGTCTTCCCAAGGAAAACATTATCATTTAAATAATGTCTTGCCTGAGGCCCTGAAAAGCTCCACTGCTTAGCGCCTGAGTGTTACATTATATATTGAATTTTACATTTCTGATGATCCGTGGTTATGTAGAGAAGAACAGATGCTTGCTAAGCATACCAATATCCTTAATTTTCAGGACTGGGTAGGTATAATACTTGAGAGATTAATATGCTATGCTGATGACTGATGCAGAGTAAACAATGAAGCTTTAGCAGTGGTCTTAAATCTTTTGGTTGTTGAAAGCCATGCAGTGGCTTCAGCTCTGGAAGTTCTGGGAAAAATGAAAAAGGAATTGTAGAGTGAAATTCATACAAAAACCTAAAGCATTAGTTACTAGGGAACTCTGCAATGAAAATTGCCCATATGTTTAGGACTAATGTGTATGTTTGTGGCATGTTAAGAACTTACCCATCCGTGTGAGGAAAACAGAGCATTAGCTTTATGGCTCTGACCATTCACGTCTGAGGTCTTCAATGCAAAGCACACTTAATGACTGCAAAATGAACCATTCTTCTGAGACCCTACTGATACTTTTAGGCATTGCTACTAGGTAGATTTTGATCACAAGTTGTTCGTGTGGGTGGTTTGCCTCTGAACTACAGTAGCACTCGGCACATATCCTGAGCTTATTCATTGTGAGACCCCTGCGCTGCAGTAAATGGGTGCTTCTATATTAACATCTTGGTGTTGATCAGAACTAGATTTCTGAAGCAAAACTACCTGTCTTACTTGCACTGTGTGTGCAGAGCATGCTAATTGCTTGGACTAGATTGCTTTCAGATGAAACTAAACTGGAAGCTGTGTTCCCTACCATTGGAGTGCCTTCAGTCCACAGGACTGGACTGAGAAGACATCTGGAGTGTCAGGTCCTCATTTTAGAGACCTCTCTGCCTGAGCTGCTTGTTGGTGTGGTTGCAGCCAGTGAAATAACCGGGGCTGTGTACTCTGTGAGGCTTTTCCTGCAGATTCATTTTTGTTCCCTACGTTGTATGCCTTTGTTTACTAGAATTTTTCCTCTGGTCAGAGAAGCAGAACTTCCTTCCATAGGATTAAACCAAGCATTTAATTTGTGTGATCTAAAGGAAACACCATCCTGAATTAAGCTAACTTGGAGTCTAGGAAAAGTGATATTCCATGAAACAAGACCCACGTCTTGTTACCGACATGTGGATTAAAACATATTGGTTAAAGTCTTCCTTAAGGTTTATAAGGTCATCTTTACTAATTGAAAAGCTGCAGCAAAGCCATAACTCGGAAGTTCTGGTGGTTATAGGCACTTCAGAGAATTGCGTATGAAGATTTATTGTAGCATTTTTGTTCTATGCTTCCTGACCCTGTGAGTCATGTTCCAAAAGCCTGTGTTAGCTAGAACATCAGCTTCTTACGGATCTGAATGAAAAAATGTGATCCCATTCTTCCTGTTTTGCTGTGTTCCTGTAATATACCCAGCTTCCAGGCAGGCTCCTGATGCCATGCCTACACTTCTAGTTTTTCTGCTGTCACCTTCCTCACTAGAAATGTTTATGTGGCAGAAGCTTTTGTCTTCCACATTTATCAGTTTCTCTCCAGGTCTGTCTCTGCTCTTCTGGACAGCACAGCCCAAGATCTCACCCTTAGAAAACCAAACTATTTAGAAGAGTTTTCAGGTTAGTGTGTTAGCCAGTACAGGTCTCATCAGTCTTCCTTTGGTTGTTACACAGGGCAACTGTCAATATGTGCACATATAAGACCTATGCAGCAAGGTGAGGTGGATGGAAGTGTTAGGACCCTGTCCTTCCTAAACGTATGGCCCAGCCCTCACTAATGATGTTGGGCTAAAATGGTTGCTTCAAATATTAGTCAACCTGCTACTAGTTTTCATGGCTGTAGATGTGTAGTTAGTCTAGGTGTAAATTTCAGTTCTAATCAGGTCGTTTTGATACACCTGGATGTCTCTCACTGGAAAGAAAGTAAGCATGGTATCTGTTTTCCTAGTGCTCCTGACTTCAGACTTGCAGAACAGCCTGGTGCTGCTTGTGCTGGAAAGAAACAACAGCTCTGACAGGAGATGTATTGAAGATGCTCCCAATTTAAGTCATAGAAAATGTTTGTTTAGCTTCTGTTAATTTTGGCAAGGAGGGAAGTGTAATTTTCCCAGTACTGAGTGTGTTTCAGCTTCAGTTCCAACAACACTGGTATCTCTGTGCCTATTTATCCAATCCATGTAGCTGTATGATTGGCAGTCCAAGATAAGCAAAACTTGTTTGTCCTTTTGAGATGTGAAAGGGTGATTATTAGAGGAGTACAGGTGTCCATGGAAGCTGCACGCAGCATAGTTTTATTTGGAAAGTGTTTACTTCTTAAAATTAATCTTCTTGACTTATGTACTTGTTCCTGTTCACCATTTCTTTACTGAAGTTTGTCTGAATGAAACCAAAGGCTTCAGAAAGTTATGACTTCAAATTGGAAATTTATGCTGTCTGCTTCTCCCTGTAGTAAAGCCAGCCTTTTGCCCAGAACTCAGGTTTGATTCTCTTCATAAGCATCTGGTTAAAATAACTGAATTGAGCTCCACAGAGAGAGCCTATTTACATAATACTTGAGCTGTGACCCCATGGCTCTGTTCCAGTGAACTGAAATTTGCCTTCTGTTTGTGATGCTGTTTTTTTCCCCCTCCGTAGATTGGATTTAATATCCTGCAGTAGAGAAAGTTGAATTCTCCAGAGCAGTAAATAGACAAGCTGTAAGTGCAGGAGAGATGATCTAGAGTATGGGATTTGATGAAAGATAGACAAGTAAGGCTCTTCCTGAGCTGAGAAGAAGGATTTTTTTTTATGAGAAAAGTGTTAAGTGAGTTAAGTTTTGGCAGGCACCTGCAGGAATGTGAAAGCAAGCAAGGCAGGAAGAAGTTTGAGAATTGTCTTGCAGGGTTGGAAAAGCATGAAATAGGGCAAGGCATAGTGTGTACTTTTGAACTCTGATCGTATTAGAGAAAAGTCTTGACTCATGTTAACTTAATAAAAAGTAGGACAAGTCTTAGTGAGTGCCTTGTGCGTAGTCTGTCTGGCCATGAGCCGGGGCTGGGGGTTGTTTCACAGCATTTCACAAATTCAGGGCTGTATCTGCATGGATTAAAGTGACCCTCCGAGACTGTGTTTGAAAACAAAGGTCCTTCATGTTGAATATAATCTGAGAGAACGGAAAAGGGAAAAGGAATGGAAAAGAACTGAGAAAAAAGGTTGGAATGTGACTATTTCTTTAACTCTGTACCTTTCCTAACTCTGCACAAAATGTTTCTTCTCAAACCGGTGACAAAGCAGCCAGATGTTGCAAAAGCTCAGATTTTTTTCTGTGAAGAATTTGAGTCAATTTATCATATTTGAATGTTTCTTATGCTTTACTTATCCTCATCAGTGCTCAACGAAGGAATTGAGTCTTGGCTGAGATAATGTTCCTGTTTTTCAGCTAGGGAATGGAAGAGCAGATAGCTGCTTGGATAGTTTCAAATGGAATTAAATTTAACTGAGGTTAGTGGACTAGCGTGTGCTGATTAACGATCAGATTCAGCTCATTTACTCCAGGCTTCTGATCATTTAAATGCTTATTTCAATGTGAGATAGCAGTGTATGTCTACCTCGAGGTGCTGTACAGCGAGAGCAGGGTAACTGCAGCATGCTTAGATGTTTGGGGTAGCTGGGTCTTACTGTCAGTGACTTCAGTGCAACCCAGCAATAATGTGCACTGGTATGGTTTTGTCTTTAACTTTCTGAAGAAAACGGGAATTTTCAGGAAGTTTTCAAAAGAGGCTGTTGCAGTAGTATTTGTAGATGAGCAGATGAAAATTACCATTAAATCTCCCCGTGCTTTTTTCTAGAGCAGTTCTGGAGATTTATTAGGTTGGGGAATAAGATGGTGTATGCATGGGCAGTTGCGTGCCTCTCCTTACCTTTGTTAGCTTAGGCCGTACTTAATCATGCCCAGTTGCACTGGACTGGCTCCTGAGTTTCCCAGTGGTACACAGTGGTCTCAAGCACGCCTAGAGCTCTGTGCCATCAGGTCTCATGGTGCCAGTCTCGAAGCAGCAGATGTTTGAATGACAGCCAAAGGGGTCTGCGTGGCTCCTGCTCCACGTGCCTAGGTGACAATCCCCCCTGTTCCTGCCCACGCAGCCCGCCTCCCTTAGCCCCCTCTGACAGTCAGGGCTCGTTTCCATGGAGCTGTTTCATCCATACCTTAGAAAACCTTTTTTTCTGTTCCCCTATAGACATAATTTCAGGTTTCCATGGAAACCTCTGAGGGAGGACCCAGGGTATCTTAAGAAAGAACTGAATCTTGGTAAGCCCGACTTGTGAATGTATGCTCATAACACACATGATGGCAGTGTTCACTGCCCTATTAGTTGTTCTAACTTATGTTAAATATGGTGAAAAAAGCTTGAGGGACTGTCTGACTTAATAAAGCTCAAACTCTGAAAGTTACAGTTTAAAAAAAAAAAAAAAAGAAAAAGAAAGAATTTCAAGCAGTTAACCGAACTGTCACGCTGTGCATAGCTGTAATGACATTGAGATAAAAAATGAACGGTATCGTGTAATTTCATATCTAGCACCAGTCTTCTAGAAAGATGGAATAAATACTGTAAATCCATAAGCTTTTATTTTTAAACTATTTTAAAAATATTTCATAAAATAATATATAAAATTCTAATGATTTAAAAATGATAAAACTAGATCCAAAGCGGAATATTCTTTTCTTTCAGCTTTCAGTATTTATTTGGGGAGGAGGAATGGGATCAAGTATTCACCATAAATTATGGGAAAGTCGTCAACACCAGCAGTGTTGCGTAATTTCAGGAGAGCCAGGAAGCGGCGATCGCTTGTGTTGGAAGCTGTGTAGAGGTCAGGAAATGACTGGGGCTGAAATAGCTGGCTGTGATTCGAGGTGCTGCCTGTGACGGCTAATGCAAAAGGTCTAGACTGATGGAACTGGTGAGAAAAAATACAAACCTTGTGTGGGGTGGGCACAGGGCAAGTGCCACGGGTGGATGTGGAGGCAGGTTGTGCGCTGACTGCATCAGGTCTGCTGTGTTCTGCTCCTTGTCCCCAACCCAGCCAACTATTTGAATGTCGCGTGTTTAACAGCAACTACTGATTTCATTTGTGTCAGGATGAATGGTCAAGGGTAAGCACGTCCTTCATGTATGTACCTGCTGTCCCACTGTGCTTCTAGGATTTTACTTGGTTTGCTTGAGTTGGAGAGGTTTAGTTGCTTGTAGTGATTTCTGGATCACATTCTGTGACTTTAATCTTGAAAGATCTTTTGAAGAATCCTAGAGAAAGAAAAGTTGCCAAAAACCCTCCCAAGAAAATTAGCCCTGGGTACATCTGTCATTTCCGTGACTAGGAATTGTATTTCAGTGGTATTAACCGAGAGGAAGATCGGAGGGTGCTGCTAGTGACTCATAAATAGAGGGTAGCCTGGAAAGTTCTGCGAGTTTGGCTGAAGTGCTGTGAGTGTCTGGAGGTGGATTATCAATTACTGCATTAAAGAAATGCCTGAAGAAAAATGATGTGATCCTTGCAAAATGTGGGCCTTCAGTCTTCTGTTGCGAAACTATAGCACACCGTGTTCTTGTCATTTGCCTTTTCTTGAGCTGAAAGTGACTAATGTAGATATGGCCTGGTAAGTGATCAGTTTAACTCCTGTGTGCATTTTTGCTACTTGGATTACCGGCAGCTGTTGATTCACATCGTGAGCTTCAAGTTGCTTTTTGTTCCCTCGTATTGTCACCGCACAAGCCTGAGGATTTCTTTGACAAGTTCCCTTTATTTTGTGCTCAGACATTTGTTATACTTAGCTTCTAAACTTAGATCCATGAATAATTTTTAATCTTTTTAATAATCTCAGAATGGTCCTGCATGTACTAAGCAGAGTCCTATGGGAGAAATAACCTCTTTTTTTTTTTTTTTTTTTTTTTTAAAAAAAAAAAAAAAAAAAAGGCTTCCTGCTGGGAGCCATTCACATAAGTATGTATCTGTAGCTGGACATAAGCGCGTGCTCTGTAGTGATCTCTGTGTGCGTACAAATGGAGCCTGTGTGTACACAACCACACATTCGTAGTGGTATAGCTGCAGAAGGTGCTGAGAGTAGGTCCTTCTGCACAGCTGGGCTTAGCTGTCAGTGTCTTCTTGGATACTGAGCATGCAAACATCGCTCTGCCTGGTCCTGCCTTCTTTCACAAAGACCAGAGCTATGGGAAAGATCTAATGATCTGGATTAGTGACCATCCTGATGCTGAATTTGTATGGAGAAGAAAAAAAAAAAGTGTGAAATTAATGAAGCCCCTTTGGAGCCCATACATCCATGCAGCTACAGAACTGTGGGAGAACTCCCAGGAATAGAGGACAGCAGCGTTTTCAAGTCTGTATCTAACCCAGTCTGTATTTAACCTGTGTGTTTATTTTCATAAGCAGCACCCAAGAGTGAGGAAAGCTGCTTATGAGTCAGATTCCTGCTGCGCTCCCCTAGTGACTTGGGGGAGCGTGGGGGGAAGCACGTTGAGGAACATCACAATTCTTACCATCGCCTCTCCTTTCACATCTCTTGCTGGTGCTGCTTCCTGCCCTAGGAAAGATGCACTGCAGGAGAGCTGCCTGCTAGAAGAAGTGACGTGAGGGCGATCTCAGAGTGTGCCTGCGGGCCCAAGAGCCACCTTACAGCCAGCTGCTTGGTTTCCTTCCGGCCCCTGTGGCAGCTGCTGCGGCAGCAGTCGCTGCTTGCAGTTGCTTTCTGTGCTTGCTGAAATGCCGGAGCAAGCTGTTAACTGTCTGTAACTGCCTTAAGTTTAGGGACGGTGTTGTAAATGCGAACTTTATTAGTTGTAGCCTTGTTGTTTGCTCCCTCTGGCTTTGAAACTGCTTTTAAGATAGTGGTGGGAGTGAGGGGGAAGGGAGGGAAAGCCACGGAAGATCCTGCCTGATTCTCTTTCTACATTCAGCAGGATTTCCTATGATCCTTGTGATCCTTCCTGCTCTGTTTCCCCCTCCCTCTCCTCTGTCCACATACAAGTCCGTACACCGGGTGCCTTCACTCCAACACCACTGCAGCTCCCAAAGGTGCTGAAATGAATCCACTGCTGTGTTTTAGAGGTTTCCCTGATGAAGACAGCCACAGAAGACTGCCCATGCTTGCTGCTGTTCATTTAACCCTGTAAGTGCTACACTACCATGTGAGTTTCATGCTGGCTACTTGAAATGTGTACTGTACCAAGTATCTAAGTATTTAAACTTGGGCAATTTTAGATCAAAGACTGTCACCTACCAAAAGGGAGAAAAGCAGAAGTAGAGAGTGTGCGACAGTGCGTATTACACAGGTTTGTTGACTGTAGTTTGTTAAGTATTTATTTATTTTTTTTTTTTTAAGTCAGGCAGTATGGAACAATAAGAGCTTTGTAATTCTGAAGGGAACTACATTAAATGTGGAGTTGTTTGGTAGCGAAATTGGAATGTCAGAGCTATACAGAAAAAGCAGCATGGTGTTACATGCCAAATCTATGAAACAGCGATTCTTAACAAAAATGCTATTCAGCTGAATTTATTTAAATGTTTTGGTGTTTATCAAATGTTTTTAAATATTTGTTTTGGAATTGTATTTATATAAATGTTGATATTTAAGGATTACAGAGTAAGCAATTAGAACTTCTTAAGACAGATGGAATTGCTCAGGAAAATATGAAAAGTGATCTCAAGGATGTCAGTTCATGCATGCACATGATAGCTATTTAAACGATGTTTTAGTTGAACTGTGGCCTGTTTGAGTAAAATGGAACAGTTTCTTTTTTAAATTATATCTAGCTTCTGTCTAGTTTTGTTCTAGATTGCTGAAGTTTTTTTCCTGGGAGGTGTCTTCTCCATTATGTAGAGACTTACGGCAAAGATTTGACCAAGGACATACTGTAGGCAGTCCAGAGCTAGGCATAAATCCTTTGCTATCAGTGTTTCTGTTGCCCTCCTATTTAGTAGACCTCATTGATTTTTAAGAAGTGTAAGTTATCAAGCATCAGAAGTGGTCTTGGTGGCAGTCTTTGGAGAGCTATGATTTTGAGTTATTTTATCCTACTTTAGCTGGTCAGACTTTGTTGGAATATATCACGTAAGCAAAGGATAATAATCTGCCTGCTAAAAGGAGGATTGCTGAAGAGAAGATCGGAATTCACTTACATGATTCTTAACAGCTTATGATGCTGTGCAGACCACAGTTGCACATATTTTTGAGAGGAAATGCTCAAATCTTTTCTGGAGTGCAGCAAGGGAGGTCCATGACATGTTGCAGGTAGTTCTTAGTGCTGATCCCTCTGCTGCAGGCAGTGCTGATGTGCACCGTCTTCCTGCAATTTGTATAGGCAGCCCTGAGTTTTGTACTTGGATAAGACTTAAATGTGTGGCATGTAAATTCTGCCTGGTAAATGAGACAGAAAAGTGTCACATCCACCCCTCACAGCTGAGAATAGCCCTACCTGAAACAGAGCCTGTGCTGATTCCAGGCTTCTTTGCATCACCGAGGTCAACTGTGGTAGTGGGAAGGAGACAAGTCCTGACTCAGCTTGTGTTACTGCATGAGCAGCTGTGATGCTCTCACTGGGCGGACACTGCAACACTGAGCTCTAATTTTACATCTCTGTTTCACTTCTCCGTTGATTCCATTTCTAAAAGTGTTTTTAATAAGTTCTCTGAGATGAGTCAATTGCGGTTTTTCCTTGTTTTGCTGTCCTTAATTTCTTGGTGTAGGTTCATTGGAAAAAACGGCTTGTGTAAGCACCTCCTGAGGAAGTGTTCCTGCTGTGCTCACTTCAGTAGGTATCAAACTCCTGCAGTTGCCTTAAAATACATTTTATGTGGGAAACACCAATGATGTGATGTAGAGTCCTACTCCCAGGGACTTGTGTATGTTCACAAGCTTGGTGCAACTCCTCTGGAGAAGGACTTTTCCTTGAGCTGAGATATAGAACCTCTGTTTTTCACACACGTGAGTTTGCTTATGTGATGTTAGACTGACAGATGTTGGTCATTTGTGTGACAAAACCTTCTGGATGTCTCGAGCAGATGCTGTTGAATCTTTACTTGAAGGAGCGAGACCCAGCCTGTTTGCCCATCTGTCTGGGCTTCTGCCTCATTAAGTGTTCTGTATTTTAAACGAAATGGGTAATCGCCTTGATCTGAGCTGCTGAGTGTTTTTGTATCTCAGGCAGACAACTATTTTTGTAGGCTTTTGTATACCTGATTTGTCTGTTCATCAACGTTTGGAAAAACAGAATATTAGCTGTTGCACAGCACTTATTTCCACTGAACCTGAACACCCTGAAGAAGGTACATTAACAGTTATTCTTGTCACAAAAGCTACTTAGTGCAGGAGAACAAATCCCCCTGAAAATTGGTGAAAGTTAGTTCTGAAACATAAAAGGATTATCTGAAATTCCTGTTGAACCATGACTGTGCAGAAATGAAGTACATGAGTACAGACAAAGCACTCCCCAGTACATGCCATGGTTATGTTACATGGAAGTTGGTAGAGCTATTTATTCATTTCACCTGTGGTGAAAGCTGAATTTATTATTTGCAATTTTTCACTGGGATTCTGATGGTAATTCTATACAGTGATCTAAGTAAAAGCTTAAAGCATGCAAGTTGCTTTCCAACAAGCTTAAAACAAGGCATAACTTAAAACCCCCGTGATGTGACTTAGAAGACAACATAACATCTTTGAGTTATGCTGAAAAATGTAATAGATCCTGTCTCTTAGGTAAGAGAAGGAATTTACAGCCATTGGCTTTGGAGGCAGACTAAGTCTTAATGGAAAAGAACAACGATCACCAGGTCCCCAGCCTCCATCCCAAAAGGTGGAAAGAGATTTGCTTCTTAGCACACTTTTAGTGTTTAAACCAAAAGGTAAACTCTCCCAGTTATTTGGGAATTGTTTGGCACTTGGCAGTCACACTACTGCTATCAATACCTTTTTAACTGTGCCTAATTATAAAGCCTATCGGTTATTTTAGATCCAAATCAACTACTTACATAAGCTCTGTGCCTTAGATTTAATTACTAGATGTTATTCGCATCAGAGACACTGATTCATCCGAAGTAGGTAATTGCCAGATTCCAGTGTATTAAAGAAAGACATTTATCTCATGCCTCGCTGAGCTTCTGCTTACTGGGGCTTTTTTCTTTGCCATTTAATGTGGGCTTTTTTTCTGACACCTTTACAGAGGTGTCATTGTGCAATTTAGCCCTCAGCACACTGATGAGAGGCCCAGAAATATTGTTAAAAAAAATATCTAATAAATGTCATTGTTCACTTGAAACTAATACTGGTTGGCTGAGGAGTGGGAGTAAAATTGCATGCAGGCAAGAATGAATGGCAGGTATATTTATAACTAATGAAAAGATGCTGTGAGGAACTAAGTATTCATTCCTGCAGAGGTTATTGACTCAAATGCTGATTCGTAGCTGAATAATTTTGTAAGTAAGAGTCAGAACTTTGAAAACTAAATTCACAGCTCTAAGATTTTTGTCTATTCCTGCTTTCAGAGTCTTTTCCAAGGGCAGTGACATTTTTTGCTGGAATTGACTTGTTTCCCTTTCAACTCCCACCACAGGCAGAATTTGACCCTGTGAATGAGATGTTGCTTTGCTTGTAAATTAGTCTCTCAAAACTACTGCATAGCCTTCTGTAGAAAAATTAAAGCACCTTTTAAGAAAGGTAAAGAGTCTGGGAAATGTCTGGGAATGATACTGTTCCCACATGCATCCATGCATCTTCCTGGTGTCCTATGTCTCTCCTTCTTCAAAAACCCTTCTAAAATTAGCAGTGGTTTACATTTTAACATTCAAGAACAGTTTGCTCCAAAGAGGAGCCCTGGGTTTGTAGATTCAATTGGCTGGTCAAAATAAAAAAAAAGGGGAGATGCAGGTGTTTTTGAAAGGTCTGATTCAGTCTGTCAGAGATTTAGCTAGCCTGTATGTGCTACAGGCTGAAGTCCTGATTTGTTTTCCTTTGTCTTAGTAATTGCTTTTCGCATTTTATCAAGTCTTTTGATTCTAATTTGTGTAGCAGAACAAGGAAAGAAGGACCAACTTTCCCTGTAGAATTCAATTTGGGGGTGACAAATAGTTTTAACTCTGTAGAAGGTAGTGAGGAAAGAGGGATAAAATCTGGAACTGAATCTTTCCTGGTGTGATTTCCTTGACTGTATTGATTTATACCAGGGATTAATTTGTTTCTCAGCAAATGCTACATACTAAGTCTTGCACACCTTGCTAACAAAGCCTGTCTGCACACATCTAGATCCTTCAGCTTTTCCTATGAATATCTGCCCAGGAACAGGACTTTCTTTTTATGAGAGACTCTCAGAATAACCCTCCAAACCAGAAAACAGTCTCAGCTCTAGCCATGTATGCTTTGCTGTCTGTACCTCCTCTGGCAGTTTGGTCCTTGATCTTTTAGCACCTGCTCATAAGCTTTTCTCCTTTGTAAGTGAACCTGACCTAATTTCAGAACATCTTGCACTGAGGCAGGACCCATGGGAAAAGCCTTAGTTTCTGTATGAGTGTTGAGGCTGCTGATCCTGAAGAACATAAGATGAGCAACTGGAAAGTGTGAGGAGAAGCAAATGTCACAAGGGTGCAAGAAAATCCTCTTGGGTTATGAAGTTTATGAAGAAATGCTTGTGTGGAGGGGCTCAAATGCAGTTCCCAAGGTGAGTGAACAAACTCCACGGGTAATCCAGATTCCCAGTTCTTGGAGAAAGACTTTCTTATGCTGACTTTGACAAGCATATCCAGCTTGCCTTAAGCATCCCTAGTTCAGTCCTGACCTGTGGAGCATTGTGATAAATGTCAGTGCTCGCTGGCAAGGCCCTCCCCTGGCTCTAAAAGGCATGTGCCAGCTGTCTGTGGCGCTCAGCGGAGGAAAATCTCAGCATGGCTTGTAGGGTCTGAAAAGTTTGGTAATCTACAGCTCAGTGCTTCAAGTGATCTCTCAGGGATTTGTGCTGCTGTCCAATGGTGGACAGATATCTTAAGGTTAGAGAGATCTGTTGTGGATGGCTGGAATTACGGGCTCTGTGCAAGACAGTAATATTTAGCTAGGGATTAAAGTGGCTGGAAACATGTAATGGCAGCTAAGGATGTTGAACAGTTTGAATGTTGTATTGACAGTATTCTCTATGTCTGCACAGTATCTTAGAGGCAAGGAACCATTTCAGAAGCAGACCTCAAGGCAGCTGTAGCTGAAGCCAGCCTGTTACATTGCCTGCAGCTATTTAGCCACTAGGGAGCAGCAGGGCCCTGCTGGTGCAGGTTCCCCTAGCAGTGGTGCTGTGCTCCTGCCATACTGGGATTTAAGAAAACCTGTTGTGCTGTGGACATTGAAGGCAGGAGTAGAAACCCAGACCAAGTGTAAAATGCGTGTTGTTTCAGGGATTCGTGACACATCAAGAAACATCAGAGTGAATAAGTGATTTGTTCTGTGTACTCCACTGTTCAGATGGTCAGCAAACAGACCTGTAATGGGAATTCAATATGCTGTCTTTTCAAATTTAGTTAGATGGCACATAAAAGCCTTGTTCTGAGAACAAGGAGAAAATGAGGGAGAAAGGTAGCCCCCTTAGCAAGTAGCTTGTAATTTTGTGTATTAGGTTTGGCTAATACCTCTTATTTTTATTTTTAGGCTGTTTTCTTCTTCATGTAGATAGTATCCCATGCAATAGCATCACCTCAGATTTCTCTTGGCCCTTGGTTTAACAAGGACTTTGAACGTAGATTCATGTCCTTCCATTTTGTAACTCACCCATGACTGAAGATCCCAGTAAGCGTGTGACAGTAGTTATGAAATTTGGTAGGAGCTGTTAACAAAGAGACCAACAGCAAAGAGCATGTAATTAAAGTAGTCATTGTGATGTTTAATTTGAGAATATTTTCCTATTATGCACATCTTCTAAGTCTGGATGTGATAGTAGAAAAATCAGCATAAGGTGTAATAATACAACTGGAGATATTAACTGCAAATTAAAGCTCAGCAAATAGTACAATCCTCTGCCCAAATTTCCCAAGGAATAAAACGAGGACGGTAGTATTTGCAATACTTATTCTTCATTTTCACCAAAACAAATGTCCTCGCTCATGAACAGCCAGATTCTCAAGAAAGAAATCAGTGTCTTGCTTTTCTATTCACCACCTTGAAGAGAATCCTTGCTTTGAACTGCAATTGTTCTTGGTGGTGATGGGCCGTGGAATCTTCAGCTCTGTTGGCTCAGGTGAACTCAGGTTCCCCGGACTGTATGTTTTGATTTGTCCTGAAGGTGGCCAAGTGATTTATATACTTTCTTAAATTAAACTTCCACAGTTTTAACATGTCAGGCAGCTATCTTAATCTCAATTTTATCTGTGAGGAAACTGTGACAAAATGTGAGATGACTTTCTCTGAAGGACAAACGAGAGAAATAGGACTGTGTCCCTGGAACCCTGATACCCAATCTCAGCAACAATCCTAACCCATGTATGCCTCATCTCCCTGGCATTCAGGAAGGGAGGAAAAAAAAGGAAAGCCTTTTCAGATAGTTCAGCTTACCAGAGACTGTCACGCTGGTTGGAATCCCATGAGAACTGCTGAGACAATTTGCAGGGTATAAAATGTGATGTGTGCTGCCAACCCTTTCCTCTGTGTTCTCAGATCGAAGATGCTTGCTGGGTAGGCTCTCATTATAGAAACATAGAAATCATGATTGTTCAATATTACTATAAAAACCCAGACAGCTGAAGAAGTATCACCTGTTTGATCTTGTTGCTGCTTTCATACTGAAAGGCAAATGAAAGAATAAGAAAACTTTGTTCAGTTTGTGACTGCTGGCGTTTGAAGCCCTGGGACAGGTGAAATGGAGCACAGTGTGGGCACTGTTAGTGTAAGCTTCCCCCCAGAGCACTTGGATCTGATCGTGATCGAGTGCCTCTGCTGAGTTGGTGACCTTGCTTTTCCTGAGCGTCTCAAAAGAGTGTAACTGCATGATAATTTGGAGGGAAGATATGAGAAGCAGATTCCTGGCAACTGGGGCATAACCTGGCAGTTACAGGCTGTTTCATTAAAAGATGACCATTGCAGACTAATGATCCTCAGCAGTTGTTAGGAACTAGGTCAGCAAGAGACCCTATGGCACTTGAAATTCTATGTGCGTATACATAAAAATTAGCTTATTTCCAACTTCCAATTAGTGGTATAACTGTCCTGGTTTTGGCTGGGATAATTGCAGTACTTAGCTGCCTGCCCAGTTAAGCCATCACTGTAAACTACTTGGTTGCAGCAAAGGCATCAGATAAAAATGTAGTAACAGACGCTGCTGGGAAGAGTTAACTGTAGAAGGGAAGCATCTGTTGTCTCTGCACCATCTGTAATGACTGTTTGTAAGATGTAAGGAATCTGCTACATTCCTGTAAGTGTGTTCTGCAGGCATTTATCAGCTGTTTCATGCCTGCATATGCATGCTCAGGTAAAACTTATGCCTGAGGGGCGTATTCAGAGCATTCTGCTTATGCATGGTAAATGTGGCATCTACTGTGACATTCACTGCACAGTGGCAGTGCTTTGGATCTCTGTGTAGAGCTCTTCCATACTCATTTACTGTAAATAATCTCTACCTCCTGATGCTGCAGATAGCAGTACATCTACTGTCTTCTGTGCTCTGTTATGCAAGCAAGAAGCACGTATAAATTTTGTAGGCATAGGTGTTCCTTGCATCAAATGCTTATGGCATGAAATACACAAGTAGAAATGGCTGGACCTGCATTATATGCTAGGTGTGATTGCGCTGTATGTTGGGGAAGAGAAATGGCCTTGCTTCTTTCCTGTAAGAGCAAGTGCAGGATTGTAAGGGTGAATGCAAAGTCAGCTGGACATTTTTCAGTTGTGCATGAAGTAGCTCCCAAATAGCTCTGCTCCAATGATCTTGAAGAGAAATGACAGTTCTCCTCAGGCATTTGTGTAATTGAGGAAATGGGCTCTAGCAGCCTTGCTGCTGAAGTTGTGGATAATTGAGATGATGGACAGGAATGGTATTTATAAAGCAATATCTATATAGTTATTTTAAATGAGTGTACCAGCTGTAGAAAGCCTTTTCTCTCCTGCCATTCAGTGGCTATTGGGAGTTCAGGGCAAGTTTTGGAGGCTTCCATTTGGCCTTGTACAGAATAAGACTCAAAATTTTTTTGTCTCTGCAGTCATTCATTTCCTCAGTGTTTTTCTAGGGCAAAGTAATGTTCTGCTACTTACTCTTCCAGGAGGCAAACACAGACTAGACAGTTGTGCTTTAGGATTGTTTTTAGTTGTCACAAGACAGAGCAGAAAGACTTGGGAGAATTCCACTTCCAACCATGCTGCTGGTACAAAGTGAAGAGTTGCAGGTAGCACGTCATTTATTCTCTCTGGAATCAATTTGATTCCTGCATTTCCGATGTCAGAGCCTTGCGAGCCGTCTGTGCTGCAAGCCCTGAGCTTGGGAGCCACTGTTTGTAGCCTCGCAGAAATCTTTGTTGGAGTCAGGCCATGTAAAAAGCACACAGTGATACTTGCTAAAGCACTTGGGGTTTTCCTTTGAGTCAGGACAAATGCCCAGGTGGAAAGCAGAGCCACGTAACCTCTGTAACCTCTCCTTACAGGAAGGGCACGCCGTGTACCTTAGTCTGAGATTCAAGTCTGAGCTCTTCTGATTAGGTAAAGCTGTCCTCTTCTGGACCAATTGCTGTTTAAATAATTGTATAATCCTTGAATCACGAGAAAAATGACTGACCTTGTGAGATGCTCAGTTACTGGACTGTTGGGTATTCTGGAAGGAAGACATCTTTTTCCTTTGTGTTTTGCTCTAAAGCTTTTTTTTAGTTTTGCACAAATACCAAAACCTTGCTGTTTGCATTTGGGGTGAATTTGTTTCTCCTTTTGCCTAGTACCACCTTGGATTTTGAGGTCTGTGCCTATGGTGCTTGTTCCATAAGGGACTGTTTGTGGGGGTTCCTTCGGGGTTTCATCTGGACCCTGTGCTTTTCTCCAGGCTGACTGTTAGTGTCAGAGGGAAGGGGCTATTGTAGGTATTTGTCCAAAACCCACAAGTGGTAAAGATTGCAAGAGCGTTGTGCTTAAACTTAAGCCACGTGTCTAATTTTTGGTGCCTAAAACAGGGGAAAGTTAAGTTCGTACCAAAACTGTTCGATTGAAGCATCGAAAAAATCTTTTTTTTTTTTTTTTAATTTTTTCCTCAGAGGGAGGATGTTCATACTGCAACATCCAGGTGAATATGTAGTGTAAGCTGCGGAGATCATCATCCTGTGGTGCACAATGCAATATGCTGCTTAGCTGTGCATGTTTCTGTTCGCTCTGCTTTCAGCTGACAGATTAACTTCTGTTGCTTGTGTTTGGGTATTGACTGGGTTGCTGATGTGCTGAAAAGCCTGACTGTACTGAGCCCTTGTTAGACAGCGTGGTGTGGAACTAGGATCTCTGGTGCTGCTTGCGTGTGCTTTAGCAGAGGGAGGCAAGGATTTAATCCAATCTGTTCTTGTTCTTTTTGGGTAAAATGAAGTTTAGGTATGTTCATATTCTTAATTTTTATTTTGGTATGAAGAGTTTTTAGTACACCTGAGGTCCTTAAGCGTGTGTGCTGCCTTTTTTTTTTTTTTGGTGCAGGTCTGGGTTAAATACAGCAAACTTAACCGGCCTGAGCTAGTGAAGCAGGTATTTTACCTGAATAGGAAAGAATGCGCTGTTCAGAGACCTTTTGTACTCACAGGCTTGTTCTGTGATTAATGGTGTGTGCTGTGAGCTGTGACCTGTTAGGAAAGTACTGTTACAGGTAGAGGAAATCCAAGGAATTCGGACAGAGTCCCCTTGATTCCTTTGTATACAATGTGTGTAGTGCATAACAAAAATGCCAAGTTCCTGTGGAAATTAATTCGAACAAGTCACCATTTGTTTTGCGAGGGACAGAATTTAATCTATTCTAGATCTGGTCTTCTGGATTTATGAGGAGAAATGGGCTTCCTTTTGTGATGCTCAAGTGGTTTGTCTTGAGCAGTGTAAGTAGATAGTGCAAAATGATGATCCACGTCAGTTTTGGATGGTACAGAAAATTGAGGAAAATGTCCTGAAACCTTTGCCCTGTTGCCATATTCTGATGAAAGATTATTGCAAAGTAATGCTGATTTAATTTGTTTTGCTTGCTGATCTTTGGCTCAACTATCCCCTTTAATTTGGAGGAAATGCATTACCTGAAGAAATCAACTGTGAAAGGGTTGTCCTAATGCTGGAAAAATAGGTGCTGTGCTGTGTGAGTCATGATCGGTGCTTGCTGGATTTTGGATGGCAGCTGAAGAATCTGGGGTTTGCTGCCGTGTATGAGGCCAAAATTTGAATGCCTTAAATTGCGTGATACTGTTAGCAATAATGCACAGACTGGAGTCTTTCAGCATTATCACTGACATGAGAATTACTTCTTTTGGGAGGCAAGATACAAATAGACACAGGCTAACCTTTAAGCAGAAAGCCCTGTTGAGCTGAGTGCTCTTTCAGCCCCTGCAAGTATTAATAAAATGGCCAGCAAGCAATATGTAAAGTAATAAAACACTTGGGCAAGTTCTGTATATTTAATTCTCTTAGGAGAGATTGGATACAACACAACTAAGCCTACTGCAGCCCACTTCTGTCCCACGTTGTGACTTATTTCTGACGCCGGCGGTAGAAGCAGGTGGTTGGTGCCAGATGATGCAGCTCCAGGCATGGAACTTGGGGATCAGGTTAACCTCCTGTAATGCACTTAGGGCATGTGTGCTCGGTGGAAAGCACAGCCTGCAAGTATGTGAGTGCTGCTGCTGTAACTGTGGGGCCATAACTTTGCTGAGTCTAAACAGCCGACAGCCGGATTTCATGCTCGGGTTAGGTATGGTAACAGTGGGTGTAAGTGTAATGAGACTAAGCCCTGTCGCAGGGTAAAGGCTAGTAAAATGTGAAATTCTTGGTGGGGAACAATCCAGGCAGCAGTGAGAGTGAAACTGTCCTGACAGGAGTACTTCTACAGCAAGAATCTGGCAACAGCAGCTCTCATGGAAGCAGCCACCTCATGCTGTCATTGTGGTTCGCACAGAAATAGTCCTTGTTCATGGGTGGAATTTTTCACTCTGTGGGTCAGGTGTTTGAGTGGTCTCTCCTATTACACAGCTTCTGGCTTTTTTTTTTTTTTTTTTTCTCAGAGGACAAGACAGGTGGTCAGCATCCTCTCTCCAAAATAAAAATGTCCTGAGAATGTTTGAGCACAAATAAGTGTTGCTTAGTAATCAGTGAGGTACTTGGAATTAAAGGGCTAGTCCCTGGGTGCGGGTACCCGGTCCTATCCCAGCAGATTCCTGTGGCACAGCCCAAGAGAATCATTTGAGGCTGTGCAAATGGTGTGGGGAAGGAGCCCCTGTCTTGCTCAAGTGAATTCCAGTCGTGTTCAGCGAGGCTGAGGATGAAGAAATTGTCCTGGCACAGCCTTGGCAACAAAAAGCAGACTGGTGAAAGGTGAAAGGGCTGGTTCTGCCTTGCCAAAGAAAGCTCCAAATGCTGCTGTTGCCCACAGCAGTGCAGTACGAGTCTTGTTCAATAATTCATGTTGGTGGGGATTGAGGGTCTGCAGCATACTCTGTGTGATTTCTTACTGAAACAGGCAAAAATGCCAGCTTTTTGCCCCTGCTAATTGCTGAAATAAGTGCAATGAAGCAGCAAAATCTTGCACAGTGGATAAAATATTTCACAGGAAATCAAACTCAATATATGGAACAAAACCTTGATAGCCTCCAAAGGGCTACTGCTCTGGTGGCTGCAATACATTAACAAGGGTGGGAGTTCCTTTTGTGGACGGGGAGGAGATTTAAGGGAAAGAACTTCTGTCCCTACCACCTTTTCCTTCTGCGAAAGTGAAGCAGAAGCAGAAAAGTCCCTTCCCACAGTTGCACGTAGTCTTGGTTAAGATTTAGGAATGATATTGTGTGGTTTTGAATCCCGGTTGCCTGAGGAGGAAGCTGAAAGTGAGTTCTGTGAGTTGACGGGGGCTGTGGGTTGATGGGGGCAGTGAGGGTACAGGTGGCTTCAGCATGTGGTGGCACCAGGTGGCTCAAGGACTCAGGTCCAGGTTTCACATCTTCTTCCTCCTCTGTAATAAGGAATCAGCTCATGAGAGGAAAAGGGGGTGCAGCTCTCATTATGCAGGTCTTCAAAAAGTAAACTGTGGCTGTCTATTCTGTAGATGTTTGTCTTTCAGAATTAATTGTTTTGACTTTTTTTTTTTTTTTTTTTTTTTTGGATTTAAGTGGGTATTTGTGGAAGGTGTTCTGACTGTGTGTGCCAGGTGTATAGACACCAAGGTGACAGGAGCTCCAGAAACTGAAGTTTTGCTCAAGCTGGTAACTTACAGGAGAAGCAGAGCAAAAAGGCAAGAGTAAAATAAGATCTAACATTTGGGGATTAAAAAATAAAATAATAAAATTGAACCACTTCCCCCTTGTTCTTGCTATTACAAGTCTTCCTTTTTCTTGATATGCTCAGTTATATAGGTCCAAGATTCCACAGTTTCTGATGCTCAAAGTTCTTGTGAGGTTTGTTTTCAAACAAAACTTTGAGGCAGCCCATGCAAAACAAAATATTTTGGTTTGGGTCAACAAATATTTTCTAACCTGAAACTAGTATTTTTAAAGGTTCAGACTGTTGAACAATGAAAACCAAAGCATTGCCAGATTGAATTAGATGTTTTTGTCTGACAGCATGCTTAAAATTCACACAGCTGGATTCTAGGCACTCTCTTAAAGAATTCACGTCATTTCTACCTGAAAATATACCTTAATGCAGTTTCATCCAGCAGCTGCTTTAAAACATAGGGGATCTTGATGGAGAATCACTCTCACACTCACATCCTTTCTGTTTTGGTTTTGTTACCACAATTTTGCAAGGCTGGTTGGAAACGGCAATTCCTCCCAGTGCATGACCCTCGGTAGAGCCTCCTTAGCATGCTCAGTGCCTGGGAATCTTCCATGTAGCATGTGTATTCATCCCAGTCTAAAATCTGTCCTGCACGTTTAACTGTCTTTGTGGTGTCTTTGTTGGTTCCTGGACCTGAGGCCATTCATCACCCCCTGTGTCATTTTGGAAGCAGCGCTGCCCTCCAGGAACTCCCTTTTAGTAGCTTTCGCTCCCGTGAGCCTGAGCTCCAGCACCAGCCGGCTCCCAGCTCTGGTGCCACCCGCTGCCACTGCCTTGGGAGCTTTTCCTCAAGCCCTCTCCTTCTCTGCCTGTTCTGTGAGCAGACAGTGGGACAAAAAACCCCTAGCCTTGCCAGAAGGCTGGAAGTCCAAGTTCGCTTGTTCCCTCCCCAGGCAGGGGGGCTGTCCAAGCAGGAAGGTGGGACGAGGGGAAAGCCTGTCCAATTGGCTCCCACAGAAAGTTATTTTCCCTTCTTACCCTTGTCATTCGGTTGATTTGTGGCAGTGGCATATTCGGTAATATAAACCCTGTCCCTCGGGATTAAGAGTGCAGTTACACTTGGAGCAGCTGCCTGCACATGTCTTATCCGCTACAGAAAAAGAACATGCTGCTGCTCCTCCTCTTTCCTGATTTTATCAGTATCGTTTCTTCCCTCCTCCTTTGTCTCTCTCTGACCTCCTCACAGCTCCACGCCGCTCCATACTTGCTTCGTCTCTTGAGAAGACCACAGCTGAGTTTCCCAGCACAGCCCCAGGAGGTTTTTTCCTGAACCAACATTAGGCAAAGAGGACAGAAAGCAAAGGAAAAAACAAAACAAACAAACCTGAAAGTGAGCCAAGCTGTTGCAAGCAACCCTTGTGTTGGTGCTAAACCTACTGCTTTGAGAGCCGGGGCAGGGGAGGGACCTTGATTTGCAGAGAGGGGAAGGACAAAAGAAACTTGAAACTGGCTTCCCTTGTGGCATGTCTGTCCTGAGCACCCCTGCCTGTTAAATGAAAGCACCTGAGCACCAGGAGGCTTCCTGCGTGAGAGGGAGGGCGAGAGCTGGACTGCGGGAGGGAGGGGAAGGGCGAGCTGTGGTTTTTGCGGTGTGGTTTACACGGAGATCAGAGCTAGCGTGCCTGGGGGTGGGAGCAGGAGGAGAAAGGGCATCTGATGCCAGCCGCCAACATGACAGAAACCCTGCAGCTCCCTGCACTGCAAGTCCCAGAGCAGCAGGTGGTGGAGGGCGGCCGTGCCTGGTCCAGTTCGTCCACCCCCACCCTGCGCAGGAAGCGCTTCAAGATGAGGCGGATGAAGAATGTGCAGGAGCAGAGCCTGGAGGCCAGCAGGTATCAGGATTCTCCTTCCTCCAGCAAGGAATACCTGCAGCTCCCCTCCATTGAGATCACCCCGTCCAGTGACGAGGACACCCCTTGGTCCAACTGCTCCACACCCAGTGCCTCCCCGCGGCGCAAGCGCTTCCTCCTCCGGAGGTGGCTGCGTGTGAGAGAGAAGAAGGAGTACAGTGAGAGCAGGTATGTTCTTGGCCACTCTCCCTTCCCTGCTTCCGAAAGAGCCTTTCCACAGTGGTTAGGGCCTGTTGTTCCCCCACAGGTTTTGGTGGGATTCTCCCAGGAGCTTTGCCCTCACCTAGTGGCTGGAATGGGTAAAGTGGTTGTTGGTGATGCCAGACCAAATGGCCTAATCCTTGTGCCCAGACAGCGGGCATGATAGAAACAGCAGCGCTAGGGTCATCCACCTCCCTTTTAAAGGCAGTGCAGATCCGGTGGAAAGGACTTAGGTGTGAGTGAGGGAGACTGTCCCTAAAGAATGGGTGACAAGGCTAACATTGAGGCATCCTGCAGAGACCCTTGGGAGAGAGTGTGGCGACATCTCTCGGGGGATTACCAAGACAGGGAGTGAAGATGCCAAGCCTTGGTCAGTGTTTGTATTTGTGGAGTTCATATTTATCCCCTGAGACGTTCTCTGAAGTCCTACACTCACTTGCTGACATTAGGACAACGAGGAGGAGATGGAGACATGGCAGCCTTGTGGTTGTTATGTGGGTCTGTGTATCAGGATGTCTGGGTTCCATTCTTGGCTGCTTTCCAGACTTGAAAGTCACTCTGTCTTTTGGCTCAAAAGCAGAGGACGAATAATTCTAAGACCTCCAAGAGCCTGTCAACACAGCAAAATTAATGCCCATGAGTTACAGTGTCACCATTTGAAGAAAAAGCTGTGCGTTATCTAACACTGTGCAGGTGCAATTGGTGTCAACATCATAATGTAGTTTACTCCACTTTTAGTGCCAGAGTGGAACAATGTATGCCTTGTGAAGGACCTAAAAACTACAAGACACTTTTTTCATGAGAAATTAGTGTGTTATACATCATTATACTAGCTTAGTGCTGACTAATTTTTCTTTTGTTGCATCTCTGTGTGGGTTTATTCCTGAATGTACGTACCACACGTGCATTAAAAAAAAGACAGACATGAAGTCTCTTACTGGTTCTGCTCCCATCTTACCAGGTTGTCTCACTGACTCTGTTACCCTAGTATTTACAGGACAGAGCTTTCTTCTGTTATGCCCTTTGAGTATGTGGTAACTTGTCACACAAGTTCCCTTTTGCAAGGTCAATCCGTCATTTTATTAAGTTTCGGGGAAGCTTCAGCAATAAATGCATGACACCAAGGACTTTGAGCCCTTTCTCAAAGTTAGCATTGAAAAATATTGCTTGGTTGAGGAATATTACTGGATTTTGCTTAACTGTAGTGATGGGATTCAGGCTATAGCATTGCAAACATGTGAAGGATAATGCATAGGGCATATGCTGAAGTGTCAGAATCACAATTAAGTTCTGAATTTTAACAGAACAGCTTTTACAGCTGAAGAATCTTCATTTGGGTTTATCATTAGTGAAAGTCTGAGAGAGCAAGACAGATTTCTTTGTAAATGTGTAAAACAACAACAACAACGAAAATAAACAAAACCAAACCCACGCCACCACCACTTTGTATCTTTATGTACACATGATATTTCCATGGCTGTGCTGACAGCTGTCTCCTTATTAATCTTTCTAAAGATGTTTCTCTCTTAACCTTGGTTGTGTTTTTGAAGTGGTGACTGGAAAAAAGCTGAAGCAGTTGATGGATTAGGTGGCATTAACATACCAAAGCCAGCATGGCACCTCCTTTCTTCATAAGTAGCAGGCTCCAAATCTGTCCCCTTTGCAACGGAAAACATATGATGTTTTCAAACGGAATTTTTCCCTTCCCAGTCCAGAGGGGAAAAAACCTAGATTGGTGGTCAGTGTGTGCTGAGTGTCTGGGCTCAGAGACAGAGCTCATCACTGCGCTTCCAAAAGCTCAGCAGGCATAGAAACAACACAGAACACGCAGTCTCTGTGGAGAGCTTGTCACGGGAAGAGCGATGAACCCTAAAGGGATTTTGTGGCATTAATTTGAAAGAGATGTAGCAGCTACGGGGTAAAGTTTACTGCACCCTGAGGCTGTTGTATGTGAAATGCTGCTCTAAAATTGCAAGACAGGGGGCTGGCTTTCTGGGAAGCAGACTGATGCTGCCCATCTACCTTCCCCTCCTGAAGACTTGGTCATCTAGAGCACCAGCTCTTTCTTGCTGCTGTTTTATTTGTGATGCTGTTCTTAACAGACGGCACCTGTCACTTACTGTGCTATTCATTTAAGGGAAACAGACCTGTATGGCTCCTGTGCAGCGGAGGCTGAAGCATTTTGTCTAGTGGTTCCTCCACCAAGCCCTGCACGGTAATGATGTTTGAGCTGTCCAGCTGGTTAATTGTGAGTGCCCTAACTGTGATTTCCAGTGTGGTCAGTGTGGTGTGCGTCTTCTGGTAGCAGAGACATGCTGCTAAGTACCTGACTTCCCAGGCTTGTGTTGCTGAGTTTCACCTGGTAAAGTGTGCAGCCATCAGCATGTTTTTCCCATTGGAAAAAATGAATGCTGTTCGCTTCTGATTGCTCCATCTTCCTAATTGAATTGTTGTGAAGCACTTTTTTTTTCTTGAGTCTAATAACCTTAACCCTGTCATGGGGCCAGCTAGCTGCTTGCTTGGCAGGGTTTTCCCAGGAGAGCTGGTAGCTGAGAGCAAGCTGTGCACCAGCTGATTCATTCCAGTGATGCATGTGTTGCTCACGCCCCTGAGCAAGAGCAATAGCTCTGTGACCATTAGCATACAGTAAGCATCCAAGTGAATAAACAAATGTTTTCAGGACTTAGAGGCTGTCTGTAATGCTCCGGGTCTGACGAAAGCTGGCTGTTTTTTTTATCTGGAAACTCTAGCCTATAAAATGTTTTATAACACTGGTTAGTTTTTAATAACCTGGATAATTTTAATGGTTGTTTGCCTACTGGTTCTCTACAAGCTGTTAGGTGGTTGATAGTGAGAGCAAAAGAGTATTTCTTTTAATTAAAAAGGAGAAGGGGCACGTAAGAGCCTAGCTTGCCTATAACACTGAGCTCTCTTCAAGATGAGACAGGAGGAAGAAGCCATCTTTCTAATAGATGGTTTTTCCTGTAACTTGTGCTTGTACAAAAGCATGATGATCCAGACTCCATTTGCTCTGGGGGACTTGCATGGTCACTCAGTAACTTGAATTATTTCAGAAGGGATATAGACAGCTGCTTAGCTATGCTCTTTGTCCGTTGTTTACTACCCAGTTAATAATAGGCATTGCTTACCTGCATACGGCTTTGTAAGGTACAAATCCTGCACACAAGGGCACAGAACTTGATTGAGGCTGTCCTCACAGACTGCATCTGGTAGCTTTTGGCTATGCATGCATTATTATGAATGTGCATTATTGATGTGGGGGATGTGTTCATCTGCTTTAACTGATTTATTTACTTAAAGCCACCCTTTCTAGTAACATCTGGGACTACACGTGATTCTGAATGTGTGTAATGCAAGAACTGTAGAGAGAGAAGATGACTTGGGCTCGAAGCACTGCTCTCCTTTTTGCCTTAAAGCTGGTATTGAAATGAAATCCTGTCTGTCCTTTCCCTGGCAGAAGCTGAGAGTAAATAGGTGCCCCTGCACTGCTGTGGCCCGACTTCAACTCTTGTGTGAGTGCTCCCCACCAGCACACGTGTAATAGTTGAGGTGCAGTAAATCGCTTGCTCTTGAACAGTTTGCCATGAGTTATTCATACTGGGCACAGGTTGTGCTGGTGGTAATCGGAATATACTGCACTCCTGTGGGGAAAAAATAAGCCAAAAAGCAAAAGATGCAAGAGGTTTCAAGTCACGCTTTGCTTGTCATTATTCCTTGCTGGATTTTCTCTCTTGACATGTCCAAGAAGCTGTACCTTGATGCCTGCAGTCCCTTCCCAGAGCTCCGTTTCACCTGAGCTCCCCAAGATAATGGTTTTTTTGTTTGTTTGTTTGTTTTTTTCCTGTTAGCACTTGTCCAAAAAGTCAAATTCTCATCTGTTACAGCATCCAGGATAGCTTATTAAATATAAACTGTTGGTGCTCCGAAGAACTATTTTGTTTTTAAAGTGGATTTTTTTGGATCAATATGGAGTTCATTGTTCTGCAGCTCTTGACACTTCTGAAGATGGATGTATTTGGTTTGGTCTTCTGCTGGAGTTAAGTGCTAAATGACAGGTTCAGCTAAAGGGAAAGGACTTGCCCAAGTCCTAAAATGACTCTAGCATCTTTAACTCAAGCTGTTAAAAATGAGGTATATTATTAAAAGCATTTCATGTGATCTGCTGAAAGGGTGTGTGATGAGGAGATAGAGGTCTCTTGAATTTCCAGACACAAAACCATAGAGGTTTTACAGAAGAAATTTTCACAGCTTATCTGATAGTAGGAACCAGATGCCATGCTGGGTGATTTTTTTCATACTGTTCAGCAATGTGTTTTGTGTGGCTGTTACCATTCACATTCACTGTCAGAAAGAGGTAACATTTCCAATTTTTTTTCCTTAAGGAAAAACATTCCTATGTAAAATCTCTTGGTCAGCCTAGTGAGACACATCCGGTGAGAGGGAACTGCTGATTTGTTGGAATTCACACTAAAAATAGTATTATAAAGATATCTTAAATATTCTGATTTTTAATCAAAAAGTCTTTAATTTCAAGTAGTTCATAATGCTTTTGCTTTGCTTACTGAAGTTGCAGTTTAGTCTGTTTCTGGAAAATAATGATAATCTTTTCCCTTCCACACCCAGGTAAAATACTGTGGTGCTGTCTAGAGGAAAAACCTCTAATGAATGCTTGAGATAGTGCTGTTTCTTCCCCCTCCCCTAAATAACTGCTAAAGGTGAAAGATAAATATCAAAAGCTACAAGAGTAATGGCTGTAGAGCTTCTCGCATCGTGGAAAGGCAAATAGTGCTTGTGTTCTCACCTTTGGGAAGGCAGCTGGAGGGAGGTGGCATCAGTGACAGCATTTACTGACTCGGAAGAAGGACTTGAGGATGGGAAACTGTTCGAGTCCCACGCTGCTTGTGATTGAAAGGAAGACCGAGGTGGCTTGGTGGCCTGAGGTTTTGTTCATTCCATGCCATGTAATAGCTGAGAACTTGCAAAAATGAGTACTTCTGCCAATGGTTTTTCTCAGGTTGTCTGGTTTCTAGAAGTTTCCACGTTTCAGTTTAAGGCTTGAGAGGAAGTGGGACTCCTGTCTGAGACATCAGGCTGAGGCAGGGAGTGCTCTGTGTGCTGCTCGGGGCTGCCAGCCTGAGGCTTTATCGCTTTTTTCGTAAATTCACGATGAATTCGCACTGGTGTGAGGAACTTGCAGTTCCACAGGATGTCTGCAGTAGAAGAGGTCAATGGGTTGCATGTTTCATGGTTGGCTTGTAGGTGGAGTTGATTAATTGAGGTTTTTGGGAGGATGCAGGTCAGACGTGGTATTCTGCAGCGTAGAGTCCTGCTGGCAGAAACTCACAATACTGTGTCTAAATTTTTGGAATACATCTTTCCATGGTTATCTCTTACACTACATTAAAAAAAAAAAAAAAAAAAAAAAAAAGTAATTAATGTAATTAATGTAATTTTAAAAAAAAATGTAATTAATGTATTTTTTCTCCTTTTTGAAGCTGCAAGTTTAAATAAGGCCTCGCTTGTGCTTCCAGTGAACTGACTTTTTGGAACTGCAGCATGCATCTCTTATGTAGAGTACTGAGGTACTGTTTGCAGAGGATATGGTTTTATTTGATAATGTGTGCCAAGTGCCTGTGAATCTTTCCAGCACTGTTTTGTTGGCTGAATTTTGCTGCCTTTGTGCAGCTGCTTGTGTTTTTTAAATATTTATCTTTCAGGATTTGTGTGCTTTAGGGTGACCATTCACATGAGTATCAAAACTGACTCATTTGCAAACAGCCAGGAACCTAAATGCTGTTGATCTTACCTAGTCAGCAAATATTTCTGGGACCATCTGAACTTCATGTATACACAGCCCTGCGCTTGCCAGGATTTACCTGTCCTTTGTGTTCACCACCACAGTTCTTCGCTGGACTGCCAGGAAGGAAGGTTGCCCTGCTCCAGGTTCAGTCCGACTCCAACTGAGTGTGACTTCAAAGAGCGCCAATTAGTACTAATTGTGTTGGTCTGTGTGATAGATGCAACTGTTAGGTAGGGATTTGGCCAAGGCAGCTCGCTTATTCTCTTGCTCACTATTAATGGGTTTAGCCTGTGAACATTGCTCCCCCCTGCTTTATCAAACTGAGTTAACAGAACACAAAGGTCTCAAGGAGGAAGCGCCCCTTTGGTTTTTGGACATGCTGGTAATGTTACACAGGCTCCAGCTTGTGCAGGCTCTGTTTATTTATTTGTGTGTGGTTTTTTTTGTTTGTTTGTTTGTTTGTTTTTTTAAAGCCCTTAAGTTTTCACTTTACAGCTCTGCCATTCATTCATGAGCTTGGGTATGAGTTTTCCTCTCCCCTCTGCATTTCCATTTCAACTTCAGTTCATAATAATCAAGGTGTTTGCCACCTATCTATGTATATATACGAAGAAACTCCTAAGTCCTTAGGTGGAGCTGGGTTGCACAAGCCAAATGGGCACTGGGATCCTTAGAGGTGTTGCGGTGCCATCTGCCACCTGCCTCCCATGGGGCCTGGTATCAGTGCGGTGATTACAGTTCACTGAACACGAGTCTCATCTTTAATAAAGCCTGGTGTTAGCTTGCTGCCTTCAGTAACAAGCATATTTTACCCCTGACAACTTGGCACTCGTGTGCTGAGAGTGGGAGCTTGCAGCACCATCAGTGCTGGTGCTCTGACTTCAATTCACAGGCTGAAAGGTTTAAGGCTATTGAAGGACAGCCCTTCTTGATGAGTTAGGCTGTCCGTTGTCTGATGGAATAACAGATGGTGATTTCCTAGCTTGGCAATTTCCTCTTCATCACCCCTGCTCCCTTCTCTGTCCCCTCCACCTTGCAGTTCCCTGGTGCGTGTAACGGCCCCGTTGCTGCTGCAGCCATAGAAACCCAGGGCTGCTGATGGCAGGGATTTAATTTGCTGAGGGCACTGAGGTGCTGCTGGGCAGCTGGGACTGGGAGGTCTTTCTGCTGCCTCGTGAGAAATAGAAGGGGGCTACATGCTGGGAAGGATGGGCAGAGCAGGAGGGTGAAATGCAAGGTAAAATTGTTCTGTCTTTAATGAGCTTTTCCAGCCCTGTTGGGGGGAAAGTTGGAGGAAACTTTTCTTCTGGCACTCCTGAGGCTTGCAGTTTAGGATTATCTGGTAGTAGTATGTAGTTTGGATAACTAAGCAGCTTTGTGAATTTTAACAGAAGCCTTGATGCAAGTTCACTTTTATTGCTTAGAACCTGCATATCTTTTAGTTCCACAGAAAAATTGAAAACATTCCTATCATGATATATCAGATATTAGCTTTGTGTTCCAGGAACAGTTGCCACAGTTGCAGAAAGCACTTGTAGAGGTTGTATACCTGTCAATTACCTATCCTACTTCTGTGTAATGCTTAGTACTGAACCCAAAGCCTATGAATACAGGGTTTAATTAAGAAAAATGAATAGGGAATATTCATCTGTGTTCAGACTTGAAAAGTTCTATGTGAAATTATTCGCTGAATAGCTGTGACTAACAATAACCTTCTGAAGACCACAGACTCCTGTGAATAACTGATTCTCCAAGCTCGTGAATTGATTCCATCTTCCATGACAGCCGTTTCTTCCCCATTCCCTTGCTCACCCCGATCATCCATCACTGTTGAAAGAATTTCCTTTGAATAAAAGCCTGCCAGACTCACACCTGCAGATACACTAGTACAGTGAGATGTTTTCTATCACCTTTTCAAAGCATTGTCAGAAACGAGAGGCAGAGTTGGAGAGGGAGCACTAGTTTCTAGTGGAGTCATTTATCAGATACAGCTATCCACACGTTTCAAGTTAGGAAACACAAGTTGAGACCCATTTCTCATTGCTTCTGAATGCGTTTGTAGTTGAATTCCTTTAAAGAAATTGCCCTTCCTCTGATTTAAGGACAAGTAATGGCATCTGTTATAAGTGCCAGACTAGATGCTTTTTTCCACCCATCCAATAATGTGTGAGTGCTATGAGAGCATTGTTTAAGTGTGGTTAAAGCAATCTGTGTGTGTTTCTGCCTTGCGTTGGTGGCATGGATCATGCTGTATTGATACCTTCCAAGGTGGAATTGCTGAAGATGCAGGTCTATCAAAGTTTGGCCTGGGTTGGCAAATTTGTTAGGACTGGTAAGTGGAAAGCAGTGGGAGACCACACGGGAAAAAACAATGTCACGTACTCTTGCTTGTGATCATGACTTTTTGTAACGCTTCCAGACGTATCTGGAAGGTACAGAATTCCCAGAAAACCCCTGCTGTGCAAACATTGACACGAGTGTCTGAACTTTGAAATCTGGACAGGCATCTTAGTAGAAGATCTGCTTAGCTTTAAAAGCCTATTCATGCGTAAAATGAGAGATTGGCTCTGCCTTACCATTTAGAGACTGAAATCTGAGTAAAATGAGATATTGCACCCCCTGCCCCCCAACAAAAAAGCAAGAAGATAATAGCACAAAATGTAATTTAAAACTTGCTGAGACCAGGTCTGAGAAATGTTTAAATATTTAACTTTGAGTGGCATAAAGTCGGGGAGATTAATTGTGATGAGCATTTTTAAAGTACATTTTGCACTTTGATCTCTAGTATCAGCAGTCTACTCAAGTTCACTTTTGGCAGGATTTGGAAGAGGTGATTTTTGTGTGTGACTATCTTGTGAGCATTCATCTAAGTGCATGTATATAGGTCACGAAGTTGATGAAAACTGTTTAACACTTATAACGTATGACAGATGCTGGAAAAGAGACAACAGAACAAGCATCCTTAGGAATAGACTGTTTTCTTCTGTGCTTTCTTTTACTGATTTACTAAGACTTTTAAGCAGCTTTTAGCCTTCTCTGTAAATATAAAACCTCAATGTCTGTATGTAAAGCTTTCCCCTGTATTACTTCTCAATACAAATCACACCTTTCTTATCTCCTTATAAATATAGCCAATACAAGAGCAGCAATTTGTTGTTCCACCACCTCAGAGGAACACTGTCATCTTAAAAGCAGATTAACTTGCAGTGGACCGAAAAGTGTAATGAAACAATAGCTCTGCATTTCAAGTGCTCTGTGCTTTTTAGGGGGTTTAACAGCTGCACTGTCTGGTAATCAAAACATTGAAATGGTTTTTCTCTGTGTGAAGAGCTCACAAACTTGTGCAAAGCTTCCATGCAAAACACTGCTGCAGAGAAGTAGGAGGGGGAAGAACTGATCTCCTTCTTCTGGTGTTTCTTTAATTTCTTGTCTTGAGCATTCCCGAGTGATAAGGAAAGGGGACAAGGTGTTGTACTGCGATGTGTTGTGACATCTGTATTCCATTAAATTTTAACCCTTGGGTTGAAGGGCTGTCTGAACAGGGCATTTAATGACAGTTGAGTGAGCATGAAAAGGTCTAAGGTACGTCTTGTATAACTGTCTAAGAGTAAAGTTTCAAGTGAGATTCCCAGCATTGCAGGAGCTGTAGCTGGGCTGTGTTACATTGGGACTTTTTGGTAAGTTTCTTTTATCTGCTTAATCAAAACTGAACTGGCAAAGTTTTGGGAGAGGTTTTTTATTTATGAAGTGACAAGTAGGAATAGTCCCTGGATCTTCAAGGGGAAGAGACAGGCCTTTCCCCCTCACCTTTTTAGAGCAAGAAAGGAAAATGTTCACTACCAAGGGATGTGGTATGCATCTTAAAGCTTATGAACAGTCTCCCAAGAACGCAAACTAATCAAAAGGATGTTTTTGCTCTGTGAATAAAAAGATGGGGCTGGAGGGGGGGTTGGGTGGTTGGATTGCCCCTTTAAAAAAAAAAAAATAATAATAAAAAAAATAAAATAAAAAAGGAAAGAAAAAAAAAGCTACTAACAAGCCACTGTATTCTTATACAGATTTGTTGAAGCAATGCTATTTAGTACCTGAGGATGTAGCTCTCTGTTGCTGACGTAGTTTCTGGTTCTAGTTCCTGTTCTGTCTGCTTAGTGGTTTCTTCATGCCTTGGAAGTACCAAGACAATTGCAGATGAACTTCTAAGCCTCTTCACACTTTGCTCTGTTAATTTCTGTGGTGGCAAAAGTAGTGCTTTTTTTACATAGGGCTTAACAAATGTACTGACTTAAATAAAATTATCATTTCAGGTATCCTTTCTGTACCGTAGTTGAGTTGAAATGCCTAAGTAGATGTAGGTAAGAGGAGCTGTAACCACAGAGTACGTTCAAAGAAGTAAAAGAAATGGGGGTTTGGGGTGAATTGATTTGAAGAGAGACAGAAAAGAAATGAACAAGTAGACTTGAAAGAAAAATCTCACTATGGTGTTTTAGTGCTGTTTTACCCAAAAGTAGATCTTCTGGAGGCTTAGTGCTTTCTAAGAAGAAAAAAAAAAAGCAGTATGGGCCTTTTTGAAACTGCTTCTGTGCCTTTGGTATGTGATGTGCAATCTATTACACAGATTTGTCTACACTGCAGTAGAAGCTGTGATTACAGCATGCATCTGTATACCTGGACTGGTTTTATTCGAGCTGCTTAGGTTCTGCCAGTGGTGAATGCAGAGTGTTTTAGCATGGTGTGTGTTCAGGCAAACGCATCCAGTGTCCCAGGTGGGGCTGGACAGTTTGTGCTGAAGCTGTGTTGCCATGGCTCCATAGCCAGGGTACCCAGGCTGTGCAGATTAAGGATGCCCCAAGAACATCTGTGTTGTGCTGCAGTCGGGTATCTGAAGGCAGAATCAGACCTGTCGAGGGCTCAGAAGGAAAGCTCTTGCAAAGAAACATGAAGCTATAGAAATGAGAAGCAGGAATGCTGATGAGTCCCTGGAGCAGGCTGAGGCTGCTAGGAGGGAATAAAGCCAACATCATACAATGGATTTAAAAAAAAATAAAAATAAAAATAAACACCTCCAAATTATCCATTTAAAGGGGGAGAGTGACATCTTGTGGGCTCAGCACGCAACTCTCCACTAGAAATTTGGTGGTGACCACTTCTGGCTGCTTTATCCTTAAAAAGAGTTCATTTTAACTGCTCTTTTGTCCCGCTGTCCGGAAGCGGGGGCATATGAACAGATAGTGGTTTGGTAGTTGAACGTTAAGCTGTATGAAACCATTGTGGGGTGGTGTGATGAAACACTCTGTAGACAACGTGCAAGGTTACTTCTGTATCTGAAAGTTCTTAGAAAAGCATTACAGACTGGAAGTAAGAGGCTTCAAACCAGTCACTCCTGTTGTATGTCAGATATGAGCTTACTTCCTTATATTTTTCTTTGTATCTCTAAATATATGAAGAATGAAGCTTGTGTTTTTTCTTGTTCTGGCTTTAAAATCAAAACGTTTCATAGAGACTTATCAAAATCTGTCTTAATTGCTTCTGTTTTCTATTGCAGCAGTCAGCAGAGCAGCCAGCAAAGCAGCCACGATGATGACTCGTCTCGATTCCTGAGCCCTCACATGCGTGACGACAGGTACGTCTGTTCATGCTCAACTGGGGGAAATTCCTGGAAACACTCAGTAAAATCAGATGGTCTGGGCTGACTGAGGCCTCATTTTCCCTCTGTTTCTCAGTTATTTAACCAGAAATGTCACATACTTAAAAAAAGCATGACTTAATCGGTCTTATCAATGCCTAAAAAAGACATATTTTTCCATGTACTTAACAGCAGAACTTGGGACAAACACATCCAGCCCATGATGTAGCCTAAATTTTATTCTCAGGCTCATTCTCAGACTAATTCCCTGAAACTTTATCTGGTGTAGAAAGCTTCATCAGATCCCCTATGTATTGATCATTAGCAGCTCTGATCCTTGAGTGTACAAGTGAAATTTTGTATGTAATTCTTGTCCCTACCAAGTACAGTATTGAGACTGGCTATTGTATTTTAGATGTGATGTGTGGGGACAGTCCCCAGGTGTCTACAGCTCATTTCTAGCAGCTCAGTAAAAACTGCTGTGAAGTTTGAGAAGCAACTTAAGTTTCTTGTACTTAGGGTTGATTAATGACTACTTTAAAGTGCAGTGTTGGCACAAAAGCTGTTGAAAAACAAATGCTTATTTTTGTGTGTGATTTATTGTTGCTTTGCCGAGGACTATATGATTATTAAGACTTTTGCTCTATCTTGTAATTCATCTTGTGAGTCTGAAACCACTTTTTCTTCTGCTGTGCATGAATTATGAACCCTGAACTGCTATCACCTTTCTGTTCCGGGCCAGCTCCTGCAGGCCTGTTTCCCTAATAACACCTTTGAGCCCAGTGTTTGGTCTGGTCTTTGGTTTCTGAAATTCGTGTTATTTTGTTACTGCATTGCACAGGGGAGTTGTTGCATTTTCCTTAATGTTGTGATTGTGGATCACAGCTGCTGCGTAGTGGATTATGAGAAGCATCTGAATGTGGCTTCTGCTCTGTGTGCTCTTATTGTGGCATAGTCAGAGAAGAGCTTTGTTTCAGCTCTGTTACTCAGTTATTCCACGCAAGCTGTCTCTGAGGTCGAAGGTTTTTCTGACTGGCTCCAGGAGGGTAAACTCTTACCGAACTCTTACCAATTCCCCACTGTGATATCAGAGGCCAATGGATTGAGTAAGAACTGAATAGCAGCTGAGGAGGCATCTGAGGAATTGACTCACTGGAGAGAACATCCTGACCCTGAAGAGCTAATTAATATCCCAACAGAGTTTGGCTCTGAATTAGCACTTGGTAGTTGCAGCTAACCTTTTCTTCCATATGTTTTGCTCCAATTATCAGTCTCTCTGGTGCTGTGGAGCCTGGCATAATTGACTAGTGGGGAGTGATGTTTGCAACCAGTAAATAAAGAACCTGACAGCAAAGCAGATGGACACTTAGATTATACCTGGGCTTCCTCTGTGTAATGCATGCTGTTATAGCATTTCATTTTGGACTCTGTAGGTTAAATAAGGTTAGGCTTCATTAATACTCTGATGAGGGTTTTCTGGACATAGGAAGATGGGAATAATTTGGAAGTGCTGCAGGTTTCACATGTAGACTTTTTGAGAGCCTTTAGACTGGTGCTGAGAGCATGTTAGTGTCTGGAAGAGATGCTTCAGCTGGAGCACTGTTGGAGCTCAGACCTATTTATGCAGGGCCGGGGTGATGGAGAGCATGCTGACCTCTCTGTTATCAGGGGACCTGCAACATTCTTGCTGCCCGCAATAAATTTCAAGTTGGTTTGGTTTCATGGAAAATACTGATCCTAAAATGACCCATATGAAGGCAAGTAAATTGTCTTTATCTCTTTTTCCTTTGCCAAAGTAATTTCATCGAGCTCTGCTGGTACAGCTGCTTTGGATAGCAATGACTCTTGTCCATGAAATTTGACAAAAATGTCTTTTGGTAGTGAAATGCATTTCGAGTTTCCTGTAAGATGTGAAGTAGGCTAATGAAATCTTTGAGTGCTTGCTGTTCCTACTAGCAAAGTTGAAGGTGGTTTCTGAAGCATCTTGAAGCTGCCAGGCTTTTACAAATGAACGAGGAGGTACTTTCTCACTGTCCTTATGTGGTGGTATTTTGACCAGTAACAATGGGTCCTCCAACCACAGGTTTTGAGTTCTCCTCACAGTCGAAATGGTAAAGACCTGCAGGCAGTTCCCTGTGCTTGTTTCATTGACTTACCATACAGAAGCTGTAAGTAAAAATAACAAGGGTTTCAGCAGTCCTGTGAGTTGTGGTAAAAGCTGAGCAGAAGAGGAGACAGCAAGAAATCATGTGGTGTATACCAAAGGGTGCTCCTTCTCTTGGCATGCTGCCCCTGGTGTTGCAGGCAGGAGTCTGTGCAGCACTGGAAGGATCAGAGCAGTGAGCAAAGATCTGCACCCACTTCAGTACGTCTGGAAAAGTGCTGAAAGCTACTCCAGCCCAAATAAAGGGATGCTGAGTTTTTATGTTGACTCTGAGATTTAAAATATATATATAGAGAGAGAGAGAGGAATACATATATATATATATATATATATATATATATGGAGAGGAATACATAGCTGAGGATGGCTGACATCGAGACTAGGCAGAGCCAAGATCTTAACTGCGTGCTTTTCCTGTAAAAGATGGTACCAGGGAATGCTGCTAGTGGAGTTAACTGCTCAGTGATGGACTTCCAAGGATCGTGCTCCAACCCTCAGGCTCTTTCGGAGAAGACTCAGTTTTTTTCTGCTGGCAGATGCACTCGGTTCTCCCCAGCAGTTGTGTTCCTTGAGGTGTGAGCGCTGCTGTTGGCTGGTGCAGTGCGAAGTACGGCCATGGTCCAGAACCCGTGCCCTGACAAGGTGTCCTGCAGCACCGCGGTGAAGCAGGGCTGCCACTTGCGTGTATCTTCTCTGAGGAAAAAGCTGGCCTTCTGCACAGTCATGTAAGTTGTCATGTGTCTATCATACCTGATTGTGTATGCTGACAGGGAGCCCATACAGCTTTCATTTTGTCTTGGGGTAAATAAACGCTGTGCAGGTATTTTTGGGGCCATGTAAGGGAAAAGAGGCAGGCTAGAAGGAGAGTTGGGTTTTGCCTGGGCTCAGGGCTCAGGTGCCTGCTGTCTGTGTGAGCTTGTGTGAATTGTTTCATGTTCCGTCTGTGAAATGAAGAGGTCAATTCTTTTCTAACCTCAGAAAAACAGATAAAAAAGATGGTGAGTTAAGTCTGTGGGTTGCTCAGATGCTGAAACACCCCAACCACATGAGTGTGAAGATAAGCAGCAGAGCTGAGATCGTGACCAAATAATTGTGCTTGCAGAAGCTGCTTCATTTAAACTAATTCAAAGAGTGGACAAGATTGGGATGCAGACAGACAGAGACTTGGGTGAAATATGTGCACGTACACAGTCACTAGTCTCTGTAACAAGACATGTTTATGTATGAATTGCCTTTAACTTTCATCTGAATGAAGTCTAAGGTCATGAGCCTGCTTCTGCTTGAACCAAGGGCTTGTTCTTTGTCATGACGTTGAAGTACCTATCGGGTATAGGACGCGGGGAATTTTAATTAAGAGTAAATATTAAGCTACTGAACTGGAGGGAAGATCAGTCCTTAGCCTCATACAGTCTGAGGAGGAGAGACACTGATAAGGTCAAAAGAGGAGTGTGGAAAGTACGGGGATAGAAAGCAGTAGGATGTGAAAAGGAGAGGAGAGAAGCAGGTAGCAGTTTACAGTGATCATATCAAAATGGAGGAAATGGGGAACAGCTAGTCTTACAATGTTTTGTTTTAATATGCCCTACATCTTGATTGCAGCTTAATTAGTCCCCCAGTGTGTACAGTATCTTGTTCTGATAATTCCAGGGTTGTGGGACTTGTTTTTCCTTTGCTTTCCTTTGTGTAAGTTACTAAGTGTTTCTCAAACAATGGATCAAAATTTGCGAGAGCTTGCAAAAAGATTAGGGAATGGCTCAAGACATAGACAAGTTTAAGAAATTCTGCCTCCTGTTTGGATTTGCAAGAAGTTGTGTGAAGATCTGAAATGAGATCAAACTTTTAAAATGCTTGTGCCAAAGTTACATCCTTGGGGTGTTTAACAAGTCAGTAGGAGTTCTGTGTTTTAACAATGTACCCATGACTTACCTGCAAGTGAAGGCACAACAAAGTTAGCTACTTCTGTTGGCCATGAGGGTCCTGATATTAGTTAAACACCTGAATAACCATTATTCGTCAGGGGTGGATGCAAGCATGGTCTTTAGGGAGGTTTTCAAAAGTGGTGATCCTGTTGTGAAGAGCTCAGGCTGAGCTTCCAGAGTGTCACAGAGCATAACCCTGATGCTTTTGCAGTAACTTTAGAGCTAGATCAATATCCATACTTCCCTTAAGCGTTCCTTAGTCAGCTGGATTTAACATTCAGTGGACTAACTTGGGAGGAGTTTAACCAGAATGGCACTAATCTCCTTTGTCACATAGGAAAGATGGTTAATAATTAGGGTCAGAGCTAGTGTCTTCCCTCTTCCTAATTGCTGCTGCTTCCTGAGCCCCAGCATTGACTCTTGGCTGTGGAAGACAGAAGAACAATTTAAGAGCAGCTCTCCTCCACTTGGATTGCCAGATTTGCTACTGTCAGCAGAGCTGTTGAATGGAAATAGCACCTGCCCTGTTCCTCATACGCCAGCATTGTTCCTTTTGAAGACGGGCTGTTGTTAATTACAGTCTGCCTGGATCTGGCTCTGTTGGATAAGGCAGGCTGCTAACAAGCAGCTGGAATAAGATGAATTTTGTCTTTGTCTTCAACTGGGAGTCGTCTTTTGCACCTGGCATCCCAGCTCATTGGGTCTGCCCTGTAAGAGGGTTAAGCCACCCGATAGGAAGTCATCTTTTCTCCCTAAAATCCTCAGTCAACCTCTTTCAGTGGAGATAAGGGTGCTCTCTTCACTGAAAGTCTGCGCTGGATTTGATTCATCAAAGTTGTGTTCCACTCACTATCTCTTTTACTCTTGTTCTTTAGTTTTAAGGAGACTGAACTAAAAATGCTTTGTGATTTCAAAGCAAGGGCAGTAGTCCCTGTGCTTCCCTTCTCTGTGACTGAAGGGTGTGGAGGGACTGATACCTCTCCTGCTTGTCTTACTGGGGCCAGAGACAAGCAGGAGACCCTGCAGGATTAATTGGTGTGCTCGTGCTCATGCACTTTGTTGTTGCTGTTGCTCAGCATGTGAGTCTGGAGCTTTGATGAGTTCAAAGCTATTGGCAAGCTTGAGAACAGGGTTATTTTATGCTTTCTGTAGTAATGTAATATCGTGCCTCTGGGCATTAGCTGATAGCCACTGGTGAGAGGGAGTTTTATTGATACCACAAATAGTTTCTGTGCAGATAAGGAGAATAGATTGTGCAAATCCCCTCCATCACCAAAAAGAAACCATTCTTAATTCAGTCCTCTGCTCCAAGCAGTCATGGCAAAATACCTGCCTGTTCCCTTCCAAAAAGTTGGCTTTGACATAGAGCTTTTAGTGTGAGAACCTCCACGCAGGTCAGTAACAGCTGCAGGAGAAGGCATGGTCACAACAGATGCAACAGCAGGGCAAAGCAGGATTCAGATCTCGCTTCTCCATTTCCTGATCAGTTCTGTCTCTGCTGGACTGGTGTTATCATTGATAAACCTCAGCATGCCTTGCAGATCTCACTGAATGCAGAGGAGGTCTGGCAGGCCTCATGTGGCTGCGTTGCTAGCACGTGATGCTCAGGAACATGAGGAAGAGGAGAGGACTCGTTTCACTGTCCCTTTTTTCCCGTATCTGAGGCCCTGGGCAGACCCTACCCAGCCTTCCTTCCTGTTAACCAAGAGCAGAGGGCTCAGCTGTGTAAGTATTTCACTTGCAGACTTTAAGTGGTGGTCACCCCATCAGCGCTGTGTCCTTGGGGAGCATTGGGATTGTCAGTGTCACAGTTGTTAGCTTGAGGCATATGGAGAAGCAGGAGTGAAGCCAACAGGAGGCTGGGGTGCAGGGCTGTAAACCATCTCCTTCCACAGGCCTCTTGCTCTGTGTAAGCCTCCTTGGCCCTTGTCCGCAAGCTTCCATGCAGAGTGCTGTCAGCTGCTGACCCCTTCTGTGGATTCACCTTCCAACAAAGCCTGTGCTGTGCCTCAGAGCCCTTGCGAACTTCTGTTGCTGTACTAAAACTTCAATACTGCTCTAAAATCAGCCATCAGAGGGTCTCAGAGGACTTAATTGATTTTAGCCTCTTACAGCCAGAGGTAGGCTTTTTAAAGTTGCAGAGGAGTGATGCTTTTTGAGGGAGCCTGCTGCTAAATTCAGATAGAGTTTGGCCAGGTTTATGCAGTGACATGACTTCAGATCTACAGACCGGAGGTTCCTAAATTGCAGAACACATTCCTTTTGGTGAGTAGATGCCTTTTTAAACTGGGGCACGGTCTGGGATGAATCTAGGAGCTGTGTTTGTCCTTGAATTCATGTACCCAAACGTGGTATGGGAGCCCTGACTGCACCAGTGATCTCTTCTCTTTAACAGGTAGAAATGAACCAGCGCTGAAAGTTAGGTGCAAAGCTTCCTTCAAAAGAACCATGTGGGCAATACCTCTGTCTTACAGTGGGAGAAAGCCACCTTTCTTTATGCAGGAAACATTTTAACTGAGGTGTCATCAGAAACCACAGCTTATCTGAGAGTCCTGTTGTGAGCATGCCTGGCACCCCAGCTGCATGGAAAAGATCTCAGAGTATGGTGTTGCTTCTATTTTGTGGTGTGTCTGACTGATCGATGCTGTGCAGTAAAACAAAGGCGTTATTTTAAAAAAAGAAAAAGAAAAAAAAAAAGATTGTGTACAGCTCTTCAGGTCCCAGTCTCCTAATTTGTAGTGACTTGCTTGATGTGCAGTAGGCATAGATAAGAAGATAAATACTCAAGTGAGTAGTTGGGGGAAGTGTTGAAGGGATAAGCAGGCTAAAACCCATCTGTTGAGCCAGTAAATTGGCAGACAGGACTGACACATGTCAAAGGGCAGAAGTGGAAGGCATTTAAAAACTATTTTTCTATTTCTCTTCCCAGTTCAATTTTTAGTGAATCTGGGACTACCGTATACATCAAAATCAGAACTGGCATTGCTGTTCACAGCCCTGGCTTTGAGTGGTTGCTCATGGAGGCTGGATGCACGAGGGGAGGCAAACCCTTCTGCCTGGGCTTTGGACTGCAGCTGGAGGAGGAGGTGCTGGTGAACAGGGATGCTGCTGCCTCAGCCTCCCCTGAGACTCCGGCAGACCACGAGCCCTGGAAGGGGATCTGGGATCAGCTCTTTTTCAGCTTGAATGCATATGCTTGTGCCCTTATAGAGACCTTTCTAGGCCCTTGTTTACAGTGCAGTCGTCAGCTGTTTCTGAAACTGCTCGGTGCAGGGTATTTTTCTGTACAGACAGAAGTTCCTCAAAAATCTAAGAGCACTTACCTGAAACGGGAATTAGGGTTCTTTTGGATTTGCTTGGTGAAACACCCTGCTACTCTCCTAAGATAGTGGTATCTCTTGTACAGATTGCAGTGTGTGTGTGTCCCTGAACAAATCAGCTTTTTCGTAACTTTACAGTCAGCACAAACTCTTTATCACGGCCTCTTCCTTGCTTTTAGTGCTATTTGCCTTTGACACATGCAAATATTTGCAATATTTACCTTGGAAAATATGTGCATCTTTATAGTTGACTGCCTAAATGGGGAAACAACCTCTAATTCTTTTAGAGAATCCTTTGTTCTCTCAGATTTTTACACCTTATCCCATAGCAGCTGCAAATTCAGCAGAGCCTTGCAGGCAGCTGTGCCTTTAAAATTGAATCGTCTGTGATAGAAGAAATCTGAGAGCAGAGAAAGGAAACCTGTGCCTCTTGCGCAGAGCAAGCTCTTTGGAGATTTCCCCATCGCTCTGCCTTCTCATCAGCCAAGTCACTGCTCCTTCCCTTTGGGGCCAAACTGCAGAGTAATAGCAGTAGGAGCCATCCCAGAACCGTCTTCATGGTGGCATTACATCTTTCCACGGTGGACTCTGAGGTCACCTCTTGGTGCTGCTTTCTCCCCCAAACTCCTGTGCGTGTGTAAACAAGCTGGGATTCCATCTTTTGACTCAACAGCGTTTTGCTCCCTCGCTGCTGAAGCGGCTTTCTCGGGCTGCTGGGGAGCACGTTGGCACTTGGACAGACTTCCCTCTTTCTGCAGATGACTGTAACCGTGTGAGTGCTCACTGTGACCTCTGCATTTCTTCTTTTCCCTCTCCTCTTCCCTTGTGTATCTTCCCATCCATTTCTTTCTTGGCCTTTGCAGAGCATTTGTTGTGCATTTCGGTGATAAGATGGCAGCATGCGTCTCCCCACCGCGCCATGCATCGTAACAAGGTCAGGTGTTACAATCTGTACTCACCAAGGGCTGTCCTTGAGCCCCCCTGCTACACCTCTGCTTTTCTCCTCTGCTCCTGCAAGTCTGACCTAAATTTTTTCCTTAAGCTGTTCCTTGCCGCTGTTTGTTCTGCCTTCCCTCTGAAGCACCCCACCCCAAATCTTCAGTTGTGGTGTGCTGTTAGCTGCTCCCTCTCCCCCTTAACCTTTTCCTTTAAATGGCAGGTTGCATGGGCCTTGCTTGAGGGGTCTGTTGGAGTTCCAGGCATTGTAAGATGTAGCATTTTTCTGCTGTGGAAAAGGATCTTTGCTTTAGGCATAGCCATGTATATGCTCAGACGTCCTTATGTGAGCCTCATGGGCTGTTGCTTTACCTGTGCAGCACCTGCCATGCATCCATGCCCTCAAACTCCGAATCTTTATTCTGGGTTACCAAATGAGGGGTGTGTGGTACTTGGTGGGATGTGACACAGTGAGATAAGTCATCCTCTGTATTGTTTTCCTAGTTGCAACCCATCATCCTCTGTTCCACCCTGTTGCTGCAGCTACTGGAAGATCTCTCTAATGTGTAGGAGCGTGAGCTGGGGCTGCGGGAGGCTTCTGCTGCAGGGCTGAGGTGCCTCTGTCAGCAAACCAGAGGCTTTTGTCCAGAACCTGAGTCTTGAGCCACTGCTCAAGCTACTTTATCTGATCTTCTCTCTCAGGCTTCAGAAATAAGAGGAGTCTAGGACCTTTCTTTTTTTTTTCTTTTTTCTCTTGACTTCACTCGTTCCTCTAGGTTTTCATTCTTAAGGCCAAGATATTGTGGTGCATGTTCCTGCCACAAGGTTTCTCACTCTTTATCTGAAACATCTGGGGTTAATTTTTTATCCAGGAGCGGATGTTGCATTAGACGTTCCATGGGTGCAGATCAGATAAAGGCTTTGTTTCTCCAGTGTGCTACCTATGTGCTTCAGTGGATTATCCTTTAAGCAGTGCCAGCCCAAAGGCTCAAGTTTATACCATATTTAAAGATTTAGCTCACCGTACTTGAAAGATTATTTTTTGTTATTTAGGATCCAAAGTGTCTTGCCTGGTAGACACCCTGAAGTTCTCTGATTTTGAGAGAGCAGATGGTTAGTCAGAATACCTGGACTTAATGAAAAGGGAGATGATCAGCCCATAGTGTTTCTGTCCAAGATAATGCAGTCTTACTGCCTTCTCCTTGGTGGCTGCACATTAACTCGCAATGGAAAGTAAAATTAGAAGGTGGCTTTTAACTTCCTGACAAATGCAAATGAAGGAGGGGTTTTGTGGCATACGAAATGTGCCGTGAGTCATAAGACTTTCTGTTGTTAGCCTGCCCCTTTCCACAGTGAATGAGCCTCTTTTGGGGGTGGGAAAGGTTATTACACCATCTCACATAAATGGAAGGCTGACCTCAAACACGAGACAATGAGGGGAAAAAGATCCAGAAGGCGTTGTATGAAAGCAGCAGCCCTCGTTTGTTATAGTATTGCTCAAGAAAGAAGCAGTAGCAATACGAATCATCCCAGTTTCTCCATCTTTCTAGGGAATTATCATCTTTTCACCTTTTGATAGAGGAGCTTCTTTCCGTTCTTCTCTTCTGGGATAGCTAAAGCTCTCTCTTCTGTTGTGATGCTCTCCTGCCTTTCTTTCCTTTCTAAGACCCTAAGACATAATTTGCATGCCATGGCAAACTACTCATAGCACAGAAAGAAGTGGCTTACATGCTCTTTCTGTTCTGTACAGTGTGACTACAGCTCCCATGATGCCAGGAGTGTAAAATGCATATTTTATTTTTGGAAATGAAGTCTCACGTGACTTCCCAGCTGCTGCAGCAAAGAAAGAGTCCCTTCTGAGATTTTTCCCTGGGAAATGGAGGTGTGCCCTAGCTTGCGGATGCTGTGATTGCATCTGACAGCAGAGGCTGTAGGGCTGCAGGACACTGCTGACTTCAGGAAGGATTCAAGAATTTATCCATCTGGCACATTTTCCTGGGGATCTGTACCTCTCCTCTAAGGTGCCTAACAGTTAAACTACCTCTTCCTTACATTCTGCCATTCTTCATAGCTGTTCTCTCTCCACTTAACACTGCTGATTTTTCTCTAGTTTGTCATCCCGCTAGTCCTGTCGCTATCAGGTTTTGTCTTGCTTGCACATTCCCCAGAGGCGCAGTTTTTGCCTGCTGCCCCCAGCTCCTGCAGATCTTTTCTTGCCACATGGCAGAATCAAACCGTAGCGCCCCCCGGGGCAGCGTGCTGGTCTCTGTGCCTGCAGGTCACTTAGGTTTTTGAGCCAACTGACGTTGTTTCCATTGTGTGGCTACTTGGCTGAGTAACTTTTCCCGTTATTTGCTGGATCTCTGAGGCGAGTCGCTCTGGTTAGCGTGAAGCTGGAGCTGTGATTCCTGGGCAGCAGCAAAGCCCCGATGATGTCTGTCCGGGGGTGTCCCGGTGGCTGTGTGAGGCTGGGCAGTGACACTTGCAGGCAGTGCAATTAACAGCCAACAGCTTCCAATTTGTAAGATAGCTTTAATGAGGCAATTACAAGCTCATATCCCAAACTAATGTGACGCTATTGCTGTAGCTGTTCACAAAGCTTTGGATTCTTACCCAGCCCTTGAGTGTGTCATACTGAGTCGCTCGCTTCCGAAAAGCAGACTTCCTCAGGAGATGTTTCCTGTTTGCTGTTAAGTTCATGAGCTATTACACCCTGCTGGAATTTTATAGCCGCTGCTGTAAAGAGAGCACAACATGGAAATTCAGCTGCTTCTGAAACGCGAAGCTGGGCTTTTCTGCTTCTCTAGCTTAGGGTTTGCTGAAGGTCCTCTATGAGGCAGGCTGTTCTGTCATGCTGCTGTGAGTACTCCTGGCAGAATGCATGTGAGTGAGTAAACGGCCACCAAGGGACTTGGTGGCTCGATAAAAGAGGGGTTGGAGAGCAGGTTGTTTGCGTTTGCTGTTCGTGTACCTCTGCACTGCATGCGGTACACTTGTAGTACTACTCTTGTTGTGGCGTGGGAATCATTTGGAAATCCATCCAGTGCTCACCAAGCCACAAGGATCATGATCTTTATCCCAGTGAGTGTAACTAATGCAGGTGGCGGTGCTCTTTGTGCATGGTGTTGGGACAGGCTGAAGATGGGTTATGTCCGCAGCAGTGCTTGGGATGGAGGTAGACCTGAATGTGTTAATACTTGAATGAATTTTCAAAACCATGTTACTGCATCCTATGGCTGATGATCTAGGTGTTTTCATGAGATGGTGTTTAAGTCCCTGATAAGAATGGGGTCAGTACATTTGAATAAGCAGAATAAAAACGTGAAGGAAGTGCAGCAGCCTTGATTTTTCGCAAGCAGGTGACTATGCGAATGCACTGCAACAAATACCAGAAATATACCAGTATTTGTGTATATATTTAATATAATATGGAATGTCAGACACTTAATTTAATAAAACCCTGCTTTATGGGGTGTGTGGACAAGGAAATGAATATGGCTTTGCAGAAATCAGGTAGCTGCCCTTGAACACGTGTGCGCTGCTGGGTGCATTGAGGATCATCTGCTGGTGCCCCAGTCTGTGTGTGCTGTGCTGTGTGCCGGCCGTGTGCCTGAGCACGCCGTGCTGCACCGCTGTATGAATAAGCACTTTCAAGCAGAGCTGTTTCTAGCCCTCTGAGGCTCTTAATTTGACTGAGCTCTGCAGTGTTTTTTTTTTTTTCTCTTCCCAACCTTCCTCTCCCTCCCTCCCAGCCAGGGTTGCTCACGTCTGTCTGCTCCACCAGAGCACTCCGGCCAGTTGCGTGCGGCGGCTCCTGGCTGGCGAGCAGGCTCCAGGCTCGGTTTCTGTAGGGAAGCAGCCAGGAGGAGCCTGCAGGAGCAGGGAGGGAGAAGCTGGGTGATGAATGGGGCTGGGTGAAGTCACCCTGCGCTGCCAATCGGGGCCGGCCACAGCCGGGCAGGGCCTCGGCAGCTCCGGGAGCCTTTTGACGCCGGGACAGCTTTACCTTAGAGGATGCTCTGCTGGCTTCAGGCTGAGCTGAGGGTGTGCTCCGGGGAGTTCCTAGTTTAGGCCCAGTAATTTCTGAGGGTTGTTCTGAGGTGAGTGTTCTCAGTAGGGTGCGGATAACTAACCTCCTCCTTGCATTTTGCTCTGCACGTGTTCATCTCTCTTTACGTGGTCTGTCTCAGGCACGCTTATTATTATTATTATTTTTTTTTTTTTGGTGACATCGCTCTTCCACCTGTTCTACTCTCATGCTTTCCTTCCAGAAGCTGCCTCTTCCTTCCCCACTGCCCTCTCCTCCCTTGCTCCCTGCACTGCCCAGACCCACTTGCTGGCTGCCTTTCTCCTGACTTGGAAAGCACCCACATGGGGAGCTCCTTGTGCTCCTCTCCCTTCCCACAGAGGGAGAAGGAGGAAGCAGCAGGGCCTTTTCCCCAGGGGAGGCACAGGTTGCTTGCCTCCTCCCTGCGGGGAGCTCAAACTTGAAGCTGGGAGGACGGGGCTGTCTGTTCCTCAGCATCCTGCTAGAATTTGGGGTGATAGCAGGGGTTTGGGGGGCGCTGGCAAATTACTGGATATTGTGCCAGACTCAAGAATTGAATTTGGGACCATCAGCTTGAGATGCTTTTCCCTCCCCTTTGGGGGCAGCAGGGAAAACTTGGGGCTAGCTCTTATATGACTTGCTTGTTCTCATCCATCTGTCAAATTGTTTGTCTTCTCTTCACCATCCTTTTTTTGACTCTCCCTTTTTCTCCCTCTCCTCCTTCAATGGTCTCATTTACTGGTAGGCCAAGCAGAAAACATGGAGACGTCTGATATGGCGACAGCAAAGGTAGGATGGAAATGCTGCCGGCCTCACTGTGCGTAAGTGGTTTCGCTTGGCACCTTCTTACTTTGTCACCCTTTTTGCTTTCTCCAGACCCTTCCCCCCGATGCTGGGAGTGGTTCTAGTGCTGGGGTTGACGACGGGATTCGAGATCCAGGAAGGAGTTGATATTGTGGCTGCAGACTCTGTGTGTTGCTTTTCTTGTCAGGTGGGAGATAAAATCTTCCTGCCCTGAAATGTTGATGCTCTAGGCCAAGGTGGGGATGGGGGAGAGAGAGAGGAGCCTGCATCATTGTCGGTGGCAGCTTTTCCTTTGTCCGAAGGGAAGCCAAGGGGGAGAGCCGGGATGCTGCAGCCTGCTTTGCTGCTCGATATGAAAATGCCGCTAGAGGGTGCTTTAGGGGCAGGCTCCCACTCTGAGCCTGTCTGGTGGAGCAGAAAGGCCTTTTGGCAGCCTCATTATTTTTTTGGAAAGCATCTCGAGGGGGAGGGCTGGGTGAGAAAGTAACATGAGCTCATAGATGCATCCGCCCTTTGCTGCGAGGCTGCTCGCCTGTACCAGGCTGCAGGTCCTGCTCCCTGTAGCTCTGCGGGTATGGAGATGTGCCCGGCATGGCTTCAGCATGGTTCGGGAGAGCTGGGGAGCACAAAGCTGCCTCACCCCGCTTCATTGGGTCTCATGGTTGGGGTTGACAGCAAACGGTTGTTTTCTAGCATGAGCCTGCTGCCAGCATAGCCGCGTTTGGCATCAGAGCGAGATGAATGCATGGGGAAAGTCTGCGAGCATCTCCTGTCGTGCTGTTACCTCAGCAGCCCGTGAAACTGAGTGTAGTCGAAAAGCTGGAGTTTGGAAAGGGAGGAAAATGGCATTAGGAGTTACAAAATGCTTCTGAGCCTGCCCTGAATGGGAGGCTGTAGCTCAGCAGCGAGGCATTCTGTGCTCCGGGAGGTACCGGTTTCACCTGGGGTAATTCCTTGGTTAGAAAGCACTGTGCTGCTGATCAGATCGTGGGGCTTGTTCCTCTATCTCAGCTAGATTTCACATGGAATAAGTACTTTCAATTTCCCCCCTTGTTTCTATTAAACAGGGCGTACTTTCAGTTCCATTTCCCGTAAGGCTGGGTGCCCCTGAACAGCTGCCCTGCTTGGCCCCAGGACCGGGCTGCATGTCAGGGCAGGGTTTGTGGCTTTGGGCGATCGTTGTGTGAAGTACTTCAGGGTAAATGTGCCTTTACCGAGGTGGAATCCTCACTGCCACGTCTGTGCAAACTTGAGCTGCGTGTTGCTTGGAGCTGCGGTGTTTGGAAAAAGCTGCCACTGCGAAGCCTGAAGGGCCAATGGCACTGAAACCAGATGAAAATGACACTCAAATTCAATTTTTTTTCGGCATTTTGGGGGACTTTTCTTTGTTGAAAAACAGATATTTTCAAACAAAACCAACAAAGTCAGTGTGAAACACGGTTTTGTCTGCACCTGCTTTTTATAGTTTGTTTCAGTTGAAGGAAAACACGATCTAGAGAGATTTTAAGACAACATCTTGGTGTGGAGGTACTGAAAGCCTAGTTATCTGTTCAGGAGAACATCGTCAGAGTGGAAAATATATGTAGTTTGAACCTTCTAAAACAGATACAGCTTCAAAAAAAATGCCACTAATGTTCAAATCATAACTATATAGATTTATTTGGATTTAGACCATGTCAGATGATATTTAGTCCCCTATTCTTTGTTGAAACCAGATATCTTCCTTTTTTTTTTTTTTTTTTTTTTTTTTTGGTATTGATTTAGATCTGTATTACCCCCGTTCTGGCTGGCATGGAGCCTCTGAGGGATGCTGGTTCATCTTGCTGGGGTCACCCTGGACCCTGGGCTAGCAAAGAATTTGTGGAGAAAGCCAAACATTTATTTTTCTCAGCCTGAATGCTGAGAGCAGCCCTGGGACGCAGCAGCAGGATGTTTCTTACTTCCACGGCTGCTCTCCATTGTGTTGTGCTGCTGCTTCCTTTTCTGCTGGGGCACCTTCCAGGGTACTGCAGGGACTGGCATTTCCTGGCACTCCAAAGAATGGTCCCAGCCTTAGCCCTCCAACAGCAGCGAGAGGCACAGCTTTGAGCAACTTCTAGCCTGTGGCTCTGATTGCAGGGCAATCACCCTGGAACTGGTGGTGGAATCGAACTTTTTTCCCCTGCATGTTGTTGGGCATGTTGCAGTGGGATCATGACATGTCCTGGCACCTCCCATCTTGGCTTACCTGGTGCCTGGCTATGAAAACAGGAGCCCTGCTTGCTTTCTCCTTGTTGCCTTACTGAGAGCCAAGGGGAAAAGTAATTAACCTGTTAGCAAAGCACATGAGAGCAAATGATGCTAGAGTGCTTCCTGGGAAAGCATGAATCACTCTCCAGGTAATCAGCTAGTGGAAACGTGGGATGTAAATCAGCGAGATGTCTGTCATTCCCCTGACACCGAAAGGCTTCTGTTTCTGTACTGCGAATGGAAAGTCCTCAGACATTTCGGGGTGGAAGAGGTCATAAAGCACATGATTTACTTGTTCCATGTCAGAGAGGTTGTGCTTCGCTCACGGGCTACAACTAGAAGATGAGTGAAGCCAGAAAAGATGTCCATGGAGCTGCTGATGTTCAGAGCTGCTGTTTTCAGATTTCTGTGGCTTGTGTTGGACAGTAATCCCTGTCTCAGCAAGGACTGGCAGAAGTAATGGCTAAGGGGAAAAGGACAATGGGGTGATGCAGAATAACTAGCTAGTGAGTGAAATTTGGCTGAGTATTAAACACTGTCACATGAATTTCAGTAGTGGCCCCTGCTTCCAGCTCTTACCCAGGCCCTGGCAAGGGAGGTGACACAAGAGGTGACACAAAGCCATGGGGGAATTGCCCCTTCCTTGCAGTCTGACCAGATCGTGGGAGAACACCGAGACCTGGTTCATTACAGCCACCTCATTCAGAAGTGTTGGGGAATGTAGAGCACCATCCCATCTGGACAGTAGCACGTGGTGCTTCTTTCATCCAAGCCAGAGATCAGAAAGAAAACTTGGCTTAATTTTTTGTATTAGTCTTTTTTTTTTTTTTTCTTTTGTATTCATGTGGCCTTGAGAGTTTATAGTTACAGGTCAGGAAAATATCCGGTCTTTTTTTCTAAGTCCTTTTTTCCTGCTACTCAGAATCTCCAAATCTTTCTTCACTTTGAGAAAGTTCTGCGGGGTTTTTACTTTGTTGCTGTTTTTAGTGTTTGTGTGTGCTGTTTGACTTCCTCATCCTGGCTGGTGTGGAAGCAACCAGAAACCCCCTGGGAGGCTGTGTTTGTGGTATCCTTGCTCTGGACCAGAAATATTCAAAAATGTTACTGGCGGTAGGCCAGGATCCAAATTATCTTATTTAGTCCCTATTGAAGTTGATGGGAATTTTTGCTTGTGGGGAGAGATGGGATGAGACAGGGCAAACAGGCACCAAGTCAATTCGTTTTATTGTTATTTGCTGTTTACGTGTAGTAACTGTTTGTAATACTTGCAATCAAAAATGAGGTCCCTTTTGTAATCATAATTCTACTGCAATAAGGAAATAATTTGACTTATATATTTTACAGCTAGAAGGGAAATTATGAACATCTGATCCAACGTCCTGTATGAAGGGCAGTCATTGTGAAAATATACGTATGGCTCCATGTGGATAGGTCAAATAGAAACAAATACAAAGAGGAAAGGAGATAGGTATGAGAAATTAATTAAAAATGGGTTGGGAAAAGGAGGGGAAGTGATCTGATGATGATTGGGGTATGGGAGGGAGATGAGAGCACAACACTGAAAAAGATGTGATGACGAGTCAGCAAAGGTTAGGAAATAACTGAAGGAGGGGTGAAAATGGGATAGAAAAGGAACAGAGAAGAAGAAGGAGGAAGCAGGTGTAGAGAAGTGTTGCTTAGCGAGAGGCAGATTGGCTTTTGGCATGGGCACAGGTGGCAGGCAAAGGGCAACGAGAGCCACAACTGCAGCACCAGGAGAGCGAAGGGGGGAGCACAGTGGCTGAAGAGAGGCAGTTTACAAGGCACTTGTCCTTGGTGTGTGATCCTGCTGCTCCGGTTAAGCTTTGCACTTCAGAGACTGTAGCTCCGAGTGCTTCAGATGGGCTGCTGTTGAACTTGGTGTTGGTTATGTGAGGTAGGAGAGGCCGTGGTAGGTGAGATGTAAAGGAGCCAGTAATAGCGTCGTGTTTTCAGGGGGTTGTGATTGTTAATGCTGGCCAAAAAGACGCCCACTCTCAAATTTGTTTTCAACTACTGTGCCTGTTCTTAAAAAAAACATCAAAACAAAAGTGAAAAGTCATGTTTACACTACTTTTTATACTATTTTTGCCACTTTTACCGTTCATGGGGAAAAATAAAAAATTGCCAAAAGAAGAATGGCTTGGGAAAGTTCTTTTACATGCAAAACCTGGTCATCAAAGACCAGCTGTATTCACTCACAATCTGCAATCCACTGCCATTGAAGATACCACAACAGTGTAGTGGACATCTCCTTAAAACATGTAGTGCCACAGATAAGTGAAAAGGCACAGAGTATATTGCCTAGGTTCAAACCACAGCTCTGTGGCATAGCCAGAAGCTGCTTTTTGTCTCTTCAGGCCCCAGTTCTGCCCATGCTGCTTCTCTGTTTTCCCATTTTCCTGGTGTGCGGGATAGATGCTCAAGATGGAGTAGGTAGATGACTTATCTGGAATTCAACGTGCGTGTGACTAAGTATTCTTAGTACTGCAGAGGTGGACAGGGTGGCTGTGCATAGCCTACCTCTCTTGATATGTACATATGCTCTTTGTTACCCTGTTTAAATTTTAATATCAGTCTTTTCCCTGGAGTAGTTGCACGCACAGGATGGAGCAAAAAGGCAAGGGCCTGCCCGTGCAGTGTTAGTTGGCCCAGTCAGGTGAATGCAGAACCCAGACTGTGCCCAGCAGTGACAGTGGGGTTGTGCCTGGGGCTCTCCGGAGACAGTGGGCAACCCACGGGCCTTTCAGCAAGGCTCCTGCCAGGAGGCTTTCCAAGAGCAGATCCCAGCTGAATTGTGGCAGAGGTGGCAGCATCTGCCAGTCCGCTGCTCGTACAGACACTTTCTCCTTTGAAGTGGTCGATTTCCTTTGATAATTTCCTGACCTTCACATTATTTAAAAAAAAAAATACATGATTGCTTATCTCTTAATACCTTTCTTGCCTGAGCTTTGATTTCCAAACATGTGACTGCAGCATTAGCCTGTCCCAGATTTGCAGGTCTCCTGACCCATTTTACAGCATTGTGATTTGCTTCCCTCCTTGACAACCTGCAGGCCCCAGCTGTGCGGCGTTTCATGGAGGAAAGTGGCTCTGGACCCGAGTTGAGGCCAGGCCAGGCAGCTGACGGAGGCTGTGTCACTCTGTTTGTGACATTTGGAAGTGCATGTGCCCAGCTTTATGGCTAAGTTGGCTGGCAATAAAAAGGCATGCTGCAAAGTTTACATCCAAACCAAACCCTTCAAGCTTTTGTTTCAAGCATTTGCTTCAAATCTTTGTGCCTGCCCCTGCAGGGGCTTGGGGCTGGAGGATGCCCTGCCCTGGCTGATGCACTCATCAGCGTGGTACTGATTGATGGAACAAGTGTTTGGGGAGCTGCTTGCATGGAGTTATTAGCACAGAGATGAGTTTTCCATTTTACAACTCCCCAGAACAACATTTCAGTGTCACCTGCACAATTTCTGAACCAGCAGCCCACTTGCAGTGCTCCTGTTTCCTTTCATCTGTGATTTTGAAATGCCCTGGGGTGTCCAAAGCCCTACAACAGTGATTTCCAGCTCAGTTCAGAACTGGAAGTTGGCTTCTGTTGACTTCTGATCACATGTCAGGAGCTTCATTCAGAAAAAAAAAGGCCTGGTGCTGTTCTTGAGCACCATGCAGAAGCACATTTATTGCTTCGTGGAGGTGATGTTATCCATCATGTTATCACTGTCCTTGGGTGTGGAGGACAATGTTCCCAGAGAGCTTTGTAGGGCAGAAAGGAGCCTTGGGACTCGTACCCACGGTTAGAGGGGAACAAAGGGGAGGTTAGGGGTTTATGGGGACGATTCTCTATCATTCCCTTCTGTCTACAGGAAATGTAGACAGGGATATGGTCTCTCTAGCTGTGGACCATGACTGTGTAAAATAATGACAATCAGTTTCAGGAAAGTTTTAAGCTTCTATTATCTTTTCCCTTTCACCTAGCTGGTATCTTTCCTCTGTCACGGCTGAATTTTGCTGAATTGCTGAGGATGCTCAGGATGCTCGGAGCAGGGGGGGGGGCTGTGGCTTCAGCTTCGCCCCCCTCCCCCCCCCCCATCATTTCAGGGCGCTCCTTTAGAGGGAATTAACTAACCCCATGGCTTGGGGGCGATGCACAGCACCCCTGGGTGCCAGGCCGGGGCGCAGCAGCGCGCATCCCCCTCCCGCACCCCGAATCCGTGTCCCCCCTTGCGGGGCCGGGACCGAGGACCCCGGGGGGGCCGTGGCAACCCCAGGCACCCCTCGGGGGGCTTTTGCCCGGTCCCCCCCAAGCCGGGGGCGGGCCGGCAGCCGCCGCACATGCTCAGCAGCAGCAGCAGCAGCGAGGGGCGGCCGGGGCCGGCCCTGCGTGGCGCTGCGGGTGCGGGGAGCCCTGCACCGCTCGGGGGGGCACCGAGGGGACCCCGGGGGGGCCCCGGGGCCGGGAGACGGCCTCGCCCCGCCGCGGGGGGCTCGGTGCATGGGGCTCGGCGCCGGCCGGGGGGCGCTGGGCGGCCGGGGCTCCCGCACCATGTCCTGGGAGCTGCGGAGCGAGCAGCGGGCAGCCAAGGACGCGGGCAGCGGCGTGCGGCGGCCGTACTGATGAAAGGCTTCAAGCTCGCCTGGTAAGAGGGGAGAAGGGGGCGAGGATGCCCCTTACAGCCCGGGGAGGAGGCGCCCAGCTCGGCTGCGGCATCGCCGGGAGGCGCCCGGGGGGTCCCGGCGCTGCGCCCTGCCCGCAGCCGGCCCCTCTCCTCCCCTCTTCTCCGGGGATGCACGGGGTAAAAAGCAAACGTGGGGGTCTTCCCCCAAAAGAAGGGGGTGTGAGGGCTCCTGTGCTGCCTGCGCCCAGCGGCCTCTGCTCGCTGCTCCTCTCCGGTGCTGCTTTGGGGATGCTCCGTACCCGGCGGCTGCAGGGGCTGGGGGCTCGGGGCTGGGAGGGGAGCTCCGGGCTTCCGGGGGGACAGAGCTGCTCCTGGGGTGCTCCCGGGTGTTTTGGGGGAGAACTCGGGGGGTTTGGACAAGCGGGCAGTGAGGGAGGGTGTGTGGGTGCAGGGTGATCAACAAAGCTGTGTGTATATCAAATGTTTGCATGGTAATGTGTTGGTTTTTTTTTAATAGGGGTACGTATCTGACATGGGTGGGTAAATATTTACATATATAATGTATGTGGATGTTTCCATGCATGTAACGTATCTAATAAACTCGGCCGGCAAAGGTTCGTATAAAATCTAGAGTATGTCAAAACTATTTAGCTGCAGTAAATAGTCTCTGAATTATTAAGATGAAATCAATTTCATTAGAACTTTATCAGATGGGAACGGGTCCACGGTGGAATGTGACTTTGTGATTTGGTTTGAAATTGCAAAGTGGATGACAAGAAGGACATGAAGGCCTGTTTCTTTTTCTTAATCCTTTTTCCCTATAATGAAAAAGGAAGCAATCGAAGGAATACCAGCCTCTCCCTGAAGTCTGCTGTTTCACATCAGTTCAAATTTAGTACTTTGAGATCCTTGCTTGTAAAGTGTGAGAAAACAGTGAAGTTATTTTTCTTGTTTGCTTTTATTTATTGTTGCTGTTTTTTTTCTGTGAAAAAAAAAAAGAAAGCACTACGGCACAGCACTAGGAAGCATCTTGTACTGAGCCCCAGGGGACGGACTAGAGCCAGGGATGACTCAATAGGTCATCTCTTTTTGTAATTTCTGTAATTTTGTCTTTTATTTAATTACAGTTAGAGCCTGTGTGTACACAACCACATGCAATATAGGATATACAAAAACCATCACTATTAGCATTTGAAAATAATACATAATTTTCCCCCCCCCTTTTTTTTTTAAAAAAAAAGTCCAACTCCTGCACTGATTTGCTGCTTCATGTGGTATGCTGTTGGGCTGACGGGTTGCATAATAGCTCAGCGTACTACCGGGAAAGCTGAGCGTGTGTTATAAATGCCGGGATCGCGTGCATCTGCAATAACATGGCACCCTGCTGCATTCAGCTCTCTGCCTACCCACGAGCAGCGCTGGATGTGTTTGTTACTCGTGTAACCGGAGCACTTTGGCGCACCCGGTTCCATCGCAGCGTTTATAGCGCTCGGTGTCGGAGCCGCTCCGTTAATCTGCTCGGACTTCAGAGTTAAGCGAGCGAGGCTGGCAGATGCGGGAGCTGGATGGGGCCCACCGGATTGCTGACGTACCGGGTGAAGCAGCCGCGGCGTTTCGGCAGGTGACGCTCTCCCCTCTGGGCTGCCTCTGCCGCGGGCTCCTTGTGAGGTGCTCAGGGCTCTGCACCACCCTGGCTGCACGGGGTCAGGCAGCAAGCGCAGTAGTGGACCTGAGCAGCTCCTCTGGCTCTCCTGGAAACATGGAAGAGTGCTCATGAACCCTGCTTGTCCTGCATCCTCAGCACCCCCCTTCATCTTCCTCAGAATCCCAGGGAAACAGGTGAACTATTTGGATTGCTTGTCTAATTTAATAACAGCGTACAGCATCTTGAATCTTTGCAGCGGTTGCTCTGTTCCCCCTAAAGGATGTCTGGGATGCTGACACAGAGTTTTATTTACTTTGTTGTGCTGCAGTGTCCGGGCACCAAAGGGTGAGTTAAGGATGTTGTTTAAGCCCTGGGTCACCTATGTGCATGCGTTTGTCACTGCTGGATGCCTTGGTGTGGTTCTAGAGGAGCACGGGTCTGAGCACAGACCCCAGAGTTCTCTGCTGCTTGTCTTAGGATATCTTGGTGTGGGTTGTATGGCCTCAAATACTCGCAATGAATTACTTTATAGGGTTAGTATTTATCTAAGAAAAACAGCACGTCCAACAGATCTGTTGGTCCTTGCTTTGGAAGTGGTGATTGCAGTCCTAGATGGCACTGCTGGGGTTAACGCAGGTTTCCTTACGGAGCAGCTCTCAGACAGACACAGGATTTCTTTCTCTACCAGGAAGGGCAGCAGCACAGGGCCAGAACGCTGCCAGCAGGAGCAGCCCTCCCCGGCCATGAGGACGTGCGCATGCTCTCGCCTGCATTTGGACCCGTTCGGTTCGTGTGCTGAGCTGCACGAGGTGACATTGTGCATTTTGCCGGGGGCCCTCTGGCCACCCCTGAGTCTCGGTGCGAGCCTGCTCTGGCACAAGGCAGCGTTGCTGCGATCTAACACAGTGTCATGCGTTTCTGCAGTCCATCACCTAATTTTGCCCAAAATGATCTCATCACCATCTGGCGCCGGATCCCGGCGTAGCTGCGTGCTACGGAGTCATCGGGCTGCCACGGAGCGCTGCGGTACCGCAGGATCCTGACATGCACCCGTCACAGCATCGTGACATCAGAACTGGGCTGTATCGTGTCATGACACCAGGCCCTGATGTACCAGAGCAGCATCCCACTGTTATGGTGCAACATCCTGGTACCAAAAATGATAGCACAGTTCCTGGGTACGTTCTTATCACGCGATAATGTCCCTTTGTCACATCAGGGCCTAATGTCCTGCTTCCACGAGTCATTTTCATGTCATAACATAGCACTCTAACACAGTCGCATGTTGCGTTACAGTGTTGTGAGAGAGAACTTTGGCTCTCAGCCTTATCGCATCGCTCCTTAGCATGCCTGTAACAAGCCAGGCCCCGAGCTTGAAATCTGGGAAAGGCAAGCACTGTGACAGGGGGACAGGCTCTCCTTCCCTCGCAGCCCTGCTTGCTGATACTCTGCTTCCTCATCAGCAGTTCGGGGAGCTCCTAATCCAGCATAGATGGGTACTACTGTGAATCTTAACCCAAAAATAAGAATCAGTTGACTAAAGATGTCTTTCAGGGACAAAAGCAAGCTGGTAGCTGAACTTGATAGCTCATCTTGACATCCCATCAATAGGATGCTGAGCAAAACTCTGCTCCTGGGAGTTTTCTTCTTTCCTGGTTCCTTCTGCCTTGCCTGTGCTCGTCTGTTGCTTGGAATATTTCTGAGTGCCAGGACCTGCTCTGTGAAGCCCACGGAGAAAATAAAGGCCAAAGGCTCTACCTAAAAATAAATCTGTAATTCATTTTTCTGCTAGTGCCTGTGGGTGAGAATAAAACCTCTCAGTGTTCCAACACCCTACTTATCTGAAGGAAGGATCTATTATATAGTTGTGGGGGTGGGATGGGAACTAGGTAGGGTTACAGAACAGCAGAGCTAAAATTAGCAGTTGTTTGATGTCAGGGAGCAGTGAAGATTAACGTTAGGCGGTCTCAGTTATGCATGCTGTAAGGCAGCCACTTGAGGGCTTCTTTGTATCCAGACCGGGAGGGACACCTGCCTCTTCGAGGGGCTCTGTCAGGGCCTCGGTACCAAGGGGAGGAGAGGAGAGGGTCTTCATCAGCTGTCGTGACAGTCCTGCGTGGCTTCGTCCTTAGTCTAGTCCTGCAACTTCTTCGGAGGCTGAAATAACAGGGTAGGGAAGCAGAGAAAGCAGGAATGCTTCTCTCAGTTCCAGAGAATTTGTTCTTGCTGTTTTACATTAACCTGACAAATGTGGGTTTTGGGTGTCCAGGATTCTCGCCTCCCTAATTACAGAGTGACATGATGCTACATAAACAATTTTGAATTTCATATCTATACTGCAGAGGCTTAAAGAGCTACCCCGTGCAGTGAAAATGAACTTAGTTCTTTTGCAGTGCAAATTAAAGGTGAATTTTAAAATCAGTTCTTCCTCAGATTTTTTGGGGAAGGCTAGGAGAGGAGTTCAGCTGGCATTACATAATTGTGCCGTTGTGCACGTGTGTTTGACCTTCATGTTACAGGTTAAACTGTCATGTTTTGGTGTGCTCTGTGTTCACCAGGTCTTTTGCTTCTACCTCTTCTTTTTTTCTGTGCTTTTTGTTCAAAAGGAAGAAACAGATGTTGATAATTCCCCCCCCAACAACTATCAAAGATGACCCACATACGTGTAAGTTATAAATATGGCTCTAACATTTGGAAGCAAGAAGCGTTCCCTCATTCCCTCTTTATACATTCTGCAAGCGGATCTGAGGAATCAGAACGTTCCCATTTGCTGTCAATGCGGTGGGAAGAGGGAACCATATTAATAGGTCAGCATCTCTCCCTGCCTCCAGAATATTCTGAAAATTTGACTGAACCCGTGACCGTAAGGCACAGCCTTGCTCCTTTCTCTCAGCAGGAACAAAGGTTGTGATGTGTCAGGTGAGTCGAAGAACTTTGAACAGTGTTGGGAGATCAATTTTGTAAATGACTTCATGGCACAATAAAGTGATTAACGGCAGGTTTGGTGCTAATTTATCCGGGCTTTCAAGGAGTGGGAAATGATAGTAAGCAGTAAAGAGCCTAGTCCAAGTGCACTAATGTCAAGGAAAAAGCTTGCATGCAATTCACATGGCCAGACTGTACTCACAGTCAGTAACCGAGCCAGAAATAGAACCAAGATCGGCTCATTTCCAGTTTGTGTCCTGGCCTGCACACTGCCACACTGAATTAATACCTTCAGTGGTAATATGGTATAAAGTACAAGTGAAGTGACTATTTTAGTAAAGAAATAAAATAAATTACAGTGTAAGTAGACTATTTGAAGAAAAACTGACTGAGTCATTGTGAAACCTTTGATCTGAGATTTGGTTTGCTCTCGTTCTGTGTGATGATAGACTTGCAGAACCTATCCTTTAGTGTGTCTTTGTTTGTTATGTGGTGTGCTTTTGGCATCGGATTCTGACTCAAAATTGGATAAACATCCAACATTTTATTCTCTGGTATATATATGCTGACTGAAACCTCTCTGAGGGCAACGTGACGTACACCGTGAAGATGCTGCACCTTGCAGAGCTGTGCTGCCAGCACCCAGAATCTCTCCCTCAGATTTCTCCTTGAGCTCCAGATTATTTTGGCTAATTCCAGTTATTTGTTTCATTCAAAAAATTTGCCTTTTCTGCTTCTCAGATGGTAAAATCAGCTTGCTGTCTGTGTAGTCCTTCAGCAGCCTTGCAAATGTCAAGTGAAGGGCAAACTGCTTAGAACCGTCCTGCAATTCTGCCGCCGCTGCTCGCTCAGGGCCTTAAGTTGAGATGAATGAGGCTGCAGCGTGGCTTCTCCAGAGAGTCTTCTCCTCACGTATGCAGGGGAAAAAAGCACGGAAGGAGGTAAATGCAGTCGCAAAGGGTTTATGGATAACATTTAGCAGGTAATGGCTACTGCTGTTGAGGTTTAAATGTGGAGCTGAGACTCTTGGTGTGCTGTCTGAGTGCTCGGTTCCTTACATGAGAAGCAAGGTCCTGGTTTTTGGAGCTGGAAGTTGGGAGAGGCCAGTTTTATGCTTGGATCTGTCCCTGCTGTGTCATGATCATGCCTCTGCCCCACTTTCCCTGCCTGCAGAATGGGGCACGCCAGCCCGCTCCTCCCACTGAAGCAGTTTGATATTTACGTGTGGCAAGTGCTAGAAGGGGCATGGTGAACGCTGTGCCGCAATTTGTGTGTGATTCATCCTGCCTGACTTAATGGTTCTACTGAAGTAAATGGAAACGCTCATAGATTTACAGTTTCTGCTCAATCAGGGTTATTCTATTCAGGAAATGGGCAAGGTCAGAGCCTTAAATAGCCAAGCATTGCCAGAAGAGCTCTTGTGGCATGGTACCAGCGTCCCGGTCAAGACGTCTTTTGGTTAATCACATTTGCCGACTGAAATCCCCCTTGGGAACAGGAGTCTTCTTCACTCCCTCCTCTGAGCTGGTTGGTGGTGTTCCTGTGGCCTACTAAAGCAGCTGCCCGGTTTATTCTTGAATCTTTCTTTGCCTGCCTCTGATTTCAGCCCTGGGTTTGAAGTGCAATTTAATAGCAGACTACCATTATGTTGGCAATTGATACTTATTACGCACGGTAACTGTTAATTCCAGTATTTTGAGTCTGCTAAAAGTGAATGGTATAAATTGAGGTATAATAGCAATAACAGCATCCAAGTATAAAGACTAAAACAAATGCTCTACATAAATTGGTAGCTTTTCTTTTCCTTATTTATTTCCTTTATATTATTTGTGCTCTTTCAGAGCCACGTGCTGAATGCAAGGTGGTGGAGCCTTCTCTGAGCTTTTGCTTCACTAAAGCTTTCTGTTCGGCCAGCTTTAGGTCTGTGCTGGTGTTATACTTTCCTTTTTGCAGTGGTTTTCTCTTTATAACCATTTTTCCTGACAAAATGCCGTCTGGCTAGCCAAGGGACCTGGGGGTAGGTGTTCTGCCTTTTTTAAGCTAACATCATGTGATGGTGTCACAGCCGCTCTACACATATGGCAAGGGAGCAGAGAAAGAAGGATTTGGAGATTTTTTATTTTATTTTATTTTGGTGGCAAGCGGAGATATGTATTTGGGGTATATATTTTGAATAATTTCAAACCACTTGGAATATCAGGTTTGGAGAAATGTGGTTTGACCACACCTAATTTCAGGCCTTGGAACTGGAAGGAAGAAGATGGAAGAGAAAACAAGCCGAATGAAACTGATTTAGGGGAAAAGGAGGAGGTATATATTCAGGAGTAGCAAATATGTGGTAATGTAAAAAAAAAAAAAAAGTCCACGTATGCACATAATATAAGGCACCAAATTAGCTGTGGGGGGAGGAGGAAAAACGACTTGTTTATCTTTGGTGTAGAGAACAACTCTCTCTTTAACTAGAATCATTCTTTAAATGCAATACCCAGCAAACAAGCCTGGCCTTAAATGACAGTAGGAAGAGATGGTAAAGTCCAAGGATTCCAGAGGAATCGTTTGGAAGGTTTCATTCCTCTCTGGTGTAGTGATGTGAATTAAAAGGCTCACGAAATGCTGTGAATTAAAAGGCTTGCCCTGGAGACAGGCATTTTAGAAAGCTGGTGGAAAGCTAGAGCTGTAATTTTGGTGTATTTCTGACCCTTTATGAATAGAAATGAAGCAGATACATGGGTCTGAAAGAAGTATCCTTTGCTTCTGAGGAAATTGGGTACTGTGGGTTTGCAGACCTCAGAACTGCCATTTATTTTTTTCAGATCTGTCAGCAATTAAGAAACAGTGTGGCGACATGGTGGCCTTCACTCTGACATACATTTTAGGAATGAGGTTTGGGACATGAACTGTTCCTTATCTTAAGGCCTTGAAAGAAGGTTTGTGTCTGAGAGCTGGAGCTCAGAGTCTGACCAGTGCTCAGTGGCTGGGTCAAGGCAGTGAAACTACAGCATTGCTCCAAATGCCTGCAATATTATTTTTCCAAACTTTCCAACAGGGCGAACAAGTTCCCCATGGATTCTTCTGAGTTTCAGGTTGACAACAGGTAATAGCAGAACTGATTCTGGAAGTGGATCTAAGATTGTGGTGTTTTACAATGAGAGAGGGTCTTACAAATAAGTCTTCATTGCGTTAGGAGATTTTCATGTGCACCCTAAGAGACCATCTGTGTCCTCAAGAGTTTCCAGCCTCTAAGGCCAAGACGGACAAAAGGCTGAAAAAAGGAAGTGCTAGTAGTAGCCTTGGTTTGCAGGTGACACACACAGAAGTTAAAGGCTATTGTACAGTTAACATTTATTAGAATATGTGTACTAGAAAACTTCCCTACTGGAAGCTTGGCACGGGTGAGTTAAAAAATGTTATAGCTTAAAACAAACTGTATTGATAAAAGCTTGATAGAGAGCAACCTGTATTGATCAGAGATGCAAACCACCCTACTACATCCCCTGCATTTCTCATCCGTGACTTGCCCAAAGTCACAAGTTGAATCCAGATTGCCCCAAAGCAACCTATGTCTATGTCTTGTTAGTAAGTGTAAATACCATAATTGTAGTAAGGACATTTATTCTTTGAAGGATCACAACCCAGATTCACAGTCCTAAAAACTTCAGACAGTTTTAGGTGGAGCTTTGCAAGACTTCCCTCCTGAATCTCAGAATCATCAGATACGTTTCACTGGAAGGTTTTGCAAGTGACTTGCTAACACAGCAAGGCAAAATAACTCTCTAAATTGTGATGCTCAGACAGCCGTAACACTTATCCAACCGAATGTAGACTTCTAAGGGCTCTTGTATCACTAGGAAACAGCAGTAACCAAAAAGTTACTGGACTGAGTTGCTGCCTATTAGGAAAATGACGGAAAGCAAAATTAAGAGCGAAAAAGACTGCAATTGAGTCATTGATCCGTGCCTCTGCCAATACCACGCAATTCCTTGTTGTGCCTTTATTAATGGTTACCCAATGCTGTTTAGAAACATGACAAGTGGAAAGGGTTATACCGCTTCTCTCATTCTCTTGACTGCAACTCCTTGCCTTCAGCCTAGTTTTTTCCCCTTCATTTGCTTTCATCTCATTGCTCATTGGTATAAAATCTTTTAAGACGGCTTCCCTTTCTCCATGGTATTTACATTCTTCAAATATTTGTTGACTACTTTGCTTTGTTTACTCTTCAAGTGTCTTTTCATAAATGAGCCTCCTGAATAATGTGATGTTTTTGTTGCTTTCCTTTGAGCTTACTCCTGTGCAAGAACATCTTTCTGATTATATGGCACCCCTGCAATGAAGTTCCAGGGAGAGATTAACTGATTGTTCACAGCAAATACTTCATCAGCTTCCCCGAGCTATGATTGATCAGACTGTGCAGCTCTGAATCACATTAGTCTTTGCTGCTCCTCTATCATGTTGCAGGAGCACATCTCATTTGCTTTGTGCTCGTACCCTGCCCACCGTCAAGCTGCGCTGCTTTCCTGCTTTTCAGTTCTGTGGCTCGATGCACACACTCTCCTTTTGCCCCTGTAATGCCAGTTTGGACTAGGTACAAGAACAAGAGCAGTGGCAGGATATTCTGCATGCCTTGCCCGGAAGAGAATCAGTCACAGTCTGTTTATTTTCCTTGTGAGACAGGCTTCTCTATGTGTGTGTATCCAGGTTTTTCTGTGCATGTTGATATACACTTTCAATATGAGTCACGTTGTTACCTTCTGCATTTTCTAACCTTCCTGTAGAAGATGGCCTTTCAAAGAGCTGCTATTTGGAAATACCCATGTGTTGAAGGCAAATATTTTTCCTATTGCTGGCTGCACTGCCTGCTGCTGTGTCGGGGAAGTAGATGGTTTGTGTTGTGCCTGGGAAGGCTTGGAGAGGCTGCCCGGTGCCTCCGCAGGGTGAGGAGTCAGTGTGTCCATAGAAATGACTAAGTGTTCAGAGGAGAGTGCTTTGTGGGAGTAGGGAAGTTGAATTTAGAGGTGGTTAGGATGCTTAGGTCAGTGCTGACTGTTCCTTTGTCATCACAGAAGTTCTCACTGGTGCTTTTTACAGCGGGGAGCACAGGGGTGTTTAAAAAAGCGCTGCTCCAGCATCCCTGCGACAAGGTGTGGGATGCCGGGGCTGGGCAGGGGTACGGCGAGGTTGTGCCAGGGCAGCACATCGAGTGGGTAGGAGCAGGGGAGGACAAAACTGAGGAAGCCTTGGCATTTTGGAGCTGTCATCGGTGCAGAGCAAGGAGCAGCCAGGGTTAACCAGGCGCTGGTGATGTGGGCTGCGGGGCATTCTTAAAGAGACAGTGGGTGCTCGGCGTTCCAGTGGGCAGCAGCCGGCTCGGATGCCAGAGCTGGTGGCAAGTTGCAAAGAAGGCTTTGTTTCAGCCATGCCAAGCCGTTATCAGAGCGGGGAATCTTCTCGTCAACTACTTTCGAGAAGATAAAATGCATCGGAGCAGCGAGATTCGTGTGTGCTTTAACGATCTCTCCCCCAGCAGAACTGCTTCTGTCTGCAGCTTGAATGGTGGTTTCGGAGAGCAGAGGAGCAGAGAAGACACGCAGCTGCGCCCCGGGAGATGCAATGTGCTAACAGGTGGCGATGCGAGCCTCTAGCTCTTCATTTGCCATCTCCCAAGCAGGCAGGAGGACTCTCCCGCGGATGCAGGTTCCTTTGTGTTTGTGTTTGTGTGCTTCGAGAGGTCAGGCGGTTCCTCGGGAACAAGGATGCCCTGACGCAGTGCGGGGCTGGGATGGGGAAACAGAGGGTTTGTCTGAGAGCAGTCGGGATGGAGGGGCTGGGGCTAGGGGGGGAGAAGCTGAGCAAGACTCCTGTGGATGTCCAGGCTTCGTGGCAATACAGGCTGGACTGGGTGGCTGCTTAGGGCTGGTAGTGGGTTTCTGGGTGAGGCCAGCAGAAGACTGCAGGAATCTGAGACCATCCTGGAGGAAAGGGTCAAGCGAGGTTAAGAAAGTCAATTAGTGAGAGTGGGGATGAATGCAGTGTGTCTGAGTGGGTATCAGGAGAGGAGATCAGAGGTGGTTCAGGAGGGATGAAAGCAGGGATTGGGGAAGGCTTTGGGAGGCTGGTTTTGGTTGGGATATAGGGATCGGAGCAGTGCTGACAAATGGGGAAGCTGCTGTAATTGCAGTGGTATTACATGACATAGACGCGCACGCTGCACCAGCTGATGCTGAAGAAAGATTGCACTCTTTTAGTGCCCTTTCCCTTCTTTTAAATAAATCTGCTCACGGGTCTGAGTTGTTCCCCTTCAGTGCAGCGTGCTATAGGGAGCGGAGCGGATTGAACGAGTGGGGCATGTCTGTACCAGGAGACTGGGTGTAGCCCAGCCTCTGGCACAGAACAGCTGATGTGCATTTTGCTCTCTCCAATGGCAGCTATTGAAGCTTTATCCAGATGTCAGGGAATTCTCTCTTTGTGCTGAGCTTGCCTAGGGACAGCACATATAGGGGTTGCTGCCTCGTTGCTGGGAGCAGAGATGGATGTGGCTTTCTGGCGTTCAGAGTGGTGTCCAAAGGATGGGATTTGTGTGCACCGGGTTTGAGGTGAAATTCAGCTGCTGCTCATCCCGTGCTGGCTATAGTCTCGGTGTAACTCAAGGTACAGTGGCATGATATGTAACTCGGTCCTGAAGAGATAAGAGAAGAAAGACACACAGCTAATAGAGGCAGTATTGTAATGATTCCATAGGGAGCTGTAATTAATGTCTGACCCCCCCCCATTTCTATTGTTATTTGTCTTTGTATGATATTGTTACATTGGTTAACCTGCTGTCCTGCTTTTCTCTTCATCCTCTCTTAAACTGGGCATAGTTCTTGCAGCTGGGCTGCACTCAGGCCCTAGCAGCTGAAGGTGACTCCCTCGAGTGTAGCGAGGTTTGAAACGAGTACAGCCTCTTGTCCTCATGCTTTTCACTGCAGAGTTGAAGTCTTGCACTGTAGCTCCTCAGGGTGAGGGCTCTGTCTGTCTGCAAGCTGGCCAGCCCTCAGCACGGTGCTATGGAACAAATAAATGCTGGTGTTACTTTTATTAGTGCTTGAGCTCAGAGGCTGCTGCTGCTGTTATTGATGTGCTTGTTAATCTTCGTTTTCAAGTACCCTGACTGCTGTATGCATTATCTGTCAGTGCAGCCCAAGTGCTTCTGGAGTAAAATATGCAACAGCTTATCATTAGCGCACTAGAACAGAACATGTAATGGCTTCAGAGGCAAAAAAAAGAGATGGATTTAGTATCAAACAGAAGTCGGCAGGGGACTTACGGATCGAAAAACGTAGACGTAGCTTAAGGAAGTGATGTGGGAATTTTTTAAGAAATGCGTTGCTTTTGTGTCTGTCTTCAGTTTGAGAAAGTTCAGCGTTTCAGATGTTTCAGTGCTTCCTTCACTGAAATATTGAAGTCAGTTCTGCAGGTGATCAGCATGTACGGGGATGTTTCAACGGAAATTTTGATCAAAGCATTTCTGAAGTTACAGTTCTGCCCTTAATGACATGTAAACCATCAGAAATTCAAAATTTGGCATATGAGAAGTTGGCGTGACATAATAGCTGCATAATTTGTGTATCTCTCTGTCACATCAGCAATTGGGGCAGTCTTGCAAATACATAATTCACAGATAATATTTTTTTGAGTATTTCATTATAAATTAAAGACAGAAATTGTGGGAGGACAGCTCAGGCAGTCTCTTTCACTGCATCATCCCAAGCCAGTGGTTTCTAGGCTGGGAGCTGTTGCCTCTCTGTGATCAGTCTGTAATTTGCTTTATTCTGGCTGTTTGTCCTGACCAGGATGCAATGCCTGCCTATGCTGGGACATGATTCTTTTGGTCTCAGTGCACAGAGCAGAGCTGGGCCTACAGAGAAAGCTTGACGGGTTCCCCTGTTGCTCCTTCCCTCCACGTTTGCAGGTACCATGCTGAAGCGAAAAGGGCTGTCAGTGCAATAGACATCCTCATGGATAATACTGCTTATGAAAGTGTTCCTGCAGGGATCTTGGGCAATTCCACATTTGATAGCAGTGGCTGAGCAAGAAAGTGTCTAGAAAGGTCCTGGCCATGCTGAAAATGCTTGTCCTGCTTGCCCAGGCTCCAGCTCTCACTCAAACACTTCTCTTCTTGATACTGAACCTCACTCCACACACGCTCTGTCTTGACATCGTTTCACCTCTGCTGCTTTTGGCTCTCCACGTGCTGATTGTCGGAGCGTGGTGCTGAGCACAACAGGTAGGGCTCTGTTTCCTGGGTGAGGTGGGATCTGCTGCTCCCGAATGCCTGAATTCTGTGTGGTTCCTTTTGTGCAATTAAGGAGAGCTAATTAGCTCCTTTTAGTGCAGTCTCCTTGCAGAGGTAGCTGACCTCTTGTTAATCCTGGATTAAGTTCTTAGTAAGAACTGGCTCTTTGTGTGTCCCAGTTAAGATGTTGACACTTTGTTCTCTCTCTCCTTTTTCTCCTCCTCCCCCTCTTCCTCCCCATGCCTTTGAGCACATGATTGCCTGCCTCCTCCCTCCCCCATACTGTAGGAGTCCCTGTGCTCTTCGCAGCCACCGCATCTTGCTTGTGAAAACACTGCTGGCAGCTCAGAGCACTCTACCCAGACACTTGCTTGATCTGGCACCTGCCTGGGAGCCCAATTTTTGCAGAAGGAGAAGAGTTTTGGAAATGCTCCTTATCGCTTAATAGGGTGAGAATAGTGGGGTGTGAAGTGTAGCACCTGCTTTGTGTGCTGAAGGCTGGCAGGATGCTCTGTGGTCGGAGCAAACCAGGACCACGGGGCCCAGCCACAGAACCGAGCCTGCACGGTGCTGTGCATTCAAAAGCAGAGTCCACACCTTTACAGTAACGAGGGTGTCAAGGAGAAAAGCAGCCTCTGTGCTGCAACAATAGTATGAGCAACACATTAAATATGTGCACAACGTTAATTACCATCCAGGTGCGCTGGTTATCCATTACTGTTAATCTTACTTGCAGATCTTGAGGTTGTAGCGCTGCACTGAGTATCCCCCGAGGACAGGCTTTCTTGAGATTTCTGGTACGTCTTTCTGAAGACGAAGCCAGAAGTACTGTGAAAGCGTAAGCGTCCCTGGCTCTGTGCTGAACTCAGCTGAAAATTAGAGGTGTTGGGGAAAAACTGTCTCAATGGCTTCAAGTTTTCAAAACAAGTAAATGGGCAAGGAGTTGTTGGGGAAGGAGAAATGAGACACCTGGCCTGTTTTCAAACCCATGTGCTCACTGTTCAGACGCTGAGCAGCTGGACTGCTGGTTATTTCTCTATCTGTGGAGTGGCTTACACGGAGAGTGAAGCTGCTGCAGCTGGATGCAGTTTGCCTCAGCCACCCGTCTTGCTCTGTAGGCGTTGGATGTGCAGGCCCTGGACGGTCTCCCGTGTATCTGTTGTCAGTCCTGGGCTTTAATTACTTGGACAGTGCGTCGTTTCCGCTCACCTGAGGGATGTAAAATGTATGAGTACGCTTGTGTTACGGCTGGGCACACCAGGAACCGGCCCTGCCACCAAGCCCAGTGGGTGCTACAGGCGCGGCTCGGGCTCTTGCCTGAGCATTGCCTCAGGTGCACGTGCCCGCACTTGGAGTGCTGCTGACGTGGGAGTTTCCATCTTTCTGTAGGGCTTGGTAGTCCTGTGGTATTTGGGCTGTGGTGTGAGACCATGTTGTGCCCTGCATAGCTCAGTAGTCAAGGCCTCCTAAGCTGTCCTACCAGGAAAATGTGCTAGTGCTTGTCCTGCTTCTTTAGCACCAGGGCAAGGGCTGAGAGAGGTGCGTGCAGGCAGAACCAGTCAATGTAAAATGAGTTCTGCAACTCTTGCACCAAGTGGGAACTGGCAGCTTTGCCCTGGTAGCTTAAGGAAGCTCAAAAGCTTCCTTAAAGGCCCCTAGAGATCCTCTTCTTGGTGCAGTGTTATCAAAGCACCAGAAAACAACGTGTCTTCATAGTGATGTGAATGGTGCTGCAAAGAGCCAGAAACATACCCAGAGTGTTTCTCCTTCTGAGAGTTCTTGGTTGAATTTTGCAGATGTAATTAAGTTCCTGAAACATGTGAAGTGTCGTGTGATTTTTCAAATTACCCAGAACTTTGCCTTTTGCATTCCACCCCAGATAAGCTTAAGAAGCTTTTCTCCAAGTAGGTCTTGCATTTTTACTACTGCTCTTACTGTGCTTGTGGAAGCACAACTTTCTTTGGATTCTTCTTTTATCCTGTCTGTCTGAAGATCGGGTAGGTCTTAAACTCATGTGCTGTACCTATCCTACCACTTCATGACCTGCTTTGAGCTTTGATGTGCTCTCTGTGCTTCCAGATCAGAAGTAGCCATTATAATGAATTTCCTACAAGCCTTTGGGTCAGCGGAGCTCTTGTGACCACTGCAAAACTGAATCTCGTTCAAACCTTCATGGTCATTCAGACCAAACATGCCCAAAGGCTTAGAGGCAGAGACTCGCACTTCCAGCTATTTTCATGCAAAATTAATATGAAAAAATCATAGACAAAAATATAAAACGTGACCATTCAGATACCTCCTCTGAAGGGGAATGCAAAGTGTAAGAACTGCCTGAACTGACTGTTGCTTGAGGTACAGAACGGAATTTAGAAAAACACAAAGCCTTGCTTAATATTGTTTTCCACAGACGGATAATCTAGTCTTTAAGAATTAGTTACAGTGGTTAGTGTTGTTTACATCCAACAATGCACCTCTCTCATCCACTCAGTTTGTCTAGCTTCAGCTTTCAGCACTTGGTACTGTTGCGCTTCTGTTAGCCAGTATTTTTAATCTGTCTTCCAGGTGAACATTTAAAGCTTGCCATTCCTTGACCTGCTGTGTGTGTTGAATGGATTCAGTGCCACTATCTCCTCTTTAAATGCTTTGGTGAGGACCCCAAGACTGCTGCATGTTGATTTCTCCAGTTGCAAAGCAGACTCATAGACCTGTTTTACTGATAAACACTGAAACATGGTCCTTTGAACCAAAAATCAGTTGGTTCTCTGCAAAACTGGAGAGGTCTGTGTTGGCAGAAGGTCAGTGTGTGTAGACAAGATGGTGCAGGGTTTGGCACTAATTCTTCATTGCCAGTTGTTATTTAGCAGTACAACTTACCCTGTTAAAGATGGGTTTCCACAGAGGTAGAAAACTCTGGGACTTGCAGAATTATAAAGTCTGAAGTCAGATGGTACTGGGTGAAGTGACAAATGCCATTGTCAGTGCTTGTGATTGTATTAAGGCCTATTTTTGGTTCTCTTGATAGACCTCAAATGCTTGTAAACACATCATTATATGAAAAACTTCACTGTCTCGTTTTAACAAAAGATTTTCCACATGAGCGCAGAAAAATCCTTGGGAACACAACCTGAACAAATGTGTGCTAATGGAATCAGAGGAATAAAACAGGCTTCAGAGGAATAAAAACAGGTTTGCTTTTATGAAGTTAGGTTTTGTAAGCCAACTTTATGTTTGGGATGAGAGTTGATGTGTTTTGGACACTTGTTGATTGGCAGCACTGTAAATGGAGAAGGTGTAGTAACAAGCTTGGTCCCAAGAAGAATATCACAAAATTAACATAAAGCTGATTATTCTCTTAATGATACAGTGCATTTGTTAAAATGGTGGCCTACACACAGGGAGTGCATGCACGTGTGCGTGCATTCTTTCAGTAATATTAAAAAATTGGTGGTATTGGTGCACTGTCCCGATCCAGATAGGTGCCTGATGATGTTTTCAGTTTAAAGTCATGCACAGCATCTGAACTGCACAGTGGCATGTCTGCTGGTGCAGATCATTGATTATTCGGAGCAGAGCACCTCCACTGATTTTGATTATAGTGAAATGCTGGATAATCAGCCTTCTGGAAAGATGGTCTTTGGGGACGTTAGCGCGGAAAGCTGTGACTGATTCTGGAGAGAAGAGAAAATGTTCAGCCCAGTTTCAGTGTCTGGAGTGGGTAAAATGCAACACAAGGAGGCAGCAGGCAGAGCAGCACGTGTTTACATCGCTTAACTTTAGCTTTGGCTCCTTCCGTTGGCAGTGGGGAGCAGAAAGTCCCCATGGGGTCATTCACAGCATCTAAGTGTGGCCATTGACTCCAGATTTAGGTACTCTGAGTCATGCTCTAGACCACAGGGAACTCTCAAACCTTCAAGGTAGGCGATGAGAATACGGTTGCAGAGGCTGCTGAGGAACAGAAGAGTCACAAGGTGTGAACCGCTGGAGCCCAGCTGGTAGAGGAACCTCTCTGGGTACACTGTAAGGCTTGGCCATGCTGGAAAGTGTGTGCACACTGAGAGCCCCAAAGGACACGGTACTTTTACCCGTGGACACTTGTGCTTCAAACCAAGGGTACTGTTGCTACAGGAACCAATTCTGGAACAGCTCTGCACCATTTCCTTGTGCAGACAAGGTCTGATTTCATTTGCTGGAAGGAAAAGTACAACCTTGTGTGTTGTTTTGCTTTCTTTTTCATCCTTCACCCTACAGAATTTACACTGGACTAGAAGAGCCCTTGAGAGGGACTGGGACCCTCCTCGTGTTCTGGCACAAAGATGCCCCTGAGCAGCAGTGGAGGCATACAGCAGTGTGTGTGTCCTCCTCCAAAGCATCATTTACTGATGCTTCAGCAGAGTTGTAAACTTCCCTCAGTGTATTTCTTTAAAAACCCCAGGCCTGTTTTTACAGGGGGAGGCACGAAAAATTAAACCAAATTAGCTTCCTAGGTGAAGTAAGCCAAATTAAGTTGAGGTCACCTTAATTTTGAATGTGCCCTCACAGTGTTTAATTCAGTTTAGATAATCCACTTTGCCAGTTAATTAGGGTTTAATTTTCCTGACCGTTCTTGTATCGACACGCTTACAGGTTTCGAAACTTTCTCCCACACATATGAACAGTCCGGTGTGCGCGCAGGGAAGACGAGCGTATTTTTTTTTATTTTTTTTTGTAACCTGTAGGATCTTAACTTGTAGGCTTTGCCCAACTTTAGGAACAGCGCCTAAAAACGACAGGTATAACGGGGGGGCTCGGGGGGAAAAATCGTGAGCTCTCTCCCTTCCCCGTTTGTTCTCTCGGGGCAGGGATGGCTAACGAAGGCGTGAAGGGGCTCGCGTTATGTAAAGCGGCAGCCCACTGGCTGCGTGCACGCGCGCGCACGCGTGTGTGCGCGTGCAGGAGCGTGTGTGCAAGAGCCAGCAGCGAGGGGAGAGGCTCCCAGCCCTCGCCAGAGCCGCACAAACAATCATAAGCACAAAGAGCGGGGCGGGGGGAGACGAGAGGCCGAGCCATGGCAGGCACCCGAGCAGCGTGCAAGGCGGCCGGGAGAAAGGGCTGTGGGTGCCCATGAGCACCCCACGGCCCTTCTTCCCCCAAGGAAGGGCTCTGCCATGGTGCAAGGGGTGAGCTCCCTCCCACCCCACCCTCGCTCTCCACCCTCGCCACGCACAAGTGCATGAATGAATGAATTCCTAGCTGCTCCGCGCCGCGCTACGGTCCCTAATGGCTACCAGGTTAGTGTTACTCTCCTGTTCCTTCTGCTGCTGCCTCTCTTCCTCTCCGCTCCGTGCTGCCTGCGGTCCCCGGCCGTGCGCCCGTGTACGTGTGTGCATGTCTGCGTGTGAAAGACAGAGCCCGAGGGCTGCATGTGCCGGGCTCAGCGCAGGTTTGCTGAGCAAATCTGTCGCCCGAGACGTGCGCTTTCAAGGCAGATTAAATCTGGAGTCCATGTTGGTTGCTGCTGCTGCTGCTCCTTTCTGTTCGGGGGACTTGAAAGCAGACGGCGTGACATCATGTTGCAGAGATGCTCCGTTTCTTTTCCCTTTCCCAGCCTGATTCCTTTCTCCCTTGTTCTCCCCCATGCATGCGCCCTGCCGCTCCTGCAGCGGAATTGCTTAAAGCAGCCTTTTCGATTGTTTGCAGCAGCCGATGATCAAATCTGATGGCTGCTCGCGGCTCCCCTCACCCCTCCTCCTTCCCCCCTGCGCCTCCTGCCTGCCCCATCCCCCCGGCCCAAGGGGCAGATGTTGCTCTCCAGCATCTGGGCAGATGGAGAGAGGCAGGAGGGGGCTGAAGGGGGTTCAACTGGCGCTGCGTCACCCTCACCGGAGGGTAGCTGGAGCTGCTGCAGAAATATGGTGTATTTGTTTGCCCATGTGCTCCCTCGCTCTATAAAGGTCTCGGAGCATGCACGCTGCTGCCCTGGGTCTGCTTTGCATTCCTCTCTGTGTTGATGTGTTTGCGCTGATGGGGAGAGATGGAATTTGTTTTCTGCCACTTTATCAGGCTGCCCTCCAGAGTCTGTACAGGTGGCTGTTATTTTTTTTTTTTTTTTTGGCAGGGGACAGCAGTAGGAATTGAGGGCTTGTTGCACTCTGCATAGTTATGGGCAGTGAGAATTTGATGAATCCCCATTCTCTAAAAATATTGCTTCTCCTTAGATTACCGGTGACTAGCATCGTGCAGTCCATCATGGAAATCACTGATTCAGAAAAGAGAATGTATCCCTGTTTCTTTGCTCCGTTAGTCACGTGCATCTTCAGGACAATTCCTTTCGAAGCTGGTAGATTTACAATGGAGCTTGTGGTTTTGGCTCAGTAGGATAGAAGGAAATTCTAAATTAAATCTCATCGGTGCAATAGTTCCAGATGCCCAACATTTTGCCAAGGGAAATCCCCAACTGCCCCTGCCACTGAAAGCCAGAAAGCTGGAGATAAAGCAAGAGCATATGCCGTGTGGGGACAAGCCTGAATCAGGGCCTGGGGACAAAGGACTGCATGTGTGTCTCTTGCACTGATGGTTTGTGACGCTTCTCGGTATCAGCTGCTGCCCTTGGCCCTCTCTATTTTTAACTTTCTGCTGGACAGTGCTGCTGCATGGTTAGAGCAAAGGAGAGAGAGACTGCGTGGAGGATATCAGGGTGAGGGGATGTGAAATTGTTGCATTGTTGTGTTCAGAATGGTAAAAAGATGGAGTGCCAAGGGATGAGCAAAAGAAATCAGTTTGGTCCCAGCACTGGAGAGCGCAGCATCTTCCATTAATTCCTGAAAGCTGATGATCAGCAGGAGTGAGTGGGCAGCTGCAGAGCTCTAGCTTTGTCTTCCAGTCCTTAGAGACACAATATCCCTTTATACCCCCACCTGTCACTGATGAGATGTGGTGTGTGGGTACGCCAGACATTTATTTGTGATTTGTGAACCCCCTGCCACAGGACTGGATTGTGTCAAAGAGGATGCTACCTGTGCTGGGGGTCAAGGCCTCTCTGAGGTGGTTGAAGTGATAGCAGGAGATGGGCAGAAAGGAAGAATGTTTGTGCTCTTCATGAGGTAATGCAGGAGCGGTATCACACACGTGCCCTCATCCAAAACCATGTATGGATATTCATCATTAGTGAATGTTAACGATCAATAAAAATGCATGATTATTGCATTTTTCTTACTCTCCCTTGAAGAGACATGCAAGGCACTGAAGACAACATCAGATATTGCAATTCCTGCTGTTAATTACAGGAGCCATTGTCGTGGCTATGGGGAGGAGAGGAAACAAAGCCCCAGCCTGTTCCTCTTTTGGAGGTACAGCTGCAGGCTGAGTGACCTGCAGGTGACCACGCCAGGGCTGGCTCTGGAGCACACATGCTGCCAGCTTCATGGGGATGTGGAATGCTTTTTTTGCATTATTTCCATTTTATTGCTTCCCAGCTTTCGTATTATTATTCATCGTACTTTGTTCTGTGTGGTTTGTCTCCCTGCAGAGTAAATGTAACCGTATTAATTTGTGGGTGATGAAGAGGTTTAGAATATAATTTATAACACATTTTTGGTTCTCTGCAGATTAATGATCCTCTCTAACATATGCCACTTGTATTATTGGACAGCATGATTAAGATCTGTCTTGTTCTATTTAGAAAACATGTTTCATTTTTTTTTTCTTGGAATTTTTGTAACAATTCAAAGTAGGAAGGGAGCGGTGGAGGGATTGTTTCAAACAGCACAGTGGGAGTTTCCGTACGGTATGAGAGCATTTGTCCATCAGAATCGCTAGGCTGTCTCCAGTGGTAACCAGTATCAGATGATTCGGAGAAAGACAATGACATTGTTAATAATACATTTGGCCAACCTTGCGGTGCTGCATATGTGCAGAAGTCAAATTCCTTCCTAACACTTGCAGTGATTTGCTAATCCCCTGAAGCACAACAATTGTGTTAATTTTATCTCATGAATATGTAAATGTGCTATTGAATGTCATAGGAGGAAGAAACCATTCTGTGAAACTTCAAAATAATCAGAGTAATGCTTTGACAAGGATGGACTTCTGGGTTAAAAACTAGTTGCTTAAAAAGCATGCAGAAAGTATACTCCTGCTATTGTTTTCAAAGCAATTGGCACGAAACACTGCTCACTGTCTGTATAGCCCTACCGTTGTCACTGGTTTTTCATTTAATGCTTTAATGCTTTATCTTTTTTTTTATTGGGAGATGTAATATAAGTATAGCCTTTTGCTTCGGTTTGGCAATAGAGCAATGGCAAGCCCAGGGATATATGGGGGTTTTCATTCGTAGATTATCAATTTGAAGCGCCTGTAGGTTGGTGATGACCAAAAGTTGTTACCATCTGCTTGCTGTTTGGTAGACTGCATAATGAGTTTCTGAACCTCATCTTTTTCCAGTGATGTCAGACTGTATCACAGAGAAGTATCTTTGTAGGCGTCTAATTAACCCCCTTACTAGCTCTTTCTGAGGAGAATTAACTCCTTTTGTACTCCAGGCAGGCTTGAGGTGCCTTTTTGACCTTGTGCTTTTCCTGCCCTTTTCCAGGCTCCACCAGTACACTTCTGCTTTATGCGGGAGGATATCCTTCGGTCTTGCTTAGGAAAGTGGGAAAGCACAGGCTTGGCTTTGTTCGCACCCTCGGTTTCAGTGGGTCTATACGCAGAGCTAAATATACGCTTAAGTTCTCTGCTGGTGTGTGGACGCAGTGCTCAGCAGTTTGCAGAATTAAGCCCAGCATTTGCAGTGCTGTTGGTAACAGTCCTGGGCCTCGAAGAGCTTACGGCCAGGTGGGTGCCGTGGTGCAGGAGGTGCAGGCACCTTCGGCAGCTGTGCTCTGCCGAAGCGAGTTCTTTGGAGAGCTGTGGCAATCTTGGAGGCTGCGATTAGCTTTCCAGATCAGGACTTTCTTCAGGAAGTCTGAGGGGGTTACAAATATGCTGCAGGAAATGGTGTCGCGGATCTGTTTCTGCCTTCTGGGAAGCTGGTGATCACAAAGAAACAGGGAGCGCTGCGTGGCTGGAACTGCACTTGTTCAGATGAGCTGCCCTCCTTACAAATCCTTTGGTGCACTTGGTAACACAGCGATTACGACTGGCTAAATTCACGTTCTGCAGCTGTGAGATTGAAATGGATTTGCTCAGTGTCTTAAGCTGAGCTGATTGCTACCTGCGAGGAGAGCCCCGAGCTGCTGCGGCACAGCACGGCCCCGGCTGCGAGCCCTGGTGTGTGGAGGCTGGGGCTGAGCCTTGCTGCATGAGAGGCTTGGGAAAGACCTACTGCAAGGTACGTGTCCTGAGCCCAGGGACGGTGGTGTGGTCATTTCGGAGGGCCTCGTAGGGTGGACAAACTTTGGTCTCAGTTCAGGGCTGCTCATCCTCCATGTGGCTGATGGCCTTGGCCCCTTCCTAGCCACGCTGCTGTTGCACATGTTATTTTTAGCCGTCAGAAGAGGCGTTTCTGTGAAACACCGTGCAGCCCCAAGGCATGAGAGGTGCTGTGCCGAGGTGCTTTGCTTCACATGCTCCATGCGGGGGTTCCCCCTAGGAGCTGGGGCCGCCTCTCGGCTGGGCTTGTTTGTGCTCTGTGCCTGCCTTGGTGCGGTGCATTACTAAAGGCTGCGCTGCAGGGGTGTGGGGGGCCCTGAATGCTCTCTGGTCAATTAGTTCTGTAAAGCATTATTTATTACTATTATTTTTTTTTTTTTTTTCGAAGTGGGTCAAGCCATTTTGGCATTTCAGGCGTTGATTCCTGGTTCAATTGCAGGCCCCGGTCACTATGGCAACTGCAGCAAGCGTTCGTCATGGCTGTTCCTTGGGTCGGGTTCAAGCTTCGGGACGGAGCGGGAGCAGGGCGAGTTTTGAGGGGCTCAGGGCCGGGGGTGAGCGGGACGGAGCCACAGGGGGCTGCTGCTGGGCCCACTCTCGCCACGGCAGCAGCTGCCTGAGTGGCCTCCTCCCGTCCTTCATCTCTCATGGCCTCCTCCTGTCCTTCATCGTGCACGCACCGGCAGAGCCCTTGCTGTGAAAAACACTCCACATTGTCCGGCCATCAGATAGGAGGAGGAGGATTTGGACCTCCTGTGTTTGATCAGCTCTTGGCTACTGACTTAGGAGACAGCCGAAGAAGGCACCCTTAAAACTCTCTTCTGTTCCTGTCACTGCAAAGGTGATGATCCCCGTGTACCTAACACGATTTATACGGATGGAGTTAGTTTTTTTAAGCGGGCAGGAGATGCTAAGTGAGTGGAAAACAAACTCAAAGCCAGAGTCTGCTCTGAGAGATTCCGCTTGGCAGAGCTGGCACCGAAGCGTACGGCTGTGGCAGTGCGAGCTGAGCCTGGGCAAGCATGTACGTGCCAGCTTTAAGCTACTCAGTGCTGATGCTGCTCCTGTGAAGCTGCAGCGCCATGGGTTACTCAGCCAGGCCTGAAAAACCCATTGGAGGAGCTTTGCGAGTCCTTGAGTGATCAGCTTGAGTTGGCCTCCATGGCTGCACAGCGCCTAGCAGGACCTGAGCTGAAGGCGGCTCTGAAGCATGCATCGTGCTCAGAGTGAGAGAACCAAGACTATATTTTCCACATCTGTGTGTGAGTGCATACTGAAGCAAGTATTAACATATTTATTGCAGCCCGCAAAAGGCAAAATCTGTCTCGTTTCTCATGTGATCACAACTTGGGTGAGAGTACCAAACTTTTTAATGGCTTGCATCTTGAGTTTCACATGCACGTGGTGCTTCTGTACCCGGTTTTGAACTAGTTATTTGTGCTTTAGTAACAGGCAAAACTCAGTGCACTTTCATAATTGTAACCTACAGGCAAGCAGGGCTGTGACTGAATTTGACTTGGTCTTTGAAGCTTCAGCTTGGCTGAAGCTGAAACTCAGAGTGAAACTTGTGTGTGTGAACACCCACAAACTGAAAGCAAGAAGGAGGTTGTGCTTGAAAAACTCAAGTTTTGTTGAGCTGTAGTAAGAAACGGGTATGTCTGCTCAAGCAAATCTAGTGCAGTGACATGTGACTCAGGAACGATCGGTTCAGATTCTGTCTTGTAATTCTGGGGACCTCTCAAATCAGTTTATGTTGAGTCAAGCGTGCTGGGGCAAGATTTAGGAAATCTGCTGTAACACCAGATAAGCAATTACACACCACGAACAGGAGCAATGTAGCCTCAGGATCTGGAGTTCTTAATAACCATAGGAATGGCAATTCAAAATCATTTTCATCCATGGAAGTACTTCTAATGAGCTGCAGGATTTAGTGCCATATGCACAGCACCACGTGCACATGGTTGGTGATAGTGCTTGGTATATGTAGATGCCACTATGCTGGGTTGTTAAAAACTGTGCATCTTGAATCTAGCCAGGAAAAGTAGCAGCAGGAGAGCAGAAAGAGCGAAATACACATTTTAACTGGAACAGCTGAAAGTCTGGGAAGAAACCCGATACTTTTGTACGTTTTAATAAGCCAAAAAGACCCTGGTAATTTCACTTCATGATATACCTAAACTGTTGCAGGCACTGTAACATTTCCAGTATAAAATGGATGCAGCATGTGGTATTTTGAGGAGTCTGGCAGGAAAAAAGGTATCAAGGAGAAGGAACAGTTGGGAAATCTGATTTTTCCTGTCTTATTCTGAGATTGCTGCTCTGTTCTATATAAATACGTATGTAACTGGCTTTCTGGTTTAGGTGTTAGGGCATTGGCTGAAGGTAAGGGAAGAGAAACTCCATTCCCCTAAATGTTTTGTGATTACTGTAAATCTCTGAAAGGTCTTGCTTTTGCCCTGATATGAAAGGGGTATTTTTTTTTTCTTTCTTCTTTTAACTTTTTGCTTTTTCAAACCATGAAAGCTTTTAAGTTACGGCAAAACATTTTCATCCCCAGCTCTAACTGGTGTGGGAAAGGATGATTTGGTACAGGAAGTCATGACTGCATTGTCTGTGACTGGTGTCCCATATGCCTCCCCTCCCAATGCCCCAAGGGTTTTGATGACCTTTAATGGAGTGTTTCCTAAAAGATAAGATCCCGTTTCTGCACATGCTGTTAAGAAGGGGCACAGTTGCTGATATAAAAAGTAAAGGAGGGATGGGGTGGGACTATGTCTCAAATACACTGACATCTCCCTTGTTCTTGAGCACAAGTGTAGGTTTTCTAAGCTCAGATCATCATTTTAACATCTCAGAGCCTTACAGGAGAGAATGAGTTCATTTTCTCATTAATTTCTCTGTGGGCAGATCAATTGAAAGGTGGGTGGAAAAAGACACTGACAGGCAGCTGAAGTTCTCTCTGCCACCAGTAAATGATGCCTGTCTACTGCCTGATTTTACTGGGGAGATCAGTAACAAGTGTGGCATGGGGTGCGTTGCTTCAGGAAGCCAGATTTATCTTTTGTGTTACTGGAGAAATCTGTGGGTAATGCTTCACCTCAAGGGAGGGTGCAGTTGCTTTCTCTTTGAGCTGAAGGTTAACACTTGTGTTCTTTCTTTCTTTTTGCAGTACTGCCAGTAACTCAAACCGCAGCACGCCTGCCTGCTCCCCCATCCTGCGCAAACGCTCTCGGTCCCCAACACCGCAGGACTCCCAAGGAGACACCATGGTGGAAAAAGGCTCAGACCACTCATCAGACAAATCCCCTTCCACGCCGGAGCAGGGTGTACAGCGGAGCTGTTCCTCTCAGTCAGGCCGCAGTGGGGCCAAGAACTCCAAGGTGAGGAATGAGCAAATAACTTTGGTCAAGGTGTACATTTGTCCGCTGCTTTAAACTCTAGTGTGGTACACTGGTTTTGTTCAGTGCCTTTTTTACTTCTGGCTAACTCTTCTCCTTCTTCCCCCATCATAATTCTGAAAATTCTCCTAACGGGGAGCTGTTTGGGTAGGTCAGACTTCAGTGCACCTCCATCATCCTTTCAGTGAACTCAGTCCAGGAATTGCTGATGGCTTGTACTGCAGCTCCGTAATGGCTTTGGTAGGCTAATCTTTTTGCAATCAAGGCCCTGTTTCCTTGGAAGTCTCTGTGATTTTAAGCAAGACCTTGAAAATCAGCTGTTGCAATCACTTTTTATCAACTGGATCGTGAAGGGTCATGAAAGAAATAAAGGCTCCTCTGTGCAGACAGCCTGCAAAGGGTCCATGCGTTTCTCCAGTCCTGTCTAAGCCCCGTGTTGAGATGAGGTTTAAATTGCACAAAATCAGTTTGCCAGTCCTCTGCACGTTGACTTTTACGGGTGCAGTATTACAACTGTCTGACAAACTCCATGGAAATCTTGGCTGGGTAGATGCTACTTTCCCTAGGGAAGTATTATGTCTTTCGACAGATGGTCTTAGAACCAGTATCAGCCTTTGTTTGCCATACTCAGAGGAATAGGGCTTCAAGTTTGGGGACCCTTGATTTTCTGTGAGCAGTGCGACCTGGTAAAGCATGCTAGTGCCTTGGGAACCAAGCATAACCTTTGACTATAACCCTGATGTCAGTGGTGTATTATAAGATTGCTGTCAGGAGCACTTGCATTTTTCCAGCTTTATGAAGTATTTCAGCCTGAACGACTTCCCGGTGTCACAGGTGGCAGAACAGCATAACTCTGATGGCTTGTGTGAAATGAGTTGTGGGATCTTTTACCCAATTTATTGCTGGATTGCACAAAAAGTCTTCATTCACTCCTCTTTGTGTTCACTGTCAGCAGAGAAAACGGGACTCCCTAGCCACTAAGGGAGGAGTATGTGTGCTCAAAAGGGGGCAAAGGGTTTTTTTCAAGATGATTCATTTGAGACCAGTCAGTTCCGAGGTTGCCTTGAGGTCAGACTTCTTCCTGTGCACACAGTAAACTACAACCACCGCCCAGGATGGTGGATGGCAGCCTCATGATGGTGCTGTCAGCCTTGTGCGCTTGGGCAGTCTGTCCCCAAAAGAAAGCCATGCGCTTTGAGGAGGCAGGCAGGATGCAGGGCACACTGTGTTTGTAGATGGGGTCCATCAGGAGAATCACGTCCTTGGTAAGGGGTGTTGCAGAGATGAGTTGCATTGCCCTGGCCCATGATGCGCTGTGATTCAAGGCCATGGGAGGGTGATTCTTGCCAACAGAGGAACTGTTAGTAATTCACGGTGCTTTTAACAAGGAAGGGGGGGATACAATGCTTTCTGATGGGTTTGTGGGTTTTTCTTCTCTTGATTTGTGAGGTAATTTTTCTTCTTTCCTTAATTTCTCTCTTTTCATTCCTGCATGCTTTCTCTCCGATTAAGTCACACAAGCGCCTCTCCAAAGTAAGCCTTCTTTTTTCTCTCCTGTGCCCCACTGTAGAATTGTCTCATCACGCAGAAACCCTCCCCGTGGTACTGAGCAGTGACTCCAGTAAGGCATTCTCCTGGTGCGGCTGTGAGAATGTCAGCAAGAGCTCACCCCGATGCCTGTAGCTGAGAAGCTGGTTTCACTTATATCACTGGGATCTCCTTAATATTTGCTCACATGGTGCGAAAAGTGGCCTGTTCCTCACGCTCCTTCAATTACTTCCAAAGAATTTTAGGCTTCATTTTAAGATTTGCTTTCTTTCTCCCTTAAAAATAGCTGCTGTCTTTACAGGGAGAGATCTGCTGGCTCTGGTGGGCTGAACATAATCCCTTCTCTTTCATCTCTTCTTTATGCCTTTTAGAAATGGGAGTCGATCTCTGTAACTTCTTGCCTGCTTTTTTATGATGAAGACTAGAGAGGCCATTGATCTCAGTTTACTGACTTTACATGTTTTTTCTGTGTGATGTAAATATTAAAGATCAGTGATTTCAAATGAACCCAGCTTAAACCTGTTAGAACAGACCTGTCCCAAATGAATTGTGAGAATTCATGGGCTCGCTCTGAAAGGTAATAGTAGAAAATCCCTCTGTGGGTGCTTGGATTGGAGATAAGCTCATTTGAGACGTGATCTCAAATCTCTGTGCTACCCTCAGAAGAGTGTAAAAACCAGAAACGCTGATGGGATGCTTATTGGACAGAGTGCCAGGCTGCTGGCATTTCCACGTGTGTATGCAAGTTGAAACCAGAATGGCTTGGATGGCTTCTCGATCTACTAAATCAATGTCTTGGCTTTTCCCCAGTTGATGCCTTGGATTTAATTCCAGGCAAGTTGCTAGTTAGCAGCGAAGTTGACAGTACTGGCTTACAGTTCCCTTTGTCAGAACGCCCCGTGTAGCCAGCCCTATCTTGCATGATTGCTGGTGTCTGCTGGAAACTTCTCCGTATCTTTCTTTAGACAGCTCGTCTTTTGCATGGTAATTGTAGCTTGGATGCTACAAATGAGGACTGTGGGACTAAAGGTGAGGTGTGAAACAACTTCTATGGAAAATGCAGGGCTGGAGTAGCAGAAAGTCCCAAAAGGATTCTGGTGAGTAGGGAGAAGTGTGTGGGTAGAGCAGGTCATGGCTGGGCTGTGGCAGGCTGGAGGTGCCTTGCCGAGCTGTGGAGAGATTTGTCAGGAGAGGTGGGAAGAGCATTGGCACGGAGCGGTGTGCATGCAAAGCACATTTTTACGGGTACTGGGATGTGCTTGCAGCCAGCCCCTTGCTTTTCTAAGAGGAAAAATACTTCACTGCAGTTAGAGAAACAAAAGGGAGGTGGACCTGAGGTGGGTTCAGTGCAAGGATGGGTGCACAATGCAGAGAGGGGGATCCTGGGCTTGACCTCTGCCAGCCTGCGTCAGAGCCTCCTGCCCCAAACCCCTTCCCCAGCTGAAGGGTGAATCTCATCCTGAGCTCCACAAAGCCACCCTTCCTGGAACAAGAGAGTCTGGCATCCCCTGAATCCTCTGATTCTCCCCAGGCAGATGAAGATACCTGTTCAAGACGGGGAAAGGCTAGGAACAAAGAACTGAAGGGTAAAAACTTAAAATCTCCTTTCTCAGCCTCTTCTCCTCTCCCCACCCCTCTTCTGCAAGAAGAAAAAGTCTGATTTTCCAACCTGTCTCGCTGATGAAATGAAACAGCTTGAGCCCATGAGTTTGATGCTGTGTTTATACAATTGCTGACAGTTCTGCTTGAAGTCCCTTGCCCTCTTTTTGTCTGTTGCGTTAATTGTCATGCTGCAGTGTTGCCATCAGAGGGAGTGCTTCACCAGGAGTTTTTAAGCACTGGATTACATCTGTAGGGAATCTTTGGAGCTTTTCCATGCAATCCACCAGTGTGGCATGGCCCAAACCACCTAAAGGCCTGTGTCAGCCTTAAGCTTTTACTGGCAAGCACTGCTGCTCCTGGAACAGCTTTCTGCACTCAGGGAATAAAAGAGTTTTGTTTGCAGCTCACAGTGAAATACGTGTTTTTTAACCTCTTTTGCTCTTGCCCAAGGATCAAAGTTATTTGCTCTCAGTCGCATGTCTTTCAAGACTCATCCCACTATCTGTACCTAATAATGAGTGCTGAGGAGAAAATGTCAGGTTAGAGGAAAACAGGAATTTTGATGTAGGCCCTGAAGATCGAGCAGTTTAGGTCAGGAGGGATCTCTGAAGCTCTCTAGTCCAACCTCGTGTTCAAAGTGGGGCTGATTTGGTAACATCAGGCTGCTCAGAATCTGCTTTAGTTGCATTTTGAAAACCTCCCCAGGTGGAGACTGCACAACCTTTCTGGGCCCCTGCTCCAGTGCTTAATCACTCTTGTTGTGAACAGGCTTTTTCCTTCTATCCAAATAGAATTTCCCTTACTGCAGCTTATGGCTGTTGCACCTTGTCCTTCCAGTGTGCAATTATGAGAAGAATTTGGCTGTCTTCTCATTTACCCCTCCTGCTGGGTGGTATAATCCCCTTTTAGGTAGTAGGTCATGAAATTCTGGTTGTTTTGGACTAAAGTTCAGAATTTGGGAATAAATTTCATGGATTTCTTTGAGTTACTGGGCTGTGAGGGTTCAGAAGCCAGCTGAATAGCATAGAGCCTAGACATACATAGATCAGGAGAAAGGGCTCTGGAATTTGTTCAGAGCTCTGTGCCCTCACCCAGGTCTGTGCCTCTGTTTCCTTTGTTCCAAAAAGGACTAAGTGATGTCTCTAGAGTCCATGGCAAGTCATTCACTTGGCAAAATGTTTCTGTTCCTCCGGAAGCAGCAGTACGTAGGAGTGAGTTGTGATCCTGCTCCCAGGAATGCTAAAAGGTGGAAACTTCTGTTGGCATCAAGCTAGCAGGCTGAACTTCATATACGTGATCCGCTGCTTCCCATCTGCACTGTAAGGCTGTAATCTTCCAAAGAAATACATGCAAATGTAGGGTCATTAACCTGCAAAGATTCAGAGGCAACACTACATTAATTAGAGGCTCAGAAAAAAGCCCCCATTTTTTTCCTTCCTCAAGTTCTCCTAAGTTCTTCCTGGTTACAGCCACCATGTAGCTATGAACTCTGGTACCTGCTCCTATGGCATCATCTCTGACAGCCAGTGACATCTTTTCCACTTCTGTGTGCAACTCCCTTCCTCTGTTGCTCATTTATTTTATCTTTTCAGTTCTAATGTTTATGGTTTCTTTTTCCAGTATGACAGACTTAACCTGCTCAAAGTAAGAATGTTTTTCCTTTTTCTTTCTTTTTCCCCTCTGTTATACTATCTCTTGATTTTCACAGTTTGCATCCCTCTGTATTCTGATGCTCAGTGATTTAAAAAAAGAAAAAATTGAAGGCAGATTTAAGGAGTCAGATTTACACTGAGGCTTAGTTTTGCCCCTCTTTGGACTCTCTCTAGTATGTTCTACCTGCAAAGCATAGGGATCAGGAGGAGGGAACCTCCTCATGTTTAGAATACTTGGTGGAAGCAAAAGATGAGGGTTGGGTTATCAGTATGACTGTGTGAAAGGGGAAGAAAGCCACAGAGAAGTCACACTTGGGGAAATTCAACTGTGCAGGGCAAAAGGAGTTACTGCAATTAATGTCAGCGAGGGGAATGAACTCCTGTTGCAGTGTGCTGACACCGCATGTGCACCCTGATTTAAAAGGCTCAGTAACTGCGGTGTTTTGTATATGCCAATTTTAGCTTGATTATGGATTTTTTTTTCCCCAGGAATTTTAGAGTTATGCATTTTTCTCATTAAGGCAGGCAGTTGGCAAAACAAATCTGCAGGAAAATCACTCCATCTTAGATCCTGTGCTCCTGAGGACAAGGTGGTTTGTACAAGGACAAAGCTTAATTCCCCTGATTTTTTTAGTGTAGCCTGAATTGCATAAGACCTTTTTCCATGTCCTGCTGGGAGAGAAGGATGAATTCAGCTGAACCATTTATGAATGGCACCTATGGTGAAGTATGGAAACGTGTAGCCAGTAAGAAAATTCATCTGGTTGGTCAATGAGCCAGGTGTGTATTCAGTTCTTCAGTTCATATTCTTTTCCTAGGGACTGGGGAAAGGCCTTGGGGCTGTTGCTCTTTTTAACATCAACCTTTTGTATTCTGTACTGTGGCATATACCATGTTACTCTGGGTTTTTTGTTAGAGACCAGTGCAGTGAACAGGATGCTGTCCCGAGTGGCAGAAACGCCCAAGGTGGCAAGGGGCCCTTTGGAAACGTTGGCTCTGTGAGTGGGATCCAGATGGCAGGGAATTCTGTATGGAACGGGACCTAGGGAGCACAGGAAACTGAAAGCAGGGAGGTTTAGGAAGAGAACAGTGTAGGCAAACCATGCCTTTGTAGGTATCTCTGGTCCAATCTGATCTCATTAACACTTTGTGCTTACTTTCCTATAGTAAGACATCCCAAATGTTGTTGGTCCTCTTGTGGGCTATCCCGGTGCAGCTGATTTCTGTGCTTCTGTGAATATGAACTTAGCTCTCTGCCTGAAACCTTCAAAGACTGCCATAAGTCAGAGAAATAAGTTCGTTTTCCTTCATGTTCTAGACAGGATGGGGTATAAAGCTGTGAGAAATACTCCCTCCAAGGTCAGAAGCAAGATGACTTCAAGGAAAGAAATGCAGTAAAACTTTGCTTCTGTCTTTGTCCATGGAACTGAACTCCCACAGGTGTAACGCAGACATGCTGCTGGTCACAAGAGGGGGACAGGCACAGCTGCGTGGCTGCTGACACACAAAGTGCCTGACCACGAGCTCTGCCACTGACCACCGTTAATGGTGAAAGGCTACAGTGCCTCCAAGCCTCGTTGCTCTGAGGTTAATCCACCCTAAAATGGGGGATGCCTGTAATTTCTGTCAGCTCTGCTCTGTGTCCTGACACTGGAAAGCCAGCCTCTCTGGAGTGGGAGTGTGAAGCCTATTTCTTCCTCCCTCTGTGCTGATAAATCTCACCTCCAGCTGAAAATTGCCAAGTGCGACTTTCCAAGCTGAGCTAGCTTTTTCATATGCTCCAGTGTGACATGTGGCCTGCCCTCAAACCGTCTGAAATGCCATAATAACGGCAAAAAATTACATGTGCAGAGGATGCAAAGCACTGTGCGCTGAAATTATGCAATAGTCTTTTTTTTCCGTTCAGCTTTTCTAGCGATTTTCTTCGGCAATTTTCCTGTCTTTGTACGCGTCTCCCATTTAAAATTTAAAATAAAGTTTTGCCTGGTGGCTGTTGTGAGTAAAATTGTGTCTCTGCCTTCTGATAGTTCTTCGAGGGCTCATTTGCAGAGGGTACGTTCAAATCGGTGATTTTACACCCTAGCCAGCAGCCGTGGAAGAATAAAGCCTCTAAAAGAACCGGCTGGCACTGCTGATGGTTAGCTCCTCTGCTGCTAGCGGGCGCTGCTGCTCTGCAAAATGATTGCAGCGTGAGTTTGTGTGTGTGTGTGCGTGCATGCAGACATGCACACATTAGCCTGAACTGTTTCCTATTATAGACTCATGCTCCTGGATTTGTTCTTTGTTTCTGTGACTGGGAATAACTGTTGGGCTGCACTGTGAAATCCATTGAAATCTTCTGTTTAACCTCACTTTCACTTCGCTAATTATGCAAACCAGATTGGACCTAGTTTCTCTGTCCGTCTTTCTTTTTGATCCTAAGATCTCTGTGCTAACTAATGCTTCTCTTTTATTTTGTCCTTACAGAAAAGCCAGAGTTGGTATAATGTAAGTACTCCAGTTTCTCTTGTCCCTGGGTGAAAATGGGCTGGGTGCCTGGGGGGGGAAGGTGCAAAGGGGCTTTGCAGTGGCAGTGGGGCATACTGGCCATTTCCCAAAAGAGGAGCTGGAAATGGCTCAGAACTGGCAAAGGAGGACTGACATCCTGAGGGAAAGGGTGCCAGCGGTAGGGAGCAAAAGCTTTGTCTGTGCAGTCGCTCTTCTGATGATCTCTACATCCTGTACCTTCCAGTTTCCTGGCAGAGTTGGTCTTGATGTGATGTGAAATAGCTGCCACCATGCAAACCCTTTGCATCTCTCAGGGTGGTGTGGGGCGAGAGAGGAATTATTTTCTGTTGATCTCACAGAAACGCAAACCATCGCCTGCTTCTGCCTTCATCTTATTTTTGTTCCGCAAGCACGAGGGGCAGTGGTTAGGCACAAAGCTGGCAGTTTGCGAGTTTCCACAATCGGTGCCACCTTTGCATGGTCAAACCCCACCCCTGAAGCGCTTTGAAGCAGATACGAGCAGCACGGTGGCTTTGTAGCCAAATGCAGCAGCCTTTCCACGTTCAGCAGTGGTTCCTACCTTCCTGCAGTGAGCACCAGGCATAAGAACCAGTGATTTTAGCAGATACAGTGTGCTCAGATTTGACAGAGGCGTGAGAGGCACACTTATTTGCTGTACATAACCAGCACGGGGATGTTTCACTCTCTCTGCCTTGTCTCAGAAGCCGTGGCTGGCGTAGGTAGCATGCTGTGCAGCCGTGGCAGCCTGCCGGAGCTCTGGCTGGATGTGCTGGCTGGGGAACCCGTATCAGGTGCTGCAGATCCGTGGCTCTCTGCGGTAACACTGCCTCAGGTTTGGCTGGGATCATGGCTCTGAAGGACAGCACAGAGATGTCAGAGAGGGGCTGTGACAGAGCACGCTCTTTCTTTGTTACCGTTGAAGGAGGAGGTGCATTTTTCTCACTTTTCTGCACCTTTCACTGCTTAGTAATTACTAACCCTGGTAAGCTTGCTGTGTCTCTGAGGTGAAATCCCCTTCGATGATTACTTAAGGTGTTAAATGCAGCTGGGTTGATGGATGAATCCTTTGTGCTCTCGGTAGGAAACAGACAGGCCTCCCTCAAAAAGAGAAGGGAATTTAATAAGGCTGGAGAGGAGGGGGAGAGAAGTGGGAACAGAAAACAGCTGTCCTCTTGGCAGGGACATCAGTGCAGAGCTCCCTTTGTTGTGGGGGAAGAGCCAAGCGGGATAATCAGATCGAGAGCTAGCTAGCAGCAAGGACAGGGGAAGATCTCAGACGCAGATGGAGGCGGGGAGGCAGTGGCACAAGGAATGAAGCATAACCCACGGTGGCCCGAGGTGGTGGAGCAGTGGCAGTTTGAGGAACCGTGGGGTGAGGCACTTTGGGCACGTAGGCACCCCAAACCGGCGCGTGAAGCCCGTGGCCATGGCTGAAGGTGACTTCTGCTATCGCACAAGAGCTGATGGAGGCGGTAGCTGCCGAGATCCATTCCCTGCTGCATGGTGCTTCTCTGTGGTCTGCTTCTGTGGGTCTCGTGTGTTTGTATCCTCTCTATCTTATCTTTCTGTTCTCTTGTTTTTCCTCCATATATTTTCAGCATGAGAGACAGTACATCCGGAGAGTAAGCACTGGCTGCATTTTTTGTGGTTTCCCCCCACAATTATTTTCCTTTAGAAAGCAAAACAAAACACGTTCTAGTTAGTAGAGACGGTCTGGCCAGATAAAAGCAGCAATGTAGAAACACGGATGGGCTGCAAACTGCAGGAAGGCATTCAATCCAATTGCTAGTATTAACATCAAAAATTTGCTAATGTGTCTCCTTGATAGAATTTCTCTTTTTTTTGCCAGCTCCTTCAGGCAGGATTTTTCTGGCACTTGGACCATGCTGACTCCTTTATTTCTTACCCCACTGCGAGCAGCTGTAGAAATGAATCTGTGGAGGCTCCCCCTTCATGAGGCCTTGCAGTTCCATTTTACCCATTTCGCTTCACTATCATTTTATGTAAACTTCTCTATGCGTGCAGCAAACGCTCCACAATTGTTCTTTGTGTCTCTTTGGCAGCCCTGGGTGCCAGGCACTGTGCAACACAAAACAAAAATATAGTCGTTGCCTCAAAGAGCACATGGCCCTCAAAGCTCCCAAGAGCATCAGTGGTCAGAATGCCAGTTTTCTAAAATAACTTCAGTTTTTGCTGCTTTTAACTGGTCTTTTTGTCCTTGTAGCCCTATATCCCTCTTTGGCAGTTGGAAGCCTTCCTTCTCTCCCCCTCGATTCCTTATTCTCTACTTTTTCCTTCCGATGTTACTGACTTCTCCGTCCTTGTGTGTTCTCCTCTTGATCCTAGCAGTGCTTTTTAGGATTGGCATCCCTACCAGACTGACAAGTGGGAGAAAGGGAGTGAACCAAGGTCATGGCTTGATTTGGCAAGAGTCCTGCCCTTTCATGGTCTTGGTGCGTTCTCTTCTTGGCTCTCCAGAGGAAGAGTGCAAGATGGTCGGGTGCACAGTGAGCGTTAGAAAACAACACCAGAATAAATATGCTCAACCTTACGGGGTTTGCTTTGTGTTTGTGCCCTTATGGTGGAAAAGCAAACATCACTGGGCTGGCTGGGTTCACTAGCAGTGGAAAGGAAAAGTCTCCTGAGGTGTTTCTCGTGCCTTTGGTGAGGAATAGCAGACAGGGAGCCTCTGGCTTGAAGAACTGCTTTTCTTATGGATTAAACCCCAGTTTGTTGGTCAGCTCTGGTTTCAGCCCCACTCATCTGTGCTCATCCATCAGGACGCAGTTTGAGTGTGTCTGCATTGGAGTTGTGTGTCTGCATGTTGAATTACTGTTAATTGGTTTATTATTTTTAAAGGAATAGAGCTCATAAGCAAGTTTTCTCTTTAATTTTGTTTACTAAATTACTTATTTTGAAGACCTGATGTGCTTAGAGATGGGGAATTTGTGTATCACTCCCCTGGTGACGTGAAGGATGAGGTTGCACTGGCTCTGTGGGATACAAGAGCTCCGCAAATTGGTAGAAGGAATTCCTCACCCTGCAGAAGTCAATAAAATGAGAGACAAATTGGAGACATTTTGGTGCCAAAGAAGAAAAAGCATCTCTTTTGCCCTTCTCTTTCTTGCTGGGCTCTGGGTGAAGGGCCTCATGTTTGAGCATGGAGGAGCTCCTGGGTTTCATGTCCTGAGGTCAGCGCCAGTCGAGGCCCTGAGCCCAGCAAATCTGCCAGGATTTTTTTCTGCCTGCTTCTCTGTCAGCTGGACTGGTGATCCTTCTGCTTCCCTGACTGTTCCTAAATCAGGCTGTGCATCTCTGATTTTCCACGGCATTTCTAGCTGCCGCTCTCTAGCAAGGGTTACTGCTGTGCTGGGAGCTGCCATGCCTCAGGGGAATCTGCAGAGCATGCTCCCAGGAAAGAGAGTAAGAGGCTTGTGAAAAGTTAGAGCAAAAGCAGTTGACGCTGGGGAAGATGTGAGATTTGTGTCTGTCCATGAGGTTTTCAGTTTAATATTTAGGTCCCAAGGTCAGCCCTCCTCTGTACTCCTTTCCTTTGTGTTTATCTGCTTGCAATCCTTTCACCTGCCTTCTCTTTTGGAACTGTGCTTCATTTTTTTTTCTTCTTACAGCTTTCCCCTCTACCTGACCCAAGCCTCCACCTCTTCACCCATGTCCAGTACAGTTCCAGAATGGTTAGTGGAAAAAAATATTACAATGAGAAGACAGTAATTGCCTCTTTCAGGTGTTCTTAAATACTACCAAAGACCTTTACTGTCCTGGTTAGTCCGAAAAGTTCAGCAGCAGGACGGTTCTGTCTGCTTGTCTTTGGGAGAGCAAAGTCTGCACCGAGGATTGCGCTGAGTGGGTCAAAGCCCCAACAGAAGCCCTGCACCTGCAGTTCTGCAAACAAAGGCTGTGCACACAGGGCAGCTTTCCCAGCAGTGGATCCAGGGAAGGCCTCGGCTGAGCCGTGCACAAACCCAAGCAGTCAGCTTCAGGTGTCACTGCTCGGAGTATTTCCCTCTGTCCACAGATCTGCAGGCTCTCCCTGGCTGTAGTGCTGGAGCTGCGTGCTGTATGTCACCGTTTGCAAAGTGAGTGGGAGAACATGCTCAGTGAATACAGAAATACTGCACGGAAGCTTTTTTTCATAGAGGAAAGCAGTAGTATAATTTCCAAGCCATAGGAGAATCAGAGCCAGAGAAGGCAGAAAGGAGGCAGAAAGCCTTTCGGAGCACAAAGGAGGGATGTGGTCTCCTGTGGAAATGCCCTTTCTGGAGCTGAGCACTGTCTGTATCCCCTGTAACTTTCGAACTCTCTAAGCAATTTCAGCTTGCAGAGCTGAACGTCTCAAAAATAAATCTGGTCAGATTTGTGTTTTGGTAGGTAGCTGTGTAGAGGAGAGAGCCCTGGCCCTGGGAGAGCTGCAGCAAAAGTGCATTAGGAGGTGGCTGAAGGCCTTTCTTTGTGAAGCTTTTTAAGCAGCACTTGCAGCTTCTTAACAACATCAAATGATCATGAGACTGAGCACTGTCAGAAACAAGCCTTTGATGTCTTGGTGTGCTGTCTTCTTTCCTTGCAGCACCCTCTTGGAGACCTCATAGATGCCAGCGCGAGGGGGGAATCTCAGCTGTTGGAATGAGTAAAATAACCCGGATTAAGACAAAGAGAGGGAAATGAAGCACTGTTTTAGGGAAAACACCAGAAACGTCTTCCCAAGAGGTGGCAGCCTGAGTCTGACTCAGCACCAGCAATCTTATAATGGGGTTTATTGCAGAAACCCAGGCCTGAGGATGACGTAGTGAGGTGCTGAATGAGCTGCCTTACTCTGAATCAGTGCTCTCAGCTTTCCAGTGCCAGTAACCATTTTGTCAAGCTGTTCCTGGAGCAGTGTAACTCCTTGACTTTCAGGTGTTTTTCACAGGCAGCTCCCCCCGGGGTTTCCATGATGTCAGGCGTATCGATTACTGGCCTGGCACGCCTGCTGTGGTGGAGCGGCACTAAATTAGAGATGAACTTCTGGTGCACCCTCATGGGATGATGAATTCAAATTCACTCTACCACAAACTGCCAGTGATTGCTTTGAAGCTTCTCCCTCTGGTGTTAATTCACTTTTAAAAGAAAGGAAAAAAAGAAAAAAAAAAAGGGAAGGAAGTCCCCAGCGACCCGACCAGATTTGGAAGAGATGCCGTGGGACAGGTGGCCAGTTGCTTTGCTGGCATCAATCAGCACAGCAGTCCTGCTGTCAGTGGGGTCTAAACTCTCCCACACAAGCAAGGCACGTATCCTGCTTTTCCCATTAGTTCTGCTCTGTCCAGAGGCAATGCAAGTCCTCCACAAAGGCTTAGGAGCAAGTCCATCAGTCACACGGATCAGTTAAGGTTTCCCTTCCTGGTTTTCTCCCTGCCTCCTTATATCTACCTGTGTTCTGTGCCGCGTGCTGTGCCAGACTGTGCCTTCCTCAGCTGTTGTGTAGTCAGACTTCCCTGTCCTGTCCCATCCCCCAGCAGCAGCTGCTTCAGATTTCCTCCCAGAGGATTTTTCAGCATATTACCAGTGAGTCGTGGCCCTGGCAAGGTCACACTCTTCTCCCCGTTCCCCCCCGAAAACTCGCCTCCGCCCGTCGCAGTGCCATCCAGTCCCGTCCCTCTCTGTTTGCAGTAGGGTTAATGTTTGCTGTCACCACCTCCGGGTTCGTCTTCCGATCGCTCGTGCCATTCAGATCTGCACCGGGAGAGGTGGGTGGCTGCGGAGACTGAGAAACATCCTGGCGGGATTTTTTTGGAAGCGATCCCATGCGGAGTTTCCAGCGAGAAAGGCCATTCAGTAAAACAACACAGGTGCCTCGCAGCTGTCTGCAGTGCTAATACCTTGTCCCTCCTGGGCTGCAGAAGTTGCTTTGCTCTCCCTTCACCTGGGGATGCTGGGTGAGTGCAGGCAGATGCGAGGAGCGATGCCTTCATGGTGCACCTGAGCAGCTCTTTGGTCCTCCCTGCACCCAGTGGCCGTGCCCTCGCAGGGTTTTGTGTGGTTGGAAACATCTGCGAGCCCGGTTTGTTAGGAAGAGCTCGGATTTTTCACCAGTATGCTTGCGTCTGGTTCTCACAGCTCAGCATCGTGGCTGAGCAGAGCTGCATGGCGTGGGCTTTTCCTCTGCATTTCCACCCTTGAGCAGAGATGGAGAGCGTGGGGATGGAGGGCAGAGGGATTCAGGGAGCTGTGCTCCAGGCAATCTTCCCGAGACCTGCAGGGAGTTTACTGGAGCCTGCAGGAGCCCTTGCTCATCCTTTCCAAAGTGACCTGGCTGAACCTAGAAAGCCACAGGCTTTTTTGGGGGGGCGCAGGAGCAGCTGAGCTCTAACATTTCTTAACTTCGTGGGTCTCGCAGGGGCTGATTCATCACAGCTCTGTTCTTTTGGCTGGTCCCTCCTTAGCCCAGCTCCCCTCGCGCCGCCCCCACTGCAGTGTCCAGCAGCTCTCCACGACAGGAAACATCTGCTGGAGGCTGAGCCTGGGTTACTGCAGGGCATTGGCCGGCAGAGCTCCCCTCTACAGTAACTGGAAGCATGTGCGAGGCACTTTGGTATCCCCTCGCCTGCTCCTTCCACGAGAAACCTCCCCAAAGACCAAAGCTGCCTTTCTGAGCAGAGGGACGAGAGGAGAGAGCCTGAGGCAGGCGCAAGAATAAGAATCGCCGCTTTTTTGCTTTCGAAGCAGGGAGAAAACACCAGCAGCTGAAGGCTCTGAGCTGTTTGGTGTCCTGTTACTGTGGGGTGCTGGCCATCGGACCTGTGCTGGGTGCTAGCTCGCAGTCCTGGCCACCAGAGCTGGCTCAGGAGTCACAGACGCCTTGCACAACCTGCCTGGGACCGCTCGGGCTGTTGGTGCTTTCGCAGCCCTTTTCCAGAGGATACCCGCAGCAAGAATTGGGTGAGACTGGAGCAGAAGAGCGCAAACGCCGCCCGCCAGCACGCTTATCCTCATGAGCCACTTGGAAAAAGTCCTCCCCAGGGCGAGTCCCCTCTCAGAGCTGCAGAGGCCGCTAGGGCAGACGACCTGAACGTGAGCGGGGAAGCAGGGGAAGGCACACGAACTCCTGCCAAGCTGCTGTATCTCTTTCGACTTTGAATCTAAACAAGAAGCAGTGACAGCAGGAAGAGGAAAAGCAGTCTGCCTGGGAACACGGGGAGCTGTGGGAGCACGGAGGGGACGCTATGGATCCCTTGCCGGAGTGCGAGGCTCTCTGGGATCTTGTGCTGCATCAGGAGCTCTCAAGTCTGCTCTCAGACCTGGACGGGCTTGTCGACTTGCCCCAGGAGTATGTCAGCAGTGGATCAGATGAAATTCTAGCTGTGAGTGTTGCTAAACTGAGCTGTTTTTCACTGTAACAGAAGTTCTGGTGCTAAGCAGAAGCGTCTGTTGTAGTGCAAGCTTTGGACGGGTCAGAACATCCCAGGCTGTGGGGAAGGGAGCAGAGCGGGGCTCCCCATGGAGACAGAACTGTTAATTCTGGTCTGTAACGTGTTAAACCCAGAGCTCAGAGCTGATTATAATCTCTATTCCTCCCTCTTTTCCCATCCTCTCCGCTTGTCCCAGAAAATACTGGGCTTAGGCTCTTACTGGAGCCCGTCTCTGGCCAAGGCTTTTTCCAGATATTCAGGCTAGAAGTTTGGTAAGTGGAATGATACTTCTGTCACTTGCTGCTTTGTAGATTTTATTCGTAATCAAGACACCTTCCTGTGGGCCCACAGGACTGAAACAAATATCTGACGTGCTAAGATGTTAAAATTATTGTTTCTAGTTAATTAGTTCATTGAAACAATGTGTGGAAGAGGGAATGCTTCTTCTGGGGGAGTAGGATGAGGGTGTAGGTGCTTCTTTCCTTTCTCTGACAGCATTTGGCAGTTCTGTAAGGCTAATAACCTTCACATTCCTCCTATCCCTTCAGCACCCCCCCCTCAGTTTCTCAACCAGAAACTACCTTCTGCAGTCACGTTCATTTGGGGGCCCCTTGCTGGGAGGCTCCGGTGTGTGCCCACCATTCTGCATTGGGAGAGTTGTGTTGTGCAGCTGCTAGAGGTAGGAAGGGGCTGTTGAGAGGAAAGTGAGATACAGAGGGAAGAGCTTGTCCCCCCAGGTTGCTCTGCCTTCCCTACGTTTGTGGGAGAAAGAGCAGGAGAGATCAGAGGAGAGACATGGGCCTCCTGAAATTGTACCTGCCTCTCTTTCAGTCAGTTCTGAAGTTTTGGCTATTCTGAGCGGCTGTCAGCACGTGCGTGGCATGCAGGAGGTGGCCTTTGGCTAGAACTGTCGGTCCTGGGACAGAGTCACGTTAAAGTTTAGTAAACAGCAGAGAGAAGCCAGCTCCTGATCTCCCTCCAGCCAACAGCACGGTTTTGTTTGATGCCTTCCGTGAGGCCAGGTGTCTGCAGAATAAACACAAAACACGGTCAAGTCCCTGTGCAAGCCTCTTCTGCGCCCCACAGAGGTGTTGCCCCTACACCAGCAGGTAGCTGTGGGTTCCCTGACTGCCAGGTGGAGCACTCGATGGGGAGAGGAGAGGGCATGACTGCGTGATTCCTGAGCTGACAGTGATTGTTCAAGCTCCCCCGGCGGGGCTGCAGCTACACTGAAGCACTTATGGCCCGGGGTTGCGATGCTGTTCCTGGAGAGCTGAGGAGTGGCAGCTAGCTGAGGAATTGCAGACAGGGCGTGCATCATACCTGTGACCGCAGCAAAAGGGATTTTCTCTGCACCCTCAGCTTCCATGCAGTTCTGCACTGCAGACAAAGGCATAGGCCTTCTGCTCTGTGCGTACTCTTCCAAGTCAGGTTCTCCTCTTCCTCTCACTTAATGCACTAAATCCCAGATCCTCGCACCTGTGCCTGCTGTGATGGGAGCTCCTGGCCTCGTGCTTTGTAAGTGCATCTGATCCCCCTTCTCCTTACCTAGGTGTTCCTGCTTTCCCACTCCGTTTCTCTCTACTCATGCCCGCCCCTCTCTTTAACAGGCGCTCTGTTATTTGCAGGTGTTGAGTCCAACCTACAAACAACGGAATGAAGATTTCAGGAAACTCTTCAAGCATCTTCCCGACACGGAGCGTCTCATTGTAGGTAAGGACTGTCCTCTTGTGCCGTGCTCTTCCCATGGTTTTGGGAGGAAATGCAGCACACATACATGCAGCTTTTTCCTCTCCTAAGAGATTGTCACCAAGGAACAAGCCCACTGTCTCTTTCCTGTGCACAGACCATCCCCCTCCTCACTGTTTCTAATGGGTTTCGTTTGTTTTACTTCAGGGAGAGCACAGCTGACCAGTATCAGCTACAGCCTTGTCTCCTCCTGACTCGAGGTGTATGTTTTCCTCTGCAGTGCTCCCCAAATCCATTAGTGTTTGAGCTCTTCCCTCAGTTGGACAGGGTTGCCTGTCTCAACGTGCATGGCCCTGAGCTTTCCTTTTTCAAGCTCCTTTGTACACCCCCGATGCTCCCTACTCATGAGTCTTCCTGTATTCATCTAGACTTTGGCCTTGCAGCTAATTAGCAATTGCCCACTGCATCGCATCTGTTCTTTTATCTAATGTAACTGGTGATCTCATACCATGTCTCACACTGCTGCAATATGCACAGACTAGCAGAGGACTAGAAATTGTTGAGTAGGCTTAAATTGGGAGAGAAATGAGCGATGCAACTAGAAGGCGAGAAGGAAAACCCAGGTTAAAATCTAGAGATAGAATGCTACTGAATGACCAGCTAACAAGGCAAGATGGTTTTGTCTCTGAGAGAGATTGTCTGTGGCATGCCCTTGGGAGAAACCATAACCTAGTGGGCAGGACAGCAGCTATAGCCCAGTTCCTTCTGGCTCACAATCCTTTCTGCAGGATTGTGTCAGGTAATTTCTTCTCTTGGTGCTGCTGCTTATCCTCACATTTAGGCTGCCTTGTCTTCTCACCGTGATGCTCCTTAATTACGATGTGTTGTTCACCCACAGATTACTCATGTGCACTACAAAGAGACATTCTCCTGCAGGGCCGCCTCTACCTCTCTGAAAACTGGATCTGCTTTTACAGCAACATCTTCCGCTGGGAGACATTGGTAAGGCTCTCCAACTGGCACACGGAGCATGTGTTCTACGTCAGTATATTTGCTGACAACTTTAAAAGCACTCTTTCCATCGTCTTTCTCACCAGTGTCTCTCATTACCTGCTTTCTTTTTCTGCCTTCCCCTCTCTGCATGGCTCTGACTGTAGCTGACAGTTCGCTTGAAGGATATCTGCTCGATGACCAAGGAAAAAACAGCACGGCTCATTCCTAATGCCATCCAAGTTTGCACTGACACTGAAAAGGTACATCCTTGAAGCCTGCACTTTGTGGGTGTCAGGGGAAAGGGAGTGTTAACACCACCTCCATGGGAGTTTTCCAAACTGACTGCTTGTGGTATGTGGGGCCTGGGAGGAAGCACTAATGGAAAGGGGTTGGGTGCAGAGCTTCTGCAGACCTTGGGCTTGAGCTGAGTCGGGAACTCATGTAGCTTGTGTGTGGGCATGGAGGAAGTAGAAGATCTGGGTTATGTAGTAGCACACAGCTAACTGAGCTGTTTCTGTGCTCAGACCAGCTTTGTGGGTTGAGAGGTGCTCAGCCTCACCATGAAGTCTTCATGGACTTCAGTCTGTGCCCAGGAGCTGAGCAGCAGTGCTGTGTGCCTTGCTCAGTCTCTCTGTGTGCTGTTTCTGGAAAATGATCCAAGCAGCTGTGCCTCTTCATCCCTTTGATGGGCCTTTTCTGAACTGATTTTTCTCTCCATCTCTTCCCATTCAGCACTTTTTTACTTCCTTTGGGGCTCGAGACAGGACGTACATGATGATGTTCAGACTCTGGCAGAACGCTCTCCTTGACAAGGTACAGAGACCAGCATCTCAGTGTTAGGGGGGGATGAAAGGGAGGTGGTGGATTTATGCAGAACCACAATAGCTGTGACTAATGTATATGCATAAAAAAAGATGTAGGGGTAGTAAGTATGTGTTTAGGTGGAACAGATACATAGCTGCAGGTGCAAATCTCTCTTTTTGCATGGAGTTCTGTCTACCCGCAGACACATCTTGCATGCACACTAGATGTCTCTTTGCCTCTGCTGAGGTGTGGAAGCAATCAGGAAGGAGATTTTTCAGGTCTGTAATGCAAGTGAAACAGCCCAGAGGAAAGAAGTTCAAAATGCAACAGAAATAGCTCACTGCACTGGCAAAGTTCTTAGGAAGTCTGTTCTTCAGCAGTGTAGAGTTCAAGATAGGGCAGGAGAGAAGCATGTGTTCAGCACATCGCAAAACCAAACAAGAGTGATAGTGGGTGTAGGGTGCATTGGGTAAAGGCTCAGTAGGTTGGATTTTAAAATAAAGCAGAGATATGCACTTGCTGTGTCAAAGACCCCGTATATCCTATATTTGGTTCTGAGTATCTGTTCCAATGTCCAGTGAGTATTTCTGGCCTCACTCCAGGAATAAGACTCACGAACTGATCGTACAGGGCTGTCAGCAGATGTTCAGGGCTTGAGTTCATACCATACGGGGATACTGAAGTAGTCAAGTGCCAGAACACCCCGTCCTGAAATTGGGGTAGTATTTAGTAGGCAAAAGGATCAAATTGCATTGGGCAGCTCATGTTGCTATCAGATGCTGTAATTTAACTGGCCCTTTGAAGTTTATCACAAAATTCAGTGCCCTTGGTTTCAAGGTCATGGCAAACAGGAACTAAGATTTGGAGTGCTAAAGGCAGAAAACACTGAGAGAGCTTGTTTGCCAAATGAAGGAACCATGCCTGGCAGGAGGGAGGCAGAAGGAACCTAGTGAGTTTTTTCTGCTGAGATGCGAAGTAAAGAGAGTGTATGGGGGAAGAAGGTAAAACAGCTGGATATGTTTCTGAATTAAAGTTTCTCATCTAAGTGTTTTCCATCCTTTTGACTGCTAGTTTTAGGAGCTAGATGAAAAATTTCCTGCCTTAACACGTACAGTAACCATGGGAAGAAGTTTACGCCAGCAAAAAAAAAACAAAGTTCACTAGGTTTATTTTCCCTCCTTACCAAGAAATCTTCGTCATTGATCATAAGTTTCTCGTGGGTAAAAATCCACCTCCTTTCATCCATGCAGCACACACTTAAATCACGAGTTCACCGACCCATTTCTTGAGGGCTCCAGAATGCAGTCATGTGGGAGTCAACAGACCTGCATTGTGAAAAGCTGGGCTTTCGTGAAAGGTCTTGATAATTCATTTCTTCTTTTTAACTGGAGATACAATGCAGTCTTTTCCTAGTAGTAACCCTTCTTGATTTTAAACTGCAGCAGGAAATATTCCTCTTTGTTGCTGTTTTAGATAATTTTCCCAGCAAGTGTAATCTTTAGGTAGTAATCTTCCACCATTTAAACAAGGGTGGAAGGGAGAAAAACTCAAAATGTGTTGGGGTTTGGTGTGGTAGTAGAGACATTAAATTGAGACAGCAGAAAACACACGTGGAGGAAAACACAGATTTATTGCTTACACTTTTACATGCGCAGCGCTGTAGTGGTGGGAGATCTCATTTCTTGTGCTACTCTGGGTGTAGCCTCCTGTTGGCTTCCTGGCAGTGTCTTCAGTAACCTGAGCTTGTGACCTGGAAAAATAACAAAGTCAGATTTTAGGGCAGGACCTGAGCTGGCAGCGAAGGCTTACTTGGCAAAAGGGCCTCTTACTACTTGATCAGGGCAATCAGTGCCAACTTGGCGTAACTGTATTAAGACATAAGCGTATGCCTGCAGCCCGTGGGGCTGACCAGCCTCTCAGTAACACTCAGTCCACCTTGTGGCATTGCTGGAATTCAGAAGAAGTGAGTCAATCAAAAAGTTCTCGCCTCCCATCAACAAGATGTGTCAGAACCTCTCGCTTCTGCTTTCAGGGCAAGAAATGTAATATCCCTGACAGTCATAATTCCAGATTGAGAAAGAAATAATGGGCTGATGGCAATCAAAATGCCAGTGTTTTGGGGTTTGACTCATACTGAGGAAAAACTGCTACAGGGAGGAGAAAAAAAGTCATCACAATCCTCAGTGCTGTTCACTTCCATTGCCTACTGCAGAAGTCAAACATGAAAATGGTTTAGGCAATACTGAATTAACACTTTCAGGGTGAGATCCAGTGTAAGTGTGAAGTGTGGCGTATTTGTTATCTTTTAGTCTTCTCAGGTGAAAATGTACCCTGTGCTCTGCTCCCTCTTTTAGCCTCTCTGTCCAAAGGAGCTCTGGCACTTTGTCCACCAGTGTTATGGGAACGAGCTAGGTCTGACCAGCGATGATGAAGATTACGTGCCTCCTGATGATGACTTCAACACAATGGGGTGAGTGAGGAGGAGTGAAATCTGCTTGTGATGAAGAAAAGATGGCCTCAGGAGAGCAAGAGTCCTTATATATTGGCATACCTCAAACTGCAATTCGTTCCCGGTGAGAGATTTTGGGTTCTGGGCAAATATTTGGCCTTAGGGATTAAGGGCTAAAAAGCTGAAAGTGTACCATTTCCTCATGGAAATCAGTAAGAACTGAAATGGTTGCCTCTCTACTTGCTGAAGTAGATGAGTGATTCTGTAAATGTCCAAGTGCCCTATTCACTGGGCCAGTCAGCATGTTACGTGGTCAACAAGTGCTGATGCTTGCCAGTCTATGTATAAACACTTGAAAAGTTTGGGCTTGATCTCCCTTGCACTGAGCCGTTTCTGATTCCGGTCAGACTGGAAACCGCATAGAAATATTCTTACTTGCTCTGTGTGTCCAGCTGTAGCTGTACTGAGAGGGGTAAACATAAAAACGTGTGTTCTCTGTGGCGTCTCAGCTACTGTGAAGAAATCCCTGTGGAAGAGAATGAAGTCAATGACAGCTCCTCAAAGAGCAGCATGGAGGCCAAGCCAGAAGCTAGCCCTCAGCTGCCAAAGAAATCTGTCACTGCCAGCACGTTGACATCTACAGGAAGTAGTGAAGCACCAGCCTCGGTAAGTGTCCTTCCTCCACTGCAGTGGCATCTGGAATCCTTTTCACGGGGATTTCGCTGGCAGGGCTTGAATGCAAAAGGTGACTGCCCTACAGCTCCTCTTCCACAGCAGCTGACCACGGTCCTCGTGTTAGTAATGTTTGAGGGCATGGCATTTGTCAAAGGAAAAGTAAGTAAAACATGCCTGACCTAAAAGTCAGTGCATTAGGATTCTCAGCAGCAAGGGTATTTTCCCATGTGCAGTTTTAGATTAAAAGAAATGGAGCACTGAAGATAAAGGGGTAATAATTCCTCCTCTGGCTCCAGTCATTCCCTAGGAAGCAGTGTGCAATTTCATGGTACTGTGGCAGAGCAGACCTTGTTGAAATATAACTTGAACTCAGATTTTCCTAGCTGTTTGGAAAAATCTGTTTGGAATTTTAAAAAGCTGTTTGGAAATTTTAAAAAGCTGTTTGGAAAACCAACCTAGTGTTTGGTTTTGTACAGTGTTTTTGTCTGGGACAAAACCTTTATTGTTTGTGTGCTTGTCTGAACAAACAAAAAGCCTTGCATATGTCCCAAGCTTGAATTCTATATATATACATTTTTGAGAGGAAGTGGTCTAATATGTCCAGATGTTTTCCAAATACTGTATGGTAATCTTCCACCTCTCCATTATTTAATTTCCAGTCATGTTGATGCCAGATGTTCAAAGGTATGAAAACTGGCCCATGGATGGAAATAGTTTTCAGAAATAACCACCAGTTTCTAGGTGCTGGTCTTGCCCTCATTATGTTCTGTCCTTGCTGCAGTTTGATGGGGTGCTACCAGAAGAGGAGGAGGCAGTAGCAGAGAGTCCTGTGGAAAAAGACCTCGGCATTGCAAATATCATGGGAGAGAAGATAGAGATCATTGCTCCCGTGAACTCCCCTTCCCTGGACTTCAATGACAATGAAGACATTCCCACGGAGCTCAGCGACTCGTCTGAGACCCATGATGAAGGTGTGCAGGGAGGAACCCCTTCCATTGGTGTCATGTTTTGCCCTGTCTCTTTCAGTGAGGGCCTGGGGCAGCAAATACTGAATTCTTTTTCTGGACCTTAAGAGTTCAGAAGATGCACAGAATTCTTGGCCTGGGCTGCAGAAAGTGAATTTGTGGGATATTTGGAAGGCTGTCCCTAAAGTAATGTCATGTATTAATTACCCCACCTGATGTTCCAGCTATTGTGCTGGGATCAGTGGTGGGAAAGGGATAGAAGCACTTCCTTTGGGATCCTCTTCACAAAGTAAAATACTGTAAAATACTGTACTGGACTGTAAAAGAACAGTCTGGGAGGTTGGCACAGAGAATCATGCCTGGGGCTTGTGGGCCTGTTTCCCCACAGGTGAAGTCCAGGCCTTTTACGAGGATTTGAATGGCCGTCAGTACGTGAACGAAGTGTTCAACTTCAGCGTGGACAAACTGTACGACTTGCTTTTCACGGACTCTCAGTTCCAGAGAGACTTCATGGAACAGCGTCGGTTCTCTGGTAAGCTGCTGGTGGCAAAGCCCAGTCCCTGACAGAGACTGTGTTCCCTGCGGGGCACAGAGCAGGGCTCAGCTCCTAGTTCTTAGGCACATGCCTTGGAGGTGTGACTTTGGATGACGATAGAGGGATTGGGTAATGTTGTGAGGTCTTGGGACCACACCTACCTGTACTGACAGTAATCAACAGCAGGTAGAACCACCCTTGTTTGGCTATCGGGGTGTATTTTTTAAGAGTCCCATGTAAGTTTGTGGAAGAATCAGATTCTCTATCTTTTTCTTAACATCAGCTAAGGCCTGATCTTGTGTTCGAGGCTTAACATTCTGTGGGAAAAGCGCTTCTAGCGCTACTCCAGACACTGGCAAAGGCTGTGTAGTTGATGATGCAAAGAGTGTTCCTGGGCATCCTGCAGTCCTCCTTTCCCTGTAACTGCAGGTTTGCAAAAGGAGCGATGGCCTCAGCCTCCATCCCTTTCCATATACTGAGAGAGGGGAAAATTCTCCCCACAGTTCTAATTCCTCAGGCACACCTCAGTCTGAAGCCATACTACAATGAGGCTCTCTACAGCTGCTCTGCTGCCACCAGAAAAACAGCCTCAGGCAGAGATACTCCCATCACATCTTGGCAGAGGATGCACCTCATCCCTGCAGTGACCATGTTTAGTACAGGAGACCTTTCCTTCACACTCAGTTGAACTCTAGCACTTGTGCAGCCAAGCTCTCTAGAGGGAAGGAAATACTCTCCTCACCTTGGTTATGCTTTTACTAGGGAACTGACCTGAGGTTGCTTTAAGTTACTTTGATGGAATATTGTTTTCTCCTCTCAGATATTATCTTTCATCCTTGGAAGAAGGAGGAAAATGGCAATCAGACCAGAGTGATCCTCTATACCATTACCCTCACCAACCCCTTGGCCCCCAAAACTGCCACTGTCACTGAGACGCAGGTATGTGAAAGGGCAGCAGGGGTATGCTTTGTAGGAGCAGTTCTGTGCTTTGCTTTCTTGTCCTGAGCTTGCTGCTCTTCATGTTCTTCATGTCTTCATTTTTTTAAAGAAATGACTGACGTAGTCTTATGGTATTTAGAATCAGAGTAATTCAGTCCAGACAGCGCCTCTGCTCAAAGCGGGCTCAGCTCTCATTTTAGATTGGGTTGCTCTCTGGCAAGCCACACTTTAGTTCAGTGAGAAGAGGTCCCGCAGAATTGGTCCTCGTGTGACAGTGTAACTGCGTTATCTGAGACAAAAAACTGGGAACTAACTCCTTGAGTAGGCTTGCCCAGAAGGCCAGTTTTTTAAGGAGAAATTGCAGAGATGGGGCTTGGGCATGGGCACAGTCTCCTGTTTGTGGTAGAGCTGTTTTTGTGAAGTGCTAGTGAAGGTGCCTAACTATCAAAGCCTTGTTCCAACCAGCCTAACAGTTGTCTTGCATGCTTTTTGATACAGACAATGTACAAAGCCAGCCAAGAAAGCGAGTGCTACGTCATAGATGCAGAGGTGCTAACTCACGACGTCCCCTACCACGATTATTTCTACACCATTAACCGCTACACGTTGACTCGTGTTGCCAGAAACAAAAGCCGACTCAGGTATGCTGCTGGTGGGATAAACAGCTTTATTGATGATCTGGAGTCACCTGGGGGTGGGAATGCTCCTTTCTGGAGGGGTAGAAGGGGCTGGGGAGAACTAAGCCCCACTTCTCTGTTGCAGGAGTTACATTTGGGTCAGAGAGAAGAATTTTCTCTTGCCCCCTTCTTCGAAGCAGGGACAGCTGCCATACAAAACAAACTAAATGCACTAAGGCTCTGCCTCTGAGAAGCACTTTGGGGGACAAGCAGAGGAATGTGGTACTAGGGGAAACTGAGGTGTTTGTGTTTCACTCTGATAAGTAATCTAAATGTCTGCCTGCCCCGTGGCTGAAGGTTTTGGGAGTCCTCTTTAGGCCTTACTGCCACTGCCTTTGGAAGGACTTTTCATGCAGTGCTTCTCACCTAGAAACACGAAGGGCTAAAACCCTTCCAGAAATAAGTGTGAGCATAATTATTTTTTATATAAACATTGACAAAGGATTGTGAATTGATGTAACCTCCTGGAAGGAAAATTGAGAGTGACTTTCCCCTTTCCACACAGGGTTTCCACAGAACTACGTTACAGAAAACAGCCGTGGGGGCTGGTGAAATCCTTCATCGAGAAAAATTTCTGGAGCGGTCTAGAAGATTACTTCCGTCATTTGGGTAAGAGTGGCAAGGACTGGAGCTGCAGCCATGACAGGGGCACGCTCTTATGGTTTGCATGTGTCTCCCCACAAGCAGGCAGCATAACGGCGTGAAAGCTGCTGCCAGCCTTCTGGAGATTAGCTTCAGAGGGGCTTTTAAATAGGGTCGGCCAAAGTCATTGCCACTGCAATTGGTAGTACTTGCTGGCCATCAGCTCCTCTCTGAGATGATTGAAGGCAGTCCGGGGCCAGGGTTTGGCTTAAGGTGTAAGGGATCTGTAATGTGTCCCCGGGCACAGCCACCTCAGACCCCACCAGGGTGTCTGGGCCAGCTGAACTCCATCCAGCAGCCGTGCCAGGGTTTGTATCTTTGCAAGGCTGCTGCCATCTCTATTAAATGCTTTCTTTCCTCGCTGCCTCTGCAGAAAGTGAACTGACCAAAACTGAGAGCACATACCTGGCTGAGGTCCACCGACAATCCCCCAAAGAGAAAGTGAGCAAGCAATCAACCGTCCGCCGGCGGAAACGGGCCCATGCCCACCTGCGGGTGCCACACTTGGAGGAGGTGCTGAGTCCCGTCACCACCCCCACGGACGAGGAGGTTGCTCACCGAATCAAGCATGTGGCAGGTGAGGGACTGCAGGGACCTCACACTTGGGGGTGGAGAGCTGGACACCTCCAGAGACAAACCGGAGCTGTGTTCGTGGAAGGTTAACGGGCAGAGGGGCCAGGGATTTGCAGAGCGATGGAAGCATGATGACTTTTTGAGTAAGATGGAGGGGTGGGTAGAAGAAAAATGTTGCCCTTCCCATCAGGCAGCATTTCATAGCCTGAACAAACCCATCTGTCTCGTTAGGTTCCACTCAGACACGGCACATCCCTGAGGAGAGCCCCAGTGGCTTCCACCTGCAGAGTGTCTCCAAGCTGCTCCTCGTCATCAGTTTTGTGTAAGTAAATTTTTTTGCTCTGCCTTTACTTTCGTCCTCTCATGTTTCTGATGTTCTTCGCTCTCCTGTACCGTTTTTTTCTTTTCTCTACTTCCTCTCTGGTCCCAAACTTTGCTCAGCACAAAGTAAAACAATGACAGGCAGAAAAGAATGAATTAAAATTTCCCACAAATGTTCCATCAGCTGTTTGATCCCAGCTTTGGCCAGTGCTTAGCCAGCCACTGACCTGGCTCTGTAGGTTTTTCCAGATCTATTTTTTTTAAAGTCTCTTCTTTCCTCAGTTTTGAGAGGCAAGTCAACGGTTAGATGAAATCTGACAAGCAGTAAGAGTCTTTTTTATTTTAGGGGCTCATTTTATAGATTTTTATTAATTTTTCTATCTAAAGTGACATCTAAAAAGACGCTATCTGCAAAGTAAGGATAGAAACACATGAGACAAGAGAGACTGGCATGGTTCCACTAGTTCGGCAGCAAAAACTGTGCTTTAGTTTGTGTCCTTTCTCTGCCACCACCTTTCCCAGTTGCTAGCCGTGGCCTTGCTGGATGTGTGCTCAGAGTGAGCCGGGCATGGGGCCCTCGTATAAATGCAGACAACCCAGCAGTGTTTTTGGTTTCACTGTGTCTCAGGCTGCCAGTAGCTTTCATGGGTTAGTGCTGCTGCTGACTGCAGAGGTTTACAGCAATGACCCAGAGCAGCTGGAGAAATGTGACAGGCCAAGTGACAGATGCTTTGGGTAGACAGCCTGGTGCTCTCTTCTGTGGCTAGACAGGTGGGTAGCAAGGCACAAAAGCTTTATGATGCTCTCTCCTTACAGGCTACTAGCTTAGCTTACAGTGCTGAAGGAGCTCTCCGCAGTGTTTTCAGAATACTTTTCTGGCCGGTTGCTATCCGCCTGCTTGAGCTGGGCTATAGAGGGGCCATTCTTCCAGCAGAATAGCCGCACTATTCAGAGATGGGCACGAGCATGTTATTTTTGAGCCTGTTCCCTGAGCCGCCACTCGCGCTGGTAAAGAGAGTGGAAATGTGCATGCATGGAGGTGGAGGAGGGAAGAGAGGAGCCTGACAGCATCTGGTGAACTCAGTGGCTGCCCTGCCTGTGGTGGTGTGCCCACCTTGGCATCAGGTGGGAGCGGGTAGGGCTGGATGTGTGCAATGTGCATTTCCATGTTAGTGCCCTGCCATGGGCGCTTTGTACGTGTCCACAGGAGCCACACACAGCTCATCTTTTCCTGGGTGAATTTCACCATTAATTGCAAGCCCGGTTACTTCTTTCCCTCCAGCGTCTTTCCTCCCTGTTCCTTTCTTCCCTCCTCCCTGCCATTTATCTTCTGTACTGTCTATAAACCTCTGCTCAGCCCAGTTTCTCCCGTTCTCTGTCAGTTTGTTTCTAACCTGCAGCTACTCCGTCTTTTCTCTTCCCTGCTCCCATTAGGATCTGTTTCAGGTACTGTCTTTTTTTTTTTTTTTTTCAAACCTCTTTACTCTCCCATTTCTCCCCTTTCTCTGCATTCAGCACATCCACTCAGCCAGCCTGTCTCATCCATCTGTCATCCCTGTCTGTCTGTCCTTGCTCACACATCTCTCCCACATGGTGAAGTTTTGGGTTCTGATCACTTGGCCCTTACACAAATTAAATTCCCACTCCCATTCAGCGTGGACCTGGGCTCCAGAAACCTCGTTAAAGCTCTGGATGTTTCCCCAGGTGTGACAGGCAGGCAATGGGGCAGCAGTGCTCCCAGTAAACTGTTTTTTCTCTTTATTTGCAGTCTGGTGTTGCTGGTCATTCTCAATATGATGCTGTTCTACAAACTCTGGATGTTGGAGTACACTACCCAGACACTCACAGCATGGCAGGGCTTGCGGCTCCAGGAGAGGTACAGTCACACCAGCTTTGTCTTTGCCTCTTCTTGCATGTTCCCTACAGATGTTAGAGGCTTTACCAGGACACCACAGCTCAGGGCTGTCTGGTAGATTGCTTCCCTGTTGTGTGAAACAGATGAAGTGGGTAGATAGCTGAAGACATGGGGCTGCTCAGTATTTCCTGATCCAAAGTGCTGAACAATCACAGCAGAAGAGAGCGAGTTAAGGCAACCTCTGCTTCTTCCCTGGGTCCCACTTATCTGAGGACACAGGCTGTACAAAGAAATGTTTTGTAATCTTGGGCCAAGGTTGTCACCTCCCTTTCTCTGATGGCTCAACTCTAAACACTCAAAGCAGTGTTTAGAAAGAACCTCTTTGTACCCAGATAAGAATTTGGACTTGTGACATGATTAATTGTTGAAAGATTTTGAAAGGTGTGGGTCTAGCTATCAGCAAGTTGTTACAACATAGGAGGAAGAGAGAGCGCACTGGGAGGACAGAGTGCTCCATAACAACCTAAGCATTCCCTGGAGGTGTACTAGATGGAAACGTCATTGCAGATTGACTTAGTTTCTCTAATAACTGATAGTGTGGAGCCTTGCCCAAGGCTTTTTGAACATCTTATTTCATTACAGTGTCCGCTGGGTGGGTGCTGTTTGAGGTGAGGAGAGCTCCAGGCTGTAAGGCTGTATTTCCCATTTCCTTTTGCAGAAGGCACGCTGACTTGCCACAACCAGACTGCATATGTTGGGATCATTTTTTATTAGATAGACTCCCCCATCTGGTCTAGAGTTGAAGTGGACCTGCCAGTCAGCATTTCCCAGGGTGCCCTCCAGAGCACCTTTTGGTAGATGGCATTTTACAGTGGTGACCTGATGGCCCAGAGCTGTTTAATAATGACCAGCAATTTGGCGTTTTGAATTCCTTCTGGCAAGGTTAGGTGAATGCTTTTTCTGTACATAAATGCTAGGTGTCCTGCCTGATCAGCTTCTCTGCGGTCAGCAGTTGAAGTTGGGAACATGACAATCCACTTTGCTATGGTGTTTTGGTCTCTTTATATCCCCTTTCTGGACATCCTTTTGTGTAGCTGCAGTGATTCCCTCTTCTGCTGACTTTGCCTTGACTTTAAACACAGTTAGCAAAAGAGTTTGTGTGTTACTTGTCTTACGTTATGGGCTTTCCACTTCTCATTAGGGAGGGCTTGCTCTTTAACTGGATATAGCTGTGCAACTGTCCCACAGATCTCATCAGTGATTTTTCCTGCTTTATCTCCCTATGGCAGTCTTGGTATTTATTTGGACCACTACTGAATGTGGTATTAAGTATAGCATTGACTTATATGCTGTTTGTAATGTGCATGTACTGTAATTATAGGGGTGGGTAGGGGTAGCCCTATTTCCCCCCCTGCACAGTTAACTTTATTGTGTTGTAACTGCAATTGCTGTGGATTAGACCAAACCCACCTGCTGGGTCCAAGGTGGGGTGTGCTCAGAAGCATTCAATTCGAGGCTCTGAAGATAATGATCTTCAGGTGCTAATGAGATTGAGGAGTGGTACACTTAGTTAGGGGGACTACTCACTGCCCCAACCCACTCTGAATCTAAGTATGTGGCTTCTCCACTTAGACACAGAAAGCAACATTTATTAGTAGCAGAGTTATTTATTACAGTCTAGGATTAGTGACCACTGGGAGTGGGTCCATTTTTTTTTTTTTTTTACTTGTAATGCTTTTTAGTTGTCACACTTACCATGTCCTTGTTTAATCTCCAGGTCAGGAGCTGGCTGGGCAGGGCAGATGCAAGCCCTCAAGCCCTGGACAGGAGGATCCCCAGGCCTGGCTGCCCAGAGCTGCCATGCAGGGCCACAGGCAGGTGACCGCAGTGTGCCTGGCAGGTAGGTAGAGCTTGGCTGCGACAAGGCAGGGATTAAACACTGTGGAGCAAAGCAAAGACACACAAGGAGAAGAGGTGAGGCAGTTAGCATGGCACATGGCAGGAAGGCACAGAGAGGTGCCCCCATTCTGCCCGTCTGCCAAGGTAAGAGAGGAACCAATGAGGCTGTTAACTTACAGTGTCTGGAGAAAGAAGGAACTTGAGGGAGCTCTCCCTTCCCCTAGGAAGACCCCTAGGAAGAGGCTTAGCCTCCAGAGTAGGAGACTTGAAAGTCTCCACTACAGTCTGTAGAGCTTAAGAGGTGTATACAGCAGGCAGTAGCTAAGAGAAGAAGGATCCAGCTATCTTAGGAAAAAGCAGAGCCCAGGAGGTAAGCAGAAGACAAAGCAGTGAAGATCCCTCTCTCTTACAGATAAGCAAAGCCCAAGAAATGAAAGCAGAAGACAAAGATTTAGCTGTCTTAGAAACCAGCAAGGCCCAAGAAAAAGCAGTAAAGAGAGAGGTAGCTGGCTTAAAAGCTGGGCACATACAAAAACAACCCTACCTCTTAGGCGAGAGAGGTGCCTCTGCAACGCATTCCTGCAATCTTCCAAGTGCTGTGCTCTCTGCCTCAACTCTGCTCCTCGCATTGCTTTGCTCCATGGAGCTTTATCCTCGCCTCATCCCAGCCAAGCTCCACCTATGCACCAGGTGCACCGATGTCCTTCCTCTGGCCCTGAGCAGCAAGGCCTGGGGATCCTCCTGTCAGCGGCCTGACAGCTTGTGTCTGCTCTGAGCCTCCTCCACTCAGCAGCCTCCAGCCCTGTTGTGGAGGATTAATTAGGCCTGAGGGGTGGGGGGAGGATTAATTAGGCCTGAAGGTGGCTGCCGCTACAAAGAGAACTGGTGCTGCTGTTATTCAGAATAAGGAAAGCGTGTTATTAAGGTGATGGCCAGCACAGCATGTCTAGGGAAGTTAAAAAAATCCAAACCCACTGCACAAGGCTAGCACCTGCCCAGCAGTGTACACTGAAGTCCCTGTCAGGGGCCCTGGTGCCACCTTTTGCTGTTCTCACCTCCCCAGCAGTGACAGCGCTGCCTTCTGCCCCCTCTGGGACGTGGGCATTCAGCTCCAGCTGCACTAGAGCACTTCTGCAAAAGGCACATCTTTGCTGTTAATTACCACAATTAAGGCAGGCTAATATTAGGAAAATAATAAGTGCATCTAGATGCTACCCCCTTAGGGTGGAAGGGTTAGACAGAGATTGATGCAAGCTGCAGCCCCCCTCCCCTGCCAGCCCACTTTGCTCCCCCTTGACCATGGTTTCCCCAGATTCACTCTTGCTCATGTTCTGCCTGACAGGTTACCCCAATCTCAGACAGAATGGGCCCAGTTACTAGAATCTCAGCAGAAGTATCATGACTCAGAGCTACAAAAATGGCGCGAGATCATCAAATCCTCCGTGATGCTTCTAGACCAGGTGAGACCACACAGCCTGTTGGTGCTGTGCGTGGAGGGTCACCATGTCCTCCCAGCCACACAGCCACCCACTCGCAGTCCTTACCTGGATCCGCTGCAGCCTGTCAGGTGCATCTCCTCCAATTCTGTCTCCCTTTAGCTCCATCTCCTGACGCTGGGGTGGGCAGCAGATCCCAAGGGCTATTCACAGGATACCATGGATTCTCTCTCACCTCGCAGGGGGGTCCAGGCAAGTCAAGGAGAGAATTCTGGAGGTCCAAAACCTTTTATTAGACAACACATCTTGTATCTAGGCTCTGACATTCCAGAGGGGTCTGTAAGACCTTGGAAATCCATTTGGAATACAAAATTTTTCCCCTCAACCCTGGGTTCATATGTGGCTCACATGGGTGAAGGGGACGCACTCTCCATGGGCCCTTCACAGCACAGAGCCAGCAGTTTTAGTATCCATTGCCTGAAGAGCCCTCACCCTGTACCTTCTTCTGCTCACCCCTTGTTGTCTCACTGACTCCCATCTTCTTAGTCCCCACCGGTACCTCCCAGTCCCCCACAGCAGGTATTATGGTGTCAGTACTTTCTGTGAGTGAAGGAGGCACCTGGAGGCACTGATGGGGAAGGAAATCCCGAAGCTCTGTCACCTTCAGGGTAGCAGCACATTGGAGACGTTTCTTGTCTTGCAGATGAAGGATTCACTAATAAATCTCCAGAATGGCATCGGGTCCCGGGACTTCGGGTCAGATCCAGAAGAGAAACGGAAACGTTTCCACTAACAGGCAGGAATGCAGGAGGCCAGAGGACGGTGTGCAATATGTGTAAATAGGATATATAAATATATATATAAATATATATATATATACAGAATATAAATATATATATTATATACAGATTTTAAGAGAAAAAAAAAGCCTACGTATCGCGAGGAAGGACTGACCTCCAAACACTGGTTGAAATGGAGCGTCTCGGTGGTAGTGTGGGGTGTGCGTGTGTGTGCGTGTGGGAGGGCTGTGCTCTCCTGGCACTGAGGTGCGCTTAGGGATGCACCCTGTGTGCTACCCTGGGCTTTTGCACCACTCTTCTGTAATACTCCTGGCTGTCTGTTCGTCTGTCTGTCTGTTTTGTTTTTGTTGTTTCAAAGGGAAGCATCAGAGCGAATGCCCCTCCCCTCCCTGCGCATGAAGGTCCCTGACTGACTCTGTGTATCTACATGTATAAAGGGAACACTGTCAACTTCTTACCTTGCTGGCTTCAGGACAGAGAGGTTTTGGCAATCACCATCAATCCCTCACAAAACTACTCCGTGTTTGGAGAGGAGGCCTCCAGAGGAATTGCTCTAGGTCTGTGGAGAGCAGGTCTCACTGGCAATCATCCTTATGGCTCTTGGAGCAGAAATGCAATTTGCTGTCGTGCTGGCCAGCCGGGTTCAGAGAGCAAAGCACAGAATGTAAATAAGCCTGAAAAGCTTTCTCCAAACACCTAGTTTGACTCCTCCTGCTATTGATACTGCATTAATTGCCAAGGAGATGGTGGGAAGGGGGAGGATCTGCCCCCATGGTGCTCAGATGGAGGAGAGCCACGCTGCAGAAAGCACACTTCCATCTGTTTTGACAGTGTCCCCTTTACGTTTTCTGTGGTTCTCTGCTTTTTGTGTGCTTGGGCCCCTGCCATTAAGCCATCCCTGTGCTGAAGATCTACATCGGTGCTGATAAGGGCTGTCTGTGTGACTTCTCACAACAGGGGGAGTGCCCCAACTTAAAAAACAAAATCAAAACGAGTATTTCTATGCGAGCCCTCCTTTCTGCCAAACCACGTGCTATTGGCACAGTGTGGAGTGGGAAAGCTAAGGGAACTTAGCAGAACCACTCCTGCCATCCTGCTCATCAAATTTACCTCTTGCTCCTAGTCTGAGAGACCACTTTGCTCATACCTCTTAGCCCTGACCTTTACTTCTAATCCATGTGGGAAAGCATTAGGTAGAAAAGAAAAATATCCTTTCCTTTAACAATGACAACAAAAGGACACCTTTGCTTTGGATCCTTACCTGCAAGCTAGAGCAGCAAAGCCTTCATCAGTCCTCATAGAGGTTAGGAAGGGTCACAGGGACCAAAAAAGAAAAGAAAAAAGGGACTAAAAAGGGACTGTTAAGGGGTGCGGGACAGACTGGGGGATGTCCACACTGTAAGGCATCTGACCGGGCTCTCTCCTAAGCTGCACAGCAGTGCATCTGCTCTCTAAGCAAGTTAGGTGGTAGAGCTGCATTAAAGACATTGTGTGTTTTTACTACTTGTGGGGGATAATTCCAGATTCCCTTTAGCAGCCAAATGAGAAAGAAGGGCAGAAACTGATGTGCAGTGTAAAAAAAGCCACTGTGAGTGGGTGGGATGCAGGGTGCTTGAGTGGGTGATTGATAAATGCTTTCTCATCTTACATGGATAGGTAGATTAGGTGGTATGTGAGACCCTCAGTCTTCATCATTACTCAACACCAGGATTTTTCCACCTTCTAAATGGCAGGAAGGAGTCAGCTGCATATTCTCCACATGCAGATGGTGTGGTTCTAGCTCGTCCACTGTCTTTTGCTCTAATTGGCACTGAAAGAGCAGGGGACATAAGGGTGAGTAACTGGTTTATGTGTCTTTGTACCAGAAACACTGATCCACACAGCTGGGGAAGAAAACGAGTCTAAGGAAAACCCTTACAAGCTCTCACAGCCCAACTAGGGAAAGGTACCGTTGGCAGGAGTAACCCACTGGTTTCTCCCAGCCTGCCTAAGATTTTTCATGACCAAATTCTAAACATGTCCCACGGACGAAGACTCACAGTTGAAGGAGTGTGGATGAAGGCAGGTTACTGAATGCACATTTAAGGGTGTGAAAGGTACAATTGGCAAAAACATGCCTCGGAAGCTAGAGAATAACTTGTATTTATGTCTGTCTGTTTGATTTCATGCTGCTGACTACTGTGCTGCTCCCTGGCTTTTTCCAGGGAGGCTGCTGAAATGGCTACTGTACGATGAATCTGAGCTGCTAGTAACCTGAAAGGGTATCCTGCTGCTCTCATCTTGGGACCAAAGGGCCCCAGCTCCGTCCCCACTGTTGACTTGCCACACTGGCTGAGTCCCATTTTCCCATTTGTTACTCCCACAGTTGCTAAGCACAGAAAAAATGCCTTGCTGCCCATCTTCCCCGTTTTCAAAAATTAATTTCAGAGAGAAGGAAAAAAGAGAAAGGAAGCCCTGTGCTTGCCGCGTTTCCTTGCCAGAAAATGGAAAGGCTGTATCTTGAGAGGGAAACCTGGAACGTGGGTCTTTGTAACCTGGCTGGCAAGCTTCTGTCTGTAGAAAGACAACCCAGCAGGAGACAAAACAACTCATGTCCGAGAGGGTAAAACAGTAGTCAAAGCTGGCTTCTTACCCATCTGGTGTTCTCTTGCTAGTTGTGGAGGCACGGAATCCCTTTGCTTATGTGTGTGTCCTTCTTCCTCTGCAGCATTTTTGCAAATGGTGGTCACATTGGGTTCTGGATGTTCCCACTGATGTGGCTTCCTTGGGATTGGCCTTAGAGACAGAATTGCACAAGGTCAGTTAAATTAATGTGAGGCTACACACAGGCCGATATAAAAATATTAAGCACTAATATTCATTCTGCCTGCACATTACTCTAAACTGTTTAACATGGTTGACAGCTCTAACACACAGTTGCATTAAATTCCTCAATAAAGACCATAAGGGTGTCAATACAGAACTTAAGAGTGGTGGTCACCAAACATGCCCTTCAGAATGAGGAACGCTGCTGTTTGGGGTCTTAGGTTTCCTTTTCTCAAAACCCTAGTTACGTTGGATTTTTTTTTTGTCACTTGGCAGCAAGTCTGGCTTGGAGGTGGGTAGTCTGGCAAGTCTGGCTTTGTGAAGCAATCCTTTATTGCCACTTATCAAAGTAGTAGTGAAAGAGAAAACTAAGGTCTTTTCCATAAGGCAAAACCCACAGTGGCACAAAAGCAAGGGCTCACACAAAACCTCAGCATGTTCTCATTTAGATGCCATCTTGTAGAGAACTACGATAGGAATCACCTGCTACTGCAGATGAATTCCAATCAACAGATTAATTCCTTTTACAGCCCCAGGCAATTTTGCTGCAGTTCATTCATGATTACATTTCCTAGGGAAATTAGCAAATGCTTTCTAGGAGCAAGGCTGAGCAACCTAACTGATGTTGCAGGAGGTGGTGCTTCTGCCTTACCTAAGCAGTCACAGCCTGGCTGTCCATAACATATCTCAATCATGCCACTGACACAGAGTACACCTTTCCACACAGCTTACACACTGCCATTCCTGTCTGGACCCCATTTGTCTACTTTAATAAAAAGAAATCTAAAACATATAATATATATTTATTATGATATAACCCTGTACTGAAAGAGGCAAGGCTTCAAAGCCTGATGCTTTGCTGGTTTTAAAGCACCAGCACTAAAACACCTCAAAACCGTCACCTGCATTGCTATAACCCCTCTCAGGAAGCCTGGCGTGCCAGGCTGTGCTCCCTTCACATCAGACAGCCCCATGCTCATTTTGGAAGCTCACCTGGGTGTATGGGGGATAGTCCTTAGCCTACCTGTCCCTAGCAGCACTAAATCATGTAGCCTACTTAGGTATGCTTTTTCCTACTTTTATATGAGAAGGTGAAAAGATTGTTTTTCAACTAGGCATTGGAGACATATGGTCCAGGTAGAGCTTTTGGCTGTGTTGTGCAGTGATTTCTGTGCAGATCTGTAGGCCTGCGATATGCCCAAGCAGAGTGAAAGACACACTTTCATGCCTCACAGTTTCACTTCTACATGTCAAAAATGCTAACCAGAAGGGAGTGCATACATACAGGTTTTGGTGAATACAGTTTCTTTCTCACATGACTTTAATCCTTCTCCCTTTCCTGGTGGCTCTGCCTTCTGAGACTTGTATTTCCATCATCTTTCAGGGATGCAGACGCACTTAAATTGAGGAGACAGAGAGGGGAGCCTGCAGCTTTCATACCAGCCAGCACTAGGACAGAGTGGTAGAGATAATCTCCAACCCTAAAGAGACCAGCACTGCTCACACAGAATGAGCTGCAAACTAGAGGTTAGTGGTGGAAATTCTGGGGGAGTGAATCACTCCTAGCTAGTTAGAGGATTTTCTCCTTACTACTAGGAGTGGAAAAACTTTTGGGCCCCTTCTTCCTCTGGGATTCATTTACAGAAAAACAGCATGAAGTTAGTGAGTTAAGGTGTAGGAAAAAACCATCTGTGAATGCTCATTTCCAGGCATACACAGTCTCTAGCCTATTGCAATGATGTGGGAAGAGGCTCTGTCTCGAATCGGTAAAATTTCATTTGTGGCAAACACATTGAGTCCTACTCTGCCACCTGTGTGACACAACCTTGCTCCCAAAAGTACCTCTCCACAGAATGTCCATGGGAGGTACGTACCCAACCAGCCATTTTCTAGCATATACCCAGGGCAGGACTCTATCTGTGTTTCTTTCTCCCAGTCAGGATACAAGCAAACCACTTTCTAATTTAGAAGTGGCAATTTCTGGTTCCACAGCATGCTAAAGGTGAAGCAAACAAAGCATCAGCACTGGGTGCTTGCAGTACTGCTGGCTAGGGGAAGCAAGGACCTGACTCTGGAGGCACTCAGTCATGTTTCTCAAGGCAGAATTGTGTTGCCAGAACTGTTTTTTCCAAATTACGTGCGCAACTCTGAGGAGCTCATTGCAGCAGGATCTCTGCTAGGCTTGCTGCCATTGAGAATCATAGAATATCCTAAGTTGGAAGGGACCCGCGAGGATCACTGAGTCCAATTCCTGGCTCCACACAGGACCACCCAAACAGTGCAGTCGTGTAGACTCTGGCTCAGTCTTTTCAGTCTCAGCACTAGTTAAAACATCTAGCAGGGGCTTGCTTAAAAACAATACTCAAAACAGAGTCTCTTAAACCAAAGCATCTGAGGTAAGTGGCTCGCAAAACCTTTGTGTCAGTGTAGTTTTCAAGATGTGACCGTGCCGACCTTTAGGCCCGTTCCCTCTGCCTGGCATGCTCTGAGCTCTACGCTTTGCAGTCTCCATAGCACGAGTCTCTTTGTGCCATAATACCTGTCTTTTTCTAGATGTGCACACTGGCCAAATAAGCTCCTCATGTCTTGATCAACTGCCGATTGAGATTATTCCCTGATCTAGCCAGACAGCATGGGCTTAACCCTTAGCATGGATATGTGGTGTGCCATGCCCTCTTCTCCCACACACATTTTGCAGTGCTTGCTATGGCTCTTCCCTCTCCCCACGTCCCTTTGCTGCCAGACAATCATTCCCTTTGTCATAGGTGGACTGACCTGGTGCTGTCCCTGCTTGCCTTTCCTTGATGCAGTCCGTACCGCTCTTCAAGTGAATGTGTTCTTTTTTGTTTTTGTTTTTGTTTCTGTTTTTTTTGTTTTGTTTTGTTTTTTTTTTCAGTAGGGAAAAGGACTTCCTTCTGCAGAAGGAATTATATTTGCACATGGCTCAGGGAGGTACCCTCTCTCGCCGTTTCTGTTACCTCACTCATTTAGGCCAATTCCATTGCTAACGTTAAATGGCCACTTTCCCCAACTGAAACTCCAAGAATAGTTAGGGAATAAAACAAACGTGCAGCTCAGGTTCTACAGCCACTTGGTCGTGTCACAGTCTCGGCTCAGACTGCCCCAGCAGCATTAGGATTTGTGGGAGCAGCTGTTACGAAACAGCAACTTCATCCAGCAAAGAGGTGGAGCCTGTGCCACACGGGTGTAGTTCCGATCTCCGCAAGCCCACCTCCCCTGTAATAGCACTTAGCAGAGCAGATACGGAAGCACTAACCTGGCTCTTGGCCTGCTGAGGTCGGAGTGGAGGGAGGAGCAGCAGAACCGTTGCAGCGTACATCCTTAACCACCCCGGACTGGCATCGTGTGGCTGCGGCACCTCTGGGACGTTATCATTCCCACAGCAGTTCATCTCTCATCGCATGCTCCAGGGCTGGATAAAGCTGCTAAAGACCCTGGAGCGTGTTCTCCTCACCTGAGGCCCTGGATCCTGCAACCCCAGATGCTGTCGTAATTGCAAATTAACGAGGATGGCCTCATGTCAGCAAGGAAAGGGAACGGGTCATACAGTCACCCGCAGGTGCGTGCTTCCCTTTGGGATTTCACCACTGGAGCCCGGGAAGCAGAGGGCTGTTGGCCAAGGCCGGCGCAGCCTGTAGCACCGCTGTGAACTTCAGGGTGGGGTGGGGGACGAACCGTGATTTTGTTTTAGGAGTTGTATAACTGTCAAACTTTGCGCTGTGCGCAAAATGCGATAAAACGATAATGAAACTTACCTGCTAGAACCTAGGAACTGTAAAGGCTATGCAGCCGAAACTTAATGTAAGTAGCTAGTACAATGGAAGTATAAATTAAAAAAAAAAAATCTATCAGACAAACAGCATGACTCATGAGTGCTTTGTTCTTTTTATTGTCCTGCCTATTCTAAAATCTCTTCTGTCATTGCCAAATACACAGGGAGGGTCTTTTCAGATACCAACCAGGACCATCTCTCCCAGGACACAGCCTGCCTTTAACACCGCCCTTGAGAACCCCCCCCCTCCCTTTTTTTTTTTTTTTAATATGGGAATCTTGAGTAGAATTTAGGCACCATTTTCCCCTGCCTAGAACAACACAGGGCAATAGTCCTATCTGTATGCAAGAACTGTAAAAGTGAAAGATTTGTCCAAAAGGCATCTTAAGAAGATGCGTGTATAATACCCGAAGGTGCAGGACTAAAGGACGGCCCTTCTTTACCACCTGAGGTAGCTCTCAAGAAGTTTTCAATTTACTCCTTTTTTGACTTCACATTATAACATCAGAAGGTTATCAGTACTTCACAAGGACTAGGAGAAACAGAGCTGAAGTGAGAGAGAGGTTTATGTAACCTTACCTAAAAATCTCTCTGAGCATTATTGCCATGGTCAGCAATGGAAACTCAGTAGTTATTGTCTAGTCACTCCTCTGTTGCTGTGGATCTAGAGTTAGGATTATGCCAAAAATTGCCTTGAGGCCAGGCATGTTGGCCTAGGGAAAATGAAGATATCCATCAGAACTGGAAGAGGAGCTATTTTTGGACATTATGGTTTAAGGAACCAGTGCCCAGACTACAAGCGTGCTTCATCTGGAAAATGTGCTCACGTTGCCAGACTCAGCTCTGGGCTTGAGAAAGATCCTACGGTGAAGACTGGATCCTAGTAGTTTACTGAAGTTGACACTGCTCTAAGAAAGGCATTTGGAACAACTGCCAGTTAGAAATCTGGCTTGGGATTTGACAAATGGAACAACTTCTGCGATTTTTAGCAACACATAAACTGCAGCAGAACATAAGCAAGGGAAATTCCATATGTAGGAAGCATGCTTTTGATTCACAAGCACTTTGTAATACTTAAAAGCGGTCAGTGTAGCAAAATTTGTCAGCTCTTGCAAGCAGTACAGGCTCCATTGCAGCAGGGGTGTAACACCATCTCCTATATCAAAAGGAAACCTTCTCCCACTTTAAGTACAATTCTACCCCAATGTTTCTACCATTTGTTTCCTCATGGTCCTAGTTATTGAGCTCAAATATCTACGTTTGAGGCCAGAAAACTGATTTTATTCTGTTTAAACCACTAAAATTTAAAAGGTCAGTTTGCATTCACTGAATTTACAGTGTAATTCCTGTGCAGCAGTGGGTCATTTACAATGAATATTGAGACTAATCATCACATAATACATAATTACTACAAAACTAGGAAAAAGTAACCACTTTCTCCATATTCCTCTAGGTGGTGCTGTAGGATAGCGTGAGAAGACCATCACGGTTACAAGTACAATCATTTTACAAAGCTGTCAGTCCTTTTACTGTGAGGACTACGCATCCTATTTACTTGGCATGCTTGTTTGCCTCCAGCTGTCATCCTTTCAGGGTTTTCCCCAGAAACAGGTTAAAGGCATACCTTGTCTGACTGGCTTGCCTGCTGCTGCTGAACACAGCTCCACAGGTTATTCCTACCACTGTGTCTCTGCGTGCTTGAGGAGTAAACCTGCTACACAAGGGAAATGGAAGGAACTAAGAATTTTGATACGTGCGAAGTGGAAGGGAGGGCACAGGGGGTTCTTGTATCATACAGCCTCCCAAATTAGGAGTACTTCGGGATTTCTGTTCTCAGCTCCCTCCTTCAGAAGCAAGTGTGAACATGGCACAGGGACTCATCCTTCACTACATGTTTTTCATCAATTGCAATGCATTTATACTCCTCATACTCTACATCTGCACTGGTAGCCCAAAGTCCAGAGCAACTTACTGAGCTCAAATATAATAAAAATATAAAAAATATCTCAAATAATTGAACTCCTTCTATTTAACACCTCTAATAAATGCTGGGGCTGTAACAAATGGCGGAACATCACCCTAAATGACCTTGTTCCCAGTCCTGCAGGTCAGAACAACATGATACATACAACCTTTACCTCTGCAATGGAGAACTAGCATATTTTGCAAATAAAAGTGGTGGTGACAGCAGCTAAGGAATGACACTAACATTTACAAAGCCATTAACGTGATGAGGGGACTGAAACTTGGGAAGGAGCCGTGCTGCCCACACCCCTGTGCCCTTTGCTCAGCATGCTTCAAAAGGAGAGTCCATTAACAAATGGGCTGGCAGCTCAGAATGGAGTCATGAGGCCAAAGTCAAGGCTGTACAGAGTCCAAGGCAAATGGAAGAGAATTTACACTTCCCCGCATTTCCTCCCGACGGCGTAGAGCTCCCCCTCAAACCTGGCTGGCATGACATGGTCCTTCTGTCTTCAGAGCCCCTGCAAGCGAGAGAATTCCCTTGGAGTGCAAGTCATTTGAAGGTACTGAAGTGAGGATCGTGATACATTTAGCGTGATACCTGACAGGACATGAACAAGTCTTTAGATCTAGGTCACAGACGTTTGCACACAAAGTCCTTCCTAGAAGACGTATCCTTTGGAGACAGTGCCATTTATTCCTCCCGTTCCCCATCTGCAGGGGACAGTGACTGTTCCCAACTCCACAGGGATGCACAAAGGAGGAGTAATGAAATCACAGCCTAAATACGTGCATTGGTTTGGGGTTTAAAATCATTAGTATACCCACCATCCAAAGATACCTGAATTGCTTCTAATGTCACTGGAGAAGCTCCAGAGAAGGGGCAAAGCCAGACTCCAGGAATCTCCCCTCTGCCATTTCTCCAGCCCCACACACCTAACCTACTGTAGTAAGGGTGAGGGGTTGACAGGCACAAGCAGCAATTCACTGCTCCCTCATCACCTACCCTGGTGCCGTTTGTTCCGCTGGTTCCTCTCTGCTATTCCTCCACAGGCACGGCACAGTTTTCCTTGTTTTCTGACGGAATCGCAAGGTAGTCTGTTCTGTAGTTGGAAGGAAAGAGGAAAGCTTAACCTCAAGTGCACATTTCAGGCCCATTCACCCTTTCAGAGATACTGAATGACTGTAAGTATCTCTAAGGTAACAAATTCCACCTGTAGAAGATGCTCACAGTAGGACATTCTCATTGGCATAGTCAGGAGCAGACAGTGAGCCTTCCCGACTGTTAAATCCTATACATACAGCTTTCCTAGAGATGGGAATGGGCCAGCATAAAAACTGGAACATCCCTGGTGTATCAGCTGCCAGAATTCTCCTTGTCTTCCTCTGCTTTTTTGAAGTAGCACAGGCTGCAGGCTTGTGAGTCAGATCTCTGAGGGCAGGCCTTCCACGAGAGCATCTCCACACGGTTCATGCTGGGCCACTTTGGAATACTGCCCACCTTGGCCACCCTCCCTTCCCTGTACATCATCCCTCACCTTGCTACTACACCGTCTCTTTTGGTACTCCGGAACACTGCAATTATTCCAGACATAGCAAACATCAGCTAGAAACGTGCAAGAGCAAGGTTTGGTCTTCTTGCAGTCTGACCTGGACTGAGACATCTGAAGGACCCTTGCAGCACTGCTCACATCTGGAGGGATGTCACACTTACGCATTTTCCTGGGCAGCCTCCTCTGCCTTAGAGACTTTTCTGTAGCAATAGACCATTTCTATCAGTAGCCACAAGGTGAGGAAGACCAGCAGAATATACATCATAATTTCAGAGATGACTGAGGTGAAGTCTTCTCCAGCTGTTGAGAAAATGAAATCATCTCTGATCATTTACGTGCACGTGATCATTTACATGCTGTCAGAGCACAGCATCTCCATTCAAACCCTCGTGTCATCCTTCCTAACCCACCTTGCCACAGACCCAAGTGCCACTACACTGTCATGGGTCAAAAGACAGGGAGCAGGCAAGACTGCCAGCAGAATATGTATGCCAGCAGCAACTCCACTGCGTGTTTCCACAGGCATCAAGCATGCACAGGCTTGCACGTGTCTTGCATTCTCTGCAACCTACACATTCCTACAGATTGCTCACCGTGTGCCTGTCTCATCTTCACATTCTGCTTCCTTTGTACATCTTACTCACTGCTGTTACTTGAGTGTGCTGTGCCGGCAGTGATTTGAGAGAGATCAAAACAGAGATGCTTGTGGGGAAGAAGGAAAGGGTAGACACAACAGGAAAAGATGAGGGGTAAAAATTCTTGTCCCTCTCTGTAGAGGACAGCAGGATTCCTACTGATTCCTAATGAGCCAGGATCCCAGCACAGACAGGAGCAAAACCAAAAGGAGTGGTAAGACAGGAGCAATGCAAAGGGAAGGAGGGGCTGGGAGAGGGAAGAAGCAACAGACTGCTATCAAAATGGAGAATGAGTTGGAAGAGGGAGGGGGCGGAAGCGAGGAAGGAGAAGCTGTGGGTATCCTGGCAAAGGCTGTGCTGTAGCATCCCAGAGCCGCCAGGGGAGAAGGGAGGGTTCTGAGCAGAGAAACTGGAAACCTCTGCTTGCACTTTGTGCCTGCCCAGCTGTTCCCAGACATTGCCTCAGCCTTCCATGCTTATACCATCCCCACACAAGCACTCTGTGCCAAGGCAAGGCTGCAGTCAGGAAAAAAAAAAAAATAATAAAGCTGGGCTTTCCTCTTGAACACTGTATAGTACTTGCTGTTGGCAAAGAAAGACACAGCTACCTGGGAGCTCAGTCCCCCCTCTCCTGCAATGCAATACAAAATTATGTCCCTGTTAGACAACGCCCATGGCACATTAGGACACAAGACACAGTCTGCCAGTCCTCCGTACCCTCCTCCACCACGGTGAGGTGGATCAGTCTGGAGCTTGTGAAGAGAGGCCGGTGAATCTCAAACTCAAACTCCCGGGTGATATTACAGGTGTAGATACCCGAATCGTTCAAGGTGACGTTTAACACAGTGATGGACACATCCTGCATGTCTTTACTCCCATTCCACTGTAACCGACCACTGAAGCGGCTTGGAAATTCTTGATTTGTGTTCCTGTACTTGTAGATCTGTGAGGAAATGTAAAGGGATACTCAGATTAATCACTGGCTCATATCTTGGACAACACCAGAGAATATGCAAGAAACGGTTGAAACTCTGTTCTTCTCTAGCTACACATGTGTACGGTCCGGGATATGGCTTCCTTAGGAGCAACACATATTCAGATTTTGCCATCTTTTACCTCAAAATCTTAAACTACTTTGCAAAAGAGAGAAAATTGAATCATCTCCATTGTGGAAGTAGAAAAACTGAGGCACAGAACAGCAGAGAGACATAGGGACAATGACACAAAAGATCAGCAATGCAACTAAAATTAGGATCCCGTAGTCTTAATGACCAGCCTGTCAGTCACTGGATCATCTTCAGAAGGTACCACAGAAAATAAATACTGCAAAGACAAACGGTCATCTTCAGTAAGCCCTGGGATACTCAGCTGAAATCAGTGTTGCAGAAGAAATAGAGCAGTGTGAAAATAGTCTGTCAGAAGAACAGATCTTAGGTGGCTTTCACAGGCCTAATTTTTGGTAAGTTGCTGGCTGACCACTATACATGATCACAGCATTACACTGCCTGCCCCAGCTCACCTTCATTACCTTTCTCTGGGTTGCCACCAGCAAATCTATCACCTGGGTCACTGAAAGTGAATGCCTGCCTCACTCCCTAGTGTGGCTCCTTTTGTTCTCAGACAGTTGGAGCCTATTTGCTATCTTGTCTGTCTCTGATCAATCACAGTAAAATGCAGGTACTGACGTAATTATTCATACTTAGATAAAATAGCTAGAAAGGAATGTGTGCACTCAAACCTTGTTCTCAGATTCACCATTCTTTCTTGATTTCCAGTTACCTCTTGTGTAAGATTCTCATTTTAATTCACCCTGAAAACTTAATTTTACCCTTTCCTGACAGGGATCCAAAACAACAGAGATCATGCCACAGTCTGCTTTCTCTGTAGCAAAAAAAAAATAATTAAATTCTGTCCTACAGATTTAGCAGAGCCTGATTTAACCTCCAAAGAACAGTTTCAGGGTTAAGAAGTGGCCCAGGAAATAAGACTTGGCCAAGGCAGCCAGGACTCACTCCATACTTCTGTTTCCCTTCTCAATTCCCTCATGTATTAGACAATACATATTAAAGGAAAAGAACTACAATTCTCATTCATGTACATACAGCCCCAAATGTTTGGGCTCACCAACAGATTCCAGCTTTTCCTGACACAGGTACCTGCTGTGTGCAAGCATGGATAACAGCTAAACAAGGAAAAGACACTTTAGACACTGCCCAAAAGTGGTGCTGTGGAATATCTGGGCGAAAATGCTATACAAATGGTGCAGACCTGCAGGTTGGAGCTGAATTTAGCTCCAAGCTTGTCCCTCCTCCATGTCATTAAAGCAGCCTGCTAGGCATTTCTACAGACTTTGAATGAAAACGAGGCATAAACCTTTTGTTCGTATTTGGGTCTCTCTTCTTCATCACGGATCCTGTGGCAAGACAAACTCACTCTCCTAGCACCTTTTGGCTTCTCCTACATGCCTTCACTGGACCATGTTTCACCAGATAACCTAGGAAAGCAAGGGCTCAGCTACCAAACATACATACGGGTTCATCTTTTCCACCCTCCGGCCTGTAGAACCATTCCACCATCGTGCTGGCTGTGACCTCTTCCCTTTTCATGCAGGAGATGCAGAGTAGCTTCATGTGTGTTCCTTGGACAGCCTCTGTCTCTGATGGAACTTCAACACATACTGCAGAACAAAAACCAGCTAGGAGGAGAAGTGAGAAGAAATGTAAGAGAGAAAAAGAGAGGTATCAGTTACCAAGTTCTCAGCACTTACGACCCCATCATCCCCCAGTGAAAAACCTTTTGATTCAATACTAGCACCCTCTGACAACAACTAAGTCTCAAATGTCAAATTTTACGAAGCTTCCTTCTCAGGGGCATAAATAATTCATAATAATTAACAGAGGGTGATCACTTCGTGCAGATTCACCTCTCCAGCATCTGCCTCGCCACAACTTTAATTTTCCCCCTAGTAATTAATGCTGCTTTAGAGGCACTGTTCATTCTCTCTCACACATGCTGAGCATGCTCCTGTTTCAGCAGCAGTTACAGTGTCTGGTATGAGAGAAAGCCCAGAATTCAAGCATGGAGGAACAGCTCGCTCTTCTTTGTGCTAATTTAAAAGGTCTGGATGTTTTAATCTGGCAATGTGTTCAAAACAAAGGGGTAAGATTCTCGTTTCGCTTCCTGTTTCTAGGTTTCATAAGCAGTCCAAGGAACCAAGGGGCTTGGACTCGAGTACATTTGGCAGCTGGGGGAGTTATTGATTTTATATGCATTCTTGTTCAAAACGTTTCCAATCAGATTTCTGCTAACACTGGCAACTATAAAATACTGCTCTCCCAACCAAGACAAAAATCACAATCTGTGAAGCTGAATACTTGTGAAAACGAATGCTTCAGAACAGCATCTCAGACTAAATCCCTGCTGACATTTGTCCCCTGGGCTAAACAATGCTGGGTTATGTCTGTCCAAACCTGTCTCCAAAGCCTAGAGTATAGATGAGTGAAGATGCTGATTTTGCTAGCTGCTCCCTTCCTCCCCAGCCTCTGAGATCCCATTAACCCCCACACTCCTGAGCACTGAATTATCCCGGGACCTATCCTGGGGAACAGCCGGATTCCACTTCTCCCATACTACCAGCTCCGTGGGTAGCAACAGATTTCCGGGAGAAAGGATAAAAAAAAAAAAAAAAAAAAAAAAAACAACAACAACAACAACAAAAAACTGGCTCATGCTTTATTCCATTTCAATTAAATATGTACACCCACATCCACACACACGTACACAGAGCTGTAGGTATACGTGCAGATTACATCTAGCTGTATTTGCAAAACCAGCAAACCTTTGCTGGGTTTCAGAGGAAAAACTGGAACTGCAATAAAAGCTACACGTTTCCTCTAGTTTACACAGACTGCATGGCCAACTAGCACTAACGCACAGCATATTGGTTTGCACAACCTCTCTAAGGAAACTACACGTTAAATTACATTGCAAATTTGAGAACAACAGCAAACGGGAAACAGTAAGGAACTTGCATGCATATTAAAGCACACGTTTTCTGCGGTAAGCCCACTTAGCGAGAACGCATTTTCTTTGTTCACATTAACTCCATTACATCCATAGTAACTCTCTAAACGTTATTTCCTTCTCCTCTTGTAAACAAAACTAAAATCCGCTCTGAAGGCTGGGCTCCGCGGCAGCCTCAGAGAAACCCTGCTGGGAAAAGGAGCATCCTCCGGGAGAGAAGCAGAGGATTCGGAGGTGAACCCGAGGATGACAAGGAAAGGAGCACCTACCCCAGACCACCAGCACGGCCGAGGACACCCACAGCAGCCGAGGCAGCGCAGCCATTGTCGGGAGCGAGGAGCAGCTCCCAGCAGCTCCCAGTAGATCCCAGGATCTGGCAGGAAAACGCTCCGGGCTCCTCTCGCCGCCTCGTCCCCGGTGCAACAGGATGCCTGTGGCGAGCCTGGAGGAGAGAGCGCAGGGTGGGAGGATGCTGCTGAGCGCTCCCGGATCCTCGGGTGGCGCTTTCCCCGCGGGGTGGGACCCACGGCCCGGCGGCAGCACCACGGACAGGGCCGGGGCAGGAGCCAGCAGCAGGTGGCCGCTTCGCCCTCCGGCCACCCCAGCAGCGTCTCCTGGCTCGAAAAAAGGCTTGTGCCGAGCCCTGCCTAGCCCGGGCGGGGGGCCCGGCTCTCGGCAAGCATGCGCGGCTTGGTTAGAGCCGGAGGGAGGATGTTAGCGACCTATAGCATCACTTATCCGGCCTCCGAAATAAATCCGGATCGAGGGAGGGAGGGAGGGAGGGAGGGAGAGGGGGGGGGAGTTACCCGTGCGAGGTCACCCAAAGGCCTCCGCCTCTAATGAGGTTAATATTAACGTTTGTACGGCTCTGAAGGTCGCAGTTGGAAATACTGGGAAATCCTCTCTCCTCATGTTCCAGTCTGGTTCCCTGGGGGTCGATGCCAGCGGCAGGCTGGGCTTTCTCTTCTTGGCCTGGAGCCACCGCGCCCAGAAGGGCTTCTCCAACTTTGAAGGTCACCGTGGACTGAGAGGGAGAAATGAAGTGCTTGTTAAATGTGCTCCCTCTTTTTAAAGCGTCTGCTCCGACGGCAGCTCAATAAACAGCACAGTCTATTGAATTAAACCTAACCCATCCCATCAGACGACATGTGAGCAACTTCCAGTGCCAAAACCCAGAAGCAAGTGTTGGACACGGGCAGCGTGCAGACGGTCAGGCTCACCCGAACAGAAAAAACTGCAGGCAGCAGAGAGCCCCAGCTCCGAGCCCGTCAGCTGGACGTTTACTCTCAGTAGGGCACAACACTGCTGAGGTCCAGACCTGCCTGGTGCTGGGGGCTCGGTGCTGAGGGCACACACGTGCAATCTGGTTCTTGTGCTGTGTAAGTGAAGCAGGCACAGAACAAAGACAGCAAATGCTTTTCCTAGATATCATCTCATCAGCTTCATGTCAGAATGCTGCAGTACTGTCTGCCTGTAGCCATGTGCTGAGCAACTGCCTCCACAGCATCCCTTGCATGCTGTATTTTTGCAATGGCAGAGTGACATGAAGCACACCAGGGTCCAAGAGGCACCCGCATCTCCCAGGCACCGAACCACAAATGCACAGGAAGAGAACATCAGGTGCACGAAGAGCCATGCAACAAGTCCAGGGAATTCCTAGCTAAAGGACATCTTTCCAGCTCCTTGCTCTGCTCCGTTATTACCCCCTGGACACGTTGTGCTCTGCCTGGTTCCAAACCACAGCTGGCTGGGAGCAGTGAAACCTTCGCAGCCCTGAAGTATCACAGCAGCAACTGACCGGTTGTTTTCTCCCGTCACCCCGTGCTGTGTTCACAGCTCAACAAAAGGAAGGGCAGACAAAGCCATGGGATTTGCTCCTAACTTTTCTGGAACAATCCAGCCTGTGCATGGTGGATGAGTGCCGATGGAGGGGTTTTTTTATAGACACAGGAACTACTGAACAATGTCCATGGCTATCTCATTTGACAACCACCTGTTTCATGAAGCGGGGTGGTAATCACATCTGTTCTCAGGAAGCCAGGTGCACTGCCAGCAAGCACAGGGCACGGATCAGCAGAGTTGTACTGCATGTGCTATGGCTGCTCTAATTACTTCTGTCATGGAGAATCCTGCCAGGGACAATAGGGGCTGGAACTGCAGGCTTATGAGGAGGCAGCGGCTCTGTCATTTGGTCAGCAGCCATTAACTGACCCTTCATCATTTTTTCTTTTTTCTTAGCACAGCCCTGCTCTCAGGTGCCTCAGGGCACCAGCAAGAAACAGAAGCTTTTCCTCCTCTAACCCCAGGGACTCCAGAACTCATCTGTCAACCAATTTAAATTACAGTAACAAACGAATATCCTTAATGAGTTTGTCCCTCAGAATCACTCATGTACAGACCTCAAGCACTGCGCACTACCCATCCTGGTGAGACTGGAGCTCTAATTCCTATTTAAAGGAGACAAACTGTACCCAGAGATGAAAATCTGGTGAAACTGGGCTTGGATTTGGGTGGATTGTAACACAAAAAGTCATAGGCTAGAGACGTACATGGAGACCACACCCTCTCTCACCTGGCTCTGAACTTTATTCCTTCACCTAAAGTGTGCTTAGTATACTACAGACAAAATCAAAGGTAATTCAAAATAAATGCTTTTAGTCAGTCCAGTTTATTAAACTGCTAGAACGTGTTCCCTGGACTTCTTTTCAGCCATACTGCATGTTTTGAGAATGAAAGGATAAGATACTTTCACTCTTACTGCGATCTGGGCTTAGCTGGGAACCGCTCCAACATCTCCACGTGCCTGTCTTGAGCAGACAAGAAACACTGCCCAGACCTCACCAGAAAAACCTGAAAATACATGGGATATTGTACTGCAAGCCTCTTTGAATTTTCTGTGCTGTGAAAGGGGTGGAGAGCATGGATCCTCCACAACCCACCCAAGCCAGGGATGCACAGCCCCCTGACGCATCCAGAGGGCAGGTTGGGGACAGGGTGCAGGGTCCTCGGCACTACAAAGCCCTCAGCCATTTTGCTGCTGCAGGGGAAATGCTGAAGGGGACTGAACGGTGAGGGAGAAATCTCTCTGCAAGAGGCAGCCCAACTTACCGTGCAGGAGTTGCTATGGCAACCCACCCAGTTAATGCTTCACAGGCGAAAAAAAAAAAAAAAAAAAAAGGAAAAAAAAAGGCTGGCACTTTTGCACAGGCACAACAAGACGAGGAGATAAAAATAAATTCAGCACCCCTGCCCCCACTAATCCTTCACTCTTATGGTCTCCGAGCCAGGCAACAGGAGTTGGAACACAAAACCTGCATCTCTGGACTCCGTGTGACAGCCATCACGGCAGCTCCCTCTGCCATCGCAGTCACATCAGCTCCCTTCAGTGCACATCTCTTCGCCGTGCAGCTACACATCAGCAAAGCTCGTGCCTTGCACAGCCTCTCCTGTCTGGCAGGAGCCAACACAGACCCACCCCGGCATCACTCGCTCCCAGTCAGCCGTCCCAGCCTCTGTGCAGTAAGCCAACAGCAGCAGTGCAAGCTCCCGATGCACAACAAGTGCTGGGGGAAGGAGCACAAAAAGCAAGGGATCTCCCTTCACACTTGCTCACTGCTGCTCCCCAAGAGCAGCCTCGAGCTAGTACCAAACTAGGAATGGTTTGCAGCAAAGTCACACAGGATAACGCTGATAAGACTGATTTAAAAATGCTGAATTAGATGAAGGCATCCTACCCTAGCGCTTTAAAACACATTCTACAGAAATCCATTGTAAGGGCAGACTTCTCTAGTTGCCTTTACAGGACAACTTTAATTCTCTCTTTATCCCACACAAGATTTTAAATGTATTCTCCACGTACGTACTGACATCTGGCCCCAGTTACTGTAAGCACCAGTGATACTCCTCGTACACCTTATTTCCTAACCTGCATTTCCAGGCGATGCAGAGCTCCCAGTGCAGTTCAGGTGCACCCAGCCCCAGCAGTGTGCTCCTCCCGGACCCTCACCCCACACACCAGGGAGGTCCCTGTCGGTGCTTTCACAGCACAGGTAGCCAGAGGAACTGTGCAGCCTGACCTGCTCTCTGTTATAAACACCTGCCTGCATTTGCTTTCCAGCCCTTTTTTCTGATCTATTTCCCTATGGATGTAGCAGATTGGGGTTCCCAACACACATACCCCTACAATTCCTGACAGCTATGCTCCATACTAAATAACTACTCCATTCTCTGTCCTGTACATGCTGCAAAACATCTTTCCAACATATAGGACTGTGCATGGTCTTGATTTACTACTACTCACAGAGCTTTATGTAGGTCTGTTTGTGCCTGCAGAAGAGACCAGCTGATTTCCAAGGCCTCTGGATGGGCAATATTCTGGCCCTTTAATACCAGCTGCTTTCCCTTTCTCGTTTCAGTTAAGACACACAAGACCCAATCCCTTTGCCACCCTTACCTCCCAGAGAAAACACAGGCTGTTCAACACGCCTCTATTTATTGTTGGCTCTGAGAATTATTTTCTTTTCACGACAAAGAATGAGGAGGACAGGATACAGAGAGTCCTTCTCTCTGTGAACAAGAACCAACTGCTCTAGCAAGCTGGCTGCCTGAGCTGTTTGTGAGCCCAGAGTGGTGCTCCCTGTCAGAGAAATGCTTTCTCAAACGTACAACGGCATTGCATAAGCCAAAGCCTGCGCATGCACAGAGGGCTGGCAGGGTCTGGGGACTTGGATCCCTTTAAGCAGCAGGTGCACTCTGAGGGCTGGGCTGAAAATTGTCCTCTCTGTCTGAGAAATTGGCACTGAGAGACATTCCTGCACATTGCTAACTCCGTGGTCAGCAACTAAATAAACATTTTTTCAGACCTTTAGTGCAAGCCATATTTGGATGTGTGTTACGGTATACATCCTGGAAATTCTAAGCCCTGGTGTTGCTCCAGGTACTTCTGAGATATTGTTTTCTGAGACTCAATGCCAATGAAATCAAGTAGTGCATATGCACATAAGCAAGCCTTTGTGTGCTGTAACTGAACTGCTGTTTTACCGATCTGGAATCTAATGAGGTGGCACTTTCACAAATACGCTTTTAGGCCTCTCCCTCCTCAGCCCATTCACTTCAGCAGCAGCTGAAAATCCATTAGCGTCAGATTGCCACACACATTCATTCACATTTGCTCATTTAATTTCTAAACTTTTACTGCTAGTAAAATACACCAAAGCATCAATTATTGTAGCACCCTGCAATGACTGTATTTCTGTAAAAAATAAATAAATAAATCTTGCTCATCAAGTGTTACCACCTTACCTTTGCTTAATCAAAGGGCTGGCTGCTGCGGTTTTCTTTAAATGGTGAGCAAGGCTGAAGCTTGTCACAGCCATTAATAAATGAGGGGAAGGCAGCTTTAAGTTCATTTTCAATTCCCCTAAAAGACACCTCTGGGCTACCTCTCAGATGTGGTTTGTTTACACAGAAGTCCAGGGAATACAAAGGATTCCAAGAGACTTTTTTTTTTGTACAGCAGATATTTGGTTGGATATACTTATACTTACTATCTTGCAGTCACATCTCCATTGTGAAAGAAACTTTCTTGGTTTTTGGTCATGTTGTGTATATATACCTTCTATCTATAGGTTTCCAACTTCCCCTTCCTAGTAACGCAACTGTCATCATATTTCATCTAAAAGGACAAGTACGCATAATACATTAGACATCATGCACAAAAAAAAAAGGAGAAATAGTTTTTCCGGCTTCCGTATGGCAAATCAGAAAGGTCTTTTGACAAGTTTGAAAGATATTTTGTCTTCAGACAGTAAGAAACATCTTCCAGGTCAAATTCACAGGTGCTGGGTAAAATAACACAAGTTACACAGAGCTTTTAATTTGTAAAAAATTTCTTTTGCTTTCAGAACCGCTATTTTTCAAAGGGAACTTATTGCTCATCCTTCAGCATCCAAGTAAGCACCTTCTCCTGGCTAGATATTGTGCTACAGCTTGCTGAGCTTCAGTAGTTGTTTTATTAACTTAAAAAAATAAATAAAATAAATAAATAAAGCAAAACCAACCAACCAACAACAAAAAACAGATTTAGAATAATCATAGGTTTTCATCCAGAGGCCTAATTCTGTACAGGAAAGCAGAGGCTACATGGAGAAATACCAAGGAAAAAGCGTGTGAGTAGATGTGTGCAGGAGATAAAACATGCCTAGCGCTCTGCTGTGAAGTCCTGGAAAACATCAGCAGTGCCCTGCAGGGCCGGCAGATAGCGCTGCCCTCTCTGTATTCCCGCAGAGAGGCGCTTCCCTCTGGAGCAGGAGGCAAGGGCAGGCGCCTCTGTTCAGGGAGGTTTTTCAGGCAGTACAGATCTGAAGAGTTCGAGACACCGTGTTCCTGTGCTCTCCCATCATTCTGGCTGCATGCACTTGACATCTGATGGTGTTACTGTTCATTATTCATCTCGGAAAGTCCCTGTCACCGAGGAGGCGCTTCTGTCCTGAGATTTCATGACTGGGGGTTCCTCAGGGTCCCAGCTGGAGACTGATGAAAAGTCAATGGAGAACAAATCTCTCATCCAGAGCCATGAGTTGTATGAAAAAAGGAATCCTGTAACCCTGTGATATGCCATTTCTGGCATGGATTCTTCTTAATATTCTACCAACAAACTGGTCCATACCGAACTACTTCATTGCTCTGAAAATTCCCTTTAATTTACCTCCAAATAGTGTGTGTGTCTCCATCGCTTACCCCTTTTCCCTGTTTACTGTGAGACTCTTCAGACATACATCAATTCTGTTAGGAAAACAAACAAACAAACAAAACCAGCAGCACAAAGCTATGTTAAAGTTGCACGGTAGCTGCCAGGTAGAACGCAATACTTAATACTTCGTATGCAGCTGCAAACATTGCACTTTCACCCCAAGGATCTGAAGTCTTGATTTAGCAGAAACATAAAATCCCTGCAGCAGAACAGCTCTCTGGTTGGTGTCTGTTTGGTGCCTGTCAAGTTATGGAAGCATTTGGCCATAAAAGATGTACGTGATGCTTAATAAGGACTTCAGAATTAGATTTCTGTGACATGATAAAAGCAAGAGGGATGCAGAAAGCTCTCTGTGGACTGAACCTTGGGGCACAGTACCAATTCTGACCCACTCCACATGTTTGCCTTGCCTCTCCCTCGCTCCTCCCATTTCACCTCTGCCTCCCCAACAGGTACCCTTATTTCTGTCATCCTGCTGTCTGTACCTTGCTGCCTCGTACACCGTATCTGCAAGCCTCAACAGCCCTTGTCCCCTCTCACTACTTGTTTGATGGGCATTTACTCTTTCCTCCATGGTGCCTCCGAAGATCAGGTGGATCACACTGAACAGAGAGGATACTACACACAAATAGACTATAACACATGTAGTAACCGATTACAGTGAGTCACTACTTTTAACTAGAAGCTACAGACTACATAAAAACACTGGCTTTGGCTGTAATTAAAGCACCCGATGCTCTGAGGAGAATGAATCGGTAACTGCTGATATCACATACAGATATCCATGTGCTCCTGCCACGCATCAGCCACTTCTTTAAAATAAATAAAGTGATGATAATAAAAAACAAACAACTGTGAAATCAGACAGGGTGGAAGGCAGAGTGAATAATGCAATTCCAACAGCAGCCCTTGTACAGAACATAACAAAAGCACCCCTAGTTCTACATCCCGTGAACAGGAGAGCCAGCAACCTGAGTCATGTAATTGCCCGAAGGTCACAGAGGTTGCTTACTTCAAGGTAAGCTGAAACCAGGTCATCAGCTCAAGCCTGTGCTTTGGCAAGGACTAAAAATCAGTGCCACATGGAGGATGAAAGAAGTTCAAGAGTGCTCTTGGTCCTAAAGGTACCGTAATTATCTGCCCACCCTTAATACTAAATGAACCCAAACCCAGCTCTTTGGATGGTACTCACTTCGGAAACAGGAACGGCTTCCTTCCAGCACTGGAGATGGGGATCTCAACTCCAGAACAACAGACACTGCTGAAGGGCTCTGCCTAACCACTCACACGTTCAGAAATACAGGATTTCAGCACAGTGCTTCCAGAAGGCCATTATTATCAGTAACACTTCCTATTAAAATAAAAAGGTATTTGCTGTTACTTGTAATTGAGAGATAAGCTTGCTGGTCTGATGAGAATTAAATTTTGTCTGCAACTTCCGTAACATTTTCCTTGTTATTTTATACAGTTGAATGATCAAAACAGGAAATTACTTGTACTGTAATGTCCTTTGTCTTTTTCTTTCATATTAGTATAGATTCAGCTTCAGAGCATTCTTGTCCAGATACAATCAGCCGATGATAACAGCAGATTGTGGATAAGGAGCCGTGCTGATTGCATCAGAAAGTGAACACTATACACATATATTTCATTTAAAGAGACAAATATATCCCTCTACATAAAAGCGAAGATGTCAGAAGCTATCAATATAGTCATAAAATCCCAGTAAGAATGAGGTGAAAGGCTACATATGTGACCCAGTAAGGAGTGGCGTGATCATTTCCATTCCAATGGCACGACACATGGCCTTCAGCCCCTAACAGTACACAAGTTACTAAATTCTGATCATTCATGTACCCAGGATGCTCACAGTACCTCTACAACAGCTAGTTAGTGCTTCCAGGATAAACAGTCCTTGATTAAAAACAGTTTGGGAAGTACAGTTTTCATTCTAAAACCAAGACATTTTATATCCTCAAGCCTTTCTAGAGGCTTTTCTGTATAGGATCAGCAGAACAATAGCTGGGAGGCTGAGGGAAGCAGAGTTCTCTCAACCCTCATGCGTGGCAAGCAGAGGAAGATGATGGGATGTCCACTTTTTGTCAGAAGACTTCAAACAAAGCCATCTCAGGAGAGAGTTGTGGCTTTTTTTGTTTGTTTGTTTTTTTGATAAAACAAGTTTTATGCCAGCAATTTCATTACATTAAAAACCAAGCCGTGCACTAAGCGGCACAACCCCGACAGATGTTCCCAGTTGGCTGCACGCAACCATACTCCATTTGCCTGGATTATGTTCTCAGCTCCTGCGTGTAACTGTTCTCCCCACGCGGGGAGCTGGGGAGAAAGGTGCTCGGTGGGGCTTGGGCTGCTCGCTGCAGAGCAACTCCCAGCGCTTCGACATCGCTCCTTCCTCCTCCTACACACATCCTGATGTACGCCACACGAGGAATGACATCTCCTAACACAGGAGCTGTTTGTTCTATAAATAGTCTTTTTCTCACCAACCACAGACGTTACCACCCTTTCCCAGCATCTCAGAGCAACAGCACACAACTAGTATCAGACTAGTTGATTCTCTAAGAAATGACACCCAGCAACACAACATACAGAAGGCACAAGCATAAAGCTGCTTCTGAAGCAGAAATAAGAATTTCGCACAACCTCAGAAAAGCAGGAAGCTTATTTCAATTTATGAGGAAATGTGTTTTCTCATATATGTCACAGTAGCCTCATTCACTCTCTGAAAGCAAGAAATAAAGCTGCATTTTTAGAGGAACCAAAACCTAAAATAATTAAACAAAAATCACAGCAAAGTATTAACAAGTATCTCAAACACAGCAGCGTATTTGAGTTGATTCAAAATACCACAATTGCTCCTAATCTGTAGCAGAATATTAAGCAGGGTATTTTTCCTCTCAATTACTGTGGGGGCCATAAAAGCAGAATTTGAAAGATCAGACAGACACATAGGGTCAATTCTGCACACAAGCATATGCAAAATGCATTCAGGTTTTGAATAACCGGTGTCACCTCCTTCTGCTTTCAGTAGGTACTGGGTACGTATCCATCCATAAACTGATGCAGCCCTTTAACACCTGAGCCCATGTGGTACCAGGTCCTCCCACCCAGGAGGCAGAGTGGAGGCAGAGGTAGACCAAGGTGAACAGATTTGCTCAAGGCCACAGATTAAATCTGGCCTTGAGGTGAGGGCCCTTAGCTTCCTGTTTCCTGCTTTAATGACCAGGTGACGCAGCCTCACCCCACCACTGACCCCCATACCTTCATGGCTGGCCCATGATCACACATGGGCTCATTTGGCAATATCTGTCTTTCTCCTGCCCTTATGCAGCTTGCTCAGCAAAAGCTTCTCACCTGATTTCCCTTTCTAGGCAGAGCTTTGCAGTCCCTTCTTTTCCCCACATTGTGTTATGCTGTTGGAACATACGGGTGCCAACGTGCAAGCAGGAAGCACTTCAGGACTTCAAAGTATCAAAAGCTTTTGCTGCTGATGATAGCAGCATCCTCTTACCCTAAATAATTTCACAGGCTGCTGCAGCAGTGCAGCACAAGGTCCTCTTCCTGTACAATTCTGCTATATGGGAAGAACTGAAACACCACACAAGGCAGTCACACAGTAGGACAGTGGACAAAAATCTTCTCTTTTGACAGAAAAGGTCAACAACATCAGCATACCCCATTACCTGTGTCCAGCTGTGCATGTGAAGTATGGTAAGGAGAATGGTAACCTCACAGGACCTCGTTCTAATCCTTTAGGAAGCATCATTCCAACTACAACCCTTTCAGTTACTTTAAGATACTGACACCTTCTAAATCCTGCACAAACCAGAAAAGTTTCTTTATTCTTCTCTGGGGAAAGAGGGCTCCATTGTTGTAGCTGTTGTACAAACAACAGATGCAAAGTCAGGTACTATAGCTCCAGTACAAGGCAAGAGACGACTGCTTACTGCAGAATGGAGGAGCAAAAGGAACAGTCAGGCCAATAAATCAGGACTGAACCAAATCTTATCATTTAAACTTCAGAGTCCTTGACTGACTGCAATAATCCAATAACAAAACCAACCTTCCCCTTGGTGTTATCTCAGAACGAAATGTTTCATTTGTCCCTCTTGTTCCCATACTTTTCTTCCCTGGGGCATTAAGGCATTTGCATTAATGATTTGCATGTCATTACTTTTGCAAATAGCTACAGTCCTCTATAAACGGATTCTATGTTCTACTAATTTTCTGTTTTCCAGTGAAAACACTCATCAGCCAGCCTGATAGACACACCATGCATCACACAAAACAAGCACGAAACTGAGCAAACCTGACACGAGCCTGAGAACCCATGGCACGATTCCAAAGGCAGGCTTAGATTGATAAGGAAGATCTAATGCAGTTAGGAATGCTTCCAGCAGTGTATAGATTTTTCTGCGTGTTATTTTATCGTCAAAGCCAAAATGCTGTCTTGGAAGGTTGAAATCTTCTGGCTACACCTGGAAAATACAACACCAATACCCTGCTGTGAGAAGGTGCTCTCTCTGAGACTTGTTCTAGTTTTGATAATGACATTGTCACCCAAAGGGATGCACTCATGCTAACAGCGGCAGCATTTCCTATTCACATGGAAGCACTATCACAGAAAATATGAAAACCCACAGTGTATTTCACAGAACCCACAAAAACAGCTTCCAGACAGCAACCCTCTCTGGCCCAGTCTACTGGAACAGAACTCAGGCTTAGCAATGGGAAGTTCTACCTGCCCTTTACTGGAGCAGCCAGAACAGCTGATCAGCATGAGTGTGTCAGTTGCTTGTTCTTTTCAGCTGTTTTGAAATATATATATTTTTTAATTGTAAAATTAATTTTAAAAATATGATTCTTATACACACCCCAATAATAAAAATTCACAATTTGAAAAACATCAGTCCATTCCACCAATTACTATTTAATGGGGTGTCTCTACATTCCTGAACACCAAACTCCAAATTCCTTTCAGCTCAAAATGTAATAAAATTATACACTCATCAGTGCTGATGCACTGAGCAGCAGCAGGGTGAGGATGTCAGAGAGGAAAACAAGAAGAGAGAACAGAATATCACTAAAGCAGGTTGTTGGAGAAAAGAGCACAATTACTGGATCATGAAAACTGGCTGGATGCATTAAATAGCAGACCCCAATACTCACTCAAGGAATCTCAGGAAAGGAGATGTTTTGCCACCTGTGTCCTGCTCTAACGAGGCCAACCCAGTCTTGGTTTCGACTGGAATTTCCTTCTGCAACCAGAACAAAAACTTCCCAGCCCTTGCCTGAAGCAGTCTAGAGCACAGTTCACATGTGATAGAGGTTCGTTCTTTTTTTTTTTTTTTTTTTTTTTTTTTTGGCGCAGTTCTCGGAAGCGGGAAGGAAGCAGCAGGCCCACAATCCTTACTCCCATTACCAGCCTGCTGCACCCACCTCTCTCACGTGGCTTTTAACACTTTCCATAAGGAGGCTGGCAGGCTGCAGGAAGGTCTCACAGTCCTGATAAGCACGCAGATAAAGACAGCAGAAAACTATCAGTTAGGACTTCAAGTACATAACCTATATGTGCTCTGGCTCATTGTTTAGCTCTTTATATACCCTCAATTCTGCAGGGTAGTAATTTCCTTTTTCTTCCAGCAAATTCTCAGTGGCATCCTGATACCCCCTGACCCCATCACTTAATTCTTTTTGCCTCCAAAGTTCTTCCAAGCCACTCTTACCATCCTTGCTTTGCCACTTGGTTTTCCCCTTCCTCAAAGCAGTGCTCCCTCCCACTACTTGCAGGCAGGTTTTTTCCATGCCCTAAACTTTCCACATCCTGAGCCTTCGGGGCCCAACAACCTGCTCAAGCCACCATTTGGGGCAGACTGAGGCACGTTCTTTGGGAGCGGCAGGAGACAAATTCAGTCTGTGGGAACTAAATATGTAGACACCACAAAATTGCTGGCACTCTGACAGCGACCAGACCACACAGCACATATCCACAGGTTCACAGGAGATTTCTGTATGGTGGCAGAGTATTTGTAGGGTAATAAATGCCTCAGAACTGGGCTGGGCTTCTGGGAGCAAGGGAAGCACAGACGCTGAGTGGCACAGGTCAAAGAATCAGGCAAGGAGCTAGAAAATTGCAAGGCAGCGTGAAGGTTTGGGACATGCTCCAAGCCAGCGTCCTGACGTGCCCCGTGTTACAGAAATCCCTCCTGGAATCAATGCCCAAATCTCCCAACCTCGCACTCCGCAGGATATAGCCACAGAAAAAATAGGGCACGCAGTTTAAGAGGGAATCAGAGCAACAGAGCACTGAATAAAGACTTGGAAAAAAATAAAACTGACCACAGCCTGGAGCAGTCTGAACTCAGCTCAGCTGCTGGGAGCCCTGACAAGCCTCAGAGAAGGAGTTACGCCATTTGGGCTTTTCAGACATACACAAACCAGGAGGCTGAGCTTTGCTGTTTATCGATGTATAATGCAAGAACAGAAAGTAGGTCAGCACGAATATCTCAAAAATGAAGAAAACTACCTGCCAGTCCCTTCCTCGGGGGCGGGCTTGATGCATCTGGGCACCAGCAGAGAGGAGTTTTAGAGTGAAAAAACAGAGCAACTGCTCGAGCCTGAGGCTGTAATGGACTCCCCCAGACTAGGTCAAGTAGCAGTGCAAGTAAGCGAGCGCTCAGGGAAGAAGAGGAGGATGTTCACGCCTAGGTTCCTGGGGGCGCCAGGCAGAGGCACACTGCCAGCTCTGGGTGCTCTTACTGCCTCAAAAAGTCAACCCAACGTAGAGCAAAGCAGTGATCACACCATCAGATTCAGCACAGGCACACACAGCTTTAAGCTATTCTTCCTGAGCGTCCTACATAACAAACCCAAACAAATTAAGGAATGAGTAATGAAGAGGTAGGAGGTGGCAAGGCTTGTTTTGGTTCAGGAAAGGATTCCCATCCCTTGCTTGGAATCTAAATTAGATTCAATTTAGATTAGAGTGGGGCAAGGCCAAATCCCCTTGATGAATGAGTTGCTGCAGTAGATCACTTGTATTTTGTAGCCATTTTTCAATGCATTTATTTTTTGTCTCTTGCTTCTACTTTTGTTTCTGATATTATCAGCTTCATGCCATGCCCTCCCCTGTTACTCTAGGTTATGGTAACCCTTATGATCTCTCTCAATAAGGGAAGAACTAATTTGTCGTCTAGTGAAGAGAGAATGTGTGCTTGGGCTGATAAGTGGATTATCTCCATAAACATGCTTTATAATGCAACGATACCACACGCTCACAAAGACAAAGGAATTAATCACAGCTAGTGATGTGCCATCCCAAGGTAAAAGCTCCCTCTCCTGCCTAATGTGCTAGTATTGCAGCCAGGTTTTGTTCTGAAGGGAAAAAAAAACAACAGGAGAAATGCACAAAAGAAAATGCATATTCACGCTTACCATGACTCTACAGAAGGCTCTGCTCACCTAATGGACTTTGTAAGGTCACAGCAGGAGGCAGCCGTATGCCCAGGCCAGATGTCCAATTGCAAGCAACACGTTTCACACAGACAGCACTTCTCCAGTTTTGAAAATCAAACCACATGATGGGCAGCTTTGAAGATTCGGAACTTACCTTTAGATTGCAAATAACTGCTGACAGAGTGGTGTACATTGCACTGCATGAACAGAACAATTTACAAAGTGAAAACTTCAGCTAAAAAGTAGGCAAGTAACATAAGTAACAGTAAGCAAGAAACATAAAAAGAGAAACTACATCAGGAAATGCAACACTGAGGACACCACAAGCTAATGCAAAAAAAAATGAACAAAGGAACTTTAATGTGCACATTTGAGGGAACCAGGAGAATGCTTTACACAAACAGCACAGGAACAGTGCTGGCTGCAGAAGCAGAGTCCATCTACCCCCAACAACTCAGGAATGTTGAGGCATTATCTGGTTGGCTTGCTGCAGTAAGGGCTTGTAGTTTTGTTCTGATGCTCTCCATCTCAAAGATTACTGTGTGAGATATCAATGGTATCAGCTGAAACGTTCAGTCCCTACTATCTCCCTCTCAGGAGGAATCAAGAAAGCACAGCTACCTGTACTTAAAATGGGTACTCTGCTCCTCACTAGACTGAAACTCTTTAGTCTCTGACTCATCTCCATAAGGAAACCAAGCATAAGCAAATCAGACACTGATCCAGAACAGCGAACCCGGTAGACATTTATATGTTCAAGAAGGCCACCTTCTTAAACAGGAAAGAGATTCATTTACTTCAGACTTGTCAAGAACTGATTTACAACTTGCTCTTGCTGGGTAATAGGGTTTGTGTAAACCAAAACCAAAGGCCATCGCTGACACTTCCTGCAGGAGGTTGGGAGTGCTGAAAGCCATCTGTGTGCACTGCACATGGCACAGCTCCTGGGAATTGGGCCGATTCACCTAGAAACCCTGGACACATGCCTGGCTTTCCTCTCACATTGAACATTTCAGCAGTGCCACTCCATCAGCCAAATGATTTGGCTTTCGGAATTTTTTACTGGCAAAAAATACGTCCAGATATTTCATAGAATAAATTATTGCCAGCTGCCAAACTAGATGTTTTATACTAAATTAGAGCTCTATCGCAAGAGACACAATCGTACAGGCAGTTACCACAAAAGCATGAGGCAGCTGGTAACAACCAGGGATGTGTCCAAAGGCAAATGGGAAACGGTACTGACCAACAGCATGTAGGAAACAGAACTGGAATGCTGTTCAAAGTCAATGTGCTACTTGAAGCCACCGTGAGGGATAAACATACCTTGATTTCACGGAGTCTGTGGAGCAAGACAAAAACTTAAAGGTAATTCAGAGCAGGAGACTGAATCCAGTTGGTGAAACCTCTGCTTAGAGGGCCAGCCTGTCGTGGCTAGGCTTTAATTGCATAGTTAAGCACCTAAGGTGACTTTGGAGGAAAGAGCATAAGTCAGCATGGGGATGATACAGCCTTGTGATGTGGTCCCAGTTTCCCCTGTTGGATCAAAATTAGACTGCTGTATTTCATTGGTCCAACTCCTTATGCAAGTATCCTCATTTTTGTCTCTTTCTTAGAGAACCCAATTTCACAATGGGCAGCTGCAAAACCACTAAGCTTTCCTTTTTTTGTACTTATCTTTTGCTTAAACATGCTACCTCTTGCAGAAATCAGTCCATTAATCATTCTGGTGAGAAGAAATCACAGAATTGCTTTTCAGAGTACAAAACAGTTCCCACAGGAGTGGTAATTTATTACAACTGGTTTCCTTACGATGCTATTTTCCCTTTCTCAACTTTTGTGGACCTCACAAAACTGTTTCGCTCTTGGATTTTAGTCTTTTCTTTTCCTACTAGTATAACATATAATTTATCCTTTCTGATGTTTAGTTTTATGTGCATTTTGTGACAAAAAGACACTCATTTTGCAGTGTCACTTCAGCAGCTGAATAATACACTCCAGGATGATACTGCAAGACAGTAATATTTGAATGCAATGCTGATTTTCTGCGATAACCCAATAGAGATGATTATTGTCCCAAGCAGCTTTCTTGAATGTATGCTTTAAATCTTCTGAAATTATTAATCCTAAAATACGTTATGTTAAAGAGTAATCTAATTTCAAGTGATGCAGTAGCATAAATTTCTATATGCTCTGATTACAAAACCTTCTTTTTCCAGATAGTGGAAATTTTCAAGGTCCTGAAATAGCTATAAAGGAGGTATTATTATGTGCATGTGAACTATCAAAGTATCAGGCTTCGCTTCCATGGAAGAAAATACTAACTCATGTATTTTAATTTTCCATGATTACGTTTTTCTTCAGAGACACATTTTGGAAGTTTTCTAGTCATTCCTAATGCATTATCTGTCTATAGTGTCCTGGCTGCCCAAATTGCACCACAGTTTAAAACAATTACAAAGATCAAGTTTACTACTGCCAGCTAAAAAGCAGGTGGATAGTGTCCAACAAAACCCCAAGTCAGTAACTAAGTTCTGCACGTTTCCAAATTTAAATTCTCATCAGCATCAAGGATGCAAAGTTCTCAAGTAAAATGATCATTATGGCACCAAGCACCTTAAATCTCATCATAAAACAGCTCTCACATTAAGCAAACCAGAGCATGGCTGTTTCCATGGCTTTTAAGGCACCTCCTGGAATCACGATCCCAAAATGCTGCACGTTCCTCTACTACCAGCTCTCTACACTCAGATGGTTTCACAGCTCATCTACACCCTTGAAAAGGAATAAAACTGTCCAGTCAGAACCAAACTGAATAATAATTAAAAAAGCTGATTGACTCCATCTTTTATTATAATCCATATCAACTGCCTAAGTGCCTGATTAGCTGAGAGGGCAACCTATACAGACGGTCTGGAAACCAACCTATTTATCATTTGCATTTAAGCAATTCTTTCATATTTGCAAAGTGCTACGCAAATACCAATTACCGCTGTGATGCAGCAGAGCTTATTATCACAAGCACAGTGCTGACGTGGCTGTGCTGCTTCCAGCTTTGGAGCTGGCTCATTTGCCAGCAGCCCCAGCCCTGCCTGCCTCCTGTTGCAGGGTATGGTTACGCTTCCACATCCATCTCCATCACGTCGCCCTGGAAAAGCGCCAGGAAGCGGCAGGCACAGTACAGCGAGGTACACGACACATCACAATGCATCAGAACTGACTTCTGAAGCAGGAAGCTGGGTTTGAACACTTCACCTGTGCCCCGTCTGTGAGCTGCAGGTACCTGCAGAGAGGCTGCACAGCAGCGCGGAAGGCGTGATACAGCTCATTTGACAGGATGCTGTAACCATCCCCTGCTTTGCCCGTCTCCTCACAGGCTTACCGAGATCATCAGCAGGTGTTGCAGGGCACAGTCCCTCACTACAGCATCTCCTAGAGCTTTGCTGGCTTTGGAGTCATCCCTCCTATGAGCAGAGAAAGATGAGGAGCCTTTGGTGCTACTCCAAGGACAGACCCGACCTCCCCAGCCCTGGGAGCCACCTGGGGCAGACTCACTACCAAGATGCCCCAGTTTGCATTCCCTCTCATTAAAAGCAGAGATCTTTTTGAGATATTTCATCTTTTTTTGCGTGTTTATATTAGCATTAAGCTTATCTGCATGTAGCTCACAACAGACCTCAGCTCCTACCTGCTTACTTGTCGTAAAACTTTGTGAACTGAGCGTGGTTCGGGTGACCTGGGCAGCTTTTCCTTCCTAGTTAGCTTGTTCACAAATCCTCTCACCCCAGATGCATTCAAAATAATTGACTCTCGAAGCAAAACTTGATAGGACATGCAAGAGCCACTCTTGGTAAAAATCACTATTAGCAGCAAATCTTTCCATGGCAAATTGACGTGACAGGCTGCAGCTCACTTGCTAGCACAATGTGTTAGAAGGAAGCCCAAGGACCACCCGTGCCAACACCTATGACTAATTCATACATGCCCAGACACAAAAGCCAAATCCTAACAGAGTGCACACTTGGAAAATACTTGTTTCATTATTTAAAACATGTCACCTGCCCTCATCGATATGCATTTGTTCCTATGGACAGGATTCATCTCCACTAAAAGCTAGGTATTTCATCTGAATTATTCTTCCAGGCTCCTCCTCTCTGCAGGCAGAGAACAGCACGCCTCTACAGGGTAATCATTATCTCATATATGCTTAACACAAATGAAACGAATTGCTGTCTGGAGGTGCTTCCTTCTTCCCTTTGGCTATACAGACAATCCGAGTGACTACTGTAGCCTCGGCGTTAAATTAGATGAGCTGTATCTCGTCCTAAGCAATTTTATAGTATGAGATCCTATTAAGTTTTGCAGCTGTCAAGCAAATTACATGATGAAGGGGCACAAATCAAGCAAGCAGAAAGCTCGGGTCTCTTTGTTCCCAGGGACCTTACTGCTGCTATTGATTTTCCTAGGAGAGCTCTCGGATTGTGACACAGCCTGATGTCCCTAACAAACCGCTCTGCACCACTCCACAGGGCGCTGCTGCAGGTCTGCCCGGCTCCCTGCGAGCCTGCGGTGGCAGCCAGCAAACAAAACGGGTGAAAACACCAAACGGGGGCTGTGACATCGTGAGCAAGTCACCACAGTGCCAGAAGAGCACTCCAGGTTTCCTGGTTGATTTATTGCAATGCCATGACTCAGTTTCTCCATCTACAAAGTAGAGATGATGCTCCTGGCCGCCTTTGTCAAACATTATTAGATTTATTGATGGAAAAAACAATCCTAGCACAGAGTGGACACAGGTGACTCACTGCTGAGGGGTATTTGTCAACCTTTAAGAAGTCCCTGCAACCTTCAGGGGCCTTCCTCAAGCAGAGCACAGTAAATAATAAAGTACCTCAGACAACTTACCAAAGGAGATCTACAGGGGAAAAAAATCAAACTCAGCTAGCATCTTCTATTGAAGATAACATTTTGAAGCTCTTAAATATAAATGCTTCACCAAAACAAGACTACAGAACACTTCAGTAGATGTTACATCAAACAACACCGTGCAGTCTTTGTGAAGTGCCTTTACAAAATGCTAACCATGCTGTCCTGAGTGACTTCCAAAATCAAAAGGACCACGAGGGGAAGGAAATTCAGAAATGATGTGAACATCGTGTCTATGCTTCCATGCCATCAGGCCTAGAATCCCATCTTCTTTCTCTCCCAACAATGACTAATACTTCACAAACTCCTAAGTGCTGCACAGAATGGAAACAAGTTTTATATAGAAACTACTGGTGACAGAGTACAAAGCCAGAGACTGTATTACTTGAGCAAATATTACCTAGTCATTATTTCTAATCAGAGCATCTATTGTCAGCCTATTTCCTAATTAATTTAGAATCACAGAATGAATGAAAAATGCCTTCAGACAAAGCCCTCTGCCTGTGTTACTAATAAAGATAGCACTATGTCAGGAAGCAGAAAGTAGCAGCCATGGTCCCAATTCCAAAAAACATTCACACGTGAACTTATTTTAAATATCCTGAACGCAGCATTCATTGCATGAGGGCCTTCGTCACTTTATATAAAAAACAGCTAGTCACTGAACGTGGCTGCCTTAATTCCCTGCTGGCTTCCCTGAGCCACACGGCCCCAGGAACACATCCCCAGTCCTGTAACTTTCTGGATTTCCTACTGAACTGACTTTACAGCGATTTGCATCGAATGAGCGGTTGGACTGGTTCTCGGCAGCAGCCAAGCACCATCCAGTGTAAATCACAGTCAAGGGCATTTTCCCAAGAGGGAAGTAGGTGAAAGGTACGGCTCCATTTTCTGACAGCACCAGCTGTCCCAGGACCGAGGGCGCGAGGTGAAACTGCCCACGCACGGGGACGCGCTCGGCGCTGCTGGAAGGGAGGCGATGGCAGTGGCACAGGCAGCGGCAGAGAGCCTCGCTCGTGCTGCTTTCATGGAAAGCTCCAAGGAGAGCACGGCCACCTTCCTCTCTCCATGCCCATTCCTCCCTCTGATGCCACCAGCACACCTATACCAATCTGCAGCACGCAAAGCTCCGTACGGAGCTAGGTGGCAAGGGAGTTTTTTCATCATGACTTTCTGCCTCGTGGCAGAAGCACAAGTAACATAGGAGAGCAGCGTATAACCAAAAGGGGCTTCCAGAAAGCTGGGCTTTCACAAACCGCTGAGAAACTGCTCTGGGAATTTCTTACTCTCACCAAGCTCCTTTGTCATGCTACGACACTGACACTGGCACTTTCTTTAGCTCTGCACTTTACCTTTCAGATTGCTCACTGCCGACCTGACCTGCGGTGTCTCAGAGCACCTGGTGACTGATCCTACACGTGCAGAGCCCGGTGCAGGACCAAGGCAGAGACACTGGTGGCGAAGGCACAGAGACTGGGCCAAGCCCCTTCACATGCCTTTGACAAATATGAAAACAAGTTTTTCTTGATCCTAAGTATTTTCAGTCCGAGGCCAAGTGCAAGGTCTGCAGGGGTTAAGATTTCACACTGCTCTGGGTTGCACATAAGTCCATGTGATTTGCAAATTCCACAGGCAAAATGCTGTTTTCAACTTCGTATCACAGCTCAAACATCTCCGTTGTGTAACACCCTGAACTATTTCAAGACCATTTTCTCTCACCCTGTAAGCCTTCTCTGAATTTTGCTGCAGCACACAAACATAGCCATTATTGCTAAAGAACGGAGTTTTACAAGGAAATACAAATGAAAAATGAAAAGCATACAAATTCTCTGAAATCTTTCTAAAGGTATGAACAATTGAGTAGAGGAAGCTCTTCCTCCTTACCACCTTTTAAAGTGGAAAAGGAAAGAGGGAGACACAACATTCTCTATTAAATGCTTCAGTAGATTCCTACCTTATCTGCTGGTGCAGCTCTCTACAATCTACAGAAATGAAAAAACAGTTTAAAATAGTCATCTTAAAACACAGTTCACTTTTATCTTCCACTAAGCTGCTGAAGCCTCCAATTTTCAATGTCCATTTCAACTATTTGCAATTTCAACTTTGCTTCCTTCCTGCAGATCTGCTAGCACAGTCCCTGATGGGAATACCAAACACCGAGGTCAATCTGCATCAGAGCACTGGTCGCCAGCTGTCAGGTCTTGTAAACCATGAGCCATCACTTCGTCAGTCTCAGCCTTCGGCTTTGCAAGCTGTGACTAAAGATCCTGACTTGCTCTGCTAGCAGCTGTTGCAAGCTGTGAGGCAGCATCTTGGCATTCTCAGCTGAAACACTCACCACTTCTGTGCTCGCAAACTGTCATTTTCTGTTAGCAGAACTCCTGGGTGACGTGACATCAATGTAAGGACATCACAGCGTTAAAAAAAAAAAAAAAGAAAGAAAGAAAAGAAAAGAAGATCATCTGTCTGAGCAACCTGCATTCAACCAACTGACTCATTTTTAATCACTTTCCAATAGAGGTCATCCAGACAGTAAACAGCTGGCTGTGGCACCTTAGCAGCCTTACAGTGAGAATTATCTCGCTAATCAACATCAAAGCCTGCTGTATCGGCTGTCAGTTACTGTACAGTCACTTTAGTCCAATGACCCACTTTTTATCATCAAAAAAGCAAAAGCCCCAAGTTTTCTGTGCAGAAGAGCATCTTGCCATTGCCCTCTAAGAGTGACTTCTGGCAAATAATGGTCAACCCCCTTCCAGAGGCTGTGCTGGACCACTTGCTGACCACACAATGCTGCTTCTAGACTGAATTCTTTAGAAACATGTATGACACCTACGGTTTATTTTACAAGTGAAACTCTACCCCAAAGCTTTCTTTCCTATATTTGCATTGGTGCTTCAGGGTAAACGTGCCTTTGGGTTACTGACTTCTCTTCCCGAGTACCCACCTTTAGCTTCACAAAGGCCCATACTCAGAGCCCTCTTGATGGGGGAATGAGGTTGGATATGTTGTGCTAGAGGACTAGATTTGGACTGCAAACTGCAGGTTGGCTGTGCAGGCTCTAGATATACTGGTTTGGCAGATTAGACCAGCACATTAGAGAGCATTTTAAAAGGAAAAAAAGTTGGCCTGAGAAGGATGAGAGCACCAAGACAGCAACTGTTTGAACAAAAGACTAGAATTTACAAATTCCTGTAAATCATATAAGATTGCAAATGAAGCACTGAAAATATCAGCACATTTAAAAAAGAAGTTGTACTGTGCTTCTACACCAACTTCCAGATCATATTAACAACAATAAGAAGCAGGAAGATAAAACAGCAAGAGGAATAGCCAAGTTCTAGAACCCATCTTTCATTTGTGACTTTTTTATTTTCCTCAGAAGTCCTGCACCCCACCCCATTCACAAGAAACATGCAAATTCGTCTCATCTTTGTGAAATTTCCTTGGGCAGGGAGTTGCTAGTTCAGCAGATGACAGCATGCTGTGATTGTTAGCTAACTATTTCCAATAACCCATGATTTCTCCGGATACATTAGAGGCACTCATGGCTTCTCAGTGACCCATGTGAAAATGTTTTGAATGAGCACATTAGAAAGTGACAGAATACAAATGACTGCATTGTTGTAGAAATCTGAGAAGCAACTCCCTAGCTAGAAATAATACGATCAGACACTTCCCGCAAGCCTAATTCTCTCTTCTTCAGAGGAAGTGAAGAAATAAATGATACATTGAAATGAATGTATGAAATGATGTATTTCATCTGTTGTTGTCTCATGTGCATACAAAAAAGTCACCCCAGGAATACATTCGCTTCAAAACCCGTAAGCTTAGGGCAATTCCTTTTATAAAACTGAGCTAGAACTTTCACTGAAACAGACCACATCAGTGGTGAGTGTACCAGGTCCCTATGGATACGAAGCCAACATGGCACTTTTGAGTAAGGCAGACTACAGCTCACCATTTAAAGTGCCATCTTAGAAGCTGGAACCCGATCCTATTGGTTTTCAGAATTTCCTATTCACCTGTGATGAACAAAAAAGAAGGAAAAAAAAAAAAAAAAAGCACAGAAATATACCTTTCTATAGCCTCCATAAACTACTACATAAAACAGAACATGCAGTTTGCTGATCATGACATGAGTGCTGTAGGCACTCAAAGAGTGGTTTATGGCCATTGTTTACATTATCAATGTCCAAATACTGCCTGTGTTTTTAATTTGGCTTCTTCCATGTCTATGGAAGTGTTTTGCTCATCACTGGTGGCCTGAGTTATCGTTTAGCATCTCTGAATTCAACAAAGAAGGAAAAGGGTAAGATTTAACACTGGCTTTTCCCTCTGCTCAGAGTTTTCCCTCTCCCTGAGTAAGGAATCGAGGACTCCCCAGAACTTCCCATGAGGGAAGTTCCCAACCCAGAACATGTCCTCAGCCTAACAGCTGCCAGCCACTGGAGAGAGCTGGCTGCAAAGCCTCATTTTAAGGCTCTGACAGCACAAGGGAAGCCCACAGCTCGTTTGGGTACCTGCCAGTGCTTGCCTAGCTCATCTGCAGTCCTATCCCACCTTTGGAAGATGATTTTAAAACCACAAAACCATCACCTGGAGTTCAGATTGCTCTATGTTTTTGCTTTATGTTTACATGACAAAACAAAAAGCCACAACACACTTCTCTCTAGGTAAAGAGAGGCCTGTATAGGACATTGAGACACACACACTCTGTTCTCTGAAATCTGTTATTTTTGTTGCTGTGAAAGCAATGAATGAACAAGGAAAGAGCTAAGCACGGAGGCTGCTGCGCTCCCTCTGCTGGCCTTCCCTGGGCAAGCAGCAAGCTCCTACGCCCTGTGAAAGCAAACTCGAGCACAGATCTACCACCCCCACACTCCTGCATCTTTAGGTACTTCTCAAGCTGCATGCTGCTTTTTTGGTAATACACGCCCTAATCCATGCAAATTGTAAGGTGTTTAAATAACATTAAATAGTGTTATGAAAGGTATACACTGTCAAGAATATAAATGAAAGCAAAACCGTTAAATTGTTTCTTTACTCCAGAAGTTTTTTTTACAAACACGTTCACCTTCCCGGCACAACCTGAACAGATATAAGAATCTGAGCACACATACCAACAATGAGCCTGCAGTCTTCAGAGTACGTTAAGAAATACCTCGGTGTGTCAAATAACAGCAAAGTATTCTCCTGTTTGTCCTTCTGCAGCACTTGCAAACAGACATTGCTTTAGAACAGAATCAAAAGATGTCTTAATACTCCTGAAGACACAAGAGACAATATTTCAGAAGGGACACTCACTATTTCTTAGGCCAGCAGTTAGAAATCAGAGCAAAACACGTTTGTTTTACCTTTGAAATAGGGCTCAGCTCGGAGTGTTGAGACACGCTGGGAAGCCACATGATGATTACAGCTCTGGCACAGGCACAAGTATATTCCTCTCTGGGCATGCCACATCTTGCCAAGCCAAGGGACAAGTGCTTCACCGGCAGGATTCAAGGGTGTCTATGCACTTGTCCAGCACTGCAGCCTGGCTTCTCACATGGGCTCCATTTCTGGCACTTTTTCACTGCAGGGCTAAACAACAAAACCCAAGAACATCAGTGCTCCCAACAGTGGGATCCTACCGTGTCCTACCGTGGTTTGTTGGTTCACAGGGAACAAGGAATTTGGCTTTTATAGCACTTCTTGTCTTTACTTTGTAATTCACAGGAAAATCAGCTATCCCTTCAGTGAAAAAAAATGAATAAAATTCTGGCCACAGAACTTTTAAACCATCACTTTTGTACTTTTAACTTGGAATCTCACTACACATTGTTTGTCAGCAGCAAAACCAGCTCAATACTTTCTGAATATTAAGCTATGGCACTGCCTACAGGCCTTTCCAGTTGAATTAACTTGCTATAAGACATACCTATAAGAAGGTGCATCGATGTAAGTATTGCATCCAGACAAAAGCACATGGAGAGCTTTCTTGCCAAGCACTTTCTAATTTGCATTCCTAGCATTTGTCCCCAGGCAAAAACGATTATGACTTAGAGAAATGTGAAACCCACCAAAATGACCCAGAAAACATCCTAAATCATGAATTATTAGTAAGAAGTATGAGGCATTTGTTTTTACAAGTCAGTGAACAGCAGGATATGATACACGCTCCTGTTTTCCATCTACCAGCTATTCCTTACTGCTGGATTGTAAATCCCAGTTCCCAGTTAAAAATTATAAATGAAAAAGGTAAAGTTATGTTAGCCCTCTTCTCTCATTTCCCAGCTCACCATCTTTGCTAATAGATCTGAAGGACAAGACAACTGCACGCCTGGATGGCTTATCACTATTTCCAAGTGGATGTTTGCTTTCACATAGCCCCTCACTTCCAGCATTAGCATTCTGGTTTAGCGTCCAATACCATTCTGGCTTTGGTGCCCCTGTGCCTCTCAATCCTTTTGGTTCTAGTAGCTTGGTAATGGGCAACACACGACACACAGAGACGCTGAATAGTCAACATATGTTCTTGCGTATGGCATATATCATGAAATCTCCGATGTTTATAAGCATATTGAAAGGTTTCTAGTCAAGCTCCAGGACACAATCCAGTTCTCAAAAAATTAACAAGCAGCAGAAACTCAATGTGAAACCTTTCCTGATGCAATTCTGTATCTTACATAACGTTTTAAGATTTAAGAATGCCATGGAAAAAGACAAATAAAAGTAAATTGAGAAATAGATGCAGTTCTGTTTTTAAATATAAACATAGCTAAGGAGGTATGAACTCTAGTCACTGGAAGCCAGTCCCTAGTTTGAATGTGTTTGCTCTTGGTCCTGTTGAAGCAGTAAAGCATGTTTCTGGGTTGTCTTACACGTGTGGCATGAAATGGTCCATGTTAGTTATTTCTATTAACGTGGTATTAACGACAAATGGAGTCATCTGCCAGTGACTGTGGTACCTCACAGCATCTCCAACGATGCAATTTTAAGCTCATGAATTATATAACGTAGAACACTGCTGGAACGTTATATGTGCAGTGAGACCAGTTCTGCCAGACAGATGAAAGACACCCTTTCCCAAAGTAATGGTGAAGTATAGAAAATTTTTCATGTATGTCTTAGTTTTTCTTCAGTGAAATTACGGGTATGCAGAAAAAGTTTACCTCTGACTGATGCGATACACCGGGTATCAAGCATGTCATAAATCTTGTTATCGCTCCCATATGGAAGCTTGTAATTGGCACAAGACAAACAATTTATACAAGCTGTTCAGGTAAGTGCTGTTGCTGAAAATGCATGGGGAAGTGATTTTTTTTTTTTTCCAGATCCACATGAAGGTTAAAAACGCAACAAATGCAATCCAAAATAAAAAATTAAGTCAAAGTTAAGAAACTTGAAGGAGCACTCCTCCACTATATCCCTGGTTACCTAAACATGGCAGGGATCTGACTTTTAGGGACCCAAGGCAGACATACAGAACAACACGTTAACAGCCAGGAGATACAAAATGTGCCCAGGCTTCCTTTACCCCACCACATGCTGCCGTGACAGCTAGAAATCCAAAGGGGAGTCCGGTGCTGGAAAGTCTCTGAAGGAAACTCTTTGCTTCTAGCAAGATGAATAATACACCTGTTCCCTAGTCGTGAGCAAACACTACAAAGGAATAATTAGAAACTATCTGACCTGAAACCCACATGCCCATTACTGTGGTATTTTTCCACCTACCACAGGTGAAACAGAAGATGGGCTGGACCTGGAAGGGAAGGGGTGGAGTGGCAGCACAAGATGCTGATTTATAAAGCACCAGCAAACAGTGCTCTTTCTCCACAGGCTTTGGACAACGAACCCGTCCTGCCTGAAGGATGCCAAAGCACAAACAGGATTCCAGCTAACGTCTGCTTGTCAGCTGAGAGGGAACTACAACCTCTGTGAGCTTTTGCACTGCAGTAGCCTGAAGTGCTCTGAGATACCCTGTGGTTCGGCTGGGCTTTTGCTTTTCATCCACACCCTTTGGCTTGGCTGTTTCATTCCATCAGCAAGGGAATAAAATCACCAAGATGGTAAAGGTGAGTACACTGTTCACCAGAACTACTGCTACTGCACAAGTTTCTTAAGAATAAGCACTGAATTAAGTTTTAATATACATGCATGTGTTATAATTGTGGACTAAGTGAAAATGGAACTGGTACTAGACAATGCTGGGCATCCAGTGTAACTACTAAAATTTTCACTCTAGAGAGGAGTGAATTTCTAATCCTAAAAAGTAAAGACTGGATAGGAAATGCTTCTAGGAATGGCTAGTTTTGTAATCAACAGCTTTATGAATGATAGCTCTTTTGCAAATGCCAAAATCTGAGATTTTATGAAAATGTGCAGGTTAAAGGTTACGTGTATATCATGCACAGTGATCTGCTGATTTTACTGACTTCATGAATTTTCTTTATTCTCTTCCTGTGACACTCTTGCAACAAATAGTTGTTTTCTATCTGTCCTGGTCTCTACTTTCTAGAGATTTGGAAAGCCAAACAGATTCTGGGTTGGATAGTTAAAGGGAGGAGGAGAAGTGTGAAGGAAAAATCCCAACCGATAATCCAGACTAAATCTTTCACAAGATAAAAAATCAGAACATCTTGTAACAGAGATGTTCTTTACCTGGGATATGTATCAAACAAATCCAAGTGCTTTAGGGAGAAGGATTCTAGACTTGTAACTACTTAAACTACCACTAGCTCTTAGCTTTTCCCTTCCCTCCTTCCTCAAGATACTACTTCAAGATTTCAACATTCTTCTAACTAAAGGGCATTGGAGGACAGGGTGCCAGTTTTGAATTCATAATAATAGCAAGATATCTGAAACCTTTCTTTTCCTTGTTGTTTCCATCACCTGAGCTGTCTGGTTTAGTCTGTATGTAGGATGTCTCCTTTCAACTCACCCGAAACATTACCTTTGCAGAACAGCTCTGAACATTGACATCTGTCCTACAAAAATGTGTATGTACTTGTTAGACAGACTGGTAACAGCAGCAGCAGCATACGAGTGCATCCATCTCGCTAGTAGAGCACACCATCAGATAAGATCCAGTATGACTCTCACAAAGCTCTGATGGTTAATCTCTAAGGAAGCCTCTGAAATGGGGTCAACCAATAGTTCTTCCAAGGAATGGCATGTAGCTTACAAGATAATTAATATCTGGAACGTTATGATTATAGAAGCTGGTAAATTGGCAACACAGGAAGTTTGCCCTTCAGACTACGGTGTTAACTTAAACTTGGGAGGCAGCAACATCCCCACCCCCTCAAGTTATCAATAAAAGCAGAACATCAGGGGTTTGGCAGCATCCCTCTGTTATTTAGCAGTCTCCTGTACCTGCCACTAGATCGACAAGTATGAGTAAAGAGAGAAGGCAGAAGTAACAGGCTTGGTTCTCCCTGACAACCATTATGCTGTTTGCCTCAATTTCTATGTAATCCATTGTAAATGTGTAAATATAAATGTTAATTTTATTTCAAAAAAAAAAGAAAAGTTAAAGTCACATATCTAAAAAGCTCCAGGAATAGCCAAAGAAAAAAAGTTCTCATTTAAATTTTTTCCTTCATTTTCCTTTACTCTTCACTTTTCTTTTAAACAACTCTTGCTTTTATATTTATCTCCTTTTTAGAGCCAATACATGACAATGGTTTTCAGTGGTAATCCTGAGATCATAGGCAATATTTATATGCTTTGTGTTAGATCATGAACTACTGGAAGTGTTGCACTCTCTAAAGGAATCACTGTCAGTTACATATGCTGAAGACCAGATCACGAGTGATCTAACACTTGCTCTAGAAATCTCAGGACAAGAACTAGTGCTCTAAGTTGCCAGCAGAAAAACAAAACAAAAACCAACCAAACAAAAACCAGTAGCTGTTTGTAACTTGTCTCAAAAAAAGTGAATTTGTCAGTCTGAAATATTTGCAGTATTTTTTACTGCTTCCTTCTAGTTGCAGCAGGTGCTCACACCAATGCCAAAACTTTATTTCTTCTACAGAAAAAGTCTGATGTTTACTCGATTGAGATCAGTGGAATAAAAGATCTGGAAAAAACAGAGACTGGAGATGAAGAGAAGTACAAAGACCTGAAAGGCAACAAGAAGAAAAAGAATGAAGACCTTAAGAAAGAACTGGACCTGGTGAGTGTTGCTAAGCTCCAGCTTCACCTGGCATTTTAATGGCATATTATATGAAAATCATAATAGGGAAGAACTGCCTTCCTCACTGTCCTGAAGTCTGCCAGAGAAAAAGTTGCGCGGGATTAATACCTATAATGAAAGAATGATTCTGGCTTACTTAAACTACCAATGGTAGAGAACAGTATCTCCCTACAGAGATATTCTCTGTATTCTCCCAGATGGAGTTACTATAATCAGCATTTCCTCTGAACTGCCACCTGTGCATTCAGCCAAGAAACAGAGGGAAGAGAAGCAAAATATCTTGCTCTAGATTTCTAGCAGATCTAAAAGCATGCCTCAGCTTTAAACACAGTTTTCCCCCCCTGAATTAAATGCAATGTACTTCAAGGACAGCACACTAAGCTCAGGAAACCTGTATTTAACTTCTGGGTCGCTCCTGACTTGACAACTGATCTTGGAAACCTTGCTTCCGCTCTGTATGTTTCAGTTTCCCAATCTGAAAAATGAAGGTAATTATACTGACCTCTTTTCTGAATTGCTTTAAGAGCAACTAACAGCAAAGGCTATTTAGGGGTTAAGATAATATTTCAAAGGTAAAGAGAGCCCAAAATGGGCCATCAGTTTATCCAGCATCTTTCCGAGACCTATGCAGTACCAGCTAAATAATTCTCAGTGTATTTTATGCTTGCTATCAGGGGATGTAACATTACTCTCATGTTTCTAAAGTGAAACCAAAGCACAGACAAGTTAATTGACTCATCCAAGTACCAATGAATCATTCTGTGAAAACAATTGTGAGAACTCACAAATTCTTGGCTTCTAAATCTCAGTTGGGCACAAGTTATAATTAGGTCAATGATACCACAGAGCTGTTACTGCAGAGAAAGGAGAAGAGCTTTCAGACTTCCCTCTCCCATACGCCTTTTAAACTGTGTTTAGACCCTGCTGCTTTCTTTCTGCAAGACTGTGGCAAATCATTTCACAAACCTTACCTTGTCAATCAGATGCAAAGATTGTTGTCACGCATATTCCAATACCACACCCTTTCTTCTATCAACAACATCACCCATGGTACTGAATGCATGGTCCTGTAGCATGCATGTAACGAGGAACTACTCAACAGAAAGCAGCACACACATTTGTGGCAAACAGTAAGGTATTAACACGAGAACACCATTCTGTTCTTGCGATAGATTTGCTGGAGGAGGGAGATATTTACAAAAGTACACACAAAATCTAAAGAAAATGCTATCTTCCAATGGTGTGTACACTGCTAGCAGCTCCCCCCAACCTTTCACATTTATCAGTTAAGGTTCTTGATTCCACATAAGACCAACACTTGTGGTGAAACACATCTTACTTCTGTCAAGAGAAGACAAGAAGAAATGCTTTGCAAACAGTTAAAAACGAGCTAACAGCAGAGGTGGAAATAGACAAGAGAAGGCTTGTGCTTTTTATGAAAAACTGCATATTGCTTATTCATGAAAGTGGGATGTAATCCTAGCAACTGGATCTGTGGTCCCAGATCCAGGCAGTTTGAACAGTCTCTAGATCCCAATATAAAATTTCCAACAGTCTGACATTCTGCTTACTATCCTTTTCTCTTTCTTTTGGAATCCAGGATGACCACAGACTCAGTGCCTCAGAACTGGAAGAAAAGTATGGCACAAGCATCAACAAAGTAAGTACTTAGGGCATCACTAAGAACCTGCCCGATTCACATGCCTTCCTAAATCTTTGGCTGATCCAAAGTTTCTTAAAGGCAGTGGAGAGGCATCCAAATTGAGAGATGTAGTCATGGATGCATGCATGCATGCATACGCATGATGCACTAACTCCCAATAAAGCCTAAAATAGATAGCAAGTCAGTGTGCAGCACTGACCTGGATTTAGACTAGAGTTTTTCTCAAGTCTGAAGCAGTCCAATTTACTGCTTTGAAATAAAATTCCCCGTACAAAACCTGACCTCAAAGTTTTCAAGAAGGATCTCTGCTTTCCTAAAGACTGAGAGAATATTTATCAGATTTTGTTCAGATTTCACTACAATTCATTTTTCACTGGCAGTGTCTGTAAAAACCTATGGCAAGTGGGTGCACTGGACATTATTTTATCATGAGGGAAACACTAGATTTGAGAAGCTGTGCCCCTGACTCCCTTTGATACTTTACATTTGAATATCAAAGCATCTAACATAGCCAAATACAGACAATAATTTCAAGGAACACATGAACTACATACTTCATTGTGGAGCTACAGAAACAATAGAAAAAGAACAGATGCCTGTTTTTTCTCATCTTTCCAAACATTTAGTACAGGTGTGCTTGACAGGTAACTGACAGAGAATGAAAACTCCTAATGGACACAGCCACAAATTCACTGTTCCAGAAAAGCAATATCCATATCTTTATGGCAGATAACTAATAATAGCTACCCCGAAATCATGATTTGGAAATCAAAGATGCAGGTTACTGCAGCTGATCCATAACACTAACAATGTTTAATGAACAAGCAGCATGCCAATTTTATTTCTGAGTTCAGATAAAAAATCTGTTTTCTGTGGCATCATTTTAAACATGTCATTTGCTTTTGCAGGGTCTCTCTAGTTCAAGAGCAGCAGAGATTTTGGCTCGTGATGGTCCCAACTCACTCACTCCTCCCAAAGCCACTCCTGAAATCGTTAAGTTCCTCAAGCAGATGGTGGGAGGCTTTTCCATCCTTTTATGGATAGGAGCTGTCTTCTCCTGGATTTCATTTGGCATTCAGTTTGCCCAGGGAGCTGAATCACCCTTTGACAATGTAAGTGTTTGAATAACTACAAAGTGAGTATGTGACCCTTTGACAATCTAAGTAATTTAAATACTACTTCATAGTTACTCAGTAACTACTAGGAGGCCTTTTATTCTTTCAGGACTCTCCCTCCACTACTGAACATTTCTGATAAATACCTGACATACCACTTCTGTCTATGAGTGCCTGTCCAAAGGTTTTATAACCACTTATCCACAATCATAACACTCGAGAACTCATAAGAGCAACACTGAACTCTGAAAAGGACTCTGGAGGCTTTGACTTCGATTCCCTTATAAGTTGCACTCTGCTAGGAATATAATTTGTTCAGGTTCATGCCAGGTTTAGTATAGAGAAGGCTTTTTAGAGAAACCGGACACTTGCAATTAAAAATCCTTATTATACCCCAAAAGATGTACTTGATCACCAGCAGGGCAAAGCTCTTTTCTTAATTTGTCTTTTAGCGTGGTCCAATACATCATTTTAAGAGTCTCTTGAAACAATAGAGAACTATGAGTTATTCTTGCAGAGGAACTGCTGCTGAATGCATACCTTTAATTAACTGGGTTATTTATTTTATTGATCAGCTCTACCTTGGTGTAGTCCTCGCACTGGTTGTCATCCTCACTGGTATCTTCGCTTACTATCAAGAAGCAAAAAGTACAAACATCATGGCCAGCTTCAGTAAAATGATTCCACAGGTGAGAGCAACCAAGGCATTTCATTTGAGATAAAAACTCCTTCTAAGAGCACACCTCAAAATGACACAAGTCGTTTGTGTCAAGACATTAAGCAATAAGCACAACTTGAACCTACCTCTTGGTAGGAGATTTAAAGAACAGTGCAACACTCATTTTTGTCATACTTCCATCCCTTCAGCAAGCTCTTGTCATCAGAGATGCAGAGAAGAAGGAACTCCCAGCAGAGCAGCTGGTGGTTGGAGACATCGTGGAAATAAAGGGTGGAGACAGGATCCCAGCGGACATTCGCCTGATCTCTGCTCAGGGGTGTAAGGTAAAAAATTCTTTGTAGAGCATGGGGAGAGAGGAAAAACATGGTCAAGAGTCTTTTATAACATAAAGAATTTCTATGTACCCAGTACAAGCTATTAGAGCTTTAAGATCAGCCATTAGCTATTAAAATCACAGAATGCAGAAACTCTACTGAGATGCTCAGCTCATGCAGTACTAACGTCCCCACTTGGCAAACACCAAAAGAAGGCATTATGGCCATACCTTGTTCTAGCAATGCCCTTTGTCAGGACAGAGGCAGAAATACCAATGCTGTGTTAAATGTCTTCTGAGACCTGGAGGTAGATCTTCAAACCATGTTTTCTTTCAGGCTGCTACTCGAAAATCCCACCACCAGGCACACAACATGGAAATTCCACAGTAACAGATTCTCTCAGTGACAACGACAATCATCTCAGAGAAACGGCACTGAGAGATTATGGCCCTGTCACCTGTTATTAAACGTGCTGCACTCTTGCCTTCTGGGCTTTAATTGTGTATTACTAACTTTAATATGGACATGTCTCCATTTCATTAAAGGTGGACAATTCTTCACTCACAGGGGAATCAGAACCACAGTCCCGCTCTTGTGACTTCACCCACGAGAACCCACTGGAGACCAAGAACATTGCGTTCTACTCCACCACCTGTGTGGAAGGTGCGTAGTGACAGAGAAAAGGGCTCCTGAAATGACACATGGACAGGGTGCTACATAATATTGCTAACTCATTTTGAACAATTCTGCTTCAAGGAATTAGAATCCTCTAAGAACTTGTGGATGCTTCTGTGAAAGGGCTCTGTACACTTAAAGGTGTTGTCCCTATTATCAGAACTGAAAGGCTGTGTATCTTTGTTAACACACTATCTGTTCAGAAACCATACAGTGCCCAGGATAACGATGCTTTCCTACTGCAACACAATCAAAAAAGACTAATTAATGAAAATATGTCCTTCTTTCCCTTCACTGACAGCTTTAGGATTTCTAAGGGGAAAAAAGTTATTCTGGGATAAAGTCTTAGTCACATTAGGCCAAGAAGGGACTTCGTCAATCAGTACTGTGTACAGAAGACAATCTCTCTGGGAGCCAACAGACTCTTATTTCTTTGCAGGCACTGCTACTGGCATTGTAATCAACACCGGGGATCGCACTGTCATTGGGCGGATTGCCTCACTCGCATCGGGAGTAGGAAATGAGAAAACACCGATTGCTATCGAGATAGAGCACTTTGTCTACCTGGTGGCAGGAGTGGCCATTTCCATTGGTGTCCTCTTCTTCATTATTTCTGTTTCAATGCAATACAAGATTCTGGACTCCATCATCTTCCTCATCGGCATCATTGTGGCAAATGTGCCAGAGGGACTGCTAGCCACAGTAACAGTAAGTCTGTTCACTAATACATAAAAATTATCACTAAAATCTCTGGCCAAGAAGCAACAGAACTGTTAAGCACTGTTAGCCCTAAAGTATACCACCAACTAGCAGTACTGCAATAATGAAGAGGCTCACTTCAGGATTCATTAGGTAGTGATTAGGAATTAGCTGGAAGAAACTACAATGCAGGGAAAAAACAGCCTCTTAACTGACATAACACTCTTATTTCTATCCGCAGGGAAGCAGATTCCTCATACAGCACATATACTTTGCTAGTTACTGCAAAACCTCTGATCTTAATAATGCTATTACAAAGGAAAACAATGCACTGCAACCAACCAGAAGATTTAAAAAAAAAAAAAATCTTTTTTTTTCCTTTCACTGAAAGAAAAAAAATCTTTCTTTCAGAAAGTAAAAAAGCATAAAAAAAAGAAAAAGGAGAAAAAAAAAAAAAAAAACAGAAGTATGTAACTTCATTACACTGTTCTGTAACTGTACCTCACTAACACCAAGCTGAACTTCTTTACTTTTGCCAGGTGAGTCTGTCCCTGACAGCCAAGAGGATGGCAAAGAAGAACTGTTTGGTGAAGAACTTGGAAGCTGTGGAAACACTTGGCTCTACTTCCATCATCTGCTCTGACAAGACAGGGACCCTCACACAAAACAGGATGACTGTTGCTCACCTCTGGTTTGATAATCAGATCTACTCAGCTGACACCAGTGAAGATCAAACAAGTAAATACGGCAATGGGGGATCTGGAAAGGGGCAGCTAGATTGATCAAACCTGTGATGTTTCACACTTACTGTCTGCCAAGCTGATGTCAATGAGGATCTTCCCATAGCTAAATCAGATACGTCTCCCTGCCACACAGAAGCGTGGCGTGCAATAGGAAAGTCCCTTCTTTGCCATGTAGAGATGTGAACAAAAGAATTACTATTTGAACTCCATTCACAGAGAGGAAGTCTTGAGGAGGTTCTAATGCATGTCCATTCACCAACAGTAAATTTAGTAAGAAAACAGACAGAGAAACATCATCTAAGTAACACTGCCTGAAATAAGTAGCTGACTAATGCAAAGGCTTCTGTCAAATTGGTTTTCTGAAACAGAACCTATCAAAGAAATTATGCTTTTCTGCAAATAATTCGGTCCCGTTGTTTCAAACTTAAGTTTCTACTTCTACCATGTAATATGCTAAAGGATGCAATCTTTATTTTGTTTCATTTCAGCTCAGCCTTTTGATCAAAGTTCTCCATCATGGACAGCATTATCAAAAATTGTAACTCTCTGCAACCGGGCAGAATTCAGACCAGGACAGGAAAATCTCCCAATAATGAAGGTACAGCCTACTTCACGTCAACCTGTTCCTCCTCCTTTAAAAGAACAATACACATAAGTTGTTCTGTTTAGCTTCAGTTATCTCTTAAATTTTACTGCTTCAGTCTTCTGAGTTAATACTTGCTATAGGCTTGCAAAAAGTGTATTTTTCAGGACAACTGTTGCTTTATGTAGCTTCATTGCTGTGTAAGCACACAACATCTTATAGAAGCATGCAAGCTCTCTTGACAGAAGTGCAGAAGTGTATGTGCTATAAACTGTTTCAATCTTAATGATTCTATGATTCTTCTGTCCATGCAGAGAGTTGTGGTAGGTGATGCCTCTGAAACAGCTCTGCTGAAATTTGCAGAAGTCATTTTGGGTGACGTCATGAGTATTAGAGCACGAAACAAGAAAGTGGCTGAAATTCCTTTCAACTCCACCAACAAATTCCAGGTGTGTTTCAGTTTGGGAAATTAGGCCAGGCTGTTTCAGCTTTCACTGTTTTTATCACTATGTGTAATGAGTCAGTTTGTGACCTGCAAGGCTTAATGGGGGAATTTAACCTACAATAACTGCAGTTCATTCCGTTTGATGGAAATAATTATATTTTCATGGAGAAAAGCAGGAGAAACATTATTTCCACGCAAAGTGACCAAAACCAGAAACAAATGAGGATCATAAATGTTCTTTCAAATTTTGTTTGTGGCATTTAGCTTTCCATTCACGAGACTGACGATCCCAATGACAAACGCTTCCTGCTGGTGATGAAAGGTGCCCCAGAGAGGATTTTAGAGAGATGTAGCACCATCATGATCAATGGCAAAGAAGAACCACTGGACAGTGAAAAAGCAGAAGCTTTCCAAACAGCGTACATGGAGCTGGGAGGCATGGGAGAGAGAGTACTGGGTGAGTGCAACTAGAGAAACTGTAAGAGAACTGCAATGCAGAATGGGGCTTTAAATCCTGGTATGAGACCAGTTTGCCTGGACACTTGCAGTGAGGGAGAAAAGCAAAGTGTACAGCCTCCTCGGCAGAGTGCTAAATCCTCAATGATGTGCTGTAAGCTCCCTGTGGCAGGGATGCCCTTACTGCTATATCCTGGTGCTGATCTGCCACGCTGTGCAGCCAAAAAAAAAAAGCCAACAGAAGCAATCCACAAAGGAAAACACTCTCGCCCAGCTAGTAGCATCAATACCTTTGCCACGTGAAACACCGACTCTATATGCCCTTTGATTTGAAGGTTAAAATGATAGGTTACATAGTGCTCCATAAAAAGCTTGTGGTTAAATGCATGTGAGTTTTATAGACAAGAGGAAAGTCTGATGCTATGCTACAGCAAACTCCCTCCTTTCTCCCACTATTTCCTGTACATTTCATCAACTGTTTCCTTTCAGGTTTCTGTCATCTGTACCTGCCTGAAAATGAGTTTCCAGACACATACCCATTTGACACAGATTCCATGAACTTCCCCACCTCCAACCTGTGCTTTGTTGGGCTCTTATCTATGATTGACCCACCTCGTTCCACAGTGCCAGATGCTGTCTCAAAATGTCGCAGTGCTGGAATCAAGGTAGGGATCCTACACTGAAGGATACAGTAATGCTACAGAAAGACTCATGATACTGTAACTTTTAAGATCTTCCACTGCACTGACATTAAATACCTTTCTAGAAACACCTACCATGAATTTTAATGTTCATTAATATTGTTCTGAAATTGTAACTTAGAGAAACTACTTGAAGGCCCTGAGAGGGAAAATGGATTAAATTTAAATGGGGATCAGACCACAGCAGGTGTGGGAAGAACTCAGGAACTGAAAATACAAATTTAGAGAAACCGAGATAGTGTCTCATTGGATCCTCTTCTAGAGTATAGAAGCCATGCCAGCTAGAATTACTTGTTTGTAAACAGCATAAGGTAATAGGAGCAATTCTTGAGAAAGCATCAGGACACAGGGCTATACTTGTTAGGAACTTTTACGTATATGAATCACTAATCTCAAAACTATTCAAGTTGAAATTGACGCAATAGTTCTCCTAATTTCAGTCCCAAGAGAACCACAAGTAAACTGCCAGCTTGAGACTGAGAGGCCACCTAGATAAATAAAGGAAAAATTGGTATTTGGAGTTACCAGTTTCTCATTATCCTTGATGAGATGAATCCCAAGTCCTAATTCTGAGGAATTTTTCTGTAGTCTTAAGACAGATCTGGAAACTGGCAACTTTTTTTCAAGAAAGAAAAATAAGAAAAATCTTTGCCTTATCTGTCAGGAGACCTCATTCTCAAGGATCCATTTTACAATGCAACACTCCAAGAACTCTTACTTTTGAGCATACGTCACAAATTCTTATGTAAAAGCTTCTTTATTGTGCATCGTTCCAATCTTGCTGCTCATGACAAGTTTTTCTTTTGCAGCCCTGATAAAATAGAACCAAAAGCAAGAAGTGGAGAACAGAAATCAATACATAGCTAATTAATAGTCATAATCTGTCTTTGTTACGTACATAGCACAGCCTTCCAAGTTCAGATTCCAAACTGCTTCCTGGTATAGAACAATAGATTTTTCAACTTATCTCTTTACATCCATCGCATATACATTTGTCACTTACCCTAAGTGCTTGTCCCTTCCTCAGGTTATCATGGTCACTGGCGATCACCCAATCACTGCTAAGGCCATTGCCAAGAGTGTAGGCATCATTTCAGCCACCAGCGAGACCGTGGAAGATATTGCTAAGCGCCTCAATATTCCTGTGGAGCAAGTCAATAGACGGTAAGAGCAGGCAGAATATAGGAGGTACCCGTGGCTTCATTTTCTGCAAGCTACGACTTCTCCCTCTACAATGCTTTTAGCCAATTTCTGCATCACAGCTGCTTTCTGCTTTTCTGGTTCTTGGTAACATTCCCAGCCACCTTGTCCAGCTAACAAGTCATCTCTACGTAAATAACTGTATGCTTAGGGCAGGGGCTCTCGTCCGCATGGGGCACTTGGAAAAAACTAGTGACTAAACCTTGGCAGATCGTGTTGGTCTTTGCTGTCACTGCACCTCTGACAAAACACACGCATGTGAAAAGCAAAATTCAGAATCCCATGCAGTGCTGGAGGATGACCGAAGGATTAGCAAGTCTACGTTCCTCTTTCACCCATTAAATGTGAAAAAATTAATAGAATAAGAGAGACCTAAAAGCTTTTTACAGAAAAGATCCTCCTCCACTTCCACTGTCCTACCCTCCCACTCAGTTCTCTTTAAAATGCATTTTCTCTTGTTAGGTCTACTCAGGAGGAAGCTTCAATTACTTCCCTCTGTATCTAGGTAACTAATTCTGTCTGGATTTCTACAGCATCTTTCATTCAATACCTGCTGATAAACAACTACTGCTTCTGAAATTAACTCCATTTGCTGCTTTCCTTAAGCTGCATACATTCTACGAGCATGCCATTTACCTAAGCATTTGGGTTTGAAAATTTATCCAGCTTTCCCATGGCTATTACAGGGAAGCCACAGCAGCGGTAGTCAATGGGATGGAGCTGAAGGACATGAGCTTGCAGCAGCTGGATGACATTTTGTGTAACCACTCAGAGATAGTCTTTGCTCGGACATCGCCCCAGCAGAAACTGATCATAGTGGAAGGCTGCCAAAGACAGGTAAGAGGTGTATAAGGTTATACACGATATGGTGCTTGCACCAGGTAGCAGGGCAAAGGGTGGAAACCAATTTGCCAAGCACTCCAAGCTCTGTTTATACTCTGTTCTCTGTGCAAGAATGTTATCTAACAGCTTGCCACAAACACTGTCTTCTCTGGACAGATTCCAAGCCATTTAAATTCCTGTAACAGATGCTGAACTCTGATTGACAAAGTGAGCTTTTCCTACATTTGAATGGGCTGGAGCCGTACTGAGGGAGGGGGGCTGACCAGTTTGCACAAAATTCAGAGAAGCTGCTGCTGGGATGCTCAGAAAGCCTCCTGGGTAAAGATTCCTACGCAGTTTGGGAAGGAGCCTTCCCCCAGGAATTCCTTAAACCCAGATAAAAGCAGAGTGTTGCCACATCCCCTCATCTTATCTCTTGTAGCCATTTAGAACTATGTACTTCCCGCCCACAGGAATGCTCAGAGATGAAATGAGGTATGAATCCCACAAAATGTCACAGCACGATTTATCTATGACCAAGCCTTATCTATATTACTTTAAATGACTGCAAAACAACCCACAAAAAGCATGAATATGAGGCAGGATTTAAAGAGGATTTGTCCTACTCATAGGCAATATTATGTAAAGGAGCAGGGAGTGCAGCCAGCTCGGGAGGCACAGGGAAAGAAACGCCACGTGTAGCGCTCAGGAAAAGGTACAAACTGTCATCAGGAGATTTTGCCCTCTGACATTTTCCAAATAGATGCTGCAAACCGAAAGCTCCACTACCACCACACCTGAACTGTACAGGAAAGGGGACAGCACAAGCTATTATTTTGTTTCTGCTATTTTGCCAGCACTAAGCTTTCCAATCAGCATTATCAGCTCTGTGGGTTTAAGCCTGATTTACCTGCAGGGGAAAAATTGCATTCAATCTTTTTAATTTTTCTGTTTTTGAATGGCCATGGACAGGCACAGGGTAAACATGTTCTGTACTGCTTAGATGCCCAAACTCCTAAGTAGCTTTGGCTAGGTTGAAGAGGAACACCCTATCCTTCCTCTGTGATTCAAGCCAAGCAGCCTACATGCCATGTTTAGCACTTAGAGCTTATAAGCCCTTCTGTACATGGCAATATTTATAATTAGTGTCACAGTGTTAAATCCCCAAAGGGACAGCACACTTAGTATTTGTTTTAATCAGTTTGTCAAGCTTTGTCCCCCTCAGAACACTCTGTGTTGCTACCAAGCTGTGAACTCTTGCATCAACTAGAAAAGGCCCCTTACCTGCAGTAGATGGTTTAACTGGAAGGTAACAAAGAAATTGGCTTAAAAAATCAGTTTTGTCTTTTGGACTACTAGTGCAGTTCTAGCATAGCCTGGCAATGGCCACAAGTTGTTGGGCTAGGATACCAAGCATAAGCATTTCACAAAGCAAGACAAGGACAGATCATATTGAATCCATTTTAATCTCCCACAGATGCCAGAAATGAGCCTGGGTCTGCTCAGACAGGGGTAGACCATGTAAAAATAGAGAGATTCAAAAAATTTAAGCCTCCTTATAGCCCACAAAAATAAATTGTGAGATTAAGTGCATTTAAATGCATCTAATTCAGGTGTTGTCGTTAGGATACGGTAAATCCCATCCCTGAATTTCCCATTTCTCTCTGCTGCCTGTGGAGGCAGTCTCGATGACACAGACATCTTCACACACATCTGTACAGACATCTATTGCACAAAAGCCCAAGGCTGCCATGTTAATCCTACCCACTGTCTTTCTGATCACTGGTTATGTTTTATGTATGAAGAGAGTTCAAAATTTCGTATCAGCATCTTTCTTCTAGGCATTTAAAGACAGGGAGTGTGCTGAGAGCAGATTATCCTTACGGGAAAACACCATAACCTCAAAAAAAAAAAAAACACATCCGCATCCTTTTGTGTGTTCCAGGGAGCAGTTGTTGCCGTGACTGGAGACGGAGTCAATGACTCCCCTGCTCTTAAAAAGGCAGATATTGGAATTGCTATGGGTATTGCTGGTTCTGACGCAGCTAAAAACGCAGCTGATATGGTACTGCTGGATGATAACTTTGCTTCTATTGTCACAGGAGTGGAGGAAGGTAAAAATAATGTTGCTATTCACTTTCTTAGCTGAAAACTGCTGGCAGCCCCACAGCACTGGCCAAGTCCTCCTGCTCCTTCTCTCCTGCATACCCCCACACCCTATTTTCTACCTGAATTGGGAAATGTGATTTTGGTATTCGGAAAAAATGGGAATTACTTCCATTCACGAGACACAACAACGTCACTGACAATGAGGAAGCATTCCTCTCTCAGACATATTTGTTAAGTAGAGCATTGGTCTGCTATCTCTGCTTGTTCAAACTCCAGACAAAGCACTTCCCATCTTGTTCCCATGCAGTTCTAAACATCACAAAGATATAAGGTGTTTTCTTTCTATTTTCTCTCTGTTACTTGCCTGCACCTCATCCTCATCATGCTCAATCCATGACACTAACACACACTCCATTTCTCTAGCCACAAAGAGGTTGTGGTTTCCATTAAAACTACACTGTGTTGTGAATGGGATTTTTCCTCCACCTTTCTCATTGAAAGTGATTTTTTATTTTCATTTGAATTTTCAGAAGAGTTGAAGGGAAGGAAGGTTTGAAAAAATAACTAACAAAAAATGGGGAAACATATGAGGATAGCAGACATAAGACACGATTATTTGCACTTCAATTAATTAAAAAAATTAACGTTTCTTATTGCAAACACTGTTGACAATAAGCTTTTATAGAAGTGTTTCCTTTTCCTCCAGGCCGCCTGATCTTTGACAACCTAAAGAAAACAATTGCCTACACGCTGACTAAGAATATTGCTGAGCTCTGTCCCTTTCTCATCTACATTATTGCCAGCATTCCCATGCCCATTGGCACCATCACCATCCTATTCATTGACCTGGGAACGGACATTGTAAGTTGCTGCCTCAATGCTGGTGTCTTTTAAGTTATTTTTTGCTGAAATATCATGACAAGTGAGAGAGGCTGGGAGCAAAGGGACGTTAGAAGATCTAGTTGCCTTACCCTACAACTGCAGAACAATCTAGTGAAAGGGTAGAGGGCTAAATTAAAAACAGCTGGGTATAGGGAAAGACGAGCTGGGGAAAAAAATGCAGAGGGGGAATGGAAAGAAAAGACTTCTGATCCCTGCTGACAGACAAAATCCAGCAGTGTGCAAAGTATCAGCGTTTCTCAATCAAGAGATCATACGGATTACTTCATTTAGTACAGGGGATGAATACTAGGCACTTGATCAGAGCCTGGTCCAAGGGATCTGAAGGGACACTTTAATGTCTTCAGTATCCTCTCACCCTCTGGGCTGTCAAAAGATCATCAGACCTGTAATAGAGTTTCAGCTTTCTCTCAAATCAAAAATACATGTCAATATAAAGCCTCATGGAGCCTTCCTTCATCTGCTCTGTGTATATCTAAAAGCCAAGTGTTCTGATTTCAGCTGGTTTAGGAGGAAAATTAATTCTATCCTAGCTTAAACCAGGACACCAAGGGAGGTAACAGAACCACTCCAGAACTGAAACTTGTCTGGCGAGCCTCTGAGAAGCAGACAAATGTTGCTACCACGACTCTGATGGTTTATTTCTGTTGTAGATCCCCTCTGTTGCACTGGCCTACGAAAAAGCTGAAAGCGATATTATGAACAGGAGACCTCGAAACAAAAAGAAAGACAGGCTGGTGAACGAGCAGCTCGCTGTATACTCCTACCTGCAGATAGGTAAGTTGGCCTAATCTCTGCGACACTATCTTGCATCAACAGAACAAGACAGAGACAAGTTCATTAACTCCTTAGAAAAGGGAGATCTGAAATTAAAGTCTTTCCTCCGCCTTTCTAGGCAAACTTATTAACTCCCTTCTGTTGCTCATATCTGACAACACAACAGGTTTTATCTATACAGGTCAAGAACGTTAGAGCACCTAGAGCTCTAAAACTAACTTTCTTAGCAAGTTTCATATCTTAGCAGGCATCTCAACACTGATCCTCAGTGCATTCCCCAGTGCCCCTAGATTTCGCATCTTCTCATCTCTCCCTCCTTGATTTGCAGGTATCATACAGTCAGTGGGAGCCTTTGTAACCTACTTCACAGTCTATGCCGAACAAGGTTTCCTTCCTTCCACACTGCTTGGTGTGCGAGTTGACTGGGAAAGCAACGCTATTAATGACTTTGAGGACTCGTATGGCCAGCAATGGGTAAAGATGCACTGAAACATGCTTGCACTGTCTCTTACCCAACAGTTTCTTTAAAATTCTATTCTATCCTTCAAAATAGAAGTTAAGAGAAAGAGAGAGATTTAAATGTAAACATAGTTTTCATCTAATGGTTCCTCAGGATATGTCCTTTAGAGCTTCAGGCCACCTAGTTCATTCAGACTCACTCATTTATTCTTCTACAGTTTCCCTTCTTCTGACTTCAAGCCTCTGGAGATGCACCTTCTTCTCTGGACTTCACATTTAGATCCGTCATAATCTCTCAGCCCTGCTTCTGAAGAGCACTATTCAAAGCAGTCTCTAGACTCTCCCTCCTCCTTTCAACGCTTCACTCCCCCTCACTCCCTTCTGCTTAAATCACAAGACACAAAAGCCATTAATAAATCAATATAAATTCCTCCTCGTACCACACCAGCGCTCCAGCCACATGACTCATCCACTGTAACTAGCGGACTAGAAAAACAGGCCAAAATCTGATCATTACCTATCTAAATCTGCGATAACTCTGCATTTACACCTTTGTAACTGAAATCTTACTATCAAGGTTTGCAGTCACTTGCATGAGATATGAGTGTCTGATGTAACACAACTGTTTTTTTCTTTTGCTTTGCAGACTAAATACCAGAGGATGTACCTGCAGTGGACTGGCTACACTGCCTTCTTTGTCAGCATCACAGTTCAGCAAGTTGCAGATTTGATCATCAGGAAAACACGAAGAAATTCCATTTTCCAGCAGGGTCTTTTCAGGTAAGTTTTGCAGGTTCTTTATCTGACACAAGGAAGGATAAGTTAGCCTACCACTGATTTGAGAAAAAAAAAAAAAGAAACATTAGCTCAATGATCTAGGTGTCTCACATTCAGTTGGTGAACAAAGACTAAACTTGGATTCTAGCAATTGCAAATCTCAGACAAATATTTTATTACGCTTCCCCCACCCCCTTTTCTATGTCATGACAGAGGGCTTCTTTAAAGAAACACTTCGTACTGTTTAATCCGAACACACTTAGCTTAAAAAGCAACTCTCCATTCATTAAAACGGTTACTACAAAGAAGAAGGGAGTTTCCTCTGCAGACTGTTTTCTTAAGTTTTATATAGTTATCAGTAGATAGAACATTCAGACTGCTCCAAGCTAACTTTAGCCTGTCAGATAAGGAGATACCAGCTGGTCAAACTCCCCAAGATAGCACTGGCTACCCTTTGCAAAAGGCTCTGCACCTTTCAATCTCATGAAAGCTAGGGAATTAAAAATATTTACTGGGATGGAGGCCACATGTAAAGTTGGCATTTAGTCAGAGTATTTCTGATAGGAAAGTAAATTTTCCTTTCTTTATCTGCAGATAGAGAGCCTACACCTATGTATTTTTCCTTCTTACATTTACATTTGAGTCACAATGAGCACATTGACAATGCAAGAAAAAGACATGACTAATGCACGCTGCAGGCCTACCTAAAGCTAGCTTTAACCTGGTAGGTCAAGAACAGTAGCAAGGAAGACACAGGAATATGAGACCTACAGCCATGCTACAATCTACCAGCTGTCTTGTGCTACTGTGTCTACATTGGTCATCATCTGAGGCAGGTCATGTTCCAATGATACTGAAAGTGGCCCAGCCTTGATTATGCTGAGGAATTCATTTTTCATGCACAGACAGACACGTGTGACCCTTCCTCTTTGTTTTTCTTGTAGGAACAAAGTCATCTGGGTGGGTATATTCTCCCAGATAGGAATTGCTCTGATTCTCTCCTATGGGCTTGGACACGTTACAGCCCTGAACTTCACTCCTCTGAGGTGAGTTTTGATGGCAACATACATCTCTTGTCCTTCGTGTATAAACAGACATGGACTTACCATTCTGCTAACAACAGATAAACGGGAACAGGTTGCTCATGCATTACAATTCCAGGAAAAATATTTAAGAATATTCATTATGAAGAACAGGGTGGACAATTTCTTGATGAAAAAGGAAGTTATTTTCATAGTTCCTACAAAAAAGAAACACGCTACTTTTTCTACTGGATTTACCATAGAGGATACAGAAATCTACTTGTGTATAACAAACACTTTAAGATTTTTTCCAGGATCCCCAATCTTTTGGTGAGATTAGATAACATTTTAGTTAATTTTACACAAGCAACATTTATTTTAAATATATCACTGTCAGAAATGTTCAATTTTTCTGCCCTCTTCAGAGGCTGTAATGCCACTAGGCAACAATCCCTTCTGAACAGTATCTGGAATAAATTAATTCAGTTAACTACTTAGGCTTAGGAGTCTTTCATGGACCTAATCTTATTTCTAACCATTTAAGTGCTTCACTTCGAGGAAAAAAAAAAAAGGCCATTAAATCCAGATTCTCTTTTAGTGACATCAAATAGCATAGTCAGAGAACCAGAAATTCAGCTGAGTACTTACATGCTTCTGAATGTGAACCTCTTCTCCCACTCCCAGGTTTCAGTACTGGTTTGTGGCTGTACCGTTTGCCATTTTGATATGGGTCTATGATGAAGTCCGCAAGCTGCTTATCAGGAGATACCCAGGAAGTAAGTAGAATTCTCTACGTTTAGGACTTTAAGTTATCCCTTCCTTCCCTTCCACTTATTCACCCATGTTAGCTGCCTCGGACAGGTGCAGCAAAAACCGGACAATTTGTTCCCAAAGATTATTCTTCCTCTTTGAGAAAATTTTTGAGAGAAAAGTAACTGGCTTTATTTTTTTACCCTCTCTTTTTCCTAATGCAGGCTGGTGGGACAAGAACATGTATTATTGAAACAATCCTTGTCACTGGACTTCTTCATCCTTGTGGAGAGCTGCTTCTCCACCTCACACAGCACGTGCTGCTTAAATGTCCTGTCTGTGCAATATCAAGCAAGCACTGGGTTTGGCCCATGAATGGGTGAAGAAATTTCATGTGTTTCATGAAGAAATAAGGACTTCAGTCTGACAAATTACCTCCCACTGTACTGTAAAGATGACGCTTGCCTGAAATTGAAATGCTATCTATTTTTATAACAAGCACAACTTTCCCTCCTCCAAAGATGAACTTTGAGAGCACTCAGAGAGGAAAACACACATAAAGAAAAAAACACCAGAAAATCCTAACAATGTAAGGCATTAACTTGCACTAGAGGTGTTGTTTGCTGATTTTCTTTTTTTTTTCTGAATTCCAAGCAACTGCATACCTAGATCTGTATTACCTTAGCAAGGGTAACAAATACTGTATAGGAAGAATTTGATAATAAAAGTATTTTCCAGAAAACTGCTTTCCACCTTATTTTATTATTTATAAAGACTATGAAATGGAATGAAATGGAAAAGGATCTAAGCTCTGCCTCAAAAAGAAAAACAGGGTGCATCAGCTTTTTTTTTTTTTTAACCTCCATTAACAGATTACCATATTTCAAATGCCTGTTCAATTTTGATAAATACATCTTACAAAACAAAGCATAAATAAATGATTTATTCGCTTTAGGAACCCAATTTAACACTTATTTTCCAAAGACCACACTCTCTGGCAAAATAGGCCTTAGTATGCTTTTAAAGTTCCACTATCATTAAGGTTTTGTTTGAAACCAGGTCTTTAATATGGTCTTTTTTAGCAGAGACCAATAGGTAACACATGTTGTTTAGACAAAGGCTTTAACAAATTTAAAGAGAACAAGATAAATAACCTACATTGCTATTTCACATTTAAATACAAGTCCAGACAACAAGCATTAGCTAAGGAACAGGGACAGAAAGGAACCTCCTGCTGCAGGAAAAGGCAAGACGGATTATGAATGAGGAAGAAACTAGAAGAACTGAGGGAGGGCAAAACGGAGAATGTTTTCCAGCCTAGAGCCTGCCTGTTCCCAAATCTCCAGTCTTACATGTTAGACGTTGCTCTACTTTTAGTGAGCCCCCCTCTCAAAACCCTCTCCCCATGAAGGGTATTACAACAGGTAGGAATTACACCGGCTGTATCCCTGTTTTTCACATGTTGACATGGAGAAGAGGAAATATAAAAGAAGAAGGAAGAGTGACAAAAAATAAGCATGCCAGATATGAATTAGGAAGGCAGGCCTGGATTCCAGATCCATGCCCTCATGTGCTGCTTATCACTTGGTGATGCAACCCTGCAACACACCAACAAGAAATACGTGAGGTGCCAAGCAGACTAATTTCAACACCTTGTCATTTGCCAGCTGTCAGGACTGATTTGTTTTCTCTTCTGCTTAGAAGACAGGAAATATATGAGGAAAAGCTACACGGAGGAGCAACATAACCCTTTTTTTCACCAGCTATAGATTTGCAGTACTTAGTCAAAACACCTTGTCCAAGTTTAGATAGGAAGAGACTGAAAAGAAGAACAAGGGTGAGGGCAGTTTTTGCACAACACAGGGACAGTTCCTACACAGAACCAGGAAAGAATACAAGCTGGAAAAAAAAAATCAATAGCCATGGAACAAAAAATAATAAAGAGAGGTTTGAAAGGAAAACTTAGAAGATGATGCAATATATCCATTTTTAGTATTAGCATATGCTTTTGACAGAAGAGTAGAAGAATTCTGTCATGGTAATATCTGTAGAACTAGCAAACGTGTGTCTCCATGCTTGCTTTGGTGCTAAAGTGAGTGGGGAGGAATTGTGGCATCTCATTTCCCACAAGAATAATCATTTTATGGGGAAAAAAAAAGTCATCTAGAACATCAGAAACAGCAAAAAAGCAGCTTATAGTCTACAGCAAACCCTCAAAACCAGCAAACGATTCTGAAATAGTCTGCTCTCATACCTGTAGGGTCATTTCTACTTTTAACAAGAGGCACCAGTAAATGTTTCTTTGCGTTTCAAACACTGCTTTAGTTCAAAGTCCTCTTCCAGAGGCTAAGAGCAGCATACAACCTAACACGTCTTCCATACTTTGTCTGCCTGTGACTCCAGCAGACCAACATTTTCTTTGAGAGGACAAGACGTTCTTAGCAATCTGTTTTACTATATCGATGCCTGAACAGACAGTGCAAATAGCCAAGCAACCAAAAAGACAAGTTATGAAATCAGAAGATGAATAGCCAAGAAGGGATCCAAGAAAGGCAAAGCCCACGAACACGTGAAGAATGATTCACCGTTTCTAAATCAAAGAGACTCCAGTATTACATAAGACCACCAAAACATTAAGGCAAAATGGACAAACATGCCACAGGTGTAGAAAGAATGAATCCTACATTCACTTACTGGCATGTATAATGCTTGTTAGAACAAGTAAGTCTGGGAATTACCGCGTTGGACAACACCGGCTGTTGCATAACAGCATGTGCAGTAAACAGCAGGTAGGACCTCTCCATCCAGTACAACCATCCTCCACTGACAGTATGGTGTGAGGCTGTGGTGTCTGTTGGAAATGAACATGGAGCTATACAATCATAGAATTGTTGCAAGTGAACATGGAACTATCCTCAAACAAAGGCTTCATTTAACCCAGAAGATGTTACTGTACTTAAAGTTGACTATTCACAAGAAGCGCAGAAAAGGTGGTGCAACGCAGCTGCAAATTGATGTTAATCAAACAGGTACAGAGGAATCCTCCCTTCAATCTCATAATGGGTTTCTAAAAGGCAATAGTTATGCCACCCGTCAATTCTTATCCTTATTGCTGCATTATTTATTGTTTTGCTTATTTTGCATCCAAGTCATGAGCAGGTTAAAGATGTTCGCTATAACATGGCATCTTCAGGTTCTAACTGCTCCCATATCAAAAATGTTACAGATATTCAAGTTAAATTGCAAATCTGGGCAGAATACGCACACTGCAATCCAGAAACTGAAAAACTGAACTGAAAGAGTCTTCATATTAATAACTGGTAAGGAAGATAATTTACTTTCCTTTTCAGATCTACATACTGCTTTTTTGTTTAGTCTCGCACAGCCTTTATCACAAGGATCTTTTAACCTTACATGGGTTTCTTACTACTGCATGCATACTACACCATAATTACCTTCTCAGGGGCTAGAAAACATGCAGAAACCATAGCCATGAGCCATGATAAATAATTCTATGCTAACTACTAAAGCAGAAAGAAAATGCAGTTTCTCCTCTCAGTCCTTACTTATAAATTCCTTTACCAGATCTGCAGCTTCAGCATGAACAGGCATTGTTCTCCCTCAGTCAAGTAAGTAGCAATAACTCAAAGATATGCAAAGCAGAGGAGAAGATTTTGAAATGGAAGTTACACCTTCAAGCAAGCTGTTCCTTTTCTGGCTACACCTATGTTGCAAGCATGCAAAAGTTAAGTTATTAGCTCATAAACCGAGAAATCTTTCTTTAACACAAAACTGTGCTTTCTTGCTCCAGCCTGAGCCAGACTAGACAGGTCAGATGTCCCCACTGATTACATAGAAATTCACAGCTTTCCTTTACCTGCCTGGTAACAACAACAACTTCGCACAGTTTTCTCTAGTTTAAACTAGCTCTCACCATCTCTCCCTCCTCCCACCTCCAAAAACCCTGACACCTTTCCCCTTTTACATGCTATGTCACTAGACAATTCCTGCCTTCTGGTCAAGAGGCAGCCAGATGAAAACGGAGAGTTGCCCTAAGGTAAAGTGTTACTCCTCAGCAAATGAGAGAGAGAATTTAAGGACAGCAAAAACTGCTGTGCAACAAAGTGTGTAAGAGCTATTTAGGCAGGAAAATTGCAATCCTTTCTCTGTCCTCAGGTCTGTATCTTGGCCCTGTGAGTATGTTGCTGAAAATTTTTACTCATAAGAATACTTCATACTATAGTAAAAATCAGTAGGATTTTGTATTGTCCTTCTGAACACAGGACTTTTGAACAGGTCAGTTATAACTTGGGGTTAGGCAAACTTTAAAATGGTAACAAATAATAATACTTAGGCCTTCCATTTTAACTGAGTAAAAGATGAAGTTCTTATGTGTAGCAGGTCCAAATTTTCCTATGTACTCAAACGCAAAACTGATTTTGGCAGTAGTAGCAGAGAGACACATAATATCTGAGTGTAGTATACAGTCTTTCTAGTGAGTACTTTATGTAGAGCACATTCCCTTCCTCGTAAATCCATTCTGCGGACCTCATGCAGGATTACTCATCTTCTTTCAAAATATTACTAACCAGTAATTCTCAGCAATACTTTTTTAACCACATAACACGATTCAAGACCTGATGAATTGTTTGAGAGAGCTTGTGATGTTGAGATTTCACTGAAGACTGGAGGGATATGGTGAAGACTTGCATTGCTACAGTGTAGAGAGTGCCTTCACTGCCATTAACTCATAGGCAGGGTTCACATTTCTAAACGAAAAAAAGAGCAGAGCCAAATTATACATTGGAAATTGTTTTTATTACCTTTCCTGGCAACACCACCTCTAGAGCAAGGAACTTCTTCAGCAGACACTACAACACTGCTGGCCCATGTCAATCTCTGCTAGAAGAGGAAGGAAAACACAAAAATTAATCTTCTTCCTGCAAACATTTGCAGACAGCTGCTGTTCTCACTACAGTGTCAACACTTACTGAAAATAGAAATGATCACAATGATGCTGGATACACACACCCCATTCATTGTCTGTTTAACCAAGTAATTCAATAGATTATTGCCAGAGCACTGCCACACAAAGAACTCAGGATTAGCTTCCCATCAAGGTAACAAATTCTCAGGGGCCTTACTGGAGATCTGTGATGCATTAAAGTAAATTACTGTGAACGCATGTGTAAACCATAAGAAGAGAGTCCACCACACTCTTTGAGTATGATTGTGATGTCACTCTTGTGCCTTGACATAACTCTCAGAAATGTCTTTAGTACTACACAACCCGGGGCCTCTTGATTTACAGAGACCCCGATGTCCTGTTCCAATCCCATGCTCTGCCAAAAACACTCAAGATGACGTTAAGCTGGCTGCATTCATTTCTTCTGATACTAGAGATTTTCAGGGGAAAAATGCCATCTCCAAAGTCATGCCTTATTACATTTGCTTTAACCAGATCACTTCACCAACTCTTTCCAAAACATTATTTTGCAGTGAATGACAAACGAGTCCAGACCCACCAGTGTGAAAGATCCCCTGGGAGCAGATATTTTCTGGCAGCCCTATGCACCCCATAATCACTCAGTCCATCTGACTACCAGGTAACAGCACCAGAAAACACAATGTTATTTGCATTCATAATGACAGTCAATTTCTTGCTCAGACAGTAATTGGATTTCCTACGACTTCACATTGTGAAGTTTATTTTTAAGCTGACAGAAGAGTTTTAATTTGCAGGTGTAAAATTTGAGTCCATAAATGAAAAACAAACACAAAAGTGCTTGTTGCAATGGTATTTACCCCCAACACTGGCTACCTAACAGATTTACTGGATGAACCATAACCACCACAGCAATGTGAGCTACCATTCAGCAACATGAGCTACCATTTGTTCCCTGTAAGATGCTATCTTAAAGGCTCATTTGGCATCATTTACATGCTCACATTACAAACCATGCTATTTGGGAAACAAAGCTCAACTGGAATCAACTTTAGCTGGCTCAATGCTGCAAAATTATTGCAAATTTCAAGCAGAATGCCCACCAGATCTTTCATAGCAGCACACTATGTTGTATTTAAGGATGAACATGAATTTTCTAGCAGATCTGTATAGAAAAACAGCAAGAAACCCAGTTATTCTCTTCAGAACTGTGTCTTTTCTCTAACAACCTACTCTGAAATACCACTGTTTTTTAACTAATGCTCCTTTCATTGGAAAATGATTTGCAACAGGAACTGATGCTTTCTGAACAGACTAAAAGACTACTTTCCTTTGATCTGACAGATTTTTGGAACTGGCTGCACACTTTCAATGAAGTGTTTAATAGAAAAAATATAACCAAAAATTCAAAACAAGTGACAGAATGCATTGCTCTTTTTCTTGAAAAACAATAATAAGACCTGTAGCAGCTGATTATATATCACAAACAAAACAGTAATTCCTAACTGTTTGATACATGCCAATAGGCCGAGTGAAAGCACTCAAGCTAGGGTTAACCAGACCACAGTCTTTTATAAGGAAGTTCTGGGGCTCTGCCGTTGGTTATATATCAACTGTATCTCTTTCTCCACTGCCTGAAGATGTTGGCATGATATTCTGCATAGACAGCTACTTCCCTCTTTTTCTAAAGCATTACCTGCTGCAGTTAAATATCTGATCTATTGCAGGAAAATCTCATTTCCAGCCCTCAGACTCTGTACTTCTGTGATAAAAGATTATCCTAATGCCTTTAAACAGTCTCAACTCGAGGGCCACAGTTCCTGTTTCAGACAAGGATTATTTTCCAAAACCTTAACAAATTTTAATAAAAAAGCAATTGCCAGGTGATCCCCAAGTAAAGAAATCCACTGATACCAAACTCTGCTGATGATATTAATGATGTGGATCTGTAAATCTTGGAATGTTTATTTCATAGAAAAATAGATGGTCTAAGCTTGTAACAGTTCTGCTACAGAGAGGGGTTTCTACATATCAGAAATATGAGTCAGAGTCCCATGCAGATGGGCACTTTGTTTGACCTCAAGCAACTGCAGGTCATGCCTTTGCCAAGGAGGCAAATCCAAAGACTAGACTTCCTAATTCTGCATTACTGCTTCCCTTGAAAGTTCAGCTCTTACCTCTGCTAGCTTAACAATTACATGGTCATAAGGGTCAAAGTCCCCAGGACCTTAGAGAGCCACTTTGGAAAAAAACAGTAGTAATTGCTGCCTTATTTAGGCAGTCAATTTGGTCCAAAGCAATCATTGTTAGCTCCAAAAATGCAGCATTCATTAGAAAGGAACAAATAAAAAGGGTAAAGTAGTGTTTGTTAGCATCCTATGTAGCCAGGGGGCAAGTAGAAGGCACTCAGCTGAGAACCAACTGAAAGAAAAGTCTCATTTTTAGCAAGCAAGGCTGAAAGCATGACCTAGTACAGCGAAGTGTACATCAGGTGAAGTAACTGAAGCCCATCCTGCCTGCTTTAAGGTCTTTATAGTGTAAGAGTGGCATGTGTTGTTTAGAAAGGAAAGCCCCACAGTTCTGGCCTGGTCTGTCATGACTTCCACAAATGCTGGTTACCTGTGGTCCTGCATTCATTTTAAAGGGGACTGAGAGAACTAACCCCTTCTAAAGGCAGGGAAATCTACTAAAATGGATGTAAACCAGTCTGTAAAGTCTTATTTTAGTTAATGCTCAGTGTTATGATCTTATGGGTCTTTTCCAGCCACCCTTGCTGTGAAGAAATTCTTCCTAATATCAGATCTAAACCTGGCACCCTCCTTGTTGCAAACTCCTTTCAGGTATTTGCATAGAGCAAATCCGCAATAATTGGCAGAGGTCTCCCCTAAGCCTCCTTTTGAAGAGTTAAGAACAGTATGGTCCCTCACCTCCAAGTATTTATGAGGGGGAGCCACCAGAGGAGCCTTGCCAAGCCGCAGCTCTTCCAGGGAAACCATCCCGAGCCCGGAATCACCACAGGCAGCTGGCTGATGGCCACACACCTTCTCTAGGCCAGGCAGAGGTGTGGAAGGGCGGACAGTTTGTGTTGGTCATGAGTAAAAGCAACTCACACTTTACTTTTTGGATGTAGAAGAGGTAAAACAGATGAAAAATAGTAAAATCAGTAGCAGATTTCTCTGTTGAATGAAGTAGGTTTTGGCTACTGTAAAATCTCTCCCTTGGAAGCCAACAAAGCCGTGCTATTCAAGGTCTGTTCCAATTTTGCTGGTCCTTTATTAAGCAGAAAGAAAAACTAATTTTATAATAAATATGATACAAATTGCATGGTCTTGAAGTTTCTAATAGAACACAACTATTACTAGAACTCTGTTCCTCCGAATTTCACCCCAAGGAAGTCTGCACTGGCTCTTTTTGTACATTGTAGTGTAACCCCACTAGAGATTCATAAAATTCAGCCCAATCTCAATGTGAAAAGTAAACGGTACTTTGCCAGTCGCCTTCTGCCAGCAGGCAAGAAATGCCCTAACCTGAAACTGTCATGACAATAAAAGTATTGCAAATGACTGCATTATTTATTTTTCCAACCTACAAATTCTTCCGTCATATAGCATATTCTGTTTTGTCCCATCGTTCCAGCCCTACATAGTCTCCATACTTCTCCAGCCACTACTCTTGTAAAACTGGAAAACAGACAACATTTGGGGCTATGCAACTGAGAAACGACAAGAAAAACCACATTGTTCTGTACAGGCCTAGCCTCTGAAGCACAAATTCCTATACTGTCAGTTTGCCAGGTCTGAAGCCCTCTAAGACTGCTTCACTGACCTAGACTGGGCTTCTTCCAGCTGATGCCTACACATGTTGTTTTCTATACTGCTGCATTAATCTCTGTTGCTGGCCCTGTTCAGATCAGTAGCTCAGTTTGCTTTACATACTCAGAAACTTGCAACTTTCTTCATCAGATTGCATTATTGCTTACAGGCCCACATCCCTCTGGAATATCTGCTCTCCCTCACATGACACATCGATATATGCCATTTTTGTTAATTCAAGGAGACAAATACCCCAAAACTATCAAGATCTGTCACAGATCTGCAGTGTGGTAGCAAGAAAATACACAGCACAATTTTGAAAATCTTGAATGAGTACAATACCTACCCATCTGCACTGAGCTAAGGATTTACAGGACCAGGCTACCAGGAGATTCGATACGAAGAAAATACGTGAAAAGATGTCAACACCTAGAATAGACCCTGGCTGACAGGAAAATACACTTCCAAACAAGAACTAATTATCTAGGTGAGCAACTTCTCTCTTTTCCTTGAGAATCTCTCACTTGCCCTTCTCTTTTGCCTAGATATATCTGTTAAGTCTGCATTATATTAGACTGGCTGATCTCAATAGTATACTGGTAAACAGCAAACCCGAGGACTCCCTGTTACTGTCCCTTCTGGCCCTTCTGAAGCAAATGGGACAGGGACAGAATGGAGATAGTTCAAAGAAATATATTTTTAAAAGGCTTTCACTGCCAGGCATCCCTGAGCTGTAAAAGCTGGTGTTTTAACTATGGAGAAAAATATCTCATTCTGTACGAAATGAGAAAAATAAATAAATAAATAAATAAATAAATAAATAAATAAATAAATAAATAATGCTGGTACCAGCCTGAACCTGAGTAAGGAGAATGCGCTGGTACCAGCAGGGAAGGAGAGACTGTCTGCATGCACAGGTAGATTGTACTCTCTCTTTGCTGGTCCCAGCAGATTCTCACCCTTGTGTACTACAGCCGCCCCAGGCTCTGACATCTCTCTGGTCCCTCCATGTCACGCAGGCTGAGTCAGAAGAGGTGAGGTTTGAGCAGCAAAGAATTGTTCACAGCTACAGCTGACAGACACAAAGACCATGTGTGCTGAGCAGGGAAGTAAAGGAAGTAAAATGGCTCAAGTAAGTCTGTGACACTTAACTGTTCAACTCCTACGGTCTTAGGGAGAGAATATGGAGAATCAGTAAATTTATCACAAACTGGTTCTAATGATTCATAGATTTTAAAGGCCAGAAAGGATTACTCGGTAAGATTATTCCAAAAAGAAGCTGAAAAAAGGAAGTGAATTAGAAAAATACAGAACAATGGAGAGAAATATGAAGACATGGAGAGTGAAGGGAATTAAGCGGATGGATGCAAGCGAAAGAACTGACAGGAAGGAAGGAGAGAACTGAATTAGTTTTATATAACTTCTCTGAAGGGTTCACTGCTGATAAAACCCCCACAAATTGTACATCTATCATGCAAATAAACCTACTTATGGTAGACTTCCTGGCATACCTGGCCCCTCTTCAGGCCTGTTTTCCAGGCATTATGTCAACATCTCAATGATCTCTCTGGCAGTTTGAATGGTCTGCAAATCAAGAGTGCACACTTAAGCAGGAACAGTCCTGATCTGTGAATCCTAACCAGGGCATAGAAAAGCATTTCGCAGAGTATCAGTAAGGCCTGGAAGGAAGAGGGATAGAGGGAATAATGCAGAAGTGTGCTGAATGAATGGACTTTGCGAAACAGCTCAGCAGTGCATCAGAATTTCTGCACAAATAAAAAACAAAATAATATATTGAGTAAGAGAGTAGTTAAGATTCACACAACGAAGTGTAGGAAACTCCCCCAATGGAGAAAGCCCAACAGCCTGAAGAAGCTACCTGTATTTCTCCTGGGGGTAAATGTGCTGCCAGAGAGTCGGGAAAGGAGGAAGGTTAAAGTTCAGATACCACTCACAGCAGTGCTTTGCAACTGCTTGTTTTGAGCTTGGTTCTGCTACTTGCCTGCAGGAAGGCTGGAAGGAGGAAGCAGCCATAGAGATACACTGAAATTATGTGACAGAGGAAGAAAAATACATATGCAGCTATTTTTAAAGATGCCCACAGTGCTAATTCTCTGCAGCATTCTACTATCTTATAGGGAAAAAAGAAAAAAGGATAAAACATTAAAAAAAAAAGAATACAAAGAAAAAAAAAAAGGAAAAGGCTGGTTTGTGGGAGGACAATTTAGATCTGTAAGTCCTGCCTTATGAAGACAAGAAATGTAATGGCTAGATCATGCAGACCTGAGCAAGGGCAAGAGCCAAAGCAATGGCAAACTAGCCCAAGAGGTACGTAACAACAGATCACAAAGATCACAAATAAAACCTTTGAAAATCACACCAGCCTGACTCAATCAAAACCAGAATCAGGTGGCCAGACCTACATCATGCCTGAGCAGAGAGCTCCTGAACTGTAGCTTGCAAGGGAACAGGCACTCAACTCTTGACAAGTTTCTTGTTAACACACACCCACTTCAAGAAGGCAAAGGCACGGACTGGGTGGCAAGATTCATATGAAGGGACACACTCGAGTTAGGACAGCACCTTGATGTCAGATTTTCATTTAGATCCCACTCTGAAATAAGGTGAGAGCAGTAGAACATGCTCCATTGGAGAATTTCAGTATTCTGCAATAGGCTTTGTACCCATTTTGCACAAAACAACTTGTAGACAGCAAAAGCTTTTGCCAAGTCTCTTGGCTATAAAGAGTGCTAGCAGAAGAGTCAGGTTATTATTTTAAACGGGAATACTGAGACAACCCAAAACAGATAGTGCTGGGTCATCCTCTTAGATTATTCCAGGCTCGTGGTGCTAGTTCCTAAATAGGAACAATTCAGTAACTTTCCTTGAATATTATTCAAAGCCTTGGAGCTTCAAAAAAGTCTTCATCTTTACTGTTCCTAGTAAACCAAATCTACATTTGTTCTGTATTTGTTCTACTACCAATCTACTACCCACGCAGACCTCCTTCTTCCCCTATGCAGATTTAAAGAAAAAAAAAAAGTCACCCCAAAAGCATGGCCTAATGACAAAGTACCTGTCAAATGTAATTTCCCATGGGAGTGTAACAGGCAATAAATGAAGACTACATAGGGTTTTTATAACAGAAAAATTAAAAAAAAAAAAAAAAAAAAAAAAAAAAAAAAAGTCTGTTTCTTCCTGGTACATAAATAAGGTCAAAAAGGCTCAAGTCCAGCCTTGGTATTAGTTCTGAAAGTCACCCTATTGTCACACAAAGAACTGTTTGGTAGATGTGCAGGTATGGAGGTTTCTAACTTACAGTACGACTCTGTACGAGGCCTTTCACCTGAGGAAGTCCAAGTGTTTTCTAGAATCAGAGCCTCCAAGACTGGAAAAGCAACCTGATGTAATGCTGTCACTAAACACCAGATGCATAGAAATGAGAGCACAGACCTATGCATGCTTTTAAGCTAAACAACCTCTGGTCCAGTTTTCCACTGAGGTTCGTAGGCTCCCAAAGCTCAAACATTAACAGATTTACCCCAAATCATTCATAGTTACCAGCAGACCTGGAGAAAGAAGATATTTGTGGCACTTTCTCCATTTACATATGCAAGTCCTCAGGTCAGAAACTCAATGCTCTTACTTCCTTTGCATTTCAGGCATCCACCTCAGTCTTTCTGAGAAATGTATAGGGCTTTCCCCATTCTAACTATCTCCATTACTTTGCCATGTTGGAAGCAGCACAGCCCCGGCTAGAACCAGTCTCTTCTCCTTTTTGTGGACGAACAGAATTTTGTTTTTAATTCCCAGGGGGTCCAAGTCAGCCGTGCTACATTGGATTTGAATTACTCTCTACTTTTGTCTGGAATAGCCAGGCATGAGCTACTTTGGAGGAAAGTTCATTATCTCCTGAACAGACAGAATGTTCCCAGCACAAATCTCCTCCCAGTTCCCAACTGGCCAGCTGTAACTGAACCTTCTTTATAGGGTACAGACCAGGGCAGGTCAAATGGGGTGCAGGAGAGCTGCCCCCCCCCCCCACCACCATTAGCACCACCCAATGAAGTATGAATAGTAACTCGAAGGGTAAGTAGCCGCTTGGCTGCACAGCCCGCTGTTCAGATTGCAGCTGGATCCGGCTTGCTTGCTGCTGAGATCAGCCTCTTCCACAAGGTGAGTTTCTCCTTGAGTCCAGGAGCTCCACAGCCAAGTCTCAAATCCCCTCCCAGACCAGAAGGTGAATGTAGCAGGAAGAAAAAAATCACACAAGAATAAAACTCAACAGGAGTAATTCTGCTGCATGAATACTTCCTTTCTGAGCTTGGCTATGAATTTTGAAAGTGCAGTTTGCTAACAGAGGGTGGAGAAGCCAAGGTAAGCAAAGGATTTATAACACCACAAAAGTTTTCCTCATTCTTAGTTACTGCTGACCTACAAAACACAGGTAAATACACTACAGGAAAACTGTTTAGAGTAGTAAATCATTAATGGGGGACATTTGCTGATGGACTTACTATGGATCAAATAACTTTTAAGATTTTAATTCAAAATAATTCTCCAGGAGAGTGTTGAAGGACTGTTTACCTAGTGTAGCATACTTTTTCCACTTGAAGAGAAAAAAATAACTGGCTTCTTTGACAAGACAGAGAAAACAAACAAACAAACAAACAACAACAACAACAAAAAACAAACAAACAGGTCCTGGCCTCATTTATAGCAAAACATTTCAAAATTTCATGCAAGTGGAGTAAATTAAACATCACAGGAGCATATATTAAGAGAGGACCCTGTCTTTTTATTGCTCCAGTTTCTAGCTTCTTCAGAAGTGTTATGATGTAAATCCAAACCATGAATATCCACTTTTTCCTCTGATCTCTCCCCTGGTATCATTTGTAGGCATCTACATTATCCGGCACTATTCCAGAAAGCTGCTAGCCCAGCGTCTGCACTGAGGACTGCTGTTTCGCCCTTCCTGCCAGCTAATGTTGCAGGAAAGCTCAGCCTGTGGATCCAAAAGAGCTGGGTGCTTCAGACAAGCTGCTCTTGAAAATGCTATTTCTTACACCTGCCAAAAAGGGACTGACCTCAATATGCAGCGTTACAAGAGGCCTTTGATTCGTACAGCATGTTGACTTCTCTTTTTCATCACAACCAAGGTATCAGCTTATACCTCCCCTGGCACTGTTGAAAAGAGCAACCAGTCAGACCTATGCACAATGGCTTTCCAGTGAAGTTTAGTAAGAGCTGGGCACCTGGAAACCACCAGCTTTTTAAATGCCACATTCTTCACTTTATCTATGTTTGGTTTGGCAAATTTGCTCCAAGAAATAGGCCTACTAGCACCTTTTCTCCCAAGCCCGTGGTATTCTTACAAGAATCCCAGAGGTGTACACTTAGTATAGCTTTGGAACTACAAAACACGGTGCTGTTTGCTTTGTTGCTCAAAGGTGTAGGAGTGATGGGCTGCAGCAGATTTCACACAGAGAACAGTGCATCTCTTCTGCTATTCTGGGCCTTGATTTGTCAGAACTTAACCGGCTGACAGATGGGTGAGGGGGAGACTGGGAATTAATGCCTGTTGCTGTTGGTAGATATGAGTGTATTTTCATGGTTCCACTTCTTCAGGGTCTAATACCGCTGGTCAGGAACAGGCAAAAAGGAACACCCAGTTTCTGCTTTCCCACTTCAAGCTTTGTCCAGTTTTTCTAATGACTGGGCTGGACACCTGGCCTACTTGAAGAAAACATTTTATCCTGCCTTATTAATGAAGTTAGCTAGGTCTACATGCTACTTTTCCAGGGTTATCTCTTTTCTTTCCAAGGAAAAGCTGCCCTGGATAACTATTGCCTTTATCTCATTTTTGTTTTGCCAGGTTTCTTTTAAGACTGAACTCTGTATGTTCAAGAAAAAACAGGGAAACATTCCACTGAAGTAAATGCTACCTCCAATGCTACCTTACAGAAATGCTGTGTCCCAAGAAATTTTTGATCTCCACAACCCCAGAGCACACACTAGTTTTGACTTCCCTAGTATCTGCACAATCTGCCTTTGCAGCTCCATTGCTTCATGTCTTTGGCAATTGCCATCAACAATGCAGCAAGTCAGCAGCATGATCTGTAGTGATTATTCCTGTCTCATCTCAGCACGTCTTAGCATTTCTGCCAATCTAATAGAGAAGAGATGCTACCCACTGGATTCAAAGTATGCATTAACAGAAGTCAGAACAAATAACACATATAGAATAGTGGCTATACTGAAGGCATTTAAATCAGAGGAATATAGTTATGTCCTTGACCACATCCTTCCCCTTTGGATTTAATGGCAGAGAGCTGTTTTACTTACAAAGGCATTCAAACTGCTGTATGACTGGAATCTTTCCTTGAGCATGCGTTCCTTGTGGAAAATATAGATACTACTTTTTCCATGACGCAAATAATTAGTATATCCAAGACTGTCATATAGTGCTCACACAGACACAGGTGAATTCAGTGTACAATCATCAGCATGTAGGGAACCTTACTGGAAAGTCCCAACAGCCCTTTTCTTATTTAGGGGTCACTGTTAAAAATACATTTTGGAGATCTTTTTGTTTAAATCGAAGAATTTTCAGCAACAAAAGATTTGCACACAAGCAAGTGTTGCAATTTTAAAATTGTTTGCAAACTTATCTTTATTCTGAGATCAATGTATCACTGGGTGTTTTATAGAGGGAAGTTATGTTTTGACTGGTTAGATTTTACAGCCTTTTTTTAAGAGGAACCTTGAAGAAGAAAGGTTTATTTATTACTTTTACAAGATTATCTTAAATGTTATATGCAGGTTTAGTACGTTTCTCATTGTGCAGGGTATGAAGAAGTACTCAGCACAGCAAATCAGCAGGATTACAGTACATCACGGATGGGACAGGGTCCATCCCATGGAGATATGAGCCATATGAGCAGTTATAAAGTTATTTACAAAGTTGGTTAGGTAAAAGTTTAGAGGAGACTACTAAGGACACGTTAATTGAATACTTCAACAACTTCAGAAATAAAACTACCAAGTTAAAGATGAATCAATTACAAGACTGACCCTGAAAGCAGACACCTGGGGCTGCAGCTGTCAATTTCTACGATTCACCCTGTGTCTGCAAGAAACGAGGCTTCATTTGACAAAGTCAAAGCATGTTCCTGGCCTCAAACTGATGAGTGGAGTTAAGGATGTTCACAGGCTTAGCCAGGGAATCCAAAATGAAAATTCCCTTTAACTTTCAGCCTTCATTTGTGTGTGGGTATCTCTTCAGCTACAAAGTAAAATAATAGCAACTGCAATACAAAAATTAGCCTGGGTGCCTTTTACTTGAGGACTATGATCCAGGACCACCTCAAAACAAGTTATCTGTCTTTCACTCTAACAGTCAGCCAAGTTAAAACAACCTGTGCTTTTAGTCAAGGCAAAAACTCATTTGTATAGTTCAGCACAAAATTCTTTTGCTGTGGGGTAAGCTGGGTCATAATAACCTGCATCTGCTACAGTCTAAGAGAATTCAATGGATATTCATTATTGTTATGTTTGTAGCTGGCAATTGAATAGGCTTAATTAACTGGCCTGTACTTAAGCACTGAGTGTGAAAATGTGCAGAGACTCTGCCAGCAGATCCGGACCGGTACTGCATTTCATTTGCGTTGACATCCTAATGAAATCCTCACTGGACATTTTCTTCGGATGGACATTCCCATTAGTTGTTTTCACTGGATCTTTTCTTCCAACAGCATTTGAAAGCACTGTATCGAGCTGTATCTGGATGAGAAGCAAGGATTAACTACATAATGAGCACAGCCAAGGTGGGCCTCAGTAACTGCGACACACACCACTGGAACATTGTCTGGCTTTGTTAACACACTAGGAGACTTGATAAGCTTCACACTGGAAGACAAAAGCAGCAGAAACCACCCAGTTTCAGCAGGTGTTGCTTCAGAGCCACACACAGCTGTAAGCTGGAGAGGTTCCTGGTCAGGGAACTCACCATACCTCCCTTTTCACACTCACAGCCATGTTTGGTGCTCTCTGTGAGAAGCTAAACTTTACCCTGAATGTTGAAAAGGGCCTTTCATTTTCTATTAAGAGAGGCATAAGTCAAAACAACTGAAGGAAAACCAACAGCCCTGTGATCCTTCTTCGAATTCCAAATTAAGTCACCCTAGACTTGGTCACTCTTATCAGCAGTCTCAGGGAAACAGCAGCCTTCCAAACGTGAGGGGACTTCAGAGCTACTCCAGACGAGCTTGACTTCCAGAAGGTTTCAGAGAACACTAGAAAAAGAGCTATCAACAGTAAATACTTTAGAAGAAGAAGAAAAATAATGGTTGCACCACTCCTCTTTATATTTGTTCTTTCTTTCAGTAACCATCAACAGAACATGAAAAGAAAACACTGTGTGAAATTCTGGTCTTTTCATTGATCATCTTTTATTTTGTGGAAAAAAAAGAATTTGAAACACAAAATTATTTATCTATAACTGAAGTGTACTTGTTAAGAAAACAACAGTGGGGAAAAAGGAAAAAAAAATCTGCAAAACTCTACATACATATCTTTGTTTTGATCTAAAATAAAAGTAATTATTTTCATTGGAAAACTATTGCAATGAAAAATTGTCAGATTTCACTTGCTACAGCCTTCCGACATGCCTTTTACAAATATTGGCTGGAAGCACAGCACACAGAGATAACTCTGTCACCTGTGTACTGTATTTTCCAGTGGATATTACAGAGACAGCAGTCACTGAAGATACTTATGTCAATGTAGTACTGTTATATCTGCTGATAACCTGAAAATAAAGCAATTAGGAGAGCAATGACAGCCTTTTCATTACTATATATCCCAGAAGAAGGCAGTCACGGTGTTTTGTAATGGTTGCATGTAGGTACATTTTGCTTCCTAAAATCCTCTCATTTTCTGAAAGTCCCTTCAAAGTGTCAGCAAATAACTAAATTCTCCCAAGGTGCAAAGGAACTACAACAAAGCTTGTGCTTCTGGGAGCAAGCTCAGAAAATGTGGAACCACCAAAGTGAGTAGGTGAGGGCAAAAAACAGGCAGTTCCTCTGGATCGAGGAGAGACACCAGTTTATGGAACTAAAGCTGAGAGCTTCTGTATAAGCTCCCAGGCACTTAAGTCTCACCCTCTTAATACCCTCTATGGTTATGCAAAGGCAGAATGAGTAAGCACAGGTTTGTGTTTTGGAACCAGGAAGGAGTGGGTTCACAAACCTCTTCACACATAAGCAATTCAGTAAACACTGAAATGAAAAAAGAGCAGACGTTGCTGTTGGAAACAGTTGGCTGAAGCCTACCAATGCGGTTTGCCAAGGCATTGTGCTAGCTCACAGATGAGCAAGTTTATGTTATGCTGCTTCACCTGGAGCTAAGGAATACTGTGCAGAAAGAGACAGCAGGTGTGCTGAGTCCAATCTCACTCCTCAGAAACAAAGCCGATTCTGCAGTCAGGGTCTCCTGGCATCATAAAGACAGATTAAGAGTAGAAATGGTAGGAAATATATACTTTATTTAAAGATTGAGCTCCCAGAGCACTGGACACCAGCAGATACCCAGCTTACTGCACTCTCTACTACAGGGAATGATTTAAGCATACTCTTTGCCCAAACATCACACCTCTAAAGGCCTTCAAGGTCTCTGCCAGCAGACCTTATTGAGATCAATATGATTCTATTGAAAACATGCATAGGCAGCATAGAAATGCTGGGCAAGGCTTTGAAGTATTGCTCTGAACTGTACCTAAAAGATCCTCACAACTATCCTTGATATCAGAGATCAAAAAGGCAGTACAGAATACACTGGTAAGACGGGGTGACCCACAGCCTCACATCTTTTCTGCTTTACTGATTTAGCAATGAAAACTCTGAAATTAGTAAACAATGTTAAGACCTTCAGCTTTCCTCTCAAGCCCAGAAAATTATTGATGACTGAGGGTAAGCGTGAATGTACTTCAACCAATTAAAGCAAACAGAATATGGATTATTCGTGACATATTTGACCAAGTGCAACTCCAACTACGTATGTATCTGTCAAGATACTTCAGATAAAGCACTCTGTCCACAGATTCAAACATGTTCCCATAATCTGCCTTTAGCTATTGATTTATGAGCCAGGTTCCTCAAGGAAATGGGCTAGTGCCTATTTTACTTTGCTGAAGATAAAATAGTTCTGCTTCCATCTCTTCAATCCTCCGAGCAATGCAGTTCTTCCTTATTTCCAGCAGCAGGGCTTCATCCCTCTTTGTGGCCCAAGAATCCAACAGCTCTGAATATTGCTGAGCTCCCCACACTCGTTTGTTGCTTGCAGTCTGTTACAGAAAATCAAAACGAAAGCAGAGTGTAGAATCAGTGGACAGCATCAAGGGATGGCTAAGGCACCACTGAGGCCACCTGGCCCAGTGGACAGGTCTGGGACAGGATCTACTGCCAGCACTATACGCTGACGCAGTGACTCAAGAGCATGTAGCGAGCTGCATAGGGCACACTCATTGCACATTCTGACCTTTACAGAGCTCACTGTATCTGAATTTCAAAATACAGCAAACAACCCACGCCTTATTACATCAAAGCCACACCAGTAATAATTTCAAGCTCTAGGCATCACACTCTAAAAATTCAGCAACAGCTGGAGGTAAATACTCAGTGCAGAAGACATCCAGCTTATTTTAATTCTTTATTTACTGCTAGAAACAGGTATACATGAAAAGGAAGAGGCTTCTTATTCTCTTGCAGGTAAACTGCTCCCTAAGATCACAGAACTTGGCTGTATTATAATGGTTTCACCTGAATCTTTTGTGATGAACCAAAAAGCTCTAACAAACAAGTTCGTAAGAAACAAAACCCCTGTGGTTTTGAAAGTACCTGCTGGGAGACCAAAAGACACAAGAAAAATAAAAGGACTTGTATCTGAATGGCTGTTCTCCACAGCTTTCTCTTAAAAACCGTAATTTCATTCAATATCATGTTATTCTACACAGTGTTTGAATTCTCAGCACTTCTGCTTTCCACTACATAGCTTAAGGATAGGCTGTGTCACTCTTCGTATGACTCAAGGAATCTGCTTATCACTGTGGCTTACATTGTGGCTTTTGAGAAATAAATGGAAAGACTAACGAACAAGGAATTTACAGGACTTATCCAGTATCACGCATGGAGATGAGAAGAGAACAAAGGAAGCCTGATTCCCAGGTTCTGTTGATGAAGCATAACATTTAATTCAAGCTGTTGCTTCTCACTCGTTAGCTTGAAACCACAGCTGTGGACTGAGCTCATCTTGATATTTACACCGTAAGAACATGGAGTACATGAGTTATACCACTTACCTTGCAAAAAAAACTTTAAGTAAGGGGACAATTACATGAAAAGACAATCTTTATGTTTAAGCAAAAAAAGAATCTCTTCCATTGTCTAATACTCTGAAATAAAGATACTGGAGCTTATGGAGGTTCAGATTGGAATGCAACTGATTGGCACAAGCACGTGTTTGCTGGTGTGCCTTTTTCACCTTCCTTCACCTCTGCAATGCAATGAAGCTGAATCACAAGGGCATGTGCCTATGTAAAGATGAGCTGCTGTGGCCACTGCTCTATGGCTGGTCAAAGACTAAATAGCAAAAGCTGATTCATACCGTAAATGCCTCTTCCTGCATTCTCAGTTCCTCCTCCAACGACTCCCCATCTTCCTGCATGCTCAAGGCCCGTACTGTCAGGTCAAAAAACTCCTCATTTAGCTCATCCAGCCTCTCTTCCAGTTTTGCAACCTTCAGCTAGAGAACACAAAATACCTTCATGGAAAACAACGAACACACATTCTACAATGGCAGCATCTTTTAGCAGGGAGCAGTCAGTCTTGGGGACAGGCATGCCAATTCAGAGGATACAGGTCATGTCATAACTGCGAGTAAAGAAGATGTCTCACTGAACGCAAATTCTTAGCAGGAGTTGTAGCAAGAGAGAAATGCAGGAGCGATGCTGTTGTTTTGCAGGCATTGGCCAATCAATTTAATGTGTCTGTCAGACTGAGGTTGAACAAGATTGTCAAAAAATTACTAAAAAGTTTAGGTGTTCATACTTAATTTCTAGAGCATAAGGACTTCATACTTTTCTGGAATTAAGACTCTCTGAACTGACTCTCTGTATTAAAGACTCTGTATTAAATCAATACACATAATTTGAGATCTTTGATGACTATCATCATTGTGCATAGAGGGAGAGTTAAAAGAGAAAACAGAAATTCTTAACTTCCTAAACACTAAAGAATTTTTCATTTTTTTTCCCCTGCACACTCAAAATATCAGGGGAAGTTCTAGAGGTGTTGATGGATGACTGTCAGAGAAAAACTAGTAAAATGAATGACTGACCTTAACAGGAGAGGAATCTAACATCCAGTTGTAGTCACTTTTCTGGGAATTTTCCATCCTGTCCTGGGTCTCCACTTGCAGCTTAAGGGCCTGGTACTTTTCCAGATTAGACACCCTAATTGGGAAATAAACATGACAGGAATTTCCAGAAGGAATCACAGAAGTACAGCCCATATTTTATCTATTTCTTTTCAGAAGAATGGAAAGAATGAATGAAGGAAGAAAGACAGGCAGGCAAACATACAGGATAGCACTGTGAACAATCTCATTCTATATCTCCAAGTAAGTCTGGTAGATTAGACAGTGAAAGGCTTTTTGCCACATTCTGTAAGGACAGGACAAGGGGTAATGGTTCCAAATTGAAAGAGGCTAGATTCAGATTTGATATTAGAAGACATTTTTTACCACGAGGCTGATTAGGCACTGGAACAGGTTGCCCAAATAAGAAGCATTCAAGATCAGGTTGCACAGGGCTTTGTGAAACCTCATCTAGTATGAGGCATTCCTATTCCTGGCAGGGGAGTTGGACTAGGTCTTTAAAGATCCCTTCCAACCCAAACCATTTAATGATTCTATGATTAGCAAAAGGGATTTCTCTGCTTCAGTTATATGCCTGAAGAATATTTGAAACAAATGACTGCAGGTAACTGACCAGAATTGAATCCATTTGGAAGGAGAAAAGCGTCAGCTGCAGTAATAGTTTTGCAGCAGAATATGAAGCAATTTGTATTAGAACAAATGAAAACATTTCCATCAAATATTTTTCTCTCTCTGGTAGCATATGACTTCTGCTATTAAATGAGAGATTTAAAGCTGACTTTTCATTAGAATAGCTACCTTTTCTATCTGTGATAAAAGACTTTAGTTCCCAAAGTAAGTTGTTACACCATTCTCTTTCTGTCCTGCTCGTATTCACAACAAAGACACCAATTCAGAAATCCTGATGTCTGTTTCACTGTTTAACCCATTCCTTGGTTAAAAAACGTAGGAACAGGTTTGCAAAAAAGGAAACAGAGGCATTGGTCAATGACTTTCCTAGAGCTTAAAAGCCAGATGATGAAATTGATCTTCATAATGGAATCCTGAATCTGTACCAATACAGCAAAGCTGATTCAGGACTCCAGATCATGAACAGAAAAAAAACAGGATGTTGGGAAGCACAAACTTTGATAGAAACAACATGTTGCCACCCAAAACAGAAAAGTAACATATCCACTGTCTAGAAAGACAAAGTAAATCATTCTACATAGTATGAACACTTCTATTTCTCTGGCAACAACCTGTTGATGAGTTTACCTCTCTTCTGGGGCTTTTTTCTTGACACATGGGAGCGGTGATACTCTGATGCTGACAAGTTCTTTGAGCACTTTCTGAGGGTCAAAATGAACAGCTAAGCAACCTCCTGAAGAATGCTGGAGACAAAAAATCAAACACCCAAATATTGCACAGAACATCACAATTCCAGAGATGAGGCTCAGCCAGAAAAAAAAAAAAAAAAAAAAACAGTTCCTAAAAAATCAAATAATTTTATACTGCTTCTGCCTTCTGGCTTTCAGATTTGCAGGTTAGATAGTTGCTGCCATTAGAGGAAATCACCACATTTACCTTCTCTGCTATCCCCCATGAATGCTGGAAAAAAGCATTGGCAAGAGCCATGATAGCTCTGTTGAGCTCCATCAGAAAGCAGGAATGACCGATACCAGTTGAGGGACAACCTAAAGCAAAGGAAAAGGAACAGGCCATATCTGTTGACATCAAGACTGTTTTAAGTCAGAACATCCGAGGCAATTCTTCTTCCTGTTCTTGCACACTTAACATGTACAAGTATACCCTTTATCCATGACACAGACATTTTTTGACACACACAAAAAAAAACAAAAACAAACTGATGCTCCTAGGTTTCATAAAATCCTGCCTGCTTTTGGGAACAGGACCCCCCCCCCTATTTACCTACGTATCTCAACACAAGGTGTCATTTCCCACATGCAGAACCAACGTGAAGACCAGACACTGCCTCTACCACAGGCTACACACTCCTCTTCACACCTATACCTGCTGTGATCCACGCCACAGCGTTCACCAGGAGAGCAGTAAATTCCCCTGCATCTTCCAGCCTTGCTGCACGTACGTAGAGGTACTTCGTGGTGGCATCATAGTAGCAGTCCCCAGGGCTTCGGAGAAGCTCTTGGCCTGGACTTTGGGCAGGAACTGAGTGAGCCAGTGAGAGCACAAAAGCAGGGCATGAGCAGGCCCCGATTAACAGGCGCACCACTGCACAGCCAAAGCGGTACACCACAAACTGGTGAGGTGACAAACTGGCCAGGTCTGTGGGGATGAGGGCACTCCTCGTATCTTCTGGGGAGCTGTCACTTAAACATTTCTCTGAAAAGCAGGAAAACAGCTGTTGAGGTACATATTAAGCCAGCTGAATGCTCCATCTTGTCCTCTTGCACATGGCAGCCGTCTGCCACACCTCTTATTCACGCCTTCGCTGCTGTCTGCTCACTGTGCAGCAGCCCTGTGCCATGACCTGTGCAAGACTCCAAAGCCACAGTTTCTTTTCCATCACAACACTGTCTGAGAGTGCACTGGTAGCCCAGCCCCCTAAACATGCCAGTAACTACGTGGGAGTTCTTTGAAAAGGCTGGCAGAGGAAACCTGGCCTGCTGCTTGGAACTTCCTCTAATTCTGCTTACAGAAGGATTTAGAACTCCCTGATGCCACATGCCAAGCAAGCTGGCTTTTTCAGTCTACACACGTGAATTATTCAAGCACTTTGTTTGGCTTTTCAGTCTTCTGGTGACTTCCTTCTAATGCCCAGCAGCTCAGCAGCAGGTATTTTTTGTGTGCAAATGCTTTACCAAGACAGCAAGGATGAGGGACTTCTTTCCAGCCAGTCTTATAACCTTATATTCTATCCCCTATAGGGAAGCAGACACTGCAATACAGACTAAGCTTTGTTACCTGGATTACAACTGTCTGAAGGTTGTTGCAGCTTCACCAAAGCTTGCTTGATCTCACACAGGGTCTTGGCAAGGGGGGAAGCTGCTATCAGGCCTTCCACCTCCAGTTCAGTCAAGTAAGCCAGCTGGGGATCTAAAAATGGAGGGACACTTTTAACACCTGAAGCTAGAAGAAGCTCTTCATGGCTGGATGCAATAAACATGCTGCCGCAAAGGAGTATTTCATTCAGCAGAGAGAATGCCTGTCTGGAAGCTGTGAGGGTCACAGAACTGATGGTGTAGAATTTTCCTGACCTCCTCATACTTAATTAGTATAGTGACGCTCAATCTCTTCCCTCCAGGTGGTTGCTTAATCTAGAGGTGTAAAGGGCTCCGTGGGGATGAAAGGTTCTTGGATTCCCTCTTTTTAAGGAACAGGGGGCAGAAGTAGCTTTACTAAACTGGAGAATTTTCCAGTTATCCACCTCAATGAAAAGAATTATGTGCAAGTAAAAATAGTATCAATGGGGAAAGGTGATTATACATTTGTTCTGTTAGCAAAATACAGATCCTCTCTTAACCTAGGCTTCACTGAGTCAGCCTTCTATTGTGACCTTTGTTGAGTACCCATGGCTTACTCACCGTGTTCGTCATGTCCAGGGAAGCTGAAAAGAGTACCTTTTCTACAGAAAAACTCATATTGCTGAAGCAGCTCATGATCCTGTGGGATAAAAGAAGGCCCAAGAGTTAAAGAAGTGGGCAGGTGGAAAAAAACTGCAGAAAGGTGAGAGATGGCCCTGCAACAGACACCTGCAACTCACCTGCCCTTCCCCTACTTCTGCTTTACTTTCACTGGCCAGGCTGCCCAGTGAGGGTACAACTGCCGGTGCATCCTGTCCTTGGGCCTGATGCTCCATCTCTTGTTTCACAGAGATATTCTTGTGCTGAGCTCTCCCAAGAAGGATTTCCAGAGCTTTCATTAACTCTGTTACCTCTTTCCACGGTGCTCCTAATGGAACCCAATAAGCAATTAAATTGGACTTCTACAGAACCATCTGTCAAGTTGTCATCACCAGAACAAAGGCAAGAGCAAGCACCTTTCTCTGAAACATCCCCAGATGGCTTCAAGATGCCTCCTAAAAAGACGACCAGACACTGCCATACTCATTAGGCTTGGACTTCTGGGAGGTGCTGTAACTGTGCTCACCCGTGCCTAAGCTGACAGACCTGTATTCTGTCAACAGGCTGTCAACTCTTCAAGAATTACAACAACACTGGAAGACACAGCCTCATCCGTATGAGACATGCCTTTTTTTTTTTTTTTTTTTTAAACCATTCCACTGTTTCTTCCTTCCCGCTCCGCTTCTCTCTTGCTCTGCCCTTTCTCTCACCTGTGTGCCCTACTGCTCGGAAGTTGCTGCTACAGTGCTCATCACATGGTTCAACACCCACTGCTGCCCAGCTGCTCTCTGCAGGTTTATGCCCGCAAATCCTTTGCCTGGCAAAGATTTTCCGGCCTTCAGAGTCCAGTGCTTGCACCATGTTCTGTTTACAACAAAATAGCGTTTTACTTTGCAAGCCTCACAATCCATTCATTTCACTTTCTTGCTCTCATATCAAAACAGAGATTAGCACAAGCTATTTTATGCTAGGGTACAATAAAAAAAATAGCGTACAATAAAATCAGAATAGGGTACAGTGGGGAGTAAGACCTATCATTCCCCACTTCAGGGGAACCATCCATCTCACAAGTTTCACAGTTCCAAGACTCCTCTTCCCTCAATTGTTTCTTCACACTGACCGTGAGACCTTGAATCTGCTGCCTGACTCCGTTGTAAAACACCAGCACATCCATCCTGTGTTTTGCCAGCTGAGATGCCAGGTGCAAATTCTGATCCTCCAGCTTATCATACAGGGTGCGAACACTGAAATCCTCCAGATCTCTCACTGCAAAACACTCTTCTGAAACACGAGGTAAGTCTCAAGCCTGACCACTGGCCACAAATCTATTCTATTTCCCCCCAAGGGGCACTCACTATCCATAGGAGGAAACAGTGTTTTGTGTACTGAGAGTAAATACCATGAATAGGCAAGACACGTAAGGAAAGGTCTCATTCCCTAGTAAGGGGGAGGATGACGGAGCGTTACTATCAACTTCTAACTTGTCCAGTAAACTGTCAGGGTGCTACTTCTCTACCAGATTTGTAGCTGTGAGTGGTAGTTTCTCCATGAACTGTTCTCAGCACCACTAGATAGTGCCATCTACTGGGCTCCAGACGTGCTGTGAACATCCTGAAATTGCCAAGATGAGGTCATCGAAGGCCTTTTTAGGCCCACGAATCACATGCATTCAGAGAATAGAATAAACAACAGAATAGTCCAGGGAACTATTGTTAAAGATCTTTTTTTTCTTCACTAATCATTTGAACCCACTGTTGTTCCAAATTATTTTTCAGAGCTAGCTACTTGCCCTCCTACCTTCTAGGGCAAAAACAAATCACACTAATGGAAAAAAAACACTAATTCATTCCAATGATGGGAGGTTACAGCAGTCCCCAGCTGAAGAGATTAAGTGAACCTAAAATAAAAAGACGTGTGTGTCAACATCTACATATGAGTGCACAGCAGTAAAAGTGCCTGTGACCATGTGTGAACATATTTCTAGGTGAGCAGGTATCAAAATTATCATACCAGGCTAACAGAAGACACAGAATGGGGAGCAAGTGGTAAGAAGGCAATGGGAAAACAGCTGGGGTTGGCACATCACTTCACCTTCCTTATGTGCAGCTCCTTTCTCTCCAAAGCCAGCATCTTCTCCAGAACCACGAGGGCCAAGCGTCTGATAGTACTGCAGGCTAGAGGCAAGGACAGAAGCTGGTGAAGGGCATCTCTGTGTCTGCCATACACATTCACCCTGGTCAAATCAGACACTGCCCTATCACTACTTCAGTTCAAGCAGAAGAACATTTTTTTTCTCTAGGTTCAAGACAAACAGAGGAAGCCTAGGTCAGGCAGTTCTTAGAACAGTACTCTGTGCAGAGGGCACGGTAGAGCTGTCATGCACTGTGCTGGAAGAGAGCTGAAACACTGCTGGGGAACACCAAGAAACTTCCCATGCAGCCAGAAACTCAGGCTATTGTGCTGCTGACCAGGAGTCCAGCCCTGGGGGCTGAAGGAGTCAGAAGTGCAGCAGGACATGATTTGGTACTATTGAGGCGTGAGCTGCTGCTTATCTACCACCCAAAGGCAGCTTACCTGTCTTTAAGAAGGACGTACTCTGGGGAGATGTGTGGCTCACCCAGGCTCCTCCACCGTGGCTTCCAGCTCTTCAGGGGGTTAAGGATGGGCACAGTGGGCTGCAGCACAATAGCCAGGGTTGTCAGCACCACAGTTAAGAAGCCCAGAACAAAGAGCACCGCTGGGGAAGCCACAAGGGATGACAAGAAGTGAGAAACACGGGAAGCAGTTTGTGTCAACAGCACTGTCTCCCTTTACACTTCACTAAATGCTCTCCTTCCCACAGAAACCAACATTTAGCAAGTTTCATCTTCATTACATAGGCTTCTGCTCCTCCCCTCCCTGATCTGGTACACACAGGCAAGGAGAGAAAATGTTTTCCCTGCAGGTAGTTAAGAGAACCAAGACTCCTGCTTTCATTTCCATCATTTTTCTGTCCTCTCTCTGAAGGACAAGAGCCTGGTACAGGCAGAACACTTACAGAGAGGTAGGGCTTTGGGAAAAGACCTTAACTGCCCTTCTAGTTACCCTTTAGTGAACTCTTAAATGATGCGTTTAATTTCAGTTTAGTTTATCATGGAAACATACTGACACTTTCTGCTTTCATGCCAAGGGAAACAAAGCCCTCAATTACTTGAATTCTTCAAGCAGGGTGTGGGTAGAAACATAACTGCTCCTTCCCGCTCTCTCCCTTCTGCTCCTCCACAAGCAGGTTCTTGGCTACAGAGCCGTGAACTTCGGGAAGGAAAAACTGACAGGGGAAATGGATTAAAAATGACAAAGCCCATGGATTGATGGCATTTCTTAAGAAGTGCTGGTTTAAACACACCCAAGCAGGTACAATGAAGGTTATGTCAAAGCATCAGAGTTCAAAATCCCCCAGCATTTTGGCTATACCTGTGATAGCAGCCCAGTTGGGAGCTAAGTTCAGCTCCTGGTGCTTCAGAACCCCATGTCTGGCCAGCTGGAACAGAGAAGAGGGCTGGAAGGACACATTTCTGGGGCCGCAGCCCACATTTGCTTCATTCACAGTCACAATCAAGAAGTGTTCCTGAATGGTCCTATCCCTGAAAACATATGTCCCAGATTCCAGGAAAACATGGGCAAACCTGAAAGGGAGAAAGAAGGAAGGCACAGGTTGATCTAAGTGTCCTTTAGCCTGCAGCAGTGATGACAGTTAAGTACACGGACATGAACACGCCAGATTTCTGTATTTGCACATGCTGTTCGCTGCCAAGGACCTAGCAATTACGTGAAAGACTCACTCTCAAATCCTGCGCCTAACACATGCACTATTAGTCACTTCAGATATTACCAGGAGATGTTGAGGCGAGTCTCCTGGACGAGGTGGTCTAGCCTTCGGAAGGGTCCAAAATCCCAGCTGGGGTTGCTGTTGTAAAGATGCTGCTTCTGATAAACTGGGTAATGGCTGGATGTGCGATCTGGGAACAGTTCAGCACAACGTCAGCAACTTTGACCCACTTCAGTTAGGAGAGCTGCTGGTGGTCTCACAAAGCGCTTCGTGACTCCGTTTGTTTTACAGGGCCATACAGCGTCAGCTCCTTTGAACTGCCCAGCAGTTTTGCTACCCAGCAAACACACTCTTCTAACAGAAGAAATACATTATCTGTAGCCTACAGAAATCCAGTCAAAATGTAAAAACACCAGATGAGTCACTGGCAGAGCCTAGACTAACGATGAGGAATCCCTTGAAGGCAAGACAGTCTGAGAGGTGAAGGGATGTGCTCGTACATGCAGCACTACCACAAGTACAGTCACTGCTCTGAACGCTGATATATCCACAACGAGCACACAGACCAAAGCAATACTCACTGTGAAAATCGATCCTAAGCTGGAAAAGGATTGTGTCTCCTGCTTCCAGACATACCAGTGGGTTAGGGACGAGGGGCAAAGCATGGGTATCTTTGAAGAAAGCCCTCTGCTCTTTATAACCTTTCTGCAGCACCTGATCTGATGAAAAATTGCCTGCCACAAGCAACAGGAAAAAAAAAAAAAAAAAAAAAAGCACCAACTCTGGAAAACAAGCAGCATGTGATAACACCCAGCCCTTGGCAATGCAGAACTCTTTTGTATCTGTGGATGGTTTGAGCACACAAGCCCAAATTCTACTCTAAATGACACTACCAGGCACCAGGATTACACTGGAATTGAGAGCCCGCACACATACTAACAGATTTGCCACCAAAGGAAGTTTACTTTTTGCAATTTTGGAAGGCCAAAATCAACCTAAAATCTTAATTTGACAATAAATACCCTCTCTGTGCCAACTTGCTGTCCTCTTGCTGTGCAGACTTGAAAGTAAATTGACAGCTGAGCCTGGCTGGGATCTCAGTTCACCCTGAGGAGCTCTCAAACCTTACCTGTGAGAAACGCATCCAAAACATCTGTGCTGGAAACAATAAAACCTAGCACTCCACCAGGGCTAAACAGAACCAAATGCACCCGCTGGCTCTTCTGCACATGGTTGTCCGGGCCCAGAACATTTGCCACCTCCTGTTAAAAGCAAAGGGGAACACTGATCACTGACAGGATCAGCCCTGGGCTCAGCCCCTGGTTGTGATCACACCTTATATTCAGCTGTTCAGACTGCTCTAGGGAGGTTTTTCGCCACAATTCTGGAACTGTCATTTCTCAGGAAGGCACCATGCTGCCTGATCAGTATTCTGGGCCATGAGACATCAGGAGCCTCCCTTCTGTCTGCTCACAGCTTCATACCTTTCAGTAACATCAGCCCCCAGGGGCCTCTTCATGTAATTGTCATCTCTAAGGGCTCTCTCCAGGCTCTCACACGATCCACACTTACCCTGACTTCTCTTTCATTCATCCTCAGAAGCAGTTCTCTCTTGATGCCAAATCTCAAGGAGATCCGTGGGGCTTTCAGCAAACACAACTGGTCACAGAGCTCCTCCACTGAGACATACTGCTTGCAGTGACATCTGCACAGCAGAAAAAAGGTCCTGACTACTTATGATCCATGAGCAAACAACTACAAAATACTGAGGGTCAGGCTAGCCCTGGTATCTTACAATCTACACAATGAGCGGACCTACTCTATAGTCATGGAAAACAGGATAAAGTAAACCCGCAGTCCATCTCAACCAGTACTGTGCCTGTTATTCAATACTTCGTCCTTAGCACAAGGACCACACATGATAGGCCAAAATGCGATAGCCCCCTCTCTACCAGGGATTAGTTGCAGCCTGGAGCAGAGGGTCATGTATCCCTCCCCAGCGTTCTGCCTTGATGAAATGGTTGAAAGCCGCAGAGTATAATTGTAACACACCAAATCTCTGTGCTATGCATGTCAGGAGGAGATTCTGCAATACAGGAGTTCATTCATGAAGAGAAAAAAAGCAGCATATGACAAGAACTAGTTTCAATCAGCATTAGAAGGGGGGGATAAGAACTGGTTTTGATTCTGTTGTAACTCTAATAAAATCATCATCCACTTGAGGTGGGCTTAATCTGAGATATGTGGAAGAGCTCTCCCTTAGAAAATGTGAGCTTTATCCACTCTTACATCATCAGTTGGTGGTCACTCTGTTGTTTCCACCCAATTACATAGAAATCACTAGGTAATTTTAAATACACACGAAGAGGAGTGAGGCCAATGAACGAGGACTGAAGACCAGCATCTCCACACAAAGGAACTCCAACAATGGGAAGTTTCTCAAAAACACCTCCACAGGTCCTACCCTGGAATTACCTCATGGGCTCAGTAACTTAGCCAGCCAGAACTAATCATGAAGTGTTTCTTAATGAGAGGCTGAGACTTACATGCCCAGCTCTGCATTAATCTCTCCACCTGCAGGCCCACAGGATGGAGAGCAGTCATATCGCTCGGGAAAAACGCACTGGCGCGTAGATGCCAGACGAACCTCTCCAGGAGCACAGAGCTCGTCCACCTAGAAAAACAAGACATCCGACCTGTGAAACCTGACAAGCTCTAGTGTTTCAACAGAGAAGCAGCATCGCTAAAACCTTCCACTCATCACTGGTGTTCAACATAATGTCAATCCAACAAGGGTTGCTAAATGACAACTTGAAAAGCATGAAGAAAGATCAAAACAATTTCACTTTCCATCCAAATTCTTCAACCAGCCCTAATGAAGATTTCCATAGTGAAAAGACAGAGGCTTAAATTCCTGCATCTGGCACCTGAGATGCTTAGCTGCTCCCCGTTGTCCTAGCACCCAAGTATCTTTTGCCTCCAGCCCTCAATGAATTTAACCTTGCGAGATTCTGTGAAAGAAGACAAACACCATTAACCCACAAGAAAGGGCCAAGGGTAGTGAACAAAACAGCTGAAGTGCTTGCTTGCGTCTATAGCAGCTCAGTGAACTGAACTCAGATCACACACATCCACAGACTGAAAACCAGCACCGAAAGCATCAAGCTCCCTCTCCCGTGTGTCATGCAATAACTGTTTTGAAGCCAGGTTTTACCTGAGGTAGGCAGTCTTGATCGCTGTTGCTGTCAGGGTTTTCCTTGCCTCGCTCATCGTAGTACACGTAACCTGCCTGGCAGATACAGGAGGCATCTGACTGCTGGAAAGCCCGGTTCAGCCCACGGCAGGTACAGCTGGTAGCACCTTAGCAAAGGGTTGGATGTAAAGTGGAAGTCAGGGTAAGGAAGATAATTTGCAAAAACTGTGCCCACAGTAAAGGAGCAGTTCCTGTGCTGAATACTCTGGCTAAATCAGGTGTTTTAGTCGCACCTGGAGTTTGCTGTCCCGCTAGCATGGCAGAGCTAAGCCAACAGGAAAGCCTGCAGGAGCCAACCTGTCCTTTGCTCCTCCAGCACAATCATTGCACCATTTGCTGCAGTGTCCATTTAACAAGAAATGCAGAAAGGCCCAGCTGGGAATTGAAGCAATGGCGTTTTACCAAGCCCTGTTAATGTGTAGGTTAAGCTACCAGACAGGATAAGGACTCAGCCAAGGCTGCTGAGCTCCTGTCTGCAGTTTATCTGTGCCTCAAGACTTCCAAAACCTCTTGGCTTGAAATGCTGGAAGAATACTGCACAACACATGGAGTAAAGGATATGCATTCTCTATTGTACATAGCTTCCTCCCCTATGCTTTTTCAGTCTTTTCCTGCTTTATTACGGTCCCAGTTAGACGTGGCCATAGTGCCCAATTTTGGCTCAAAACCACAACTACACTTACTGCAAGCTCTGCAAAGGCAAAAGTACTCCACTGCTTTCAAAGCAATGACAGAGCACAAATTAGTAGGGCTGCTCATCTATTCCTTCCTTTGAAGGAGATGAGATCAAAACCACTTGGCTAATAGAAGATAAGGGACGAAAGAAAGCTTTAAAAAGTCAATCCTCCTTCTTCCAGGTGGGACAGGAAGAGTAGCTGGGCATTGTTAGCACACACAGCATCATGAGGAACCCATGTCTTGAAGTCCATGGGGAAACCACATGGAGGGATCACTTTTCTGAGCGATTTTCTTAATAGATTTTCTCTCAGCTGCAGGGAAAGTTTCACTCACGAACAGCAACTCACCAGGCTGTGACGAAGAAGAGCTGCCGCAGGGAAAACAGGCAGCCTGAGCAGGAAGGTGGTTGAAGGTGCCAGCAGGACAGGCCTGACAATCCTCTATTTGCTTTGCGAAGTTGTTGCTCCCATGGGTCCCTGGGGGACAGGGAAGGGGGGCAGATGCCAGGGGAGGGCAGTAGTAGCCACTGGGACAAGACTTCTCGTGGTAACTTTCACTGCCTAGAGAAAGCAGTGGGGTTATCTCAGATACAGACACTGCTTATGAGTCACAAAATTGGAGGAAAAAGATCATCCCCTCCATGCACACCAGGGATGTAAAACTGTAGAGGATCGAGAGCTTTGTCCATACAAAACTTAGAGCTTTCTACTTACAATTCAAGCTACTTCTTGTACTACTTCTTAGCAGCCCCATTTACCTTGTGGGCAGATGAAGCCTGCTGGGCAGGGCTGACAGGGGGCAGCACTGGCAGAGATGTTACGATAGCTGCCTGCATCACAGATTCTGCAGAATTTCTCAAATGAATCCCTTGGACCAGGCAATCTGAGGGCCATGAATCCTCCTTCACAAGGCAGTGGATGGGCACTGCCTGGGGGGCAGTAGTAGGGAAACACACACCTGGAAAGCAAAACAAGGCAGGACGAGAGGAGAAAAGTCTCTGAAAATGTTCTGATTTCTGGACTCAATCACCAGTGCAAAATTAAAAATTATTCTCCTCTGGTTTGGGCTAACTCGTACAAATCATAAATCATCCTATGCAGTCCTACCAGTCACCAAATCCCTAACTGTGATTATGAAGATACTTTTGCTTTTGCATAATGCACAAAAACTGTGGCTGAAGCTGTAACTCAGGTTTTATCACAGGCAGATTTCACAATATTCAGAGTTTAAAAAAAAACCTTAAAGCTGGCTCCACCAAACACATGAAGTACTTACAGCTGCTCAGGGCTATTGTATGTTGATGAGCCTTCAGGACAGTAATATCCAGCAGGGCACATGGAAGGCACGGCTGTGTGAGCACCACAGTATGAGCCAGGTCTGCAAGGCTTTGGATTCACTGAACCTGGGGAAAAAGGGGAACCAGTGACTGATTTATGTGACATTCCCAGAACAGGAGGGCATATGTTGACAAGACAGTGAGCAATGGAGCTTTATTAAGTGTTACTGTCCATAAAAACTCTGCTGTTTCTATTGCTTACAAAAGGACATAGATCCTTTGGAAACTAATTAGTCATTTAGCATGAAATGAGTATCTAGCCCTGGATTACTTATGCCCGCTGTGCACTGTTCACCTATCTGGACTCAGAAAGAGCTGGAAATAAAGAAAACCAAGATGCATGGTTACATCACCTGCTGGGCATTCAAAGCCAGGTTTACAAGGTACTCCTTGGCTGTTAGGTAGCCCTGTGTGCGCTGGGTCTGGGCAATAGTATCCAGGTGAGCAGGGCTCGCACTCTTCCAGTGATTTTGCACCAGGCTGGCTCCTGGAAGTACCAGGTGGGCAAAGGAAAGTGTCCCCTTTACCAGGGCACCAGTATCCCAGGGGACATGGATAATCCTCAAACCTGGTCAGACCTGTTGAGAAGAGAAAAGAATGAAGAAAAGGAGGCTGAATGGCCGGGAGGTGTTTTAGAGAAGAGCTCTAAGCTCACTGTGAACATGAACTACCTCTCCCCTTCCCTATTTCGTCTTGGGGAGTTTTGTAATCAGCTCCAGTGGTGGGAGAGGGTGGGGTTTCATCTGGCACTTACCTGATAAAGGGCAGTGATAGCCTGGAGGACACGGCTGGCAATCTGCCACACTCTGAGCTCCGGGGTGTTTGCGGTAAGTGTGTGGAGGGCATTTTTGAGGTGCCAGGAGACTGCTTTGGTCACTGACGTTACCTCCAAGGCAATAGTGTCCTGAGGGACATGGATAAGCCTCTGAGTCCCCTAACAAACAGAAAACCAAGCTTTAAGGAGCCATCCTTTCACTGTAATTGGAACACCTGTCTTCTGTATCCTCCCTGAATCCTTCCTAAACTACCACATGCATGTGTGTGATCCGCCTCCACAATCTTAGCCCCTCTTCTGGCAGATGGCACACACAGATATTTGCAGACTGGCTTTGGTCATACGCTCTCCTACGTTTCCATCCTTTGACAGAACAGCACATCATACCAACAGTGCTGTATGACTCTTCTCTCCACAGACTCCAGAACTCATCAGCAGAGGCAGTGTGTCCCACTGCAAGGACTGTCCCACAGCACAGTAGCTGATACCAAAGCTAGCCTGACCAGATTCTGGGATACGTGAAAAGCAACTCTCATTCCCTCCCCCTCATCATTCCCCCAAGTCCCAACCTGCTTTGCACCAGCGGCCGGGTGGACAGGGCAGGCAGTCTTCTATCTGCCCAGCCCCTGGAACATCTCTGATAGTATTGGAAGGACATGGTATGGGCACCTCAGAGCCCTCCAGGCAATAGAAACCTACAGAAATAGATGGGAAAGAGATGAAGGTGAAATACAGAAGCCCTCCAATGGCAAAAAAAGGATTCAGCAAGAGTCTCCTGTTGTTGTAGGATGACTATCACACAATTGTTAGGATTCTGTGCCTATAGAGAGCCAATCCAACAGCCTTCAGACTCTTCTGGACTGGCAGCTTAGCACCACAAATTCAAGGTGGCGTATTTGGCCAGGAACAACTCTTTGTTCAAACGACGTAAAAGCAGAGGACACTGATGAGCAATGACAACTTCTAAGCAAGTATCATGCAAGGTAATAGATGCTCCCCAGTTAGAAATAGAAAAAACTCACTATTCTACAATTTATACACTTCTGAGAGTCTCCCTTACCTGCAGGACACAGCCCAGCACACACCTGGCCCCAGCGGCATCCAGACAGAAAGCGCCAGGAAAAGCCAGGGCCCTGTGGAGCAGACTGCGAGCTCCCAGCGAGGCAGAAGTAGCCAGCAGCACACTTGCCCTCCAGCTGCCCATGCCTGGAGGCAGAGAGAACAGGATGAATTTATGTAAGACCTGCTGATAATGACTTGGTACGTAAATAGAGAAGCTGTTCCACTGATAAGAGGGAAAAAATAGATCCATTTTTTCCGCTTAAAAAACCATGTAGGTGACTGAAGTGAGCCAAGCACTTTTGAGTTCAAGTTCCACAAACGTGTGCAAATTGCTTTACATGAAGTTGTGGATGACTTTCCGGATTATTTTCTTGTTTTCACAAACACTACCCACATCTCTCTTTCAGATGCTCCTTTACCTTTATTACATCATGGCAATGCCAGACTGCTTTGAGATCTCTCTCCAAATTCACAGATCCAACACCTCTGTACCCAAAAGCTGTGTCTGGGCTTATACTTAATTCTTTGAGAGAGAGAAGATAGAGAAGCTGGGAAGAACTTAGCATTGACTTATCAGCACAAAACAAGGATGCCTAAGTGCTTAAGACTAAGTGAAAAAACACCAGGTTGAGATGAACAGTCACTACCTGCAGTAGTGGCCAGGTAAGCAAGGCAGGCATTCCTTCTCATTCCAGAGGCCAGTCATGTTTGGAGGAGTAAAGGTGCCTTCAGGACAGGTCTGAGGAAACCGCGTGCCTGAAAGGGAGAACACAGAAAAAAAAAAGTAATTGGGAAGACCTCTGTGATCTGACATGACTCTGGAACAGCATCAATGAGCAACAAACGATGCCTAGGAAGGCAGATGGCACTATGTCAGATTTGTTGATTGTCACTTCCCCATCCCCTATGCTACAGGAAAACACACATGGGGCCTGTACAACTCTGGGGATTCAACAGTTTGAGTCCTCAACATAACCAGTGTGCCAGCTTCAGTGTACCTGGGGGACAGTAAGAATGAGCTGGGCAGCGCTTGGGGTCTCCTGCCACCAGGTCCTGGCAGTAGAATCCTCTCTGGCACGGAATGCAGGACGCAGAGCCGCTGGCTGGCTGGTATTCCCCAGGAGGGCACGGTGCTGGGTGGGCTGCCCCCGACTGGCAGAAATGACCCTGGAAATGACAGAGAAGGAAGAGGATTGCATGGAGATGGTGGCAAACTTAGGGGCTGTGTAAGGGTGAATCCCAGCATTACCGAAGCCTGGGGTAACACTCCCTGGGAATGCAATCCACATTTCAATCAGGTACGTATGATAGCCTGCCAGCAGTGGAAGACAAATGCCTCCTGCCCAGAGCTGAGGCACACCTCTTTCACTGCCCAGCCATCACTTAGCAGTACCTTAGGGCAAAGGAATGCTGTGGGGCTGAAGGAGCTGAAGTTTGCTGGGCAGTAAAACCCCTCAGTACAAGGTCCTGTTGGAGAACTTAAACCAAGGCTAGCACAGAAAGACCCAGGATAGCACGGCACACAGCTCTCTGGAGAGCTACCACCTGAGGAAGAAAGAAGAACTCCAGATGAGTGACAGCAGACATGGAAGCATCTCCAGGACAATCACAGTTTCATAAGCATTACTTGTATGGATAACACATCGCCATTATCAGGCTTGGCTGAGCATATCAATAACCTGCAGTGACCAAGGGGTAGCCCTGCACCACAGCTGCCTGTAACCAAGTCCCCCACCACTATGGACTACAGGAGAAACCTGGGGGTGAAGTCACACTCACCTGTGCTGTTGTTCAAGGTCCCGACCGGGCAGGCAACTGGGAAGGGAGTTCCCTCTGGACAGTAGTGCCCAGGTGGGCAGGGACCGCTGAGGGGGAACCCAGGAGTCCCGTGTGGAACAGCATCCGTGGCTCCCCCCTCACAGTAGTACCCAGCTGAACACAGACCTGCCATGGGAGAACAGAGGGAGTAGCTGTGGCACTGTGGTCAATGAAAAGGGTGGAAGCACATCCTCAAAACCTCAGAAGTCAGCAGATAAATCAGAGGAGAGAAGTTGAAGCCCGTCCTTGTCCTGTGTAATCATTCTGCTGATGCTCTGCGCTGTTCACCTTTGTTTCATCTCCTCTTTTCCCCACCACCTATGCCATCTATCACTTCCTTTCTTTACTTGTACTGACCTCAACCGGTATTTTTTATTATCTAAATTCTCTAATTTCTTCCTCAGATTTTGTTTCCTGTGAAAAGAGTTCTGCCTTTCTTCTCTTCGTGTGTCCCACCTTTGCATTTTGGCCCAGTAACAACAAACAAGAAAGTGGTGGAGGAGGGAGGAGTGGTATTTAGGACAGAAGGGAGACCTGTAAAAACATTAAGAACAAGGAAAGAGGGAAAGCAGAGAAAAACTAAGGGACAGTAAGGAAAGTAATGCAGGAGGAGACCGAACACCCAGAACAAATGCTCAATTAAAAGAATGAAACAGAGAAATGCCTGATAGGAACAGACAGGATATGAGAGCACCCTCCACTACTACCTCTATTCTCTGAAATATGATTTCTACTTCCCCGGATTCCTTCAGCCCTGAATCTGTGACCCCCCTGGTGTGGGAGGTCTGCTATGAATCAGACTCACCATCAGGTTCCCAGTTAGCATCTCCTCTGCAGTACCTCCCCACAGGACACAGCTTACAGGCAGCGAGGGCCAGGGCCCCCTCCAAGGCGTTCAGTGTCCCCTCAGGGCAGGGCAGGGGAGCAGCAGTCCCTGCTGGACAATAGTAACCTGTGCATGGAGAGGGGAATGAAAACACTGCTCAGAAAAGAAAGGAGCAAGTGGGAATGCTGACATTACTCTGGTTATTGGCAAATATGGCATTCCCTGGGGTGAACCACTGCTGTGGGCAGGCAGAAAGAGGTGTGCATGATTGTTCTGATTGCATGACAAGGGTTTTGCTGCACTCGTGGACTGCTTACCTCTGGGGCAGCTGAGTGGCTCCACGGTGGCAGCACTGCTGCAGGCCATACCAGCTGGGCAGGGGAGGCAGACACTCGCCCCAGGCATAGGGCTGAACGAGCCAGGCTCACAGGGCAGCTCTACCCCAGTGCCAGCAGGACAGTAGAAGCCACTGGGACATCTGTATCCATGAATCCCATCCGAAGGGCAGGGAGCAGAGCTTCCTTCCAGGCAAACGTACCTACAAGGAGAGAATTCAGTCCTGAAACAACAGGCTCACAGCCCTGCTCATAGATCACAGATGTGGGAGGCACTAACCAAAATCCAAGGGTCTGCAATGCTAAGAAACATCCCTTTAAAAATACATTTTATTTCAGTTTGGCTAACAACTGTTCCTCCCCTACCCCAACCCTGCAGCTGTAATTTACTGCCCACCTGAAAAGCCTAGTAAAAAGGTTTTGTTTGGTTGGTTGGTTTTGGTTTTCTTTCTAAGCTGTCTGGAAAGTCTTCTCATTCTGGAAGAAAAAGACTTTAAAAATTAAGGTTTCTATTTTATTTCAAAACACAGGGCCCAAGTGTTCAGTTCATGCTGTTTTTCCTTAGTCTCCTTTTATCTTTGATCTTGTAGGTCTCTGCCTTGATGTCGTCTATTTCTGCATTGACTCTTTCCTTTGCCACTCCTCTGTCACATACTCACAATAAGTAAAGACGAGGAAATATTTAAAAGATATTATGGCTTCCAGAAGCTAAGCAACAAGAAAATGAGAGCCATGGTCCTACTGTATGCTGCAGATGCAGTTTCTAAAGAAGAAACAATTCCTAGTCCTTAAGACAATGACTGAGTTTAAAAGGAACAGCGTTAAGCAGAACAGCAGAGCTGCCTGTCATTTGTTTCCCCACAAGCAAGACCCACTTCTTCCTGAAGTTAAAGGAATTCCTATGAAGGCTTAACATTTAACCAGGATGTGGTAAACACCTCTTTTTCCCAGGAAGTTTGGTCCTGTGACTAATTATTTCAGTTCTTCCAAACGAAGCCCTTTAACTTTAGGAAGTTACTTACTTCTAATCTGAGTTTAGTTTCAGCTTCTAGCTACATTAAAACTGCATTATGATTTTCTCTAGTAGATTGAAGGGCTGTCTGCTATCACAAATCTTTCCCTACTAAATCCTGTTACACCACGCTGAAATCACTTCTAAGCTTCTCTTTCGCAGATTAAATGAACCGAGCTTCTGCAGCCCCCTGCTCCAAGGCGTACTCATGAGATGGACAAATGTTGCTAACAGCACTTTTCTGCTTGCCTTACGCAGGCCAGGACTGCTGGCTTGCCAGTGGTTATTGCACCACCTCGTGGGAAAAGAGATAAAACACAGAACAAGGAAAAGGATGCCCAGCTCAAATGCTCACCAAGTGTAATTGTGAGGCTAAATAAGGGTTTTGTAATAAACTGAACCTATGGGAAAACCAGTAAAAGACCATGTATAAGGCTGGGACAGAACGTGAGGCAAACGTAGAGGGAGAAGGAATAGCTTTGAGGCCATTCAGTGAGATCACAAGCAGATGCTGTATGGCCAACCTGGAGGGTTAAAAACAAAGTCTTTGCAGTTAATTAATCTTGAGTATAAATATTTGCACACAAGAGACTGCTTTATCCTACAGTAATTCCATCAGCTGCATTTTCCCACTAACAAGTGACTTTCTCACCGCACCCTGCGTTACACAGCGACGTCTGAGCCAGATCAAACAATCCTGCCCCACTGCAATACCGTCCTGCTGGGCAGGGCTGGCACTGCTCTTCTGCCTCCAGGCCTGGGACAGCAGAGAAGGATCCAGGAGGACAGGGCAGGGGATACCCTGTACCACTGGGGCAGAAATGCCCGACAGGACAGATGTCATTAGTAGGCACACCTAGGCCAGCAGATTCTACCTGTGTAAGAAAAAAAAGAGAAAACAGAGAAAGAAAGGAAAAATATTATTGAAACTAAAATTGGCACCAAATACTACAGAAATAGGTTCTGGAAAGGTTGTGTATGAGCTGAGTCCTGCAAGATTTCTGCCACTGAAACTTCATGAAGACACAGCTGGCATAAAAAGGTCGCTGGAAGTGTTGGCTTCTGAGCCATGGCTATCTGATCACTGATGCCATCATTTGGAAGAGACCATAGCACACTCCAGTACAATCCACAGAAATGGAGGTCTGGCCAGAAGTTGTTAGCAGGTAGCTACATGTTCCAGCAGATATTAAGAGCATGGGGAGCTCTCAAGGGCAGCAATAGTGGGCAAAAGTAACTCTATAGAGAGTAGTAATACTTGGAAAACATTACACTAGAAGCTATGAGATTGTGACAGTCCAGTCCTTGTCCCAAGGAAGCTAGGCTTACTGTGCTGCTGCCCAGCACTCACTCACCCTGTGTTTGAAGGGCGCTGGGCTGGTGGCTCCGCTGGCACAGTGATAACCTGAGTAGCACAATCCAGAAGGCTGGGACAGACCTGGTGCTGAGCAATACATGCCTAAAACGAACAGAAAAGCAACCTCCATGAGATGGCCTGCACAGAAGACTGGTGGAGGAGTCAGTAACGTGAAGGGAGAAGACACAATTTCCTGAACTGTTCCATGTATGCCCCCTGAGTTTCTCTTGCCATGTCCCTGCTTACCTGCTGGGCAGGGCTCGCAGTCAGAGCTGCTAGTGGCACCAGCCTTGGGGCCAAAGGTTCCCTTCGGACACGGATGCTGTGCACTGAAGTTGGTACCTGGCAGACAGAAGTACCCAGCAGGGCACAGCTCAGGAGTACGTGCTCCAGAACCTACGACACAAAGGAGAGCATCTTGCTCAGGAAATATTACAAGACATGACAAGCAAAGTCATTCTCTATCAACATATTCAGTCTTCCTCCTCCTATCTTAGTACAGCCAGACCCAGGACATGGGATTCATCATGTGTATTCTGATGCAGTTGTTCAGATTCCTGTTGCAGTAATTGGAGAGAAACAGCACTTACAGAGGAACTGCGCTTCAAGTGCGATTCATCTCACCCCAAGGCAGACATCTAAAATAAGAAGGATGAATTGCACCCCAGATGTGCCTCTTTCTTTCCACTGACTACAGAGGGAGTACAAAAATCTAGCTCAGATTCAGATGTCTACAAAGGAGCGGTCTTAAGTTTTATTAGAGTAATCCCATCTAGGGGGTAGAACCATGCCCGTGCAGTTATATTTCTTGTGTTTCTTGTTGCATGCTTGAGCTGCCAGACAGGAATAGCTTCATTGTATTTTCCTGGGCACTGAGTTTCTTTCCCCGCAGAGAGGAGAAGGATTTGGCTTCAGCTTACTCTTTCAACGACAGCCTCAGAGTCTTAGAAATCTGTTTTGGCTTCCGTTCTTGGCAGAATCTGATGCATCTGCCTGCCCAGTCCAATCCACGTAACACTTAGCAGAACCTTAACAGAAGTAAGGAAGCTACAGCACTCAAAATCCATTTTGTCCCACTAAGTCTCACAGGAAGACTCAGCCCTTAGTGACATGGGATCCCTTTTTATCACAACACACAGCTCCTTCGCATTTGTTAGGCTGTTCACAGAAGAGTCCAACTAGGCAGAGTTTGTGCAAGTCCTTCCTCTCTCCTGTAACTGATAGATCCTGTTGCCACATGGCACAGGAAAGGCAGATGTTGGGGGGCAATAAAAGTCACATAGGCAGCAATAGGGAATGGGATTAATAGCCAGGTGGACAGTATTAGCCCACGGAACACGGTCTTTTGGAAGTGATTTTTCCCAGTCCTGCAACCAGAAAAGCAAAGTCTTTAACCATCCTTTACTGATCGAAGACAACAGGAAACCTTCATCTCAAGAGAACAAGCTCCTTCAGCATACACCCTTAACAGGCATCAGAAAGCAAGAATTCTCTGAAGTTCAGCCTCAGACAAAGAACATCTTAGCAGACAGGAAAGTCAATTCTGATTTATATGCCTGCAGGAAATTATATGCCTGCAGGAAACATGGGCTTCCAGTTAAAATGCTCAATCATAATTTTGGAAATCTCAGTTGTGGTTCCAGCTCTGCTATAAACTTGTGTAAGCTCGGTCGAGCCATTTCCTCTCTATCTCTTCTGTTTCCTACCTGAAAAAGGAAAAGCCTCTTTGCCTCATGGAAGGGGCAGGTGAACTTAAACTACCGGAGTGACCTCAAATAAACATATTGCACAGACAGATTGGGAGAACCTCTGAGAAGGAGCAGCTGTCTCAGAGCAGAGCCCCTGGCTGCTAGCCAGTACCAAGGACCTGCCTGCCTGGTTATTTTCTTTCCCTGAGGGGATGACTATATGTAAGACATCCCGAAAGGGTGTCTGAGCCAAGGAACAAAGAAGGTATAAAATAGCACAAAGTGGTCTGGGTAACCTGAGACCGCTGCAGAGAACCCAATGGAAATGTTGGAAGAGAAATGGTTTAGGGCAGTTATACCTGGTGCGCGTCCTGCAGAAACCTTCATTAACCTAAGAAAATATTGTAAATGATAAACTTGTAGAGGGTACTTAACTCATCTCACTTTACATTGTGTAACCTCAGCTCTCAGGTACACCAGCAGACACTCACCACTACAGAAATACCCAGCAGGGCAGAGCTGGCAGTCTCTTGAGTGCCGTTTTCCACTGTCAGAGTTGAAGTGCCCAGGGCTGCAAGGGACTGGGGATTCAGAGCCTTCAGGACAGTAGGAGCCAGGGGGGCACTGCTTATGATCCGGCTGTGTGGACCCAGCATCACAGAAATAGCCAGCATAACACAATCCTGCAAGAAAGAAAAGATTCTGCATTAGGGTTAAGCATAATATTAAAACCAAAAAGATGTTAGATGCACATGATACACACCAGAAACACTGGTCAGGCCCTCTCCTCGGCAGAACTTCCCCCCAGGGCAGGGCAGGCAGGCGTTAGGGTAAACCATTCCAGACAGAGGCAGAAACGTGCCAGTGGGACACGGCTCTGGCTTGCTGCTGCCCGCTGGGCAGTAATGGCCTGCTGGACAAAGGCCCCCAGTCTCATCACTGACTGGGTTTGGTACCCGTGCCTCTGAGGTGCAGTAATACCCAGGCAAACAAGTACCGCTTGGGGATGTGAGTCCTAAAGAGAAGAAACACAAAATCAAATAAGTCAGTGCATTGCCTAATTCACAGCTTCTGGACTAAAGAAACCAGAAAAGGCTCGTCATTCAGAGTCTGCTATCTGTGACCACCTCTGATATTTAAGAGCTAGATCTACAGTCTCCATATTTTCTAACAAAACTGATTACCAGACAGCTAAAGGCCTGAACAGCTTTCTAGATCACCTTACAGGAGAGGCTGATAAGATCATGCATCCATTTCTCCACTGAGAAACAATCAAGAACAAATAAGTCCAAGAATCCAAGCAACTTGTCTTTTGGTTTAATAACCTATTCGAAAACAGACCCCACCTTAATCTGCCTCTTTTATTAAACTTACAGAAGATAGGTTGCTAGGGTTGTCATCTTTCTAATGACAGTAAGCAGTCTCTACTCAAGGGGTCCCAGAGACCAGAGCAAACGCTACTTGAAAGTCAAACAAACTGCAGACAGAAGGAAACTTCATTCATCAGTGGAATTTTTTAACTCTCCTAGGTACAACACAGCTAGGACTATATTTAATCCACACGTGATCCCTACCTGCACTGGAACAAAAGGTGCCTCCAGGACAAGGTTTGCATTCTCTCTGATTTCTTAGTCCAGTTTCGTTACTGTAGGTCCCCACTGGGCACGGGTACTGATTGTAGGCTTTTGTGCCTGAGAGGCAGTAATACCCGGCTGGACAGTCTGTTGGTTTGATTATCCCATGGGAGTTCTCTTGGAGATTGTCTGGGTGGTCCTTTAGGGCACAGAACCTAACAAAATAAATTACAAAATAAGTAACTATCTGAGTACTGCCTCAGACCATGCTTACCCTCTGTTCTAAGGGACTGAGAAACCCTTTCTACACAACAGTGAGAGTCTAAGATGACAAGCCAAATTACTTGAAATGACACAGAGAGCTGAGATGCAACCTGTCAGGGCCATTTTTTCTTTCCCAGCAGACACACCTACCAGGACAGATCTTCTACCTACACGGGTTCAAGTACAGAAAATGGCATAATAATGGGAAAGGTGATAAAAATACAGGAACAAAAAGCACAGCCACGTGTATCAAATGATGCATCACACAGAGCAGTCTAAGGCAGATGGAAATAGACCTGCTAATTCCCGAGGAAAGCATCAAGATGAAGGAGCAGATCCGTTCCACTTACATTTCTGCCGGGCATGTTTCACACTGGCTTTTACCAGCCTGGTCCTGATATTTCCCAGAGGGACACGGTATGGGCTCAGGGCTGCCAGAAGGGCAATAGTGACCCACTGGACAGAGATAGTCTAGGAGGAAATAAAGAAGGAATACGTCTAACATAACTGCTCTGCTCATGGCCTAGAGAGCTGTATAGTGTCATAGGAGGAACCATCACTACAAATCTAAAACTGGAAGGCTTAAGATAAAAGCTTTATAAAAATCAATCGATCAATTAAACAAAGAAACAAACACACACCAAAAAAAAACTACCCAAAACACCACCCTGGGTTTGTTAAAAGCCATGCTGAACATATCTGAGCAGCAAGGCCCATGCACTGCACTCTGAACACAAACTTCACTTATCACTGAGCTGGGCTTTTAAATGAACGGCTGTGCAGACTTGTTGCCCGCAACAGCTTTCAGAAAGCTGAAGGGGCAGCAGCCTCTTTGCATTGCTGCATGGTCTCTAACTTCCTTCTCACAGAGCTCCTGTATGCTTTTAACATGGCAGGATTTGAGTTACACCTATCCCTGCATCATCTGTATGAAATGTAGACCCAACAATCACCTTCTCTCTTTCTAGCTCCTTCTAGCAAAGCTGAAAATGTCACAAGGAATAACTACCTCTTGAGATATTTGTTCAACTTGTTCTTTGCCCTGGTAAGATCCCAGTAAACAATGCCTATTTTCCTATTAAATATATGCACAATTACCAACTACTTAATTGGCGTTACTGGGTAGAATTTTTGGAAAACTTTTTTTTTTATTATTTAATTAGCTAACCATTTTTAAATGTAACTTGAAATTTTAAGTTGAGGTAGATTTTAAAATCTTGCCATCACAACTCCTTTAGGTAAAGAATGACCCTAAAGATTCCTACCTGAGTGCTGACCAGATACAGAGCCCTCTGGGCAAAACCATCCCTCTTTACACAAGCCCTCTGGGGAGCTCTGACCACGCTGAGAACAGAACCACCCTGGGAAACAGGCCTGGCAATCCTGTGCTGTCTGAGCACCACGATAAGCCAGGAAGGAGCCTGAAAATAGACACCAAAAGCACATTGTCCCATCATCCTCAGCCCTGCTGGAAGTGGCTATGCAGAGAAGTACAGGTTCTTCATGCATCAGCTTTCCAGCTACGCTAGCCCCGGCCACCTCTCATGTAAGATGCCAAAAAGATGCTGGCTAGGAAGGAAATCTAATCATCCTGCACTCCCATAAGAGACAAGGCAACAGTGTACAGCTGTAGGTAGATGGCAGTGTTCCTATGAGAAAAGGCTGTGAGAGGTTGGTCATGGGTGCTGGCTGAGGTCAACTCCCATTTATTTCTGGTCCAGGCACAGCAGAACAGTCACTTGCTTAATATAAGTATAGATTTAACCAAGGAAGAAACAAGCATCTAAGTCCTTCTCATTCAATTTAATTGGCAGTCTCATTAAAGGTGATGCTGGAGGACAGCTCTCACTGTGCAGGGAGAGCAGCAGAGACTTACATGTGCTCAGCTCTCCGTGGCTCTGTGACCTTTCCTTCAGGATGGCTCAGGAATGAGCTTCCCCCCCACCACTGCACAGCAGCACATAAGGCCACAGACTGAGGCTGTTGTGTAATTACTGTCTGAATGCACATTTAGGGCTGATGCTTCCAATACAACAGCACCAGATTAGAGGCTAAGCTCTTGTGCTGACAGACGCTGCCCCTTGGGCAACATAAAGGCATGCTTCAGTGCAAAATAACAAGGGGCTGCAAAACAATGGCACAGCCTCAGATGAGCTCAGCAGCTCACCCAGCACTGGGAAGAGACATGCTGGTATGCAACAGCTGCTGGCAAACCTACCTGGGGGACACGGAGATGGAGAGGAGCTTCCTGCAGGACAGAAGTGACCTCGAGGACAGATGTTCCCCACTGCACCACCCATAGGGTTTGGGAGCATGGAGCCCCCTGTGCAGTAGAAGCCAGCCTCACAGGGACCTGATGGAGCTGCAAGCTCTGCAGTTGCACAGTACAAACCTGAAGCAGGAGGCAATTTGAGAGACACCCGAAACGAAATACTAGTATCACAAGACCAGGACTGCCTAGTGGTTTTGGCAAAAGGGGAGCGAGTATGTACAATAAATAAATAAATATACAAAACTTGTGCGGGGGGGGACAAGGGTGCTTCTCCTACCTGGTGGGCAGGGAATAGGAAGGTATGAACCAGTAGGACAAAAGGTTCCTGCTTGGCACTGCCCAAAAGATCTAGAAGCTGGAGCTGCCATGCCTGCTAATAGAAAGAACTGAGACTGAGCTGAAACAAAAATTGCAAGTGTTCTATGTCTCATCTAAAGAGACCAGAAGAACAGAACTAGAGCACAGAATTAAGGAAACTAACAAGAGAAAGCAAGACATCCTGAGATGGGCTGGTTCTTTAAGTGACTCTGTAGTACCACCACCTCAATAATAATCATCACATTTGATCAATCCCCTTCGTACCAGAGTGATTTCCAGGAAACACCGGTTTGCTTGACACGGATCCAGGTGGACAAAACCATCCAGGTGTGCACAGCCCATCTGGTCTCTGTAGGCCTGGTTTGGAACAGACCCTTCCAGGAGGACACAGTTGGCACTTGGAAGCATCCCAGATATTTAAAGCTTCGCTGTAGGTTCCAGGAGGACAAGGGTACTGCGAGGCAAATTCTGTATTCCTGGGGCAGTAGTGACCTAGGAAAGAAAAGAAGGGTTTCATAAAAGTTGACAGATGCTGTTAATAACCTGGAAAGGACCCCCAGCTTGTACACACAGCTTTCTCCATTTCTTTCTGAGAAGGACTGAAACCAAGCTATGATGGTGGGCCCATCTTGCACTTTATCACAAGTGGGTGACTCCTTCATCATATCAGCACCATAAAATGAAGCTGATCAGTGCTGAGGATTAGCAATAGTTTTAACAGCAACCAGTTTTTTAATAACATCTCAAAGGATGTTATAAATGTCTACTGCCAAAACTCTCTCTGCTATACTTATGTTATGCTTCTTTTTTTTAACATTCAGACAGAGGAACTGAATCATGAAGAGGTTGTAAGTTTTGGCCAAGGTCATTGATTTGTCCACTGGAAGAGACTCATGATCCATGCAACATGGTCCAATGACAAATCTGCTATTAGAGCATCTGTTAATCCTTTAAATGAAATTTCTCTGAATGAGTGGGTAGGTGCAATCAGACTCACCTGCAGGGCAATCTGTGTAGTTTGTGGAAGCAGTCTTACAGTAAAAACCTTCCGGGCACTCCAAACATTGTGCCATACTCCAGGATGGGTTATAACTCCCTGCAGGGCAAGGCTGGGCTCTGCTGCTCCCCACCATGCAGTAATGTCCAGGTGGACACGGTCCTCCACTGATTGTTATCTTTGAAGAAAAAACGCCATTGTCACAAAAAATCTTTCCATACCATTTACAAACTCAGAGGACAGCTTTGCAAAATAACTATGTCAGATTCAAATAGTGTGAAGGTCTGCATTCATCGCTTATCTTTATGGCTGCACACTTATCTTTTTCCAAGTCAAGGGATCAGAATTTTGCACACAACAAATCTTGTTGGGCTGCCCATTTAGAAACTGGCACCACTTTTTCCTTTCACGAGCACAGCTTACCCTGGGAGGTTTAGGAGAAATGGCTCCTCCACTACAGTAGAATCCAGCTTCACATAGTCCAGTTGGAGATAAAAGTCCAGTCCCATTGCAGAAATACCCTGAAAAAGGGACCCAAAAGCACCATAATGACATTGGCCAGGCAAGAGAGACAACAGCAAGTATGTAACTAGGAAACAATCACTCAGCCATCATGTTTGATGTCACCCACTTCTTCCTGAAGGTGCTTTCACTGAGAACAGATGCAGTTCAGAGCTTACGTGCCTGAACAAACTGCACTCTGCATCATCTCAGAGATGACAGCACGTAGAGAAAGAGTGGAAAATGAAGATCGTAGCAGAAGTTTGCACCTCACTGTGAGTATCCTCTTACATGGTAAAGTGGCAGATTCAGCCTTTCTATACTCTACTTAACATCTCTCACTGAGACAACTATTGTTCATGATTACCAGGTCTACAATCACAAAGCTTCTCAGGAGCCCTAGAAATGCTGGAACCTTGTTAGTCCTTTCAGTATCGTACCTGCATCGCACAGGAGACAGTCCTCGATCCCAGTATTCCCAGCTGAGTTGCTGTAGTAACCAGGAGGACATGGCTGTGGAAAGGCAGTGCCCACAGGGCAGTAAGCTCCCTTGGGACATGTGTTCCCCAGGAGACCATCCGTAGGTGTTGGACTAGAAGCGCCTCCACTGCAGTAGAACCCAGCCCAGCAGGCTCCTGTAACGTGTGACTGCCCCGGCAGTGCACAGTAGTGCCCTGAGAAAGCAACGCACTGGCATCAGTACTGGCAGAAAACATCAGAAAGCTACTGCAGAGAACAAGCTACATGCCTACACAAACATGAAAACATGTACAGTGAAGTGCAAAAGGATATTCATTTCCATGATTCAGGAAAACAAACCAACCAGCAGGTGATGTCTAGCGGCAGCAGGCTTAATGAAAACTAGGGTATTTCTTCTTTTTTTGGACCTCTAAGTTTGGCATGCAGCCTAAATTAATCATCTACTCATCAATCAGATGCCTATACTAGAAGAATAATCCAACCTCTCTCTTTTCGCCTGACCAGATGGCCTACCTGATGGGATTCACCTCGATTCCCAACTTAAACGTGGCAAAAATCTCATGCTAAAATCGTATTTGCATTGAACAATGCAGTGCTGCATACAAATACTGTCTCAAAGGCTGCAGACAGTATAATCAATTTGTAAGATCTTTTGCCCAAGGTAATTTAAGCTAATTCTTAACAGGGCATGATGTTGTGGCCATATTGCTTCTGGTTTTCATCTCACTTGAGTACATCTGCACAGTGTGAAATGTTGTCTTCGAAATTTCTTTTCCACAGATCACCTTATTTAAGTTTAGAAAGCATTACATAAGGTACCTGTGGGAACATGGAGATGACAATCTCCTGGACAAATACTTTTCTCCCACATTTTTCCATATAACATCTCTTTAAGGTACATTTTAGATTCAAGGAGTAACTCATTTTCAGCTTGTTCTCTGAAGTGCTTGACTCCAGTCATACCAAGGAAAGGAGCAAGACAATTGCGGAGTGTTTCCAACTCCAGTTCAATATATGCCTTTAGAACCCCTAAGGATCAACAGGCAACTGAATATTTCTGTCTTCATTTCCACATAACACACTGGGTGTGAGACACTGTAGCCTGTCATTCATCCACTGAACCATGAAAATGCTACCAGTGAAGCTCAAGAACATACATACAAAATAAATTTTCATAAGTTGTCCTACCCTGAGATACGTTTACACACCATTTACCTGGGTCACAGGGGATACAGTGAGACAGAAGGCTGCTTCCATTTTGTGGGTTGTAAGTTCCCTGGGGACATGGAAACTGAGTGGCAGCAGCAGTACCGGTAGGGCAGTAGTGGCCAGCTGAACACTCATTCTCCAAAAATGAAGAGGAATTTTTGGGGCAGAAGAACCTAGTCCAAAAAGGCAAAAAAAAAAAAAAAAAAAAAAAAAAAGAAAAGTAAAAATGAAGGTCCAATTAAAAAAAGCAGGGAGGAGGAGGAATTTCTAACACTATTCTATCTACAAACACCTGAATAATGAGTTAATGGTGGCAGAAGATAGTCTAACATGGCTGCTGCACTGCGCTGTACTGACCGCAAAAGAATCCTACTTAGGTATATTGCCACATTCTTAGTTGTTTCCTCATATGCCAAATTGATGGCATAATTGCAAAAGCCACAGAGACATAATTTTCTTAACTTGAGTCATAACACATCTAGGCTGCGAATCATCAACTTGTAAACGTTAATCAAGGTCAAATCCAGTTAGTAATTGGAGACGAATCCCCTGAGGGAACGCCAGCATCAGGTGATACACAAGACCTTCTTCCCCTGTATCACAGCTATGCCAGCCTGTTGCCAAGGGAACCATTTATTACTTCAGACATGAAAGAGGTTTATGGTGCCAATAGTTCCCTTGCTTTAAATAAACTTCTGATCTAAATCCTCTTCCACAGTAGTTGTACCTGGGTTTAGGACTTTGCCTGGTGCCACAATCAATTTTCTAGTGTTGTTAACAGCATTCAATAGTTGTCCTGCTTCCTGTCAGATCTAAGTGCTCTTCAGTGGTAAGGTCAGTCATTTTTCCACTGCACAGTGCTCCAAGGTGGTGTGATAAACCATTATTTCCCATAGTCATTTACTCATATATGCAACACTCAGGTCACGGACTCACTCTTACCCTTCAGGACAGGGGAGGCAGCTGGATTGCCTTTGTGAGGGGTTGTATGACCCTGCTGGACAAGCCACTGGAAGAGCTGTGCCCTTGGGACAGAAGTGCCCTGGAAAAGAAAGAACAGGTCAGCATTAGCAGTCTTCAGAAAATCTACAGCAAACCAGGCGTGTAAGGGGAATCCTAACTCACCCTGGGGACATGGCTCTGGCTTCTCCCCGGGGGCACAGTATTCACCCTCTGGGCAAGCATGGCACTTCTCTCCATGGGTCTGTGGCATGTAGGAGCCAGCAGGACATGGTGCTGGACTCCTGGATCCAAGAGGACAAAAGTGATTGACTGGACATGGAGCTCCCGAGAGGCCATCTGTGGGTGCTGGGGTCCGGGCTCTGGTGACACAGTAATACCTGCAGCAGTGAGTATAGGAGCATACTGTCATTATATCAAGATGGTGAAGAAGACCACTTGGAGAACATGTTTCCTTATAAAGAGTACATAAATACGTTCAATCTTCTCTTACCCTGGGCTGCAGGGTCCTGTGGGAGCCCTCTGTCCAGAGCTATTGCAGTAGAATCCCCCAGGGCAAGGCAGGCATTGCTGCAAACTGCTGCTGCCTTCACTGCCAGACCAAGTGCCAGGAGGGCACTCTAGGGGAAGTGATGCACCTGGGAAAATGAATGACACCAGAGGGAGGAAATGCCACTTCGTTCTTTACATGAAATAAGAAAAAATGTGCTTTAGCAAAGCACCCTACCTTCTGGACAATAATGACCAGGAGGACAAGGAAGTCCTGATTCTCCATCTTGAGGATTTCTTACTCGGGCACCACTTTTGCACCAGAATCCCTCAGCACAGTCTCCTAGAAAAATACACACAACTGTACTAAAAAAATAGGCAGAAAGATAGAGGTTTCAGCATACATACTGAACTATGATCACTTGCTATTGTGTGGTGCACAGTCACCACTGGTCTAGAAATAAATGATGGCCATCAAGTGGAGAAGTTGCTTGTAACCATGGGGGAGTGGAGAACTGGTAGCAGATGACAAGCTGACAGCTCCTAAATAAGGAATCATTCTACTTAGCTCAGACCTTGCAAGCAGTGCCTCCATGACTGTGCAGGTCCTTAAACACACATTTCTCCTTAAGCACATATTCAAACCATCCTTACGTGAAGCCTGAAGTCACTTAAATGTTTTATGGACCTGTTGGGGCAGCAAGTCCGGAGGATTCACAGTATTTTCCCGGTGGGCATCTCTGACATTCCTTGATAGTTCTCAGCCTTTGCCTTGGTCCAAAGGTTCCTGCAGGACAGCTGTACTGAGTGCTCCTCTTTGTCCCTGGTGGGCAGTAAAAACCTTGTGGGCATGGGTAAAGGGTGAAATCTATAACTGGCCCTTGCTGGTTGTCACAGTAATAACCTACAGCGAAGACAGAGGGAAGAAAGGTAAATTAGTCACCGAGATGTACGAGCTGTGCTCATTAGAAGAGAAGGCTCCTAACAGGTTCACTCAGGCATACCAAGCACCTCACTGGCTACTCAAGAAATAAATGTATTGCTGACCTGAAATTACTATTGATCTGAATCACACCTCTGCTGGGACAAATCCACATCAAAGCCTACCAGATGCTGAACTCCTAAGAAGGAAATTTACCACCCAATGGACCCCAAAACTCAGGACAAAACTTACAGGTAGCATAGGGAAACGTTTAGGGACACAGCACTGATCTCTTCTTTTCAGTTACTGAAACCCTTCAAAGAAAATTTCCTCACTGAACACCAGTCTTCCCTTAATGATATTTTAGTTGTTCAGAAGAAATACCCAGAAGCTGCCACTTGTGCTTTCACCTCAGAATTGCTTTTGCCTCTTACAGCCTTTTCACAGAGATACAGAAACTCTTCTCTGGTCAAGAGAAGAAAACCAAGGTAGGCAGTAAGTCTCAAAACTTTCACTCACGGCAAGACTCCAGAGCCAGTAATATCTATACAGGCATCTCTTGCAGGGATGCAGTATGGTCATTTATTCAAGGCTTACCTTCCCAGCACTCTCCAGTGGGGGCACTGAGACCAGGTAACTCACAATAGAAGCCAGAGGGGCAAGGCTGGCACTCAGAAAGTGTTCTCCTCCCTGGCAGGCTAGAGAAAGTGCCTGCTGGGCAGAGCGTGGGGACTGCCGATGCTGCAGCTGGGAGAACAGAAACAAGGCAGAGAGAAATGAACAATGAGAGAATGAAAACATTGCTCCATTCAGGGCCTAGATGAGTGCAAATGGAAACGGAATCCCTGGAGTCTTATTTTCACTCACAGGTCAAACAGTGCTCCACAGAAAAGGATAGATATTATTAGCTACATTTTACAGAAGGAAACATAGATGTGATTACTCATATTCTAAAGACAGACAAGGCACTGAGACAAATACATTACCACTTTCAGAGAACAGGTCAAAAGAAGAACTAGAGAAGAATCTGGGACTCAGGGCACTCTGATCACACCCTAGAAAGTTGGCCACCACGGTCTCAGAATGACACACCAGTATTTCAGATATTACGGGATATGAAATTTTTGTTCCTGATCGATGTTGGATACTTACTGCAGTAAGTCCCCACGGGGCAGATATTCCCAGTCACATCATCTCTTGGATTAGGCAGGGTTGCTCCACCTTTACAGTAAAAGCCAGCAGCACATTCCCCACTGGGGATGGACAGACCTGGAAGACAGAAGGATAATAGCACTCCAAGCACCAAGACAGAGGGAGTTTTGCAGGAGGCTTGCAGCTTCCCTCTGGGCAAACATCACAAGGTAACACCTGAGCCCCATCCTGTGCTAGCAAAACCAAAGGCATCTTGCAAGCACCTTTGCAACTCTATGAAAGTACAAGGATAAGAACAGCTCCAATTTAACACACTGAAAGAATACTGAAAGGCCAGGAAACAAGCAGGAGAAAATGAAGCAGCAGTCAGTATCCCAGCACCTGCTGGCTCTGCAGATTCAGAGAATATCGAGGAGGCTTACAGAAGATCCTGATCCCCTGTGCCCACAAGCCTGTAATGTATGTTCATACTGGTCCTCTGAAAATGAGAACATGGTCACAAATGCTAAGTGATTCACTTAAGGACACACAAAAAAACCTGTACTAAGTCAGCTTTATCACCCAGAACAAGAACCTAGCTTTAAAATCTTCTGTCAAGTTCCTAAATAACAAATACTTTCATTTACCTTTATTTCCACACCCCCAAAACACACCACTCCTGTTCTTCAAAAGCAGCTGCTAACCTGGGGCATTGCAGTAAAACCCTGGAGGGCAGGGAAGAGGCTCTGGGCTTCCTGTGGGACAGTAGAAACCAGCTATGCACTTCCCTCCAGTGGCAGTGGCGGGACAGAGGCAGTTGGCATTGGTGTAGTTATCCAGATCAAAAGGCCGTGGCGTCCAAGCAGCTGAGATGCAAAACCATCCTGAGAAGACAAAACATGGCTGGGAAGCTCAAGCAATGACAGAGCCCCAGAAGTTATCATCAACATGTCAGGGGAATGGCCTTGCATGTAGTGCCTTCACAGCACAGCCATAAGCACAGGGAATACAGGACAGGCTAATATCACCAAAGTTTAACAGCACTATGGCATCATCTTCCATGAAATAATACATACAATGATCCCAATAAATTTGCAGGATGCATGCAACAGCCTCCTTAAGGCACTGCCTCCAAAGGCAGCAGCCAAACAGATCCAGAACTCACCTGCATCACACTTGCCTGATGCAGCTGTCAAGTTCTCCTTGCCACAGTAATGCCCAGGAGGACAGGGCAAGCAGCTATCCACGCTCTGTGTCATGGGGTCTGGGTTAAAGTAGCCCCGAGGACAGGGAAACTCAGTAGCAAACCTGGTTCCTTTGAAATAAAGACAGAATGTTTCACGGACTATACATACGATCTTGGCTATTAATCCCGCAGCATCACCTCCTTCATCTTTGCCAGTTTATGACTGTATGATTCTATGATTTTTGCCAGTTTATCTCCGTGTTGACCTCCCCAGTGCACAGCCTGGCCTTCAGGGCCATGACAACCTCCAGGTGCTGATCAGCTTACTAGTGGGGGGGTTAAGTGACAGCCTTGTCTGTGGTTTAAATGATTGGATTCTTTTTCTGTGAAGAACCAGACTGACGGCTGAAGGTTTATTTCACAGGGACCACTCCCTGCCTCAAAAAAAAAAATTATTTCACCCTGGCTGATAGCTGACCTTGTCCCCTGGGCCCATCTCACCTCTGGGGCAGTAGAAGCCAGCTGGGCACGGATTCGCACTGTAGCTGGTAGTATTTTCTGGGCAGTAGTAGCCTGCAGCACAAGGAAAGCATGCAGCTTGTCTGGTGAGGTTGTTGTAAGTCCCTGCAAGGCACGCTAAGGGAAAGCTGGTTCCTTCTGGACAGAAGTGGCTCACAGGACAAGGGCCTCCTTTCTCCCACACACCTAGGACACAAAAAGCAGAAGACAAAGCCAACAAAGGCAGCTTATGAGGGAGGGTCAGTGCCAACAAAGGGAGTGAACTGATGAGGATCTCTTAATTATGTTTTCTGGGATCCCAGAAGACAGGTCATGAGGAGGCACAACACAGTATCTAAAATGATTATTATCTCAGCTTTGGAGTTATTCAACACCGTGTCACCGTGTCTTTTTCCTCCTAGCTTCACAGGCAAAGCCACACCGAACATGTTTTTCTCCTATCAGCTTTCTAAATACTCTGCTTCATGTGTAACAAGAATTTTGGAGAATATTTAATTGTCCACAGGAATTGACCTGGAATTCTTCCCTGGAAGTTATTCTTTCTGGTACACAATAAAATGATAAGGGGGAATCAGGCAACTTCCATTACCGGCTGGTACTCACAACATTCCAGCGTTCAGCGCAAGCGTCTCATTCAGTAACACAGATGGGGGACTGCCTGCTTTTTCATCCTTGTTATGTACGCAGACGTATGAATACAAAATTAATACAGGGTTTAATTATATTAAAATTTAAACGACTGAGAAGAGGCAGGGACAGGAGGACTGGGGGAAGAACTGCCATTTTTCAAAGCTCTCTGTTGTCAAGACCCTTAATTATCGGACACAACTAAGTGGAGACACTGACATTCACCCAGGGCAGCTCACCAGGTGGCGATGGCGAGGAAGCTCCAGAGAGGCAGTAGTACCCAGCTGAGCAGGGTCCTGAGGGTGCCGTGAGGCCAGCAGAGCGGCAGTAATAGCCAGATGGGCACGCTGTGCAGCTGGACTCCTGCCCGATGTACAGCCTGTAGAGAGACAGAAGCAAGCTTTGGCAAATGTGCAAGTTCAGCAGGAGGTCCCTGATGCCTACACCCCTGGCCAAGGGCAAACAACCATGAGGCTTTTATAATAAATCCAGAGCTGTGTCTAATGAGCCATACTGGGCTGCAGCTTAAGGACACTTTAGGGAAGCAAACGTGGTAGTAGACAGCAGTAGAAGAGAAAGATAAAAAGGGAAGGAAAATACAGATTAGCACCATCAGAACCAAGAAGCTCACCTGTCTGAGTAAGTGCCCACAGGGCACTGCTGAGGGATAGCTGTGCCAGCTGGGCAGAAGTGGCCAGGTGGGCATGGGCCACCAGTGCTCGTGTTTGTGGCTCCATTAGGGTTTGGGACACTTGCTCCTACACCAGGGAGATAGATCAAAGGTTTCCTTAATGATATAGGGCAGTCTGTCACCCTCCCATGCCTAAAGAGTAATTTCTATAGCAGGAAGCTTTTTTATGTGAGAATATGGAGAGCAAGCATGAAGTTATTTCAAAGAGCTGTTGTCCACACTGCCAGGCATGGATCTCAGTGCAGACCACGGCACACTTCATAGGTTTGTTTCAGAACAGTCTCCAGTCTTATGTGTTAGTTGGCAAACTGAAAGTTAGAAACAAAAAGGCCTCTTTTTAATGCAAGTTCTCCCTGCACTGGTGTGGCAAACAACACAAAGTTGCCTGGAAGCATTTCCTTTAAATTGGACTGCATCCAATGTTATCTTAAATTTGGACTTGTTCTCATTACAGCATTCAGGACAACTGCCATGCAGAGAGCACAGGAACTGGTAAAGACCTGAAAGAAAACTCAACTATTATACACGGTGGTCCCAGATCCAAACTCTAACTCAAAATGTTCTTGAATTGCTGATAGCTGATATTGGAAGAAAACAACAGGACTCCTTCAATCCACTTTTTGTGTATTTTCTTAAGTCCTTCTACTGGCCTCAGAAAGCATGTTTTGACTAGAAAAAAATCTATTGTGACCAAGTATAACCTTATTACAGAGCTTCATTCCTCAGGGTTGTCCTGGCACACCCTCCAGTAAAATCCAGGGAAAGACTGCACAGAGAACATATAAGAAAGTCCTCGAGACCACAGCTTTCTACTTTTCCACTTCTCTTCTGTCCTTGTTAATGCTCCATTCAATACCTGCTGTGCAGAAGAATCCTGGCCAGCAGGGACCACTTGGAGAGGATAATCCCCAGTCTCCACAGAACATTCCTGGAAGATCACAGAGGGAAAAGAGTGTCAGTAAAAACAGTAGAGCTGCTGTGCTGCATGCACTGAGTGGAAGGCAAAGAGGCAGACTCTGGGTGAGCTGATTCTTCAACATCAGCATTCCAATTCAAATTGTGCTCCTCTGGGAAACCCTGAGTTTAAAACCGAACTTTTATCCTACCTACAGATAACAAAAAAGAAAACACCAACAAGTACAGCTCACTGGGGGATACTATCAGTGGGACAAGGGATCTCCTTTGGCTGTGTATTATTATGCTTGCATTTCCTAGAGGTGGAATGCATCAGTAGATTGGGAGAAATGCAGGGAGATCAGTCTCTCAGACACTGCTCCACATGGACGATCAGAGTACTGGTATTTCCTCACCTGCAGGGCACTGCTGACACCTCTCAGCCTGGCTGAGTCCGTAAGAGGGATTGTAAGTGCCAGGGGGACAAGGATGCAAATGGGTTCCAGTTTTCTGAGGGCAATAGAAGCCAGGAGGACAGCGGTGTCTTAGTCCTTTTGGACAGTGAAACCCAGCAGGGCAAGGAAAGCATTTGTCTTGACCTGTGAAGGAAATTTATAAAAGTGAAAGGAAATATGTGATGAACTGGAAGAAAATACCATGTGCACACCTTTTTTCCTATCTAGTTGTGCACTTAGAGTAGCAGCAGATGAAACAAAGTTATTCTGCAAGCCCTCCTGGAATGACTGGTCTTCAAATATGTACATTCTCCCAAGAGCATCTGATTCAGCAAGCGTCTGAAACCCGCTCCAACCTCAGAGTCACAGTAACCTCCACATCTCACCGGTAGGTGGCAGGAAGAACAGTAAGGAAATGAGGTTAACTGCTTACTAGCTTTCTGTGCACTGCCACTGCTGCAATCCTACTATTTGACCTGCTGCAGGGGTGAAAGAATCCCTTTCCCCCCACCATGTGACACCAGGGGAAAAAAAAAAAAAAAAAAAAGCATGAAAACAAAAAAAGAAAACCCCTTCTCTGTCCCAAGCAAAATACTGAGCAACTCATAGCTGTCAGAAGCTATCGAGACATTCTTGGACACAGACAGGAGATACAATCCACATCTAGCTTTCCCAAGTCGCACTGAAGCTGCAGAGATCCAGTTCCTGACCTGTTGCATTACTGTATTCTCCACTGGGGCAGGGAGAAGGTGCTGCTGAGCCTGCAGGGCAGAAATGTCCTCGAGGACAGATATTTCCAGTGACACCATCCTCTGGCTTTGCAGTCTTTGTCCTTCCCGTGCAGTAATAGCCTTAAAGCAGAAAGTATTTGAGTCCTCTGTGTCATGCAAAAAAAAAAAATATAATAATAAAATAAAAAAATTTCTGAGCAGCTAAAGAACTTCTGGTTTTGTCTCACCTTGTGCACAAGGTCCTCCAGGAGCATCTTGGCCAGACATACTGCAGAAAAATCCAGGGGCACAAGGAAGACACCAAGTAGCATCCTGGGCTCCCCTCTGTCCATTCCAGGTGCCAGCAGGGCACGGCATCTCTTTTGGGTGCGTTGTGCCAGCAGGGCAATAATGTCCCGGTGGGCAAAGATCTCCAAAGGAAAGCCCCATCTGAAGCAAGGAAAAGAAGATGAGTATAGTTTTTGAAAGTTTTTATAGTGCTGAAGGGGCTGCAGCAATGCACGATGCTCAGTACTCACAGGTGAGGAGCTGTTGGACCCCTGAGTGCAGAAATGTCCTGGCTGGCAACGTCCTTCTGGCTCCGTCAGCCCAGCCATGCTGCAGTACGTGCCTGCTGGGCAGGGTTTGCACGAACCTGCCCTGGGTACATCCGTGTATGTTCCCTGCACAAAGACAGAGAAGTAGTGAATGCCCTTCACCAAGGGACTGGAAACTACTGAAAAGTGCTACTTGAGGAACAGAGCCATAAAGGATTCTTACCACTGGACATGGGAGAGGCAGGGAACTTCCAGCCAAGCAGAAATGCCCTTTGGGACAAGGCTGGGCTTCAGCCAGGCCCGTCTCATTGCAGAATGTACCTGCTGGACAGTCCCTGCAAACAGACTGCCCACGGCCCTAAAAAAGGGACGTAACAAAGAACTTGGCAGATGTGCAGTGTTGCTGCACAATTATACACATGGTAATTCACCTGTGCTAGGCTAAAGCCTCCTCAGGCCACTAATAAATGTGCAAAACTGCCAGATTAGCAACAGCGGAGTGCCACACTGATAGATCTGGTATCCTTCCCAAACCTTTCTAGTTCTGCCAAGAGTTCTTCCACTGCAGGGCAGAAGCAAAGACAGTGGTGGTGATTACACCACTTACTAAAAAACCCAAGTTCCTCTTTTTTTAAGCTGTCTGCTTACAGACCCTCCACAAATTACTATTTACACACTCGTACAGTTGCCAATGGCTGTGATGACCCCACAAGCATCTTACAGTGAATTCTAACGTACTTACAGGCTGGAAGCTGCCAAGGGGACATGGCTCTGGCCTGAAAGCTCCTTTTAAGGAATAATGCCCCTCCATGACCATCTGCTGAAGAGCACTTTTGGCACCTCCTGTACAGAAGTAGCCACGTTCACATGGTCCTGAGGGAGCTTGGCTGTTTGTCCCATCACAATAAAGGCTATGTGTAGGGGAGAAAAAGATAAAAATCTTGGGTAGTTTGTTTTGTCACTGAATAGTGTGGTTGCAATACAAAAAATTCCCTGCAGTCTACCTGGGATCTCACTGAGACCTAGTTCCTGTTTGCTTACAGGACTTGAAAGGAGGTTAAAAAGTACACATATCACATCACACATGCTTTTTCAAGACCACAAGACCTGAAAGGCAGACTGTCCATCACTAGCCTTAACAACCTGCACTTATTCAGTGCACACTCATGGAGAGGTGAAAGCCTACGCTAGATCCCTACCTTTTTCTTCAGACTCAGACGTGTAACTCTGGCATCATTAAAAGGGATGCATCACAATCTGGTAATATAAAAAGGACTACCCAATTAGTATTAACGAGAATGTTTAAGCAAGAGCTGCTAGGTCAAGCCATCCAGCGCTACAGACATAATGAGACTTGACAGATGCTAGGAAACAGTAAAAGCTGAGATAAAACTCACACAGTTCAAGTTCCTTATTGCCAATCTACTGATACAGGTATATAGCAATGGAGAATGCAAGGAGAACATTGAGGGTTAAATAATCCCTTTGCAATGGGACAGAACTGAGCCATGCTCAGCCAACATAACACTCACCCAGGCGGGCAGTCCAAGCACTGACGGAGGTTTCTCAACCCACTCCTGTTGCTGTAGGTTCCTGGAGGACAGGGGACAGGTAAGGGGGACCCAGGTGGGCAGTATGCCCCAGGGGGACACACGTTTCCCGTCACACCATCTGTGGGCAACTGAAATTGGAAAAGGCAGCATGTGAAAAAGGAGCAAACTTGGTTAAAATGTTAAAGGCATCATACTGGTTTGGGCTCAAGGCAATACCAAGAAGAAAAACAAACATACTTTGCTGTACAGAGGACAGACAACTCCTCTTTAAGGCAAATATAACAAACAAGGGCGTTACTGCCTTCTCTCTTCAAGGCTTTAATAAGACTTATGATGGTTCTCTCATCTTTTTTTTTTTTTGGCAAGGTACGAGGAGAAGCACACAGTACCCCTGCCCTGCTGGAACTTACAGCACCAGGCTGGGAAATGGCAGAGTGGAAGACTGCGCAGCCTGCCCTGCAGGGGCTTTCTGCACCAGGGGAACCTCCAAGCCAGTTCTTTGCCCAGTGTAAGTACATTACATGTGCTGTCATAGCTGTGGGTCTCTGTGCACACAGAAGGATTTGTATGTAGCATTTTCATAACACTTCTTATAAAAAGAGATCACATTCTGCTCCAAAAATGTTTGCAAAATCATTTCACCTTGCATGTTCCTGGGCAGTCTGGGCAGGTTTTTTCTGAACTGGCTTGTTTCTTGCCTCCAGGAATGGCAAATATTTATTCCTCTTAATACAGGTCATTTATGGAAAGTCCTACATCTACTACACCACTGAACTGTTTCAGATTCTTCTTTGCTGAAGAAAGTTCAGCAACATCCTCCTATTAAACCAGCGGACTGTCCTCTCCCAACAATACAATCACATTCAGGCCCTGCCTGTCAGAAAGAATGAAAATTTGCCCTTGAAAAGTAATGTGTCCATTCTGTACCTGTCTATTTCGTCCATCTGGGCAGATGTAATTATCTGGGCATTCCAGGCACTCCAACTCTCCCTCTGGAGAATACTGACCAGGACTGCAGCTCCTCTGCACACCACTGTGTGGATCACAGGAATAGCCATCGGGACACGCACGGCACCCAGCTCCATTCTCTAGGCTGAGATAGCCATTGGGACAAACCTGCAGTAAGATCACAGTGTCAGATCCACAACAACATATTCTTTGCATGAATAACATACAAGAGGAAAGTTTCAAACATCCTTAGCTCAAGTGCTAAAAAGAGAGCATTTCAAAATCTGGCCTATGAACTCTTGAGAATTCCCAACACATACTTTTTACTGTCAAAAGAATGTAGGGCAAAGAATTAATAGAGAAAGTGCTGCTCACTGTTTACCTGGATAGACAACCAGATTGCTCTAACCAAATCAAAGACAAATACCAAGAAGAAAGCTCCTGAAAAATTTCAAACTAGTCTGCAAAATATATAAAGAAGTTTAAAAATCAAATGTTTCAAAACACATGCCAGTAGAGGTAGAAAATACTACTTCCACCTGTTTGTTCTTCCCCAGCTTACCTGGCAGGCTGTGATGTCCACTTGAGCTGTAAGTTCATTCGCTGTTCCCAGCGGGCATTTCCTTGGAGCTGCTCGACCCCCTGGGCAACTGGAACAAAAAGAATTACAGTCTTAAAACTAAATTCTTCCACTTCTTTGGAATTCCATCCCCTAAAAGCCAGTATGGGTGTTTGGTAGCTACAGAACCACACCCATCACCAACTGCTCAAAAAGCTTCTTCAGCCATGGAAGGGTGAATTCAAGTCAGATCACTCCAGAACCTCAGAGGAAGCTAACATTTATTGTCTTTCGGGAGGTCAAGGTGCACTGCTTGGACTGCACATCCATGGACATGAAGAATTTGCAGTAGGAGACCTGGCAACCTGAACTTAGGCTCAAGATGGTCTGTACAAAGCCTGTCTTTCACAGTCTTGGTTTGGGATTGTGTCTGAGAACTCCCTAGATGACCATTACCTTTTGTATTTGAAGTGAGCTGGCTGTGGCAGAGAAAGCAGCCTGAATATTTTTCTCCTGAGGAAGGCAAAAGCATCCAGGGTTCAGCACCTCTAGAAATCAGCCACCAGCCCCCTGCAACTCGTTGCTCTTTGTACCCAGACGTCCTTGTTTTCAGGTTACTGTTCTGTGCTCAGCTAACATCACATGCAAGTCCCGAAAAGCCTTATTACTTGAAGATAGTGGTTTTCCTAATCAGCTGATTATTCATCTATGAGGAACTAGCAGCACACTTTGTGCCCCACCTGGTCTGCATTACAAGACAGCTGTCAGAATTTTCTCAATGTAAGAGGACATTGCAAACGCCCCAGTGTTTAACTTCTTATTGCAGGAGTAGAAACACTGAGCGAGAGGGAAGGAAGGAGACTTACTAGAAGCCCGTTGGGCATTCCAAGCAGTTGCCAGCCGTGTAGTAATGGCCCTGCCTGCAGTCGATCAGACACTGGGTCTGGCAGTCTACGTTGCACTCTGGTGAGAGGGAGGTTGTCCCTGTAAGAAAGCAGAAGAAAGAAATCTAAGGTGGCAAAGAATAAAGACTGAAACCTCCAAGCTAAACTACCAGTTATTATTACACCATAATGTATCTGCACAATTCTATCACTGGTGTTATTAGCAGCAGCACTACTAATATGGTTATTTTAGCGTTAACAACGCTGCTGCTTTGCCTTTATAGAGAAGTGGAGTTAATGAGTGGGATGCAGCATCCCAGCAGTGTAATGACTAAAAAACAAACTGGAAATATTCTAAGCATCTCGTTAGAAGGAAACTAAATCAGGAAATCTCATGTTCCTCTGTTAAACAAGTTGGAAATCCCAACAGACTTTAGATCAGCACCTCAGTTTCAGATGCTTTATCAAACTAAATCAAACTGCTCTCTGTAGACAGAGATGCCTTTACCATTTAAAGTCATGTTTTGTTTGCCAGAAAGCTGAAAACCTAAGTTTTCATCAGAGTGCATACAACACAGTCTGGCGGAAAGAGCCAAAGGATGACAAAGGTACTGCAGTGCTGGGTGATCTCAACCAAGTCACTTCATCTTTCTCTACCCTAGTTATCTAGTCTACTCAGCAAAGACAATTTTAACCACCCCTTTAGAGGAAGTCGCTCAACATCATGTTAGATTCTGGCACCATTGTCCTAATACAGTTGTCTGTTTTGAAAAGTCAACTTTGCTATAGTAACAGAAAGGACTTTACATGAAGTTCCGCACAAAGGGCTTCTCTGTGTGCCTGTACCTGAGCACCAAAAATGAGCGTGCAGGTGTGCAGAAAAGTTCTCATTTCAAATTTTATAAAATACCTAGTTTATTCTGATTTTTTTTTTCCATTTTCAGACTAAGCCATCTGTTCCACACCCAAATGAGCATCTTAGTGTTATCATTACCCCAAAACATGGTCACATGGGTTCTTTTCTGTCTTTTAAAAGATTAACACTTGAAGCAACCCCCTTTCTCTGCCTGTTTTCTCCCTGAATGAATTGAAAAAATATATATATGTGCTTTTGAATGAACTGCAACCAGACTTATCAGTTTATAACCAGAATGAGCTGAACAACTGTCACATCTAATTCCTTGCGGCTCTCAGAAGGTAACTGTGTCAGCACCAATACAACAGCAACGAGAAGTTTGCCTGAATAAGAAAGTTATCCACTCACCTGTCAGCAAGATCCTGAAGCTACAGAATAAAATCAACCAACTCAAAGCATTAGCCATGGGGGCCAGTAAACAGCTCTTAAGAAGATGCTCAGAAGCTCTGTTGAAAACATTTATTGAACATCTGGTGTCGCCTTTGCTGAAGCCCAGTGTAACAAAATCCCTCCTACGTCATTACTTGCCAGTACAGCCTGAAGTGAAATGAACACCAAGCAGCAGAAAGAAAGGATGGCCAAAGAGCTAATCCCACGTAAATTCCCCTCTAGCATTAGTGGTGCTAAAAAGTGAGAGAACTCCTTCAAACATGCGATAGCGCTTAACAGCAAAAGCTGCCCAGCATCAGATCAGTCTGGCTGTAAAGCCAGTACCTGGAGAGGATATGATGGGTAAATTGGGGCTAAGTACTGCTAGGGTGTAACAGTACAGCAGTATTGAAGAAGGAATGTTCTCTCTTACAGGTTAGAGGCCATTTTACAGTAGCCCTGTTACAGAATGCTGCAGTTGGGTGGTTGGCAGTGCCATTATTTACGTATTTTCTATGAAACAGGAGTAGAAAACTGTTATTTTTACTGCAGAATATAGGGCAAACATGGGCATTTAATGTCCCCCATTGTCTCATTTGCTCTTAATACAATTATCCCTCCTTCCCCATGGCCTAAGCTGTGTATTTACCCAGGCAATTATTGCAGGAAACTAAGTACTTTATAAAACTATGATCAATTGGCAACTGTCCCACTGATCTTTACCTCACCCCCCAAAACATCATCTGTGGAGCAGATGTGCAGCCACACTTTGAGGTACCCATCTTTCTTTTTTTTTTCCATTTTTTTTTCCATTTGTTTCCATAAGTTTAGTTGCCTGGTTATTGCTGCCACATTTTAATTAGCCAGCTTCTCTCCTTTCAGCTCCTTCCCATTCATCTTGCACTGGCCTCCTCCTGTTACAGCATTACCTTTCCTGTCTCACTGCTTTCCTCATAGAAAAGAGGGTGGCTGAAAGGAGCTGGAACAAGAGCCAAAGCAGCTTGTTTTCATTTTTCTATTATGCCGATATGACTGGAAAAATCCAAGATTGTCTGAGCTGGAGGAGTAGAGCCTTACCTGAGCAAGAACTTCTCCTCTCTAGGAAGTCATGCCAAGGCCAGGTTGGATGGGGCTTTGAGCACCCCAGTTTAATATGAGGGGTCTTTGCCTGCAACAGAGGGGCAGGAACTAGATAATCTTTAGGGTCCCTTCCAATCCAAATCCTTCTGTGATTCTGTACAGCCGACTTCCAAATTATCCATCATTGCTTCTGCAGAACTAAGGTAGCAAAGAATGCCTTTCCCATGCTTCACCATCACTTTCAGCTGCTTTTAGCCAAGGCAGCACACCTGAACATTCCTCGTCAATTAAACTGCTTTGGGCAAGAAGCTACTTCGTACTATTAGCTATTCTTACCCACTTGAATAAGAATGGCAGAATTTGGGCCCTTATTCAAATCTATTCATTAGAATTTTTAGTCAAGAACAGAATTGAAGCAGACTTTCCCCAACCCTCCACCTACTCCTTAACCAGCAGGTATTTGCAACTCTTGGCACTGAATGACTTGTGTTACTGTTCCCAGCAGCCAGCCTCTTACAGGATGTACCCATCGCTCACAGCTGGACTTGTTCTAAATCACCAGCTTACCTAGAAAGCCTGTACAACCAATTTCCAAGAGCACAATCATGTGCTAGATTCTCTTACTGGAAATTCAAGGAGGAAAGGGATTACTGAATTTCACTGGGTCAAAAATACCTAGTAGAAAAAAAAAATCCAAACAAAAACAAACAAACAAACAAAAAACCTACAAAGCCCAAATCCTTGTTTTCCCTGTATTATGACACATTCTATTTACATTTGAAAAATGAGTGTCAGAACTCCAAAAAGCATCGTTTAGATTTTTGGATGGTCAGTTTTCCTTTAGAAAGCCACAACATAACTCACACAGCATTTGCTATGAAGATTGTTTTCATTGTTCTTCTTTCCCCATCCCTATTTCAGGGGGGAAAAGAAATCATTTAAATGCCAGCTCTGAACAGATTTATCTTCAGAATGGTTATTGCTTTAATTCTTGTTTGTCTGTGAAATTTCCAAGAGCATCCCTTCTCCTAGGGGACAGCTGCAGCTTGCTATTCAAGGCCTGTCTGGACGCCTCCCTGGGCAGCCAGCTCTGAGGAACCTGCTTTGGTAGAAGGGTTGGACCCGGTGATTTTTTGAGGTCCCTTCCAACCCTACAGTTCTGCGATTCTGGGGTTAATTTAGGCTGCGTGTGGCTGACAGACATGGGGACAACCCCCACACACAGCCCCTGCCCCCTCTGTACCCTATGGAACCTGCACCCATGGGCACACAGCGCTTACAACCCTAACCCTAACCCTAAACCCTAACACAAACCCTAACCCTAACCCTAACCCCTGCACTCTGGGCACACAACATGGCCTCGAACTACACATCCCAGCATCCCCCGGACACCCAACATGGCCGCCGGCAGGTCGGGTGTTCGAGAACTACATTTCCCAGCATTCCCTGCGCTCCCAACATGGCCGCCTGGCCAGCAGCGTTTGGAGAACTACAGCTCCCACAATGCTCTGCGAAGCCAACATGGCCGCCCGGAAGTGCGGTGCCCTCGAACTACATTTCCCAGCATCCCCCTGAAAATGGCACCTGGCCGGAGGCCGCCATTGTTTGCCCCTCCCCTTCCGGTTTATTTTTGGGGCTTTCCCTTCAATTTTGGGGTTTCATCTCTCCACGGCAGGTTCCTCCCCCCACAATTTTGGGGCTCCTTCCCCTAACTCGGGGCTTCGCCGCCCCTGTTTTGAGGTTCCCCCCAGTTTATAGAAAAACCTAATTTTAAGGTTCTTTCCCCCAATGTTGGGGTTATCACCACACTTTTGGGGTTCCTTCCCCTAACCTGGGGCTTCGTGCCTCGAGGTTTGGGGCTTCCACCCAGGTGACACCAAAGCACTTGTGCCCCTCAGCATGTAGGGGCCACTTTTGACCAGCCGTTGGCCCCAACATGAACCCTAAAGCCAACCCTAACCCTAAAACTCTACCCTAACCCTTTTTTTAGGGTCAGAGGCTCCAGGGTCAGGTCTGGGGAGAGGGCTCTGGGATTTGGGCTGTGTCAGTGACTCGGCTTGGCTGCAGGGTCGAGGGTTTGGTGTCAAGGTTTTGGGGTCAAGGGTTCGGGGTCAGGGCCCTTTTGGTGCTGGTCCGGGATTGGGATTTGGGGTCATTACTCACGGTTTGACCTCGCTGTTGGGGGTTGGGGTCGGGGGCTCCGTGGAGCTGGTGTAAGGAAGCAGGGCTGGGGAGCAGGGTAGGAGAGCAGGGGTGCAGTCAGGACGCGTGCTCAGGTTTTTATTTCCATGGGTTTTAATAAGTTAACAGGTTCAGCCATTACACAGCAATGGAATTCTTCAACATTTACAAAGGTGCAAGAACTTCATTCATTTACTCTGAATTAAGTCGTTTTATCGTCATCTCTTAAGTAACTACACAGTTCCTAGTTTTGTTTTTTTCCTCTAGACAATCTGGGGTTAAAATAAGCCACCCAGAAAGAAGGTATTAAAGTACAAAAAAAAAAAAAAATGAGCACACAAAAGGAGGGGTGCTAATTTCAGATTCAGCATGGGGATTTGGTCCAGTACCTCTACAAGCAAAGAGAGGTGGTACGGAGCAGTCACGCTTGTAGAAAGAGCTGTGATTCCTGCACGTACACAAAGACCTTTTCCAGAAGTTTGACCACCGACAGAACTGTTGCTGGATCCTTACACTCACCGTGCGCTAGGGGCAAGGAAGGGAGAACGAGGCAAAAGACTCCAGAACACGCCGACAGCATCCACACACCCAAGCATCTCGCCAGCTACCCAGTAACCTCCCTCTAGGATTAGCACACAGGGAAGGAGAGTGGCTGCCACACGATGCAGCACCTCTAAAAACAAATCTGAAAATAAAACACAGAACGCTTCCTCGCATACACGCTGACACACACACACAGACCTGGTGTAGAAACAGCCCGTGCCTCTCGCACTCTCACAGCAGTTTGAAGTTTTCCTGATGCTCCCCTCCCCTGAGCTGCTCTCCAGCTAGCTGCAAAGTCTCCACCCTCTCTCCCCCTCAAAACCCATGCTTGACTACAAAAGCATTTCGAGGGCATCCGCGGGTGCAGTATCTGGATTGTCTTTCTCAAGTTGACCTCTGGGGAGGTGTATCAGGGTTAGAAATATTGCACGGATGGCACAGAGGCTCCTAAAGCCGTTCTCCTGGCCCTGTCCATTCGCTTTGCGGTGTGAGCGGGATTCTCAGAGAACACGCTGTCCACACGTGCACGCAAACACATATGCACGTGTACAATCCCTCTCCCTTTGGATTGTACACGCTTTGAACCTCCTCTCCAAATCACGGAACCACAGAATGTGTCAGACTGGAAGGGACCTTAAAGGTCATCTAATTCCAACCCCATCACCTGACAGAGTCCCTGTCCCACCAGGCTTCAGTCGAGTTCCACCGCATTAAAGCCCACAGTAACCCCCAAAAATGAGGTTTTGCGGTCTCCTTCATTCACGTTAATGTTTTTTCTTACTTTAAGAGGCTGCAAAATCAAAATCACAGAACACCCTTTGCAGGCAGATGCTAAGGGCTTTTCAATGGGAAGGTTCTTAAAGGCCTTACCAAAACAGGGGGAAGGGGGTGTCCGACAGCTCTAGTTACAAGCGTACAGCTAGAGCGATCTGTTTTCTTCAAAGAAGTGAGAACACACAGTATATGTAAATCCTAACTCTGTTCAGCTAAAACACCAGGAAAAAGAAAAAAAAAAAAAGTGTACTTTGGCTTTTTTAACGGTCACTCTTTCTACTTGCGTAGCCAGCAATGAAACGTTGCATTTGGAATACAGCCCGCGTAAGCAGGCTGAGCTCTTTCAGAAGCATCTCTTTGTTCAAGTCCAGCGCTCTCACACTCCTCTCCCCCCACTTATTTGGTCAATGGCACCAAGGGCACGAGTACCCACAAGAAGTCAAACAGGGAAAAGCTGATTTCAAACGCCATTTCTTTTGTTTTAAAGCAAAAAGCACCAAGAGGTGACTAAACACAAACAGATTTTTTTATACAGCAGCTTTATGAGTGAAAACTCCATGGGACCTTCTCTACAGTTTCTGGAGACCAGAGACTTCCATCACCTTCCCTTTCCTTTTGAGAAAGTTAGGATATGAGGATAAAAGAATCGTTCCTCAGGCCAATAATCACACCTCCCCACAAGGCGGATTTGTTACCATTCTTGGCTTCAGTAAGTCAGGAGATTCACACACACTCACATAGCCAAGACTACAAAATTAAAAAAACAAAACACTGCTTTGGAAGACAAAACTAACCTTGCACAAGAGAAAGGAAACCGTGTACAGATATGAAGATTAAGGATGGATGTGTTAAATCAGTAACATACCAGAAGTAAAATACTCCAAGTGCACCCAGTTGTGCCATTCTCCCTTGCCCCACTGTCCTTCGAACAGCAGCTTACCCAAATACTCTGAAAAAAACATTCTGCACTCAGAGAAGATTTTGGAGAAAATCAAAAGCTACAAGATCGGTCCTACACTGTAAAACTTTGAGGAGCAATGATGTGGCAGAAAGAAAACATAAGCAGATGCAGGAATTAATGTCTGGGGATATGCTCCATCTGACCTTAACAATAACCCTTTCAGCTGCAAGGATTATTTGCATCTAGCCAGATACAAATTTTCATATCCAGTATGAAAAATATTGGATATGAAGAAAAAAAAAAGTCCATGATAAAGAGTGCCACCAAAAATTCAAGGGAGAATACACAACCACTGTTGTGCACCCTGTGTGCCATTCATCCCACAGACAACAGTGCAGAATATTCCCAACATTTCTGACAGGTCAAAGCTCAAATCAAAACCAGTAATTCCATCGCCACTCGTTAGCAGCCATATCCTGGAGCCCACAAAGCGGGAACAAGTTCAGTAAGGCCTTCCCAACTTCCTGATACTTTTGGGATGCACTCTAAAATTCCTGCCTGTAAATTGTTTCACAACAGCATACCAAACTCATTTCAGCCTTTGGAAATAGCACCTGGCCTTACCAGTAACCCAGGATTTGTCCTTCTGAATAACACGATGCATTGTATCACACACAATTCCAGAGTACTGCTACTTTTCCAATTGGGTTGCATCTTGAGTGAAGTATAGCAACAGCCCCCACCTCTGGAGGTATTTTAACAGGAGAACAGAGAGCTGAAGACCCCAGCCAGGCTTACACAATCTCTCCACCAAATTTCTTTTCCTCCCCTTTGACCCATTTCCCTATCTCTGCAGCTCTACAGAAGAGCAAGAGCTTCCATTCAAACAATCTACTTTAACAACGAATAAGCATTTTTCTAAGGAGTGTTGTTACACTCATTCAAACGGGGCCTCTTGGGATATTCACAACGCACGTATTTCAAGAGACTGGGAAAACATTCATTTAGAAGGGCAGTTTCCTCCTGTGCGAGCAGCTGATTTTTCCCCCTGTGCAGCTCTCCCTCAAGAAACACCCACTGCAGAAAGGCCCACGCTTTAAACGTAGAGGATAACATTTTCTAGAAGGAGGTTAGTTCCCATGCCATCAGGAAAGGCTCTTTCTGCTACAAGAAATGCCGTTCATCAGTGCAAACACGTAAGCTCTTCACTCAGGTTCCACATCACACTGCCACGTTCCTCACTGTTCATCCCCAGCACATCAGGCACTGGAGTCAGAACTGCTAAGGAGAACCACAGAACTGGACCACAGCCTCTGTTTCCCCCGTGCCCTACCAGACATGGCCCTAACCACCCACAAGGAAAACGTTTCCACTTGTACAGGCAGATGGCTGGTACAAATCTGTCCCATGGCCTCTTCCCCACTCCAGAACATAGATAAAGAAGCACCAAAAGCAGCCAAGGGATGTTCTTGCAAGGACTGGGTCTTCTACAAAAACTCGTCTAGTGGTTAAGGTTTCCTTCTTCTTAGAGCCTTCTTTCTTCATCAGTGTAGCACAGAAAAAAGGCACCTTTCACGCCTTCTGAAACCGAGACCATTCCAACAGCCGATCTGGGTGGGGAACAGCAGCTTGTTCTGCTCACAGCACATAGCCCAGGAACGCACACATCGTCCCGCACCACACCTCAGTCACGTTACAGCCTCTGCATCGAGCAGGAGCAACAACAGAATGGTCAGCAACTGCACCATTCTCTCTCAAGAGCAGAATCGAGCAAGGCTACATACCACAGCTCTCGAAAACGCAGCTAACTTGGCAGTTTCTCAGTTTTTTTTTTTTAACTCCGAGGCTGTCACTTGACAGGTGCCAGGGAGCGCCTAGTGAAGCTGGACAGCTGGACAGAGTCACTTCTGCAGCTCCTGGGAACCCCACGGGGATTAGCATGCCTGCTGGATTTTTTTGGGGAGAGCGTAACAGTCAGAGAAGGCTGTGCAGTCTCAGCCCTGGGTATGCCACCTTTGCTCCCCAAACAGTGTAAAGCACTGGGGTGTCTTCCCTCCGCCAAGGTTGGAAGGAACTGGACTGCAGATCTCACATACCATGGAGCGGGAAGACAAAAGACTAAGAGAGGATTTCTGTATGATCTTTCCAACCGGCATCTCCCTCCTTCAGTTCTCACCTGTCGTGTTGTCGTTAGCTTTAGGTTTGGATTTAGACTTGAAGGAGAAGCGTTTGATGAGGCGGTGGGAGAAGCTGCCGGCTTTCTTCTTGCTGGCAGAACTGGTGGTGACATTGGTCAAGTCATCGTGAGACTGGCTCAGGCCAGCTTCTTTCTGCTTGGTCTTTCTCCTGAAGATGAGCTTGGTACCACTCCGAAGAAAACTAACTGCAAAGACAGAGAAGAAGGAGATGGAAACAATGATTGTATCCTTCCCTGGCAAGTCTCAGGGGCAACAAATGCACCAAATACAAGAGGCAGAGACCTCTTTTGGCCTGAGCAGCAAAAGCATACAGCAGGGCAGCAAATCTCAGCTCCCAGCCTCAAGGCAAAGCCTGCATTCAGGACAGACTGCAACACCCACAAGCTGTTTCACTAAACGCTGGCACATGTCCTGTGTGTAAGCTTCCTTTTGTGCAGCAACACCCTCACTGTAGCGGAGTCGTGGAGAATCGGAACTTAAAGGTAAAATTGGTGTGAGTGGAAAATGAGTGGGAATGTCAGTGTGGAGACACCCGCAGGAACACACAAGAAGGGAAAAGGCATCTCAGACTAGGACTGGCTCCAGAGCATCCAGATTAACTGGTCATCGAGCCCTCAGCACAGCTGCCTGTACTTTCACAAGATGTCCAAATCTGGAGAAGAATAACAGTGATGGCTCCGGGTGATAAACTGAGGCAGGGCAGGATGGAAATGCTGATCACTGCCAGCCCCAAAAGGGTACAAAAAGACATCCAAAACCTGCACATTATTCAATGCTACAGCAGCATTTCCTACAGAGAAGGGGTTCCATTTTTTTCTCCCTCCTTCTTTTCCCTGCCCACCATGTCTCTTGTCAATCTGGGATAGATACTTTTTGCAAGCTACAAAGGGCTTCCATCTAAGACAGCACACAAACCACAAAGCCTACAGGAATCAGGTAACTGCAAAAAGGTGTTTGAGACTAATTCAGCAAGGAGCATAGAAAATACATGGGCTCTTCCAAGGCTCCACTGGAAGCCACCCTTCATCACCCCAAAAAGCAGTCACTTTGTCCTCAGGCACAAGCTGCCATTAGCTACCGTACAAGAGTTCAACCTCACCTTTGTGATCTTTCAAGCTCCTAGTCTCGAGGGCTCCTGTGGAGCCAGTTTCAGATTCAACATCTTCCATGGATGGTCTCTCGGAGATGTCTGATCTCGTTGTCTCATCCAGCTCCTGACTGGCCCCTGGTCCTGATGGCGACGCTTCCAGCAGCTGTGACGACTCAGTGGAATCGTGCATCTGCTCCGCTGCACTCACCGCCCCAGAAGCCCCGTACACCGTGGCCTCCATGGATGCAGCATAACCCAGAGAAAGTGCCATTTCGTCCTGAGCAATAGGTACCTGCAGGGGGTTAAAAAGTCAGACAGGAAGACAGAGTCTAAAGGATTGCATTTCTCTCCGATTCTTCTCATCAGCGCTAAAAAAAAAAAAAAAAAAAAAAAAAAAAGCACAGATGTGCAGCAGTCACTTTTTGCTGAAACACACTGGAAGATACCTGATTCCATGGCATTTTGCAGCACTTCCCTCTCTCACACAGGAAAGTCTCAGAATAACTCCTTACATTCTCCATGAGGTTCCCGACTAATGCAAAAGCTTCCCTTTCTGCTGCCAATGCTTTGTGAGCTTCCATTGGCAGCTGCCCTGCAGCCTGGCGAGGTACCTTGGATGGGAAGCAGCAAAAAGCTGAGCAAGTCCTCTGTGCTGGTACTTTTCCACACCATTCCCTACAGGACAGGGTCGTTTTAAACAGACATGCACAGAAATAGCCTCCCAGACAGGAAACGGAGCCCCCTAACTGCCAGAGACCTTGGAAACTCCCGAGATGATCAGCGTGCTACGTTTTGTTGGGGTCTTCTTGGCGGGCTTGTTATTTGTCTCAGTTAGCTGCCTGATTGCCGTCTCAGCCACCGGATCCAAGCCATTAGGCATCTGGCTGTCCCCTGAGCGACAAGAAAGATACCAACACTTGAAGTAGCATCCTTCAGCACAGGGAAGAGGTCACTTGCTGATCACGATGCTTTTAACAGGCAACTACGTGGACATGAAGGGAGAGAACAGTATTTATTACAGACTTGCCCAAACAAACTAAAAGGAGAACGCTCTGTAGAGCTCTCAAGTCTTTCAGGCACCTGTAAATTTGAAGTTCCTACAGGCGTATCATTAAAACACCACTCCCACCTCCCACTTCAGAAAGATTTCTAAAGACTCCCAGGAGGTCTCCCAGCCTCAGCTACAAAGCATCCAAAGAGCTGCAGCATTCTGTCTCAGAGACAAAAAGGAGATGCCAAGTGCAACATGACCAAATCTCATTGGCTCCAGCTAACTTAGGGACGTTCTTGTCACGCAAGAAAACACCCATAGTCATGGGCGGAATTTCTTTTACCTGCCCTCCCCCTTACCCTCTTCACTCAATCACTTGGACTTCCTCTTCTGCAGCACATTCAGACACTCTTCTAGAAAGGCTAAGGAACATCCTCGCTTCAGTAAGAACTTCTGACTTGCACACACTTACTGCTACTGCTGGCCAAGAGGCTGCGAGGACAGCTGCTCTCCAAAAGAACCGTCGTCTTCTTTTCAGTTACTTCCACCTTGGATGGCGATCTTGAGGGTGAATCTTCACGGTGAAAGACAGGCAGAGACAACAGTCAGTGGAGATGAAGTTTAGGCAACTTCATCACCGTATTGTGCCCTTCCTCCCCGCCCCCCACAGAGGGTCTGCTGCCACGAGGCTGTGCAGCACTGAAGTTGCAAGAAGCCTTCTGGAACAAGACATGCGAAGCAGCCCTGTCACAAGGTTTGTGCTGTTTCCCAGCCCTGCCTCACAGAATATCCAGCACCACATTAACCAAGACATCAGACAGACACTGAGCAGCACCAACCACTGGCAAGCAAGGGCGACATATTTTCAAGCCTGCCAACAGTACCCAGAGCATAATTCATTTAGCAGTGATGAAAAAATAGAGGAAGAAAGCCACAACACTTAGCACAACATCATGCAGAAGCTATGCAACACCAGCATACACAGCTCAGACCTGCCACCAGAAGATGTCAGAGAGGCTTGTCCCTCTCACAGCTCTCCCCAGTTGCTCCCCTCAAATTGATCTCCTCAATTCCCTCCCTCAAGGCTACGTACTCGTCTCCAGACGGCCACAAAACATTAATAACTCAGAAGCTAAAAGCACCGCCCACCCATCCAATGCTTAAGGTGCACAACAACCACAACACACAATGGCTGAACAGTTTTCCTGCTGCCTGTGTGAACGGCCTCAGGAATACGCCCCACCCCACGCCACCTTGACAAGACTCCTGCCTCAGGGCAGCCTCACCCAGCTTGCAGTCGGCTTTGGGCCGGGACTGAATTGTGGTGACAGTAGTCACGATCGTGCCATCAGGCATGATGGTCCGGTCCATCTCCACCTTCTTGGTGGGGGTGATGCTGGTACGCAGAGATGTGGCGTGCTGAGCATTTAGAGATGTAGAAGAATCCTGGTATAAGAGCTACAAAGAGTAAGACACAGCTCAGAGGGGGCTCTCCTCCTCCCAGAAGTTAAGGCAGGCAACAGGGATGACAAAAGCCACCCCTCCAGGCACCAAGGAGCCATTCTCACTACAATGTCAGCCGAACAGAGGAAAGCTCAGGCACTAAGGGCAAGGTGATAAACCTCCTCGACCTAGGGGGCTGTTTGTCCCCTGCCACAAGCGCAGGCCTAGTAATGCTGGTTTCCAGCTCGAGCCTCGCATTATAAATATTTCCAGATCATGCGTTCACACAGCTGGGTTGCCTGCTCACCTCCAGTACAACGGTAGCTTCAGCTGCCAGTGACTGCCCAGCTCCGGGGGCCAGAGAGCAGATCTGTCTCCCGGATGGCCGTTTGCTCAAAGGATCAAGCAAAAGAGTAGTATGGGCCAGCAGCACATCTGCAAGAGGGAAGAGGAGAGAAAAAGAAAGAAATTACGACATAACTTCAGCACCTCAGACCTCTCACAAGCTCCCTGTGCTTTTGGAAAGTGGTCCCATGGGCCAACAAATCAGATGCCCTTGGCTCTACTACATCCCTCTCACTGCTTTTAGGTTAGGAAGTGCAGGCCACGGGAACCTCCCAGGTACCAAAAAGGTCACTAAGAGCCTTTCACTAAGAACAACAGACTTGAGAGTTACTTCACCCAGTCAAAGGCTCACAAAAAGTTGGATACAAAACTCCTGTGCAGATATCAGATATAATCCTGCTCATAATACATCATAACTACAAAGAAGATCCACAGGCTCAAAGCACAGCAAGTCCCTTAGGCATTTTTGTCACCTTGTCTTAGAATCCATTTTATGGCTTCCTGTACTTACCTTCACCTCTGCCGCTGTTCCCCAGCACCTGTAGCTTCAGCTCCTTACTTCTAGGTCCCAACTCACTGTTGAAACACAAATAGACAGGCTGCTATTAGGCAGACTTTGCAAAATTACCAAAGTAAACAAGACTGTTATATATTTTCCCTCCCACAAATCTCACACCCCTCATCATCTTTCCAAAGCTCCTGTAAGTGTGTATTATTTTGGAGGACACAAGAAGGGGCAGCAAGCAAGAAGAGGGAAAACTCAAGTTTCTGTCCCATGCAGGGCTGCATACGCTGTCAGGGCAAGTCAAGATAGCAACCTTGTCTGGAAGGCAGAGAACTCCTGCCCCCACACTCCCCATGCTCAGCACTTCTGTCCGTCCAGTTAAAACGGACACTATTCAGGGATGCAGGAAATAATATGTACGTGAGTTGGGGCTGATCGCTGGGACTCACAGCCCCACACACAAGCAGCACGGACACACACCATCCTGCTGTACAGGCATCACCTCCACGCCACCTGCATCAGTTACTGCTGCGTGATAATGACACCCAGAGACTCTGTCAGCCTGCCTCCACTGTGAGGATGAAGAGACCAGCAGGCACTTACAGAACGAGCTCCTCGTTCCACTCCATCTCTGCAGCAGTGCTGGCACTCCCAGCTGTCACTGGCCTCACCCATTTCTGCTGCGGGGGACTGTCTAGCTCTACGACACAGCAGATCTCCTCAACTCCTGCAACAGAGGAAGAGAGCACACGTGCACCTGTCAACACAAGGCAGAGTTCAGTGGACACATATGCATATTGCCATTCAAAGCCACCCAAAACATCCACGCACTCTCACCTCACCATTTCTGCACTTCCCCTGCTTCAGATGAACCACATTTTCAGGCTTACCTGCCTTTTCCTGGGAGCCCAAGTTCAGCACGTGAAGATTCCGTAGGAAAAGCTTGGAACCTAGAGGGCCTGCTACTACACCGGCTGGGGAATCTCGAGTCAACTTACTGCTGGATACCTGAGGAATGATGAGAGGAAGACTGACACCTTTATCATTCTCTTGTCAGCAGACAGTGGTTAAGACACACGGCATTTGTGCTTGCACCTCCCAATTGGCTTGCACCCACAAAGCCATCCAGAGACACTGCAGACCCCCCAAGCTACAGACCTCCAGCTATCCCCCAGCTTACTTAAGATATGAAATTTAAGGCAGACAGGAAAAGAGACAGACAGGAATGAGCTTGCTGGCTACTAGAAGGGGAACTGAAGATGACTACACTGCTGAAGGTCTGTCCCACTCTAATCCTCCCTGCTTCCCACGCCACAATACCCCAGTTCCTATAACAGCACAGCCAGGGATGTGGCTGTTGCTCAGAAGTCAGACTTAGCCCTTGGATTCCTGCCTAAGCCTCAGCCCTCAGAAGCACCCCAGTGTTCAAGGCATGAATATCACAAGAAGAGAGCCTTACCGCCCCAGTTCCTGCTGTGCAGGCTTTCAGATGTACCATCAAGGCTGGCTGCGTGCTGACAATGGTATCCTCGATCAGATCCTTTATGGTAGACAGACCCACTCTCCCGTCATTCTTCTCTCCACAAATCAAAAAGGAAACACAGGAACGTCATAACAAGGCAGATACATTTTCTCCTTATACAGCTACAACTGCCTCTCAAGCCTCTACATGGCCTTTCTCCTAGCAATACCCTCCTATACACTCTTCCTCTATCCTGTATGCCTCCTCCTCAGTGCCTAAGCTTTGCTGTAATAGCTGCAGGCAAGTATAACCTGCAAGAACAAGACAAACTGACCTTTTCCATCTGTAGTCCATCTATTACAAATTTTGACAATAAAGCCTTCAGAGTTTGCCACATTATCACTGCCTCATGAGATGGTGCTACCACACCTTCACAAGAACAGCTGAATTCCTACATCTACTCAATATAAGGCAACAAGGGTGTCAATAAAACTAACAAACAGAACTGTTTGGGGCACAGAAGCGCAAACACATGGGTGTTCAGCTCATCAAGTCACTAATACCTGTGGCTTCTGTACGCTTTACAACTCCAAAAAAAAAAAAAATACCCCAGCTCATTTTGCAGCTACACATTTGGCAACAACAGCAGGAGAACCTACACGGACTAAAAGCCTTTTTTGCTACACATTCCAGGGTGAAAGAACCCCCTTCTCTTGCCACAGAAGGGCCACAACAGTGAGCTGCCAATCTCTCTCCTTTGCAGCAGCCTTCTTGCTGTCTGCACACTGTTTCCACCCCTCCTGCCCTTCCTCTGCTCGAGTCCAGCTTCCCCCTGTTTGCTTACCTCATGAGGTTGAAATCTTGGAAGAACTGACAGATTCAAGTCTGGTCTGTCCTTGAATGTCCATGACACCAGGAGACCCTCATTCTGTATCTCCTCCAAGTGGATCTCCACCTGACCCAGAACAAACACAGTCAGGAACACTCTGTTTTTATCAGCCATTTTCTCCCCTGTTTCAAATTCATCAACACAAAGGGCTCCACGCCAGTCCATGCAGCAATTAAAGACAGAAAGTAAGAACATAGGTGGTCCTGGGCCTCTGAGAGTTACGAAATGCAGAAGTTTCAGCACTTCACACTCAGACCCAGCTTTCTCACTGCCTTTGGATGCCCAGAAGCCAGTCAGAGGCAAAAACTGTTATTTCTTTGGTCAAAGACACAGCCTGCAGGACAATCTGGAAGAGCAAGTTGGGTACTAATACAGGGTATTTGCTGAGCTACGTCTATTAATCATCACCAAACATAAGCACGGCCATTTGTAAGTCTCTAGGAGACGAGCTGTGCCTGAAAACTCATCCAGGTCACCAACAGTCTGCAACAACAAACCAGCCCGTACAGCATGCTGTAGTTCAGAAGTTCTGCACCTATGCAGAACAAGTACGTCATTAATACAGAAACAGAATGACAGAGGAAGAACTCCTGACTCAGCGTCTCTAGTAAAAACAGTGCAATGAAATTTAACATAGCTCAGAAATAATTGAAAGACAAACGACTTTTGAACTTTTTTTTTTTAACACGAACATCTAAGGTGATCTGTTGAAAGCAACAGGTCTGGGACACAGTAGTCAAATAACTAACCGAGCATAAATAACTTTACCTGGCTAGGTAAAAGAACAAATTCAATGGCAAACTTTTTACAACCATTACCTTAGCCTGCAGCAGAGACAAAGTGACATGATACGTATCCACAGAAACAGCAGCTGGGGATTGCTGCGTTACAGAGACGGGGAATTTCACGGCTTCTGCAGACAGATGGCAGTAAAGCACCTATAGAGAAAAGGAAGCAAATAGGTTTATGTCCTTGGTAAGAAGCGGAAGCAAGATGGCAAGACCTATAAAAGCAATAGGCGAGACTGACACATTGTGGCAAAGAAACATCAGGCTTACTGTCAGCTGCAGGTCTGTACTGCAAATCTGCCACTTAAGACTCCACACATGAGGCAATAAGAATGTATCAGTGACAGAAGCTCTCTTCTCTCCACTGCACTACCCTGATACTCAGATTCAGCACCCCTACACCTCAGCTCTACCTGCTCTTGCAGAGCTCACAGATGTACAGCCCCAGAGCTGCAATCTCTATTACACGAGTGTTGGCAATCTCTGTAGAACACACCGTCAGTCGACAGACATGCTACAATTCAGAACAGCAAAGCCTTACCATGCTGCAGTCCGACTGGCCTTTGCACGTCACACAGCTTATATTTGCTGCTGGTGGCAACTGAGGACCCTCTTCAAACGTGATTTGCACTGAACTCTATGAAAATAGAGATCTGTTAGTTCCCGGTGGTCACAGCATCCCAGGCAGTTTCACAGAAGATAAGCAAGTCTAACTTAGGGCCCTGGGGATGTCCCGGTCCATTTCCATGAATCCAAGCAGCACAAAGACACCCACGACACAACTCCACCCTCCCTGACTCCTCTAACACAGACTCCAGGCAGCTCTCCCTGTGACCAAGCCTCTGAACTGCAAGGCTCAGTGGAGAAACAGGTCGCTTCCCACTGCCAGCTGACAAGCTTTTGGACAACGGGACCACAACTCCTCAACCCCCAGCCTCCACTGCCTCCCCATACCCAGCACTGAAGAAAGGGCGAGGACAGCAAAAACCTAACTATCCCTCACTGTTAACTATCGCCCCACATGCAGACAGTTCACATGCAGGCTAAAGTCCCTTGCAGTCCTGTACTGTCTTGGGTATTTTCTCATTTCATAATAGTTAGACCAGCCATTTCCTCTTCTTGCAAGCCTCCTCCACCAGATCTGCACATTCACCTACCTAGGGTCAGTCCAGAGAATCGAATCAGTCCCTTCTCCCCACGACCAGAGGACTTCCAGTCTCACCATAGCCTCACCTCGTCAGTACTCTCTCTCTTTCAAGAGCACCCAAAAACAAAACTTGCCTTGAGACAAACTACTCTCCCACGTAGTGGTCAGCCACCTCCCCTTGTCTGAGTTCTTTTTGCCTTTTTTTTTTTTTTTTGCAGGCAGAAGCCCTTGCCTTGCAGGTAACGTGAGCTCCTGTGAAATTACTTCCTTGTGGAAGGGAAGACCTAAGGTTAAGGCCCCAGACCCTTTTAAGCAAAACGTGCTGCCAAACACCTACTTCTCAAAGTTTGTAAAACCACATTATGCTCACGTTTAGTTACGCACCCCATCCCTCAAGCACAGAAGAGAGCGAAACACAGCAACCCAAAAAGCAAAGCTGGCACACCAAGCGTTTCCCAGCACATCTCAGCCCACACCACAGGGTCCCCGACTGGCAGCCCACTAACAGAGGATTCCTCAGAGCCTGACGACAAAGGGGTGGCAGCCCCGCTCTCCCAAAAGCTAAATACCCTCCCTCAGCCCACCACCACCACCACCACCGTGGCCCAGCCCGCCCATGCCCTGCCATACCCCGTGCCGGCGCGCCTGGCTGTTGAGGGCCCGCACCCAGGCCCGCTGCCACTGCTCCCGCAGGGACCGGAGGGCGAGCAGCGCGGCGAGCAGCGCCCGGGCCCCGGCTTCTTCCTCCGCCACCACCGGCGGCCGCCGCCGCCGCCACAGCACCCGCAGGGCCGCCGCCCGCCAGTACTGGAGCAGCCAGGCCGCAACGGTGAGCAGCGAGGCGGCGAAGAGCAGCACCAGCGCGCTCCAGCCTGGATCCGGCCCCATGGCGCGGTGCCTCACGGCGGGCCCGGTGGCATCCCGGACCAGAGGAAAGGAAAGGAGAGGAAAGGAGAGGATGCGGGCCTGGGCCGCGCCGCCTTTCCCTTCCCCCAGCCCCGCGGCGCACGTGGGCCGGGCTCGGCCCCCGCCGCTCGCGGCCGCCGCCTGCGCACAACGGCGGCGGGAGGCTGAACCCTCCCCACACCGACCTGGCCGTGGCACGCAGCTACCTTCGCCGTTCCTCACGGGCAGGTTCTTCATCCCGGGTTGCACGGTCTTAGGTCTGTCCAGGCAACCTCGTTGTTCTGCTGTTGTTGTTGTGAGCCTTCTCTTCCGGCAGCCTGAAAGAGCAAGGCAAACGCGGTCAGGGCGATGAGCTCCCCAACAGCCTTTCTGTCTCTCTTGCTTAAAAACAGATTTCTCTGAGATACTCTTTTTCCAGCTGTGCTGACTGATGGACACATTCGCAGCGGGGCTGTAAGCTATTCAGTTGCCTGCTCTCAGCTCCAGACAACTTTACTGTAGGGGGACAGCAACAAATGCTTTCACCTCCTTTCCTCACAAGTCACCTTCCATGGGGGCATTTCCCCCGTGCTACATCTGCAGGAGGCTCTCTGGCCAACCACTTATCTGCCTTAAAACTTATTTATTTAAGGCTCAGCTACAGCTTACCAGCTTTTACAGCAATTCAGCAGACAGCAGAGCAGAAAACACCTCTTTCAGTGCAACAGCAGCTGCCGGTCAGCCCAGAAGCCATCAGAAACCACCTCAGGTCCCCGTGCTTCAGACACAGGGCAGGGGGAAATGCTTCTTGCTGCTACCAGACCCGCTGCCTTTGCACCTGCTTGGTGACTCGCAGCCTTGCCACCCCTGAAGCTCTAAACACCCGTTACGGTCGTCCTGGCGCAGAAAGACCCGGGATAATTTTTTTTTTCCTTTTTATTTATTTACATTTTTATTCTTTTATTTCACTTTTTCTCCCCCGGCGCTTCAGGAAACGCTCCCTCCGCCTCCCGGCCCCCTCAGCTCTCCCTCGCGCCGCTCCCCCACGCATCCCCGTGAGGCGCCCCCGGCTCTGGGGAGCTCCCCTCAGCCTCCGCCGCTCCCGGGCCGTCCCCTCACGGCTCCCCGCCGACGGGGCCGACCCCGCCTCCCGCGGGGGCAGAAGTGACGTACCTGGCGGCGGAGCCGGGGCGGCGCGCGGCTGGGCAGCGCCGAGGCGGCCATGTTGGTTGAGGGCACAGCGGGAGGAGCCCGGTTGGCTCCCCACCACCATTCGTGCCAGGCTCAAAGATGGCGCTTCGTGCGTCGGAGGGGGTGCGCGCGCGCAGCCAGCGCCTCCTTCCCCGCTCCCTGTGAGGCGGCCATGGCGGCCTGGCCGGCCGTGCCGCTCGCCATCAACCTGTGCGGCTCGCTGCTGGGCATGGCGGCCACGCTGACGCTGATCCCGGCCTTCAAGGAGCGCTTCGTGGCGGCTCGGCTCTTCGGGCAGGACCTCAACAAGACGTCGCGGCGGCCCGTGTGAGTAGCGGCACCCCCGGTGCGCCGTGCGGGGCCGTGTTGTGCTCTGCTCACCGCCTCCCGTTCGTTGCCCGCAGGCCTGAGGCGCAGGGCGTGATCAGCGGCGCCGTGTTCCTCATCATCCTCTTCTGCTTCATCCCCGTGCCCTTCCTGCGCTGCTTCGTGGAGGACGGCTGCGCGGCCTTCCCGTACGACGAGGTAGGGCTCGGCCGGCGCCCGGAGCGCGGTGGGCGCGGGGTGGGCGCCGGTAACCGCAGCGCTGTTCTCTGTCCTTCAGTTCGTGGAGCTCATCGGCTCGCTCCTTGCCATTTGCTGCATGATTTTCCTGGGCTTTGCAGATGATGTCTTGAACCTGCGCTGGCGCCACAAGCTCCTTCTTCCTACCATGGCCTCCCTCCCATTGCTCATGGTGTACTTCACCAACTTTGGGAACACGACCATTGTGGTGCCCAAGCCCTTCCGCGTTCTGCTGGGCATGCACTTGGACCTGGGTAAGTTCAGAGCACGAAAAAACATCATCAAAGCAATCGGTGACAGCCAGAGGGGTTCGTCTGAAACGTTAACACGTAGCAGATTGAAATGCCTGTGCTGCAGAGGGAACCCATGAAGGATTTGCTAAATAAAGAGTGAGAGGGCACGTCACCAAATAATTATTACACTGGTGAGAATATCCATCAAGAGGTCCAACGTGCATCTAACTATACCTGTATATATAGGCACCGTACATTTTTCCAGGTTTCTGGCAGTACAACAGTGTCAGATGCCAATACCAGAATCACAGAAACAGGACACAACAGGCAGCCAGCCTGTTGCAAATGTAGTGCAGTTGCCGTGCTGTACACATAAAATTCAGGGGAAAGGGCGCTATTTGTTAAAAAGCTACTGACTTCAAAATTTACCCAGACGCCAGGTAATAGATTGTCATCCAAAGCAGGAAAGTTCAAGTAAATTGGACTAGAGCCTGTTTCAAATATGCATGCTGAAGTGTTTGGCTCACTCTCACCCACAGGTATCCTCTACTACGTGTACATGGGGATGCTGGCGGTGTTTTGTACCAACGCCATCAACATTCTGGCTGGAATCAATGGAATCGAAGCAGGGCAGTCTCTGGTGATTGCTGCTTCCATTATCGTGTTCAACATCGTAGAGCTAAACGGTAAGGAAATGACACGCTGAGCCGGTACAAAAAAATAAGGAAAGGGAAATAGAGTCCTAGATTTTAGCTGGTGTTAAAAATAACCTAGTCCTGTCTTAGAACAAACTTGTTTTATTTCTTTTTTTTCCTTAGGGGATTATCAGGATGATCACATTTTTTCTCTCTACTTTATGATTCCCTTTTTTTTTACCACGCTGGGCCTGTTTTATCACAACTGGTAAGAGGATGGACATTCAGCATTTCTTTGGAAACACACTCTCTGTACTTTTACCCTCCATAAACAAAAATGTTTACCGACATGCAAGCGGGATAGTGGAGCATAGACAAGCTTCTTGCCAGAACCACAAATGCAAAGCAACAATCCACTGGTAGCTTTTGGGTTTACTAGAACAATTCAGATCACACTGATTCACTAAAATGCATGGAACACTCTACCTCACATCTCCCTACTTTTATTTATACGTTGTATTCTCTGCAAGTCACAGTGCAGGATAGTTTTCAGCATATATACACCTGCAATTGGTGTTTTCGATGTGTGGATTGGTGGTGGCCTCCAGGGTAGAGTTTTGTAGACTACAGTGGTAGCAGGTACATATGTTAGTATCCCATAAAAGCATTGCTATGCTGCTTTTAAGCAGACAAGGAGTTATCTTCAGTACCTGAGAAGAAGCCAGCTGAGGCTTAACGTCTCTCTTGCCCCCCCAACCTGCCACCTAGGAATGCATTCAGTGATTACAAAGTCATTTTCTTAGAAACGGTGATCATAACAAACCTTTGCTCTTTTGCCCTACGGACCGCAGGTACCCATCCCAAGTGTTTGTTGGGGACACTTTCTGCTACTTTGCTGGCATGACCTTTGCTGTGGTGGGCATCTTGGGGCACTTCAGCAAAACAATGCTGCTTTTTTTCATCCCGCAAGTGCTCAACTTCCTCTACTCATTGCCTCAACTCTTCCATGTCATTCCTTGTCCCCGCCACCGGCTGCCAAGGTAATGTACTTGAGTGACCTGTAATGATACTAGAGATGGTGTCTTTTGTCTCCCATAGCAGCTGAGAAACAAGAGCAGGTGTTGGTTGGTCCTCTTTTTAAAACCTGTCGAGGTAGGTTGTGTAATTAAAATCTGGCCTGCTGTGCTACTTGTGGTTGACTGAAGCAGTACAGGCTTCTCAAAAAAAATAAGGACTGTTATGAGTATGATTATTCTCAGCTCCAAGACAGAGGAATGCTGTTGCAGTAGGCTCTGCTAAAGTTTCATAGAAGCAAGCATTCTGTGACACTGTGCCACAATGCTGTCTGTGTTTGTGATCACATCGGCATATATTCAGTTCTTCTGTTTTTTAAAACCTTTAGTTTTATGCATACATTGGGTGGAAGGGGGGGGAAGTGTCTTCTTCTGACTGCCCAGTCTGAGGAATCAGGTATCAGCAGCTGTTGTTAATTATTAACAGATTATTCCTGCCTTTTTTTTTTTTTTTTTTTTCACCAATGGATTTCTTTCTCAGCAACTTGTCTCGGTATCTAAATCTGCTTACATAGGTATCACTGTTTCCTTGCTCTATCCGGACTAAGACTTTAATGTTCCTTTTAGGCTCAATCCTAGTACAGGGAAGTTGGAGATGAGCTACTCCAAATTCAAAACTAAGAGCCTCTCAGCCCTGGGAGCATACACTCTGAAGGTAATACCAGGAAAACATTCCAAATCCAGACCTGCTTTGAGGCAGCAATTACATGAAGGAACCACAGGCTGTGAGGGAAGACAATTTCTGGGTTCAGTGGTTGTTTCCTGGCTCAAACCCAGAACACATTCTACTTAGCCCAGTCACTGTCTCTCACAGTCATTCAACCATGTTACTAATTGTTCTTTTAAGATAACCATACACAGCAGTGGTCCCAGGACCATCCCTAGCCTGTCCTTTTTTTTTTTTTTTTTTTTTTTTTTTTTAAAGTAAGAGTATGAGCCAAACTACTGGGATAGTAGAACAAAACAGAGCTAGCAAAGAGCACTAAACACAGCTGGTGAAATAGCATGCAATATTTCTTTCCCTAGGCAGTAAAGAGCTTGCACATAGTAGATGTAAGAAGTGGAACGGATGAAGATGGCGAATACACCGAGTGCAATAACATGACACTTATTAACTTTGTTATAAAGCTGATTGGACCCACCCACGAGCGAAATCTGACTCTCCTGTTGCTACTCATCCAGGTCAGACAAACGGTCCCACCAGCAATGAAATATACCCTGTGGTAAACACAGATCCAAATCAGTCTCAAGAGTTTCAGGGGTGGCAGAGGGAAGTAAAGTGTCACACTTTCCATGCAACATGCATAAATATGGCACAGAACTCCATGATCTGAAGTCACAGTGGGGTGTGGGAACATTCTGATGCAACTTAGAATGCCTTGCAGATAGCGCTGCTACTTATATTCAACATGTGAACTTTCTTGCCTAATACAATATAACACAATATATGTATTTTTTTTTTACCTAGGTCCTGGGGAGTGCGATTGCATTTTCAATCCGGTACCAACTAGTGCGGTTGTTTTATGATGTCTGACTAGGCTACAAGGAGCCAGTGGTAAGAGTTGCACTTTACAGTCAACTTCCTCCAGTTGCTGACCAAATAATTCAAATGATCTTATTCTGGTCCTCTGAGAGCATCAGGCCACCTTTCAAAAGGCAAGCTGATCTCTGGGCCTGTCCAGAATCACAATCTTCTTTCTGTGCACAGAGGTCTTTTGTCCAGTTCTGCTGACAGGAGAGATTCAACGCTACTTGGACATCACTGTTAATGGGATTACCTTTGAGAGGGGAATTAAGGAACCCGCTTTTTTTTTTTTTTTTTTTTTTTTTTTTAAGCACACAATGTTTAGGGAAAGGGGGAAGAGATGAAACCGCACTGAATTCAAGAAGCGCCTTTCCGTTCCCTGAGAGAAAACAGGAACTTCTATTTCTGTAAGACTCTACAGCAGAGCAGAGCGGACATAGAATATTGTTATAAATCATACCCAAAATTCAGAGCACTCTGAGAATAAAAGAACTCAAGGTACCCTTTCCCCTCTGATGCTTTGCCTTGAAAATCTTGACACGGTACCTCTGCGTCCTACCCTGCCAGGGGCTGATCATTTCTGCAGCAGGCAGAAATTCCCTCCTCGATACCCACTGGGAATATTTTCACTGAGGCTTATTTCAGAACATCTTTATTGGTTGTATTCCTTCACGGAGCAGGGCGCCTCAAGAACAGGGCGGTGCAGACGGGCTCGCCGTGCCCGTTATAACACCGGGCGTCAGTAGAAGCCCCGAGTCGGTGCCCTGCAGGCCGCAGTTCGGTTTTCCTCGCCCCCAGCCCCGTTTGCACGGCCTTACCCGGCACCGCGGCTCGCCACAGAATCGCAGCGCCACAAGGGGGTGGCCAGCGCCTCAGCGACGCCGCCAACGGTCACCGCTCGGTTTGAATTTGGCGCCTCGGTTGCCGATTGGCCCGCCGCCTCACCCAATAGCTCGGAGGCGGAGGCGGGCAGAGACACGGGCGCGGCGGGCGAGCCAATCCGGCGGGCGCTCCGCAGCGGGGCGACCAATGAGCTGCGCCCTGCGGGGATAAATGCGGGCGAGGGGGGGGCCGCCCCCTTCCATTCCGCCGCAGAGCTGCGAGGGAGCGGTCGCGGAGCGCGCACGGCAGCGAGGCGCCATGTCTGGCCGTGGCAAGAGCGGCGGTAAGGCCCGAGCTAAGGCCAAGTCCCGTTCGTCCCGGGCCGGGCTGCAGTTCCCCGTCGGGCGCGTCCACCGGCTGCTGCGGCGCGGGCACTACGCGGAGCGGGTCGGGGCCGGCGCCCCGGTATACCTGGCGGCCGTGCTGGAGTACCTGACGGCCGAGATCCTGGAGCTGGCGGGCAACGCGGCCCGAGACAACAAGAAGACGCGAATCATCCCCCGGCACCTGCAGCTGGCGGTGCGCAACGACGAGGAGCTCAACAAGCTGCTGGGAGGCGTCACCATCGCGCAGGGCGGCGTCCTGCCCAACATCCAGGCCGTGCTGCTGCCCAAGAAGACGGGCGGAGGCAGCGCCGGCCCCGCCAAGGCCGGCAAGAAGGGCGGCGGGCAGCAGTCGCAGGAGTATTAAGCCGGCCGGCCCCCCCCCCTGCACCACACAAAGGCCCTTTTCAGGGCCACCCCATTGCTCACCGGGAGAGCTGCGATCCCAAGGGGTGGGGGGGAGCTGCGGTGCTGTGCCGCCGGGGTTGGGAAGGGGGCAGGGGGGCGAGTGGAGGAGCCTGCAGCCCTCCCGGCCGCGGGCCGGCGCTGCGGAGCTGCGAGGAACGGGTCCGGGGGGCTCCAGGAAGCGCTGGCAGGCGCCACGTGCGGGCAGGCAGCCGGAGGAAGGGCAAGAAAGGCTCCCGAAAAGCTCCTCGAGTCACAAAACAGGAGGTGCTCCATAAAGACACTTACTCTTGGGTGCTGACTTTGGCTGTATTTATCTGCTGTTGCATTCAGTGGACAGTACACCGAGAATAAACCATGCTTTGTTTCCAGAGCAGGAACCCTGTAACAGACTGGTTGGGTGTTTCTCACACAAGGCACTGTAATGCTTGAGCTCTGCTGCCAGGATGGAGAGAATAGCACATCAGGACATGCCAGCTGTGAACCACAGTAACAGCAAGGAGCTGCCAGTTGCAGAGAAAGGCACAACTGTTCAACTTTAGCTCAAAGGCTAGAGTGGATGAACGGCTATCTCAGGCTACATCTACACAAGATGAGATCGCTAACCAGTTACTTAATAATTCGTTAGGGGCGAGTGAGAAATTATCTGATAGCTTATGATATAACTCAATGGGATTATTTTGAACACAGCATTCCTCATGGAAAATTAACACAGATGCTGTAATGAGAGCCTAACACCATTCTCGTTCAGCATTTCTGATGGGAGAACAGGCCCAAATAGTACACAATTACACAAAATCAGTGATTACTGAAAGTACTTTAGTCAGACTGTGAGAGCACAGTGCCCCATTCCTAAACGCAACAGGCAAACACCATTTTTTCCCCCCTAGCAACAAAAATCTTCCAGTAAGCTTCAGATATAAAAACCCTGATCAGCATCACTACTCTGGAATTAGTTTATTATTGCATATTTTTCTGCGCCCAAACATCAGGCAAGACCGGTGTGAATGTTTAAAAAAATCCCTCTAAAGGCTGATAACAACAGCTGCAAAGGCTGAAGCAAGACTTGGAGCAATCTTGCTGACCTCACCACAGGTTTAGCAGGCATCATTAAGCTGCCTTGCCACACTCAGGATGTGCTTAGCTCCCTTGCTCAGAAGTAAACTAGCCAGTTCAACACCAAGGTTCTCCGCAGCTTCCTGCGCCTGACCAGCAACATTCCTGGCTGTGATGCCAACGTGCTGCACATCATCATTTGGTCCATCTTCATTCTGCAAACATAAATGTATCGACATAAAGCAGTAGGAAGGTGTGGACAATGAATTGAACATGTAGAAAACGAGATAGAAGCCCTGGTCGAAGAAGTTGAGAACAGCATTGCTGTAGAGTTTCCAAGAACTCTCAGCAGTCAGGGAGGGGGTAGGGACTGAAGCTGATAATGCTGACGAACCAGACCAAAAGTAATTGATTTCAAGAGGTCTGGTTTTGTCATTCAACTTCAGGTTTGGCTTATGAACCCAGTGTGCTTTATGTACCTGTTGCGGATAACTAACGCTGGTCTGCATAGTCTCTTTCAGGCTATCAGATCCATCCAAACTGTAGACTGCACCTGTCAAATACAACTTTGAAAGACACAGAAGGTATTAGTGCCACATTAAAAAACATGCAAAATGCACAGACAAGCCTGGAGGGGAACACTTTTGTAGTCCAGTAGGATCAGCTAGAATAGCAGCATGACAGAGCTTTAAGACAATCCCTTTTAAAGAAGATGCAACTACCAAGGAACAAGCTGAATTCTTTTCTAACTTCCCACCTACTTAATCATAGTCTGCTGTTTTTACAGCCCTGTGGTCTGGATGCTTTTATGCACACATTTTCTGGAGTTCAACACATCCAGACCACAGGGCAACACTGCCTTTAGAATAGGTGGGGGGGGAAATAAACTATCATAATAAGGAGATTTTCTAAAAGACTTGATCTCAGTAACCAGACCCATTCTCCTTCTCCTGTTTTAGAGATTAACCTGGAAGGCTTGAGTCAGAACCCCATCTGCCCTACTGTACCATAAAGCTGTCTGCTGGAGTTGCCTTCAGGAATGTGCACACACTGGTACAGTTCCCCAGAAATAATCCCAGATAAATACAAAATATTCCTCACCTGGCCATCTTTCAGCACGCTGCTAACTGCAACAGGGACACTACAGCCACCCTCCTAGAACAAAAAAGTTGACAGTGGAGTTTTCTCCCCGACACGCTCAAACCAGAAGCACCTGAAAAGTACACGCTGCACAAAACCCCACTTCCTAAATCACAAATAGGCTCTACTAGCAGTTTTAAGAAAGCGTGGCATCAGTTTAACTGCAGCAGAGCTGTACTGATTGCTGCAAGCAGAAGAGCAAGGATGCCACACGTACCAAACGTTTCATAAAGGCCCTCTCAGCAATGCAGCATAGTACGGTTTCTCCATCGTGCAGGGCAGATACCATATTCAGTATTTCTTGGTCTTTGGCGCGAACTTCCACTGCTAATGCCCCCTATAAGGAGATAATAACAACAAAAAAAAGTAAATCCTCAACTTCGGCATCTCTGTGTGCACTCAGCAGTTGTCACAAATCAGAATGATCCTCGTGGGTCCCTTCCAACTCAGGATATTCTAGGATTCTCTGACTCCTGTTCACGCACTGGGAATTGACCCAGAATGGGGAATAATTGCAGCACATAACGATGCCTGCAATCACTAATGCACAGCCAGCTCAGGTTTCTCAAGTTTGATACCAGCTGTGCAACACTTTGTAAACTCAGCTACATGCCCAGCATGGGCTGGAGCAGTTTGACTGCCTTGAAACAAGCGCACTAACAGTGTGCCCCAGGGCAGCTGTTTCAGCTCCACACAGAGTTAGGACACAGTGTGTAAGGGAGTGTAACAGTGCAAATACAGCAGTGGCTTTGCACAATTAGCCCAGCACCGCACAACACTCACCCTGCCACATTCATGGCCTGCCTGATACTTGCAGAGTTGCCCCAATGTAGTCACACCACACGTTACCTCTACCATTTACCACTTTCTATAGCTGATGGAAATCAGCCCCCCGCCACACAAGCTCATAAAGCTGACTGATGTTCTTCCCACAGGCTGTGCATAAGCAGCCTAACAGGCAACGAGATCAATGTAATTGTTCTTTGGCAACAAACACAAACCTAGTATTTGACTGTCACAGTCAACCACTTGACATGTCCTACTGCTGCTCATTCTCCATACACAGTCAGGCTTACGGTAGAGAAGCTGTAACATACCTGTCCAACAGCATAGAGGCAATCCTCAGGGCTCAGGAGCTGGAAGACAGTAAAACCAGAGTTAAACCACATTGCACTTTTCAGAACATAGGAAACAGGAGTTGAATTCTGTGCTCACCTCTACCATTGATTTCGCGCCCAACCATGGAAATCACCTCCCCCTTCCCGCCCCTCAGTGTTTCCATCCCTAAGGTGAGAAGCACCTTCCTTCACCTGGGCAGTAACACTTCCTTAGTTAACCTGAAAAGTCTTAGTCACTTAGTCTGTGAAATGCTGGGAGATATTACAAACTGTTACTGCACTGTGGAAAGCCGCATGGTACAAATTTACGTATGAAGATAACCAAACAAATCAAATGCTCCCTGAACCACATCAGATCTCAAGGGAATGTGACCATGGATTCAGCAAACTAAATGTACGTCTTCAATGAGACAAACACAAAGGTCTAAAAAGCAAGCAGACAGACTCAGAAGAGAACGGTATTCTCTGCTTTGCCACTCACCTGACCAATGCGATTCTCCCAGCCCATTCTCTTCAGCCCAGCAGCAGCCAGGATTATGGCACTGAACTCGTCCTTCTCATCAAGCTTCTTTAAGCGGGTATTTAAATTCCCTCTCTGCAAAAGCGGTTAAGTATAGAAACAGCATGCAAGCAGTCCTACAACCACGTCACATTAACTTGTCTGTGTTTACAGAATCCAACAGTCTTCAGATTAGAATCAGTCGGGATACCATCCTGAAAGAAGTCAGGTAGTATAAATCAGCCTTGATGCTAGATTTTGCATCAACTTTTATTACCCTTCATGGAGCTTTATCCACAACCCACATTTTGTCATGAAAGGATACGATATCTCTGAATTCTAGATGAGGAAACTTCTTTTTGAGCTGGGCTGCTCGACGAAGTGAACTGGTTCCAATCACGCTGTTGAGAAAATTAAATCAATGAAATCCAGAATACTCCTGCACTTCCCTCCATCTGGAGATGTCAGAAGTTTTAAGCAAACAAACATTTTTTTCCTTCCTCTTAGGATGGAAATGAAGATCCAAGAACGTTCCAATGATTTATACCTTCTTAGAACATGTAAAAAACACTCGTTGAGGTTTAACATAAGAACTAGCTGAAGCTAGTTGCAGGCAAGCCACTCCCAGTAGTGGATTTAGAGTGAATGCTTCTGGAGGGTAGCCACAAGAGACTGTTGAGGACTGATGAAACTTCCATTTAAAACAGAAGGTTTAAATGTGTGGAGATTTAAATGTTTAACACAACCCCCATTAATTTTTTCCCACTGGCAATACACTAAAACAAACAAACAAAAAAAACACTTTGAAAATAGGTTGTCTAACTTGACAACACAGAACACTATACAGTAAGCATTTCTTTTCTAGAGATGTGCTCTATTCACTCTTCTTGGTAATCTGGAACCTAAGGCAAGTAAGATTTTCACACCACCCAGATGCATGGAAATGTGAGTCCACGTTTGTGGACTCTATAATCTCGATAAAAACGCATAGAAAATTAGTCAGGTAACTCCAAAGGCAGAAACTACTTATGCTCCCAGCAGAACCACAGAAAACTGATGCCAAAAAAAGGTAACAAAAATCAGAATTGGCTGGGTGGAAATGAGAAAGGTTCAGGACCATGCAAGTTAAAATGCTGCACTAGACACCCTGGCTGCACAGCACGCATTCATTCCCCTGCAATAAGCAGAATATAAAGGACCTGGTGTTCGCTCTGGAGGTTGAGATAAGAAAGGGTCTCACTTGAAGAAGTGCTGCATCTCAAAAGGTGGCAGGAGATAGCCAAACTGACTCAGTCTACAACACTCCCAAGACAGCATTGCTTTTTTCAGCAAGCGGATTCAGTGTAGCATACGTGAAAGTTACTTGAAGGCAGTGTAAAACCGCTACAGGATGAAGTAAGGAGCTCATTGATTTGTCACTTGGAAATATCAACAAGTTTCTCCCTTCCATTTTCACATCTTACTGTCTTCCCCTTCTCCCCACTCACCTCTTTTCCGGAAGGAGACCAAGTGTTTTCCCACAGTTCTTGGGGTGAAAGACGACAGCATCAAGTGGAGATTCCCTTCTGCAAAATAATGCAAGAGCAGAGTGACATCATTTAAAGGGAAGGTTGTTAAGGTCAACATTCTGATATTGGCCCCCAAAGGAGCTGGCTCTAGCTCCAAAAGACTTTTTCACCATTGTAAAAATAAGGAGTTCCAGTACACCTGATGGCTACAGAACACTAGGACACCTCCAGTTGTTCCACCGTTTCAGAGAATAATCAAAGGGCAAACAAACTGAACCAAGACTACCTAAGCTGCCTTTGCTTTCCTGCCATTACTCACGCTGCAAAACGCACGGCCCTCAGAGAATCAAGAATAAGCCCATACTTACTTGCAGACAGCACCAATGGTAAAGCCAGGAGGAAGAGAAGTTGGCAGGTCCTTCAAGGAGTGAACTACCAGGTCAACTCTAAAAATTACAGGACAGTAATCACAGCACTGAACAGATGGTTGGGTCACACGGTACCCACCAGAGACCTACAGGCAACGTACAGAAAAGTATAAATTCACCCTGGGAATTAATTTGGAGGAGAGAGGATTTTCAGGATTGTACAGCCAGAACTACTATAGTATTTTTGGGATGAAACAATAAAGTAATTTCACCTTTCTCTGTCCATCTTTTCTAACCTGGAAAATTAAGTGTTGTGATCTTTATTTTTAAACCTACTTTAACTAAGCCGTAAGCACCACAGCAACCCTCCCCGTGATATTACAAAAAGCAAAAGCTGCAATTTCTGCTCCAGCATGAATCTGAACTGAGTTCTCCTGTAGAAGTTACTCCAGAAAGCAGCACAACTTGCTCACGCCCATTTCTCCTAAATATTTAGCATGCAAACATTTTAAGAAATATGGTCACACAATAACACTGAATGTTATGCCATGTTAATGTGAAATACACTAAAACAAAATACTAATACAACCAAGCAAAATATTTTTTAAAATAAAGTATTCCCAAGCAGGCATTACATCCACTCTGACAAACATGTAATGCAAATCACAGCAGAAAAAAAAATAAACCGTAACCAGGGCAGACTAAGCATCACAATGCCACTCCAAAATGCAAGGCCTAAGTCCAGGGTAGAAAGTTAAAACAAAGAAAAGAGACAATGAGTAGAGACAATGACTTAGCAAAGAATTTCTCATGTAACCACATGTAGCGGAACAGAAGAAAACTAGATCACATGGCAGCAAAGCAAAAAATGTCTGAAGAGCATGAATGCTAGACAAGGAAGAACAAAACAACAGCAACCCCAATTCCTCCCCCCCCAGTAAAATAAAATAAAATAAAATAATCAGGCTCTTACTCATTTCTTTCGAGTGCGTTTTCTAGTTCTTTGGTGAAAAGGCTCTTCTCCCCAATCTACATGTAAATGGAGGAATATGAACCACAAAAGAAAAATCTGCAAATATACCACCAAACACAATTACTTCATGAGCACAAAAAGAAGATGCCCTTTACCTTGGAAAGTGCTGTATCCAGGATCTTATCTCCAGTTGTTGACATGGCAACTGCTCAGAAAGAGCACAGATAAAGTGTGAGGTATGGTCAGAGCACATAGGCCTAGACTGAAAGCATCTACACAAGCAATACACACTTATGTGCACTGTGTGCACAGACTCAATACGAGAGCAGCTCACTCCTATTAGAATACGTCCCACTCAACCATGTTAAGTGAGAATGACACATTCTTCACTGTCCTTAAAAACACAGAGAAAGAAAGAGCGCAGGTTTTGGGAACGACCAACTGAAAGGACATTGCCCAGATCTTTCTCCAGAGTGTCAGTGAGCAGATACTCAGCAGCTCTCTCCAGTGCAAGTGTGCTTCCAGTTATTCCTATGCTGTTAAATACCACAAGCCCCAGACAGGGAAGTGTCCTGAACACAGTCCAGAGTGCAGCCACATTGATACCAGGTTCTCAAATGAAGCAACACAATGTCACCTGCATGGCAGATTGACAGATGCAGGGCCACAAACACCAGGAGCTTGTGAAATCCTCCTCCCATGGAAAATACCAGCAGCAGTTGCTCAGCCACACAGCCTAAATGAATTCAGACTGCACTCTTAGATAACGGGGCAAATTCTCCTCCTCTTGACAGTATTCTGTACGCACATCTTGCACACAAAGATAGCTGGCTGGCTCCTACTGCAATCTACACAAGAGCAGAAACAAAAAAAAACCCACACCACCTACCAATCTCAAAGTGGAGGTCTGGGTGTAACTCACGGAGCATCTCAACTACACTGTCGGTCTGAATCCGGGCCAGCTGCAACAAAGCAGAAAGCAAAGCCCTATGCAAAAAGCACACCAGCTACATAGTAGCTATAGAGAACTTTGCCATTCTTTGATGGTTATGCATTAATTACCACTAAGTTCTCTAAGCTGTAAATATTAAAAAAAGTAGCCCCAAGTACAACAGCTCATACATACAAACCCTCTGAGGCACACAAACCTACATCGTGACCAGAGCATTTCACCAAATAATTGTTTGTATCTAAGCAGCAAAACAGCCTCTCCCCAGATCCAACACTGTTGCGATCCAAACAGTGACAAGTCAGAACAGAAAGAATTTACTGAGTTAGGAAAATCGACTGAAGCGGAAGGCTGTGTGTTGGGATTCACTCACTCTGCTTCCAGGTGCATTAAGGTCATTAGCTGTTCCCATCATTGCCTTTGCACTTAAACAGAATTTACGTACCTAACTTTAAGGCACTTTATTCCACATCTCAAATCCCACTGCTGAAAGATGCCTGCTTACTGGCAAGCAAGTGTAAAGGCAAGCCAAACCATCCTCCTGCCACTCAGTGATGAAAGAAGAAGTCATACACGTACTGGATACCCCCTGCTATTTCTAAGAGAGTGAACGTTACCAATACTGCAAGTTTTGGTAGGAACCAGTTGGATTTCACTTTACCTGTGGAAGACTTAGAGTTGCTGGTAAACGTGAGCTACTTTTAAGAGCAGAACTTTATTTAGCAATTCTACAGACACAAACAAAAGGTCTGCAGAAACAGCAAACAAATGAGCTTCGAGCAGTAAGATAAAGGAAGAATATTCTCTTTTATGATGATGGCAGAAGCAGTAAGAACACCGTGATGTTATTGGTTCATGCTACACGTGCAGCAGTAGTCGAGCAGCCACAGCTGAGTAGCGTTTTAGCTTTTCTCCCTGTAATGAACCGAGTAGCCTGGGGCAGCTAACTTTGTTCTCCGGACGGCACTTTCCCTACATATAAAATGAGTGCGAAGGGAAGCTGCTGCTTGCAAAGCCTCGGGTTAGAAAAAACAGTTCAAAAAGCCGCTGCCCCTCTGCCCCCCCCCTTTCTTCTTAGAAAAAACCCACCGGGACGAGCGAGATTACGGCGGGACGGGGCACAGGGGCGCGGGGCCGCTTATCGCCCTTGACGGGCCGGCTCCTCCCTGCTGCACCGGGCTGCACCGGGAACCCTGAGGGCCGAAAAACGCCGAGCAGGACCCCCGGGGGGGCAATACCGGGAGAAGGCCCCGGGAGAAGCCCCCCCGACCCCCTCCGTGTTACCCCCGGGGCGTTACCGGCGCCCCCCGCCGCCTACCTGGCTCCGCCGGGTGCCCACACGGACCGCTCTGCCGCCCACTCCGTTCTCGCCCTGCGGTAACAAGGGGGTCAGCGGCCGGCCGGAGCCCTCCCGGTGCCCTCCTCCTCCCCTCACATCCCCGGTGTCCCCCCCTCAAGCCCCCCCAGACCCCGACTCACGGCGGCCGGGCCCGGCTCCGCCATGGCGCCGCCTCCCTCCCCTCAGCGCTCCCCGCTCCGCTCCATGGCGCGGCCCCGCCCCGCTACGTCACATCCGGGACGCTCGCCCCGCCCCCTCCCCCCGGGGCTCCCCGCGGCTCCGTTACGGCCACGTGGGCGCGGGCGGCCCCGTTACGGCCCCATGGGACCGGGCAGCTCCGTTACAGCCCGGCCCCGTTAAGGCCCAGCGGTACGGGGCAGCCCCGTTACAGCCCCGTGGTACCGGGCAGCCCCGTTACAGCCCGGCCCCGTTATGGCCCAGCGGTACCGGGCAGCCCCGTTACAGCCCAGCCCCGTTACAGCCCGGCCCCGTTTATCACAGCGCGGTGCCGAACAGCCCCGTTTATTGCCACGCAGTACCGGACAGCCCCGCGCTCTTCCCCGCCCGGTGGTCGCAGCCACACAGCCGCCGTTAGGTGCCGCGCCTGCCATGCAGGAGCAGCTCCCGGTGCAGCCCGGCCTCCAGGCTGGCGGGGGGCTTCCCCGGGGGTAGGTCGGTGATGAGGGTCAGCTTGTTGAAGACGCCGCGGCCGAAGTAGTCGGCGACGACGGAGAAGCCGTCGTTGGAGCACTTGAGCTGCAGGGCACAAAGCAGCACCGTCAGCGCCCGGGCTCTGCCTTCCCTGCCCCTTTACCTACAGCCCCTGCAGCTCCAGGCACTCCCTTGCCATTCCGTGGCAGCAGCAGCTTCTTACCCTGCTGTTACCCTTTGTGCCACCGGGGCAGTTTATTTAAGTATGAAAACTTCTGCATTAGCTTACAGTGTCCCAATGTGCTAACACGTTCCAGCTGGTATTCCATTCTCAGCTTACCTCCTGAATTTTTTTGGTAATATTGACGTAGAAGCATTACTTCCGATACGCCCTCCTACCCCACTCTGATCTCAAAACTTTCCTTCCTCCTTCATTTGTGCTAGGCAATTTGTTGATCAGCTGCCCACGGGACAGATCTAGACCCATTTCAGGACGAAGTGACAACAGTTCCTCTTCCATCTTTGCAAAACGTCAAGGAATCTCCACACCCTGTACTAGTCACTCTATCTCCTAAGGCCTCAGCATCCTCAATCAACATACTTTCAGCTTTACCCTTCTCTACCAGCTGCTGGGGGATCTCCAGAGCAATCCACTTTAAAAAACAAAAGCTGGAAGGACATTGGAATGGGCTGCCCAGGGAAGTGGTGGAGTCACCATCCCTGGAGGGCTTTAAGACATTTAGATGTAGAGCTCAGTGATGTGGTTTAGTGGAGGACTTGTGTTAGGTCAGAGGTTGGACTGGGTGACCTTAGAGCTCTCTTCCAACCCAAATGATTCTGTGACATACAACATTACCCTACCTGATGCTGAAACTGGTCGTGCAGATCTCTCTTCTGCTCCTGAGCCCGGATCATATCCATCACTTTGCGGTTTTCAGGCATGCAAGTAGGACATTCTGAGTCACTGTCCGAGTAGCTCTCAAAGCAGTGCTGGTGGAAGGAATGACCACACAGAAAGTGGACTGAAGGAAGCTCCAGGGCACTGGTACAGATACTACACTTGGTCTTCTGAAAGATCTTGGGACTGAAAGTGACAGAAAGAAGGAAAAACAAAAGTAAAGAACAAAAGAAAAACAAAGTGTATTTTTCATTACTGAAGTAGAACAGCAGCTCTGCTGTAGACAAGACACCACAGTCCTGCACCTTGCTTTTAGCTCTTCAATCTCCTGGCGGATCCTGGTGGTTTCTTCTCTGTATTTTAGAATTCTTTGCTCATCCTGCTCGATCTGGCAGCTCTGCTTCTGCAGCTTGTTGACAAGATAATCCTTAATCACAGACAGCGTGGCCGTGGAGTTGTGAGCCAGTGTCTGCACAACTGAGGATAACCAAGAGGTTAGTTTAAACACAAGCAAAGAAACTGCAGCTACACTGGTCCTACCTGGACAGACCACTTTGCTTTAAGAGGCTACTTACAGGCAAAGACAATCAGAAACCTCATTTAAAGACTAAAGTTTCAGCTTGCACTCTGGAGAGCTCCTGCTTCCAAAAAGACATGACTGGTCTGTGCTGTCTGAACATGATCCCAAAGAAGCAAAGCAACGATCTAGTGGACTAGATTCTATTTCAACTTCTCTCCCAATCCACAGCAGGAGTTCAGGCAAGCCCTTCACCTTCCAACACTGATAGAACAGAAACAATTCACAGACATCCCAGTGACCGATACCACAAATCTTCTGCTCTGATTAGGGAGCTACCACTGGCATCACATTTTCCTATAGAGCAGGTCCTTGTTTCAAATCGTGGGCTCAAACTTCATTGATACTCCTCTCAAATTTCTAGTCTACAGAGTGCTATAAAAAAGTGGTTTAGGTGCCACATGTCATTATTACCAAGCAGCGGAGGCATAAGGTTCTTGTTCTCTATGTGTTTCAGCACCGCGGCAATATACTCCTTGCAGTCCTCCTCTTTCCGTGCAAAATAGCCGAGAGCCTGTTCCCAGAGACATGCCTCCTGGTCTCCATACAGCTCACACACCTCAATCACCTTCTTGTACTGCTCATTCTGCATGTGGTAGTGCATGATCTGTTGGAAGCTACAGAAAAGAGCAACACATCAACAAGAAGAATCTACTTCTCTTTTTGAGAGGTTATAGGAACCCCAGGTTTTCATGCAGCCATGCAATCCCCAAACATTCCCACAGAACCAAAGCCTGGTCTGTCATCCATTCTGTATTATATTATATTATATATTATAATATATATATATATATACACATATATATATATATTATGTTATCTGTACACTTCCTATCTTGGGATACTCAAGGAGTCCTTACCATTGTAGGGCAGGGACAATTACAGCTCAGAAATTCCTGGAGTGGAGCAAGCAATAGTACTCTGGGGAGAAAAGCAACACTCACAGCTTGCCCTGTTCATAGAGGTAGAGGACACCATCCTTGAAGTTGTGCATCTGACATAAGACCAAGGCCTTATCAAAGACTGTTTTGAACCTTCCACTCTTCAGGAGAGTGAGTGCTTCATTGTGCAGCTTTTCCTTGATCTACAGGAAACAGAAATGAGAGGTAGGTGGGAAGCAACACTCAAATATTTTGCATTAAAATCTGACAACAGTTGCAGCTTTCTAAAGAGGAGCAAAGTCCTTCTGTTTGCCCTATATCCCCTTTAAGCAGAGAAGACAATTTCTTTCATCCAAACAGCCGGCATCCCCCAGAGATGAGGGCAAGCATATATAGCTGGTTTTGTGCCCACAGAGATTGTATTGTCTGGAAACTGTACTTCACTGAGACTCATACAAAACAAACTCAGCCTCACTGAAACGAGTACTCTTCAAGCTAGCAGGTTGCTTTCTCATTTATTTGTCATTTGTCCAGTATAGCATATGAACTGCCTCACATTAACACTGCCCATCTGAAAAGGTTATGGGCTGGCAGGAATGCAAATAGCATTCCTAGGCACCAAAGCTCCCTCTCAAAATACAAAGCTGGAGGAACTCAAACCTGCTTATCTTGTTCGTGGGCCCAGTTTTGGAGTCGAAGTTCCAATAAAGTGTCATAGACACCCTGTGGAGAGTCAGACTGCACCTCAGTCATGTGCTCCAGAAAAGCTTTCAGTTCTCGGGAGTTGTTTGCAAAAATTGGAATGAACTCCTCAGAATTAGCCTGTAAAACAGGAAGGGAAAAAAAAAAAAAAAGAGTAAACCACCCAGCACAACCACAGACAGACAGGTGCTTCTTCTCTAACATTTGGAGGGCCTGTTCCTACAATCTGTGATGCAACAGATACCGTACAGCTCTGGATGCCAATTACTGCAGCAATCAGTTCTGTGCAATAGCTTTAGGCAGTTTCTTGTGTAGTACCAGTACACCAGGATGTGGCCTTTCATTACGTCTGAAATGTCAGGCCTGTACTGCAAGGCACGCAGGAGTGCTCATCTGCTGCAAAGTCACTACTCCAGAACAACAACTCTCAGTCCCAGCAAACCATACCTTTTTTCCTTCCAGCAGCCCAAGGCCTTCGTTGTCTCCTGACGGCTGGTAATCAGTGCAAAGGATCTTCAATAGTTCTGTGGTCTCATTAGGGATGTGGTGCATCAGGATTTTACCATACCGCTTCATGTTACTCTCTGCCTGATCAAACGGCAGCTTTCCAATGTAGTGTAAAGCCTCTTGGTAGTTCTGTGGAGGCAGCCAGCAAGGATAACATCACATTGGCTTCTGCTCTCCACATCAACATTAGTACAGACAGCACTGAAGACATGCTGAAAGTATGCCAGGACCACCATTTGCTCTGAATTATCATCTTATTTCACTATTCCTGCTTGGTCTCCTCCTGTGTGAGGAAGGCTGGCTGTGGCCTCAGGGAAAGACGGAGATTTAAATCCACCTGCCACTAACCCGTTTGCCACTAACAAACCTCCCTTCTCTAAGGGTCACTGTAAAAAGCCACATACCAAAACAGAACAAATAAGCCCCTCTAATTTCCAACCCACTGCACAAGCCAGAAGCAGAAAGCCAGCACACAAGCAACAGCGGGCATTGGTACTGCCTGAACAGCAGTCACAGGGCTACTGTGCAGAAAGGCTAGTGAAATGAGATTCCCACCAACACAGGAGGTTAGAGAAGCAATATTCGCACCAGTAAGAACATGAGAGCAGTAATATCTTACCTTGATGTCCTCTAGCTGGATTTTGAGGTACCATTCGTGATGGGCATGTTTCTCTGCCAAGTACACAGCATGGGAGTAGTAACCTGCTTGACGAAGCACTTTGATTGCTGTTTCCACATCAAAGCGGACCTCGCTCTCGCTAGTCTACAAGAACAGAAGCAGAAAGACTGAGGGCTAAGCAGTAATCATTTGCTTAAAAGGAGAAATGCCAGAGCGCTGACAACTTAGTATCTCTCATGCAAGGGACAGATCACGTGTTGAGAAGGAAGTCTAACCACCTCTCAGTAGATAGCTAGTCACGCTGGCGAAAGCCATCACAATTCAAACCGGAACGGCAAGCCAGCCAAACTGAGAATGTAACCAAGAGCTTGGAAATAAAGCAACAAAAACAAGGACACTGCGGCAGAAATCCCTTCTTTTCTGTGTGTCTCTCTCTCTCACAACAGCCCCACAGGAGCCAATTTTTGGTTATCACTACTCCTTTTTAATTGTCGTGTTTTAATTGTAACAAAATAAAACAAAATTCTTAAGTTATCACCTTCCCCCGTTACCTTAATGAACTCCTCCAGTTTGGAGCTGTCTTTGAGTTTGGTATAGCAATTCAGCAGAAGCGTAGTATGGTCTGCATTGGCCAGAGATTGCAGGTGAAGAGTCTGCAGATAAGCAGTGAGGTTGTGGATGCGCTGAGCATCTAGAAATTTCCGAATAACATAAGATGGTTCCAACTTCCCTATTGTTCTGGAAGGGGAAGAATCACGTCACAGCAGGCCACGTAACCAGGGAGTCAAAAAAAGAAAAAAATTAATGGCACAGAGAACTTCAGCAGACACAGTGAAACAGCCATCTACAAAGGCTGCAATTGGGATGATGGTGACAGCACATGAGGAATTAATGCTCCTCTAAAGGAAACTGTGAGAAGATGGGCTACGCTCTGGCCACAGATAATTGGGAATCCAAAAAAAGGGAATTAAAGACATTTTCCTTTCTTACAGTCACAAAACTCAAAGTCTTATTTAAACATTTATGCCCACATGCAGCAGTTTAGCCACAGTTAGCCTGATTTTATTGCAAATTTGCATTAAGTATATATACTAACACTTGACAGGTGTCAGGGCTCCAAAGTTTCAGTTCTACATGTATGTGGCTCAAAACAGTTTTCAATAAGCCCCAAAACAGACAGTTTTTTATATTTATATGTTTTATATTAAAACAACATCTTTTACATTTAAGTGACACTCTAGTTTACCCTTTCACATTGAGTGATTTTCAAGCAACCTTCGGAGGCACTTAATCTGACACTTTTCTCTCTATTGGTAGAATTTTTCACAAGTCATGCCTTTTTTTCCTCCCTTGGCTGAAACAGAAATCAAGGCTCCATCAATAGCTCCATCTGTACCACACTGCCCTTGCTCTGTACTACCCCTGCTTACCGAATGTACTGCTGGATGGCTCCATCGTGGTTCCCCTTGTTGTACAGATGATCACCATACTGACGGAAGATCTCTGACAAGCCATCGCTGTCCAAGTGGTGACTCTTGGCTAGGTTAATGGCCATTTCAAATAAGTTCTTTCTGAAGAGCATCTGTTAAATACAGAGTAGGAGCAGTATGAGGGCAATATCACCTCCTAAAGCAAGGTTTAAACACGCCCACAAAACAAATTGTTTCTCTTTGGTGCTGTACCTGTATGCAGACTTGGGCTTTTAAATACCAAATGCTCTGCAACACAGGTTATGCTGGAAAGCTATGAGGTCACTTATTACCTTGTAACTCACTCACTTCAACAGTCCAATTTTTCAACCTGTGGAGCCAGTACAATCTTGCAGACATAAGGCAGACCAGCAACAAAACAGGTTTACGTGCCTCAAGTTTGGTTTGTGTATCCTTCTCCTGCAGTACATGGATCTTCCCATCTCGGGTCAGTACGTACAAGGAACCCCACTCTGCTAAAACATCCACTATATCATCGAAGATCGAGCTGTATGCAATGAATTTGTTGCACAAGTCATAGATATTCAGGACTTGTTTATCTGAATTCTGTGCCTCATTCCCAGCAAACTCAGACCTGGAGAGCAGAATAAAGTTTTAGAAAACAAGAAGCAACCTGAATTCTTTCGATACCTACGCAAACTAAAGATGCCCAGAGGGCAAGACAAACAAGGTTCATTTGGACAAATAAACTAAGCAGATGCATAGGCAAGACACCGCATATTTATGCACAAGTGCCATCTGTGTGTGTTGGACAGAGAAATTCATATGGGTGGAAAGAAATCCCCCTTGTTCAACATGCTTGACTGTGCTACTCTAATAACCAAATTGGTCTATGGGTCTGGATTAATTTTAACAGCCTCTGACAAAGTTACAATCAGCCCCTAGAGTGAAGCTTCACAAAGAAGAAGGAAAAAAAAAAAAAAAGAGGGAAAGCAGGAAACTGCAATAGCAAAAGAAAAAAAAAAAAGTAATAATCTCATGTGTTCCAAGGACCCCTACTTTGGAGAAGTCTTCCGGTCCTTGGAGACAATGATGAGGTACCCCCGATACCAGTGAACAATCAACTTTTGTCCCTCGAAGGCAAAGCAGGGGCCCCGTTCATCTGGCTGATAGAGGTACACACATTCATTTCCTGCTACGATGAACTGGAGATCCTGTGAGGGGTCACTGAGAGAAGAACAGCGCAATCCACAACCGTGAGTGTCCAGCTCCAGATGAGGATAGTCTTTCACTGAGAGCAGGTAAGACTACAGAGGAAACACAAGGCTTTAGAGCTCACCTGAACTAGACTCTCAAGCCAATAGAATTTTCAAGTCAGATTCTCATTTTTTCCAATTAATTTCCCACCTGGATGTTCTCTGTGGTCACCACAAACAGATGTGTTGTTTTGCCAGACTGTCGGAAAGCGAGACCAGTAACTGGGTAACTGCCCTCATGCAGGATCTGGGTCTTACTGTGCCGGTCCCGGGTGATGTCTCCTTTTGTAAGTACAACACTCCCATCTGCAAAACCTGATGAAAAGGACAAACCAAACTGTTCACTTGTGTGGCACACTTGAAATATTATCCAGTGCGAGTTAGGGCAGCTGCAGCCAGTGACACCTTGCTTGCCAGCAAGGTATCAAGTAATGGGATTGCTGCACCAATCTACCTCCAATTACTCCTGTTAAATTTCACAGCTGCCACCTGACCACATGCAATGTCACTGTTCCACAAGGCTCAACACGCTTCCCCCATCACAAACTCCACTTGCAGGTTATTTTTGTTTGGGTCTTTTTATATTTTGTTTTGAGAAGACCTACTTCATCCTCCAATTTTAACTACCATTTTAATTAATTTGCTTATTCAAAACGCACCATACATTAAAAAACCTAGAGGGAGATTTCCTACTAGTGAGTAAAACATTCAGATTTCATAGTTTGCAAGCTGTTTGGGGGCAGAAGGCCACAACACATAAGAAAAGGCTTCTGATTTCAGTGCAGAGACCAACACACAGAAAGAGCCTGCAATCTTGCAACATTGCTGCTCTTACTCTGTTCAGCTTTACTTACCAATAGCCATGAAATTAAGATTCTCGTGGACAGTTAGGCAAGACACAACTGTGGGCTTGTTACCCGGTATCGCCGGAAAAATTCGTGTGCAAAGAGGATTTCCACCATCTCGTTTCTCCAGGTTCCATACTTTAACCTGAAAACAACAGGGGTACAGCATAAGTAAAACACGAGGCGTTAGAGGCAAACTACTGAAAGTAAGAAGAGTCAATCGGGATAATCACAGCATTCTAAGAGAGGTCCATAACACAAAAAATTTCCCTTTGTCACTTGACTTACCAATGGGTTAATGCCCTCTTCATCCTCACCAACAGAAACCAAGATACTGTGCTGCTTCAGCTGGTACAGGTGCGTTACTCTTAGCTTGTAAGCCTGGAAACTAGTGAGTTGAAGCGAGCGCGGCAGAAACCAGATCTGCCCTTCGATATGTTGATCACAGTTAAGGCAAACAAAGGAAGATGATAAAAAACGGTAAAAGAAAAACAAAACGACACAAGAACCCCTACACCTCTGAGCGTGGCAGAATCAAACCTTACCGGCTCCTCTCATAAGCCTACAACAAACGCACTTTTGTGGAGACGTCTAAGAGCACGGAAACAATTAACGACGGGTTTTGCACAGGGCAGGGGCCTGTGCACAGGACCACCAAGCCCACACAGAAGGCCGCAGGCCCCAGCCCACGAAGCCCCCCCGCAAGGCCGGAGCGCCCAGCACCGCCACCTCTCCTCGGATATCCCCGAACACGAGGCTCCCCCGGCCCGAGTCGCACACTGTGACGCCCGGGGGCAGCGCGAAGGGTTTCCCGGCGGAGCCCTCCGGGCCCGGCGGCTCCTTCACCACCTCCCTGTCGAAGAAGACGAAGCGCCGCCACTGCAGGTAGGCCGCCATCTTGGCGACGCGTCCCGCCCCCCGCGGGCCGCACCGCGCATGCGCCGGGGCTGAGGGCTGCGCCTCAGCGGTTGCCAACCCAAACGAGCGCCCCAGTTCAGGGCCACTCTGATTAAAAAAAGTAAATTAATTAAAAAAATGCAGGCCGGTGAGACTCCCGCAGTGCTGCTCCAGCCCCTTACAGTCAGGAGAGTGTGTACAGAAAGCACGAGCACCACTGAGGGGAGACCCCTTGTGTTTATACACATTGACTCCATCTTGAGGCATCTCTCCACAGCAGCGTTTTGTTTTTCTTGCTTCGCAATGTTAAAAGAAACACCAAAACCAAGCTGGAGTTCCAGGGAGCTTTTATTGAGTTTAATCAACAAAATCAGGATTTTACCATTCATCTTTTTTTTTTTGCACTCTGAACTCATGAAGCTCTTCACAAGCCAGTGCTGCAACGCATGTACATATCCAGAGAAAAACACATTCTCAACAAAATCTCTGCTCCACTGGAGAATTAGCCAATTACCAATTTAACAGAAAGCCAATTTTCCCCTCCCTCCCCTGAATATTTTCAAGGACTATTCCATGTTGTTCACTGGTTAACAAAGTACCAACTTCTTAACTAGGGACCAGTGGATATCCCACATGAATTGCAAATAGTTTTGCCTTTTTTTTTTTCTTGAAATAAAGTTCCAGTTTTTTCTATAAAGGGAACAGCGACTATTTTCTTCTCCTGACACCCCTTCCCCATAATTATTGGTTAAAATACAGCAAGGCCGTATCTGAACAAACCCATCCCTCCCACCACCCCTCCTTACCCTTCCCTTATTTGTCTACAGCAGAATTTAACAATGCTTCCACAGAAAGGTATTTTTTAGCAACGCAACAGTGAACTGAGCAAAACCTACAGAATAATCTGCCAAAGCCTTATTTTGAAGATCAAATGCATGCTCTTTGGTCCAGAGACCTGACTTATCATGAAGAGAAACTGTGATTCCAAAGAAAGAAAAAAAACTACAAGTTCACAGCAATTGGAAAAACTCCTTGTGCGGACTTTTTGCCCAATCTTTCCAATGGTGGCCATGCTGCTGGAGCTCCTGGGAACAAAGTTCACCCCCATCCTCAGAAACCAACAGCTGCTCAACCCCAGCAGTATTACAAAGTCCAGCACCAGGACAAGAACCACTGTGATGGCAGCTCAGCAGGTGCGGCATGGCATCCCGATAACCTCTAGAACAGAAACCATGGCAGAACAGTTCTCTGCTCAAGGTTTGAGTCCTATCAGTCATTTTTGAAAAACAAGCGTGTGAAGCATTTTTAAATCCTTGGAGCAGACACCCTTCCCTATCCCAAGTAAAAATAAAAATCAAACAATCAGAATGAGATGATTTGATACCAACATGTATACAACATATTCATGTTGAGCTTCCATGTTCTTACCCACAAAATAAAGTCTCAGAGGGCAAAGGAAAGATGCTCCCATCTCATTCTGGAAATTAAAATATGTATTTGAGACCAACCCACCCCCCTCCCTTCAAGGAAAGCCCTCCAGCAACTGCGCTGCACTCTTGACAGCGCGCATCCTGAGACCAGCCTAGAGCTCATCTGGAGTAAATTGGCTGCAGATTTGCGTCACCCTCTTCACAGCCATTTCACCCAGTTGTGAAACTTCATTACTTCAGATTCAGAGGATGATGCTTTTTTAGACTTTCAGGGGGAAAATGCAGAATACATCAGATTCTTAATGTTATCTTTGTCAGAGGAATTATTTGACCTAGGGCTCTCATCACTGAAGGCAGAAACTGGCTCCAAGTAATGCGTTAATGTGAAGGCTGGTGTGTAACTAGGAAAACAACAGGAGATCAAAAGGAATCTCAAAAAGCCAAGACTTACACACACTCCTTACTCCTGGGCAGGAAAAAACAAAAACAAAAACTAGGCTTATCCTAGTCATTTGGAGCATCTTTCCATCTGCAAGATTGCATCTGTTAGAGATAGCCTATTGGCACCAAAAATAGGCTGCTTCCTTCTTTGCTGAAAGCCACCTAAAAACGGTGCCCCCGATAGTTTAGGTAAGTGCCAATCCTCAAATAGAGGCTGAGTTTAAAGTAATACTTTCCATTTAAAAGTTCTGTGCTTTAAGAGGGACCATCAAAGCATGGCACCAGGCTAACCTACCACAAATCCAAGCAGAGCACACACATCTGACTCAACACTGCTATCCTGTTCTTGTTACATGTGTGTGCCCTGGTAAGATACAAAAAAACTTTTATTTACATTTTTTCATGTCTTTGTTGCACTAAAATGATCCCTCTTCTGTCTCTCTGGAAAATCGTAAGCTGGCTGCAGTACAAGAGCAAGGTTTTACTTTTGGTCAAAGTTACCACCCACAAACTCCCACCCCACCCCCCACCCCCAAAAAGCACCCCAAAGTTGTTTACATTTAGTACCTGCCAGTCAGATGTAAGCTGTGTGGCTCACAGAGTGTCTGTGACCAAGCTCTTGAGTTTGTACTCTAGTGCAGCATTTGCTACAATTATGGAGTCACTGCTGACAAAAAAAAAAAAAAAACAAGAAAAAACAAACAACACCCTTTCCATCTTGTAAAGTTGTTGTCAGGAGGCACCTGATTTTGTACTTATGATCCTCAAGGAAGTGGGACAGTTAAGTTTGCCTTTTAGTTCCAAACATTTTTACTCAAAAGAAAAAAAAGCGGAGGTGTCAAAATGGGAGAAATTAAGACAATTAATTCCTGCCTTAAGATAAGCAAGCATGGTGTGAGTGCAGCGTCTGTATACACAATAAATGACTGAGCAAAAGGGATTGCATTCATCCAGGTGCCTCCTGACACTGTTGTTGAACAGGCTAAAAGGGAATTTTAAGAGTTTACAGTTTGATTTGTCTCACTCCTCTTGCCTGTAGATCAGGCCAAACATCAAGCATGTTGGGAGGGGCACAATTTAAAGCAACACTATTTGACCAGAAAGTATTTTCCAGCAATATACAATGCAGAGTGACAGAGAGCAAGTCATGCCACAACAGACAAGATGGCAAATAGCTTTCTGTAGCTTCTGACATCAACAGGGGTTTTGTACCCTTACCTGCTCACAGGTCTGTATAGAGGCTGTTTTGGGCAGAAAATGCACAATGCTGCAGGAAGTAAATCAATCCCATAAAGCTCCAAAACTGTCAGTTTATGCATCTAGATCAGTTTCCTACTGTTTCTTTTAAACCCAAATCCACGCCTTATACATATGCTGCTCAGCAACACTGACACCCGCTGGATTTCCCTCACACCATGGTGGAACACAGGTCAGGGCATCCTTCAGAGCTTGTGAAGTTCCTGACGTTTCTAAGAGGGAAATCAAAGAATATCTTGAACAAGGTAAGCAACAGATTTTGAGGCCTCAGAGCCTCTGCAAGCAAATCTCTTCCATACAAGCGGTACAGGACAGTGTTGCTAGCACCAGAGCAAACCCACCCTGACTAGAGACACTTGGAAGCCTGCTCTTCAGGGAGGTCAGAGCATTTCTCATTGCTTAGTGTTGCAGAAAACTGAGCCCCTCTCATCTTTAGCTGCTCCCATAATCAGTCTAATCCCTTTAACCCCAGCAACCTTCATCAAAAAAAAAAAAAAGTTATATATGAACCCAAACAGAAAAAAAATATTTACAAAGTTTGTACAATATACACATCTGATTTTCTATGGGACACACTGCACCAGAAGAAAGAGGGCCATGGCTCTGAAACAAGTCTACATATCAAGTGCTGGAACTACTAATGGAGACTTATGGAAACCAGTCTTTAGTGTTCTGCTAGAGCATAGGGCTTTTCTTATGGCTCCTGCAAAGGATGACAGGCTACTCTTTCCTTCTGGAGCTATGCTGCTGCACCTAATCAGCCCAGATTTTAAGTTGGTTTTGTTTTAAATACAGTATTTACAGTGTGGGTGAACTGCAGATGCATATCAACTCCTCCAATTAAAAAAAAAAAAGTTGAAAAAAAAGTAGTATTACCAATAAGTTTCACCTCCCAGCCCTGGCCTTGAGTACTTGGGGAGGAGGAGAGGGGGAAGAGAGGGGAACTTTGACCTGAAACCAAAAACAGCTGTTGATTCCTTGGGCTGTGTTGGAAAGGTGATATTCTGAATGGTCTCATAGCATAAGGCACTTTGCACGAATAAGTAACAAGCTCTTTAGCTTAAAAACAGATGAGTAAACAGGGAGAAGTTGAAATGCACTCAGTCGATGGTTGAAGAATTTGAAATCGCAGACAAGCTTGTGTTCTTCAAGATTCTTCTCTTTCCAGGGTTTCTCTTCTTCCCTTGCTGCCCCTCCCACCCAAAGAAAAAAAAATTTAAAACCAGCAGTTAGTGCAACTAATGTTCAATCAGCACACAGTGCAAACAAGTGGAAAAACAAAAAGACATTCCTCCTTTCATCTTCTTTCTTCCTTGCTGCCAAATTTAAAAAGAAAAAAGGCCAAGCTCTTTAGTCTTCATAGTTCCGAAATGAAAAGACGAAGAAAAACCCACAAAGAGAAGGGTATCCCCAAAGAAATGATGTGTCACAGATGTGGATCAAAGGGCTTCACCTTCTGGCATGTGTAGTCAAAGCCTTAAAAAACAAAAATAAAAACAAACACCCACAGTTAAATCAATTCTATGCAAAACCAGAATGTAAGTAATGAATCACACTGACTATGTAGCTGCTCCGGAAAAGCCAACGGCATTCAGAACAGCTCATCTTCAATCACTGTACCTCAGAAAGAAGTGCTACTATTACCCAATTATACCCAAACGGCTCAACTACACACTTGTTTACTGTCATTAAGTGGTGTACAATTCTCAGACAAGGTTAGAGCAGTCCCCTTGAAGAAGCCACCCAAGAACTTTGTCCAGGTTCATCATCTGATTTGTTTTGTCTATGCATTTATTTATTTTAAAAGATTGATAAAGCAAGGAAAAGGTTGCAAGTCATTTTGGCATGACTAGCAATCTGCTTCTTTGACAATTTTTGTTTTTGTCAGCTGAGATTAATTTCAGTAGCTTCATCAGTATTTTCTAATTCACGATTTCTAGGAGAAAATACACAACAAAATTACTTTCAACCCAAACAATGTCATCTCTTTATGTTGCATAAGATAGCACCTTAACTAAAAACAGATCAAACATCACCCTCTATTTGGCCTGACTGTAAGAACAACAATTTCCCTGGATTGAAAAAAAGAAATCGACTCAGCATTCTTCCTCAGACAGCGATCAAGAAAAGCCACACTGCTAGACACCCTGGCAGTGAAGCCTCTTTTTTTTATGCTATGTAGACCTCAAGTGGCAATGAAGATGAATTACAGCTTTGCTACCTACTTTGCAGGAGGTTCTATGAAATAAAGACAACAAAACATGAGGCACCTATAGCTTGAACCTGTTCCTTTCAGCTGCTGGAGGTGATTAGGCTTTTCTGTTAATGCAAAATTCTTCCAGATCCATTTTCTCTCCTGGCTTTTTTGATTACCACCTCCCTTTCTGCTGTCACCTACTTCTCTTCTTAGCTAACCAATCCAGAAGGAACTCTTTAGGCTACTAGCAGGCATCCTAGCCTCTCCAAACACCAATCTTCCCACCCTCACTGAGGATCTATTTCAAACCCTTGTTTTCACATTCAGACACGTTTGGCACATCAGTTTCCCTCTTCCCCTGCAACAATATTCAGGCCAGCTCTTCTTTTATCCAACACAACTTCAGGAAGGAATTTACATACGCATATGGTTACTGCTTCTCATCTTCTACAGGTTCACTGTGGTATTCTGCCACATACAGGCTCTTGTCAATGTTGCTTGGTATGGGTTTAATTTCAGTTCCCAACTGCTCCTCAATACTTTTCAGGTTGAATCGATCATCATAGGTGATCAAGTTGATGGCCAGGCCAAGATGACCAAAGCGACCTCAAAAAAGAAAAAAATACAAACTGAGTGATAGAAGGTTGATTGGAAAAGTCTGCGGGTTCTGGTGTTAGTAACAATGCCCTCTAATGGTAAAAGAAAATCCAGGCCCTGCAACAGGTCTTTGAAAGCATTTAAGGACTTTTGTACTACTACAGGAGTAAGAAAAAACAAGGGGTTAAAAATGCTCCAACTGCACATACTCATTAATAACCAACTCGAAGTCTTCTCCTACTACAGTACACATGTCCACCCTTTATTAAACGAGAGTTACTGAACAAGCCTGAACTACAGAGTTCAAGTACAGAAAAATCTAAGTCAGAAAAATCTAAGGTATTCAAAATAGTTCAAGTATATTAATAAAAAGCAGAAGCCAATTCAATGCTAAGGAAAAACTCACAGTTACCAAAGTTGTTTCTAAAAGATGCTTCTCCTCTCACCTGATCTGCCAATACGATGGAGATAAGTCTCCGCCAGCTTTGGGAAATCAAAGTTTATCACCACGTTCACAGCTTGGATATCAATACCTCGGGTAAACAGATCTGAAAGACAATTCAGGTCAAGAATTATGTTGATTTAGGGTAGAAAATTTAGGAACAATTAACACTGGCCAGCACTAGTTTGTAAATATATGCTGTCCTCGTATCAAGGCATTTTACATACAATTCTGTTACAGCTTCTTCTTGCTCTTTATCCACTTTAAGCGTAATGCAAGAAGAATGATCAAGCCCTCAGATCTTCAGATCTATGCCAAAAAAGTAACTAACATCAATCCAGTTTTTGCACGTTAGACTATTTTTGAGTAGGTCATTTTATACAAGCACCTCCTCTAACATGGCAGATGTTGCCATTGTCACAACAGACTTGAGATCTGAACTACATCCCACCAGCTTAGCTATTTTTATTTCACTTCAAGTTGAGTTAAGACTACCCAGATGCATGTAACAACTGTCATGGTACAGCCCAAACAGGCTGTACTGTGGATAATTCACATCATATACAGACCAATCACAACTACAGATCATTTAGGAAAGATGAACTATAGACATGTAAAGAATCAGCAAAGTGTAGTCCAGTAATCCTAGCCACAGTTACACCTACAGTTCTGTTCTTTCCTAAAGCTTATGGCCCTACAATTTACAGAGCACTTGTGAGAACATACAGAAAACATAACTGAAGCAGGAAACATTATCACAATAAAAGGATTTGTTAACAAGTTGCACCTTCACAGTTTGTCGCAAAAGACCAAACCCATATGCCTAAAGGAGTGCAGCACTCTGCCCTACACCCACTTGACAAAATTCTCTGATCAAAACATTAACTTGCTTCATCACAAATCAAGTTACCTGGCTCACCTGGGCTACTGACTAATCAGATTTCTATTCACAACCTTCATAAAAGGAAATACATTTAGGAACTCTTACCAGTGCAAACAAGATTGCGGCATAAGCCATTTCGGAAATCGTGGAACACACGATTGCGGTGCTCCTGGAAATATGTAAAAACAAAAAAACAGCTGTGACTTTCAGATAGGTATTCGAGTTACAAATACTGACCTTCATTCACATAAATTCCTTCCCCTCATCACTACTGACAGCTGAGTCAAAGCTGCTTGTACAATTTCTTAACACTTCTTACCCATATATTCTAAAAAACCTTTTGACAATGCCTTTTAGTACACTCACCGATAACAAGGAAATCAAGAGCGTGAATCTTGAGGACACGTGAACTAATCTACAAGTAACAAATTCCTGCACCAGCGAAGCTGCAGACATTTTTCATGGTTTTGTGAACTAGGCCACTGGAGCTCAATCACTATGCAGCAGTCAATGCCTTCCAGCAAGAGCTTCGATCAAAGCCATCTCCCTGCCTTCTCAGATCCCCCTACAGCCACAGTGCAAGATTTAGTGCTTGGAAAGCCAGGCTAGGCACTCAAATCAGCTGAGTACTGTTATTTCTGTTTGTACTCCTGAACACCACATGAACAGCTACGCTAAACACTCTGGAAAGGGGCTTAAATATGAGGGGAGGAGTCTGAAAACAAAACTGAAGCAATAGCAAAGCAATACATGTCTAAGTTTTTGAAGACCATGCAAATTTAAAGCAAGTATGAGACTTAATTCAGCTACGTGCTACATCTGTGGAGTAAGACCTGAAATTATGTAGTAGCAGGACATAAACCACTGTAACTTCATACTCACCTGCCTCATTTTAGCATGGATATAGAAGCAGGAATAGCCCAACTGGGAGATCTTTTTGGCTAACAATTCAACCCGTTGAGAGGAGTTGCAGAAAATGATCGACTGGTTAATCTGGAGCTGAACATATAAGAAGCGTGTTAAGTAAATGCAGAATTTCAGTAACAGATGATCTAAGGCAGAAAGAAGGCAAGACAGGTGCCACAAGTAATTCATACCGTATTTTTGTACAAGAGGGAAAAAAGGTTAACACATAACAAAACTGCAAGGCAAGTTTTGTTTGAGGCAAACACACTCATTTTTAGCTTCAGCTTATATAGTATGATTAGCAGATTATGACGAGGAAAAAAAATCTGTCACTCTGATTCTTATTCTTGATTTTGAAGGGAACAAAGCGTTTGTAAGTTCTTAACCTGACCTACACCACTTACCCTGGAAAACAGTGTATTGAGGCAATGAACCTTCTGACGCTCAGTTACATAGGCATAGTACTGAGTAACTCCCTTCAAGGTTAACTCCTCCATCAGATTAATCTCATAGGGTTTCTGCAAATGGGAATTCTGAAAGATAAAGATAAAAATAAAGCATGCGTATCTATATGCAAAGCAGCATAAGGACTTCCCATCCTGTAGCACATTCAATTCTTCCATTGCAAGGATGCACTAACTAGCCAATCTTTATGCCTGTCACTAGACAGGGTAGGTGAAATTTCAAAGGATTACTTATAAAACCAAGGCTAAACATGCCAGGCTACACAGGATCACCTTCTAGAAGCAAATCAACACAAATAGCGTTAACTACCGAATGAAGAGGAAAACAGTGCATCACATGCAAGAATTACATGTACTTCCCATTAACGTTATTTCTGGACAAAAGTTGTTTCAAAATTGCTGTCCTACACTGAGGCTGTTATATTAAACCAGAAGTGTTGATGCATAAATAAATGAGCAACACCCACTCATGCAGCTTAGGTGCAACGTCACCACAATCACATGTATCTGAATCCAACTACACTCACCATGAATTTCTGTACACTCAGAGGGAAAGTGGCTGAGTAGAGCAAAATCTGTCTGTTTTTAGGTAGCGTAAGAATAATGTCTTCCATTATTTGTACAAAATCTTGAGACAGCAACTTATCTGCCTGTAAGAACACAAGCACAAATGAGTAAGTCAAAGAAGTAGGGCAATCTTTCAGTTTCCTGGTAGTATCACGCTGGAAAAGAAATACAAATGCACCAGGAATATCCTCCTCCCTACCTTCACAATGGCATCACCCCTCTGGAGTGAATACCACATCTGATTGACATGTGAACATGACATCTGATTTAGTTTCTGAAAACAGGATACATCAGTAAAAGGAAGTTTACATTTCCCATTTTCAATACTGATTTAAGCAGAAGCAAATTGAAGAAAAATACATGCAATGGGATTTCTAAACCAAAACTAGCTATCACTGTTCCTATCAGTCATCCAAAAGCTTTCACACAATTATTTTTCTCAACCTCTCACTTAGCAGTCTGTTGGATGTTCATAAATCAGGTTACGTGAACTTATGTGGTAAGCACAATGCATTCATTATGAACAGATACCAAATGAAACACAATCCTTCAGTTCAGAATAAACCAATAATCTATTTTGCAGTAACAGTGTACAGAACAGGCAAACCTTCCTAGGTGGCTTCTTGGAAGTTTTACATGCAGAAAAGCTCTTACACCCAAATACCTTCTCAAAAACAACAAGAAATTAATTAGCTATAACCTTAGTATCCCTAAGCAAAGGTATTTGTTGCTGTATATAATGAGGTGGCTGGCTGAGACACATCATTCATTTAAATTGTTAATACTCCAAAAGGTTTAATATGAGCAACTTGCCTCATCCAATACTATCATCTGGACATGCTCAACTTTTGCTACTCCTTTCTTGATGAGATCGAGAATTCTGCCAGGGGTAGCTATCACCACATGCACTGTAAGGTTAGAAGAGAAAAAAATAAGGTGATCAAAACAATGTTTCCAGCATTCAGAGACATGTTTTATACCAACAGATTGAGTGAACAACTGTATACAAACAGTGACTAAGACATAATACAGTCTGTTCTGTAACAAGCATAACAATAACACAGACATAACAAAAAAGCAGAAGTTACAATGCCACACTGTAAAAGCCCAAACACCAACTGTAGCATAGCAAAGTGCTCTGACCTGTATCATCAAGCCTCATTATGTCATCTCGCAAATTGGTTCCTCCTGTTGTTGCCATCACTTTGGCACCTCCCATGTGTTTGCTGACTTGGATACAGATTTGACTGACCTGCAGGGCTAGTTCACGGGTGGGAACAATCACCATTGCTGGAAGTTAAAAGTGTCAGCGTGAGTTACTAATAACACACTACCAAAAATACTTCTCTGTAGAGGACAGAGATTTCATGAGAGCCATACTTCTGCAGTTTTGGAGTTCCACACTAGATATCTACATTAAGTCGCAGAAATTGCTTAAAACAAGACACATGCCATGCAAGGGTTCTATATCCCTTGATATTCCCTCCACATGAGTCACCCAGCCACCATGCTTCTGTGTATTACTCCAAATCCATTTTCCAGGGCAAGACAGTGAAGGCCACTAGACACCTTCAAGTTTTTAAAAGAAGCTGGAAATTTAAAATTCCACTTTCCCTCCACCACTCCCTATGTACTTGCTTTACAAATATCAGCAGATAACCTACACTGCTGCATTTCATCGACCACTTTTAGATTGAAGTCTGCTGCACAGCAACCAATACTATTACCTGGATGCAGCCATGGAAGACCCATGCCAACTGACCTTGTATGTTGTCCTTCTTTAAGTCTAGCCGTTCAAGTAAGGGAATGAGGTAGGCTCCACTCTTGCCTGTTCCATTTTTCGCTCTAGCCAAGATATCCCTACCAGATAAAGCAATGGGGATGCTCTCCTCCTGAAATGCAATGACAGTCAGCATGTGAGCAATCATGAGCCATGCTCATTAAAGACTGGCCAAATATAACTCGCCTCGCTATATGACGTTAAATCTGTTCCATGAAGGAGTATCTTGCTACTGCAAGTATTGTAGACTTACACACAGCAGGAGGGAGTTAAACCTATCAGCAAAGAGCTCCCCAGCAAAGCAATAGCTCTGCTCCCAACGTCTCACATAAAGCCCTCTTATGACCAGACAGGATGAGAACCAGTGCTCGGGTACCGCAGGAATTGTGAACCCGTACAGATGCATTAGTAAAAAAGTGAAAAATTAGGAAAAACTGGGAGGAGACAGTGAGAATCACTAGCAAACTCCCCCAGTGGGAGAAAACGCCCACATCTATCTTAACATTGGAAAGGCATCAGCCCATGCAATTTCAAACCCGCATGTTTCTGTGATACACTTCTCAAAACCAGCAGGCTTCCCTTTTAAAACTTCAGCCATTCAGACAAAGGCCACAAGTATTTTTCATTTGCTTTCTTTTACAGCGGTATCTAAATGACCCAAGTACATTCAGCCTTTTAATTTGGAAAAGCTGACACATTAGAATCTGTTCTAAAGCAGGTAAATTAACAAAAAGCCATATAAAATGGCCTGGATGTCAGTGGGGGGGGATGGGAAGGGAGGAGAAGAGTTCAACACCACACCCACTCCCCTAAGTTTACATACATTAGCATTTACTTATGGAATCAGCCCTAGAAGTAAAAACAAGATGGAGAGACAGAAAAAGTAAACTTACTAACACTCTCTCCCCTATAATCTCCATTATGACTCCTTCCAGATATTTATGATTAAAAAAAAAAAGCCAAGAATGGGTGATACAGATATCTTAGTAACAAATAAAGGTATGCAACCTATGGCAGACCTATTTTCCAGAAAATTTACAATACCGCTGTACTCACTGCAACTACTTATCTGAAGGATGCTACTGAACATGGGATTAACATACCAATGCCTCTATAGTTTCGTTACCCAAATGGAAGCAAAATTCCACTGTTCAAATCCCCAGTTTTCCCAAATCATGACATAAATATCTGACATTTAAGCACAAGAATTTCAGAGTTTATAAAGAATTCAGCTGCTGCTTATAACTAGTCTGTTTTAACAACCTGAATAGGAGATGGTTTTTCCCAGCCCATTTCAAAAATTCCCATCAGCAACTCCCGTTTCAAACAGTAATCTTCAAACTCATTTCCTTTTGTGGAGGTCACGTCCTAAATAATCACAAAAAGCACATCCATAAGATTAGGTCATACAATCCACAGCTGTAAATCAGTCAGACTCAATGAGAGAGTGCTTATGCAAGAAGATCACAAAGCACATTTCATTACTACACAGGAGTTCCCACTAATCTATGCAACACCATACAGCGGAGAAGTAAATATTAACTTTCCAATAACCAACTACAACACTGTGCATACACTGACGTATTTTGATCTCCGTCTTGCAGGAGCCATTGACAATTCGCCTCATGCTATAACAGTAAGGAAATAAGAAATACACAGTCAACTCTGTTTTTGAGCTTTACAAGAGAAACATCTCTCCTGAGCAGTTTTAAGAGAATTAAAACAGCAATTCTTCATTAAAAACAGGTTAGCAATAGCTGAATTGCCTTTGAATATTTGATTACAAGCCCACCGCAGCTTCTCCCACAACCTTCATTCCATATTTATTCCTAAAGTTCAAACGTCCTTACCGAAGTTTTGATTCTCAAATCCTTTGGAGGGAGTTTTAAAGTCTTCTTCCAGTCATCACCAGGTCTACCGAAAAAAAATCTGGTTTAATAAGTTTATTTTGCATCATGATTTTCTTAGGAACAGTGATTTAACATGTAACATTTTCACCTCCTGAAAGCTAAAAACACCTACGCATATGAGCTCAAGTCCTCTCTGAGCTAAGCGGATACAACAGGCAGGAAACTGTAAACACAGAAATTCACCAGTCTGCCAAGCGCAAGAGAATTTGTGAAATCTTTATCCAGTCATGATTCAAATCCCATTTTTAGGGCACTGAATTGATCCAGTAGAACAGACTTAAAACTACACGCTGACATGTTCATAATAAAGTAATGAGCTGTAATAAAACCACAAAACTATAGTTCACTACTTCAAAAAATAAAAACCTCATGCCCAAAGACCATCTATTCTTTATCCGTAATGTAAGAAGATGGAAATACTCTGGGGGAGAAAAGTAAGTAAATACACACTCCACTTGTTGAACTGTTTTTTAATTTTGCACCAGAACTTGGAACAAGTCCTCAAGTATTCCATTTTGCCATTATGCACTAAGGTATTTTCTTCAAAAATAACTGAATAGCAAAAGAAAAGTGAATGTTGCTCAGGGGCAGCAGAGAATGACCCATTACTGTACCACGCAAGTCTCGTAAGTCTGTCAGAATTTCCAACCAGCACATTCACATTTTATCAGCATGCTTCCTAAAACACAGTTTGATGAGAAAAGAGAGAAGAGACGCATACAAGGGTGTCATAGTGGTGCTGTATTATCTCAGCTTACACTTTGACTAATTAAAGTTCAGCATTATACTGGGGAGAGCACACTACTTTTCCAAATCATTGACAAAAAAGATAACCAACTTGAAAGAATTTCTCACCACAAGAGAGATCAGCAACAAACTGAAAAGCATACAAAACTGGACTAGGAATAGGCAATGTTTCCTCCTGTCTCAAGTATCAGTTCCTTCCCACTCCCCAACTTCCTTCTCATACCACTTGAAATGAGCAAAGAAAACAGGATGCTGCTGCTCAGCGGGCTGCCTCTGACAAGCAGCTCCCTCTGAAAAGTTTCAATTTCCACAACAAACACATTGCTAAGGTAATTGCCAGAAAGCAGCTCACACCTGGAAATACAGCTTTTGTTTAGTAATGCACATCCTAGGATGCTGCTGTCATCAACATCATAAAACAACAGAACAAAACTTTTAAAACACAAGTACCCAAGAACGCTTTCCCTTATAACAAATTTTGACATTCTTCTTGCGGCATTTGACACAAATACTTACTTAATAGTGGTGGTCATACTCTGTGCTTGTTGTTGAGTGCCATTATTGATTGTGTTGGCATTTTTCAGCTGGTTCATCTGTTGCTGAGTCTGTGTGCCTCCACCTCCTGGGCCCCCGCTGGGTTTTACAGGGCCTCTCAATTGCCCATTCTGACTGGATAGACCCATTATAACAGGGTTCTCTGTTCTGGCCGTGCTCATGCTTCTGTTTTTAAAGATGTCTTTTTAGACTTCAAAACTTTGAAAGTCAGTACAGAAACTGTAATAACAGTTTATTAGACTCTCCAAAATGAAGAGATAAATAAGTCTTGCTCAATATATGAGTCCTTTATTGCAATGCAGGCAAGCACCTGTAAGTCACTCAAAAGTAAAGTAGTAACTTGCTCTGATGCACTGTGGATCAACCTTTTTTTTTTTTGTAAAAAAAAAAAAAGCCCTCTATCAAAGTTGAGTTATATCAGAATTCACTCGCTTCACTCTGAAAAAGAAGCAGACAATAACAATTAATATATGGACTTCTGAATATGCAAATCCTTCAGTTGACTTCGCTATTTTAAAATAGCCTGCAACACTGCGTATTATCTAAAAGTCACCTCTTCCCAGGCAGCACACAACACAGGATCCGTTTTCCTTTTTTCTCAGTGGAATTATCAGAGACATATCAAACTTTTTTTTTTTTTCCCCTTGCTATAAAGCTGAGCTTAGGTCACCAAAGATGACTTTGTAAACAGCTGTACTTTCTTTCAGGAGCATTCCAGCTAGTAACCACTTGAAAAACAGTACCTAGACTCCCCTGTGAAGTAGGCACAGATTACCTCGATTGCTTTGCCTGTTCTTGAAACTCCCCCTCTTCTGGGACACAGGGAAGCAACGATAAAAACCTAAGCAACATTATGTACAAGTTTTCGATAAAAAACAAAACCACAATATCAAACGGACATTAAAGCAAGAACTGAAGAAATCCTGAAGTTACTCTGATTGTCCTTTTCGTGTAAGAAATGAAATTGAAGCGATGCTAGAATTACGATAGAAATTATGACGTTATCTGTGAAAACAAAACTCATCCTCCCCCAACTCCAAAACTTAGTTCAACCAACTTATTCATAACCTTTTTTATCGGGCATTGATTTAACACCGTTTAGAATATTGAAACGAATGATATTATGCTGCTGAAACAGAGTAGAGCAGCTTCTTGTTGAGCCTAAACATTTACACCAGGAATCAGTTAGCCTCCTGCTTGATGTTACCTTCCAATCACCAGTAAAAACTCACATCGCACTCAGGGTTGGAACTAGATGATCTTCAAAGGTCTCTTCTAACTCACATCACCCTATGATTCTCAGATAACATTTGGTATACATGACTTAGTATCAACACTGTATTTAACAAGTGTTGCCAAAACTGCAGAGAGAGAACACGAAGTCTGCATCTCACATACAGAAAATACAGCCCAGAGATGAAGATCTCCTTACAACAATATTAGCCAGCCAAGTCAAAACTTTTCAAAAGCAACCGAAAGTAAGCTTGCTTGCCTGTACAGTTTCTGATTGTAAAGCACTTGCAACTTAGGAAGTGCATAGGAAAAGCAGGTTACTGCTTGCTAGGGTGGAGTGCTCAAAAAAAAAAAAAAAAAAAGGCAATTCCCCAGTGAATTACACATACGTCCAAGAGCACTTCAAGAGAATGGAAAAGGAATGCAAACTCCTCTCAGACTTCCCAGCTGTTTCCAAGCGCATCGATTAGAGCTCTGCATCAAAACTTTAACATCAGTAGAAATAAGATATTTCTCCTAGTTATCTTCCTGACTAGAAGCACGGTTATGAAGTATCTCTGAAAAGACAGCTCTCCTTCCCATTAACTTGGTTAAAACAAAAAAAAAAAAGCAAAACAGAAAAAACAGATCACATAAGGCACCACGGTCACGTAACAAACTGTGATGAAAGTGGCAAAGACCACCCCAATATTTTTAGCAGAGAAAACCTCTAGTTCCTTTACAGCCTCTCACTCGCAGCTACGCTTCAAAAACACGAAAAACCAAAAAAAAAAAAATTACACAAAACCTCGCCAAACCCAGAGAGCCGCCGCGCTGCCGGCCGCCAGCAGCCACCATTTCGCAAAGCGGAGGCCCGACGGCGCAAAGCACCCCGCGTTACGGCGGCCCCCGGGCGGGCACAGCCCGGCAACCACCGCCAGGCCTCTCCCTTCTCCCTCACCACGACAGAGCCGGGCCCACCGGGCCACACCGGGCGCAGGCCAGGCCGCAGTGCGGGCCCCTCCGCGAGGCCGCCGCCTCCCGCGAAAAGCAGCTGCGCCACACCGGCACCCCCCCGCCCGCAAACAATGGAGCGGCCTCACCCGCGGCCTCCCCGCTCCTCCCGGCGGCCAGCACCGCCTCAACCCGGCCCCGCCGCCCCTCCACAGGGCCCCCGCCGCCTCCAGGCCCCGCTCGGGCCCCGCCGCTCCCGCGCCGCGCCTCAGGCCGCGAGGCGAGGCCCGGCCCGGCCCGGTAACCACGGCGGCGGCTCCCCCTTTTTCACCGCTCCCCCGAGCTCGCTCTCACCCCGGCAGCCCCCGGCGTCGCTCACCGCCCCCGGCCGCGCTCCCCCTCGCCCAGGTACAAAATCCTCTGGCTGCCGCTTGGTGCCTTGTTATGGCGACTCGACGCTCCAAGATGGCGGCTTCCTCCTTCCTCCCGTGCGCCCTCCCCCTCCCGGCAGGGCAGGGCAGGGCGGGACGGCCCCGCCCCGCGCGCACGCGCACGCACGCACGCACGCATGCGCGCGCGCGCGGGCTCCGGGAGGGGGGGGTCACGTGGTCACGCGGCTGTGGCGGCCCGGCCCTGCCGCTGGGCGGCGGCCGCGGCCCTGGGCAGCGCGGGGCGCTCGCTGCGTTTATTTTTTTTATTGCTCTTTTAATTACCAATAAAATGTGGTTATTTCAGCCCGCGGCCTTTACCCATCCCACCGGGGGGCGAGTGGTTGCGGTGTTTTGCCGAATTGCACCAAAGTGGAGTCCAGCCTCCAACAACGCACTGAGTTTAGACACAGAAAATGGTAGTGGAAAGCTTATTTCAGTTATTCTTTAATTTAAAAGGAATCCACTATTATTTTTTTTTCTGTCACAGCACAATCATCTCCATCAGGCCTGGCGTACTCAGTTCAGACACCTCTGCCTGCTTCTCCTAGACAACAAGCCTCATTATTAAACTCTTTCCTTTCATTTATTCCCCAACTCTTTGCCCTGCTGCGGCTGCCAGCACCCCCTGCCCCATCAGCTCTCATCTCCTGAGGCAGTCAGGAGGCTTCAGCTTCCCCTTTCAGCCCCTCTCCCTCCTGATGTGCCCCACTTTTCTTCCACATGCTTCTCTTCCATGCGTGGCAAAAGAAGGAAAGTGAAGATAGGAGTCCTGTGCCTTCCCGTGCCAGGAGTGGGATGAAGAAGCTGCATCCCCTGTGCCATGCCGGGCAGGCAGCAGTCACTGCTGGCGAGGTCCCTGCTCCACCACACGGCAGTCTCGGTGCCCGTCATGGTGCAGGGTGCAGAGCTGGGCATTGCACTTCACCCTGAGATGCTCAGGAAATAGCATGCACCAACCCTAAAAGAACAAATGACAACAGCAGTTAACGGATCAGTAAAGCTGACTGGTGTGTAGGCAGCGCGGAGGTCACCAACCTTCAGTTATGGTAGCAGCAAATGAGGTGACTGGAAAAGTGAGGAGAGGGGATTCAGGAGCCAGAAGCGAGCTAGCTTTTCTCAAGCAGAACTCAGAAAGTCAGTGTAGTGTCAAACTGGCCAGTAGAAATTTTTGGTCATTATACAGAATAGACAATCTTCATATTCAAGTAGTGCATTTTATCATCCTTATGTACAGCTGAATAACTTCCCATTATCAGAATATCTGATAAAAATTAACATTGTGTGTTGGTGATAATACAAGACTGGTTTGCTAGCCAGAGAATGTACCCGTAGCAGAGTTTGGACAGGCACTGCCATGCACTGACACCAAAGCAGTCCTCAAATATTTATTGTTGAATCTTGTTATAATTTTATTTTTTATTTTATTTTTTTAGGTTGCTTACCTGCCGGTCTCCTGTGGAGTGACATTATTCTTAATTTAAATTCCTTTTCTCTCCATCTAATTTTCTTCTATAACCTCCTCTCTGTCATCTTTCCCAGCGCAGCAACACATGGATCCTGTAAGTCACCTCGTCTGTGGTAGCAATCACACGCTGCAGCAGTACGTGTCTACAAGGGAATTTGTTGTTGCCTATGTCCTTGGAGCGGGCTCCCTGGAGCCTCTTTATTTGCAGCCCACCTCTCAACAGCCTGGGAGGTGCTTCCCACCTCCGTCTCCCTGCAGGCACACCCTGCAGATGTCCCTCTGACTTGGGAAGTTCAGCATCACCACCAGCCCCTATGCAACTACCGCACCTTACTTTGCACCATACTTTTGTTCCGCTTGCAGGGCAGACTTGGGGGGGGTAACATTGATGGTCAGAAGCTCTCACGGGCGGAGCTAGTCCCAAGCACACATTGCCATGGGGAGCACCACCCTCTTTGCTAGCCCTCAAAGGAAGTCAGTGATGCAGAGTGCTCCACCCTCCAGTTCTTGCTCAATTAAAACATCCTTCATCACCTTCCCAGGGGCTGGATGAGCACCCAGCGGCCTCCCTCCAGCACCGCTGAGCTCTGTCCTTTTCCCCAGAGAGGGAGGGGGTGCCCCAGTGAGCAGGTACACAAAAAATGTCCTCGGGGGCTAGTGAGGGCAGGAGGGAGGGATGGCAGCGCTGTCCTTGCGAAGCAGGTCCCTCCTCAGCATTCCTGGCCAAGCCAGGAGCACTATGCTACTGCTAAGAAGCACTAAAAGCAGGTAAAATCCAGTGGTGCTCACCAGGCTGACACCTTCCTCACTGGTGCAACTCCTGCCAGCCTTCTTGCTGGTACAGAGGCGCTGGTGCAGTTGTGCCCACCCTCCTCAAACCTCAAAAAGCAAAAAAGCTCTGCCAAAATACCAGCTGTAATACCACTCTCTCCTGCTGACCCCGACTGGAGATTGTACACTATGAATCCACTGCTACAGCAGCAGTAGGACAGAACGCTCATTCCCCCAGACATGTAAGCATGTTTGGGGTGAAGCAGCAGGAGGAGGAGAGAGAACAGCCACAGGGCACTGAGGCTGAAGTGGCGAGGAGGACCCCGAGGGCAATGGTAGCACAGACCAGAACAATGCATTTCCTCAGATGTCTGCAAAGTCTCACGTAGAGGAGCACCCAGATCTGGGGAGATTTGGGGTAAGGTTTTCCCTCAGCACAGAGCTTTCTAAACCCTTTCTGATTGCCCTGGACTAGGACATCAGCAGTCAAGAGCCCCAGAGGCTGGCAGGATGAAATTAAAAGACCTCCTGATCTTTTTTTTTTTTTTTTGAAAATAAAAAAAAAATCAACCTACAACAAACGCTTAAGAAAAAAATGATAGAGCAAGATGCCAGTCTTTACATCAAATAGGTCACTCTTTGCTTGGAGCTCATTTGCCTTGCAAATACTCTATTGTTACATTCTGGGTCCCTCCCTACTCACTTAAATGACTAACTCCACCCCAGAAAAGAACTTGTGCCGAAATTGCTGGAGGAGAGGCAGATCCTGCCCCTGAAACCATGGGGCCTGTCAGCTACTCATCAGAGACCTATGACTTGGTGAGTTGGGCCTGGCTTTGCTTGTTTGAGAGGACAACTGGGGAGAGCGGGTAAAGCTGGGGTGGGCTGAGAGACCTGGCTTCGATGTCACCATCTTCTGACCCCTCCCAGTAGGAGAGGGCCCAAGCAATAACTTACGCCAGTGCAATCAGACCTTGCATCCCTTAATTCTGGACTGGAGGGATGAAGGGACTGCAAGAGACATGACTGCATTTGCGGGGAGCTGGTGCAATGTCACCGCAGGCACTGCAGTCCAGGGGCACAAGGTGTTCCCATGCACAAAGCTGCACGATGAGCGGTGGCGACTTTGAGCTGAGGTGTTGTGGTGGGCACTGAGCCCCAGCACTGTCCCCTCAGGGGCACCCAAACCCCAGCTCCTGGCAGAAGGGCCTGGAGAGCCCGGCCCACACACCTCTGCCCCTTGCTGCCCCGCTCCTGCCACAGCCGTTCTGGGTGACACAATGTGGGTGAAAAGCAGGAGTTCAGAGCCCATTTATACCAACCTTCAGTGGTATAGATGACTGTGCGTAGTGTGTGAAGCTCTAGGACTCTCCTCTAGTGCCTTTAACAGGAATACCAAAGCAAGCCCCAGTGCTCTCTCTCCACATGTGAAAAACCTTCCCATGACTACGTATTCCTACCCCTGCCAGCCTTCTCCATCAACAGGCTGCCTGAGTCTGCTGTGAAGGGAATACATGGTGTATTTACAGGAGGGGAATTTGAAAGCATAGAAGATAAATTGCAAATACTTCTTCTAACTGGGAGTGATGACACCAGACATTTAGCCCTGTAATTTTCTGCGCTAAGCTTGCAAATGAAATACAGCAGCTGTACCTTTCAGAGCATATTGTGCTATCCAAGGGGGTATCCACAGCAGTGCTAGCATTAGCCAGGTTTTCAGATGTTGCAGCTCAGAATTTCTGTTTTCATACAAAGGCTCTCTGCAGCAGACCTCAGGTTTTGTTTATTTTCTGTTCCAGAGAGAAATGCTGGATTTAATTTTTTTACCAATTTTTCTTTCTCTCCTTTTTCCTATACATTATGGGAAGAGAGAGAAGGCAGGGGGTGGGACAGGCATTTCCAACCCTCATTTTTTTCAGTTCATCCAGTCTAAAAACCCATTGCAAATAGTGCTCGTGTCCTTTACAAGTTTTTGCAGAAGGCACCTCTGTGACCTCTGCTGAAGTTCGGTGGCAGCACTGAAGCTTGCTAAGAGGTTAAAACCAAACTCCCTTTGCCATCACTTTGTTGGTTCGTTCCTTCATCCGAACTCTCCCTTGGACTCTCTCCAATGATCAGGAAACCATCCACATCCAAGCGTGCTGTCTGTCCATCTGCACTGTGTCACTGACTACAAGTAAGCAGCTGCTGGTGGCAAAGTGCGTAGTTTTCTAAGGCAGGGAAATTAAACAGCACTGCGATTTGTTCTCTGGATACAAAACTTAGAACCTTAGCTTAGCAATTTTACCTCTTTTGTGAGATATTTTAAGTTACAGAGGAGACCCCAGACAAGAGGAGAAACTCAGCTAGCTTTGTGACTAAGTGTGAACAGTCCCATGCCACAGCAGAAAGAGTTTTCTATCTTTTCTCAAAATTCACGTGGTTGGGAGTTTGTGACACGCGTTTCCTAGGAGCTTCTCAGGTTTCTCTTCCTCCCTGGAACTGACCACAGATCGCACACGAGCAGTGTCACATACGGTCTGGGGATGCCATATATTGGTGAGCTCAGTGCTTGCATCAACATGTCCAGAGAGATTTGCAAAAAAAAGACCTCGACGCTGTTCTAGCAAAGCAGTGACACAAAACTGCATTAACAAGAAAGGCCCAGTTGACTGATAGAGCAAATGCAGAATGAAAACAACGGGAACATTTGCACTGAAAGGGCATTTATCTAAGTAGTTGCCCAGCAAGTACAGCAATAGCTTCACCTAATCTTTGCTACCCTGTGGGACCAATTAGCTGTGTAACCTTGTGGAAAAGTAACGTAACCAAAATTATAGCCCCAATTCTCAACAGCAAGAAAATTTTGCCCACTTAACCTTCCTCGGCTGCAAACTAGAGAAAGAAAGAAAAAAAAAAAGTTGAAGAAAGACCACTGAGATTGCTGCGAGGTCTCCTAAGGTGACGAAGGCCAATTCTTGTTATAATGAGGCCAACTTGGCTCAAGAGGCAAAAAGGCACCTACATTACAGGAACATGGCATTTACTTATACGTTGGTTTCCCCAGTTCAACCACCAGAGAGGTGATGAGCAGAAAGTCTATCACAGGAGCTTGCTGAGCTGCACACTGACATGAGCAATTCCTGTTTTATGGCTTTGGGAATGAAATATGCTTCTGCTGGCCCTGGATGGGCTAGAAGGGAATGACTCACTTGAAAAATCCATAATAGCATACAGGCTGCTGCTCTTCTACGGGCAAATGGGTGATTGTTGGCAGTTGTGGGGAACTGAGAAAAGCAGCTGACATGCAGAGGAGACCTGCGTAATTTTGAGATGTGGGTTAGAGGGGAAAAGAGATTCCTAAGCAAATAGAGTGCAGGATTGTGCCTCCCCCTGCCGTGGCCCCAGGTGTGCATTTTACTGCTTAGTTACAGAAAAAAACACACCACTTTACTGTCACATTCCCCCTGCAGTATAGACATGTTGCTCGGGCAGGAGAGCTGTGCAGAGGTTGCTCACATGCAGCCCATTCACCCATCCCATCCCAGATCAGGCAGCCACCCGCTTCCAGTCTGGAAATTGAAGTCACAACAGAGTCCCCAAAAGCCCTGGCTTGTCATTCAGGGCATCTCCTACAGCTCTGGTCCCTGCCCTTCCCGTCTCAGCCTGGACTCTGCCTTTTCATCCTTTTCTATTCGTCTTCAACTCATCTCTGTCCGCTCCCACCCACACTCGGTGCTCGGAGATGCACATGAGAGGACGCCTGACACACAGCTCTGTGCACACTTCCTCTGCCCGCAGCGAGTGGCTTACAGTAAGAGCCCTACCTGCCACCTTATCTGCAATCAGATGGTGGCTGATAGTGGCCTCTGCACCTCCGGCTCCGGCTCTAAGGTGATGCTGGAAACCGTTCTGCAGCCAAAGCCGTTCAACACCGCACATGCCACCCACCTGTAGGCATTGGCAGTGCTGGTGTGGCTCCAGGCTGTGCTCCAGCCAGTGGGCCCAGCCACTTCCCCTCGTTTCCTTTTTCCCTTTAAAACTAGAACTGTTCAGCCTCTCCCCAGCTAAGTTATTCGCATTCCCTTTGGGGTTTTCCAGCAAGGTCACCACGGGATCCAGAGCAGCCCTGTTTGGTCCTTGTGCCAAACAGCAAAGGTTCTTCCTTTGGTTTTCTTTCTTAGGAGGTTTTCTTTCTTTCTTCAGTAGCAACCTCCAGTCTCATACCAGAAACGAGAAAAATAATTACTCTTTGGGCAAGCAATGTTCATGTTCCAAGGCTGCAGTCCCACTGTTACATTAGGTGAAGACAGCTTTGTGCGGGTGAGGTTTTGGGCAGGGAAGACGACTGCTAGACCCGTGGGAGCTAGCTCTCAGCGCCTTTGGGAGAAGCATCACAGCACAGAAACAGCATGGGGGGCACGGAGCTGGCAGGGAAAGGGGACCCTTGAAAGAAAGACCCAGAGTCTGCTGGGTCAGACCAAAGCCTGCACTCATTCCCTGCAGTAGCCATGGGAGAGGCCTGGGGAAGAGCGTAAGAGCTGGGCAAACTGATTTTACACTTCCCCCAAGGGCTTGCTTGCCTTCCTACCATCCCCTGCTTGAGGACCATCCCAGCCAGCTGCCTTTTGCATGTGCTCAGTAATACTCCTTAGACATCTGCTCCTTCACTGCACCCGTAAAGCCATGGAAGTGGTTTCAGCAACACAGCAGTTCGAGTTGAGCGCTGCCACATCAGCTCTTTGCCCCCAGCCGGCTGCTTGCAGAGGCACACAGCACATCAGCAGAGGAGGGTTTTCACAGAGAAGAAACCCAGTCACCCTTTCCAGCTCGGTATAACGCAGAAGTTGAGAATATTTGCAGTCACTCGGCTTCGGAGCACACGCAGGGGAAGGGGGGGGAGTGGACAAAAAAAAAAAAAAAAAAAAAAAAAAAGATCTAAAGCTGTTTAAAGCAGGGCCAGTATTTTTAGCTGGGAACTTCGGCTGATGAGGGAAGGAGCAGCAGGTGCAAACGGCTACAGCTGGCAGTGAAAGGTATGAAAGCAGCGAGCAGGGGCTTCCGCTGTGGTTGACACTGAAGTCTCGGTGCTGGTCTCCAGAGAGGGTGTGGGTGGGGGAGTGCACAACTACTGCTGCAGGGCTCTTCCCGTTTTGTCACGGATTTCTGAGCTTGCCACAAGCCTCCCAGGCTGCTCTTTTTCTGTGACAGCCTGCATCTGAGCCCTGTGCTGTTGTTAGCACCCAACTCCTGCCAAAGCGCCTGAAGACAGCGCGTGCCCACCATCTGCGGTAGCTCTGCCACACTTTCCTCAACAGGTATCAGCCCGGGGTCTGAGTGGCATTTCTCAGATTCCCTTTCTGGCTTTGACTACAATTAATTCGGAACCACAAGGTTTACCAACAGACCAGATTTCTCTTACCAGAACAATCACTGTGGCTGTGGCACCCCGCTGCCTCCGATGCGTTCACTCCTCACACCTGCCCTAAAACTTTCTCTCAGTGCATATTAAGCGATGCCCAGCCTTGGCTGTTGCTGTCCCACCTCACCTTGCTTGGTGGACGCTGCCCCAGATGGCTCCAAGGTCTCCAAGCTCAGAGCATGGCTGCGGTCAGAAACCAGTAAAGCAGCAGCTGCAATGGGGCCAGCAGCAGAGCACATGGGAGACTGCCCCAAATCCTTGTGCTACAGCTGCTCAGCTGCACTCCAGAAGTGGAGGCATCAGGAGGGCAAGAAAAACGAGCAGTGAAACCCCCTTCCTATCAGGAGAGGGCTGAAGGGAATGGGATCGGTACATAAAGGGGTCAGGACAGCCTCTCCCCATGCTGCTGTCTCTCACGGGACCCCAGCCATGAAACTGCCCTCCTGTAACCAGATTCTCTCTGTTCCCCAGAGCCAGGCGGAGCTGAGTGGTTACTACGAGGCTGATAACACAACCCCGTCCTTGGAGGGCTACTTCTGCTTCAATCCGGCCTCGTCTGTGGTCGGCAACCAGAGAGACCCGTTCAGGAAGGTCTTCATGCCCCTCATCTACCTGCTTATGTTTGTGCTGGGAACTGTGGGCAATGCCCTGGTCCTGGTCATTTTGGAGAGGTTCAAGCGGTCGCGCACAACCACGGAAAACTTCCTCTTCCACCTCACCCTGGCCAACCTGGCGCTGCTGCTCACCTTCCCGTTCAGCGTGGTCGAGAGCTTGGCCGGGTGGGTATTTGGGACTTTCCTCTGCAAGATCCTCAGCGCCGTCCACAAGATCAATTTCTACTGCAGCAGCATGCTGCTGGGGTGCATTGCGGTAGACCGCTACCTGGCCATCGTTTACGCCATCCACACCTACCGCAAACGCAGGGCTCGCTCCATCCACCTCACCTGCACGGCCGTCTGGCTCTGTTCCTTGCTCTTGACCTTACCCGATCTCATCTTCATGGAGGTCTGGACAGATGAGAGCAACCGCAGCATTTGCTATTTCCCCGAGATTGGGATTCACGGCAACAACGCGTGGCTGGCAACCCGGTTCCTGTACCACACCGTGGGTTTCTTCGTGCCCCTGCTGGTGATGTGTTATTGCTACATGGCCATCGTCCGGACTCTGTGCCAGTCCCAACGCCTGCAGAGGCAAAAAGCCGTCCGTGTAGCCATCCTGGTCACGGGCGTGTTCCTGCTCTGCTGGAGCCCGTACCACATCGTCATCTTTCTGAACACCCTCACCAAGCTGGAAGCCTTCACCAAGAACTGCGTCCTGGAGGACCAGCTGGACACGGCCATCATGGTGACAGAGGCCATCGGCTTCACACACTGCTGCCTCAACCCCATCCTCTACGCCTTCATCGGGGTCAAGTTCCGTAACGACTTCTTCCGTATCCTGCAGGAGCTTGGCTGCATAAGCCAGGAGACCCTACAGGAGATCCTGGAGGTGACCAGGAAGGGCAGCGGAATCGAGTCTGACAACACCACCTCTATCTCCACTTTCTAGCTCAGACAGGCTGCCGCAGGGCAGAAATGACCTCTGGTGTGCCTGTTCGGTGGCACACGTGCTGTGGCCTCAGTCCTAAGTTTCACAAGCGTCCCCACCATTCTCTTTACTCCTCAGGAAACTGAGATCTGATAGCCATCCAACACCCAAATCCCACCAGATACCTTCCCTGGATCCTTCTGTTTCACATCCATTCAGAAATCTGTCTGGCAGCTGCTGGCAAACGCCTGATGGTCACACTGACAGGGCCGGATGAACGCAGGCAGGTTGAACCTGATACCACCACACCTCCCTCAAAAACAATTGACTGCGGGTGTCCTGTGCACAGAGCCAGACACAGGACTGGGTTGCCAGGGGGTAGGAAAAAAAAGCCCAGCCAAGTCAAGGTGGAGTCATGTCAGTGAGCAAGCACTGAGGACAAAGATGAAGCAAGCTCCTGTTTCACCTGCTCAGGTCACTGGACAAGCCCAAAGGAAGCAGTGGGACTCAATTACCACGGCAGACAGAGTGAGGGATGCGAGCAGGGCCAGCAGGGGACACAGAGCTCATCCCAGTACCACAGGCACACGGTGCCAGTCTCTGGTCCTGCTGTGTGACGTCCTGCTGCCCGGTCACAGCGCGCTGATCTTCCCTGCACAGCTCGTGCCAGGAGGCTGCGCTGGGGACTCAGGACTTGACCGCCACAGATGCCTTTCCTGCCATCAGCCACATCCTTTCCCGTTCACTTGATCCATCGCACTGCTGTTCATAGAATCATTTAGGTTGGAAAAGAGCTCAAACGTCATCAAGCCCAACTGTTAACACTGCTACTCACAGCGCCAGTGAGCAACCAGCTGAAGAAAAGGCCTGACTACTCAAAAGCTTTCTTTTAAGGCAGGTGACTGTCTGGACAGATGGCTTCAGTCCTGTGACTGAGCACAGAGAGGATGAACCACGTCTTTAGGAGGCTGAAGGTGTCACTTTTTTTTTTTTTTTGCAAGTGGTTGTACAGTGCTCTGTGGGTTCTGAAAGGAGGAGACCCATTACCTCAGCGTAAGGTAGGACATGGAAGGAAGGAAGAGCTGATTTGCATGATTTCTGTTTGGTTTTAGCAGGCCGAATGGGAACGTGCCATTTTGCTTAGCGCTGTGCTTTCAGATACTTTTGCTCTACCTGCATGCCTGGAGCCTTTAGAGGTTGAGTGCATCAAGGTTTACACAGAACAAACCTGAGCATTGATTTTGCCTTGAACCAGGAGTATCCAGCAACTGCCTGGATCAGGGCTTCTCAGGAACAAGCCGGTCCAAAACAAGAGTGGCAGCTCGTTAGTACACCACAACCAGCACGTAGGGCAGCCCAACAGACTCGTGCAGCCTGCTGCTTCCTCGTAGGCCTTGTCCCAGTAAGGTGTCAGCACACACAGCATTGCTTCGGTACGTTTCTGCTATTAGCTAAACACCACTTTGGCCAAAACGGAGTGATAGTCACACACACAAACTGTCACACGGGAACGACCCTAGCCACCAGCACACATTAAAATTGGCTGTACCACTCGCCTCACTGCTTATGCAAAGTTGGAGCAATGGCAGTGCTACTGCTGCAGCGGGGATTTTGTGCTAAAATCCCTTCTGAAGTTCAATCCCCTAGCAAAAAGCTCAGTGACAACCTAACCTCACCACAGCCAAGGGCCAGGCTGCAAAGAGCCATCATTAAGGAATGGGTCACTTCACTTCAGACTAGCCCAGCTCAGGCAGAGATCTGAATAAGTTGTCTACAGCTTCCGACATGACAAGAAAACTCCCCAAATGCGAGGCCTTTATAGAAAGAGCAGTCCCCATTTCCTGCAGCGCTGCGTCTTTGAAGCTGAAACCTTCAGGTAATGGTGACTGTGGCTGTCCAAGCACGAACAGCAGAGGAAGAGCTGCTCTTTGAAGCCTGCCCTTGCTGCCTCTACAGCTGTACCAGCGAATGAACCCGTGCAGACGTGTTGTAAACACCTCCCTAGCCCCAGCCTATGGGTCCTTACACAACCATTGAGCAGAGTGTAAATCCTTACAGCATTCACAGAGAAAAAGGAAAATCTACACACAAAACCTGGGTGAACAGATTACGCATCTACTGTTACTTTGGTGTTCATGGTGTTAAACTTCTTGAAAGTTTACGAGAGCTGTAACAAACAAATAAAGTACTCTCTCTTCCCACATACGGTGCTTGTAAGCGTTTGCCTGCATTTGTGTCACTTTGAGAAGGGAAATGCACCTCCAAACGGAGTGGGTTGATGGCACGTTCCTGCCACGCGTCCCCCTTTGTGCAGGGACCCACGAGCTCGCAAAGAGCTGGCAGAGCACGAGGGTGGGCGCTGCTCCTGCAGCAACCCGCACGTTGGCTTGGGAGGGCCTGGGAGCCAGACAGAGCTGGGGAGGGAGAACCCAGAGCAACCTCTGCCATTGCTGGGCTGTCTCATGCCACTTTCCATCCCCACTGCATCCAGCCTGCTGCTGTTTCAGTTTCCCTGCTTCCTCTCACGATGACAGCTGAAGTGGGTATTCAGCAAGAGGCCCACATCTGCAAGAGAGGAGGGAGCAGACAGCCCACAAGCAGCCCCGGTGCTCACCAAAGGGGCCACGAAACAGCTCCCAGAGCAACGTGCTGCTGCTCCCTCCTTCCTACGGGGTGACCGAGCTGCCCAGGAACTGCAGCTGGGTTGTTTTAGGTAGCACAGACCCCGCTGTGCACGGCGGCCCTGAGGCTGTGGCAGGCAGCGGAGCGCACAGCACCGGGCACGAGGTGGGGAACGCATGAGTGGCCGCGTGCCTGGGAGCGCTGCGGAGCCGGGGCTCTCCCCACAGCCCTGCACAGCCCCAAGGCCCCCACCCGCTGCAGCTCGCACCGAGTTTCATTTTCCTTACCGAACAACAACCTACGGCCTTCCCCCAGTCTCCCAGCGGGACACAAATGCTCGAGCATTTCAGCGTCCGCGCTGCTGACTTGTGCATCTTCCTCAGCCTGGCTCTGGACATCGAGATCATAAAAATCAGAGAATATCCACTTGGAAGGGACCCATAAGGATCATCAAGCCCAAATCCTGGCACCGCACAGGTCTGCCCAAAAATTCAGACCATGTGCCTAAGTGCACAGTCCGATTGCTTTTTAAATTCAGGCAGGCTTGGTGCAGTGACTACGTCCCTGGGGAGCCTGTTCCAGTGTGCAGCCACCCTCTCGCTGAAGAACCTCTTCCTGACGTCCAGCCCAAACTTCCCCTGCCTCAGCCTGACACCGTGCAGACAGCAGGGGCAGCCAGTCCTAACCCTAGGTCACCCCTGCACTCTGCAGGCCTGTCAGGACCTGGAGTTATCTCCGTGGTCCTGCCCAGCTGCCCCCCAGCCCTGGCCATGCCCACCTACCTGGGAGCGTCCCGTTGCACCTCATCCTGCCTACGAGGAGCTCCTCTCCTCTCAAACAGAGCAGCTGCCTGACAGAAGAATATTTATATTGGGTCCAGCCGGGCTCCCTTATCAGCTCCAACCTGCCACGGGTGGCATTAGCCAAGCTCCTGCAGGCACCACCGTGCTGTGCACGCCTGCAGAACCTCACACAGACCAGCGAAGACAGGCACAAGGTCAGGTTTTGAAATTTGTCTTTTTAATAAAAAGGCACCTATAAAACAGGTCAATACATTACAGGCAGCACAGATACCCAAAAACAAGCCTAAAAATTGTTTCAAATAAAAACCAATAAGATGTCTTCACATATTGTATTTATATATTTATATTTATATATATATTTATATAATGGTACAAAATGACTGGGGAAGTTTCTCCATGGGATGACAGAGAACAGGTCAGTCACCATTACCTCAATGTGAAAGCTAATTCCAGGTGTGTGATTATTGATGTACTGAAAGATGCTGTTTCCCAACGTTTACTTTTCAGAGCCAGAAAAAAAAAAAAAAAAAACAAAAAACAAACATTGCGAAGTCATGGCTAAAACATGGGCAAACCTTTTACCGTGATTAGGTGGAGTCAGTACACAGAACTCAAGCTGGGAAGCCGAGCAATAAACGACGAGACACGAGACTAGACACAGCTCACAGCAGCGGGTAGCCGGCCGATGGCACACTCTGCCCAGGTCTAACGAGGACTTGCTGTTACTTCGCTTCCAGAGAAGCTCCTGCCAGAAGTGCTGAGCTCGGGCACAGCGAGGAGCAGTGCCCAGGCAGAAGGTGCTGTGCACCTCGTCTCCCTGTGGTTCCCCCGTCACAGCAGTCAGGGTAGGGCTGGCTGGCTTCAGGGCAGGGGGATTTTGAGGAAGAGCCCCGACTGCTGCTCCAAAACCCACAGCCCGCAGCTGGAATAATGCCAGGATTTCCCTTTTGTGTACAGGCCTGCTGAGTCGAAAGGGTTTGTTTCCTAGGAATTTATCACCCAAGGACAGGTCTTCCTCCTGCCATCAGGCTGCCCACGTGCAGGCAGCGGTGGCTCCTCCAGTGCTGCGGAGGACACAGGGACAAGGTGCTGCTGACAGGGGGACGCGGGGAGTCCCAGGCAACTTCTGAGTTGGGCTGGGTGGAGGGGACGACAGGGGAGGTACTGACAGGCAGAGATCTTAACTGGACCGAAAGAACAGCTGTCTACAGACAGACAAACAGAAAAAGCTTTTTTTTTTAATATATAAAAAATATTATGGCTTTAAATTAACCGAGACTAGCTGGTGGGTGATGAGCAAGGTTCGGGGATGGCGTAGGTATTTGGGTGTTTACGAGAAAATACCAGCAGCCAACACCCCAAAGTGCAGCCAAGGGAAGCCACAGCCTTTCAGGCTAGTCAAGCTAAGAAAAAGCTGCATCTGCTCGAGCCACATCCTCCCAGGTGAAACACACACCCTGAGAGGATGGAGAATCCAAGCAGCTACGATGTCAGGTCCGAAGCACACTTACTTAGCCCAGGTTGAAGACTATTCCTCTTTGCCCTAACTGCCGAGGCAGGGACGAGCACTTTCCAGGATTGTTCCTGTTTTGCCACTTTTTGAAAGCGATGCTCGGTCAGATCTTAAACACCACGAAGCAGGAGACCAGAGTGAAGTTCTTCCTCAGATCCAGACCCACACTTCCAACCTAGTACCGCACTCTACAAACACCCCGACACGTCAAGGTATTCCTGATCAGACTTTGTGGCTAAATCTTGTTACAGATCCAATCAACGCAGACACCGGAGTGACATTTCACCCCCTGCCAGTCCTTTCTAACAGCTCGCAACACACTAAAAAGCTTTGCCAATCCCTCTCTACTTGACGACCTCCCCTTCTGAAAGCCTTCTCCTCCCTGCGGTTTCAAGTAGGGAAAGGTGAGCGCTGTTACAAGAGAGGTAGTATGCTAAGTCTGGCTTTGCAGAGATAATCCTCCAGCTGGTGTTCGTGTGGCAATCGAGTGCCCTGAGTTCACAGTGGGATACCCATAGGGTTCACCATGCTGGAACGCGGTCCCTGCAGAGATCCAGAGATCCTGTGTGTACAGAAGTGCATGTGCTTAACCCCACAGTCCCTTCAGTGGACAGACACAGGAAAAAAAAAAACACTGGTGCCATGTGCAGGAAGACCTTACAGAACGGAGGATGGGAGGGCGAAGCGCATCCAGACAAGCCTGAGTTGTTCAAATGGCTTCTGTCAGCCTCGGGATAAGAACCTCAGCCTCGGATGTCAGAAACACAGAGCAGCCCGTGACACACAGCAGCCACACAGCTGACACCACGCAAGACAACTCTGCTTCTGAGCTGGAGTATTGCGTGCAGGGACAGCTCCCCTGCACCAGCTGGCCCTCTACAGTGCAGTACGGCGGGGCTGCGCCAGGTAGCTCGGGGCAAGATGGGACAAAAACTGCCTCTGAAAGCCCGGATGAGGAGCACAGGCAAGGGTGATGGGGAAGGAAGACCTGGGAGACCGTTCAACAGCAGAGGTAGAGGGGACACGTTGTGATCACGGCGGACGATGGGAGGGTGAAGGACTGGTGGGGGAAGGCTGTGAAAGGGCAGGGCTCCCGGCTGGCCTCTCGGGAAGCACCAGGAGGAGCCACCCAGCTCCCCTCGCACCTCTCCCTGCGCGACCCTGCCCACGGGACGCACGGCGTGAAGGGAAAGGAAGAGACCAGAGGTGGCCCGGCTGGTCGAGAGCTTCAGGCCCAGCACCTGGTTATCTGCAGAGCCTGGATCCTCGCTGCTTCTCCAGCCAGCCAGCTGGCCTTCTCCCTTTCACAGCCAAAGCAGCATCCCCGTGGAGCAGTGACAGCGGGATCCCGAGGGGCTGCGGCCTCTGCCCGGCCAGCTGAGCGCTGCTCCAGTGCCTGGGGCCACAGCTCCGACCTCCCCAGTGGTCCTCAGTCACTGGTTGTGTTCTGGTGCTCAGCACAGACTCCACAGGGGCCTAAGATCTGCGTGAAACCGCACAACCTGCACATGCAAACCGCTCCGACGCATGAATGACACAGGTTTGACAAAGAGTCACTCCATAATGAAATCTCTCGACGCCCCGTGCACCCTGGGGGATCCTCCTGCCTCCCCCAAGGAGAGCTTTCAATCCTTGTACACTGTTGCCTTCAGCATGTTTTTTGTTCTTTTTTTTTTTTTTTTTTTTTTTGTTAAAACATGTTTTGAGGCTTCTATTAAAACACAGAAATACAGAACAATTAAAAACCAGCACAAGTTTTGCCTTTCTCAGCGACCTATTTACAGCTAGTTCCAAAAACCCTCTTGCGCATTTTGGTTGCTTTAAAGGAAAAAAAATAAAAAGGAAAAAAGGAAAAAAAAGGAGAGAGAAGGAAAAATTAAAAAAAAAAAAGAAAGAAAGAAAGAAAAACACTTGAAGGAGGAAAATGATAAATGAAAACTTTACAAACTGCCACAGGGTCTGGAAGTCCCTGGACAACACACAGGGTTCAAAATTAACAGCCCCACTCCCGCTCCCAGTCCCTTCCACCCTCCCCTTTCCCCTCAAAAAAAAGGAGGAAAAAAAAAAAAAGAAGAAAAAAAAAAAAGAACAATTCACATCAAGTTTACTGCACGTGTGGTTTTCTGTAGAGAGGCAAATCCGATATGAAAAGCATCCCACTTGGTGTCCTCCACTGGCATTTGGCCCCAACCCGCCCCCGACGAAAGGTTTAAAAACGTCTGTACAACCCGGCCCCCCCCGTGCTCAGAAAGGCAGGTTTGCCATGTTCCCCGGCCCGGGGATGTAACTCATTTGGCTGTCCAGGGACACGCTCCTCTGCCTCATCTGGTGCGTGACCATTAGGTTCTGCTGCGGCGGGGGCCCCATGAGCGAGCCCTGAGGTGACATCATGTGTCCCGTCTGGGCGTACATCTCCCCCGACACGGACATGCTCCTCTGCTTGGCCTGCATCAGCATGAAATTCTGCTGGGCCATCAGGCTCTGCTGCGGAGACATCATGCCCTGGTGCATGCTGTTGGCCATCATACCCTGCTGGGGCGGAATGCCTGTCCTGCCCAGCATGGGCACTTGTCCGGGATGGCACATGGGCATGCCGAGTCCCCGCTGCACGCCCTGCTGCCCCGGGAGGCTGGGGGCGTTCATACCTGGCCGCACGGGGGGCTGCTCAGCCATCATGTTCTGCAGGTTCATGAGGTGGAGGTTGGAAGGCTGCGATTTGGGTGCTTGGCTGTCGCTTTTGGGGAAATACTGCAAGGTGCTGCTTGGTTTCTCCGAGGGGATGATCCTGGAGAGGTCGAACTCGGGGATGCCGGTGGGCGTGGGGCGGATGACCTCGCTGAGCTCGGGGTCGTTCAGCACCGATGCCACCCCGGGGAGCACGGCAGGGTAGGTCTCGCCGATCCGTGGAGGGATGTTCTTGCCCATGATGTGCTGCTGAGGGGGCATCTGGCCGGGCTGCTGGGCAGGAAGGTCGTCGGGTGGCAAGGGCATTCCCGGGGGGTAATGCTGCTGCATGCCGGGGCCGCCTGCCCCGCTGGGGACCATGGGCATGCCTCCTGCAGGAGACTGCATGGCGTTGTGGGGCTGCTGCATGCGGGGGAACACGAGCTGGTTGGAAGGAATCATCTGCGAGCTGTTTGGCACGGGGCCGCACTGCTGGTTCAGCGAGTCCTGGGGCCCCGGGGGCAGCATCATGGGGTTCGGGGGGGGGACGCCTGCCCCCGCTGCACTTGGGTGCATAGGAATGTTGGAGCCCAGAGGGTTTGGGGAGGACATCATGGAGGTAGGGGGTGGTTCGTGGGAGAGGGGCTGCTGACCGGGCAGGTTCATTCCCATGGGGCTCTGAGAGGATCCAGGTCCCACGGAGTTTAAGTGCAGTTGATTTGTCTGATTCCCTGTCACACCTAGGGAGGAGAAAGAAAATGAGAAGGGAGTTAACTCTGCCCACAGACCCCTCCGGGCTGTGAAATCCACACCCTGTGTGAGCTTGCTTTGCTCTCCTGCTCCGAAAGCCGCAAGCAAGGGGATGCAAGAAGAACGCAAAGCATCAACATCAGAAAAAAGTGCTCCAAATCCAGCTCCCTAAGCCCACGAACAGCAGAGAACTATTTCAATTTCAGCCACTGCAGTGCTGTCAGCCAGGACTTGGCCACCACAAGAAGCTCCTGCCGGAGAGACAGGTGATATGGCGAGGCCTGGCTGGGAGCAGCTTGGTTTCAGGGATGTTAACAGAACACACAGCTGCAATTCATGTGGATTTGTAGTTCTTATGGCCTGCTAATTTTATAGTCCCAGATGGCTCGGCGTGTTGAAACAGCTCTATGGGGACAGCAGGATCTCAGCAGGGTGCCTGGAAGGCATGGAGGAGTGACCCTGCACCACTGCCTAGCCCTCCAGCAAGCTCCTGTGACCACACACTGCTGGGAGGTGGCAAGGAGGAACAAGACAAGCGCTGGCTGCCCAACACAAGCGCTGTCCAGGAGGGAGGAATGTGTTCATCGACACAGCAGAGCGAACAGGGCTTGCAGAGGGGTTCAGTTTCAGAGGCAGCACATGCATTTGCATGCCTGCGGTCAAGCTAAGTGACTTCTTAGCAAAGAGTCAACACGTTGATTTTTCATTTTGAAAACCACCAAAAATATTTACCAGACAGCTTTAAACTCCAACCCCAAGTGGTACAGCCTGCTGGAATTCCCCTTCCCTTTCACGCTGGTCACCAGATGACGAAAGCCAACCATTTGTCTAGCTGTCCTCATCGGTGCCACCAGCTAGTGAAGCATGTCTGGCTGCTGCTTACTGAAATCACAACTGTGCTGGGCCATAGCCTTGCTCGTGCAGGCACCTGGCTCTGCTCACAACCACCAGACCCCCAAGCCTGGGGCTGAGTGACCTTGTCTTGCCGCAGAAGAGGGAACGCAACTTGTTATTGCCTGCTTCAAGTGTACAACTGCTCTCTTCCAGCTCATCCAGCCCATCAGACCTGTGGACAGCAAAATCCCTCATCCCTCTTTGCCAGCCCTGCAGACACGTACCTGACATGCTCCCCGGGGGAAGCATAGGCCTGTCTGGCAGCAGCTCGTCGTCAGAGGTGGCAATGGTTTTGATGGCATTGTGGTAAAGAGGCGTGGAGCTGGGCATAGCGTACTTGGACATCTGAGACATCATCAGGGAAAGGGGGTTCTGGGAGGGGGATGGATCCGGGGAGGAAGTAAAAGGCATATTGGGGTTCATGGTGCTAGAGGCTGGTTGGTTACTGGCTGGTGCCGAAGAACTGCTCCTGGGCCCAGAAGGGAGAGAACCTGCAAGAAAGAAAGAGACGGCTCAGTACTGCCCATGTGTTGGGGCTTCCTCCTGTCAGACAGCAACCCCATCTCCTCCTTACGATGGCAGCTGTCAGAGAAGGCTGCAAGACAGCTGGCAAGGCCCGGAGCCCTCCAGCCTCAGAGGAGGCTCATGCTCCAGCACCGTCATGGATTTCCACTTCAAACTGCCCGGCTTCCCAACTCAGACACAGAGCATGAGCTGCTGCTGAAGAAAAAGTTGTTCCATTTGCCCTTCCATCTACTCAGAAAGGCCCTATCTGGGTGCCTGGGGGGAAAAAATCTCCATAAAAAGTAAGGGCACACACACACAAATGTCTTCCCATGCCTGCAGTCAGGAAAGAAATACCATGGGGAGGAACAGCCTAGCAAAAGGGTGGCAAAATGCTAAGACAGATGACAAAACTACAGGCCTTGAATCATCCCGATGCAGGGCATCGCTCCCATGGCACGAGACTAGAGCTGGCAACGTGCTCACAGCCCGACTGAGCAGGCTGGGTTTGTGGGATGGAAACCACGGGAGCAGAAGGTGACAGTGCTGATCCTAAGGAGCCTCTGGTCGCAGAGTGCTCGTTGCAGGACCTGGGATGTCCACACACCCGCCAAAACCACGCACGCTCCCACACAAGACAGCAACGTACCCTGATCCAGTCCTGCCATGGAAGCAGAGGAGTTCATGCTGAGCGGCTGCTTGCTCTGGGTGACTCCTGGGCTGGGCAGCGTGGCTTTGGGAGACGGCACCCAGCCGGGGGAAGGGACAGCCATGGAAGGGGACTTCAGGCGGCTTGGCGAGCCCGTGGGGGACCGGACGTTAAGTGAGGAGCTCATCACCTGGGGGGACTTAAGGGGGCCAGACTGGTTAGAAGGCGGCATGCTGACCATCTGTGAGGGCGTCTGCGGGGACTTGAGGTTGGCAGAAGGGGAGGTGACCAGCGGTGAATGCACTTGGCTGAGGGTGGGGGACTTGAGGTGCCCCATGCTGGGGGAATTCATCTGGCTGATGTTGATGGTGAGGTCGGAGGGCCGGCGGCCCAGCCCCCGGGAAGGTGCTGGATGCATGTTGGCCAAGTTGCCCCCTTGTGCGGGTGGAGGATTGGTGGCTGGAGGCAGAGGGATGTGGCTGAGTCTGGTGGTGCCGCTGATGCTCCCCACGGGCATGGTGCCCTGCTCAGGGCTGAACATGTCTGAGGTGCTGCCCATCTCCTGGGACATGTTGGGGTAAGGTCCTTGCCCGCTCGAGAAGCCTTGCTGTCCTTGGCTGGGGAACTGGGAGGGAATCACCATTTTCTGCGCCCCCCCCAGCATGGCGTTGCCGTTGCCATTCTGAGCCCTCACCCTGGCCAGCTCCTCGGGGCTCATCCCCTGGTGGGCCATCATGTCAGGGCCCCTCATCTTCTGCGACATCATCATCTGCTGCTGGGGGGTCATCTGCACATTGAGGTTCATGTTCATGTTCATGTTGACATTCATGTTCATGTTGAGGTTGCCGGGGCCCATGGGTGCATCCATGTCCCGAAGGCCCGACTGGCTCATAGGGGGGCTCAGCATCCCCCGCGTGCCTGCAAAATCCATTCCCATCGGGGCACTGCTCAGGCTGTCCCCTGTTATCTGCCCAGCAAACATGGATTGATCCATCTGCCTGTGAGCTTGTATCATCCTCTCCATCTCCATCCCCTGGCCCATGGAGTTGCTGGACATCCCCATGGGCCTCTGCATTGCGACCGGGCGTTTCTCCATCAGCTGGTGCCTCAGGATCTCCTCCCTGGCACGGGGATTCATGAACCTTTCAGGGTCCCCTTGCCCCGATGGGTACGGCAGGGAGCCTTGCGGAAAGTTCCCAGGGCCTCCCATAGGAGGCAGATCATCGCTCCATCCCATGCCAGGCCTGACCGGCCTCTGCATAGCATTCATGGGCCCAAGAGCATCCAAGGACATGTTCTGCATCCCTCCAAAGCCAGAGACTCTCTGCATTTGATTTCCAGGGAATCGTGGCCCTGGGAAGGGCGGCCCTCCCCTTAGCTGCATAGGGTCCTGCACGTCTATAGGACCCCGCAGCTGGCCGCCCATCCCTGGTGGCCACTGCTCTCCAGGCTTGCTGTGGTAAGGCGGCGGGGGCCCACGCATCATCATGCTGCCCATAGACTGTGGGATCATGATCTCCTGCATGGGCCGCCCGTGGATGCTGATCTGCTCCTCTTTCCGGCGCTTCTCCTCGTAGTACTCTTCCTGCAGCTTCCTCCAGGCGACTTGCTCTGGTGTCAGGCTGTCCTGGTTCAGCCGCTGCATCATCATGTTCATCTGCTGCCCCATGTCAGTGCCCGGATGGTGGGGGACCTCATGCTCCAGGCTGGGGCCACCGAGGCTCTGGGTCTGCGAAATCATGGACTGCAGAGGCTCTTCGTACTTCTTCATGCTGGCAGGGGGTACGGGAGGCTGGGCAGGGGCAGCCTGGGGCTGAGGGGCAGTGCCACCCTCCCCTGCGGTTTGGCCGGACTTCAGGAAGGGCTCAGCCTCCCCACTGCGCAGCAGCAGGCGCTCAATGTCCCGCAGGGTCTGCAGAGAGCGCTCGCGGTGCTCCAGCTGCTCCTTCGAGAGCCCCTCGGAGTTCATAGGGTTTCTGGGGCCCAGGCCTGCCTGCCCGTTCCCCTGCATCCCTGAGCCTGGGCCCTCCCCGAGGAGGCTGGAGCTGGGTGTAGCCGAGTCCACTTGCCCAGGCTGCATGGTGTTGGCAGATGCAGTGGGCGTATTGGGGTGGTTATTCCCGGGCTGGTTGCTGGCACTGTTGTTTCCCAGAGAGTTGGGAGTCAGATCTCTCCGGCCATCTTCACTTGTCCCTTCCTGGGGCAGGCTGCTGGGTGCAGGCAAAGCTGTTTGACCGATGGACTGAGGCGGAGGAGGAGGCTGAGGTGGGGGAGGCTGTGGCTGACTAGCTTGAGGTGCTGGTGGCTGGGTCTGTGGAGTGTTGGCAGCAGGAGGGTTCATCGGAGGCTGCTCAGCAACCCCCAGCACTTTATGAGCTGGCGCCTGATAAAGAAAAAGGAAGCCAAAGTGAGCAGGAAAAAAATCTGTGCGTGGTCTTCCCCATACCCTCTAAAGGAGACTACGCTGTCCCAGAAACGTGCCACACGGCTGCTCTGCCTTCGTTCCTCGTGGGGAAGAAGCAGGCCCTCTCGCATGCTCTAGAAATCCACAGTTCTGTGTTCTGCCAGCGTGGCTGCAGGGCCACACGCCATGCCCCATCCCAAACTCTTCACAGCTTACAGCAACCAGGACTCACTCTGAAGAGGTTTCAGAGAAAAGCAGCTTCCCACACCACTGAAAGGGAATTCTGACGCCCCCCTTCCTTCACAGCTGAGTCAGGAGCTGGGAGAAATGGCCATATCAGAAGGGAAGGGTCAGCAGCACATGCCAACAGGAGCGTTTGGTCCACAGTTGGTATACCTGGTCTAACTTTGCCCGCGGGACGTTTTGCTGATGATAGGCCAGAATGGAGTCAGCTCGGCCCTGCAAGACAGCTTCCGCAGCTCTGGGGAGAGAGAACCAACCGCCCAAGGTCAGACATTGAGCCCCATCCCAGGCCCCTGGTGCCACCTCCTCTCTTCAGCCCTACGGGGAAATCTTAGGAGGCAAATGAGCAGGGAGGATAAGCTCAGAGTCCCCCCACCTGTCCTGCACAGGCCACGGTGAGGTTCTCTCACTGAAGACCACTTGCCTTGGAATTTGCATCTTCCCATGTGCTGTGCTGGGCCCTCTGCTCTGCTTTGTGCCTGTTGTTCCACGCTGCCTTAAGGGTGGCTTGTTGCCAAAATGCTCTGGGATCTAGCACACAGAATCTGTGAGCTAACAAGCTGGACTCCGCGGCTGAGGTAACGCAGGGCAGAAGTGAGGAAACGAGTGGCGACCACCGAGTGTTGCATGGCACTCCCTGTGGCACCCCAACCCCCTGGATGCTTCTGAATCAGTTCAGCAGCTCACACTGCTTTGGGCAAAGCTTCAGTTAGATGCTGACTAGATATACCCTACGGTGAACACCACAGAAAGCAGCGCTAGACGTTGCTGAGAGGAAGTGTGCACAGAAGGCAAAGTTTGCCCATGAGCAGTAGCTGCCAGCAAACTTCCTGAACCCCAGCAGGGACCCACTCTGCGTAACTGAACGGAGCCAGACACGTTTCTCCAGCCCTCCTGGAGTCAAGTGCAGTACACAGCAGGCTGCTGTGCCTGGCCAGTCCCACAGGAGTGGAAGGTACCAGGGTTTCCTGCTTACGTGTTAGCAAGGTGCGTTGTGAAGACGTAAACGAACTGCGAGGGCTGCTTTCCTGCTCCGCTGCCTCCACCTCCTGCACCGTCCGACCGTAAGCCCGGGGCAGCACCATGAGGCGTGCTGGAAGAACTGCTCTCGTTCAGGTTTGGCAACGGGTTGGACCCTGGGCCAAGCTGCGAGGCTGTGGACATCGCAGGGTCTGCTACATTACAATCTGCGGGAGCACAGGAGTCGAGTTAGTAAAGGCAGCACAGCAAGGGAACCAGGGCAGTCCTTGCCAAATGGCACTGCTGTCTGCACCAGGAGGATTAACAAAAGGGGTGCAGGGCAGGAGGAAGGCTGGAGCAGCAGCCCTCAGCCGCAGCAGAGGGATCAGTCTCTGCGTAAAGGCCACGCCACTGCAGAGCCGGGCATGAAAATGCCTCTCGGTGTTAGGGCGCTTCTCTTCCTCGAGTCACAGAGGAAAAGCCACGGGCCCGGCACCCTGAGCTCCTGACACCGGCAGATGGCAGCACCCACCCAGCAGTCCCGGGCCTGGGGGTGTCCCCAAGCACCCCAGGGGCGCAGTTTGGGTCTCCCCTTCACCTCAGGGCGAGGGGTCGGGCTCACCTCAGCTCCCTTCCCACGGCCGTCGCAAGAGACAGATGGGTGAGCAGGGGAAAGAAGGGCTGCTTTTCGCCAGTGCTAATCATTAATCATCATCAATCATTAAACAATATTCCTAATTCATATTAAGAAGCACCATTCATGGCTTTTCCTCTCGCATGGCCCCATACACACACGCTCTGCTTTCACCAGGGCCCTCCCTGCAGACCCCCAGGCACGCCAGCAGTCTGTCACAAAGCAGCAAAGAGCAGAGACACCACTGGAAACCTGCCGGGGGGAGACACAGACCCCTCCAACCCACTGGAAGAAGTGTTTTGGGGAAACATCTTGGAGAAGATGGCACAAAAGCCCCCCTCAGCTTGGTTAGATACACGTCTGTGTTTTGCATCCACCACGGCCCTTGGGTGCCACCAGGCCCTGCCCTGTGGCCTTTTCAGTACCTAAACAGGACTCACAAAAATATGAAGAGCGACTTTTTTTGTGGGCAGACAATGATAGAACGAGGGGGAATGGGTTTAAGCTAAAAGAGGGGGGATCTAGATTGGGTATTAGGAGGAAATTTTTCACTCAGAGGGCAGTGAGGCGCAGGAACATGACGCCCGGAGGAGCTGCGGATGCCCCATGCCTGAAGGCATTCAAGCCATTTCATGATTCTGTGAAATATTCTCCCTGCTACAAATTGAAAGTAAGCTGAATCCTAAATGCAAAATATCCGAGAGTTTTGACACGTTTAGAAAACAGGAGAGACCTGTGTTCTGCTGCCCAACACCCTCACAAAACACACACATTTGCTGACTCACTGCAATATCAAACTGCCACACCAGGGAGAGTGCTGCTTCCAAAGAGAAACAGACATCTTTTTTTCTAACATCTTGAACTCTAGTGGACAGAAGAGATGGAAATTTAAGCAACTAGACGTGGAAGCTCACAAAACCTTTATACCTATAAAATTTCAAAACATCATCCTAGGCTTTAGGAACAGCCGGGCTTCAACTCATGGCTGTGGCTGGAAGTGGAAGAGCTTCCTGAACACCTTCGGCGAGCCCAGCCTTGCCTGAAGCACTGCTGAAACACCAACAGCCTCTGCAGCCTCAGACACCTTTAGACCACAGCTGCAGAGACCTGGGTGTGTGTTAGCTGATCCAACAAGGGCAATGCACGTGGCGTGGTCTGGCTGCCACCAAGGCAAGGGTTGGCCCCGCGTGTGTGAGCAGTGGCACACGTTTAAGCCAGGCACGTTTTCAAGATGACAATTCTGTGCTGTTAGAGGGGCCAGTGTGATGCACAACATAAACACCACCCTCAGCACCTTCCCCCTCCAGCATTTCCGTGGCATCTCTGTAGAGAACAGCTTCCACACCTCAAACCACAACGCTCTCACAGCACAACGGCCTGTCACCACACACTCGGAGAGATTTGGCTTTATTCGAGCTGCTGGGTGGTGAGGGTGGGCACTCACTGTGTGCACTGCTGATGGGCTTGTCGTCTTCCTCGCTGTCTGGTCCCGAGCACCATTCGTCCCCGCTGTACGGCTGCTTCCTTTCCAGCACACACCGCCGCTTGCTGCGGGGAGCTACCTCACCTGTGGAAGGACACCACGATCAGAAGAGCTGATCTGAAGAGACTTGTGAGGGGCTGGGGCTCTGCCAGATCACCTTGGGAAGCACAAGGTGCAAGGGCCAGGCTCTTCAGCTCAGAGCTCGCCGAAGCCCAGGCTCACCGACCACGTCCCACAGCTGGCACTGAGACGCTGTCCCCTGCCAAGGGCCACCCTGGGCATGGTGTGCCAAGCCCCTAAACAGCAATGGGATGCGCTGGTGAGACACAGCCTCCTCTATTCTGAGTGCTGTACCAGGGCTGCAGCACGATACCTCCCCCAAAAGCCTTGGCTGCAGGGGTGGGAGGCCCAGGATGAAAGCCCCTCAGCAGCATCAGTGCCTGGCCTGTGCACTGCTCACAGGAAGCCTCCTGCAGCCCTCGTTCCAGCTGAACCGCTACCCCACAGCCGCTCACAGCAGCTCCAGGCTGAGGCTGAGGGTGGCAGCAGCTCTGCTGGACCCAAGGATCATCCTGCAGCCACAGCCCAGCTCACCAAAGGAGGCAGAGCGCTGGCTGTAGTGCTGCTGGGATAGCAGAGTCAGTACCAGACTGGCTGCCGTTCACAAAAACTCCAAGTCTAGCACAACAGACAGGCAGGGAGCTGGTTAGAGGGCTGCTGGTTTCCTCCCCTTCCTCTTGCTAGCTCCAAGCAGACAGCTCCTGCGAGGGTGTCCTGATGAACCACGGAGCAAGGCTGCCTTTTTGGCCTGGCCGCAGACTTCAGAGCAGTGGGTGAAGAGAAACGACAACACTCACCTCTCCCCCTGCCTCCCCACCAAGCAACCAAAGGCAGACAGCCTCCAAAATTGAGTGGAAATAAAAAAAAAAGAGACAGGACCAGAGCATGACTATGGGGGATGCTCGAGGGCAGAGCTGCCGTGCTGAGCAGAGCTGAGCTTCTTGGCTTGCAGGTTGCTTTCCTACCCTTGGGGACTGCAGATTTCCCAACAAGGCAGAGAAGTGGTTGGTTTCCACAGGTCCTGTTGATATCTACACCTTCTGTCAAATACACACGTGTCAGAGTGCTCCGAGGGATGGCTCTGCCAGCCCAGCCAGGATGCAAGGGGTGAGCAGCCTCACGCTGACATCCCCCAGCCCCAATAAAGGTCCTGGAGCACCTGCTCAGACTGGGCTGGGCACTGTGCTTTAGCATAACACTAACTGATCACCCTTTGTACAACATCGAGTGGTTTACGGGCCGTATTCACATGACACCTCAGTGAATTGCAGCAGAAATGGAGGAGATTCAGGCACTCAATCCTGATCTGTCATTTCGGTGATTTTCTGCTCCTTGGGCACCGTTGGCATTTCTCCCCCAGCAAGCGCCACACGCAGCCATTGAGCACCAGGCTTGGTGGAATGCAAGAAACTACGGGGAAGGGCAGCTGGGGCAGGGAAGCCAGAGGGGTTGGAAGTACTGACTCAGCCCTTTTCCAGAAGCCACATGCTTCAGCACAAGAGTCACCCCTAGCTGATGAAACCACAGAGCTGTTCAGACAGAGACCCTTGCAGCACCTCCTCGCTAACCACAGCGGAGTAGCTGGACAGCTGCAAGAATACCACAAAGGCAGAGCTTTGCCAGCAGCGAGGAGACAGAGAAAAAAAAAAATAAACTAAATTCTGTCCTGAGTTGAAAGTCTGTACAACACAGAGCAGGGGCACTTGGAGCAGTTTCAGTGAAGCTCTTGCTCAGCACACCTCAGAAGGCCATGAAAAGCAGAGTCCAAGGTTCCCAGTGCAACCAGCAGTTTGGGGAATGAAATGAAAAAAACAAACCAAACCAAACCAAAACAAAACAAAACACAGGGACAACAGTCAGCCACTCTGCTCCCAAAGCTGCAGCTATGCCAAGCGGAGATGCAAAAGATGCACAGGCAGCCAGGGCAAGCCCGAACAGCAGTGGCAGCATGGAAACACAAGATGCTCACAGCTGCTGCGATCCCTGGTCCTGCCAAGATGCTCGGAGCAACCGAGAGAAGGGCTGGCTGAGCCGAGCTTTAGGAGCACGCTACCTTTCGGTTCCGTGTCCAGCGACGGGGTGCTGGCTTCTCGTTGCTCTCCGGAGTCCACTGAGATGCTTCGTTCCCGTTTCACCTTGCCCTTCAAGGAGCTGAAGTTTGGGACAGCGTTCTGGCTGTTTTTCAGTCCAGAGTTGCCGGGGGAGATCTGAGTGGCCTTGCTGCCATGGCTGCCCGCCCCCACACCCTTGGAGCCCAGGTTGCAGGAGGGTGCTTGGCTCACGTTGTGGTGCTGGGCTGGGGCACCGCCGCTGCCTGCCTTGCCATGGCTGGGCAGTTTGTTGTCAGGGTGCATTGGTTTGGCTGGAGCGGCCCACGGCACCACTGCAGGGAGCTCCCAGGCCCTTCGGTCAGAAACCTGCAAGAGAAAAGGGCAGAGCGTCAGCACAGAGCCCACGGACAGCTCACTTATGGGGTCAGGATGAGAACGGGGCATTGCTGCCTGCCAGCCCTGCCCTTTGGTGCACGGAAGGATGCTGAGAGCTGCTCTGGCAGCGTCGCCAGAGGTCAAACACCTCTGCAGCCTCGTGGTTTGAGGGCCCCTTGTGATGTCTGGGCAGCCCAGGCGCTGCTGCTGCTAACTCAGACAGCTGTGGGAACAGAAAGTGCTCTTGGCACAAACCCACGGGGAGAGAGAGTGCTGGGAAGGGACAGAGGAGGGCTGAAAAGGCTTGAGGCAGCAGAGAAGCTCTCCTGAGCAGGAGACCAAACAGAGAAGGTAGAAAAGGCAACGCAATACAGGCAAGAGGAGAGCAGGGCAGGTGGCAGCAGGCAGCAAAGCTGCATCCCCATGTCTCAGGGACTGCAGGGACGGTGCTGGCTCCTGCCCCGAGCCCCTGCGGGGAAGCTCCCACCTCAGCAGCAGCTTCCAGCCCAGCGGGGCGATGCAACACGCCCAGGGCCTGCCGGCGAAGCTCTGCTGCTCCAGACCCAGCCCGTCTGTCTGGAAAGCCCCGCAGGCCGAGGCAGAACGTTTCGGGGAAGAGGAGGTCAGGGCAGAGCACGCAGGCTTCTGGGGTGAGGGCTGTGCACGCAGCTGAGAAACGCTGCAGCAACAGCCAGCCCTTCTCGCAGGACCCTGGAGCTGCAATCCCTCCTTCCCCCGGCCCCCCAGGACCTGCCACGGCCTCCTCTGCTTCAAGGAGAGCGAGCCATGCGTCTCACAGCACCACAGCACGCTTTGAGTGGGAAGGGACCTTAAAAAATCATCTCATCCCAACCCTGTGCCACGGGCAGGGCCACCTCCCGCTGGATCAGGTTGCCCAAAGCCCCATCCAACCTCGTCATGCGCTTGTGGAGGCCGAGGGATTACTCTGATTGCTGACTTTGGTTATGTTGCTTGTGTGACACCCCCTCCACACCGGCCAGAACCTTTCCCTCGCACGGGCAGATGAATTTCCCAGCACCCAGAGCTGGCTGGGGCCACGCTCTGCTCTTCCCAGCTGGCCTGAGCAGCCCAGATGCTGAGCAGGGATTTTTTTTCTGCCACCCAAGGACAGGAAGCTCCAGATGAAACCCCAAATCCCTAAATAGCACAGAAAAGAGCCCGGCGGCACCGCGCGCACCACCTCCAGCGTGCTGAAAGCAGGTTTGAAGACACAGCACTGCCAAGAGCCACGCTGGGGCACAACACCATCCCCAGACCAGCACACGGATGAAGACCAAAGCCCCCTTTGCAGACTTGTAACCTCTGAAAGACGGGGATGCGCTGCATCTTGCCACCAATTTCCCAATGAGTTCCCTGCCTGCAAAACGTTTTTCTCCCCTCGTGCTCCCTGCAGGGCACGGGGCAGCCAGCAGCCGGCTGGCACAGCGGTGCCCAGCGGAGAATCCTACAGCAGCCCAGGCGCTGCGAGCTGCTGAGCCGCATCATTTGTGCCCAGCTCGGCCCAAAGCTGCTCCCTCCTCCTCCACACACCTCTCCAAGGGCTCCGCTCTCGCCTGCAGGAAGATGGTGAGCCACAGCGCTGATTAATTTTCACAGCACATCGGGGAGTTGCTAGCCCTTTAAGCGTCAGCCAGTCTTGCTAGCGCGCTCTGGTTCTCCGGGGACCTATTAATAGCAGCTGGAAAGATCACATCACTCTCTGGATATTTATACCCCTCATTCCACACCAGGAGAGATTTATGGCCGAGTCGCTGTCCCAGCGCCTGCCCGGTTGCTCCGTCAAACCGCCCGCAGGGGGAGGGGAGCGGAGCGGGGAGGAGGAGGAGAAGGTCCATATGGCACAGCCTGCAGCACGCGTGCTGCCTGCCATCACGGGCTCGCCAGCCTCGGGGAGCTTCTCCCCGCTGGAAGGGGCTGCTGCCAGACAGCATCTCAGACAGCAAACCCTTCAGCAGCTCCGCCGCTGGTGGCCTCAAGTCCCCGCGTGCCGCGGCACCGGCTCCGCACCGGGAGATTTTGGCAAGGCGACGTGCTGCAGCCCCGAGGGTCACCGAGCGATTAGCAGCAGCGGGTGCTGCATCAGCCAAGGAGGAGCCACCAGCGCCATCCACAGCAGCTCCGGGCTGGAGAGGTGAGCCCGACTGGGGCACATCTGCGTGAAGGCAGCGTTTTATTCAAAGCAGATCCCAAAGTGCCTCACCGAACACGTGCTCAGCAGCGCTGCAGCACAGCCTCGGCTGTAGCGCAGCAAAGGACGGGCGTGTGAGCACCCCGAGGAAGGAGGAGGAAAGTCAGGTCCCTGCTAAGACCGTGCCTGCAGGCTCTAGAGACTGATGCTCGAGATGCAACCAGTATCCCTTGAGTTCTCAGGGCAAATCCATTCACCAAGGAACGAGCTGGAAGCAGAAGATGCCCGTGCGTGGCACCCGCAGCCAGGGCAGCCTCGGTGGAGCCTTTCAGCAGCACTGAGCGATGAGGAAGTCCCTTCTAACAAAGAGCCACCAAATAAACGCAGCCCCTTCCCCACAGACGAGCCCACTGCCCCCCTACACAGCTCCCTGCTGCAGCTCACCATCAGAGGCGCCTCATCCGTGGGCTAACAAGTGGATGGACACCTCTAGGTGCAGCCTGGATAAAACCCAACCAGACGTCTCCCAAAACCATCCTTCGTGCAAGCAGGAACTGCAGCTTGCTTCCAAATGGGACACCGCACAGGCTGCGTTCTACAAGGGGAACACCTCCTGGCCGTGTAAGAGGAGCTGCCGAGGGTTGAGGCTGCACTACTCCACCTGATCTGCTACTTTATTGGGCTTTGGGGCTGCGTCTGCGCGGCTTTTGCTGCCGGAGAGCACCTTTGGGCATGAGACACCTCGAGAAGAAGCATCTCTCCAAGGCAAAGGGTTCCCCTGCTCTTTCCAAGCCCAGCCAGCCAGAGTTTTTCTTCTGGTCACGTCTTCAGTGAGAAACCAGGCAATGTTTAGGAGCTGTCAGCCAACACACTCAGGCAGGACTTCCCAACCTGTGGCAGGGAGCACGGCCAGCAGCCCCGAAGGACCTCGCAGCCCCCCTAACGAAACCTTCGGATGCTGCCCGAACTTTCCAGAACTTTACATTTTCGGGGCATCTTTTTCGAGTCCCTTCTTCCTTCGTTCTGGGAGCGGGCAGGTGCCTCGGGGCGCTGTACCTCACCTCGAGTGCTGAGCACACAAAGCCAAGCACAGCTGCCTGGGGATCCTGGCCCAAGCAGCAGCGCTTCCCCAGGGAAATTCTCCCATTTTCCAGTCATAACTCAGCCCGATAACACTCCCTTTGCAAATTTTAAGGGCAGAAAGGCCAGAAACAGCTGCCTGCAGATTCCGCCGTGCTTTCAGGAGGAGCAACAATTGGCTCCTGTTGCGGATGCGTAGCAGGAATCCACCCCAGCCTCCCGTCTGTGTGGTTGCTGTGTGCTGACAGACACCTTGAGTGCCGCGAGCTCCTCGTGCACACCCCTTCCAGGCAGCTTCCAGCAGGCAGGCACACATCTGGGCCACAGAAGAGAATTAATTAGAAAGTAGAGACACTGACACGGGGAGACAAACGCTCCAAAACATCTTGAAAAGAACACGCCAAAAAGGAGATTGCAGAGAAATCTGGCTCCCTCTGCGATTTAGCAACACACCCACTCCAGCCCAGCAGTTTTAAAGACAATAGAAAATTTAATTCCCAGTGGCTGAAGCAAGGATCCAAGGCTCCTGGGTTCTGCCCCTGGCTGCCACCGATCCCACGGGTGACCTGGAGCAAGATGGGTTGCTTCTGGCTGCCTTGATTCCCCCACCATTAAACGGGGCGACAATCTCGCCTACCTGATATGGGGAAGGAGGCTGACAAAGCTCTCTGCTGAATGAAGTGCAGAGGGAATATTTGTGCCTCGTACATCTGAAAAGCCACGGCTTGAAACCAAAGGCTTAGACCTTCGCAGGAAAGAAACCTCAAAGCAAAACAACAAAAACTGCTTTCAGTACGGCTCCCCCAGCACGGCCTGAACAGCAGCAGAGGGGGGAGGAGGAAACTCGGGGCGAGGAGAGGCTGGTCTGACATATTCCTGGTCCTGGAATCGCTAGCTGATCGGTCAAGAAACCTGAAACCCCAGAGCATTCCCAGAGGACTTTCTGGTGAATCACGCTCCTGCTCCCTCCGAAGGCCGATAACAGATTCCCAACCCAACATCGCCGCAGGAATGCGGAGACCGTGGCTGCCTCCCAGCCTCCATCCCCGCAGGTTCCTCACTGCCATGCCCACCGGCACCGCTGCCCCTCAGACCAGGCCCCCCGAGCTGTGCCGGGATGCACCCCCCCAGCTCACGGACACCCAGCACAGGAGATGGGATGGGATGAGACAAAAATGATGCAACCAACAAAATGTCACTCGTGCCCTCTCCTCTGGCCAGCACGGGAGGTTAGAGAACAGGCTGACGTTGCAAACAGCCTCCAACCACGCCAACTATGAAGACAACCTGCACACTTTTCCCTAGGAACAGCAATCTTGGGATCAACCTCATCCAAAACATCCCATGGACCCCACCACAAACTCAGTCTCAAAGGTCTTCAGCAGGACAAAATCTCAGACTCACCTCTTCCACCTACAGACAGACACCCCCCCACAGCCCATGTGGGAAATAAGGCTCGGATGAAGCATCCTAAAGCAGGAATCCTGTCTACTTCCCGCCCCAGCTCAAAACACCACCCTGGACTGCAGCAAAGCCAGGATGCACAGCGAGCACCTCACCCACACGCGAGGGTGCAGCCTTCAAATTAATCCCACCCCGGCAGATAAAACCCGCAGGCTGAAGGCACCACGGCACAGCACAGACCTCCCCCTGCGCAGTCAATACAGGGGATTAAAGGACTTCCATCAATTCCCACTGTTTGTGTACTGGGGTTACCATAACGGGGTGATTAATGCTAAGAGGTCTACCTCGTCAGCTGCGCCTCATGCTGCTCTCTGCTCCACCGCCTCTCCCGAGCAGCGTGTTTCATGGTTTGCCCCACTTTGCACCATTTTCTCTAGAATAATACACGCTTCCAGAGCTGGCACCCGTGCCACTCTGAGCTCTTAGAAACGCAGCTTCGCATCCCTCCAAGCGTACTCGGCTTCTGCTGCCAAAAGCAGGGCGAAGACGCACAGAGCACCTGGCACCCTGCCCCGCAGGACTCTCCTCAAGTCATCTCCGCAGCAGTCCTGGGATGTAAATCCCCGGGTGGCCAAGCTCAGCCGTGTTCCAGCAAGGACACGACGCTTGGTCCCTTCCCCAAAAAGATTCCTGGCTGTCCCAGAGGTCTGCCCGTGCTGCGTTTCTCCCCGTCACCTTCTCTGCAGATATTCAAGACCCACCAGGACGCTTCCTCGCTCAACCTGCTGCAGGGATCCTGCTTTTAGCAACGGGGTCAGACCTGGTGATCTCTGGAAATCCCTTCCAACCCCACGGGTCCGTGACTCTGCGATCCCACAGCCAGGTGCTGCGGAGGCTGCAGCGCACAGCAGGAAGGAGCCCGCAGCCCTTCCAGGGTCACTCAGGGCGTCCAGAAGTGCCAAAAGATTTCCTTAGGAGCAGGGCAAGCTCTCCATCCTGCTGCCTGGCATGCAGGGTATGGGATGGAGCCACTAGATGTCACCCTCGCCTAGGGCATCCCCAGCCTCATGCCCCCCCCCCCCCCCCCCGGGGCTGAGCACTGCCAAATTTACCCTATATCTCCCCGTGCTGGGGCACCTGTGCCGTGCACAGGGATCCCATTTGCAGAGCAAGACCTCACTCTGCATCCCAGCCCCTAACCCAGCCTGCAGATGCTGTCCTGAAGATACCCTGGCAGAAGCTCCACAGATGCTTGCTCCTATCAAGGCGACGTGGAGGCGCCTGCGGCACGCTGCCAGGTGAGCGTGAGGGATCCCACCACACCTCGCAGAAAAGCTTCCCCAGAACAGCAGCTCTCTGCCCTTTTAGGCCTAAATGTGGACCCCAGGCTCTTCCCAGCCTGACCAAGAGCTTTGCAAACTGCAAGTCCTGGCACGAAATGCTCAAGGCAGGGCCACCTCGGCCACCTCTCGCTGCCTGGTGCCCCAGCCGCGCTGTGCAGTAGGATCCCGGCTGCAAACAGCATGCAACGAGCAGGTTTCCCTTCGAGGAGGCTCTGTGAAGAGGAAACACGGCGTTTTAAGTCACGTGCAGGAAGGTGTGGACAACCTTACTTTGACCTAATTGCGTGCAGGATTTCGATCAGTTGGTGTCCTGGAGCTCTTGGCCAGACCCGGTTTGGGGAAGAGGGGCTCCTCCTGCCTCTGACCTGGCCTGGCTCTAAGTGTGGCGAACAAAAGGGCACACCTGTGGTGACAAAAAAGGGCACACCATGAGGTGACAAAAGCAAATGCTTACCAGCAGGTGCTGGAGCAAAATGGTCCAAATCACCAGGCTGCATCTGTGCGCCCCTGCGTGCACGCGTCCAAACCGGCACAGGGGCATCACCTCACCTGGGGAGGGGGAAAGGGACACGGAGAGGCAGGGAAGAGGTGGAAAAAGCAGGTCTGTCTGCCCTCAGCACCTTGCACAGAAACTGTTATCTATCCTCACTGCCTCCTGGGAGGCTGGGCTGCAGAAGGGATGCACAAAGTCAGCAGCCGCTCCTCCAGGATTATAAATAACAGCCCCGGCGCACAGCGGAGCCTTGGCTCTATATTTAAACCCTGGCTGAGGTCACTTCCTTTTCCCAGCAGCTCCCTCAGCCCCCACCCCCAGTTTGCTGTGATTTGCATGCCGGCGTGACTCAGGCACGTTGGGGTTTAAGGTCAAAGGGGAGGCAGCCGTGCATCGGCCCTGCAGGAAATTCCACGCTGGGGAACCCTTCGCCCTCCCCAGCGCCGGTGGTGGGGCGCACGGGGGCAGCCGCCTGCGAACCCAAACCCTCCCCACGAGACTTCCCCCATCGCAGCCGGGCTGCAGGGGACAGGGGGATCCCCCCCGAGCACCCCCAAAAGGGCAGCTGCTCCTCTTCACGCCCCAGCCACCTCCTCCGCAGCTCAAGCTGAAATTTCCCAGCTTCTCCCACTCAAAAGTGGGTGCAAAAAGGGCACGGCCTGGCCCACGGGACCAGCCCCCAGCCCCCGGGGTTACTTTGCCCTTGTGCAAACCCTCCCACAGCTTGCCAAGCTCGTCCAAAGACATCATTATCTAACCTTGACCCACGCCGCCAACCACGCCACCAAAAACGGGCAGAAACGGGCAGAATTCGCCAAGTGCAGCCCTCTGGAAGGGCTGCAGGATGAACACCTACCAGCAGCTGAACGCCGACGCCACAAGGAGGGACCCAACAGCAACCTTTCCTCGGGACTGCCCCCGGAGAGCCCCTCTCCTCCACCAGGAGGGAGATGCCTCGTTGATTTATGATGCACAGAGTTGGCAAAGGCTTCTGAAACTCCTCCAGCCCTCGTGTCTGAGGCTCGCAGGAGGCCCGGGGTTTGCAGGGCTCTTTGTGGCCAGAGCCCTGCGCTCTGCAGCCAGGTGCCCTGATGCTGCCAGATAAAAGCTCTGCAGTGATTTCATTTGCACTTGGTGCACTCACGGCGGTCCATCGAGCGCTCCCAGCTCAGCCCTCAACCAGGACAACACAACTCCAGCTCTGCCGCCACTTAAAAACCAGATGGCACCAACTGGAAAAGTCGTGGCGCTGGCAAAGAGTGGGGCAGAGAAAAAGAGCAGAGGAGATCCAGTGAGAGAACTGTAAATAACAGCCCTCTTGGAACCGGGGTAGGTGTTCAGGTCATCACGTAAGCAAATTAGCTGCAGGGTTTCCAGTAGAACTAACTGGTGATTTGTGCTGTATCTATTGGGTTTCGAAGCCCTCGGCTGTCTAGATTACCAGCCCAATTCACAGGCTCCGAGCTAGCACAAGACGGGCTGCGATCGACACGTCTGAAGACCAGCAGCCAGAAAGCTTCCCATCCACAGTCTTGGCATACCAGCCAAATGCCTCTTCCTCTCCCTCATCCCACAGATTCGGGAGAGGAAATCTGCGACAAAGCGGGGGTGCCCTATAGCCTTACAACCCCGGGAGTCAGCTTACAGGGAAGCAAACGTGGCAGAAAGCTGCCGGCATCACGGGCAGCAGCGATGGACGCAGCGGTTCCAGCGCGGGCTCCAGCCCACCGTGGTACCCAGCGAGGTGAAGAACCCCAATGGAGTGATACCAGCGAGGAAGAACCCTGGGCTAACCCTAAAATGCAAAGGAGACCTTATAGGGCTGTGGCAAGCTCGAGGCCTGTGCTGCAGAGCAGCTCCCGTGGCTTGTACCAAAGGATGGGCAGCGCAGAGGCAGCCGGCAGGAAGCAGCACAGAGGTATCCAGCTCCCCCGGCCAGCTCCGAGGGTACTCGTTGTGCTCTCCTGACCACAGACACTGTTCCCTGGCTCCATCTGTGGCCCCTGGAGCCGAGCCTGCATCCCAGCAGCATGAGCGCACGGGGAAGGCATGCCTGCTCCTTCCAAGGCTGTGCGTTTGCAACAACAGGAATTAAAAGCCACAGCAGACCAAGAGCAGCTTTTTGGCCCACGATCACATTACAGGACAGGAAGGAAGAAGGCACTTTGATCGGGCTGGAATCACTTGAAACAGCTTCCACGCCACTATCTCAGCCACTGGAATTAGCGCCCCAGCACCCCGAGCGTCCCGTTCCTGAAGGCGCTTCCTGCCCCAGCACGCGTGGCAGGAGCGGAGCCACGCAGCCAGCGCCGGGCACGAGCTGCTCCCAAACCAAGGTCACAGCAGCAAGAGGCACAGAAGAACACAGAGAGCCTCCCTGCAGCCTGCCAGAGGAAATCGAGGCTCAGCAGCCACCAGTGGCTTCGGAGGCTGCTGCTGCACAGGGACCCTCTTCCCCCCCGCGTGCCACGGGCGACGGGAGCCTCTCGAGCTGCTTCTGCACCTCCTGCTCCACGCACGCTGCTGGCGGGCTGAGGGTTAATTAAGGCTGCCCAGGGAGCTGCAGGAAGCCTCCTGCTTGCCCGCTCTCAAACAATGGGGCCATTGTGGAGGGCCGGGCAAGTGTGGGCAGCTCCCCGGGCCTGGCAGTTACCAGCCTGTTTGCTGCGCCGCCTCCTCCTCCTCCTCCTTCTCTTCCTCCTCCTCCAGGTAGCAGAGGAGGCTGCCGGTCCCTCCGTGGAAGATGCCAGGAGAACAGGATCGTACGGCCCATCAGGAGCTCTGGGAAGCTTGGGAACTCTTCAACTCAAACCACAAATGTGCTCCAACCTCGCTGCCCCAGACGTGGAGCTGATCCAGAGCGCTGCCGGGAACTCCTGCGCCAAAGCAAGGCCCGCGCTGCCCCGCTCCCAGCAGGGTCTCCAGGCATCTTCGGAGCAGAGCTGAGTATCTGGCACGCTGGTGCCACGCAGACAACGCTTTTGCCACCGTTTCCAAAATCCCACCTGGATGAGTGGAAGTCTTGATGAAGAAAGTCAGCAGGGATTCAAAAATACACGCGGGACCGAGCACAGCACCCCCGGAGCACACTGCACGTTGTGCCCCGTGGGGCAGACAGATGTACCTCTTCTCCCCAGTGCTGTAGCTCCTTGCCCTGTCTCCCCCGTGTCAGGAGCACAAATGCAGCCTGGCACAACCCTCTGAGCACCGTTTGCTCTGCCAGCAGCCCCTGACTCTTTCACCCACCCCCCTGTGCCCCCCTCCAGCTCCCAGCACCGCTCCCCAATTCTCCTGGAGCCAGGCTCAGCTCCACGGGGCTGTGCCCCCCGGTCACTTTTTCTGTGCCAGAGCCCCCGCTGCAGCACCCAGCTAATATCCTGCCGTTTCTTTCCATTTCCCACCCGAGGGCATCGCTTTCTTCCCAGCCTCCAGATCCCTCTCTCCTGCTGCTGTTACTCAGCTCGGCCAAGCCCACCCGGAGGCTCGCTATCCACGTTCAACGCAACGCTACTTCAGGTCCTAAATAAGAGGCTGGCTGCCCTCAGAGAAAGGGCTACAAATAGATCTGTCACTGTAAATACGCCCTGCTCCCTTTGCAGTCTCTGCAGCCAGCACCGTTCAACACAAGCCACCGACAGATTTTGCTGCTCTTCTCTGAATTTTTGAGCAAGACAAAGGCAGGTAAAAACAGCTGATGACTCTTATGAGGCGGCATGTCTGAAAGGAAAACCACGCTCTCCCCTTCCCACTAAGAAAAGGAAGAATCTGGGCAACCTCTTCAAAACTAAGAGGGGGGAGTGAAAAAAAAAGAAAAAGGGCAGGAAGGACAAAACAATCTTTGTCCTTGCTTTGCTTTGCTGCTCACGCAAACACGGGACAGCCCCCGTACCTGTTACCCCAGCTCAGGCAGCTTGGCTTCACCAAGACTTCCAGAAACCAGGTCCTAATGGTCTGGGGAAAACGGCCCTGATGCTTGAGGAACAGCACGCACGGGATTTCCAGACTACCCCGATAATCAGCTCGCAGAAACCAGATAGCACAGCACACCCTCGGAGGTCACCGCCTGGCTCCACGACGTTCCCTTCAGCTGCTGTTCCTTTAAAGCGTGGCTCCGACAGACCACACAAGGGTTAAATCTGCCTATAAATATCTGTTCTCAGCAGGGCTGCTGCTCTGAACCCTCTAGCCATCTGTTCTAGCTTTCCCCCATCTAAGACTCTAACATCTGAAACACGCTCAAAATTCTTCGGAGTGCTCCCAAAAATAGCCCGGTGCCGTGGCTTCGCCGTCGCCCGCGTCTGCGAGCGCAGGAGCATGCAGCAGGGCGCCTGTGCCAGCGCAACCCCAAAAACCGTGCAAACGCCAACATGTCCGTGGCCGTGGTGCCGTGCAGACCCGTAGCGGCACGCAGATATTTGCATCCCTGCTCGGGTGGGTGTGCCTGCTCAACCGCAGGGCCACGGGAAGCTGCAGCAGCATGTTCACGCTGGCGTGAGCCCGCGGCCGCGTGTGCGTGCGCTGCGCCGCGGCGTGGGTGTGGGAGCAACGCGGGGGCTCCCCGACGGTGGCATCGGCACGATTCTGGCTGCACCGTGGATCCGACCAGCTCCTCTGCTGCTGAAGCTGCCCGGCGCCGTGAGCACCAGCACTAAAACACCTCGACCTGCGAGGTTTCTCCATGCCCGACGCCGTGATCCAGACGCCGAGCGCAGGCGGCGGCGCGGCAGGGCAGGGAGGCCACGGGTTCACTTGTTCAGCGCTTGGCTCAGCAAATTCGGCAACCCCACCTCCGGGCACCGGAGCCTGGATGCAAAAGCAAGTAAAGCCTGATCTGCATGAGGCCAGAGACACGCCGCCCTGCCCCTATCCAGCCGGGGCTTGTAGGATTTCCTCAAGCGCTCCACGGAGAGCTGGGGCAAGGTTCCTACCGCAGACACAACAGCTTGCTTCTGCAGCACGTTGGGCTCTAAATCTCCCTCGTGCTCAGAGTCCTCACAGCTTTCCAAATACCAAAGGCGCTGCTAGATTCATCCTTCCATCTGCCAAGCCTGTTAGGGGGCAAATCCAGGAGAGAGGACAATCCTCCTCACAGGCAACAAGTGGGAAGCAAGCTGTCACCTCCCATCCCTGCCACGCTGACCAGGAGCTCACCATCCTCTCCAGCATCCTCCTCGTAGGCTCAGGACTCGGTGCTGTCCTCCTGCTCCGTGCCCGAGCACCGCAGACACCCAGATCTTGGTGAGGAGCATCACAGAGCTCGGCCCTGCTGACACCACATCGGGGCTCCGTGCACACACAGCCGCAGGGAGGGGACAAACGGTGACCGATTTCCACGCGACGATGCCAGCCCAAGGATCAGACAGCAGCCGGGTCTGCGTCTCCACCTCCTTCCACAGGAGCCATTTCTCCCTTTCCAGACCACGGGAAACCACAGACCCCAGCCGGAGAGGCTCCCCTGTGCCAGTCCCCAGCCCCACAGCGGTGCTGCGGAGATGCCCACCCTGGCACAGCACGGCCAGAGCCGTGCCCAGCCCTCAGTCACATCCCACTGGTGAGGAACACTTCAGGAACACTTCTGCTCGGACAGAAACCTGCACGGGGCTGCAGCAGGTACCACACCATCCGAGCATCACCCCGCTTTTCCTGGGGTACAGTGGCAGGGAGCCAGCTGGCACCCGGCTGGTGCACGCATCCCTACAGGATATAGGATCTTGTCGAGGGGCAGAAATGCATTTCAAGCATCCAGCTCCCGAAAACCTCAGGGATCCAACTCCCACTGCCTAATGTGTGTGAGCACATTCACTGCATGCTCATGCACGCTGTACAAATGAGCCTCTGTCTGTGTCTTCAGGATAAAAGTCTTCTTCGCTCCCTGATGTACTCAAGGCACCCACCTCGCTCTGAGAACTACAAGCTGGACTTTCCAAGAAGCCTGAAGTGGAGGTACACCTCAAACTCCGATGCCAACGTACACGGGAACATCTTTGAACTCCAGCTCTTCGTTTCAGGCTTCGGCGTGGAGTTTTGCTGATAAACCACCTCAGCAGGCTGAGTCAACTCAGCCATACTCCATTTCTGACAGAGGGGGAAAAAAAATTGATCCAGGTATCGATTTGATGCACGAGTTTGTGCTTGTTTAAAAGTTTGCCCACAGGTCAGACCTTGTTACAAGCATTTTTCCTGGTGATTAGGTTAGAAACAGGCTGTGCCAAACTCTGGTCAGCCGCCTGGGGAGCAGAACTGAAGCAGGTGTGGAAGTTAAGGAGTCCCTCGGGGATGCTTCCCCCCCACACTAAGATGACACTGCGTGGAGAAGCGCCACCAACAGCTCCAAGGCAGCCTCTGGGCTTCGAGGAGCTGCAGGACAGCAGGATTTTTTTCCCCCTTTTTCACCCAGAAAGAGCCACGGGATTTCAGGATCCCCACGGGTTTGCAATCCCCAACCAGGCAACAACGCCGACCAGGACGTGGAACTGGCGAGTCGTTTCCTTCTCTCCAGCAAAATCAGAAGCCAAGAGCTGAGCAGCCAGGATCAAAGCAGGTTTCTAAAAGCTGTCTCCAGTGATCACTCTGCAAATGCATTTTCAGCGTAGAACTGACGAGCTTTGGGTTTGCATCAGTCCTGGTCAGACAGTTACCCACGACCACTTCCAAAATCGCTCCTCTACCAGCTCACATGCTCCGTGGGCTCCACAGCTGGTGGAAAATAAAGGTCTCCACCTCAGCATCCTGATGTGGATCACTCCAAATTAGTTTCTCTTCTTCCAAACCATTCCTCCTCTTCTCCCCCAGACATTTACTGCTTTCAAACTAAGCTTTGGCCCCAGTCCCACCGATGCACATCGGGTGGCTGCCGGTCATCCGCTGCGGAGCAGGGACCAAACCCTTGGAGCACCAACGTCAGAGCTCCTTTGCTTGGCCCCCAGCACAAGTGCAGCACCCATCGTCCTCCGCTCAGTTCCTGCCCCAGAAATTGCCATCGTCTCCCTCATTTCTGTCCCCCACGTGACATGCACAGAGGCTTTCCCAGGAGCTCACCCACGAGTACTTTTCCCCACCGCGCTCCCAAAGACTCCTCAAGTTCCCTTCATGTGAGTGGAACACAACATAGCGGCGCCCAGCTTGTTGCAGAAGGATTTATTTTGCCTTTTCCATTTCTGCGCCCATCACAACCCTTTTCTGCTACAATAAAACCAGTAAATCGATTTCTCCCTTGCCTGGCCTTGCCTTTGCTGCCCTGGAAGTATGGATTGCAACCCAGCGCTGCTCTCTGCCCAAGGAAGCAGCGAACTAGTTCAGACCAGCGCAGCTCTCCCCAGACACCCGTGTGGCTCACAGCAGCCAAGCAGCTGCTTGCTCTTGCTCTTGTGCAGACCTCTCACCGAGCACACGGGAGCCAGAGCCAAGCTGAAGCGTTTGCTGGGATTTATGCATTTGAAATACGAAAAATCAGCGTACAAATGAAGAAATCTCCCTGCGCTCCCTGTTCGCATTTGAAACCTGTTCCCAACCCGAGGAGCCCCCGGTGTGCTCAGCATTTTACTCCCGTGAGGTGCTGCAGCATCCAGGGACACCCCAAAAGGTGGGACAGGGGCAGATCCTGCTGCCTGCCCCACAGCTCTGCCCCTGGGAGGTCCCTGCCAGGCACTGGGGCTACCCCAGCAGCAGATGCCTGCACACACTGCGCGCACTGGGGTCCCCACGCAGAGCTGTGCCTGGTTGCAGTGCCCGATTTAGGCCAGTGCCAGGCTCCAAAAGGATCTCGAGCACACGAGATGCCTACGGGGAAGCCAGCTGGGGCACGTCTCTGGACGGTGGCAAAACCCAAAGTGTCCCCAAAGGCCATGGGGACAGCTCCGGGAGCTGCTTCCTGGGAATTAACAGAGCGAAGCAGAGCCCAAAAACATCACCAGTGGCCAAAGGCTCTCAAACCTTCCACGCCTGCATCCTCACACGGGTGACCCGATGCTCCCTGCATCGTCCCAGTACCTAGTGCTGTGGGCAAGGAGAGAGAAGCACCAGCTCCCCGGTGCATTTCCACATCTGGCACAGCTCCTCGGTGCCAGCAGGCTGGGCTCCCACTCAGCCCTCGATGGCACAGCCTGGGGCGAGCCATTTCACCTCAATTTCCCCATCAAACGGGCAGCAGGAGAAGGGCCGGAGTGGCCTCCTCTGGCACGCAGACGCACGCAGCCATCGGCTCGGCTCCGCAGGCAGCTCCCCCTCCTTCCAGCCAGCAGGGAAAACAGACAAACAAGCTGCCATCCCGCACCTTTTCCCTCTAGACTGGCTCTCAAAATAAAAAACAGCTTCCACTTGTCCCGGCCCCGGGGAGAGGACAAGAGAGAAAGAGGTTTGTTGTCAATACATGGAACTGTCGCTAAGTGAAGGAGAAAAAAAAAAAATATGGGGGGGAAGGGGGAGAAACGAGGGAGGGGACAAAACCACATTTTTACTTCTGGTGGCCAGCCAGCTGACTGACTCAGCCAGTTTGGGCTCCTGCCATACAGATTTAAAAACAAAACCAAGCTCTCAGAGAGGGGAGAGAAAGGGGATGCGGCTGAATGTGTTTTTTTGTTGCACGTCCAGCAGATCCTAGCCCAGCCTAGCATGCGCTTCGGAAAATGGCTCCTCTGTCACATTCTGTCTGGCAGCTCGGTAAAAAGAGCAAGATGTAGCACGGGTCCTTTGCTGCCACGCGACTGCTGCGACGCGCAGCACATGGCTCCCAGCACCGCGCCTCGCTCCGTCGCTTCCCAAACCTTGGGGGCTGCCCCCAAAGCCGGGGGCTCCGGATAAATGCTGTCTACCTGCCAGCTGCTACAGGGCCAGGGCGATCGTTCCTGGCTTTCTGCATCTGCTGGAGAGAGGGGGAGATGCTCGGGACGGTCCTTGCTGGCAGGTCGCATCGCCAGCGCTTCCCCACCTCCACGTGCTCCCTGCCGGAGGAATGCGCGCCGGGGCGGGAGCGGGGAAGGAGTTGTTTTGAAACCTCAGCTCCTGTTTTATTTATCTGGATCCCACAGTGCCCGTGGCACGGCAGCCACTTGTAACGAGCACTCCGTGTTCCCAAAGCGCTGCACAAACACGAACGTGCGCTCCCCACGCCCTCCGCGGCGCTGCAATACGCTGGCACGCTCGGCGCTGTACCTGCCACGCACCAAGCTCTGAGCCCCAGCACAGCTGGGTAGTCATGCAATCACACATGTGAATAAGCAGCATTTGGCACTTCACGATCACGCCAGGCGTTACGAACACGAGCTGGTGAAGCCTCACGAGCCTCCCACGCAGTGAGCTCCCATAGAAACTGGCCGGCCTCCCTGGAGATTAATCCCTTACCCTGCCGGGAACGCAGACAGGGTAAGTTACCTAAGGAGCTGATGACATCTAAACGCAAACCCTGCGCTCTTCTGCCCATTTCAAGATAGCCGAATTGCAGCTCAGAAAATCCCAAAGCTGTGCCAGCCATCAGAAAAGCCACGAAGGAAACCTTTGGGCTCCAGCTCCCCGTCACCTAATGCAGCTGCTGAGACAACATCGCTTATTCGCACTGAAACACATCCCGTGAGCAGCTCGGGACGAGGATTCAGCTCCGACCAAGCCCTGCAGGGTGTCAGAGCAGAGGTGGAAGAGGCGGCAGGTGCAGGACACCCCCGGGGGATGCTCGGCAGCCCCGCAGGGAGCACGCTGCCGGGTGGAAGGGGACCCGCTTGGCACAGCACCGCAGGGACCGGTGGCTCCGACAAGCCCCAGCACCGTGCCCCCAGGGCAAGGGGATGGCCTCACCTCCAGAGATGTTTCTGATTTGAGAAAAGAAGAAGGGGAAAAGGAGAGAGGAGAGAGGGGGGCCGGGGGCAGGGGAGGGGAGCGCCGGTAGACGTTTGCAGCGGAGCTAAAAGGGGAGATTTAGTAACTGTCGGAAAAAAATGGCTGCTTTATTGCAGGCAGCTTGTAAACCCTGGAGCCTGAAGGTCTGGGAGTAATTTCTCCCTCCCACGTGCTGGGCTCAGTTTGTACTGGGGGTCAGGGGTCAGTGCTTTTCCAAAGCATTCTGGGACCCACGCCAAGTGGAGCAGGCTGCGCAGCCCCGCTCCTGCAGCAGGCGCAGGCGGTGCGAGGCGCCCGGCCGCAAGCTGCAGCGCGCTTAACCCTTCCCAGGGCGGCTGCTGCGCTCCCCTGCCACCCCGCAGGGCCAGAGGGGGACGTGGAGAGCAGCCAGGGGGGGCCTCGTCCTCAGGGATCCCCTAATAATGGCTGGAGGGAGCCAGCCTGCGGAGCAGCAGCTCCCCAGCCGCTGTCCTCGCTGCGCAGCGCTGCTGCAGCCAGGTCCTGCTGCGGGCCAGAGCCGAGGAAAACCAAGAGCCCAGCAGAGCAAGAGGGCAAAGCCGCGGCTCGGGAGAAAATGCTGCTCGCAGGAACGTTCCCTGCCCCATCTCAGGAGGGAGAGCTGCCCAGAAGCACAGCCCCCGAGCCCCAAACTGCTCCCCCTCAGCCCAGACGGCTGTGCCAACGCGCTGCCGAGCAGCCTGCGGGCACCGAGCCGCGAGCAAGGCATTAATCAGGTGCTCGGCACCCACAGGGGGGAGCTGACCCACAGGCAGGGTAAACCCAGCTTCCTGGCACCCTTTAGGGTTCAGGGGAAGGTCCCAGACACCCCTTGTGCCACCCAGTGCCGGGCATACACCCCCTGTCCCTCTTTGCTCTCCTCGGGGACGCAGCGAGCAGCGCCACGTGGCACCTCCCGGCTCCCAGCTCTGCCTGAGCACCAGGATCTACCCTCGGGTGCTCCCGTTGGCGAGGGGAGGCTTTAAACACCGCCTGCCCGGGCTCCCTTATCTCTTCAGTCACTTCCTGCCGGGTGCTGGGCCCGAGCCCAGCTGGCTCACAGAGGCAGGGCTTTGCTGTCTCGCTCCTGCCACGCAGCAGCCCCGGATCACCTGTGCGGACGATGCTTCCTGCAGCATCTGGGCTCCCTCTCCTCCCAGCGCCGCGCTTTCTCCGAGCTGGCAGGGGGGCCGGCTGTGCCTCGGCACCCCTCCGCCACTGAGGCTGTCACAGCGAAGTGGAGCCGTCTCCCTCCAAACAAAGGCTTGTGCCTTCTTGTCTAAATCCCTTTGAAGTGCACTCGCTTCTTTCTGATCCAGGTACAAAATGGCAAAATTTTCCCCACCGGCTCCACTTCTTCTGTCTTTCCAAGCCGCTGTTTTCATGTCCCACCTGCAATCCCTCCAGCTCCTTCTTCCAGCCCTGCCTTTACACTCAGAGCTACTGAATCCCCTTTCATCCTCTACCTTCGCTTCTCACTACTCCACACACCTCAGCCCTCCTTCTGGGCTTTCCCCGAGATCACAGCCCGGCGCTGTCTTCATGCTCCCAGCCGCCGCTCCACCAGTTTCAAGGCAAGCCGTTTGCTGCGTCGCCCTGTGCCCTCTCCGTTCAGTTCTTCCAGCCCATTCCCCAGCTCCTCCACACTCATCTCCGGAGATATCTGACCCCAGAAACTCCTTGCAGTCAGGGCACTCGGTGACTGGGGTGCTGGGGGATCACTCGGGCTTGGAGCCACCTCCCTGCTTGCTTGTGCCAAACACAGGACCCAGGTGCAGCACCACCAGGCGACCAAACCCACCAAAACGCCGCTTTTCAGGGTGTTTCCTGCAGCCAGGCCTCCCAAATCTCGGGAGGCAGAGCTCCACGGCCTCACTTGCTGCACCCAAGGAGCAAATCTTCCCACCGCAGCAGAAAGAAATGCGTTTCCCTTCTCCCAGGAGGGCCCTGAGGAGGACCTGGAATGGTGAACTTTGTCCTTCGCAGCTGCGCAGGGCAGAGCCGAGCCAGACGCCAGAGCAAAGCACCCAGCCCTGGCACCGGGGCTGCAGCTCACAGCTGACCTTGCCGCATCTGCTCCAGCCCAACAGCTCCAAGCTTTTTGCCCCAGACTCCGTGCGTGCGTCTAAAGCCCCAGGCACGAGCTGGAGACCTGCCAAGGAGAGGGCTGCCCGCTCGAACGGGGGCGAGCATCACCTCGAAGCCCTTTTCCCTTCCAGCAGGCACCCTGTTTCCTTCAGCTCCGGGCTCATGAGACTGGGAGGCTGCTTGGAGCCGAGCCAGCAGCGGGGAAACCACCATTTCAAGGTCCTGCGAAGGAGCCTGGAAGAGCAGGAGGGGGGGGGAGAGATGCACAGAGCAGGCTGCTCGCTGGGAAGCTGCAGCCGCTGCCAGGAGGCGGTGGGGGGAGGAGGCAGCAGATGTCCGCAGACAGCATTTGCTGAGAGCCTGCAGCGCTCCAGCCCAGCCAGGGGAGGAAGGCGGCGGCTGGTGCCACCGCTGCTGCATTGTAATTGAGCAGGACAAGCACGGCGAGCTGCTGGGAAAGCTCGTGCTGCCTTTGCCTCCGAGATCTGCGAGGTCAGGGATGGGGAGAGCCCGATTCGGGGCCAAAAAAAGCCCTCGGGTACGGGCAGGGAGCGCTGCACGAGCCTCCCCGGGGAGCTGCGGTGCCTGCAGGTCTTCCCACCACCAAGTCCACAGTGCAGGCAGCCTGCTACAAGAGCTCCCTGTCCTCCTGGTGTAGCTGACAGCCTCTGAAACCCAGGGTCCGGGGAGAAGCAGGAACCCGGCCCCCGGGGCTCTGGCTCCCAGCAAAGCCCCGGCCCCAGGTGCCCTGGCTCGCAGCCGCTTCCCCTTGTCAGCATCTGGCAGGGAGCGCTCAGGTTTACGACCCCCCCATCCCGAGCGAGGGGCTACGTTTCCCCTTCGTCCCCCGAGGGGCTGCTGGAGAACACAACCGCCGGGGCCGTGGCCAGCAGCCAGGGAGCCCGGGCCCAGCAGCGCTGCTTTCTGTGCAAACACAACGTGTCAGCTGGGCTCCCGGGCAGCCCACGTGCTCCGAGTTTCCTGTCTCTGGGCAGAGGAGGTTTGCTTTGCTTCCTCCCCGCAGTAAATGAGGCCGACCAGGGGAGCTCTGCGAGCAGCAGCCACCCGGTAAAGCTCAAGGCTGCCTGGAACCAGGCGTCTCCCGCAGGTTTTGCCAGGCTGCACGGCTCGGGGAGGATGGAGGGGGCTGAGAGCAGCAGCTCGGACACCGTGGGCACAGCAGAGCCACGCTGACCTGCACGCTGCTCCCTCGCTCCCCACCGTGCTCAGAAAGAGCCCAGAAAAATCTGCACTTGCCTGGTTTTAGGTGGAAGGGAAGAGGCTCGAGCCAGAGGGGTCTTTGGCTCGTTAAGTGATGCCACCCTCAGGCCTGGTGTTCAGATCAAATTAAGCAGCTCCTTGCTCTCCTCCTCCTCCAGCAAAACGAGGCACAGGCTGGCACTTGGGTCCACTCGAGCCCTCTTAAAGTAAAAATTAATTGATATGCAAATCAGATCGGGCATTAGACGAGCCTGCTGGCCGAGGGCGATGCGCAGCTTCCCCGCTACTGCCCCGTCCTGTGCCCCAGCTCAGCCAGAGGCAACAGATCCCGAAATCAGAGGGGTCGCCACCAGCACGAGGGAGCCTGGGTGCCATAAGCTCGTGCAAACCACGTCCCAGCTCTGCCTCACGCCCTCCCTAACCATCAAGAGGTTACGTCTGCATGAAGGTGGCTGGACTCTCACCTCAGGCTGAGCCACTGCAATGATCTGAGCCTGCTAAGCAATACAACGCAGCTGCTCCGGGCACCTCAGTGCCTCTGCCCACTGGGGAGCCAAGGAAGGAGCAAGAGAAGCACGAGCCCGGCCTCCTGGAGCACGATTTGAATTCTTGCAGTTTCCAAGAGGAATTCTTTGCGTGTCCCGAGAGCTTGTCCAAATATCCTGCAAACATAACCACAGCCACAGCACGATGCCAGCAGCAGCCACGGACCAAACACCTAACCGGGAGCCCTTCAACACACAGGGATCAGATCTTGGAAGAAGGACAACGCCAAAATACGGCACTGCCCCTGCGCACACCCACCTCTCCTTCTCCAATGAACCAGCCACCAAGTGCAGCTCCCCTCTCCTGCAATTTCTTTCAGCCAGAGGCTGGCAGAGCACTGAACCTCTCCATCTGGCTGCAGCGAGCCGAGAAGGCGGCTCAGCAGCGTGCAGCTGGGGATCAGCTGTCCTGAGGGATGCCAACATTGTTCCCTCTCACAGAATGGGGAACTCTCGGACGAGAGAAGGCTCAGGGCACGGCACCGCTAGTGGCAGCGTCAGAACCAGGACATCCCAGGCTGGCTGGTTTGCATCAGTTGTTTGAAACCACTGGGGACCTCCGAGGGCCTGCAGGCTACTTCCAAGAGTGCTGTGAAGAGTGCTGTGGAAAGACAGCCTCTTGTTACAATAGATTTGTTGCACAGGGGTCCGTACCAGGATCAGAAAAATTTCAGGAGCCCTTCAAATAAGGAGAAAAAAGTCTAAAACCTACTAGTAGAAGTAACATATTTTAATTAGGACTTTTTGAAATTACTTTGGATTAAAAAGCGTAATAAACCAAATGATAAACATTTGCCACTGGTACCCGAGTCCCTGAATACTCTGAAATCCCTATGTGAGGTAGGAAACAGCTGCTTAAAGTCCTGACCATGTAAATGCTCAGGCAGGTAAATCACGCTTCTCACTAGGATAACACGCGCACCTACAAAATCAGGGCTGCAAGTAGAGCTTGTATTAAAATACCTGGAAAAGGCAAAATACTTTTTTGCTAGCGGTCTGCTTGAGGCCAAGCAACTCCTTCATTATCAGCATAACGTTTAGAAGTTCAACTGATGAAAAAATGATTTACAACAAGCAAAAACGGGCTTGCGATGAGTGAGGTTTGGGGCTTCTTTTTTTTTGGAAACAGGCTCCAAAGCACTGAATTAGATTTATTTTTTTTTAAATGAAGCTTTAAAAGAGTAAGGGGCACAACTCGCAGTGCGTTCTCCATCTGCACTCTCCGATGGAGGTGAGCAACTCAGCTGGAGCAGCACAGAAGTACAGATCGGGGGGATGTCGGGGAGTGAGAGGTGCTGCTGGGTGGTGAAGCCACTCTCATGCGCTTCTCTGCTCTTCGTTTGGGGCTGTGCTGCACTAACTGCAAAAAAAAAAGGCAAACACATCTTTGGACTTTCCTTTTGCAGCATGAAATTTGCGTGAAACTTTGTGAACGACTTGCTGCTGACAATTAGGAAGAGCACAAACACATCCACTTCAAGCACCTAAGCCAGATACACGCAGAGGGCATCACAGAAATAAGCAACAAGAGCAAAAATGCACTGTGCTGTTTCGGGAAGAGTTTGCTATCACTTGTCCCACCTGGAACTTCCCTGGAGCCTGCTGACAGCCCAGGTGCAGCCACCCCAGCAGGCTCAGCCGGGCATGGGGCTACGTCGCTGCCTCCCCGCTTATTCCCTCCCCAGACCCAGTCTGAGAGGAGACCCGATGCCTCAACTCCATGAGAAAATCAACAGGAGGGCTCCGTTCGTACCTCCCAGCAGCGAAACGAAGGAGCTCGGCCTCTGTTGTCAACTAAAATCTCTGCTCCTGCCCGTGAGCCCCGGGAAAGGGAGCAGGGCCCAGCACTTCCCAGCTGGAGGAGGGGACGCAGCCCGAGGGAAGAGCTCTCTCCTGCCCGGCACGGCAGAAAGCAGGGGCTGGGAGAAGTGACAGAGGCAGAGGAGGGCACTGTTCTGGGGCCTGCATCCCACTCTTAGGGCTGCCAGGCCTGCGCAGGCTGCCAAATCAAATCGCCATCCAGAGCCACCCTCCTGACAGACAGAGCAGGCAAAGCCCTCCGAGCAGGGCTGGCGCGGGGCTCCTTCTACCCAGGGCAATCACCGCCCGCCCGTGAAGCTCATCGACCACGACTGGCAGCAGCTGATGCCTACAGATCACACAGAAACCTCAGTCCCTCCCACCGAAGAAGCTCCACGGCTCCCCAGGCAGATGCAGTTTGACATATCCCAACCACCGTCCCCACCTCTGTCCCCACGGATGCCTTTTGGCCATCAGACACGAAGCCGGGACGCGGCGAGGACAGGCAAGGAGCATCCAGCCAAGGGCAGACGCCAAGAAGCCAATTTTCAGTCAGGACAGAGGGCAAGCCCCTGCCCCACAAAACCAGAACAGCCCCAAAACGCAACACATGTGTGTGCAGGAGCCTATTTCTGCTGTGGCAGCAGGCAGAAAGACATCGCCATTCGGGGAAAAAAAATGCAATTAGCAAAGATTAACCAGCCGGGAACTCTGTCAGCAGCTGGGAGCGGAGACGCAGCCCACCACCGCCTTGCAGCAGGGGCAGGAACATGGTGACACTTTTGCCCCCCCAGGTGACAGTGCCCCAGGTCTGGATCTGTAGGAATGGGCACTACTCCCACCAGGAGCCACCAGTGGGGTGTGGAAGGGCTTGGGGCTGTGGGGAGCTGGCCCTGCTCCATCACCATTCACCCTGCTGCTTCTTCCTGCCCTCTCCCAGTGCTCCCAGTGCTCCCAGTGCTGGCAGGGAGGGCCCACACCAGTGGCACCCCGTCCCCTAGGAAGCACCCACCCGGGGGGCACCCTTGGCAGCATCCCGACCCCTTCCTGTCTTCTCCTCCAAGCCCATCTCAGCCCCTCTCAGCCGGGACCCCCTCATAAAACTAAGAAGAGACAGGCCTTTCCTGGCATTTCCTTTTTCTGAAAAGGCTGTAAAATTTTCCTAGCGGAGCCAGAGCCAGAGCAAAGTTTGTCAGGAGCTCAGCTCATTAGGCGGCTGCTCAAGGAGCCCCGCGGGAGGCGCAGGCTGCGTAATTCAAACCAGCTTGGACCCTGGAAAAGAAAAATAGAAACCAGGCCCCAAAAAAAAACAGGGGGGCAGCGCTCGGCTCCACGCGGAGCCCCTGCTCGGGGAGTGCCCCGTCCACGGGGCTCTTTGGGAGCCCCGGCCCCAGCAGAGGTGCTGTGGGCAGCCCGAGACGAGCTGGCAGCAGGCAGAGGAAATTCCAAGCCTGTTGCTTCTGGCAGCCGCGCCAGGCCCTGGCTAGGAACTCGGCAACCTGGAAACCAGCTACTCAGCAATTTTCTTGCCATCCAAAGGGCTTGTTCTGAACCACAGTTTCACTTCCCCCCCCCCCCCCCTTCCCCTCCCTCCCTCCCTGCATCGCAGCCCAAGAGGCAGAGAACACCAGAGGCAAAAATTCGCTCGCTCCAAAAGCACTCGGGGCCGGGGCCCCCAAAATTGCCCAGCCCCGAGACTGCACACCCGGAGCCGCCGCCGTTCCCCCACTTGCATCTGGGGGCGGGGAGAGCAGAGGAAACTTGCTTGGACCAGCCCGAGGTCTCCCCAGTTCCTTTTGCTCCTTGCCAGGGAAAAGTTCAAACAAGGCTGCACAGACACAGGACACAAGCAGCTTTCAGCCCTGCCTGACTGCTGCGCTTCAGGCCCGCCTGTGGCCGGAGCAGCTTCATTCAGGCCCCGTCTGGCCCCATCCCCTGCTCCAGACCAGCGCTGGAACTCATCCTGCCGAGGAAGTGGTGAAAGCTCCAGTGCTGGAGGGGTTTCCACAGCTCTGGCCAGCTTGCTGTCAGAGGAGTCACCCGGAGATTCAGCCCTTGGTGGTGAGTTGCTGCCCCGCGAAGCTTCCCGGCTACCTCCTCGCCGCTCCGTGCCCGCAGGCCACCAGTGCTGCGGGAGACCTCCAGCGTGGCTGCTCAGGACCCGAATTCTGTGAGCCAGCATCCTCTGCTTTCTAAAAACAATATTAAGAGTGTTTTTTTTTTTTTTTTTTTTTCCTCTTTTCTCCACGGAGTCCCGCTCTGCAGAACCAGGCAGCTGGTACACACCCAGGGAGACGGTTACCAAGCTTCGGGTGCCAAGTCAAGAAACACCATCCCGGAGCCAGCCCCGTGTTGCAACCAAAAAGAACCAGCTTCCCTTAATTTAGGCCCTTAAACGAGACCTGAGTGAGACCCTTTGGCATTTAAGCCCAGCAGCTCAGAGAGAGGCAGACACAGCGTGGAGGCCACGCAAACGCTAGCAAGCTGTGGGTGCGTGGAGCTTGTGACCGACGAGACCTGGCCACACACAGATGTTTCTCCAAAGGGAATCACACTGGACGGTTCACGAATGGTTTCACGGGGCATGAATTGGTGTTTGTGCACCGAGCCCGCGGTGCCGCAGACCTCTTAGCTCTCTTTCACAGGCACAAATATCGGGGAAAGGCAGCGGGGCTGTGCTCCAGGGACTCCTTGTGCCCGAAGCTGAGGCCACATAGGCAGAGGCGGGGCGAGCTCATGGCACACCAGCCCTGCCCGCCACCCTCCTCCTCTGCTGCTCCGCACCGAGACTCATTTTCCATCCTCACCAGAGCATCCCGATCCCCTGAGTCACGACAGCCATTTCCCTGTTCCCTCCGTGGACCTCAGCTCTCCCCGGAGATCTGGGCACCCGGCTCCAGCCAAGGCCAGTTTGTGACTTTTGCTGCAACCACACCGATGGCAGCTCGCTAAATTACAGTTTTCTCAGCCGGGCAAATCCTGGAGGATCAGGCACTCGGGGACTGGAGTGCTCACAGGCACAGCAAGCGTGGAGGACACGTCACGAGAGAAGCTACTTGACCAGCTTCTAGAAAAAAAAACACTCACGCCTAGGCTCAGGCAGGAGGCTGAGACCCAAAGCAGCAGCTAAGGACGAGCAGAGCAAGGAACAAGAATCAGGATTCCTGGCTCCTGTCCCTAGCTCTGCCCCATATTCCCTTCCTGTCTTCACTTAAGTCATTTCCTTTCACTTTTCCTCTCAGCCTCTATTTTGGAGGTGAAAAAAGCAAGCCTCTGCTTCTGTGGATTGCTAGAAACCTCCTCTGGGTTGTGACAGTGCAGAGCTCTGCTACTGCCAGAGGCTGAGACACACACAGCACGCAGAGCCGTACTGCGCACACAAACCCCAGCAGAGCCTGGCATTTCCTGTGCTTACATTTCGAGAAGCACAGAGTCTGTAAACAGTCAGTGTTGTGGAGCATCTTTTACACAAACCATATCCTGGCTGGTTCCTCTCCTCAGCCACTCCGCTCAGCAGCAGAACGAGCAAAAGGAAAGCTGCGCAGCTGAACGGAGGCAGGAGGAGCCCGCGTGCGAGGGGGCAGCCTTCAAACAGCTCGGCAAGGATGAGGGAAAACAGCGCGACGGGAAAAGAAGGGTTAAGTATATTTAAAAAAAAAATAAAAAAAAAATCAACCCAACCAGCAGCCGGAAGAGGCAGGATGGAGCAGAGGTGTCCTGGCTGCCTGCAGAGCTCAGCCCTCCTGCTCCCTAGCAGAGCAGCCCCGTGGCCTCCCACACGCTCGGGGAGAGGGAAGACCAGTAGGCACAGGCAGGAACAAGGAGCGCTCTGTGGTTTTGCTCGGTATTTCAGGCCATCTCTCACACAGGAGGAGCTCCACTTTGCTTTCCAAGTCTCGCCCTCTCTGGCATGGATCACAAACCTGGCATCTGGCCCAGGACTCGGCTCCAGCAGAGCTGCTCACCAAACAGGGTGACGCCCCACCTCTGGGCACAGCGCGCAGCCCGGCCTTAAAGCCATCTTGAGGATATTTTACCCCGAGCATCAGGAGAGGCTCCCCCATCGTCCCCTTGCTGGGATTCGAGGCGTCTTGTGTCAAACTGGAAGGAAAAAAAAAAAACAAAAAACACAACAAAACAACCCACAAAAAAGCTAGATCCTGCTCCTGGGGGAAGCCGAGCCCAGGTCTCTGTAGTGTCTGAGGGACTCCTGAAGGCAGGGGACACCCAGCAGTCGGACAGGGAGGTTTTTGCTGCTCCTTGCCCAAAGGGGAACAGGTCACTCATACTGAAAGGTGAAGTCTGCAGCTTCTACGCTAGGGACCTGAGAGGAGGAAAGTTTGCGAAGCATGCGGAGAAGAGCTGAAATTCAATCTGTCAGCCTTGAAGAAAACAGCCTCGTGTCTTGGTAGGTAAAGCGTGGAGCTGACATCTTCCGTCGGGAAATCTGGGCTCTGGAAGGGCAGACACCGTGGTGGGGAGAGGCTTCATCCCTCGAGCTGCGCCCAGCCTGGACGCACAGGTTCCTTCGAGCCGTGCAGCCCAGCATCCCCGCTGTGCAGAGGGGCACAGCCAGCTCCAGGACAGCCCTGCCAGGCCAGGAGAGGCACGAGCCCGGTGGCGGCGTGTCCCAGGGAGGCAGCAGGAGTGCAAGGAGCCACAGCAGGGCCCAGAAGGCTCAGGGCACTGACGAGCAGCGCTCTGCTTGCCAAGGAGGCGAGGAGCAGGCAGGGCCCCTGGCAGGGCGCCCCTCCGTAACGTGGCTTTGCCTTAAATCAAAAGCAGGTGCCAGTGACGCTGCTTCCTCTGTGCTCCTGCTGAGCACGGCCCCGTGGCAGCTACAAAAAAGCAGCGTGAACTGGTCCCAGTTCAAAGAATAATCCCTGAGTCTTTCCCACCTTTGACGAGGAGCTGAGTTTCAAAGAAAGTCGGGCAGGGAGAGAGAAAACCGGCTCCTCGTTCCTGTGAGCTGCCCGGCGTGAAGCGGATGATGTGGAACACGCACCACAGAAGAAGGAAGGGTGCCTCTGGTCCTCGCCGTCTGGTGTGGCTGGTGCCAGGCAGAGGCTAAAGAAGGGCAAAACGCAGCGACAGGAGCACATCTCCGCCGTCCTCCTGCAGCAGTTCCTGGGCAGCATCCACTCGGGGCTTCCCAGGGGAGCGCTCACAGAAGGGAACGCAAATCAGAGGAGCAGAAGCAGGCCTAGTGGAAGGCAGCACACAGCTCCAAAACACGAGGCAGGAAGAAACAAGGCAGCTTTTTTCCTACCATCCTCGGCCTCACCCCCAGCTCAGAACTGATGAAAATGCAGAACCGAGCAGCGACTGAGCAGCACTGCTTTCCCAGCCCCTCTGCTCCACGGCATGCATTTTGCCACCTCTCCATCGCCGCCACAAACTTCTCCTTTCACGAGGTAGTTTCAGCCTCACGGAGATCAACAAACCACTTGAAGTCGGTACCAGAGCTCCTGCAGCTCCTGGAAACGATGAATCACACGTGAGATCAACAGGAGCCGTGTTCGTCAGTCCACATCTTCCTGGGAAGAAGGAAGCTCAGCCCCGTGGAGCCCAGGGACGCTGAGGCCTGTCCTGCGTTAGTGTTAGATATTTTTTGAGATTTAGATTTGCCAGAAGAGCAAATTTGTCAGCATCTCTGGGAAGACACAGCAGCAGAAAGAGCCAGCCAGCTCCGTTAGGGCTCCAGAGTGACTTCAAATGGAGAAGGTGACGAGAAGAGCACTCCCTGATGGTCCCATGGGGTGCAGAAGCAGAGAATCGGAGAATGGCTTGGGCTGGAAGGGGCCTTCAAGATCACCTAACTCCAACCCCAATGCCCTGGGCAGGGATGCCACCCTCATCCAACCTCAAACACCTCCAGCAATGGGGCATCCCCAATTTCTCTGGGCAGCCTGTGCCAGTGCCTCACTACCCTTGCAGTGGAGAACTCCCTCCTAATGCCCAACCTAAATCTCTCTCTTCTCGTTTAAGACTCTTCCCCCTCGTCCTGTCATTATCTACCTGAGGAAAGAATCCGTCTCCATCCTTTTTATAAGACCCTTTTAAGTACTGACAGACTGCACGGAGGTCTCCCCAGAGCCTTCTCGTCTCCAGACTGAACACCCCCATCTCTCTCAGCCTGTCTTCACAGGAGCAGAAGAAAATCCCCGTCAGAAAGAGTTTCGGAAAGCAGCAGTTGAGACAGGTAGGGCTCCGAGGTGAAACGCACTTTTGGTGGATTCTCGGCAGGAATAGCAAAATTCAGTCGAGTAAACTTTTCCACCAGGGACCTGCTCCCCCAGAAAAGGCCTGCATGGGAGCTCCATCAGCCAGGGTACGCAAAACTGGATCGAGCACTAAGGAATTAAGAGCTGGAAGCCAGCCTATGCCATCCCCAGGAAATGGCTAGACCCAAGCAGCTTAAAACCTATCATAATAGTTAGAAAAAACAACTAATCCCAGCAAGAACACATCTGGACCTCAGGGGCAGACGGGCACGTACCAGAGCGCTCCAGCAACTGAAGTCCCACTCTTGGCAGCTAAACCCAATGCAACCAAGACAGCACAAGGGACAGCACACAGAAAACAACCCCAGAGCCACCTTATACCTGGGACTCATCAACCAGTGGCAGACGACAAGGGTAAGCCCCAAAGAGCTCTACAACAACGAGAACCAGCCATGTGCCAGCACAAAAACGATGCTCCCAAAGAGGGGACCAAGAGCAAATGCTCCCTTGCATGCCTCTTCACATGGGAAGCACTGGGAGGGGGAGCACTCCAAGCACCTCGACAGGAACGTGGAGCAAGGAGAAGGAAAAGCAAAGACTTCTTGGTGCCAGAGCAGCAAGCGCGGAGGATTTCACTCCATCTAGGTGCCTGGATGCGCTTGGACCTGGGAGATTCCAAGCACAGCTCCGTGGAGCTGCGTTATGCTCCACACCATGCAAAAGGCAGAGGGTTTTAAAATGCATCATTTTTCGCTTTCTTCACCAAACATCTGTGGTTTTAAATTTGTAAGATTTCAGTCAGGTGCTGCATTTTTTTTTAATTTTTTTTAGCAGGCACCTAGAAAGAGGAAAGGGACTTTCAGGGGGAGGCAGACGTAGTGGCGCCTACAACATCATAACAGAAAATACTGAACGTCACAAAATGGATCTTCTAGGTATCAAAGATACAGGTCAAGGTGGCAAGGAGGCCCTGATCACATCATTTACACAGCGGAAATGGCAAAATACATGGAAAAAAAAAAAAAGACTGTATAGCGTTTAGAGTATGAATGCTCTGGAAAACAAACTCCAATGAGGATGGCAATTATTGTAGAAAAAAACAAACTGACACAGCCCCAGGAGCTTCTTTCGACCAAGGAGGAAGAGGGAATCGTGCAGGACCGTGGACTCGGTGATCTTTGTGCCAGTACCAGCCCCAGGTGTATGACATATCCACGCACAGCCACAGCACCGGAGTCGGAGGAGGTCCTGCTTTGGCACTGACACAGCCTTGCCATGAGACCTTGGGCAAAGCACTTCCTCTCTGACTCAGTTTCTTATCCTGCCCGCCACGAAAGTAGCAAAACAACGTGCACAGCCCTTTGCAGAGACCTGGCAACAAACAGACGGGCGGACTGAGCTGCGCGTCACCGCTGGGTGCCTGGCACGAACCAACATTTGGATGGGGTCGAGAATTGGAGCTGCGCTCCCCGAGCAGCTTCCACAGGTCAGCAGCAGGCAGCTACACCTCGTAGCGCTGCCCTGCAGGGACACACCACAGCCAAAGGTGTGCAGTCACCGTGCTGTCAGGAGCCCTCTGCATCGCGTGCCCGGGACACAAGCAGCCGGCACCACGGCCCTACACCTTGTCGGATAGCACTGCCCCCAGGGCGTGCAGACGTTGCAAGCAACAACACAACAGCCTGCCCTGTCATGTAGCATTACTTACGTGTTCAGATATGCATCCTTCTCACATTTCTACTCCAGCAAGTGGTTGCTAGCAGAGCAGGGCTAGGACAAGTTCACCACCTGCTAAAGACATGTCCCTAATACAACACAGCGACGATTTTGTTACATCGGGTCCTTTCTGTGCACAGCTCAAGCACAAGGAAAGAACATACGTGTCAGATTCCTCCTCCCTTCCTTTTATTTTTTATTTTTTTTTTGTCTCCTCCAAACTGACCGCATGCCTGATTTACCTCAGGAGAGCACAGAAGCACATCGATCGAGGCGCTGAAAAGCAAGCGGGGAGAGAGCTGGCATCGAGGGCAGGCTCAGGGAACAGCATTGACTTCAACCCTACCTCCATGCAATGCAAGGACTCCAAGCAGAGGAATCCCTGCTCCAGCCCTTCCTGGGGCATTCACACCACCGATAACGCCTTGCAAAATCCAGAGCGGCCCAGGCCAAACCAGGCACGGTGCAAGAAGTTCTTCGCATCTACAGCACAGCCCGGGCTCTGCTCCTGGTGGAGTTACAGCAGCAACGACAGCTCAGAAGGACCCAAGACAAGCAGCCTCTGGGATTTTTTTTCTCTAGGCTGTACCAGGAGACTCAGAAGGGCCACGCAGACCAGAGGCGATGTCCACGACATGCCCGATGCCAGCACGAGCGGTGACAGCGGCGCTGGGGCCAACCCAAGCGGGGGGCGAGCCCGCACCACCGGGGCCGGACACCGACGACCCCACAGAGCCCCGGGGACCAGCTCCGTGTGGCCCCCTCTACCTGCCCCGTTCCCGGGCCCTTTTTTCCTCAAGTTCCTCGCCCGTCGAGGACGGCACCGGCGCCGCTCCGGGGCGGGGGGGGGGGGGGGGAGCCCCGGCGCCTCTCGGCTCGACGGCTGCGGGGCTCGGAGCCCGACGGCGCGTCCCGGGAGCGGAACAATGGGGGAGCAGCGGCGGCGGGGCACTCACCTCGGCGGCGGCGGAGAGGCTCAGGGCAGGCCGGGCGAGCCCCCGGTGGTGGCTGCGGTGCCGGCGGTGGTGGAGCGCTGCTCCTGCTCCTGCTGCTGCTGCTGCTGCTGCTGCTCGGGGCCGGCCGGCGGCTCGGGGCCGGCCGCTGGGGCCGGGCTCATGGCTCGGCCGCCCCCCGCGGCCCGGCCCCGGGGCGAGCGGCGAGCGGAGCCCGGCGCCCCGCTGCCGGCGGCTCCAGCCCGAGCCCGACGGCGGAGCTGGCCCCGCGGCGAGCGGCGGCTCCGAGCGGCTCCGGTGCCGGCGGCCGCGACAGCCCGGGGGCGGGCGGGGGCGCCGTGGCGAGGGGCAAGGCGCTGCGTGCCGAGTGCTCCTTTCTCCGCCGGAGCCTGAATAATCATTTGGAGAAACAGGATCATTCACTTTCCTCCGTGCGAGGAGCCAAGCGCTGCCCTGTCAAAATAAAAGCCTCTCCGCCGCCGCTCCGCCGCCGCCTCCTCCTCCTCCTCCTCCTCCCCAGCCCCGCTTTCTCCGCCGGCCTCCCAGCGGCCTGCCGGGGACGAGCACCAAGCCGGGAGGAGCCGCAGCAGCACGGCCGAACCTCGACGGGGCCCGGCCCGGCCCGGCGGAGCCCCCCCGGGAAGGCTCCGGGCTCGGCTCCCCCCGAGGGGGTGCGCGCAAAGCGGCCTCGGGGCAGCTCTCCCCTCCCCTCGGGGCACGGAGCTCGCCAAAGGGCCCCCAAAGGGATGAATTCTGCGGGAGGGGGCTCAGCCCGGCAGCCCCCCTGGATGAGCATTGCTCTGTGTGCGAACCACGGCACGGGTATGGAAAGGGAGAGGGGCACCGTGCACAACAGGGGGGTCCCCTGGTCCCAAATGGCACTCATGGACACGCAAAAACACGTCCAGACTGAGCTGGGCACTGCTGGCACCATGGCAGAGCCAGCTCACACCACGCAGGGCGACCATCAAAGCAGCAGCAGGGTGACTGCTGCCAGGGTTTCAGGGTTTATGGAGACCTCCAGGCTGGAGGCGCCGTCAGCAGCTGCCAGAACACCCTCATCCAGGCCGTAAGCAGCAAGGGAAGAGAGCGCCTGGCAGCCAGCACTCGGGCTGGAGCTGCTTGTTAGCCCCCTAAGTGGAGGGGTCTGCCTCCCTCCAAGCGACTGTCCGGCCGTGTGTGTGCCTGGGCTAACAGGAGGGTTTCACACGCAGCTGTCTCGTGGCAATACCAGTACCTGTGGGTCTCTGTTCTGCAGCGATTCCAGCAGTGAACACATCCCAGGCCGCCCTACAACAGCATCAGGACCTCCCTCAGCCCCCATCTCTCTGTTCCTCAGGCTTGGTTTACTCCGAGCCCGCTCTGGTCCACTGGGACACTTCGGATGAACCCCCTCAAGCCTCATATTTAAGTTGTGCTGCCACCCCACGTGCCCTGCTCTCAAACACTGCTGAACCAGGGACATCTCACACCCAAAACCCTCCCCGCTGCCATTCCCAGACCCTACACACTAAAAGCACACAGCACTGAGGAACGGCAGCAAATTGCTGCCTTTACCAGCAGTTTTCAACACCTCAACCACCCTGCACAGGCAGGTACGATGGGGTGGAGGTGACAGGAGCAGGAAGAAGCGGAGGAGACTCGAGGAGGACACAGCTGGCTCGCTGCCTGCCCGTGCTCTTCGCCTGCAAGCCGTAGCAGTGCGCACACAGCCGGCTATTAAGGCAGCCCACCCGCTTTCTGGCCGATGCCAGCAGCATCCTAACCAGGATGTCACCTTCCCGCAGCGCACTAAGCGCTCGGGGGTGGGCTGGGAAGAGGAGAGAAGAGAAGAGAGGGCTGCAGGCGGGGACCGCTTGGCAGCATCTTAAAGCGTTGCAGAGCTAAAGGGGATCCAGGGACAAGCAATCAATCTCAGCTGATGGGAAGCAGCAGCAGCAGCGGCCCTAATTGAAAATGAAAACCCACCTTTTTTTCTTTTTTTTTCCCCCCCTCCTCCTGCTGCTCCGGCTGCACGCACACCAGCGGCCGCAGCCAGAGCCGCCTCGGAATGACACAGCAAGAAAACACCGGCGGGGCCCGCACGGGAGCCTCGCCCCGACCCTATATCCCCTACACCGAGGGGCCCGAGCTGCTCGGGGACCTCCCGGTGCTCGTGGGAGCGGAGCCGAGCCCCGGGGAGGTCCCGGGGGGCGCGGCGGGGGCCGGGGGCGCACGGGGACGCGGCGGCGGCGCCCCCTGGCGAGGTGCGGGGCGACGGGAGCGAGCTCGGGGGAGCGCAGCCTGGGCACGAAGTGCAGACCCCATAAACCCCCCCAAAGGGCACGTATGGTTCAAGGCAGTGCCCTGACGCTGCTGTCTGGCACGCAGCAAGCAGGCAGCCCCACTCGTTCCCTCCGTCCCAGCCTGATGCAGCAGGGCAGGGGATGGGGGGAGTCACCCACTCGCCGCCTCTCCCCTTCCCCTTGGCCTCCCGGACAACCTGGCTGTTGCCTGCCCCTTTCTTTACACCAACAGAGATTTTCCTCCCCATCTGTTCTTTACTAGCAAATCAGTGCTAATGAGAAGTGCTGGCGTGACAGCTCGGACACAAGGGAGCCCCTCATCACCAAGGGAGAACCTGCGCTGGGCATTTCAACAAGTGAGCTAACCCTTCCCTCTTTCTCACAGGTCCATTCACTCTTCAATGGCAGAAGGCGTTGTACAACGAGCAAAACGCACACGAAGATGGAGCTCCCTCAGCTCTCACGCTGGCGTAGTCACAGTTTGGCTCAGGTCAGCCCATGCTGCTTTCTGAAGAAGCTTGAGCAGCAACCCTGGGATGTACATGGTGTGCTGTGGGGTAATTTGCTCAGGCAAGGAGCTTGAGCCACACCAGCTAGGAAAACAGAGCTCAAGGTGGTGCACAGAAGACGCCGGGCTCCAGGGTCACAGCCTTGTCCTGGTGCAGTTTCACAGAGGATGCTTGGAGCACAGGGAACCCGGGTCCCAATGCTCTGGAACTTGTTCATTCCTCTCACCTCTCCAGAACGCCATCCCCGAGCTCAGGCCTTCGCAAGACCCCCGTGGGCAAGGCCCTCATTACACTTCTGAATATTATTAATTAGGCCCAATTAACTACACTGGAGTTGTGCTTCACAGTTAGCTGGAGCTGCCTTTGTGAGCGGTTTCCCCAGTGGCTCACTCCAGACTCAGATCGACCCCAGCAGAGCCTTTGGTGCTGGGGGCACACAGACGACCCGGGATGGAGCAAGTCTGGGTCTGGTGGCACCACAAGCTGTTACGCAGGGAAATGGGGAAAAAGCCAGCCCAGCAGAGACCCCAGGTCTGTGCCTGAAAGGATCAGGACCCTCCAGCTTGGCTTCCACACTCTTTTCAAAGGAGGCTCCCAGCCTGCTTCATTCACACTGCCTTATTAACCATCACCTATCCCACACGCCAAAGCCATTAACTTACTGCTGCCAGAAGAAAAACTCTCCTAAAACCCAAGTTTCCAGGCATGGCATTGCTCTTCAAGCCTTCTCCCATGCACAGGCGATGAGCCCAACTCCCACCGCAGCAGCCTGCTCTCGGGTGGCCCCTGCTATGTGCTGTAGCCATATAAAAGGCACCTCCAGCATCACAGGCCCATGCCAAGTGCCAGGAGACAGGCTGCTTGGAAGCATCAGCAGCCTCATGCAACTGCCAGCAGCACGGCAGGACGTGGGATAAGGGGTTCCTAACCTATTTGGGCCAGGGCTGCAGTGTTTTCCTTGCACGGGGCCCTGCGCAGACATTTGCTTGGCTGTTTCCTGTCTCGTTAAACTGCTGCTGTCCTGAGCGGGCTCTGCTCGGTGGCACGCGAAGCAGAAGCTCGGAGTTACAGGCACCGAGGCGAGGAGGGAACTTCTTGCCAGCCAGCCAGGGTGGGAGCTGCCTCTCTCACCTCACGCAGAGCCACGAAAGCTGCAGCCCACGAGGCAGCCCGCCCAGCTGCAGAGGCTGACAGCAGGACGGGCTGCAGCCTGCTGTCAGGAGAAGCAAACGCCAGGCAGCGAGGGAGCAAGGGGTTAACCCATTTAGCAAGGCCACCGGTGCGATAAAGGCAGCAATCAGCACAGGCAGCGCCTCCCACTGCCACCCAGGGCCCCGGGGCTGGCTGGGGAGCTGGGAAGGTGGCAGGGAACGGGGTGGGTGGGGAGGACTCTTATCCTGATACGGCTCCTTCCTTCCAAGTGAGGGTTTGGAAAAACTGAGCAGGCAGGGTTGGCTCTGAAATCACAGCGCCTCAGTGACACAAAGCCAGCCAGATCCCCCCTCCGACCCACGGCAAGGCAGGCAGCTGGGTGGGCCGGGCGAGCCCCCAGCCCATGGGGTGCCCCGTGGCCCCCCAGGAGCCGGGCAGGGAGCAGCAGCAGCCAGGGGGGGACCCCAAGCCTTGGAGGGAGGAATGCAGCCCCCCCCTGCAGCAGCCAGATCTCCCTGTGACATTCCTGGCTGGCTGCGCAGGCAGCAGCAGGGCCCTGCGCAGGATTTCGGGTCTGTACAGGCAGTGCTCACGGTCCTGGGCTCCCCTCCGTGCACCCCAGCGTCTCGTCAGAGGCATCCTGCAGCTCTCCGTGCCCCCACGGTGGTGCCAGGGCAGACAGAGGTGTTTTCTGCACGCCCAAAATGTGTGTGGCCACGGGCAGCAGGCTCACGGGTTCCAGCTCCCAAAGTCACGCTGCAGAATAAGGGGGAAGAGCAGGTGCTGCTGGCTGCTGCTGCAGTTTTGCGGTGCAGGAGACCTAGGAAAGGAGCAACCCCTCCCTTTGGTTATTTACTCAGTCTCTCCGTCCCCGGAGGAGCCCTGGGAGCTCGGTCACTGCAGGCACTCAAGCTCTTTGTCAGCAAATCCTGGAGCACGGAGCAGGTGGGTTCGGAGCGAGGCCAGAAGCCTGATGCAAGTTCTGTTTCACTCAGGGTTTCAACTACTACATGGGGTGGCTCAAAATCGCTCTGTAAATGGAGCCGTAGCAGAAGTCACCGATTTTTTGCCTTGTGCCATCTGCAAATCCCGATACACCTTGGTATGTGCAACACCTGAGCCACACAAATCCCTAGCAGAGGGAAAAGCCTCTCCCGCAGCATCTCACAGGCAGACCTGTGAACCAGGTGAGTTCTACAGACAGGCAGTGAAGGTGATGGGTACACAAGGCCAGCAGAGCCAGACTCACCTGCCACACCTCTGCGTGGTCAGACCCGGCTGTCCTGGGCCCCCCAGAGAGGGGGACTGCGAGTACAGCCACGAGCCCTCCCCTAGCTCTGCTCCTTCAGCTTTCACTCACCCCTTGGAGCATCTGGGGCATGGATGAGCAAACACACACACACACAGCCCTGGTGGTACTTTCCTGGCAGAGATCCGAGCCACCAGGACTCTCTGGGACTTGGGACTAGGGAGAGGTCCTCCTGCCAGCTGCTTTTCTCCCCGCTTGCCTCTTTTTTTCCAGACTTCCCCATCTCCCTCCTTGCTCCCCTACAACACCCTGCTGATGCAGGGGCACTACCAAACCCCAGACGATGCAGAGCGAGGCGATCCAGCTGCTGGAGGCAGAGCTGCCTCTCCTGACACCCCTCTCAGCATCTTTTCATGACAGTGGCAAGAGGGGAGGGAGGCAGAGAGGGGAAGCACCAACACCCCAGATGCAGACAGGAGGAGAAAAACCTGGTACAGCCCCGTGCTACGGCTTCTTCCACGCCTGCTCGCAGCTTTTAAGGAAGAGGAGATGGGGAGGGGACGGGGAGGGGACCCCCGGTTGTCGCTGCCCCGGGCCCCGCCGGGCGCCGGTACCGCGGGGGAGGCTCGGAGCGGGCGGGCGGCGCCGCCTGGCGGCCACGGGGCTCGGAGCCGGGCAGGGACCCCCCCCCCGCAGCCCCCTCCCCATCGGTCCTGCACGAAAGTGCAAAGAAAAAAGAAATAAAAACTAAAAAAAATTAAAAATAAATAAAAAAACTAAACCTGCAGCCCCTGCCAGCGAGATGCAGGGGCTCGGAGCTGGCAGCGGCACGGTCAGAATCAGCCCCCCCTGCACAGACAGCCCTCGTTGAGGGTCTCCTTGCAGGCATTTGTGCAGCCTCAGCATCGAGAACCCAGCACCAGGATGCTCTCCCCGAGGGAAGGCAAGGCAGAGGTTTGCAGGAGAGCTGTGTCCGGCAGAGCCAGCCCACCAAACACAGGGGCTGGCCTGGCACGAAGAGGCTGGAGGTGTTGTGGGGAGCCTCAAGCAGACTCGTTGCTCGTCCTGCTGCACAGAGTGGCAGGAGGCAAACCTTAAAAACAGGCTCGAGGACCTTCTCTACACCACATCCCTGTTTTCTCCTCATTCCAAGGCAATCCCCCTGTTCACACAAGCCTGCTGCGTTTGGAAGCAGCGAGGGGCATCGCACGGTGACACGAGGACCCGGTGAGCCAACAAGTGCCGGTTGGTGCCGATGCATCTCAGCTGCTTGAGACTTTCTGTGTGTGTGCTCCCAAACTGCCAGGCCACAGCACAACCTTCCTGAACAACGCAAAAGGGTGACAGCACGAGAGCCTGGATCATCGTCTCCTCCCTTACCTTCTTGCACCCATACCGCGGTCCCTTGGCTGAGCAGGCAGATGTGTGGACAAGAGGTGTCCACGACCCCTTTCATAGCCACAGGACACAGCAAAGACCAAGCTAAAGACCACGTAAACATAATTGCTTCCCACAGTCCCTAAAGGTCTTGCCCTATTTCCCCATTCCTACTTGTAGCTGCTGCCTTCACCCCAGTTATCAGAACCCTTGCAGGCTTCCCCACCCTCTGACTGCCACAGCCTCACGTCCAAGGTGGAAAAGGGGAAAAAGGGAAAAAGGAGTTTTTCCAGAAGCCAATGAAATGCAACTGTGAACATAGTTCCCATGGTAACAGCAGGATCCAGAGGAAGAAAAGGGAATGCAAATCAGATTTTCAAGGGGATGAGCAGGGAGGGACGAACTGCTTGCATCCACCAGCCCAACCAGGCCAAATGCCACCTGCGCCCTGTGTCTGACAGGTACCACGTTTCCTCCTCCCCTCCGTGCTTGCCCAGGGAGCTCTGCGTAAAGCAGGGTCCTCTCGTGAGGAGCAAGGGTTCCCACTGCACAACGGGGCTCACGGAAGGCCTCTGAGGGAGTCTGGATGCCCCTGCTGCCAGTCCTTGCTCCCAGCACAGAGCCTTCCCTCTGTAATTCATTCTGTACATCACTTTCACTGACTGACACATTAAACGAGGAGGTGGCTCAAAAATGCCCCGAATGTAAACATCCCAGAGATGTAATTCCCAAGGTTCAAGATTTATTCTCTTCTACCCACGGGGGAAACAGAATACTTCTCCGTGACATCCTAGCAAGGACTCTCACCTTGCAGAACAAACACAGTGAAATCAAGGAAGCTTTCAAGAAAGCCAGAAAAGCAGAGTAACTCGCACAAGATGGACTCAAACCCATCCATCCAGGGCACCAGGGCCTGAGCACTCCAGCAGGATTCCCAGGTTTGGGAGCCCTCTTCCCAGCTTCACAAAGGAAGTTTCACTGCTTCATCCCTGCTGCTCTCTGCATCTTATTCTCCCGTGACTGCTCATTGTACTCTGCTCCTGTTGGTGCTTCCCTGCACGGAAGGGGTTAATGCTCAAAAGCACCTCCCGGGGTTTTTCTACTTCTTTTCTGCTGTTTTACTTCCTCAAAGACGCCGAGATCAGCTGCCTGGATCTGGCTTGACCTCACAGCAGAGCCCACAGCCACCCTCTCTGCAGCACAGATTGCCGGGGTGTGAAGGGGGCAGGGGAGGGGAGGGCCGTGCAGATCTGCTGTGCCGGAGCCTGTTTTGAGAAAGGCATGAATATTTCATGACAGGGAGAGGGATGCTTCAGCAGCATCACACACAGAGGTGGATTTGTGCTGTGCCATCGGGGACACAAAAGGACGGTGCCCTTCCCTCCAGACTGACCCCAAACCAGCACTCTGATCCCACAGGAACACACGGAGAAGCCCACCTAGGGCAAAACAACCCCATCTGTCCACGTTTGCTCTGCAACTCCAGCAGGACAAAGAGCCACAGGTGGGGCAGCTCCTGCAGAAAGCTGCTGTTACCTACCTGGCAGAGGAAGCTGTGCACTGGTGAGACCTGAGGATGTGGAAGAGGAGCAGCCCCGTCAGTCCCCAGGATGTCCCGAGCACCGTAACGTCCTGTCGGCAGACTGCCCTGGCCCCACAGCACGAGGTGCAGCTGGAGAGCTGAAGACAGTGATCACTTGTATCTGCAGCCCAGAGTTCTCTACAAATGCAGAGAAAAGGAAGCAGCTTTTCCCTCCCGCCACGTTAGCCATAGCTTGTCAACTTCCAGCATCATCCACAGCAGCCAAAGGCTCTGGGTGCACCACTAAAGCAAGTCAGATCAGCTCTGCCCAGACTAGACAGTGCTAAAGTGTTCCCAGACCTGGTATAAAGTCGTAAAAAGGTACAAGATCCAGCTGTTCCCAAAAAGAGATCTCCAGGGGTCTTGGATTTGGCACAAACTGCATAGACACCCCTCGATTCAGGCACTCAGCACAACTCCCTCAGTTCGGGAGAGCTGGGTTTGAGATCCTTGCTTGGACTCTGCAATCTGTAGAGCTGCTCCTGCCTACAAGCCTGTAAAACCCAGGCAGGAAAGCAGCCCTTGTGCTTCCAGAGCACATGGCGAGGGCAGAAAGAAAACGGACTGAAGAGCATGACACAGGGCTGCCTACAGAAGAGCGAAGCTTATCCCTAAAACTCTCAAAAACCCCTCCAAAAGGATAGGGTAGGGCACTGTGAGCAGTACACAGGCACACACACCTACAGGCAGCTTCGACAGACAGAAAACCTGTCCCCAAAGTAGGGAACGCATCACATAGCCAGCCTCTGGTGTGATCACCAAGTATTTCTGGGGTGGACAGCGTGCTCCTGGACATTTCATTTGAGTCTTCTGCCCTCTGGTCAACAGCTGTTGGTGCTCAAACACCAGAAGAAGATGGGAAGGAAGGGCAGCCCCCAAAACCCTCCATTTTCAGGAGGAATGTGAAAATGTCCTTTTTCCAAGGACGTTTTGCGCTTTCCACCTTGGGGTTATATCGCTACAGTAAGCTCCCAGCAGGTCGGAGGGAGCTGTGTTGGTCTCCAGGCTGTCTGCAGAATTTGCCCAGGTTGTGACGTGCTCCAAGGCTGCAGAGGCGAGCTGGCAGATGAAGTACAAAGTTGCTCGGTCCCTACTGAAGTTCTGCAAGGAAAAAACTACCTGTTAAAGCAAGCCAGCCAGAGACGGGGAGGGAAATGACAACACACACCTGGAACCACGCAACTAACCTAAGGGAGATGATCTACTGGTCCTGGTAGCACGGTCTAACAGCAGCATTTATTGTGGGGGTATTAAGAAAGGAGATTCTACTCAGCAATCCTGAGTGGAGGGATGAGCAGCAGTCCTGGTGCACGTCCCTGGAAATCCAGCCCTTCAGGAGGAAGGAACAAGATTCCTAGCAGAGGGAGCCTGTGGAGGACCACAGTTCTGGAACTGAATTGAGACAAAGCTGCTGCACTTTTCTTGGACATGAGTCCGAGTGGGAGGTGTTTGTTACTGCCAATACATTTTTCCTCATACACAATTCTTCCACATGAGGTTGAACTGCTAAGCATTGACAGTGCATCTGTTAAGATTGGCTCTAGAAACTGAATGTTCTTGGGGAAAAAAAATAAAAAAAAAGGAAACACACTGTGCTTGCCCTTCATCTTCCCAGCCATCCCGCTCGCAGTACCATGAAGAAAAGCCACGTGAAGCTGCCCACTTGCATACAAATGGCCTGAGAGAGGCAGTGTTTAAAGTGCTCTGCTGTGGGAAAGGTGCAGTGGGCTGACAACAAGAAGTTCCTCCAGGTCCTCCAGGGTCACAAAAAAATTTCCTTCAAAGGAAGAAAAAACCAGAAAGGCCAATGTAACCCCCTCACTTGACTCCCTTTAATTGGTAACCATCTGGTTTTGAGAACTGTCGACCAGCGCAGAGCATTTGGCAAGGTTCCTCAGCTGCTGCTCTCCTAACTTCAGGTCTTCTTGGGAATCCTTTATGCCCCAAGAAGCCAAAAGGAAAGCAAAAGAGAAAGCACACGAGTGAAACTGAAGAGCAAAGGCAGTGTAATCTAGGAGACTGGGCAAGATATTCCTGAGTTCTGATGTGGAAACAGAATGAACCAGGAACAGCGCTGGCCTCTCAACAGCCAGGAAACCTATCACTGAGCCACCCACAGCGGAGGAACTGCAAAACCCCAAGTCCCATATTTCAAACAAGCTGCTAGAAACCCCTTGACACGTCCCAGAAGTCAGGCTGTCTGATCCAGCGTCCTGGCCAAATTCCAACTGAAGCAATTCCCCTCGTATCTTTCTAATTCCCCTCCTTCCCTTCAGCTTCTTCCTCGTCCAAACCACTGTGCGACTGCGCTGGGTGCCTGCAGCCGAGTGCTCCACCCCAGGACAGCGGCCGACCACCAGGATGGACGAGGATTGCCTCGCTAAAACAAGTTTGTTGTTGACGAGAGCTGCAACACTTGATTGAGTCTGCCCTGATTCTGTCCTGAGGCCACGTTTTGTGACAGTGCTGGGAGCTGTCGAGCAGAAGAGGGCTGCTCTCCACCGAGGAGACTGCAGGTGCAGGAGGAGCATTTCACAGAGCTTGCAGACAGAGCAAAGCGCCGTGCTAATCGCTCTGCAAGCTCCCAGCCTGCCTTGCCAGCCAAGTCACAGAAGTTCAAGTTAGCAGGCACGCTCTGCCAGTGTGAGGCTTTTCACTCTTTTCAGGGAATCAGCCGCACTGGTAGTAAAGCACAGTGACAGGAGCTGGGCTGCAGCACTTCTGCGAGCACGGCTTGCCTCATTAACATTCAGCACATGGCTCAAGCAGCTTTTAGATTACTCCTTCCTGACTCTGGGACCTCATGCGTGAGTCACACGCTCGCACATTTGCTTCTCCTGATCCCTGCAAGCCCCCAGCACATGGCAAACTCTGCTCTGAACAGTTCCTTTGATTTCCGCATGCACACAACCTTCGTCTCGCTTTTGCTAAGCAGCAGAGTCCTCCCCTGCCCCCTGAACAGCATCGTGCTCACCTGGCTCACCACCTCCCTTTCTCAGCGAGGCATTCAGATCTTGCTATACCCTCTCGTAAGCAGGTACGCTGATTCGCACTATGCCAACGAGGCTCAGCTGGTTCATAGACCTGTACGGTAACAAAAAAAGGAAAACTTTCCAACAAATCTCCACTGCTTTTCTAGTGGCTGGACCTTTGAGGCTATCACTTCAGCAAATCACAAAGTGTCCCTTTCTCAGGAGAAAGTGGTAACGGAGAAATTCTTCAGGATCCAGCCAGGTGAGAGCAGGCAAGGAGCTAACACAATTTACTCAGCCACAGACCTTGCAGTCAGACTTCAGGAAAGGTGGAAAACAAAAAAGCTCAGGCAACTTGTCTAAAGGTAAGTCACACTGGTAGCTGCACCACTCTTCTCACAAGTCCTGGGATCTCAGCCCGCTGCAGTCTGTTAAGGGGGGGGACACTGAGTCCTGCACGACATCGATCTTGGATTAGCAAATTCAAAATCAGAATCTGCTCTCGGACTGATTGTTGTGTCCAAACATTCAAAATTCACCAATCGGTAGCTGACATCCAGTTACAGAGGTTTCAGGAAATAAAATTTCCTGAAAAAATCCATCATGAAAAAGTTTATTCTCACATTTAAGTCAGATGTGACATCAGGCTCCTGGGATAGGCACAATAACGTGAGGGCAGCATCGGGGCTATCACAAGGCAAAGAAGATACCTGAAGGACTCGAAGGATAGCCCTGACATAGCCCACAGGACACGGACTGTGCTACCCAAGCACATCAAGCATAACTTGACCAGAGAAAAGACCCCAGAGCTCCCAGGAGAGTTCTGTGCATGGGCAGCCACCAGCACAGCCAGTTCCTCTGCTGCTTGCAGAAACCCGTATTCCTCCTCAAGCTCAAGTGACGCAAGAAAACCAAGGATTTGGCTGAGCAACAGACCACCGACAACTGCTGCAGGAGGGAGACAATGTCCCTTTAAATGTTACTAAAGTGTTGTCAATGGATCTGCCATGGTAGAAGAGTTAATCCCCCCCCCAGCCCCTCTCAGCCACCGTGATGGGATAATTAGATGCGAGGGCTCAGCACAGATGATGCTCCAGTCGCTTAGCAACTAATGGTTTCCGTGGAAACGGCAAAGCGCAGCCTTCGGAGCAGTAAGTGAGCAGTGCAGCAGGGCAGGGAGAGATGCCTTCAGCTCCTGCACTGATCCTCTCCTCCAGAAGCACTCCGAGGCCTTGAGGTATTAGTGGAATGCGAAGGGGGTGCCTTAAAGATACAACATCCCTGTTCCAAGCTGCGCCAAGAAGAAAAGGATTATTATTATTATTATTTTAGATGAAACTTCCAGTGGCACGGCCTCATGATCTCACTGACTCTCTCTCCACTAGCAAGAAGGAGGCTGAATCACACAGAACCGCCTTTTGCAAAGGCTTGTGCCCTAACGCTCTGGTTGGATACTGCTGTAAGAAACCAGATATGATTCCAGCATCGGGCCTCACGTGCTGGGGTTGAGAGGTGAGGACACACACTGCTGGCTTTAGCTTCTTGGTGCTGCCTGGTAAGAAGCCATGTACAGGCATCCAGTTTAGCCCTGAACCTATAGGCAAAAAAAGCTTGCCTATTGATTCTGCAGCTCTGTAATGCACACAAAGTTGTCACTGGCTATAGAACCTGAGGAGTGTCACCGGATGAACAGAAATCAGATTTATTAACCTCAGTTATACGCCTAAGTCTGTCATAGAATGGCATGGATTGGAAGGGACCTTACAGATCCACCCAGTCTGTACTTGTGTCTGGGACTGCCCCAACCCTTGCACTTGGCCTTGTTGAACCTCATCATGTTCATGAGGGCCAACTTCAGCCTGTCCAAGTCCTTTTGGATGGAGGGACACCGCTCAGCAGCAGCCTCCACCTTGACACAGAGCTGCGGCTGCTTCCTTCGCCGTGACACACTCCCACTGCTTTATTACTACTGATCCCTGCGCAGCCACCATCCCACGGCTTCTAAGCACAACAGCCGTGACCTGAATCTCTTCTAAACTAAACGCTGCACACGCTGGCCGTGCAGCTGTGGTGTTTTAAGCTCAAAATGGAGGCCGGGCCACCCCGCCACCCGCCTCAGCTCCCGCCGGGGTAGGCCCGGGGCGCGGCCTCCGCCATCTTGGGGCCGGGCGGCGGCGGGCAGCGCCCCCTGGCGGCGGAGGCGGCCCCCGGGCGGGCGGCTGGGCCCTGCCCGCTCCCTGTCAGGCAGGGATCGAAGCGGGGGTAGGAAGGAAAGCAGAGGTGGTTTTAGGAGAAAAGCAGGAGCTTTTGGTTTAACTGTGTGGTGTAAAGAATCGGCAGCCCTAGGTTTATGTGCTACAGGTTGATTCCGACAGTCTGATTAAGATCTGTCCCCCCGGCAAAGGCGGGCACAGCGAGATGGAGCTGAGGGGTTCTGATGCCTTGACCACAAATTGGGACCATCGGATAAATTGGCCATTTATACAAACCAGTGGGATTGCAATTCAGCACAACAAGGGCCAAAACCAAACCAAGGCTCTGAACCAGCATCAGGTGAATCCCCTTAATGCTCCCAAAATATCCGAGCATGCTCCCGGCTATCCTCCTGCAGCCCTGCTAGACATGCTCTTCCCAGGGATGATTTCTGAAAGCAGTAAAAAGAACTGTTTCCTGTAGTTTTCACAGACAAATTCCTCTTTAAAAGGAGTCTTCTTTTTTCCACATTACAGCCTCACACATTGCCTTCCTCGCTTTTAAAAGGCCATGCCTGGCTGAAGGGCGAGCAGATCAAGATATTTTATCGCTATGCAGGGCTTAGCTACTTCAGAACTTACTCCAAAAATACTTAGGTTGTTCTAAGTTTTTTAATATAACCACATCCACTAACACTAATGCAAGTTTACTGAAGTACCAAAGGTTATGTGGGTAGGTGAGGTATTAATTGAGAGCGTATACAGATAATCATGGGCTTCATGAATTACTACACCTCAGCTGATGCACGCTAAACACCATGCATATGCTGTGGGAGAGTTTCATTTCAAACAGAAAGGGGAAAGCAACTTTGTGGTACAACAGGTCAAGTGATAGGTAGTAAATTATTAAACTATAGTAGTCGGATTGTTTGCAACATATCCCAAGTCAAACATCAGGCTCCGGTTTCAGGAAGGGGAAAGAGATTTTGATTGGGGCGCTCTCAAGCTTTTTTACGAGGAAACCAAACCACCAAGCACATCTTGTTTATACCTAAAGGATCTGACAGGAAGCACGTCTGCCTTAAGGACCGAGCTCTTCACAGAAAGGTAGAAAAAGTTTTTGCAACTGTATTCTTTCACACCTACCAAAAGCAAAGCCATACTGACTTGGTATTTATGAAATACCTAATAAAAAACTACACAAAACTTACTGCAGCATAGACTTACAGGCCTGTTTTTTTTTTTTTTTGAAGAGGCAAAGCCAAGCATGCAACATCCTCTCTACCCTTTGAATGTTACCTTGACAAGAAAACCTGGTTTGGCGTTTGACTTATTTTTCAACAGCTTGCCTCAAAAGATGATAATAGTGACAGTAAACAGCACAGGAACACACTTGAGGCCAAACCTGTGATGAAAGGTTCACAGAATGCATTTTTAAGCTGAGATTCTCCCAGCATCATGATGCGAATGTTATGGTGCAACCTTTTTCATCAATTGCCAAAACCAGCCTCTTTCTGCCACCCTGCAGACTGACAGCTTGTCCCTTAACAAGTCTACAGCAACGAGCATAATCTGTATGCTTCTACAAAATGGTCAACACGCGTACTGCGTCTGAAATCTAATTTCCTGCTGATACAGGAAATATGTTAATTTCCTGCTGATACCTCCCCCCCCAGCTTTAGTAAAATGTAAGACACTAAAGCCCCCTTTAGGGCTTTAGTAAAATATAAGAACAGAAAACAGAGGAGCCTAGGAGGTACTACCTCTTTTACTCTCAATCAGCTTGCTTACTCCACTAACATTAACTATTTAGTCATTGGAAGGGTCTTCAATAGGTATTTGGAAGTGTGAAACAGAGATGAGCCCTTCACTCACCCATGTGATACCCTTTAAAAAAAAATCACTCGGCATACAGAGCACTTCACACCAGTAGGATTCTTTGTGCCGCTCTCAGAGATCTGACTGCACGTAGCATCTGAAGATTGCTTTGCAATAAAACGTACTTGAATTCTCAGAATAAGTCATTCTGGGAAAGCCTGCATTTAAAAAATGGCCTTGAAGACTGGGACATGGCAGAACTCCAACTTGCCATCACTAAGGATCAGTTTCTCCAAGGTAAAGGTCGCACAGGGACTGATTGGCTAACTTTCTTTTAAAAAGATTTGTCTCCAAAACTCAGGTGAAAATCTAGTCTATAACTTACTATTTATGAGATTTTATAAGTTAATAAAAAGACCATTTTATTTCAGTTCATGTTTAAAATGCAACGTTAGAAATTTCTTTTTGTGATTACGTACAAAGTGTGCATCTCTCCCATTTTCTCCTGTTCTTAACAGCATCTCCCTTCAGAACCCAGTGTCTTCCCTTTAGCTGCCATCCGCGAGTCCATAGCCCATAACTATGTCCCACTCTCCTGAAGCCCAAAGGAAGGAGAGAAATCTTGGTGTGCATAATGCAGGCCCTGGTCAGCCATTAAGCCAAAATTAGTATTTTCCCCGTCCAAATTCTGTGCGTTGCACACCCTGGGACAGAGAAGGATCTAAATCCTACTAACTCACCACATCGTTTCTGGACTTACAGCCTCAACCAGCTACTGAGCTCTCGCATGCTGAACTGGCAAGCTGACCCCCGTGGCATTACCCACAGAGGCTGGTGATATTTTTAGGGCATGGTATGGGAAAGGGGCTTTTATTTTGCTAAGCAGAGAGGCTGTGTCTAGACTGGAATTTGTCTAATCTTCAAGTCTGTCCCTCTCTCAAGGACAATGGTATAATTTCATAGCTGTGCCTGCTGATATACTTCCCCCCCAATACTACCTTTTGGGTAGATAAACTTGGGAAGGGAGTGCTGCTGAAGGGAGTAATTTACACTCTTCCAGCTTGTCTCACTGAAAAGTAAAATATCAGAGCTGAGCACGGTTGTTTGGTCTAGCTGCAGTGGTGTGAGAACTCGCAGCCATGCATGCTGTATGCAAACAATAAAAAAAAAAACACACCACTGCTGAGAGAGAGGAGAAGGCAACTGGCAACCTTCGCCTTAGAATCTGCATTCTGTTAAAGCTTCACCAGGCTGCTTCTGGACAGCCGGGTCAGGCAGCACCACTGGAGCGACAGTTTTCCTGCTCCTTAGGACCTGATGTTCAGCCTCACCTGGGGCTGTGGGTAAACCCCAGCCTGGTTTGCCCTGGCATGCACTGAGCTGGATCTGACAGTCCAGTAGCCTCGGTCACTGCTGCCACAGGGACTTCCCCAAACGCATCTGGGGACTATTCTAATCCAGACTACCGGGGAGGATGTGCTGACATCCTTCAGCAAGGCTTAAAAGGAATGTAAGGGAACTGCTTAGGAAGTCCTAACGACCATACCTGCTTAGCAATCCTGCAGGAAAACCGAGCTGCTTCAGCAGTTCTGTAAGCAGCTGCCTCCTGCTACAGCAACAGCAAGGGTCACTCGACGCCCAGAATCTTGAAAATTGATGGCCAGGATGAGAGCACACAGCTCAGGAACAGCGGCTGAAAGTTGCTTCATGGGTAGAACAAGGACAGCATAGCTATTAGCTCAGTGAGGTTATTGTTTCCATCACCCACTCAAGACCAGGCCTCTTGGCTGAGACCAGGAGAAACAAATTAATTCAGGAAAGCACGGCACCTCCACTAGCAACAGGGCTGAGATCTGCCCAGCTCCCCCCAAAACAAAACAGGCCATCATCTCTATTCCTCATTCCACCGAGGGCTAGTGTACCCATATCCTTTTTGCTCTTCCTCTCCCCAGCTTACAGAGAATGAAGGTGACTCATGTGCAGGCATCCCGTTTCCTCAGAAGATGCTGGAAACTCCCGAACTGAAGGCGTGTGAACTGCTACCAGTTCACACGGTGTCCGCTGTTCTCCTACCTCCTAGTGTCGGATGGAGTCTTTGATGTATTTCTGAAGAGCAAGGACATGGCAGTCGGGACTTGTTCAATTCTCAGCACTGCCTTTGGCTCAGGATGCTGCTGAGAAAGCTGCTTCCCCTCTATCCTTACTAGAAAACATGGGTAGGTTGCAAAAACGTGAACTTGGAAGTCTTGAGACCCAGCCCTGAGATCTGCTTGGCTGAAGATCCTTAGAGAAAAATATTGTTTGTCTTGCAGAGACAAAATGAAGCGCTCATCCACTCCAGCCATCCACACAGGTCAGGGAGGAACCTCTCCTTCTCCCTGCGCTCAGATACGACGTATGCTCTAACTTATTGCATTTTATTCACAGTGTTTCAGCGCAGTGCAAGTCTCTTCTCCCTGCAGGCAGCACTTTCCATTTTTTCAAGCAGCCCCAGCGGGTTGGAGAAACCCTCTCCGACACAACCTGTGCTTCAGCAGCAGCTTTGAGAAAACAACTTGTGTTGTGCGCAGAAACGGAAACCACAAGTGACAGCTGTGGAAACTAACTCCAAAAGGGCACCAAAAGTTTCACGAGGAAGCACAGGCTCTGCCCAAAGAGGCCCTCAACTTGGTGAGGATATGGAGAGGGCCAAGCTGGAGAGATTTCAGTGCACCTCAAGGAAAAACTTACTGGCTGCTTCTCACAACCGAGTTGCTGCTGCAGAACGTTGCTGGATGCTTCTCCCAAGCTGGGGAACAAGCACGAGGCACTCAGAGAGGGTTGCCTATGACCACAGCAGGCACCCAAACCAGTACGCAGCCACCACACCACTCAGCACCAGGCTTATGGGATGATACTGGACAATCAGATACCCCCACAAGCAGGTTGAGTCAGCAGACCACCAAGGAAGCATTCTTAAATGAAGCTAACAGAGCTAGAGAAGCCAGGCTAAATGAAAACAGAGTCCCTCGTTATGCTTCGCAATACAATACCTGCCAAATTAACATGGATTGGGGCTGACTGCGGCTCTAGTATCAGTGCCTGAGAGCTCATGATCACAAATTCCTCTCTGTATCCTCTGCAGAACTCAGGGAATCTCTGTTCGGCCCCCGATTCCTTGTGGCTCCCTGCTCCATGTGCCAGCCTCTGCTTTCAAACCAAGCCACCGGGAGGGGGCAGAGGCACGGCCACAGCCCCCGAGGCTGTGCAGGAGCCGCTCGGGGAGCTGCTGCCGGGGCAGCCCGGCGGCACGAGGCGGCAGCAGCGAGCCAAGCGAGCGCCTTTCGTTAACCGCAGCGGCTCCCCGCCCTCCTCCTCCTCCTCCTCTTCCTCCCGTCCCCGCCATGGCGGTGCATTACTGCTCGCTGTGCCGCCGCACCTCCTTCACCGGCCGCCGCCACCTCTACAGCACCGGGCACCGGCGGCGGCTGCGGGAGGCGCTGGAGAAGCTGCAGGAGGAGGTGGGCGCGGGGCTGGGGTGGGTGCGGGACCCTCCCGGTCCCCCTCCCGGTGCCCTCCTCACTGTGTTCCCGTCCCGTAGGTGGCGGCGGCGCTGGAGGTGCTGCGGGACGTGGTCGTGGTGCGGGAGGAGGCGGCGGAGCACGAGAGGAGGGTTTGGTGCCCCTGCTGCGGCCACGCCGTGCCCCGGGACTGGCGGCGAGGGGGGCTGGCGGTGCCGCAAGCCGGGCTCCTGCAGCACCTCGCCGGGTAGGGACCGGGAACGGGGCTGGGAGGGCAGCGGGGGGGTGCTGGGGGCAGCCCCGCTGATGGCAGCCCCGCAGCCCCGAGCACCGTCGGGAGACAGCGCGGTTCCTGCGGGAGAACCGAGCGGAGGCGGCGCTGCGGGAGCGCCTGGTGCTGTCGGAGGAGGACCGTGGGCGCTTGGCGGCGGTGCTCACAGAGGCGCTGGGTGCCTACGAGGAGCAAGAGGAGGAGCGCATCCAGCAGGTTTGGGGGTCAGGAGGGCGGTGGGACACCCCCTACCCTGCTGTCCCCTCTGCCACCACCTTCTTATCATCACCATGCTGCTCTCCCCGCAGATAGCGGCCAGCATCCGGGAGGCAGAGCGCAGGCAGCGGGACACGGTGCGGGCTGCCCTCCAGGTTGGTGCTGGACCTGCTGCCTCCAGCTCTGTCACAGCCCCCCCGAGGTAAGGATGCAGTGGTGTGGGCAGCTGGCTGCAGCCAGGACTGCCCTCCCCTGTAGCTTTCAGGGATTAACATTCCCCAAAATCTAAACTATAGCAAGCAGCACGCACAGAGAGTATTATCTCATCCACAAATTGGTACATAAGCAGTGACAGCCACAAGAAGCAAGCATGGTAACTTCTAAACACCTAATGTGATCATACACCAAGAACACTCCTTTTTCTTCTTACTGGGAGGCTCCCAAACACACACACACACACAGTTATTTCTGACTCACCTCTCTTTGTGGCTCCTCTTTTTCAGGGATTCCTCTCACAACGCCGAGCAGCCTGGCCCAAGCAGCATGCAGACAGGACCCGACTTAAATTGGATGGAGTCAGGCCAGGCTTTGACCTTCATTGGCCACCAGGTGGGGGCTGTTATCACCTGATTTTGGTAACGAGTGTGATTTAAACAGCTGCAAGTTCCACTAGCATGGGTTACAAAGCAAAACAAGGGGTTGCAGTTGCCCCAGTGAATCTCTGTTGCTGAAAAAGGCAACTTTGCAGTCAGGCAAGCAACTAGCTTGGAGTTTTAGTCAGCTAGCGTTAGCTTTGGTTTAAGAAAACATTCTTTAAAATACACTGTAAAAAAGCAAATGCTCCTTTAAAGACAATGGAGAAGAGTCTCCCTCTTTCTGCATCAGGACTTGGTACTGGAAGGGAAATTCTCAGGCACTTGTGTACTGGAACGCGCGTGATGGGCAATCTTTGTTCAGAGAGAATCTTGAAAGCATCAGTTTCTAATTAGTGCTTTGTGTTTCTCATGACAGGAAACAGAAGGGAAAGGAAATGTTCACACAGGTAAGTTGCCTGCTACTTGACTCCTTTACTTACTGTCCTACTGAAAACTCTTGAGTTAGAAGTGTCACAGGGAAAACTTAAAGCAATTTTGGAACAGTTACAAGGTGACCAACAGGTGCTTGCTTGCTAAAATACTGACATTCTAAAACAGGAGAATACACTGCAGTGCTATCAAAACTCCGTTGGCACTGCAGAGCCTGTGCACTGCTGCTGTGCAGACTGCATGGTTTTAGGTGCAATCTGTCATGGCCTTAACCAAGGCAGGCCAGCTTCTTCTTAAAAAATGAAAGAGAAGGACAAGCTGCAGGTATGGGGGAGAGGCGATACTCTTCTCTATCTCAAGCCAGGCACTTAAGATATCTTCAGTGGTTCAATACGTTTTCCCTGACTTCTAGGTGCAAAACCTCCCTGGCTGACAGAGGAAGACGAAGGGGATGGAAGTGAAAAGCAAATTGGACCTTCGTATGAGGAATTTCTAAGGCAAAGTGAGCAGCTTGCACACATTTCAGTTAACTTTGAATTAATTCTGCACTGAAGAACCAGAAGGATTTTTAAAAACTAACTGAATAAATTCTTTTAGAGGATAAGCAGAAATTGAAAAAGCTCCCAGCAGACCGCGTTGGTGCCAATTTTGACCATGCCTCTCAGACAGGCGACAGCTGGCTCCCTTCCTTTGGTCGGGTGTGGAACCACGGCAGGAGGTGGCAGTCCAGGTAAGTTTTGGGGTAGCATGGACTGATGCTGGGCTGTGGGTAAGCAGCTTCCTTCTTCTCATGGAGCAGCTTTTGGGGTAGTGAGCGTGCAGAGAAAACTTTCCCATACAAAGGAAGGAATTACCTCACACAGCACTCAATCCAGATGAAAATACACACACTAAGGTCTCAGTCTTGTCAAGGCCAGCTACCTTTCCAGCCTTGCATACCTGTGCTTTTACACATACCTGTTGCACTGGCACTTTAATTCAATACATCTGCGTCAACTAGCTGAAGACTGCTGGGAACCACAGTTCACTGAAATAACTGGAAAATTGAGGGAGCTTCTGTTCTAAAGTATCATGCATAGCACTGTCTTACTTGATAGATGAGGGAGCTTTCGTTATCTCTTTAAAGGCTGCTGCATCCTGACATCTACGCTCTCTTTCAGGCATCAGTTTAGAGCTGAATCAGGGGAAAAGAAGAAGAAAAGGTGATGAGAAGAGGACCACAGAAGAAACCAAGCTCTGATCTTTGTGGAAGAGTAGGCTGTAGGTAGCTCTAGCGTTGCCAGTGCCACGTTTGACATCCATCTAGATGCCTCCAGTCCCCTGGAAGGCGGCCTGGCCACAGGGTAACACTGGGAGCTGAGCACTGTTGCTGAAAGCTACGTTGCAAGGGGCTGGTGCAGCAGATCCAGTCCTGTAAAGGACGTGCTGTGCATCCTGGCGTTGATTTCTGAACTCAGACTGCACAAAGACAGCCCTGCTGTAAACTGTCGGTAAGCTCAGCTTACACAGCGTACACTACACGTAGCGTGACAGCTCTTTGAATAAACTAAGCTTTTGAGAAATTAAAAAAAAATATATCCTGTTAGTAGACCAACTGAAATTCATTTTGGATACAGGGTTACTTCTCACAGCAACTGCTGTCCTGTGCCTGTTGTTTTCATTTCACTTTTTGTGACTTTAACACGTTACAGCTTTCAGAGAAAGGAAAAATCCACTTCTGCCTCACGTCAAGGGCAACTGTGATTAGTCCTCAGTAGAAGAAAGGCTGCCTCAAAAACTTTCCCTATGGGTAGTTATTCCTTCTAATTCAAAGATAATACTTTAACTTTATTCAGGGTTCCTTACCTACACTTCCCCTGGCCTGACTAAGGCTGTTTCCTTGTAGAGAAACGTGGTCATAGCTTGTTAGAGGGAATTTAAGTAATTAAACGCTATACTACCCCCTTTTTTTTTACCTACAGTGCAAGAAATGGTTTTCAGTTTTCCTGAAATTGTACCACCTACAGCAGGTATTGATGTTAAAAGTGTTTTCCCCACCATAAAAGAATTTTTATGGTAATTTGCAATGCCGTATAAATGAAAAAAGCTTGGCAAAACCTGGCTGGGACAGGAAGATAACTTGTGACCCGTCCCAGAATCCAACAGCAAGCATGTGTTAGTAATGAAAAATACACATTCTTGAGAAAGAAGCATGAAAAATTATTTTAATAATTTTATTGTGTGCATCCACATAGGATATATTGTTGAAGAGGTCGCTGGAAAACCTGCAAAGCAAGAAGTCCCAAATCAGACCACCAGTTCAAACCAGTTCAGTCCCAGTGTGCTCTGACAAAGGCAGCAGGCACCCACCTGCCCTAGAGCTCACAAAGCCAGGAGAGCACACACTGCCTTCCCCCCGTGGTGGGCAACACGGGCAAAATAGCAAATTGCTCTTTAATTCTGGAGAGCTGCTGTTTCCAGTAACACTACCCTAGAAGTGACTCGGAGTGCAAGCAACATCCTCTCAGCAGACTGGAGAAATGGCCAGCCCCGAGCACGCAGCTGCTTGTTGGCTGCTGACACAGTAAAACTCAGCACCTTAGCGGAGCCCCCGCTCTCACCTTCCTATGCATCCTCCCCCGCAGCAGGGGCATCTCCACCTTTTGTGTTTCTCGTGTAGATCACTTGGGCTCGGTGCTTGGACACCAGTTTGATCAAACCTGCGGAAGGAGCAGATGATTGAGTGCACATCTCCGGGGGGCTGCTGGGGATCTTGTGCTGCCCACTAAGTTAGAATCGCCCAGGGCCAAAAGATACGCGATAGGCAATACTAGCAGGGTACCAATACCTCACATTAAAAGTACTTAAACAGGTGATATTAACCCAGTAACCACAAGTTCCACTAAAAACTGAATTTGAGTGTTAACAGCACTTTGTTACTAACACGTGTATGCAGGGCTTGCGTTCGAGCCCAGGAGCAGCTGCATCATGGCCCATCCCTCTGACACGACTTCCTCCGCACAGCCTTATTGCTAAACACAGCAGAGTCTGCTCCTTACTTTGCTGCACCTTTGAAATACAAGCTGAGGCAGCGGCTTTTAAAAGCACATGCCAATTTGCATACTTCACGTGCAGCACGAAATCTTGTAGTAAGAAAAGAAAACAACTTCTAACTCGAGCAGCTCGGTGTTTTGTCAGGGTTTCGAGCGCTTACCTTTGCTGAGCAGTTCCTGGAGGGCGGCCCTAGCCAAAGAGCCCCGAATCTTCAGCCTTTCTGAGACAACTGCCGGCGTGATGAGCTTGTAATTGGGCACCTCCTTACACAGCTTGTCGTAGGTGGCCTTGTCGAACAGGACCAGGTTGTTCAGCTTGTCTCGCACCTTCCCTTTGGACCACTTCTACTCGGAGAGAAGAGACCCAAGCACTAAGTCATCTTCTGAGCAGTCACAAAGGGCTGAGCTTTGCGATGCTTTAGCGATGAAACCCCCACACCGCAGAGCCCCCCCGGGACCCCCGCAGGAGGCCGCCGAGGCCCAGGTCCCCCCCCCATCGGCCTCACTCTGCCCGCAGCCGCGTGAGGGGCCTGGAGGAGCCCCGGTGCGGCCCCATCACGGCCCCGCCGCCCCCCTCAGGCCCTCACCTTCTTCTTGGCCTTGCCGCCGGACTTGTTGACGGGATCCTTGTCCTTTTTGGCGGACTTGCCCGCGTCCTTCTTCTTCTTGTCATCCTTGGGCGGCTGCGGGAGGGAAGCGGAGGCGGGACGGTGAGCAGCGGGGTCACGACACCCCCTCAATTCCCCTTAATTCCCCCAAATTCCCCTTAATTCCCCCCAATTCTCCCCGGTCCCCCCGCCGCGCTCACCATGCTGCTGCTGCTCCCAAGATGGCGGCGGCGAAAGGATGAGGCGGGGGGCGGGCGGGCGCGAGGCCGGGGCGGGAAGGGGCGGGGTCGACGTCACTTCCGGCGTCACTTCCGGCTCGGCGGCGGCAGGGCGGTGTCATGGCGATCTTCAGCGTCTACGTGGTGAACAAGGCGGGCGGCCTCATCTACCAGCTGGACCACTACGTGCCGCGCAGCGACACCGAGAAGACCTTCAGCTACCCCCTCGACCTCGTCCTGCGCCCCCGAGACGAGAGGGTCGTCGTCGCCTTCGGGCAGCGAGACGGCATCAGAGGTAAGGGCCGGGTCTGAGGCACCGGGATGGGCCTGAGGGGGAGAGCAGGGCCTGAGGGGACTGAGCAGGGCCTGGGGGGGCCGAGCAGGGCCTGGGGGCACCGAGCTGGGCCTGGAGGGGTCGAGAAGGGCCTCGGGGGAGAGACCCGGGCCTGAGGGGACTGAGCAGGGCCTGGGGGGGCCGAGCAGGGCCTGAGGGCACCGGGCCAGGCCTAGAGGCACCGAGCAGGGCCTGAGGGGGCGACCCGGGCCTCAGGGAACCGAGCAGGGCCTGAGGGGACCGAGCAGGGCCTCAGGGACCGAGCAGGACATGGGGGGGAGACCCGGGCCTGAGGGGGAGACCCGGGCCTGAGGGGACTGAGCTGGGCCTGGGAGGGCCGGGCCAGGCCTAGGGGCAACGACCCGGGCCTGAGGAGGCGACCCGGGCTTCAGGGAACCGAGCAGGGCCTGAGGGGGTGACCCGGGCATGAGGGGACTGAGCAGGGCCGTAGGGGACCGAGCTGGGCCTCAGGGCATGGAGCAGGGCCTGAGGGGGTGACCCGAGCCTGAGGGGGCTGGGTCGGGTCTGAGGACACCGTGAGGGACCGGGCCAGTGCCTCTGACGCCGCCCTCCCCGCAGTGGGCCATGCCGTGCTCGCTATCAACGGTGCCGAGGTCAACGGGCGCTTCACGGCCGACGGTAAGGACGTGCTGGAGTTCCTGAGCAACCCCGCCAACTACCCCGTGTCCATCCGCTTCGGCCGCCACCGGCTGTCCTCCAACGAGAAGCTGATGCTGGCCTCCATGTTCCACTCGTGAGCCGCCGGGGGACCGGGGGGCGCGGTGGGGAGGGTGGTGGTGCTGAGCGCCCTGTCCCCATCCCCGTCCCCCGTAGGTTGTTCGCCATCGGCTCGCAGCTCTCCCCCGAGGTGGGCAGCTCTGGCATCGAGATGCTGGAGACCGACACCTTCAAGCTGCACTGCTTCCAGACGCTGACAGGTACGGGTGTGCTGCTGCTGCTGCTGCTGCTCCGTGGGGCTGCCTCGTGGCCCGACCTCCCTCACTCTGCTCCTTGTGCCTCCAGGGATCAAATTCGTCGTGCTGGCTGACCCCAGGCAAGCTGGGATCGACGCCCTTCTTCGCAAGATCTATGAGATTTACTCCGACTTCGCTCTGAAGAATCCTTTCTACTCCCTGGAGATGCCAATCAGGTAAGGAAGAAGCCCACTTTTAGTAACACACCCTCTTCAAGTTCTACCTGGGCAGAACACGTGCTGCCACGGGCCTTCAGGAGCAAAGCAGACAGAGGGGACAGAAGGGGGAAAACGGGGTATTTGCTGCAGGTACGTGACACTGAGCTGTGCCTTGTCCAGTGCTGTTCTTCTGGAGAAATGGGAGATGCTTTCCCTTGGTATAACCCCAACGTAGCGCCAGAACCTGTAGGAGAAGCTTTAACTTTATTTGACAACCAAGCCAAGGACTGACAGCAGTCAGGCGTTGGCTCTTGCCTGACAGAATCTCTCCTTGAAAGATGCCAAGCCAGTGCAGAGATGCTGTCTGTCTTAGCTTGTTCCATAAGTAAAGTCCCCCCCCCTTTTCTTATTTTTCTGAATATTTCAGATGTGAATTGTTTGATCAGAACTTGAAGCTTGCTTTGGAGGTAGCAGAGAAAGCTGGATCGTTTGGACCTGGATCGTAGAAAACGTGTTCCTTGTTGCCCAGATTCCTTTCTCTAAAGAGCGGGGCCTTTCTCTCCTCCCAGATCTCCCTCTTCCACAGCACAGACTGCATATCCCCAAACATGCTTCGTATCTGCCAAGATAACGTTCTGGCCCATTCACAAAATTTACCTTGAACAATTCATTACTACTGTTTACTTCTGGGCCACAGAACCTTCTCTTGCAGAACCTTCTCTTCCCCTACCCCTGAGTAAGAAAGATGTGGTGTAGGCTCTGTGGCCCTACTGCAGCCAATTGTTCCCTTCCGTTTTGTACTTGTATATATGTATTTTTCCTGTATAGTTCTAACTTATGATTTTGCTAAGGGTTTCTGTGTAGAAGTAATAAACATTCCTTAGAGAGGTGGAGGGCTCCTTGTGTTCTGTTAAAGGGTTGGTGCCAGGACCACCTCACGAGGACAAACTGTTTCCGACGGTTCTGCTTTCGCCATTCTTCAGAAGACAAACAGAGCCCTTGCGACACTGCTCCATTTTTATTTCACAGATAGTAAAAGATCATATAATTAAGTACAAAATGCAATTTGCTTCCATTATTTTAATTAAGACTGACCGTCTACTCTTGCAACCAAGCTGTTCAGCGAAGTACGTGTGGTTCTTCAGGAGTTGAACTCCCCTTTTCCAGTACCCCCAAATCGATACATCTTTCTGGGGGAAAAGTAAGGATATTCAACAAAATCCTGGTTAAAAACTTGAGTCTACTTATTGCCAGAAGTGGTGGGTTGGACAGATCAGTGCTGCCTGCCATCAGCGATATTCCTGCTCAGGCCTCTCTGAGATAGCTCAAGCCCTTACCCACAGCCATAAGAGTTGCAGTTTTTGCCTGAAAACATCCTATGCTACGCATCTTTTACTGATAAAATACAAGGCAATACTAGAAATAGCAGCTATCATAAAACCCAGCTGCAGAAGATGTGTGCCAGTGGCAGCTGCTGTTGCAATGCCTGCTGCAGAGTCAGTTTTTCTAGCAGCTTGCAGAGCACACCCTGCAAATCAGACTTGGCAGCAGCTGCTGCTTTGCAAATCATTAACACTGTACACAGAAATCACACTGGGCAGGATCAGTTCAACAGAAGGAGCTTCTCTAAATGCTTTCCCCTGAACTACCAACCATTTCTTGGAAACGTGCCTGTTCCTAAGTGCTGAGGAGAATCGCATCGCAGCACTCCATTAGTGATCCACTTGTCCAGAGCATAACAACGCCCTAGCTTATAAAAAAAAAAAAATCCTGGGTAAAGCTGTGAAGCTGTACTGCAATAATTATTCAATGATCTGTCTTAGTTCCAGGGCAGAAAGCAGAGAGCTCACACCCAAGCCAACCAAGACAGCCGCATTTACAGCAGCTGCAAAGGATGAATGAGTGTAGAAAAGGTGCACGTCAGTGTCCCTGAACAAGGAGGCTAAATTAACAGTTAATGATTGAGACCAACAATGAGAACAAAACTAAACGTGAGAGCACCTGAAGCCAGCCAGGCATTTTACAGCACTTTCAGTTGAGTGGCTCGGGCCGTGAAAGCTGCCTGCTTCACCAACAGTGCTGGAAAAAGGTCCTACAGTGCAATCACTGCACGTGGGGACTGGCTGAATTATCACATCTCAAGGGATAAAGCAATCAGCAGGAACCTTGTGCCTTCGGGCACATGAAAGCAAATGAGAAGTTGACACGTTTTTATGTAGGTTGCAGCAATAGTTAAACTCACTCCTAGGCCAGTTAAATAAAAAACAAATACAATTTGTGTCAGCACAGGAGCATCCTTTTCACCAAGCTGCTTATCCTCAGTCAGCCTTCCTGGGAATTCGGCCCATTTTGGTGCGGATGTTCCGCAGGAAGAAGAAAGCCACGGTGCTCCCAGTGCAGGTGATTTCAGCCACCCAGAAAGCTGTGGCCCAGCTGTAGTGTTTGGCAATGGTACTGAAGGGCAGTCCGGCCAGAAAGCCCCCAACTGTAAGGAAGAGAAACAGCAAAGTAGCAACACTCAAGCTTCTCAATTTTATCTGTTGATCCTTTTTTTTTTTTTTTTTTAAGTTTTAAAAATTCCTCAGGCCTAGTTTGAACTTAAAGTGCATGACAAAACCCATCGCATACACCAGGAAACGTCTTTGGGACGTCCAACTCTGCTATGTCTGTTTGTTAGCTGCCTTGCCACCTAAGATCACACCGTGCTTCATCAAGAACAAATATGGGTAGTGGTCATTTTCTGGGGAAAAGGGAGATGTGCACTACTCACCATTGGCCATGAGAGCCACGATGGCATGAGAGGTGCCACAGAGGTTGGCAGGGGCACTTTCGTTGGCTATCACCCCGAACAGAGCGATCGGCCCGTAGGAGGAGAACCCGAACACAGCTCCCAGAGTCAGGATCCACAGCTGTCAAAACAAGCGAGATCAGAAATGGGATCTTTGCATCTTACACTGTCAGCCAGCAACTACACAGATTCTACGCAGAGTAAAAGGAAGAGGTTCTGAGATTTTGCAGCTGACACCAGTTCTGGCCTGCAGACAGAAGAGCTCAAGCTGGTGACAGACCCCATGTACCTACAGCTCAGCTGCATCTCCAGCACGCCAGAGTTAGCCAGTGCGAAATTTCCTCTCCTGCAGTTCAGCCCCTAAGCCGTGTACACGACATGCGCCACTTGGCAAGAAAGAACCAGAACATAGAAGAAAGATGGGCAACGAGCCTGCGAAACGACAGAGGAGAGCTGTGAATCAGCTCACTTTTCAAAACGAATCAGGAGACACCTGACTAAAAAAAGCCATTCTCGTTTTAGATGCAAGCAACTGATCAGAGGATCTTAATTTGTGACAAGCCACTAGTTGGTAGCTTCTATGTTACGAAACTAAAATAGCAAACAGAAAAAGCAAAACAGTAACGAAAAACCAAAACCAACAGTTTCAACTTCAGTGTCAGCTTACACTGAAAAATTCTGAGCCAGGTAGTTTTTTAATTACTTGTGAGAGGACAACAAAGGATAAGTGACTCTACCATCTCAAGATTATAGCATGCTTTATACTTTAGGAACAATAAAAGCCATTTCAAGATGCCCAGGAGGGATTAAGTACCATCTTATTTTCCAGATGGGGAACAGAAACAGAGTTAGAAAAGAACTTGCCAAATCTATGCAGATCAGCACCTGCAGGAGCAGGATCACTCCTCCTAAGCATGCTCATAAAATCCGTTAACTGTCCTCAGAGCTTTTCACATAAAATTTTTGAAACAGAGTTTTGAATTCAGACTTTTTACAGTCAGTTAGTGTAGTCAGCTGGTTATAAGAAAGGTTTCTCTTACAAAACTTACAGTAATCTTCTCAGTGCCCTGGTTCTAAGGTCTGTAGTACTAACCAACCTTTCAGGACTGGAAAAAGGCATTTCAGTGAAAGCAGAAACAGGCAGAGGAAGAAAGAAATGCAAGGCAGAAACCTCTTGTTCTTTTAGGCCTGTAAGATCAGCTAGAGGTTGCAAGGCTACAGTCCAGAAGTGATTTTCCTGAGGATGGAAAGAGTAAAATGCAGAAAATAAATTTCAGTTATTTAGCAGTCATTAGGACAGATGCAAATCACATCTATTCTACAGCCAGTAATGCAGACTACCCAAGCCAGTTTAGGCAGCAGCAGTCCAACACGGACTGTGCTAGCCCATTTCTCTCTAGTGCAAAGAAAGAAAATGCACACTGACAGTTCTTGGGAAAGGTGAAGAAAACTGTCATGCTTCCTGTCATCAAATTCTTCACCGTTAAAGGGCTGTTCCTAGAATTTACGTGCACTTTCTGCCTCATTAAAACTTCACCACTTACAAATAGTCAGAATGCAAATCCATCATTTCTCAGCATTTGATTTTAAAGTCGAAATGCAAACGATACTGTTCTCTGTACAGCTTTTTCATCAAGCTCACTGTTCCTGCAGTCTCCTACACAGACGTGTATCATTCTTCCCTTCCTTAACAAACCTGGCAGCCACACTGCACCCAGAACAACTGTGTGAGTTACAATGCTTTTTAGAAAGACTGCCAGCTAGTTTTAATGCTGAGAATCAACACGACAGACGCCTCTTCCAAAATGTAAACACATTCATTATTACTAACCAGACTCCTATTTCTAGGCTGGCTTGAGACTCCAGGATGCTGTCACATTTTTCCCTACTGAAGCTTCAAAGCTTCATTTATCAAAAGCTGTAGGCAACGTTAAGTTCGAATTCTTGCTGATCAACTCAGCAAAATCACCCGATGTTTCCCTGCAGAGGCAGTTCTTATAACACATTGTTATGACATAGACAAAAAGTGCCCAGAGTTACTCTCTGCCAAAATTATTTTTTTTAATCTTTAACTGGTTTACACCTCTCAACCACTGTCCTCCACACAAACATTTCCCTTTAGTTATGATACTATTTTACATGACAGAAGAGGTATGGAAATCTTGAAAATAAAGAAGTAGAAGAACTAAAGAGGCTGAAGCAGTGAGGTAAGGGCAGAACTCAAAGGTAGTTTTGATTGAATTTAAGCAACTGGTTACAATTCAAACTGGTAGATCAAACTCCTTTGGAAAGGGGAGCTTCCCGTTCCACGCTGACTCCCAACCAGCACCTGGTCAGCCTTTGAAGCCCCCAAAAATTAACCCTGCCCGTGTGCACGGCTTACCTTGGGAGAATCGCCCGTGACTGTTACCCGGAAAAGAAACATGGAAACACACATCCCTGCCATCATGGACAGCAGCAGCGTGTGCCGAGGATTCCCATAGCTTGACAGACCGACCTGTAACACGGGAACAAAAACAGAGTCAGAGCCTGGAAGGACTCTTTCCAATTTATATTCGTAGTGGCTAATGCCATCCACACAGACCAGCCTGAAACACGGGTGGCACATCAAAAGCACATCTTGTAGTGAGACTTCTGATTTTGGTTTAAGAAGAATCCACTAAACTAAACAGGAAGCTCTTACAGTGATGAATGATACTTCTCTGCTGTCGGTTGTGCCCTCTTTCTACCCTAAATTTGACTTCAGATCCCACTGCTGGGTTTTAATTATTTCTTCCAGACAGAAGACAACTGTCAGCAACCCCATCTGTCTTTCAACATGGAAATTTGGAGTTTACAGAAAAAAAAAAAGAAGTAAATAAAACAGATGAAACATCTTAAATCTCCCATCACATTATGATCCCTAATAATATTGGCACACACATTTCCCAAAATTCTGAAGACGCTGAAATTGGCACGAGGTTAACTGCCCAGCACATCCCAGTGTCCAGGTGACTTACTCTTGCTACTGCTCTGTCAGAGAGGTATCCAGCAGCAATGCTCCCCACCAGGCCCCCGATCTCCAAGGCACTCATATAGGAACTACCTAGAACACAGGAGAAGCAAAGAACACTGTCAGGTTTGGTCACAACCGCAGAGCTGCTGTGCTTCAGACCACGCTCACTGCGAGTTTCAGGCACCTCTGCTGGACAAGATCCTCCAGGATCTTCCTGGGGCAGGAATACCACCGGGCTGCCGGTCCCAGCAGGGCCCTGGCACGAGGCAGCACTGAGGCATTCAGCACACGCAGTAACTTTTATCAGCACGTTATTTCAACACCTACGTGTCCAAGCAGACAAGGCAAGTGAAAGCACACGGGTCCTTTTGCTGTACCCAGTCAAGCTCTCTGCAATCCTTTCCAAATTGCAAAAATGGAATTTAAAATGGAATTAAAATTTAAAAATGGAACTTTGCGTCTTACCCACAAGCATAGATTGTCCCCTCTCCTGGATCAGGAAGAGCTGTCCCCAGTCAGTGCAGCATGTTTTCACTCCAAAAACGACCAGGTAGCCTGTTGAGAGCACCCAAAGGTACGGCGAGAGGAGCAGCTCTGTCAAAGTGCTGTTTTCGCTAGAAGAACCTGTAAGGGAGATCAGGAGGAGCCTTACTCGTACTGGAGCACAGCCACTGAGCCACACCGACACGGGGGCACTACAGAAAACTGTGCAAGCAAGATTCATGCATGAGAACATCCTTAAAGGGGAAGATACTCAACGCAACTGCTAGTGAATGGCTTCACCTTCCCCTTGTCCTGGTTCTGTAGTGATTACAGAATCGTCTCTGTCAATTTATGCCATATTCATTAAAGATTTCAAAAACAATAATCAAAATGCTACCCCTGGGAATTTTCTGTGTTATGATTGCCAGTAAAGACAGGAAGATTGTGAATCTTTAAACAATGATAATTAAAAATATCTGTTTTTCCAGATTTTTTGCAAACTATTTCAAGCACAGCATACGGAAGACACTACTTATACCGAAGGGATGATGCTGACTTTTAAGTTGTACCTTGATTTTTGCATCAAGTCTTCCCAAAACACCTACACCCCCACTCTCTCCCCAGAGACCACTCTGGGGAAGCAATACTGTTTTCTCACACCAAGAGGTGCAGTCTAACAGCACGGACATCACAGGGCAGTACGGACAATAGGATGAGTTTCCACGAACCTTTAAAATTCTACAGCAAACCTGTGTTGCAATTCTCCTCTACCTGTTCTGCTTTCAGAGAAGCATCATACTCAGTGGTCTGAACAAACATTTACTAACCAGATGTCCTAGGTTAGGACAGAAAACACTGAGCAGAGTCCACCACAAGCCAGGGGTCAAGAGAACCCATGGAGGGGTGAGGGGAGAACTACTTGTCCTCTGGCAACACACAAGAAAGGCTTAAGGAGCCCCTGCCTGCTGCTACTTTTTTTCCTCTCTGTCCAGTACCCCCCAGAATATTCAGCCCGCAGCAAGTGCTGCATGAGCCCCAGAATATTCGGCCCCAAGAAAACCAGGGGGGTACTCTTAGTATGAGGGCTTAATACAGGCAGGGAGATGAAACGGCCATCAGCATCTCAGCAACAGCTCTGGCATTGGTAGAGCAAAGAACAGAATGAAGTGGGGGGCAGACTCCTCCTCTGCTCTGCTGCATGGCACTTGGACAGTTTCAGAAGCCCAAATACAGGCTCCCCTCTACAAACTGTGGTTTGCTGTATGTTTGTTTGTTTTTTTCAATATATATATGTATCTTTTTGTGTTTTAGTTACAAACCATGTTATTTTTTATATATATATATGTAAATATATATAGTTACAAACCATGTTTAGTTTAGTTTAGTTACAAACCATGTTATTTTATATATATATATATATATATATGTAAATATATATATATATATAAAAGAAACTAAAGCACACACACGTTTTTATTTTATGTATGATTTCTAACTAAAAACAACAGCTCAGTAGCTACCAGAATAAAGCTGCTGAACACAATCCCTTACACGTATCCTGCTGAGCAGTAACTTCAGGAAGAAAGGTCTGAGAGCTCGATGCACTGAGAACGACATACTCGTACCAGAACACAGACAGCAGGTACTGCACCATCTCACACGGCTGCACGCTTACAACAAAGTCTCATGCTCACCTTTCTTCCCTTTCTTGGGTCCTTGTTCAATGTTGGGTAGCCCAACATCCGATGGCTCATTTTTAATCAGGACAAGGCAAACAAAAGAGACAACCACGCAGATGAAGCCAGAGAAGGACAAAGTCATGCGCCAATCGTAGTGGAGAGAGACAAGAGCAGCAACAATGGGGCCTAAGCCTCCAGCCAAGTTCATGCTTGTAGACAGGATTGCCCACCAAGTCCCAAACTGGGAAGGCTCAAACCACTGTGCAACAACAAAAAGAAATGGAGTAAGGTCTGAGAAAGAATATCATGAACACGATGTTGCATCTGAAAATCTGCAATAAAGGCCCATAACGAGGGATCTGGGAAAGTCGAACACAGGTCTACAGCACCAAATAAAGTGAGAGCCAACTCTTCTCTACCTTAGCCATGCAGAAAACTCCAAATGTTACAGGAGTGTCAGTCATAGGAGCTTGACAGGTGTTCGTACCATGAGCCAGCTCGGGATTATTTCCATTTCCATGAAACTGAGACATGGGATGGAAGAGAGTGCACGGTTCTGCATACTCACTTGATAGGAGCAGCGTCCTCCTGGAAATGTCTGCTGGCACAGTACCACAAATAAATAAGCAGAGAGTTGCAGGGTAACTTAAGGACTTGCTGTTGCATTAAGTATTAGGCACGATCAGTTCTTTACTGCGCTGTGCCCTCAGAGCCAGAACCATTTGGATGGTTGCTGTCGACAAGAAAATGCCTGAGATCTACATTCACAAACACCTTCAGAAAATACTACGTGTGTTTCCATCATTCAAGAGCATCCATCCTGTGTACACAACCATCTCTGACAGTCCTCTTCTTGCCAACTCCTCTAGCTTGTAGAGTTAGATGCCACACAGAAGGGGCACACAGTTGTTCATCACCCCCTTTCCCACAAGTATGTGCATGCCTGGATTTTATTTATTTCTAAAAATCTTGCATTCACATTACCAGATCACAAGGTAATTTTTAAGTAGGAAGGAAAGTACACAGATATTTCATTTGCATCACTTTCTCTGTTTCCACCAAACCTGAGTGCTCCTAGCAGAATTCAGAAGTGCCAAGGTTTGTGCACAGAGCTAACTAAACTCCTTCCCCTCCATAAAGCAGAAAACGTGTTCCAATCAGATTATCAGAAAAAACAAATGCACGCAGCTTAGAGGCTTGACTCATCCTGCTTCTCCACCTGCTGTTGTTCTACCTGAACAGGCTGCAGTGTGCAATGCCCGGGTTCACTGGGAGTACAGATGCAGAAATGTTTATCACTCCCTTGCCCAGCAGGGAACAACACAGAGATGAGGAGAGCCCCATTTTCATGCTTTAAATACTCAGTCCCAATGAATGGTGTTTTCTGTAACAGGGAAAGTCTGCTACCAGTGGACACTGGGCATCAAACTCAGTTTGAGCTGAGATACCTATGGGATAGGACTAACAAACTCTTTAAGAAAAAAAAAAAAAGGATCTCATGCACAGAACCTTGCCTGCAGGCAGCAGAAAGCAACAGCTGGAGGTGGTTTCGACCTCCTTGGCTCGAAGGAGGCAGGAACAGGCGTGGGTCCTGAATCCCCAGCGCTTCCTGCAGCACCTGCAGCGGCCCCGTGGGCAGAATTGTGACACTTTGGATGTTTTTGGGCACTCACCTTCCGCAGGATCTTCCCGCAGGGCGGCCAGCCGAGCCCCTGAGCCAGCCCGTTGAGAAACCAGAGCCCGGCGAAGGCGGCCACGGAGGAGCTCCAGGAGAAGAGCACGTTGACCAGACCCACCAGCAAGAGGCCGGACGAGAAGAGCCAGCGGGCGCTCAGGCTGTCGGACAGGACTCCGCTGACGAACTTACTGATGGCGTAGGCTGCGGACTGGCTGCTGGTGATGAGCCCTGAAGCGAGACCCAGAGCGAGACCCAGCTGCTCGCCACAAAACCCAGCACAACGGCAACCCCGCAGCCCCCCACCACCCCCGGGCACTCACCCAGCTCGTCCTTGCCCAGCGGCACCTCGGCCATGACGGCGGGCATGACGAAGGAGAAGGTTTTGCGGTTGAAGTAGTAGAGCGTGTAGCCCACGAACATGGCCGTGAAGATGAGGGCCCGGTAGCGCCCGTAGCCGCCCGCCATCCCGCCGCGCTGCCGGGGCGCCGCAGGCCGGGGCGGAGCGCTGGGCGGCCCGGCCCCGCCACCACAGCGGCCCGGGGAGCCCGGGGAAGCGGCTCCCGAGCCACGACCACGGCCCCGTTCCGCCCCCGGTGCCCCTCACGGCCCCCGGGCCCGGTCCCGTTCCCCCCACCGAGCGCGGACTCCGGCACCGGCCGAAGGTCGGCGCAGGCCGCGCCCCGCTGCCCGCCCCCCCGCCACGGCTTAAGGAACGCCGAAATCGTCACAAATTCCCTCATCTTTCTCTTTTTTTTTTCCACAGCAACCACAGCCCTCGTTAAGAGACCGTCTGGAAGTGCCGTTTTTATTTTTGGTCGAAAAGGCCGATGGAGAACAACAGCAGATGCACGTTCACAAAGTGGCGGCGCGAGGCGGAGACCCCGCTCGTGTGTTTTAGCAGCATGAACAGTCCCGAGGAGTTAGGAGACCACAGCCAAGGACATGAATTTTCACAATGGAGCCAGGCCGAGTACACAAGATACCGAAGGAGGAGGACAGTTAGCGTAAATTGGCCAGGTTGCTTTTGTTTTTGCCTGGCCCTGTGCCACCTCTCTGGTCAACTACTGGTTGTTGTTCTGACTAAAAGATGCACTAACACATTCGTTCAGTCTCCTGTGCGTTCAATCTCGCAATTTGTTAACTTTTATTTTACAGTAAACAATAAACTGAATCCTTTCGTTAAGTCTCACTTCACTGGTTTCAGACTCTGCTACAGAGCACAGACAGAGATGTTTTAATAACAGTTGATGGAAGCAAACACCCTCTTATCTTGAAGCACAGAGCATCTGCCTCCCCAGTTCCTGTTCCAGTTTCTCATATGAATCCGAATGAGAATACACTTCCCAGCAGCTGAAATCACACAATTTCCTTAAATTCGGACCTCAGTTGCTAATGCAACACCATCTCAGCAACATACGCTTCTGGATTAATCCCATCTATCTTCAGCAGGTGAGGTGTGGCACAGAGCATATGTTCCAAGTTACTTCCTAAGGCTTAAAACCTTCCTTAAACCGTTTTCTCTCTACAGAAAGGTCATTTTGGTGACTTCTGTCCTGAAACTGAGATAATTCTTGGTGAGCACACGGCCACCTTTAAACATGTAAGAACAACAAAAAAAAATAAACACCCAAATTCGCTAAGTTAGTAGCAGAAAATTCCCCAGAAAGAAAAAAAAATTTACATCTCTATTCCATTTTGTTGTCAGACTGTTGTGTTCCATTTACATCGTAACTAACTAGGTCCATTAAAAAAAAAAAAAAAGAAAGTAACAATGAAATAAATAGATGCTGACACCAGTGGGATTTCAGGGGTGTTATAACTCATCATTTTTTCTGCTTTCTCCTCCAGCTTCTGGTTTCTTCTCTGTTTTGGACCCTGTGTAATGAAATAAACACACAGTTACACACTGTAACAGCTTTTAGGGCATACAAGGCAGCACTGAAAGTCACTGACATTCATCAAGCATTCCACTGAACTCCTGATCTATTTACATACACCAGACAAATGCTTTGAGAACTGATATTCAGCTCCAAAGAGTTGAAGACCTTACTGCCATCCACCTGTTAAATATTGGTGTCTTCACAATACTACTGTCAGAAAAACATGCACCTGCAGATCAGTTCCTAGAGAGCTTTAGAAAGACAGGCTTACACCTAAGGAACTGGCTATGAACTGCTGTGCCAGAGGCAGAAATCAGCTGCTGAGGCAGTGGTACACTGTAACTTCACACTGAACAATGAGCATTTGACACTGTGAGAAACCCAAAATTTTCACCTTCCTCTTTGCAGAATTAAGAACTGCTCCATAATCAGGATTTTCAGCATATTGCTACATCCCACATCCTTTTAGGATGAAAAAAGCCTGCAAGCGTAGGTATCAAGTTCTAGACCACTGATCAAACATATACCCACCGGAGTCTGATTGAGGCTCATCACCTGGTGCTTTCTCAGCCGTAGGAGGTTCCTCGGCTGGACTGATATCCTCAGGTTTATCTATATATAAAGCAGAAAGAGCGCAGAAGTTAAGGGGAAATACACAGAGCTTAGATGCGGGGAGATTAGGTGACCAGCAGCAAGTGAGGTTTACAAACAGGTCGGCCATGGTGTTCTCAGCAGGACTCCAGTAATTCACTCTGACTCTAAGAGGAACCAACAGGCAACTCTGCTGACAAACAGCAGTCTAAATTTAAAAGGAACGGGATACTCAGAACCTGAGGATCTTTAAAAAAAATAATTCCGAAAACAAGAGGCTTTAGTGTCCCAGGCAAATGTTTTTCTGGGGCCCACCTAAGCTAGAAACCTCTCTCATCAACAGCTCTATCTTTCTTATAAATATTTCTTATATCTTATTCTTATATCTTTTTTAAGGCTTATCTTTCTTACAAGGCAGACAGCCAAAGAGATAGATACTAAATAGGAAGATGTATCCTAGGTAGTACATAAATCTTCCTTCCCAGAAAGCTGGCAGAAACAGAGGGGTGGGGAGGGAAAAAAAATAACAGCCCACGACTGTCATACCTAGATTTTCTCAACAGTCTTTGAGAATTAGGAGGATCATTTGATTTGTCAGTTAACTGGTGTCTTCACATATTTAGCTCCCTTTTAAAAATGTGTTACTATCTGGCAATTATCTAATAGTAGGGCCACACTTCCCACCCACTCCTTACCTTCTTGCTTCCCCTCCGTGGGAGGGATAGTGTTCTCACTCTCAGAGGTTGCTGTAGCATTCTTGCCTGAATCAGGTTTTGTGGCATTCTTCTCCTTTTTAGATTTGGGTTTTGCAAACTTGGCCTTGTTCAGAAGATACTGCACTTCCCTGTCCAAGGCTGCTATCTTGAGCTCTATATCTTTGGACAGCAGGACAGGTTTCTCAGCAGGAGACAGCTTTTTCTGTTCAGCCAGTGTCTCATTTTTCCACATCTATGGGGAGGGAGGGGAAAGGTGCTTTTTGGACGTTTCTTAGTTCCAGGAACTACCATGTATCACGATCTCAGTCACCACTCCTGAGTGCTCTAACATTGCTCAGGATAACACTGCTCAGTGTTGCATTTCTACAAGTTTCTTAGTTACACAGACAAAAGACAAAAAGAAACAGAACCCTCAAAACCCACTGGCTGCTTCTGAAAGCCACGTAGCCAGATTACTGGGCTATACCACCACTCTTGGAGATAACTGTCCACACTCAACACAAAAAACATTCCCCTAGAGCTTTCTGGGGTCACGCAGAGGATTAGAAAACACTGAAACACATAAAATGTTTGCTGGTGGCATGGAAACAAGACATGGATGCTCTACGCCCTGACGTTGGGTGAATGTACAGAAGCTACTTCTTGAAACAGGAAGCACAACCCATTTACCATTGTTTCATTGATTGCTTTTTCCAGCGTACCCAGTTCCACTTCCGTGAATATCTGGTCAGACTCTGGAATCATGCGGGCTCCCCTTAAAGACAAAAAGAAAGTTCATTTTTGTTTAACCCAACAGACTATGCATTGGCAACTCAGAGTTCACACTACCAGTAAAAACCAGTAATAAATAGTCACTGCACGTACCAAATTAGAAAGACAAGTGTAAAATGTACTAACACTTGCTGCAGGAAACAAGAGTCCTAAATCTATCTCTGGGTGTTAGGAATGGAATACACAGTCAGCAAATGCAACTGTCACAACAGAAGAACAGGGAAGACTCAAAAAGCTGAGGCCATAGAACCAAGCGGGAAAAGAAAAGTTTGCTTGGACATAGTCTGTACAGCACTGGACACTTCCTCTTCTTCCAGTTTAAACAGTTTGCATGGTTCTGTTAACGTGTTTTACAGAACCAAGCACTAGGGAAGCTGAGTTTTGGCCATCTTTCCTCACAAGCACTAGTGACTTCCAGAACAGATTCAATCTGGACAAGTTCTGCTGGCATCCCTTACGTTATGAGCTGTACAACTCTTATTCCTAACAGCTTGCTCTTACTTGAGGAAGATGTTTGAGTGGTTAAGCAGACTCTCCAGGGCAGCCAGGCGTTCTGGCCATTTTCTCCTTTCCTCGACACGGAAGAAGAGGTTCCTACAAAGCTTCTTCAGCTCTGCAAGCTTGTCTTTCAGCTCCTGCGAAAAGGGGAGAGCAGAAAGCAGACAATCAGCTTGCCCAGTCTCTAACTCTCCCTTGTGAACGCTGTAAACCCCAGAAGTTAAAACTTGCAGTTTTGTAGTTCTCTATCAGATACACTATTCCCATACAGCAAAACAAAATAAAATAAAAGCCACGTGACTAAGCTTTATGCAAAATCAACAGGTTACTGCTGAGGCTGTTGAATGTTGAAGACCATTCACACTCATTGAACGGTCAGTGGAATGTGTCCAACCACACGTTCATGTGGTTAGAAGAACCAATACTTATTACATCTGTCAACTGCGGAAGCAAGAAATTTTCAAGAACTAGATCATAAAGATTCAAGATGGCTCAATACTCTGTCAGCCCATATGATGATTTCTTTGACAGTTATAGCAGACAGGTATTGCGACTCCACACAGCAATACCTTAGTTGCAGCTGCATAGCCCTCCTCCTCCATCCAATTCGAAGCTTCACTGAGTTTCTTCGAAATTTCTTCTCTCTCCTCCTCCGTTGAGACAAACTGATACTCTTCTTGGTAAAGCTTGTCCTGAAAAGAACAAAGCAAGCGTTCCCTTCAAACAACACTGAGCATGAAAGGAAAAGCCACCAGCTCACCCACTAGTAACTGGGATTCCCTCTGAAGTCCAGGCATGCTGCATGCATTGCCTAGGATATTCTCATTCAGCCCTCCCAAATCTGAGCTCCTGCTCCCAGCATTTCTATGTGCATGAAGGAAGATGTGCTGAAGTTCATTCTGCATTTAGGAAACCTCTCAATTCCACATGGGCTTGGGAAGCCTAATGTTAGAGAAGGTGACTGAAGGATTAGAGCCGGGCTCTTCAAATCAGCTCAAAGAACCCTGCATCCAGATAAGCCAAAGTACATGAGCCACTTCTACCCACGTTCCAGGAATTCTCATTTCTTTATTTCCCTGTCTTACCTGGGTCTCAAAGATGAAGGACTCCAAGCTGTTGGCTGATTTTTCTCTTTCCTGTTTCTCTAGATCTCTGACTGTCAAGTCTTGGAGTCTAGAATGTGAACAGAGCAGAGATCAAAGGTAGTAAGTGCCTTTAGATGAGCACCACATCATATACACCAGTTTCTTAGCAGTCACCATTCCTTCAATCCTCCATCTCTAGGAGAGGAAGGTGACAGGTGGAAAAGATTTAACTAAAGGGAGAGAGACAGCTGAGAATCCTTCTAGTTTTCAAGTTACAAAAATTTGCACTGACTATTTAAAGCCAGAAACACCCTGACTCAAGAAATCCAGCAGCACTACAACAAATTTTACTATTTGTGTAACGTTTCTCTGGCTGCTGCTACCTCCTCTTACACCAAGAGCTCTGTTAGGTTGAGTGTGATCTCTACATTAAGTACTGCAGTCCCAAAATGCAGACGTGTACCATGGCAATTCAGAGTTGCCATCAGTTTCTTTGGAGATATTTTTCCCTGGTTTATTTCAAGCAGCTGTCAGAGAAGAAATCTAATCTAAAACCAGATTAGGCATCAACGACCAAAGAAGGAATGTTTCACTCAACGAAAATCAGTTTAAGGGAACAGAAAAGGTGTCACTCCTGCACAGGGAATACAAACTGTTAAGAGGTAAGTTTTGAAGCTCTCTTCCTTTTGTCACAAAGCAACTCACTTCCTTCATCTAGAGCTTTAGCCACACAGAGCTATTTAAAACATACTTTTTCATTGAGCTCTTCAGTTCATCCTCTAACAGGTCAGGCACATCATTTACATCCAGTTCCATGGTGATTTCATGGACAAGCTTTTGCTTCTTGGGTGCTTTGATTTTCTTCTCTTCCTCTGTTTTAGTAGCTGTGCTTGCACCAGAACTTTTGGACGGTTCTTCTTCTTTCGTAGTTTCTCTATTTTCTTTGGGATCCTGTAACAGGCAAGACAAAATTTCAGCCAAGCAGACAGATTTGCATTGTGTTCCAATAATAGCCTGAAAGATGTAATGCAGCTGAATTCAAAGGACCTAGATACCAAAGACCGCCCAAGCAAGTAAGAAGAATTCTTGGGCATATCTGCAGGACAAAACTGGAGGAATGCATCAAGATATTTCCACAGGAATTCTGCATGCAGACAAGACACTGACAACTCAAAAAGGAACTAAGGACAAAGAGAGGCTTCAGTAGAAAAGAGATGTGTTTCCTGCAACTGAAGGCTAACTAAACTTTTTCCAAGGCAGGCCACTAATAGAGAAAGAATGCCACTGAGCACTGCAAAACAATAGGAATTTATTTGCTCCAAATGTACCCCTCAGACACCACAGTCTCAGTCCCATTCTTTCAACCTGATGCTTACCTGAGACTCTACTTTCTCGCCTTCTTCCTTTTTTTGTGGTTCTTCTTTCAGAGGGGTACTTTCTGCCTGATCTGGAGGTGGTGACTGCTCTTTCTCTTCTCCCTGCTCTTCACCAGCATCTTCTGCACTGCTCTTCTGGCCTTGTTTCCCTCCCTGCTCTTCTTTAGCTGTTTCTGCGAGGCTTTCTTCTTCTTCCTGACCACCACAGGCAAGTAAAGGGGAAAACAAAAAGTTTTGGAGTAGAAATCCCATGCAAACATTTCACAGAACACATAATACTTGCAAAAACACAGCGTTCACAGAGAAAGCAGACGTTAATGAGGGGCTGTACTAGGTGGGGCTGAGGCAGAAGATTAAGAGACACTTTGGTGCAGAACATGAATCCATGGCACAGAACTTTCATTTCACTGGAAGGAAACCAAATCAGCACTGCCAGTGAAACTGCAGTTGTGCCTGTACGGCCCAGAAGAAAACAAGTAGCCTGCTAGACACTTGTACTAATAACAGACAGAAATGTATCTGTGTGTCACCAGAACAATTTAGAAACAAGACGCTTCAACAGAAACAACTCCCGTAATGTTAGTCCACTGTCAGGGCAGTCACCCTGGGGCTCACCTGAACTGAGTCTGTCAGGTTCTCTCCAGTCTCTGGTGTATGGCCACCACCCCCAAACAGGCTTGAGATTGTGTTTCCAAGTTCTGTCAACAGGAGACAAAAAGTCCAGAACACCGTATTTCCGAAGGAAGAAGCCCTCTTCGGCAATCAGTTCTTTCCCTCACAACTGTAATGATGACCAAGGAGCTTCCCAACAGGTTTGCTACAAACACTGCAGAACCTCATTCTTCCTGACTTTGTTTTGTGCTTCTGCGTGCACACAGAAGTGTGCAAATTTGTTACTTCAGCTAAAAAGCTCCAAGCTTCAGCCTGTGACTGCATTAGCCATCTCTCCCCTTCCCCTCCAAACATGCAGGTTTCCAATGCCCCTCTATAGGCAGGCTTTGCACTTTCTCTAAAATCCAAGAGGTGCAAAGCACAGATGAGAGCACCACGACCCAGACAACCTGAAGGGAGAATGTTGCAGGGTTGTGGATGCAGGACTTCCCTTCAGGACAGACCTCTTGAAACGATCAGATGTAAATGAACAAGGAGAAAAGGACCTATTTTTCAACTTGCAATGCGTGCAATAGTCACCTTAGGAACGAATGACATCTCAGAGCTCCTTGCAGCACCCAGAAGCCACTTGCACAGGGCTTCTGTGTGTTCTGCAGCTGTTGCTACTACAGGAGCTGTTAACTACAGTTAACTGTCTAATTTCCACCCATCAAATACATGGTGCTTGCTGTGCTCTGGGAAACAGTACGCTTATAGTAATCCCAGATACTGCTAATAATAATAAAAAAAAAAACAGTCAGTATGAATATTAAAGTTCAGCATTTACTTGTTAGAGTCGACTCCTCCTCCAGTTTATCTTCCACCAAGGTCTCAAACACAGATTCCACCTTGGAGAGGTGAGCATAGAATTAGTTTTAAGAAGGGACCATCGATAGCATAAACAAGGACAGCACTGGGAAGATACACAGGGTGACAAACATCACAACAGGGCTTACTCGGTCAAGACTTAGTACTCCGCTCTCATCCATATTGAAGTGAGCTTTGATGCCTTTGGACTCGTAATCCGAGTGCTTCTTGAAACTGTCTCCAACTCCCTTTAACCTCACAGTAGTGAGATTGAGAGATCCAAAAATCCTGGTGATAGACAAAAGCAGAAAGTGATTGAACTTAAGATGCAGAACAGCAAACCATTTCTCACACCCACAGCGTTGGACGATTGCACTAAGCAAGGAACCAGTGTTGTTTGGTCTGCTAAAACATAACCTGGAGAAACAATCTGCAAATACGTCCTAGCGGCCAGTCAGATCCATAGGCTGGGCACCCTGCATTGCCATGGGGCTGTCTGCTCTGCTGCTGGACTCAACTCACCGTAAATCATCCTGGTTGAGGAACGACAGATCTCCATAGTTGACATAGAACTCGAAGTCATCTGTGTAGCGGTTGAAAGTGATAACTTTACGCTGTGGATAGGGTGCCATACGCTGGAACAAAATCCTCTTATTATGCTTTAAACTCTTGGATTTATCATCTTCCTCAACTTCACGAGTAAACTCCACCTGCATCACAAATACACAGTAAGACAAAAACAACTACAAGCTTCCTTTACAGCATCCTACGTTAGAGGCTTCCACAGCACTTGACAGCCCTACCTCATGCAAAAGCTGGGGAACAGCTATGTATTTTTCAACAGATATTTCTATATGCCTGACTTCTTCGATATATCACTTCTGTGTTACTGAATATTTATTCTGTTTTCTTTATTAGATTGGCAGAAAAATCTCCATAGCTTCCTTAGGTCACCTGGAACATTTCTCCCAACACAGCCCCGTTTACCCACATTTTTTTACAAAAGAAGGCAAGCCAAGGGTTACCTGAATAGGAAACATAGCTGCGTCTCGAACCACAAAAGGCTTCACCTTAAAGGCTTTGCTCAGAGCAGCTGCCTGGTAGACTGCACCCATAGCTGCAGCCTCATCAGCATTGATGTTCTTGCCCAGTTCTTCTCTACGAAGTGAAAAGCAAAAGACATGAGCTTTGCAGCCACTGCCACGAGCAGCAATTTGTCAATAGGAGACATACTAGGGGGCCTCACATACTCACTTGCCCACAGCTTTCAGCAAAACTTCCTGCACTTTGGGGACCCGTGTGGCACCGCCAACTAGAATCACCTGGTCAATTCCATCCTAGGGATTGGAAACAGTCACCTTGTCTTTGAGAAAGCAATTTTGGAAAGCTAAGTTCAGGGCTTCCTTACGGTTCTTCCCCGGACACCACACTCTGACGCGGTGCTTTAAGAACAACCATGCTACATGCTGCAGTCCTAATGCAGGGCAGTGCCTGAGGTCTCAGGCAGGCTGATGTGAGCCATGCCAGCAATAGGAACCTCGGGTCAGGTCTATCAAACGTGGTTGATATGGCCACTGCTAAAAGTCATCTGAAACACGGGACTTAATTTAGAATTAAATGAACTACAGGTTATGCCAGAGGAGCCAGTGACTCAGACAGCAAGTTGGACCAGAACAGACGGAAACCCGGCCTCTAAGAGGTGAATCAACGTCTTGCTTTGAATACAATAGCCAAAAGATGCTCAGGAGTATGCTGGCATTCTGGAACGTGAGCATTTAGCAGCACTGTAACTCTCTCCAAATGACTGCATCACATTTGGTCCAACTGCAGTCAGGAACAGGGCTTCTAAAGAGAGTGCTCAAACAAGAAGCCTGAACAGCAGCAATTCTGTTTCCAAGCAGTTTAAGATAAAACTTCAGAAAAGAGACCAGAAACCAGCATCCCAGACAACACAAGGAAAGACCAGTCTTTAAAACCTCCAGCCCAAGAACAAAGATTTTTTTTAAACAGAAAGAAAACACTCCTCCAGCTACCTTATTTCTGGCAGATAGTGCAGAGCCATAACAGACTCCTGCTTGGCACTGCAAAAAGTAACTTCTCTGCAGCACCAACACCACTGTCTACTACAACAGCAGGCATCTGTACTTCTCAGCAGTGCTGATGCCTTGTAAATAACACAGTCACTGATGCTTTGATCATGACGTGACAGCAGCTCCACGAATGGAAACCTTCAGGCTTCTTAATGGATTCCTAAACATACCAGTTTCATTTCTGCGCTGCTCAGAGCCTGTTGCACAGGTCCTGGGACTCGTTGAAACAAGTCAGAGCACAAATCCTCAAATTCTTGCCTTGAGACTTTGGCCTTGAAGTCAATATCATCCAGTAGCCCCTCAATCTGTTCAGGGAAAAAAAATAAATATGTATCTCTCTCTCCATGGAGCATTCTACAAGCAAAATCTTTGCTTGATTTGCCCAGTGTGCAAAAAGTTCCAGCTTTGTTAATGCACCTGTAACTTGACTGCACTTCATCTGAACCCTACAATTGCTAAGGTAATGAGAAGATAGAATGCAGACATAACAGACAGCTTCTCTCAGACGCTGTGAAAGTTTATTTACCAAGCTTCACACAGCTAACTTTTACCCAAAACGTTAATTTGATCAGTAGTGCTACTAAGTGGGCACAAGTTCAGAGGAACTGACAGTGCCACCACCTCTGAAACACGGGGAGTGATGCTCTTCAGCATACTGACACTGCAGAGAAACAGTTATGCTCTATTAATATTTAACTATTTATTAGATAATTAATCTAAAGAACATCATCCCACCCTCAGTCCTAAGAACTCTGGAAACCCTGCAACAAAAAGTCATACCTGTGCCACGTGGTCAGCATTTGCACTCAGGACAGTTTTCAGACGATTGGCCTCCTTTAGTAGTTTGGCCATGGCCCGGGGATTCTTCCGGACGTCTTTTGAGGGATGTTGATCATTAAAGAGCTTTGCCAAATAATCCCGGAGACGAAGCTCCATCTCTAAACCCCCAAGAGTGCGGTCAAACCTGGAAAAAAAAAAAAAAAAAAAAAAAAGAACCAGGATATAATAAATTAAAACAAGTTGAAAGCAAACAAACCTCATCTGTTATTTCACAGCTATGCCAAGCAGAAAGTGGTCAAAAATAGCTGAAGTACTATTAGCTGTGTCTGCAAAAGAATGACAGTTACTCCGAAAAGAACATATTACATAAGCCAAGAAAAGAAAGATTCACCACCACAGTAGCCATTGTACAAGAAATTTCATCGTATGTATGGTAAAGGCCTTACTGCTAAGCCCAAACAGCTGAGAAGCCAAAGGATAACTGCATCAGGTCCCAGGTATTTTATTGAAAACAGCAGTATAAAACTGTTTTCAGAGTTAAAATTGCTGAGCTGGGTATCTACAGCACCCCCCTCCTTATTTGGCAACATTTAACTGCAGTGCATTCTCGTTCCTCTCCAGAAGGATATTCCACTTTTTCAAACTGACACCCTCTGCTTCTGTACAATCTTATCAAATGGAATTACATTTAAATGGGTTGAGGCTGTATTTAAGAAGAAAAAAAAGCCTGAAACAGACTAAGTAAACTGATTGCCTCCTGGGCTCCTGCAATTTCTCAGCTACCTTCTGCAGTGATGTAAGAATTATTAATAACTGTAGTCTTCTCACTCTACATCCTTCCCACTTTATGATCCAAATTACCATGCCGAAGTCTCATTCAAACTTTCTATGTTTAGAAGAGACTGTGAAACAAATGATTTCTTTCCTGAGACCTTCAGGTTTTGTGCAACTCATGTTGAATTCTTACCCAATGCCCTGGATCTGCAATTGAGGTTGGGTTCCCGAGTCCTTAGTTTTCACTGTCTGATACGTAACAATAGTACAAACGGTGCTTCCTGCTCCCATGTCGTAAAACATGATATTCTGAAAAGAGAAGCTGGGACGGTGAAGCAGAAACACTTGGATATCCCCCATGAATAAGGAAAGAACACGTGGCTTTCCAAGTCTGATACCGGCCAAGACTATGTCTGTTCCCTAGACTGGCTTTATACCATATGAGAGATGCAGGACTCGTACCTCGATCGAACTAAGGAGATGTGCAGGGTCATGCCTTACACAAAGAAGGACTTTTTACAAAGAAAAAACTTTTTAACCCATTTTGTAAATCAGAAATCAGAACTTCGCTCTTTAAAAGTTTCTTAAACCTCAGGAAAATCAACTATTTCAGAGTCAGTCTTCCAATACCTTAAAAAAGAAAAACAAACAGCTAATGTGACTCCCCACCAGCTGATGGGCAAGGAACGCACACTTCTTCAAGATGGGAACTTCCAGCTACCTGGCCTTCACTCCAAAAGCTCTAAGGCTTTTAGCGCTCTACCACGTTCACACAGGATTTCATATCTTCATCGTGTTGATGAACACATGAAAAGAGAGGAGACTGGCTGAACAGCAAGTCCACTTCCTCACGGTTAAGGCCTTTTTGATTTTACCTGCAGCACTTTCTCCCCTGCACGCACGCACTTGCATGGGACCATCTCCCAGCTATACCTACCTGTGCTGTGGCATTGATGTCTTTCCTCCTAAAAACTCCGTAATTCAGTGCTACAGCAGTGTTGTCATTGATCAGCTGCAGAACCTTCAAGTCAGCCATGCGAGCAGCATGCAGAACCGCCCTCCTCTCCGCCTGGTTGAAGTAGGCGGGAACAGTGATCACTGCATCCTTGATGGGTTGTTCTGAAAGAGATGGTGGAAGAAGTTTTTCCATCAGAGTAGCCACACGCAAAGACACCATAATGGAGTGATGGTAGCAAAACCAGAGAATGCAAGATGAAGACACCTACAGAACTCAATCCTGAAGCAACATCAGCAGCTAGTATCATTACAGATTGCTCTGTTCCCTGTTTAAATCAGACTTTCCAGATTCTCATAAAGCCACAAGCCTACTGCTTGGCTTTCATGTGCTAAAATAATCTCAAATGCCTTAACTTTCTGCAGATATGATCACCACAGAACCCTACTTTATCAATGAATTGCATTCAGTCTCCAGAGTAAGAAGTAATTGGACTGGCTCTGATGAATCAAACACCACACAGCTTCCCAGTAATGTCACCAATGAAACATGTCAACCAAATTCACCTGTAATTTTCATTACTTTGTGATTTCACTACCACCACAGCATGGAAACATCTTGTTTCTAAGATGACCCAACACCCCATTCCTAAGAAGCCATGGGTTTTCCAGACACCTTCTGTCTCTATTCACATTTTATAACACACAAACATATGCTGGTACTGTAAGAAACACATAAGTCCTTCCAACCTGCAAATTCCTCAGCCAGACCGCGTGAGTAGTTCAGGACCATACCAAGCATTTCCTCTGGAGAATACTGTACTGCCCTTCAAGAAACAGAAGAAAAGAAGTTAAAACAACAGAGTCAGCTATTTAAGTCCAATAGCAAAAGTCCCGCTCACGAGGAACCCAGAAGCAGTCACTTACTGGGACAACTTGAAGATAACCGTCTGTCTCTTTTCATCCTCCACAAGTTCATGTTCTGGGAACCGGGTCCGGTACAGCGCCACTTGGGGGTTATTGATCTGCTTACCCAGAAGATCCTGAAAGTATCTGAATGCCACCCTGGGGGTCCTTATAGACTAGAGAAAGAAAGAAGAAATCACCCAGCTGCATTTATTTGTCCTTCCTGCTGTCAAACAAACCTCTCCCAATCTACACGGTGAACAACTGTGATGGTATTGATGGTATTTTGGAACACAAGCCTGGTACATAAGGAACAGGTAGAGAAAGCCAGCAAAACACCAAGGAGATAAGAAAACAAGTACAGGGCAAGAAATATCCTCTTAATTTAGATATTTCTCATGAAGGACCCAACTGTGGGAAGACACCGTCTTGTGTACATGAACTGCAGCTGGCATAAGAAGCAAGGTGAACTCTTACCATTCCTAGTGCGCTATCACCAAAGAGACGTTCATTTTCCTTCAAAGCAACAGCCACAGGTGTTTTCCTTCGTGATTCCCTGGACAGGAAAAAAACAGCAATGCGGGTGAACGTTCAACACAGAGGTCCTGGTGACAAAGGGTAGCGATTCCTTTCCAGAAAGACTAGAAGAAGATTCTCAGACACCACCTACAGTGAGGAAGACCAGCTCTACTAATCGAAAGAGCTGCAAATAGCATCAGCTGTCTTCAGAACTTTAAGATCCTCCAATGTTCTTCATGACAAGTGCAACTACCACACTTGACCAAAACATGGACAGTAATCTTTCAAATGAACAGCTGAAGTTGTGGAGTTGTGCAATTTTTCGCATAGCACTAAAGTACTCCACAAGAGATGAATCATTTCTGCTACAGATCCAAGTATGAAAACACCAAGATGAGGATTTCGTTATGATAACTATCAAATGGCTTTAAGTCATCCACTAAGTTCACAAATACTTCTGCAGGCTACCCGCTTCTGGACACCTTGTAACATGTCAGCAGTTTTCTATCATAAGACTACAACAAAGTGACTTGACGTGAAGAAGAAGGACTCACGAGCAATGTTCTAAAATGTGCTACTTTGTAGTTAGACAAAACTTGCATAATTTTTGCTTCCCTCCACCAACGAGGGAATCAAGTCAGTTCGCTCATTCTGTCAATGACTGCCACATTTCAGGGAGCTAGGTGAAAAACACACTCGTTACCTGAGTCTAGACTCCCGGAAAGCAAGGATGTTCCTGGTCAAAGATCCTCTCCCACCCACGCTTTTTCCATTCAGTGTCTTGGGGACCAGTAACAGCAGCCAAGTGAAAGATGATGAAAGCTTTGCTTCACAAGTGACTGGGGGTCCTGAGCAGCACCACAAACCTACCTTCATGTTCCATTATGGAGAGCTGAGAATCTGGCTTCTTAACAGTGTATGCAGGAATATGACCCTACACCCTCTCACATCTGCACTACGATGTGTTCTCAGTTACACACACCTTGGGTCGCTGGCTTAAAAGGGGCACGAAGCACAACTCGGCACCCCTAAGATGAGGGTGACGGCCGACCTGCTGCCCTGGTGCTCAGGGCTGCGCTCAGGCAGCCCTCAATCAGGCAGCAGGGATGGACGTTCCTCACTCAGCGCCCAAACACAACGCACTGACCCCTCCACCACCCAAAACTTGGCTTCCTATCGGTGCCTGCATGACCCGGAGGCCCCTTTAGGCTCATCCCCAGGCGGTACCGGCAGCACGGGGCTGGCTTACTTGTTGAGGACGATCTCCATCGGCACGCCGGGCTTCACGATGGCGATCTTCATGGACTCGCTGCCCACGTCCACCGACATCACGGCCAGGGGCTCTGCGGCAGGCGGGGGGGGGGGGGGGGAGGGAAGCGCCGGTAAACAACCCCGGGCCGGGCCGGGCCTGGCTGGGCCCTGACCCCCCTCAGGGCGCTCCCAGGCCGCGAACCCCACCGGGATCCCCCCGGGCCGCCCCCCGTGAAACCCCCGGCCCCGCACCCGTCACCTACCGGCCCGCAGGAGGAGGCAGGCGAGCAGCAGCCAGCCCAGCGCCCAGCAGGGCGCCCGCGCCATGTCCCCACCGCCCCTCACGGCCCCTCACGGCCCGGCCCCCGCCGCCGCCGCCGCCGCCTCCTCAGCGCCCGCGGCCCCGCGCCTCACGCAACGCCCGTGCCGGACGCGGCGGCCGCTGATTGGCCAATCAGGCGGCCCGCGCGCTCCCATTGGACCACGTCGCGAGTCGGGAGGTGCGGGGTGAAGCCACGTGCGGCCCGCCCGGCCCGCCAGCGCCCCCTAGCGGCCGGGAGGCGCGTTGCAATAGGGGGGAACCCACCCTCCCCACCCTCCCCTCCCCTCCCCTCCCCGCCCCGTTGGTTCTGACACGTTTGCAGCCAAATTGTTTGGAAAAAGTCGACGTTAAAAAACAAACAGAACACACAAACACAGCCCCGGCTCCTCGAGGGTCCCCGGCGTCCCCTCCCCTTCACCCCACAAAAGCCCTCAGCTCATGAACTGCGTGTAGCCCTCGGCCCCCGTGACGATGACGTCCATCCAGATGCGCATGGCCTCGGCCGACGGGGCCACCACGTAGTAGAGGCGGTCGTGGGTCTTCACGCAGAACGTCAGCGCCGGGTTGGGGCTCTGTGGGGACGGAGCACGGTCAGGGGCCGCCTGCGGGGCCACCCCGAGCCCCAACCGCACCCCCAGCCCCACAGCCGGCCCCTGGTCCTCAGGGGGTGATGTTGGAGCCCACCCTCTTTAATATCTCTTATCGATGACTTGGGTGAGGGAGTTGGCACCCTCAGTAGGCACCGAGCTGTGGGGAAGTGTCAGTGCGAGGGGCAAAGGTCAAGGGGTGAGGTTCAACGTGGCTCAGTGCTGGGTCCGGCACATGGGGCACAGCAACCCCATGCAGGGCTACAGGCTGGGAGGCTGTGCAGAGGAAAAGGACCTCGGGGTGTTGGTCTGAACACGAGCCAGCAGTGTGCCCAGGTGGCCAAGAGGGCCAACAGCATCCTGGTTGTGTCAGGAATAGTGCAATCAGCACCCCAGGGAGGCGATCAGCCCCTGTGCTCTGCTCTGGTGAGGCCGTGTTGTGTTCAGCTTTGGGCCCCTCACTACCAGAAGGACATCGAGGGCCTGGAGTGTGGCCAGAGCATGGCTACGGAGCTGGGGAAGGGCCTGGGACACAGGTCCTGTGAGATGTTTAGTCTGGAGAGGATGATCAGGACAGACCTCATTGCTCTCTCCATCTACCCAAAAGGAAGGTGTGAGGAGCTGGGGCTCAGCCTCTTCTCGCAGATAACCAGTGATAGGATTATAGGGAATGGCCTCAAGTTGCACCAGGGGAGGTTCAGGGTGGAAATGAGGAGACATTTCTTCTCACAGAGCGGTCAGGTGTTGGGACGGGTTGCCCAGGGAGGTGATGGAGTCACCGTCCCTGGGGGTGTTCAAGGAGAGGTTGGATGTGGTGCTTGGGGACATGGTTTAGTGGTGACAGTGGTGGTAGGACCAGGCGATCCTGGAGGGCTTCTCCAACCCTAATGATTCTGTGATTTTATGATGCTGGTGGCCTGGGCATCCCCACTGCAGAGGACGCGGTGCAGGCAGGTGAGAGCACAGCAAAGCAACCCCCAGCTTCCCTGGGGGGCCACGGCGCCAGCCCAGCACCGGGCAGCACTGAGGCTGACACGCAGAAGGAGCTGTGCAACCATCCCCCTTGCAGCTGGGGTAGGCTGAAGGGGCTGGGACACCTCTGAGACCCTGCACGGAGCACAACACGCAGCCCTTCCACTGCCGAGGGGCGATTTGTGACAAAGGGAGCCCTGGCAGGGGCTGCCCCGCTTGTCCCTTGCTGTGCTGGGACCACACTGGATGCATCCCTGTTGGGGGACAGCACGAGCTGCCCCTGCTGCTGCCCCCAGCCCACACAGCTCAGCGCCGTGCAGAGGATGCCCTGGGTGCTGAGGGCACGGCCTGACAGCGGTGCCCAGGTCTCACCTTAGCAGCGCTGCGGAGGTGGTCGTAGTAAACCTCTTCGATGGCTTGGAAGTAGATGACGCCCTTCAGCTTTGTCTCGTGTTTATCTGCCCGAGGGAGGGAACCGGTGTCAGCTGTGGTGCATGAGGAGGGGGCAGGCAAAACGTGTGGGGCAGGGGAGCCTGGAGCCATGCAGCCACCACGCTGGGACCAAGGGCTGAGCACATTTGTTCCCTCCAGGCAACACAGGCACTCACCCACGTAGTAGGAGACCGTGCGCTTCATGCGGTCGAAGACAAACCAGCGTTTCTTCCAAGACTTTATCTTGCCCCCCATCTTAACCAGGTAGCCCTTGCACATCTTCTCTGTCAGGATGACGTGGTAGCAGGTGTCCACGCTGTGCCCTGAGGACTCGATGTGCAGCCGCAGGTCAAAATCCTCCTTGCGGATGGGGAGGTACCGAGTCAGGGGCCGGGCCTGGGGAAGCAACGCTGCTTTGCAAACCCTGCTGCACGAGCACCACAGCGAGAGCCGTGCACCCACCAGCAAAACCAAGCCCAAGCTGGCATCTTCCCACTGGGGAGAGGGGCTCCAGCAGCCCAGAAGTGCTGGGAGCTGCGGCCCCGAGCCCCACACCTGTGAGAAGTGCTTCTCCCGCAGCTTGACCTCCTTCTCCACCAGCTTCTGCCGGCGCGTGGTCTCGTCCTGCAGCCGGCGCTCCAGCTGCTCCCGGCGCCGCCGCTCGTCCTCCAGCGCCTGCCGCCGCAGCTCCATCTCCCGTTCCTGCAGGCACAGAGGTGCTCAGCCCCGGTGGTTCGGGGACCCAGTCCGTGCTCTCAGCCCCCAGCCTGCTCCCGGGGATGTGTTTGCTCACCCGGGACTCCATGAGCCGCGACTTCTCGGCGTGCGCCTCCTTCAGCATCTTCTCCATCTCCTCAATCTTTCCTGCGTCCATCCCGCTCGTGCTGCAAGAGGAGCACGGCCGTCACCCGGGCATGGACAGCTCAGCCCTGCCCAGGACCAAGTGCCACTCATCTGACAGCACCCAGGACAGGAGTGCTCAGGCCCTGGGCTGCTATGCAGTGTGGGTCCTGCTGCCCTGCCTGCACCAGGGGCTGGCTCAGCACGACCAGATGCTGGATGGGGTGGCAAAGCCCCCCTCTGCTTGGACGGGGCGAGGACAGGGCCTGGCATTCCGCCAGACGCCCCAAGGACCAACCCCGGAGAGCTGATGCTGGGGGAGGCTGTGGGTGAGCATGGGATGAAGGATGGTGCCATGGAGGTGTGGCAGCAAACAGCTCATGGCAGGAGGCTCCCGTGCAGCACTCGAGCCCCATCCAGCACAGCCTCAACACCAACCACCAGCAAACCCCTCTGTGGGGATGGTGCCTGCACCTCGGGGCAGCAGCAGGCTGGGAAGGGCATCTTGGCTCACCAGGCAGCTAAAAAAAACCTCTGGCAAGGGCTCCAGGCTGAGCTGGATGCAAAACCTGCACCCCTCCGGCTGCTCAGCCGGATTACCTGGACATGTTATCGGGTGAGCAGGCCGAGTTGGTGCCCGTGGAGATGCTGGTCTCCATGCTGTCCGAGCTCTCCAGGCTGAGGGTGTCGTACGCGTGGTCCAGCTCCTCAGCCCGGGGCCCCACGCTGTGGGCATGGTGGTGATGGAGGATGGAGTGATGCATGAGCGGGGGGTAGGAGGTGGGGAAGGGGGGTTGCCCGTGCAGGGCTTCCCACTGGGACTGAGCCTCGGCGGCCGCTTTCTGCTTCAGCTCTGCCAGGCGCCGCTTCTGCTCCTCGATCACCTGCTGACCTGCACCCCGGGAAGAAGGAGAGAGGCAGGTCAGCGGGCAGGAGTGAGCCAGCAGGCTCTGCTGCCTGAGCCCACGGGGGCACAGAAGCCACTGCGATGGAGCACCGCGATCAAAGCCCCGCTTTGGGGCTGTTCCTGAGAGCAGGGCTCTGTCCAGCCCTGCTGCAGCACCGTGCCCTGCTCAGCGCTGCACGCAGGACACACGCAGACCTGGGGAGCAGGTCAGCAGCCCTGGGAGCGCCACCGGAGTTGCAGGGGGAACAGGGATAAACGGAGGCAGGAGCTGGAGCCGTGACTCCAGGCTGGGCACCGCAAGTGCCCTGGGCAGCAGCATCCTTTGGGGAGGATTTGGGCTCAGAACCCAGCGGGAGGTGGCACCCTGGTGCCAACCCCAGCTCCGCAGGCGATGGCTAGGCAGGGTTGACCCAGCTGCCGTGCTGGCACAGCCCTCCCGGAGGGGTAGGCACAGCCAGCTGCTCCTCCAGACCATCATCTGGGGCAGAGCAGCCCACAGCAGCACACTCAGACACACAAAACAGGGGCAGCCAAGGGGCACATGCGTCAGGCTGGGCAAAGCGCTGGGTGGGGAGCAGCCCGGGACCATGCTTGCCAAGCCCCCACGCCAGCTACAGCACCCCAAAGCCTCACCTCGGGGAGCTCTGGCCTAAAAGAACGCCACGGATGGGGCTGTGGGTCCAGCTGGCAGCCCCTGAGGGATGCTCGCTCCTGCCCCTTCCCTCACAGGCACAAAAACCTCAGCACAGTGCTCAGGGGGATGGGGGGGCACCCACACACCCCAGGTGGATGCAGGTGCCTGGAGCAGCGAGCTTCTCCCAGCTCCTCTTGTATGGAGCACCCACGGGGGGCATGGGGTTTGTCAGCACCCCGGGGTCCTGGCTGGCCGTGCCCCCTCCCCATCCACGCAAAAAGGCACCAGCAAACAGCCATGCCGCCGCCTCGGGGGGCCACTCGAGGCAGGTCCGAGCCACTCGTGTGTCTACCTGGTGCATCGCCTGGCTGCAAGGGCTCTGCCGAGAGCGGGTCGGCTGGAGGCACGCCGTCAGGTGGAGGGGTTGAGGGAAAGGGGGGAGAGAGAGGGGGAAAAGCAAGAGACCGTAAGAGAGGCGCCCGTGTCCCGCTGCAGCCTCGCCGCTGCCCCTGGCTGTGCCGTCCACGGGGCTCCCACAGCCCCGGGCAGTCCCCGCTGCCCTCGGCCAGGCAGGAAAGGGACAGAGCCGGGTTCCTTCCTCTGCCAGGATGCGCCAAGAGGCTGGAGCCCAGCCAGAGCCCGGCCCTGGGTGTTTGGGACAGGAGGCGCACCCCCGAGGAGCTTACCCTTCTGCTGCAGGGCCAGCTGGCGCTTGGTCTCGATGTCCTGCAGCGTGGCCGCCAGGTTGCGTGGCAAGCTGCCCGCGTGGCTCTGGGCGTGCGGGGGGCCCTGGGGCAGGACAAGGGGGTGAGCACGGCCCCGTGACCCTGGAGCAGGGCTGGAGCTAGGCAGCAGCCCCCTAAAGGGCACGGCTCCCCCCCCCTGCAGCCCTACCTTGGGCGAGGGGCTGCGCCCCAGCGCGGAGATGTTGAGCTGCGAGGATGACGGGGTGCTGCTCTTCATCCGAGGGGGGAGCGCGGCGCTGTCACCCTCCAGTTTGGCACGATAGACCTGGGCACGGAGGCGCAGAGGTGAGCTGGGAACCCGTTGGGGGGCTGCAAATTCCCACAGCGGGCGAGGGCTGCGAGGATTCCCCTCACTCCAAAGCAGAGCCAGCTCCTGCCCCCCACCAACACGGCACACCACGGATCCGCTCGCCCCAATGGTGTCGGGGGACACGGTGCTGCGGGGGGCTCCAGCACCCAATTTTGAGCCCCCCCTGCCCTGGGGACTCCCCAGGCACCGCAGCTTTGCCCCACACTGCCCCAAAGGGACTTTGGGGGGAGCAGGGCATTACCTGGAGAGACTTTTGAGAAGAGTGAGCTTTAGCTGGAAGCGGAGGAGGGGAAGAACAAGGAGAGAGAGGGGAGGAGGAGGTCTCAAAGCCAGCCATGACCTCCTGGTACCACTTCTCTAAATCAAGAGGCGGGAGCCACGCTGGGCCCCCTGGGAGCTGCTTCTCCATCTGAAGAGACATGGCACGAGACGGGAGGGAGGGAAGGACGGACGGACAGAGAAACACAGTGAGAGGGACAAACGGAGAGAGAGTGAGAGGTCAGAGCACCCCTGCCCCAATACCCAGGCAGCAGGGCAGGAGGGGAGGTGCAGAGCCCGTGGGTCCCGGCTGAGCCCCAGCAGCTCCAGGACACCCCTGCCCCTCTGCACCACGGGCTGGGCAGGGCTCAGGAAGGAGCCACACGGGCAGCAGAGCAGCAAGCAAGGAGCTGAGCAGCCAAGGACAGCTTCCTGAGGGTTTTTGGGCTGCACAGCAGCGCGCCAGGCACCTCAACCCTCCCTGCATGTCCTGCGCAGCCTGCCGGCACCCCTCACCACCACGAGGGTGCTCGGGGGCAGAGGGAGGGAAAGGGGACACAAACCTCTGAGGAGATGGAGGGAGAAGAGAGAGCCAGCACAGGAGGAGGAGGAGGAGGAGGAGGAGGAGGACCGCAGCTTGGGGACGAAGGAGCTGGAGGGGCACGGCCCAGCGGGGAAGCGGCAGGGGCACAGACGCTGCACAGGATCCCCGAGAGCTGCTCAACGGTCACGTACTGGGCAGAGAGAAGCAAAGTGAGGCGGGAGAAGGGACTGTGGAGGGCAAGGGTGGCCAGACAGGGACAGGCACAGAGGAGCGAGCAGCCGGCGATGGAGACGAGCCCCCAGAAGAGGGCTTAACATCCCCAGGAGGAAGGCCAGCTGGCGGGGATGACTGCTGCCAGTCCCCTGGGTGCTGCAGAGCACGGAGCAGGGACATCACACGTCCCCTCTCCAGCCCCTCGTCTTGCCTCCAGCCCAGCCCAGGGGACGAAGCTCGGTCCCAACCTTCTCTGCATCCTCCTCAGCCGGGAGCAGCAGCGGCAGAGCCTGCAGGAGCCACAGGCGCAGAGCTGAGCCCCTCGCCCCCTGCTCTGCCCCCGAGCCTCGCTCCAGCCCCAGCTCGGGGACGGGGTCACTCCCCTCCCTCCTCCTGCTCGGCTGCAGCGAGAGAAATCCCCCAGCCTAGCGGAGAGGCAAGCTCTGAGCACCAGACACAGGAGGCGGCCGCGCAGCCAGCCCGCTGCAGCTTCGCTTCCAGGCCCAGGCCGCAGAGCGGGGCAGCCCCTCAAGGCAACCCAAACATGCTCTGGAGCGGGTACCTCGTTGGCTGCAGAGGGCACAGCAAGCAAGAAAGAGCGCTGAGCAGCAGCAGGGGCAGCAGCAGAAGCTTTAGTGTCCAGGCTGGAGCCATAGGCATTGCTGTAGAACCTGAAAACGTCAGACAGCCTCATGTACTCCTAGAAATCCACAGTGGGGGAGAAGGAGGAGAGTTAGACCCATGTGCTGGCTTCACGGCACGGACTGCAACGCGGGAGAAAACCTCCCCATGCACACACACACCCCGCCACCGCCGCCACCAGCCCTTCCCTGCCAGCGAGCGGGGCCAGGAGCCCCAGCACACCGCCTCTGCTGCCTTAGGTGCAGCAGCACTGGGGATAAAGGGCTCTGTCCTGCACTGCCAAGGCTCCCAGCACCCTGAACCCAGGGTCCCCAAGGTCCCAAGCCTGGCTGCAAGCCCCCCATGGTGAGGCAGCACTGGAGGAGGTGCCTCAAGGCTGCTCTGGCACCAGCCCAGGCATGGGGCTGGGGCTGAAAGCAGCACCCCTGGGAGCCTCCCTCCCCACACAACCCTGCAGCCGCCCTCCCCGTGCCACTGCCAGCAGCAGCAGGGCGATCTGGAGCAGGGGAGGGCAGGCTAAGCCCTCTGTGCAGCCCTGCAGGGCACAGCCTGGTGCCAGTGCCCGCGGCAGAGCTGGGCACCCGCTGGGAAGCCTCAGATGTGCAGCAGCTCGCCACAGCCCTTCCCTCGAGGCTTAGGCACTGGCAGAAGTTCACTGTTAAATTATCTTCTGTCAGACTGCTCAAAAGCCACTTCCTCAACGCTGCCTGAACCAAATTGTGTCAACGCAATGGGTTTTGGAAAGTCCGGCTACCGGATGGCCAGAATGGGGACACCCAGACTGTGCCACCACAGCCAGCACTCGCAGGGCCCGGCTGCTGCCCCGAGGGGCTGTCGGCCTCTGTAGGGGCTCTGGTGCCAGCAAGGGGACCTGGGCAGCAGCTCGGGCTGCCTGGCATGGGGCAGATGGGGCGAGCACACGAGCACGTGCGGCCGGGGCCATTACCTCTTGCGCCTTGGGGTAGGAGTGGGCAGGAGGAGAAGCTAAGGAGGCAGCTGCTCCTGGCAGGGGGCTCAGGGGCTTAGTTCCCTCTAACAGCTCATAAGGCTCTGAGATATGGAGGGTTTCCTGTGGGAGGGTAAAGATCACGTAGGCAAGGCGGGCACAGGCAGCAGGGACGCAGCGGCAGGAGCCGGCAGGCAGCAGGCTGTGACACGAGGGGACCCCGCTCTGCTGCATTCACCTCCCTCCCAGCCCCGTGATGGTTCCTGCAGCCCACAAATTGGCTCAGAGCAGCCTGGAGCACCCAGCTCTAGCCAGAAGGCATTGAGGAGCAGAGGAAGCGCTGCAGAGAAGAGCTTGCTGCGCATCAGGCTCATCCCCAGGGGTGAGGGCAGCTCTGGGGACGGTCCCCCCATCCTCCCAGTTACCTCTTTGAGTGCCGAGGGCATCTTGGGGAAGCTCCTGCCGCCTGTGACGAGCTGGTATCGCCTCTCCAGAGACACAAGCTTCTCCTTCTCCTGAGGCACAGGGTGACAGCAGGAAGGTTACCACCACCACCACCCCACCGAGCCCATCCCAAACACCAGCACCCGCTGCAGCAGGAGGCCAGATCCCGTCTCTCCACCCGTTCCCAAAGCACACCCAACACTTTGCACGCTCCAGCACCCGCGTTACCTTCTGCAGGAGCTGCAGGATGCTGTTCCTCTCCCTGGCCAGGCGTTCAGCCTCCTGGGCGCTCTGCAGATGGATCTGGGCAGCCTGAGCATCCAGGGCAGCCACCCGGTCCTGGGGACAAGCAGGGGTTGAGCCACTGGGGACAGGGAAGAGAGGGGAGGAGGCTTGGCTGGGGGCAAGCTGCCTGCTGCCCCCCGTCCCTACCTTCCTGTGGGCGATGCTGCGGTGGTACTCAGCCCTGCTCTGCAGCAGCTGCTGGCTCCGTGTCTCGCGCTCCTCCTCGAGCCGGCTCTCCCGCTCCAGCTGCTGGAACTCCAGGTCCTCAAACAGCTTGGTCTCCGTCTCCAGGGCCTCCGCTTCCTTGGGACACACACAACGGGGCGGCTGCTCACTCCTTTGCCTCAGCGCGGAGGTGATGGAGGAGGCGCCGGGCACAGACCCCATGGGATGAGGAGCTCACGAGAGCTGGGAGCCAAGCCCAGAGCTCGTCCACACCAGCTGCCCCCCGTGGGACCCCGTTCAGGCTGGGGCTGTGCCCTGCCAGGCTGTGGAGCCAAAACCAGCACGCACCACCAGCACCAGCACCACCAGCACCACGCGGGGAGCGCGGCAAGCGCCCCGCCACCGAGCCCACGGCAGGCAGAGCCCACCACGGACCGACACCGTGCCGGACAAGCACCCTTGGGACCTCCCAGCCTCGAAGCAGTGGCAGCAGCACTCAGCTCACGGTCTGAAAACGCTGCCCCCGCAGCGCTGGCGCCGTGGGAACGCATTTCCCACACTTGGTGAGTGGGAAACGTGCTGCTCCAAAGCCACGCGCGGCACAGAGGCGGCCCCTGGGGCTCCTGCATGCCAGGACCGCTGGTGCTGGGCCACCCCATCACGTCCAGAGCCACCCCATCACGTCCTGGGCCACAGAGCATCCCTGCCTGCCACGCACCGTGGGCAGCACCCACTGTAACACATCCAACCTGGAAAGGGGCCGCGAGCGGGCTGTGTGCGAGTGCTGCAGTGAGAACTGCTCTAGCCACAAGGGAGGGTCAGCAGCTACCGGAAAACACCAGATAATGGGAAAAAAATGCTGTGGACCGCCGCTAACATAAACCAACGGGCCTGTGTAAATAAATGCGCACAGGAAATAGCTGGGAGCAGACACGCAGGGACGCGGAGCTCCCTGAGCTTCGCCCTGGGGACAGCACTACAGGGGGATGGGCACCAGCTCCTGTGCACCCAGCACCAGCTCCCACGGCCAGACACACGGACAGAGCTACACCTGCACGCCCTGGAGATGCTCAGTGTCCTGCCAGAATGGCCCTGGCACAGGGCACGTCCTCCTCCACAGCTCCCAGGGGGCAGGCAGGGGGTGCAGCCCCGCAAAGCAGCCGAGCGAGTCCCCAGGAGGGGACCCCACGCACAGCGCGGAGCTTTGCCACGGGGCACGCAGCTCCTCCTGGCACCCTCGGGGCAGGATCCGTGCTCGTGCCCTGCCTGGTCCAGAGGAGCCGGCCGGGACAGCCCCGTGCTCTGCCGAGCCAGCAGCACGCCGCGGGGCCAGGCGAGCGGCAAGCTTACCCGCACGGCGCCAGCCTCCTCCAGCCCCGGTGCGACGCTCTCAGTGTGGCCCCAGCTGCCAGGGAAGAGCTGGCCTAAGCTGGAGCGGAGGGAGGTGGGCCATGGTCCAGGAGGGGTGGGGGGGAGACACTGACCCTTCGCATCTGCTCCCGCAACTGCTCCCGCATAGACTCAGGGCAGTTATCAAGGTGGCTCTTCGACTCATTGTAAAGCGCCCGGAGTTTCTCTAGCTCCTTCCTTTCAGCATCAAGCTTTGCCCTTTCCTGAATCGGGGGAGAACAAAACAAACAAAAGAAAAAAAAAAGAGAAAAAAAAAAAAAAGAAAAAAAAAAGAGAGAAAACACTTCTCAAATCTGCGCCATGCAGAAGCTGCAGGATTAGAAAGTGGCTAAGCCAGAGGGGCACGTGGGGAGGAGCGCGGGGGCAATTACCAAGAGATTGAAAGAGCAAAAGCCACAGGAACCCCAGGCTGGGTGCTGTTACGGGGCTTACAACCTGCCCTGGACCTCAGGTTCATGTTTCTATGCCAAAGATTTAAGGGCAGTGAGAAGCTCAACGTTGATCTGGCTTTGCAGCATGGCTAAAGTCATCCCAGTCCTGCAAGCTGCCCGTCACAGGGCGCCAGGAGCCCCAGCCACTGCCAGAGACCCCTGCCTTGCTGCGCAGCCAGCCTCGGGATAACCAGAGGCTTGTGCTCACGATGCTCAGGCAGAACCCAGCACACCAGCAGTTAGCCAGAGCAGGTCCAACCTCTGCCTAGGGGCTGCCTCGCAGAGCTCCTGCAGCACCACGCAGGGCTGAGCACCATGGAGCACTGCAGGTAACACTTGTCCAAGCTGCTGAGCCAAAAAAGCAGCCCGGAGTCCCAGCTCCCTGTCTCAAGGATAAACCCATGGCACACTGGACCCTGTGCACCCCGCACTGCTGTGCACTGTTAAAGCAAGGAGAGCCCTGTCCTCACTGGGACACCGCTGAGAAACCCTGCAAACCCTTGCAAGCCTCGAAAGGAACACTGCCCATTAATATTTTGTCTCAAGACCACGTTTCACAAGCATCCTCCACTCTCTTTTCTTCTGCAGTACTTGTCAGTGCTCAGAAGCCAGGTAATAACATCACATCGCCTCCAAACACGCCCCTGTGGCCCCCGTCTGTGCCTGGCACCGGGCTGTCCCCACACTCTGCAGCCAGCCGTGCTCAGTGGCAACGGCACTGGGGACACCAGCACACCGCCAGGTCCCCAACCTGTGGCTCTCCCACCTGGAATTGTGTCCCTGGAGCTGGGGCAGGATCCCCCGGAGCAGCTCCCCTGCTCCCCACGGTGCAGGAGCACTGAGCTGGGGCTCGCTCCTGGTGCAGACAGGAGGTAAGGCAGCGCAGGAGGGATGTGGGGCTTGCTGCTGCCCCACGCTCCCGGGGGGCTGCCTGGGAGGTGAGCACGGTGCCCAGGGCACCCACGGGCAGGGGAGGCTGAAAGGGGGGCAGGGGTGGCAGCGATTAGTGGCAGCGCTCGGAGCAGGCACGGTTAGAGAGAGTTAGTGCAGAGCGAACAGGAAAGCAGGTGGTTGAGTCAGCAGAGACTCGGGGAGTGAGATTTCTGCTCCTCTCCTAGCTCCGCACAAGGCTGCCTTTCACTAGAGAAGACATCTGCAAAGGGCTGGAGAATCAAAACCAAAAGACAAGAACCGTAATGCCGCCGGGGTCCCATCACGAGGTGCTGGTGGCCCCACACGGCTCCAGCTGCCCACGGGCACTGAGCAACACAGCTTGGGCTCCCGCAGCCACGACCCAGGGCTGCCCCAGGAGGGCAGGGACGCCAGCAGGGCTTCGTGGCGAGGGATGGCACCAGCAGACAGGGAGGGGATGGCACCAGCTTCAGGCGGCAGCGAGCTGGGCACCCACAAGAGCTGGAGACCCCACGGGGCCAAGCTGAAAGCACCTCTGAAAGCTGCATCCTGCCCTCCCGCAGGGACCACAGCGGTTGCTGCAAACGACTCCAGGCCCAGGAAGGGAAGGGGCTTGGGCCAGTAGCCCACGCTGCACCCCAGCCCTCCTGGCAGCCACCGAGCTGGGTGAGGCACCTGCAAAGATTTCCTGGCCAAAGCTAGAAAATGTTGGGAAGAGGCGGTCACAGCAGGATGGATGCTCCAGCAGTCCCCAGCACTGCACGGGACCCCGCACAAAATCCTGAGGGGCAGCAGAGCTGGTGGGCTCGCTGCAAACCTCAGCCAGCAGCAAGGGCAGTGCCGAGGCCCCGAGCCTCAGGGTAAGTGCTAGGAAGGCTCCGTGACACCAAGCCCAAGACCCAGCACAGCGCGTCCCCAGCGCCATCTCTGCCCTCCTCCAGCAGGGCTGTGGGACGCAGCACTGGTCCCAGACAGACAGGGGAGAGGAAAAGCCACCAGCCACCTCTTCCCCCTCCGCACAAGCACAGATGCTCCCCCTGTCCTTGAAAACGCCCGTGGTGACCCCACGGAGCTGACGCTGCCGGTGTCACCGAACGGCTCAGCAGACCCCAGGGACAGGAGGACGTGTCCCCCAGGGGATAAATGCAGCCTGGGAGACCTCCCCAGCATCAACTCCACCGGAGCTGGGAAGAGCACAGCACAACCCCAAAGGGACAGCCCTGCCTCGGGGCTCACCTTGTCCCGCTCCTTCTGGATGCTGGCGTCCAGGCTGGAGAGCTTCTCCTGCAGCTGCTGCACCACCTCCTGCTCCTGCTGCAGCCGCACCGCCTCCGCCTCCCGCTCGCCCTGCAGCAGGGCCCGCTCCATCTCCGCCTGGGTGGGTACAGCCACATCAGCACCGTCCCACAGCCCCCGCTGCTGCCCTGTGCCCACTTGGGTCCTACCGGGACCAGCAGCTCGAGGTCTATCTCAGATCACACGTGCCACCCGTGGGATCAGGTGCCCGCCGGTGACGACAGGGCGAGAGAGACCCCAGCAGAGCTCCCCAGACCCTCACCTCTCGCAGCATCTCCTGCAGCTGCTGCTCCAGGTCCTTGACGTGGCCTTTCAGCTCGTCCAGGCGGCTGAGCACGCAGGCTCGCTCCTCCTCCAGCCTCTGTGCCTCCTTGGCCCGGGGGCCCACCAGCTCCTCATGCTGCAGAGAGCGCGGGTCAGCACGGCACGGGACAGGCTGGCGTGGCGCGGCACGGCACCGGCACCCCCATCCCCTCACCTCGTGGTGGGTGCTCTCGGTGCTGCTACACTCTTCTTTCAGGTTCTCCTCATCCGACCTCTCCAGGCTCTCCCTCTGCCGCAGCACGCCCAGCTCCTCGGGGGCACAGCCCAGCCCTGCGGTGCCGGCACCCTTGGGTGCCTGCCGGCCAGCGTCCACATCCCCGGCCAGGAGCCGGGGCGCATGGCCCAGCTCCGCGCCATCCGTCTTGGTGTACTCGGCGCAGAGGTTGAGGATGGTCTCCAGGCGCTGCCGTTCCTGCAGGGAGGCTCGGTTAGCACGGCCCTGCAGCACCCAGCCCAGCCCATGCCACCGACACCGACCACCCGCATCCCTGCCAGCTCACGGGTCTGCCCGCCGTGCTCGGGGAGGGGACCCAGCACCCATCCAGCACACGGGCTCTGCCCAGGACATCTGGGACCCAGCGAGCAGGCAACAGTGGTCCCACTGCGGAGCATGTAAGGGAAAATGTTTTTTTGGGGGGAGCGCCGGCTCCATCATCTCATCGCAGCCGTGCCAGGTGGGCTCGGGGCACTTCCACTTCCCTTCGTGTCACCCTGGGTGCCTGTCCGTGTCCCCCCCCATCACTTTGGGATGTCACAAGCCTCTGCGTCCCCTGGCTCTGGGGCTGTCGCCCACCTCGGCAGGTCCCAGCCACCCTGACAGCTCCATGGGGCTGGAGGCTGCACTGCTCCGTGCCCCCAGCCCGCCCCGGGCGGCGGGCAGACCGTCAGCCCACGGCGCATGGGATGTGCCTGGAGCTGGAGACAGGCTAATTACAGACAGCAGCCCCGGCCCAGCGCCACGCTGCCTCTGCATGCCGCACGGGGCTATTTCGAGGTGGTGATTCAGGCCGTCTGCACCCACCATGAGTCAGGGCTGAGCAAACAGGGCTCCTGCTGCCCGGCCGGACGGGCACCGGCACCGCTGCCACGCCGCAGCGCCCCAGCGGGGGTCCCAGCCAGCCCCCCAGGGAGGCACCCCCAGCACGCAGAGCCCCAGAAGGCGCAGGCTGTGCCTCTGCACCAGCCTGGTCCCCTCCCTGGGAAAACAAAGGCGGCGCTGCCAACAAAGGCACGCACAGCAGCGACGAGCATGGATTGTCCTGGGCACGACACCAGGGGGGGACACGCGTGTCCCTGCACTGTGCCCCCCAGGTGGCTGAGCCAGGGAGCACCCTCCTGGCCCCTGCAACCCCTGGGTGCTCCGGGAGACCCCCTCAGCAGCAAAGAGAGAGACAGATGCACAGGGCAAGCCCCACCCAGGCAGCTGCTCGCTCTATAAAAACTCAATCCCCAGCCCTAAATATAGAGATGCAATGCCCACAGGAGCCTCCCAGCAGTTGCCAGCCAGGAACAGCATCTGCACACCACGCACAGGCAGCCACCGCAGCCCGGCTAGAAGCCACAGCCCTGGCAGGGACTTTGCGACCCTGGAGGCACCAAAATTTACACGTCTGCAGCAGCAAGCAGCCGTGCACATCAGAACAATGCTGCTGCAGGCTGAGCCCGGGGCTTCCCTTGGCTGCCACAAGCAGAAGGACTTGGTGCAAGGCAGCAGCTCCCACACAGCCCGGGGGCACCAACAGCAGCTCCCGGCCATAATCTCTCTGGATAAACTCGAGCCTGGGAGCCTGTTCACATCATTCATAAGCTGCTGTTAGCAACTGCAGCAAAATCCCCGGGGAGAAAAGGCCTACATTTGAAAAACAGAAGCTCAAAGAGCACGCCCCGTGTCTCCAGCCCCTCAAAACCCCGGCTCGAACCCGCCGAGCCTGGGACAAGTCCCCCTTCCCCGTGGCCAGGAGCTGCCCCCCGTGCCGCCGTGCTCACCAGGCGCTCCATCTCCTGCTCCCGCATCCGCTCCTCGCGCTGCCGCCGGTGGTACTCCAGCAGCTCGTCCTCGTTGTCGCTGATCTCGGTGATGCTGTTCTTGCGCTCCCGCACGCCCGCGGGCAGCCTCACGTCCCCCGACAGCTTCCTCTGGGCGCGGGGGCTCTGCCGGGGCGAGGGCATGGCCAGGGAGCCCAGGCTGTACGCGGGGCTCAGGCAGGAGCCGAAGCTGGGGCGGCGCGGCGCCGGCTCTGCCAGCAGCGGAGACGAGGGGCTCCCAGCCCTGCTGCTCCTCCCTGCTGCAGGGCTCGGCTCCTCGTGGCCCTTACGCCTGCTGCGGGGGCTCCCGGGAACCTCTCTGCCCAGCCGGGGCTGCGGGGAGGGGGTCTCCGGGGCTGCCCGGGGGCTGGCAGCCCGGCGTGACAAGGAGGGGCTCAGCGGGGGCAGCTCCCGCATGCTCTCCACAGTCCTGCGGGCTGCCCGCGGGCTCTCGGGGGGCTGCAGCCCTGCGGCTGCTCTGGCTGGTCCTGAAGCATCTGGGAGCACCCTGGCTGCGGGCTGCCGGGCAGGGCTGGGGGCTGGGGGGTCCCTGGGCTCCCTGAAGGGGCTGGGGGGCCGCTCTTGTAGGGCTGCCCGTGCCCGCGGCACTGCGGAGCCCAGGGGGGTCCTGGGGGTCAGCCGGGGGCTCCCGGAGGGCTGGGAGCGGGGGCTGCCTGCTCGGTGCTCCCCGAGGCCGATGGAAACGGGGGCCACGGGGGTGTCCGGGACGGCCTGCCAAGCTCGGGGGGGCTCTGCCGGCCGCGTTTCGCCGTGTCCCCCGTAGGGCAGGCGCTGCGAGGGGGGCTGCACGGTGTGGTTGTAGCTGGAGGAGCGGAGCGGCACGACGGGGGGCACGGCCGGGCCCTGCTCCTGGCTGCTGGGCGAGTGGCTGGCGTAGCCCCCGCTGCTGGTGGGCGAGGAGAGGGGCGAGAAGGGCGGCGAGGCGTTCTCGTAGCTGGAGCCCCCCGAGGTGGCGCCGGGGCTGAGCGGGGGGGACAGGAGACAGCGGCCACCCCCGTTCACCACGGAGGAGGAGCAGAGCGGGGACGGGCCGCGGGGAGACGGCTTCTTGCCGGGGGACGCCGGCTCCTCCAGCACCAGCGAGTCCATGATGTCCTGCAGGTCCTTCTCGATGGAGCTCACCAGGGAGCTGTGGCTGGGCTGGGCGCGCTCCCCCGCTGCCAGCTCGTGCAGGGGCAGCGGGCGGCCGCCGTTCACCAGGGCCTCGGGCTCTGCAGGCAGACACGGGAGCGGGTTTCAGAGCAGGCTGAGGCCCCAAAACCACGGTGCCAACAGAACAACCAACGCTGCGGGCGGCCCCTTCCCCAGCCCCGCTTGGAGCCATCCTGCAAGACCTGCAGAGGGTCCCAGCCCCTCTGCCAAGCCCCCCGCCACCGCACGGACTGTCCCCGGGGACATGGGGCCAGAGGACAGGCTGGCACCCAGCTGCTGTCCCACCGGCCCCATCACCAGGGCAACAGAAACCCGATAGCTCTGCCTGGCCTCTGGTGAGGTGCCTGCTCCAGGAGCCCCGGCACCGCTCCCCGGGGGGCTGCAGGCACCCGCTGTGATCCCAGGGGGCTGCTCTGTGCCCTTCACATGTCACCGGCCGTGAGATAACCCCACCAGCAGCATTTGGGAGCTGCTCTCTGGGCGGCCGGAGAGGCTCCTGGCACAACGGGCACAGAGCGCAGAGCCCGGCCTCTTGCAGAAAGCGATGGGATCGAGCAGCAGCTTCATCTGCTCAGCAGCCCCAAGCTCTCTTCATTTCATTAAATCCTCTCTCCCCACAGCACGAGGCTCCTGCCCTGTCTGCCTGCACAATCATTGCATGGGAGCACGCCGAGGGGCCCCGCGGCGCTGTCTCACGGAGCACAGCAGGCAGGTCTCGAGCAGCCACAGCTAACCAGGAGAGCAGCAGCACGAAACACCAGCACCAGGAGGGGTTGAGGACACCCCAGAGGCCCCGCTGGGAGGGACACCACCGGTCCCACAGCCCAGGAGGAGCCCAGAGCAGCAGGCAGCATCCCTGCACGAGCAACCCAGTGCCACAGGGGCAGGGGGTGCGAGCAGGGGCCACGTGGGGAGCAGCTGCGGGCAGTCACAGGACACTATGGACACGGCAACTCCTTGTGTCCTTTCTCCCCGTCCCCCAGCTGCAGGGTCTGATGCTTTCCTGGCCCTCAGCACCGTGCACGTGGCACAGGGGAGGCTGCCAAGCACCTCGTGCAGTGCCAGGGCATGCTGCTCGGGGCAGGGAGCGTGGCTGCAGGCCCTGCTACTGGGTTTCAGACACCTCCAGACATGGATCTGCGCCTGCAGCATCCCCAGCCTGGCACTGTGGAAGGAGCAGGGGCTGTGCCAGCACCAAGCAGGTCCCCGGCCTCCAGACAGACACAGGGAGATAAGGAGCTGGCTAGATGAAGCAGCACAGCCAGGGAAACGGCCTTCACAGCCTCCTCGTAGCCAGCCCTGAATGTAAACAGCAGCTCCCAGGCGGGGGGGAGAGGGGATCACCCCCCACCACCCTGCAGCCCTGGCACCGACCGAGGGGTGAGAGCCCTGCCCAGGCAGCAGCACGGCCCCGAGACCCCCCCTGTGGTCAGGGGCACCCAGGCTCTGCAGAAACCAGTTGCTCTGCCTCGCTGCCCGTACAATTACACATTTCTCAGGCGCCATTAATAATTAACAGACATCAGCACAGACACCAGGCCGAGGCAACAGCGAGCACGGGCACCACGGGGCATCTGGGGCTGGGTGCGAGCACTGATCCGGACGGCATCAGCCTGGACCCTGCGGGGATGCTGGGTGAGCTCGTGCAGCTTCATCCCCTCCTGCCTCCCCAGGAGAACCCAAAACGAGGGCTGAGGAACAAACGCCTGCTGCAGGCAGCCTCGAGCCCTGCTGCCAGCTCCCCGAGGGGCTCGGGGACCCCCCTGCCATCCCAAAACAGCCCTGCCTGGAAGCGGAGGGGTCACCTACTTGCCGGCAGCCCATAGACGGCTGCGGGGCTCCTGCCCCCTGCCGGGATCATGCTCTTCATCCACTTGGCTTCAGCAGGGTGGTTGAAGCGCAGGAAGGTCGCCTGGCCCAGGCAGATGGTGCAACCTGCGGAGAGAGGGGGTGTCAGCTCCCTCGGGGTGTCAGCTCCACGGGGACAGCCGGCTGGGCACCCTTGGGTGCCGCTGGGGAGAGGAGAGACGGGAGCTGGCGAGGGCAGGCCAGGGGGCAGCGCCTGGCCGTGCCACGCTCCCCGGGGTGGGAGCGAGCCCCGCCGTCAGCACAGGCTTAGGGCAGGGCTGAAATCCAGGTCACTCCACAACTGGGCGCAGCATCTCGCGCAGCCACAGCTGGGGCCTGGGCCTCGGCGCTGCTGCACGTCAGAGGGAGCTGGCTGTGCTCCAGCGCCGCCGCCAGCTGCAGACAAGACAGCTCCTGTCCACCGCGGGAGAAGGCTGCTGCTCGGCCCAAACCGGGAGCTTTCGGAGGGAGGGAGGGAGGAGGAGGAATGCAGGGAGGGAAGCCAGGCTGCACAGCCCAAGGGAACCGGCAGCGGAGGCTGCAGCTAGTCGCCGCCGAGCGCAGGCGATGGATGGAGCTCGAAGCGCCCCAGTGGGGAAACGCTGCCAACACCTGCCCCGCGAGGGGCTGTAAAAGGTCCCTCGGCAGTAAAGATCAACGGCATCTGGCAGCCACGGTGCCAAAGTCCCACACCCAGCCCAGGGTGCCTGGGAGCAGGCAGCACGCAGCCTTCTCAGCCAGCGCTGCTGCTGCTGCTGGGGAGCCCTGTGCTGGCGGAGCACGGCTGCTGCCGACACACCCCGCTTTGAAGCGCCTGCCAGAGCCCTGGGTAGAGGCTTGCTCCTCGCTGTCAGCCGCAGCCGAAAATCCCTTGCTGGAAGGGATGCATTTTTTGGAGCAGCTGAGCTGGCAGGCACAGACCTGGAGAGCAGCGGCAGGCTCAGCCCCGGCCCTGCCAGCGCAGGGGGGTCCAGAGGGAAGGGAGCTGGGCTGGGAAATCCCTGGGCAGGGGTCCCGGCGGGCCCAGTGGCTGCACCCTGCCTGCCCAGCGGGGACACCAGCTCTGGGGGCTTAGGTTTGGGTGGCGTGGATCACGCCGGGTGAGGGACACCTCCCAAACACTACATTAGCTGGCACGGCCATCGTTCACCAACGCCCACCAAGCTCTGCCCACCCTGCACCTTCCCCGTGCCTGCCGCCGAGCCCACCGCAAGGCAGGAGGGAACAAAGGGACAGCGTGCGGCCACCCGGCACCCACCGGCACGGCAAAGCCCCAGCACCCATCTCCATCGCCCCCCAGCCCCCTTCCTCCTCCTCCCGTGGAGGGGCTCTCACCATGCCCAGCCCAGGGTCCCCCCCTCGAAGCCCCCAGCCGCCCCCCGATAAAGGGCAGCGCGGGGAGGCGCAGGGCATCCCTCCCGGGCAGCAAAAATCCTCCAGCTAAAACAGGAACGAGTCCCGTGCCGGCTGAAAGCCCGCACAGCCCCACGGCACTGCGCCAGGGGGGTCTGGACGAGCCCCCCCCGGAGCTCCCAAGCCCGGCTCCGGGCCTTTGTGCGGCTCCCCCCGGCCCCAGCAGCGGCTCGGGGAAATCAGCGCCGCTCCCGGGGAGAGCAGGAGCCGGATTTCTGCCCCCGGCGCAACCCGACACCGAGGGCGATGAATGAGATGGCGGCCGGCGAAGGGAGGGGAGCAGCCCCGGGGGCCGTGGGGGGGGAACCGAGCTGCCCGCAGCCGACCCCAGCGAGGCTCCGCGGGGCTCCGGCAGCCCCCGGGGCCGCCGAACAAAGCCCGAAGGCGGCGGTGGCGGCCCCGGAGCGAGCGCAGGCCGGCTCCGGTGCCCGGTACCCGACCGCCCCCTCGGTGCCCACCGGCTCGCAACCCCCCGGTGCCCCTTACGCGGCTCCCCCCGCACTCACCGCGGAGCCGCCGCCGTGCCCCAGCCGCCCGCAGGCCACGGAGCCGCCGCCGCCGCCGCCCCGGCAGCGGGGGCCGCGCACCGGGAGCGCCCCGGGACCGCCCCGGGGAGGAGCCGCGCGGGAGGGGCACGGGCGGTGCTCGCCGCCGCCGCACGGACACACGGCTCCTTTCGTGCCCCGGGGGCTGAGGACACAAAAAGCGGCTCCCGAGGGCCGGGGAAAGAGCCACGGAGGCTGGGCGGGAGGCTGAGAGCCTCGGAGGAGCCGCTCCGGAGCGCCGGGTCCTCCCCGCGGTGCCAGGAGCGCGCAGCCTGCAGGCAGTGGGGTGGGGGGACAGAGGGGTCCCCAACCACACGGGGACCCTCTGAGCACCCGGCCCCTGATGGGCTGCTCCTTCGGGAAAGGTCCCCACTGAGGGATGTGACTTAGCAGATGGTACTGGTGGAGATCTTGGAGATCTCGGAGATCTTTTCCAACCTCCCAGCCTGTGCCCCGAGCACCAGGTCACAAGATAACGTTCATTTTGGGCAAAAAAACCTCCCAGACGGTGCCAGCACCCTGCTACAGCCCCCGCCAGGAGCTGCTCCAACAGGATGAGCAGTGGCAGGATGGCTCCGGAGAGACCTCCAATATCTGATGGCACAAACCCTGCCCACCGGGGCCAGCTCCTGCTCTGGAGCTGCCAAAACCCATCTCTGCGGCACAGCCCTACCTTGGGTGAGGCGCGTGGGCCGCTGGATCTTCACTCCATCGATGGCACAGGCGTTGCCACAGGGGTGCAGGGTGAGCGTGCCCCGGGCGTTCTCGATGTAGCAGTGCTCAGGTGCCAGCCCAGGGCCCTGCAGGACGATGTCCTTCGCAGCCGTGCCGATCGTGGTCCTCCCTGCCAGGAGAGAGGCTGAGCGCTCCTCCTGCTGCCCACGGGGACCCCGAAAAGCCACCGCAGGCAGCTGTGTGGGGTGATCCTACATGCAGGAGGCCAGGCCAGCAGCCAGCACTCACCTTCCTCCAGGGGCAGCAGGGTGATGGCAGTGCTCAGGCGGCCGCTGCCCAGGCTCACCAAGTGTGGCTTCTCCGTCTGCACCTTCAGCCCCTTGCCCGTGTCGATCAGGTCCAGGGGGCTGTTCTGCAGGGGACAAAGGAGGGGTCAGGGCTGCCTGCAGCACCCCGTGAGCCCCGCAAAGCTGGGCAGGGAGGGGGCTGACCCAGAGCCCGGGGCTCCTTCCCACCCTGCTGCCAGACCCACATCAGGTCCGCAGGGGGGATCCTTGGGGCTTGGGCTACATCTAAGAGGATCCGAGCCAGCAGCCACTTAGCTCAATTGGCTTTACACTGATCCCATAACAGGATTGGGTTGAGGAGAGGCCAGAGAGCAGCATCGCAGCAGGGCTGGCACCGAGGAGAAGGGCTCCCACCACATCCCTGCGCTGTCAGGGGCTCGGCACTGCTGTCACAGCCGGGTTTTGTGTCCCCTCACGGCCCCCAATGCCACCAAGTCAGGGCCCTGCCGTGTGCTGGGGCGGTGTGGGAAGGGCTCGGCTCCCTCCACCCCGTGCACTCACCTGGATGATGGTCTGCACCCTGCGGGTTGGGCTGGCGGCGCTCCTGCTGGGTGCCTCCATGGTGCCTGCACGCAGGCTCCTGGCGATGCCAGGCACGGGCTGGGAGAAACAGAGCTGTCAGCAGGGGCAGCTGTGCCACGACCGCCAGCACAGGGCCCCGGCTGTGCTGCGGGGCTCCCTGGGCTCTGTTCCCGTTTCTGGCCCTGCGCTCGCTCCCCAAAGCTGGTGAGCGTCCCTGCCCAGCAAGACGCAGGCTGCGGCTCACCCAGGAAACCCCCACGCACACACCAAGCACAGGAAGAAGCCGTCAGGCTGTGGGTAGCAGCTCTCCCAGGAACAGGGGTGTGTGGGGGCTCCCCACACCCCCCCAGCCCTCCCACCCCATCAGCGGCAGGCCTGGCCGGCGTGTGATGCACGGGCATGGCAAACAAGCCAGTGGCCACCGTGCTGCCAGCCGGGGTGGCCACCCAGTGCCTTCACAGGGAGGAACCCGGTGCCGGGAGGCAGCGATTTCCCCTCAGCCGGTGCTCACGCCACTTATTGCGCAGGGCTGGGACACAGAACGGGATGCTCTGGGGTTACTAAATTTACCGTCCTCGGCTCCCTGCGTCCTTTCCTTCCTCCCCGGCCTGGCTGCGTGCGGCTTAACCCTTCAGCCGAACCCTTCCTGGGCACGCTGGCCCCACCGTGGGCGAGCGCAGCAGGGGAGTGGGCTCACCCTGCTGGGGATCCCAGCCCGGGGCCAGCTGCTGCTCACAGGTAACAAAATCCTCTCCCTCCCAACCCCATGAACTGTGCAGAGCAGCCAGGGTGTGCCGGGCATGGGGACAAGCCCTGGGGTCGGCTCCGTGCATCACCTCCGGCCCCCGCGTCCCGCCGGGCGAGGGCCAGCGCTCCCCACCCCGCCAGCACCGCGCGCAGCTGCGGGGGCGAGCGGGTGGCTATTACACACTGCGGAAAAAATGAAATGCTGGAAAACAGCAGGCGTCGGATCCAGGGCTGGGACGGAGCCCAGACCACTCCGCTCGACATGAGGGCTGGCTGCCCCGAAGCGACAGCCCAACGGGGCTGCGGGCACCCCGTGCGGGATAGGGGCTGGTGAGGGGCTACGAAAAGCCTGCGGGCAGCCCCCCAGCAGTCCCCAGTTGCCTGGGAGCAGCCCCCCAGTGCCCACCAGGCGTGGATGTGGCCCCCCTCTGCCTTCCCTTACCTGCCACCCCATCCTGGAGCGGGTGCTGAGCGGGAGCCTCCGTGGCAGAGTCCCCGCAGCCCCCACAAGCTGCCGGGGCCGGCAAGTGCTGCCCGCCCGCGGGTGGACCACGCTCCCCAGCATTTTAAGAGCCTGTGGCCTGCCCGTACCCCTTCTCCTCACCGACACCGAGGCCCCACAACAACGTCCGGAGGAAAAGCCAGCGAGGGGCCGGGCTCCTGCATAGGAAGGGAGCGGAGCCAGGGTGGGATCCTGTGCGGGCGTTAACCCCTTCCCCACGCGGTGATCCCCGACGTGCATCACCGCGGGCAAGAAACGGGGGAGCTCCAGCCCCACCGCCCCACCCGGCACCCTTTCAGGGGTATATCCCCATCCTGCCCACGTCCTGCTGCCTGCTCTTACTCCACCCTGGTGTCTTCTGCTCCATCACCCTCCGCCAGTCCCACGGCTGGGACGAGGACCCCGCCGTCAGCTCCAGCGCCCCCCAGATGCCCACCCTGCTTCGTGCCAGCCCCCTCACCCGCTCCTCACCGTGCCGGAGATGCTGCCGGTCCCCGCGGCGCTGGGTGCAGCGGGGCGCCCGCAGCAGCCCCCGTGTCCTGGCTCCCCTGCACAGCCCCGCACAAGCAGGCTCTGTCAGAGGAATGCGGGGCGGGAGCGTGGCCGCCCCGGCCGGCGCCCCACCTCTGGCGCGGACAAGGCCGCCTTTCTTCTCTCCCTGCAGCCTGCAAAACACGCTGCTTGTTCCCGCCGTGGGAAGAGGCAAAGGCAGCAAATGCCAAGGGGTCGGGCTCAGTTACCGGCAAATAGCGAGCGGTCCCCATGCCCCCCGCGTGCAGGGCCGCTCGCGGGCTGGCGGCTCCCTCCGTGACTCCTGGAGCCGAGGGAAGACAAAAGCCCCTTTCTTCTGCGGGTAGGGCAGGGGCCTCACCTGGGAGGACGCCGAGCCCTGTGGCCCCTCGCTGCCCACTCAGCCCCGCCACAGCTGCAGGGTGCTGCTGCCCCCCCAACCACTCGCTTATAGGGCTGTGGGGAGCCCCAGTACCCAACTGGGAGCACAGCGGGGCTGAGCTCTGCCTGCTCGGGGGCACCACAGGGTGGGGACACCCTGCTGCTCCCACCTGCCCTATATGTGGGGCTGGATGCCAGCCACCAGGCAGTTCAGTGGCCAAAACCTGCCCAGAGCTGCGTGCTGGGGCAGCACAGAGCTTGGCTGGGGAGGGGACATGGTCAGGGAGCAGCAGGGACACGCCGACACCGGGCTGTCACCACACTGTGCTCTGCCCGTGCCCTGCTGCCTCCTGCAGTGCCTAAGAGCACGGGGGCAGGCGCAGGGTAGCTCTGCTGTGTCCCCCCCATCCCGGGGAAGCCAGGAGGAGCCCCTCGTCGCAGCTGGGCGCAGCGCAGGGTCCTGCAGCGTGGCCTTTCCCCGCTCCCAGCTGCTCGGATGAGTCAGGGAGGAAGCAGCGCGGCTGAGCTCCGGGGCGAGCACGCAGCGTCCACAACCTCCATCCAACTTGGCCGCCGGCTCCTTCCCCATCTGCTAAGGCACTTAGAGCGCTCTCACCCCTTCCCACACCCTCTGCCCCAGCAAACATGCAAACAACGGCCTCTCCTCACGCAGCTGGAGAAGGGGGAAGTGTGTCTGCAGCACAGGGCTGGGGGAAAAGGAGCTCGGGGCCCAGCGGGGGAGGCTGCTCCCCGCTGCTGCCTCCTGCCCCGAGCTGCCCCACAGCGCCAGGGCCTGGGTTCAGCGCAAGGCTCGGGTGTGGCAGAGCTGGAATAAAGGCAGGAGAGGAAGGCAGCGCACCCAGGGAGCTCAGGAGCAAGGAGCAGAACAGCAGAGAGCCCAGGGAACCCCAAAAATAACACACAGTCCCCACACAGGGCAGGGGGGATGCTCCTGCCGCCCATCCCACATGAGGAGGGGGCTCAGAGACCGCTCTGCAGTTGCTGGGACAACACAACGCACCCGGCAAAAACACCAGGAAAATCAGCTGCCAGACAGCTCCTGCGGGAGCCCAGGAATCCCGGCCGCACCCGCTGATCTCAGCGCTCCCGGGAAGTGCTCTGGCACCGCTGCAGTCCCCGGGGGCTTCGCACCTCCGAGGGCCGGGGATGCTGCGCACCGGGCACTGCCCTGAAGCAGCACAGGGAGGGCACGGCTCTGACTCCTGCCCTGTCCCCGCTGCTCCAGTTCATCCTCAGCCAGCACTGCGGGGCCGGGCAGGCAGCTGGCCGGGAGCACCGAGCTCCAGGAGGCTCCTTAGGGCAGCACAAGCAGAGACTTCGTCCTCTGAGCACGACCACGGCAAACGAGGGATTCTCATCCCACGTCCCAGCTCGATTCCCTGGTTAAGGGCTGGCCCCATCCCACCCCCGCAGCCGTTTTGCAATGCCGGCTTTTCCTGCCCGAAGGGGTTTTCCAGCCATCCCCGGGCTCTGCCGTGGGAAACGGCCCACGGGGGGGCCCCGAAGAGCCCGGCAGAGCCCCCCCCGAGCACCGAGGCCGGGGCTCAGTGCCCTCCACATCCCCCCCCCCCAGCCCAAAGCAGGCAGGAGATGCTCAGCCTTCCTTTTATAATACTCTTTTATTTGATTAAAGAATTTGTATTCTTTGTATACACTGGAATGTGCTCTATTCCCTAGGCCATTATTGTACAGGGTTACAAAAACGGGGGGGGGGGGTGCGGTTCTTCTTTAACGTTACCCTTAAACAAATTTAAGAAAAATGCTTCCTTGATGTTTGAACTCGACTCCATTTTAAAATCATACAGACAAGCAACTCTTGAACAGAACTGAATTAATAGGATTCGTCGTCTATTTCACTACAGAACAGGGTTTGCTTTCCCTCCCCCAGAACACATCACCTTCCCAGGGCAAGAATCAGGGTTTATTTCCTCACTGGCGCTGTTACCGGAGGAGAGACCGCTAACTTCTTTGGCAGAGGGCCCCACGGGAACCAACACACGCTTACTCTGACTGAAGCGCGCTCTCTGGAGCACGGTAAACGTGTTTTTAGGACTTGTGAGGACAGGACACCGTTAGAGTTTCACCTGCATGCTCAGCCCTTCCCTACAGCAGCAGCCGGGGAGCTCCCCTACAGCCCTCAGGCTGTTGGGGCAGCAGCACTGCCAGCCAGGGGGTGAGCAGCCCCAAACCAAGCAGGCTGGGTGTACTTTGAGGGGAGCACAGCTCTGTGGGATGAAATCAGTGATCCTACTCAGGCAGTCAGAGGAGGAACAGCGCTGGGATAGCAAACACTACAGCTGGGTGCTGCTCACGCTCAGCATGCTCTCTGGAAGCCACCATTCCCCTCTCCTCCATCACCACGCTGAGAAAGACCACTGGTTTTGGACAGATCCCAGCCCCACTCCCACTCTGACCCAGCCTCAAGGAGAAAGGCCCAAAGGGCTTCTGGTGAGCCCAGGATGAAGTCCACTGCTGTACGGTGGGGCTGGGTGGACAGCAAGGAACAGTGTGGGGGCAAAGAGAACTGAGCTGTGAGGCCCTCTTCCCCTACGCTCCTGTCAGTACCCCACCTTCGAAACAGAGATCAACTTGTTCCACTTGTGCCAGATGGAAAGGTCCAGAGAAGCACTGCGTCCTCGTGTGTTATCATCTTAATGCCTGTTTTCACCGTCAGAAGCAAGAGTTGAAGGCTGAGGAGAAATTAAAATGGCAGCACCACCAATGGAACAGCGTTTGATGATTAAAAAAGGAAGAGCGTGATGTCTGGCAGGCTCTGGGACTGAGCTCCGGTCGTCTTCATGGGAGAATGGGAAGTGTCAAAGCCAGGTTCTCTGCAGAGATCTCGTTCTTCTGCTAGCCAGTAAAAATCTGCCAAAGAAATTTGTAGCCTTTCCCCCCATGAACATGTCAATTCTCTGCCAAAAATGTCTGTGACCCAGGACACTGCAGATGGCAGGCAGAGCCATGTGTCTTAGCAGAGAGAGGGCTGCGGCATTCCAAACATTCAGAATAAACTTCGGCCTCTTTTTTTTTTTTTTAATTTAAAACTTTCCTTTGTGATTCCCCACAGCTGGCATTACAGGATTTCGTACTTGTCCACCACGAAGGTGGTTTCAGTAGAAAACCTTACAGGGCTGTTCCCATCTACCTGGGTCACTTTGGTAACCTGCGGAGATAACACACATTCAGTAGAGCATTTAACACCACTTCCCAACACAGCTTCCCAACTCTGACCATCTCAAAGAGGACAGAATCAACCCAGCACTTCTGAACACGTCAGTACGGTAAGAAAGATCTTAAAGATCTTTGTCCTGCGCCACAAACACAGCTGGACACTCTAAGGGAAGCTACAGCACAGTCTGCCAGTATCCCCAGTAAGCGTAGCTCTACGCCGTGACCGTACCTGTATGTTGCAATAGTTCTTTTTGGAGATGAAGGAGACTTGCACTGGAAAGAAGTCATTTGGCTGCCCTGCTATGCTGAACTCCAGGCTGCCACTCTTGTTTTTGGCATCTATCACAGGCAGGCACCACTCCAGGAGATTTCTCCGGCTGTCATGGCGATACTCGCCATCTATTTCCCCAATCACTGGGGCACCGACACCAGACCTACAGCAGGTAAAAAAAGCTACGATGCCTTACTCGCACAGAGCTAAGGAAGTGAACAAACCCAAAAGGCAAAGGAGCTGACAATACACAAAGGCACCTGTTAGCATTGCCCAGGCACAGAATGTTACTTACGGTAAAGGGATTGTGATGATCACATCGTTCAGTTCTAGGCTCTCCTCTTGCAACTCGTATTCAATGTTAACATCGCAACTGTTCTCGCTTTCTGATGGCCAGCAGTTAACTGGGGGCAGAAAACCAGTATGCTGTACCACACAATCTTTCTGTGCAGAACAGGCTTGCAAAAGATGATGTACTTCAAAAAGCACCGTAAAATCATAACCTCATAACCAAGGAATTCCAACTTAAAGAAAAGCTTTTTGTTTTCTTTAAGAACGTTACAGAAAATGGTCACTGGTAAGAACAGGTACTGTCCGATGGAAGACACGCAGATGTCTTCACCCCTTCACCCAGCACCTCACGATGTACCACGCTGTGGAGCCAGCCCAGCTGCTACAAGGCAGAGTACGAGCAGGCACAGACGAACATCAGCCCCTTCCAGCCAAGCTCCTGCACGTCACGCACACCCTTGCACTCACTTGTCAATGGAATGAAGGACTCTTCCGTGGTCTGCAACCTCCACTTCAGCACGCCCACATCACTGTTAATAGGGAATGATTTCTCTGGGTTCTTCAAACCGATCTGCGATTCTGCAGTAAAAAGCTTTTTGTCCACATTTGGGTGAGTCTGAAACGGGAACATAAGCCAAGGCTGTGTCAGCTACTGCAGTCATTTCAAGTATGAGGTGACAACCACACGTAGGTAATTCAGGTTCTAGTACGACAGCCCTACACATCCCCGAGTACTTTCCTCTGCAAAACAAACCTTGCTCAGCAGTCTGGCTACAGCACATCTACTTATCAGCCTGGAATACTGTCCAGGCTGATCTACCAGGAAGAATCCACCCCACTAACATTTTTACTTGCCACTGCACCAGATACTCCAGCAAGTCCTGGTATCTGGGGCAGCATCCTGGAGCTTACAGAACAACTCCTCTAAAAAAAAAAAAGATATCTTAATTTAAAAAATTTTCGTTTTTCTCGAGGAAGAAATAGCCTCCTACAGCATTTCAGCCTCGTGCTGTTGGAAAGAACGCTATCAAACCACAAAAATACTACTTCCATCAGCAATCTTTGTGTAAATGTATATATATGGCAGCAGCCAAACTCAATGCAAATATTCTCTCATTGCAATGGCAAATGGGAGCATCTTTTTAAAAGCAAAGAATTTTTCTAAGTTAATATTCAAGTTACACCGGAAAGACAGGAGTCAACACTGGGTTTGATTTAGTCTTTCAACTCAAGCAGCACATGTGGGAGCGTTGTTCAACTTTTTAATGAGATATGTCGCTAAGGAACCTACTACTGGATAAGTAGACATGCAGACAGACAACTATAGATAAGCTCTTAGCAACGAGGAGAAGGGAGCAATAGAGTGTATCAAAACACCAAAACATCCAGCACTGAAGAAGGTAACAATAATACAGAGGACAAAAAGGAAAGATGTTTCTCCAAGAATCTTCTTACACTGCTGACCATAATCCAGGGCTTCAGCAATTGTGTCAGATACAGCAATGTAAGGACACAAGTGACCCAAGAAGAAATAAACTTTCTAGATAATGAATGTTCTTCATTGGCACAGTAACTTGACTGTAGAACTCCTGTTCAACTACAGCTCAAATCACGTAATAAGCACCAAGCAACGCATCAGGCTGCTGCAAAGTTCACATGGAATCAGATGGCATGCCAACATGCTTCACTGGACAGATAAGGCTCTGAAGGCAGCAGGATAAGCGTAGGAGACCAGATCTCCCGAGTGAACTTCAAACTTTTGACCGTGAGCTAGCCCTGCATTTATGCTACAGTCATGTCTCGTGTGACTACTTCCATTTTCAACATGTTTGCTGAAAAGGCTCAGACAATACTTTGCCCCAGGGAACAGCAAAAGGATGTTCGACAGCACGAACACCAAACACTTTACCTGTAACTGCACTCCCCTCTTGTCTTCATTTTCTACGTGCAGGCGAATCCGTGCAAATTTTTCATCAGAGATGTGCAGCATGATCATGCCATGCAGCTCCATATTCTGCAACCCTCCGTCACGGCCACAAGTCAAGGAAATTTTCTCCTCTATTTTCATGTGCACACTGGACACAAAAAACAAGTATCTCAAGTCCTACACTTGGCATCTAACAGGCAAGGTGAAAAATTAAGTGTTCGGCCAGGAGAGGCTATATGCAACGAGCAGGTGCTACAACGAGAGTGAGGGTCCCAAACAGAACGACACTGGTAGCGTAACAGATGCATGCACTAATGATGCTCCAACACGTTAACTCAGGGGCACAAAGATCTATGGATACCAGTCCAAAAACACAGAAACCCACATGATAAACAGTGATACAGCACCTCGAGATGCTGTTCACTCAAAATCCCGCTACCGTACAGCAGCACAGCTCAGCAGAAAAAGGTTCTGATCTGCTACATGTAAAACAAACTCTGAGTACCTGTATCCTAAGCTGCAACAGGACAGGAACTATTTGTGTCGGGGTCACAGGAAAAATGGCAGCTACTTTAACTCGTTTGAAGGCAATATGCTGCAAAGAGACGCATTCCAGAAGGCACAGGAGAATTCCCAATCTCAGCTTGGGTACAGAGGAGGCACATCCATTTTAGCTAAGACAATTTCTAATCAAATAAGCTATCTTTTGTTGCTGTGCTTCCCCAGATTTTACCCTTCATCTTTCAAAATCGGAAGGCTAGATGAGCACACCGGCCTTCAATGGCAGGAAAAAGCCTGTGCTGAAAACTAAAGAGGAAGACAGCTCACAAAGCAACACGTGGATCAGAGAGAGTAGTAAGAAGACTGCTTCCGGAGCAAGGATAATACCTACCTCTCCATGTTAATGGGCGGTGCAAGAACTTTGGCTGCTTCTGTAGAGCGTTTGCCTACGGAAGTCATGATATTTTCTCCTTCTGATTTCAGTTTGTCCACGAAGTTATCCACCTCCTTCCCTTTAGCGCCAAGTTTCAGAGCTTTGCTAGGACCTGAAGGCCTAAACACAACGCACAGACATATTCAAGTCACATTCGTGGCAACAGTTTCATTCCTCCTCAGTCCCATCTTCAAGTGCTGTAACTTGACTATCCCAACAATTTAATATTCACCTCTAACTTTTTCTGGGGGGAGAACATGTACAGAAGAGAAGATCACTGCAGAAGAGCAGCGCCAACCTGGTGAGCACCAGCAGACACCAACAGCACCCAGGCCATAGGTGAATGCTCCCTCACTTACCCACGTCTACCAGCTGTTTTAGCACCTGTTCATCCACGAAGACTCAAGAGGAAGGCAACTGAAACCCTTTCTTTGGGCGTGTGGTTTTCAGACAGTGCTGATTCCAAGGAACATCTGCTGCCCACTGCACACTCACCTGGAAGGCGCTGGTGCCACTTTGGGCTTCTCCGTTTCAATGATGGTTTCTGTGATCATTGCTGCCGTTGTGCCCCCAGACACAGCTGAACTGCCAAAGCCACCAAAACCGGGTGCCTTTTTGCCCTGTCTCTCGGCATCCCTTCTAGCCTGCTGCAATTCCTTCGCTTTACGGCGCATCTCAGCTTTTGCTTCACGTTCCTGGGTCTGAAGTAAAAGACAAAAGGCTGGTGAGGCTTTGCAACCTCAGTCTTACTCTGTATAGCAACTAATACTAAGTATGATTTCTTATCAACCTTTTTTGAAGGAATAGGAAACGGGCATTTAGTTTACAGAAAACCTAAATAATTTTAAAATCCTGATCAAACTGGAGTAACATCTTCACATAAAAAGCATCACGTTCCAGAGTACCTCGTGCCAAACTCAAAATTATTTCTACTCACCTCTCGGACGGCTCGGAACACCTTTTCTTCATGCGAGTCCATCTCAGTGAAGGTCCGAATTTGGGCCAAGTTTACGTTCTCACGGTAGCCCAGGGCAACGATTTCATCAAAGGCAAAAATCAGGTCAAAACAGTGTTCAGAGATCTCATTCTCCTCCAAGGCTCGACAATATTCAGGGATCTAATTCGGGAAAAACATTTAAAAGGAGCATTCATATAAACAGACAGACATAACTTCCAGCACTGTCTTTCTACTGTTCCCAGACTTCACAGTTGTGCTAGACCCTCTGCAGAAGTAGCACATCACTGAGCTGCCTTTCATTCCTTTACACTGTTGATAAACAACAAGATGAGGTTTTGTGATTGTCAGTTTCTCCTCAACTAAAATATTTATGCAATCTTTTAACTTAGTTCTAACTTTGTAACTCACAAGAACATAAACAAGCAAACACTACGATGCTAGTTAACTTCCTGAAGATCCTTCAGCTGCAGACAGAAATAGATTATAAAGTTAATATACTGACAATCGCAAAAACTCATTACTTAGAAATGTATTTAGAGTACTGCTACGCTTCTCAAGCGCATTCTGTAAAGCCACAGTATGTTTAGAGAAAAATATAACTGTTATCTTAAGAATGCAGCCAATGTTTTACATTAAATTTGTAACTTCATCCCTTTGGTCTCACCAGTTAACGGGCAGCCGCGGGTTTCTTACATATAGTTAAAAAATACCACAGAAACTTCAAAGCTTAACCGTGCCCCGGGTCAAGAACAGGCTCTAGAAAATCTTGGTGGTAGCTGGAGGCAGACGGTACTTCAGCTCACCAACAGCTTCCCTTATAACAGCACTGTTTCAGGCTACAGACGTGAACTTTGCAGTGAGTAACCCGAAGCGTAGATCCTTACCACTCTAGAGAAAAGTCGGAGTGTTTCCAGGTCTTCCAGGATATTGCTGTTTTTGGTGGTGATCAGCACCATGTAGAGCTTCTCCATCGGCTGATACACGTACCGCACGCTCTCTGTCTCCACAAAGGTGTGCTGCTTCCCGGTGTTCATCAGTTTCGGGAAAGCTGCCAGCAGCCCCTCGATGCGGGTCCGGGTCATCTCCACGAACTGCCGCGAGACAATGGCCTTCCCCGCCTTCGTGCAGACGGCGGCCGCCAACAGCACCTGTGGAGAACGCAGACGGGGGTTCGCTGTGCCAGTCCTGGACACTGCCCGGCCCCTGCAAGCCTGACACAGCTTCATAGGTGCAAAGAAAGGTCAGATCTAGCTGGCAGTGATCTTCCACATTGAGCTGATTTTCCTGCACTAGGGTCTTTTGTGTCTTTCTATGACTAGCGCCAAGAATTTACCTATGTGCTATGTAGAATCAAAGCTCTCGGTCCTCCAGTCAGGCAGACAGAGTCAACCAACCCATTGCTCTATACACAGCGCATGACAAAACCCCAAAAGTGCTTTAGGCAAGGTCTAGGTTACGGCATTTTCTGTTAGCTCAGACCCAGCATAAAACTTACATTGAACTCCAGAATGTTTTCAAGTGTGACATTCCTTCCCAATGCCACGTTTACAGCCAAGGTGGGTTAATAAAACTTTGAGAGCTAGATTAATTACAGCACATGGATGACTCTCGTGGGCATTTCACAGATGCTATCGTACCAACAATAAAAAGGCAATAAGGCAACTGCTAATTTACTTTTTCTTATTTTCTCTACCTAGACTCCTTCCTGAAACTCCTCTCAAGGATTAGTTTCTTAATTAACTGTGCCAAGGTAGGACGCTTTCTGCAGCTGAGATCTTTGAGCTCCCCAGCCGTTTTCATTCACAGGACTCCAACAGCGAGAGCAGCACCAACAACTCCCAGCCGCAGGTGGATTTCCAGCACCACCTCGAACCCAGGCAACAGGCGGCCGAGCAACGCAGCCAGGCACCCTGGCAGAACTCTTTGCGTGTTGCCTGCACAGCCCCAGGCCCCTGCAGCTTGACAACTCAGGGACAGACAGATCTGTAAGAAAAGCGCCCAGAAATCCACCTCCTCTTTCTGAAACCTCTCCACACATTACCGGGGGCAGCGCCTCACCGCAGATAACGCCCCCAGCCCCAAAACCACCTCAGCGGGACAAAGGCGGCGGCCGCGGGCTCCCTGTGCCGGGAGAGGACCCCGAGGAGGGCCCCACAGCCCCCGAGGGCAGCTCCCAATCGCTCCAGCGGCAGGACGAGCCCCCGCCACCCGGCCCCGGCCCCCGGGCCGCTGAGGGGGCAGCGGGAGCCCCGCGGCCCCGTCAGACAGCACCCGGGGCCCGGGGCAGGCCGCGCTGTCTGGCGGGCGGCGCCGAGCTCCGGGCCAGGCCCCTCACACCAACGAAGGCTCCGGGCACGACCAGGAGGCGACCCCCGAGCACTGAGGGCGGCGTTGGGGCTCGCCCTTACCATGGCGGCGGCGGCGCTGGGCTCGGCGCTCGCTCCCTCGGCGCTCAGCGTCCCCTCAGGCAGCCCCACAAGATGGCGGCGCCGAGCCACGTCCCCAGCCGGAAGCGGCGCGGGCGGGGCGGGGCGCGGCGGGGCGGGGCTGGAGGACCGGGAGCGCGGCGGCGCCGCAGGGAGCTGCGGGCGCCCCCCTGCAATTCCCACCGCTGCCTGCAGGGGGCGCTGTGAGGGGCGCTGTGGGGGGGCGCTCTAGGCGGCTGGCGACCAGCGAGGCTGTTGCCATGGCGACGGCGGGGGGCGCCCCAGTAGGGCGGCGGGCGGCGGCGGCGGCGGGGGGCAGCGGGGCCGGGCCGCGCTCCGCCGCCCAGCACCGGGTGCTGGAGAACCGGCCGTACGACGAGAGCCTCGAGCTGCCCGCGAGCGATGAAGCCGGCAGCCCCAGCCCTCCGAGGGGCTCGGCCGGAGGTGTCCCGGACGGTGAGGTAGGCGCGGGGGCGGCCCGGTAAGGCCTTGTCCCTGTGGGGGCGGCCCGGTAAAAGGCCTCGTCCCTCCGGCCCGGCAGGACGCGGGGGCACGGCCCGGCCTCAGCGAGGATGAGGAGGACTCGGAGGAGTCCTCAGGGAGCGACTCGGAGGACGATTCGGAGGAGCACGGAGCCCCCCCGGGCGGGTGAGCCTAAAACTGAATAAATCGGAATAAATCACCTGGATGGGTGAGGCTAAAACCGAATAAATCCCGGTCCTGCCGAGCCCCGTTATGCTGGAGAGGCAACGGGGGCGGCTGAGAGGAGCCCCGCTTGTACAAAAACCCCTCCAAATTAATCTTTGCCTGAACATCTCTTCCTCCCTTTAGTGACTACAACCTAGCCGAGTGTGACTACCTGCAAGTGTCGCCCGAAATTAAGGAACTCTTCGAGTACATCAGGAGGTGAGGTGAAGGATTCGGAGCCAGCTCTTGGCTCTCCTTTGTGCCAAGGGTAAGTGTGGCAGGAAAGGTGTCGCCCGCTGTGCAACGCTGCTTGTTTTTTCCTTCAGGTACGCTCCAAAAACGATAAACATTGAGTACAAGCTGCTGCCTTTTATTCCAGACTTTATTCCTGCTGTTGGAGACATCGATGCGTTCCTCAAGGTACGGTATTTTCAGGTGCCTCCTGCCACACCAGCTGAAACCCAAGGTGACAGCGGGGTGAGACTGGCGGTCAGGCTGTGCAGCCACGAGCTCAGCCAGAGCGTCCTTGCAGCAGCGAGGGATCCTCGCCCTGTGCTGCAGGACAGGCTGTTATAGACACCTAGGAGATGGCACTTAATGACACTGGGAACTGGCTGGTCACTTTGCTGACCCCCCACATGGTATATATGTAATTTAAGGTGAGAGCTGCCTTCTTTGGGCAACACGTTGTACATTTCAGGTACCACTGTGCTAACAACTCCTATTTTCTCTTCTGTCAGAGCAGCATGCCTGCCAAGTCATTGTAGGGTCTGAATTTTAAACCATGGGGAGGCTCTTTACAAAACAGCTCCAGCATCCCCTACTCTGGGCTTCCATGGGGAACACATTCTGTGTTTACCTGCAGGTCCCACGTCCAGATGGCAAGCCTGATAACCTCGGCTTACTGGTCCTGGATGAGCCGTCAACGAAGCAGTCAGATCCCACAGTGCTTTCTCTTTGGCTAACAGAGAATTCCAAACAGCACAACATCACCGTGAGTCATGGAGACAGAGGGGATGTTTACTGCTCACTGGCTAGAGCAAAATCATTGCACTTTACTCTTACTTTTGTAACATGTATATATTTTTCTTTTGGTTGTCACTACCTGGTTTTACTCAGTGTTTTGTTTCCCAGCTGCTTTTCTGTCTGCAGAAATCAGTTGGTGTAGTGCAACTAGGAAAGAGAAGATATGGTTAATCAGGGGCAAACACAGGGTTTGCAAAAATAAAATAAAATAATTAAAAAAAAACACCCACAAAGTACTTCCAGATTTATATTTTTGTTTCTAGCAGCAGATAAAAGTGAAGAGTGTGGAAAATGCAGAAAAGAACCCCAAAGCCATTGACAGCTGGATTGAAAGTATCAGCGAACTGCACCGCTGCAAACCTCCGGCCACTGTCCACTACACCCGGTGAGCCATTTTATCAGCAGACCTCTTTCCTTCTTGGTACTTCTCTTTCCCTACGTAGTAGGGAAACTTCAAGTAGCTTACAGCTATCACTCACCACTTTCAATTCCTTGCAAGCAGTAACTCTGTAAAAGAAGAAATTCTGAACAAGTCAGGGGAGGCGAGACTTACTCTGACTGACTTGGGTCTCAGCTGCTATGACATCCCCTTCTGCCCAGACTCCCAGTTCAGAACAGGCCAGTCACTAAAGGAAGCAATGTTTCCAGCATCTTCCTTCAGCCATAGTGCTAAGCACAAATTTAAAGCTTAACCTTGTTTTAATGAATAAAAATATCCAAACTGGCACTTCAAATGGAGTCTGTCTCATTCAGAGCAATCTGGCAGTAGGAAGCCAGTTCAGTTTCTTGCATGTAATCCTAATTTTCTGTTTTTTGTTTTTTTTTTCCTTACCTTGCAGGCCCATGCCTGACATAGAGACCCTCATGCAGGAGTGGTCACCGGAATTTGAGGAGCTCTTGGGAAAGGTATGATACACAAGTGCTAGGTCATTAGCTCAGGGCATGGCATTAGAAACGATCTAACTTGAAACCTGGGTTTCTCTTCTCCTTCGACCACATTTACTTCATCCTTCTCGGTTGAGGTTAGTTCCTCACTTAACATTTCTCTCTCAGCAGAAGGCAGGTGAGCAGCCTGAATGCCTAGCTGCTGCCCAGGTAGCCTCTGTGCTAGGTCCAAGATTAGCACATGCTCTCAGGCCCTTGCTATTTGAGAACAGAACTAACACCCCTTTCTATTCCAGGTGGGCCTCCCAACTGCAGAGATGAACTGTGACCTGGCTGAATACGTTGACGTGATATGTGGTAAGCAGAGAGGAGGTAAGACCCTTTCTTACCCTCACTTAAAGGCAGCTGATTAGTCCTAGCCCAGGAACTGCCAACAAAGGGAAACATTCAACCTTGACAGACACAGAGGTAACAACATTACCTTAGGCTGCTCTAAAGAGGATATTCTGTCTGTCTGTTAACTCCTCCTTCTTCCATGAGCTTGGGTTTTGTCTGCTCTGCTCAGCCAGCTGATGAGAGCGAGCAGTTAACTCTCTTCTCTTCCAAGAGCCTAGGCAGCACTCTATGCAGGGTGGTGTAGTCCGTTTGCTCTCACGCACTTCTGCTCTTCTTTTAGCCATTCTGGACATCCCCGTGTACAAGAGTCGGATCCAGCCTCTGCATGTGCTTTTCTCGCTCTACTCAGAGTTCAAGAACTCACAGGTAAGCAACCCCAGCCAGGCACTGGTCTCTCAGGGGAAGCATTACAAAGCTTGTGCCCTTAAAGTTGGTCCTGCTGTTGTGTGTTTGTGAAGAGCGAGTAGACTATCCTGAAAGAGTCCAAAGAACATTTTCTAAGCTTCGCATTTCCCTAGTAGCTCAAACTACTGAGCACAGACAGCATGGTTAGAGCAGGGCTTGTGTGAGCCTCTGGCTTGCTGCTGAGCACACAGCTCACACGGTGCTAAAGTGGCTTGTGGTTTCAGCTACGCATACGCCCTAATTAACGAATCTCATCTTTGCACTAACGCATTCTTTCTCCTGCAGCATTTCAAGCCTATGGCTGAAGGGAAGAAGGCTAGGAGCTCTCCATCCAACACACCTTCACAAGGAGCAGAAGTGGAAGTATTGAGCTTCACTTGAAGCTTTGCGTTAAACCTTCATCTCTCGGATCGAGATCTGCTGCTGGACATAGAGATTTGACCAAAGCAACGCGTGAAGCAACGCAACATTTCAGAAGCGTCCCTTATTTTATAGATAGTGCAGAGCTGTTTTGCATTCATATGAGTCTTCATGTTTATAGCAGATGCTAATACCTTAATTTTGATTTGTCTCCACGGAGTACAGCATTAAACTCTATTCCAAATGACAAACTGTGCCACTGATGCTGCTGAACTGAGGTTTGCAGAGTGTAACACTGCAGCATGTAGGAATAAATTCCATGCTCTGACACAAAACTTCGATCTACCCCGTGCGTTCCAAGGTCTGATGTACTCTGGGGGCCTTGAGTCTCCTCTTCCCTTTACTGTACAGCCACTTTTTCTGTTCTCTGTGCCCTTTGCTGCTGCCAGCAGTGTCATTGCTTCCTTTCTGCTGCTTGTGCGGAAGGAATTGAGGAAAACCAGAGGAGCCCATGGGTGGGGGTGCTCTTTGCTTACCTCTCACTGCGTGCAGATGATGGAGGGGGTGAAACAGGGTGTGTTTGCCAGGGACCCCAGGTGGGTGACAAGCCGATGAGGTCAGTACATAAAAATTTAGAGGAGTTTGTACATTTGTTGCTCCCACTGGCTGTCTTAATGGAGTTCAGCAAAGAAAAAGAGGAGAAATAACCAGTGCAGCACCACACAGACACTTAAGTTGAGTTTATTGCTGTTGGGATGACTCTGCTCAGCCCCTGCCATGCTGGCTGCCCTCACCTGGCCCCGATCCAGCAGGGATGGACAGGTTTGTAAAGCAAGCAGGCCCTGAGTCTGCTAAATGAAGGCCGGTGCCTGGCCTTACTCGGGGAGGAATCACAGCACGAGCAGCTTGACAGAATCTTTTTAAAAAGCTTTGATGCATTTTGCTTGTAACAGGTAAAAACATGCTGTTTCGTTTGCAGGGAGCCACATCAGCTCCTCCAGGGTCAGAGCCCGGAGCACAGGTCCTGCTGCTGCACTTCCTGGCCTGGTGGCACACCGGGAGCCCTCGTGGTTCTGTTTCTCACCATATTTCTTCCAGAGCAGTGGCACCACGGGGCAGGAGCACCCTGCTTGCAGCTGGCATTTCCAGCCTGTCCTGCTCTCGGGTGCCTTTCCCTGTCCCAGCCCCCAGGAAAGGGAGTGTCCCCTGCCTCGGGTGACAGCTGCCAGCTGGCTGTGCCCAGCCCATGCCCGTTGTTCCAGGGAGGCACCTGGTACTTGGCATGTCGAGCCTGAGGTTTGCTGGGCAATGAAGCCTCAACAGCAGGCAAAACACCTTGCACTGGATGTCAGCTACCTGCCAATAGCCAGAAAAATCAGGATCTGGTATTTGAAGGAGTCCTCAAAGGTCTGAGGGCAGACGAGTGAGGCAGATGGGGTGGTTTCGAAGCATTGTGGTGTTGTTCTTTCCCCTCTGAAGCACAGGCGCCGGTCACAGGGGGAGCTGGGGTCCTGGGGAGGCTCAGCCTGTCGTGATGCACCTCACAGCCAGATCTCATCACTGCTCATACTGGGAACTTTGTAGATGCGCCAGGCCATTGGGAATGGGACCAAACCTGCGGGACAGAAAGAGCTCATGGCCAACACCTTCCCGGGCAGCCGCAGAGCCCAGCGTCTCTGCAGCACGGCTTTCCTGGGCTGCTCACCCGTCTGCGCTCCCTCACTGAGCACAAGGGGGTTCTGCAGGGTCCGCTGCCCTCCCTTGGCTTCCACATCCCCAGGGTCGGCTGCGGGAGAAGAAAGGGGACGGAGCAGGAGCTTCTCAGCCCAGGTGGGGTCCAGGTGCCTCGCTGCTTTACCTCTGTCCTCCTGCGTGAGCTCTCCAAGGCGCAGGTTAGGCGGCAGGGACCTGTTCTCCCGGGGCAGGCAGGTGCTCGGGGTCTGCGTGTGCTCGGTCCTGCTGTGATGGGGGTGCCGGCTGAGCAGGCTGTGGCACCGTTCCCACACGAAGCTCGCTCCCAGCCAGCGCAGGGGGTGCTGTGAAACGAGGCACTTCTTGCTCCGAGGGGAGGCAGGGAAACCAGGGCTTACCTGGGAGGCAGCGACGCAGATCCAGGGAGTCCTGCGGGAGGAAGGGTGTCAGGGATACCCACATCCAGGGCTCCTGGACCCTGCGGGGGCTGAGCTGCAGGCCCCCACCACCTCCCTGCCCCAGGGCTCCCTCCTGCTTGGCTCTTACCTGGTGCTGGCTTGGCTCGGCGGCACGCCAGGCAGGCAGCGAGGGAGCCCAAGCCAAGCAGGGCGCTCAGGGCCAGGGCTGAGCCCACAGCAACGCCCAGGAGGGGCAGCTCCACGTGGGCATCCAGCAAACCTGCGTGAGCAGCGTGGCTCCCTCAGTACCCCTGGGTCGCCCTGGGCTCTGGCACCTACCCCTGCGGCACCTACCTGGAGGCAGGAGGGAGGCAGTGGTGACGCCCAGGCTGTTGGCAGCACTGACTGAGAGGTTGGTGGCTGCGCTGCCGAGGTGCACGTGGAGAGAGTGGTTGGCCAGCCCCGGGTAGTGCTTGGTGTCCAGGAGAAGGAATTCGGATGCGTTGGCCACCACGTGCCCGTCCTGGTCCACCCAGGTGATGCTGGCCGGCGGGTTGGCTTGCACCAGCACAAAGAGCAGCAGGAGGAGCCCGGCGTCATCCACCGCCTTGTAGCGGGCATCTGCGCGCAGGATCTCCGGCTTATCTGGGCAGCAAACACAGGCAGTGAGACAGGAGGGAGGCCCAGGGGACAGCTGGGGCAGGGAGGCAGCACAGGCAGCAGGAGGATTTGCTGCTCAGAAGGGGCTGGGAGCACTCGGCTGTTGTTGCACAGCACCAAGGAGATGCTCCCCTGCTGCTGCTGGGGCAGATCCATGCCCTGCTCTGCTCTGGGCACCCTCCCAGTGCCTCCAGCTGGCAGTGCCAGCAGGACCAGTGCCTCAGGCCTTACATACACTGCACGTCGAGGAGCACGGATGCGTTGGCGGTGGCACCGGAGGCCGGGTGGGTCACGGAGCAGTTGAGCTCGCGATCCGCACGCCGGGCGGTGATGGTGAGCGTGCTGCTGGCCGTGCCCGCTGCCGAGCAGTTTGCCTCCTGCCTCCGGCCATCGAGGTACCAGGTGAGCACGGAGCCAGGGGCTGCCCGCGGGGCCCGGCAGGTGAAGGCTCGCCTCTCCTCCTCCCGCAGCGTGCACGAGGCCAGCGGCCGCCCGTCGATGGTGGGGCCTGGCTCCCTCAGCCCTGCCGGAGCACCCAGAGCACATCAGAGCTGCGGGGGGGCTCCCAGCACCCAGTGCCGTGCCAGACCCCACCAGGACCTCACCTGCCAGGCAGAGCACCGGGAAGCCGAGCAGCAGCAGCGGGGTGAGGGCAGCCCCTGGGCAGCCCCCGAGGCTCCCCATGGCAGCCGGCCGGGCTCGGTGCTAGGGGAGAGGCAGGAGGAGCAGGGCCACAGGCACATCCCGTGTCAGCCGGGCGTGCGGTGCGGCTGGAGGATGCAACCAGGCCGCCCCTGCCTGCAGCTCTGCTGCTGCTGCGCCCTGCCTGTCCTGCAGCGCGGCGCCTGGGCACGCAGGCGCGATCGCGGCCCCGAGCGTCCCGGCCTCAGCTGCGCCTCTGAGCAGGGGCAGCCGCTGTGGCTGCAGGGTCACAGCCGCTGTAACACGGCTGCAACGCGCAGGGGGCAGCTGGAGGAGCAAGGGCCAGGCACCCCCACGCCCCCAGCTCTTTGTTTTGAGGGGGGCTCAGCCCCTTTGGCCCAGCCTGGCGCTGAGCTGCACAGGGCAGCGGGGCCGGGTGTGACGCCGCAAGCACCGACAACGCCGCAGCCAGAGCCCTGCTGGGCAGACAGCCAGGTTTTATTTGGGGCGGAACAGAGCTGGGACAAAGCCGGAGCGCAGGAAGCTTTCCTCAAGGCACCCTGGGGTCAGAGGGGCTGAGTGCTGCTGCCTCCATCAGGCTTCAAACCTCCTGGGGGCTCAGAGGCAGCAGGATGAAGGGGAGGGGGACCCCGGCGGCTGCAGCCTCAGTCGCTGCCAGCGCTGTTGGGGTTGCGCAGCCGCCCCAGCATCTCACAGAGCATCTGGTTGCAGAGGGCCGAGTAGGGGTTGAGCAGCACCAGCTGCTGCCGGGCGAACGCGCTGCCCAGGCGGGCCGCACGCTGGAAGTCGCGCCGGGCGTCCTCATCGCGGGCCTGCAGCCGGCGGATCAGCCCCCGCTGCACGAAGCTCTGGCAGGCGGCGCGGCCGCAGCCCCTGGCCAGGTGGATGGCGGTGTCGAGGTCCCGCAGGGCACCTGGACAAGGCAAAAAGGTGGTGGGGAGCTTGGGGAGTCCGGTGCTTTGCCCCACTGCCTGGCCCCGTTAGCCCTTACCTGCCACGTCCCCCTTGAGGCGCAGGGCCTGGGCACGGTTGTTGTATCCCGAGGCGCGCCCGGGGAGCAGGCGGATGGCCTCGTTGAAGCGTTCCAGGGCGGTGCTCACGTCTCCAGATTCAGCGGCAGAAACCCCCTGCAGCTCCAGGTCCCGGACCTGCTCCAGCAGCTCGGGCGCAAAAGTCTCCTCTGTGTGGTGACAAAGGCAGCATCCCTCATCCTGTGCTCCACAGCGGGCAGGCGCCAGCAGCGGGGTTGTGAGCACCCAGTGCCCTCCCCTCCATCCCCAGGTACCTGTCCCAGGTCCCCAAACCCAGCCCCAGGGATGCAGAGCGGACCCCAAACCACCCCCGGGTGGCAGCCCAGCAGGAGGGAGAGGGGCTGCTCCTCTGCTCATGGGAAGCAACCAGTAGAAACCTGGAGCTGCATCTGCCTCACCTTCCTCCTGGACGTCCTCCTCCTCCTCATCCAGTCCAGGGATGTCCCCAAACGGAGTGCTGGGGTTGAAAATGGTCTGCAGGATGGCTCTGTCGTTAGCGGTGGCCATGGTGCTGCGTGCGTGGGTGGCAGGGCTGGAGGCCAGCTGCTGGCGGGTTAATGTTCACCCCACTGGCACCGCTCGCCCATCCCCATCCTATCCCAGCCTGGCCGCTGGGCTCCTCCACCCCCCAACCCAGCCAATTCCCCATGGGAGCAGCCAGGCTGCTGACAATCATTCTGCCATCCCCATCCTCCTCAGCGTGGTGTTTCGCACCCCTCCTGACCCTGGCCGAGGGCTCTGGTCAAGCAGCCGGGGCACGCGGGCAGAGCGCCGAAGCGCACGGGGGATGAGAAATAGGATCATTTAGACCAGGAGGACCAGCTTCCGACCCTCAGGAATAAACCAAGAGCAACCCTCTGCAGCAATAAACTTGACATGTTTATTAATTAAACTATCACTTAAATAAAAAAAAGTGCATAGAAAATAAACATGTTTAAAAACTCCTTTGTTTTTTGTTTTTTTGTTTTGTTTTTACAACTATGTACACTTTTTATTTTTTACATTCAGTCTTTTGCAGAGCTTTCAGCATTTTTTTTAAACTATTAAAGTATTTCCTTCTTCCCTGTGACAGGGAGTTAACACTGATGTACTTTAGACACGTTTCCTCTTTTTTTTTTTTTTTAAAAAGAAAAACAAAACAGAAGCTTGGAAGAACACAAGAAAAAAAAAAGATTTGTTATACATGATAAGTTGTCAAGAAGTGTATTTCTAGAACATAACCTTGCCTTTGCAGAGTTTTTTTTTTCTTTTTTTTTTTTTTTTTCTTTTTTGAAACAATTATTCACCTACCTGTATTTACTAAAGAGACTGTTAAGTTCAATAAAAGAAACACCACAAGTATAGTTCTTGGTTGATAGACAAAGCTACTGTACCTTGTTAAAAAGATACCAGGAAAGCACAGAGCACATTTTTCCCTATATGCAGGTGGTACCCCAACATTCATAACCAAAAAGAGAGGAAAAAAAAGGAAAAAACCAAGTTGTACAAGTACTGACTGGTAACAATAAAGGTCAGGGGAGCCCTCGAGCTGCCCGTTCCCGGGCTCCTCGTTTTTTCCTCCCATTTTCCAGCTCTCAGAGCCAGGCCTGCTCGCTGCCTGGCACCGCCGAGGCCGCCTGGAAACGCGCAGCCCGAGTTCTTCCCGCCTCCGTTAGCAACTGTAACACAATCCTTATCTATAGTGTTAAGAGAATTAAAAGCCATGGACCGATACTGAACTAGGCTTCATTACACGGTGCATTACTATATTAGTTCCTATATATATTGTATTTATAGTTATAAAAAAACCTTGCAAGTGTTGGATGTGGACCAGTAGTATGGGTTTGAATGGCATGATTCTGCACAAAGACCATCTCACTGAAGAACCTGGTATTGCTTTGAAATGAAAGAAAAACAACGAACAGAAAGATACCCAGCCCTTTGCAATGACCCGCTTTTCCTTTAAAAAAAAAAATCGGTTTGTACAAATAAAAAATAAACGCCCTAAGGTTCCATTTTTTTTTTTTTTTTTTTTTTTTTTTTAGTATTTTCAGATATCATGATCTGTGTCAGTCCTTATAAAATATACATTCATAGACTGGGAAGCTGTGCTGTGCTCACCGTTAGCCCAGGCAGAACGGGGTGGAAGGGCACACGCAGGCAAGCATCTCACGGGTGACAGGACACGCACGCGCTGGCTGCCGAGGCCTCTCCCTGCCTTATTTCCATTCGCCCAAAAGAGAGAGTCAAACGCTGCGAGCGGGACAGGAGCGTGGGCACCCTGGCCCGGCGGCACAGCTCAGCTTCTCTGGGTACAGACACTTTCACTGGCCACAGCGGCACCTGCCCAGGCAGCCGCCGCAGGTATAGCAGCAAAGCGAACAGCGAGCGGGGGCCCCACCGGGCCCGTCTGCTCCACCAGTCCTTGCAGGAGGGGATTCCTGGTGCCTGGCTCCCGGGGCGCTCCCGGGGCTTTCCCTCAGGTTCCCCAGCCACCCATTTCCCAGTCTGGACGCCCTCCTGCCCCCGCAGAGCGGCAGGGAGCTGCCGGCGGGGCACGCCGTGCCCCCCTCTTTCCGCACACGGTTCTCAGGTTTAACCACGGTGAGAGCTGTCCCCCAGCAATGCTGTCAAAACCAAGAAAGAAAAAGGACAAAGAGCAGCCGCGTCCGCGGAGGCAGGGCTGAGATCTCGCCCCCAGACGCTTTTTGGCCTTCTCAAGGTATGTGCGTTCCCAAACTGTCAGTGCATCAAATCGTTTCAGTAACAAATGCAGCTTCAATTTGACTCTTCTTTAAACAGTTATTACCAAATAATAATCACGCAGTGCAATAAAGAAAGGAAACCAGCAGTTCCTGACCCCGTGAGTGCTGTATTTCATTCCCAGGTCAGAGGAAGAGGTCTCGGGGCCTGAAGCGCACAGATAACGGAGTGCAAGCCTGCAAGCGTGGGGAGTTCAGTCAGTTCGGTCCATTTCCTACAAACTGCTCATGCAGTTTTGGGGTTGCCTTGCGATTTGGCAGCCCCCAAAACGGCTACTAACCTACCCACAGGGACAGTTTACAAAAAGCAAGGGTGCTTCATGGTTTAACTGCTCCCAGGAACGATTGCTCTCGTCTCAAGAGAGACGCTGTGGGATCAGGAGCGCACGCGTGGGTGCGTGCCCCGCACCACCCCAGACGGCGGCGAGCCGAGGAGGGCCGGGGCCCTATTGCTTCGACAGATTTCCACAGGACCATGTTTCTGTGTCCAGAGAGCTGTGGATTTACCTAGAGAAGGAAGGTGCAGTCTTTCTCCAGGGGAGCTGCTCCGGACAAAGCAGTGATGAGCGGCACACTGACCCTCCGTGACGGGGACACGACCCGGGGACCGGAGCAGGACCTGCCCCTGGGCGCAGCGAGGGGCCCGTGCAGCTGACCTGGGCTGGGGATGCCCCTCACTGCCTCACCCCCACACTCATCCAAGCCCCCCCTTTAGGGACAGCTGAGCTGAGTGGACACGGCAGGGTGGGAAATGCTCCCACAAATGCTCATCCTGAACGCCAAGCAGAAGAGGTGAAGTTACTAAGGGTCAGTTCTCTCTCTCTCTCTTTCCTGAAATACACACAGGGTACGGGTGTGTGGCAAGGCAGAATCATGCCTCCATGTTCAGATACAGTTCCCATGAGTCAAACTCCTCCTAAGCTGGGCAATTCTTCCTCCTGCCCCTATCTTGACAAGAAAATAAAAGTTTAAGGTCCAGCCAAACCTCCTAGAAACAGTTACTGAAGTCAAAAAGGCAGAACAAGATTAAAAAATAAAAATAAAGTGTACCCCTCTCTCTGGAGAAAGGATCAGACTGTGTCCAGCCAGATATTTCCTATAACCGTCCTATGAAAATAAAAACAATATTAAAAACAGATTCTTTTAAATTAGGATAATACCACTGTTTAAAAAGCCTCGTCATAAGTGCTTTTACCTATGAAGTGCTTCTCATAGAAAAATATACAAAATATATTTACATTTATAAAACCTTAAATACTAAACTGTAAACAGAACAGAGTAAAATCCAATGTCTTAATTTGTTAGGCTTGGGGCTTTTTCTTTCCTTTTTTTTTTTTTTTTTTTTTGAGGCGTGGAGCAGACCCAAAAGGGAGGAGGATTTACATTACTTTCACCAGGACAATAGTGTCTTCTGATTCACTTCAGATAAGCTCGATTCTTCAGCTACCACAATTTCAGCTGTGCCAATCGCTAATTGATTTATTCCTATGCATTTCTAAGTGCTGCACAGAGTACATGGGGCTGGTTAGTGTTTGGCCTTGCATTTTCAGAGAATTTACACTCCATTTTGGTGCCTCTTCCTGTGCCTTTCATAGCAGATCACGAAACTACACACCGAAGACGGGTCGCGACAGGCACGTGCCTGGAGAAGTCACTTGTTTGTCTCTACATCACACTCTGGGACGCTGCTCGAGGAGGCTGAGCAGAGCAGCTCCCGGGGAAGCGTCCTCAGAAGTCCCTCCTAGTTCTTGCTCTACAGCCACAAGCGGCCAACAGCAGAACCCGCTGCCACCACTGCTTCTCTCCCCTGAAGACGTTTGTCCCTTGGGGCAGCCCCACAGTAGCAGACACACCACTGTCACCAGAGGAGCCTTTCAGTCCCTAGGTCAAAGGAGAAAGACAGCCTCTGACGACAGGAACATGGGAAAACGCCTCTTCCCTCCTACACTGCAGAGGGAGGGTGCTGCTGAAAGCAAGCGTTTGCTCTCAAAGATTTACAGCTCTGAAACCAGTTGGCACAAGCCCTTTCTCTGCTAAAGAATGCCAGGAATTCCCCTGCACTCAGGCAGGAATTTCAGAGCGAAACACTATCCAAATCCTTCTCAGTTTACCTTCGGCTGCTATCTGATGCTCTCCCCCATTCAGTCTTCCTAGATTAAAACAGATTAAGCCAGACCCACGCGGCGCAGCAGGCCACCTATGCCACACAGTGTACCAACCAACTCACAAATAGTGTTTTGGAGATGCATAGCACAAGGAATCACAGACACGTACAAAGTTCTCAGAGTAGCTGGTTGGTGGGACACAGTTTCTCTCCCTAGGAGAAAAGAGCAGTCACATACTGTGCTTTCAAAACTTATGACACGACAGTCGAATGAAAACAAGAACTCCACATTCACCACTTTGAGCCAAGAGACAACAGAAGGACGGGATCCGTGAGGACTCCCCTATACCTGGGTCTGTCTACCCTCCCCTCTCCCACTCCTCAGCCCCATTCTGACAAACAAATTCTGAGGGTTGGGGCAGGAACGACAATAGCAAAAACATAATCACACTGAGGATCTTCTCCAGTCGCCTGTGTCTTTCATAAGGGTAAGTGTGCGCATGCGAGACATGAAGATGTGGACTCTGACAGAGAAACACAGCCGCCAGTTAGGTCCCTGAGCCCAGCTGATCTTCATTCCTGCCTCCGTCCTTCCCTCTCCCTTGCGAATGGCAGGGTAGGGATTCACTAGAAGCTTTGGTTCGCCCCAGGCCCTTTAGGGCTCACTTGCAGGTCACGGAAGTTCTAGTTTAAAAACTTCCTGCACTTCTTGGCACCGCAGTTACAGGGCAGTTTGTTGCTGGCGTCTTCGATGGGGAACTTGTAGTCATATGTAAGTTCTTCCCCCCGGTAGATTTTGCGCATGGCGAAGATGACAATGTGTTTTTGGCCATCAATGTTGATGACCCGGGAGTAGCAGTTGGGCTCACAAGAGTGATTGATGAAGCGGGCTGCATTCCCATGCATGGTGGCATCCACCACTTCAGAGTCATCGATGCGGAACATGTAGCAACCAATCCCCTACACAGAGGACAGAAAGACAATTAGGCAAGTGAGGCGAAGAGATAGCTACTCTAACAGACAGCTTAGATCATTACAGAGATGTGGCAACCAAAAGTCAGGTCATTAAGAATATCTGCAACCTCTCTTCACTTGTCTTCGTAAGCTCATGCTTGAATTATTTCATCCCTTCACCCTTTGGATCTGCAACACGAAGACCCCACTGATGTTTGTCCCAGTCCAGAGGAGAAAATAAGAAGTGATCTAGAGCTCCAGCAAGTACGGGTTCTTGTTACAAAGAGCTTTGACCCCAAAGCCTGATTAATAGCCAAGTTCTCTGTCTGCTATATTTCCTTAGATGACCCAATGGGAAAAGTGGCCTGTTATGCTTTTTAAGAAGTTCTGCAAAAGCCCTCAAAACTCACCTTACTGTCATAGTACTTCTCTCGTTTGTCAGTGAGGATGGAGCGAATGACATTGCCCGAATATTCGATCACCATCTCACCTGCATCGATGTTCCTTTTGCAGAACAGGCCCCGGCCATGGATGGGAGACCTAAAAAAGCAACAGGGTAAGAGAATATTTCAAAAAATACAAGTGAAACTTGGAAACGTAGGACCGCAAACGCTGCAGAAAACAAGTTATTTCATTACAAGGCCCACAGCATTATGTCACACTTCTACAACGTACTGCCAATGAGAACACCACTAGAGCTCTTCTGTCCACTCCTAAGCAAATGCCTTGGCTATCACCAAGAGGAGTCAGCAGGAATAAGTAGTTTGTGCTGAGGATTAGTTCTTCAAATAAAAACAAAGATGTTTCTTCCTCTCAATTTTGCACCACGACTTCACAGGTTTTCAGTTTTTACCTTTCTCTGTCCGAGATGCCCATCTGAGAGTACCAGAACAAAACCATACCTGTAAACACCAACTGCCTCCTTGGAGGTCTTCTTCAGGTGTCGGAATCGCATGGGCATTGGCAGATCCATACTGGTTGCCCTCCTAGAACAGAGAGATGCTACTAAGTGATGACATTTATGTGAGAGGCCATGCCATGTGTATTACCTAGAATAGTTTCCAAGACATCAACTTTCAGTCACTGCAGCCCACTGAGAACACATTCAAAATTAATTCAGTGTAATACACACGTGCACGCATACACACTACGTGTAGAGCAGTTCTTTCTCTCATATCTTAACTCAAACAAACTCATTGCTAATCAGCAATCCTTTCTTTCAATACAGGTCATTTTCTCCCTTTACTCATGAAATTCTCATCAGAATGTTTGCCTTACATTAGCAGGGAAAAGAAACATCGAAAGGAAGCCTGGAGGTGACCAATCAGACCAGTTGTCAGTTACCTCGTTATTGTAGGAGTCTCCCCTGTATTTTCTAGGGCTTTGTAGCTTTGAAGTTTGAAATACCACCTCAAAACCCACAACACACAACTAAGCCTTATCTCTTAGTTTTAACACCACAGCTTTATTTTCCACCTTTAAACCCTGCTACATACCGGGCTGATTTCAGTTGTACTTCCTCCTCTTCCTCATCGTTTGGGTTGTATTCTGGTGGCTGTCGGTGTTTAGATGCCAAGAAATTAAACATATCAAATGCAGATTTCCTGCAATTTAATGAGATCAAAGGAATTTTGTGTTACTAACTAAAAATAATTGAAACATTTGGTTGCCACAACAACTTGACATGTTTATTGCTTCACACCTTCTCCTGTCTGTCCTCTTTCACAGCTTTCTATGCATCAGGGTAATGCACAATAGTTTCTGAGAACTATAAATGAAGGCACTAGCCAGGAAAGCTTTGTTAAACAAAGCAACTGACAACAGGATTGCACAGAAAAATGCACAGACTCACAAGATGCAATATAATTGATTTACCTGAGAAAGCTGCTAACATTTCTTTTTAACTGAGAGCAGACAGTGCTCTAGAGACTTGTTGCCTGTGCCCTGACATAGGATTAAACAAGCCAATGGACCATTACCCTTAACAATGACAAAGCTCACACTTGCCTCAGGTGGACTTCGGCCCTAGCAGAGCCATGTGGATTCAGAGGCGGCTCATTGGCCTCCTCTGGTTTATGAAATCTGAACTTGTAGTTGTGGCAGTGCTTTGCTCCATAAAGTTGCTCAATCAGAAACACAACAGTATCGTGGATAATGCCCAGCATCCTCAAACCATTCACACCTGGAATATGAAATAGAGCACAACAACAAAAATGAAACAAAAAAAACCTGACCATGCAGACTAGAAACAGGAGGATACAGCAACTCATTAAATATCACTTTTTTGCTAGCCTGCAATTTTCACAGAAGCATTGGATTAGCTAGCTCACTCTACATAAGAAAAACTGGATGTTACCTGCAAAAGATAGCTGTTTCAGGCGGGCATTTGAACGGGCTTCTTGAACTTTGTCAGTTAGTGACTTCCAAGCATCTGCAGTTACACAAAAAGACGACAAAGCAGTGAAAGAGTATCCAAAGCGTTGGGCACTGAAGACTGCCAAAATGGGTACCTTGCTATGTCTCTATATTTTCATGTTTTACCAGGTTTCCAGTGAAACAACCTACTATTAGTAGATTTCTAAGTGTACGTGCAGTATGCTGTTTTCCAACAAAACGTTCACATTTAAATACGCTAATCAGATAATACGAAGTTTGCATTCCATTCATGGACCATAAATTAAGATCTTTGCATTCCATTGCTTCCATCCTCTCCAAAATTCACTGCATCATAAAAGAGAAGTAAGCTTCTTCAGCAATTGCTCTGGAGGATAAGTCTAAATGCCATCCTGTCTGATCTACACTGTTTCTTGACAAACTATGGCTCAACACTGTTGGGCAATTGATAAAAGAATACGGGACAGTGATCTATCTATCTATCTATATTTTAACAGGATCCAGACATTGCTAGGAACTAGGATTGTTCTAGGGCTGTAAATCAGGAGATTTTTTTATTTTTGAACATAAAAACAAGTAACAGATTCTCAGAAGTCACAATTTTACTTCTAGCAAGGAAAGTTAAAACCAATACAAAAGAAAAGCACAGTTCTTACCTTCAATACTTTCTGCACAGATTTGAAAGCCATCATCACTTGATATCTCAAAAACCAAACCTTTCTTCGGTTTCTTCTCACCAAGACATTCTTTCCTCTTTTGTTCTTGTTGAAGCCAAAACATAAGTGGGGAGCTGAAAGTGCTCTCTTCTTCCTCAATAGCTTTTGAGCCTAGAAAAGACAGAAGCTACTATGAAGATGGAAATTAGGTAGAATGATTTTTCTTTTACCCATTGGTTGTTGCACAACTGAATAAATTACTTACATACTGACTTGCCTTTTGACCAGTAAATATGTCTAAGAAGAACCTACAAAGTTCAAATTACAATTTCACTAAGGTAAAGACTCATATGTTTACCAAAATTCACATCTTTGTGAAGAGACAAAATTTACATCTTCATGAATTTGTTCATACTGAAGATGCTTAACAACAGATCACATCAGCAACTTCTAACTGCTATTACAGGAGAACCAAGTTTCCACAGAAATCATGCTCCACAAATGCCAATTTGCAGGAATGAGGAAGAGAAGAAAAAATGTTATAAGTGAGAACTATCCATGCTACTGCAATTGTATATAAATGACACTGGACTGTGAAGAGGTTGAAGGTAGCAACTTTAAAGCGTGACTAAAAAGAGTATTAGATCCGAGATTTTCTTCTGCAAGAACAAGAGAGACAAAGTAATAATTTCCTTATTTGGAGAATTCCAGGACTTGGCGCTTTTGAAGAAGCAACATACCTGCATTTTCTTGCTCGTTTGCTGAAGTCTGTGTTGACTGAGGTTCCGCGAGGACTGACATTTGCCTTTAGAGGGAAGTGAGAATTAAAACTACTTAATAACCTGCTTCATTCCCATTTTTCAGTGACTGAATCAGTGCTAAATAAGCTCACATTTGTTTTATTAATTTATTTATTTTTGTTTGTTCATTTTTAATTATAAGACGGCTACATAATTAACTTTGGTGGCCTTGGAAAATCATGGGAAGACAGCAAGCAGTTATCCAAGGCAAAGCCAATCCTAGCGTACTTATTCTGTAAATCAAGGGCTTTTGTAGCTATTAATCTGGTAGGCTCACCAGCCATGAAGAGTCAACTACAAAATCTGGGGACTAGACAGAGGAAAAAAGCAAAAAACATTTTGCAGATATATTCTAACAGCAGTTCAACTGGAAATGAACAAACAAGATTCTACTCTCTAGCATTTATTTTTGTGGTACCTATCAGTCTGCAGGTAGCAGCCTGATTTAATACAATCTGCGACCTGTTCTGTTTATTAGTCCTATTCTGTAATAAGTTATATGCTAACATATGATCAACCAAAATTGTTTGAGTAAGCAATAAGCTTCCCAAAACTATATTCAACTTTATTTAAAAAAAAAAATGGTTTCATACTAAAAGTAAATGTAGCTGCTCATTAGAGACTAAAAGCTCTCAAGATAATTCGGGTAGCAAAGACTTCTCACATTCTCCAAATAAATTTCTTTAAACTTAAGCCAGCAGAACCTGAGGGAAAGGTGTATTTCATGCTTACCCTGCAGACTGGCCACATTGTTTCTGTGATGGCTGATCTATGCTTGCTGCATCCTGCACATCTGCCTTCACAGCAGGAGTCCTGGAAGAAAAACAGTTAGGAACATTCAAAACACCTGACTATTCATGTACAGCATACCCGAGACTGGAAGGCAGTAATAGATCCACTGGGAGTTACCACAAGTGATTCAGCAGTTCAGCAGAACTACACAGGTAGTGACAACAACTGCTCCTGTGCTAAAATAGATCACGTTTCCAGCGCTACATGAGATTCAAGACTTGCACTCAAAGAGGAATGAGTAGCATGAATCTGGTTGCAAGAGAAACAACTCTGAGCGACCATAAGCAATAAAGCTCAGGGGTGAAGGGAAGCATGGTGGAATGCTGACAGCCACAGCAAACATTTACAGACTAAAACAAATTCACAAATAACAGTAACACAAAAAAGCTTTAAAAAGATTAAGCTGTCCAAATAGCTCTAGATCATCTGTTCAAGCATCAGATATCTTGCAAGACATTGAGGTGATCAAGTAATCACACAAGTGATGTGCAATATTTGTCAGTTACCATAAGATGGATGCTACCACCTTTTAGCACCAGCGCTCATTTTGGTCTGTTCTTTAATGCAGAAGGAATTGGAAATAAGTGCTACATCTCCCTGGTGAAATGCATAATTGTTGGCAGTCACACCAGGTGACAACCAAGTGCTACATCCATAAAACCATTTAGTTTTGTATGTAAAACATAGACCAACAATTCTGTTTCTCTCTACAGATCCATATTTCGAAGTCAATTCAAATGTCATCTTAATTTAAGGTTTGGAAAATAACCCTCTACTGTAAGAGACTAATGCACTCTGCTGTTCTGACAAAGTCAAGAGCCAGATTCTTCCAGTTCTCTCAGTTTCTCCCCAGTCCCTCTTGCCTGCACGGCCTCGGGAGGATGGAAGAGGGGCAGGAAGAATAAAGCACATACTGGAGAGGCATTACACTCGCAGATATAGGCATGCAGTTTAAATTTCATAATCAAAATTAGCAGGGCAACAGAGTAACAGCGCAGCATTTTGGTGCCTTAGAACACTGCTAATAATACTATTAAAACTTCTCGAGCACTTAAATACACTAACAGCATACAGGAATAGAACACAACACCTGTTCCAGTACCATATTCTCAACCAATACATCTAAAACACTCCTTAATTTGCCAGAGTTGTCGGCGACAAATAAAAGTCCTCCTAACCCCAATCCTCAAAGTCTTAACTTCCTCATCCTTCCTCTTCCAGAGGTAAAAGGTCTACTTACTAACTTCTTTAGAGATCTGCTTCCCACTGACAGCTGAGTTTTTTACATTAAAAATTATCAAAAGGCAAATCTGCAGTAGAAACTAGAGAAAGATCCTTTCCTATATTGTTACAGTCTCACAGATGAGCAAAGCAAACACTTCTCTTACCGTGTAGCTGAGACCTGGGGTACAGCCACAGCCCCTCTGTCAGGAACGTGTGCTTCAGAGGAACCAGCCCACAAGTGAGAAGTTTTGTGCTTCTTTCCATTCCCTTTCTCTAAAGACGGCTGAATGCGCTTGATTTTTGGCTTCATTTTTGTGGGACCGAGCATAGAGCTGCTGGCAGACTGCTGACCGGATGACGGGGAGCCTCCAGGAGATGCTGAACTGGCGTGCATCACAGATGAGGAAACCTTGTTTTGTTCGAGGCCCGTACTGCTGGGAACATCAACCAGCTGGGGGAAGCTCGACAGCTGAGCTGTTGCTGAAGCCGCACCGAGGTCTAGCTGCGAGGAAGCGATTCCAGTCTTGCTGGCTAAGAGTTGTGTCATGTGCTGAAGCTGGTAAGAGCCTTCTGGCTCAGCAGACGACTGAGCGACTGTCATGCTCATGCTCTGTGCTGAAGGCAGAACACAGATGCTCGATGCAGCTGTCATTGCTGCCGTAGATGGAGTTTGTGACGTCCCCAGCTGCGAAAACATCCCAGAACCTGGAGGTAAAGTCATGTGCGGCTCCTGAAGACCAAGGCTCTGCTGACTAGCTTTGATCAAGAGGTTGCTTATGGAACCAAGGTCCCCTAACAAGCCAGGGCTGGTCAACGTTACCGAACTTTGTCCCAACACATGGCTAGGAACCGAGCCGCCAGTAGTAGGGGCTGCTGTGGCCTGCATGGATACCACGTTCAGCACCGAGGAACTTGATGCCAGCCCTGATACAGGCCCCGTGGGAAGGTGACCAGCATCTGGCCCGATAACACTGGGAGATGTGCCAACTGCAGCAGCAGTCCCACTTTGTGGGAGCAAAGAGGTTTGCTCGAAATACATTACTCCAGACTTGGACCTTTTGATAATATTGGGGACAGTTCTATGGGACGTTGAATTTGCAATGGTGCCCAAATCCAGCGGGTGGTTGGAAATTTGGGAAGGAGCAAAATTAATTAAAGTCATGTTGGAGACCATATCAGGAGGAGCTATAGCAGAAGGGGTTCCAGAGGGAGCCAGCTTCTTGTTCTTCCGTGACTGCAGACGAGATATCGGCCGTTTCTTGCCCAGGGCAGCAGTTGGTGTCGAAGCAGTGGCACCGAGGTCTGTCCTCTGACTGGCTTCAGACACTAAGAGCTGAGGATCAGGGGGTGGCTGCACACCAATAAGAAGACCTGGTGAAGGACTGCCAATATTCGGTGGGAAGCCGGTCTGCGAGGCGGTGGAGAAGGGATGTATATGCTGGTGGTGGGACATGGGCAACAATCCTTTGCTGGTGGGAGGAAATAATGACTGAGATGAGGGCAAGCTCGGATTTAATCCCGTGGTCAGCGTCAGCCCGCTTCCCATGGGCCCCAGTACTGAGGCATTAGTCTCCATCACGCTCTGTGCTGAGCTAACAGAAGGTGTCAGCTGAATCTTCTGAGTGACGCCGTTGGGAAGGGTTTGGAGGACGTACAGTGGCTGCATGTTTTGATTGACCACGAGCAGTTTTTCTGCGGCTGGCTTGAGGTGGGGTGGTGTCGTCTGCACTGCAGCGTTGGAAATCTGAGAGGGGCCGGGACTGTCTGTGGAATTGGGAACATATTTCTGGTTCTGCAGGGGAACGGTGGGTGACACGGGCACTTGGATACCTGGGGTCCCGCTGTTCCGAGTTAAATCTTGGTTGCTGCCGTGTCCTTGCTCTACTGGGCCACAGGGCGGGCTGGCTATGTGCTCTGCATCGATGTGACCCTGGATGAAGTGGTCAGGAGTCATGTGTCCTTCAGGGCTCGGGTCTACTCCTGGACTCAGAAGAGTCGTATCACCCTCACTGGAAGCAGATTTTTCTGTAACTGTAACTCTTTTTTCCCCAGATTCTGTGGAGGGCAAGGCAAGTATCGACCTCTCCCCTGAAGAAGACAGTGAAGACTCCGAAATTACAGCAAGTCTGTTGTGGTTTTGGCTGGGCACCGTAGGGCTGCGAGTCGTCAGAACAGAGAGATCAGAAGGAAGTTCCAGGGGTAATTCAAATTGTTCCTCTGCTGATATGGAGGAAGAAACACTGCTGTCCACTGGCTCAGCGGTTGGCAGCTGTTGGGAAAATACTTCAAACAAACCCATATCCTTGCCACGGTTGCTATCCAGCCCTAAACCTTCTCCAAGTGTCAGAAGTTCAGACGACGACGACTCTGGACTTTCTCCTAATGCCTGCATTGATGGTGTATTCTTCAGCACAAAGTCCATGATGTCTGAAGGCAGGATGTTTCCGCAGTCATCACTGTTGTTATTGTCAGAATCAGATTTCAGAAGTTCTGTGTTAAAAGTATCCAGTAAGTTCTTATCAGAAGGCGTGCTTGCATGAGCCCTACGACCTGTTTCCAACGAACTCAGTTGAGCTTCCAGAGAGTCCTGGCCTTGTGTTTTAACCCTGCTCACAGAATGGCAGTTATCAATCTTTGGATCAGTTTTGTGGACAGCAGGGCTCTTTGTGACTTGTACTTTTTCCCCAGTTTCTTCAGTTCTATCCAGCTTTATGTTTTCAGTTCCATTTTCTTTTCCACTCCTTTTTGTTACTTGATTTACTTTCCTTGTTGTGGCTGTGACACTTGTATCACTTTCAGTCCCGTCATCTACACCATCTAACTGTGAGATTTTTGGAAGATCACACTGCTCCTCCTCCCTGAATAAGTTATGGGATGCAAGCCTCTCCTCGGTGTTCGAGGAAACCACTGTTCTAGTGAAATTATAGTAGTACAAGTCATCTTCATCTGATGTACTCAAGTCATCTGCACCATCCACTTGTCCTTCTGCAGACCGCTTTCCTCGCTTCTTCCCAGTCGAGTTGCTATAGAATGGAATATCTTCTTCTCCGTAGGACCTCACACCATACAGAGGTGTCAATCCAAAGAACATGTTAGATCTCGCCCGTGCACTTCTCCGTGGATACCTCCGCTTGTATGAGCCTTCTTCTTGAGCTTTAGTTCCATCCTGAAGCATCAAGTTGTTATCTTGAACGGGCAAATTTTCATACGCGTTATTCTGAGATTCCTGTGCTGGTGCTTTATTTGGACTTTCCTGAACTACAGAGTTATCTTCTGGGCTTTCAGACGAGGGCTCTGACGAAGCAGCCAGTTCTGCCCCTGCAGACTGATGTTCAGCATCACTCTCTTGCTGTGCAGCTTTAGACTGGTTTTCATTTTCCATCTTGAGAGGTGTCAGAGTGACTTTAACAGTGCGTTTTCTAGGTGCCTGTGATTCCTTAGAAGCCACTTCAATCGGCACTGCAGAGCCTTTAGAGGACCCCTGTGAGGGTGGAGACTTCTCACCAGCTTTTTCAGCAGGAATATTATTACATAACCTCTGACTAATTTGTTCAGTCACCAAGCCCTGATTACCAAATTCTGATTTCAGGTTTCCTTCATCACTGCCTACTGCTTGACTTGGATCTGCAAGAGATTTCAGGGAATGCTTCTCTTTAAAACTCTCTTTCGCTAACTTTTTCCCCTTCTGACGCCTGTCTCTAGAGGCAGAGACTGCCTGCTCACTTGCTGCAGGAGATCTGCTATTTACCCCTGCAGACTTCAATGTCTTTACATCCATCTCGTCAACCAAAGCAGTTTTATCTGGCTGTATGGGCTCCAAGTGCTGATCTCTGTCTTTTCTAGGGCCTCTCTGGTGCAAAGACTGAAAAGATATTGTTTCTTTGGAGGAAAACGATCCTGAAGATTCTTGAAAGGTTCCTATTTTAACATTTGTTTCTGTGCCTGATGAACTGTTTGGTTGAGTAGGCATTTTAGAGTTTCCTCCAGAGGCAAAAATATGAGCTGAGTAATCTGGGTCCTTTGAGGTCATTGTTTTCATCTTCTCTCCCTTTGAAGGTGCACTTTTGGCTAACAAATCCGAACTACTTGAATGTTTTCCCTCTGAGGACTGAGATGCATCTGGCTGGTAAGTTTTACTTCCACTTGTAGCTGCTGTCTTCTGGGAGCTTGAACTGGTAGAGCAGCTTTGAACTGGAGCACTTGTGGTACCCGAATTCACAGATCCCACAAAGCGGTCAGTATTTTTTACACTCAGTTCATGTTCTGAAGAGGACCCTGTGTTGGAAACTGAAGAGACACTGTGCCTGGAATAAGTATTCCCAGCTCGTGTAGGTGAAATCATACGGAGTTTTGATTGCTGCTGTGATAAAGAAGAAGTGCTATGTCTCCTAGAACCAATGCTCTTAAGTCCAGAGGACAGTAAAGGATCTCCTACTGTAACTATTTCATGGGTCACTGGCGTAGGACTCCCTGAGAAAATAAAGCAAGGAAGACTGTTAAGTGATCTGAATCCTTCACAATCAATACATACCCCATTCCCTCATAACAAACACATTAAAAAAACAAAACAAAAACAAACAAAACAACAAACCAGCAACATGAAAACCCTTCAACCACATACCATAAACATGATGACATTTCAGATACATACTAAAAACTGATACTGTCAACCAGTATTCATCACATAAGGCTCACAAATCTGTATCTCAGGGTTCAGTACCTCACCTTTAGATGCAATTTTTCAAAATTATTTTTTAAACAAAATACTACTCATATAGATACATTATGTGACCTAAAATATTGGATTTATAATTCCCTCTAGAAAAATATCATCTGAGATTATTAAGCCCCTAACTTTTCTTATAGTTCTTACATATTCCTGCTACAACATTGCCCAAACATTGCTTTCCTTGTCCCACAGAAATTTTTGCTTCAATCATCCATTTCTTGACAGGCCATCTCTACAATGTATTTTTTCAGAAATGTCCTTCCCTCAAACCTATTGTCGTTTTCCATTTTCTTCTGGAACAGGAAACTAAACATCACATTCTGAATTAAGACAAAAAAGACATGAACCAACCAACCAAAAAAAAAATCCAAAAGAAACAAAACCAAAAAAAAAATCAAAGCCAACAGCAATACCTGCAGAGGGTAAAGGCCTAGAGCCAGGAGACCTCTGTGTGGAGGGGTAACTTGGTGTCCTGATCCTAAGGCCCTTTGAGACCAATGGATAGCAACAGGAACTAGAGGTCTGAGAATGCATGGGACGATCTGGTGATGGTGGGTTTACAATTTCAGGTGCATTTCTGCTGTCTTTGGATAGAGTTTCTGTTTTGGCATGAAAGAGAAAAAACAATGTAAGTCACTACTGAATTCTAAAATCCATGACCTGATATATTGCTATCAGGTTTCTCTTGAGGAACCAGGGTATTCGTTAAATAAATATAGACTCTGCTATTGATTTTCCTCAGCTTACACATTAAACTATGTTAAATTTTAATGAACTTCTACATTGACAGTGATGACTGCTGTTAAAAATTCTAAACATCTTCCAAACATTGCTTTTCTACAAACTGAAAAGGATATGGATTTTACGTTTATTGCTTTTGTTCTTGTTTTGTTTTTTGAACTCACATATGTGTATGGAAGAAGCAGTTTGGAAACACAGAAGCAGCACAACACTACTATTTAACATGGTATCTAACAATCCGCAAGTTATATACCAACACTGACACTGGAGTTCAGATTTATAGTTCCAGATCATTAGAAAAATCTCAGATCCATAGACTAGAAAGCACTATTACAGTAGTTCAGTTTGGGTCCAGTTTTCTAAGTTAGCAGGCACTGCAATCATGGAGCAGATTCTGTCCAAATCAATTTTAAAAGACAGAAGGTCCCCATCTGCTACCTGACTTTCTGGTAAGGATATAGTACGGCAAGAACATATAGAAAATACATCTTTAACAAGTCCTTAGAAGCTTACCTGTAAGGGGAACTGGGCTATGGGCAATTGTTCTGTTATCATCGTGTTCTACAGTGCTGTTGATATCAGGTTCTATGACTGGTGGTCGGCATTCCATGATCTTGCAGGTATACACACAGCGTTTCCTGGCATCTGTTGTGCTCCAGTACACTCTGGAGCACCTAGAATATAATTCAAACATAAAATCTTTTACTCACTAGTCAAGTAAGCCTTGACATTTTAAATTCGCAGTTTCCTGAAATTACACAGAATGAATAAAGGCTTTCTATCACAACATGCTGCACAACTAGCTTAGTCATTAGATTTCTGAACAGTTTATGAAAGCTATGGTCAATTTCTACATTTGTTACTTCAGTGCCAGTTTGGCACTAACATAGTAAAAGACATCGCCATGAAAAAGCATATACTCACTGATAGCCAATGGGAAACAACTTATCTTCACAGTCTGAGAGGTCATTCAAAATTCCTAAACAGTCTATTGTCATTGAACCTAAGCAAAAAGAGGAACAGAAAAGTCCCATGAACAAGATGCCAGCACCAGAAATGGAGGAAGCATTCAGGGACTAGACCTCACCGATCATCATGTGGATGTTCTCTGGTTCCAAGCCACTCAGAAATTTTCTTCTCAAACTGATTCCTTCAAAATCCACAAAAACTCTCCTAAGAACTTCAAACCCATTCTCAGGAACCACCTGGAGCAAGAATCCACAAAACATCTCATTAACTTTAAAAGGAACCACTATAAATATACAACGCTGTCTGTTGTACTGGATCCTCTGTGTGGTTCTTGAACCACGACATAGTACCTCTTCCCAAACTTCCACAAAAGTGCCAGTTATATCACTAACTTATTTTTAACAGCACTGTGGTCAGGCCCTCATTCATAAAGAACACATTCAATCTTAACTTTAAAAAATGCTTATAGTTACAGGCTGTCTACACCTTCAGACAAAGAAACGCGTGGAAGAAAAACCTCACCTCTCCTTTGATCAAATCACGATGCCTCTGGCAGTAAACCTTCTTATCATCCAGAAAAACACAGTTCTTGGCTCGTGAGCACATGAAATGATAGTTACTTGTACAGGAAGTGAGGCAGCAGCCTACTGTAGCGCCTGACTTCTGACAGAACTCACATCTCTGCAAAAGCAAAAAATAAAGGTAAAAATTAATTGATTCTAAAATCAGGCTACCACGTATGTCAGTTGTTTTCTTCTGCAGTGGTAGAATACACATACTCACCAGCTGCTTTCCCCGGATCACAGCCATGTGCACATTTTTCAGAGAACCATCATCATCTTCAAACACTTCTGCTGACCATAAAGCACAGTTCACGTGTGTCCATTCATTTTGGCCAATATACAGAAGACGTCCAGCATCCTAAGGAATGGGAGGAAACCATTTTTTTCCCCCTCAAATGTTCCACAAGACACAAAAGCCTAGCAGGTTTCAACTGCACCGGATTTAAATTCTCCCCAAAAGAAAGTTCAACAAGCTAGCACTACTTTCAGAGCTTAAAAGATACACGTAAATGAGGCAGAGAAGACTACAGCTAAGTACATGATATAAAAAAAACTACCTTAGGAAGAAAAAAACATTTAAAATTCTCTTCTTATAGAAACATGTCAAGAGGCTTAAGTGTAAGAAATGTACACTGTTTACACTGTTCACAGAAACGTGGCGATGTTACTTGGTGAATTTCTTAACAACACCCCTGATGTTAATGCCATGCAACTTTCTAACCAGAACAAAAGGCAGCAGCAGATTATTTTTATTTCGAACGACACACCAAGATATTAAAAAGGCAAAACAAAACAAACCACCCCGCTATCTCTTAGAATCAAGTATCCAGCCTATTCACAGTACCATGTCTGTTGTACTGCTTAAGCCAGTTACTATCAAAATAGGCACACCAGATACTTACATTAGCGCTATCATCACCGTATTTCAGGCACAACGCACACTGCCTGTTGTCTTCTACATCTGGAGGTGGATTAAGCTCAGGACTATCTTCTCTGCTTCTGTCAGAACCTTACAGTTAAAAGAGAGAAAGATTTTTACTTCTGAAGGTCAGGAAAGCAAAAATTTATCTAGAAAAATTATAAGCAAGTGAACAGGACAGAAGAGCTGAACAGCAGCCTGAAATTTCAATAACTAGCTTGTAAAGTAAGAGAAAGCATGCATCTGCCTCTCCACAGCTCTTGTTCTGGGTGAAGAGAGGCTGGTGAAAATGTCCTTCTGGGCCAAAGCTAAGTTGAAGAATATATCAACATGTATTGGCTTCTGAATGATTTCAGGTCCCACAAGCCTCCAGAATTCTTCAATCACATGCAAAAATACTACTACTCTCCCTTTACTACTAGAGGGTTTGAAGTGAAGCGCTGGCTTTGGGGCTAACAGTGCTGCTATCTATTTTCTTACTAGAGATAGGTGGTGTAGGAGGATGTAGAGGAGTGGGTGAATCTGGCTCTCCAGGTCCTTTGGGTTTTGGAGCTGGAATGATTTTCTTCATCAGAGGGGGTTGTTCAGTGCGGTTGTTCTCTTCACGCTCCTGCCACTGAGCATAATTATGGTCAAGCGAAGGAGGCAGCACTGCGTTCGGCAACATACCACTGCTGAAAACGCAACAAGGAGTCAGCTGTCAGACCTGGCTGCACCAGATGACCTTGTGCACTGTATTGCTAGCAACACTGACATTCAACATACAGTAACCACTCACTTAATTACTTACAGTCCACACATGCTCTCAACAAAGACTATGACCGCTCGCTTAAATTTTAAGGTTTGTGATGCAGCTGTTTTCTTTTGAGGATAACATACAGGAGAGTCACATCAGATGAGGATAACGAGGAGGAGGGGGAAGGAAGGACAGGACTGACAGGCCAACATGCAGTATGCTTAGTTCTAAATAATGCTTTTGGTTTCTCTGGTTCATAACAGTGAAGTGTTTATAAAACCTGGTAACGTGACTGCTGTTTTACTTTTTGAAAGCAACCACCACCGCCACAACCACAACATCATAAAAAGAAAAAAACCCAACCCCACAAACAGGCTCTCTTGATGCTTTTTGCTTGGACAGCTGGCAAATCACAGGATGTCACAGTCAGATGCAGAACAATTACTTACTTGCTTGTTACTTTATTTGGCTCCCAAAATCTGGACTTTTTTACACTGAACCATGGAAAAACGCGCTCCATTTGCTGAAAGAAAACAACATTTCACTAGACACGTTATACAACAAAATGAAAAACTTAAAGGAATTTGGCCAAGATCTCCTGTAAATGCACAACTAGTAAGATTTTATGAACACCAACAACTCTGACAAGGTTATTTTATTCTTGAAAATATCCATAATTGACCCTTTGAATTCCAACAGCTACAAACAGTGGCATAATACAAAGCAGATTTCAAAATAACTGTAGTCCTGCTCACCCGAATAAAGAAGGACTTGACCATGCTATTGGCTTTTTTAACTTCTGGCTGCCCTCCATCAGAATTAATGGCTGCTTGAATTATCTTCACAATATCATCACTAAAATCCAGCTGCAAGAAAGCCACAAAATTTTGCATCAGCAGGATTATCTTCTGTACAGCTACATCATTCAATTAACTTTTAAGGCATCACATGAACTTCCAGGTGAGTAGAAGACTGAACCAGAACATTGACTTCAGCAGAAAAATAATTTGGCTGTGAAGAAGCAATCAGCTCTGTGCAGTTGCAAACTGGCTGGCAGAATTGCTGCACAAACCAATCCATAACTCTAAACTTTCTTCTTAACCAAGAGTAGGCTGATGACAGATTTTAAATCAATTACACTAGCTACCTCACAAGGATTTGGTCAAAAGTCTAGCAACCGCATATTTGCAATGGAACTTTGCAATATACATGTCTCCTCAAGACTACGAGATGTGTAGAAGGAGGAAGGGGAAGAAAAAGTAATAAATAAATAAATAAAATAATTTAAAAAGGGCGCTCCCTGCAAAGAAAACTGATCAGGTCAACATTAGCATTTTATATAAATGACCCTTAAACAGATCATCCCTGCAAACATGAATTGGTTTCCAGAAAACTGACTACCATCAGTGATATTTGACTAGGCTTTTTGTTGGAATCTGCACAAAAAAGGATGACCTGTTCTGTTCCCACGAACACAAAAGACTAAGAGCAAAAGCAGTTTAACCAAGTATCGCTGCTGGTTAAAGAGAAGCATACGACAGTGTAAATTACATGTCTTTGGGCCAACATTAACACGAGTAACAGCCAGAATTATTTTTAGCAGTACATTAACCTGTTTCCTTGTTCATAAAGAAAAGGCTTAAGCATGCTCAGTTATAAATACCACAGGTCAGAAAACAGTTCAGAGGCTATTATTAGAATAGAGCACTACAACTCTGACATACCACAGAAGTGTAACCTCCTTGATCCATTTTTCTTTTTACTCCTTCCAGATCCAGAGGTTGCTGCTCCTCCTGTTTACTGACTTCTGTTAGGACAGGAGGATCGGGACCTTCAGGAGAGCTTCTGGATGGTATGCTCTCTTCTGTCTCAGGATTTAAATCAGGTGGTTTTGCAGCCTGTTAACATCAGCAACCAGACAGACAGACATTGGCTATTGAAGCGTGGCTGCTACTCATAATGTATTCCCCTGTACGTTCATAGGCACAGAGATTCTCATTAACACCAAACAGAGAAGACTCAAGTTCTGAATTCCCGTCCAAAACACAGGGACAAAAATAAAAAGATTTTAACCAGCTTTTTGCTGCTACCTGTAAGGCACACAGCAGGACAGTGATCAGCCATGAGGATCAACTTGATCAACATGAGCTCACTTCTCAGCAGTCCTATTTCTGAATATGTTTTTCAAGACTAAATGTATTTCACCAGAGACCTCAATTGCCCCATTCCTTGAATAACTTTACCACCCTATTTTTCTTTTATTCTCAAAAATCATAATCATGGATATCCACTTCTCTATTCCCATAGTAATGAACAATTTTTTTAAAAAACAAACAAACAAAAAACCAAACAACATGTACTGTGATTTAAGTACAATAAAGTTTTGAGTATGATGCACAGCAATACCAGAATTAAATCAAACGCCAGGCAACACTTCAAGCTGGACTATAATTATAGAACATCCGGAGTTGGAAGGGACCCACAAGGATCATCATGTCCAACTCCTGGAAATAGGAAATGAGGCTTCAGCTTACCTGCCTATAACGCAGCAAGTGGCTAGTAGTTCTAGAGTTCAACAGGGCTGTTAAAACCTGTTTTAAAGAAACCTGCAGCTCCTTTTCCAGTGCAAGACGCCATTCTGCAGGATGCTGTTCTGTACAGTTAATGCAGGTGTATGCTACACTCTCAGGCAAGTTAGAGAGTATCTCATACATTTCATCTGGAGACAAAAAAAAAAAAAAAGAGCAAATAGTAATCTGAACTACTTTACTGAAGGACAGATACTGGGAAAAATCCCTACTCTGTATAGCACACTTACTGTTTAAATCAAACACCCTCTGTGTAACAAAAGCATCTTGTGTAACTCATCGCGTGATGCCGCGTTTGAAACAAGTCCTAAGCTTTCAGGATGTCACTGATACATCATTCCACTCCATAGGTATTTTTCAAGCAGATCACAACAGGTGAGGGTGTTAATAAAACACTCAAGGAGAAAGGTCTAAAATTGGATTGCTTTGGTCTATTTGCTGCCCCATGTACTTAAGGGGTGAGGAGATACGAATTTGACTTACCAGAAAGGTTTTCACATTTGGAGTGGACCCAGCGGTCACATTTTCCACACTGCATCATCTTACTCTCATAGTCATCATCATCATAGCATTTGTCACAGAGAGGACAAAAATTTCCTGAAAATAAGATATGATTTTACCAGAAGCTCAACTGTCACACCTTAAAGGCTCGATGGTTACTTATTGGTGTGCTAAGAAATCAACTCTTTGAAACCAATACAGTTGCATCTACTTTTACAGCACTGAAATCAATGGCCACAAAAAACAACCAAACAAACCCCCTGCCTGAAAGACTGGTTGCCCACTTTTTTGTGGGGTGTGATGAGACTAATAAAATACTATATGAACTAGCTTTACAGAGTAGAATGAAAATTGAAAAGATATACAGGCAAGAAATTAAGTGGAATAGTCAAGATTTTTTACCGAGATTTTTCCCCCAGCGTGCGCCCTCCTATACTCAAAGGCCTTATGCACAGTAACTAACATAAGGATCAACCACTTTACAATACAAAATGTGCTGTTTTTAAGCCAGAAGACCTTTAAAATACCTTTTTCTTCAAGTGCTGCTTCAAACCGTTGATCAACAGGTCTGTAATAACTGCTTTATCTGGTACAGTGCTTAATTGTGAAGTCTCAATTCTCTCAATAAAACAATAGTTACTTTCGTTATGCTCTGTAAAACGATGTACGTGGTTTTCCTACACAAACAATACTGCTCCAATTCACAGCCCCAACACTAGGTTCCCTTTCTGTTTGTACCAGTGATAAGCTCACCAGCCTGAGGCTCTCATTTCAATCTCCACTGACATCATCTCCTTGAAGGACAGAATCTTAAAATGTACCAGCTGTAAACAATTACAATTTTACGTACCTTTCGCAAAGAGTTTGGCACAATCATGACACAGTGAAAAGTCGTGAGACCACTGCGCGTCCCACCCCTTCCCTGGTGTTGTTGATCCACAGCTCTTGCAGCGAACACATTTGGTACATATCTGGAAGATAAATATGTTTGGCAAGAGTTATTTGCTTTTATCCATTGGCTTTTTTTTGTGTACTAATGATACATTTCATAATTTTATTATTTAACGAGTGCTGATAGCTTATACAACAGAACAAGGAGTTCCAAACAACAGAATTTCCACTATAAGGAGAAGGGCTCCCTCCCTTTATGGTAAGATGGTGCTGATGCAAAAAGAGGGAAAAAAAAGTGCTTCGCATTTGCACTTAAGAAAGTATCAACATTCCTTTCGCATAAGAAAGCATATATAGGCATATATAGTTATGACATTCCTTCTGACCTAAAATATAAAGTCTTATTTTATCAGTTTTCCAACTCTGAATACACCGTGGTAGAAAACTCTCAAAAAATATTAGCAACAAATACTTTATAGGCAAGGCTTTTGCACCTGTTTAGAACAAAAACTTGAAAGACACAAAGTAGGGCATGAATCCAAACTGTCTCTTAATACCACTATCAACTGGTAAGTTTGTTAACAAAGTAAATGCTTCGATTCTGAAGACCTTCTTCCACGTTCTGTGACTATGATCAGAAGAATTACTAAAACTAAAAAAGGTATAATGCCTTGATAATGCTACTTGTTCAAGACCCATCTGCTTTACCACAAACCCACCTCATCAAGAAGCCTATTCCCAAATGCATCTTCCAATGCAAGAGGCAGCCTTCCTTAAACTGATAAATCAGTGCACTGGGGCAAGCCAACTGCAGCACTTTGGCCTGTAGCATTATGATCAGTTAAGTCAATCATCCCAAAAAGAAATTTCAAAAAATCTTACCCAAACTTTCTTTTTCTTGGTGGGTTTTGTTGGGTAGTTTGGGCCCAGGCACTCCGGGTGATAGCTGTTTCGGCACTTATTGCACTCCAGCAGCTGCTACAAGAATAACGGGAAAGAGTATTGGAACAGAAACCCTAAAAAGGATGCAAAATCTTGGACATTTTCATTTTACATTAGATCCCTTATTTAGGGAAACAGGAGAAGTTGCAACTAAGTGAACTGAGATAAATTCACAGCCGCACACAGTAGTCTGCACATAGAGTGTGAACTCCACTGTCTACTGTCTGAGTTACCAGCTGAGGGTGAGAGCAAAAAGCTCTGGGCACAGCGCAGAGAAGCCTAGCTGGGTCACTTGGAGGTTGGGGTACCTTGGTGGCCTGGTGCTGTCTCCCACACACGTGGCAGAACTTGCAGCGACGACAGCACCAGTTTTCCAGCTGGTCCTCCAGGGGCCGCTCGCTCTCCTCTAAGCAGAACTTGTGGAAAGGCTCACAACAGACCTGACAATACACAAACTGCAAGGGGGAGAGGGCGGTTTTAGCAAGTCAAAACCTTTTCTTAATTCCCAAACAAGCCCGCTTGCACTCCTTACTACTTCGAATTCTGCTTTACAGCTGACAGTATGAGAATATCTATGAGTATATTTTATAGGGGAAACTGAGTGTGTACTTCAGATAACCTAAATACATGCCTGTCTACACAGATTATGCATCTACCAGCAAATAGGAGTCTGGTACCTTTTATCTACATGCTCTGAGTACTGGTAAATTGGTAAAGGCCTACAGGCTTCTTCAGGATTTCCCTCCCTCCTTGTAACACAAGCCAACCACACCCAAAGAAACATTTAGTGGACAAGGAAGGCACATTCAGAGCAAAGAGACATCTTTCCCTCTGTTTAGCTTGTATGGGCCATTTGAAAGCTCAAAGGATCCTCTACAAGGACAGACATACTAGAAAAAGCACAGTCCTTAGGGCACAAACACTGCAGGCACAAGCAGGACAGAGGAATTGTTTGTTCACTTGAGCAACTGACTAAGAAGGGGATGGCTCCACGTGCCACTGGACCTCCATAATCCCCAAGTGCATTGCTGTTCACATGAAGAACTTAACCCCATTCTCCTTGAGTGTTGTTCACCTTTTCTAGAGTGCTAGCATCACCTTCCCAGGACAGCTAGTCTGAACATTTTGAGAAGATGCCTGTCTTTTCCTGGAAATGCATTTAACAAAAACTTAAGCCAAAATTCAGCTGTTTATGCAGCACCAAAACCTTGCCAGTCACGTTTCAGTACTGGTCTGCAACTCTTAGTACATACAGACATACCTGGGAAAATCAACATTGCCTACCACCATTTCAGCAAAACTGAGCGATCTTTCCAATTTCAAGGTAACAGAAAGCAAAAGCCACTGCTTTACCTCAGCTGGGGGATTCCAAATTACATTTAAGAAGAGATGCAGGGGGCTCTTGAAAATGCCATTCCGTATGTCTAACAGAGTTCACTTCTAAACTAAGCACCACTGAAGTTCTCAAAGTGAATTCAAATACCTTCCATTTTAGTATCTTAGGGCAGAGTCTAGCAAGGACAGATTTACAGATATTATTTTAATTTCTTCTGTTTTATGGATTATTATTATTTTTTGGTAACAACATGGTGCTGTAACTAAGTCATCAACAGCAGAACACAATGCTTTACCTCCACATGTCCACTGCTGGCACAGAGAAAACACACCACCCTGGGAGTAATAGGTACCGAGGTCACGATGCCTAACCCACCCATCTCCCAAACATTCTCCACTTCACAGTCCTCCTGAAAGTACAAAAGGATACATCACCATGCAGAATAAGGAAATACGACATCAGCATAAAGTGCTCACATTGCTGTGTTATGCATTCTGTTTCTGTAATTAGGCGTTCTAAAACAGAAATTATTTTAAACTTTTATCTTGGTTGTTTTATAACACATATTGCAATAGTTACAACTTGGTACTGTTCTTGCCAAGAGAGTTCAGTAATACACTAACTTTCTCTCTACAGAGAGCAAGCCTAAAAAGCATGACAAAGTTTTTCACAATTGCACGATTATTACTAAAAATGAAATTTCAGAATAATTACACTTTATTAAAACTTCATATTTGTATAAAACACTTTTGAGATCTCACTCTAATCTCCAGTATTAACACTTATAGATGGACTGAAAAATTATTAGGAAAATGTTAATTTTTATTATTTCAACACTGTAAAAAAAAAAAATACATGATTTATCAGTTTAAAACCCCAGATATACCCAAAGTATTGTGAATTACAAATTACTAACATTTTCCCCAAATCTTGTTGACTCAAGTTGAGGTAAGGTTTTTATAGTTCCATCTTAATGGAATAATTCTTCATAAACCTCAAATTCTTGCTCATCCTCACATTGAGGGTTAAGGTTTAAAGCTTTAAAGTCTCTCTTCATCCAGTACTCTAATTATAAGAAAAAAAAAGGCATAACAAACTTCTAAAAGTCATTCACGTCAGAAAGGTTCCTATTTACAATTCTCACTGAATGGGACCAGACATACAAACTTAGAAGTCACTGTCAGCATTCTTGAGGGACTCTACTTCCAGTGTTTAGAGTCAGTTAATATTCAAATACTTAAAACATTTTGTCCTCTACCTTGAAATCCACTCGGATTCTGTGGACTCCATCTGTAGGTGGCTTTTGCTTGGAACTGCTCCCATTAGTCAGAGTGCTGAGCAAATTCAGCGTGCTGCTTTCTGGCTTGCTTATAGGAGGGGGCTTTTCCTAGTCAAGTAAAGGAGCCTGCATTAATCCCAACCCCAAACATTAAAGCTTAAACAGTATTTACATTAAACACTACACATAATTCATATACAACAAAACAAAACACCCCAAACCAAGAACAACAAAAACCCACAACCAAACCATCACAAAATTAATGAATTGCAAGAAAGTAACCATTTTGCAATCAGTTTTAAGAGCATTCCGCACACAATTAAATTTCTAATTCAATTTGCTGCATTTTCCCCTAGCATCGTGTTATTCTCTATATTATTAGTGCTGGTTTTTTAATTTGCTGCAGTAGGGCAACTCTGGGCGTAAGTAGTACCTACCTATACATTTATCTCTGAGATTTAAATATATGAACTATTTTTTTCCATAATGAAGTTGTTTCTAAGACAAAGGTAGTTCTTTATTTATTTATTTTTTAATGGACAACCTGGCCTTCACTCCACAACATACAAGTCTTAGAACAAATTAACTCCTAAGCTGGATATAGACATGTGGCAGGTAATTTTGTACCCACATACTGACATAAGGTAAAGCCTAACGTCTGTATAATTTGCTCAAATCACAGGAGTCTACATGTTCCTCTTTGATAGGACTGAAGATGTCTTTCTTTTTAAATACCACAAAAGATCTTGAGTAGCATTAGGAGTCAAGCTAGATCAGTCTTAAATCAGCATCCCAAGGAAAAGCGACAGAACTGAATTCCTATAGATATTTTAAGTAAAAAGCAAAAGGGTTATGTAATACAGTTTTACTTTCTAGATAGACAAAAGATTCAGGTTCTCAAAATTTATTGACTGTGTACAAAAAGCAGTATTCACCTTTTCTTTTGGTTTCTGTTTCACAGGGAAAGTTGGACGGGGAGCAATTTTTTTCTGTTTGTTTTGTTCTGTGCCTAGGAAGGGGGGGAAAAATTATGAGTATTTCAAGTAACTAACAGCAACCTGTGGAGAAGAAAAGGGAAAAAGTCAGCTGTGTAATGAGAGATGAATTTTAGACTGGAATTTTCCCATCGTCATTGGTGGTCACCAACTATGACTGGGGCAGTCTCTGCAAGGTGTGGCCAGTTGAACTTGCTCTGCTAAAAGTCTGAAGTGTTCCAGGTGTAAAGCAACAGAAGTCCTGGAGCTGCCTTTTTGTTCACTTTCCATGCTGTTCTGTACTACGTGCAATAGTAGTTTATGTTTTTGTAGTAGAAAAAATTACATTATTGTCTCACATTCAGACTGTAAACAGTCAGTAAACTTCACGGTATTGAAAATATACTTCAAGGTTGCCAAGACTAAATGACTAAAAATCACATTAAGGGTGTTCATCTTTCTTCCCGTCCCAATATATAATGCAGTACAATAAAAGAAAGCCAGTTCTAAGCAAAATTCCCAAAATAATTTGCTTTAATTTCACCAGGTTATAAAGCATTTATCAGTTTTAAAATCCAACAGATTTTAGCAGTATTACTACTGTTACTTAACATGACTCAAACATATTGAAGATAAACAGTCCCATTTACCTATTTCTGGCTGTGGAGTCTGCTTTTTCTTAGGCTCAGAAGTGGTAAGTTTAGGAGCTTCTTTTTTCAAAGGTCCTGAGCTTGGTAGCTGAGGAGGGAGCTGTACTGGCTGAGATGTTTGTTTGCCAGTCTTTCTGGCACCAGGTGCAGGGACCTGTTTGGGCTCCAACAGAGGAGTAGAGGAATTCCCATCCTCGTGTTTCTCCTCAACTGGCTTACGAGCAGGTTCACTGCTCTTCTTTATGGCATTGTCTTCTCTTGATAAAATAGTTGGAGGAGTTTGTTTCTGTCCAGAGTCCAATTGGTTCTTTCCAGAATGGCTTTCTTTCTTTTCATTCGTCTTGGATTTCTTCTCTTTCTTTTTTGCAGCTACAAAGAAAAAGCATCAATAAATTAAAGCAGCTACAACTGCGCAACTTCAAATAGTTCACTGCACTTTTAAGATTAGGAAACAAACATTTTGCTTCTTCATTCAATTGAAGAAATATTTGTACTCATCCCAAAAAAATGTTGGTAAAATTAATGTACTTGTCTTATATTACAACCTGCGTTCTAATACTGTGGGCCTCTATCCTGACAGACTGGTAAGCAAAGTACTTATGTGGTATTGCAGCTTCACAGCTTAACTGTGCAAAAGAGAAAGCAGACTTAGCATGGAAAAGTTTAGGAAATTCAAGACAGCCACCTGGCCACTGTCACACTAACATGCAGACCTCCAGAGGTCCAGTCCCAGGATGCAGGGATTTAGCAAAATACATACGATGGCTCACTTAAGCCTGATGTCAGAGACAAGGAAGTGCCAAGAGATTTATCAGCCCCCATGTCATTCAGAAACATAGAAATATCTGAGAATTGGTTCACCTGAAGTGCTGAGGGGAGACTGACCAGCTATCCGCAGCAGTTCCCTACAAAAGGGAGGAGAAACTACAATTCTAGTGCTGAAAAAGACAGTTATGGATTACGGACGCTGTCTGTACTCACGTTTCTCCTACAACTTTCATGTGACAACAGCAGAACAGACAGGTTCCCTGTTAACATTTAATTTCAGACTAAACTTTCATAGCTCAGTGTAGTTGCAATGACAGCATAAAAAGCAATTTAAGGTAGGAACATTTCTTTCTTATCCTACACTTGAGCCAAATCTTTCAGCCTACCTTTAGCTTGCTTCTGGAGATATGCTTTAGAAGGCATCCACTGTAGATTCTGACATTTCCTCATCCTACAAAGAAAGAATATGTTGTGTAATCATACACTGGAAGAAAAATGCAAACACAGAGAGAATGCCATAAATATTCAATTTTTTTTAAAGCTATCATCAATACACTCCCTTTCTTCAAGTTATTTTTCCCTTCTTCAGAGGGACTATTTATAATATTAATAATATTTAAAAGAATATTATTTTCCATTCTGTTTTCTGAACTCTCAACACAATTTTGCGGTTAATAAAGCTGCTTATGTAATAACTGATTCGCTAATAAATCCCTTATCAATTCAATTTCTTAGGTATTGGCATTTGAGTAATATCAGGATACTTCTAAGAACTCCAAAACCACATCAAACTCTCTCAACAGTAGTTCTTATGTAATCCACAATGAGGTCATTTCAGCCAAAAAAATAGTTGCTCTGCTTATATGGATTGGGATAGATTTGGTGTAATCAAGTTTTTAAATGTTCAACTCCTATTTTTCTCATGTCTCATTCCAGATGGTTTTCAGTGCTATGCAAGGTTCTTCAAAATGGGGAGAATAAGTTATAAGTGAACTTCAGAAAAGGAAGGTCATAAAAGCACACCTTGATTCTAGATATACTCTCCTAAATTAAATTGCTTTTAATTGCTTTTTACTGTGATCCACCCTCAGCCCAGGCCAAATTCATTCCAGGCCTGCACGAGAGGGTTAAATCTGTTGTTTCCTACCTCAGAATGTGGATGTGCTCATCCTACTCTGCATAGGAATTAGCTGAAGAATTTCTCACATACACAAACTTACTTGCAGCACTGCTTCTTTATATTACGCCCACCAAACTTGGGCTTGTCCAGACAGTTAGTACAGACACCACAGTCCTCTGGAACCTGGCAGCCTGAACACTGCCCACAGCGCCTTGACCGTCGCCCCTTCTTCACTGGTGGTTCTTGCTGTGTCTTATTTCTGGTTACCGGCTTAATTGGTTTGATAGGTGGAGCAAGAGGTTCTGCCTCTTCTGAGCCGGCTATTGATGACTTATCTGTCAAAAGAAATAATAAAAAATCTAATGTGAATTCACTGAAGTCATACAACTTTTCAGAAGCATCTAATGAGCTCATGGAATTTCTTCTATTAAGTGTAAGTTAATATACTATCCCCTGTTAATTGCTCGATGTCCTCATCTTTACAGGTTCAGATGTAGCCATATTTATTAGAGATGCCACTAACCCAAGTAGTCAAAGCAGACCTTCTGTGAATCCACAAGTGAAAACTGGAAGTCTTCACCTACCGTCATTCCCCATGGAAGACAGTATCTTCTCTCGCTCTTCCCATGGTAAGGCACTCAGAGTGGGCATGTCGTCAGGAAACACGGCTCGCTTACGACCCAGTGCAACAGCTGCTCTCCTGCAAACATGTTTTATTCGTGGTCCTCGGACTGACGTTTCTGATGAATCACTCTCTTGTCCCTAGATTTCAGAAAACAGACAGTATTCCTAAGAGAGGTACAAAAACGAGACCGGGCCACATACAAAAACTTCTAAATAACCTAAAAAGAGTTAAATTATAACTCCGCTTACATTTTGTAAGGGTCAGGATAAAAGTAAAGGCTATCAGCCTTCCAAGCCTTGGATACCCACGGGAGGATAACCTCAAAAGGACAAGAAGTTTTACTCGTTTGGAACTACAAGGTAAGTTTCTACCTGTTACTGGACAGTGAACTCACTCATGACGCTGTACGTTATTAGGGCACTGACATCAGAAATTCAGAGTTGACTGGAATTAGGGTAAACAGACTAACATTGAGCATTAACTGATCTGTCAGATCGATTTTGTAGCAGCAAACCTTTAAGATGAGGGGATAGTGTTTACTGAGGTGATAAAAGAAATGCAGCATTTTAGTACCATTTTCCACATTTTTAACATAGGATTCTGACATATTTCCTAATAAAGAATTCCACCCAAAGACTTAACTGCAAGGGCTTGGGCTTCTTAGTATAAACATGCGAGGCATACAGAAGCACACATTTATTCTTTCCGGGGACAAAAGCTTAAGAATTCTTTATTTAAAATATGCACTTATTTTCAACACTAACATTATCTGGGAAAACGAACAAAGAAAATCCTCTCTGAAAGTGTGTTTCTATCAGAAAACATCTACCCTTCTGACAGCTAAAAAGGACTGCAGAAGACAGTGGTTTTGGGGTGGGGGAAATGGGGAGAGGGAAGAGAAGCCAGCAGTAGGAAGCAGTCCTCCAAGCAGATGCAAAACCCCAATGGATTTTACTCCTTCCCATAAGTAACAGATCAGATCATCATAGGGTAAAGTTAAAAGAGAGAGAGAGACCAAGATCAACTCATCTTTAGAAAGACTATAGCAGTTTGCTAGAACCATGCTTTTAAAAATGCCTATTACCCTCGCTGCTTACTTTGCTTAGATTTACACAGAGAAACCGAATAAACAGTTCCACTGCACTGTTCTCTAAAAATGCACGCAGCTCCCCCTTGAACAGTAGCTTTCTCTCCCCCTCAACTTCTGCCCATGCCTTCTCATTTTTGTATCATTTACCATCTGTTGCACTAATGGCTACTTAGCTTGGCACATTAACTCTTCACATTCACGATATGAAAGATACTTGTGACTGTCAGTGCAAATTCAAAGTGAATAAAGAAAAAAAAAAAAAAAGGGAAAAAAATACCTGTGCTTTTGGCTGATCTGCTTGTTTGAGGGACTTGCTCTTCTCAATCTTGTACAGCTGGGCTTTTGCTTTTTTCAGAAGACTGGCTACCCTTTTGTCAGTCATCGGCAGTTTGTCTGCTTGAGCCAACATAGAGCTGATGGAGGAAGCGGAATGTTTAACAGTGCTTGATGAAGGAGTAGAGAGACGCAGAGCTTTTTCTTTCTCCAAAGATGGCACAGTGGGGCTGAGGTCCAGATCTGATTTGTCCAACCCCCCTCTACCTTTCTTGGATGTTTTGGTTTTGATGGCTGTTGTATCTACCAGAGCAGCAGTAGAAACATCTGCCACGGGATCTATTGCTGTAGACTTCCTCCGCCCGGCAGTTTTTTTTGCAGAAGATGATGCTGCAACATCTTCACTGACAACTTTTTCTTTGGGCATTTTACCTACAGGAAACAAAGCAGAGCTACTCTGAATTTCTGACCCTTTTCTCCTTTTCTCTTTCCTTGACTCCCGTTTGTTCTCCTTCTCTCTCTCTCTGTCTTTCTCTCTGCTCTTGTCCTTCTCCACACTTTTATCAGCGTCTTTATCTTTGGACAGTTCCTCTGTCGCCCTGTCTTTGTTTCTGCCTCTCTCTGTCTGGGGACTTGGAGTGAACCAAGGAAAGAGAGGAGCAGGACTACTAGATGAGAAAGGCTCTGCTGGAGTGCTAGTCTGCTTCCTTTGTCTCTGGCTTCTTTCTGCTGATTCCCCAGACTGCGTTAGGGAATGGGAAGGAAAAGTAAAAGTTGAATTTAAGGCACTAGTGGCAAGAGAACTAACAGAAATGCTAGTTAATGAGGAAGATACAGAAGACTGTGGGGTGAGAGTTGTCAGGTCAGAGGTACTAAGTCTCCCACTTCTTGTCCTCATGGAGTGCGAAGGAGATCTGGGTTCTGAGCGGATAGGGCTAAACACTTTTCTCTTTCGTTTCCTAGAAGAGACACCTGTTGCAGCGGTTCCTGTAGTGGTTCGACCAACCGATGAGGGCAAAGTTACAGATTCAAAGATTCTGGAGTGGGCCTCGCTTGGAGTGAATCTCGGAGCTCTCAGCAGAGGACTTCTCTTGTGCATATCAAATCTTGTTCCAGAATGAAGAGAAAACAGCCGTGCTGGAGCTGTAGCACCTGGTGTTGAGAAGCCAGATGCAAAGCCAACATCCTCCGGTGTTAGTGGTGGGGGTCTGAAGTTATCAAATATTGGTTTGCGGATAAGCCCCTCTTTGGCATACTTTGCTGATGAGAAGTACTGTGGTTCTGACCTGGAATGCTTTAGAGAAGTCCACCTAAACGTTGGCTCTCGCAGAATTGATTTCCGTTTCTCTTGCATTGGTGCAGCAGACGTAGGAAGAAAGGGGGAGGCTAACGGTATGGTAGGAGGCATGAGCCAAGGAGTACGGTCTGAGATGCTGGAAGCGGGCTGTAGTGGCGGGGGAGGAGTGAGCAGAGGGGGAGGAGGAGAGGACGACGACTGCTGCTGCGGCACACTTGGCAAGGCTGAGAGTTTTTTAGCAGTCCTCTGGCCAAAACTTCTTTCTGTTATCGAAAACCTTCTGTTTCTCCTATCGCTGTTATCGTTCTCAGGGGACTGAGAAACAGGCAGAGGTGTGTGAACTTCTGGAGTATTACTGCGTTCCTCAGAAAGCGTCTGCATCTCCTCAGAAGCCTGAGAGTCTGTAGATGTATCAACGCTAGGGCTGCTGGACCGCGAGGAATCTGAAGACATCTGAGATGAATGCTGAGAAGCAGCACTGGATTTTTCACTGGATCCGCAAGAAGTAGCGCTGAACCTGCTGTTTGGTGTGGATTCTAGTCTGGATATTTTAATAGGAGGGTCATAGTCTTCATCTTCAATGAACCGTTTGGGCGTTTTAATAATCCGTGAAGAGATAGCGCTTACGACCGGCATAATGAACTGTCGGATATTTTTAAGCTGGGTTCTCCCCTTTCTGCCCTGCAGTTTGGCTGCTTCTTTCTCAATCTTTTTTTGCGCCCCCTTCTTAGCCCTCTGCAAGAGTTGCTTAGCAATTGTTGCATCCGTCCTTTTTGTAGAAGGTATAATCCTAACAGGCTTAATCCTGCGCGGACTCTGTCTGACAGCAGTCTTTTCTTCCTTTGTGAGAGGTGGTGTGCCATCCTTCTCTTTACGTATCCTTTGGGGTTTCTCCAGCTGCGAATTTATGACTAAGGTTGAGGAAGTCTTTAAACGTTCAGAAGACGGTGGCCTCCCTCTCCTGCGCACAATCTGAACGCTTTTCCTCCCGATCTGAAGTTTTGCCCCAGGCTTAAATTTAGATTTCAGTGGAGAGAGTTTACTAGTTCTTAATTTCTTAATTTTAGTTGCTTGCTGAAACGTAGTGGATGGCGACCTTTTGATTTTTTTCAGACTCTCTTTTTCTTCTTTGCTTCCCTTCTGAATATCTGATGTGCCTTTGACTTGTGACAATTTGAACTTCACGCTAGTAAGTGTTGGAGGTCTTCCTCGTCTTTTTTCCCCACTTTTCAATTCCTTCTTCTTTACTTTCTCCATGGGTGTGGTTTCAGACTTGCTTGAAGGGGAACACACTGATGAAGAGTCTGATAGTACAGCTGAACTTCGGTCAGAACTGCTCCGGGGCCTCCCACGAGGTTTTCGTGGACTAGATTTAACTATGAGGGAAGTAGAGAATGGAGAGGACACGTTAAATTTATTTCTCTAAGTGTTGGCTCAGCTTTATCCAGGTCACACAAGTATTTACTCTGCATAAATCACGACTCACATAAATTGCCAAAAACTTTTCAGTTCATCAACAAACAAAAAATTGATCAATCCATGTAAAGACCTCCTTCACAAGCCTTTTCTCATAAAAAAAGGAGATTTAGATAATTTTTTTTAAAATGCAAGCTTGCCTTTCTACAAGGACCATATATGCCATTGCACAAAACCACCATCAATACAATGGCAAAAGAGAATGGTAATTCATAAGCAGATTTGTAATGTTTCAAATGCACTAAAAATTATTTTGAACAGAACAAAACGGATCACGGTTGAAAGGAGAAAAAAGAAGTCCCCTCTTCACTAGTGCCATCTATCTAATGGATACGTCAGTAAGGCAAGAACAACATACAGGGGGAAGCTGATGTAAGGTATCTTACTAAAAAAATGGTTTTAGTTCTGAAATACATTTAGCATTCAGGACTGCAGTTGGAAGGATCAAGCAGATGTGCATGCCTTGATTACTCACCTCTACCAATGCATTTCACTCCATACCCACCAACCCAGCTATTCCAGTTCTGGGTCTTCACACAGCTCTGACAATGTACTTCATTCTTCATCTGAAACACCCTATTAGTATGGCTTTCCACAACAGAACTTGCTGGCAAGGCCAAACCAAGTAGAGTATTGTGGTGAGAGCATTTATTGACAAGAATCTAAATCAAAACCAAACTCGTTTGTGTGCATCCCGTCATGCTTTGATCCTACATTTAGAAAGTTTCTTGAAAAAAAAATAAAAATACAAGAACTTAACTATAGCTTATCGTTAAGCGTTCTGTATTTGTTTTGTTAAAAAAAATATATAATTGAAGGTTCCAGTTACAGGAGATGAGTTTATTGAAAAATATTAAAATGTTCTACATGGGACTTTTTATTACTGTTTCTTAAGATTAAATTGTTCCAACTGCATCTTAAATGGAATTTTGTAAAGAAATGTTTACTTTTGTACCTTGTGACTACTTCTGTCTACCCATAGCTGAACACATTCCTGAAACTAGATCCTAACCATTAAAATAGCTGCCTCTTTAAAACACTGACTTCAGGTTTCAGATACCAATTTCATCAGTGTAACTCTTTTACTCAACGTTTCCCTGTTCCGCAACAGATCAGATCTAAGAACACCACAATGACAGCATCCAAAGCTAAGCTGAATCCAAAGTGTGGTTATGGCCTTGATGGTGGAAGAGATTTGAAACAACAAACAGGAAAGACACGGCAAAACCACCACAAAGCAGCACACTCAGACAACATCCGTTCCTGCTGCATGCACATACCTGTGGGGGACCTGGTGGGACTTTGTACTTTGACTTCTTCATCTGAACCAAAACCTAGGAACTGTTCATCCTGCAACAGAGAAATAGATGGAAATTGGAGGATGTGGATATTAACATTTAAACACACTTAACCGTTATCAAGGCATGAAGAGATGCTAGAAGATTTTCTCTCCCCAGGTAACGTACCCACATTTGTTCTTCAAGCAAACAATTGCTAAAAAGGAAATACTTTTCTTTATAGATAGATCAATATGTATGTATTTGTATAAATAAACAAAGCAGTTAGAGCTTACAACTAGACAATGAGGAGGAGTTATGGGGAAAGAGAGGACAAGTTCCTATGAAAACAATCCTTTAACGCCTCAAATCTGCTGCTTGTGTCAAAGCACCAAGAACAGATCACTCCATGGGCTAGCGGTCAAAGTACCCTAAGGAGCTACTTGAGCTAAACAAGCAAACAGCCAGCACACATCTCCGTGTTTATTTTTGTAGTACCACTGTAGAATAACTTCTTCCAAACTCATTTAAGAGACCGGAGGAGGCCCAGCAGCAGCCGAGGTCTCTAAGTAAGCCCAAGTGCCCTGGAGGTTTGGCAGGGCCTCTGCTCCCTGCAGCCTCTCCCCGCAGGCCTTGCCCCTGCTCCCAGAGCCAACAGCAGTGCTCACAGCCTCTGCAAGGAAGCGTACAGTTTTGGGGCCTCTTCCTTCTATTTTAAAGGTTTTTTTTAACCTGACAGAGATGACAGAAATTGTGAAGACAAGGGAATAAAACCACTACAACAAGCGCTGTAAGAAGGCCAGGTGCAGGTTACAAACAGAGGAACACTGACCTGAGGCGCAACACAGCTAGGAAACAAACTCAGGCTAGAAAACGTCGATTTTTGAAGTGACAGCTGATTTATGAAATGACATTTTTTGATGTAGCAAAGCCCATCAATACTCCGACTTGATGCTATGGGCGCTCTGTGCAGACTAAGCCATTTTTTCCAGGGAGCATGCAGAAGCGTAAAACCTCATGCCGTGCCACCAAACCCTGCGACAATCCATTTTCATGTCAACCCAGGTTTCCTGATGCACTTTCACCTCAAGCAGCTACGTCCTCCTTTCTTAAATCCCCTCTCTCCTCGGAGGCCGGCCACGCCACTTGTTGCTCGCTCCTTTCAAGCGCCGCACGCCCCGGCTGCGTGCTCGGAAGCGGCTCCCTGCTCTGCTCTGGAGGTGCCACGGCTCGGCTGCACGCCGCCTGTAACACCCGGCTGAGAAGGGAGCCGTGGCTGAAGGCTGCCAAGCGCATGCTCCACGCCGCACGCCCAGCGCCGCTCCCACAGCACGTGGGCGCGCGGCGAGATGTAAACAGCGTGCGCAGGGCTGCGGCCGGGGAAGGGGCCTGGCGCCAGCAGAGGGGATGCTGCTTGCTGAGATATCAGGCTGAAACGCTCTCCACAGCGAGGCAGAGAAGGCAGGCAGAGAAGCCGCAGGCTGCGTGGGCACGGAGAGGTTCAGAAGGGTATCGGGAACGGCCGCCCACCCTGAGCGATTTTTTCCGCATTAGGCTACCAAGAGGGGTACCTGCAGAGCTCTCAGAGACACAACGCGCACATCGTGCATCTTAGGCATGGGGAAAGGCCAAATATTCATACAAATAACGCTTACTTGTGTGTGTATGAGCACGCTTTCCCCAGGAAAACAGAATTCAACGCCACAAGCAGGAGGTTGTTAAAGCAACAGCCTCCTGAACAAGAGCTGGGAAGAATACCTCAGCTCTAATTGCAGACGTCAGGGCAGGGAGTGTGCTGCACGGCAGTGCTGAGCTGCCCAAGAGCAGTGCTCCTCCAGGAGACCGAGCTGCAGATCTCTGAAATCCCGGTTCAGTCCCTGCCCTCCGTGCCACACCATCCTCCCTTCAGAGTTCAGCCATTGGCACCCCATTCCGGACCTTGCGATGGGTTTCACCCTCCTTCTTTTCTTCCTCTGACATCTCTGTTAAATTAACTGTCGCTCCCACTACAAAATCTTTATATTATTTCTTCCTTGTCCTCCTGTTTCTCAACAGATCACAAAGTGATGCTCCATGCTGCCTGCAGTGCTCTTTCTGCCACCAAGTCCCAGCCACCGGCACTGCTCCACCACCTGCTCCCACCCCCAGCCAGCAGCGCTCGCTGTGCACCAACCTGGCCTGCTCTGTATTTTACCTGTTTGCATCCTGCTCGCCTGAAACCTTATCTGCCTCCTCACGGACTAAGACAGACACGCACTCGAGCTAGGGAGGAAGTATGAGAAACAAGCAGCCAGCTACAGGCTCCGGAGCAGAGTGCTCTTCACAGGGCCAAACTTAAATGTAAAGAAAATGCATCTCCTTGCTGAGAGGAAGGCTAACAATAACTACTGATCCTATAGGCCACTTGGTGGAAAATATAGCAATGATTTCTTGCCACGGAACAATTCAGTTTGAAGGCTCAGCTCCAGTTGAACACCCCCAATGCTTCATTCACCGTCTGCACGGGAATGGTGCTGAGCAGCCCTGGTTCCAGATGCACGGTGCTGCAGGGGGAAGGAAGGCACACGTCTACAGGAACTGACCCCTCACCTCTGCAGGAACTCACCCCTCACCTCTGCAGCTCCAGCTTTGTCACCAAAGGCAGATCTGCTCTCATCACATCTCCAACAGACCGTTTAAAATACACGACACCATGTATCCGTGGATATATATTGGTGTTTTTCCCCAGAAGAGTAACAGATGCAGACTTTGCAAGACCGAATAACTTGCCTATCCCTGCTGAGAGAGGCAAGTTTAACTTCAGTTAAAATAATACCTCGCTCCAAGACCAGTTAGTGGCACTCGACCTCCGTGTGTATGACATCTGCTGGTGGTGAACTACTGCAAACCTCAGGCAGCAAAAACGGAGATGCCCCTAACATTAAACGCAGTCCCTAGGCACTTAATACTTGCAGCTTTTAAAGAACAGCGAGAACCACGTCGTGATCAGACACAAAACACTGCTGAAACTGGAAAAAGCCGTTCTATAAAACCAGCCTTAGTGGAGCCGTGTGTGACCTGCCTGCTACAGAGCACTGAGGGACACAGCTCCAAGCACTGAGGGCAACCCCTCTGCTTCAGGTTTCCGTCGGTGGTGGCACTAAGAGCCCTAACATGGGAAGAAAGTTTGTCACCGCCTTACATACACAAAACTTTTACAAGCTTGCAATTAAAACCAACCTCCCTTGCAGTAACAAAGTTGCAGAGGTGTTGACTCCCAGCAATAAGATAAAAGAGCTGTCCAAGAGTCCTGAACTGCACCTGCTGCTACGTTACAGTAGCTGCCAGAAATGCCTTTGTAAAAAAAAAAAAAAAAATAATAATCTGGGACTATTATTTTGTCTGAGGCTATTAAACCAACCTGCTCTATTTTGCCAGCTGTACGCCCTACCCCACAGCTGGAACCTGCGTTATTCTCAAGCTGATCACTGCGGGTCCCTTCCAACTCCGGCTATCCCATGACTCTGTTAACTTAACTTTTCCAATGGGATTGATGAACAGATCGATAAAGAAATAGATTTTAAAAAATGAATTCCTTTGGCTTCATTTCCAGCGAGAAGCAGCCAGCCCTGTACGTCATTTAGGTTTGTTCCGTGCTGCTCCTGCCTGTATCACTGTCCTCGTAGCTTGGCAGAACGATGAGCGAGTGAGAAGGCCCCAAAACCAGCACGCACGGGCAAGGCTCAGCCACCCTGTTGGCCGGTCCGAAGTCAAAATTCAATTCTGGGGCAAACGAAGCAGGAACGGGCACTCCAGTTTTTCCAGAAGTCGCCGTAAAGCACGACAGATGGAGAGTGATTAAAAACCATCATGGGTTTGAACATGACCTCATTTACCTGGGAAAGAATAATGCAGCACCAAAAGGTCGCTGGGGATTATAAATCAAGGCAAGGCTCGCCTCTCGGGCAAGGCACCAAGCCTCGCTGAGCAGGCAGGGGCCAGCTCCTGGCGGTCAGCAGAGCTCCTGCATCCATCCCCGCAGCAGCCTAAAGCTCCGAGCAGGCCAACAAAGGCTTCTCCTGAAGTCCCCTGCTTACTGCAAGAACTGAGAACTCCCAAGTAAATCTCTATCTCAACACAATCTACCGCAACCCTTGAACAAAATTGCCTTGCTAAGGATTTCTGATTAAAGGTCCCAGGGGAAAGTCCGGCCCCAGATGCCAAACTGCCCCCCGGTGCAGGTGTCCTGATCCACCTAACGGCCTGGCCCAAACGACTCTCACAAAGGTTTAGTTCATTTTAAAGCAGCGACTTGATCAACGCTTCCTTTATCTTCCTATTCACCCTTTTGATTTCGGCCCCAGTTACGCAGCACCTCAGCTTCTCGGAAGGAGACGAGCTGCTGGCAGGAACCACAACACCCACCGGGCTGCGCTGGGGGGAACGGGCATCCTCGGGGTCAGCAGACAGCAGCCCCTGGGATGAGCACCGGGGGCACTCGGAGCTCCAGTGGGAGGCAGAACCCCCCGGTAGCTCAGGGAGAGGCTTCAGCAGCGATTCCTGGCGGCACAGCACCGTTCCCAGACAGCAGAGAGGACTCACTCACACCAGCAGGCCACGTGTTGCACATCCCGGCTCCATCAGTTCGGGCTCTCCACACAAACAATTCTCATTTCCACTTCCACAACAGGAACGCGTTTCAAAGCACCTGAGAAATGCTCCTGTTTTGCTTCCAGTGAGCTTCCAGTACCACTACTGCCACCAACTAGTGCCTGGAAACATCTCACACATGCACAAACAGCTTCAACAACAGCAAACTTTGTATTACTGAAGTATCTCAAAGGCTGGGCTACGTTTTCTGGCTTGTTTCAACGAAAAGAAGTTCACATCACATTGAAAAAAAGATCACTTCTTTTGTGATCCCTTTTGCAGCATCCCCAGCTTGATGCCTGGGAACTCACCCGCTGCTGTGCACGGGGCTGAACCCTGACAACTTCCACACACAGTGAAACGCAGCGAGGGAAAAGCCTCAGGGGCTTGTGCAGCACGGCCACCTAGCTCAAAGCATGCAGCTGCCCAAGAAGCATCCCACTTGTCCTTCACTCAGTGGCCCCCAGTGCTGAACACAGCAGCCAGGTGCAGCATCTCCCCGCTGAGTCCCTTTGCCTGCCCCTTCCCAACCAACCCTCGGCCCAGGGAGGAGATGGGGGTGCCTTGCAGGAGGTGCCGCATGCATTTTACTCGGGTAAATCCAACTTTACGTTCCCTGCCCGCTCGTGGAAGCCAGCAGCACTGCTCCCGTGCACTCAGCCCGTCAGGAGGATGAGGATGCAGCCTCCACTGGGAAGAACTTGAAAGCCAGCTGAGCAAGCTGAAGGATGAACAACTGACCGAGACACCCAGCCATTTCTTCATTTCCTCCACACCTGATGCAGTAAGATCTATAGTATGGCACTCCGATTACAATAAATAATAATAATAACACCACCACCAATAATAACAACAATAACAGAAGGGCAGTGCAACATAATCCTGCAAGAATCTGCCCTGTGAATTTTCCAATCAAAGGCAAAGCAATGTCCAAAAGCCCCTGGAGCAAAGGGGTGGGTGTGCACTGCTGCTCCATCCGAGGCTGCCTTACCTGCTGCGAGGAGTGACACCACCTTGATCCTCACTTCACAGCTCAAACACCCAGGCGGCTTTGCAGCGACCATTCAACATCAAATTAGGAAAGGGAATTCCGAGGCAGGCAGAATTTTAATGCCCACGTGAAAAATAACTCATCTCCACGCTCAGCTCCGGCGTTAAGCGAGGCAGGGAGGCGGCAGCCACTCCTCCCAGCACGTGGAACTGGTGCTGTTTCAAAACAAGGCGGCCACCAGCGAACATCCAGGGCTAACAGCTGCTTCGTAAAGGAGCCTGGTCCATGGGCAATGGCAGCAGTGCTATGAGGGATGCTGTCAGTGCTGCTGTATGGCACATCAGCCCCCAAGGCTCTACAGCTCGGTGCTGACTTTTGGCCTGACGCAGGTTTCTGAGGGGAAGTGTCACCGCACACCTGACAGCACGATAACCGTGCCAAGCTCTGGTGAGACTGCCGGGATGGGCAGGGAGCTCTGAAATGACAACTGCACCAGGCAGACAGCACCTCCACAGACTTCCCTCGTCACTAAATGCACACGACAAGTCAGGAAAACACCATCAAATTCCCCTTATCGCTTAGGCATCACTCCCATCATGCAGAAGGATAACACTGTACCAGTGCCGCTGTTCTCAAGCAGTTATAGTTTAACTAAGCACAAAATCCCCCCCGCCGGCTCCTGCCATGCCAAAATCAAACACCATAATGCTGCTCCCTTAACGCTAGCTGGTTTCGAGATAACTCAGTGAAAAACTGAACTAAAACAGAAGTATTCGTACAAAATCATCAAAAAGCTGGGGGATATGCAGTGACATCCCCAAATTCAGATACTTCTATATTAGAAATCAAGCCCACTACATTCTGCAAAACGTCCAGGGAGACGAGAGAAAGACTGAGTGAAATACTCACTCTTGACTTCTACTCTTCTGTTATATCCCACCAGATTCTTCTGTTAATGCACAATTCCAGCAGATACGCAGGGCTGGGATGCAACACGCCACTCAGGAACAAACCAACCACCCCAAAAGATGGCAGAACATGTATGTGAAACACTACACAGCTTCCTCCACGTTCCTTTGGTGACCATGCAGCCACCCACTCCTCAAGGGCTGCAGGTGGCACCCGCACACTCAGTCCCCAGCTGAACCAGGGCTCTTTGCACATCCCCTGCTCCTACCGCTTAAATACCTGGTTTCTAGAGCATCAGAGAAGGAACCAAACATTCCTGTATCAGCAATGGGAAAATTGAGCCAACGAGACCCCCCAGTGCTCAAGAGCAGCTGCTCCTGGTCCATCCCAACACGAGGAAACTGCAACTTCACAGCAGGACAAGGGATGCTGGGTCTGCTCCTTCCCTGCCCATGAGCAGTGAGATCGGTATCAACCTACAGACAACCAGCCACTGAGCTTATTTCCCACTGTATATAATATTTGACAGGTTTTAATAGCTAAATAGAAAACCTAAAAAGACCTTCAGATCCAAGAGATATTTCCTTCATTAGCTGCTGGTGCCAAGAACGTATTTCAGCTATTTTGAAGCAAAGATGCCCTAAAAGCAAAACTGCCACAGATCTTTCAAAGATGCCTTAGACTTTTGAGATGCAAAGGCATGCTTTAAGGCAAATGCAATGGGAGCAACAACAATAAAATAATAAAGAAAGATCCAGTGTCATCAAAAAAAAAAGGAAAGAAAAGAAACACAACAGGTTGCTGACCCCCCGCAAAAAAACAAACAAAAAACACCAATAAAGGACAAAAACCCAAACACAACCTTTTCAAGTTGTTAACTCTGTGGTCAGATGCATTAGCAAGGTTTCAGTCATTGCTGCCACTGAACTACCTCAAGAGACACTAACTTCTTTCAACCGGGCACAGCAAATTCCATTCAACCTGGGCTATGATAAGCAGAGCAGTTTACAAATACAGCAAACAACCATCTTCAAGGTGTTTGTATTAAACAAAAGGGATGCTAGCAGGCAGCCCGAGCTGAAGCTATAGCTACCGTGTTCATTAAGTTAGCAGCGTTCCCAGATCAGCTCTAAGTTTGTAAATCCAGCCCCCCCCAAGCATCGCTGCTGCTGGACCAGGAACTCTGCAGCTCAGAGATGCTTGAGCTCAGCTGAGCTCCACTTCACCTTACCTACCAAAAAGCACCGAAAACAAGCCCAGAAGTAAACAATATTCCTGTACATGCCTTCATAACCTCCAATATCATCAGCGATGAAAAAGGAAAGCAACTGCTTCTTAAAAGGGCGACAGATCCTCAAAACACAGCCTCGCACGCTCTGCACCTGACAGTCCGCCTTTAAAGCGGAGGCAGAAGGAGCCTTTCAGCACCAAAAGCCCTTTCCTCGTACAAAGGAACCGGAGGATCTTCCTGCCAGAGCAAGGACCCGGCTGGCAAGCGCTGCGAAAGGAGAAGCGCGGGCCGGGAGCGCTGCAGCGCGTAGCGAGAGCAGCACGGCCCCATCATGTCTGCCCTGCTCTGGCAGCGGGTGGGCTGGCGTTACTCCTGCTCTGCCTGCCCGCCTGCTCGAGGAAGGCTTCGAAAACGAAGGCAGGAAGGAGAATGGCTCAGAAAAATTAAAAAAAAAAAAATTAAAAAATCAAAAAAAAAAAAAAAGGGGAGGAAAACAAAACCCCAAAGCGGCAGCAGCGCGAAACGCGCATCCTGGGGAGGCGAGGGGGAGCACGGGGAGGGCTGGGGAGCACCGGGAGGGCCCGAGCTCGCAGCCCCGGTGGCTGCCACCCCCCGCTGCCCCCCTCCGGGCTCCGTCTGCTCCCGGTGGAGGCCGGGGCGGAGCCCTCGGAGCATCCTTCCGGGGGTGGTGGTGGTGGTGGAGGGGGGGGGGCGCAGGTGCCGCGCAACACCCGGGGCTCTCCTCACCCCCCCACCCCCGTTCTTCCCGTTGCCGGGAGGAGCAGAGCAGCCCCTCGCCCCCCTCTCCCCCCTCACCCTCCTGGGGCTGCCTCCGAGCCTCGCTCCCCTCCCGGCCTCATCGCCAGGCGGCTGATGGAGGAGGCGATGTCGGTGGGGAGGACACCGGCGGCAAGTCGCGTGCGCGGGGAGGGACCGCGGAGGAGGGCGGCGGAGGAGGAGGAGGAGGAGGAGGAGGACGAGGAGAGGGGGGGGGGGGGGCGCTGGGGGCTGGGTGCCCGCCACCCCCCCCCCCCCACCTCCCCACCACCACCACCCCCGGCGGGCTCCCGGCCCCTTTGTGCACTCCACAGGCACGGCACGGAGCGGTGGCAGCGGTAGGTGTGTCCGGAGGGGGCCGCGCGGCCAAGGGGGGGGTGTGCCCGGAGCGGGGCGGAGCGGGGCTGTGGCGGAGCGGGCCCCGCGCTCCGGGCCGCGCCGCGCCCTCCTCTCCCTTCCCTTCCCTTCCCTTCCCTTCCCTTCCTTTCCTTTCCCTTCCCTCCCTCCCGGCCCCGCTCACCTCTCCGCTGCCCGCCTCGGCCCCGCAGGCCGCGCGGAAGCGCCTCAGGTTGATGCCGATGGCGGCCGAGACCTGCAGCGCCGCGTCGAAGCCCGGTCCCAGCCCGGCCGCGGGGCCCCCGGAGCCGCCGCCGCCGCCGCCGCCGCCGGAGCCCGGCGCCGCTGCCCCGCCTCCCCCGCTTCCCGCCGCCCCGCCGGAGCCCGGGCCGCCGCCGCCGCGCTCCCCTCCCTCGCCCGTCGCCGCCGCCGCCGCTTCGGCGGCTCGCAGGCTGCGCACGGCCGGGACCCGCAGCCGGGAGCCCCCCAGCCCCCGGCGGCCCCAGCCGCCGCTGCCGGGCCGGGCAGGGAAGCGCCACCGACCGCTGTGCGCCATCTTTACTGTGAGGCGACGAGCCAGAGAGCGGGGCCGGGCCGCGCCCCGCGCCCTGCATAGCGCTCCGCCGGCCCGCGCGGGGCCTGCATAAGGGAGGCCGGCATTCAGCTTGCGGGGCTCCGCCGCGCCGCCGCCCCGGAACGCGCCTAAGCCGCGCCCGCCCGCCGCCGGGCCTGCAGAACGCCGGGCGATATCCAGGGTCCCGGGCGCGGCCCCCGGCGCGGCCCCCCGCCCTGCATAGCGCGGCGGCCGCCCGCCGTGACGCGCGGCGCGGGCCGTGAGGCGCCGCCGCCGCCCGGGACCGCTCGTGGGGCATAAACGAGGCAGAAACGAGCCCTGCCCAGCTCCGGGGACCGGCCCCGGGCCTCAAAGGGCACCCCCGGCCCATCCCCGGCCCGGCCCCGCAGGTAGGTGCGAGCAGGCCCGGCCCCGAGCGCCTCCCGCCGCCGCCTCAGCAACGAGCAGCCGTCGGTGCGGGCCCCCGCGGCCTACCTGCTGCCTGAGGGGAAGGTTCGGGCCCCAGGGGGCTCCCCGGCTGCCAGAGCCGGCGGACAGTAGCTGCCCCGCTCAGCAGAGCTGCCCGTGCTGTTTGTTTCACGCTGGGCGCACGGCGACGGAGCTGCTGTGGGAGCAGGAGAGGGGTGGGTGCTCGTCAGGACTGCCAGGGAGGAGGAAGAAGATGTCTATTAAAATAAGACGGGTGCTGTCTCGCCAGGGAGCGTGAAGGGGACTGGAGTGTTTCCAAGCCCTCTCATCCTTTACCAGTCACGTTTAAGCTGATGTTCCAAGTGAAGGGATGTGACAGCCCCTGCAGCCCAGCACTGGTGTGCGAGCTGCAGCGCAGGGCCCGCTGCTGTCAAATTGGGGCTGCGTGTGAGTGCCTGCAAGCTGGGGAGAGCAGCACAGCCTGGGGAGGAACAAGAGGCACATGCACACCACGCTCTGAGTGGGACAGGATCTTGCAGGCTTGCTTTCAGGTAGGCTCCTTGACGAAACCTGCAGATCACAGTCACACTTTTAATCCCAAATTTGACACATCCCTCAGTAGTGGGTGTGCTGCAGCCTCCTCAAGAGGCCCAACAGGTCCCCCTCACAGCTGGCTGCTGGGGATAGGAAACTAGGAACTACCAGGTGTAGGTCACAGGGCTGTCATTCAGAGGCAGAAGAAATGAACCCCTTCCTTCACATTAACCACACATTATCTGTGTAACAGGCTCCCTGAACACCTCTGACCCACCCTGTACAGCCACACTGGGGATTCACCACGTTTCCCTGCAGCATACCTGGACACAGAGCAGAGCAGTGGGGGACAGGAGGCAGGAGAGCTGCGGAGCCACGCTTCTGCGAGTGCTGTGCCTTGCTCGAAGCAGGGTAGCCTGGACAGGAGCATGGAAGCCTAGCTCCTGCTGCACTCACCTATGGAAGCCCTCAAGTTCTTTTAGCCTTTGTTTCCTCATCCATCATGTGGAGGTGACTGGTACCTTGGTCACAGGTGGTGAGGACTTCAGCCACAAAGCACCTGGCAAACTGCATAAAAAGGGCTCCAAATGTCTTAGACTCCAAGTGAAATATGTCCTGTGCTGCCTCAGCTTGTGGCCTGAGCTATGCAGCTGCTTGCCACAGGTACATGGCTGGCTGGCTCTGAAGCTGCCTGTGGCAGCAGTGCTGCACATCAGCACATCCCCGAAGGCTCTCCTGTTCCCTTTCCTCAGGGCACCCCCAGGCTCTGGGTTCTTACTGGCCTGAAGTGTTGGGAAAATCATCTCAGCTGCAGGCAGAAAAGTAAACTCTGTACTGCTTACAGGCCCAGGGAAGGCAAAGACAGTAGCACCAAGCAGCAATATTGACTGGAGACCATTTTCTAAGTCAATAAAAGCAGTTAAGCCACATTCAAATGAGACGGCCAGCTTCAGAGACCTTTTGCAGATTATTTTCTGAAAACCTTGAGAGAAGAGGACCGTGACATGATGCAGTTAAACTTACCAAGTTGCTCTATATAGTTCTATTGAAATTGTTTGAAACTGAGCAAGTTTGTGAACATCTGGACAGCTCACACTTTTAGGCGGCTGTGAGCTGACACATACAGCCTGCTCACCTTTGAAGGCTTCCACACGTTTCACCACAAACCAGAACCATGCAAAACAAATGCACTAGACCATGTGACATACACAGCACCAAGACATCCTTCAATACCTTAAAATACTACGATTCCTTTTAGGTTCCCACTATCTGGTGTTACATATATTCAGAAACAAGTGTAAGCATTTGTGTGGTCAGTTTGAAGTGTTTTCTCTCCAGAGTTCCATAACGCCGTAGCTGAAGTCACACAGAAGTTACCCAAAGAACTAGGACAGAAATAACGATGAGCAGCAGTGCTGACCGAAGCCAGCTTTAACACTGCTTCATGTTTTGGGGAAGGGGCAGAGGACGGGGAGTCACATTACCAGCACGTGCTGATGTGCAGAGGGGGCTGCCCTTCAGGCAGCTACGCGTTAGAGAAGCCGTTCTCCACCACTGGTGACGCTGCCAGATCAGAGACAGGCTCACGTCCCAACCACCACAAAAAGACCACAACAATTCTACATCAGCTCCTGGCTTTATTTATGTAGATGCTCTAACAGGCTCAGGGCCACAGCAGCAAACAGCGTAACTGAGGATGAGTCTTCAGACGTTGTATCCAATCAGGCCCCGTTTGCCTATGATCTCACCAATGTAAAACCACATCAGCACCTCTGTGGCCACCAAACCGTTCCTCAGTGCTTCCTGAAAGAAAAAAAAAAAAAACAAAAAACACAGTTTAGAACATTTGCTCCTGCAACGGCTGCCTTTCTTGCTCCTGTAACCAAACTCCATGCATGACTAGCGAAGTGGTCACCCAATTCGCAAGACAACAGTTTAAGCAAAAAACAGATGTGCAAGTTAGTGTTTGTTATGGTCACCCACACCTCAACAGGCCACATTCTTACAAGGGCTCTAAAATGGTAAATACAGCCTCAGTTGGCGTTTGTGTTTTTAGAGCCCTTTAAGAAGATAATTTCCAAAACCGTATCTGCAGGAAACAATCTAATTTCAAGGCCAAGCAATGTGTTGGACTGATGACACGTCTCTCTCCGTCCAGCTTTGGCTGGACACAGCTGTTACCTACAGCTCTGTCACCTCACTCTCTTCACTTGAGCAGATAATGGAGGGCCCAGAAGGGACGACAGAACAGCTGTGGTCGAGACGTGGAAGAGTTGAGACAAAGCTCAAGTAGGGTAACACTTCCAACTCCCGACTCAAATTCCTTGAACTTCAAGTCTTACTGATGGCAGCTCACTTGTTTTCATGGCACGAGCAAAGCACATCAAGCTAGCATGCCAGTAGTGAAGCCAGGTCTTGAAAAATACTGCTCTGTGCGCCGAGTATCTGTGGCTCACAGACTACCATTGTCAGAGTCTGAAGAGGCAGCAGAACTATTCTATCCATCAGCTTACCCAGAAAAAAAGATAAATTTTTGTATATATCATTTTTTTGGAAGTCAACAGGGGAACAGTATCACAAAGACAGAAAGCTGGGAGGTTTGTGAACACCCCTGTCTCTTCCTTAACTAGCAAGTAAATACTGACCTCAGCTGTGCTACTTCCTCTGTAACAGCAGCATTCTTCACCTCCCTTTCCAACTAATCTGCACAGAAGGGCACTGAGACAAGGAACACTCCACAAGAGGCGTGCTCCACAACTACAGATTCATTGCTACGTGCTGGTTGCCCAGACAAGAGCTCGGTACAGTCAGAAAGAAGATGCTCATATGCAAGACAAGGTCGTTTAAATGCATTTGAATTCACAGGGCTATGGAGAGGAATACCAGAAATTCATCAGGCACGAGTCCAGTCTTAATTGTGGGTGTGGAATAAACTTCCTCCTGGGCAAACAGAGCCTACGTACATAAGGCTACACAAGCACTTGCCAGGGCCTTTTCATCTCCAGGCTCAGCCATTACTCGTGGCTTCAGGGATGGGCTGGTGCACCACAGGGATGGCTGATCTCGCGTGGTGCTACTTGGGCAGGGGTGCAGCAACAGCCAGCAGTGTCTCTGAGCAAGCTGAAGATTTTATTGATACACCAAATATATTTGTGAACTGCACGTGTGAGGTTTAAAGAGACTGCATCACAGCACTGGACGTGATTCTTACACGTGTTCCCTCACAGAGGAGGCTGACAACAGAAATTCTGTCCAGATGTGGAATTCAGTGTGCTAAATAATCTCAAAGGGTGCAGGAGGAGGAGACAGGAAGCTTGTCTGATCAAGCTTTGCTGCAGGGAACAGGTAAAATGGGGCAGAAAAGCCTCAGAAAGAAATCAGAGCACTGAGGCAACGGGATGGCTCTTTAGAAGGACTGAGGAGAAACAAAGGGAAAGGTCCATGGGTAGGTGGCTGAGAGGAGAAAAGAATATGTCAAGATGTGCAGCAGAGGGCCCAATTTAACAGCAGAAACTGACACAAGGAAACCAAGCTGACAAGGAGAATAAGATAAAACAGTCGCAACGAATAACACAAGCCTTAGTGTGCCAGAGAGATCCCAAGCATTATCCAGAACCTCATCTAAAGCAGCAGGGATTCTCCAGAGCGATGGCAAATTTACTTGTGCTGTCTGACTTGTTCCCTCTTGCCCTCAAGTCACCCCATTGATCAGATTTTAACACCCATTAAAGATCTGTTCCTGGTTTGGGGAGCACGTGACGGATAAGAACACCCACACAGCCAAAATGCAGGATTTTGGCTCAGCTGCCAGACTGGGAAGACCCAAATGCAGTCTCAGCTCCCTGGTGGACACACGGGCACTGAGACAGCGCCTTCGTGTGCTTGTAGCGTGCTGGAAACAGAGAGCAGCACGTCTCAGACTGCAGCACCAAGGATTAATGAGATAAGCAGAACTAGAGACTGTCCAGCTAGAGCAGGAACCCCTCAAGGACAGCACGAGCCACACACGTTAGAGCTGACCTCTCCTAGCAGTAAAATGCCATCTCTGCAAGCATCACCCCAAGGCAGGCGCTGTCTTTGCTCTAATTTAAGCCTAACCAGAACTGTTCAGAACAGATCTGAAGCCTCACCATAACGTAATGCTCTGGGAGTTAAATACAGCTCGAAATGCTCTTAACAGATATCAGAGAGAATGGATAAAAGAGTTTGATGCCTTACTGCTAGCAATACTAGGTGTGTAGCAGCAATTAACAGTCTCAAAGGTCACATTCAGAAACACGGGTGGCAGACAGACAGCGGTAGAGGCGACCACGAGGAGAAACCTCTGGATCTGCAAGGGCACGCGAAGGAGACCCCAGACCGAGAGCTGCCTGTGAGTGAACGCACACAGCGCCGGGAGCAGCCCGGTGAGGTCTGGGCCGGGAATGGGGCTGATAAGGGCCGGGGATGGGGCTGATAAGGGCTGGATATGGCCTGATAAGGCCCGGGTACCCCCGGGGTTTACCTTGACGGTGATCTGCGCCAGGCGGCCGCTCTGGAAGCTCCTGACCAGCCCCTTCATGCTGTCGATGGCCTTGGGGATCTCTCCGGGGGTCGGCGGCGCCAGCTCCACCTTGGCGTAGTACCAGAACGTGGCCAGGCGAGGCTTGGAGTACGCCACAGCAGCTGGGGGGGGGAGGCCGGGGCAGCACGGGCGGCGTCAGGCTCGGCTCCCGGCCCCCCCCCGCTTCTCCCCCGGTCCCCCCCAACCCCTCCCGGTCCCCTCCGTCCCCCCCCGGTCCCTCCCGGTCTCACCGCTGAGGAGCTGCGGGCCGCGGGCCGCCAGGCGCTGCCCGAGGCGCTGCGCCGCCTGCGCCATGCCTCAAAGTCACCCCCGCCGCACGGCCCCGCCCCGCCGCGCATGCGCAACGGCACCGGGACCCCGCACCACGTGGGCGGGGCGGGGCGGGGAGCGGCAACTCCCCGGGACGCGGGTTCGAGACCCGGGTCCGCCTCGGCCGGCGCTGGGAGCTGCAAAAAGCCCCAGCCTCATGGTCACCCTCCAGCCCCTGAACGAGCTCCCATGGCCGCTAGCCCTCCCCAGGCGGCTGTAAGCCAAGTATTGCAATTCGTCACCCCTTGTTCCTATTTATCATCGCCCCTTGTTCTTATGTATCACTGTAAAAAGAAGCCCTGGCGCGCGGTCAGCCTGTACAAACACGCGGAACTGTCCTTTCCCACATCTCCAGGTGAGAGCTGCTGCAGATGCAGAGGCATCCTTTTGACATTGAGTATGATTACAGAGGCTAAACAACAGGACAGAGGGTGGGGGAGCAAAGGAAAGGTCACGCGGCCATTAGAAACAGCCAACACAAAGAGCAATGAGTAGAGGGCCAGGGCACCAGGACAATCAGAAGAGGCTGAATCTTCCCAGGATGCAGAGGCTAGGAAGCTGTAGTGCAGTGGAAATTCTTAGTATTAAACAGTAAGTCTTGAAAGGAAAGACAGAGTAAGGGGTAAAAGAGAAGGTACTAGGAGAGATTCCAGACGTGGCGCAATGCACTGGATGCGTTCTTCATTCACGTGGCAAGGTTCACAGATGCTCTGGAGCACCCACCACCACCCTTACAAGACAATTGTCCTGCCAACGACTGATTGCATGTCTGGGGATGTAGAACTTTGTTCTCAATTCAGTGTGTCCTCCAAGTCCTCCTTCTGCTTTTTCCTCTCCGCAAGCCATTGCTGGATCTTTTCTTTCAGCTCCGTGTTTGGTCTAATCTGGTCCATAGTGAGGGGGCTCCGATTAAAAGGATCCGTCTGATCACTGAAAGAGAGCAGTGAGGAGATTACTTCAACCGTCTCCTTGCTAGAATAAAAGTAGTAAGGCTGCGAAGACTGGCATGATCTTCCTGCTATTAAGTGAACTTCATCAGCCAACACTGAGCCCAGGTGTTGCTGGATAACATCAGGTGAGTGATAGACATCCCCCAGAAGTAGGAGCTGCAGATGCACACAGGCTACTTCATTTGTAGGGCCCAGGACAGCGAGGATGAACAAAGAGCACAGGGCATGTTCCAAGAAAGTAAAACACCACATTCAACAAGGTCAGCACATCGTCTCTTACAAAACACTGAAATCTTTTACAGCTTTAAGCAATGAAAGGCACTCTTTCACATTCCAAAACTTTAGATATATTTAGTGAAAAACCCAGACAAGAGTGACATATAAATATCTGCATCCAATAACCAAACTGTCCCTCACTAAAGGCAGCATGTGCATAATCTGTTCTGTACTTCCATCTCCGGGCTAAAGTCAGAAGAAACACGTTAAACACTTTTAATCATGTCTGGAACTTATTTCAGCAAAGCCACACTTGAGACCAGGTTCCGGGTGATTCTGAACACAGAATCGTTAAAGCCAAGGACTTCAGAGCAAACTGGAAAACTGGGGAGTGAGGGAGACTGCAGATGTGTACCCACCCCATCCCAAGCTTCCAACTTGAAAAAGCACAAGTCACTGGCAGAACAGTTGGTGACAAAGGAAGCTGAACCTGACCCACGGACGCAGTTAAGCCTACGTTTCGTACCTGAGCAGGTGCCGGGCTATGGTTGACCTATCCACGGTGACACGGGACGACGGCAGTATTACCGGGTCAGACATCAGAGTGCTCATGATAGGATCCAGGAACTCATCACAGGCATCTGCGTACGTCTCCTCTTCTTGCTGCTGACGGTCTGCAAGAGACTGGCAAGCACACACAGCTTTTAAAACACCAGATTTCTCAGTGCTGTTCCACCTAATTTAAAAGCAGGTTTACTCCTAACTAGTAGTGAGGCATCACCATGACTGAAAAAAAGCCTTGCTAGAACATAAAAACATCACAGCTGGTCAAGGCAATGGCTATTTAACAGGGTCACATGAAATATGCAAAAACGTAGCTCAGGTCTGAGAGCCCGGTCTAACACACTGATTTCCTACTGGAAATTAACACACTGGTAGTCAGGAAGCCCAGGCATTGCTGTAAGCCACACATTTTGTTTTTCACCCTGCATGCTTATACATCCATAGCATCCAGTTCTTGAATTGTCTAAGACATTTACAGGTGCACACCAGAAAGGAGCCTTCTCAGCTGCCCAGCCTGGTGCCTCATATCAAGCACCATTTCCCAGAACTGCAGCCTCACAGCAAAGATGCAGCGATAAACAGATGGAAAAGGATGCCAACTGCATTTCTTTTTCTTGGCTTTTATTCCCTCCACCTCTCACCTTGATCCTCTCAGCCAGGTTACTGAAAGCCACTATCATATTGCCAGGCTTATTGATTTTCTTCAGAACCCTTACTGTCTGGGCAAAGAGCGTTGGTGAATAGGAACGTCCATCCTTGGGGACAGTGGCACAGAAATTTTCTTCATCCCTGAACCACAAGGTAAATGAGAAGAAGAGTTTAAGAATTCTTATTTATCAGGCTGCAAACCACAGTCCCCCCAACAGTTTTCATGTCGAGAGACATGAAAACCAGAGAAAAGCTTGACTGTGACTAAGCAGTTTTCCTAGGTCTTTTCCAGAGAGACCCAATTTACACATTTAACTGCTATTATGCTCAACTTCCATTCCTACCAAGTTGCAGCTGACTTTGCTGCATAATTTAGAAGTTATCACAAATGAGCACACTGCGCTTCTGAAAGGTCCGTTACGGACTTCTGTTCACATCGGTCTTGCTGGAAAACACTCCCACCTTGTGGCAAAGGAGGCTACAGAGCTCTGCTGCTCCAGACGTTCACCTGACTCCAGCTACAGTTCCCATCCCAGTGCGAACACTGGTGTGCATGTCACAGCAAGTCCCACTTTAGGCCAAATCAGATTTCCACTTCATTCCAAGCATCAGCATCCAACAGAAGACAAAACCCTGTTTACACTCATAAGAGTCTCAAGTCCAAGTACCCAAAGGCTGCCACTCTCCACAAGCACCTCCTGACATCCCACCTCCAGCTCTCCCTTGTCACATACCCAAGGTTCAGGTAGATCGTACAGATGTCAGAAACTAGCTGTTGCGGTTTGAAGTCAAACTCGCTGAAATCCTTGACTTTCAAAGCTCCCATTTTAGGGCCAACCAGGTGTTGAAGAAAATAGTTTAGCATGGAGATGATGCGCTCAGCAAGAAAAGGATGCACAAACAGGGACTTAATTTCTGGAACAGAAACCAATAGTTCCCTGAGCTTCACAGTAATCCAGTCCCTCTCTGACAATCCTTAAACTGAATTAGGCCCCCCTGATTCCCAGGCAATGCTGCTCTACAGCTCCCAGCAGACAGGATTTGCTCTCCCTACCTGATGTCAGGAAGGCCAGAGTCCCGATGGTTTCATTGGACATGATGTTATGGAAGCGAGCCAGCTGACCAAACATCTGCAGGCTTGACTCCTTCTCCCGACGAGCCTCCTGGGACAGGCTGTCCCACTCACCGCGGTCCTTCTCTATCTGCTGAACTTTAATCTTACTGAGGTACTGTAACAACACAGCAGGGAAGAGCATGGGAGCAGCAGCCTGAGTACACAGCTTTATTAAGTAGAATGCTTTCCTTTCCGCCAGGCAATCACCTCAGGGCACAGAAGAGGCACGTGCTTGTTAGAGAAACAAGTAAGATGTCTCCTACAGCAGCCTCGGGAGAATAGGCAGGTAAATAGGCTACAGAAGCTAACCCAGACTGCTCCTTCCATGCCCAAGAGCACTATCAGGGAGGTGTTAAAAAACAAAACGTCTTAACGAGTATTGATTAAAGAAGTTGAGGTTGCTCCTCGCACACAGTACCTTCAGTCTGCAACCTACAAGCACAGACAGAAGTTTTCTGAACCAAGGAAAGAAAAAACCGTCATCATAGATGTTCACCACAGCTTTAGGTGCTAAGCATAGAGAGCGTCCACTTCCCAGACTATCTCCTCTGGTGAATCAGTATAATCCCACAGACTTTCCTACGGCTAACTCCTGTTTAACACATCTAGGTAACATTAACAGAAAGCAACAAGTCCCACTGCTGATCTGCCTTATCTCAGGTGAGACAGGCAGAAAAACGAAGTGTATTTTTCAAGACTGGAATACCATGAGTTAATTAAGATTCCAAAACTGGAGGAAGCTATAAATAAAAGTTCACTTGTGTTATAATGCTTTTGTATTCTCACTGCCCTGTGAAACTCAATGGCAAGACCTCAGATACTGCCTTTTCCACTCTGACAGGGGCCCATTCAGGAAGAAAAAGGTACAGAGTATTTGAAAAGGGTCACAACTGCATACCTTTACCAAAACTCAGATTGTGGGTCAATATTGTAACGAGCCATCTTCAAGTGAGTGAGAACTGGTTGCTACATGATGCCTGCAGCACATGTAGTAAACCCTACCTGTATGGCTTCATCCAACAGGAAAATGGCATCATTCATAAGCAAATTAAGGAAGCGCAAGAAGAGAGGGGGATTCATTGCCTCTAGGTTCTCTGAGGCATAATCAGCCAAAGCCTGCGAACAACAACAAAACGGTTAATGCTCTGCCACACTCCAAACTGCAAGACACAAATCCATATACTGCATAAAGAGCTAGATATGCATGCTTACATGTATGCCTCTTGCCTTACCTTTATGCTCTGTCGGTAGGAATCTGTGCCCCACATGTATCTCAGGATGGGGTACATTGGACGTCGGTAATTAAATTTCTGTTCAAACTGATGTGGGTCACCTAGACACAAGCAGAAGAGCATTGCAAATTGGCTGTGGGCACGGAGAAGGATTTTAAATTCCTTTCCAATGTTTGTTTAGCACTGCGTGGGAGCAGGCTGCGTTTTCTTCAGAAAGCTAAAACTCTGACCTCCCAGTGCACGCAGCTGGGGCGCTGAATGCGTCAACAGCCAGCAAGCGGTCAGAGCACAATTTTCTCTGTTGCTTCCTCAACAAAAAAAGTTCAGCAGTTTCCAGTGAATGTGAGCACTGCCGTGACCATACTAGCACCAAGCAGCCACAGAGCATGGCAAGCAAGGTCTGTGGAACAATAGCCAGGAACAATAGCCAATGTAGTCCTGCACAAGTCAGAAGTTCGGAAAGACCAGCGCTTTGCTGGAATGCTTTCTGTCTAAAACACTTGAGCAATTCCACACAACATAAAGATTCATCTGTTTTTACTGAAGTACTCCACAACCCAAAGTCATCCCGCTACAGACTCTACAGAAGGAAGGCACCTCTTCCCCTTTCATACCTACCAGTAAACTCGATATCCACAAAGACTTTAATAAGTGCCTCAGCAAGATGGGCAGCATGCTGGTAAGAGCAGAATACTCGCTTGCGATGAAACACACTGGAGACGAGTGGATTTTGGACCTGATCTAAATGAGGCATCACAGCTTCCAGCACTTCTGCCAGCTTGGCTCGCAGATGAGGATTTTTCATTCTGCAAGAGAAAAAAATGCAAATTCAGCATGGCACGAGGGCCGTAGGGGGGACTTAACTGTAGTGAAAATGCTCCAGGAGCTGTGCCCATCCATAGAGGAGCAGCCAGTTGTTGCGAACTACTGTAAAACTGATGCTGGCACTGAGCTGCCCAGAGCCACAGAAAGAATGCAGGCAGTCAGCACCCATAATTAAATCTCAGACAGAAAGGGGAACAGGTACGGGAAATATCAAAGCTGTTGCTTCCATCCCTCGCAGAACAGAATTCTGGCAGGGCGTACTGTTGGCAAGCCACGCTTGCTTGTCAGCTGTAGCTTCCCTGAGCAAACACGACTTGTCAGCCCGGCTTTGTACTTGTTGCCCAATGACTTGTTTCCTATTTATTCTGAAAGTCCAAAGTCCCTCGCCTGCTGAGCTTGCTTTCCAGTGCATGACAGGACACTGAGCAAGGTGAAGGCATAATTCTCTACTGCACCCGTGGGGCAGAAGCTGAACAGGCTGCCCAAGGTCAGGCTCTGGATTACTGCCAAGATGAACTACAACTTAGATCTTCCAGGGCCAGCCCAGATTAGTGGGGACAGTATACATGCAAAAAGCTCCCTAGTAAGTGAAATCTCCACTTGCTCCTCACTTTCCTCACGTAGCGTTCACTGGTACCTGGTTCTATCTGCCTAAGCTCCTGCGTAGTATGACAGACCGAGTTTTTAGACACAATCCTATTTGTGCCTCATGTGAAACCCAAGTCCTTCAGGAAGTTTCTTGTGACTTCTATGACCAGAATTTATTTTTTAAAATGAGTTAAAGCAAACCACAGATTACTAAACTAAATCTCAAGACATCTCTAACAATTTCCACTTCCTTGGTTCTACCCAGGTGCTCTGCAGAAAAGCATAAAGGGCTTACAACTGGAGCTGTACATACCTCTCCACATCACCCATGAAAACAGTAACAAAGTGGAGGATATGTTCCAGAGAATCTGCAGAAGTCTCCAAAATGTCATCAGCAAAGCGTCGCAGGAAAATGAAGAAGTCGCCCAAATTATCTGCAAAGAATTCTGTGAACAGAGATTGCATATTAATTCCTCCTTGTGCAGCTCACAGCCTGCTTTTTGGCCTTTCATGTACTTAGCTTACCTCCCTGATTCTGATTAAGTTTCTAGAACTAAGTAGTTGTATTAGAACACCACGATCACAACGAATACTCAGCTTGATGAAACTTGTTATGCACTGGATTCACTTTACCTATCAGGGTGACACCCAGCAGCTATCTGTTGATGTTACACCCTGCTCAAGTGCAGAGCGCTACTTAAGTCACTTTAGATTCAGACCCTCACGTACAGCAGCCACAAAGCAGCAGGAGAAGCGGTTTCACCTGGTACGTAGGCCAATGCACTGTCTTCCACCCCTGGCAATGGGAATGTCAGCTCTAGAGGCTCAGTCCCTTGGTTTCCTATCGCCAGCTGCACCAGGAGAACTGCCATGGACACCTGCAGATTCAGGCAGTTCTGCAGCATCTGTGGCTCTGTCATCGCTGTCTTTGTGGAGAGATAGATGGTCATCAGGCGTTCAAACTGCTCCCTGAGGCTGTCAGCAGCAGGGCTAGAACTCTGCTGAGCTTCTCGCCATGCTACTTGCAGGCGGTGAAGGCTTTGGTTTATCTTTACCATCTGGTCATGCAACCTAGAAAAAAAAAAAAAAAAAAAAAAGGTGAGGAAGACACCAGACAAGATGCAAATAAGTTTGGTACGGACTGCCTAAGTGAAACACAAGTCACCACACACTGTGAGACATGTTTTGTGCAGCTGCCACTGCAAGACTTCAAAACGTTGCCAGCTTGACCAGGTGTGCTGCTTCCCTCTCTGAGCAGCAGGGAGGCTGCAACGCAGCAAGTGTACTCTCAATTCAAACTATTTCCTGCAGATAATCCGCTTGGGGGCCAGCAGCAGGAAGCACTTGAAGAAAGGCAAGCCACCACTTGGGAGGATAAGGTATCCTCCTGAGGAGCCAAAGAAGTCTGTTACACAGCCTGGTAAACCAACAGCTCCCATGAAACACTCTTCAGCAGAGCAGATAACGAGACTACGCAGCTGCAAACCTTGTTAGATTACCAAGGTCAGGGAGTGGGTAAGCCTTGGAGATGCCTGTGAGGTGACATTTTCAGTTTCCCAGCAACAAGCCACTTGCATAACTTTTTCATCTATTTCTATATTTAGATAATAAACCAGAAGGGGACTAGGCTCGGATCAGCAGTGACCTCATAGTATCCAGGCAACAATTTGCAGAAGACTAAGAAAAACTGTGCATTCTGGTGTCCAGAAAACTGTTTCCTGGAAACAGCCAGTTACCTTGCATTTCTGTTTCAATTAAAATCCATTTAGTGGGCCAGTTCAGACACTTCACACTGGGCAGGTGCTCTGCTACTCAGATGCTCTCTAGCAGATAAGCAAACGGACACAGGCCTGTTCTCCAAGAGAAGGTCTGAGAACTGATTGAGCCATGCCAATCCAGCATGGAGCTGAGCTGTTAAGACACTATAAATAACATGGACTCCTGTCAGCTTTGACTGAACACAAGTGAACAGAATTTCTTCACAGAATTAGTCAGCCTGATGCTCAATGGTCACTCGAAACATACTGTGAAAGGCATTCGGCAACTCAAGTGTCTCACTCTAAGTTTTGAGTATTTAGTAAAAATTTATGTAACCATACACCGATACAAAACAGTGCTGGGAGCAATCATTTAGCTACAGCTTTAACATCCACATTCTTTCTGAATATCAGATACTATTCTTGCAAAGTGCATGCCTTGGTAGCACATCTAACACCTCAGAGATCAGCTCCTTAAGAACACTCATACAGTTGCATAACCATTACCTGTGAAATCCTAAGTGAAGGGTGTATTGTGTTAGGACCAGGTTTTCTGTCACCAGATTGTAGCTGTTTGCAAACTCTGGCTCTTGCTCAGTCACAGCAGGTATCAAACACGTCTCTTTCTCTAAACCTAGAATTAAAAACATCTCTGCATTAAGTCCTACCCAGGAGCATTGGTAAGGAAAGAGTGCTGAAGATGGCTCCCACTGATAAAATGAAATGACTGCAGGTGATGCTGGGCAGTGTTTTATTTGTATTCAGTTCTTCCTTCACTCCCCTCTAATGCTTCTTTTCTCTCTGCCTTTACTGGTGTACAGCAAGGGTGCACTGCTGGGAGAGGTAGGGAACTGCAGAGATCCCCTGTCTAATTCACTTATTCCCACAGGTTTTGGGCATACCTTTCATATGTACATTCTTACTCCTCCTCTCCTCTTCATTCAGCTCCTTTAGGGCACAGTAAGTAGGATTGAAGGTTAGCAGCTTAGGAGATTTTGGTTTGCAGAAGGGCTGACACAGCTTCAGGAGTGCAGCTCCCAAATTCAGGAAGAAGGCATCTGAGGCATACATCTGGAAGAAGATCTCTGGCATCTGATTAGCCCAAATTTTGGTACGGCCTGCATTAGCATGGAGACAGTTTCCCAGCCAGGACAAAATCCTGTGCTTTGTTTCTGGAGACAACTGCAACAGGTTCTTGAGCATCTGGTAGATCTTCTCGTGGAATTGGGCCATAAACTGTTAGAAGGAACAGAGCATGTTTGAAGGAGTCGTTGTTAGAAAGGCATCTTTTGCCTGTCCTGTCATTAATGCTGGAGCTATCACAGATATTCCAGACTGCATCCTACTCTTGAAAGGCAGGATTTTCAAAGAAAATTTTTTAAAGATTTTTTTTCCTCAAAGTCATGACATCTATATCAATCACCCATCAGACATGTTATGAAAAGGTCAAATCCTGAGGCCGCCAGGAAAGAATAATTAGGGACACACTCAAAAGCATAGCCAAGAGCAAGTTGTTTCATGAGGAAATAAAAGCAAAATTCTTTGCACATTTCTGGCAGAAACAATGACCGTAAAAGAATGCATGGCTGGGAATCCCACTCTGGGACAAACTCCCGCACCTGAGCATCCTTCCCTGTAGAACAAGAACTGTGTTTATGTTTTGATTTGTGATGCTTTGCTCTATCTTCTGAAATAATCTTTAAGATCCTCCAAGCACTGCTGATCTCAGGAGGGAAGCTAATTTCAAATACAGAGTGAGTGTTGCCTGTCATTTTATCTGCTAGTGAGTCTGTGTTTCAATTACAGGACAGGAACTGAAAAACATTTCACAGTGCTTACAACATTTACGTCAGATTATCTCCACATATTGTCTTAAGCTATGGTACTGGTGTCTGTTCTAAAAGCACCCTGCCATCTTCCCCAAAATCAGAAAACTACTTTGGTAACAGATGACTCACTCTTAAGCAGCAGAAACATGAGATCAATATGAAGACTGCGGTTACAACCTGAGTAAGCACGCAAAGCTATTTACGTTTTACAGATGGAGAATCTACAATCCAAAGCAGTTCTGTGACTTGCTTAGCCACCAAGACATGCTCTCAAAGAGCAAAAGAACTCAGCACCAACATCAAGGCTTTTCACTTCAACCTGCAAGCCCAGAGACTAATAAAATACACTGGGAAGCAGCAGTATTACACTTCAGCCCCACCTGATGGATGTTGGATTCCTGCACCTTGATCTCTTGTGGACTGGATCGGGATGGATTCAAGAAGTAGCCATGATTCTCTACTACACCAGGAGTCTTTAGCAAACAGGAGATATTTAAAATGACGCCTAACAAAGTCTTCTGATACATCTGTCCATTGTTAGGATCCTTGGGCTGAATATAGCCTGCAAATACCTAGGGAACAGATGAAGATGCTGACATTTTTATAAAATCCCACTAAAAACTATGGGTTTAGGCCAACCAATCAGAGACTAAGAGGACTAAGGGTACACACGAGTTGTTACACTGCACTTTTGGTTTGAACCCAACAGGCTAGATCATCTAAACGCATCCCTGTAAGCAGAATCTGAGAGTGACCAAGCAGATCATCTTGGGTACGCACAAGTCTAACTGGAATATCAGAATTACACTAATGGTAACAAACTTCTAAAAATGAGAAGAGCGCAAGAAGCAACCAGCCTGTCATTGAAAGATAAATAAGGGATAAGTCATCAGCCATTGGGCAGAACGTTACAGGAACATTAGAAGTGTTTCTTTGCATAACTACCATCTACCACCCTATAGTCACATGCAAACTGTGATTTCACTTCTTCTACCTCTTGTCTTTGAGTGGTGCTAGAGAAGCATTCACTGAACACTGCTAGGATTATACTATTGCAACCCGTGGGGTTTCTGCATAAGACACAGAAGTTCCTAGCTCTTCGTAAGGCTAGGACACATACCTTGGCTATATCTTTCTGCTTTGTGAAGTAGAGGAGCATATCCAGGTAGGTGTAGAGCAGGATCTGACAAAGGTCCAAGTCCTTGATCCTGCCCAGTAAAATATCGAAGACTGGAATCATGACTTCTCCAAATGTCCGCACTTCCTCATCCATTGTTAAGGCTTCTATGACCTCCTCGAGAAACTCAGTCATGTCTTCAAAATCTAGCAAGGGATACGAGACCGTTACAGACAATAGATCCTCACTGCAGCCAGAGCTCAAGAGCATGCACACCCTGCTACCTAAGCACAGCTCTCCTTTTCACCTTCCTTTTAACAACGGAGGGAGCCAAAGCTTCACTCAAGCCACAATATTTGTTCCTCAGGCTTTACCTACGTTAAGATGTCCTTGGCTTGCTTAGAGACAAGAATTCCGTCTCTTTTACAGCCACTTCTTCAGTGGAGAGAGGAGAGCTCACTACCACCCAAACTGCAAAGTGCAAACACTCAGAGGGCTGAATGCACTTACAGAAAAACGCAGCTAGAACAAATTAAGAAGCCTTACAACACTAACAGAAACCTTACAGCACTAAGCCATCATCAAGTTTAGTCATACTTACGTGCCCCTCTCAGTGCCTCCAGCATCAGGTCCACCAGCTGCTCATACACATTCTGGTTGACATAAATCTCTGGGGTAAGGAGAACAGTGTGAGCATTTGACACAGTCAGATTTCGGCAGCGCACAGCAAAGGGCAGCAAGTTCTCCGGAACCTTGGTTATCTGCACAGAAACGACAAGATGGATCTGGGATCGTGTACCCACTTCTCACCATTAAAACGTGTTTGGATAACAAAGTTTTCTCCTCTCTCAGAAACTTCCACCCACCTCTTCTCTTGCCCTCTGGAAACAGGCATAGAGGTAGCGTAGAATTTGTTTCTCCCCCGCGTCCCGATCTGCAGAGAGGTTCTGTGTGCTGGCAGAGGTCATGTAAATCAGGTGGTTTCCAGGCTCCTGCAGCAGCAGGCGGGTGAACAGTGCCTAGACGCAAAAATAGGCTGAAAGTGAAACAGTCCCAGGAGAGAGAAGAAAAATCACTTAAAAATAAATCCCTTATCATCTGAGGCTAAACTATTTCTGCCCAGAGGAGCTCTCTGTAACTATTAAGAGTACCAGCCTGAGAATCCTCAGACTCGCTTAAGTGCTAAACTAACAATTTCTCCAAACACCTTCAAGGGTGGTGGCAGTTCTGAGGGAACTCTCACTAGCAGCTCCACGCTCTGCTTTGGCAGACAGCCTTCACTCCGGATGCACTGGGTACACTTTGCGAGGAAAGATACCTAATTGCTGCTCCCAAAGTAAAGAGAAGATCTAAAAGCCTCATCGTGCTGATTACTGGGAAGTTGTCAACTGTCAGGATAACTACACAGAACTACACAAACGTATTTTTGTTTGTTTTTAAAAACAGAACGCACATAAAAGGCTTTCATTTCCTGTCGCCATTGCTGTAGGACATCCTGTCTCAAACAGAAAACACTCAAAATCCTAGTTGTGAGTGGGGAGTTCAAAGAGTTCCATCAGGAGCTATCAGCACATAACTCACAGCAGCTACGCTGTTTCTATCTGGACAGCCATCAGTCTGTGTGAGAAGTGAGACATGCAGCAACCGTACCTGCTCGATGTTTTCCATGTCCAGCCAGTCCTGGTCATCCAGATCTGCAGCCATTTCTTCCAAATACACACAGCGAGCTGGAATCCCATTTCCACTTTTCATGCTGGGATCACCTGAGGAAAACACAAATAATCTATTGCCCCAAAGCTGACAGAAAACATAGCTGCAAGCAGTGAAACCTACAGGCAGGATCCTGCCCGTGGCAGAGCTGTCTGCCACCAGCTACTGCAGGGAAGCCCTGCCCCTCTCCCACCATTCCCACCCAGTTTTGTGTAGACCTGACAAGCTTCTGCGAGGGTTCTCACACCTCTGCTCAAAGCATGGTGCACTCGGGAACTCACCAAGACAGTCACACTCTTACATCGATATCACAAGTAAAAAACAGTTTGGGGCTACTGCGAGAGCCTAAGCTCCCATGGAGTTTCCTTGTTCACATCCTTGCCCTGAGGGGCTGCACTTTGCAGAAGCAGCAGGAGCTTCTCAGCATGCTGCTGCCAGCGGGGCCACCTTGGGCCAGCTCAGAAATGCCGAGTGCTGCCTCTGCTGGCCCCATGCAGCTGAAGGCGCTCACAAGCGCTGGCTCTCAAAAGTGTTTTTAGGAGACAGAGGCAGAAATAGTCTCTCAGCAGCCGTGTAACATTGCCTCCTCTGATCCTTACAAGTCAAAAGCAAACACAGGAACCCTGCTCAAGGCTTTGGGCACTCGAGATAACCAGCTGCACGCTTCCAGGCCAGCTGCTCTCCACCCAGCATTTCTCCCAGGCTGCTCCCCACCAGCACAGGCACAGCGCAGAGCTCCTCAGGGCCCCGCAATACCTTCACCAAGCAAACCACGGCAGCGACACCAGCCACGTAGAGCCGACCCACCCGCCACCAGCACTCACTGTTATCGAGGGTGATGAGGAAGATCCTCTGGATCATGTGGTTGATGTTGAGCTGCTCGCACAGCTCCCGCTGCGAGCGGAACGAGCGGCTGATCTCCGCCACCGAGTAGTCGCAGTCATCCAGGCTCTCGGAGACGCTGTTGTCGGAGTCATCCTGGCTGGCCGAGGTCTCCTCACCTGCAGAACAGAGCACGGGAGCTGCCCAAAAAAGCTCCAGAACCGCCACCGAGCGCCAGAACAGCCCCGTCCACACCGCTGTGGCCCCGTCGAGAGCCCGCAGCCCCCCGCTAGCCCCTGCCCGGGCCCCCCCCCGCGTCCCCAGTCCCAATCCCGGTCCCGTTCCCGACCTGCCAGCGGCCTCGGCTGCTGCTTCTGTCCGGCTGCGAACTGCCTGGCGTCGGCCAGCGAGCTGAAGAGGGCGGCGAAGGGGTTGGCGGAGATGCTGTTGTTGTTCTCCCGGTCCGTCATGGCCGGGCCGAGCCGGGCCGAGCCGGGCCCGGGGCCGCCGCCGCTGCCGCCTCAGCGCCCGCCGCGCCTCAGCGCCTGACGGCATCAGGGGGCGCGGGGCGGGGGGGGGGGGGGCTGCAGCGCCCCCTGGCGGGCGGGAGGGCAACTGCAGGCGCTGTGTGTGTGGTGGGGGGCGTGGCAGATGGGATTAGCATCTTGCATATTAATCGCCTCATTTGCATACGGCAATAAACACGCTGCTGCGCAACCCGCCTGGGCTGTCTCTTCCTCATTTATTTATTTATTTATTTATTTATTTAATTTATTTGTCTGTCTGTTTATGTGATGCTCCTGCCATGCTCCCTGTGGTGCCCACACAGCCATCCATGGGGGGCTCCCCGCTGCCGGCCCCGTTACCACCGGGCCCCCCGCCCCACAGCCCCCGGGGTCGCTCAGAGGGGTGGTGGGGTCCAGCCCAGGCCGGGCACAGGCGCGGGTACGGGCACGTTCACGTCACGGCCCCGGCGCTGCAGCTCCGCCATCTCCTGCATCTCCTTGGCGCTGGCCGCCGGGGTCTGCACCTCGAAGGTGAGCTCGAAGCGGCTGTAGTCCACGCGGAAGGCGCCCTTCTCCAGCCACATGCAGGGCTCGAAGCGGTACCCCCACAGGATCTCGTCCTCGGTGTACGAGGTGCGGGCCTGGCACGTCATCCCTGCGGGGCACAGCCCAAAGGAGGCTCGGATGCGCCCCCGAGGGCTGCAACGCCGCAGGATGCACGTCCCTGCACCCACACCCTCAGTGATGTGCTCACAGTGAAGCAAGATGGGGAAAGCAGCGCCCAGGCCCTCCAGAAGTGCCCGGAGATGGGCTCCTGCAGCCCCCCGTGGTCCCCACCCCTTGCGCCCGCTTCCCCCTGAGCTCTGCCTGTGGCACCGGGCACCAGGCCGGTGGATGGAACCACCCCAAGCCCTGTCACTCACCCGTGGCCTCCACGATGCCCTCGAGGATGATGATGATCTCAAACTGCTCCCTCCTCAGCGACTCCGCCGACATGTCCCAGAAGGGGCTGCGCTGGTTGATAACGTGGCAGATGATCTGGGGCTCCACCAGGAACAGCCTGTCCTCCCCTGTGTCGTAGCCCAGGTTCAGCTCCGACTGCTCCAAGGGGATGAACTCCCCTTCTTTGGTCTGCCTGGATTTGATCAGTTTGGCTCTTATTTTTGCGTCCACCATGTGGCTCTCCCGCAGGTCCCCGATGCGGAACATCAGGCAGAGCTTCTCGTCTCGGTGGGAGATGACGCAGTTTTTGCTGAAGATTAAGGTCTGGGCACGCTTCTTGGGCCTGGAGATCTTGACGAACATGCAGCCCACCATCAGGGCATCGATCATGGACCCAATGATGGACTGTGCCATCAGCAGGATGACGCCCTCGGCACAGTTGGCTGTCACGATCCTGGAGCCGTAGCCAATGGTCCTCTGACTTTCCACAGAGAAGAGTAAGGCAGATATGAAATTGTCCACGTTCTCGATGCACGCCTTCCACTCTGGATCACCGATGTGGTCGATGTCGCCCCTTAGCCACGCGTCGAAGAAATAGATGGTGCCAAAGGCAACCCAGGTGACAATATAGCACATCATGAACACGAAGAGGAACCAGCGGTACTTGAGGTCCACGATAGTGGTGAAAATGTCTGAGAGGAACCTCTTCTTCTCCTGGATGTTGCCCAGGTTCACCTGGCACTTGCCTACTTTGGTGACGTAGCGCTGCCTCTGCTGCTTGCTTGCCAGGCTGAGCGGCCGCTCGTCCTCCATCAGCTTGCAGCGCCGCGTCTGCAGCCTCTCCGCGGAGGGGATGGAGACGATGCTCCGGGTGGGCGTTTTGCTCTGCATGGGGCTGGGGATGGTGGGCACGCTGCGCGTGTGCCGCGGGTACCAGCGGCAGGAGACGTCCCGTGGCATGGGCAGCGGGTCATGGCGCGACGTGCGGCGGTGCTTGGGCAGGTCGCCGGTGCTGATGGAGATGCTGGGCCAGCGCCTGGCGGGCACCATGTCCTCCGAGTCTGCTCGTCTCTGAAGCGGAGCTGTCTCACCAGGGATGTCAGTGCTGTAGGGCGGGTGGAGATCATTTGGGACTAGGGCCCTTTTCTCAGCAGCGTTGGTGGCCTCTTGCTGTTGGCCGTCATCCGCCAGGAGCACAGGGGTGGCTGGGCCTTCGGGCTGCAAGGGGAAAGGGGCCAGTCCACATTAAACCACCCTCTTCATCCTCTGCGCTCCAAGCACTGAGCCTGACGTGCCTGGGACACTCTGCACTGCATACAGGACAGCGGGGACCTGCAGGCAGCGGGTGCTTTGCAGCCCTACCTTCTGGGGGAAGGTGCCGTAGCGGCTGGTGTCGGTGGGCGGCCGCGGCAGGTAGGCCAGCATGTGCCTGGCCGTGGGCGCCTGCGCGGGTGGGATGGAGTTCCTGCGGCCCCGGGACTCCTCGCGGAGCAGCCAGCAGCCACCCACGCCGTTGTGGGTGCAGAGGCTGCGCTCCCACTGCGGCTCCGTGCCGCTGCCGGCGGCGGTCAGCACGGCGGCCATGGCACGGGGCGCTGCGGGAACAGAAGGGCAGCGTCAGCTGGGGTGGGGGGTGCACAGGCAGCAGGCTGGGCAGGGGGGGCAAAATTTGGGGTTAAACACCGGTGGGTCCTGCCATCCTGCCAGCAGCCTCCCAGGGCTGTAGCAGGTGAGGGATGTTCACGCGATCACCACGAGGGGACAGCCCCACGCAGGGCTGGTGGCGTGGCACAAATCCTGCAGGCTGCAGCCCGTGGGCCTGGGGCGAGAGCCCTGTCTGCAAAGAGCTCCGGGGAACTCCCAGGGGAAGCAGGTCGTTAATCCCGGTCCTGCCTGCACCGTAATCCTGTTAGCTGCATTTCCGCAGCGGCTTCGGCACGGTCCTGCTGCCACTGAGCTGCGGGTGCCCGGCTGCGGTGGGGATGCCCCTCTCCGTGCGGGTATCCTGCAGCTGGCAGAGTGGCACGGCTGCTGCGTGCTTGCACCGCGGTGCCTTATGCTTGGAGCAGCTTTTGTGGCTGGAAGAGGATTGAGCACACCCCGAGGGCAGCTGCTGGGGGCCCAGGCTCTGGGAACCCCATCTCCTGCTGGGGCCCCCACCCAGGTGATGGAGCTGAGCTGGACCGGGGGAGGCAGCAGATGGCTAAGCCAATTACCTGCCCTAATTGCATTGCACCACGCGGGGATGGAGGTGGCTCCTTGCTCTGAGGCCACTTGAGCAGCCCCAGCAGCAGGCGCGTTCCTGGTGGTTACCTACAGCGTGGTTCCAGGCCCTGGGAAGTTGCTGCGAGGCCGTTCAGTGACAAAATTTGGGATCGGGAAGGAGCTGGGGACAGGAGCAGGGAGGTGGTGCGGGGTACCTGACCGATGGAGCCCCCTCCCCGTCAGCAGGCTGCAGCCTCGCGGTGCTCACAGCAGAACCTGCCCCAGCTCAGCTCCAGCTGCTTTTCCCCCCAGGGGACGGGCCAGGGGCCCTGCTGCCTCATCCAGCATCCTCTGCCTCGGCCGCTTGGTCCTCGCGTGGGCGATCCGGTCGTCTGTCAAGCAGGACTGGGGCTCAGACGCTCGGGTCTTGCAGCAGCTGGGTAGAGAAGTTGCAAACAAAGAAATTCTGCAGCAGAGCGATCCTGCTGCAGGCCGTACACACTCCGGGCAGTCCCCAACCTCCATACAGAAACCCCATCCCGGCGGTCCTTGCCGGGCAGCCACGTGCAGTGGGTGAGCTGCACACCCCACGGCTTCACCGCTCCCCACCCGTGTCCGCTGTGGGGGAGCCAGAAGCCCTGTGAGCAGAGGAATATTTACAACAAACACGGGTAAAGAGGAGGGGAAGTGAAAAACAATTATGATTCTGCATACGTCCCCGCTGCGCTGGGCTGCAACAATTGGGCTAACAAGCTTTGAGGTGAGCGCTTTCTCTCAGGAATAATCATCTGCCTTAATTATTTTCTTCCTCGGGGCAGCAGTGGCCAGCTGAGAGCTGACATCTGGCCCCTGGGTGCCCTTGGTGTGGGGCTGGGATCAGTTCCTCTGCTCTTCTGCCTTCCTCTGCAGCAGGAAAAGCAGGAGCTGCAGCTGCAGGAGCCTACAGGTTTGAAGAGCACAGCTCCCACAGGCACAGTGGCAGCAGACCTGTAGCAAGACACTTTATAAAGTCAGGAAATTCGGAAAATATTAAACTCCTTTATTTTTGAGACATTTCCCCTTGATGTGCTACAGCAAACACTCCTGCCAATTCATTATGTTTAGAGATTTTTTTCCCAAACCAAACGTAATTCCTTTAACAGCCACCACATGAGACAGGGCATGAATTTTGCGTGCCCAGAGCCGCGGCTCAGCACTGGAGCAAGAGCTGATGCTGCGCAGGTAGGGATGGACACGCGTGCAGCTCTCAAATCCCAAAAGCTGGGAAGAAGAGGGGTTAACACAGCACCGCTCCGTGCCTCTTGCCCCGCAGCCCTCCTGCCTCCTCACCTCGGCCATCCCAGCCCTATGTCCTGCAGGAGGTCACGTTCCTGGAAATCCTGGCAGCGAGGCAGGGTTGCTCTGACCCATGAGGCCAGGAGCCCTGCGCTGCCAGGGCACTGGGTTCTGTGCACCCTTTGAGCATCACCCGCTTTGAGAAGCGCTCACAGAGTCCTCGGGTGCCGTGCTCTGGCTCTTGCTGTGTCTCTGCCCTGCCACCTCCTGCCACCATCCCACAGCTGCTGCCCCAGCCCGCACACCACAGACGCACACCCCAGCTTGCAAACACTCAGCAATGCCCAGGACAAACCAAAAGAGAGGGATGGCCTTGCAGACACTCTCAGCATCGCGCTCCCACCCCGTCCCTTCCCCTCTCCTCCTCGGGACAGTGGCTGGGAGCCCCCTGCTCACGCAGACCTGCAGCCCCCGGTGCACCTACCGCATCTCCAGGCACCGTGCCCGCCGGGCAGGAGCGGGCATGGCCGGCAAACCTCAGCCTCTGCCCACACCTACAGCTCCTTTCAGGCCACCCCAGCGCTGTCCCGTCTGCCCTCAGGCATCTTCCAACCGGTTCTGGAGGAAAATCCTCTCCTGGCTGTGCCGCACAGCTTATGGGAGGGAAGGGGAGCTTGGCGGCGTCCTCCAATCCTGCTCCACGAGAAGAAGGTCACCCATTAATCTCCCTCAATGACAGGCAGAAATACCTCAAGTTGATTTAATCGGGAGGGCTGGGGCAAGAAGCAGATGCACTGCGGCGGGCTCGGGGGGCTGGCAGCGGGGCAGGGCCTTCCCTTTGGCCCCTGCCACAACCTCCCAGCATGGAGCAGGGCTGGGTTTTGGGCCAGAAGCACCAGCTCGTGACCTCTGCTCTCCGTGACGAGCGAGGTGCAGGGGCAGAGGGGTCCAAAACCTGGGGCTGGAGGCAAGGAGAAGCCACGGCCCCTTCCCTCGTGAGGTGCCCCACGCCCAGGGGATGGAGCCCTGAGGAGCGCGGCCCCACACAGCACCACCTCCTGACCTCCAGGACGGGGATAACGCGCCCGGAGGGCTCATCCCTCACAGAGGATACCCCCGTGGTGTATTTCAAGTTGGTTAAAAATAGCAGAGGCAGCACAGAGGTTATAAATAACCACTCAGCCCCAGCCTCACGCGTCTCAGCGTCACCGATATAGCCAGGTTAAGACTCCACAACTTGCACTGGGAGTTAACCGTGACTGCAGGCCTCAGCTCACCCCACCTCACACAGGCAGCAGCTCCGGCCCTGCCTGGGGAGGTAGCGAGGGACGGCCAGGCCGAACATGTCCCCTGTCCCCTGTCCCCATCCCCTGTCCCCTGCGTGACTGGCGGTGGCCTGCACAGCAGGGCTCCGGGGCAAATACCGGCCCCAGACATTGCCTGGAGGCAGCCTGCAACCGGCAGGACCGCGGGGATGTGGCCAGAGCCAGTGTCTGTGGGCAGGTCCTGGCTTACAGGGGGGTTTGGGACATCCAAATTTCCCGTGCACTTCAGCAAGGGGTCGGGAAGGGGGGCGAGAGGTGGGCAGAAAGCGTGACATGGTACGGAGGAGGCTGCCGAGCAGCCCTCAGTCAGCACCAAGCACTGGAAAGCAGGATGTGTACCCAAGAGCTGAAGCCACCCGGCCCTAGAGCAAACAGCTTCTGGTGACCCTGTGTTATTTTTTTTGAACAGTCTCCCCTCTTTCACCTGGGTTGTGTTCCAGGAAATTGGCAGAGGCTCGGGGCCAGAGGGAGGCAGGTCCTATGGCCACGGCCTCTGCTGGGGGGTACGGGGCCAGAGCCCCTCGTGTCCCAGCTGCACAGGCACAGTGCCCAGCCCTGGGCTCCTGGCCCCAGCAGCACTGACCCTGCTGCTGTGATGAGGAAGGAACAGTAATTTACCAGCCTTGCCCCCTGATATCCTTCTTGGTAACAAAGAGGACAGATGAATGAGAGATTAGTCAACTAATCTCCCAATGAAGATGAATCTGAAAGCTGGACCTTGTATCCCATTTGTGGGGCTGGGCACGCAGGAACAGATGGGAAGTGAGTGTCAACAGAAAATTAGGATTTTCCTTATGAAGTGGTCTCTCCATTTTACTTTTTCCCTATCTTTTTTTTTTTTTTTTTTACAGCAAGGTCTTTTCTCTCAGTCACAACAGGTCCTCTTCTTCCAAAGTGACATCTCAGCCCTACCTCTGTGTCCCAGCTCCCCTGGCACTTCACTGCTGATAACCCCAGTGACCGGACAACGCTGCTCTGAGGACAAATGTTTGCAAAGCACTTTCTGAGGATGCGAAGCACCGCAGCGAGGGTAAAGTTCAGTCCTGGTGCAGCACAGAGACTTCCAGGACCAACACCTCTGCCTCCCAGAGCGAGGCAGGACGTCACCGTGCTCAGCTCATGCTGTGATGTGTGGGTCCCACAGCACCTGCGTGACGCGGGGCTGCTCAGCCCAGCTCCCCGATCACCCCCATTGGGTCAGAGCTGCCTCTTCCCCCAGCAGTTCATAAGACTTCATTGCTGCTTGTTTGTGAAGTCACTATTCAAAGAAAACACACTCAAGCCAAAGCAATGCCATCATTACCTGGCTCACTGTGGAAGTGCTTCCCAGTTGGGAGCCTTCCACCTGTGCGCTGAGCAAACAGGCAGCAGCGTCCTCTGCTCCTCCGGCAGAGCTGCGGCCTCTGTGGAAGTCCCAGTCCTCCACTGAGCTCCCGGGCAGCTCTCAAGACCTCCCTGGGCATTTATTTAAGGACAGCAGGAGGGTTGATGACTTAAATCTTCTCGAGAGAGCTCTATGCAGCAGTTGCCAGGAGGGGAGAGGTGCTTTCCTCCAGGCACCCCGTCCCCTGCAGCAGCCGCCAGCTCCTCTCCCCTCCCAGCCAGGGCCGGAGCTGCTGCTTGCCGGGAGCTGCTCTCTGCCAAGACTCTCACTTCAGGGTTCCTGAGGCTCAGAGGATTTGCATGCTTTTACTTAACCCTCCTGTGGATGGGCAGCACGGCAAGGCAGGACCACGGCAGCCCGTGAGCCAGGTTTGCCCTGAAGCAGCACTGTCCACACGCAGAGATACAAACCACCTTCCCTGGGGACACCTGGGGATGGCCTCTCCGAAGAAGCTGCCAGCCCAGAGCATCCACCCCTGGCCTGTCCCCAGCGGTGCAGGGACTGGACATCAGAACAAGCAGGGAGCAGGGCTGCACGAGCACCAAGTGCTGCGTGAGCACCGGTGAGGGGAAAGTGGGGGGAGAGGGAAAGGAGCATGGGGTCGGTGCTTGGCTTTCCAGAACAGCTTTGCTCCCTGTTGGTTACCCAGTTTTTCCTGCCTAGCCAGCAGTGCCTTCTTTTAACGCAACAAAACCAACAAGACACAAAAAATGATTGTGGCCACACCCAGGAATTAGAGGTATAAGCTTGAATTTCCCCCTATGCGACTCCGCTGAACGCCAGAAGCAAATAGCAGCGCTCCGGCTGTGGCTTTCAATGGAAACGGTGCATTCATGGAAACCCACACCATAAATGCACAGCTCCAAAAGTGTTAATACCAAAAGCTTCTGCTCACCTAAGCTTATCTCAGCCTCACCAGCGGAGCCGGCGCACAGCTTACAGACGCAGCGTGAGCATGGCGTGGAGCTGCAACACAAAGGTCCAACTGGGGGCAATGTTTCTCGCGCTCTTCGGGTGGGTCTCGTCCTGTGTCACCACTTTCGTGCCACTCTGGAAGAACCTCAACTTGGACTTAAACGAGCTGGAGATCTGGACCATGGGGCTCTGGCAGGTCTGCATAGTCCAGGAGGAGGGAGCGACAGAGTGCAAAGCCCACGACTCCTTCCTCGCTCTGCCGCTGGAGCTGCGTGTGTCCCGAATCCTCATGTGCCTCTCCAATGGGCTGGGGCTTCTCGGATTCCTCCTCGCCAGTTTGGGCTTGGACTGCTGGAAAGCATGCGAAGGAAAACCTGATCTAAAGAAGTGGCTCCTGCTTGCTGGAGGAGCGGCTTTCGGCACGTCAGGGATCACCACACTGGCGCCGGTCTCCTGGGTCGCCTATAACACGGTCCTCGAGTTTTGGGACGAAACCATTCCCAACATCGTCCCGCGTTGGGAATTCGGGGAGGCGATGTTCCTGGGGTGGTTTGCTGGATTCTTCCTTGCAGCAGGTGGGTTGCTTCTTATCTACACCACCTGCTTAAACAGGACTGAGACGCCAGCTGTGCCTTCAGCAGTCTGCCTGCAGCGTCCAGCGATGGAAGGTCCAGCTGGGATATCTCCGTGGGGTCACCGCTCACACCCCAAAGCCGCAGACCTGGTAATCTAAGACTTGCAGCACTGTGTCCTGTGCAGCTCCTGGCTGTTCAAATTTCAGACAGTTCTTGCATTTTACAGGATGATTTGCTACTTCCTAAGACAGTGTTGCAGCCTTTTTCCTTCCCATCTCTATCTGTCTGCTTCACTTTTTTCTCCCTTTTTTCAAAACAGCAAAAGCTTTTTCTGCAACACTTGCAAACTAAACCTAGTACTGTAAGCCAAGAAGGCAAACACAGAGCAGTAAAGAGCACTTCATGTTCGTGGTTACATTTGCAGCTTACTCAGTGATTATGTTATTGCTAGCATTCCCTGGAAATCTCCAATAGTCGGAAATGTAATCATTGTAACACCCATGTCCAGGCTGAAAAGCTCATTCCATGAATGTCCATTTCATTTTGATGTATTCAAAATAAATTATTTCAGTCATCACCGGTATGTTTCTGTGCTCTGAAAATATAACTGCATCTTACACAATGCACTGGGAAGGCTGGGGATGAAGGGTCTGATCTTTGAGGAGCAAGGCTGCAGCTTGAATATGTTCACATCTAGAAAAAGCTTAGGTAAAAAAAAAAAAAAAAAAAAAAAAAAGGATAGAAAAAAAAGAATAGAAAAGAAAAAAAGGAGGGAAGGAAAACAAGAATGTGCTGATACAAAAAACTGTGCTCCGAAGGCAGAAAGCCCATGGCACTAACCTGGTCACTAGCCTGATTTTCTTAACCACTGAGATGATGAAGTTACAAATGTGCCACAGGCCTTCATTTAGGGAATTCTATAACTGAGCTGTTTACCTGTGAATAAAAAGGAAAAATGAGAGAGAGAGACCCTATTTTGTGGATCTCTTTAAAGATCTCTTCCGTGTTTTCTTGACTCAGCTATAAAAATAAGGTCTCCTTTATGCCTCTGTGCTACTGGCAATACCACACATCACACTGAATTAACACCAAGAATCTTGACAGCAGGAAACCCACTGTTACAGTGCTATTTAAAAACTGAGTTTACTGCTGGTTTAATCTGTTTACACTAGAAGCCATGGCTGCACGATCAAAAATAAAGGAAGCCCCCAACCAAAAGCAGCATTCTGCTGGGAATCAAAGTTCGCTTTTCTTCAAAAGTCCCGTTTTGAAATTTGCACTTTGCTCTGAGAGTAAAAGAAGTAGCACATGGGGAGAGGGAAAGAAAACAGACTATTCCTAGACGTTTTTCACACTACCTGGACTTAGGTCAAGGCAGAATATTACATCCAGACACAAGAATGTATTTCAAGAAGTTTGAGCTTCCTGATCAGCTGCTGTCTTGGACGCATCCCTGCCACAGCTGGTGCCCCCTGTGTGTGTGAGGAGCTCCCCTGGGGATGTGGGCTGTGCTTCCAGCTCCCACATCTTCACCCGTCTCTCTACATCGTTTGTGGTGATGGGCTTTAGATTCAGCTTTAAATATATTGTCAAATCCTGGACGCTATGCTAAAGAACAACATCATAAAAACACCCCACGATTTGCAAAGAACATCCAAGGACTTGTGAAACTTGTGAAGCACTTTCCCTTTGGACCAGTTCTGTGGTCTTCAATTCTCCATGATTCGTGTGAAAAGCCAGGCGTGCTGCTACCGATGCGATGTGCTGAGGCATCCCTTCCCACAGCTGCGTGGGGAGAGGAGGGACCCAGCACTTCTGTTCATGCCACGTCCTCCGTAATGAAGATCAAGCATGGCCCAACAGAGGGGCCAGAAGGGGAGCATCCTTGGCTGAGAAACGAGCTTTTCAAAGAGTTACACAAACTGTTAGCTGCCCTCTAAAGGTCTGTCAAACCCATAAAGTAAAGAAACTCTATTTTGGCCATAACTCGTCACCCACACCCTTGGGAAATGAAAACATGGGGGAGGGAGAAAGATGACGACAAGACACTGAGCAAAGGTTTCTTCTAGCCTCAGGACACTCCTCCCTGCAGGCACGACCCAAACTATCAGAACTTAACGGGCACCAAACTGCACTCTTGACAAGTCTTCATCAGTGCTTTTTTGAAGCAGGGTTTGGATATCCATTGGGATATGCATTTATTTTTGTGGCAACATGACAGAATAAAATCTCCTGAGTGTATGAATAGCTGGAATCTCCTAATTCAAGACTTCTCTGCCAGACCACATCCTGGTTGCCTGGAAGTCAGAATGCCTTGGAATGACACAACAGCATTGCAAAAGTTATCTTGAAATTATGAGTCACTTACTCTTTGTGCAGAGTGAATGCAGTCATTGACTATGTGGTGTCAAGACCCCAGGCTCTCTGTTTAAAATGCTGAATGCTTTTCACGCATCACAGTCGAACCCCAGACCACGAGAATACTAAGAAATAAAGTGAAGGCCTCATTGTTTCACAACGTCATCTCCATCTCAACAATGAGGAACACGAGGCTGAAAAGGCAGCAGCTCTGCCTCTACGACAGCTCATTGATTTTAACAGCCTTGGCACACTTTTTGCACACAGATAGCTGGAGTTGCTACAGATAAGTGTTTTCATTTTATTCCAAAATAACTGGGAGAAGACGAGAGAAACCAAATCCCAGCCACGTTATTCCTAAATAACATGGAACACAAACTGACAGAGCAGTGGGACCTTGGTGACAATTTCATTCAAACATAGCTCTGCTAATTACAACACATTTTGTAATAGGAAGAAGTCCTACAAAAAATCTGTCTCTAATTTGTCAGAAGAAAACACCCCTGGGCATTTCTCTCTCCTCTTCCTAAGCTGCTGAAAAGAATCTGCATTTTTTTCAGAGCAGTAACAGCAGAAACAGGTAAGGACTCCATTATAGTGTAGAATCATGGTATCAGCTCAATATGCAATTAAATGTTTCAATGCCCCAATTAATAATGAAAATACTCAGATTTTGGCTACAGGAAAACACTGATTTTTAACTCTTCTTTACTGATTCAATATGAATGAATTATTCCTGCTGCTTGCTTGGGAATGGCAGATTCCCTCTTGCACAGAAAAACACGAGTTAATGCAGGATGGCTTGCAATGGAAAAGGACTCTAAACAGATTTTCAGCTCTGAAAAATGAGACTTCAAGAGAAACCACTCGGCGCTGATAACAAACATAGGCATTTTCCCAGCACCGTTTTGCAGGGAAATAAAATAAAAGGAAGGGAGATGCAACTCTCTGGAGCTTAACTCCCACCTGTTTTCTGAGAAAGCCCTGCTCTCCCTGCTGCCAGCCACCCCCCTGGAACCACGTCCTGCTTGGGAGGGACCCCAGCTTTTGCCCCTGCACACCTGCCCCATGGCCCTGGATGTGCCCCACAGACGGGCTGTTATCTCCAGACACAGCAGGGATCCAAGACGCATGTCCTTTAGCCCATTTACAGCATGGCAGAATGTGAACCCTTGGTTACATGACTTAATCTCAAGCAGAAAGAGAGAACAGCTAGACAGAAAACCAGATAGTAAGGTAACTCAAAGTGCAGCTCAGCATGTCCCACCCTTATTTAACTAAAGGAGGCTCACTCGGTTGAATTACAACTTGTGTTCACATTACAGCAGGTGTTAGCTAACAAAACCATCAGCCACAAAGCAGACAAGCCACAAACACATGCTGTAAGCCATATTTAACCTTGGGGTATGACACGACCTGTCATGAGTTAAAAGATGTTAAGCCACTGCTGCGGACTTTAATGAAATTCCTATCTTAAGAGACAGCTCTCTTGGATGCTGGTCGGTGATGAGCTGAAGCTGTCGAGTCTGAGGATCAAATGCAACTCTGTGGTCATAGCCTAACTAAACTCATCTATTTTTCTGTTGAGACGTACAGAAGTCCCCCAGTGCTGTCCTGGCAGCAGCAGTCTGCCAGGTGGTGAGGATGCTACCAAGCAGTCTGCTGCCTTCACAGGAGACCTAAGATGAGATACAGCGAGTACTCACACCATTCTGGCACCTCTGGAGCTTCATTAAGCTACACACATTTCCACATTACTTTGCCAATGGATTTCTTTTTTTCTTCTGCTTCTCTTTCTTCCTACTGAAGCCAAGAGGAACCATAAGGCATAACAACAAAAGAAGAAAAAACACTGAAAAAAAACAACCCACACAGAGAGAGCTTTTTCATTCTAACATAGAACAAATGCTTTTATTGCACTTTTAGAAAACCTGCATAGTCCTAACAAACAGGCTTACCCTCTCCTCTTACAGCATTTGGTTTAAAAAACTGCCAGAGTTCAAACAATTACAGGCTGCTCATGAAAGGAAATCCAAATGGGCTTGCTTTTTTTTTTTTTTTAAAAAAAAGGAAAGTTAATTAAAAAATTTAAAAAAATAAAAAGCTGATTCTAACCTTTACAGTTATCATCACTAATCCAGCACTGAAAGTCCACCAGTGGTGAGAAGGAAGTTCACCTTCCAATCCAAGAGGGGAAAACGCTTCAGGGGTTTTATGTCCTTTAACCAGTCAGCTATCACTGTAGCACAAGCGTGGTGGAGGCAATCTTTACAGTTCTGTCCTTTCTCTTGTCTCTGCCATTATTTGCTTTTGACTTTCTCAGAGGAGGAATCCTGCATATTTTCTTTTGCCAGTTAAAATACAAAAGGCAAATGCCTGTTTGACTTAACTGAAATATGCAGTTGCATGCATGACTGACCACATGATACAGAGTGAGTGCCATTGTTCCTCTCAGCTTCCTAATCGCACAATTCAGACTTCTGCTAGCAGAAGCTTGGCAAGATCTGAATATATAATGTCTTGCAGCTAATAATTTAGGAAGATGTAAGTGTGTCTGACAGATTGACAGCTAATAGTTTTGCTCACTAGATGAGCCAATCTCTTCCTCTGCTATTGTCACAATCCCACTGATATGTGCCTGCTGGACAGCGGAGAAAGTTGCCAAAACAAAACACACAACTCCTCATTTGGTCTTGGGAATATAAAGCAGATGGAATTGTCAGGTACCTGTTGGATCATATTAGTAACAGTGGCTCATGTCTTTTGCATGCTTACTTAACATATTATCTTAAAAGTGCAATATTGCTTTTTATTCATTTGTATTTACAAAGAACACAGGCCTGAATATGAATCACCAATTCTCTTCCCTCTCCCTTTTAAACGCTGCCTGATGGGAGGATGCTGTGAAGGCGGGTGGTTTATAGCACACCGTATCGGGGGGAAAGTCTGCCATCTATTTTACAGTCACAGTCGAGGCACCATGAATGGACTCCATCACGGCTGCAAAGCGGCTGCAGAGGTCGTACGGGGAGTTGGGCCGGATCTTCGGGGGCTCTTTCAGCACAATGACCTCCGCAGAGCAGTCGAGCAGCCTGGGAAGCAATTCGCCCAGCTTCATCTGCAGGTTTGCTGTCAAGGGGGAAGAGGATGAACTAGTCAATGGGACTGAAACAGTAAAAGACCAGACAGAGAGGGTTTGAGGGCTCCAAGCTAAGGAACGATGATGCCTTTCTGAGAACGATCACCCAAACCTGAGGAATGCCCGCACCCTGCACACAGGGATGAGCAGCATCTGCTGACGCACTGGAGTCATTGCACCAGATGCTAGTCTGGATCTCACTCAGCACCCACGTTCTGTCTCTTGTGTGGAGCCTATGCTGGGCTCCATAAAGAGGAGAGCTCTGCTGACACCTGGCTGTCTTGGGGCAGCACCAGATGCTGCCAGGGTATCAGGTTTTCTCAGTTCAAGATGCTGTGCTTGCTGAGAAGTCAGAAATAACTACATGTTTCCAGGCGACTCTCAAACATTGGCTTTATACTGGAACAAACCAGAGCATTTCACAGCCTTCACCATCTCAGAGCTTCACAGGACAACCCAGAGAGAAGACATTTTTCAGCTCATGGTAAATGACTGACCATACGAATGAGCTGACCACACGAACTCCAGCATCAGACTGTGCATTAAAGGACAGGCTATTTCAGATGATGAAAACCATCAGCACAGTGGTGACATTTGAACTACCTCACACGATCCAGACAGGAGGTGCAAGCAGCCTACTTTTGTTTCTTCATAACCTTTTGTTTAAGTAAAAGCTGTTACGACAAGCCCAAGAATGGGAAACTTGCCTATTAGCACACATTGATACAAATTTATTCTTTACAACAGTATTTGGAGAATAAATCTGCATGTCTTTGCCTTATTTTCCTATGGCAAATTTGCCCTTTCCTAACGATAGAAAAAACCTGCAATGACTCCCCAAACCTTCATATATAAGATAAAGGGGGTTGAAACCAACATCCCTTAAGAAAAATTACATGGGGGGAGCCACAGAAGCCTAACTTCAGACTGCAGAAGAAAACACAGTACAAGGACAGCCATCCAGGACCAAAATTCAGCTACAACACAACAATCCTCTCTTCGTAGTGAAATGTTCCTCCGTGTTTGCTCCCTATACAGTCTGGGCAATTAAGCCTGAAGCATTCACATGCTATCTGTAGAAAACCCTCAATTCAGTTAGAGGAAACAAAACTAAAACCCATCTAGACAATGTTAAATCATTATTTTGAGATTAGTTTTTCACACTTAAATGAAGAGGAAGCCTTTTTCTGCAACTTTAGTGAAAAAATAAAAAGATTAAATTCTTCTATAGCGTAATTCAATTGATGATACAAATACATTTATCCTCTCACAACCTCCATCAGAAATACCCAGACTTGCTACAATGCTAGTGCTGTTTTAAATGCCCTTCAGTTCCTTTCTAATTAAGATCTAGACACTGCCCTGACCACAAACAGTTTGAAAAAGGTAATGTGGGCAGTCATTCCCTACCGTCCATGTCTTCTTGTCCCAAATAGGAGCACCAGCGGTTTCTCATGACCTCAATGGCATCCAGATCTTCTTGGCAGATGTCACAGGTGCTCATGAGGTGCATGCAGGGGATGATCAGCTCATTCAGGATACTAATGCCCTCTGCCACACGAGCTTCTTCACAACTCACAAACAGAGATGCTGCCACCTCATTCAACTTCTAGGAGAGGAGGGAGAATCAGAGAAAGACTTAAACAGAACCAGGTGCTAGGTTTTGATGGAACAGCAACCTTTATCAAAGGAATCACACTACAGAAAACAAAAAATGTATGTGTTTATATAAATATATGCAATTTGTTATATATGCATATAGCATATATATAGCTTATTTATAAATTCTGATTTTAATATTTACCTTTAACAAGATTCCTCAAAAAATCACATCAAACCTTCTTTCGTTGAATTATTCTAGATTTCTATGATACTGATGGTACTCAATAAGGGGCAGAAGCCATGGTAACAGGTGTAAGACAGAGTCACATTGGGCTTGGAAACTACAGAGCACAAACTAACAACAAACCTAATTTTTATACTGCTTTTTTCTTCCCACTGAAAAGGGCATCACCTTTTGTTCAGAAAGAGGAAGGCATCAATGTCAGAAATAAATATTGTGAGGGAAGGAAGCTAACAGACAAAACCCAAAACAACTACTGCTTTTTTGAAAAGCGATGACTTAAAAACCCAATAGTAAGTTCAGCTGTACTGGAACATTCCCTGGAAAAAGCAGCATGTTAATGAAATGTGCTCCTGGAAGGGGATATGGACCAATCCGATCCTTTGGGCAACGTGTACTGAGCAGTGAGTGAACTGCATCACAGAACAAAAAGAGCTGATGTTAACCAGGCTGCTTTTACCATTCCACAACCCTCCCCAAATGAGCTGAGCGCACTTCATTACGCACCAAGAGACACTTTCTTCTGTACAAGGCAATCAGTGATTCATTCACTCCTCTGTTGGTTCCTTTCATCAGCAGAGCCGTGTTACTTTGGTAGGCATAGACCAGGTAGGTCAGGGACTCCTGGTACCTAGGAGAAGAGTGTCAGCTGTCCAGCCTGCAACATCTGTTGCTGTAACAAGCTACAGTGTGGTCAATCATGTCAACTTGAAAAATATTTTTCCATTTAGCTTGAACAGTAACTAACATCAGACCCAACAGAAAAACTAAAATTTCCTTGCCAAAGCGTAAACAGATGCTCTGTGTCAAATTAAGTAATGTTCCTTTTTGCCCTGCGTTCCAAATGAGTACCTTATGAATAGCCCTTTAAAGTTTGTGTATAACTGGCCGAGACCATGAATGCCAACATTTTCTGCACTGCTCCAAGAACTTTGCACTTTGGGAGAACACTCACAGAAATGCAAAGGATAATATTTTCAGTTCGTTTATATATTTTGACCTTATAAAAACCCTGCTGAGAAAACAGAACAACTGCTGGATCCAACTTCTCGAAGAGTTGATAGAGAGATGTAATTTCAGAGAATCTCTAACATACTCTTGCCCAGCCTCTTGTTCATTTGCCCACCTGAACTTGGCAGCTCATCACTGCCAGCCACCTCAGAAATCTGTTTCCATCCATGAATAATTCTAGCAGCTATTAATTTTTTTCCTGGATTGGAAAAATCACTTTTCAAAATACAAACCTTTCACAAAACAGCACGGTCTTTCTCCATACTGCGATAATTATGCAACTAAAACGTTAGGGAGAAAAAGAAGGCCCTTTAAAAAATCGTAAGAGTCTAAAGAGCTCCAAAATGTGTTTAAACCAAGGATAATGCCAGTTCAAGACACTTAGATTTTAGTACAGGAGTCCAAAGGGATATTCAAACACACAATTAAAGTAAGCTTACTTTCTGTTCTGATACAGCTCCAACCCTGTAAGCAGGTAAACAGATACCTTGCGAAAAAGGCTATAGTCTTCATGCCATCTCTGTTGAGGAGGAGAAAGAAAGCAGAGTATCAGCTTCAGCTGTAACATGCACACCTAAGTTTTACATTCCTTCACAACTCAGAAGTATAGCAGACTTTACCCTTCAAAGAGATTAACGTTCTTAAAAGCCATGCACTCAACATAATGATTTAGTCAACTGCATAAACATTCCTGAAAGCTCAGGAAATTTCCAGTGTACTCGTTCTTCCTTATAGTTTCTGAAGATACAAATTTCAGATGAAACCAGTCAAGGCTGTTACCTACAGGCATGCCAGCTACTGCTCTATGTGCTTACTCTGTTCTGTACCACATTCTCAGTTTCCCACATGCTGCTTTGGACAGCACGAGTTCTGACAGTGTGAATGATCAATCAAAGGTGGCATTTCAGTCCCTTACCTTATACTCCTCCATATCGACCTCGTCAGGACCAATTTCTCTCAGCTTAGCTCGTGCTACCTTCATAATGCTAATTGACCTGCTCCGTATAAGCAGAGATGAGAAAGTCAGAAGAATGGCCCCAGCTGCTTCCAGATGAGAAAAACTTCATCGTGGAATCCACAGCACAAACCTTTCATCGTAGCTGAGGTTTTTATCTGCAAACTGTTCGAGAAGGGTCCGTTCCACAACCTGTTTGGGAGCATTGTTTTGCAGGAAGTAAACGAGCACATGTTGCAACCGGGCATCGTTCTGAGGGGTGGGGGTCTCTTTGGAAAGGAGATAGAGCCTGGAGTATTCTTCATGGAATGCCTGCCAATGAAACATACGTACTGAAACGTCCACGCTTCTGACCACCTGAATTCTACAGGAGCCAATACAGAGCTTAAATGTGTCCTGCAATGATGGGATTCTCATGGGAGATAACTAGCCTCTGCTGCTTAGTTATGTTCTGTTGGTGAATAGAAGCCCAAAAACATCTGAAGCTAAATTTAAAAAAAAAAAGAACAGGGGCATTGTATATCATAACTTCCTCAAACAGTTTTGGTAAGCTTCTTGTCAGTGCCAGGTTGTCAAAATCAAGTATAATCCTCTTACATCTGTATTATCTGCATTAAGATGCAAGAGTATTTTGTGATATATATTCTTGTAGATAAGTAACACAGGTGATTTCTCCCTTGCCACCTTTTGTCATTAGATCTACCTGCCTCTAAAACCTAACACCAACTTCAGTATTCAGCAGTTTACATTCTTTCAAGTCCCTCTACGTCATGCATTCATTTCTTGAAGACATTTTACAAGAGTGGTTATAGTAAGTATGCATTTTCAAGACCAAAGAAAAAAAAATCAGGAGTGCTGGTTTATTTCCTGACAATTGCATCAAGGACATGCAACAGATTTTAAAAGGCAAAGAAAGTCTACTTTTCTTTTTTTTAAACAGACAGAGAATTACCTATACCCTCAAAGAATAGAAAGAATAAGCAGTATAAACAGAGAAAAGTAAAATCTGCTGTTTCCTCAGAGCTTACAAGCTCTAAAAATTGTTTGGAACAAGGACATTATTCAAGCACAAACAGAAAAGCCATTAGTTAGAAGGAAAAAAAAAGCACAAATCTTTCCTTTCACTTTCTTGATATGTCTTTAAATGTAACAGATTCTTCATTCTGTGAAAACTGATTTCCATGCTGCTCAATTTAGCAAACAAATAGAATACCTTAACGAGCCCTGCTTCAGACCCATCTCGATCAAAGGTCTGGCGGGCTTTTGCAATAGCCAGGATGACACCTTGCATGGCTGGGCTCAGCATCACCTACCATGAAAGCAGGAAAACAAACACGAACAACAACAAGGAAAACGGTAACAGACAGGAAAAGAAGAGAAGGCATGGTGAAGAAAGGAAAAACTTTCAAAAGATAAAGTCTAAAGGAAATCATACGAATTCAGGCGGAATAAGCCAGAGCTGCTACTTGCTTACATACTAGTTACTCCACCTATCACATGCACTTGACATGCAGATTTTTTAAGCACTTAAATCAGAAGGCTTGTTGCTCCAAGCCTTGAATTTCTAAATTCAGCAAGTGAGAACATAAAGCACACTAACCCTAACCCCTCTATGTCCCACTCACTTTTCTTAAGCACTGCAAGTAAGAAGACAGCCGTGCCTGTGGCAGAGCATTTCACTGTGCTAACTTCATACAAGCATGTATTAAGCATATTCAACTAACTCAATTGGACTTGTGAAAAAGCCAGCTTCTAGAATGTTGCTCAAGTACGTATAAATGAGGTTAAACACTCAAATCAGTAGCTAGGATTCTCTAAGTTACACTACTAGGACTCAACTTCTTTGATAAACAGGACAAAACTCTGAAGACCTAAAGGGGCTTGTAAGTAAAGTAACACATCAGGGGCAATTTCGATATAGTTATGCCAGAAAGACCACCCACAGGCACACTGAGCAGATCTAAGGATTGAGTGCTTTTTACTGAGCTGCTTCTCTGATGGCATTTTAGAAAAGAAGCTACTAATCAATTTGGTCTGGCTACCAAATTTTATTTCTACAGGGGAAAAGTTTACTCTGAAAACAGTACTGTTTCTGTGACAGACATCTGTCATATCCAGTCTTAGAAAGCTCAAAGCCAATTGACTATAAAGTTATAGGTTAGTGATGGTCAGTAATTAACTTCTGCACTGGGAGCTGTACCTCCTCATTATATCCATCTGCATCAGATCTAACAGAAATCTTCCCCACACTGGGGATTTCCACTTCAGAGACCTGTGAGCTAGTCTGGGCAGCAGACTCTGTTTCTTTAGCATCTTGTGGTTGTTCTGCCTGAACTGTAAAGGTTGTTTCTCCCGGGTGGGCCTTCATTGGTTCTACCTCCTTTGGCTGTGGCCAAGAAGAAAAAGAAAAAGAATAAGAAAAACAAAAGCAAAATACAGGAAAGCAGGAGGGGACCGAGTTAAATGTGGTACAGCTACAGTAATTACACAGAAACAGAAAAAGCAAAGGTTTATTAAGAAGAATGATACAAAGACAACAACAGGTTGCTCTCTGGGCCAGGGTTCAGTCCTTACCTTGTAGAGAGCTGCCTCAACACCGTTCTTTTCATAGGCAGTGGCTGTGTTCGCAATGGCCTTGGCAGTCTGATCCTTCACAATCATGGCATGCTCAGAAGACAGAGAACGCGCGCTCTGCTCACAGCCTGAAGACTGATCTGTCAAGACAGTGATGTGGCATTAGAACATGAACTCCAAGACACAAACTCAAATGCTCAGAGGGTAAAAGGAAGCGCATGAGATGAAAGCAGCCCTCTTTCAAATTTACCAGGCACACATACCAACTTCTTTAACTGTGAATGGCATCTGAAATCATTCACATTAGAAATTATCAGCCACCTTCATCTTGTCAAAAACTTGGTTATGCAGCACTAACGATGTAACACTCTACTAAAAGCGCACATTCTCAGGAATTCTGGCCCAACATAACACAATGGCTTTATTAACATTTTAATCTGCTGCACCACCAGACAACATGATACAAGACACCAATTTAATACTTTATTCAAGTCTGGAGTGAGCTTGTTACTCGGTTCCATCAAAATACAATATTGTAACGAATGTTTGCTCTCCATTTACGTCTTCTTTTCCTCTCTTGTTCTAAAAATGCTTTGTAGCACTTCTGTGCATGATTAAACAGCTGCTACATTCATCCCAGAGGTTGAATGTATTTCATCGTGAGCTTGTGAATAGAAGCCTCACGAAACCTTTTCAGTGGGTATGGCACACGCTGTCATGGATTGCTAAGAAACACTTTCCCACTCAAGAGAATAGCGCTTGGATATTGTCTACTCAACATTTGTACAAAAAAAAAAAAAAGTCTGGAAGTGCAATGAAATGAGCTCATTATGATTAAATGAATAGAAAACACCATTTCTGTTGACAAGCCTGGAAGGACAGACGTACAAAAATCGTAGAATAGCTTTTTGTATTGCCAGGACATAGTCCCCAAACCAGCCGCCCTTGTTAATTCATTACCTGTTCCTTCAAGATACCTAGACATTTACATAAGGCTCCAAAACGCGGTCTTTATGACCAACTGATTGTTATTAGTTTCAACAAAGATCACAAAATCAGATGTGGTATCACCTAGTCCTGATTCAGAAGACAGGTCCTGTGATTCAGAAGCAGCTGATGGCTCCATCTGAGGAATCTTGCAAGATTGCTCTTCCTCCCACTCCTCTGCCTCCTGCTCAAGTCGCCAATTGTCTTCTTGAATGTAGTGTCTCAGTTCGGGGGGCAAGGCTTCAACCTCCTTCTGAAACTGTCCGACCTCTGAGCCATCATCTTCATCTGGAAGAAATGCATGAGTTGCATATAGCAAAATACATAGGTCAGAAATACATCTGTAGTCAAGGGCTACCACTGTACAGAGAACGGTATTTAAACTGCCCACAGTGGAACAGTCACAATCAAGCTTAACACATCGCATCTACAACCTCACATAACATATAGAGGTTGGAAACCACATGGACCTGAAAGCATGAATTTCATGCTGGTACTTATCAGCACCTTTTGTATGTACTTCAGTATTAAGTTTCGAAATACCACAAAAACCCAAGAAATTCTAGCTTTTGACAAGTCTTAAAATGATCAAAACCAAATGATGAAATCTCTGGTATAAAGATTTTTTTCTTATGCACACACCGTAAAAGTGAAGCATTTTTAAAAACAACAGAAATTGCATTAAATAGGGAAAAAAACAAAATAAATCATGGGCTCATTCCAGAAATGGACCTGCCACAGGGAGACAAAGAAAAACTTCCAGATTCTCATCAGCAATATTTAGCAATGAACAGAATGACAGTTCTCTATTGTTTGCTTCTATTTATTGCATCAAAATGTACCATGCGCGAAATTATTAGGTTCTTCTACAGCTGTTGGCCATGTATAGTGCCACGTGCACAATAATTTATCCACATAACTATTTATACATTGGCACTGCAAACAAACTCGCAAGACTAAGCAACTGTTACCAATAACTGTTACCAATAATAGGGAAGGCTGCATAACAAAAGACTACTGTGTAGGTTCAACATAATACATAAAAAAACATAACACACAACTCTAAATATGCAACTCCAGTACCTGCAACAAAGCTGGACACCTTATCACTTATGTACATCAGGCAGTAGGCACTAGCATTCTTTGAGCCGCCAAATGAATCTCTCTCCAATTCTTCCCATGATGATTCTGTCACGGAGATGTCATTGTATTTGAGCCAGCTTTTTCGAGGCTGATCATATATGTAGGCCCAGTAGTGACCAGCATTTGCTTGCCCTTCGTGTACCAAGACTGCATGCAAATGATAGGGAACCTGCAAGTTCAAATGGACAGAGTTCTCAGACCTACTCCTAGTAAAGGAAGTTGTCTGATCTCTGTAAAGAAGTTATAAAACACATTCACAGATGTTGCCTTGTACAAGACGAGTCATACATTAAATTTACTGCTGTGTAAGAACTGACTTTTAAGGGAAAAGCATTTTTTTTTTTTAAACAAATCCTTTCTCCTCTTCATCATAACACTGGGATTTTTTTAAAATACAACAAAGCGGATAACCTGAACTGACAACGATGAACAAAAAACAGTATCAGCATCATCAGTTTAATATTTACCTAACAAAGCTGCATTTTTTACCTGTTGGAGGAGAGGGTCACAGTACATTTGCTCAATGGATAGGTTAACTCTGGTAATAGACTCCTTCAGATCTGCCAAGAACATCACGAATGAGAAAAATACATAAAAAAATAATGACTACCCAGGCTATTCTGGCCCTCTTCACTTTCAGAAAGTTTGAAGCCAGGCAATAATGATCAAATAAACTTAACAGAGTTGAAACTTGTACAAGGTTATTTGATGGTAGGTCCAAGCTCAGTGGGTATACCATGTACCTCAAAACACGGAGGAGTATTTTTAGATGAGCAGGAACACCACAGGGCATAGCTCAGGATGTATCCAGATGAAGCAACAGAGAGGAAATCAGGATGGCAATCAACACAAAAATCACAACAAACATTTAGGGCCAACCTTGCACGTCTTGTTCAATCTCATTTCTCCATCGCTGTAGACATGTCCTAACAAGGTTCATCTCTTCCTCAGAAACCACATGAGGAGCTGGCCGTTCAGATATTTCTGCTGGTGAACCAGAAGGCTGGAGTGGCACATCCAATTTTTTCTGTGGCGAGGAATTTGCCAAAAAGACAGCTGCATCTTCAGTCTTAGTATCCTTTCTTTCTAGTATGCTGCAAAACAAAATCCCATAGTAACAGGCAGATTCATAAAAAATTGAGAAGGATTTAATAAAGAAAATAAAAGAGGTTAAACAAAAATTACTCAAGAGCCAGAGCAGATATTTTTATTTTAGGATGGTACAACACAAAGAAAATAAATTAATGGAAATGCAATTCTTTCTTAACAGACCAAATTAAATTATAGGGCAGGACAAATAAAAGCTAGAATTCTTACAGAACTGGAAGAACACAGTGAGGAATAGATCCACAATGAGTAATTCCAAAAATTCCATCCCTTACTAGGAAATTAATTTATTTACATAGCATGGAGTGGAGGCCAACCAAACTGGGCAGGTTTGCAATTATCCAATATTACAGTAATTTAACAGTGATAAAAAATAGTAACCTAAACAAAAAAAGAGCATATAATTTAACTTGGAATTACTGTTTATGGAATATGGGAATATGACAATGCTGCTGTAAGGAAAAACAAAAAAGCACCAAACAAACAAACACACACCAAAAAACCCACACACCAAAAAAAAACCCCAAAAAACCAACCAACCAAAACCCTCCAAAAACACAAACTAGCTGCAGTGTTATACATAGACAAACAGAACCAAATCAGGAATAAAGTAGCCACGGACTACTTGCACTTGTACAGGCCATCATGCTCACAAGAGCCCACATACATAATTCACTATCTACTAACCTGTTTGGCTGTGAAAGCACGTCCAAAATGCACGACCCAGCTTGGGACTGCAGGACAGTTGTCTCAGAGTCCTGAGCAGAAGATACACATTCAGGAGATGCAGGTACAGTAGACTTTGTAGTGATGAATTCAAGAACGTACTGGAGCATGTCAGGTAGTGGAAAGCGAGCTGGGCCAGAGCCATATTTCATGTACCTACAATAAAAAAGCAAAGCATTCCATTAATGAAGGAACGTGACTGGTTAAGCTTGAGAAGAGCAACAAATAAGCTACTACATATTAATTTATGACACAACATGTTTACAAAGAGCTGACATAACCGTTTTTATTTTTAATTGCTTTGAACGCAGAAATCGTATCTCAATCTTAGGACATTGCCTCATTGAACATTCACAAAGCTGCAAAGTTCAAAGTAATTTTGAACTCTCATTATGACAGCATATACAAACCTGGATTTTATTTTATTTTATATTTTTAAAAAGACCTTGCCCTGCCACAATTTCCTTTTCAGAATCTGAAAAATGAGTAGGGCCTACGCACACACACTTGTTCCTCAAATGCATCCAGTTCTCCTGTTCCTCAGAAAGCAATGCAGCTACAAGAAGAGCCCTCTGCTATCCCTTTCAGTGTTCAGATCATGTTTCCACTACTGAGAAGCATGCCCCTGCCTTGGCACCATACGGATTCTGTCTGTTGATAGCTGCTGCTGATGTTCCCTCTCTAAAGGCTGGCCGTTTCCAAAGCCTAGACTGAGTTTAGGGCTGGTTTAGCAGTAACACCAGAGCACCTCTTACAGCAGCTCTCCATGTCTGTGACAGCGTGTGACATGGTTGTTTAGGGATACATCTGTGGGTTGTCCCAGCTGCGTCCCCTCCTTGCTCACCCCCAGCTTGCATGCCGTTGGGGGGAGAGGAGTGGGAAGCAGAGGAAGCCTTGACACTGCAATAGCCAAAACACGGGTGTGTTATCAGCTCTGCTGCAGTCGGAGATCCAAAACACAGCACAGGCTGCTAAGAAGAAAACCAACTCCATCCCAGCCAGACTCAATACAATGCCACACGTGGACCTAAATATGAACCACTCGCACGATGCCTGACAGAGGCTATGCCTAACACACAATTCCAAGGCTACCACAGTGCAGGACAAGCATTTGCCTTCCACTTGTTCACGGAATTGTCATAATCAAATATAAAAGAAATTTAAGCAAGTTTAAAGCTGATTAAAAAGATTTTTAGACAAAGCACCTGGAAAATGAAGCCTTCTGTTTGCCCACAAACCAGATCTTTGCTACTGATTTTCCCCACTACATAAATAATGCCAAATGCTAAGCTGTGAAGAACATCTAATGCAGCACATAATGTAGTTTCTTTTTAAAGGTATTAATAGACTTTTTCAAGGAAACATGTAAATACAATTGACAGTTCCAACAGCAGTATTTAAAAATTTGCTCATGTAACAATATCCTTAATCTGCAGAAACCATCAACAAACCCAACCTTTTCTTATAAAAACACGCTTCCACACTCCAGGCTTCTCAGAACACAGGTATTTCTCCTTCCTATATGTTTTCTCTTTGAATACTTGTTTGAAAGGAAGCATTTACAAAACTTCCACATGGTACAAAAATAAAGTTAGCTGACTACTTACCTTTCCAGTTTCTGTTGCAGAATCGTCATTCTCTCCTTTAATCTCTTCATTTCTTCTCTCTTCATCTGAATAAGCTCTTTGCTGCAGTAAAGGTACCTAGACAGACAAAGCCCAATCACGTGAAATGTATTTACTTCTCAGATCCAGTCTTTCATAAGTATTTTAGAATCCTTTCCTTGCTCACCAATACCATCTTTTAAATTTCTTGAATTAAAATAAAGCAATAGATTTAAACATACCATACAATAGAAAATCTCACCTGTCCATATAAATAGTCTGAGGAAATTCTAGCTTGGTGTGAATTTTTTCTGGCTGTCCCAGTGACTGATTGAACTCAAATCGGGAGAGTTCAAAGGTCAATACTGGTGGAAGCTTTGTAAACCAGCGCTGTAAAAAAAGAAATGCCCCCCAGGGGGACTTGTTTTAAGATGACTGTCAAACAGCACATTTTAGACTGATCCTAAATATCTAGCTGTCTTTAAATTCTTAATGTATATTGTGTTTATGGAGTGACTAGTCAGAAAATCAAGTTCTATGAGATTAAATTTCTTTCACTTGCATTTTACACTTTTACCGTGAAGCAGCCTCATAATAACTTTCAGAAGGCTAATTTTCATTGCCTGACACATCCCAGCTTGGTAGCTTATTAACTAGTTCAGCACTGAACTTCAGAAAATTACCAGACACTACACAAACTCTGGATGTCAGCTACAACCCTCTACAGTAGTTATTTGCCAACGTAGATCACATGCAATGATGAATAACAAAACAGAAGTCCTTAAGCAGTGTGTTATTCCTTATCCTCTCTGTGTCTGTTTTAGAACTATTCAATTTAAGAGATTCAGACAAGAAACCCATTTTCTATATATATATAGCAACTGTTTCAAAGAGCCATGCTGAAAGAAAAATTCTCAGTTGAATTCATACTTCCTCTGCCTTACTGGGTTCACAATTATCTCAAACATCCACTTCCCGTTTACTTCACCTACCTTAGCATGGCACCAAACAGACAACACTCTCTGTTGGACTCATGATGAACACACTAAGGTCATTTTCTGTTGCATGATTAATGTCAGATGTCCTGCCACAATAAATCTGCCCCACACCAAAGTGGAACAGCAAATTTTATATCTAAAAGAATCCCCTTCACTGTAAATATATATATAATTTTAAATGCTTTGGAAGGAAATGGCCAGTTAGCAGAGCTTTCTCAGAAGCAGCCCAATCTTCAGAACAAGAGAACCCAAAAACGGAAAAGGAAAGATTTACACCCCTATTACCTACGGGAAACGTAATTCTAATTAATCCTTGTGATCCTTTAAAACTTCAGTGCACTCACCTAAGTTCTCCAAAGACAAAATGCACCTTATTCTCTATGCCCCCTATCACGCAGACTTCCTAGAAAGTAAAATTAAGATGCACTTTTTCCAATCATATTTCTTGGAAATAGAGCTTTTTCGTTCTGTCTGCACAGACACAGAAAGACTAAAACATCTCTGTCATTAGTCCAATTTCCCTCTGCCTTTCAGAAAAGGAGTTGAAGAAGCTAAAAAGCTTGGATTGAAGTGAACCTGCCTGATTAGCTCTCTGTATCCCTTTGTCTCTGGCACCAACCTACACCAATTTCAACTAAATGTGCTGCAAATGCATCCAAACAGCTTCACGCAGGAACCAGGAAAACCAGAAACAAGCATTTGAGACCAAAGTCAGACAGGGCTTAGCAGCACAAGATTTCATTTTTCTTTTGCTAGTTTAAACCACAGCAAGACATTTTCAAACCTTCTCATTGAACAGAAATACTTTTTTATCCCTTCTAAGCCAGACACCTATGCAAAATTCGTAATATTATTTCTGAGTCTTTCTCAACCTAACTTCTCAGCTGTTCTTAATGTATATAGGATGCTGAATATAATGATGTACCTTAGCTTTCTAGTTTGCTGCAGATAAGTAGTTCATGATTGATTTGTGATTTGCAGGATTTAAAAGAAAAAAATAAATCAGCACAGTCAGAAGATAAGAGTGAAAATGAAAAGAAAAAAACACACACTGTAATAGGGAGAAAGATACAAATTCCAAATGGCATACCATAGAGTTAAGCACTGTACTTTTACCCTCCGAAAATATGGAGGCAGTGGTTCTCCCCCTACTCAGGTACAGGTAGGCTTCAACAGAAAGAGAGAGACTTTATCACACTTGCATCAGAAGCAGCTCTTTACCTTTTTAATTTAAAACAAACTCCTCTAATTGGTTACATAGGACAACACATCTTTACAAATAAGCAGACTCAGTATCTATGTAACACTAACATATATTTATACGAGATTCCACGTACGCAGACAATTTTTTTTTATTCAGTTAGTAGTGACTGTTTACAATTGCCATTTAAAGTTATCACACTATACTGAGACACACCTGTGCTACACGTATTGAATTTTTCTTTAGAAAGCAACCAAAACCTCAACAACAAAACTTGCAACTAACCTCCTGTCCATATTTCACTGACTGAGCTGCAGTCTCCTCATCCATTTCTCCCTCCACCATGGCTCCTTCCAAGCACTCATTCAAGTTTCGATAACCATTTACCTGCAGGGGATACTGACCGAAGGTTTCGATCTTGGAGAAAGTGTTGCCTGGATGATGAAAATGATACAAAACCCACATTTCGTCAAGTTAACATGAGAGTTTGTCATGGGCACCAGTTTAGATGCACTACTTTTAAGAAATGAAGTGCATATAGCTTTCTATATGTCTGTCAGGGTAAGCCTCCTTACAGAATAAGTGCTTTCAAACACAGAAGCACTTACAAGCATTAAATACTTTCAGAAGACATATTTTATAGATGTTAAAAACAATTTTATGAAGAAGACTATTTGCAAGTTTGCTATAACAATGAAGATCCAGGCAAATTCATCAAGGATATGCAACAAAAACATGTATTATCACTGCCATAAATCAAATTTCTTAAAGGAGTTAAAAAGTGAATCTACCAAAACCTTAACTCACCTTCATGGACACCTTCAGTCAAGAAAGTGCCATAGAAAAGTTGTACCATTGGGTTTTCAGATTTATCTGCAGGGCTTCTGTTTCAGAAAGAAAAAGCACAGAATTCATTTGCAGCTTTAGGCTGCAAAAAAGCCTTAACTCTTAATCTAAGCACTTGCTTGGCAATCTTCCTACAATCAAAAATAAAGTTTTCTATCAAAGCACAAAACAGAGAGGAAGCTTCTCATATACTTCCACACTCAAAAGCACATAATAATACTGGCAAGGAAAAAACAGTGAACTATTTTGAAATAGTTCAAAAAAAAAAAACAACAAAACAAAACACAATCAAAACCAACCAGGTCTTTTTACACCAGTCTGTTGAGTTCCCTTAAAGCTTATACACTTTGTAGTCCATACTGGCATTGAATAAAGTCCTACACTTAAGCAAGAAATGTAGATCTAACAGTCCATAAGCACATTTCACGCTGACGGAGGATTACCATCAGTAAACAAAGAAGTCTTTTTCATTACTCAAAATTTTCATTTAAAGCCCTCTCATTTATTGAGCAGTCACATTTAAAATCTGTTTCTCCTCAGTGACAAGTCAAACTCCTGGTATCATAAAAAACTCACTTGACATTCACAGCAAGCTGGAATGCATCTTCCAGCCAATCCAGTAGTTTGTGTGTAAATTCACTCACATCTTGCTAGAAGAGAGACAAAAGTTGAGAGTCAAACATACCAAGAAGGATGTGTTTTCACACTCTGCTGGTTTCACAAACCTATGTGAACAAAACCCAACCAGTACTGCTGTACCTACCCATCCGAAAGAAGCATGAAACTGAAGTGCTGCGATGATTTAGACCCATAATGAACACCCTGTTCATCTGCAGGCTAGTGGGAGGAAATTATTGTGATTACTACCCAGATGGCACAGGGTACAGCACTGTTACAGCGGCTGTTTAACTACCAAGCACGTGCATTTCACCTAAGTGACACAGGGACAGCTGCTTGTCAGCTGACCAACAAGCGAAGAGCTCTCTGAAAATAAGAGGATGAAGCGAAACAGAATTTCTGTTAGCAAGTGTTGGTTTGAAAAGAAGCAAAAGACTTTGTAATGTGGTTTTACCTGCTGTTCTTCAGCTGATCTAAACGCATCTCTTAAAAGTTCCAGTGCTGCAGAAGGGTCCACAAACTTACGACGTGTTCCCAGCATTAAAGCAAACAGACACTGAAGTTCTTGCATGAATGCAATATTTCTTTTTCCCTGCATCACAAAAAGAAGAAAAGCCAAACCCTTCCTGCAGCTCAAAAAGCAGCATTTAAAAACAAAGTGCAAACAAACATGCACATGACTTAAGAGGTAAGCTAAGGACCAAGGAAAGAGATGACCTTAATAAAGGACAAAAGCAGAAAGACATGCAGTGTCCTTTTTTGGAAACAATATGATCTCCCAGTGGATGCATGGGAGAAAAAAATAACTTATCAGGAACCTTAGAGAAAGGAGGTGCCAGAAGTAACAATAGCTAAAAGGTAAGGTAACTTTTGAAGTTCTTCTTTATGCACTTTGGGTTTTTTAGAATACCAAGAGCACAGACAAAAGCAAGTACACTGAATCTCCTAAATGGTGGTGGCCAAAACCGAGAATGACATATATAACAAGCAAAAGATAATTCTATGTATAACTTTCCTTAAATATTTTCTAAGCATCTCCTGCTGACCACTCTCAGAAGGTACTGGACCTTCAGACTGCCTTAAATACCAGTTCTTCTGAGGAGCATATAACAAACGAACAATCTGCCAAGAAGTTTTATGGGTCAGATTTCTCCCTGCAACTCATTTAGAAGCTCTAGAGAAAAGCTTACTTTTTTTTTTTTTTCCTACAGCAATTCTGTCTTTGTAAAGTATTTCCCAAATTTGTCTTTAAAGCAGCTAGGCAATTTAAGTGTTGTTAACATATGAACAGAGGTCTCAGAGGGCCTGTTTCAAATTAAATCTGCTTAAAGAAAGAACAAAACAGTATACCACAAAAGGGAAACTTCACAGCTTTACGTGATGAAAACTTACAGTGCGACTACGACAACTTTCAAGTACATTTTGTGGCAGAGAGTAGCCAAGGACCAGCCTCCGAAATTCTGGCAACTGGAACAGAGACTGAAAGGAAAGGAGAGGTAACAATTGATCAACACCTACGAGGATTTGACTCATTTCAGTTTTATGCACCACTGACTCTTACTCCACAGCTTTTTCTGTTCGCTGCTAATTCTTCAATGGCCTCGTGTTACTACATAAACATTCAAGAAGTACTGGTGTGGTACACAGACTGCTTACATCTGCACCCTCCATATTCCTCATGCTCCTCCAAAGAAGAAAATCTCATACTCCCAGTTCAGGCCATATAATCAGTTTAAGGAGTATTCTATTCTGTACAGGCAAGCTTAGAAAACGCATACAAGAGCAAGTCACACAGAAAAATGAGCTCATTTGCAGCTTTTTTACTTCTTCTCAAAGCTAGAGAGCCATGATTGATTAACATTTATCTGCTATGTAAAATGGTTAGAAGAGACTAATTTGTTCAGTGGCACTTAGTGTTGTCTCTTCTTGTTCAGGTTATCACTACTAATATACACTGCCTAGTTGCTTATTAGTTCAAGTATCTGTGCCACTGTATTCCATTAACCAGAACCTGATACCCCAAGTGTTATAGAGCTAACAGTGACGCCAGTATAATTATATTATCAGTTCCCCTTTCCGGTCCAGTTTCTGTCATCCATTAAGTATTTGTACATCACCGCACCAAAAAAGCAATTGCACACACACACTGATTATATGCATCTGTATCTATTTTTATGCAAAATCTCTTTTTAACTGCTCTTTTTTTATGCTTAGAGTAAACATCATGTAAAATAAAAACAGTATTATCTGAGGATAGCCACATTCACTCCTCTATACAGGAAACTATGAAGATATTAAATATTTAATTTTAATCGATAAATATTTTGTCTCCAAGACTGCAGCTATCACACAAGAACGTTGCCATTAGATTACCTGTATGACAGCGCTAAACCAACATGTATTACCAATGTTTTTCATTCCAACAGGCCAGTCGCCCACTCTTCTCCAGTCACTCTGTTTGGGATTCTCTCCCCAAACTTCACAGCGTTTCCTTTTGGAACGATTTTTGTTTTCAGCAGAATGTACTTCCTGTGGTCTGTCACAAAACATGAACACTTCTGTGAAACACCATCTCACAAAGAGCCTCAGAAACTCTGGAAGCTGTACTCTAGTCACAGGCAGGATGCAGAGCTGAACACTGTCAGGTGATATCTGGCACTACAGGCAACAAATATCTCACCTGACTCCAAAAAAGTTCCAACTCTGAAACAAGGTGGATGAAAAACAGGACTGGAAGATAATTTGAGATGATGGAATGAGGTATTAGATACGCGTGTTTTTCTTTGTAAACTAGCTGCATGCAAATTTAGTATCTAGTGCTACTTAGTCATTACTGGAGGCAAATTCAATCCAACCCAACCCACTGTAAAAAGGAGAGAGCTACACGGTGACTGGAGTGAGGTGAATTGATACATGAGATTTCACGGTGCTTCTTCAATAGGTGCTACGATACCAGTAAAGCATTGCTTTGTTTGGCATGCCAGCCATGTCAGCAGGAATCAAATAAGACACAACTAAAGTTATTTTTTCTACTTCAACCATCACGTTGCAGTGCTGCCCCAAAAGTAAAGGTCAACTATACCACCAAGAAGATGATAACAATCCACATGCTGTCTAAAAGCAGCAGATACACATCTTTTACATGATTTGTTTGTTTTGCAGTTACAAAAAATGCAATCAGCTTAAGAATCCACCTACAATATCTGGCAAAACCAAAAACAAACTTCAAATCCACTGACCTTTCAGCATCTCTTTCTGCAGCCTGACCTTTTGGTGATTCCAGTTGTCTGAAAACAACTGTGTGGAGGTCGTCTTTGTTGTTAGGGTTGAGAGCAGCACCATCTAGAAGCAGAGCAGCATTCTAATCAATTTTCCACCAGGTGGAAGCAAATGTTTTCTTTGAAAGGAACTTCTAGAAAATGTTACACTTCACAAACATGACTTTTAACATGATGCAAGCATGATTTTCTAGTAAAACTTATAAGAACAAATTCTTTTAGGTTGGATCACGCTATGAGATCATAAAAAAAAAAAACACATTGAGTGGGCTTGGCTAGGAGCACAGACCATTCAGCTGTGTAAAGGCCAGATTTCCTTACACCCAAGAGCTTGCTGGAATATTTCATACGTATTAAAATAATGAATCAGGAACACCAGCTGTTGCTTGTATTTGCTGTGCTTTGACTTCAGTGTTGACAACTGATGCTGTTTTGAGAAATCAAGGTTTTTAATTTAATACAATTTGCATGGTCACACAGAATCAACTTCCTGTGGTAATATTTATAAAAAACCCTTACAAAAACTGCTGGTCAAAATAACATTTTGTTTTAAATTTTCATGAGAACGTTGTACAGAACACTCAATTCACCTGCTCTGCAAGTTAATGCTGCAGAAAGAAATGTATGCCTTGACATACATTGATTCGGTTCTCTATTCTGGTCTCTCTGGTTTAGGAGTTTCCTGGTCTTTCTGTGTTAACCAACTGATCAGTTGTTTAAAATAAATACATCTTCGTAGCATGATCTGTTACCTACAAACTGACCCAGAGATGAGCTGGTTCTAGGAAAACTAACCTTACCAATACCAAAGTGATTTGGTGTTGTTTATTTTTGCTGTTTTATTTCCCTGAACCATCCCAAGGCAAGTGACAAATATTAGCAAAATCTGTGCCAGGACAGGAATGGGAGAGATTCACTGGCAGAAGCTGGGAGGCTCAACACTTTATCTCAGACAACATTTAAGAAGAACTTTAGGAGACCCAGTGTGAGCAGAGATGACCCACTTACTTTGTGGAAGCTGTTTGCCCACAGCACTCCCTTCCCAAGCAGATGGCTCTGCAGCAGCCGTGTCCCGAGCAGGCTCTTGAGCATGCTCCTCTGTGAGGAAGGTGACTGCTTCCATTAGGTCTCCATTAGCAGCCTAGGAGGAAGACATGGAAAAAATCCATAGTTCCAGTGTTACTTCATCGAAATTTGTATGAAATTTAATGCATCCATGGTAAAGATAGGCATACTGGCTCCAACCTTGCTTTCTCTCATCACAGAAGAAAGCTATCTACTGACGACAAGTAGCAGTAAAAAATGAATATAATAAAGGCTACAATTTATCTGATGGAAAGCACTTTGCCTTTATTACTAGAGCATTATAGACTCCATTAACTAATTTCATTTCCCTTGCCAGAGATTCAAATAGCAATAGGTCTGCAGTGCAACAGGGTACTTAGCCACAGGGAGAGACTCATAGGAATCAAACTCTCCAAGAATTTCAAGCCATATATATCCTACCGAACCTGAGGCGTTCTTTAGACCATCACTGCAGGCTATGCATGCTGCAGTCACTTGACACAACGCAGCACAAGGTATCTGAAGAACATGTAAAACACTGATCTTGGTTCATTCTAGAAAAGAGCTCAAATAGACTAGTTTTCTATTTCATTTTAAACAATGAAGTAAGTGTTAAACTACTTTACATTTATGCTAACATTTTCTGAATGTTATTTCTCAATGAAACTTAAAATTTCCTTAAATGAGTCCTTTTGTATATAAACAAGTCTCTTTGTACATAAACAATGCAACTCTTGCTGACACATCTCAAGGCAATAGCGTCTGATGATTCCAGCCTGACGTAGCTGTAATCAGTCAATACTACAATTTAAGATATCAAAACATGCATTATGAGAAAGGATCTTTCCAGATAAATGTTGTTTCTCTAACTGCCTGAGATGATTCTGTCCCCTCACTTTAGAGCACAAATGACTGTTCCGGTGATCAACAAAACAACCACACGTCACAAAGTTGCAAATGTGATTTCAGTGGTCCATAACTCCTGAAACAATTTAAATAAAGAAAAACAAACTTTGCCCCTCAAAATTTGTGTTTACTGTAACGCATGGTAACAGCCCTGTAGGAGCAGAATTACCAGAGAATGTCTACAATGGTTTAACACGGCAGGTGCTGTTGCAGCTCAGACTTTAAGGTCTACTATTGTAAAAAGAAATGAAGGGTTCTCAACTTCACATCGAGCTTTTGTTTCACATGCATCTGAATACATGCTAGCCCTAAAATTCTATTTCCTTCTGACACCAACAAATGCTGGACTCCTGTACCTATTTGCCTCACGGATATATCTGAATGAAGTAGAAACCGGGGTAGAAAATAGCGGATGATTTATGCTTCCCCTCTTAGGAAGCAAGTCGTTCCATTCAGGACACGCTGTGTCACTGGCGCAGGCCACGCACTGACTATTTCAGCAAGGATTAGTTTCTCATCAGCCCGCAAAAATGCCAGTGCGTATCTGACCCTTGAATTATGTTTCAAGAGGGCCTGAACTTGTCTGATTCTGGGGACAAAATCAGAGGTCTTAACAACATACAAACCTTCAGAGCTGCTTGGAGGAAAGCTGAATCCTGAATTCCTGTTATCTCTTTCAGTTGGTTTAAAAGCATCTGGCAATCCTACAGGCGAGAAATAAAGAAAGCTAACGTAAAAAGGTGACCAAGAAAAACATCAAGCTGCTTCTGCAATGCTTGCCAAGGGCTCACCAGAGTATTTGTTCTTTCTTTCCTTTCTACTTAGAGATCACCACAAAAGCTCAGTTAAACGTGCCAGGTAACACAACCAACATCAGCTTCAACATCGTAGTTAGAATTTCTATTTACAGACTAACTTTCAACCTGTTGTACACTCAAGAGCATGTTAGCAGGCCCCAGATGAAGCACCACGCACTCCATCAGATGAGCCACACCTGGGGGGCAGCGGCACCGCTCTCCTAAAAGCAGTAGCATCAGCAGCAGGACATATAAGGAACCTGGTACGCTCTCGGGGGATTGGAGAGGGGCTATTTTAAGCCCGGCTGCACATGCCACTTGTGCACGTCATCTCTCACTCACAATGAGGCGTCAGAAGAGGGGCCCAAGAAGTTTCCATGGCTTTTTCTTCCCACCTCACAGCAACTCCTGGTTTGGTCAGCTACTTACTGTTGTCTGTCAGCCACGGCCAACAATATATTCTGAGCTTAGCCACCTAAGAACATTTCTGTAATCATTTTCTTAATGGATGTGTTAAGTGTGTAAGGATTTGATAAACTTACATGTATGCACTTTACCTGCAAGCGTGCAATGCTGCCTATACAGAGGTTTGCACGAGCGGCCGGACGCGCCTCTTTTTCCAGAGGAGCAGTCACTGCGCCCACCAAGTGCTGCGGTGCTATGAATAACTTCAACAGCATAGTTTTGGGGAATGCCAGCTCCCCCAGCAGTGAGGTCCCATCGTCCCCCTTTGGAGCAGCAGCTGCCGGCAGCCCAGCGCCAGTGAAAGCCGACCCCGGGAGATGCAGCTCTGCAATGCTGGAATCCCGCCTGGCGCAGCACGGATTCGATGCAGGACAAACAGAGAGGGCTGCCGCGTGTGCCTGACTGGTAAAAGCTATCTGGCATCCTGCTGCCAGTACAGGCCAATGGATCCCGGGTTCTTCAGATCACACGTTTAATTAATCTGAACTGGGAATGCTGTGGAACAATGCAATAAATTCAAATTTCTGCTTACTCTAATCGCTGGGAAAAATCTTACCGTGTTTTAATGCAACTGGAGCACGAGTTGCAACCAGGAACGTCAGCTACTTTTTTGAGCTATATATACATCTATACTGCTGACAGATGCTACACCATGCACAAATATCTTAAAAATAGCATGCATCCATGCAGGTGGCTGGTTAGAAGACAAATCCCCCCCCCTTTTTTTTTTTGATGGGAACTCTCCCAACATGTTACTCATCATATTCCCATTTAAATTACCCTTTTGGTAAGCTGCTACAAAAAGCAGCACGTGAGGACGTGCACACATCCTTCCCAATCCCTCACACACGCTTTTTCAGTCCCTGCACCTAAAAACCAGAAGAGCTGAGATGTTCTGGGAAGGCTCACAGTGAGCCAGCAGCACAATGAGACACTGCGATAAGAAGCCAAGAGCATGAGCCTCAGGACAGGAATACTTTCACTACAGCAAACCAATTACATCACGTTGCTAATTTTGCTACCTTAGTGAGCTGTATTCTTGTTGGCTAACCCTACCTAACGCTGCGGGGCATATGTTTCCATCGGAGAAAAATCCATGCTAATAAACCACACTGCAATAATGAAATCCAAGGCAGGACAGGGCATGATTTCATCGGCTTTTCTTCTTCACCGAAAGAAGGACCCGCAAAGGCTGCAGTAAACATAAAAACTAATTACCAGCCCACAGCTCTAAGTTACCGCTTAAAATTCTGCTGGATTTCTAAGGCAATTTCATTCAACCCTTCATAAGAAACATTTGTATTAACAGCAGGAAGTTTATCCCGTACAACAAGTTTCAAGAGGCTTGCGGCTGACTGGCAGCCCACAAAAACCAAAGGGAACCACGCTCTGTGCGTACAATTTGTTAAGTTTTTGGAGAGAATTTTTATTTTTCTAACTAGCCTGGTTGATTGCTTTTGGAGTTATGCTCCACGGTACTTTAAAACAAGCTCCAGAGCTGTTTTCAAAACAATAGTGGTAGCATGCTACAGCTGTTAATACACATTGCACCTTTAAAACCAAAGCAAACGCTGAAATCTGACCTCCCAGAAAAATAACGAGCACGATGACAGTGCTATTAGTATTACATTATGGCAACAGGAGCTGACTCTCAAATCAAGATGCCGGGAGGAATGGAAGGTATCGGAGATAAAAATGATAAAGCCTGTAGGTTTTGCTATTTTCCTTAATATGATCTGAGCACAAGTAGTTTGTTTTGAGGAGAAACTGGAAACAGAGAAGGGTGTAAACGCGGTGCATAAGTTCAAGGGGCTCCATAAATAACAGCGTGCAAGGCAGATGTTGTAGCTGGCACGGAAGAGGCATGTGGAGCAGATGACCTTCAGCCACTGCACCTCAATTGTGCTTTTTATCAACCCAGCAAAATGGATATGAAGAGGCCTGCAAACCTACCGATGGTAGCACCGACAATGCTCACATTCCTGAAACGAGACCTTTTACAAGCCAGCATCCATCCTGACAAGGAGCAACGGCCTGCTGGCTCCCTGTCCATCAGCACATGTGCACACAGGCTCCTGTACATCGTGCACCTTCCTGACCTGGCCCTGAGCAAAACAAACACCTTCTAAATGCATGGTGCACTCCATCAATACCTTATTCCTGCAAATTCCTTCAACGCTACCCCTGAGGAACACTTCTCTTGAAGTACTCTCTTCTAAGAGCGCAGAGATGCTGCAGGGCTCTCAGAGCAGAGCCACGCACCCTGCTGAGTGCCCCCATCCACTGCCCTGCCTGCTGCAGGTGAGGCAGCTCTGAGGTTTGTAACAGGCGGCTGGAGATAGGTCCGAAAGGTACCAAAGAAAGGTGAAAACTCACGAGGGATGTTACAGGGGGGAGAATTTTAGAAGGCTGGCAAGAACAGAGCATGCCATGCAGGGCTACCCGCACACCCTCTGGAATGAACCACGGCCTCACCATGGTACCTAAGGAGGGTTTAAAAGCAAACCACACCGAGCCCAGCACCGAGCCCAGCACCGAGCCCAGCACCGAGCCCAGCACCGAGCCCAGCACCGAGCCCAGCACCGAGCCCAGCACCGAGCCCAGCACCGAGCCCAGCACCGAGCCCAGCACCGAGCCCAGCACCGAGCCCAGCACCGAGCCCAGCCCGCGGCTTCCCCGCCAACCGGGCCGGGCCCGGGCGAGGCCTCCCCGTGGGCCGCTCCCCCCCGGTTCCCTCTCCCCGTCCCGGTGCCGCCGCCCCCCTCTCACCGCTCCGCCGCCTCCCAGGGCGCCGCCCGCGGCCTGCAGCTCGGCCGTCATGCCGGCCGGCCGCCTCCCCGCCGCCGCGCATGCGTGGGCCGGGCCCGGCCGGGGCGGAGCGGGCCCCGGGGTCGCTGCTGAGGGGAAATAAAATCGAGTTGGGGGCGGAGGGACCGCGAGGCAGATCGTGACCCCGGGTGCCTCCCAGTGCCGTCCCAGTGCCCATCTGACAGGCTCCAGCACTGCCCCGCTGTCAGGGCTGAGCCCCCCCCCCAGGTGCAGAGCCTCGGGGCTCGGCCACCTCCGGGGGTCTGCCTCGGGTGGGTGGGCGAGTCACGGAGCCTGAGGTAAAAAAGCATCACGAAAGGAAGGTTTGTAACAACAGAGGGGGCCAGATAGCTGCTTTCTGCAGCTTCACAGGCTGCACGGTTATTGGCCTCATCAATAATAGGAGAAAACAGTTTTTTTTTTCATGTTTAATTTCACTGAAGCCCTGTGCATGGCTTTTGTATCATCGACTTGCAGACAGTTTAGTTGCTAAATTGTAGCAACCACAGTTTCCTTTAAATCCTTTTGCAAATACAGCTGAGATTTCATCACTGCCTTTATAAAAATAGCTTAACAATCAGAAGGAAGACATCCCAAACCAAAAATAATAATAATAATACATGTTTTCCGAGACGTTTCCCCCTCTGGAGCAAGTTACACACCACACATCACACAAATGAGGGATGGCAGCGACCAGCCAGTGTGCAAGACCTTGGAAACAGCCCTTGTGTCTTCCTGGGCACCAGCCACACACAGCTATTGGAGACCTTTACAGGAAAAATTCCCTCATCTGAAGGCCCAGGTGATGAACACGGTGTGAGCAGGCAGCGAGGCACACATTCAGCTCATTCTGAAAAGCAGGGAAACAGAGGCTCAGAGAGCCGTACCCCTACCCAGGGCAATGCAGCAAGTTCTGGGGGAGATGAGCACGAACCCAATCCCCAGCTCCCAGAAGCTGAAGGACAGCTCAGCTAAAAGCCCAGAATGTAAATATAAGGAGAGCTAGGATACAGTTCAAGCAATTTGCTGCAGAAGTGTAGTACCACACCACAAGCTAAGCACACGGGTGATAAGAGGAAGCAACACCACAGGAAATGCACTTATTTCCCACTTGTTCCCACTCAGAAATCCTCTGTCCTCTTCCTGGGTGCAATGGTACAACGCTGTTCTGTTTGCATGCGGCTTCCTGACAATTGCCATCCTCAGCAAGCTGCTGATACCGAGCCACTGTGAGCCAAAGCACAGCAGCCCCCACGCATGGGCTGTCCCCACGGCCCCGTGCCACCGAGACTGCGGGCTCCCCCGATAGCTCTCGGCCCCTGTGCGCTCCTAGCACCTAGGCACAGAGTCCTTCATCCAACTCCCACCCAGGACTGTGCCGCCTCCTTTTGCTTAGTGTGTAGCGTGGGTCTTGTCATCCCCAAAAGACTTGTTAAGAAGTGGGACTTGAAAGTCAGGGTGTCTTGATTTCAAGGAGAAAAAGCTTTTCCTCCCCAGCAGCGGTGCGGTTAAAGCGGAGCGCTCACTGCCGCCAAAGGGAGCGGGAGCTGGAGGCTTGGCGAGATTTGGGTGAGCCTGTGTGAGCAGGCAGAAGACAAAACATCAGGGCTGGAATGCTTAATGCAGACAAAAAGCACACAAACCATCCAGAGCTGCTCTAAAGCAGTCTAATAAATACTAATTTGTATGAGGTCTGCTTGGGACGAGGCTATGCCATATCTGCTGATGTGAGATGAGATCTCATTTACAGTTTCCTGCTGGATCTCGTACTTTCGGCAGCTCATCAAAACAGCCGTCAAGAGCCGTGAGCCCCGTATGCGTGCATAGGACACTGCAGATGAGATTTCGCTGCTGCACATTGGCAATTTGATTCAGCCCAATGACCTGGCGGGGCTGAACTCCCCTGGGGCCAGTAGGGCTTGTGAGCAAAATACCTTTTTGCATCTCTGGAGGAGCACTCAGGAACGTGTCACTTGCAATTGCTGGTCCTCATTTCTCCACTGCTGTCCCTGCTGCCTCGTGGCGTGGGGTCTCTGCCAGAGCCGGAGCCTGGCGCTCCCTGCAGCAGCACTGGGGGTCCCGTGCAGGTGTTCCCATGTAGGAATTTGGGAGGCAGGAGGAGCCACCAGCAGAGGTGATGGAGTAAAATAAAGCAAGCCAGTAATGATTTTTTTCATTTTGCCCAATACGCAAAGTGTAAATGACAAGCAAAATACATAGTGGAGTTTAAAATCCAATGAGGGAAAAAAAAAAAAGCCAATTTCATGTGACTACAGGGTATTAATAGCAATAGTTATGGAGATGATATTGTTTGTTCTAGGTTTTACAGCAGGTTTTCCACCCTCCTCAGCTTTCCTGACCCGCTTCCATATCCTGAAAGCTGCAGAAAAACATTTCAGGTGCTGGCAAGTGTATTAACATAGGCACTGCGTGGGCATGGTATTAATTACAGGAAATATGCTACATGAATTAATGAATAACTGTAAGCACTGTAATTACCTCTTGTACTGTAGATACTGAGTTTCTTCTTGCTGCTGAACTGAAATCGCGTTTCAGGGCATCTGGAAATGCAAAGTTTGGGTGTAGACCAGGCAAGCATGTCCTGTGGGTGCCTGGCAGCTCAGGATCAGCGTTTCCTTGTCCCTCCTCAGTGCTGCAGGAGAGCAAATAGAGAACAGGTTTGGGAAGTGCTGCTTTCCTGAAAAAAATACAAGTTTTAGAAGGAAATGAGTGAAGATACTGCTATTTCCCCACTCCAGCTGTAGCAAGGCTGAAAGGTGGGCTGCGTGGATGCACAGCCCCTTCCCGGGTGTCACCGTACTTACCTGTCCCTTGCAGGTAGGTGGGCTGACCTGGGAGAGCACAGGGGGCATTTCTCCCCCTGTCCCTACGGATCGATATCTTTCGCAGCAGCAAACACATGCTCACACATTCTGTGCTGGTGCTGCCCTTACATCTGAGCAGAGATTTGGCTCCGGAGCCAAAACCATCACAAAGGCAAGGCTTTAAATGCGGCGTCGGCAGGTGTGTGCACTAATCGGCGAGCTGTTGAGCGTGCGTGGTTTCATGTGAAGAGCTCTCGGCCCGGCTTCGTCGCTGCCTCTGACTTCTGATGTGATCTTTTGCCTCCTGTTTCCTGTGCATAAAAGACTAGTCTTGCCTAAGAATATCAAGTTATTACTAGGACCTTGGGGAAATCTGATCAGGGAGATAATCGAGTCGGAGTTCCAATTTGCTTATATTAAGTTTCACCAACTGCGGAAGCCAGATACCTTTGTATTCCCCTCCGCTGGCTGGAGCCTCTCCGACAGACGCCGAGGCATCTGTCTCGACACGCTGCCGAACTGGGAAGATAAATACAAACGCGTGGGAATTATCTCTGCGTTTGCTAACCACCAATTTAGGTCTAAGTAGGCTCCCTCTGTTAGGAAGACTAATGAATTCCAATTCTGCAAAATATCCTTTCCTTTTAACAAGCAAGATGGAAGGTAGCTAAAAAAGAAAGAAGGAAGAGCTGTGAATAATGCCACGAGAGAGCCAATTACACCAGCCAGCTGGCATTGCAAAACTTGTTGTTTAACTTGATGTTTAACTTAAAGCAGCCTGGCTGCAGTGACGGTGCACTGCGGGACAGCGTGGTCCGTGTGGGGATGCTCTGGGCCAGCCCCACAGGAGCCCTGAGGAGCCAGGAGGGAGCTGCTCCTCCTCCAAGGTGTCCTGGAGCTTTCCATACTGGTAGAGCCACAATGTGATTGTGCCATTCTGCCTTGGGGCTGAGCCAGGCTCCAGCATGGTCATGGGGAAGAGGATCCCACGTTGCTGCATCCTCAGGATGCTCCTGTCCAGGTGCTGGGCTGAGCAGGGCATGCCAGGCCCTGCAATGACACAGAGTAAAGGATGAAGAGAAACCAGGGCCTGAAAAGGGAAGGGATTTCTACCTGTCATTTCATAAAAAAAAAAATTACACTTAGCTTGAGGTCACTCTTTGTTTTATGAGCAGGAAGATCTATAGGCACAGGGATTTAATACAAGTGCCTGCCCATAGTGGCTGAGACAACTCCCTCTAAAAAAAATATTAATGTCCTGATTACAAATATAAACTCAGCCTTGTATTTTTAGCGCTGGGTTTGCTGAGGGTATGTATTATGTTTAGCAGACTGATTAATGTCACAGTAACTAATTAGGGTGCAAGACAGATACTGGTGATTTGCTTGCAGTGTCGAGTGCAGTCAAAGTGCCATTATATCAGAGATAATTTACTGCGGTGAGGATCATACACTCTCAGATGAAGAACAAGTGGGAGCTGAAGATCTGCCCCCACTCTGCTTCTTCCATACCCTAAGATCTTTCCATACAACCTTATTTTATCAAAAGGAAGCAATCAATTTGCACTGTAGGTGCCCTGAAAATGAAAAAAAAAGTAGTCCCAGAAATGTTTATTAGCACTAGGGGAACATTAGTTGTGGGGAATTTCAATGGATACCAAACACTTGCACTTAGGAGACAGCAAATAACCCTCACCTGCCCTCTCAGAAGCACTTCAGAGCTGTGTTTAAAAGCAGCAGGCACCGACACATGCAGGTGCTTCATGGATAAAAAAAAAAAAAATAAATAAAATTGCTGTCCCTCCTTTATCAAGTCAGTCGCGTGCCTTGCAGAAAAGCTGATTTCTGCTTTCTATGGCTCGGTAGCACTGCTGGCACCCTGCTGCTGGGGCTGGTTGGTAGCCCTGGGATGGCAAACCCAGCAAACCCTCAGCTTCTGCTCTGCCTCTCCCTGCAGTGGAGCTCAGGCAGAGCTCGGCTGTCCCCGGGCAGCAGGGAGGAAAGCATCCCTGTGCAGCAGCGGTCTGAAGCTTTGGGGCTTCACAGGCTGCAGAGCAGGCTCCGAGCAGAGCCTGGCTCCTCCAGCTGAGTGCTGGGCTGCTCCATCCAGAACAACAGGCAAGGTGCTCTTCAGCAAAGTTTTTTGGGTATTTTAAATCAAAACTATCAGCCCTTCCAGCCCAAATTAGCTTTTCCAACTTGGTTGAAGTCTTTCTAATTTTCTCTGAAAATTAAGGAAAAAAATATACTAATTGTGACCATAATCAATGAGATGGTTTCATTGAAGCCCAGGCTGAAAGTTTCCCTTTTGAAATGCTTCTTAAAAACTAAAGATTCAGTAAAAGAACTTGGATGAAGTGTAGGGAAGACAGACACGAGATTTCTACCTAGAAGTGCCTGGCATTTACACAGTTCCTGATATTCACCTACCACTGATGGGATGCAGTCCTCCAGAAAGCAGGGAAAGGAAGCCATGCCCTGCCCTGGGAAGCAGGGGGCAGGTTTCCACTTTCCTATTCCAAAATATAAACGAGAGAAAAAGCAGCAAACTCAGCTGCACGCAGCAGCTAGGCACCAAACTCTCTCTGTGCCATAAAGACAGTCATGCAAGATTAAATACTGGTGGGTCTGCTCTCAGCAAGGCAATTCCTGCCTAACCCTGGGTAATATCACAGCTCTGACGCACGGCTGCTGTACCTGCTCGGAATGAGATGGATCTCCTTCATTAACACCAATGGGCTCCAAATACCTTTGTGTACTTATTATTACCTGGCTTTAATGGATAATGAAATTGTGGCATAATATTGCTAACACCTGAAGGGTGTCTAATGGAGAATACAACCGAAGGGAAAGTGCTTTCCTACCTTTGCTGGGGAATTTAAAGGCATCAGCTGCAGCCTCAAGGCCAACGCATCGGAGGGGCTGCCAGGGAGGCAGGGCAGTGGCGTGGCTCATACTGGTCCCAGCTTGAGGAAGGAAACGGGGCTCTCACACAGACAACAAGCACTGCTCGGCCCTGTATTATGGTCCTGAGCACAGAAAGCCCCAAAACGCAGCCCTGCTGCATGCAGCCAGGTCAGCTTGGTCTGTGACACCAACCTGAACCACACCTGGCACCAGCATAGTGGTACAAAACTGGTCTGACACCGCTTGCAGCCTTGAAATACAGCGTGACTCATCCCTGCAGCTGCTCCAAGCGGAGTTCATTAAGCAGATGAGTAAATACCAGCAGCTTGCAGGGGAAGAGCCTTCCTTTACGGAGCTCTCAGGGATGGGTTACAGCTGTGCCCGTTTGGCTGATGGGCTCCAAAACATCCCCCCTCCTGCTGCTGCCCACAGGGGTGCTCAGCAGCATCTGTCTGGTGGTCAGTCTGTCCGTCCAGCTGCCCCATGGGGTTTCTGCACCAGGGGGTGACCCCGTGCTGCCAGGCTCTGCTCAGTTTGGCTGGTGGGAGCACGGCTGGGGCAGGGGGCTCACAGCCCCTATCTGCAGCTGCCTCTTGCTGCTCCTTGCTGCAGTATTGGCGTTTAGCTCCGATTGCCTGTGAAATGCTCCCACTGCTGTTAATGAAACAAGGAACATCAGATGTGTCCTGATCCCCTAGAAACCACCCCACAGCCACCTGGATAGATTCAGGTGCAGGTCCCCTGCTGCGCCCTCCAGCACCTCTCACCTTGCATGTCCCCATCAGGCCTCCTGGCACTGCTGCAGCTTCACCAGTTCCCAGCAAAGCCCAGGAAAATGCCTTTTTAGGCACTGCACCACCCCTGCCCATGTCTCTGGAAATGCTGCTCAGGAAAACCAGCCTTGGCCCTGGGGCTGGAGTGGGAGCAAACCCTAAACTGTACAGCTGGGGCAGGTGCTGAGCTGCACCCCGTGCGCAGGGCTGCTCGGTGACTGCAGGAGCAGAGCTGCTGGTGGCTCTGAAAAGCAACAAATGACTTTGCAGAAAAGTTGCCCTGTTTCCGTGACATTTTCTTCTGCTCCTGCAAAGACCGTGCTGCTAGGCATGAGCCTGGCAATCATTTATCAAAGGGCTATTCAAAGGAGATTAAAAACAAGCCAGTCTGGAGGAGATACCCTCTTACACCACGAGCCAGGCTTGTGTTCATTACATCTAGTAACACTTTAGAGCACTTTCTGCAGAGACATCTTAACTGCCCCCTCCAGGCCCGCAGAACGTTGCGCTGCTGATAATTAAACCATGAAATACAGTGGGACTGTGGAAGAGCTCGTCTTCCTGGCCACAGCAGCACTGGTTATTTATGACCACTGCACATTTTTATTAGTGAGGACGGGGACAGAAATTGGGGAAGTTTTCCTGTTTCTCTAATAAAATCTTATTTTTCAAAGCACCGCTGATATAAATTCAATCTCATTACCGCAGTTACATAATCACGCTCCCTCATAAAGGTGAATAAAGTAAACAAGAGCTGCAGATGCAAGAGGCTGATCAGGTCACCTCCTCGTCCCCTGCTAGTATATGATTATCCCCAACAGGATATTCCACTAACACTTTGTCTTCATTGCTGCTGTCAAGCCCTTTCACCAAAGACTGCAGAAACCACTCTCCTGCAACGCATACCCACATGGGGAAAAAATAATTGCTTTAATCAGTGCATTGGTGAGGTCCTTGGAAACATTTCCATTTGCTCTCCTGTTATGATTTTTGTATTACCTGCTTGATTCACGCTCGGAGGCCAGGGCTGGTGCTGCTGGGGCTCCCGGGGTGTGGGATGGGGGCATTACTGCCAGGAGGCATTTTTGCCCCAATGCACTTGGTCCGGGCCAGTCACCCTCGAGGTGCAGTGCTTCAGCCATCGCCCTGCTGTGCTGGACACCGATCTGCCAGAGCACACAGCCACGGCCACCCCTCTGCAGGTAACTTCTGCATCCACCTCTATTTGGGTTGAGTTATTTACCTAAGGAGACATTTATGGGTTCATAATTAGCAAGACAACGCAGCAGCGAGGCGTTTATGATAGCCTGGTTCACCGTGCGGAGCAAAGCTATCAGGGTCTGCAATGACCCATGGCAGTGATTAAATTAGTGAAATGCCTAGCGGCTCCCAGCTCGAGCCTCGCAAGAAAAACCTGCCTCCAGCCATGGCCAGGAGTGACAGTGGACGTGCAGCTCGGGGCGTGTGGGGCTCCGCGACAGGCACCCTCTGGCACCCGGTGACATGGGGCTGGTTTGGAGGCTCTGAAGCTCTCGAGCACCACTTGGCCATGTCCAGGGGCCATGGGTCAGGGAGCCACAACCCTCCGGGCTCTGCGGATGTCGGCTTGCACCCTGAGCTAAACTAACGGCCTCGCAGAGACAACAGATCCCTCCGTGCTTGGTATCCTTCAAAAACCTATTAGCTTTTATGGGAAGCTGTCTCCATATAAGCAAGAAATGGCCCTGTGCTCTGCAGTTTACAAAGCACTGCTCTGCCATCGCCTCGTTTGTAACCACCTGCCTGCTCCTGCTCTGCTGCCCTGGGCTCAGCCACTGCGGTCGTCCCCATCCTGGCTACGGCACGCAGCCGGCTCCTGGCTCCGGAGGTTTTGGAGCCCCGGCCACCCCCTGCAGCATCTCAGCAGCTGAACCCCGTGGCACAGGCTCTGTTTTAGCCGGCACTGCTGCAGGAATAACAGTGGTGTGGGCTCCAGTTATGTTGCTGGTAGGGGCAGATCAGTGTGATGGGGAGGATGCAGAGCATCGCGCATCCCACTGCGCTGTGCACAGCACCGGAGCCTCGTGCATAAGCCCCTGCCCCACGGGTTCCCCTCCTCTGAGGTCACCACCAGCTGTGGCTCCCCTGGCAGTGCTGCCCAGCCCAGGTCGATGCCGTGCTCACTGCAGATGAGCCCGGCTGCTGCAGGATCCTTCTGAGAAGCATCTGCTGCTGGGGAAAGCCTCCTTACCCATGGCTGGTGCCTCCTGATAGACAACCTGGCTGCATTTCTGCAACTGCGTGGAGCCAGCGGAGCTGATGCATGCTTAAAAACAAGTCAAAACAAATAAAAATGCAGGTTATGCTGTCCGCAGGCAGAGCAGGGGAGTGTATGGCACGGCATCACCAGCCGAGCCAGACTGGGCAGGCTGCACGCAGGACCCTCGGGGAGGCTTCATGCCTGTCCAGGACCAGTTTGGCAGTACGTGGTTAAAAACTCATCAAACACTGGGAAAGACTGGAAGCACCAACACCCCTCTGCCTGGCCCAGCAATGCTCCCGATCACCAACCTTGGGGGGGGCCACAGGGCGCTGCGGGGCCGCTCAGATGCTGCTGGCTCTGAGGCAGCAGCCACAGGCACGGGGAGCTGGGCCGAGCCCTTCGGAAGCTCCGGATGCCAAGTGCTTCGATTCTCAGAAAAGCAATTACTGTGCAGCAGATTACAGAGCTAATAAAATCCCATTATACCATTTCAGAAAGTAAATCTGATCTGGATACTGCCAATTTATATCAGACATCCCACAAAAAGTCCCGTAAGAGCCCCCGACGCGCAGACTGTGTGTGCGCGCGCGTAATACAAGGCCATAATAGATCACACTAATTAGATATCCGATAACAGGAGGGCTGATAGGAACTACATTAAAATCTCTTTAAGATGAAGACATAAAACCCAAGGGAGGAGATTCGGAGTTAATGACGCTGCCGCGGAGGCTGTGGTTCAGCAGTCCTTGCCCTGGACCCTACTGTCCCGCTTCGCCCCGGATCCTAATGCCCTGCTCAGCCCCTCGGCCGGATCCTGGACGGCACGGTGATGCCCCGTGCCTGCCCGCTGCAGGTGCTGGTGGCTGGAGGCAGCGTGGTGGCAGCAGGGCTCAGCGCGCTCCCCAGCACCGCGGCGCAGGGCACGGTCCCCAGCGCCGCCGCGGCACTGCCCGTGATTTTTATTATCCAGATTCAATAACAGCAAACAGCTCCGAGCTGTCTGCGCTCCCCGGGAGGTGACTTACCATCCGCTAACAGAGCTGAGAAATCAAATTAGCCCCAGCTTTGCACTCTCTCTTTCCCTGACACCGCTATTGGCAGCCAAGGGGGAGTTCATCAGGGCCGTGCACTAATTCTTATCTTGTTTAAGTGACTCCACGCTGCCATCTGATGCAATTTGCTCCGTGCCACAGCCAAGGGCTCTGATCCCTGCCTGTCTACTTCACCATGACTCCCAGTACAGGGAAGCTTCTGGGGAAGCTGGGCTGCCGTGCTGCCTGCAAGGCTTTGGGGAAAGCCTGTCCCCAGCCTTGCCCAGCACCGAGCATTTGTTCCTTGCTCCTCTCCTGCATTTACAGCTTCTCCCTGTGCTGCTCAGAGCATCTCCAGAGCTCTCCCTTCCTTGCTGCTGGAGCTCACTAGGGGGTTTGTTAGCTGGAGACTGCTCAAACCTGCACACAAAGCCATCGAGGTGGATGCTAACTCATCGGCCCAACAAGAATCAGGCACCTGTGGCAGTGCGGTCGTGAGGTTTCCCTTGGGAAACCTCTCTCTGTTGTCACCCAGCACACCAGCAGGGTATGGGCAGCGTTATCCCAACCACGCTGCAATGTCAGCATCCAGACACTGCCCCTCCCAGAAAGGGAGCCCTCCCCGCAGCGCTGTGCCCGGGCAGGGGGCCGGGGGAGCCGGGGGCTCGGGCGCTGCGCATTCGCCCAGCACCAGCGTGACAGCCCATGGGGTGGGTGGCCTCCTCCTTCCTCCTCCCTGCCTGAAACTTGATGCAGCAGAGGAGGCTGATTGCAAGATTAATTACGCATTTTCCCAAACCTGACGGCTGGGGGAAAGCAAGCAAAAAGTGCTGCCTGCTTCCCTGATTAGGTTCACTTATCTGCAGAGGAGAGCGGAGAGCTCGGGCTGGGGAAGGGAGCCGGGAGACCTGCGGCACCAGAGCTATGGTGCTGGTGGCTCTCACGGCGCTCCTGTCCCTGCTGCCCCTGGTGTCGATGCTGCAGGACACAGGTAAGGACATCACGGGGAAGTCTGGCAGGGTGGGGGCGAAGGAGCTATTTTCCAGTAGCTAAAGGCATGTTGGTGTACCTGAATAAAAACCAGCAGCTCTCTATAGCATGCAAACACTAGATAATTAATTAATCAATTATTTTTTAAAAAGAGAGATTAATATCATTGAAAATCTGCATGGTGACCTCTTGGAAAGATCTTCGAGGCGCTGCACACTTCAGCAAGTTCTGGGGGCACGGGCTGTGAGGAGAGGGAGGTAACAGCGTATTTTAACCCAGATCCAAATGTTGGGCTCATTGGTGTGAGGCTTCAAGGAACTTTGAAAGCGTTCAGAGTGAGTCCTGAGGAACAAGAGAGAAAACAGAAGCAGAACAATCTCCTGTCCATCTGCCTGCAGCCCCCAGTTTGGGACCTGTTGCCCAAGCCCCTCACAAGAGAAATGTATTTCTTTGATACCGTTTCATTACTTGTAATGTGGAATGGGATTTTGGGGATGGCAGCACGCAGAAGTGATGCTGTGGCTGTGCTCTGTAACCTTAGCTCCACACAGTGGAAAAATAACTGCCAAAATACTAATAAGCAGATCTTATTTTTTCTTGTTTAACCTTTTTTTGAGAAAGAGTAAAAAACAAAAATAAATTACTGTGCTGTTTTGCACCAACACACGTGAAAGTTCTCAGCAGGTTTATAACTCGGGAAAGGCTTTGGGCAGCGAGCTCGTCCCTTCCACCAGGGGCTTGTCCCTTTCTGAGCCCAGAGCCTTGCCCAAGGACTGGCAGGGGAGGAGTGGGAGGAAGGAGCCCTTGCAGCTGGGGAGCCACCGAGGGTGGGTGGCGCCACAGAGGGTGGCATTTTTGGCCAATATTCTTTATGCTGAGAAGTCAAAGCAAGCCCATAGAGGGTGAAGACATGGGCCGTGCAAGTGATTTCAGGAGCATGTGTTGATTTTGTCTTATTTCAGCTGAGAGGGGAAAAAGCTAGGACAACGTGTTTGTATTTTTAAAAAATAATCCTACAATTGGGTATTTTTTGAATGATAGTTCACAGTTGGTGCTGATTGCATTGCAATGTTTCAACGCTTGGCCACAGAATATTGCAAGGCAACAGATACTTGGCTGGAGGCTTTCTGGTATTTTAGTACATCAGTTTTTGAGTCACTTCATTTCACACCACTCACCAACGACAAGAATTAGCCTTAGCTTAGGAGAAAGGACAGAAAGCAGTGAACACGTCCCACTTACCTGCAGCGTGGCAGGCGAAGCCACAGAGAAGCAGAGATTTGGGCCAGGCAGACCCTTGGAGCCAGCACGTGCGCAAGATGGGTTCGTGGGGCAGCTACTGGGAAGATCAAGATGCCTGGTGTGAACCCAGCCACGTCCTGTCCCTCCAAAGTGAGTTTTTGCAGGCACTGAGCTCGGCAGCGCAGGTCTGAAGGCAAATGTGGCGAGCCAGCTGCAAGCAGCTGCAGTGCTCGAGGCCACTTGGCCATAGCTGCTGGTGCAATTACAGCAGTGCCTGTTTTCCTCCCATCGCCCTAATTGCTCCGTCTCGCCCCCCCTCCCCATCTCCTCCCTTGGCTAGCACGTGGCTGGATGAGGGCTGTGAGCCCCACCAGCTCTGAGGCATTATAGATCCCATGCAAAGTTGGAGGGGTCAGGGCTAATGTGTTTTTTTTTTTTCAGTCACAAAGAGAGATTAAAGTTTCCTTCCAGGCAGCTTTTCCCCAAGTTCCTGCAGATCTATTCCAATTAGTGCCTTCAGTGACGTGCAGAGCAGGCTCGGGTGCTGCAGATCAAAGCTGCAAGCGCGGTTCTGCCGCCCGGCCTGCCTGCAGCCTCGGCAGCAGCCTTGCAGCGAGGACTGGGGTGCTGGCAGCAATTTGCAGTGCAGTCGGTGCTCCCAGCAGCAGCAGAGGGATTGTTCCCTCAGGAAACCATCAGCACTGCCTGCACACCCCAGTCCTGCTCGTCCTGCCCCAGCTTCAGCAGTGACCGCAGCCTGCTGCCCGTCGGCAGCCTCCTCCTGGAGCTGCTGCTGAGGGGCTGATTTCGGTGTTCTTTATATCACACAGCCCACCAGAAAGTGGAGCATTTCCCTTGTGCAACTCACCACAAACCCCACAGTGCTGCCCTGGCCTCTCTCTGAGCGGAGCAGGGCAGGAGAAGAGCTATATGGGACAGGGGTGCCAGGTCCCTTCCCAGGACGGCACGCGGTGCTGGGCCACAAAGGCGCAGAGGCACGGCTGTCCCAGCCGGTGGCAGGGCCCTCGCTCATTGCTAATCACACATGCCCTGCTCACCGGGCTGAAAGGAAAGTCTCGGCCCGCACCTCCTCCTTTTGTGGGCGCCGAGCAGATGGGTGGGGAGCGGGGAGCATCCAGCTGCCACGTGCGCTGCGAGGGGACGAAATCTGAATGCGGAGAAGGATGCGCTGTCAGCTAGCCGGGCTCCTCAGCCTTCACACAGCGCCATTCAGAGCCACAAATGATGGAGGAGTGGTACAGACCTTGCCGGCATTGCGTGAATGCACTGGAGCAGCAAAGATGGGATAAGGAACAGATATTTGACCAATAGCCAAAAAACCCAGCTGTCCTGCCGTCGCTTTCCAAGAGAGGCTCTGACTACGGCAACGTTGGCCAGCAGCGCTTGGAAGTGTTTGCTCCATACAAAGCACTTGGGGGCCTGGATCCAAAGCCTGGTGGCACAGCCCCCAGGATTAACGTGGGTAACTTTTTTTTTCTCATGTAGACAGATTTTAGTCCTTTTCATTACCTAGTACAAGAATTTAACATTTTGATTCATCCTTAACCTCAGCCTCCGCCTTGATAGTAAAGAAGCGATGTCTCCCAAAATAGTGAGAGTTGGAAAACTTATCTCAGGGCACTGACTCCCCTGCAGCTTCCCCGCAGTGGCTGCCCAGCTGTCCTGACTTTGCTCCCAGAGAAGAGGCAGACGGCAGCCTTCAGGTGGTACCCAGCCACCCGAGACCCAAGAAGTGTCCAGGGAAAGTCACAGAGCCATCCACGCAGTTAGCAGAAGACCCAAATAAAACAGTAGATGAGGTTTCAAGGATGCTGGCATTCTTGTTTCCCAGCAAGATGCTCTTAGCTTTGGCTGCAAAATGCAATCCCAAATGGTAAGCCAGGTACATCATTCAACAGCACCTTGCATTTTGAGGCACACCCCATGGAGATTTTAGGGCACTGCCTGGACACGAGCAGCCCCTGGCACAGCGCGGAGGGGACAGCAGGGCCCCACGTCCTGCATTCAGCTGGCACTGACGTCCTTGCCTGCAGGAAGGGGAGGCAGCACGGCCCCAGGTCCTCCCTGGGGCTGGCCACAGGCGTTGCTTCCCTGGAGCTTCCTTTGCCCATCCCTGGGGATTTGGGGCAGCGGGTCAGGGAGCCAGGACAATTTAGCGACAGCACCTTTCCTTGCCCTGGCAGGTACCCCGAAGGCGAGCTGGGTGCCAGACCCCGACACGCCAGCCCTGCTCCGCCTGTCCGACTCGCTGCTGGCACACTACAAGAAGGGCACCCGGCCCGTGCGGGACTGGCGCACCACCACCACCGTGGCCATCGACGTGATGGTGTACGCCATCCTCAGCGTGGTGAGTCCGCTGCTCCCACCGCTCCACCGCCGGGCAGGGGGGTCACCCTGTGCCAACCCTGTGCCCTCTTCTTCCCACAGGATGAGAAAAACCAGGTGCTGACCACCTACATCTGGTACAGACAGGTGAGCTGAGGGGACCTGTGCCAGCTCCCCCTCTCTCTGGGCTGTCTGCCTCCCAGCAGGACACGATTGTCCGGGAGGAGCTCACAGGGGAAGGCAGGCTGTTGTCACCCAGCCCCGATGTTTGCCTACCTTAACATCCCAGTTTCTAGCCCTGGAGAAAAGGCCTGGTGTGGTGGCACCTTTGGCTGCCTTGGGTGCAGGAATGCAAGAAAGCCGTGGAGCACTGAACTCAGCACAGCAGAAAATCTCCCTTGAGTTCACAGTTTGCCCCTTCCTTCCCCTCTTTTCCCTAACGCAGCTCCCCTATCTGCTCAGCTGCTCGCTCACCTCCTTGGTTTCAGTTCCCTGTGAGTTCCCAGTTATCACTCAATAAATTCACCCTCAAACGAAGCCCACAAACCACAGAATTCCTGGACAAAGGCAGAACCAGATGGTGTCAGGAAGGTTTCAGGAAGGGTCAGGACAGGCATTTCTGTGCTGATGGGAGATGCTGTTGGGGACAGCGCTGTCTCCCTGTGACAGCCAGCACCCGTGGCAGGTAAAGGCATCTCCATGTGCATGTGCCTGAGTGATCGCATCCCAGCTCAGCGCAGAGAGGTTATCTCCTGTGATAACGAGACCTCTGCAGGGTAGGAATCAAGAGCCTAAAGGCACAGCTTTCATGTTTCCTGCTTCTCACTGCCGGGTGGCTGATAGCTGAGGAGATGAGCTTTTCTGCCTCTCTCACATGGCGTTTAGCACATTCCCATGGCAGGCTACTAGGTTTGGATTTTGGTGGGGCTAGGACTGACCCCACCGCCAAGTTCCCTTCTGCTTTGTCCCTGCAGCACTGGACAGATGAGTTCCTCCAGTGGGACCCGGCGTGCTTTGACAACATCACACAGATATCGCTCCCCGCCGAGAGCATCTGGGTGCCCGACATCCTCATCAACGAGTTGTGAGTGCAGTGCAGCTCTCCGAACCCCGTCGCAGGGGACCCCAAAAGAGAGCAGGGTGGCTTAGCCCCGTGAGCACGCGTGCTGTGCCTCGCTCTGCATTCCCCGCACAGAACTGGCAGTGCCCCCGTATCCGGTGAGCTGCAGATGGGGAAACGGCTTGGCAGTTGGGACATTTCCAATGCTGGCTAACCACAAACATTTGTAATTACCCGCACTGTGCTGGGGGGTGGAATCCAGATATTTGGAGAAAGGCTTTGTTAAGAAGGCACAATGCAAGGGCAGCTGCAGAGCTGCCAGCCCTTCCTGCAAAGCCAGCCATTGTCCTTCCCCGCCCCCACTTCTGCTGGGATTTAAGGTGTTCCCACCATCTCGTGCTGCAGAGACCTCTGCGAAGCAAAGCCACAACTGGTCCCTGGGCTGCACTGGGAGAGGGCAGCAGCACGGGGAACACAGCAATGACACGGGGCAGCAGTGCCGATGTGGGGGTGGCGTGCTCGTGCCCTGGCCCTTCCCCTCCAGCCCCCCTTATTCCCCAAAAAGCAGGTTGGCAGAACAGCAAGGTAAGGTCCCAGTTCTCACGCTGGGCAGCCCCCATCCCAAACGCAGCTTCCCAGGAGGAGCCCACTCTGCTCACGGTGCTCCCCGAAGCGCTCCCTACCCTGGCTCTCTGTCCCTGTGCCCTCCAGCGTGGACGTTGGCAAGTCCCCTGATGTCCCCTACGTCTATGTCCGCCACCACGGGGAGGTGCAGAACCTGAAGCCCATCCAGGTGGTGACCGCCTGCAGCCTGGATATCTACAATTTCCCCTTCGACGTCCAGAACTGCTCTCTCACCTTCACCAGCTGGCTGCACAACAGTGAGTGCCGGCCCCGGGGGGCTCGGTGCAGGGGACGCGGCCCCCTCTAGGTGGCCCCAGCGGCTCGGGAATGCGCCGCGACCGGGCACGGGCACGGGCACGGGCACCCGGCAGCTCCGTCCCCACCTCTTCCAGTCCGAGACATCAACCTCTCGCTCTGGCGGACCCCGGAGCTGGTGAAATTCGACCGGAGCATCTTCATGAACCAGGGCGAGTGGGAGCTGCTCTACGTGCTCAGCCACTTCCAGGAGTTCAGCGTCAAGAGCAGCGACAGCTACGCCGAGATGAAGTTCTACGTAAGGGACCTCGCCGCCCTGTGCCCTGCTTTGGCCTCTGATCTTCGATGAGGCCAAAGCAGGGCAGGGCTTTGCCCCCCAGTCCCCTTCCTTCGTAACCGAGCCGCTCCCCTGCTTCTGTGCTGTTGCATACCCTGCCACGGGCACCTCTCCTGGTGCTGAGGGTCCTGTCGGTGCAGCCCACCACCCTCACCTGCTTTCGAGGAGACCCACACCAGCTCGAGCTCTCCTTTCAAGCAGGGCTCTCACCTTCACCGAATCTTTCCTGTCTTCCCTTCTGTCCTGGCAGGTAGTTATCAGGAGACGTCCCCTCTTCTATACTGTCAGCCTGCTGCTCCCCAGCATCTTCCTGATGGTGATGGACATCGTGGGCTTCTACCTGCCTCCCAACAGTGGCGAGAGGGTCTCTTTCAAGATCACACTCCTACTGGGCTACTCAGTTTTCCTAATCATTGTATCTGACACGCTTCCTGCTACGGCTGTTGGCACCCCACTGATAGGTACAGCAGTGCTACCAGTCCCAGCTGGCAGCAGGACAAGAGCTCTTCACGCTGGGCTTACGTGGTGGGAGCCTAGCATTCGTCCCCCTCACTGCCACTGAGCCAGGACAGTGCCCAGAAATGGGTTAAAGCCCGTCCCTCTGGGACCAGGATGCTGAGGAATTAAGGGGGAGGTGGTTCAGCTCCAGCAGAGAAACATTACCAGAACGAGAGGAGCAAGAAGGGGAGCTACAAAACTGGGGGCTGTAAAAAGAGCTCAGGGCTCGGGGTGTCGAGATGGCAGTCACACGTGGCTGAGAGCTGCACTGGGGCTCTAGGTCTGGCCCAGGGGCATGAGAGGGCCCCATCAGAGCAGTGCAGGGAACAGAAAAGGCATCCTGCTGACTGGGTGGGGTGGTCCACAAAGCAACTGAGCAGCAGTCACGGCCTGGAGCAGCAGGAACTGCAGCTCTGTGCAGAGAGGGGTGGGCAGGGGGAATTCACTCAGGACCTCCCTGCTCTGTGCATCAATCTAAAACCTGTGCTAGCCATCGCAGGTCACTCACCTTGCTGGCATCTCCACAGGCATCTATTTTGTGGTGTGCATGGCCCTGCTTGTCATCAGCCTCACCGAGACCATCCTCATTGTGCGCCTGATCCACAACCAAGACCTGCAGCCCCACGTTCCCAGCTGGGTGAAGCACTTGCTGCTGGAGCGTGCCGCTGTCCTGCTCTGCATCCGGGACAGGAAGAAACTCAGCCAAAGCAGGGCGCAGAGCTCAGACATCTCCAGGCATGTGGAGAACAACGACAGCACAGGTAAGGGCTGGAGACAGAACAGGACTGGCAGAAAAGTGAATTTTACAAACTGGGCCTGTTCTAGAGCACGGCACCCTGTCCTGGCGCAGTAAATATCAGCCAAGCAGGAGCCTTCTCTCCTTCCAAGCCAAGCACAACCCTTTTATTTTCCATGCTTCTTTGCAAGCCAGGGCTCTGTGAGCAGCACTGCCAGCAGCCTGGGGAGTGGAGAGCAGGGCTGTGACTCACTGCAGCTTATGCATGACAATACGGATGTCCAGATCACACACACAAATCCCAGCTCTGTGCCTGAAGAGATTTTTCTCTCTTACCTCTCTTCATCCTGCAGCCAAGCTGAACCACTACGGCTGCGAGGACCCCCGGGAGCGTGAGGTGGCAGGGGGCACGAGGCCTGCTCCTGCTTTTGGCTCTCTGGCAGAGGGCTCTCCGCTCATGCCCAGCATCCTGCACGAGATCTCCACCATCCGCCAGTTCCTGGAGAAGCGGGATGAGTTTCGCGACGTCGCCCGCGAGTGGCTGCAGGTGGGCTACGTGCTGGATGTCCTGCTCTTCCGAGCATACCTGCTGGCCGTCCTGGCCTACACCATCACGCTGGGCGCTCTCTGGTCGGTGTGGCAGTACGCCTGAGCTGCCTCTCGGGGCAGGCGAGCCAGGGACCTCGGATGCTTTGCTGCTGGTCCCCCCCCGGGCAGCTCCGGAGCAGCAGCAGCAGCAGCAGCCGAGGGCTTGAGGCATCTCTCACGGCTCTCACCATCCCAACCCCGGCTCCTCCATCCCAGCCCCGCAGCCCCCCGGCAGCCCCCCGAAGCCCCCGAAACGGGGCAGGGTCTCGGCGCTGCCCCCTCCCCGCCGGCCCCGCTCCTCCCCGGCTTCAGCACCGCGGACAGCGGCGCCCACCCCGGCGGCAGCGGCGGCGGCTCCTGCCCGGGCTCCCCCCGGCCCCCCCCGGCCCCGTTCCGCTGCGAAGGGCCCGGGGCTCCGTGCGCATCCTGCCCGGAGGGCACCCACCTGGAGCCCCGGGGGGGTCTCTCCTCCTTGAGCCCTTCCCCAGGGTTTTTTCCTGCTGCTCCCCCGGCTTCTTCCCAGCCCCCCCAGCCCCTCGTTTCACGCTTCACCGCCCTGCACAACGCACTGGGGGGGTCCCCATTCTCCGTTTTTGCCGCTCGCCCGGCTCTGCATGGTTCTTTCGGCCCCCACCCGAGTGTTTTGCATGCTTGACCGGCAGAGCCCACCCTCCACATTCCTGGCCAGCAGTACAGGGACTGGGGGAGAACTGGCAGAGCAGGGACAGTGAACCCAAACAGTGAACCCAAACAGCACAAAAAATGCAAATGGGACCGTCTCCATAGGAATGCGGTGCTGGAAGAGACCAACGGGGTTACCCACCCTGGTCCTCTGCTCCCGCAGGCTTCCACAGCTGCCATAAGTAAATACAAGTAAATATAAGTAAATATACTCCTTCTGTGCACCTCTGCCAGGGCAGAGGCATAAAGCTACCATCTAACAGGAGAGAAAAGCTCCTCCTGTAGCTGAGAGCAGCAGGACTGGGATTTGAGCCAAAACTGGAAGGAGACGATCTGCCCAACATGGTACCTAGGTTTGTTTCCAAGCTGGGAGCGTCAGGCAGTTGTGACAACCACTGAGAGAAAAAGCGATACTGATGGCATTTGTGGGGTGGTTCCTGGCCCTACAACACTTGGCTGAGGCCCCATGCAGGTGGGGGTGTGCGCTCCACACTGGTACTTACCTGCGCACCCAGTGCAGGCACCATCCTCGGGAAGGCTGGAGATGAAGGGAGGCCCCGTCCTGTTTGCTCTGGTGGCTCCTCTGTGTACAGCAGGGATGGAGACTGCAGGCAGCAGGGAAGACAGAGATATCGTGGGGTCCGGCTCTCCTGTGCCTGCTCCCAAGCCCACCAAGCATGATCCAAAGGCCTGACACCCTCCCAAGCCTTCACCTGCAGGAAAACTCCCTGCTGAGTGACAGGAGGGCTGCAGGACGGGTGGCGCGGGCTCCTGGCAGCGCTGGCCCACGCTAATGTGCTGATGGTCTGTAAGTGGCTGTCTATTGATGAGGTGTCCAGTTAAAGAGTTCGTGAGACACTAAATCAGCCCATTGATCCTACTGAGATCGATGGTGCTACCGACCTGATCAGTGCAGCGGGCAATTAACACCCTCTGGAATGAGCCGCCTTCATGTAACATCAAACGCTCCAACAGACAAATCCAATGGGCCCATTGAACCGGGTGCGCGGTGCCTCCTGCCCGCACGGGACCTGGGTTGAGGTCGGCAGGGCCACCACATCGCCTTCCTCAGCCCCACCGTGCCCCGTGGAGCCGTGCCAGCCCTTGGCTCACCTCTGCTGCCACAGCTCCCAGCTGGTGGCTGGGTCCCAGTGGCCATCCGGGCACAGGCGCAGCGCAGGAGCTCCGTTTTCCAGCCATCCCAGCCCTGTGACGTGGTCCTGCGTGTGACCTAACCCTGTGCAGAGCTGCTAACCCTCACCTGCTCCACAGGTCCCCCGTGGGAAAGGAGTCTGCCAGAGCTGGAGGAAGCATCTAGTTTTTTTTTTTTTCCCTTACAGATAGTGCTTTTCCCTCACGCTGCTTTGGGAAGTGCTGCATGCAGGAAAAGTTACAGGCATCTCTATGAAATAAGCCTGGATTTTCCTCTTAAAAAAAAAAAATCAATAAATCTGAATCTAATCTACTAATAAAGGTTTAATGAGGACATAATGTTGATGGAACAGAACATTGTTGCAGCATAATCACTCCCAGCTGCTGTGTGAATGTGCAGACAAAGGCCCAGTCCTATGACAATTTCCCTGTTATAATAACTCCTTTGTATGAGGCCAAACGCTGCAGCAGAATCTTATCCCTCCCTTTTGCAAGGGACGGTGCAGAGAGCAGGTCACTGGGAACACGTCACCTCAACCAGAGGTGCCCGAAACCTCTTTGGGATGAGCTGTGCTGGGAGGGAGCTCTCGGGGCTGTTACCTGAGCCCAGGCTTGGACATCACCTCTGACACCTCCACGGGCCAAAAGCCACCCCCACGTCCCACAGGATGGCTGTGTCCTGCAGCAGCACGATGCAGAGCAAGGAGCATGGGATGGGACAAAGCTGTCCTGGGGGAGCTGGAGACCTGTCCCCAGTGAGGACTGCGGGGCAGGCACATCCCCAGGGCATGGTAAGAGCCTGCACTCGATGCCAGCACCCAGCAGCCTGGTGTGTTCCACCCATCACCTAAAAAATAAACGTTATATCAAGTGTCTCCACACTGTAACTTGCTCATGATGAGCGTGTGGCCCCGTCCTGGTCCCAGCCTGGCTCCCCGAGGGCAGGAGGAGATGCTCACAGCCCCTGCCTGGCCGCACGCCGCGTGCTGTACAGTTTGCAGCGACATAAAAGGAGTGCAGACTTTGCTGTTAATGTAGTCAGTAAATAAATAAAGGAGGGCTTAAGCTTAGTGTACAGCAATCAGTTTAGAACTACAGGATAATTAACACAGCGGGGGGCCAGACTACTCTACAGTCAGGTTTAAATGAACGAGTTCACTTTCATTGAGGCAAACTCGCTCAGCTCCCTGGGGAGCCGCGCATGCAGCAGCAGCGCCCGTGCTGGCAGCAGCGAGCGGGGCCAGAGGGGTGCACCCCATGCACCCCACACACCCTACACCAGGAGGGAGCAGGGGAAAGGCTTGGCTGCCATGAATTGCTCCTGGATGCTCCCTCGGCAGCATCCAGGCAGCTCCACAGGGAGCCTGCGCCCAGCTCTCCACCTGCACACCCCTTCCCGGGGCAGGCAGGAGCTGGGTGTGCATGATCCCACCAAGGCAGAGGCAGCCTTACTGCAGGGGGGGGGAACAGCACCCCTTCTGCCTTCAAAACCCAAATCACAGAGCTGTACATGCCTCTGCTTCTCTCCTTAAACAAAAAAATAAAGGACAGCAGCAAATCACCCTGTCAAGCACCACACAGTGCACGATAAAACGGTCCCCGGGGATGCCAAGGGACTTTAAAACAGGAGGCACGTTTAATTTCTGGCACCATAAGCACCCTTTTCTATGCCAAAGCACGAAGAAACTCCTGCATAAATAAGAACCAGGCTTTTTAGGAGCTCGTGGCTCTTAATGAAAAAGAAATTCTGGAGACCCATGACTGCACACCTTGATTTTCCATGGAAAAGCATCTTCCAGGCTGCACATCCTCACAGAAACACCAGCTCCTAGTTACTGTGCTGGACCCCCAGCACTGGGATTTTCTCCCCATCACAGGGCCATTGGCATCCCCCTACCCCTGGAGATGCCCCAGAAATGGGGATGGGAGTGGGCCACGAGTTCTTCCCTGCTTGTAGTTGCCAACCCTCCCTATCCCTGAGGTGGTGCCTGAGCCAGAAGGTGTGAAAGGATTGAACCCCCCGTGTGAGTGCTCCTCATCCCCTGCCCCATCTGCCCCTGCCTCACCGAGACCCACCGGTGTGATGGCATCGGTCAGCAGGAGCCTGCTGGGGAGCAGGATTTTAAGGATGGGACCCGTGCTGCAGGAGCACCGAGCTGGCACCCCAATACCATCAGCACGGCGCATGCCCTGGTCTGGAGGGGACTGCTGTCACTGCGTCCTCCTGATCCTCCTCATCCTCCTCTTCCTCCTCCCAGCAGGGTGGTGTTTGAGCGGAGAACAGCAACAGGAGACGACAGGCCGAGACAACTGAATTAACTTTATTGTTTCTTCTAACTGCAGATTCAAGGTATACAACTGAACATTGCTATTTTCCTTATGAGACTTATAAATAAAAATACAAAAAATGTCCACTACAAAAAAATCTACTGTTAGTAGGATGTAAAAAATATTCTCTTTGCTATAGAAGGCACGAACTTCACTTAGTGACACATGGAGAGAAAAAAACCTGCAGCAGTATATTTTTTCTTCCTTTTTTTTTTCTTTTTTTCTTTTTTTTTCCTCTGTCAGAAACACTGAAGTTTTACAAAGAAATGCATCTGAATCTACACAGAATGAAGGCAGATGCGGAGAGCTGCAACTAGGAGACACCACAACTCGGGACTTTTTTTTAATTCATTTTTCAGGAAATTTTAGCTAACTGCATCTGTGGCTAGAGAACAGATAGGACTCGCAAGCAGTACTGCAAAGAAACAAACAGCGAGGAAACAGAAACAGAGTTGTACAAAAAATAGTAACCAATACTCTGAAGAAACAAAAACAAAAAATTGGGCACCTTCTAAAATGAGGCTACCAGGAGGTGCTGAGGTAGACGGAACTATAACATCAATTAATTCAAAACACTAGTTTTAATACAGAGCAATCAGACTGGCACTTGGGCTGTCACGACATAAAAGACAAGCAACGAAAGAAAGCCTTAGTTTGCTTGGTCCAGCAGGGCAGTTGGTCCTCAGTGCTATAATATACATATATATACTTATATATATATGGATAGGTGTCATGGAGCTTTACCATGGCTTCGTAGCCTTAGATCATGCATACGTAACACTATGTGGAACAAATACTAGGATGCACACCCGAACACTGGCACTGGGCATGGGGCAGGGAGCGCTGAGCTCCCCGGCTCCCCGGGAGGAGAGCGGCTCCAGCGCGGGGGGACCGCCACGTCACCGTCCTGCCTGATGACTTGTCACCGGGCAGAGCCCTCCAGTGACTTGTCGCACTCATTTTGGGAACTAACAGGACTCCAAACTCACGCTTTGCACCGTGCTGAGCTCTGAAGCCAGCTATGCCAACGTCTACAGTAAGGGAGGAAGGGGGACAACGAGAGGGGAGGGAACATTAAAGCAAAAAAAGCCACGTGAGCTCAGCTGAGTGCTCAGCAGTACCATGACACCCACGGCCGGCAGTACCAATTCACTGCAAAAAGGTACCACATACTTGTGAGAAATTGCAGCAACTGTTTATGTGAAAGAACTGTGTTGTGGTTTTTTTTTTTTTTTTTATTTTTTATTTTTTTTTTAGGCACAAAGATTAAACAAGCCATTCTCCAAAAAAAATTACATCCTGGATTGTACTAAATCAGCATCTGCCCTGCTTCTCCTCCTCATCGTGGAGCAGCAAAAGGTGTCACCAGTCGCAAGCGCCGCCGCGCAGACACAGGCGCAGGAGGCGACGCTCCTGGGGTGGCTCCACAGGCTCCTGGGGTGATCAGTGACACCCCTGGCAGGGGCTGGAGGCAGCACTGCTGCTCGGGTGCTCCCACACAGCCCCCCCGACCCCCCATGAGCACGGGGATGCTGCAGCGTGGGTGCTGCCACCCCCCCACCGCCCGGCTGCAGCCACACAACGCCACGGCACAGCCACAGAAGGCAGGGGGACATCCCAGGGACAAATGAGGATTACAAAACTATCACGGGGCGTGGGGAGCAGCTGCACCCCTGCTGAGGGACAGGGGCGCAGGAGAAGCGGGGTCAGCTGCAGGACGCCCCAAATCTCGCGGCATCGGCCTCAGCCCCGAGCCCCGCGGCGCTGCTGGTGCTCCCCACTCGCCCAGGCGATGCCCTGCGTGGTTGTGGGCCGGCGGCTTTCACATTATGAACGACGCTCGACTGCTCTAGTCACATATTCAAGTTTAACGCTCCCCTTCCCAAAGCACTAACTCGGCGCTAGGCCGGGACCTGCCCCGCTCCGCTGTTGCACGACAGCGTCTGCCCCAGTTTAAGGCCTTCATGTTTTCCCAACAGTGAGGGGGCAGGGGTGGGCCGGGTACAGCAGTACAGACACCCCCGCTCTCTTCCCTTTACTCCCATCTAAGAAACCTTTCCCTAAACTCTTTCCCTCCCCTCCCGCCCCCCCTTTAATACAAACGCAGCTAAATTACAAAAAAAAAAAAATACACAATTGCAAGTAAAGCATGAGATGAAAACTGAAATGACATCACAAAGCAAAACACAAATATTGCAAACTGTGCTTCTGTCACTGCAAAATCAGAACACAACAAAAACGAACACAAGAGGTAGCTTTCTGAATCGGTGAGCCAGGCTCCATCAGGCCACTCAACAAAAATACCAGTTTTGGTAACGATAATGCACACGAGGTGGCTGACACAGACCCAGCGCACGATCCCCTCCACCGCTGCCCTGGCAGCTCTGCCACCACACCGAGCACGCAGCCTGTCCGCCACACGTCACCAGCCCCTGACATGGCCTTTACCTGGCCCCGTCATTTAAAACAACGCCCCCCCCCGCCCCCCAAAATCAATAAAAGCTCATGAGGTCACAAAAAAACGAGGTAATTTCAAGTAAAATGTGCTAAACACAGAAATAGTCAAAAAACTTTAAAAACAAACGAAAAGCAAAAAAAAAAACCAAACAACACAGAGCAAAGCCATCTGTTACCGTCCGCTCCTCCACAGACTCCAGGAGTTGAGGGCTGGGCAAAAAAAGCATTGGCACGTTCCAAACACCCGAAATGCAAAGAAAAAGAGTTTCCCTGTGGGAGCAGAGCTCCACGTCCCCCCCCAGCACTGCTGCAGTGCCCGCTGCCTGGGGCTCTGGTGGCACGGTCAGCTCGCCCAGGGACCGGTGGCATCCCGGGGGTCATCCTGGCACACGGGGAAGGGAGGAGCTGCAGCTCCCCTCGGGGACAGGGACGAGCACGCAGCCGCTGGAGTCCCCGGCTTCATCTTCCCGCTGAAGGCTTCGTCTTCCCCCCTCCCAAAAAAGAAGAAAAGGAAAAACAAAATGCATAGAAAGGTCTTTGGTCAGGAGGAGGGTCGTGGTCTCCTGCAGCACCCACAGCTGGTGTCTATGCCCTGGACAAGGCGGGTGCGTGCCGGGCTGCAGCAGCAGCGTTTACTGGGGGGGGGACAAGCACCAGCACCAGCACCAGCCCACGCTTGGCCCCCACCCCACTGCCTCAGAGCTTTCCTCTGGGCTCGTGCCCTGCAGAGCAGTGGCTGCTCAGAGCACTGCCTGCATGGATGCTTTGCTGGCTGTGTGTTGAGGCTGGTGCCCTCCCTGCGAGGCAGCAGCTTGGGGGGGCAGAAAACCTGCTGAAAGTGGGGCTCAGCCCGTGGGTCACCGCCCTGCAGGTGAGGGCAGCACGTGTGCCCACCTCGGGGTGCGGAGGGCAGACACCGGCTGGAGCAGGCGGGTCTGCAGCAGCTCCTCTGAAGGGGGTTACTGGTGATGATAGAGGGGGAAAAAAAAAATTAAAGCCTTCCCAAACCACTGGTTGTATGCAAAATCTGGGGGCGAGGCACGAACCGCACCATTCGTTCACAACTGACCCGGCACCACCTCCAGCAGGGCAGGCTGGCTGCTGGCTCGCAGTAGCCACGGGCAGCAGGGGCAGGAGCGGATCTGATTCAGGGCAGAAGGGGACACGGGCCACGAGCCCTGCGCCCACGAGCCCTGGTAAGGAGGGGTGGGGAAGGGGAAGAGGCCACGGGTGCGAAGGGCAGCTCGCACATCCCTGTCTGTCCCAGCGCTGCTGTGTGCCCCCCGCCACCCCCACAGCGAGCGCCGCGTGCCAGCGCCTTCCCGGCCGCAAACCCAGCAAGAGGATCCTTCTAGCAACAGCAACAAACGAAAAACGGAAACAAAAGGCCATGGACGATGCATTTTTTTTTTGCCCAGTCCTCCGCAACTCAGCCCCGCGTTCCCTCCATGTCCCTCAGACATAGCAGAGGTAGAGATAGGTCTTCTCTATCCTCCAGTCGGTGGGAATCTCCTCCGGCTTGTGGCCTTTCATGTGCTTCTGCATGGCGGAGAGGCTGGGGCAGTACTCCAGGCAGATCGTGCACTGGTACGGGGAAGCGCCGTTGTGGGTCCTAAGGTGTTTGATCATGGCTGAGTAATCCCGGGAGCGCTGGTGGCACAGCTTGCACTCAAAGGGCTTCTCACCTGCAGGACACGGGGAGCAAAGGGATGGCATCAGTCAGGGCGGCCGCTGAGCCACGTTTGGGTAACGCGTGAGGTCTCGGGGCCGCACTCCACCGCAGTAATTAACTGCCCAGCCTGCCCGATATTGATACTCGCTCTGTGCACAGACACAGCGAATAATGAAGTAATGAACAGCAAAAGTGATCTAAATATTGATCCACTATTTACAATAGTTACACGCTGACGCATTCAATGATTCATTATCCCCAGCAGCCAGCCCGGGCTCCGCGGGCACAGCGGCTGCCTCCCTGCTGCCCGGGGCTTGCTGGAGAGCCTCGCGCCCCCCGTGCCGGGGCAGCACCTACCTGTGTGCACCCGGTAGTGGGTCTCCAGCTGGTGCTTCAGGCTGAACTTCTTGCCGCAGCCGTTGCACTCGTAGGGCTTCTCCCCGGTGTGGATGCGCTTGTGGCCCTTCAGGGTGCTCTCGTCCCGAAAGCAGCTGCCGCAGAACTCGCACTCGTAGGGGTGGTCGCCTGCAAGCACACGCACGTCAGCTCCCCTACACCACACTGGGGAGCGGTGTGGGGCAGCCCCAAACCCCACGAGCCCCTGTGCAGATCCTCACCCATACGCCCAGAGCCCTGCCCGCAGCGGCCCCCCAGCCACGTCTGTTTTTAACACCCTCCAGATCGGGCGGCTGATAAATGAACTTCAGTTCAGCACCAAACTCCGAATTATTTGAATGAAAGGTGAGGGCTCCAGCTACTTATTTATTACAGCAGTGAAGGCAAGGACAATAAAGATAGATTGATCGTCCAAGACTTTGTTCATGAATATTTAAATATTACTGATTTGTCTTGTCACTGTAATTACAATTTCTCTGTGCTGCATATCCTACAACCACAGTTTATGGTAAAGAATGGCCAACTGTATTTCACTTGTCCTACTGCAGATGTGCAGAGCTGCCAAGCGTGTAATGTTCCTCGCATTTCATACATTTTCTTCAGCTGTGAAGGCTTAAGTCATCCACAATGACCTACGTTTTTTCATTATCCCCATGTCAAACTGCACTCGTGCCTGGGCATAAATTGTCCTTCTAGTTATATACTCACATGCCTGTGCTTTCACTTCCTCTTTACAATGATATTTTACTCTCTGCCTGTTCTCTCCCCAGCCCCAAAGACCAAACCTGCAGCTGCCGCAGGGAGCCCCTGCCTGTGCCCTAGCTGGGCACCGAGCACCAACACGTCCTGGTGCTTTATGCAGGCCCATGGGGCTGTGACGCCTCCCACCCCACACCCCCCAAAACCAGAGTGCATCTTTTCACCACGCAGGCTGCAGCAGCAGCAGCTCAGGGCTCCCTGACACAAAGCCAGGGGCTGAGGAGGCATTTCACCTCCCCTTGCCCAATTCTCACTTACTGCCTCCATTTTCGATGAGGCTGCTCATTCCCAGAGTGAAAGGCACTGATGCCACAGCCGGGTGCCCCTGTCAGCCCAGGCAGGGCTTCCATTTGCTCAGTTTTTAAGACAACATGTGCAAACGGGAGCCAGGTGAATGATTCACTTGTTTAGCCCCTGCCATGGATAGGAGCAGTGATTTTTTTTTTTTTTCCTCCTGCTGCTTCTTTATAGCACCCTGGTACTTTAAACGCAGTGTTAAACTCGGGAGCTAGTTTGACGGGATCTTCATGAATTTAATTATCAACGTGGTCGCATGGCAAATGAGTTTAAATATGGCATCTCCAGAGCCAGACCGACTGAAACTGTACATGCAGAGCACCCGGCTGCCACCTCGACGTGGGGATGTTAACGGGACCCAAGTCCCTGCAGCAGCTCAGGACTGGCTGCAGAAGCAGGGAAAAAAAAGTAAAATCCAATTTGTGGCATGTTGATTAACTTCGCAGAGTCTTTAATGAGCCTGACATTGAATGAAGGACAAAGGGGACTAATTAGAGCCCCTCAGGCCAGCCTGTAGCACCTGTGACCCCGCTTCCACGTCGCTACCTGGAGCCCTTGCCTGTGCCACGGGCTGTGGGGCCGTAACACACCGCTCCTGCCCTGCACACTGCTTACTGTACGGCCAGCTGCATAAACCAGGGACCCGGCAGGGCTGAGCACAGCTGCTGATGCTATGCTGAGAGCAGCCACACGGGCTGCTGCTGGGTCCAAGGCAGGTGGCAGGGATGCAAGCTGTGGCCAAAGGGGTTTCAGAGTGCAAGAGGTGGGGGAAATGCTGGTTGTACCCATTTTCCAGGCAAGAAATGGAGGCAGACAGATGGAACTGTTTGCACCACAGCACTAAGGAAATCAGAGCAAGTGTTTAATTTAAAAATAAGCAGAGAAGCCCATGTAACTTCTTAGGCACAATGCAGGCACTCCCTCCTCTCTCACCCTGACCCACTCACCAGAAAGGGGGCTAGCAGAAACGGGACCACCTTTAAGGGCTGCAGCCCTCGTCCTTTCCACAGTGAAAAGAAAACCCCAAATTTGTCTTTTGTACAGCTCCGGGATACTGTGAGGGTGCCAGCATGGAGCTGGGCACCACATCCCAGGCTCCTCTGTGGACTCCGCATCGTGCTCCCACTCCAAAAGGAACCGCAGAAAATAAACAAACCATAAAGCTCTGATGATCCGGGATTTTTATTTTCTAGCCGAGAGCTAATAAACAATTGGAGGCTGGGGCAGAACCCACACAGCCCGACCTGGAGCCCGGGTCAGTGGATTACTTGCTATGAATAGCTCTTCCACTTGGCATTAAGGGACTCGTAATCACTGCGTGATTCTGGTTTTCCTGGTTGGAAGCACAGACACAGGTGCATGTGCAAGGCCAACAGGCACCACTGACAGCCCAGGACAGAGACACCTTCCCCTGATTCCTCCCCATGCAGCCAGCATCTGTGCATGCTGGAAGCTGGTTAAAAAGAGGAAGGAAAAGAGATGGAGACAATATTCATCCGCCTCCCCCAGCTACCACGCTGCAGCCAGAGCACGAGCCTGCGACTGGTGTGGGAAGGGAAGGGAGAGGAGCATTTCCTCCACCCACCTGCAAACCATCCCCGCCTCCCCACCGCTGGAAAAAGCAATTTCAGTTGCTCTGATTCATAGCCGGGCTGCAAATTACAGGCCAGCTCTCCGCCGTGCAGCGCGGCACAATCCCGCTAATCACGGAGCTGGGCGAGGGGTCAGCGCTCTCTGGGCTTGCCAGCGCGCCGTGCCGCAGCACGTGCCAGGCGCTGCGAGGCTCCAGACCCATCCTCTGGGCTGCAAGCGAGGGGACAAGCAGCCTCCTTGCTGGGAACGGAGCAAGCAGGGACCACAGAAGCCCTGCAGAGCTTGGTGCACCCAGCTGTGGCTGCAAAGGGGCTGCAAGAGCTGGGAGGCTGGCATGGGGTGGCTGACGGCACCTTCCTGCATGGTGCAGCCTCCCAGGGAGGGATCAGGGCAGGTGGAAATGGGCTGGTGGGGAGGGAGCTGGCTGCAGCCTCCAGCCCTTGCTGGGTGCTTGCAGGGACAACTGGGGAAGCCACGGGATGAAAGGTCCTTCTTTGGTGCCTGGTTTTCCCAAGACTCAAATGGCCCACACTAGGCAACTTCCCAAACCTGAGCTTTCCATTCCTGCCTCTCAACCTGACGAATAAACTCGCATCCATTTCCTACATGGGACAGCTGACAGTCTAAGAGCTGCTTTCTCCTACACTGAAGTTTTGCAGCCAGAATCACACCACAACTCCCAGCAGACACAAACTGCCCGCGGGGTCCCTGCAGGGAGGCACCGTGGCCCTGCAGGACCTGGGGACGCGGTGCTGGGAGCTGTCAGCAGCACACCAGCTCTCAGGCAGGTGGTTTGAGGACACCGTGTAATGCGGTCAAATCCACGGTCTCACACCCCGGCTCTCCTCTAACCCAGAAGCACCTCAGTGGGCGTGCAATGTAAATACCATATAGACGTAGCACAGGTCACTGTAATCCCATTAAGGCCGAGTACCAGCTGATTATGTGCATCTACTGTGATTAAGCCGATGAAGTGGGGTAAGATCGCCCATCCCCTAAGAAGGTCACATGTCACCTTATAACGGATCAAATTATTACACTGGGCTTTTTCCCCCCCCCCTCCACCTTGTTTTGTTGTTTTCCATTTAAATCCAAACAGCCTCAGTTGTGGATGACAGCTGCCTTGGCATTATTTAAGATAGAAAAACAGGAAAAAAAAAGCAACGTGAAGGGAGAAACAGCCCTGTCCTGTACTTCCTACAGCCATTCAGAGAGAAACACTCCTCCAGGTCCCTTCTGCCAACCCAGAGAGCAGGCAGGGATGTGAGCAGCACCCACCCCCGCTCCCCACAGCCACCCCATAGCTCAGCAACATCCCCAGCCGACAGCAAGCTGGAAACCCCTCTGAGTAGGGCTCTCCTGATCTAAACTGCTGCTTTAGGGTAAAGGGACCCAAATAGGGGCTCTGTGGACACTGGCAGCACCCTGACCCCCACCCTGTGCTGCGGGACCGAGCCAGATGAGACCAACACAGCCCTCGGCGGGGCAGCCAGCAGTACCTGTGTGGGAGCGCAGGTGCCTCTTGAGGGCGGTGTGGCTGGGGAAGGTGCGGTTGCACTCGCTGCAGATGTAGCTGCGCACCCCTGCGTGCACCTCCATGTGCTGCTGCAGGGCCGTCTGCGTCTGGAAGCGCTTGCCGCAGAGCAGGCAGAACACAGCCATGTCCGTACCTGCGGGAGAGGAGACAGCGGCCTGAGGCATCGCCCGGGCACCCCCTGTGGCAGAGGTGCTGCGGGGACACCATTTGCATCACTGCTGAGCAATGTGATGCACCAGAGTTGGTGGTGGCAGCACTCCAAAAGTCACCTGCACTTGTTTCATGGCAGTGCCCTGCTTTTTTGTTTTGTTTTGTTTTTTTTTTTGCACCACCACCGTCAGTTCCCATCCCCTGCCAGGAACCTGCTCAGCTCCTGGACCCACATCCCCAGACGGTGCAAGGGGCAGAGACCCACACCCCCATGTGGCAAAATCCCTGCTTCAAGAAGATTTACCTGGTCATACAGGGCAGATGGTGCTGAGATCCCACCCTCACAGCATGGAGAAGAAGTACAAGAAGAGGGCAGGGGAATTTTATTGCTTTGGGCGCAGGTGGAAGCCCCTCGCTGTAGGTGACAGCCCAGCCCCACAGCTCCCAGCAGCACCACGCCCCCAGCCCAAATGCAAAGCAGCTGTTGGTGTAATTACCCATGTTCTGATGTGCTGTTGCATGCACCTGTGGAAAATGGAGCTCAAAGCTCCTAACAGCCAGGTGGAAACAGGACCCGAAGAAACACTGCACGTGTGAGCACTGTGCAAAGCCTCTCTGGGTGCCAGAGGGCTGAATGCAGGAGGACCACGAGCACACCTCCGGCACAGCTCCTGACCCTTAATGATAATACCAACAGAAGCTTAATCCTACGAGTCACACACAATTATAAAATTGGCTGCATCACCAGAAGAGCAAGAGTAAAAAAAAACAAAAACAAAAACACAAATAGAGATACTTACACACCGTCAATAAAAATATAAGACCTTTGTGTTATTAAACAATTTGTTTTAGTTTATGCATAGCTGATTGTTCAGAACCTATGAGTCAGTGCAAATTGTATTACACTGGGAGATTAAGCAAATAAATGCTAGCTTTTTGGAGACATTAAAATGTGAGGACTATGGAAATAAAATTATCTAGAAAATTGTATTAGCAATTCATTAGCAGCAGCAAGATGTTCAAGGTAACCAACAAATACGCGACACCTCTAAGAAACAACGGGTTTGGGGGGGCTGCTCCTTGCTGTGCCAACATTAATCCGAGAGGAAGCCGGGTGTGAGGCTGTGTCCCCAGTGCAAGGCCAACGCACGTGGGGGACCTGGGAGAGCCCCTGGGTGCTGCGAGGTCCTTGGTGCCCACAGCACCGCCCTGCCAAGCCCCAGGGCACGCTGAAGGCAGGGGATGGTTCCTCTCCTGCACCGTGCTGGTGGCAAAGTGCCCTGGGAGCGGCATGGGGACAGTTCTGTACCCTTGAAGGCAAAGCTGTGTCTACCAGCAGGACAGCATGGGGCTGTGCTCTGCATTCATGGGGACCTGCACAGTGACCATGGCAGCAGCAGACATGCCCTGGCCACCGGCTGTTCCTCCACAGGCATGGCCCATGTACACTTGTGTTTTTGGGGACTTTGCTTGGTGTCGGCCATCCCTCTTGGCGAGGCGTACACCGGGCAGGCGAGTGATGCCAAAAATGTGAAAAAAAAAAGAAAAAAACACGAATAAAAACACGGGGCAGCGAGATGGCCCTAGCGAAGATGCCGCCTCCTCTCTCCCCGTGGATTTATCTGGGGGACGTGCGCTTGCTCGCAGCTGCGGACAAAACTCCCCCAAGTACCCGTGAGACACAAAGCCCGCCCGAACGGGTGGCGCGGAGCAAATCCCGAGCGGTATGCAGCCCGGCCGCGCTCTCACGGTGACAGCAGGATGGGTCAGAGGTCGGTGGGGCCGAGCCCCTGCGCCGCGGCCAGCTGTGCTGCGGGGGCCCCGGCCGGCGGGACGCCGGCCCCCATCAATCCGCCAGGAGCAGCCCCGCTGGGGCCGGGGACAATGGGCTCCCGCGGGGGTGGGGGCAGGACAATGCCGCCGGGCCAGTGCGCAGGCCCGGAACAAATCCTCCTTGGCACCATAGGGCCCTCATTTGTGAAACTAATTGGCCCCCGCTTGAAAAATTGGGCTAACTTCGGCCGCCGCCACTGCGCCGGAGAGGAGTTGCCTTGTGAGCGCGGGCAGAGGAAGCCCAGTCCCCGGTGGGACGCGGCCACCAGCTGCTGGGGTGGGCAGGGGACGGTTGGTTAGGGATGGGTGGCTGGGGACACGCTGCCCCAGAGCTGCCCCAGGATGGGGACGTCAGAGAGAAGAGGGAGAAGGGGGTTGTAGGCAGTGCTGCTGTGGGGTGCTGCCCACCGGGACCAGGAAATGCTTATTTATTTATTTATTTATTTGGCTATGCGTTAGCAAATAAATTGATAAAAGACCCTTAATGGGGAGGCCGATGAGGCACTGGTGTGGCTTGTGGGGGCCACCTGCTACCAGTGGTGGCCATGCAGTGGGTCTGAAGGCTGAGGACAGCCCAGCTCGGTGGCAGAGGATGGAGGCAACGGCCAGGGGACCCCGTACCCCATCCTGACCTACCCAGTTCAGTGCCACGCAGCAGGATGTGGCCATGCCAGGGCTGTGGAGGACACAGGGTCAGGCACGACTCATCTGCAGCCCTGTGGCACAACCGAGGGGGCTCTACAAGAACCAGGGGTCACGGCTTCAGGCAGGCCTCAGGTGGCTCTGCTGGGCACTGTCCACACTCAGCATCCAGCAAACTAAGTTGATGTACACCGTGTGTTTATTTAGCATCATGGAAAGAGCTGACGTGGCTTTTTCTGAAGAGTCCCCATCTCTGCTGTGCTGCCTGCCCTCATGGGCTGGGCCTGGGGGACCCCTCAAGAACACCTGAGCAAGCACGGGGGCAGCAGAGTGGCTCTGTACCCAGACGGGTGCCCAGCGCATGAGCAGGGAATGAGCAGCTTTGGGGACCTGCCGAGGAGGAAGGATGAAGATGCTGCGGGGCAGCACAGGTCAAAAGCAGAGCCAGCCACCCCAAACGTGCCCATCTCCAACAGCTGAGCTCGTGGTGCAAGACCTGACAGCACAAGAAAAGGGGGTGACGCTGGCAAACCCACCGGTGCCCCACGTCCTGCGCAGGGCAGCCCCTGCCTCCCCACAGCACGGCGGCGGCACCCCGTGGTTTTGGAGCCACGGGGATGTTTGAATGCCCAGGCATTGAAAGAAAAATCACCCCCGATAAATAAACACTGCTGCCGCCACATACGCACAAAAAGAGGAAGACGGATTTATTCATTTCACTGACATTTTAATGGTTTCTCTCCTTTTTCTGGAAGATGATTACAAATTAAGCAGCATTTAAACGCTTTTTACTGTCAACAATTAAAAGGGGCGAATATGGAACAGAAAGTGCGGTGACCATTCATTTCCAGGGAAACGCGGCTATCAGCGAACACCACGGGGCCTTCCCTGTACTGTACACCGCACAATGGCAAAAAGTATACCATTAATTTTGTAGGACATTCAAAAGCAAATTAAAATATAAAAAGCTCTAGGCACAAAGATAGATACCAAGAGAGAGGGCAGAATAGGTCAAGCTTGTGGAATTAAAGTCTTAGCAACAGTGGAGGTTTAAGCACAGCCCTATTACGCCGCATTCAATAGCCACCTTCTCCCATCTTCCCTTTTTTCTCCTCTAAGAGCCTATGTGCTGTTTGCCTCCAGCTTGCAGCAATAAACAATTAATACAGCATGTACCAGTGCTGCGGGTTTCCAAGGCAGGAGCAATAGTCTGCCATGTAGATTAGATTTTGGACGCAACATTAACTATTTGGAAGAGAGCGCCGCCTGATTTGTGCAAGGCAGCTTTAAATAACAGGTGATTTGAAATCTGATTTTTACAGGATTGATACTTGCTCGGGGGAGGAAAAGCCCCGAGACCGCGGCTGTACGCGTGGATATGCACGCCTCGGTCTCCTCAAAGACTGCTCCCAAACAGGCATTGTGAGCTGTGCATCACCGCGGATTTAAAGGCAAGCAAGATGTATTTCCCATTATTCAGGGACTTTTCTTCCCTTTTCAAACTTCTGGTGAGGAATGCTAAAATCCTCGTACTTTTTTTCCACGCCCTGACTCCACAGCAGAAGGAATTAAAATAAAATTTGCTCAGAGACGGATAGGCATATGGCAGGGATGCAGGTTTGTTTTTCCTTTTATTTTTAAAAGGAGCCCGGTGCATTTCCGTACCACAAAGTTTAACATGCAGGAGGTACGCCAAAGAAATAAAAGAGACACGTCCCCTTTAAAAGGAAATATAATTTACAGTGTGCAGCCAGGCGGTCCATAGTTTCAATCTCGTTTACTATAGAGAAAACTCTGCTAGCTGTTCTCTATCCCACAAATCCGATTTAATCAGACAAGCCAGCCAGCGTGGCTTGAAGTAAAAACGGATAATTAGTAAACAGAGAGCTACTTCAGTGCTTCATTGGCATTCGAGCCGGGCTAGTGTGTCGCATTTAAAATGCAGTCTGATGAAGTTTACAAAATCAAACCATTTGTTACTCCTATTGAAGAGGCTTCAGGCCACTTGCAATTAAATTGGAATTAGTGCTCAGAATGAGATACAGCAAATTCATACTAAAAAGGGATCTGACTTTGAGACATTTGACTTCAAGTTTTCCCCCCCGCGTGTGCGTGCGCGTGCGAGGTCCGGCTGCTCCATCCCGGCCTCGCCTCCCACCCCGCTCCCCCAGCCCCAGCCCGCTGGCACCAGGACCCCAGGTGAGGATGGTTTTGGCACCTTGGCACCCACCGAGTGACCCTGTGGCAGTTTTGCACAGCTAGAGCAGGCACCACGACTGCAAACCTGAACCCTCTTCTTTCTGCTATCCTAGGTCTAAGCCTCCTATCATGCTTTTTGCTGCTGGTACCTGGTTTGCAATATTTTTCCTTCCTTTTCTAAGAGCAGTGTTAAAAAAAAATAAAAACGAGGCAGTTCTGTCCATCCGTCACAGCAATAATCAATAGCGTTATAAACCCTTAATCAAAGGCTGCAGAGGGACACGCCACGAAGGCTCCAGGTGCAATGAGTACAGAGAAGGACACCAGCAGAGCCAAGCACTACCTGTTGCCTCCACCATAAAAGCTCCAAACACTCAGTTTGCCTCCTGCAGGAGCCCTCTGCCTGGCTCCCCGCACAAGCAGGCACCGTGGCTGGGCCATGATCACACAGCATCTGCACGGACAGCCCTAGGACACACGCAGCCCGTCCCACACTGCTCCCCGCCAGCAGGGCCACCTCCATCCTGCCTCTCAAACCATGCAAGCACAACGAGACCAGGCGTAACTGCGAGCTGCATGGCCCAAAAATGCATTTATATATGTGCACGTGTATGCAAACACACACACACCGTGCATGCAAATTCCTTCTGGTCAGCACCTCGACAAGGCTCAGTCTTCACTCAATCTTTATATTTAACTTAATCTCTTAAATTGTGTGCATGCAATAGAGGCATGCAAAAAATTGTTGCCACTATCATTAAGAGCGAAGTGGAAGGCTCCAAAAAAATTCTTGCTACGCAAAACAAGAGTCCAGGGATTGTTGGCGCTTGCAAGATTAGATTTCAGAGATGTTTGAAATTTTTTTGTCACTGTGTCAACGGCTCCTTCACAGCCACCATCTCCCAGACAATGCTCCTCATCGCAGCTGCGAACGCTGGAGCTCGCCTGCATGAAAAGCAGGGCTAGGGGAGCATGGTATTTTTATCAGCCTCAGGAACAGGGGGTGGTGGCAGCAAGCAGAAGAAACCATCAGCACATCTGTAGACGTGCACAATGCAAGGACCACAGACAGAAAGCTGTGGGTCACCTTCATTCCCAAGGGAATGGTTGGCCAAAAGCAGACGTCCTAGGGGAAGTGAGTGGGACCTGTGACCACTCTCCCATCTCAGGAAAGCATTTAAGTATAGGATTGAAAACTGTTAGAGCAGAGGGACTTCAGCACCTATGCTGGGCTCCACATGGCACGCCGAGATCTCTGGGGATGTGCTGGAAGAAGGAAGGGCTGCTGCAGCACATGCCCTGCTGGGATGAGGAGGAAGAGAGGGAGAGGAGAGAGGATGAAGGCAAGGCAGCTGTGCGTGATGCCAGCAGCACGCTGGCCTGGCAGCACCACCTCCACGACAGCTTCCACGCAGCATGCTGAGGCTGTACTGTGCCCCTGCACTGTGTTGGACACGTACTGCTGGTGTAAGAAGATTAACCTAGTTTCGGTATCTGCGTTCCTGATTATGAAAAGAAAAATGGTATTTTAGCTGGCAGCACCAAAGTAAACCTGCACAGAAGAGCCCCGTGATGACAGCCCGTTCCTGGAAACACTTTCGTACATCCGTGCACACACACAACGCATGCTTTGCACACATAGATACGCTTTTTAAGGGTGTCACGCCAGCACTTGGCAGACCCATCACGCTCTCCTGTCACTCCACGCAGCCCTCCTGTGTGAAACAAAGGCACTGTGGAGCGGCGGCTGCTGCTGCCTGTCCGCACGGCAGCGGTGCCGGTGTGCCACGAGCTTGTGCTGCAGAGGGGAGCTGCCCTGAAGCCCCTCAGGGAGGCACAGCATCGCAGGCAGCGACGCACAGGGACGGGCAGGATGCTGCCATCCTGCAGGGCATCACTCGCCTGGGAAGTGGAAGCAAATAATGTTCATCCAGCTGCCCCACAAACATATAGAGGGGGAAAAAAAAACAACACACGGTGAACAAATGAGATGCATTTTGTGCTGGAATCACCAAATCATCCCAGTTTCAAAGGCTGCCTCTGGACTGCACAACTGAGCTTTCATGCTAATTAACATCTTTATGGAAGGCAAATTCTCTCAAGGGGGTATTTGTTTGATTATTATTATTTACTCAGAGATACCACAGCTTTCTTCCCAAGTTTAACTGACTGCAGAAAATTAATTCTTAAAAAGCAGCACAGGCTGCCGGCTCCTTTGCTGCCGGTTTCTCTTCCCTGGCAGGGTGGCTGCAGAGCACCAGAGCAGGACTGTGCTGGCACACAGGCAGGAGCTTTTGCTTTCTGCAAGCACTAGCTGCCACTCGTGTGTGTCCTCTTTTAGCCGATACTGGTTTATCATACCTAGAAAACCTCCAATATTTAAGAGCAGATGTATATGAAAGAACATTGTAAACACACGGGTGAGCACAAATTTGAATTTGCCCCATGTGCTTGTCTGCAGGGAGTTTCTGAGCTCCCTCGGACAGGGCACTGTTTCATCACCCTCCACCAGAGTTTCTCCTCTCAGTGACCAGAGCCGGATTTTAAGTGCACAGATTTTTCCTCCGTAGCAGAGGGAAAGACGAGTACAGAGGGATGCTTCTCAGTGACTGCGGAGAGGAATCTCACAGCCATGCCAGAACGGGTGAGATGGGCACCACGGGCTGGAGGCCAAGGCCAAAACCCAGGGGGCAGATGAACGATGCCCAAGGCAGGATGGCATACGGGGGGAGAAAGAAGATTCCCAAAACGCAGAGGGACAGCACAAAAAGCGGAGCGGGCAACAACCACCCGAGTGACGTCTTTGTCAGGAGCTCGCAGGGCTGCAGGCTGCTGTTGGGGTCGGTCCCTGCTCGCGCCGCCACCGCGCAGCCGGCGGGCGCTGAACAAACGCGCCTGCCCGGGAAGTTTGCGCTCGCCGGAGGTGATTTATTCCAAGGGCCATCTGGACAGGGGAACAATGTGGTCCCATATCTGAATGACCCGGCGCATTAGTCACACCCTCCTCGCTCGACCTCTCCGTCCCTAATCTTCACACTTGCTCTCATTCTCCTTTAGTGAGGCAAAATGACCGGATCCGCTTCTCACCTCTCCTTTGGCTGGCGAAGTTCACAGGGCTGGGGGAGACAAAAGGCCCCGCGCCTCGCTGCGTGTCGCTGCGCGGCCAGGAGCGGCAGCCTGCATGGAAACGATGCCACAGCTCCAGCCAGCCCCCACGGGTCCCCAGGCAGCTCCCGTGGTGCCTACCCGTGGGCCCAGCATCACCGCACGGCTGATCGGGCACCGCCGGGCACCGGGACACCACGCACGGCTCCGCAGCGCCGCCGGGACAGCGCAGCCCCATCTCTCCAACCCTTTGTTCCCCAAGCACCATCGGGAAGTCACTACTCCGGCACCTCTCCCTCCCCTGCTGCCCTTCCTCCTCCTCCTCCTCAGTTTACTTCTTTATTATATTTTTCTGCGATTGCTCAGGCAAGAATTATTACATGGGAGAGCGAGCGGGGAGAGAAAAAAAAAATCAAGTGACTATTAGCGGTGGTAGCTTTATTGCAACAGGCACAGAACTCATTCGTTTCATGTTTTGCAGAATATAAAAGCACTGAAACATTTTAATTTTAAATTCTTATCATTGAATTTACTGCTTTTCTCTCGCAATGATTTGTGTTGCTTTTTAATTTTTACAGTCTCTACAGAAGCCAGATGCTACCGCCTAGGGCCAAAATAATAAAAACCTACTGCAGTCATGAGTTACAGAACAAAAAAGAAACGCACAGTTGACAGAAGTTAATATCTCAATTTAACAGTGCTGCTTTGCTAATGATCCTTTGATATGTGTTTATTTAGAAAGGTCTGATCTTGACCTTGAAAGCAAACTAAACCACAAAGTCTTTATGAGACGAGAGAAAGACTTTATTTATAGAATGGCTTTATGTCAATCACAGCAGCAGCTGGACTCGAGGTGAAAAATTACTCAGAAGCGAGCGGGTTCGTATCCAAAGAAGGCGTTAATCACGGCATACGTATCTGGAAGGGGGCATTAATTCCAGATGAAGACTGCAGCACGCCTGCGATCTCCAGGTCACGACACAAAGCACACGTGCACGGGCCGAGGCCGCCTGCCAGCCGGGGGCTGCCGGGCACTGAGGTGCTGCTGCCACGGCCCCTGCATGCCCGCTGTGGCACCGTGGTCACCGGCATGGTGCTGCGGGCACGGTGTGGAGGAGACACAGCGCACGGGGACCACGACTGCCTCGGAGGACCAGGGAACCAGGCACGGAGGACACGGGCGGGCACTGCGCACCACGGCCACCTCCCCGCACCGAGCCAGGAGCACCTCTGCTGCCGGCCATGGGGAGGCACTGGGAGAAGCCAGCACCACGGAGACTTGCTGCCATCACACCTGATTTTAGCACTTTATGATGTTTTTTGCGCTGGAGCAGAGCAGGGCTGAGGAGCAGCACTCGCCTCCGCCGCCACACCCGGCGGCATCCTGCCCACCCTGAGCTGCACACACCTGCACTGGCATGGTGCGAACAGGTTTTCCTCCTGAAGACATCAAGGATTGTGCAAAGCTTATGTTTTGAAATGAAAATAAGATTAACTTTTTACGGGCCAATTATGTTTTACTGCAATTCCACCACTCGTATGGGAGGTGTTGAGATATCCTAACGCTGTGCAAGCCTGGGAGCATGCTGGGCAGAATTCGCATGGAAGGTGCTCCGCATGTTCAAGTGTAATTCCTATGTTTGAGTTCAAGCAGTGACTTGAAGACATTTACAAATGCTGAGCCCTCCTGGACGAGCCCAAGGCATCGCCTCCTTGTCCTGCTCCTCCTTGCTGCCGGGGCTCGGCTCAGGTACGTTGGCAGAGTCGTAGTCCCAAGACCCCTTTTATCAAGTATATCAAAAAAAGCTCAGAAGGCCAAAACCTGAGCACATCAAAGGAGACAAACTTCACTTTTCAGCACTCATTAGGCGTTTTGGTACCAATTAGCTTACAGTCACCAAAAGAACAGCAATAACAGGAAAATAATCTGCTCCGCAGAGACTGGATGGAAGGGTATGGAACGGTGACGTTTCCGTCCTTCTGCCGCTAAACAATGCAAATTCAAGACTGAGGCAGTTACAAAAGACCTCTTTGCATGTTGACTAGAGAAATAAATGCTGCTGTAGAGTCCCATCTGGCCAAGCAGCTGAATGGGGAAAGCTCAGTGATACTGAAGCCACAAACGGGGCTAAATTTAGATACAGGCAACAGACAGCAATGATATTTCAGCTCTAAACCAGGTGCGAAATACGGCATGCCCGCTTGTGGCTGAAGCCGAAGGAAGCTTTGCTTGGGAGGGGAGCAGCAAGCCCCGGCTCATGCGTGGACTGACCAGCAGAGCAGAGGCTTGGTGTCCTTCCTTGCCCAAGCATACCATTTTCCTGGCCTCTATTTCCTGCAAAAGAAGCTTCATTTGACCGAGAGGTGTTAGTTTGTGCACAGCATCACCCCTCGGTGTGGCTCCAGAGGCCTCGTTTGCTGCTGCCCCAGCCCCGTCCTGCTCCCCCGGCTCACGAAGGCACGCTGCTGCAGCATTTTCTGCCACCACATCACAAGGGCAGCTGTCATCTCGTTGCTTGCTCATTGCCACCATTAAGGCTTCCCTTCTTCTTCCCAATGGGAATTTCAAATGGAACCAGCTGAAAAAATGATTTTCAAAGACATCTTTTTCCCATTGCTTGCTGGATGATGGTTAAATTAATGCTAGAAACCACTCGGAGGTCTCCATCCGTACACAGAGAGCCTCAATGAGGTGATGAAATCCTCACCAGCATTTCTGTTCAGTTGAAAGCTGTCCCCCTGCGTCTTTTTGGCTGGAGAATCTCTACCACAAGCATTTTCAAACTGGAAGCTGCATTTCCACAGTCTTGGCCTGCTCTTTCACCCCCGCCCCCCCCATTTTCGCAGGAAACTTTTCCAAACACGTCGACACCCTCTGTCTCCCTCCAGTTTTGGAACAACACAGCCTGCTCCCACCTCTCCCCACCCCGGCAGCAGGACCCCGGGGACAGGCCCCGGAGCCCCCCCACCGATGCCATGCCTGGAGCTGCAGGTTTCCCACGTGGTCCTTCAGGGATTTTCCCATCTGAGGTGGCACAACTTGTATTTGTTTCTGCTGTCACTGAGGGGCAGGGAGAAAACAAAGGGGGGCCTCGGTTTCCACACCAGTAAATAAAATTGTCCTCCGGACACTGTACAGGGGCTGTGCTGGGGCAACATCTAAGAGCAGAGCAAAGGGCTGCCGGCAGACACAAAGCCAGATTTTGTAATGTCCACTTATTATTCCTGAATCTCCATCATTAAAAAGGAAAAGATTAAAAAGACTTCTTGGTAAATTCCCAAAGATGTGAAATAGTAATGGGGAGAAACATTTCACCTTTTTCTTTTTTTTCTTTTTTTTTTTTAAGTGGGGAAACAGGGATCCCAGGACACAAAAGTAACTGTTAAGGTAAGTTAAACCTTGTCAAGATGAACTTTCCTGCTACTTTTAATTAAAAGTTCTTTAGAATTAAAAAGGACACTATTCAGAAAAGACTGAAAAAAAAAATTCATTGACACCAGCCCGCCCCCCTCCCCTTTTTCCCAAGGAAAAGAAAAAGCTGTTTTTGTGTGTCTGCTCACCCAGCCCTCACTGTACAAAAGGAAGCGGATTTGCAGCAAGACACATGAGATGACCCTTTGACCCCAAACTGCTGAAAAGTCCTCAATGGCATAAATACCAGATAATCAATCACATACCAGGAGGGCTGGTCCCCCTGCCCTTACCCCAGTGGCCGAGTTTATGAGAGATGCACTGTAAATGGACACCAGCTTTTTAAGGGAGGCCCCTCTCCACATTCCTCTGCGGAGCCAGAATATTTTCCTCGGGCCGGGAGACCCTGGCCACCTAGTTTTACACATTTCATCACTCCTCGATGCAGCCCCCGCCGTGCTCCTCGTGGGCAGGTCGGGTGGCAGCAGCCAGGAGCACGCGGCGCGGCCGCACGGCTCAGCCACGGCCCCGAAAGTCACCGTGCCCCCAGAGCTCCCCGTGGCCATGCACGCACCCGTATGTTTTCGGCTGTGGCTGCCTTGGCTCCGAGCACGGAGAAGCTGAGATTAAGACAGCAGAGAAGGCTTTTTGTTTCCTGCTTTGGGGGAGACACGGCGCGATCACCAGCCGCAACGAGGGGCGGGAGGCGCGCAGCGAGCGCTGCGGGGCTACAGCAAACACCCACAAACCTCCGAGCAGGCTGGGGCATCACCAGCACGAGGGCGGGTGCAGGAAAATGAAGGAGAAAACAGCCTAATCTACAGAGGCCACCACAAGCGATGTTTGTTTGGGGTGGTTTCATTTGTTTTCTGAACCCTTAGTAAGTTCTGACACCAACTGTACAAAGTTGGTTTCTCTTATCTGCGCTCTGACAACCATCTCAAACCTAAACAGAGAGGACTGCTAAACCTCTGAATGTTCCTAGGGCAACAATAGATTTTAAAGCTTTAAAGGGGAAAAAAAAAAATTGCTGAGATACTGAACTAGTTCAGTTAAATGGGGAACCACTTGGCAACTAAATTTGATAATGCTTTTGTTTGAGGGTCAGAGGTTAAATATGTTCACACTAATCCCCTTCATCTAGAATTAAAGGACAAGAAAGATTTTTCTGTAGCTTAGCAAGAGGGCTTTTCTCATCGTAGTTTAAATAGTATTTGCACAGGAAAATTAAACGTAGACCATTGGCCATTCATTTTAAACACGAATGCGTAGGTCTTTTACCTTATTTGTTTATTTTAGGTAAATATGTCTGATCACACAAATGCCAATCTCGTTGCATTTCCTGTCCAATTTGATCTTTTGACTATAAATTCTCTTGGAAGGGCAGGGAATTTTTGTTTTTGTTTAATTTAAAGGTTAAGAAAAGAAGCAGTTTGAAAGGCAGCGAGATTCCCGGTTTCAGGAATGTGTGCTCAGACTCAGATTTCAAGCACTGTCACAGAACATTACTGTCAGACAAAGAGGCTCTGTGCTGCATATCCGAGGGCCGAGCAGCTCCACGCCACTGCCACCAAGGGTCCGGGCTGGAAGGGGAGGATGCTGGCCCGTCCCCGGGCACCACGCAGCTCCGGGTGCACAGCACCCCCTCGGCACCCACACCACTGGTACCAGGAGGGGCTGGAGGGGCTGGGGGCTGAGCTTGGCTGCCCCCATGTCCTGGTTCTGCGAGCAGAGGTGCTGCAGGAGCCAGGCAGAGCCTGGAGAGCTGGCGTTGGGGCAGGATGCCACCGACCCGAGCCGGGTGCTGGAGGGCACCTAGTGTGCTGCATCCCCCCTGCCCTTCGAGCTCCTGGCACCCGCAGCTTGGGGATCAGGAAGGATGGTACAGGTGCGAGTGCACAGGGTTTACTACGCCGAGTTAGGTGCTGTGCCCTGAAGTGGGCTGGTTGTGTTCACCACTAGGCTCCAGACGACGTGGGGATGGCAGAGCGTTTCTGTGACGAGGACAAGTGGTTGTTAGCGCTTCGCTGCGGGCTGGCACGTGGAGCTGAAAGCCCACAAGGATCCCAAGTTCAGCTCAGGTAACAGCAGCCTGCCACAGTCACGTGGTGCTGCGCAGATATATTTGGATTAGACGAGCTGCATCCCAAACCAACTACAACTTTTTTTCCAAGTGCCTTTTGATGTCCTTCCCAGAGCTGAAAACATACAATCAGGGACGTGCGCTCCACTCTGCGCAAAGACCTCTTCCTTTTAACCCTGATCAATCTCTCGGCCTGAGCCAAGAACTTTAAGGACTGATTGCAACTCCCAGCAGAAAAACACGCCTGCAGGATTTCCTAACGGGGAGCCCCTGCACTCACAGCCACGGCACACGGGCAAAGGGCTGGGCTGGACAGGAGCACCACATCTGACAGCCCCAGTGGCGCGTCCCCACGCCAGGATGTTTGCGTTTGTCAACGTCTGTGCCAGATTTTATTTAGCTCTAATTATACACATTTGTGCCTGGAGCCAATTAAAATCTAACAGACCTTTGAAAGGGTTCTAGGGTGTCTTCAGGGTTTCTTAATTTCTTTGTCTCCTTGGAAGAGGACATCCAGCTAGAAGCACGCTGTACCGAGCCCTGGAAATTGGTCTCAGGGAGTGGTGTCGGAGGATTACGCTGCACCTTTCCAACTCCACGCATTCAGCAGCTGACACACTAAGCTGCGTCAAGATAATTCAGGATACTGTGACTCCAAAGCAAGCAATTCATCCGCTCCTATAAACACCAGAGCAGGGAATGTCCCTTTCCAAACAAGGGGATCTGACCCGCTGGTACTGCCAAGTGCTGCCAACAACCCTGAACAGAGCTAAACGATGTCCCTGCAGGAACGAGGCAATACAGTGAGAAACAAACTTTTCTAGTTCTTTGTGTGCTTACAAACATCAGTTCTGGAGCAGAACAGCTCTGCGAGGAAGCAGTCCCTGGCAGACTGCTTTGCTACAAGCACACAGAGAACTTTTGGCTCCGCAGCATTAAACACAACGCACATCTCAAACTTTTATCTAACATTTTGCTGGCTGGGGCAGCTCTGGGAGATGCGAGATTGTTTGCATGACGAGAATGCTGGGCATCTCATTGCTAGGAGGAAGCCAAGACACACAGTGAAACGTTTCAGCTGTAAACCACACGGTTCAGATTTCGGCAGGACCCCTGGGGAGGCGAGCTGCGGGACACGCTGTTCTCCAGCACCGCTGCCACCGCTGCCAGGGCCAGATGGGGACAGAGACACTTGTCCCCGGTGCCCCTCGCTGCACCCTGGGGCCAGGAGGTGATGCTTGGCTCCTGGGTCCATTAACGGGCAGCTTAACTGTGGAAAAGCACTGGAGGCTTCGTGCCCTAATTGTGATGTCCCCACATTTCGAGAAAGAGGGGAACAAGCAAACAGGGCAGGCCATGTTCCCGTGCACACAGATGAAATTAGGCTGCTCTGGTGTCTCCCAGCAGCTGGAGACACCAGCTCTATGCCAGCAGCACCGGGCACGGGCTCCTGCAGCTGGCGCTGCCACCGCCGCCTCCACGCAGCCTGCGCTGGGGCCAGACCCCATGAAAGGAGCGGCCGCTCCATGCCTCTTTTTATCTTTAAAGGCTGCCCGTTTGTTAAACTGTCATTGTGAATTATGCTCCTAAATTAAGAAGGCTTCCGATGGGAAGTTTAGCTGTCACAGGCATTGTTTTTGTAGAAATAAATGTTTGCAAGAAAAGCTTTCCTTTGAAGATGTCAGCTTCCACATCAAGAGCACTTGGGCCAAGAACAGGGAAGCACAGGAGAGGCAAGAGTCTTTAGCTCAATGCTTGTACTTACCCTTCCCTCTATTTGTACAGTGTTCAGTCTTTTTTGCAAATAAACTTTGGAAGGCCTCTCACAGCCCTGCCACGTGAGGCTTGTGTTGCTCAGCAGAACGGTAAAAGGAGACGAACGCAAAGCCCATCCTTGTGCAAGGGGATGGCACGGAAAGTAAAAGGAGTGACCCCCTCTGTGGCTGTTGCTTTTGACAAGGGACACGACTTTTTAAAATCCTAAATGTGCACCAGGAGCAGCCCCGGCTGCTGGCAGCTCCTGGCCCCAGGGCAGAGCCTCTGCTCTTGCGGCCACAGCTGCTCACCAAAAGCAGCTCGGGGTTAATAAGATATCAGCCCATCATGATCTGATTAAGACGGATGCTTTGCCTCTTTATGCTCTTGCAGCTGCCATTTTTAGTTTGGGAAGTGTTTTGAAAGCAAGCTGATCTTTTTTATCTAAAAAACTTGGGAGTTTGCATTTTGGATGCTTGCTGACCATTCCACTTTAATCTATGTGGTTTTGTCCTTTCTTGGGTCATCTTTTTTGTCTCATCCTGTCATAGCTAAACGTTTGAGCTAGCAAGTCCCTCTCTCTGCTGAACACTGAGAATTAACCATGTACTATTTCTTCCAAGGTTCTTATGGATCTACGTACAAGCAGAGCTCCTTGGAAGAGGCCTCACCTGAATTTGGCACACCAGGTTCCCATCAGTGCCCGAACCCAGGAATGTCACCTCCAAGGAGCTGCCACCGTCGGGATCTCCAATCTGCTACTGAAGCACTGGAGACCTCTCCCTTTTGTTAGACCACCAAAAAACTGCTCAAACACAAGCATGCACCCCCCCCAAACCCAGCTTTCAGTTCAGTGACAATATTTCAGGTGCTGGACATTCGCCTGATCCTATTGGCTCATCAGAAAACATTATTTTGGGTTTTTGGTGCATATTTTGAACGAAGAGTGGAAATAGATGCTGAAAAGAAAAACCACACATGCAGAGGGGGCAAAAACATCTACTCAGCCACAACCACATATTTATTTTCTCCTCACCCTTAAGCCATGAAAGCATCTTCATGATTGGCATTTTGTCCTTTCAGAAGTGCCCACGTTATTGAAACAGCAAATCCTGGGAGGTGCCTCTCAGCACCTCCCATGGGCCAAATGCAGATTTTCCAGCCTGGAAAACAATTCCTATTTGATCTCCTGGGCACATCAGGCATTTGAGGGTGCCAGGAACATCTTTGCACCCTCCACATGTGGCAGCTAAAACCTCAGCAAAGAAGGCAGAGCTTTGCTGGAAACCCAGTTTATTTTGCTATCGTAGGGTTTGCAGTTCACCTCCAGCTGAGACAGTCGAGCACCCACATTTTCCATCCCCATCTGTTACGCTGTACTCCACCTCTGGTGAGGAATTGTGATGCTCACACCCGAACCAAAGCCCACGAGACCCCCAGCCCAGGCACCGTGGCTTGGCCGGACCGACCCCGTGCCATTCGGTCTTCTCATCACTGCCATACCCCTGTGCTCAAACCTCAAGCTCACGTCCAAAAGAAAAACACAGGCATGTAAAAAATAAAACAGCTTTGGAGCTGATGTTTTCTCGCATATTTACAGTTTTTCTCTTTGCGCTCCTTTCAGATGTGTTCATAGGGCTCCAGGTCCGTAAAGCACTATGAGAGCTGCCAAAATATTGCAAGACTTGGCAACGGCGTCTGAAACATTCTTTGCTGGCACAAGAGAAGCCCTGGAACAAAAGTTTGCTAAATTATGGAAAAATCCAAAATTTGTGCGCTCTTTGACTTAGCTGCTCGGCCTCTCCTCCACCCTCTCCTGTCGCACTTGTTACTCAAATCGCAGAGTTCTGGCGGGGCGCAGGGCACCCACACTTGTCACCCAACAGCGTCTGCGCCCAGCAGGCGGGGACAGGGCGCACCCCTGGGACCAGGATGGGTCCTCTTTGGGGCAGCCTGTCCACACGCACTGCCCTGGCAGGGCCAGCTTCCCACCTGTAGAGACCTGAAATGCAGTCAGGGAGTTCAAGCACAATAAATTAAGGGCAGCTCCAGAGGAGGTGGTGGCACCACCCAGCTTCCATCTCGGCTCCCAAACAGCTTTGGTCCCACAGCAGGCTCTCACCACTGGTTTTCCCAAAGCAGCATTGCTCATCCCCACTTTGTGGTGAAGGGGCAAGCTCACTCATCCCCCTGGACCCACCGCCCTCTGCTCGCTCAGACCTGTGCTCTCCCTGCAGCCAGGGCAGCCTTGTCCTTGTCCCGGCACCCCAGGACCCTGGCACAGGGCTCGAGCCCCTGCCCGCACAGTGGGGGCATCCCAGTGGGGGCAGGAGGCAGCCTACTGCTCTGCAGAGACTCCTGTGCTCAGGGAAGTTTTCTCTTCGTAATGAAAAACCAAAATGTTTATTGTTCCCTCGCCTGTATTTGCATCTGAAATTGGAGCTATTACAGGGCAGACATGCCAAGGTTTCGCTCAGTCAGGCAACACACACCGAAGCCTGCAGTACAATTTTAAGTTTAACTGTTTTGTTTGTTTGCTAAATAGTCAACACAGCTCTACAACAAAATAAAGGAATGGGAAAGCCCTGATTTGAATGGCTCCGTCCAGGCACAGAGGGGATGGAAACGACGCAGGGGCTGGTGGCGAGGACCTGCTCTGCACCATCCTGGCCACACAGCCTGTCCCCAGAAGTGTTCCTGCTGTTCCCTGCAGCATCCCAAGGCAGACCAGGAGAGCCTGGACACAGCTCAGCTGGGCTCTGACGGCTGCTGGGCTGGTTCACCCGCCTGCACCCTCTCCTCTTCCACTTGGTTTCATGCAACTGAGTACAGGAGGGATAATTACATTTAAACATACTTAATACTACAGTACATTATCTCTATCTATGGAGAAAAATGCGATCTGATGGTATTTTCCCCATAAGCCCAATCAAGATGCTCTCTTAAAGCCCTCTGGAGTACAGTGAAACAGCAATAGAAAGTCGCAGGCACGCTGGGAGCTGCTGTGTTGGTGTGGCTGGGGAAACGTGCGGAGCGGCTGCTGGGGGTGGGAGCTGCACCCAACCCCCTCATCCCCATCCCCTGGTGGGGTCACTGGGTCTCTGCCTCCTCCCGGCTCTGGGAGGAACCCCACAAAGCCTGGGGTGCTGTGAGGGCTCCATGAGAAGCCAGCGAGGGCCCCGGGGTTTCTGCGGTGGCTCCTGGTGCCAGGCATGGATAAAGCTGAGGGGGCACTGGAAAAGGGAAAAGGGGCTGATTTCCTCCTTCCTCACAACGTTTGGTACCCACCACACTCACTCTGCTCACTCTGAAATCTCGGTCTCCAATATTGAAAAACTAGGGTGATGCGTGCCAACAGCATCACTGATTTTTCTTTTAAGCCAGTACCATTTTGAGGCAGAGAAAGTGAAGCAAAAGAAAGGAGATTAGACAAATACGTAATTAAGTGGACTGAGTTTAAATTTGCGAAACACAGAGAGGGTGTGGGGCAGCGTGACAGCACTGCTTTGCCTCAGCCCTGCCTCCTCCCACTGTGCTTCCCAGCCCCGATGGAAGCCCAGAGCCCAACCTTGGGGGGGCTCTCACAGAAAAATGCCAAGTGCTCTGTCTGTCCTGGGCTAAAAAACCTCACTGTGCACCTCAGGGAAAGCAGGAGCTGATTATTATTATTATTATTATTATTATTATTATTATTATTATTATTATTTTCTGCAAAGGGAGGGGCAGAAGAAAAAAAAAAAAAAGGATAAAGCCCTGCAAACCCAGAGAGGAAAGGCTGACCTTCCACGTGGCTACAGAGGGACATTCTCCACAGGGCCATGAGCATCGGTGCTGGTGGGCGCATCCTGCAGCCAGCCCCGGGCAGCCCCAGCCCCTGCCAGCTTTTCCTCTCCCCAGACTCCTGCTCTCATGTGCAGGATTTTTTTTTCCCTTTGTACCTCCACTTACCACACTACTGTTTTGAATCTCTAAAATAATGTGACAAGTTAATGATGGCACAATTATCTAAATGTTTAACAGACATGTTATCTAAGTGAATCGGATTGAGATTCCATCCCGCTGACAATAAACATCAATGGGAGAGCAGAAAGTGATAGGCAAATTATCGCAAACCCTGCAATTTCAATGCTATTAAATTTGGAGGAATAACAGCCCTGAGGCCTGTAAACTCTGAATAAAATAGACCCTTGTGTTTGTCCAACTATTAAATCAAAATGCTACCAACATCCCAGGAAAAAAAAAAGGGAGATTTATAGCTTTTCAATTTTCAGTTACACATTGGTTTTATTAACTCCTTTCTGCTGTTTGCACCCCGGTGCCAGTATTGGCATGGAGCTGCGGGTGGGAGAAGGGCACCAGCGGCCCCCAGCACCCAGGAGTCACAGCTCCTGAGAAAGGAGGAGGAGAAACCACGGTGGGGTCCTGCTAGCGGGGGCAGAAGAACATCTCCTGCTGCCATTTGGTCTTGTGGTGTGTGGGACGCAGACGCTGCTGAGTAATGCAGAGGTGACACCACGGGGGTGGCACCTGGGGGTGCTGCGGGGGCTCCTGTGGCTGCTCCACAAAGTGAGCACCCCCCACACACATAAAGGTGGTGCCAGGCACCCAGCACCCAGCCTTGAAATTAGGGTGAGTGCAGATCCACGCGGGCGCCCTGACGGTACCAGCAGCAGCGCATGACACCGGCTCCCGAGCGCGTGTGACTTTGCCCCATCCGTGGCTTTCATGTGTTAAATGCCTTGGCACACCAGGGGAAATTCTATACAAATCACCTCTGATATTTTTAAAAGTCCATGGCTCACAAGCACCAGGACCAGCCAAGCCCCAGCCCCATTAGCACAAACACCAGCAACGGGCTACCAGAGCCCCGCCGGTGAAAGCTTTGCCTGGGGGAACTTGGTTTTCTCCTGAATACATTTCATTTTTCCTCTAAATCTGAGGAGAACAGTAAGTAATTTTCCACACTCTCCCTCCGGCATGGCACTGAGCTTACACTGCTATGAAGATGAGCCAGAACAGTTGCTGCTTTTCCTATTGCTGTAGGACAGAGGCCAAGCAAAGTGAACACCCAGAAAGAACCTCTCAGTCTGGAGCTGCCTGGGCTATAGGCACAGCCACCCCTGTGTTTACAGGCAGAAATGACTTTTTCCTTTAATAGATTTTACCTTGCAACTGAAAGAAGGGCTTAATTTTTCCACCGTAAGACAGCTGCTCTTTGACAGCGGTCAGTACATGGAAATTTATGCCAAGTTGGCTTAATATTTTGCATTGTCTTTCAGAGGCGCAGTGAAGACAATGAAAAAATGTGAGATAAAGGAAGGTTCTTACACACTAACTGTTCGCCTGGGAAATGGCTCTGTATGTGGGAAAGAAACACAGAGTCCTCCACCTTATCCATACATTTCAGAAAACCTCTCAAGCTTAAGGGTTTTTTTTTCAGAAAAACAGTGACTGTAGGTTGGCTTTTTGCAGACAGGTGCTGCACCCTCTGCTAAACGCTGCGTTTCTGAACAAAACAAGTCCATTTGGTAGGCCAGTACCAAATGAGCCCTCTGCAATGATTATTTTTTGAGCTTCTCTCTACAAAACTTCTAAACCATCCTTGAAGCCATCCATCCCAGCATCCACCAAAAAGGGCAATTTTTTTTTTTCTGGGAAAGTGTGAAGGTCTTTCACAAAGTTTGCCAAGCAACCTGCTGCTAAGGACGAAAGGAGGACGCTCGAAAACCTTTTCTGGGAGATGTCGTTATTTGGAAAACGAGTTAATTATAGCAACTGTATTGGAGGAATGTTTCTTATGCCACAGGCAGCGCTACTTGAGAGCCGCCCAACAACAGGAAGCTATTAATTTCAGCGAGTGTGGGCTCCTCTGGCCATAAAGCCCATTTCTGACGTGTAACTGAGCCGCGTGTGTTTACAGCTCGAGGAGGTGATGATAAACCTGCTTAAACCTGGGTCGCCGTGTTCCACCGTGCTAAGTTCTCATGTCACCCTTTGAGCCTTGGCACGCACGCAGGCTGCCTGGCAGCCCGCGGTGGTCCAGCCCCAAGGTTTCCCATCAGACCGACTCTAACCCGCGAGGAATTTTCAAGGTCACCAGTGAAGGCCGCTCACCGCACCGCTCCACCTGGTTTTCAGCAGGGTGGTTTTGGATGTTTTGTCACCCATCCCACCCCACAGTGCTTGGGGCAGGGCTGTGGAGCCCCACCGGCCACATGGAGATGTCTCCCCAGGAACACGCGATGCTCGGCAGTGCTGAACGGCTGAAATGCTCAGGGCCACCTCCTTTGGGCTGGCCACTGCCCCAGCAGACCCCTGGTCCAGACATGGACTCGCAGGCACAGCACAGGAGGCATGAACCAAACTCGATCCCTCGCTCTGCTGGCTGCTCCCTTGTGAGAGTCGCTCTCCTCGCTAACCTGCAGCGCATACAGTTGCTAAAAAGATTATGATTTGTACGGTCCAGCCTCAAGTAGCATGACTTTGAATATGGAGGGCAATCACTTTAAAATTTATTACCTGCTGCTTGGCCAGCAAAGTTTCCAGATCAAATGACGTGCTGAGCCTATTCCTGCTCAGTGACGCAGCAATTTATATTACTGATCGGTCATTAAAACCTCTGGCACAAAACCGTTCATGTTTTGCATGCCAACATAGTGTCCACGCATCGAATTTCAACCTCTGAGTATAAATGCAGCCATTAATGGCATTTATCAGTTTTTTTTCAGCATTGGAAGACTAGCTTGTACTAATTTAAACTGTTCCTAATATAGCACGGAGAAGAGGGGGCTCTTCACTCTGGTTTTGTTTTTAGGAGCTACTCAAAGACTCCACCTGGGACTGCCTGATGCGAGTCCCTCAGCGTCCCATAACAAAACCAGTCTGGGAAAGGCAGCATTTACAATATGTATTTGTCACCAGGTATCAGGCATAAAGAGTTCCTTGTGCTTACCAAGGGCTGATCACATCTAAACCAAAGAGCTGGAAAGCTCAATAAAAGAAACACGGCAAAAGCCAACTGTTGATAGCTCTTTGGAAAGGACTGGCATTTTCCTTGCAGAGGGAGCAGTCAAATTACCTCGCATTTTCTGCACTATGGTTTCCTACATGCATATTTTAATGCTAAGCAAAAAGTGCAATAGGCTTTAGTGAATCAGTGCCCTGTGTCTACGTCTCCCTGGAAGAAGAGCTTGGGCTACCTCACTCTTACAAATCACAGGAGCTAAGACAATGCTGTAATGCTAACTCCTCTGTTTATTAGCCTGGCATATTACACGGTGGTTTGCAGGAGTGACTCACGGTGCACTGATGGTTCTTTATTTGTCTGAACACCGTGTGCTAGTGACAAGCGCTGCCGGCTCAACTCCTGACGGTGGGGTAGCAGATGGGGTTCTGCTCCTGCACAGACAGATTGGTTGGAGCCAGCAGTACTGCATGTGAAAAACAGGCAATTTACTAACAATGTGACCAAAGCCCACGGTCAACATAGGAGAGCTTGCAACAACAACGAGAGGAAAGCTGGAGGCGCCTGGCAGCCAGACCTCCAAGCACCCCACCAGGGAAGCGGCGCAGTTAATGGCACGAGCCCCTGCCAGAGTGCAGCTGACGATGGCTTGGCCACGGCAAGCACCCGGCTACATGTGAGCATCAGGGGGAGAGGTTTGTGCACGTCTGAGCTCCGTGCTGGGAAAGGGACGGGGGAGCCTGTGCAGCGTGGCTGCAGGCAGGCATCCCCTGTCCCGCGGGACCTGCTCTCATGCCCCCCTCTCAGCATCTCCTCCTGGCAAGGAGCAGCTGCGTGCCTGCTCGTGCTGAACCGCCCAGCACCCAGCAGATACTTGATGCATGGACCTCAAGGCAGCAAGAAGGAACCTCCACAGAGCACCAGATACAGTGCAATTATTTGTATAAATGCTTTGAAAACAGGAACAGCCCTGTCAGTGTAGGCTGGGATTCTCAAACAATTTATAACGCATCACTCTTAGGCTCCTGAGAATCAAAACACTCTCGACAACATTATTTATCCCTTGGAAAGCTTCTCTTAAAATCTGAAATGGTGGCCAAGCGCCATCACGCTGGTCAAATTCAGTAAAAGTTTGCTGAGTATTACACCTGAGTTTTAGAGCTGTGTTTACAACATCAGGTCTTTCATCAAGAGAGCAACAAACCAATCGCCTGGAAGGTGGTGAGGAAATTACAGAGGTCTTGGAGTCACTGGCTTGAACACGCAGAGCGAGCAGGCCGGTACCCAGAAGACGGGTGCAGAGGGATTTAGCAATTCCTGCAGCATGGGAGCTTGCCAGCAGCAATTATTTCAAACCCTCGGCTCTTGGGTCTGGCTCAAGGGCAGTGCTGTCCCCAGCCATGCTCCCAGCACCCCACACTTCTCCCACTTTGCTTTTTGTTGATGGAAATAAAGCTGGGAGAGCTGCGTGCTGTGAGTGCCTCCCACAAGCATCCCTGCGGTGGTGGCAGCACCTCTGAGCTGCCTGAGCACACCAAAGTCCTGCTGGAGACGTGTCCCCACCATCCTGCACCACCCTTTCCAAAGAGGAGAAGCCTTGATGGGTGACTCTGAATCCTGCCCAGTCTTTTGGTGCACAGGGCTTCAGAAAACAAGGGTGGCCATTCAGCAGTACAAAGACACTCAGAGTTTAATCACGGGAGCAGGTTGTGCCACTCCTTTCATCAGTATCACCCAGAAAACCATCAGGGGAGGTTTCCCTTTCAAACACCACACACAAATTTTAACACAAATACAGATATACTTCAAAGAAGGTCAGCCAAAAAAATATTACCTCAATAAAAATAATTTAAAGATATAAATGGACCTGGGCAGGTCAGAAGCAAGAACTGCAAAGGGTTAATTTCTCAGTTTGGCAAAAACTTACAAAGGAAGCCAAAATATTTATGTCAGAACTGTGTTTGGTAACAAGGCACTTAGTCAAAGTTTTGTTTCCCAAGCAGTTTGAAACACAGAGCAGTGAGACCAGCACGAAAGACACCTGACGTGGGCAGGCAGCAGAGCGATGCCCTCCTCAGAGCACAGTGACACCAAAAACTGCCTCATCCCACCTGCCTCCAATGCACCTTTATCACTATGTGACCATGGAAATTCAGCCTAACTTTGAGCAGCCCTGAAACAAAAGGTTGAGTGCTCTCTTTTAGCAAGGATCACTGTTTAGGAACAGAATAGGACAAGACCAAATGGAGAGGGTCAACCTCAGCTTGCTCCCTTCTCTGCCATCGGATCCAATAAAAAAAAGCTCCTTTCATGTAATTTTGTTTTATGTTTTGAGTCTGCAGTCAGAGCTGTGAGTTTGGACACAGACAGGAGATGCTTTGCTGGAGTCATTCTGCATGGAATTGAGAGGAAAGGACACGTAAGTGGCAGATCAAGCAAGGAACACTGCCGTGCTCTTGCTTTGCTGCTTTCCCAGGGGCAGGGTGGTGGGACACGGGATCAGTTCCTCCCTCAGACATAAGAGCTGCCTGGGGGAGAAGTAACGGGGCCTGGAAAAGGACTCCAGGAAAGCCTCGCTGCCCTAGGTGGGAGGCAGCACGCACACTGCTTCCTCCTGCACTGTTTGTTTGGAGAAGGAGTTAAGCAAAAAAAAAAGAAAAGTCAACATACCAGTATGTGTCTGCCTGTGTGTCTCCAGGGCATCTTCTTTTGAGAACTGTGCACCGCACTGATCACAGACAAACGCTTTGGCACCCGCTAGAAAGACAAAGGAGAAAACGAGCATTACTCAGATGGCACGCACAGCCAGGGTTGCAGATCAACCAGCAGAAACTGAGGCTAGGAAAATCACCGTGGAAAAAGGTATTGCAGGGCCCTGCTGACTCTGCCAGCATCCTCCCCGCCAGGGCAGCTCCCCACCACGGGGCTCTGGGCAGGCACAGCCAAGCACCCCCAGCACTGAAGCCATTCACGGGGACAGGGCTGGCGCAAGCCATGCTGGCTGGAAGAGGTCGGCAGCAAATATCCAAAATCAAAACTCCTTCTCACCAGCATCCAATAAGAGGATTTACCCAGTCCTGTAGAGAAAATACAATTCTCACAGAACCAATACAAGCGAGCAGCATGAAAGTGGTATGAAGAGCACTCCTCTAGGAACACATGTATTTTTAAAGCCATTCACTTCATAAAACACAGAATCTGTTCAATAGAGGGACTTAATATTTTATAGCCCACACATGGCAGCAAAAAGTAGCTGCCCTTCTCAGTCCCATTGTTTTGCTATTTCCAAATAACAACATAACACACAAATATACTATTGACGTTGCGCTGCGCTTTCATTTTCAGCAGTTGCTCGCCAAGAAGAAATTAAATATTTGTTTTCAAAAAATCATTAAACATCAATGAGTTTCATTAGAGTTGTAACTGATCTAATTTGAATCGGTTTCCTGCCCCTTCCTATTGTAGCAGTTGTTACCAGTATCAGAGGATGAGAGGAAAGAGAAGGCAGAACCATCTGATAAGAAACGTGGCAGAAACAACACAATTTAGTGAGAAGCACAGATACTTCTTTGACTGAGAGAGAGATGTGGTATTCAGGGGAATTCTTAGAAAATCACTATCAACATGTGCCGCGTGTGGCGGGTCAGAGGCGCTAGTTAGAACAAGGAAAAAAAACAGGATGTCTAACAGCAGATAAGTAACTTCCAGATAAAACTAGATTAACAATGCGTACTATCTCCGGCGCTTACGCTGCCAGGACAAAGCTGTGAGTGCATTTGTTAGATTTTGAAGCTCGATTCAGCTGTTGCGAGAACCTACGCGTGGACCAGAGCACGAGGAGCAGCCTTCGAGGTGGCAGGAAGGGGAAGAAGCGGAGAGCTGCGCCCCGGGTCCCCCCACATCGCGGCCCAGAACCGAGCCCCTGACTCCTCCCTGCATGTGGATGTGCAGTGGTGAAACAAAAGGAGACACGGAGAGAGACGGAGGTATCACGAGATCCATTAACAAGAGAATTCCTTCGCCTTTAAATTGTCTTAGTAACGGCTGGCTCACAGGCAGAAATATTTGGCAGCAGTGAAATTAAAAGTGATAAATTTTCTCGCCAAGCTTTGATCGATAATAGAGGTCTCATCTGTTAATCAATAAGACAGTCTGCCTGTTTACTGTGCATATGTTGTTCTCTGCTGCCTTCGCTATGATGTCAAGTTTGCATTCAAAACAACTCAAGTGTGCATAAACCACATGGCTGTTCGCAAAAAAATAAATAAGAAGGTGCATTTCCGTGACAGCACGGGGCGACCGCGGCCCCGCTCCCACGTGCTGGGGGATGTGTGGTGACCGGGCACCCACACCCCACTGCAGGGAACCCCAATGCCAGCTGCCCCCTCCTTTTGCCAAAGGATGGTTTTAATAACGAGCAGGGCTCTATTACCCGCGTAATTGGAGAGGTCACTGCTGCTTGGGAGCCATCACCGGCCGTCATGCCAGAGCCAGCTCAGGATGTTTTGTTCCTGGATCAGTGACCCATGAGGCCAGCGGGACCCTGCAACGCTTTTGTTTTTTAATTTCAGTTTTCCTCAGAAGTGTGGGCTGTGCACGACACCCAGGGCCACATGCCTGGGAGGGCGCAGGGCTGGAAGGAAACATGGGACCAGCGCTCCCATGTCCTCCCCAGCCAAACCGTGCATGGGGATGAGGATGCAGCACCTCTGGGATGCAGCAGCCTGGTTGCTGCCCGAGTGTCCAGCCCTGAAATCCCCACTGGTAAACGATGGGGACTCAGAAGCACACAGAAAGTTTCAAAACCTCATTGCTGAGCCGGTGACCTCAGCCCCCACCAGCCCAGATGCCTGCAGCCTGGCCGATGGGGCAGCCAAGCACCCCGCAGGGCTACATACACGCAGCAAGAAGGGGAAGCTGGGCAGAGCCTGCCCCAGCAGCAGGAGAGGCGCAGTCGTATGGGACCACGGGCTCTGCATGCGGGGCAGCCTGCCCGGACACCCACGGGACCCTGATCAATAGGGCCGTGGCCGCCTGCCCCTCCCCAGCAGCTTCCCGGCGCAGATGATGTACAGCAGGCAGTTGCCAAGGCAATGACTCTCCATCGCCACTTTAAGCTCTCCGAGACCCACTGCTGTGAAGCATAATCCATAAGGTTACATCAACCTGATGCAGCAACAAGTTTTCCCCATGTCGAGCAGCTGAACCAGCCGCAGGTGCACCGGCACCGATCCTGCTGCGACGCACCCCGCAGGGCACCGGGGCCGGGGCTGTGCCGAGCGGGGTTTTGGCTTTGCCCTACCCTCCCCATGCAGGGCCAGGACGTCGTGGGCACTGCTCCTGCTGCAGCAGAGCCACCGTGGGGACAGCCCAGAGCGGTCCCTGTCTCCAACGTGATGCTGTTAGTGCGGGGACACCGGCCCCATGCAGAGGCAAAGCTGGGCAGGGGGGTCCTGGGCTGGGTGCTCGTGCAGGTGGGGGCGAGCTGGGGAGGTGCCCGGAGAGCAGAAACAGCCCTGAGAGATGCGAAGCAATGAACCACGAGGCGCTTGCCAGCAGCTGACCGGGGGGTGGGGAGGGCAGGGGGACAGAAAAATTCCTTGAGATTTTAAAATAAACAGGGTGAATGTTCTGATGAGATATGCATGCTTGGTTACATAAGGAAGTACAGAGTGTACCAAAACAGCATACCCAAAAAAAGCATAAGCTGTCAGAACAATAAGTACAGACATGGGGCATTTTACAACAGGCTATGCTGTACAGTTTTATTTACAGTACCTCTTATCAGTCAGGGAACAGCACGCTGCCTGCCAATTTCCAAAGGCCAGGACTGTGTGTTCTTTCACTCAAGTAGATGTGTACTCCAGGCAGGGAATTTTTTTTAATCAACAAAACAAAAACTGATCCTGAGCCAGAATTCCTGTAATGTACACACGCTCAGAGGAGAGGAGGAGGAGAGAGTACGGCGATTGAATATGTAAATAGTTCAAGGTTAATTTTACTATGTGAGTCACCAGGAAAAATGTCATCCAACATCTGAGCTTATTATAACAGGGCTTAGAAAAAACAGTTAGATGTTTGTTAGAGGGAGCATGACATATTTGAAAGCAGTACATCAAGAGGCTGTGTCAGGGCTTTTTTTTTGTTGTTGTTGTTGGCTTTTTTTCTCCCTCTCCTCCCCCCCTCTTTTTAATAACACCCATAGAAACTATTAGTCTATTAAAATGTAAACAGAAGTTTGGGGAGAGTATTTTTAGCAAGTGGCTTGTATTGCCTACAGTACATGGATATCTTCAGATGATCTTCCCAACGGGATGGGACTTAACGTGCTGCCAAGTATCAGCTGTGTTTCGGAGCATGCCTTGTAATTGGCACACAAGTCTCCGCCGTACATTTATATCTGTACGAGCAAATTTATAGCTCCTGCCTAATAAAGGTCTTTGCAGCAAAAGGCTGGCGTAAACACGCGAGGAGCAGCTCACTCACCACCGCACGGCTCGGCACGGAGCAGGGAAGCAGCCAACAGGCGCTTTTGGAGCTTTTTCGGCCCTTCTTGTCCTGGCTGGACAGGTTTTTCCTCCCCGTGGGGCTAAGCCTGCTCGTGCCGTGACATGGGGATGAATGATGCTTACTTTAATGACACAGCATGAATGATGTGCTCAGCTTCTCGGAAATTAGATCCCTGAAACGGCAACCTCGAGAGCTCCTTGCCAGCCCCCTCTCCCCACCAGGGTGGATGCGGCGCCCAGGGCTCGCAAGCCCAGCTTGGGGCTGTTCCCCCAGCTCTGGGCTTTGCCCCACATCCATCACCCACCGGCCAGCCACAGATGCCATGTATGCAGCACTGCTCTTCGACCCCTTTTTCTGCAGCTTTTTCCCCCAAAAGCCCCAGGCTGCACGTCTACCCTAGCACCAGAACCAGGCAGCATGCCCTGGCCGTGCTGAGCCCGTGGGCACCCTACCTGCTGTGCCAAGGGCACACAGAAGCCGCCGACCCCAGCCCTCGCTATTTTTAATCCATTTAAAAGAAAGAATAGCTTCTTTCAGACTCCCCTGGGCATTTACCCTGCGAAATGTGGAGACAATTGATCAACTGCCAGCTGTCTGGCTCAACTTTTCCTGTGGAATACAGCAAACTGCAAGCCTTGGTGCTGGGCTGCATCTCCTGTGCCTCAAAGGCTCGTCCCGGTGAGGCAATGCCCCAGGATGGCTCTAAGCTGTCAGGAAAAGGCTCGGTGGACCTGAAAACAGAGCTGTTCTATTTTTAGTCACTATCAACCCTCATAATACTTCCCAACGCCCATTCAGTTTAATTACTTTATTGAGGACAAGAAGTAGGCTCTCCAGTTTTAACGCCTGTGATGTTAGGAAGTAGTAAAATGTTCTAACTGGTTAAAAATGACACTCGTCCGCTTGCCTTTGGTGTTCCCAAGACCGTAATTGTGGCCCGGGCAGCAGGTCTGAAGCTGCTGGGCCGCTCCGAAGCTTTGATTTCCCCCTCCTGTACCGTAATTGAGGTGTTGCGTTACAACAAGTGCAGCGGTGACGTTTCCAGAGTCAGGGAAAAACAAACAGAGAGGGACAGACCGGTGTCCCCGCCGCAGCCGGCCCTCACCCCGTCCTCCCACTGGCTGCCTCATGCTGCGGAGAGGGTTGTGTGAGGGGCTGGGGGTGCCCCGTTCCCACCCCGTTTTCGGGCACAATCCCTCCACCTCCGAGCACCCCCAGCGAGCCCTTGCTAGGTACTCAGCTACCTACACAAACCTGCCTCTTCTCCGACGGCAGACAAGCCATGCCTCATTAACCTTCCAAACTAATTTTACAATTTACTAAACCACTGTTTTCCTGTGCCCATTTAACCGTCCCTGACTGTGATAAACTTTTATGGGGCTGGTGGCCAAGAGAAAGACGAAAGGAGGCTGAGGCAATGGGGAGAACGACTTCAAAAATACAAATGGCAACCCACACACTTCCCAAAAACAGAAGGAAGGGGAAAAAGAGGAGGAGGCATGAATACCCTCCCAAGGGGAATGAGCTGGAGCTGTGCCCTGCGGATGCCCCAGCCTCTCCGGGGAGAGGTGACGGGCATGGAGCCCTTGCAGGACAGCGCCTGCTGCCCCATGGGGACTGGGTGGGCATGACAAGACGCAGCATTGCCCACAGCCCCACAGTTCTGCCCAGCAGCACAACGCACTCACCCAAAAAGCATGGTGTGGCCAAAGGATGGGCACAAAGCGGCTCAACCCAAGCAACCACATCACTACTGTTTTGAGGTAGAAAACGGGAAAAGAAATATTTGCCTGCACTGCATCTCCAGGAGGGTCGTCAGACAGGACTGGCACACTGACACGAACCCTTAGACCCTTCCCAACTGTAACATCTATAACGTGTGGTCTGAAGTGACAACCCCGCCAGTATGATACAGAATTTATTCTGGTCCCCTCCCCCAAGCAAAAGGGATTAATAAAAATTTGGGATTATATATTATTAAAATGCTGTAATTGGCAAGAAGGTGGAGAGAGGGAAAAATATGGATTAAAAAAAGTGCCAAGTAAATTTATGCACTGTCGTCGCTTTACTACCTAATTAATTCAGTAATTTCAAAAACAATTTTATTTATGTTCCATTTACCACATCAAAAGTGCAAAGAAAAAAAACCACAGTGATGCTAAAATAATACCTCAAGGCATCTATTTTTAATCAGTAAAAAAATAAATAAATAAAAAATCCAAGCCCTGGTTTCTATACAATCTCTCTTGGGCAGACCACCAACTCTAAGAGAGAGAAAACAGCCGAGCCCTCTGTGAGTGCCTTCCTGGCTGCCGAAAACAGAGCTTGTCAAAAAAAAACAAATCCATAATGGCCTGAGGCTCCTCTCCAATCTATTTTCTGCTCAGCTGGTTTTAAATGAAGTTATTATGAGTCATTAAAACACCCGCAAGCCTGTGGAAGTCAGCCAATTACAATTTTAAATTTAGCCTGTTCTCTACCCCATTCTCTTGTTTTCTTCTTTTGCCCACATAAAGCTGCTTTTTTATTATTATTATTATTATTTCCCTTCTCCCCTATTTCACTCAAGTGGAAGAGACAGTTATGAAAATCTCTAGTACTTTCCACTAAAAAAATAAAAGGCATCCAAGAAGGGCCAAAAAAGATCAAGCTGCAAACCAAGCTTGGATTTAGAGAGATGCGAAAGGGTTTTCTTTTCATTCCTTTTTTTCTTTTTTTTTTTTTTTTTTTTAAAGTGCCATAAAAATGCAATAATTGAATATGAGAAAAAAAAAAAAAAAAGGAAAAGGTGCAGGTTTTAAAAGGTAAAGACAGTCTTCTAAACTGAGCCTGGATGCACGGATGGCAGCCCCAGCACCGGAGGACAAGCTCCTCTCAGTGCTGCGTCTCCCGGTGATGCTCTGTGCTACCGGGGTGTGGGGGCAGCCCATGGGGTGATGCTGCTGCCTGCCCCCTCCCCACATTGGGGCTGGCTTCCCCCCTGGGGAGGCTGCTGGCGGCACCACGCCACTTCGCGCTGCTGACCTAATGGGGAAATAGTAGGCAGCAGCGCACCAGGAAGGTTTATCCCCAGGATAAAACCTGAGTATTTTCCATGTTTTTTTTTCCAGCTAGCCAGCAAAGAGCAACAAAAGGTGCCCAAGAGCACCCAGGGGTGCTCTGGAAGGATGCTCAGCCACCACAGCTCTTCCTTTGCAGATGCCTCCGAGCTGCAGGGCAGTGCTCTCCTTCCCAAAGCGCAGGGGTGAAAGGGATGGTGTGGCAACCCCAGCGTGGCAGCGAAGGGATGAACCAAAGCTGAACTCTGGGGTTTCTCATTTTGGCACCCAAGCCTTTGGCTCCGGGGGCTGGAGGAGAGGTGGCAGCAGTTGCACCACGTCCACGTTGGGCAGGACGGGGTGAAGGCTGTCCTCCACCAGGGACTTTGCCCGAGTGCTTCTGCGCCACATCACCGACCGAGCCAGCTGCCCGTGGTGGGTGAAGGACGCCCATGGCCACCCGCACCCTGCTGCCCCTGGCACTGCCCAACGCCACCAGCAGCCAGCCCCAAGGGGAAGGTTCCCTGGCAGCATCCCCTTCGCATGCCTCCCAAAAGCAGAGGGGGAGCTGGGCTGTGGAGGAAGGGCTGCACGAGAGGTGGGGAGAGTTGCCACCAACGTCATCACCCAAACTTCATCAGCCAGCTCCGCAAATCCAAACGCTGCTCGGGGACAAGGGGAGAAGGAAGGGGGAGAAAGGGATATTTTCAGGTTTAAAAAAATAATAATAATTTCAGCTGAGCAACAATAAAGAAAGGTTATTACATAATTTCCACTTTTCCTCCACCCTTAAAGTAATGTTCTATCTGACAGCCTCCACTCAGAGGGGAAAAAATGACAAATCCAATCCAAAATTCAACAGCCTGTGTTCTGTTCAGAAAGCACACAGTGTACTATACAGCCCATAAAACTCCAAACAGCCTCCAGACACTTCTGCAATCGTCCTCCATCAAAACACTTTGTCTTGCATACAAAAATAAGATACAGTGCTGAACGGAATACGAAATCAGCCCATTACAGTACAGGGAGGCTGCTACTTAGCAACAAGGGGGCTTTAAAGCCGCGATGCTCTACAGGAAACAAAATCTGTCAAGCCTGTTGGGCAAATGATAAACATTAGCAGTATTAAAAAACACAAAAGCCATGTAAATGGATCGTGCGCGGCGCAGGGAGGGATGGGCAGGCGCAGTCTCGGGGCAGGGGGCTGCTCGCCAGCTCGCCCCCAGCCTGTGGGGAGAGGTCTCAGCCCGTCCTCCCCGCGGAGAGGGGCCGGGGGGGCTCCATCCCCATGACCTACAGTGAACTTTCCTAACTTTCCCATCTAGCATGCACGCCGAGAAACCTGGAAGCAAACGGGCTGCACTGCGATGATCACATATATTTAGCAGTATTAATGTAGACAGATGTGCGTAAGATTTATTTGCTACAGAGAGCACTATGGTGTAATGGGTCCTGGCATCGCTCTCCGCATAATGCTTAGCAGAACACCTTAAATAACAAAGAGCAGCCAAAAGTGGGGAGAGAGGAGAAGCAGTGACGGGTGAAAAATAAATATATTTTATCAGGTAAGGGGGGAAAAATAAGCTGGCTCTGAATCAGCAGCCGGGTCTAGGAAGTGAGCCAAAACAGGAGCTAAAAAGCAAACCATATTCTTCTGGTCTCAGCTTAGACTCTTGAGGCAGAAAGGATTGGGGGGAGAGGGGGGAGGGAATGTATTTTTCATCAGCCAGTGTATAATTTATAAACAGCATTAAACAGTTTTTGTTTTCTTTCTTCCTCTCTCCTGTGTGTGCGGGTTGGCCGGCAGTCAAGCCTGCATTAATTTCTGCTGTGGGTACAGTGTGTTCTTGGATGCACATCTGCGGATGATCATAAACGCAGGAATGCTGGCAGAACATCCAGACCTGCCGGCAGGCCGCTGACATCACTCGGGGACCAAGCGCGGGACGGCAGCCAGGGGGGGGGCGGGAAAAATCCCCAAAGAGGCTCAGCGCTTCCCTTTCTGCTCCCTCTTACATCCAGCGCCGTGAACAATGCCCGCGGCCGTGGGGAGGGAGGAGCGAGGCACCGCGGTGAACTCTCTCCTCCATCTCTGATAAAACATCCTCCAGCGCTCGGTGCTTCGTCGGGAGGTAACCACCAAACGCGAAGGGGAAGGGAAGTTTATGTTCGCTACAGGGATACGCAGCGGGGGAACCAGCAGCAGCACCAGACATGGCAGGATGAAGCCCATCCTCCGAAAGCACGCACCTTGCTCCCAGCCAGGTGCCCCGCTGCTTCCTCACCCCGCACCACCACTCCCTGAGCACCCGGCATCCTGCTCCTCGGTGGGGATGGGACCACACGCTGCTCCCAGCACCTCGCACCGAGGTTTGCAGCACTGCATCAACCCCAGGGCTGCTCCTCCACGGCCTCACAGCTCTCAGAAACCTTGGCCGTGCCACCAGCTGCAGCCCAGCCAAGGCAACGAGGCACAAGGGCAGGGGCACGCTGCCCGAGGCGGGCATTTCGCGAAGGCACCGTCCCTTCGCCAGCCCACCCAGCCACTGCTGTGCCCGGTGCTTCTCCTCCTTGGCGGCGTGGCTCCAGGTTGTCCCCCACGCCAGGCTGCCAAAGCTTGCACAATGCCCGAGCGTTTCGAAAGCTGCGTGTGAGCTGGGCAGGCAGCTCCAGGGCAGCGTCGGCGGCACCTCGGTTTGCTGCAGAAGGGCACACGCTGCTGCCCACGCACTGCACCTCTCCAGCACGCATGGCCTTGCCCAGATTTGTCCCCATTTACAGTCTGGAGAAGGGGAAGCCCATGGCATCCATCTCCAAGGCACAGATTCCTGACCATAAGCATAGGCAAAGCAAGCAGGAGGAAAGGAGTAAATCCCCCCAAGCTGGGATTTTCTCATCTCACTTTCCCTGACAATGAATTTTTCTAGGAAAGGAAGCGCTCTGTCATTCTTCTAATGTAATCTTTAAAGTTTTTGCAGGCACATCTCAGCTAGGAGTGGGCAGTGTTAATGTAGCTGCACCACACATACACCAATACTTTGCACTTCATTAAGGGTAAGCCTACACTGAAATGTAAACATTTGGTGGAATATTTATCATGCACCTGAAAGCTGCTGAGATAACACTGCCGAATAACCTCAGCGCTACATCAAGCACCACAAAACCCCCATTGGGCTGGCTTGGACATTTATAAGGATTATAATTACTAGCTCCACCTGTATAATATTCACTTATTTCCCATTTCACCATTTTTTTGGCAGGTTGTATTTCGGAAGAAGCAAAGTGGTCAGTAGTCACGAGGATAAAACTTGCAAGTCCCTGTTTGGGTTCTTTCAGTTTTGCCTTCTTGTGCTGGAGCATTGGAGCTTGAGAAGAAGGTCATCGCTTCTCCAGTCCCACTCGAGGAAGAGCTTGTTCAGAAAGCCAAAATCAGAGAACTGGGATGACCGAGCAGCCATCCAGCTCTGGCAGCTGAGGTTTGAAAGCCAGCAGCACCACTCCTGAAGGCAGCCACCCCATGCAGCAGGATGCACGGGCAGGACCCGTGCACCCCCTGCCCTGCCTCAGAGGGGTGATGGGGACCTGATCCCTACTTGGTTCATTAGCTTAAGCACACCTTTTATCATCAGGTATCACTCAGAAACACTTGGTTAGTTAAGTTTTAAATGCAAACTGCAATTACATTCAACGTTTACCACCTCCGGCATTTAAGGCCTTTGGAGAGGGGAACAGGGGGCGAGGGGGCAGCAACCCATCCCGGTGCGCCCGTGGTCACGGCAATCTCCTAATTAAATCATCAGATTGCGCACGAGGCAAACGGACTTGAGATCGCGGCGTCGGCATGCCGGGCGCTGAAAACAAGCCTTGGCGCTGCCGACCCTGCACAGCCTCGCTTCATCCCGGCCGGGGGGAGGCGAGGGGAGAGGTGCAAAGGTCTCATGCTTTAATAAATAACAGCGCTGGAATCCGCCGGGGCTGTTTTCGAGTGCAGGGAGAGCTCACCCTGCCCCCCCCCCCACCCCGCCCTTGCCAGATTAGAGAAAAAATTAATCCTGCGCGATGACAAACTTGGCTCGGCGTGCACTGTACATACTGTACCCACAAGGCTGGCGGCTGGCCAGGGACGGGCTGCGAGCCAAAGCGACAGTAACAAACACAAGCCGCGCACGCCAGAGCTGCGGGGAGGAGGGGGACGCCCGCTCCGCGCCCGGCACCACGAGGCTCCGGACCCACTGGCACCCCGGTCACTGGCTGGAGCCCACACCCTGTGGGTCTGGCCCCCAAAAAGCAGCGAGGCAGCCCCAGAGGGTGGGCAGCGTGCTTCCCCAGGAGGCGATGAGCTGAGCACCCACGCTGCCACGCACGGGCTGCAGGGAGCAGCATCCCTGGGGAGCCACCCTGCCCGCACAGCTTCATAGCAGGACCGGCTGCCCTCAGTGATTGCCCTTTCAGTAGGGGAGCAATCCCCCCAACATTTCAGCAAACAGGTCCAGTGGCTGCCTGTGGTGTTTTTTTTCTCGTTAATTAAAAAAAAAACCTAGCTGTACATGGGGCTGCATGACCAAGAGGAACGTTAGGCTACATTGACTTGCAGAACACAAGCCTCCTCACTAGCGCAGCCTTCCAACCTTCCTATATCTATTTAATTAAAGGGCCCGCATAATTTGAACCCGATAGTTAGATTCATTAGACAAAGAATACCTAATTCTGCAATGGTTTTGCTAATGAAACCGTGCTGGGCGCCTGCACGCAAGGAGCTGAGGTGCAGGCACTGCCCGCGGTGCGGGACCTCTGGCAGCGGCGCAGAGCAACAAGCGGTACGTGAAGTTTGTTATTCCAAGCTGCCTAGCCTGGAAAATATTTCCCCAATTAAAGAACTGAAAACAAACTTTAAAAACAAAGTTTAAAAAAAATAATACACCTCATGTTATGGGCACCGGACTGGAAGTTTGCAATTTGCTGCTCTGAAGAGGATGGAGCCTCCTCCAGACAAGATGCGCAAGCCAGGTGGCTAGAGCATATTTTGGTAGGCACAAGTGGGCACTCTCTGTGCCTCCCCCCACCCCCAGCACCCCAAATCCAACCCACCTGAGTGAGCCAGTAAGTGCATTCGCAGCCGCAAGCTGTCCAGGAACCGCTTCCCGCACAACTCGCATCCGTACGTCTTCATACCGCTGTGCAGCTTCCTAGGGGAAAACAGACGGGTTAGTCCTCCTGTGTGCGGGGAGAGGGGAGGGCACGAGGGGGGAATTTACTCCAAATGTTAACACCAAGAACCTGCTGAATATTTCCTGAAATCCACACGTTATCTGTGAATTTTCTCGTTAGCTTGCTGGGAACACAGACTGCAGGAGCGCGTGCCCGGCATGACAGGGGGGCTGTAAGGAGGCCAGCACTCTGGGGGCATCCCACTGGGGGCGTCCCACTGGGGTCCCCACAGCATCACCACTGGGTGCTGGCCTCCAGGATGGGAGTGGAACCCCCTAAGCCTCCATCTCCAGGCCTGAGCCACTCTGCGTGTGGGTGGGCACGCAGGGTGCTGCGGGCAGAAGCCCGGCAGAAATCAGTTCTAATTTACAAAGTGCTTTAGGAAAGGTCCTGATGGGAGCTCCTGTTTGAGTTTCCAGGATTGATTAGGTGAGCTTCTCCTGTTTAATATTTCTCATCGTTATTACAGGTGGATTCTTTTAATAAATTCAATAAATCTGAAATTATGATAGCGTATGCTGTATTAATTTAATCTACTGAGAGAAATTAAAATGAACTACTCAAATATATTCAAGAAGGGCAAGTTTACTGCTAACATGCTAAAAAAAAAAACCCAAACCATGAAACCAGACATAGCTCAGTACCAAGAACTGGAGTCTGCTCAAAGGTGCTAACCCAGCCTCTGACGTGGCAGGGGCTGCCGCAGGTGAAGTTGCATTTCTCCGTTTCTGTTCACTCAACTAATTCAGCCTCCAGCTTGGTCATTCAAAGAAAAAAAACAACAGGGAGCTGAAAGCCCAGGCAAGCCTTTTGTTGTTGTTTTTTCCCCTCTCCAGCATAAAAAAACATTGCTGCAGAAGATGTCTATGAGCTCTGCATGGCCATGGGATACACACTGATGAGGAATCAGCCCCTTGTATTCGTTAGTCATTCTTGGTGTTGACACTAAACATTTTTCAGTGAACTTCTTACTATGCATCAAGCCCTTTACAAAATTGGAGCTTTGCTCCAAAAACATTCCTAGAGGTTGTTTGTATGCATTTTTAATTAAATCCCAACTTCTATCCAAATTCAGCCTGACACAAATCACAAGTGAAAAATTAATCATCAGCTAGTGAGCAGGAAACATGCCTCTCACCATTTCCTGGCACCGCAGCGTATAAAATAAAACCCGCCTAGGCTGAATTGCACAACTGTGTGTCGAAAAGGGCCAGGGCAAATCGCACGTCCCAGATCACACGAAGGCGCACGTGGTTCAGGCGTCGTGCCCGTGTGTCTGTCCGCGGGCAGAGGAGGTGCTGGAGCAGCGACGGCTTCGTTCTGCCCAGGACTGAGCCTGCCCTCCCACACCCGCTCTCGGGCACCCAAGGGTGTTGGGCACCACTCCCATGCAGCACAGCAGGGCTGAGGATGGGTGCCCGCTGCGGCCCCTCTCGGGCACTTTGGGGTTCCCCCATCACTCCCCTTGCAGCCCCGGGCACGCGAATTGAGGGCAGCGGATGCTGCTTGGCCGCAGGAGCCAGCACCCGCGCTGCTTTCTTTTCTTTGCTGTGAAGACATTTATTCTGCTTTTGGGTAGCAAACAACCCGCAGCAAATTGGAGCACGCCATCAAACGAAACAACACGTAACAGGCGGTGTTTGCACGGAGCTGGACAGAAGCACTGTCCGTGTTGGACTACAACAAACAAACCAACAGGACGACCACGTTCCTGGGGCCGTTGCTGAAATCCTGGCATGATGCAGTGCCTACAGTGGTCCTGCAAGTGCTGCTGGCCAGGAGAAGCCATCCTGTCCTGGCTGTCCTGTCCCATCCCAGCCCCGCTCCCCAGGCACCTGCCCGTGCCTCCCCGCAGCGTCCCAGTGCTCAACGCAGCAGCAAGGTCCAAGCACATGGGGAAACACCACGCAGAGCCCCTTGAGTTGATTATTTGATGATGTCAGCTGCTGCTGAATATATGCTTTTACAAACCAACAAGCTCTGCAACTGACAGAAGCATTAAAACAAAAAAAAAAGGAAAAAAATAAAGAAATAACTAATGCTTCCAGCCAAGTTTACTGACTTTTGCCGAAGGGACACACCTCATTTAACATGAACTCTTCATACTGATGGCAGGGAAGAGTTTGCGATAGCAGAAGCATGTGCAAAGTTTCAAAATCAGGTTCTGTAAACAGAGAAGCATTTGTATGTGTTTAAGAAGTCACACACCAAATAGCTACATGCCGACCTCTGATCAAATCCACCATTTACCATCACTTTGCAATAAGACAAGTATATTTTTATTGTGTTGTTGCCAAAGACAAAACAGAAATGGTCTTGTGCAAGCCAAGACACTGATTGCTGAAGGCAACCCTGCTCTGGTGCTCGGCCCTGAGCAGCACCCGCTCTGCACAGCCAAGGAAGAGGCAGCTTTGCCTTTACCTGTGTGCTGAGAGTATGCTCGTGCACGGAGCTGTAAGGGTTTCACTCATGGCCAAAGACATTTATGAAAGATTTGGGATGGATTTTTTCCCCCTCCTTTTTGCTTGCTCAAAGAACTCAATCATTTCATTTGCACAAAGAATGAAACTCCTTTGCACTTCTCAATGCAAAATGATTGCATCTAAATATTTGTCAACATTACAGATGCTTAATCTGTTAAGACGACCAAAAGAAATTAAATATCTTAAAGTGCCACTCTTAGCAAGATTTTTTTTTTCATATCAAATTAGGACAATTTCATTAATTCAGCTCACAAATTAATGAAAAGCATGTGACTAAACACTCCAGACAGAGACCTGAAAAGGGCTTTCCGTGCCTGCACCAGGAAAGAAAGCTGCCTGCCCAGGACTTGTTTCAAGACAATGCAGCAGCGTGATGCACTCTGCAAAAAGTCATTTACCATCACAGATGAACGCTTCAGGTAAGGTGCAGAGAGTCAGCCCCATGTTCTGCCCTGTAAATAAGCTCTGTATGATGTTAAACTGCACCATTTGAAATGCTGGCCTGCAGAAAGAAACCCTGTCAAGTTCTGCACTGAGCAAACACTCGGGGAGAAAAAGAAGATGCAAAAAGCAAAAGAGCAAGTTTATTTAAACTCTTGACTTTGCTGTATAATATAATTATTAATCAAGCTTGTCCTGAATTCACTGTGTCATAGCAGAGGATTAAGAGTCATGCACGAATTCAGGCCAAGGCGGTTTAGAATCCAAAGGATTTATCTGCCTTGCAAAAATAAATAAAACACAAGCCTCCTGACAGATTTCTACTGCCAAGAAGTCAGCTAAATAAGTGACAATCTTCTAATTTTGCATTTTTAATTATGGACATGCCTGTCACACTTCTGTAGCTCAGGCTGAGCTGAGTTCTGCACCTAAAGCAAGGTTTAAACCACTTCGTCAGGAAGAGCACAGCATCTTCGCCAAAAATTACGGCACTCGCCTCTTGGAGGCTAGAACGCATTTTCAGTGAATTAAAATGTAATTGGTTAATTAGTTCAAGTAAAACTTTTTCTTTAAAGTGAATGTTAAGAAATGCATTGCTCTGGTTTTGAATTATTACTATTTTTTTTGGGTCAAGCAATCCTGAGAATAAGACCACTCATCTCTGAAAACAAAATATTATATCTAATCACACTGACTGCATTCAAGCATTTTCTTTTGAGGAGGCAACGGCCCTTTTCTGCTGTGGATCCTCCTCTTCTGGATGTTTCTCTACAAGCAAAGACAAACTGCACCTGGCAGTGATGAATCCCACTACCTGCTGCCCTGGGGGACTGCATCCATCCCCCCAGCTCCCTGTCCCCTGGGCACACAGGGCCAGACCTGCCACCAGCCCTGGGCTGTCCCCCTCTGCCACCAGCTCTGCTCGTGCCCAACGTCTGCAGGGGCAACACCGGTGTGCAGGCAAAGGGGATGTTTTCTGTTGAACGCTGTGGGAGAACTGCTTATCTTCAAGGCACACAAAAGAGGAAAAAAAAATCTTTTTTTTTTTTTTTTGGCCAAAAATAACATTTCCTTCTTGTTTTCTGGAAGGAGCGTCGAGATCGGAGGAGCTGAGCGTGTGCTGAGCTGGGCAGGAGGAGCACTCTGGAGGCACCACACTCAGTGCAGAGCCTCGAGCTGGGGGGACGTGGGACAAGCAGGAAGGGGTGGCAGGACAGCAGAGCCACTCACGTGCCCGACGTTCTGCCCAGAGAGAGCAGGATCTCGCCAGGGCATCACTTTGTCCCTGTGAAGGTGCCAAGAGGCTTCCTGTGGGTGCTCCCTGCCTCAGGGGGGTGGGCAGCTTCCTTCCCTGCCTCGCACGCCCTACAAAACTCACCGCCCCACCCCGGCTCTGCTATGAATCCCTATCAGTCAGCTGAACGCAGGTCACCTTTAAACCACGAGGCAGGGATCTGTTCTCACCCACATAACCATGGGACGGCGCCTGATGCCAACCTCAGTCCTCCAACAGGGCTCGCAGATAAGACTTCCCCTCTACCTCCTCCAGCAAAAGGACAGAAATGGGGAAAAACACCAGAGCAGGGTGCCACAGACAACAAAAGAGCCTATTAATCTTACGGGTGCCATGGCTCCCAGAAATCTGCATCTGCCATCAAACTTTGGCGTTGGTATTTCCAGTAGTTACATAACCTGCTTATTGTTTTAAAGCGCTCAAGTTCTCACCGAGTAATTTATTTTCAATATCTCTATCAACAAATTTCAGCAGGAACAAAAGTTTTTCATTTGGCGTCTGCTTATAGGACGATCTTATCGCTCACAATCTTATACAGTCTCTTTCAACAAGGTCTTAAAGCGCTTTATCTGCTAGGTTCCTGGTAGCAAAATATGATTGAAATGTTCTATTTATGTTCACTGGATTAAGGAGATGTTGCAAAACTGCACAAAACCTGGCAGATGTAAGCAAGGTATTACAGCTGCTCAGGCTGTTAAGATCTGAGGGGAAAGATCAATATGTGTTTGTGCAGTTTTACTAAAGTTGTGCCTTTAAAAAGGGAGGAAAAAAAAGTGTGTTAAAGTACATCGCTTCTCAGCGATGTTTCCCAAATTCAAGTACAAAAAGATAAAACCACACTTTCTTATTGATGCTGAAATTATACTCCATATATTTCCAAGCATATTAACCAAGAGGATGCTCATGGGATTTAAAGCGTTGACAATCAGAAAAGTGCCTTTTCCTTTTTCTTTCAGTGGCAGAAGACCCACGTGGCTGGGGGACACAGTACCTCCAGCCAAAGGCAAGCTCGTGCTGCAGCACACAGTGAGCCCACCCTGACTCCTCAGACTGCTGTGGGGAAACGGGGCTGTGCGGGGAAATGAAGGCTGGGAGGAAGAGCTCGTTACCGAACACCTGCCCTAGCAGGGAAATATTTCAAAGCTTTTTTTTTTTTTTTTTTTTAAGATAATTTTCCTCTTAAACTACTGTTCGACAAATTGCTGGATGCACACTTCAGTACGAAGCCAGCTGCAGCTTCCAGGTCGTGCGATGCTGCTCGTGGATGCGTTGGCACCTGGCAAGAGCTCTCCGTGTGCTGCCCCAGCTGGGTGCAAGGGAGCAGAAAGGAGTTTGCAGGAGGCAGCAGGGGCTGGACCAGGCTTCCCTGGCGTGCAGCCGCGTGCCGAGGGGCAGCGAGACCCCCGCCCGAGCGAGCACCAGGGAGCACGGCCAAACAAAAGCCGGGACGCAGGCAGGCCTCTCGCAAGCTGTAGGCAATTAAAAAGGCCCGTAAATGCCCCGCAAAAAGCACTTCAAAGAGACAGTAATTCCAGGCTCAGCCAGTTGAGACCGCGCAGTGTAAAAATTATGAGTTTTCCCGACGGGGTGCTTTGTGTGAAAAGGCCAGGGCTGGTGGCAAGCGCCTCTGCCCGCTCCGAGGGGCTGCGGGGACGGTGGCACGGCTGGGGTGCAGGGGCACCTGGTGCTGCGTCCCCCCATGGTTCCCATCCTGCCACGACAGCAGTGATCCTGGGGGAGAGGCTGGCATCAGGGACGATGCTCCCACATCTCTAAGCAGCTCCCAAAGATCTGTTGGGGGGATTTTAGCACCCCTCTCCAGCCCTGCCGCGTGCCAGGTGCTCAGCACACGCCTGCTCTCCTGCCCACCACGCGCCCCAGGGCGCTGAGGGGCGTAGAAAACACCACCAGCAGCAAGAGGCCTCTTGCTGTTTTCATTTAATGAGTTTCTCTTCCCTGCCCGCCCCCCCTCCCCTTCTCAAGAGGAGCAGAAATGACACCCCCCTCCCCCAGAAGCCAAACCTGGGGAAACCTCTCCCCATGCACCACGACCTCCTCCCCACCACGGCACTTCCCATTCAAAGCAAGATGCATGGATTTTGGACATTTGATTACTTTTAAGTATATATTTTTCCCTCAAATAGACTGAATACAATGGTTAGGAAATTTGACAGAAAACTATTCTGAGCCATTTATTGCCTTAATACGCACCTTTGTCCAACAGGCAGTTTTGACAAGAGCGATAAATTCCAAATTTATGTCAACAGAGCATATGTTGAACACCTCATTTCTGAGCTAAAGCGGCATGCTGCCCCATAAATCACAGTTCTGTTTGAAATGAAAGTAGATTACAGGCCTGTGTTATTGAGCAGTTAGAGCTATAGTCATATAAATCAGAACTTTTAACTCTAGGCGATCCGTTGTGCAATTAACTAAAGGGTACTTTGTCATTTCAAGGCTTGTGCACAGACTTGGCAGGACGCACGGCTACCAGGGAAAGGCAGGGAAAAAAAAGAAAAGAAAGAAAGAAAAAAAAAGCCTCGTTGGCAAAGAAAGGCTTTAACAGCACAGAGTTTTGCTAAATACCTGTTGAAATAGTTAACTCTGAAACAGAGAACAAAAAAAAACCAGACCTAGCTCTGGGCCAGCATCACCAGCCTCAGCAGCTGATGCACAGCCACTGCCTCCGACCGGCACCCCCTGCTCCCAGGGTCACCCCCACGATGGAAATTAGCACCCGTGGCGTGGCAGCACCTTGCATCGGCCGTCACATCCACAGCCCTGGCGCGGGCTCGCTGTACGCGCTGCCGAGTGCCAGGAAACGTTGCTGGAGCCCAGCTAATAAATAAAGGCGAGCTGACATCCACAACAAGGTTAAGCACTCGCTTCCCATGCTGCAGAGTGCAGAGCGGGGCTGTGCGAGGAAGCCTCACCCCAGCCCGCTGTCAGCAGGAGGCATTACCCCAGTGGCCATGCATCTTCTCTGATATTTAAGGATTAGCGGCTGGTGGACGTTTGTGCATAGACCTTTTTCTCATGCTCATCCCAGCCTTTCCATGAGGAAGGGCAGCGTAACACAGGGGCAAAACCCCTCTTTTTGGGTCTTTCTGATTGCAGGGTGAAGGGAAGCTGATGCAGCACCCATCCCAGCACTGCCTGCACCCGAAGTCTTCCCCAGCCAAGCCCCTGGCCGGCTCAGTCAGGGGACTGATTGCTCCAGCAACCTTGACAGCATCCCTCTGCAATGAAAAGCTGCATCAGTTTCCTTCATCCCGGCCGCTGCAAAGGTCAGGCGGTGACAATAACTTCTCAGCAATAAACACAGCGACACGCGCGTGCGCTCCAGAGGAGCAGGTCTGCTGTCGTGCCCAGCAGTGGAGGGCAGAAACAAGCAGAAAATGGGGAAAAATGGGAAGATGGTAGCACAAGCCCGCTTCTCACTACAGTTGCACCAGGCTATAGGGCTAAGCAAAACAGGCACACGTTCCTGTGTGCATATCCACTGATGTGGCACCTAGCCCACTGAAAAATCAAATGGACTCTACAGGTTGCCATTAAAAAAACATTCAGTAATGATCATATGAATGGCGCTTTCAGTCGGAAAGACTGAGTTGAGACGACCACATTTACGAAGTTTCTGGCCATGCCCACAGCACAAAAACACAGCATTTGAGGCATGGGAGGCTGGGCAGGCACCAGCACTTACACAGGAGGTGCTGCCCAGGTGGGAATGCATGGCTCTGCACTGCTGCAGTGCAGGCTGCCATCAGGAGAGCAAACCCAAAGGCCTGCAGAGGTTTGCAGATCACTCCCCCATCCGCCCTAGACCGCATTTTGGCAGCCAGTTAAAACACAAAAGGGAAATCAGAAGGCAAGCATAACATGCATGAAATCTCGGAGTCCTGATACATTAAAAGCAAGATGAAAATATGCATTGAGACACTAAGAAAAAAAAGAAAAAAGGCACAGAAATAAAACTATCCTTCCAAATTTCACAGCATGTCTGCTTGTATCTCCTTGTGCTTTGCCTGTGCAACAGTCAGAGATCCTTGTACCGCACCTGAAGCAGCACTGAACTTCACCACCCCCGGGTATTTTCCAGGGAGCCTTTTGGCTTTTCAGAGCAGGTGCTGGGCAGAGCCACCCGTGTCGGTGCTGGGGCACAGCAGCAGCAAGTAGTGCACCCCGGCAGCATCACCAGACCCTGTGGAGCTCAGGGCATGGGGGGCTGAGCACTGCACTGCACGTGTCGGCACCGTGAGAGGTGGAGGGGCTGCTGCCATTGCTTGTGAGCTCTGGAAGGTTACCACCCTTATAAGTAGCAGCACTATAAAAAGATTCAGACACTAAGTATTTCCTTTCCTATAAAATATTCATTGCCGTATGTGAGAGCCAAGTAGCAGAAACCTCAAGCATTTCTAACTTTGTACTGCAGTAATAACAGAGTTTTATAGGAACCTTCTGATTTTATTTATATCGGGCTATAAATACGTTGTTCTGTCAGATACGGAACCGTAGGCTGCTGTGTTCCCTTCCCAGTGCATACAACGCGCAGGCATAAAGCACAAGGTGGACAAAATAGGATTGGCGTGGCTTAGCATTTGAAACGTAATCAGGTTAAATAATTCAGAAAAAAAAAAAAAAAAGAAGTTGCCAGTTCCGTAACAGGTTCACTCCGAACGGCTGCACATTCCTTCGCACCGCTCGCCGAGAGCCAGGAGCATAAACAATATCTCCGTGGGGTAGGCTCACTTATCCTAATAACACAAATCACCTGTCAGTGCGGACCTGGGACCGAGCGCCCATCTGAGCGCACAGATTTGCTTACAAGAGCAGGCACAGCGGCTCGCAGAGCGATGCCAGATGTGCCTCCTGGCCCAAAATTGCCATTTTGCTTCTCAGCAACCGGCCCTGGGCTGCTGCCCCCTGCCCACCGCCCGTTTCGCCCAGCAGCGTGTCGGTACCAAATGCCTGCATCTCACCCGCGCCCCTCTTGCCCCAGTAAATCAATATGAAAATCAATTCATCCACTGATATATTTTATCAAGATACATGCGGCAATGCCACATCTCATTTACAGGGGGGGATCTCGTGGAAAACCCAAGGTCACCAGGTGGAAAGCAGACTGCGAAACCCACAGCGTATATTGGCTGCAAATAGAAAAGTGAATGGAATTGGGAGCAGAGATAAGGAAGGAGCCTGGGGATGCAACAATCGCAGCACGGGGAGAGCACTGCCTTGCTTCAGCCTGCCCAAACGGGAAGTCAGGCGGTGGGGCCGGGGGTGGCAGGGGCCTGAAGCATCCCCCCCAGCCCCGGGCCAGCATCTCCCCACGGTGCGGCACCCACGGCCCCCGCCAGGAGCTGGGACATAGCAGGGAGTGGGGAGGCAGGATCACACAGCTGCTTACGGCCGGTGATAAGGAGAAAGCAAGCGCGCACACCTCAGATAAGAGCTTGATATCTGTATCTCAGGGAGGGTTTCTTCCCCCCCCCACCCGACGTGGTTATTTACGGTGCTCGTGACACCAAAGCTCACGCCTGCTGGAGCCGATGGCACCGGCCACGTACTGCCAGGGACACTCGCTCGCTGCACAGGCGCTGCTCTGCCCTCAGCTCTAAACACAGCAGATTAAAATAGCAGGAAGAGCTATTAAGGGCAGAAGGGAAGGGGGAAGGGAGCAGAGACCTTCCTTTTGGTTTGACAGATTAAAAAAAATAAATTGCCCTCAAACCACCGCTATTTCTAAATAAAATCTTGCAGGAGCTGGAAATAAAGATTTTACTATTTCTGAATTAAAAAAAGAAAAGAAGGGTGGAGGATAGCTCTCAATACGGGTCACTAAAACCCTGTGCCTGTACATTATTTATATTTGCCATGAAGCAATTTATAACTGCAGCTTCAAGTAGAATGCTGACATCATTTCACCAACATGCCAATACTTCCCCTTCTTTTTAAAGAAGTGGAGAAACTGATCCCTCTTGTTTTGCCTCACCTTACATAAAAAGGAAGCAAAAAAAAAATCTAAAAGTATGCTTTTTTTTTTTTTTTTCCCCAGATCTTGCACATACAAAAACATTCATAAATGCCATAAAAAGGAAGCGACTATCCCAATCTACTGTATATGCCCAGGGACAGCACATGCAGGTGACACCTTCCACCCGGCTGCCCTAAGCCTGCCTCCTAGACAGAAGCATGTTTCCAGGCCTACAGACTGAGACCACTCACCAGAGGAAAACTGGCAAGAGCACACTGGGCTGCAGAGATTGATTTATTTTTTAAATGTATTCAAATGCCCTGGATCCAGAAACCTTCTTTGTTCAATATTAGTTACTGCTCACTTGACTGGGAGGGGGGATGCCAACAGCAGGCAGCACCTCCTGCCCATCGCTGCCAGCCCCCAGGGGCACAAACACTGCCCCCAGACCCTGCCTCCCAGCTGAAGACCTCAGCTCTGTCCTGCTCGCCTCAGAAACCTTCTGGAGGGATGCTTGGGATGCACATGCTGAATGACACCACCTTCACCAAAGGTGCCACGAGCTACAGTAACTGGTTGAAGCAGCTCTGCTCCTACTCAAGCAGGCAATACTTCCTGCATCCCCACTGCACTGCTCCGAACAGCCAGGACTTGACACCAATGCAAACAGAACAACAAAAAGGCAACCACGTCTATTCTCCCCCTAACTGCTAAAGGATTTTGAAATTGGAGACCAACCCCACTTGAGCTCTCAGTACTTTTCCATGCTAGCGTTAGGTGTGCTTGGCACTTAATAATATTCACCTTGAAAATCCAATACCCTGGTCCCCCTCCCGGGTTTTACAAAGCGACAAAACTGCACCGACCTCAGCAGCTCCGTGCCAAGCACCGCTGCGGGACGGGAGGCTCTGTGGGGTGAGCAACCAGCACCACGACCTGCCTGCATCGCTTCAGTAAAAGCCCTGGGCTGTGGAAATGGGGTCTCAGCACCGTGGAGGCGTTGGTGCATTTTGTTGGCAGGCTGAAGCGCAAACGCCAAGGGGTTAATGTATTCTGATTCATGCAGCCCTACTTAGAATAGCCAGCACTAATTCGGCAATCCAAAATCATCATCCATATTCTTCGGGCATCTGGTGACACTGATGTATTGAAAAATAAAAGAATAGTGTTTGCTTTCATGGGTTACATTGACCCTGCAGCACTGCGCTTGGCATAACACTTGTTTTGACTAGTAAGTTGAGCAAACATGACATGGATGTCAGAGGTGTCAAAGAGAGAACCAGGGGAACTTATTTTCAAAAATACAAAATTTAAACAAAAAAGCAAAGTGACCTTAACGCCGAATACATCTGCTACAGCAATGGAGTGATTATTCATATGTTTTGATTCCTAATTCAGAAATAATAAGTGGTTCACGGATTCCAAGTTTAAAAATATATTCATCATCTGGTTTCCTTAGCAGCATGTATCCCATTGGAGTATTAACACAGTCCACAAATTGTGAAGTGTTGGGTTTGTCCTTTCATTACTTTTAACCACAAGCGATGGGAACATGGGGAAAACGTTAAGCAGGGCCACTGCAAGCAGCTCCTCTCTCACAGCAGGCTGGTGCCGACCCGCGTGCTCCTGCCCCGTGTGCCGTGGGCAGGAGTGCACAGGGCTGGGGAGATTTTACCCGTGGCAGCATCGTGTCAGGGCTAACAACCCCGCCAGGGCTAAAACAACCTTCCTGCTGTCGGCATCCAGCCCCAGCCCCCTGCTCCTCTCCCACCCCTGCCCCACAATCCGTCCTCCCCACCGGCCGGCTGGGCAGCTCCGGGCATTTGGAGACAGAGGCTGAAAGCCCAGCTTGTACGTGAGGACTGCACGTACTTCAGGTTTTGGAAAAACAGCCGGGAGAGTCCAGTACTACTAACATACAAGCCCCATAGCTCCTAATTGCCCAGATGTCCCACTTCAGAGGCAGAAGGTAATGGTTCTGGCATGGCTTCAGATGTTTGGAGCAATTAATTATACACGAGAGCTTGTCCTGCTCGTGTAACGCTTGCAGACTGGGTCCTGGGCTGCCCACGAGGGTGTGATGCTGGGCACTGCCTCGGAGCAGCTCTGCTGGGACCCCCACAGCTAAGCTGGTGCTGTGGTCCCGGGCAGGGACCTCCTGGGATCCGTCCTGGGTCACTGCCACGATGGCCGGGACAGCACTGTCCAGATACCTGGGGAGGAGAAGCTGGCAAAACTCCTCAGGGACCCAAAAACGGGAAGGAAAGGGAGAATGGAGAAAACAATAAGATGCTGAGCATGGCTGGAACAATGAAGAGACTTAAATAAACATGGGATTTTAGGGTATGGGGATTTTTTTTTTTTTATTTCCACTCCCCTTAGCAAGCCCGGTGCAGGTGATGTGGTCAACAGACCTGACCCACAGGGCAATGTGTCAGAACTGGGGGCTACCCCCCCCCTCTGCACCGGGATGGGGGGATGTCCCCAGAAGCCACCTCCCTGTTCTGCACTTCTCCAGAGAGCTGCAAGTACCAGCACTGGGGCGGGAGGGGACATCGTGGTGTCCCCCAAGACCTCACACCAGGCTACACCCAGCTTTATTTTCCTGCCGCGTTGTGCACGGCCGCCTCTTCTCCTGCGAGCCCCCACCCCACCTCCCACCCCCTGTCTCCTGCTGGGAGGTGCACGTGCTCCCCCTCCCATCAGCTCACAGCAGCAATCGCGTCCCCTCCCTGCCAGCTCCTCTGGGTCACTCGTGCTGGATGAAATAAATCCATCAAAAGCCCAGCTGCTCTGGCACATCAGGGAGATGCGTGTTTCCCAGCCGCTCGTCTCATTACAGAGATGCTGATGTCCTCCCACCCCGAGCCCCCCATCTCTGATGCATCCTGTATAATTGTTTTCTGCCCCCTGCTCCCCTCCCTCAGTAGCAGCCAGGCTGGTGACTTAAAACATTAACTGGAGACACACAGAAATTATAGGCAAATGTGTTCTTTCAAACGAATGGCCCAGATCCTGAGGATTTTTATAAGGTAATCAAATATGCAATAGATTCAACAAACTAATTTCAAGAACACACCTGGGGTCCTCTGATAATGTCAGTTGTGTCTATACAGCGCAAGGATTAAAATTTCATAGAGTCATGATTTCATCAGTCACTAAACTACAAAGGATTAATTAACAGCAAGGGAAGAGCTCATGGGTTGAAAATACAGTCTTAAGGAAAATATCTATCTCTGCTCTCCAGATGTCAGCACATATATGAATAAAGTACTTTGATGAAAACACTTTCTTATTATTAGGGCCTCCAAAATATTGTTTTTGCAGCTACAAGTAAAGATGCCTAAATTCAATTCCTCCTAAACACTCTTCAGCCATCTGAAAATCCAGCAGCAGACGTGCCTCCCTCCGCTCAGATACAAAGCAGAGGGGTCTCCCCATCGCTGCCACAAACACCTTCTGGGAAGTGCTGGTGGGCACGACATGGAGCTTTTCCCCAGCAGGGACAGCACGGCTGGGAAGAGCGATGGCAAGAGAGGAGTAAAGAAAAGCAACAGCAATGTGCAAGTGCAGTGGAGAACTGTGGCTCCAGCCACAGCAGGGGCCAGGGGCGCTGGGACAGTGCAGGGTGGCAGCCCCACGGGTCCCAACTCCGCACAGGGGCCAGCCCCATGCTGTGAGTCGGGTACCAGTGGCAGCTCTGGGGGGAGACCCCACCACACGACTCAGGTACCAGCGGGGGCTTTCTGCTGCCCATTCCTTAAGCCTGGATGAGCTGGGGATGGCAGATTACAAGAGGCATGTCCGCGCTGCGGGTTGGTGCCCGCTGTGCCAAGGGGAAGGAGGGCAGGGAAACCCCCCTGGCTTGGGGCTAGGGCTAACGTAGCAGGGCTTGGAGATGTTTCCTGCATAAACGCCACGATGGATGAACTGCACGTGGGGAATAACATGCCTAAAATCAATGTATTATTTATAATCATCGCTTTGCGTTTACTAAGTGCCGATAGTGTCGACAGGCAGCACCGCTACCCGCTGGCTCTGAGCTCTGCGGTGCGCAGCACCCACTCCCGGGGCTGCTTTCAGCATCCCAGAGCAGAGGAAGGCACTGAGGAGAGAGGGACCTGCCCCCATGGAATAGTCACAACCACTCAGCACAATTCTTTCCCTTAAAATATGTATTCACATAACACAGATTTCTGTTTTCCACCCTTCCTGCTTTCTGATGAAGGCTAGGAACTGGCAAAAGTGACTCCTGCAAATAAGCAGACCCCTCCCTTTATTTATAGGGATGTTTTGCAGGTGCAGGGGCTGATGCATAACACTTAACTTCATGGAAAACTACACAAAGCATGGGGGCTAAACTTCTAAAATAAACATATCCACTCAGCCACACTGCGCTGAACACAAGCAATTGCTGAAGTTTTTGCAGCACAAGTAGATAGCAGCAGGTTTTTTCCCCCCCCTTCTTCCCGAGGAAGATGAATTAGCAAGCTGTCAGCGAAGGACAGCCAAAGCAGTTGTGTTTCTGTAAAGGGGCAGTGGAAGTGTCTTTGATTAATGAAACCTTAATACTTGGCTGTTATACAGCCTTTCTTCAGACAGCCCCAAAGAGATAGATACCTTCAGACAGACTTAAAACACAGAGATCTGCAAGGATTCCCCTGAAAGGAATTTTCTCAACCGCAGTTTGGTTTCGCTCAGGAATGAATTAATTTTTTCTTCCCTGTTTCTCTGTAGCATGCTTTCAAACAAGAGGAGGAAGGAGGGAAGTGAAGCCGCTATTCCTAGCAGCAGCAACAGGTCCGAGGAAAGAGCGAGGGGCTGAGGGTGCTGAATGCCCAAGGGCAAAGTTCACCTTTGGCAGATGGCAAAAATCAATGCTTTTGGAGCTTTTGCTAATGTTCCTCTTGTTCTGTCGTGTCCCACATTCCCTAGCAGATCAGTTATGCAGAAGTGGGAACGTGGGGAACATCGCACTTCATGCTGCTGCCTGTCAGGCTGGAACTGCTCTGCCAGTGCAAGAGATCCCCGCAGCCCAACCATTGCACCTTGAACTCACTTTTCTCATCTGCTAAGGAATCTGGTCTGGGAACGTTCTGTCCACACAGCAAAAAAAAAAAAGTGAAATCACAGATTGTTCCAAAATGCCACAAAACCAGAACCACAATTCCCAGCCACTACTCAAATAAGCAGAACAAATTTGATGTGTAATACAACCAGAACTACGTCCTTACAAAGATGTAGTTCTTTTTAGTTCTTCTTCGTAGTTCTTTTTTTTCGTAGATGGAGTTTGTATTTTAGATGGGAAATAAGCAGACAAGGAGAGGGCCTTCTGCCCCTGCCTGACCTGGCTGGAGAAGCCCTGCACCGTCCCAGCAAAGGTTATGCAGCATTTTCCTGTTATAACCATCAGAAACGTTCCCCTGTACCCCCTTCAGTAGGTAAGGATTTTTCCTTTCCATAGGGTCACCTGGGTGTGACGGAAGATGCCCAGAGGAGTGGGGAGGCAAAAAGCAAAAGGGGGGCATGCTGGGGTGTGGACGGCCCCGCTGGGCAGTGCAGACCCCCCCAGCGCTCCCACCAGTGCCACTGCCTTTGCCCACATCCCCTCCGCCACCTCACAAGTTCCAGGGGCTGACAAAGAACTAATTACGTCCAATTAGAAGCTGGGCAATGAGCTAGTAAATTAATGTTTCTGAACTGTGCTGGGCTGGTGAGCGCCTGAACTGCCCGGAGCGAGGAGGTGGCAGCAGGAGGGGCTGGCAGGGTCAGCTGCTGGCAGCAGTACCCGGCGATGCCAGCTTGCACATGAGGCTGCAGGAGAGTGCCACAGCCCTGGCACACCTTGCTGCTGGAGGACTTTTGGTTTGCTCAGAGCACGCTGCCAGCAGCACCCCTGTGGCAGCAGCAAAGAGGAGCAGAGAAAACAGCAACCGGGAGGACCCCCCGCACCGTCCCAGGCACAGCCGAGGGCATCGTCATCAAATGCAACTCGCAGCCATGACAAGGAGAAGCAAAAGCCCCAAACACAGCTCGCAGCCAACTCTGTAACCTTAGCTCCTTCTGTATAGGCTGTTTTTAAGGAGGTATCAGCTGTTCCCCCCCTGTGAAAGCATAAGCTAGAAACATATTCCAACATTTTCAGAACCAGATGCCTGGAACAGAAGCGTCACGCAGAAATCAGTGCTTTGCCCCACCTCTCCTCTCCTCTTTAAAATGCCACAGAGCCTCCCAGGTAGAAGACTGTGAATGCTCTAAAGAGGGCAAAAATCAGGATTGCTGGGGGTGAAAGGTTAGAGAAAAAGCTGTCTCAGAGCAATGAGCATTTTTACTGGGCCTATTTGCAGCCACAAGCCTCCCATTTTCCCAACCAAGTTCCCAAGGTGAAGAAACACGATGCTTATTATCATTATTTCATAAGCATGATTTCTGAAAATATTTTTCCTACGGCTAGAAAAAAAGACGTGCACCCGGTCTGGGAGAGAAAGGAGCATTGTTAATGCAGGGCAGTGTCCGTGACTGACAGCAGGAATGAATGGGAAAGCGAGGGCTTGGATCAAGTCCATCAGAAAGTCCATCTGATAGCAAAACTCTCCTAAGTAAAACATACTTTTCGGGAACGGCTATCAAATCCAGAGGTGTCAAAATTGCTTGTATAAACGAACTCCCGGAGGAGCTTTCAATATCACATGGCACACGGTGGTCTCTGTATCTCATTCATAATGTTTGATTTGGCTTCGGTTCCAAAACCACAAAAACATCTGTACAGAAGGAAGCAAGTGATTCGGTGAAATCATTCTGGAAACTTTTAGCGTATTTCGAGTAATCTCATGGAGGAACAATGCAGGCAGATGTCACACTGGAAGGACACTGCAGCCAGGGGCTCGCGCCAGCACCCAGCACCCACGCGTGAGGACCGGGGCAGGCGAGGGGGGGACACGACCAAGACAGTTCTTTTCTTTTTTCTTTTTTTTCCTTTTTTTTTTTTTTTAACTGAAAGACCCTCCTTCACAATGCAGCCTGGCATCCGTTTTAACCCTGGTACACAAATACCGAGAGCGTTGTCTTCAGCTCTCTGAAAGCTACAGTGTAATTAGTTTAACTTCGCTTAAAAGATGTTCTGTTTAAAAATAAACAAATACCTTCCGAGTTCGCCAAGTTATGACACAGGCGCAAGCCCTCACGGCATGCTCTGCTCCCTCACGGCCTCAGCCAAAAGCACGCCGTGTACTCCAGCAAAAAGCCCAGTCATCCCTGAGCTGTCCTTGTGCTTCGTGACCTCTTGGAAGAGGCTTTCTCACGATTAATTAATTTATGAACAGTTTCACCCCCCTCCCCAACATGCACAACAGGTTCCATGCAAATTCTGGAGCTTTTAAATTATACTGTTAATGAAAGCAAATAAAGGCAGTTAAAAGGCAATTTGCTCAATTGGTGTTAATATTTAAGCACAGCATGTGTAAAAACAAGATCACAGAATTCAGTTTTTCCTACAGAAAACTTTCAGTCCCAACTTTCCCTCACCAAGGATGAAATGCATCCAAAGCATTCTGCACATCGCTTGCTTTGGCTGCAAAGCCCCTCAGCATCAGGTAATGAGGCTTTTTATTAAGTAAATTTTTCACATTAGCCTCATCAGTTTCTATCGCAGAGAAATTCCAATCTATAAAACGAAATCAGCTTAATCATGGTGAGATTAGATCCCGCGTCCTGGAGGCAAACAGAATTGCTCGCGCTGCCTCTCCCCTGCACCCAGCCGCTCGCAGCCCCGGCGCCGCAGCCCTGCGCTAGCAAAAGGCTCCACGCTTCCACCCCGAGCTGCCATTCACCTCGCTGCTCAATTTCCCTGGGACCAGATGTAGCAGGGATGCCTCTAAGCGAGCAACTCCATGCTAAAATTTCTCCTACTCCCCCACCTCCAGTAACAGCAAGGAACCGTGGGCCCCTTTGCTCCGCGAGTGCTGGCACACTGCCCCTCCGGTGCCTGACACCGTGTAGCCAGGGTCTCTCCGGGTGGATCCCGGGGTGCCCACACCCTGTGCTTCGCCCCCCGGGGCAGCACACATCTCATCACGCCTGGTTTTTCTGCAGCCCTGTCTCTGCAAGGAAAACAAGACAACGCTGATACTTGCCCTTGCCATGAACACGCTCGCTGTGAAACACGCACGTAGCAGGCAAGGCAGAGCGCTATGCATTTTGCCTCCCAACCGTGATTGAAACGTTGGCATAAAGCCCTGAGCTCCATCATTTTTATGCCTTTATTTCCTCTTCACTCCCCAATAGCTGGCGAGCTGCATCCATGGACAGCGTCCAACAGGCGCTCGTTCTGCACTGCCCGGCTCAGCCCCAGAAGGACAAAAGGGGCCGGGGCAGACACCGAGTAGCGCCTGGGAGCTGCCACCAGCTTTGCCGACTCCTGCAACAGCAAGAAACCTGCACAGGGATGGGGCTTGAACATGACCAGAAATGCTTCCTCCAAAATGCTCTCATCTCCAAAGGGTCCGCTAACGCACCTCATCCATGCACCTGCTCTGAGATGAGGGGTAATTGGAAATTGCACTCCCTGAATATCCCCAGTGAAACCAGATGGAGAACAGAGGAAGGCTGCGCAGCCCTGTGAGTGGCAGTGGCCTGTCCCCAGCCACCCCCAGCACATCCCGGGTGGCTTTGGCTGTGCCCCCCCTGTACAACAGAACTTGGACCCCGAGCCCCACGGGATGTCAGAGAGGTGGCAAGTCCCTGCTAGGAGTCAGTGTTTCCTCCACAGCTGCACCTCTGGCTTTTTTAATTACTTTTTACGAAGAAGGATGGTTATAGATGGGCTGAGAGCAGCCCCCCCAGCAGCCTGTACCCCACTGGTAGATGGATTTCTGGGGAAGATGCAGGATCAGTGCCCAAAGCCCTCTTCTCACCAGCATCATGCTGACCCCCAGGGAGAGCCTGCAACATGGGGGTCAGCCAAGGCCAGAGGAATTGGCCCAAACCCTTGCAGCAGAGACTGGGCAGCCCGTTCAGCCCCTGGGAGGGTGTTGGGGTGCAGGAGAGAGGGGAGGGCAGGGCCCCCGCTGCGCTGCAGGGCACACGGCAGCCACGCGGCCGGAGCATGCACGGGAGCTGCCGGGGGCACCCGAAGGAGCAAGCGCCGACCCTGTAACACCCCCGCTCAGCACGGCGTCACGGCCACACGGAAAGCCTGACACAAACGCGTCAGGAATGCGGCACAGATGTCTCTGCACCGAGGCTCGTGCAAACAGAACGCACGGCGAGGAGCAGCAGCCAGCCCGAGGTGCCGCGGGACGCAGCAGCCTCAGCACCACACCGAGTGGTGGTCCTAGGGGTGAGGGGCACCTTGTCCATGCACCGCCATGAACGTGCCACGGGGCTGGCGAGAGGACCCCCTGCCCCATCCATCCCCAGGCGTGGGTGGTGAATCGTTGCAGAAAAACACCCGCCGCATCCCAGCGCTGCTTGGCCCCAGCTCCCAGCACAGAAACCATCACAAGAGCTGCAAAAAGCAATTCTGGGGGTGCTGGGAAAGATATAAAAAATAAAAATAAAAAACGCTGCCGGCAGGTTTAAGGAAAACTTCCAGTTTACACGGTAAGTGCGATCCAGCGCAAAAACAATACACAAAACCCACAATTGTTAATTCCTTTTCTAAAACACAGAGCTGTTCGTGTCAGTGCAGAAAGTCGAGAGTTTTATGTTGTGCAACACAGAGGAAGTATACAGCTAAAGAAATGCTACTCCTCAAGTTTCTGAAGCACAACTGTAAACAACAAAAATACGGCTAATGTTCGCCTATTAATTAGGTCTGACTCTTGGAAACGTCCTGTTTCTCAAGTTATGACGCTTTTGCATAAATTTACTTTCAAAACAGGCGCTGCCAGTGAATAAGAACTTGATTTCTAATGGTTGGAAATATTTTGTACACTCTGCTGCTCCCTCTGTACCCCTTTGTCGGGGCCAAGGTCTCCGAGCTAAAGCGTGTACCAAAAGACCATCTGTAGCTACCGTCTTTACAGAGAAGTTTAAATAGAAGGATGAATGAACACAGGAATTAATGAATGATAAAGCCGTATGGTCTCAGTCAGCCTCCTACGCTTGTATGTGGTATTCAAACCCTCCCAGCCTTCTGCCACAAAGAGAGGTTTCTAAGCTACAAAAAAAGGGTGTGTGTGTGCGTGCAGATTTTTAAAAACAAAACCAGCAACTTGTCTCAAAGTTCCCACAAGACTTCCCTGCCTGAATCTGGGGGAAGAAGCACATGTTAATTCAAAGGGGAGAAAAAAAAATTGGTGTTTTCTCCAGAGCCGGTTGCAAAAAATCCCCTTTGATATCAAAAGAAGCCCAACAGACTCAGCTCTGGTGATTATCACCGCTATCGCACCACGCGCACGTAGCAGCAAGTGTTGCCTGCAAGCCCTGGGCAGGCTGCACGCTCCACTTTGGGCAGATTTTTTCTTGTGTAAGAAATCCAGGTAATGGAAAGAGAAATTTGAATAATTCAGGAAGCAAAAATTTATCATATAAATCTCAAGCACGTGAAGTAGGCACATCGCCTTGAAGAAGTCCCTCACATGAAGTCCCCGTGCTGAAGAAGATCCCTCTGGAGAACGAGGATGACTTCAGACAATGGCACTAATTCATGGACTAAAGGCACCACTTTAATCATCTTGGAAGGCAAATGTGGAATTAATTAAGCAGCAAACCCAGTTCCTCGGAGCACAAGATGTTGCGAAGTGTCAGCTGGAAAGTCGCTGGGGTCTCACTGCTGGGTCCAGCTCCGGGTGACCCCTGCGCCGCCGCAGTGCCCTCGCCTCTGCTCAACCACTGCATCTGCTGGAATGTGGGGCTCTGCCCTCAGGTTTATCAATAAACCAGAATTTGTGGTTGGACTGTTACTTACAGCACAGGCTTTGCTTGGACGTGTACCCACACAGCAACAGGAATGCAAATTCAGGGAAACAAGTGGAATATTCAAAAGGTTTTGCACCGGCAAAGGCAGGCAGGTTTTTGTTAAGCAGGCTGGACGGATGACGATTCCTTTCCCACCTCCTGCCCTTGGTATTTCCCCTCTTCCCCCTGCCCCAAGTCCATTTGGTAGAGATTAAACATGTCCATTAAAAGCTAACAAACCTTAAAAGGCCCTAATGGGTATTTTAAGCAAGGGGTCGCAGCAAGGGTGTGCTCAGGAGTGCATCCATTATAAAGCACCTCCATAAAAACAAACAAACAAACCAAACCAACAGAAATCCCCACCATACATCGCTAGCACGGAGCAGAGGGATCAGGCTGAGCTTTCCTCCAGGAGCTCAGCGTCGGCTGGTGACTCACAGCTGGAGGTTGCATTTGCTCTGCTCTATGAATGTTAACAACACCGGGCTGATGGCTCCCTTCCTCACCACCAGCGCTTTGAAGAACGCGCACAGAAATGATAGCTGCTTCCTGGAGCTAGAGGAACTCTGCGCCACCACCTCCCCGTGCCCTGCTGCCACGGTCCAGCCCCACTCTTGGAGCAGCACGGCGCACCGGGACGCACAGCGTGGACCTGGCACCGATGGGGCACTGCCCACATACCCAAACTTCCCATGTGCTCATCGCAGCGTGCGCGCGATGGAAACGCCAGCTTCACAGCGCAAAACAGGGCCAGCATCGCGAAAATTGGTGGCGAGGTGCGAGAACAGCAATGGAGTTTTGCATCTCACTTTCCTACCCCTGCTCGTCTCTACCCGGAGATCTTTTGTAAGCCATGCAAACCGCTTGCTCTGGTGCTCGGGCCGCAGAAGAAAAGATGATATGGCTCATTATGCTGTTTGCGGGAGATTAAAAGGTGACATTCAGAGAAAGACAAAGAAACAGATGGAATCACCTACTGTTTGCTAAAGGGGAGCTCCCGCCAGTCCAGAAATATTAACAAGGTAAACTGAGGATCAAAAGCTCACAATCTTTCAGATTCCTATTCAAGATCCCCTTTTGTTCCAGGGGCTGTTGGGGGGGATCGTTTCTTTCTAAAATAATCTGCTGCTGCAAAGGTTAATGCATACATGAAAAAAGCCCTACGCGATATTAGAATGCTACTTTTATTTTAAAAGCCATCATGTGTAAAGCATTAGTGTTTTTGAAATTGCATTCTTGAGTTAATTAAATGGACAATCTTTTATACATAAAAAGTGAAAGAAAGCAATTAAAAGCTAAACGAAGAGAAACTGCCTTTTCATAGTTGCGCACTACCCCATTCCCTTTGTATTAACTTCTCCTGAACGCAAGCGTCTCAATGGTGCCACTGTCCAAGCGCGGTGTTTATAGCACCCTTGGCGACAGTTTGAGCAGTATTTGTCTTCCTTCTAAGTTTACCTACGAGATTTAGCATAACAAAAAACCTCGCTTGGGCAGCGTTTTGCAAACAAACAAGGAAGACGTGGAGGTTTGCAGAAATGTCGGAATTATTACCCGGCAGCCAAACGCTGTCGAGAGGCTCCATGGACCTCAAGCTGAGCCGGGGCAGCGGCGTGAGGGCTGCCTGCTCCCGGAGCCGTGCGTCCCCATGGGCTGGGGATGGGGCTCCTGCACCTCCCATCCCACGGGAGCCCTCGTGGGCACTGCTGCCCTGAGCAGGCTCGTGTGAACCACCCCGCGTGCACCTTTAACCACCTGCAATAACGAGCTGGGTTGCTGCGAGTGTATTTATGGCTATTTAAAAGCAGATTTGTGGTTTCTTTTTTTGAACTAGCTAGGGGGGAGAGATGGATAAAGTATAACTTCCCCGTAATAAATGGCAGGCAACAAATTTCCATACACAGAAGCTGTTTGCCAATATTAAGTCTGACAGCGTACCCGACTGCTTTTAACTTCATAAATACTGGCAGCACTCCAGCCTGCAGAAGAAAAGGCAGGGACGGAGCCGAGGGCACAAGCCTGCCGACTGCCTGCCGTGGGACACAGCCAGGAGGGACTGGCCACCTGGGTGACAGCAGGAGCGCAGCGGTGGCTGAGGCTCTCCTGACTGAGGCTAGAAAGCAAACTTTGAGGGAAAGGAGCGATGCTTCCAACTTATTTTTTGCCAAATGTTATATCCAAAAGGGAGCACAGTAAGGAATGGCCAGCAGCCAGGAGCTCTGCTTTTCAGGATTTTTTGATCACTATTACAGTGACGAGTTTGCTAAGGAATCTCACTGCATACAGAGGACAATTGCTTGCCCTGAAAAATAAAAAGACACCAACTATATTTAGAGAAATAAGAGGCAGAAACCTTTCCTTTTGCAATTTCACTAATTGCTCACAGTGACACTATCTGAAGACTCCATTTTTTCCCTAGCAGAAAACACACTGCTACGCAGTTCAGTAAGAGTTTTCCTCCTCCTTTGAGTTGTACAAGTGTTATGCTGCCCTGCTGATAGCACAGGTCCCCCAGATTAAGGGATACACTACAGCATGTGTTTATATACGTGTGTGTGTATGCACACAGACAGACTCTGACAGCAGCTGCAAAGTGCTCCTTGCTCCCGGTGGGAGACAGCACGAGCAGGCACAAGCCTATTTCCAAGAGCACCGAGGTCCATTCCCCCTCCACATATATGAGCACCCACGGAAATCATACACACAGTTCACAGATTTCCTACATACAGAGACACTTACTGCTAGCAATGGTGTGAAAGCCAGCAATTGCTATCTTTACTGCAGTAAAAACCTGACCTTCAGTTTTAGGAAGGAGGTAAAGTTCACTATTGATTAGACCCACCGTAAGCTGTTTATAATTACTATTATCTCTGACTTAATCTTGTAAGAGGTCAACAGTTTTACAAAAATCTTGCAAGTCGTGTCTTTTACCTCCCAACTTCATATCTGGGTCAAAAGGTCAATTACTTCAGCTTGCTAACTTTAGATTTGGAAAAAAAAAAAAAAAAAAAAAGTGAGTCATCCAGATTTCCCCTTTAATTCCTGCATTGTTTTTTCCTCTGCATTTTTGGCTTCTTAAATGAATGTACCGATGACACTGAGGGCTCTGATTTCATTTCACCTCTGTAGTGCTGCAGGAGGCAGCACCTCCAGTCCCTGCTGGGGATTTGTGCTTGGTCCAATGCCTCCCTTGGGGCTCAAGCCCAGCACCAAAGCTGGCAGAGCCTCAGCCACCAGCAGGGCAGGAGCTTCAGATGGCAGGGGCTCATTGCACAAGGCTGCCCCGTGCTGGTATTTGGGGTCTGGGTCCTCGTTTCTGCATTGAGTGCTGCACCAGCACACATCCCTGCCAGCAGCCAGCATGTCAGGAGATCTCGCTGCCCCACGCATCTGCACCGCTGCCTCCCCTCCCAGGCATGTTAATGGGGAATTTAAAACCAGGGGTTTGCTCCCCTACCTGCTGCTGGGGGTGGTGAAGGGGAGCGGTGCAAAGACCCACAGGGGCCAGGGAGAAGCCCTGAAGATGAATGAAGATGTGACCCAATCTCTCATCCCGCCAGCCTCCCCTCAAGTCAGCACGGCTGTGCAGTATAATCAAATATCATCACTCACATTATTTTACCATTCTCCTCTCTCCCCCCTGCAAAAGGAGGCTGCTCAGCGGCTGTCAGGCAGCCCTGTTCTGCGCGTGTAATACCACGCTCAGGGAGCAAAAATCAATAGCTGCTGTTGCACCTTCTCCTGTAAGATCATGACTCTGTTTTAGGAGGATACGAGCCTCCGAAGTGCAGCCTTGGCAAACAGAACATTGCTCAACTGTTCTGCAGGCAGGTGTCATAAACAAGCAGGCACATGGCAAACATATTGATTTCCCGGACCTTATCGCGCAGCAACCAGTGCTCAGTTACCAGGCTACTTTAATATGTAATTTACTGCAAGAAGGGAGAGCTAGACTGAGGGTGTCTGAAATATTTACTGTAGAATCGACAGGAAGGCTGAATGCATAGGGACGTCTGGTTGTGCCATGCTGTAGGCAAACAGGAGGCAAGGTATGGCGGTCGTTGCTCCAAGCAGTTGTCAGTATTTTCTAACTATCAAAAAAAGCCCCTCTCCACCGCAATGAACTGTTTACACAGATGCTATTAATCTTCTTCTGCAACTGTTTACGCTATGAAAATATAGTCTCAGCTGCCTAGGTTCTCTGTCTCCTTAATTTAAATTCAGATGCTTAATTTCTGTCAAAACAGAACCCACTGAAATTACCTCCATCCATTTCTTGTACTCAACTTGCCTTGTCATCTGAAAGTCCACACAACAAAGAGGGGAGGGAATCAGAGGAAACTGGAAGAAGAGGAAGGATGCTGGATTTGGAAGACTTTTCTGACCTGTTCCCGCCTACCTGGGAACAGCCATGAAAGCAAAGAATGAAATCAGCCCGTTTTATACATGCTGAAAGCACCCATCTCCAGCTAACGCTATCTCAGTTTCTCACATTTCTTCACCATGCTGGTGCTAAACTTCACCAATGTACTCTGACTTTTGTGAGCTGTTTCACTACGGTGTCACAATCAACACCACTTGCACCACACTTACCCAGACAGAAAAAAAAAAATCCAACAGGTTATGAAAATAAAGCTGTTTAATGCTACTGAGTAAATAGCAAGAGATAACGTAACATTACAGAAACACTTGTGTAAGGTGCTGCTGCTGCTGAAACCCTCACTTTCAGTTCTTGGGAGCCCAGCGTCGGTTGCAAGCATTAATACAGGATTTGTGGGGTACAGTATATCTAACGCAACAGCTTAATGGAAGAATTATCATGTTTTAAAAGAGCAATGCCCTTTGTGGAAAGAAAAAAAAATACATAAAAAAACATATGTTAAAAGGCTGAACTACATCTAGCATAACAGTAAGGCAACTTAAGGCATTAGAGCCCCCGCTATGTCTACGTGCTTTGGGGAAGGAGGCAACCCACAGACGGCACTGGTTGTCCATCAATCCGGAAAAGGGTCAACACTTTAAACAAGATAGCATCTATTTTAATAGCAAAAGCAGGCTGCTAGAGGATTGAATCTTGAGATAGTTATTTTCAATTAAATAAAAATAAAACTGCCTACAAATAGTTATGTGTGGAATCCAGCAAACCCCACCAGCAGCCCGCCTGCCAAGCCCGCAGGCAGAGTTATGGCAGGAGGAAGGGATGCCTTCCTGCCTGTACTCACACTTTTGGCAATTCCGCATTTGTTTAAGGGTGTTTTGCAGATCTAACATTAACAAAACCTTCGGTTGTACCCATTAGAGGTTTGCATTTTCATAGTACAAACTTTTTAAAAATCCTTTTTATACAGTGTCTTTAAGTAGATCTTTTGGAATTTACAAGATAAATACTGGTAATTTGATTCTTATCTTCTTCAAATCCAATTCTAAGCCAATTCTGTGTAAAGGACACTAATTATAGCCTGCAGGGAAAGAAAAGGTAACCTATCAGTGAGAATACACTTGAAACATTTAAAAGGGTATGGGACATGGAAAAGTTAAATAGATTTCAAATCTGCTCTTGCAAGAACAATAATTTCTTACGTGAGAATTTTTCTCTGCACCATTTCTGCTCCCTAGCATGTATTTTTTTTGTGATCATCTCAGTGCTGCACTGAAAATAATTGCAGTCAGTTTTGCATCTAGTTTGCTAGCACTTTGTTTGCAGATCTTAAGACTGTCCAATCTTTCTGAGAGCAAAGCTAAGAAGAGATAACAATAAGAACAATCAGATCTTCATGCAAAGACAGATGCATTAATTTTTACCCCTATTTGCACTCCTCAGAAAAATAGTCTTTAATGAGGTACTATTTGGTTTTAAAGATAATATTTTTTCAGAGCTATTGCTCTAGCAATATGTGCAACATTTCAGACAAATGTTTACAGCATGGGGGATAGAAAACCGCTACTATGCAATTGCAAGGTAATGTTTTACCCTGGTTGCTGCTCTGTAACAAACAGCCCTGTACAACGCAAACAGACATCTTCAACCAGCCCAAGGAGGAATGCTTTGTGGTTACAACGCTGGATTGAACTGAACGCACCTAAATTCAACCCCGTGAACACACCTAAATTCAACCCCATGCTGCTCTGCCTTTTTTTTTTTTTTTTTTTTTTTCTGATGACATCGTACTTCTCACCATATAGTGTAATATTTTCAAACGTTCTGGACACCCCAGGGAGGACAGCCCAAATACATGCCCCAGATGGCCAAACCCTGTTGTAGGGAGACAGGGAGAAGCCTCACATGAATGAGTGACTGTGAGGCAAAGCATGAAAAAATCTTAGGTATAAATGAGCAGTCAGGTCATGCAATCAATACTCGTGGCACCCAAATATTTGGGCAAAAAACAAAGCATGAGTCCACGAACTTCATCAGGGAATGAGGATTTTTTTCTGAAAGGTGCACAAGCCCTTGCTGGGTGTGAATTAGGGACTGCTGCAGAGCACCGCTGAGCAGCGAGGTGGGGGAGACCCCGCCAGCAGCCGCTGCACAGCATCCTTTGACTGTTACGGCACCTATAAAATAATAAAAGCCCTGCTCCGTGGCGCGGGGCCAGGATGTGGAAGATGCTGCAGGAAGAATCAAAGGGCCTTGGCAATCCAAACAGAGCGGTGTTTAACCACGCTGCAGGCCGTAACTGCTGGAGCCCAGCCTCACACCATCACATGAGGTCCCATCCCAAGCTTCACGGGACTGGAGCTGCCTCACGCCTGACCTAGCCCACACGGGGCATGAAAGGTGACAAAACAACTGAAAATAAAAGCGCCGAGACCTGCAGCAGAACCAGGGCTGAAGCGCTGGAGACGCCACCCAAGGAGGTGGCCGTCAGCGTCGCCACCACCTCGCAGGGACACCACTGACTGTGAGAGGGGCAGGAAGAGCCCAACCGCCACGGCAGCTGCTCAAGCAGCTCTAGAAACATGCCTTTTTTTTTTCCCCCAAATCATGTAGGCAAACATTTTCTGTCACTCTGCTTCCATGATTCAGCAATTCAAGCCTAAGAAATAAGAAGTGTGGTAATCCACATATTTGTGTGGAATAATGGTAAATTCATGCCTTCGATGACTTATGAGAGCTATGCTATTGAGAAAAGACAGTTCCCCTTTCTCATGTTGAAGGAAAAATACAGTTATTTAAAAATGGCAAAAGAATCAGCTCATTAGCTAATAACGGGGAAAAAAAATCTTACCCCAGGAAAATGGAGTGGCTGAAGCAAGAACTAAGCCAACGTACATTTAAAAAAAAGCAACCACGTACAACACACAGCCAGCCCCAAACCGCAATTCCCCTTGAACAGAGGAGACACCTTAACGAACACAAAGCCCTGCGTCAGCCCCACACCATCACCACTGCCACCCAGAGCAATTCCCCAAGCCCTGCGTGGCCCTGGAGGGGCAGACGACAGCACCAGGCTCTGACCTGCCCGCCCCGAGATGGTGCTGCCCCAAAAGCCAGCAGCTAACACAGGATCTGCATAAGCTCTGGGGACACCTCGCTGGGTCCAGCTGCATTTTGTCTACTGGTTTCTGCCTGGCGTCTCGTTCTGTCGCTGCTGTGCCAAGCACAGCACCCACTCGCAGGGCTCCCAACGCTGGCTGCCTGCAGGGCGAGTGGCAGCAGCACGGGCACCGGCACAGCCACCGTGTGCTGCAGCTGAACGCGAGGCCAGCCTGGGCTTACCATCAGCAGCTCCTGTTTGAGGAGATTCAGCTCCAGAAGCGACATTTAACCAAAACCTGCCCTGTCAGGCCTGAATCTAATGCCACTTTCCGCTTTTAAAATATCTGTATTCAAGAGGAGGGCTGGGGGGGAATTGGCGCTGTCCAGGCATTTTGTTCGATTCTTTTCAGTGCAGCTCCATCACAACGTAGCAGGTACTTTCCAAAGGCAAATTTATTTAAAGAGTGAGGAGATGCCAGCCACGGCCTAATTTATCGCAGAGCTAATGGACAGAAAAGCAGCCAAAAAAGACAACGCTCCTCCAATGGCCCATCCATAAGAGAGCCCGACATCCCTGGCACTGCACCAGGCCCTTCCCCGCAGTCCCGGCACCGTGCAGGACAGGAGCCTGCTCGCTCTGCTCTCACACCCACCAGGGACTGGACCCACACAGCCCAGTGCCGTGGAGCTGTGCCGGGCCCTGCGGGCAGGTGCTGGCAGCGGAGCAGACATTTAATAGCTGACTTCACACACGGTGGGAAATGCACGGGGCCATGCACACTGAAGATGCAAAAAAAAAAAAACAACAACCAAAAACAAACAAACAAACAAACAAAAAACAACCCACCCATAGCCTACATGAGAGAAATTTCAGCAAGCCAGGACCAACGGCAGAGCACAGTGCGCCTGCAAGACACAGCCCTGCTCTATAAACACAATACAACGTGGGTGTTTTTGTTTTTTAATTTTGGCAGGAAGAAAGTCTCCATTACTTGCTTTAGGTCAGTGATTCTTATCTGTCCCCACCAACTGCATTTGTGGGTAGCACTAAACATCCAAGCAAACGAAGGAGGGGGGGGGGAGGAGAGAAAAACAAACTGCATTTGCCTCTTGTCCTTGGCCCACGTTACCTGACCATTGTCACGAGGCGAGCAAACAGGCTGCGGTGCATTAATACCTACGGCTGCACAATGAGGCATTGTGTGCGCTTTTTATGACCCCCTCTCTGACACACGTATCAGTATCGGGAAGCTCGCCACGCACGGCAGCTCCATTCACTTAGCAACAAAGGTGCTAATTAGGGAGCTGTTTTCCACCTCCAGCGGGTGGAGGATGCTGCGCAGCTGCCCGTGGCGGGGCTGGGCAGTGCCTGTCCTCCCAGTGGTCCCCCTCAACCACATCCTGCACCGAGATGCAGCGCTCAGCTGGGCAGGTCCCCCTTCGAAACACGAGGTCGGGGCAGGAGCCAGCTCCAGAGCTGGACACGGCTGCTGGCCACTGCCCCCAGCCTTGCTTGCACGGAGCACCGACCACGGCACAGCACCCCTGGAGCTCTCTCCCCATGCACGGGGCAGCCCACAGCAACTCCCACCCCACTAAATAATGCATCGGCCAGCCCTAATTAACGCAAGGGAAGGATGATATACATTTCTTTGTTGCTTTAAGTTACATTTGGTTAGACGCTGAGGGAAGAGCCGCCTCTAGCTAAAGGGTCAGATAAGCCAAAAATCAATACCAGTGACTGCCTCTGCATCCTTAAATCCCGCGCCCCTGCCCCAGTGCTGGGTAGGGCCGGGGCAGCCCCACGCTTGCTGACTCAGTGCGGGTTTGGGTTGGGAGCCAGGGGTGCCCCAGTTCCCACCGGGCCGTGACCACACTGCCCCTGCCCGAGGAGCCACCCTTCCCTCCGCCCCAGAAAACACAAGGCACAGAAACCCCAGCAATCAGCGAGAAACCACCCTTCACCCGAGTTCAAATGAACCAAAATGCCTGGGGACAGCATGTCAAAATGAGAACTCCCCCCCCCCATCCCGGCCCCCTGCTCTTGAAAGCAGAAAGAGGCAGGGACCCAGGAAGCAAAAAGAGGTTTCTGCTTAAAAATAACAGCAAGTTTTCACTTATTTCCCCACGGGAAAGGTTTTGATCCAAGTTAAAAATTTCCTGGAAAAGATCCCTTTGGGAGGGAAGCGGGGCTCCTGCTGGCTGTACAGCCCAGGGCCGGGCTCCCGGCACCACGGGTGGCAGCAAAGCCTTCGTCACTGGCTCCTGCTGCTCCCTGGCAGCACCCCAGAAGCTCACACCGCCACGCAGCAACGTGGCTTTGTGCACCACCAGCCCCCCGAGCAGCCACGTGGCCCCTCTCCTTCGCAGAAGTGCTGTCTTGTGCCTCCTCTCGGCACTTTGGATATATTCTAAGAAAAGGAGGAAGGAAGAAAGAAAAGAGGAAGTCACCGCGTTACTGGTAAAAATAGCAGAGAGCCAAATAGAAAGGTAAAGAGGGTTTGGGTTCCGAATGCTTCAGCTTTTCGCAGAAAAGGGCCAGGGGGACGGAGAACCTGCACCGCTGCCCGCGACGTGCCGGGGGCGCGAGGGGCGGCGGCGAGCAGACCACCAGGCAGCGGCACACAACGCCTGCTGCCTTATCACACAGCCGTGTGCGGTGACCGCAGCCCGTGCCCAGCCCGAGATAAGATACCCAGCACCAACACGAGCTGCTCCGTGCCACCAGCAGCAAGCTGTGCGGCTCGGCGAGGCGGACAGCCTCCACGGGCGATCTGTGAGCCATTTGGAGGTGGGGGCTCGTGCCGTGCCTTTGCTTTGAATGCCGTCTTTTGACACCGATAGCCAATACTGAGAACGTGGCAATGCTGAAGGCTGGAAGGGGAGCACGACCAAGCAGCTCGCATCGCGAGATCTGCCACCAGATCAAAGGCTGTCAGCTGCGGCCATGCATGGTGTGGGGTTGTCCCTCTGCCCTGGCACGGCGCCTGCCACGGAGCTGCCCTGCACCAAGCATCTCCTCTCTGCAAGGATGCTGAGGGCACCCCACTCGCTGGCTTTGCACAGGTTTTGCCCCCGTTTGCCAGAACAGATGCACAATCAGAGCACCTCTTGCAAGACCTTTGGTAAACTCAAGCACATTAATGCTATAATGAGAAAACAGAGGAGGGAATTCAGAAACCGCATTCCCAAATTTTGTAACTTGCAATAGGCGAGAGCATCAGGTATCAACAGTGACACCGGACTGATGCTCATCAGCTTTGCATTCATCCCACACCAGGGCAGCCCTGAAAAGCAAGGCAAGACTCACGAGGTCATCACCTTCCCCACTTCCACGCCAGAGCAAGTCCCAGCAAACCCATGAGAAGCCTTAGCCCAACCGACTGAAAGCCAACGGTACGGAGTAAAATCTGGAAAGCCAGTAGCTGTCCTGAAAGCCTTGCACTTTCACATGTGCACGCTTCCAAGAAGTCCGTGTGGGTTTTCGTTGAATTTTTTTAACGTGTGGTATGCGCTGTGGTTAAATCTAATTTCTTAGATTCATAATGTTCACAGGTTTACTCTGTACACTACAAAATTAGTACAACCTGTCCTTAAATACCATAATAAAAAACACGTAGTAAGCACTTTGCCTTTACTTATGTCATCAATGGTTTCAAGGAGGATGAATCACACTTCCTCCTTAACACTCCTTTCTAATATGATTTACTATAAATAATGCACAGAGAAAAGAATGAGGGAAGGTGACAAAGGGCAAAGCACACTGAGTCCACTGCCAGCACGGTGTCCCCAGACTTGGTGGCAAGAGCATAAAAACAATTTCAATAGTAGCACTGGATACGCAAACAGAGCGCACATGCTGTTACAGTACAGTATGTACACACAGATCTTGAAGTCAAGTGATAGGCAGCAGTTATGTATTTTTATGTGTGTGTATATATATATTCTAATTAACACAAAGGAAATGAGACTGTACATTTTAGAATGCCTGGAGAAATTACAAATCAACACAAGTCCTCACCAAGTCAATGGGAAAACGTGGTTTTAGCCTTCCCAGGGCCCACAGCCCTGCAGCAGGAGGGACAAGCCCCCAGGACAGGGTGCCCCATGGCAGCCGGGAACCACACGGGCGTTTTGGTGGCAGGTCGCTTTCTGCTTGCTGTGAACACCTCTGTGTCTGCTAGCACAACAGCACGGCCAGCAAGGGCCTGCGTGCCTGCCTTGGCACCGGCTCCAGCCGCTTACTTGCTCTCCTTCCGTCCTTCTGAGTAAGCAGGTAATGCCCTGGTGTTTGGGGTTTCAGGGTTTTTTAGTTTCTTTCTGTTTTTCCACTCCTTCGATTTCTGCCTGCTTTGTAGGTCACACGCAGGAGCAGAGGCGCCCTGCTCCTACCACACCGCGCCGCCCGGTGTCACCCCATGCGCAGCCGGTGCCCCGGGGTGCCCCGTGGAGCCCCCAGCCCCTCCTGGGCAGATCTGCCCAGCCTGACCACCGCATGTCCCCCCCCGACACCCATCTGCATGTGAAACCCGTGCTCATCAAGCAACCCGGTCCTTGTGCAGGGCTGAACAGAGCATGGGGTTATCGGCTGAGCTGATACACAGACAAACAACATCTCCCGTGCTGACACAGGTAACAAAGCACTGATTTAGCAGGGATTTATTGCAAGCAGTTCTAGTTGCACTAAATACACATTATGCCACTTTTGCCTAAATAGAGAAATATTTTCTAAATTGCATATTGCAGGCTTGTTTATTAAACATCTTGCCAATAAAACAGCAACAAGATTACGAAGGTCAATGGAAAACTAAACTAGCACAGTGGGACATGTATCCAGCCATAATCTACTTAAAATCAGTTAAGAACACTACAGCGAAAATGATACAGACTGCACTGGCTGCCATCCAGAGCACACAGGCTGGGCCTGACAGGATCAGTCCTACCACCCTTCTCTGCACCCTGGTTTTATTCAAACTGCCCTCACACCACTCTTCAGGTAGAAGAGTGACAGAGCTAGTGGATGTTCTCAAAGAAAAGAAAAAGAAATTGTATCTTGATCTGAGAAAGCTAGTGGTCAAGCAGCATTTATTATCCCCGTAGAGGTATCTGTTACTCTGCACATAAGCTGCGGAAGTTATCCAAAACGTTGCCGATGCAAACTAGTGCTCAAAAATGATAACAACCCTTTCATAAATACTTCAGTGTAAAGATTATCTGGAGTGAATAAATATACAGCGTTTCTGAATGCCCCAAACAGGTCTTTACAATCAGGCTCAAGCCTCAGAATTGAAATAGGTGTCACAAATCAATGGAAAGTACTCGAGCTCACAAGCCCAAATTCGAGGTATCTAACCCTTCCACACTCAGACTGTGCCTGCCTTATTTGCATTCGCTCAGTCAAAATGATGCACAAAGCTTTCTGTATTCCTCGTGTGACGCAAATCCTTCTGTCTTAATTTCTTGTACATTCACATCCCCTGTGTTTCACTGCCTATCTGTCCAAAGGATATTTTTCAATTCCTGGTCTTTGCTGTAGCTGGAGAGAAAACAAACCTCCAGAAAGAGCAGCGAGACCTGTGATGTTCAGCCTTCAAACGAGCACTTCAAACGAAAACACCACAGCCGGTAACGCTGCATGAAATGAGGCCAGCCTGCGGACTCTGCACCTCTCGCATGTTTAACTTTTTCTGGTCAGCCATACAAAACCAAAAAACAAAACAAAACAAAAACCAACAGCAGCGGCGCTTGCAGCCTGATCATGCCTAGCGGAGGCAGCACCCAAAAGAGCAGCTTTTTGGCTCAAAGCGAGCGGCAGTGTTTTGCTAGCACTCATGCGCGCAGGGCTGTTATCGCTTATCGGCCGTGTGGTTTGCACAGACCGTGATGCACGTTTGAAAATCTTGCTCGAAGGCGATTTCTCTAAGGCGCCTGTGTGCATCCTCTGCCGCAGCCACGCTTCCTCAATTCGAAAAGTAATTCTGGCCAGCAGGACGGATATTTGGGAGATGACACAGCGCTGCTCGAAGCCCCGCAGAGGAGGCAGCAGGACGCTGCGCTGGGCTTTGTTGCAGGAGAAAAGGCTGAGGAGCGGGGACAGACATTCAAACCCCAGCCCACGCATCTGGACACTGCCTCGCCTGCTAAGGTAAAGGCGGGACTGATGCCAAACGAAGAATTAAACCTACTATAAAGCACTTAGCTGCCTAACACCAGGCCAGAGAAAAAAATTGCAAGAAGAATGACACAATCCAGGGCTGCCCAGAAAGAAAGAATGAATGGAATAGGCTAATTTACACAGGAAGTGAGCACTTACCAGACCCTTCATCCTAACACACAAAACCCTCTGCCATATCTGGAAGCAATTACACCCAGTTAACATGATCTGCCTGCCACTAAAATTAACTGCAAACAGAAATATTTTTCACTTTTGCAACAGGAGATGCCATGGCCCCGTGTTTGGCTGCCGGGAAATATTTAGTAATTACTCATTTAAAGTCTCTCTTGAAGCTGTCAAGGGGGGAAAAAAAAAAGAAGTAGAAGAAAATTCTTGCTAATTATGAGCAAAAAGGAAAATGCAGATCATTTTACTATACAGAAGAAAAACAGATATATGCAGCAGGGTAAGGAAACAACCGATATCGTGTAGAAGCAGATAAGGCTGCACAGATACCCCGCTGCAAACTGCCTGTGCTGCCTTGCAGCATTTCTACGCATGAAGGGGAAGAAAAGATTTGATCCTGTCACCCCTGAAACAGCACATTCTCTCTCAGGATTCCTCTATGAAATCAATAAGTGCCATTTTAACAAATACCACTTCGCAAGTTATAACAAGAACTGAAAGGACTCCATAACGCTTATTGAGCTGCCGTAGATGATCTTAAGTGAAAAGCACGCTCTCAGGAAAAAAAAAATAACAACCAGACAAGCGGCACTGAGCTCAGGTTGGGCGACAGGCAGCATCCCCAGCCCCACGCACATCGCTCATGTGGAAACCCCTCTGCTGTCCCTGCCTTACAGAAGCCATGAGGCAAACAGAGGTAAAAAGAGGGCACACAAACCTTCACCATTGAAGCAAGAGGAGGAAAAAACGAGAAGTGGGTTCCCTCCCCACCTCCCCGAGGAGCCACCACACACGCCAGCCCTGCGCAGGTTCCTGGCTCCCCGTGCAGTGCCCCGGCATCATCGCCACTGCGAGCCTGGGCAGGCAGCCAGGAGAGCTGCAAAAACCATCACCGGGCAAGGGGAAAACCAAACGAGTTCTTTTCTGATTGGAATTTCAGACTTCTGCTTTAAAAGGGATCTCCACACCACCAAAAAGATGCGTGATAATTGACTGAATAATGCCGAAGCCAAAGAGAGCTGTTCCACCTCCATGCTTCGAGCCATGTATGGAAATGGTTAAGTCCCCCACCGAATAAATCAAAAGTTCAAGGCTGCAACATACCACAATGTATTCCCTCTTTCCTTATGACAAGAACCAGAGAAAGCCCGAAATCCCAAGCATCCTGCGCGGGGTCTCGGCTGGCACTCACAGGTTACACGCTCGGGGTCAGCGCCGCGGACCTTGGCTGCAACATTCATTTCCTGAGCGGGGCAAGTCCCCCTGCCCATAAAGCTAATAAGAGCTTCCTCGCATGGCAGACCCGCACTGACAGAGCTACTTGTCAGCGGCCACGCAGTGGGGGAACGCTGGTTTCCATTAACCGGTTATGATGCCAGGTGCCACTAATAAGGCCCATCAGCAAGAAACAAGAGCTGCCAAGTTGTCTTCAAACTCTGGAAATAATCATGGGCAGAGTTTGGGGGGCTGCTGTTTTTTTTTATTATTATTATTATTTATGCCTTTTTTTTTTTTTTTAAAGTTTCTATTGTAGCTGAGCTTGGTGCAACACAAATTGCTGAATGCTTAAAATAAAATAAAAAACAACTACTGTATCAGGCTACCAAAATTAACACTAATAACATCTCACAAAGCACTTGGGATCTGATTTATCACGTTTATTGCTTTAATGGTATACTGCATCTGTTTCTCACTGTGACATGTTGAGCAGTGCCAATGTGCCTAATGGCATTAGTATTACAATGCTCAGCTAATCCACTCGAAGACAAATGGAGGTGAGGGTGGCAGAGAAGGAGCCAAAAACAGTACTATTTCCCTATGCAGCTACTTAAGATTTGCTACGGTGCTAATGCTGCAGCTCCACGCAGACAGATCAACAAGCTACCCGCCACAGGAATTGACCTGCCAGCCATCACACGCCAGAGGCAGCCCGTGGCAAGTGGTGTTTTTCCTTCACGGCAGGGTTTGGGGCTGCCACTAGTGCTGGCTTCCAGGCCCCTGGGCACGGGGGAGAGCATTTATCCAGCCCTCGAGCTGTGGCCCCAGGTACACACACACGCAGCGGCCAACAGGCCCTTTCAAACCTGGGTCTTTGGTGAGGTTTGTTCTGGTTTGCTGCACAACATCAAGTAGCTCAAGACTTGCATCCATATTTTCAGAAAGGCTCATGCGTTTTGGGGACCTAGGTGGTGGCAGACCCCGCTTTGCAAGGCGCTGAGCTCAGCTTCCTGCTGGCACCAGACAGGCAGAGCTGCCTTTCCTCTGCTCTTTGGAAGCGGGCAAAAAGGGCAAAGGTCTGAAGTTTGGGGTAATGTGACCAGCCAGCAGCCAAAGTGAAAGAGCAAGCCTCCTTATTCCTACCCTCAAAATACTCCACCACAGGACATGCCTGGTAGTTGACGGCTCAACCATAAAACTTTCTGATTCTTGCAAAAATCAGATGGGGAGATTTGAAGAGAGGCTTCCCAAGGTAGACACTAACAAAAGCTTCCACCGAGGCAGATTTAAGGACGGCAAGAACAAGAAGAACCTTCTAGTCAAAGTCACACTAAGTATTTCATCTGGTGCCAATCACAACCTGTCTCATGACAATGTTCGCACAGAGCACTTTCATTTTTCAGCTAGGCATCTCCATGTCACAGAAAGATGCATAAAAAGCTGCCAGAGCACAGCACTGCTAAGGTGATTCTTCACACAGGACCATGGGTTTGGATGCTTTGCCCTTCAAATCCTTCCATGGTGGAGGAGAAGGATGACACACCGAAGGAAAAAGGGAGCACCGTGCCACTCGTGGGCTTCACTGAATCACAACTCCACCTACAGCTTTCTCGGCAGCTTTCAACATTAAAAATAAAAACAAAACAAAGCACGCGTTTTTTAAAGTTTTAATGCATTTAACTTCATGATGAAAAAATCACTCCAGACTCAGGCAGCAGCTCAGCACAACCCTCGCTTCAGAACTCGAGATTTTTCTTCATACAAACAAACCAGAAAAGGGCCACTGAACTATAGCTTTTTTGTCTGCAATTAGAGGCGACAATCAATACTAACATTAGATTAAGTTTGAACTTTACTCAACCTAGAAGGAAATCTTCTATAAAAAAAAAAATTAAAGAGTCACCGACTCAATACACACTCAATTAGTCAAAATCATAAGCTCGGTAAGAAGAAAAACGGATCGCCAAGTGGCTGACAGCTTCCCAACCGCGGCGCTTCGGCAGGGACCTGAGGACCACGGCCGGTGGGTGCAGAGGCTCGTGCCACGAGGCCCCTGCGCTGCAGCAGGAGGTGGAGGGGCCCTAACCCGTGGTCCCCCCTTGCTCTGAGCAGGGAGCAGTGGGTGGGTGGGTGCTCACCCGGGTGCCCACCCAGCGCCCAACCCAGTGCCCGAGCCTGGGCACTCCCAAGAGCTTGCCGGAGAGGCTGCTTCACGCTCTGCTGTCTGTTTTCCTCTGCGCACGCGTTTCCCATACTAATGAAGAAGGGAGCAACACTCAGAAGGCTCTGAGACTACAAACATATATATTTATACATATATAGGCATGTGTGTGTGTAAACAAACATACACGCCATATGCATTCACTCACTTGTGTAACGTAAACAGACACTGTACATGTTGGGATCCTCTTGGCTCATTAAGTGCACTCCTTGCAGAAAGAGTGGTTTGGTCTCTTACTCTCGCTGCTGGGACTTGCTGGCACTCAGAAGCCATCAGACTGAGAAGTCGAGCACCCCGTGGTGCCAGCAGCACTGGAGGTGCCCTTCTCGAGCAGCCGCCTTTGCCACGCTTGCTCAGATCACTTGAGAGGCTTGAAAGCATGGGTCTTGAACAAAACTAAGCACACAAAACCACAGAGGGGGGCAGGCAGAAACTCTCCTTCAGCCAGGGACGCCCTGCTGCCAAAGCCTTGGCTCTGCCCGGAGCAGTGCTGGGGGAGCACACCTGGGCAGCAGCCTGGGTGAGCAGAGTGAAGCAAGGGAGGTCCGGCTGCAGCCACAGCTGGGAACGAGGATGCTCCTGGCACCTCCGTGCTCAGGGCAGGGCAGAACTGCCCCAAGAGATGCACAACAGGAACGGGTCAACCAAAGCAGCGACTCCACGGGTGATGCTGTGGTCCCTCCAGCATGTCCTGACCCTGACGCAAGCCCACAGCTGGCCTCCCCTCGAGCGATGGGTTTTTAAGTGACAGCCATAGAACCAGGGCCTCGGCACAGGCTGCAGGTGATCTCCCCAGAGCTCTCCCCACCAGGCTCTGGATCCACCAGTCTGGGTGGCAGCAGATGCTGGCTCAGGCTGTCGAAACCTGCAATTTTCTACAGGTCGCTGCCAAGGGAGGCCATCCCACACCACTGCACCCAGCCCTATCCCACAGCGGCTTCAGGAGCGAAGAGGAGGCAGCATGGTGCAGCTGCCACCACCAGCAGAGCTGCTCCAGCAGAGCGTTATAGAGCCCGGTAGAGTGTGGATGCTGTTTAACAGCTCCATAAATACAATAGGATCCCACAAATCCTCTCGAAATGGTAATTTTCACCACGTATTAGAAAGCAAACACTATAAAAAAGCCACATGAGACCTTGTCTACACACAAACTGCCTTGGATTTAGGCTTCTTTTTTTTTTTAAAGTTCATTTGACTGTTGCCCAATACCTTTCAACGTGGACCGTCTTACAAATCAGTTTAAAAACAGCTCAAAGGATTTGGCTTGCTCTGAAAAGTTTATCAGCACAAGGTGATTGCACATACATACAGCCTGAAAGTAAGAACACACAAATGAAGTTTGGCACCGGCTTAAACAATTGCCTTCAAGGCTATGTTTTTAGCAAACCAAGACCTCATCAGAGCGCAAGGCATATCGGAGTTCTTGATAAAGATCGTGAATAATGAAGAAATAAGCTACAATTGTAGCTACAGTTGTCAAAATGAACCCTCCAAACACAGGAAGGTGGCTTGAGATGCACGCTCCTTCCTTCAGCAGGCCGGGCTGCTCTCCCTCATCTCCAAATCCTGCCTCGGGGGGAGACCACGGAGCAGCGGCAGGAGCAGCCCCGGCAGCACAAGCTCAGACCGCCACCCTCTCACAGCCTGAGATGTTTCAGCAGCACACGCAGGGGCATCAGTTGCTACTCTCGCCCTCGGGGGGAGAAAGGAGGATGCTGGAGACTATGGCAGAAAGCCACGTTAAAATTCTCACTGAGTGTTCACTGCAGCTCTCCCTCGGTGACGTCCTGCCTGCATCACCCTACGGCAAGCACGGCCACATCTCTGGCCAGGGAAAAAGCTTTGGGCATGCAGGATTTGCCCCCCTGCAAACACAAACCCCAGCTCTGCCACTCGCAATACAGGGGAACAAAGCAGGAACCTTCTGCACGGGTGCACAAAGCAGGAGGGACCCGCCTGAGCTGGGAGGGGTGCTGTCAGCGGGGTCTGCACGGCAGCACACGCAGCGGCTCCGAGTCACCGGCTACGCCGAGACGTGATGCTGAGAGCTGACAAACCTCCGCAGGGCTGAGAGCTGTGGCGTGGCCGCTGCCACCCTGCAGCCGAGAGGCAGTGGCTGAGTCGGTGGCTGCTGCCCCGAGGCCCAGTGCTGGCCGTGGGTCACCCCACAGCGTGCGGGGTGGCCGCTGCAGGCAGCGAGCGCGCGGGCAGCACCAGATGCTGCCAGCAGCTCCCACGGGCACCGACACCGTCCCTGTGCGTGCACGGCCTCAGCAGCACATTATGCACATCAGGACTAATTAACTTGTTGATTCATTAAAATTCTGAGAAGATGCTCAGTTCGGGCACTTCAGGGACGCTGCCGGGAGCTCTGGCAGCATTTATCCCAGCCTCGCTGCGGGGCTGCCGCACCAGCCGGCACCACCGTCCCCAGGCAGGGCTGCAGCCACGCTTCCAGCCAGTGCCGTGCTGTGCCCGCTGAGGCAGGGCCGGTGCCAGGGGCTTCGCCGGCACGGTGCAGCGCTGGCTTCGGTGCACAGCCACCGTGACCCTACCCCTGGCTGAAGCTGAGAGCGAGTTCTGGTCCCACAAGCGGGAGGCAGTAAGCACGGGAGCTCTGAACGCACGTGCCGACAGCAGCCCGCATGCTACTGCCCCGCAACAGCTCCCTGAGGTGTGGGGATTGGTGCGAGCACCACGGTCCCCCCAAAAAGCAGACCTGCAGCCACCCCAGCTGAAGGTTAAATGCTGAACCCCTCGCTGCAGGGATGGACTCGTGGGTCTGTCGCACCGCAAGTCCTCCGGGCTCACCCCAGCGACACAACAATCCCAGCCTGACCTACATGTTACTTTGGGCAAAGTGCAAATATTTCATGACCTGGGAGGCTGAGCAGCATCACAAAGACGGTGTAAAACTGCAGGATTAGCAAGCCGCAAAAAACAGCAATCCCAAACGTCATTGTCATAGTGGGATATGAGAACCCAGTAGGAATCTCTTCCCTGCAGAAACAAGCCCTGCACAGAGGCACCGGCTACTTGCAGAGGAGGCTCTCGGCAGAGAGCTGCCTGACCCCACGGTGTGCTGTCTGCAGGCAGCTGTATGCACACAGATCCTTAAACTCAAACAGCAGCAACCCTAAGATGCTCTGCAGACCCCGGCCAGGGAAACCAGGGGGGTTTGTGCTTGCAAGAAACACCCATACCTCAAGCCTCTTCTGAGCTACGCTCCCCACGCAGCACTTGCTGGAAGGAAGCTTCTGGTATAGCTGCCAGCCCTGAAAAAGTTACAACAGCTGACCCTGCACACCGGGCTGGTAGCGTGCGTGCTGCTCCACATCCCATTTTGGGGACGCAGCAGGAACTTTGCACCAGTCCTTTGCACCGGGGTGCGTGACACCCAGTCGAAAATCAAAATCCACTCTCAGGATCATGCCCAACCGTTACATTTGCCTCAAGAATAAAACACAGTAAGAAACAACGTGGTTTTAAACGGCGTGTAACACCCCAACGATAGCGACACAAGCAACCGAGGACACGCGGTGCTGGATGCTGCACAGACTCACCTGTGCTGTTCGACGGTCTCGTTGTCCGGCAGCTCTGCCCCACACACGCTGCACTGCTCGCCCACAGCTCTGCTCTCCGTTTTCATGCCAGCTGCCAACTCCCCGAGCTTACTGAACAGCTCCCTCTGAATAAAGCCTTGGGGCAGGAGCCCTCCGTAAGCGCTGAAGTCCATGGACACGGCAAGGGCTGGCTGCATGTGAAGGGCGGATGGCATGGAGGGTGGCATGCCGAGCATAGAGTCAGTTTTGTGGTTTGGTAGCATGGAGTAGACACCCAGGGGTTTTTCGCTCGTGGCCGTGGACTGCTCTGGCCCTAGTGGCAGCCCCTGGCCAGCCTCAGGAGGCTGCTCTGTGCTCTCATCGCGGACATAGTGCAGTTCACGGGCACTCGTGATAACACTGCTGCGGGTCGGGGTGCCAGGGCCCTCCTTGCTCTTGTCATCAGACTTCTCCCCACTGGAAGTGCTGGACTCTGCCGTCTGGGGGCTCTCATGGCTGGAGGCATCTTCCACCTGCATCACTTCAGTTTTGACTTCAGCAAGGCCAGGGTGGCGGCCGCTGGTGGCGTGCGAGTCCTCGGGGGCGTTCTGCTGCAAGGCGCCTTGCAGCAGCGACTGCCCGATGGTCATCAGGCTGTCCACCGCCGCCTTGGTGGGGCTCATGGCAGAGAGGCTGAAGGAAGTGGAGACGGACGGGCTTTGCTCCACCATGGTTCCTGGCACGCTCTGACCAGCCACGCTGGCGTAGCCGCTCTCCTCGCTGGAATGCTTGGAGATGAACAGACCCTTGATGTACCTCGATTTCCTGTCCTCCTCTTCCTCGGCACCTCCATCCGTCATGGTGACTTCGGCATCGTTTTCATCGGATGCCTGGATGGTCTCCAAGATCTTCAGGCACTGCTCTTCTAGATACTCTATTTCTAGAATCTCAGCTGCATAGAGCAGGTCATCCAAGTCTTCAACCTTTGCCTGGAGGGTGGCAGTGTAAGCATACTCCAGTATCTGCTGGAAAGTCTTTGGTGAAAGGAAGTCCAGGGTGTAATGCTGACTGTTGCGGTGGAAGAGGATCTCAAACATTTTACTAGTGCAAGCCAACACTGTCCTGTGAGCATGGAACTCCTGGCTGTCCACCATAATGACCACGTCGCACAGCGTCCCCGCCAGGCGCATCTGGTTGGCTTTGTGCAGCAGCCCCGTGGGGTGGCAGGGGTTCTGGAGCTGTATCATGCCCATCTTAGTCAAATCCATAGCGATCCCGAGGTCCACTCATCAGGGTGCCTTGTCGTCGCTCAAATCTGGGACCAGCTTTGTGTGCCGACTATCTGCGAAAACAAAAGACAGAGGGGGGGGAGAGGAGAGAAAAAAAAAAAAAAAAAAAAAAAAAAAAGAGGAGGGACGGGGGAGGAGAGAAGGAGAGGGAGGTTAGCCGGAGCTCGGCGGCGAGTCACGATGCACCGAAAAGTTTGTGCGCTCCGCTCGGGGCCGGCGGCACGGACGGGGCCGCCCCGGGATGCCGAGGAGCCGCAACCCCGCCGCTGCTGCCCGGGGAGGAAGGCGACAGCCTCGGGTGCGCATCGCCGGTGCGCGGAGCCGCCGGCAGCAGCCGCCGAGGCGCACGGCTCGGCACGGCTCAGCCCGGCTCGGCTCGGCACAGCGGGCAGCGCCGGCCGCCCCGTCCCGCCCGGGGGGCTCCGGTGCCGCGAGTTTCGGCTGCGCAGCTCCGCAGGGCATCAAATATTCATCAGGTGCACGGCAGCAGCCGCCGCGCAGCGCCGCGCCGCGGGTCCTCGGCGGCCGCCACGGGCACGGCACCGGCACCGACCCCCGGCACCGGAGCGCGGCGGGGAGCGGCGAGCGCCGGAGGAGCCGCCGCGGCGGGGAGCGCGGGGCGGGGGTGAGGAGGTGGAAAAGAGGAGGAGGAGGAGGAGGAGAGGGAGGAAGAGGCCGGGGGAGCCCCGCGCCCGCCCGCCCGCTGCCCGCACTCACGGCGGCCGGCGGCTGCTCCGGCAGTTCGCACTGCCCGCTCTCATCGCCGCCGCCGCCGCTCGCCGCGCCGCGCAGCAAATCACCGCGGCGCCGGCCCACGGGCCGCCCCGCGCCCACGTCAGGCCGCCCCCACCCCCGACGCCGCCGCCCGCACCATCTTGACTGCTGGCGCCGCCGCCCCCCCGGCCCCGCCCCGGCCCGCCCCGACGGGGGCCCCGCGCATCCTCCGCGGCCCCGCTCGCCGCTCCGCGGGCGCCGCCGCCCGCTCCCTCGGGGCCGCCGGGGCCCGGCCCCGCCGCGGGGCCGCTCCGCCCGCGGGGGCCGCCTTGCAACGGGGGCGCCCCGGTGGCCGGCGGCGACCCGGGGGGCTCGGGCGAGACCGGCGCGGGGCCGCGGCTGCTGGACAGCGCTTGGCTCCGCCGGCCCTGCCAACAACAAACATGGAGGAGCCGGCGGCCGCGGGGAGCCAATGAACCGGAGCCGGCGGCGGCGAGCAGCGCCGACCCCCGGGGGCTGCCCCGGCACGCTGCGGCGGAGATGGGGGGGGGGGCACCGGCCGGCCGCTCCGCCGAGCCCAGCCCGGCCCCGGGCGCAGCCGCTCCCGGAGCTGGCGAGCTCGCAGCGCTGCGCTGCGGGCGGGGGCTGCCCGCCCCCCGACGGCCCCGCGGGGCCGCCTCCCCCCCCCGGCCGGGACCCGCACCCACCCGCGCCCGGCCGCCGGGGAATCCCCGCCTCGGGGCAAAGCGCTCGGAACAAAAGCACGCCCGAGGAAACGGCCCCGCGCCCGCCGCGCCCGAAATCTCCTCCGTTAATAAACTGCGCGCTGTGCAAGCCCGGCCCCTCGGCAGCGAGCGCTAAAGGAGATTAATGCCTGGGCTGAATCGAAGAGGTGGGGACGGCAACAAAAAGACGAGCCGGGGGCTCGGCGCCAGCTCTCGGCTGCGCGCACACCGGGCCGGGGGGCTCGGGGCTCGGTCCGACCCCGCCGCCGCCCGCCCCGAGCGGCCGCTCCCCGTGCCCGAGGCGCGGCACCGCGAGCTGGGCAGCGATTTTCCTCGGCAGGGAAAGAAAAGGGACGGGGAGAGAAAGGGAACGGGGCCGAGAAACGGCAGCAGCCTCGGAACAGCGGCGGGGCACAAGGCTCCGGCAGAGCGCGGCCGCGGAGCGCCCCGCACCGACGGCAGCTCCCGGCGGGGACCCCCCGGCCCGGCCCGCTCCCGAAGCCCCCGCTCCCCCCCGGCAGAGGAGGGAGACCCTCGGCGGGCGGCACGGCGCAGGGAGCGCGGGGCACGGTGTTGTCAGCTAAAATAACAAATAAGGACGGTATTAGCACAAAGATACCCTTGGGGTAAAGCAGCGCAAATGTAATCTAAGGAGAACGTTACAGGGAAGTGTGTTTATAATTATAATGGGATTTAATGTACTTTGGGACCAGATGATAGCAGTCATTTAACAAGAACAGCCTAATAACAGAGGCCTTACAATGAAAGGAGATGGTGCTCAGGTTATTAGATACATATTATGATGCAACATTCGCAGTGCTAAAGGATAAGGCAGCAGCTACCCCGACTTTTGGGGGGCTATAACTCTGCCCTTTTAATCGGCAGAAAGCTAAAATTGGGAGTACAATATGCTTTTTCTTTTTTAATTGCTTGAGACTACCCACATTCCCCCCCTCCACTTTTAAATCAAAATGACTGAAAGGGGGGGGGGGGGGGGGGGGGGGGGAATAGCAAGATGATGTGGTTTCAGGTGTTTGTTTACCCTCCTCTAACTTTTAAAAGGCTTGATTTCAGGACTGAAATTTTGCAGACAGTTAGGGGTATGTTTTTAGTGTAGCTTGCATGAAATTAAGCTGCATGAGTCCCATTAGCAATAATGGAAATCCCACGGCTAAATTCCCAGGCAGCATCCTGAAAATTAACCCCCCAGTCCTTCCAGTGAACTGGTGCATTGCACTTTTTGTTGCTCTTTTAATATATATAGTAAAAACTACTGAGTTGTTTAAGAGACTGGTTTCCTACAGCTCCTTTTATCAAGAAGTGCTGGACTGCCAACCCTCAGAGTGAAAATCCTGCACTTCACCACCACGGAGGTGCACCGTAGGTAGTGGCACACCTCAGTCCCTCTCAGGCTTCACACCATGCTGCAGCGTTTGCTGTGGTGGCTCCCAGAGACCAGAGGGAGACCCCAGCCCCCTGTTGGACCATAGGCTCAAATAACAGAAACACAGATGCCCTCCCATCTTGGAGGAGCCTGCAGTTCAAGCCACAGTGAATAACCCAACCAACTTCCCAGCAGCCATACATATTCTTTTTTTGCCACCTGCACTGCAATAGCACACATCTGGGCACTACGCAAGCAGTGCAAAAAAGATGAGCCTCTTTCCAAAATGCTTGCATTGGCCAAACATGAGCCTGAAATCAGGAGCTAAGCAGAAGCTTGGCCCCTGTGGGACTGAGTTTACCACCCCCTCGCAGCTTCATCCCTGATGCCTGGGAAAAGCTCTTTTTAAACCCATTGTGGTGTTGCAGGCATTGTGCTGGTGTCTTTGGAGACCTTCCTGGAAAGTGGATGCTCTGAATTTGAAGGCTGTTTTCTTTTAGAGATGAAAGGCAAAGCATCACGCAAGAGCTAGTTAGACAACTCTCACCAGAACATCTTTCTACAAATCACATTTGTCAGCCAAAACCAAATCAACCCCCTTCACTCGGGGATTTCTTTCCTCGCCCACTTCTGTTGCAGAACCGACTGAATGAAAATAAATGCTGAAAACCCCGAGTCCTCCCCAAACCGCAGTGCAGGTCTCTCTTCCTACCACTTCAGTCAAGGCATGCTGAGCCTGTTGGCACACAGGACGCTACTGAAATGTGACTTGCTCTGTTTGCCTGGGCTGTTTCAGTGATGAGATGAGCCAGGCAGCTGAACTCATACTTGTGCAAATTGTCCAGCTCCAGTAACAGCTTCAGCCCGTGTGCTATGATCTGTTCATATGGCAATGGCAGACTCATGCCCTGCTCCATCACCTCCTCACGTATTGTCCAAATGCTTTGCAGCCAGGGTTGTACTTTTCTACTGCCCTTCCACACACACCTGTGTATGTGCACACAAAGCAACTACCTGCACCTTACAGGGCAAGTCCAACACACTTTTATTTGTTCCACAAGCTTTTTGCAATGCAGTGACTCAGAGCATCTTTGAGAATCGCAGCAGAAACAGCTTGTTCCCTCTGAAAGCTCCCACATTAGGGGGATTTATGCTGTTTCCTTCCACACTCTTACAGTTCTCTACACACCTGTGCTCAAAGAGCAGGTAAAGCCCTTGCTAGCAAGGAGACAGAGCCATCATAAAATGCATAAACCCAGAAAAAGCCCCAAAGCCTTGTCCATGACCTTAAACAGCACCAAATTTTCTCACAGCAACGGCCCCCACACACTGCCTAGAAGAAATACTACAAAAACAAACAAACAAAAAAAAAACCACCATGAAATCCTCACTATATGATCTTCACCAAAACACCTGTGACCCCCCCCTTATATCAAGTGGCTGAATCCAGAAAAGGACAGGACCAATTTGGATGCATTCACAAGTCAAACAGGAGAAGCAGAAGTTACCACTTGCCTGAGCATCCCAAGCCCTGGAGGACAGAAGGAAAGCCCTCTCCCAGGCTGCTGGGGCAGAGCTGCAGCCTCCAGGCAAGCTGCAAGCCCAGCACCCAGCGGCACCACGAGCAGGAGCTGCCCCAGCAGCTGTGCAGGGCAGGAACAAGGCAGAGCAGCACCTGCAGCCTCCTCCCACCCCCAGAAACACAGCTCAGAAAGCCCCAGCCTTGGCCTTTGGGGTTGCTTCCAGCCCCCCAGCATGGGAATTAATCACCCGTCACTCCCCCCCTGCATTTCACTCCCATCTCTCCCCATCAGTTTCCAATTTATTTACTTTTCTAAACTTAATCCTCACCTTGTAGTGTAACATGTTTATTAGAAAGGAACCAGCACGTTAAATGAAGCCAAGCTGGGTTCTTGTGTTAAATAGCAGTCACGCCCAAGTGGCTCTCCATGTGCCATTACTCCAAGTGATTGAGGCAATTTCTTCCTCTGCCATGAGTTTAAGTTGTAAATCTCTCAACCAGATACGGAGGCAATGATGTGCTGCCTATTGTGATTATTATTAACCTCTAGCATTAAACTCATGAGACTTCCATGATTTCTGTGGAAGGTCCTCACATGAATGGACCATGCAGAATAGCTATATCCTCCCCAGGAAACCTAGGAGCCATGTCAGAGCAACTTTTAGTCTCAAACCAATCGTTTATTTTGGATGGAGAGACACAAACATTCACTTTACTGACAAGAATAGCTTAGTGAAGGTTGGCAGGCACACAGAAAGAAAAGCCCCACAAACCAAAGACAGGGCAAATCAATGTCCTGAAGGTATTTCAAGGGATAGGGGCAAGAAAAGCTTCAGGCTGCTCCTCCAGGACTCAGCAAGGCATGTGGAGATGGAGAAGAGAAAGCAACCGTCCTGTGACACAAGAATCTTCTGTTAGAAGTCTCCAAAATTACAATAAAAAGGGAAAATCCTTGCTCAGGATGTTCAGCTCTCAAAAAGGCAGAGGCAGAAGGACTCCCCTTCAACTGGCTCCACTCCATCACCCCCCAAAACCCACCTTCAGCCAGCTGCTTTGCCTCTAACCCCACATAAACACCCTTTGCAGTCACGCGCACTCCCCTAGCGATGCCACACAGACTTGTTATCTCCAGCTTTACACCCCAGAGATAGATGCAGTGAAATGGCCCCTACTTCTCCACCCTGCTGGGCCCTAACGCCCTTTAACACAACTTAGCTGAACTTCTGCCGCTCTGCTCAGCTTTGGGTGCCCCCACTCTGCCTCACCTCTCCTGTGTCCTTGGAGAACTGGCCCATGCACGCCTGAGTCACATGCGGGGTGAGGAGGCAGTGACTTTCCTAACCTGAAACCAGTCTATTTTCCTCTGGATAGTTTTGTTTCCCTTATCTTTTGGTGTGTTTGGAGGGTTTTCCAGTCTCACAGTTGTGGAGCTGAGTTAACACTGGAGCAAGGATTTTAAGCATTGCTCAGCATTTTGGGGGCAGGGTGGCGTGTGTGTGTGTGTGGAATTTACAAAATAGGAGCTGTTTTAATGTAAATAAAATCCATGACTTTTGCTGTCACTTAAAAACTGATTTCGGTATTACTCCAGACTTTGAGGGAAGCTTACAGCATCCAAGCTCTTGTGTACACACACGAGACCGGTGTCTGCTGGAGTGCTGCAAGAATTTTGTCAGGCACATTAGCTTTGCTCTGAGATGGGGTATAGTGCGCTGCTCTACTTTTGCATATGAGACAAGCTGACAGCTTATGAAAAGATGATTAAATGTGTTAGACTATTTTAAAAAAAATACACAAAGCTGTTTGTGAGGAGGAGGGAAGAAAACTGCCGAGGGCCCCTGGAAGGCTGCTCAGCGTGCAGCCACGGCACGTTAAGCTTCCTGTGAAATCCATTGATTAGCACAAGTATCCATCTGAGCTGTTCAGATATCGGACCCGAGTGCATTGTGGCTGCATGGGGGAGTGGAGGAATCGTGAACAGTCCCTTTATTGTGCCACCGCTCGCAGCACAAAGGGAACCTGAGAGTCACTGAGAGGATGCAGCTGGTTTGGGGGCTCTGGCGTGGTGCGAGGGGACGCAGCCCTGCCGGCTGCTGCAGGCGGAAGGGCTTCGCGCTTTGGGGGAGTTATCTGCGTTACGATCAACGTCAAAATAAATTGGTGCGGGAGCACAACTGTAACCAAACCTAACAGATTTGTAGGAGCTCTCCTATTGTTGAAGGAAAAGGGAATATTTAAGGCCTGGTAACTCACACTGAGCTGAAGAGAGGAGCATGAGCTGTCATGGGGCCAGCACACAGCTACGGCACAGAAACCCTACTCCATCCTTCTCCTGCCTTTGTCCTTAAGCTGGTCGCTACTGAGCTCCATGAGAGATATAACTGGGCAAACACTTAAGTATGTGAAAAATGCACGGTGGCAAATATAAGGATAACTGCGTCACCTACCCCATGGCCACAGTACCCCGGTGTGTAACTTTACACACCCGAGCAGCTCCGCAGGACTGAACGGGGCTGTTGCACACATGCATTTGTGCGTGACCGGAGGCTCCAGGAGTTACTGGGGCTCCCAGCCTGACCAGTGCTCATTTCCTTCTCTTCTTTCAAGCTGGGCTCCTTTAAGGAGCATCACAGTGAGCAACAAGCAGGGGATAGTAAAACCCTTATGGCTCAGGCTCGCTGTGACATTTCTGTTCGTAAACACCTTTCTGAGTCAGAACTGAAGTCATCCGAGCACCGCGGCTCCTATCACCATGCTTGTGCTGCTGAGGGGTGCTGGGAGGGACAGGATCGATGCCGTTAGAGCAAGGGAGTGGGTTAGGTTCCCGTCTGGATTTTTGCAGGATGGCTTTTGAGATACAAAATACCAGCGAAAGGAAAAGCAGCTGCCATTTGCCCCTTGTAGGCTTTTGCATTTACACGAGCGTTTCCTCAGCTCACAGATTTCCATTGCGTCCCTCTATTCCTCCCCCTTTGTCCAGGTTATATATACTGTGAAGCCTGTAAGACAATAGGGCTAATTAGTGGCTTATGGCCCTAAGCCTGCAAATACTGTGAGGATCATTGTGAGTTGTGACTCAGGACGGTGGCAGTCCAGGCCAGCCTTCCCACATTCCTCCACTAAATCCCCGACACAAAAGGGAATTTATCCACAGTGACTCAGCTAAGGAGCACAAACTTTATAGCGCTGCAAAACAGGCAGCCGGGCTTTGAACTGTTGTGTTTATGTATTCCCCCCATCAACGCACAGCCTAGTTAGTAATTAAATAAAATGTCTCCCTCTAGCAGGCTATGACCTAATCATTTGTACAGTACCTATTTTTAGCATTACCCTTTCTATGTATTCGAGATAGCTCAGGCCAGAAGCAGCAACTTTTGAAGTCTTAATAAGTGGGGGGTGGGAGGGTGGCGTCTTTGTTTAATTTACTGTGTAATTATTTTTCCTCTTCTCCCCTTCTCTTAACCTAAAATATTTGACATCTTGCATGGGACAAGAAGGAAGATGTGCCAGGGCCTTAAATGTCAGCCCTAACTGTATGGTGCTGAGGAGACCGTACGCCTGCTTGGTAAAGTTCATCCTGGAAAAAAACACTTAAATACGGCAGAATCGACACTAGAGCCTCACCAAAGCACTTCTGGGTTGGCTTGCTCTGGCCTCAGAAATATTTGATGGTCTAACAAAATGCGTTTCCAACTTTTCCTCCATCTCCCCAACCTCACTGTGACTTTTGTTCCTTCTCAGAATTAATTCAGTACCAGGAAAGAGTAGTTCCTCTGCAGAAAGATGTTGTCAGTGCTGGCATAGAATCACCCCTTCGGACAGGAGCCCCCAGCCCCTTAAGGGGACTCTCATTCTCCGTAAGGATTGTGAGCAGGCTTAGCTACTAACAAGGGTTGCAGGCTGGTTACATATCTATTGCACACTTTCCTGAGCACAAGATTAACATACTATTAACATTACTTAAACCACTCACTGCATTTAAACAGTGCAATTTTCAAGAGCCTCCAGCTTAGGAGTTTAGATCCCACTTTCTAAACTCACTGAAATATAAATAGCGTTGGCCATCCTATGGAAAGCAGTGAGTGCATGACATTGGGATACTTTAAGGTTATTTGCTCGGTTTCATGCTGTAGGGAACAAGCCAATTATCAACTCCCAGTCTCCGAGTGAACACCTTTACCCCTAATTTCATCTTTCCTCTCTAGCAAGGGCAGAGCTCCATATCCCATTTCCAGCTGCATGAGTCATCTGTTCCCCTTTCCAAAGAGATATGTGCCTGTGTGCGCACGCCAGCGTGTGCACAGAGAATGCATTACCGTTTTTGACAGTGCAAACAAAAGCCCACACTTGTGGGAGCCTTTCTTCCCCCCTTCCTTTTCTTACCATATCTGTGCGCTAAAGATTCACACAAAATGCCTACACAGCTGGGGAAACTTCTGTCAAAGGGGCTCCTCCTTGTTTTCTTTCTTGTATCAGGAGAAATCGAGTGGCTGAATCACACACACACACACACAGATCTTGTTTCCAAAACGCTTCTGAAATGTTTCTAAGACATTCTAGCTGCATAATGAAGGTATTTTAATCTCAAATGAAATTCCTGTTCATTTATTCAGTCGCTCCTAATACCCCTCCATGAACTACACAACTCCAGGTCTTATAAGCAAGGCAGAATAGAGTCTGAAGCCACATGTTACAGTCTAGGTTCAAGGTTAGATATTAACTGATTTTATTTTCTTAATAATTGCCAGGAGATGCAATAAACCCTTGGTATCTTATCTAGTCAGAAATTCCTAAGTGACCGAAGCCTCAGATAACATTAGTATATCAAGACAGTTTGCAAATGACCCTTTTTAAGAGATATTTATGGATTCCCTGTGAAGGCTAGGAGAAGCATGCACGTTCCCAGTCAGTCACAACGCACTTGTCCCGCAGCCAAGCGTCGAGCCGCGTGCTTTGGAGCCAGGCTGAAGGTGCTGCAGCGCCCTTGGACATCGCAGCATTCACGCGGGAGGAAGGCTGGCATGGCCCATGCTCCACCGAAACACATTCCCTGCTGGAACGGCTTGATCAGCCTCCGAAGAATGAAAGTAAACAGTGTTGCAAAGCTCCTCCTGGATAAGAGCTATCTTCTGGGGCCAGAGGTTCAAAAGCTTTTCTGCAAGCAGCAAAGGATGCAGATAGATCAGGATAGAAAGGCATGCGACCCAGGCAGCTGATGCTGCTGTCACCAGGGCTGTGAGCACCCCAGACTCCCCTAAAGGGGCAAAGGATCTCTTAAAGTCCAGCCTGCTGCTTCTTACCAGCAAAGCCTCTCCACCACCACTTCTGGTGCATCAGATACTTCCTGCGTAATATGGAAGACACCAACTCCACCAAAAATGGACCAGAATATCCTTTGTCTTCCAACCGAAGAAAGTTCATTGTCAGGGTTTGTATTGCCAGTCTCACTACAGAAATAAATGCTGCATCACTGCTGGGTCCTTGCTGTGCAGCGGGATTGACTGGGCAGGCAGGAAACACCTCCTGATTTCCCCAGGTACCAGCTGGGACATGGGAAGGTGGGGTGGCCCCTCGCTGGGGTCCAGCCCCAGGGACCTTAAAAGGGACACATTATTGAAACATCTCCTTTAAGGTATTTCAGGCAGGGAAGAATAATCCCAACTTTCATGAAAATAGTAATCACTTCAAAGATAGGTGAAATGGAATAAAGAAATTTGAAACGCCTAAAAGCAGATAGCTCACCATGAGTAAATCTGTGCCTGAAAGCATTTCTCAGCACTAACATCACTAGTTTTTTTCCCCCTTCAGTTTTCCCTGCCTTCAGAGGGCAATATTACCACCCTACTAAGCCTCCCACGAGGTCTGCAGGACTTGCACCCTTAGCAAACTGGCCAAGCACATTTTTTCCACCCCAGTAAGAACCTTACTCATGATGAATGTTTCCAAATTGCACGTGGATCACGAGCAGAGCGTGCAGAGCATGCTCTGAGGCTCTCTGCTCCCAGGCTGCTGCGGTTACTGGTGTGGTTAACCCAAGCTAAAGCCAGCAGGGGCTGGCCAGAGCTTGGCTGTAAGGCACCAGTACGGTGGGGACAAGAGGTGCTCAGTAGCAGTAGGGTGTGCAGCCTCTGAAAAGGGGCACTGAGGGTGATATAAAGGGAGTTCTCAAATGGCCAGCTGACAGAGACTCAGGGTGCAGAGAGCTTAACCCTGGATGCGGATCAGATGTCAGAGGCAAAGGAATAGCTCAAAGCTTTGGAAATTGGATACAAAAAAGGAAGTTTCACCCTCTCTCCCCATCCAGCTCATCAGTTAACACTACACAGGGGAGTCCTGATCCTCTGCTGTGCAGAGACAGGTATTATTGAGACACAGGCTGCAGAAGATGGAGCTGCTGCATCACAGAGGTTCCTACGTCTCATGGAGGTGAATGGAAGACTCTGAGATTTAAAAACCACTTAATTTGGATGCATAGCTCCTGGGACACTGCTAGTGAGGGTGGGATGACCTCCCCTCTGCCTAAGTGCAGAGGCTCTGTGCAGATGACAGTTTGTGCCACCTCACACGTGGATGTGATGGACGTGGGACAGCCAAGTCTGGGCACAGCTTTTCCATCTTTTGGCCACTTCCAGAAATGAGGCAGAGCCTCAGCCTCAAAGGACCCCTGCAAAGATGTCCGAGCTTGTTGCACTTCATTTTTTTTCCCCCCACGGGGCTTTCAATCTTACAGTGCTGAAAATCCTAACAGTAAAAGAAAAGCTGCTCAGAGGGTGGATTACCAAACCTGTTCTTCAGATCCATGTCCTGATGTAAAAGAAGTTAACTTATCTATTGACAGAGCCGCTCAGTGGAAAAGGAAAAAAAGGATAAAATACCTTAACCTTGAGCCCCATCACTGCCACCACACACATTTGTCTGTCCCATCCTGACATCCCCTGCTCAGTAATGCAGTTTTTCAGGTCAGGAACATCTGACTCCTTTCTCTCACGAGCCGTAAGTACTCTGGACCCCAAGTGCCCATGGTTCTCAGCTCCAGGACCCTGTCTTTGGTCACTCATCCTCTGGCCAAGCACTTTGATCCAGGACCTGGCTTCACACTGCACTGCATGCCACAGGCTGCAGTAAAACATGCAGAACTGCTGGGCCCCCTAAAAAATGGCCTTAATTCAGGCATGAAGAGGCGCTACATTAACCATCAGGTAAGATGCTTCACCAGCATCACTCAAGAGTTCAGACAAGGTGATCACAAATAGTCCTTTCTTGCTTTAAAGCCTGTAAATTTTACAGTAATACTGCTCATCATTGCATCCCTTCCAGAGCTGCCTCTCAGCTCAGCCATGGACAGAGCTCCTATCCTGAGATGCACACAGGCTTCTGATCTTCTCTGAAGACCACCAAACAACAAGACGGGGATCTTACTCTTCCCAGGGTTATAACACCAAGCTTCATATTCCACTGTTGACTTGCTCTTTTCTACTGGCATAAGTTCACCCCTTACAGGTCATCTTGCAGTGTAAAAAAAATCAGTGTTATGTGAACATGCCAGCATCCGAAGTGCCTTGATGCAGTGCCCAGAACTGTTTTTGCAGGGATGAAGCTTGGATTGTAATAAATGCCAAATCTCAGTAATCAACCCCAGCCCCCCAAAATTACAGAAACCTCTTAAAGACGTTTATTTCCACAAAGCTAACGCCATTGAAAAATCCCCACCAAGACATGTAAGAAGCTAGTGCCATCAAGAAACAAGGCGTGTCAGATTAAGCACGTTTATATCAAGCTGTAATAAATTATGCTCTTCTTCCAGGTCCCTGGCTGTGTATAAGCCAAGAGATCACCCACATCATCTCCAAAATATTGAAAGCTACAGGACAAGAAGGGGGTGAACAACAAGGGAACAACAGATTGCAAAATCAGGCTCTTCCATGATAACCTCTCCTCCTCCTTCCCCAACACTTCAGCTTTTGCCTAGAACTGACAAGTTACCCTCATCCAAATGAGGAAAAGCTGCCACAGATCTCCAGAAGAAACAGAAGAAGGAGGCAGGCCTTTGCCAAGAAGCACCAAACTCCATGGTGCATCTAGCCATCACCCAGCCTGCGGCAGCCAGGGACTGCGTGGGTCCTCTTCCATCGTTTCTCCCCAAAACATTCATGCTCAGAAGGGTAAGAGAAGTGGGGGAAGGAAAGGGGATGAGTGAGAGCACTGCCTACTGCAAATATTGACATAACCATTATGGGCATGTATAAAACTCCCATTTGTGTTATGTGAGCGTTATATTCTTTGAATACTTCTGTCTCGAGGAATTCTTTATTTTGCTATAGAAGAAAAATGTTTTCATATTCTCTCCTGCCGTTCAGACCTGCAACCCAGTGAGCCCTTTTGCCCTTGAGAGCCATAACATTATTTGTTAACATTTTTATGATGCCAAATGGTCTGTGCTAGAACGGGTGCCATTCTTTAGCTGGGAAACCATATGGCATGCCGAGTAATAAATAAGGTATTGTGATAGTTAATGAACCTAATTGCTAGCAAAGGCTTTAATACAGAGAATGTGCTGCTGAGAATTTAGCACCACATTAGAGATGCAGCAGAGCTCCTCTGACTTCTGAGGCTTAATTTAAGTTCTATATTGCAAACTCCAGAAAATAATTCCAAACCCTCCTGCTGGAAAAGCAACCTGCTGGTAGACTGTGATTATACTGAATTACTAAAATCGCAATCAATTTTATACACTCAGTTAACCCTTGCTAGGGAACTCTCCTCTCGATTTGATAGGAAGCCACTTAAAGATGTATTGGAGCCAAATGACTGTAAGCATTATGGTCATCATCATAACCGTTTCTCTCCCTGGCATCTCCCTCTTTGGGACCAACCCCTTTTAAATCCTCTCCACGTTCCAGCCGAGCTGACTGCAGGCAAAGCAGGGAGTAAAAGCTCTGATTATGAGCGGTCACTGCTGTATGATGCCATGACCAACTTATTACCAGCTGCCATCAAATCATGGCAACCAGACGTGGCACAAAGCACAGACGTTGCATCTGCCTCGCAGCTTACAGGCTCCTGTGAGGTGCTCAAAAACTTTGCAAGAGCAGCACAAACTTGCAGAGGCAGTTTTACTTTTTCTGGTTTCTTCAGCCCTGGAGAAGGGAAGAGCTCTTCTGTGTGAAAAGGACTCAGGAATAGCTACAGATCACATTTTGACACGAGACCTTTCAGCCCATAAAACCTTTGGATTACGCCACACCTGCAGAGGAGAATTTGCTCTTGCCAAAATGCTGCCCCATGGCTACATGTATAATCACTATTGCTGCTGTCTTGCATGGGTGCTTTGTAAAGAAGCCATTTGAGGTCCAGGACACATCCAGGACACCAAATATCCTCTGGTAAACTGATGCAAAGTACACCAAACCCCACACTAAGATATAATGGCTTATGAAAAGCTGTTTTGGAAGAGCTGCAGTCCTCCTGTTGGGGACAGGGACCCACGCACACATGGGGGATGGATGTCACGCATTTAGGGCAACACACAGCATTTGCTGCAGGTCTCTGCTGCATGCTGCCTGCCCTTCCTGCTTCAGTGTTGCACACCCCAGCAAAACAACACTAGTGCTCGCTAGCAAATAGCCAGAGAAGGTAAATCAGTTCTGCACTGATGCCAGACACAGCACTGAAGTACTGCTAGTGCTCGCTGAGTGGAACCACTGAGCACAAAGCAATCTCAGAGGTAATGGGAGGTTTCCCATTGGGGTTGCCTTGCTCCATCCCTCTGGATCAGCCTCACTGCTTCCCCAGACCCTTTCAGGCACCTACCCTGCCTCAGAGCACCACGTCCCACCCCACTGCCAGGCACAGCACGCTGGGTGCCAAGGCTGGCTGCTGCCCTTTTTGCTCCGTGGTGATCAGAGGCTGATGCTCACGCTTTCCTGAAAGCCCCAGAGACCAAGGCAGAGGTCTCACAGGCACCTTACACATGTCACTCACCCCAGGCTTTGGGCAAGTGACACGGATTCAGCGTGTGCTGATCACGCAGGGCATTACAGCAGATGCAGAAGGTGGCTGGGGCCAGTGCCCGACAGTAGCATCAAATGAGGAAAGTGCCAAGATAAAGAGTCGCAGAGTGTGGATTTAATACTGTACATAAATACACTTTACAATCTCAGGAAAGCTCTGTGCTAAGAGGAAACCATTGGAATATTTTATAGTGATGCAGATCGAGTGAAAAGACTGTGAATAAATAAAAGGGAAGATAATTATTTGATGGAGTTCTCTTAGGATATGCCACAGCGGGGAATACTTACCGAGAATACATATTACTGGAGAGACACAGCTATTCAAGCATCAAACTAACCTATAAATTGTCACAGGAGAAAATTGGAGGAGAGGAATGGATGGGGTTTTGGGCACTGCTCTCATTATTAACGTCGGGTTTCGCTTTCTACCTTCCTCATCGCAATTCCCTGTGCCCAAGGAGTCACAGTCCCTGAAAAAGGGAAGACTGCATCTAATAACTGTCTTTTAGAAATTACGGCCAAACCACTACAGTAAAAAGATGGCATCATTTATCTCTCTGCCATCTGCACGGGATCATCTGGCCAGTAGCAGCAGCTTGCTCCCAGGATGTTTCGAGCCCAGTTGCACAGGGGCAGGTGAGAGGGGCTGGCACGAGGACCCCCGTGCGCACAGGCAGCGCATCCACCCTGCTCCCACCTGCACCAGGCACTCCTGCACTGGCTCTCACCTCCTGGCTGGAAGCTGGGAGTACCCTGCCCACAGGACCATTCCCCTCCCTGGTGCTTCGAGGGGATGCCCATTGCTGTGACACGGACATCACTGGAGGATAAGCACAAAATGAGTGCCTTCCTACCAGACCCCCAGGTGGGGACTGGTTTCCACCTCCTGCCCATCCAGATCTCCAGGGCTGTGCGGGTCTCTGCCTTGTGCTTCATTTCTCATCTTTGCCATCGAGCTGAAAACAAGCAGCAGCCACATCCTTCCCTGTAACACATCCTTTGTGCACAGCTCTCCCCACTACCAAGTCTTCTGACCCCCAAAACTCAGAAGCGCTTCCCAAAGACCACATTGGTTGCACTTCAAAGCAAAGCTTAGAGTCCTCTTCCCCATTTTGGAGGCTCTGGCAGGGATTTATCTGGAGCCAGAGTGCTTCCTAGAGGCAGAGCTGGAAAGAGCCCAGAGTCTTTGCAGCGGCACGCGCCAGTGAGCCGCCGGGCTTCCCTCAGTGCCATTTACAGGCTCAGATCTACGAGTTAATAATTAATGCAGGCAGCCAAGTGACTTTACTCACCGATATTCTTAATGGCCACTTGCAGCTTTAAATAAGCCACAAAATCTTGATAGTAAAATGAAGAAATCACAACCAGTTGCAATACACACTGTACATTAACCTCTCGGTTACCCAGCCATTGATCCAGAGCGGCTCCAGAAGCGCGCCAGGGACACAGCACCGCTTTGTTACGGAGCCGACCGCTCCCACCAGAAACGCTTGGGATAATCACAGGCAGGCCCGTAATTAATAAAACAGCCATTCCCCTTTTCACACTCTGAATTGAACCCTTGTTGTGGCATGTGGACCCCAAACTTTCCTCGTATATGTGCATTTATTTTCCTTGGAAACAGCAAGATTTAAAGCCCCAGTTCTTGTCGGAGGGAGACCTGACATTGCCTGGAGTACAAACGTGGCCATGAAATTTCTAAGCAAGTTTAATGAATGTAACAGTAACACAGCAGGTGTTCATTAACCTTTCCCCTCCCAGACAAGTCACAAGTTGAAAATATAATCCCTGTAGTATTGCTACTATGGGAAAATCCTAACTGGATGTCAAAAATACAATATTACTTGTCCAAAGGCTAACTCAGGAATCCTGTAAAAACGGCACGCACAAAATCAAAACCATGCAGATAGAGAGCCTGTGGGTAACAATACTTTGGTTTATGGCGCAAAGACCGTGTTCATGGGTTGGCTTAGGAGCAGGTTTTGCACCATTTATGCAGAGCTGTGTGGGTTTACACCACTTATAGGGGTGATGCGTTTTGCTCTGAACATCTGCAGTCTCTTCAGGAGCTGAGAGAACCTTTGGCTCTTAAATGGAGAAGGTACAAGAAACACCCTGCACTGCGAATAGGTAGTCTGCTGCAATTAGCAGGGGTGCTTGTTATTTTAAGCAAGACTTGCCACTGCTTAAAAAATGCCAAGCAAGAGAAAAGCCAATGCAGAATACCTTTAAGGCTATCTTAGACAATAAAATCAAAGGCAATCTGATCATGACAGGTCTCCTTCCCTCTCTGCCTGTCAGAAGGGAATTGCTCGCTCACCTGCACCCAGAATAGGGCTTTGTATCCACCACCATCATTAATTTATTTCCTGTGAATCCGTGTGAATTGGTGGGACCCCAGAGATTCGCACAGCCCACCTGTTCGCACTGCCTGCATCCCCACTGCCAGCTTTGACATTTGGAGGCTTGGTAGCAGATATCAGCACTGGCAAATGATGCCATAAACCATCCGGCAGCGCAGGAGCTGCCAGCCCCAGGGCTGTGGGCAGGGAGCTGGGAGCATCACTCCCAACATGTGCCTTCTTTCCCCAAGCCCAGGAAAGCAGGTTTTAAAAACACAACACAGTTGTGGGGACGCTCAGGGGAATGGGTGATTGGGAGGTGCCTGGGTTTGGTGACTTACAGTGGGTACCTTACTGCCTGCTCTGCTGGTGCACAGAAATCTCACAACACAAATTTAATTCTTCTGGTGGAGGTCACCCTTCAGTGACTGTTAGTCCATTCATTCTAAATGAACAATATTTTAATTGCTGGCATTCTGGACACGCAGCTCTAAACAAGTGGGCTCTAAATGTGTATTTTGTTAAAAGGGGACAGGGGAAGCATGATTTTTAAAACCGCTATCACAGCAATGTGATGATGATGAAATTACCAGGTAGCATGCAGGGGGCTGAAAGCTGCAGTAAATACCCCCCACCTTTCTGAATCCTTTGTGTCACAACAGCACTGGAAACGAACCTGCAGCAGGGACTGGTATTCTCTGCTCCTCCTCCTAGACCTACAAAGATGTGGGCTCTGTGCACCGACTCCACTTTCTAGATGTGCAAGCAGAACCACTGTTGGAGTCCACAGCAGACTCAAATTTATTTATTCTACCTCTTTATTTGTCCCTCACATCACGGGAACGGAGAGTAATCAGCTGCATTCCTAATCAAGGGAAAATAGAGCTTTTAGATAATTAATTGTCAACAATTCCTAGTAAAAAGGAAACTTTCCAGCTAAAGGAAGCTATTGAGTGAGAGCAGCTACACAGACAGCTAAACTCTGCCGACTGCAGCTGCTGCTGCCCTGTTCACTTCAGGGCTGATTTGTACCCACCAGGGATTTGGCCCTAAGAATGTGTATTTTAACAAACGGTTCTGCATCTGCAGGCATCAGCCCCCACAAAGAACAGTTTATTCACACGCGTCCCCCAGCTATCTAGTCAGAGGTTAACGCCACCGCTAGTAACAAGCATTTCTTTGCTCTGCTGCCAGCAAAAAGGAAGCAATATGTGAATACACTCAAAAGCTCTTGACAACTCACGTTTCTGGCTGCTGCACCAAACCTTGCAGCTTTGTCTGGAGCTCCGACTGCTGTGCAGATCTGTATTGACTTATTGTGTTGTGAGGGAGTCAAGGATGAATCCTGATAAACAAAGCACGAGGGCACGCTACAACTCCCAGAGACTGTGTCACGTAGCAGCACGTCAAAGGGCAGTTGTACAACTAATTCTGGTTTATTGAGGAAACTGATAAATATTTTTCTCCAGCTCAATGCACAGGGGCTGATTGAATAATGCCAAGGCTCAAGATGATGCAATGAGACAGGGTTTGCAGGGAAGCCTGGTTTCACGAGCCATGCCTGTGGGACTTGCTTTCCTTTTGCAGTTGTGAAGAATGATGTGAGCACCTTTGGAGTTCAGCTGTGCCTTTATTCTCTGCTTTCTGCTGCCCGAGGTGCCAACCATGCAATTCTGAGGGCTTTTACCCCCTCTGCTAAGGGGTAAACCATCGGTCCTGAACTCAGAGACAAGGCTGATGCAGACAGCTGTGCCACTGCAGGTGAGGAAAGAGCAGGACCTTCAGCAGGGTCTGCAGGGCACAGCTGGAGCCAGCACACTCATTTCTGTGCTCCAAGGCTCAATAGACTCCATGCCCAAGTCTGGGCAGCCCAAAGCAGCCCCAGCACCCAGACCCAGCTCCTCCAGCTCACCACCAAGCTTTCTGCACTCATCATCCAATTCTAGATCACATCAGTCGCCCAGCACTAGATCAATTTGCTGGCTGGGGCATTAATAACCCAGCCAAGCGACCTGCTGCTGCCACAGCTCTCAGAGCTCTGCACCACTGGGCCAAGCAAAGGCTGAGGTTTGATATGAATCATGTTGGGATTTCTAGGCAAAGTCCCATTAATGAAACCGCTCAGAGCCTTGCAGTTCTTAGTCGAGTACTGTAGAGATGAAAGCCTTATTTATGAGTAAGATATATCTGCAGAGGGAGCAATAAACTGCAAAGCAAAGTATGAAGGTTTGCAGCAAATGTAGTAAAGTTTTATACTCCTGAAAACCAGGAATAAAAGATATAACCATTTAAAACACAGTGGATAGAAAGGGTTTCCACAGGACTGTAAAACACTCTTACAATAGTTAATTGCTAGTTTCTTGTTACAGCACAGAGAAACTTAAACCAGGAAAAGAACTGCTTCAATCTCCATCAATGAGTAAGAGCAGAAAGAGGAAAAAAAGAAGTGCTTGGAGAGGGAGAGTTTTGTTTCAGGACCCTCTGTGCCATGCAGAGCATGAGAAATCTTTGGTCCCAGCACACCCACAGTGCCTCCAGCCCCAGCTGCTCCCAGTTCCAAGCAAATGCATAGAGTAGGACCCAAGGTGAGGTCCCAGCAACATGCACTGCCCATTTAGCAAGAACATAATTTAGCTAAGAGCATATCAACATGCATGCAACAGAAAACCAGCCAGGTCCCTGCACCTGCTTGGCAGCAGGAGACTCATCGTGGTCCCACTGAGACCCGCAGCAAGGAGGAGCAGCTCCCAGGCTGCTGCCCACCTGCAGCCCCTGTTCCCAGGATGGGACTTCCAGATACCAAACATAAAACAATATAAATCCAGATTGGTTGTCCACATGTTTCTTAAAGCTAGATAAAAGAGCACCCAGCTAAACTGCTCAAAACTTCTCTGTTGAAGCTTTTAAAATGCAGCATTTTTGACCAAGTAAAAAGGTAGATACAGAAGGAAAAAAATGCTGAAAAGCCAACAACATGCTTCCAACCAACTCTATCAAAGATGGAGCATCCTACCTCAGAGCACACCTCTGCAGAATATTTGGGTCACTAGCATATTACATACCCAGACCCCTTGGCCTCCTGCCAGGAGAACTACCCAGGAACTTCTGCCTGAGGAAGTTTCGCAGTGCTTGAGAGAGAAAGCTGCTGCATTTGTACAAGCCCCCCTGTGTGAAACTTATATTCCAAGAGCTGTTTTAAAGTTATATTTCAGGAAATAAACACATTTTATCATTTAAGAGCACGATTGCCTCTATTTTTTTCAAATAACTCTTTTTCAACAAAAGAATAGCTGCTCCCCTTCCCTACAAATATCTGAAACTAAAAACATTTGCTTTTCAGGCACATACTTTATGCATTTTCTTGCAGATATAATGAAGGAGAGCATCTAATCTCTGTCTGCTTGAAAGCACATAAAATACAGAAGATTTGTTTCCACCCTCCAGCTCAATGCACCCAGCACACCCCCCAAGGGCAAACAGGGGCCTCCTGCACACCCTTTATAACCTCCCTGGCTGCTGCTGCAGCTTAGCCAGGTGGTGAGGTGGGTGCAGGTGCTCCTTGTCATGCTGATGGGACCAGGACAAGGCACAGGGCTGCCCTATCAGGCCTCCACTCCTCTCCTCCCACCACATTTTCTGCAGGAACTTTTATTTTTTATTTTTTTTTTCTCCCTTTAGTGGCAGATTTTGTGCATTATCCAGTAAAGTAACCAGAGAAACACATTCCACTTACCACAGCGTAAATATCGAAATGCTGTTTATATCAATCAGAGAAGCACTTAGGTAGAGATGACAATGGAGCCCACAGAGCCCTAATCACATACTTTGATTGAACTAAAAGTACTGGGGAAAATGGAAATCAGATGTCTAGTACTGAGATTTCAATAGAGATGGAAAACTGGGGAGGCAGAGATGTGCAGGGAGGCTGCAGCAGGCAGGGGGGCACGCAGGGAAGGGCCTTGCAGCAGCAGCAGCAGCAGCAGGAGGCACTTTTCTCAGGGGCACAGGCTGAACCAGCATTGCATTTTCATTTTCAATATTAGCTTTGCTGTTGGCATCTCCCCTTGGGTGGGAGTTTCTGCTTTGCAGCCTACCATGCATGCCCAGGGGGGAGGGTTAAGGTCCATGGGTACCCCACTGTGTGTTTCCCTCGGTTGCTATTTCAGAGCTCAGATTCCAGGTGTCACCGGGATTTGTCCTAGGGCACCGTGCCTGGGCTCTGATGGCAAGGTGGAAGTGCTTGTGGTCTGCTTTGGGTTTGAAATCCCAGCGCAAAGAAGCCCTAAAGGCCAGGAGGGGCCCTTTGGAGACCTTCTAGCCCCCTACTTCTGGGGGACACGCTGCCGGAGTAGCAGGGAGTGCTTGCTGTTCCCTTTGCCCTCTGAGGAAGGCCTTTTTACCGTGTCCATCTTTCAAGCCGACTTTCTTTTCTGCTTCATACCTTTGGCAACTGGCTTGCAGCAGCAGGTTGCAACGCTGGGGCACGAAGCAAAGCCGGGGATGGTGCTTGTTAGCGGGAGGGTGACAGCGGCTCACCCGCTCCTCGCAGCAGATCATTAACGAAGTAAAGGCCAATTACACAGATCCCGAGCCCGTAATGCTCCCCGGGCCCTCTGAGCATCCCGGCCCCGCTGCGGGAGGCTGCGGGGCGAGCGCGGGGCTCTGCTGCCGCTGCGTGGCCGGCACCGCACAGCGCGGGGCTCCCGCTGCTCCCGGCACCGCGGGGCTCGGGGGGATCCCGCAGGGAGCAAGAGCAGAGAAAGCACTGGGGCAGAGCACAGCAACCCTCTCCGAAATTGTTTCAGGCGCTGTTCAGGACGTGGACCCATTCCTCCTCCTCCTCCCAGCACCGGGAAGCACGGCACTCACTCTCTGGCCTTAAGCTCCCTCGCCACTTTTTCTTGCCAAACGCCCCAATTTGAGCTTGCTGTTAAGAAGTAAACGCGTTGGGTGCTCTGATCCTGTTTACAAAGCCGTTGGGCTGCAAAAACAAGCTATACTGATTCGCACCGTACCGCATTGTTGCTGTCAATTGCTGTAAAGCCATGGACACGTAACGTAATCCCAGGGATTGCCAGTAATTACAGTCATCTTTAAAGGGATTGTGTGGCTCAGGGGCTGCCGGTGGGATTGCAATCACAGGTGGTGTGGGAGAAGTAAAATGATGGGGAAGAAAAGGAGAGCAGCAGAAGGCACCAGGAGGGATATCGGTCCTGAAGGAGGGAGGCAAGTGCAGCAGAGCCACCCAGAGCTGGTGGGAACGCTCGGAGCAGCTGTCCCTGGAGAAGCAAGTGAGTTAAATGGAGGGGAAGGAAGGCAACCCAGTGCTGAGCATGGATCGTTCCCTCTGCCACCTACAATAGAGTGCTACGCTCGGGCTGGGGTTAGCACATGAAGAAGTCGAAGGTTGAAGCGAGTCATGGGCTGCAAGTATCGTAAAAGCTCCCCATGACACAAGAGCAGGGGAGGAGTAGAGGGGTTCGTCCACCTCTCTGCTGGTTTTCCTTTCACTTTCTTGGTAAGAACTTAATAAAAAGCCCCAGTGACGTTTTTAGGGCTGTGGTGTAACATTTGCATCAGCGCAGACTTTCTGCTGTGCTGGAGAGCGCAGAACCTCTGACACTCGCTACTTAACGCTGAATATAACATAATTGTTTCTATAAAGACCTTTGCGACTGTCACAGAGGCACAGTAAATGCAGGAATTCAGCAGCTGCTGACATGTTCTCTGGAAATAACATGCCCAGGTCTTGTAGTGCGGGTGTCTTTAATCGCTGTTTAACTGTTCGAACATCAGCATTGCTGGAGATTTTTATGGTCTGTTTAAAAAGCACAATGATTCCCTTCATGGAGAAGTTTGTAGCTACAATTACCCTTCTGTTGCAACCTGCCAGGAGTAATTGAAAGTCTTTCTCAGCTAGAAGGCTGGGGTATCCTGCCTGCTTGTGTGCTCTCTGGCAAAAAGCGTGGTGGCACTGGCTTGAGCAGCTTTGGTGGGACCAGTGCAGGCAAGGGAAAGGCTGATGTGACACCCTGCTTGTAAGGACAGGGGGAAGGAGGGTGGCTGAAGGGAGCGGGTGTCCTTTCACCTTGGAGTGAAGAGATGGGCAGATCATTTGTTAATGTATTTCTAAAAGATCATCAGGGCATGAAATCACAGCACAGAGCACCAGCAAAAACGGAGAAAACCAGACAAAACTTCAGTATTTGACTTGCAAAATTTATTAACATAATACAAAATTATCTGAGAGAAAACACGAAGAGGAGGAACCCCTCTCCCAGCCTTCTGCTACTCCAGTCTTCACTTCTTCCTCCCCACTCCAGGCTGAGCTCTGCCTCCTCCGTTTGCCAGTTTGACTTCCCCCTAACTCACTCTGGGTCTGAACGAGAAGCCAAAGAACTGAACCACAAAAGCCCACAGAAGTTCACTTTATTGTCGTAACTGTAGCTGTTATTTTTATCTATCTGCTTCTCTCCCTCTTTGTACAGGTGTCAGTCACAGACATTCAATGGCCCTAATGAAAATTGCATATAGGGATAAGGTGTGCGGTTATTGTATTAGCTGGCGTGACCCATTCTTTTAGGCTCTCCAGTGAAAGAACTGTCATCTGCGATGGCTTTGTCTGACCGAGCTCTCTGCCATTTGACGTAATTACGGGTACCTGTTTTCTGGTAGGATAGCAGGGCGTGGAGAATTTTCAAGCATGCACTTTCAATTGAGCAGCCCCATTACCGCAGCACTGAAGAAGATTGTCATCTAGCACAGGGAAGTCAGCGAGGCAGCTGAATAACCTGAGGAGCATGAGTGCAATCAGGCACGAGAAAAGGCACAGCTGACATCTGCAATCAGCGCTGAGGACAGAGGCTGCACTACAGACACGGGACAGACAGACGGACTACAGTCCTGTGGGCTCATGGACTGTCTGACACAGCTGAGGCCGAGGGGAGTTCAGAGATCTGTAGCTAGAGTAGCAAGCTGTAACACAGACCACCACAGAGCCTTAACCAAGGTGCATCCCATCAGAGTTACTGTCTCCGCATTGCATTTCCCTGTTACATTTCAGAGCTTCAGTAGAGAATTATTGTACATCCACGCCCTTTCCCAGCCTGTGAGCTGGGACTAGGTGGTAAAATCACGCACGTGCGGCAGCAATCTGAGAATTAATTGCTCTTCTTGCCTCCACTGGTCTGACATGAACACTGCTTTCCCAAGTAGCTGTATCAGGTCAGGATGCAAATGACGCTGGGGAGAAGTGGTGTCTGGTATCTGTGGCTCGTGTGTGTCACCTGCAAGACTGACACTGATTTCTTGGGCTCTTTCCTTTGCAATGTAAGAGTAATTGTTAACAATGATTAGTGGTGGAACAGGAAGACTACTAAGACCCAACACTAAGAGCCTAATCTAAAGGTGAAAACTGAATTAAGCAGAAACAAGCAGAACTGGTAAGTCTCTAATGTTCAACAACATAAGCTCCTGTATACTAAGAGTTTAAATAGGAAGCTTACAAACATTTTTTGCCCTGAAAGCAAATACCTTTGAGGGTTTTATTAAAGAGCAAAATGGGAATAAAGCAACAAAAAAGGCAAAAACCACAACAGGATTGTAGTATGCCTGTAAAAAAATCTGAAATTGTTCTCTCATTCCCCTGTTGTGCATTTTTTTTTGGGTCTTGGCCATGCAAGACAGCAACAAGCCAGCCTGAGCCCATCACCTCTGGGAGGGTCCCTCTGAACTCAGCCAGCTACGTACCGCACACCGTGCAAAACTGCTACATCCATCTGAAGATGCCCAGCCCAAGTGAAGAAAGCTGATGATGGTAAAGCTGTCAAATACACTTCCAACCAAACCTACGGGGACCCAGTAAGGAAAAAAAAAACACAGAAGAAAGCAAATGAGGCTCCAGGGAAATTAAGCCAAAGTGGAAGTCCTGGCAGAGTAGGGTAATAATTTCCTTTCTGAATGAGTAACTGTTTAGAATTTAACCAGGCGAACACGATTAAACCAAATGAATATAAATTCTAGGTGCGGTAGTAAGTAATGAACTGGAGAAAATGAACAGGGCCTAATTAACAAGAAAATAGGATATGCCATAATGCATTGAAATCTAATGAAAAATGAGGGTTGAACTTCCCCTTTCAAAAAATTTCCAGATGGAAAATATCCTTGTTTTACATCCAGCGTGTTCCAAAATATCCAGGGGAATTACAGTTGTTGCAAACTGTACTTACCATGCAATCAAACATCATGGGAAAGGGGAGCTATTTCGCAACACGTTGGAGAAGTACCTTAACTGAGAGATGGGTGTCCAGAACTCTGCTCAGACATAAAAGCAAAAGCGCTGTCTTCACATTAAGAGTAATACAGCTGTTCAGAGGAGGAATGCAAAGCAGCCTGCGTGTGTTTGTGCCATTACAGGAGGCAGTATTTGGGATGGTGGCGAGTATTGCAGCAATAAAAGGGAACGAACCAACGGTTCCACACTCCACTCAGTGCTGTGCTTCCTTTTTATTATTATTACACAAAACAACCGTGCTCATCCTGGCGGCTCAGGGCAGTCACAGCGAAGTTACCTCACCCTGGTGGTGGCTGGGCTCTGGAGCAGGACCTGCAAGAGAGGGAGACGGTGAGAACAGGGGACACCGAGGGGACACCGAGGCCACCTCACGGCGGGGTGTGCCGGAGGGAGCCGTTGGCGGCTCCGCGCTCCCCCCCGCAGCCCTCACACCCCCCTCGGCCCCTAATTATGGAATTTTGGCCACCGAATTTCCCGTCCGGTGCCTTTTATCCCCGTCCCCAGCCCTCCCCTCACGCAGCCCCTCAGCCGTTGACACCGCCCGCCGCCGGGCGGGGCTCCCTTCCCCTCCCCCCCACCCCTCCCCGTGACGTGGCCCCGCGCTCTTCCGCGCCTGCGCAGCAGCGAGCGGCGGCGGCGGCGGCCCCGGGCGCGGGCGGCCGGGCCTCGCGATGGGGGCGGCGGCCGCCGAAGCGGACCGGACGCTGTTCGTGGGGAACCTGGACCCGCGGGTGACGGAGGAGCTGATCTTCGAGCTGTTCCACCAGGTGCCGCCGAGGCTCCGCGGCCGCGGCCCTCCCGTTTTAGCCCCGGCCCCGGCGGGGCGGGGATGGGATGGGATGGGGCGGGCGGTTGGCGGCGCCATGATGGGGAGGGGCCGGGGCGGCGGACGGCGGCCGCGGGCGGACAAACTTGTGCGGGAGCGGAGCGCCCCCGCGCGGCCGCCTCCTGGGGGCCCTCCTCCTTCGTGGTTTAAAACTTTAAAACCTTAAAACTTTATTTATTTATTTATTTATTTATTTATTTTTAAAGGTTTGGGGAGTTGCTCCGCTCCCGCTTAACGTCTCTCGTGTCTTGATCCGCAGGCAGGGCCGGTGATTAAGGTTAAAATCCCCAAGGACAGGGATGGCAAGCAGAAGCAGTTCGCCTTCGTCAACTTCAAGCACGAGGAATCCGTCCCCTACGGAATGAGCCTGCTCAACGGGATCAAGCTCTACGGGAGGCCCATCAAAATTCAGTTCCGATCAGGTACCCAGGAAAAGAAACACAAAACAACGCAGCTCCCAGGTGGGAAGCAGAGCTGCCGCCTTCTTCCTCCTCCCCAAACCTGGCAGAGGTGCACCGAGTTGGTCAGCGATGGTTGTTGCTCACCCTTCTCATCCAACTGCCCCTCATCTGCTAGCCGATGACGCTGTAGAATGTGTTGTCACACAGGCATGTGCTTCTGCCCTCGGGTTTTGACCAGGGACCTACCTGCCACTTCAGGGGGCATATAAACCCCGGGCTGAGTCTTCTCTTTTGTTCGATTATTCGTTCTGTACCCTTGAAAGCCCTTCTAAATTGTAGCAGCAGTGAAAGTTGCTGCTGACTTTAGTTAAGTGAGGCGTTTTGGCCGGAATGTTGCAAGCCTGATTGCGTCTTTCCCAACTGGGCATTAAGACAGATGTGGTATCTTGTTTTGGAAACCAGATTGTACGCTTTTGCAGATCGCTGGTGAAACTTGAGAGCTAATTAAGCATGCGGAAATTGTTAGCATCTTACAAGTTCATTTCATATCCAAGTTAATCTAACTGATGTTTGGCGGTCTCATGAAATGTTTGTTTCTCTTCAGGGAGCAGTCATGCATCTCAGGACGGTAATTCATCTTCTTTACCACATGGAAATGCCAATACGAGCCCATCTGGCACAGCACATCCAGCTTCCAGCAGGTAAGAGTCCGCACTGTAGGAACACGTGTGCAGTTCAAGTTAAAAAACAGCACTGACACACTCAGCTTTCCCAGTTCTCATTCCAAGCACAACTTACTCTTTCTTCCCTATGGAATCAGTACTTGCATTATTATTACCTTCAGTACCCTGCATTCTTGGTACCTGAATACCTAATGCAAAAAGAAGAGGGTCATCTTGAAAGTGACTTTCCAAAAGATCTGATTGCCAGAGCTTATGGCCCAAGTCACATTCCTGTTTAAAAACTGTTTTCCTATGAGTATGGAAAAGATTCGGTGATGTGGAAAGAGTTCTGCCAAATACACGATGCAAGCGTCTCTGCACTACTTCCTCACAGCAGTAGTAATTTGAGGTGAATGCTTGCCCAGTTATTTTTTTTCTAATTGTAGCAGTGTGACTGGGCTGCAAGTGCCCCTTAGAGTGGCAATATCCTATGTTAGAAACATTTAAGACTAAAACTCCTAATCCCTTTTTCTGCAGATACGATAAGAGTCCAGATAATATGGTAGCAGCAGGATTCTCATCTGTGCAGAGGTCTCTGCCGTCTCCTGATAACCTTCAGAGACAAGGAGTGGTAAGCTGTGCTGTTAATAGTGTCTAAACCTGCAGTCACTCACAGATGACGGATAACGTGAAAGAGCTGGCTCTAATTTTGACTACTTAGATGTTTCCTATAATGGTTGTATTAGGTCACAAGAATGTATTTTTGGAGCGTTGAAATAACCGTTCCAAAAGACTGACAGTTCCTGCTACCAAGCTGTGTGACGTCTGGGTGGTCTTGGAGCTTTACGAGTCCAGCTGTAGATAAAGCCCTTGGTAGCAGCCGTTCTGTACATCTGCAGTCAGTCTCATATTGTTGGTTCATTCTCATTTTCCCTTGTATTTGCAGCATGATTCACATGGAACTCAGAGGCCAGCACAGGAGATTATTCTATGGCATGGGGTCCTGATAATTTTTAGTTTGAGCGCTCTGCCAGAAGGAAAGAGCATCGAATCCACCGAGCCTTTTTCTCTTCTGTTTTCCAGATGCACGGTGCGATGCGGCAGCAGTCCCAGTACGGTGGGAAGTATGATCACCCTGGCTTTGCTGCCTCCGGCTACCAGCACGGGCACTCGTTTAACCACTCGTCAGCCTCGCAGATGCAGTGGCGCCCAGACGTCGCAGCGCTGCGCAAGACCAGGATGGGCTCCCACCCCTATTACTCGGACAGTCGGCATTTTGGCCGAGAACAGCGTTTTGGGGACCGTGGGCCTGACTATTGCAGGGGCAAAAGGGATGACTACGGGTTTGAAGACAGAGGCCATGACTCTGACCATCATTACCGGGGGAGCAGAGACGACTTTGTCTATGAAGACAGGAATCGTGAAGGCTGGAGCCACGATTACGATAACAGAAGAGAGAACTACAGAGAGGGCAAGTGGCGCCCGTCACGGCATTAACAAGCACTCAGTAGGCTTCAAAGAACTCTATGGGAAACTTTAATCTGTTTCTAACTGAATCTCTGTAAAATAAACCCATCAAAGTTACCATTTAATATTTGTAAAACTACTAGCAGAATGCTCCAAAACTGGCATCTTAATTTTAAACGTGTTAACTGCACCAAGCCTGTCTGAATTTAAGAAGTGCTTGGACTGTGCACTTAGTCACAGGGTCTGAACTTTTGGGCAGACCTGTGCGGTGCCAGGAGTTGGACTTGATGATCCTTACGGGTCCCTTCCAACTCGGGATATGCTATAATTCTGATAACTCAACACCTCAGGGCTCTATGCAAGAAAACAAACGTGCCACATTTTAAGAGTTGTTGTTGGGTGCTTGTATTATAACTAAGAGTGTATTTTTGTAGGAGGAGGGCTCTGTCAGGTGCAGGCACACACCCCTTGAAGCAGAGCCCGAGGGGTGTGATGCTTTGTGGCACCTGACGTGCGTTTCCAACCGTTTTGATACACAAACGATTCCTTTTGAATATTCCTTGTTTTGGAGAAGAACATTAAAAGCCTCCCCGTGGATAAACCATGCACACGCAAATGTTTTCACAGCCTGATTTATTCGTTCAGTTCACCCCCGTTTGTACCCATTTGGCCTTTGAAATGTGCTTGGGAGAAGCTGTGGTGGTCGAAGAGCTGGGAGTGCGGCCGGTTAGTGCCTGCACCGACCACATTCCTTCCCCTGGGGGTTGAAAACAACGTGTTTTAACCAAAAAGCCACCTTTTAGCCCCAGACTGCCCCCAGCCCGCTGCCGCCATAGCCCGGGCCGCAGCCCCGTAGCCCCGCCCGCCGCTCCCGGCGCACCCCGCGCGGCCGACTCACTCGGAACTACAACTCCCAGCAGCGCCCGCGCTCGCCGCCCGCGCTCGCCCTGGGGCCGCCGCCGCGGGGCCCGCCGGGAAACGTAGTTCGGCGGCGGCGCTTTGCGGCCTGGCCGGCGATGCTCGGCGGCAGCCGCGGTGGCCTCGGTCGCCTGCGGAGCTGCGCCGGGCGCCTGTGGAGGGGCCGGCGGCGGGCGGCGGCCATGGCCGGCGGCGGCATGGGGCAGCGCATGGTCTGGGTGGACCTGGAGGTGCGGGGGAGGGCGGTGGTAGAGGGGGTGAGGGGGTGCGGAGCGGCGGAGAGGGGGGTCGGGGGGGTTGGGAAGGGTCGGGGGGGCCGGGGTGGGGGGTGGCCGCGGTGACGGTGCCGCTCCCCTGTGTGGCAGATGACGGGGCTGGACGTGGAGAAGGACCAGATCCTGGAGATGGCCTGCCTCATCACCGACTGCGACCTCAACGTCCTGGCTGAGGTGAGCACGGAGCCGGGAGCGGCCTCACGGAGCCCCCCCCCCAGGCCCCATGAGGGCAGCAGCGGCCCCGGGATGCCGAATTGCCCCGAACGATCCCCCTCAGGAAGGTTTGGGTTATTTTGTGCTTTCCCTCCCTGCAGGGCCCCAACCTGATCATCAACCAGCCCGACGAGCTGCTGGATGGCATGTCCGAGTGGTGCAAGGAGCACCACGGGAAGGTAAGCAACCCTGCGAGTCCCATTTCTTTGTAGCCATGACGTAACTCAGAGGTGCTAGTTGCAGTACAGGCCTCTAAAAAGGGACAACAGCTGTGCTGAACGGTTTTTGCAATCAAACAGAGGAGATGAAGAATGGGAGAACAGTAAGTATCGTCCTTGTATACCAAAGAGCTGCTGTGTAGCGTTTTACCCAAAGAATCACAGGTCATCCGTGGCATAGCCGCATGTTACATCTGTGTATCTGTAATCTCCATCCCCTGTTGGAACTGTCAGATTGTCCCGAGGTATCCTGTGCTTAGTAGCGTGGCTTATAATAAGTTTAAATAGTGCTTGAAGCTACTTTCTGACTTGAGAATCAAAAGCATCAGTGAAAGCTAACAGTGAATGAGTCCAAGAGAAGGCTCGAGCAGCAACAGCACACAGGAAAGCTGCAGACTGTGAGACAAGCTTTGGTGGGTCGTAGAATAGGACCCCTCACCCTGATACATGCCACTGATTCCCATGTTAAAATGGACACTCAGCATTGTGCCTTTTGGCGTGAGATTAAGAGCTGGGTTCAGCTCCCTGCTCTGCATGCTGAGTTCTGCTGTGGCTGGACTCCATAGGAGTCCCAGTGCCTGTGCGGCAGTGGGCTGAGTTGCATGGACCCCTCTGACAGCTCCTCATGTTGGAGCCTGTTCTGTGTTGCGTCAAATAATGCAAATGATTCCAATACAGAAGCCAACGACGTGGTATAACGTCCCAACTAAAAATAGCTACAGGGTTGGTGTAGAATAGTCCAGAGCTGGCAAAATAGAAACTTAGTGAAAATTAAGGTCCTAGTATAATTAAACAGATCTATTTACTGTAAACACTGGATTGCTGTTTTTGCCTGTCCCCCTCAGCACTGTAAGCCTACCTTATTTTTTTCACTGAAAACTTAACTTTTGTAAGAGTAGATTAATTTTAGTTCTTAGTCACCAAGGAAAGCTTCCTCCTTGCCCGTAGCAAGAAAGTGAATGGATTTTCCAATCCCTGATTACAAATTTAAATTCAATGTAGTTTTCAATTAAGTGCTGAAGTTTTAAGACACTCACGGCCCCTCCTTCCTCCCCCCCGGTAGCATCTTACTCTCCCTGGGAAGGATTAGTAAGAGTTTGGAGAATGAATATTAATTTACTGCGATGGGAGCTTTTCCCCTTCTGCAGCTGAGGACACAAACTCAACTTCAGTTCACAAGTGAATTGAAGATGGTAGCATTCGTTATCACTGCTCCTGAGGAGCTACTTATTTTTAATTGACTAAGAAAAGAGAAGCAATTAGAATATAGATGAAAATGCAGCCACATAATGAATTTTTTAACCACCACTTGGATCTGTCAAGTAGATTTTTGCAGCACAGTCATGGAAATATATAGCATAGCCAGATGGAAAAAAATCACTGAGAACACTTAGAGCAGATCTGACATTTAACTGTTGAAAAAAAGAAGGATGAAGCTTTTCTGATTTATAGTTATCTTGATAAACACTTCAGTCAGAATTCTGATTATTTCTATTTGTTTACACATACTACTCTGTGCTGGGGAGGCAAATGCCTCTCGTTAAACAGAAATATAACACTCTCCTGGATCATGTGCGTGCAGGTGTATAAACGAGGCGTGCATAATGTGTCAGTAGTTGAGAGTAACACCCTGTGAAGTATAGCAACAGAGAGGAAAATCACAGGAGAGTCAGTGTCCTTAGGACTGCTCTATGATCGTCTGCACTTGCAATGGTTTGCGTCTTGTGAGTGGTGCCCTGAAAGTCAGCAAGGCCTTATACCTCCTTATGGAGGTATAAAGGCGATTGGGTTCCCCAGAATACCTTAAAATACAAAGTGAATTTGTACTCTTAATACTTCTGGGCATGCTGGGGAGCAAGCAGTACTTTACCGCTTGATCTTTTGCTGTTGAGTATTTCTAGAAATATCTTTGATGGTAGCATATATATAATTTATGACGAATGGCTCTTTCTTGCAGTCTGGCCTTACTAAGGCGGTGAAGGAGAGTAAAATTTCATTGCAGCAGGCAGAGTATGAGTTTCTGTCCTTTGTACGACAACAAACACCTCCCGGTCTCTGTCCTCTTGCAGGTAAAATGTGTTCTTTCTTAATAATAATAATAATGTCATCCCTCCCGCAGTTCCCAGCTGGATGCTGAAAGGCCAGTTGATGCACGTGGCAGGGATGCTTTAGTTTTCTGTGCCGAGATCTAACGTGCGAATCAAAACCTGCTAGTAGAGAAAGGCATCATCTATTCTGCTGATTCCCTAAAGCAAATATTGCACATTGCTACTGCAGGAAACTTTGAGTTCTTTTTAGCATTAATGTTTCATTGTACAGTTACAATTGGGAAGGGCAACTTAACTGCTGACAGCAATCTGTGACCGTAAAATCGGAACAGTAAACCAAAGTGTCTTTTCTTCACTGTGCGTATCGAATGAAGCACCAAATGCCAATCTGCTAAATATCCTGTTACCTGGAACTAAATTCAGAACATTCACATACGGCTTTAGGATTATGGCTAAATGAAATTAATACTGATGCCTGTTTTCACTTGGTGAAAAACCCGATGCTTTTACAATTCTTTGATACTTATCTGTGCGACAGAAATTGTAGTAACTGAAGAATTAATATAGGGATTATGTATTTAAACCATGTGTGATCCTGAAATGAAAATCTGACAAACCTTTACAATCATATTTGCTAGAAAATGAGTTATATGAGCTGCCAGTGAATAGCTTTTCGTACCCTATGATCTTTTTCAAGCATGCATAGCCTGTTTGTAGTTTAGATATTCATAGTAGCTTTGCAATGTCTTTGAAGAAACATCTTGTTTTGTGTCTTTATAGGTAACTCTGTTCATGCAGATAAGAAATTTCTTGACAAATACATGCCTCAATTCATGAGGCATCTTCATTACAGGATCATTGATGTGAGCACTGTCAAAGAACTTTGCAGGTAAATATTCCCCAAATTGAATAGTTGTATGAAAGATAATCTAGGGAAGCCTGTTAAGTGGCACTAACATGCGCTCTTCTAAAACAAGGTTAAAGGCTGCTGGGAGATGGCTGTATGCAGCCGTCTCATTCTTTCATCTCTTCTGTTCAGGCTGATGGACAGAATGAACCATAAAGTACTCGGGGAGTGATGTACTCTGCCATTTGCAGCACTTTGATTCACGGGGTTGTGGCTTTGCCATAACCCAGTGAAACTGAACTTCTTTCACCAATTGTAACAAACCCACAGCAGCCACTGGACACGTCAGTGAATCCCAATTTCCTTTTTAAGTGGTGTTTTTTTTTTGTTTGTTTGTTTTTTTTCCTGCTTACAGACGCTGGTATCCAGAAGAATATGAATTTGCACCAAAGAAGGCAGCTTCTCACAGGTGAGGTTCCTCGTTATAACAAAGTAGAGCTTGTCATGCAGGAAACATGCTCCTCATGAGCAGAAGCTGGTGCTGCGTGCTTCCTTTGATTCCAGGCATGTTTGTTCTAATGCAGAAGACAGCAGAGGTTGTACGATTCTGCTCCCTGTCATATAGTTTGTATTCTCCAGTCAGAAGCCTGGTTACTGTAAGGGAAGGAGTTATAAACATACACAGAGTCAGAAACTTTCTTATCTGTTCTGATTCACTTTGTTTACTATTCAAGCCGAGATGCTTGTTTGGCAATGTAGATACATCTATCACTTTTTAGACATCACAGTGAGAAACCACGTGAAAAAGCTTGCTGAACAGTGCTTTTTTTCTGTCCTTGAATTGGGCAAAGTTGTTCATAGACAAACTAAAATTGGAAGACTGCACATGGGGAGATAAGAGTTCTGGTCCTGGCTATTTCCCGAGCTTGTAGTATGTCAGAGAGCTTGTTCTGCTTTCTGTGAAAGGATTTCATTTTGAGTTATGCTCCTGCCGGCATCTAAGACATCCTTAAAAGTTGAAGTTGCTTTGAGGTTTTGGAAGAAAAGGTGCTATGTAGTATTAACAATTTTTAGAAAGCTACATTTTCTAAGATTTTAAGTTCTTCTGTATAGAGGAGATGGTGGGTCTCACACAAATCCCTTGGGATCCGTAGGCTTTGGTAAGTCCATATGCACAGTAAGTGCATCCATTTTGCTTTTTCATCTGCTCAGACTAAATGTGGAAAAAAGAGCAACACACCTATGCATTGAAATGTCTACACTGGGCTTTCTGTAGGCATTACTTGGTGCTTCTAGCTATGACATTCCTAAATGACAGTGGAAGGAAGTAACTGCATCTTTACCTCTTTGTTCTGACATGGCCTTGTTAGGCAGGAGAGGAGGTTCTGGTATAAAAAGAGAAGGAATGTCTTGTAGAGATCTTGGTGGAAATCACAGGCAGGTGTGCTGCACATTTGAAAACGTGCAGTAAGATTCCTACTTCTGCACAGACCTGACAGTCCAAGCAGGCAGAGCATGGTAAGAAAAAGTACTGGGTCAAAACCAGTCACCCTTGCTCACGTAGCAAGCAGATGACTGGCCAGAGCAGGAGCAACAAACAGGTCTCCTGAGTCGTTGTCTCTTTGTTGTCTCAGATTAATAGCAAATTGTTTTTAATAGTTGAAGCTGTAGAACCTGTTGGCTTTCAAGAGCTTGTATGTCGCGCAGTGACATAAACTAATAAGCTGTACATTACTCCCTGGCACGTCAGTGCTGGTGGACTTTTATTGCTTTCCACATGCCCAAGAGTAGCGAGGGTTGTTTTTATTTCTGACAGATTTGTGATCCATGCATATCAGAGTTTTATTTCTCACAGCCCGGAATTTTTTAGAAGCATTAGAATCCAGATGTAGTTGAAGATGTGTGCAGGCATTTTGAAGCCCTCCTTAATTCTCTTTCAGAGCACTTGATGACATCAGGGAAAGCATCAAAGAACTTCAGTTCTACAGAGATAGCATCTTCAAGAGGAAAACGGATGAAAAGAAAAGGAAACTAATAGAGAATGGAGAAAGTGATAAAACTGCCAGCTGATTTCTCATCTTACCAAGCCATCCCATAGCACATACTAGATGTATCTCCTGTTTCTTTTCTGTTTGCCAGTCTTTTGAGAAGCTGCACCCTTATGTTACCCTGTTTCTTAGCAGTTGATAAAACGCAGATGGAAGTCTGAGTTACTGCTTCTTTTCTGTTTGAGCAAGAAATCTACTACTCAACTCTCAGCAGCTTCTTTGTTTGTACGTACTAGGTAAAATACGCTGTTTGATACTCCTCTTCCTCTGGTTTTAGATGCAGTCTTTCACTACACAATAAAAACAGTTACGTTGAAGGATGATATTTTCATACAGTCTTTCTTTTGTGTGAGATGTAAGTTGGGTATGTCAAGATGCTAGGTGAACCAGCCTCTTGTAAATTGGCAAAAGAAAATACGATTATTTTCACGATATGGTAATGGTATATTCTTGTTTTGTTTGGGGGTATTTAACGAGAAAGTCCTTTGTGCAACATGTCCATTAAGGAACAGAATGAAAGCTGCACATCAATAGTACAGTCTACTGGGTATCAGACACTTTGGCATCAAGGCATTTCCCCTCTCCAGCTAATGTGCTGCAATTCAGGTAACAAATCTGTCTTCAGTTCCAAGGTGAACACTGGTTTGCTTTATAAAACCGCCAGGTGGGCAGGATCTGTGTGCAAAGAAGCCGTGTGAGCCACTTGGTTTGTGAGCAAGCAGATGACATTTCAATTTGTAAATAACTCTTAAGTGTTTCAGGTCAGGATAGAAGGTAATGATATGACAGCTGGATCAGCATTTGTCTTTTTAGGACGGAGCCCAGAGCAGCAGGTTCATGCTCTAATTGACGGGGAGGAACACCCCCAGTACAGTGTTACGGTACCAGAGAATAAGTGCTGGTCAATTTGATCAAACCAGCAGAACCAATTTGTTTTCAAAAAGAAATGGGTCTTCTGAGTTTTATTTGGCCAAATAAAAAAAATAAAAAATAAAAAAACAAGGTCATCACCTGTTCTACATTAATTCATTGAGAATGCAAAGGGTATCGTGGAAAAAAAGAAGCACATAGCCCCCCAGTGGTTTTGGAAGAGTCGTTTTTCAGAGATCTCCGTTTCCCTGCTGCAGCCTGGCCTTGTACTACAGTCTGTACTGATATGCTGCTGCTGAAATAATACGAGAAGGGAAGATTATCATGTTTACTTTCCCACACAGAACAAAAACCTGTTGCTTTTCTGCTCACACTTTGTAAGCAGCATATGTTTTACATATTGGCCTTTTATAAGATCACGTCTTGAGTCATCTGAATATAAAACCGTCCTTTCATACACCGCAGACCTACATATAACACCACAAATATCTTATCTCCTATGCATATGGCAAAAATGTCAGATTGCTGCAGAGACGGCCTCTTCATTTCAGTTAAACATGACTGGCTGCTGATTCCACACCGATACCCACTCACCGCTCATTAATATTAACGTGGCACTCGCTCTGCTGCTGTTGGCACAGGGCAGGCACTCTGTCGGTGTCCAGGTCACCGGAGCTACTGCAGGAAGCCCACGAGAGCTGCACACACCTACACTGTGCCTGCCTGCTCTCCCTGTGTGCCAGCAAGCTTGGCAGCCCCCCAAATGGAGCAAGAGGTTCCCCCCCGTGCCATCGTAAGGCTGCATCCTTGCTCCCGTGCTCCCACAGCACCAGAGGGGCATAGGGGCACCTGGAGGTGCCAGCAGTCCCCTTTTCTCCCACACCAAACTGGGATATATGGAGCGGAGCTAAGTACAGACAGGCAGAGGACTGGTTCATTGAGCACTACCTACTGAGCACTCCCCACTTTACCAATATACTGGCTCAATTAAAAATAAATAAATAAATAAATAAAAATGCACCATTTCTGCTGTTTGTCCTGCAGCAACACTAATCCTACTCCTGGTGCCAAAAAAAAGCCAACACACTAAATGCTGATTCTCAGAAAAGAAAAAGCTCTCTCCTGACATCCAATACTTCCACAGCTTGGAGGTGCTGGTGCTGCTGGTTTCAGCGCAGAGAAATTTAGCCTGAAGCTACAATCCAAAAACAAAACACCTTCAATAAACAGCACAGAAATCTTCTGAGAGCCACAATCACAGTGCTCCTCTGGCCGAGGAGGCCAGGGCCAAGGTGTGGTGGGAGCACAGCAGCTCCCTGCAGGGCTGGGGGCGAGCACCGACCACAGCACGCCAGCGACCTGCCACACGTTGCGGCCACCTCCCAGCCTCTCACCGCCGCCTGGAATCTCTGCAAGCCTCTGGCAATGTTCTGGACTCACTTCTAATAGAAGCAGTTGTCAAAGAGATCCTTTTCAAAGTCACTGGGATTCGCGCACAGCTCACGTTAGACCTTAAGCCCCCGGGCACACTCTGAGGCTTAACACAGGGCCACGTTTCCTTGCTGGTCTGGGTGCTCGTGTAATTTAGCGTGGGTCCTCACAGTGAAACCGGGTCCACCCGAGCACCTCCCGCCAGCCAACAGCCCACTGCCTGCTCTCTGTCCCTTGCTGGCCACCAGCAGAAAGTCCTCTGCTGGGGTGGGAGAGCAAAGGAGAAACTGCAACCGTGCCCTCATCAAACGGATCCAACTTAAAAGCCCAAAGATTCACTGCTAAAGCTTTTGATTCAGCAAGAAACGTAGCCTTAAGTGTGAATGAATAAATAGCAGCTGTAGAGCAAGAGCTGCCATCTTCTCTTGTAAAGCCTAAGGGTGAGATTAGGCTGAGGCCCCTGGTGTGTCTGCACGTCTTGGAGGTCCACACGAAGCCCCTCTGAAGCCAGTGGGGCTGGGCATGGCAGGACGGGCACGGAGCTGGGGTGGCTGTGCCACAGGGTACACTGTGCAGGATGCCTGCAGCTGGTGCACGAGGTGGCTTTTTGCACTGCCAAACACGTCGGGCACCTCACTGCCATGGCTCGCGGTTTGGGCACCTCACTGGCTCCAGTTGGAGGCTGTGGACGTCTTACCAGCCCAGCCCAGCTCCCACCACAGCAATGACAAAATCCACACGGACACCAGTGGCAACAAGATTTGCTTCCAAACACTTCAACGTCTCTGTGGTAACATGTCAGAATATTGCACCCTCACTCCCCTGGTGCAGGGAGTTACTCATCCTATCCATAATGTAACACCACAGAGCCCAATAACACTTGAATTAAAGCTTATCTTCTAGGAACCCATCCAATCTCCACTTGAAGACGATGGTGAATTTATCATTTCCTTTGTTAAAGCGCTCCAGTGTTTAATTACTCTCATTGTTATGAAGGTGTGTGTTATTCCAAAGCTGCATTTTTCTGTCTCAATTTTCCAACCCCTGGTGGGTTTCGGTCCCCATCCCCTAACAGAAGATCCCCCCCGTATCGGGTACATCCTCGGAGGCAGGCTGTACATGTTCACCTTGCTCAAAGAATGGGGGTGCTGTAAGTCATCACTGTTTTTACAAAATACGTGTGTTTATTCTTCCCTGAGAAGTAGCAATAGTTTTAAATTAATATCAGATAAATGAACTTTTATTTCCATCACTGGAATCAGTTAAGCAGTAAGTCCTCACTGCGGAGCTTTCACTGTGAGATAATTGACCACGTGTGTTATTTATTCTGCATGGAAAATGAAGGAACAAGCATCTTCAAGCTCACTTTTCACAAGGAAACTCCGCTCACATTAGGGGTTGTTGTCATCAGAGCACATCACTCCAACCTTTAAGCCATTTTTAATACTTTTGAAGTGCTAGAAATGTTTTCCTGGAGTGCAAGTTTCCTGCTGAGTGGCATGTAAGGAAATAAAAACTCAAACCGTGGCTGTTCTTGGGAGCTTCCAGCCCACTGTGGCTGCACGCAGCCGTGCACAGCCACGTGCACAGCAACCCCTGCAGGTACTTCTCTGTTCAGGGACCCCACATTTCTCCTGGGTGAGCTCCCCCCATGCCCATGAGCTACTGCGGAGCCCAACACCACACTGAGGGACCCTTCCCTTCTGGCACGGAGTGCTGCCAGTGGGTAGAGCCATTGCCTTGTGCAAACCAGCCCAGCTGTGACTGTCAGTGGCTCCGATTTGCCAAGATGTGCAAATTCACACAATTCGCACAAGAAAATGGCCGTTTTGCTGACGCTTTGCATAAAACAACAATTCAGGGAAAAGGCAGGAAACCAAGCAAAGCAGCAGACCCTGTAGCTGAGAAAAGGAGCCGGAAAGACTTACAAATATCAAGTACTGCTGCTTTACCTTGTGGCACACTGCGAGCAACACGCTGCTCTAGCATGGCTGTGGTTACTGTGGTAGGAAGTTTCAGCACAGCTGATCCTTGCCCGGCGAACTAAAACTAAGAAGGTTGCAAATGCACCTCATTACAGCCTTTATGAGCACAGCCTGGCAAGCAAAACACTCCGTTTAGACCAGGCCAAAGCAGCGTATTTTCATAATTGCTGAGCACGTTCAGCCAGCAGCATCCATCCCCTCACCGTCTTCCCGCCTCCTGCCACGGTTACTGCCTGCCCTCCCCTGAGATAGCCCAGATAAAAAACCTACCAGTCTATAAAACAAAAGGGTATAAAAGAGCACACAGGGTGTATGCATCCCTGTTTCATTTTTATTATCAGTATTAATAATAATGGCCATCCAAGGCTTTTCAATCGCTCTTATTATTTGAACACCTGCTCTTCTCAATGTTGGAATGATTGTTATTTGAGAGAGGCAGTTAAAATGGTTAATGGTGCAAATAAATGAGTCTTTCAAATGTCTCTCTCCTTTGTCACCAATTCCTGGGTAATTTCTAGGTGATGTAACTGTTCTGTTTATTTACTGTACACCGGTACAGACGACCTGCAGTCGGGCTCGGACACCTCCAGCATCACAGCTCTGGTGCTGCTGGCCCTGGAGCCCTGGCAGGGCAGGGACCCTGGCACCTGCAGCTCCTGCTCTGCGAGGGATGCTGGCGGGACGCTGCTGACATCCCCGTGACGACCGCATGCTGCTGGAATATGCTCTATCTTTGATTTTCATTTTGTTAGTTTTCCCTTTCCTTACTTTGACTTATTTTATTGTGACCTACTTCTCCTTCTTTTCATATTTTATTCTATTTAAAGAGGCTTTTATTTTTTCTTGAAACATTTTTTTTTTTTTTTTAAGGAAAATATACCATCTGTGTTTATACATTTTTAAATATTGTTTATTCTAGCTTCTGAAGTAACGGTAGTGTATAAAGGATTTTTATCCCATTTTCTTGTATTATGCAATAGCTTTCCTGTTTTTAAACACTGGCATCTTTTGAGGTTCTGATTTAGCTCAAATTTGTTATGCATCTTGGCAAACCAGCGATAAAACCCACCAAAGCACTCAATTCTCTCTTCACAGCGGGCCTGATCCCCTCAGCCCAATGTTTCCCTGTCCCCGGTGAGAGGCGGGGGAGTCCCGCATCCCCCCCGGCGCAGGATGGGCTGCTGAGCTGCCGCCTGCTCGTCCTGGGAATTTGAAGACACCAAATATCAAATGCATCGGCTTCAAACAAGGTAACAGCAGCTCTCGCTGGAACACCGACTCTGGAGCGCCTTGATAACGTCTGTGGCTTTCACACTCATCATTCTCCTATTGAAAATGCATCTCTCTCCTCTGACTGCACAGCTTCTGTGGAGGAACAGGAGAAGGAAACGGCATGAGCCCACCTCTCCGCACGCACCTGCCTGAGAGCAGCTCTCCTTTTCTGAATGGCACATTTATTTTGATAGTATTAGTTACACGAGCATTTATGCGCATAACGCTTTGAAAGCTCAATCAATATAACCCTTATGATTGCAGAGGTTTTGAATAATAAAACAACATTTTGCACTCGCAATCTCATTATTTATTTAATCAAAGTGCTTTATGAAAAATTACCAACTGGTTAGAACATTTACTTGCTTGTAAATGACCAACAAATGAGATGCAACCAAGCCTTGTGCAAGCTGCCGTTAAAGTATTTCTACCAAAGGGAAACTTTCTGGGCTATTTGGCATTGTGTGTCCATCCAAGAACCTACATTAGTTTTAAATTATTCTGGCGTAAATGAAGGTAAGAAACGAGTTGAAATGAGCGTGGTGCACTATTTCTGCTCTTCCCCTGGTCTTTCATGCTGTATGGAAGTTTAATCACACGGCGTTACTTGCAGAAGCCCAACACTTCAGTGCAGAGGCTCTTTTGTAGAGATGATAGGGAACGCCATCAAACATTCCTTTTCATCTTTCTCTCTCATTTCTTTAAAAGGCAAATGGAACGCAAATGACATAATATATAATGCATCCCTTTGGTTCCTGCCAATGTATTTTAGGTGTAAGAAATGATAAGGATTTCTGTTTGTTTACTTCCAAGCGAATTCAGAAAAGTACATCTATGACTTTGCCTGGAGACATGAAATGCAGAATGAGGACCCTGCCCAAGAGCGCAGGAGCCAGACTGCGGACTTCAAATCACAGCAAAATTGTCTGCTGCTTCATTTGAAACAAATCTTTATCTGTCCTACACTGATTGCAGCTGAGGCTTCTTAAGAGACTCAGCACTGAGGCTGTCGCACGGCCCATGAAAGGTGCCAAGCTGCCACATTGGCATTCCAGCCCAAGTTCAGAGCCTCCGGATATGGCAATGTGAATAACAGTGTATTTTTGGACATGGTAGTTAAAAAAATTACTTGAAGGCAAATATAGAGTGTCTGGGTTTTTCAATTTAATTTAATAAATTATCTTGGTTCCAGTAATTATTTATTTGAAATAGGAATTTGCTGAGAGGCCTCAAGTCCTTTTAATACTATATTAATAATGTAACCATGGATTACTGATACAATTCTAAAGCAAGTTTAAAAGAAATGCATCACTTATTCTGTTGAGGCTTTAAAGCAATTCTTGCCCTGAATGTACAATTGTTCCAGATGGAAATGCCCCCCCCCCCCCCCCTTAATGTCACCAAAAATGCAACAGAAGTATGATCCTGTTCTTAAAACAGCTCTCTGCCCACTTCAATAACAGCATCACCTTCCTTCTCCAACATCACCAAATTCAAGTTTTATCAGACACTTCAGCTGAATATTTTTCTTCACGGTTTTCTCAATCAACACATCAGCATCTCCACAGAGCTGACGGCAGTGACGCAGTTTCCATTAGCCGGGTTTCAAGGGGAGCAGACGCTGAGGATGCAGTGCATGAGACATCCATAACAGCCCCTCTACCCCATCCAGGCCCTGCCTGCCTTATGATGCTGCCCTGAACACCACCAGGGGACCCTGCCCATGCCTTCATGGCATGTCCCATGTCCTGACGTCCTGCCAAGCATGTCACACATCAGGGGACCTGTGAACATGAGCACTTGTGCCACGAATGCCTCCTCCCCCCAGGATAACCGACCTCTCCCTGCCCATGTCAAAGAGCACAGGCTAAAAATTGCTGTCCATCAGCATTACTTTCATTTCATTTTGAATGGAATGCCTCTTTTCAATGCTGTCTTCTAGCCCGACAAAAGAAAAAATGAAAACTACAAAACGTGCGTTTTTTCCTTTTAGCTTTCATTTTTGCCCCCTTAGCCCTACTCTTCTCCTCTCCTTTCTTCCTGCTGCAGTTCACTGTTGCAAATGAAAGGAAGGGTGAGAGAAAGGAAGAAAGTGGAAAAAAATCATTTCAGTGTTTGGGGAAGCATTGGTCATGAGTACTTCAGTTTTTAAAAGCAGTTTTGGCCTTTTTTATTTTATTTTATCCTTGCTGGCTCTTGGAGCTGCAGCGCTCTAAGCAGAGATGCTGATGGTGCTTCTCTGGAGCAAGGCGGCAGCTTTGCCAGCACTGCTCTGCCACTGCTCTCGTCCCACCTGAGACCACATCATTGCCCCAGTGCAGGGAAACCTGCTGCCTGCTCGCACAGCGCCTGCAGATGATGGAAGGATCGGAACTGGCATGAGTCTGGCGCCAGCCAGCAGCAGATAACCAGTGACAGGGGAGCAGCAAGAGGCCACGCCAGCCCCGTGATGCTGCACGAGCAGCCGGGCAGGGCATCCATCACCTGGCACTGTGACAGGGGTGCTGATAAGCTGATGTCCCCATCCAGCATCAGAACAAGGTCTTCCTCTGCCTGTTGGTGATGCTCTGGGTCTTTGTGCTGCACGGGATTTCCATCAGTGAGGGCACAGGAAAATTCCCACGTAGAGGAGAAGAGAGGAGAACTCAATGGGAAAACAACCTCCAGCTTTCCCGGGAGCACAGGCAAGTGACAGAGAGCATGTGCCCTGCTGGGTTAAAGCAGTGCTTCTCCCAGGTTTGTTGGGACAACATCATTTCATCTTTTTAGGACCTGTTGCAAACATTTACCATTTATGTTGCAACACGCATGCAAATAGTAAGTTCCATTCTGCCTTTCCAAGCGAATGTGGCAGCAGGAATGGCATGAATAAATACACACCAGGTGGCCAAGGCCCACAGACCAAGAGGGAAACTTAATGTGTCATCAGCAGAGAGAAACAAAACTATTTTTATTTTGACTGACTCCATGTTGCAAATAACACTGCTATAATTCCCCTCTGAATTCCTTGTTTTCCCTTGCTTGACATGCCCCTGGCCTCCCACTCTAGCTCATCTCCTCTTTTATTTGCTTCTGCACTTGGAACAAATATTTTATGCATGTTTATACAATATTTTTTTATGATCCAGTCTGTCACTCCATTTCCAAAGTAAATGAAATATGGCACAGCAGTTTTATGTACCAGGGTGAAATCCATTTAATACGTATGTAAGGCCACCTCCTTGGACAGCAAGTCATATAAATATAGTTAACGGCATATTAAAATTTGTTTACTGCAGAAGGCAAGTTTGTTTTCCAGTTCAGTGTTCAGAAAAAGAGTCCCTGCAGCTAAAGGTAGCACCATGCCAGTGACTTCTTCACTTGGGAGCTCCTTTACAAGACATCTGAATTTCCCCTGCCAGCACACAATGGTTTTCTGTCCATCCACCCCCCACCATTTCTCCTCCACCTTTCCACGTCCCTCTCAGTCCTTCGTCCTTTCCACACTGCTGTTTGGGTGTAAACCGTAGATAGGTGCAAATGAGAGCAAATATCTCGTGCTACAGCAAAGGAAACGAAGAGAAAACTAGACCCTTGAACGTCTCACTTTTAGCTTTACTAGAGGCTGGCCCACTCACATTTTTTGTTCCCCCAGAAATCTCTGGGACCCGTTTCCCCTCCCAAGCACAGTAGCCAGCTCAGCCCTGACTTTCATGAAGTCCTTGCTGCACGCCGACAACCTGCAGCATTGGAGTGGCACCGCCCTCGTTAAGACAGGCTAAGAAATGGCAAAGTCCTGAGAAAAATCCCTGGCAGCTCGTGTAGGCAAGGCTGGATGGCTGCATGGGGCTGCTGCAGCCCAGCCCTGGGCACCACAGCCGGCGCTGCCCCCCAGCTCTGGGCACCGCTGCAGAGATAACGGGGTCTGCAGTCAGGGCTCGAGCCTGGCTGCAGAGAACCTGGAATATAAAACCTTCAGTTCCCCCCTCCTCCTGCTGCTGTTGATGATAGCCTTTTACTGGAATAACTCACTGATGCTGACAGATAAGCTTTTAGGCTAGTGAAATCTCAGTGACACTTTAAGTGCCCTAAATGACAAAACAAGGACGTGCAAAATTATCCTGCCCATCCTTGATAAAACACACTTGTCAGGCACTCGCATGCCGTTTCAGATGCATGACCCCGACGAGGACGGGCCACCCCACACCCCGCATGGCCACAGCACCCCCAGAGCCTCCCGCAGGAGGGAGGAGGAGGACACCCAGCTCCTCCTGGGGTGCTGTGACCGTGGTGGTCCCAGCGGTGGGCAGAGGGGTGGCAGGGGAGCAGCACAACCCCTCCTTGCATCCGCTGGTACTGCCAGGTCCCAATGGGGAAGCCTCCATTTATCCGGTCATCAGATCCAATTAAATTCCCATGACTTGGACTGCTGATGAGCGGTACCAGTTCTCACTAATTAAACCAGGCAAGATTTAAAAATGCCCTGATGCTTTGTCCTCACAGGGGAAGGGAATGCAGAATAGGGCAGGCAGAAGGAAGAGAGGGGAGTACAAAACACAGAAGCGGTGAGCACCCGTATCTGCAAACAGCCCATTGCCCTCGGGTTACCCATCACCAAGGGACCAGCACTGCCCTGGGAGGCTGGAGCACCATAACCTGCCCACCAACACCGCTGTGGCGAAGAGCAACACGGTCCTGATCATTGCCGGGGTGTTCTGCACAGAGCAGAGGAGATGGAGGCTCTCTCTGGCATAAGGGAACCATCGCTGCTGCCAGGCAGAGCTGCCTCTCCGTGCTGTTTCCTGAGTGATGGATGAGAACAAAATGGCTATAAATTGCTGGGTACTGAAGCAATGTTTTATCTGTTGTGCTGGAAGAGCCTCGAACGGTGGGCTTTGCGCTCTGTGCAGGGCACCAGCTGCCAATCAAGTGTCAAGTGGCATCGCGAGGGAGAGGTGATGGAGATCAGCAACGAGCACGAAGGGAGGCACGGCTCAGGAGACAGATGTGCGCCCGTCCGGGCACTCAGCTCGCGAGGGTGGCAGGCAATAAAAACGCAGATAAGTCCCAGTGCCTGCTGTATGCTCCATCCCCAGATGCTTCGGTTGCTGTTAGGTAGTCAGAGATTGCATCTGAATGCTCTCAGCTGTTTGGGGAGATCAGTGGGCCATGTCCATCCCAACACAGAGTCAGAGAGCGGCTGCTCCCCAGCACCGGCGGGTGGAAGACAATCAATGGGTGTCATTAGCGAGACAGACGGTGTGGTACAGACTAAAGGAGCACATTTTTTTGAAAAAGAAACCAATTAGCTAGTGAGCTAAGTGGCACGTAATTATCTCCACAGCACTCCGTGCTGAGGGAAGGTTGCTGTAAACGGCCAGGAAAACTAACAAATAATTCATATGAAATACCTTTTGTTGCCCTAAGACAAAGATAAAGCAGGTGCCTTCAGCTGGCGTCGCATACCACAGAAATTGCTCTTGCTGAGCAGCTCCTGGAGAGCCAGGGGGGCTCGGAGGGGCCTCCCCCACTCGCAGTGTTGCACCCACCCAGTCTTGTTTTTTTCTGAGGGTGCCCCGAGACGAAGCCCCTCTATTCTCCCCTCCCCTCTTTAAGAACAAAGCTGTTTAAGGAGGTTTTGCATTCCTCTTAAAATACAATCGTGATGCCATGGAGACTGGAGCTTCTGAATAGCAGTCCCCAAACCTTACTCGTACTCCAAAGATTACAGTGAAAGGTATTCTGTTCATTTCATGTAGTGCCTTTTTTTTTTTTTTTTTTTTTTTTTTTTTGCATTTAATCACAGAAGTCAATGTTTTATCTGCTTGATAAAACCAGACGGGGTGGGAAGAATCCCCCTCAATCAGAAAAAAAACAACAAGAGAAAAACATGAACATTTACAGGTTTTTCTTCCCCAGTACACCTGGAAGCAGTGCCTGGGCTGACGACAAAAATCCTGTCTGCGTGCAGAGCAGCCTGGGTGCCCTGAGAGCGTGGAGCACTCGGGGAGCTCCAGCGTCCCCGCTGCAGCCCCTGGCACAGCACTGCCCACAGCATAAACCCATCAGGCTCTTCTGCATTTGCAGAATTCTGCAAATGCACACGTGCATTTGGCCAAGGCAGCATTTGACACGTATATAACTTTGTTACTGCAAGGCCAATGGCTTCAGAGCAAACAGACAGCCAGATACAGAAGGGCAAACAACAACAGAGATCGTGTACGTGAATCAGGCTGCAAGAAGTACCTTCATTCCCAATCTGCTCTGATCTGGTGTAACACTACTGCTTTAAAAATAAAAACCTGGTACTGGAGGGAAAGGAGGTGATGCTGAAGAGGTTTTACCACAGAAGGCAGCACATCCCGACTGCGGCAGAGATGCTGCCAGAGCCATCTCTGTCCTTCAGCCCCACAGAAATAACTGCCCAGAAGCCCCGGCCCCAAGCTGCTTATGGTGCTCGTGCCGAACTTCACAATGAATGCCATTCACGTGCCACTGAGGAGGAAAAGCTGCAATTACCTCAGCTTTGCATCCCATCCCTAGATCACTGTGCACTGTTTGTTTTATGGTCCTCCCTACACACCCCAAACCAGGCATTTTCTGGCACACAGAGCAGGAGCAGTGCCTGCCCCCGAGCTGCCAGCGCAGGCAGTGGGGAGGAGAGCGCTCTCCAAACTTTGCAGAGGGGAAATGAAGCGCAAAGAGATTAAGTGACCTGCTTAGGGTCACATGGGGAATTGGTGGCAGAGCTAAGAATTGAGCTGGGATCTCCAGGGTCTGAGCACAAACTACTCCTTCCCCTTTCCCTTCAGCTAGCCAGGTTAAAAATAAAACCATGTTTCCTTTCTGCTCAGCAGAAATGTGACTTTTCAGCAGAGAAGCCGGTTCTGTTAACTGCCTGGACTGCAGCATCACCAAACGCTGCCTGTTTCTCCGCAGTGCTCTCATTCTCTGTGTTTTTAGGGATGTGTGTGAGTATATAAATACATGTATATATGTTTGTATGTTAATTAGGTTACTTGGCATTTTCCTCCCCATAATTAAAGTGGAAGCTCTTCACAGGCCCCTTTGAAGGGAACCTCTGTTGGCTAAGAGAAACTTTTCATCGTCAGCCAGTGCTCCGCAGCGCCTGCTCGCATTGTTCACTTCAGTCAGAATAAAACTCCTTCTGATAATGAAGGAGAAAAGGCTTTCACTTCTGCGTGCTGTCACACAAGCAGCCTGCCAGTGCTAGGGATATGAGCGAGCAGACTGCTAGCCACAGCTCGGGACGGGAAGAATAAGATCATGATGGCTTTGACTGCTTGGTTTAATCCATACTGTGCCAGCCGGACACGAGCTCCCTTTGGGGACAGCTTGTGGCGAGTTGCAACTTCAGGCTGACATTGTTTGTAGAGGAAACAATAGGCTCTGATTGCTTTGGGCCCAATTAAGTGCTCTCCGATGTACAAAGGTAGGTATGTGTTATGTGTACCACTACCTCCTCTGGGATAAAGCATTCCATGCAGAAAAAAACAAAACAAAACAAAAAACCCTTCTGGGGGCTCTGTGTTTTAGTTCTACCTCCCCCACTAGCTGCAGCCATGTCAGATCTCATTGCACACAGGCAAGCATACCTGGACATGAGCTTGTTTGCAGGGCAGATGCCAAACCCTTTTTTGGATGGGATATGTCTGAAATGATATCTGCAACAAACCTTCAAAAAAACCCAGAGGACTGGAGAACAGCTGGTGGAAGGCTCCTGTGCTTTGCCTGCTGCTTATTCAGACAATTTGTATCAGCTCATTGTCCCCCTGAGTTTTCCAACCTGTTGTGTCCTTCTGTTTTCTCTTGTCTGCTAACTAAGATCTTTGGGGCAGGAGCTGTCTTTTTTATTTTTATTTTTTTTCCCTGCCAGGGCTGCATGACTGCGAGCTCTGCCCACCAGCAGCCCCAGACCACAGCCAAGATGGACAAGCATGATGTACGAGGGAGGACTGAAGGACAAAAAATACAGCTTGGGTGAGAAGCAAAACAGCACTGACCACCTTGTGTTCCCACCTAAGAGAAGCTAACTGCGATGGCAGGAGAACAGGGATGGGGCAGGAGTTTCCCCCGACCTGTTTGTTGCTGTGATCAGCGCTGCCCATCCAGCATCACCTGCTCCAGTTGCTGTACAGGGCTAGGGCGAGCACAGCACATCCAGCACATCAACAGGTCTGGCATGGAAAATACACGAGCCCACTGATGGGAGGTGCACAGACGCCTGTCAGATTTTAGCTGCCATCACAGCTTTAAACACTCCTGCCTTTCCTCCACCTGAGGTTTGATACTCGAACCAGTGCTCACAAACAGACCCCGAAAACAACAGCCACACACACTGACGCGAGCGGTGCCATCAGCCCTGAGCTAACGGAGCCGCTGCTGTTGCTGCGTTTGGTCTTGAGGTGTCTCCCAAATACAAATATCTGCAGCGCTGCGAGCAGAGCGAGCATAAAGAAAAGCAGCTCCGAGTCTTTTCAGGAACCATGGCAATGAAGCCAGGACTGAAACACCACTCAGAGCCCACAGCTTTCTCTTTGGCAGCTATTTTAAGAACGCAGAGCTCCCGCGGTCAAAGGGAAGTGTTAAAGGTACATATTGTCTTTACAGGTATAATCCCTTTGTTTCAGAATGGAAAGAGAATCTCCTGCAGAAGCAAGCACTGTTTTGTTCCTCATTCACAAAGGGAAGGAGAAGCCACAGCTGTGAGGTGCCTGCACGAGGCTGTGGCTTGTGGCATGTGTCAGGGGAGAAGGCAAAGTCCCACCTGCCCACATCCCCGGTGGTCAGTGTCGGATGCTGTGCGTTTTCACTCCTGCCAGCTCCCCCACCGGGCCTGTATCCGAGGCAGCTGCACACATTTTGGGTGATCTCCGCAGCCCCTGTGCCCGCTATGCCCGTCCCCAGTGCCAGCAGGCCACGAGCACAGCGAGGTTGGCACCTGCTCCGCCTGGAAATGGCTGGGGGAGAGAGAAACCTTCAGCCTCACGCTGCGAGGACACCTTGGTCTTCCAGCTAGCGGGGGCTTGGGCTGGGACCCGTAGCCTGCAGCCCTGTGCACCACCTACAGCCAGCTTCTGGCCCTTCCCCTGCCCTCCTGGCCAGGACCGACACAAGGATGGGATGAGCAGCTAGACAAAATCCCCTTCTCTTTCACCAGCAGGCACACACACCAGTGGTGTTTGGTGAAATGCAGATGGCTGAGAATAGATGGGAAGCACATTTACATGGTGTTCACCAGCACTGCGGGGATGGGGCGGCACCTCCAGGGCCTGCTCCCAGCTCCTGGGACCACTGGGCTTCATCGCTCCTTGGGGGGAAGACAAGCAGGACAGGCAGTCAGCAAGACAAACAGCCACACTGGAGCCATTTGTTCAAAGGACTGTTCAGCCCAGAACGTGGCAATTTATCTCCCATGCTTTCTAAAATAAATATATCATCTCTGGCTTCTTGGCTCCATCCTCCAGTGTGGTACCTACCCGGTGCCTGGTGCCCCTTCTCCCTGCAGGGAATTAGCTGGGGAAAAATGAGGAAAGCATGTTTACATCTTCCCACTGAAAGGGGATTCCCTCCATTTTCACACTTGTAGCTATCAGGAACGTAAAAATCTGGATACAGTGCTTGGCCAGCACAGGCAGAAGATACCTGCTGAGAAGCTCTGTAGTGATGTCCCCTGAAGAAATGTGCTTCAGACATAATCCTATTTGTAACCCGTTCTCACACCCACAAGAATCCACCTAGTCAAATATCACAGGCGGCTTTTAAAAGGTCTGCGCAATTTTCTAATCATCAATAATATGAGTAGATAAACTAAGGCTAATCAAATCACCCGCTTCAGAACAAAAGGTTATCAGTTTAAAAAAAAAGAGGGGAAATGTATTCCTTTCATGTACAGCTTTACAGAATTAGCCAGGAGTGCTCAGTGCGCATTTGATAGACTCAGAGCCACTGAGGTGTGCACCAGCCTCCGCAGAGCTGGGATGCTGCTGTGCTCTGCCGTGCCTGACTGCACCAAAATCCCCAAATGCTCTGCAAGGCACCATTACCTAAGGAGAGCCTGGGGCCAGCCGTGGGGCTCGACCCCTGCATGCGATTCCCAGGAGCACGATGTAAATGCAGCCTGAGATTTCCATGCCCCGTCCCTGCCTGTCCCTCGGCACAGGCGCCTCCGGCCGGCCTCTCCTCCGCACCCACTGTGGTGGGATCTGGAGCCAGCTGGAGGGCTCTCAGATAAGCTCGGATGAGTCTTCCTAGAAAAACCATCTCCCTCTAATGCATCAACTTCAATTTCAGGCAGCAAAAATGCAGACAACATATTTGGGGACAATTATTTCCCTTGCCAGAGGGCACAAAGTTGCTTGGCCTGGGGTCTTCACCGTGTCCTCTGCTGTTTGTTCTCGCTGCCCTGAGATGCTCTACCTGGAGTGAGCCTTAGTACATAATTATATACCATTAGCAATGAGAATAACATGACAACTGCTTTGGATAATCACACAGAGCACAATTTCTGCCAGTCTCCTAGATACCATAGACGCATAAGTATTGGTCTCGTTTTTATGAGAGAATGTTTTGGAAGAATTATTTAAAGCTGGAAATAAAAGCTGCAGACACACAGCCCTGGTTTCACGGTGCTCAGATGAAAACCAAAGGGAAAATTCACTACAAATCCCAGTCAACTGGCAGGATTTTTATTCTTCCTAATTAAAAGCAGAGTTAACATTGTAGAAACGAAGGCAGCCTCCAGAAATTGCCTCGTGCTCTCTGCCCATCCCCGGGGCTGGGGTGGGCCAGGCAGATCCCTGCGTGCTGGGAGGGTTCCTCCTGAGAACTCATGGGGAGAGGACAGGATGGGGGGCAACCCAGTCCAGACAGAAGGGATCACAACCATTCAGACTGCTGGTTTTGAGCACAGATAAGCACAGGTACATGACTTCGAGAGGCAGAGTCGCTGGAGCTCTGCCAGGAGAGGGGCAGCCGGAGTTGGAGATGGAGAGACCATGGGTTTGAGGGAAATATGACTTCCAGCCACAGAAAGCGTACAATTCAGTGAAATCTTACTGGGTTTTGCAAGGCAACAGTAAATAGTTTCAAGTTTAATTCTAATTAAAGCAAAATGTATGCTACTTAACTGATAGAATAAGAATTAGAAGTGTACTTTACTCACATATACATTTAAATGCATACACCTTCCCTTCCATAAATTACCCCTTGCTCAGGGCATTCCTGCACGGGGAGATGGCCAGACGAAGTCACCCCAGGATTTCACAAATAGCTGATTATCTCGCCTTGCATTTCACACCAGCTAGCACCAGATGCTCTGGAAGAAGCACTGGGATCTTCAGGTCAGAAGGGAGCATTTTGATCATTTAATCTGACCCTCTGCATAACACACAGGCCAAAAATGCAGAAATATCTGCATTGAGCACTGTGGCTTCTGCCTGAATTATGGCCAATCTTTGAAATGGATATCTAGTGCAGATTTACAGACTTCAGGAAGCTGCACTGCCATCCCTAGGTAAACTGTTCCTGTGTTTTATGACCTTGCTGCTAAGAGTTTGTACCGTATTTCTAGTCTGAATTTGTCCAGGTTCTGTTTCTAACCACTTGATATAATTTTGCCTTTTCCTATTCCGCTAAAGAGCCATCTACTGTCAGAAATCTCCTTCTCCTTTAGGTAGCTGTAGAAAATGCAAGTGATCCCTTAGTGAATCATTACAGAACACCTTGCCCCTTGCTTTGCTTTTCTTCTTCCAAGTCGTTTTTCAACACAGAAAGACTCAGATGAGTCCAGACTTTTCCGGAGCAATTTATCACTGCTTTCTGGAAACTACTGCTACAATTCCACCATGCAAAAATTGCAGAGTCACAGGAGAATACAAGTGAAGAACATTCTCCACCTGAAGATATCCTCCTTGCCATGAGATGTTTTAGAGGCTGCCAGGAGGACAGAACCTGCTCACCACGGGTCTGGCCCTGCTGGCTGCAGGGAGTGGGTCACCCCTGGGTTCCTTGCTCAGTGCCGTGGCCCCTGGGCTGTGCTTCCCTGCAACACTTCTGATGTGGGAAAACAGCAAACAGTGCATAGCAGGGACCTGCAGGCATCCCATCCATCCCTGTGTGGCATGGGCTGGCCCACCCCACGTGTGCCTAGTGATTTTACCTGCCCTGTCACACTTCTCCAACTTCTTTCCTTTGAAGTATTTTTCAAACTGAAGAATGTCACTGTCAACCAGCCCCTGGTGAATAAAAAAAGCAAACAAACCTTCATAGGTGCTGAGAGCCCCAAGGACAAGGCTGGCTGCTGCCAAGGTCACATGCATGATGATATTCATCTTCATTCCTCACCATCACCATACAGTCTTAGTGAGCTGCCTTGGAGAACTGAGCGATTTCTGGGCTGTGCATTTTTAAAGGATGAGGGAGCACAGAATGGTTCAATAGGAGATTGCTTCGTAAGACAATGGCTGAGCTGATAATGCCAGCTAAAGTCGTACCACTGGGGACCTCTTACAATTTTAAGATCCAATCAACTTTAAAATATTACTGTTTCAGGTAGGCTGCAAGTCTTGGAATAGAAAACAAGTGATCCTGTTTTATTTACAGGAAAAAGCATGCTCTCCCTTTCCTCACCCACGTATTGAAATATTAATAGCGTTTGTGTGCATCGCTGTGTTAACATCACATTACCAGGGCTCAATCTATACAACTTCTGCTAAAAACATCTAATGCCACGCGACAAGCTGCACACGAGAAGCAGATCAAAGAGGTGAAGAGGGCGGGGAGAGCAAGGACAGGGAAGAAAGACTTAAGGGGGAGACTGCAACCAAGCTGATCTGCATCTTGTTCCCCCTTGTCCTCCAAAGTGAGGACCTTTCCCTGGCTGCAGGTGCCGCAGCTCTGGCCCACTTGGGCCACATCCACCAGCACAGTGCTGGCGCACCCCAATCTAGGTTTGGTGAATCTATTTGGAAATTCCACACTATTCAGGTTCCTCTGACCTTTTCACTCCTCTTAATTACCATTCGATCACCTAAGAGTAAAGTCCTGCTTGCAGAAATTTGACTTAGGAACAACAGCACAGTAACAGCCCTGTTTCTGCATCTCCATCGTGTCGTGCTGAAATTGCCCATATGCTGCCTATCTATTGCAATGGCGTTATACAGCACAGGAGCCTCTTTGCGATGTATCTGTGCACTATATACCTCTGTTACTATCTTGGAAGTGCTTACATGACACATCATTATTTTGCCTTACCCGGTCGCCACAGTGGGAAGGCAATGGTGATGACTGCATTATATATTTTATCATAAAAACAAAGGCAACTACTACAAAAGGTTCTTAATAAAAACACATTCCTCTCGCTGGTGCAGAGCGTGAGTTAAACACTGTGTAACATAAAGCAATTTGTAGCACATGCACATGCTATCATGCGAACGTCCCCAAAGTGCCCCATGAAAAAGTCAATAACATCAATAAAATCAACAACAAATAAAAAGCAGCCTGGCTCAGCTGCAAGCTATATTCTAAGGAAAACATTTCAGCTGCCTTTTAACCAGGCTTAGTGAACGAAGCAACCTCACCAGCGGGGCGGGGGAGGACAAGCACTCCCTGCCGTGAGAAGCACACTACAGGGGAAATTAATAAATAAGCACATAGAGAGGAGCATCGCCCTGTGCCTACACTCACAACCAACAGTCACAAGCATTTCACCACCTCCCCAGGGCTTGCTGTTTGGTGTGTGGCATCACAGCCACCTCCAAGGTCCTTGCATCATCCCGGGTGTCTGCAGCAGCATGCCTGGAAGCTACAGCGACACCAGCACCAAGAGCTGTCCCTGAGGTGTGCTGCTTTTTGCTGGGGTTAAAAGCCCTACTAAACCTCTTACTCCTTGATGCGAGCCCTGGGGGTGGCCTGGCTCCAGCAAGCCCCCAAAAACACACACACATGAGCACCATGAGCTCTTTTTGGGAGGAAGAGCAGGCATGGGGACAGCCTTCGAGGTGCTGGTGGCACCATGCTAGCAAGACACGATCTGGGGAGGCTGAGACCTGTGCTTCACTACCTGGGACTTGGAGCAGAATTTGGCTTTGGTGCAGGATGCTGAGGAGGAGATGGGGCTGCGAGAAGAGCAGAGCCCTTCTGCAGGGGCCTCCCCCAGGGAGGACATCCCTGACCCACGGTGGTTCAGTGCCAGGGTGAACGTGTCCTGCCCTGCCCTCAGAACCCGAGCACACCGCATTATTTTTCTTCCTTTATTATGTATCCATTCATCCATCCCTGCGATTCAAATTCGTCCTCCTTTATGAAGAATTAACTTGTTTCAGCTGATTTATGAAGACTGGCAGGCACCTGTGCTGAAGCAACGCTCTAATACGTTCATCATGAAGTCCTGTAGTTATTCCTAAAAGAGCTCATGTTAATGCTTCACATTAAAATTCATATTTTATTTCTACATAACTAAATGTCTCTCTGCAATCTTTAAAATCTGCCCTTCAGAACCTGTATATACATATATATGCTTTTTTTTTTTTTTGGTCAAAGATTGAAGCTACAAAGGTGACAGTTTCATATAAACAAGCGATGGCATTGGCAGGCGCTAACAGGTCGTGCATCTGCCATGTGTTATATGCTTCTGGTTTGACTGACAGCTAGGACTTGCCTTGTCAAATTACGTCTTCAGTCAAATGTGACTAACTTTTGTTAATGCAGATAACAAAATGATTTTGCTCAAAAATACAACCTTTTCTAATCCAACTTTTACTAACAGTAGCCAGATTTCACTGAAAAAAAAAAAAAAAAAAAAAAGGAAGAAAAAAACAGAGGTTTTAGTTTTGCATTCTTCTAAAAGACTTTTCAATTTGCTCCTGGTGAATTGAATGCTAGTCCACGAGCGAGCTGAAGGAGCAGCTTCAAGGGAGCCTTTCATGTGAACCAACTCAGGGAGGAAGTAATCGTCATGAAAGCAAAGCTATAGGGGGTAAAGTCTTGAATAGTTTGGTGGGAATATTTTTCCTCTTTCAATCCAGGCATATTTCATTCCCCTAAGTCCTTGGTAGAAATGAATCCACTGGAACCCATTGAATTTGGCACAAATTCCGTGCAAAACTTAATTGGCCTGAGTTCACACAAATTGGCTCAATAGAGCAGCCCAGCACCACGTCTCCCCGCTCCCCCGCCTGCTCGTGCATTTTCTTGACGCGTTTCCCTTTGAATACCAAACGTACACGTGACTGGTAGCCAGATTGTGCTTTTGCTCTGGTTAGGGCTGCAGTAGGTGTCTGAAGCCCTGCCCAGGAGAAGAAAGCTTCTCCGTGAGCTCAGAGCAAAGCCACTCGGGCATCCTGGCCAGCTGGCTGCCAGGGACCGCTGCTGGCCACGAGCAGCCCTTCTCATCATCCTCTCATGTTCCCCCACATACGTTTAAAAGCCAAATTGAACAACAATCGATGCAAATAGCAGGAAGGCAGCATACATGCTTTTCTGGCAAGGCATCAGCCCTTGCACTGTGCTTTCTCCCTCCTCCTGCACAATCCTGTTTTCTGTTTGGCCGGCAGCATGGTATCAGACTCACTTCAAATGTCCTCTTCTCCTTGTTACTCCCTGGGTTGTCCTTCACATTTTGTAGCTGCAACGTTCATGTTTCCCCACCCTGATTCCCTCACAGTCCAGCACCCAGCTGCAGAAGGCTCCATCAGCCCCTGCTGGGTGACTGCAATAGCTGAGCTGGCTCTCAACCTCTGGGGCACCTTTTCCGCCCTGACTTGAATTCTCCTCCCTTTCCCCTCCACTTTCTTTTCTGATTTGAAGCCTTCTTTCTTGACCTGAGTCTTTTGACAGATAGAAATCTTAACCTCACCTCCCGCTTCACTGCATGGCTCCTTTCGCATGGATGCGAAATAGGGACAGATAAGGGGATGGAAGCAGGCAGAGGGAAGGAGGACAACGTGCCACAGGGACCTGCTGGCTGCTGCCTGCAGACTTTCTTGTGCCAGCTAGGGCCAGCACAAGGCACACAGGCAGCACTGGGACCTGGCTGGCACAGAATTTGTGCAGTGGCACAGACTGGAAGCGGGCAGGCACTGATTTCATTTCCACCACAGAAACCTATCGTGTTCTGCATCTCACAGACACGGCACCATCCTAGGAGGTGGCAGAGAATAAGGGGATGTTAGAATAGGTGCACCCACACCTTGACAAGCCAGGACCAGAGGCTTGAAGCTGGCTTACAGCCGGACCTCTAAACTGAATCTGACACCGCAGAGCAAGAGGAAGGATTATTAGCTGGGCCAGCGGCCTCACGCAGCATACGGGTGGTAGGCTGGTGACTTGGTCTGGTGGAAAAGGGGAAGGGGGGCAGGCGAGATGGAGTGATTATTGGATCCAGAGCGACAGCCCTCTTTCTGCCATTAAAACCCAGGCTATTTGGAACCATAACGAAGTCACGCAGGCTGCCACCAAGCCCCGTGAAGCGAATTACTCAGTGCAAATCCTCCACGGCGCATGCATGAGGTGCGCTCCCAGCCGAGGAAGCAGAGCTGCAGCACAGGGACATGAGCTCGGGCTGCAGGTAGGGGAGGGAGGAGCAGAGCAGCTCCACAGCTCCCTACGAAGCCACAGGTGAGCAGCAGGGGCTGGCAGCATTGGGGCAGGAGCTGGTGGCATCTCCTCAGGGGCTCCCGCAGCACGCACGGGTTGGCTGGGGCCCCACGGGAACCTGTCAGCAGAAACAAAGCACTGCCGGCTCCTAACCGAATTCCAGAGTGCTGTTGTTGATCATAATTGACCACTTAAAGCCTTAGCTACAGTACTAATTTGAAAGGACTGTAATCAGTTGTGTTTCTCGCTCTCAGATGCGGAGAAAGAAAGAAAAGAAAAGGAGTGGGAAAGTTAATCAGATTTTTTTGGCCTACCACTGTGTCCCTGCAGCAGAAAAGAAAAAAAATCATCCTTTTCTTGTTATTTATGAGGAGCAGATTGCTTTATTGGAAACACTCAAGGCACGAAGGCAGCCAGCCTGCACTCTGAAGGTGGCCCATCCTAAGTAAGGTATTCACAAGGCTGTGCACACACAACCAGGACAAGAAGGGTGCCGGCACTGCTCCCAGCTCACATGGGGGGCGCAGCACTTGAAGGGGTGGCTCTGAGCAGAGTGGTGTCCTTAAGGCCGGCCACCACTCGGGTCAGCACGGGGCCGAGCGGATGTCTTCATCCCACTCCCGTGCCTGGATTTGGTCCAAAGCAGACTGAAGTCCGTGGAAATCTTTCCATCGACTCCACTGGGCTTGGAGCCAAACAGCACTGTACTGAGCGCCTAGGACACAAGGCAGAAAGACAGCACGGCCCCATGCCAACACACAAGAGATTTCTCTCGGCGTCCAGGAGGGCACTGACACAGACGCTGACAGGGTCCCCACAGCAGAGGAAGCTCTCGAGACGTTCCCGTGGAAGTGCCAAGGCCAGCTCAGCGGTGCCGGGCTGGCTGCCAGCCCACGTGCTGTCCCAGCACCATCCCTCTGCTCACGGGGAGGCAATGCCCAGATCCATGGATCAGGACAGGACGGGATGGGATGGAAGGGGATGGGACACACATCCCAGTGCCAGCCCTGCCACCTCGCAGGGCACTGGGAACACCCACAAAGATGGGCAAGGCGAGCGGCAGGAGAAGGGAAAGCAGCGAGCAGCAGCGATGCTGGCTGCTGCAGGACGTCAGTGCTGCACAGGGCTCATCCCTGTGTTTGTTTATTTTCACAGGATAGGACAGAAAATGACAGCTAATAAACTGCCTGCCAGCGACCTCCTTCTCCCCTGTCCTTTGAAGCTAAACTAACTGTTGGCTTTGAACACCTCCTATTTGTTACGTGCAGCAAAGCTTATGTACTTCTCGGCTGCCATAAATTATAGAGAATTGGTAAAAAGAAAAGAAGAACGATAATGCAACGTGCCCTCCCAACTAACTTTGCTAATTAAACCACCTCTGAATCCTTCCCAAATATTCCTGTGTTACGACAATGAGAATAGCACGTTCCAGTGAAACTATTAAATTTATATTGTGCAGATAAAATTCAAATGAGACAATTATTACTTTGTAATGGTGGTTGAGCCAGTGTTGCACCAGGCATGAACAGTACTTTATTCATAGCCTAGGGATGGACTTCTCAAAAAAAAAACCAACAAAAACAAAAACACAAACCATCTAACCTCCTCCCCCAATCTGTGTGAAAGTACTAACAAAAGACAACCAAACTATTTTTTTCCAATTATTGAGACTTTTAATTGCTTCAGTAAATATCTGAAAGAATCTGCTTTTTAGAGGGCCAGCCTTTCCTACTTGCACAAGCGTCTCCTGCTTGTTAGAGACATTTCTCAGACGTGTGCCCAAATCTCCCTGGTTATTCACAGCTCGACCGGTGAGCAGCCTTTGTTCTGAGCCAAATCCGTGCTCTGCAGAAAGTCTCTTCCTTAAAGATTTAAAAACTTTTTAAACACTGCAATGCGTTTCCATTGTATCTACTCAAGACATCCAGGCTTTCAAGCCTGTTTCCTATGCTGCAGGAGGACAATTTATTTCCTTTGTCATATTTCTTTTTTTAAAGACTGAAGACAACAGTTTCCAGTAAGCAGAGGAGTTGTCCCTGGGTAGAATTCTGCTCTTTATCCCACTTCTGAGGAGGGAATTGATAACATGCTTATCCATCAAGGATTTGAAAGCGACTCCACCTTCCTCTAGAGCAGAATAAAAATGTCACTCGCTGGCACTTAGCAAGTATCCTCCATTTACTTTCTATTACCCTTATGACAAAGAGAGTGATCCTTTAAGACATCCTAAAGGAAGAGGAATCCCTCTGAGCCTAGGTCATTTCTCCTTCTGCCATGCTCACGCCAAGATACCTACAACACAGATCAAATACATCTCCACTGTATTTTTCCACTAGGTTATAGTGAGCAGCAGCAAATCTTCAGACTGTGACATTACAGAAAGTAAAACAGGAATTGATCGTCATGACAAGAATAATATTCATTGTGCAGGTTTGTGTGCTCTTGCAATTAAGTTATGAAACACAATGAGTGCCATGAGAATTAGGTGGACTTTGTAGGAGCTGCTCTTTTTGCAGAGCATTTTTATTGTCTTTAGCTGAAATAACCTTTTTGGAAACTGGAATAAGCATCCTCCCCCTCAACCCTCCAGTCACGGCTGTCCTCTGCTAAACACTGATTTTCCCAATACTCCTCATCCTTCCTGCAACTTGAAATGAATCTGACTGCTTATTTCTGCGGAGATAGCAAGAAAAGAGATAGTAAAGTCAGAGAGTTCTGTGTCTGTGAGGTCAAAGAGGTCCAGCTTTTAGGAGTCCTTAAAAGAGGCTTAAAGACTGAGTGTCCTAGGCAGTTTAAACTCAAGACACCAATAACTGGGAAAAAAAAAAAAAGAGGCTTCGTGCTTATCTTATAAATACTTAAGCAGAATAAGAAAGTCCCCATGTCAAGGAGCAGGCTGCCTGAAGAGACCAGTGGTGGGTTAGACATGAGCAGCTGTCCCCACAGAAAGGGAATTCAGCCAGGGGTGATGCCACCTCCACAAAGTGGCATGGCACCAACACCCTGGTCTCAGCACTGCAACACCATCAGTCCGTGGCTGGCTCTGGCTGCTGCCTTCTCAGTTTTGTCTTTGAGACATCATTACTAGCTCTAAGTAAAAAGATCTCTGAGCGGAGAGCCTCCTGCATCTCCACCACCCTCTCCATACCCATTAGCCATGACGAAGGTCTGCGCTGGCATCTCAGAGCAAACCTGATTTCTCACCACCATTCTTGGGACAATAACCGATGTCACACCACCACAGCTACTTGCGTTATACAGAAACAAAGAGCTTTTTTCACTGCTTTCTTGCAGACTCTGGGTGGGGTATTTGGGAAGACTCTCTCAGGTTTACGGGAAGAATATGCTTTTGTGCCACACACACTAACAAAAACGCATCACGAAACCTGCAATTAGTTACAGCGTTATTTCTGTAGAATGGCTCTCACGTTCGAAACGTGAAAGGTAATCATCTGACGTACCACTACCAAGGCTAAAAATAGAGGAGCCTAGTACACCGGCACCCACCCGCCACTGGTACCGCTCCATCTCCTAGTAGTCATTAAGGGAAACCAAGATCACGGAGCCCTTTGATCCTCACTCCTCCTCTGCTCTGGGGTAATTGCTATGCTCATCACAGAGAAAGGCACGCCAGGAAGGATAACATAAACCTCACAAAGCAACCGCACCAACCTGGTGGTTAGCATCAAAGAGGTGTAATCACAGGTTTCATCGGTTATCTGCAAGTGACACCCACCAGTGCCACGGTAATTCTTGTGGGATGCTCACTCAAGGCTCAAATCAGAATCCCCAGCTCCACGACTGCTGTAAATCAGAATTTGGGTCCTCCTCAGTGCTGGTGCGGGCTGGGAGGGAGGGCAGCTTCAGCTGGCAAACAAAGACTCCGGAGCAGTGAGCACCGGTGATTTACACAGTGCCGGACACAGGGAGATGCTTTATAGCATCCCTTCAGGAAGATGCCATCCCATGCAGAGAAAGCCTCAGCAAAGCAGAATACAGCCCATCCGCATTGCCCCTTGAGATGACCTATTCCCCTAAAAAACAGATAAGCACAGTACAGCATATTTATATGATCCTGGGGGAAGTGGTCCCAGAGTGCACTGCTCCCTGCTAAATGGTGCTTTCAGATCATCCCCCCGAGATAAATGGTGCCATACAGATTAATTCCTATCTAAGCACAGTGCTGCACATTCATCTTATCCCCTGAGATACATCATCTGCAAAGTAGAAAGTCCCAGGTAAGCCAGCTACAGCATTTTCACACTATCCCCCTAGGATGTACAAACCCATAAAGGGACTTTCCTAGTTCCATTCTTATAAAAATACCCCGCAGAAGCCAGCTGAAATGGTCCAGGAGATTAACACTCGGGCTGGTATAACACCGTGGGCTGCTGTCCCTGCATGCTTAGGAAGATTTGTGAGCAAAGAGAAGAGAAGAAAATATACCAAACAAACAAAAAAACAAGATGTCCTTTGCAACACAACAGAGCCCACTAGAAAGCAGGGACAAGACAGGCTGGCGGCAGAAACCATGCCTTAACTGTGGGCACAGGGTTCAGCTGCGCTCCAGACTTCACTCCCACCAGGGCCGCAGTAACAAGCACCGGGCCGTAAATATTTTGGTTCACCGTGGGCAGTACGAGCCTTTGTTCCCCATGCCAAAACTTGGCATCACAAAGCCTGTAGTTAAGTGGTGCTGGAGACAGCAGAATTGGCCCCAAACAGATCGTGTGCTGGAAGATGTTCTGGGCATGCTGTAGGAGATTTATTTCACTGTCTTTCACTGCTGCTCTTTGTAAGCATGGAGGGGGGTTACTGAGAACAGGAGGGATGGTTTCAGGGGGCCGTTTTGCTATTTTGATTTGTCAGCTGGCTGAGTTAATCCATTATTTGTGGATTATTTTTTTTACTGACAGGTGGTCATCATTTGCAACTGTAAGACTAATTAACTGTAAGACCCCTGGAGCTTTTTGTCTGGCTGTACTTTTAATCATTATTCCATCTAAACAAACAACAAACAAACAACTTTCCTTAAATAAGACAGGATGAGAGTTTTCACTCAAAACACAAATGAAAGGCTAAGCTGAAGGTACCTTTTTACAAGGATGAGATGTTTAGATAACTTTGTATACATTCCAATGCATGTATGCATTTATATATGCACATATATTTACAGTAGCCTCGCTGCCTCAGATCCCAGGTGATGCCAGAAGCATCTGAAAATTGTAAGCGATGCCACAAAGCAGACACTCCAAAGGAAAAAAACAAAAAAACAAAAAAAAAAAAAAAAAAAAAAAATGTTCTTGTGCAACTTTTGCCTCCAGGTCTAGATCTTGCAAGGCCTGAACGCATGATAAATTCTGCTGCAGAAAGACATCTCTTCAGCTTCTGTATTTACAGGTAGAGATGCTTTGGTGAGGAATCAGACGAAACTCTGGATGTTTAATGTTATTTGGCAATTCTATTTTAATGGTGCCAAGAGGCCCTAGATACAGCTCAAAGCCAAGTGCTACCCAACCAAAGCTGGCATTTTACCATTGCAGAGGGTCATCCCCCCAAAGGACTCCTCAGACAGAGCAGCAACCAGGGCCAGGCAGTGGGATGGAGACCCCTGAGCCTTGCCCCCAGCAGCACGGGCTCTCCAGCCACAAGCCCTGCCTGCAGTTCTAGCAGCAGGCGTCTGGGGACAGCATGCGACATGTAAATAACTGCACGAGGTGTAGGAGCCACAGCATGTGCCACCAAGGTCATGGTCTAATATCGGGTAATTTCCTGTTGCAGACAAGCCCGGAGAAGGGATTATTTCACAGGAGGAGACCCTGCCTTGGCTCTTGACTGGAGTCTGCCGGGCTGCCCTTTCTTCTGAAATGTCTTGGCTTCCTCCGTGTCCCAGCTTTGTTTAAAGGCACAGCCTGCCCGGCTTTTACAGGAGTGTTTGCTTCATGCCTTGCATCATAAAATTTCCCCCAAAACATGAAAGGTTTTTTTTTTTTTTTTTAATATATATAAAAAAAAGAGAATACAGATACATTACCACAGGATGAGCTCACCCTAAAAAATTATATGTAACTATAAAGGGATTTAACTCTGGGCTTGAATGATTAATTTCATGGCTCCGTTTTTATTCTCCAGCAGTCCCTTTCTTGCCTCCCTCTCACCAAGGCTCCTTGTAGGAGGGGGGCATCTGGAGGAAAACAAGATCTTTCAATTTAGATCTTTCCGGGTAATGTTCACACAAATGTAATCGTTAGCGAACAGTGCCGAAGATGCAGAACTACAGAACGCAACGTTTCTGAATATCAAACAGGAAATGGAGGGGAGTTTCAGAGATCAGACTCCACTCTGATCTGGCTTGGATCTCTCCATTTCAAAATCTTAATTGAAATACTACTTGAAAGCCTCCTGCTCTTTTCCTAATATAAGGATGGGAGATAAACCTGTGTGCTTGCCCAGAATGCCAAAACAAATGACAACAAAATGAAAGTGCTGTTTCTCTCAAAATAAAATTGTCTTACTAAAGAAACCAGCCTCAACTCCCCTACTCCCCACCTGCACTCTGCCCCTCCGGAGGGGCAGAAGGGTGTAGGAAAATCCTCTACCAAACCCCACACAGGTGGCTCGCTCACATTTCTGTCAAGTGCCAGAGAGGCGTCAGCTCCAGATACATCGACTCAGAGCAGAAGTGCTGCTGCTGCTCTAATTGGAGCCTCTCAGGTTTGGAAAGAGGGAGGGAGAGATGAGATGAGATGAAGAGAGACACGTGAGAGTCTAGGGCGCAGACCCCTGCAGTCCTGCGCTGCTTGTGACACCTCGGTGCTCGCCGCTTCCCTACGTGGTTCGTGCGCTCTGTCCCCGTCCCTCTCCCTCCCTTCAGTGCTTTTAAAAATAGTTTAAATAAGAGAAGCCAAACACAGAGAAAGAGAGGGTTTCCAGGACCTGTGAGTCTCTAGCAAATGTAAACACAGAGCATATATATTTAATAAGGAGTAATCCCATATCACACTGCTCAGCCTCACAGCAAACAGATGTAGCAATTTGCCAAGCCCCTCTGAATGCTGCTTGCTCTGCTCTCCTCTGATCTGTCACTCAGTTCATTTCAAGAGACCAGAAGAGATTGAAGATAAGTATTGATTTTGGAGAGAATAAAGCTTCCAGGCCTCATTTTCAATGTGCATCTGGGACTCACATCACAGCCAGGGCCTGCGCTGGCCAGGGGTGCCCATACCAGCACCGTGACGGCAGCAGGGACCCCACAGCACCGGCAGGGGCTGCAGCAGGAGCACCCCCAGCACCTACACCCCCTGTGCTGGGCATCTCCCTTCACCCAGCCTGGCTTCCCCTGCCAGAGCAATCTTCAGTGGAAGATGGGAGGGAAAAAACAACAAAATAATAAACCAAACCAAACCAACCAACCAAATAATAAAATAAAAAAATACCAGAAACTGATTAGCTGGTAATTACATTTTGCTACATCTGCTGCTTGATACCATTTGTTTTATTATTTCTATGTTGAAAATCAGAATACATTGAATTTTTGCTGTCTGGTGCTGCTGAACTGTCTTGAAAAATCTGACAGTCTCCTGCTCATCAATGGCTGGCAAAGCAAGGCAGCAGGAGATGCCGAGGCTCATAACCTTCATGCACCCTAAACAGGGTTTCTCTTTCCAAATCTGGATACTTAAAAGGAATTCAGTGATTGTCAAAAAGCACTTGACAGCTTTCTTGCCCTCCAAGTTGCCTAATGCTAAAATACTGCAGTCTTTACCATGCTGTAGAGCTGATTTTTTCCCTGCAAGGAAATGGAAAACCTTTGAGAATTTTCCCTTCACAATAAGCAATGACCAAAGATCACGGCCCCTTCCTACAGTCCCTTGTCATACATGTGGTATGGCTGACCAGAAGGTAATGGGAGGAAAAACACCGATCCCTTTGCCATCATGGAAAAGCTTTCATCATGCCCAGAGCTGGTGTGGCGAGGAGCCTGGGGAGTTGGTGGTTGGTGCTACTGAGAGCTGAAAAGTAAGCAAGGTATCAAAGAATGCTCTGGAGCAAAGCGTCCGTTCCACTTATTTATTTATTTAGGGTGCAGCAGACAAACTGTTTGTTCATTTAGGTACAACAAAGTTTAAAAACAAATGAGGTGTTAAAAGGAGTGAACTAAAAAGTAGGGCTTTCATCTGAAGGCTGCAGTGTGGCTTTGATAGGACTCAGAGAAAAGCTCTTTTCTCAGGGGGATAATAATTATTTTTTTTGCTTTGAGAAGTCCAGTCAGTTGAATCTTCACAGGCTTTCATTCCTCCCCTCCCCTTTCTCCTCAGATTTCTACTTCAATAAAAAAAAAAAAAAAAAAAAAAAAAAAAAGAGAATAAAGGAAAAAAGGGGAAGAAGTTCCAAATAGCATCATTTTGTTGATCAAAACCCTGTACTAAATGATGGACCAGATGAAGAAAACGGATTTGAGCTTTTCATTATCACTAGATGAAAACAACACCTAACTCAGCCTTCACAAGCAGAGAGTGACTACAATGGGCTTCAAAACCCAGGCAGCGCAGTGGCCTACGGAGGAGCACCACATGCCACCAGGCAACCACAGGGACAGGGAGCCCCCAGCTCCGTCAGCAAGCACAGGACACCCAGCATCATTCTGCGGGACACGTCCCTGCACACTGCTGGACACAGCCTCTGGCTCATGGGCTGGAGAGCGTAGGATGCCGCTGGTATCCCACAAGCAAATCCCTAGCAAATTCTTCTGGGCTGCTCCCCAGGCTCCCAGTCCTCCTGAAACAAAAATTCATCAGCTGGCTTCCACTAGTAGTGGCTGATCCGGACCCTTGTACTTGGTTGGTGCACATGGAGCCACCCAGATCAGGCTCCTGATGCACCCAGCTTTGCAAATCCACCAGGCCTTCAGGCTGCTTGGCCAGTATTCAGTCACAACTTACGGCAGTCCTGTAGCTGCTGTCCCCTCCTTTTTATTTGAATTGGACTCAGGGGCCTTTCCCCTGAGCGTAAAGAGTCTCTTCTGCAAACTCCTTGTGCCAGGTGCCTTTCCCCAGCTCACCCTCATGCTCAGTCCGTACCTGCCTAGCTGCACATCTCATAGGCACCTGGCACAGACTGCTATCCTCCCCGAGCCCACCTCTCTTATTTTTAATCATTCTTCTCCATCACTAATTTTCATAAATCTTATTACTTCGAAAACCCCACAATTTTCCCCCATCCAAGCTAGATTTGCCTTCTGCCATGCCCAAGTAGCTATATTTTATAGGAAAAGGAGCTATATGCACATCCCTGGCCTTCTGCATAGTTAGAGAAAACCATATTATCTAGCTCTGGGCACAGGCATTTAGAAGAAAATGGTTTTCTTTCATCTGTCCAAGTAAATCTCTTCCCAACACTTGTAAGTCTGATTGCTGCCAATTTCCACTGCAGAAACATACCCATTTGGAGGGGAAGACGTTAGTAACTAAAAGATGCTCATAACATTTAAAACGAAGCCCTCTTTGTTGCTTCTTTTCTCCATTCCACCTGGGGCTGTGTATCTTTGAGTTTTGCTATCTGTTCCTCGAGAAAAGCAGATGCCGCTGTGTGAGCTCCGTGCTGCCCAGCCCGTGCCATGCAGGGAGATGTTGCTGCTGGAGGGGCTGAGCCCCCCTGGTTGCCAGCAGGTAACCTCGCCGTGCCATGCATGTCACCAGGCTGGGACCTGCCCGGAGCCAGCCCACAAGGATGGTGCTACAGTGGCCAGGGCCCTGGGCTTTGCAGAACTTCACCCAACTCCAGCATTTCACAATCCTATCTCAGACATCATACCGTGGCATCTCACAGTACTTCAAGTTCAGTCACAGTCTCATTTATTTTAAATCTGGAAAGTATATAGAAAATAGCTTCTGTCATTCAGCACTCCAGTATTCTTCCTCAGGTGAAAATCTGGCTAATGCATTAAGGTGTTTGCTGCTCCTCAGATGGTTTCTCTCTTCTGCCTAAAACCACCTGGCAGAAGACACCACCCGACACTGGAAGCAAAGCAGCAGCAGCTAGGGCATTACCTGTCTTATGTGCATAGTCTGGTTGTTCAACCAAGCCCTTTTTACTGGGATCTTCCTGTGCTCCCAGGCAGCATGGGAACACTAATTTTTCCCCCTGGTCTCAGCACTGAGCACCTTTGATCGTTCCCCAGCACACCCAGCAGCCCCCCAGCCGCCTTGCTGGGGCGGGGGCTGGCCCATGCTCAGCAGCATCAACAGCAATGCTCAAAACCCTGGAGTTCAAGGACAGCCTCGCCTACCAACAGGTCATCCTCAGGATTCTCTGGAGGGACTGAGAAGCCCGTCACGGCAATATTTGGGGCTCGAAGCATTTCCCCCCTGGTGCTATTCAGAGCTACAGTCTTTCGGGGTGCATATGGGCATGAGGCTACAATGACAGCATTTCCAGCTCGTCCCTCCGTGCCGGAGCGTTGCCACACGTATGTTATGAAAAATTACCCGCTGTTTGGAGAGCTCCGCAATACAATAAGCTCCACATCAACATTAATGAACCCCTGTCTCTCCTGTGAGAGAAAGTTAATGTAATAACAATGTTATATTCAGCAAACAAATGCTTGAGACAATTTTTTTAAGCACCAGACAGTAAACAGGACCTAAAATATCCTCATGAATTACAAGAGTCTAAAATCCTCTACTGAGAAATTAATTTAATAGCAGTAAATACTGGAGCAATTTCCCCCATGTGAAATGCCACTGCAATGTTCAGTTAAAAGCTTTGTTTAAATGGCACATGGGCACTTGCAGAGGGATGTAAATATATTTCATCACATAATGATACTTTAGCTACGCCGGAGAGGGAAACTTTCCTCCCTCCCGCACCAGCACCGGGGCTGCGGGCGCCCCTTCCTTGTGGAGGGGATGCACAGTAAAAAGCCTGCTCTTCATGGCCAACCTGTAGCACATCAGTGGTGATCAGAGATCTGACCTTGTGTTTTCCATCAGCCACCCTGGCTGCAGATCCCTGGCTCCATTGTGGCCTCACACAAGCAATCACTCCGGCTACCAGTGCTATAATGGTCACTGGACGGAAGGGAAGCGTCCCCATAAGGGAAACAAACCCTGACTCCAGTTGTCTGAACAGAAGTACTAAAAACACAGCATCGTTGTCCTGCATGTCCTGTTTGTGCTGCGATTTCTTCCTTTCCTTTATTACAGTTGCAGATGTGTCATAAAGCAGAGAGCAACAGAGAAATGAGAGGAAGTAAAAAATGTTTCAAAAACTATGGAACAAAATGCAGGTTTACAGATTTTCTTAAAACTCGGCCTCTCTGGCTACAAAATGGACGTCGCTGTTCAGAAGCAACTTTCATCTGGCCACAGAAGAAGGGAAAAGCAGCGCTAGGATTGTTAATTTCAATTGATTTTTTGATAAGGTTTCATATCCTGAAGGGGCTTCATATCTGAGAAGTGACATCTGCTGAGATCACCGATCAGTGTCTGAATTCTCCTGAACGTAATTAGATCTGAGAGAGGATAGAGGAGTTGGTGTGGTGGCCTTTAGGGAGGAAATGGTCTTTGAAAAGAATTATGTTAATCAGACTAGCCTTCTCCCTGCATCTGTTCTGCTGTTATTCTGGGTAAAATTAATAGGTCTAAGGAAAGATCTGATCATAATGACAATCTGGTCTTCACAGCAGGAGATTTTATAAAGGAGTTGAACTGTGGCTCATTGAAAACACTTAAAGTAATTAGTTACAGGGCTACTCACTTTCTTTCCTTTTTAATAATAATAATGGTTATTAATGTTTACAAATTACAGCAACTCACTGGAAATGAAAGGATGGCTGGAACGGTTACCCAGGGAAAGCAGGCGCTTCCTCCCAGCTCTCAGTAACTCGGCATCCACGCTCCCTTGGAGACAGATTTTCTCCCACCCAGCTCAAGTAGCCACTGGAAACAACCTCTCCTCGCAAGACTACAGACATGTTGAGACCGAGCACTTGTAGATAGAAATCAGTTCATAATTATAAACCTAATTATTCAGATTCAAAAGAATAAAGGAGAACGTGTTTGCCTGGAGCCTTTGAGTCCTTAAAATACAGTGCCACAGAAAGGACTCGCAGGAGCTTGAAAGGAGTCCCCCAGAGGTGAGCAGACAGCGAGGCACCTCCAATGCACTCTGTTTCCCTGAGCGCCTGCTGCACCCCCTGGCACAGGGCTCGCAGCATCTGGCACACATCAGCCCTGGGGTCTGTGGGTTGCTTCTGAAGGCAACACCGAAGGTAACAATGCTGAGGCTACTGGGAGATCTCTGTTTGCCACCCACACCTGGAAATGTTTCAGGGATTTCAGGGTCTGAAGGTGGGGGCTGGCTGCTGAGATGGGGCACGGGTGCAGTCACCGCGCACCAGGGTGCAGAGGCAGCAGCCACATCTCACAGAAAAGCAGAGCCTCGCCTGTAAAATGCCTAGGAAAGGCAAAGGGAGAACCACTCAATTTATAAATATGTAGAAGAAGCTCAAATCAACCTGAACTTTAGGAAAGAAGAGAAAAGATAATTAAAATATAAATAGACATGTTTGTTTCAAAGATTTATGGCAAGCGCTTGACTCAGTCTGAAGATTAATCAGGGAAGTATAATTATGTCTTTGCACAAAAAAAAAATTATTAGAACTCCTCCCCACCCCAAGCATTCACACAGAAGTGGAGAAGGGAGGCAGGTGATGTTCCTGCAGTCACCAAATTGCACGTGAGGCTCGTTTCTGAGCTCTGGCTCCAATCCAGGCACCCCACATGCCCACTTTTCCTATATAAAAAGACAACACCACCACACCGGCTGTGCCAGGAAAGGGGGGGACAGGTACGCTATGGAAGGAGGACCAGTGGTCCCCCGTGAGGATCCTCCAATTGTTCTATTAGCTTGGCACTACGGCAAAAACACAAATAACTGACTTGTGCCTGAAAGCATTTCATCCAACCTTTCCCTCCTCTTGGGGTTCCTTGGCCTGCCTCTCTCGAATGAAGGAACCAGCTCCTTGTAGAGGGTTGCACAGTGCCAAGCACTCGCCTGGGGATCTGCAGTAGCTGTCGGGGGCAGCACACAGTAAATATTCATATCTTTTAAGGCTGCTAATATTCCCACCAAAGTGTGTAGCGGCAACAGAGTGCATGAAGGATGCTTGACTAAATGTTTAATTTAGATTTAATGAGACCTTTAAAGTATGTTAATTCATTTCCAACTAGTTGGGCAATGCAAAAGTGACAATAGCTGCAGTTTGGAGCTGTTTTGCCCTAACCTAGACAGAGGTGCTGGAGGAGGGCAGTGCTGTGGCTATGGTGCATGGTTCAGGGGGCCCAGGCCGTCCTCCAGCAGCCCCCCAGTGCTGCACCAACCCCTCCGTGCCGTCCTCTGCTTGCACATCTGTCTCCTCTCCCTGCTCAGGGATATTTCCGAGCACCTGGCGGATGCTTCTGCTTCCCAGTGCTCTCGGTGGCTCACGGAGAAGCGGGGAGCAGCCGGGTGTCACAGCACGTTTCCTCGCTCACGAGCCCCACGTCCCCAGCGACACCGCTGTCGCGTCAGGCAGAGCGTGCCGGGAGCCCGGCGTGGCAGCAGCAGCTGCACCAGCAGCAGTAACCGTCTCTCCGATGACAAGGGGGAAAAACTCATCTCGACTTGTTTCCACTGGGGACTCGGTGGGGAAAATCGGTAGAGGAGGGCTCGGGGGGCATTTGGAAGGCTGCACTGTGCTCGCGGGGCTGTGACTAACAGCTCGCCGCTAAGTAATAAAATAACAACAGCTTTTCCCAAAAGGAAGAAGGTAAAGCCCAGCAACAAAACAAGCAACCTACTCGCACAAACACAGAAATCTTGGTTTGCTTTTAGATACTCCTCACCAGCCCTGAACTGTACTTCACGTTTCGTCTAACAGGGATTCTCCTCTCCAGCACACAACCCCAGGGGCACAGCAGAGCCTCCTGCTCTTGGTGCCAAGGGATGGAGCCAGGAGCAGGGACAGGACGGGGTGCAGGGACCCCCACCCCTCTCTCTGCTGTGGCACAGATATGGGGCATGGGCATTTGCTGATGTGATGAGGGAGAATGCTTGGTCCTGCAGAGCTTTCAGTGCTGTGTATATAGCGTGTTTTGCCAGCACTTAAATCATCCCAGGAATGGACAAAGACTTTCTGTTTCTTTTTAATTAACCTCTTTCTATTCCCAAGAGAAAAAAAAATCCTTTTATCCTTGTATGTTTGACACCGTCCTAGTTTCACCGTTTGCTTAAAATTGTTTGGATGCATCCCAATAAAGGAAATATTATAGCTGAAGCTGGTAGCGCTGCCTAATGTCAAAGCAGCTCATCCCTTCCCATTACAAACCCATTTTCAATCACTTACAATATTGCCAAACTAACTGTCTGAGCTGAAATGTTACACAGGAGGGCTAAGTTCAGCTTAAGAAAAGCACTCAAATTTGCAGAGTGCTAGATTTTGCAACATTTCTGTTGCACAGGGATATGGCAATATATGTTTATAGTACAGTGCATATATTTAAAATCATTTTTTCCTCCTGTGTGTGCAGTCTGAAGCTTGAGACAGCAGCACAGGGAGGATTTTAACCCAAACGCAGATCATTGCAGTTCAGTAGCACGGCTGTCTCTCTCGCTGTTTGTTTATATACCATTCTGCGCTTGTAAAGCCTCTGAACGCTGCTGCAGCGTAAATAATGCCTGACGAGAAGTGCCTTGCCACAGTCAAACCACATGGAAGTGAGGGAGATGAGCCAGCTCTTCATTGTGCCTGCTTGCTATGAGCCCGTCCTTTGCCTTTAGGTGGGGTTTTGAGGGCAAAGCCTGGGAGCAGCAACTGCTCTCAGCCCCCCCAGCCAGGAACTCTGATGTTCTGCTCTTCCCCACAGCCACTTGAGCCATTTCAAGGAGGTTTGGTCCAGCCCTACAAGGGGCAGGCTGCGTGATACTGCACAAGGTGATTTTTCACCCCACACCTCTGCACCACGTCGCCTGTGGAAGCTACAACGCCCCGAGGATGACGTTTTCTCTTCCCAAACCCGAGTCCAGCGTAACAGCACAGAGATCTCACTTGGGACACCAGCTACCGTAATACAAAATAATAAATAATCAGCGGTGGCTAGGCACCTTTGCCATTAATTAAAAAAATACAATACCCTGAAATCGATACGACATCCAAACAACATCACTCCTGCCCTCCCACATACAGAGCAGCTGTCAGCAGACATCCTAAATCAACTCTCCTCCCCAGACACCCCCGGAGCTGGTGGGCCCCCCCAGCCCGGCCGGGAGGGCTGGAGCCTCTACATTTCATCTCCTCATGGTGTAATTCAGCCAGCAGAGCCTCACGGCACCATGGACTCGCATTAGAGCGACTTCGTAGGCAAGATGTTAACAGCGGGGGCAGGTGGGGTCAGGGAAGCGGAGCGGTTCGCGCGTTGCCATGGCGTTTGTTGGATTAGACACCGAACACGGAGCTGCAGGTAAATGAGCTGACCCCAGCGAGCCCCGCAGCACCCGCCCCGGGAAGCTCTTGTGGGCAGATGCTGTGTGGATGGCTGTCTGTTCATCTGTCTGTCCTTCCCCTGCCTTAAACCTCCACTCCTTGCAGTGCTGGGAAGCATCGGCCCTGATTGTTCACTTTGCTTCCTGCCCACGCAGCCTGGAGCCCCTGCCTTGGCCTCACCACCCTATTTCCACTCAATTCCCCACAGGGTGTCCGGTAGCACCCTCGTTACCCAGTCCCCAGCCTTGCTCTGCTTGAACCTCACCACACGAGGCTTCTCCTCGCTCCTCCACACACATCCACTGGGCCGGTCCCTTCCCTGTCCACACTGCTACAGCTGAAGGACGTCCCTCACCATGCAGGGCACTTGGTGTGGGTTCAGCCTAGGGCTCCTCTTTGGCCCTTGTCACCCGAAGCCCCATCGTCTCCCCCACGGGGCAGCCAGCATGCTGTCCACACTGACCCCCAGCCCTAACCCCACTTTCAGGATGATGCTCGAGCAGACAGTCCAGCCCCGTATGGAAAGCAGCCCTTTTGTCTGCTCTCCTCCCTTTTCTTGTAGCCTCTGCAGATTCTCCAAGGACATTTCAAGGCATAATTATAGCGCTAAATATTATTGCCAGAGCTTGTCTGACCGTCTCATAATCCTGTGGGTGCTGCTCAGTGAAGCTTCTCCGTAACCCCATTACAGCTGAAGGCTCTCAGGATGGCAGGGGCGGAGGGGGAGGAGGTGGGACAGAAATGTAGCACCACCAGCCTCACATCCCTCCCCAGGAAAGGATCAAGTGGCCGGCCCAAGGAAAGAGATTGATTTGTGTGGAACTTTGTGTGTCAAACCATGTGTGACGAGCACCGAAATTTGTTTGACATCTCTTTCCCAGCAAGGTCAAGTTGTGCTTTGTGTCTGCTGACTCAGGCAGCCGGGGTGCTGCCAGCCTCCCGGGAGGGCAGACACTGCCTAACATGCTCACCACCACACCGAGGGGTTTGCTAGTGACCACGGGGATGAAGTCTCACTCCCTGACGTCTCTGGCTGCCCAGTTCCATGCCAGCTGCATCCCACCATCTGCAGCAACAGCACGCAATGTGCCTGCTTCAGCCAATGCGCTTCTATTTGCCAGACCAGTAAGTGTTTCCCCACCTCCTCCCCCATCATTTATTCATGCAGCAGCATTTGCTCAGAGTTGGGAAAGTTTTCTGCATGGACCCCTCCGGAATAAAACACCACAGAGCCATTTGCCAACTGGAGACATAAAAGGAGGAAATATCATGCAAGTAGCAAACGTTTTTACAGCCTCAGAGTTGCTCCCTCAGGGTGCTTCCCTTCACTGGGACATCTTCCAGCCATGGATGGAGCAGCACGGTTGCCCAAATGGGTTTCTTATTTACCTTTGGGTTCAAGGTCCCTGTGGGAGTGCTCCATCACAAGGCAGCGAGTGCTCATCTCACATGCCAGCTGGAAAACGGGCTCTGCTCTTAACATTATTTAATTTTTATAGACAAAGCTGTGGCCCTGGACTTTTTTTTTAATTAAAAAAAAAAAAAAGAAAAAAAAAAAGAAAAAGTTTATCCATCATGTACTTCTATCCTGCCAGTAATCAAGCCAAGAGGAGAATAGTCTGTTGGGACAGAAGCAGAATTTATTCTGTAGCCTCGGTGCTGAAGATGAAGTGACAGGCTGGTGGTGGGAGATCCCAGCCTGTTCCTACCCGCAAAGGCCAGGAGGGGCTGCACCCTGCAATTCTTTTCCCCATGACTGGGTGCCTGCTTGGCCTCGTGCCTGCAGCTGCTGGGGGCACACCAGCCCCAAGGGGCGCACGGCATGGGACTCAGCTGGGACTTCTCAATGGCACCAAACGCCCCATCCTCTGGTGACTGCAAAGAGGACCTGGGGAGAAGCACGCACTGAAGCTGTCTCCCCTGTGCCCAGCAAGCCCAGGGGCATTTTCATCATTTTTCAAAGCCTTCATGTTTTCTACATATTTCCCTATTCAGCATTCAGAGAGCAAGACCAATGTGAGAGGACGCACGCACCCCCTCTGCAAAATTCAAGAGATGAGCAAACAGAAAGCAAGAAACACTGGATTCCTCCTCGTCCCTGGAATCAAAAAGAACATGCCATCATCGTGTACCAAGCTAAGCCAGAGAGCCTTAAGTACATCAAGTGTTTTATTTAGTGTATCTGGAGAGAGAACAACTAAAATAACTGAGTTCAGGGATAAGGCCAAGATTCCTGCGGATTCAGAGAGCTGAAACTATCAATACAAGAGCTCAGAGTGATTTTCATGAATCAGACTAGCAATGTCAGATCCTCTCCTCTCAGTTGGAAAGAGAGGACTGAGAAAGCTTTTTTCCTTTTTTTTTTTTTTCTTTCTTTCTTTTTCCCCAAATGACTCTCCATCTCCGAAAGAGCCTGCATTGCCCCCAGGCTCTCAGCCATCACGCTGAGCCCACTTCGCCTGGTGCTGGCAGGAGTTACCAGCTGCCCTCCCCACTGCAGCCCCCGTTGCTGTGGGGCCAAGGACTGTCTGTGGTCAAACACCTGTGCACAATGACCAGCCTGCACGCTGAACCCGGGTGCACACCTGCAGAAATGGCAATTTCCACCCAGTCTCAGATCCACGCGTGGCCACGGACACACAGGATGGCGAGCAGAGGCACACACCCCCACGTCCTGCCAGCAGCCAACTGTGTGCTTGTGGTTACACTGCTCGTGGCTGAGAAAAGGCATTGCCTTGTTTTAGCACAGCATTAAGTTTCAGACTTACTAATCTGTCATTGTCTTTTCTTCTTTGATCTCAGAGCAAACCTCAGAGCCATTATGTCTTTGCAAGGAAAGGAACAGAAACACTCTAGGCTACCGAGGTAGATTTTTGCTTTGTTTAGCTTTTCCTTCTCCTTAAGGATGTTGGAAAACAAAGTTAGATATAAAATCCCTTAAATTATTTGAAGAATAAAAAGGCCTCCATGCATGCCAGGCAGGCATTAGGGGAGTGGGGGGGAAGAGCCAGCTAAAAAGCTACTGCTGAGCATATTAAAGAATGGCATTATCAAGTGGAACAGACAAGACATGTATATAATGCGTAAGTAGTGTTTGCTGCTTCTCCAAACAACTCATAGATCACTAGGACACGAGCTCCTAGGAAGAGCAAAGAGAAAAGAGAGAGGAACGCGTGATAGCATCAGAAGGGACGTGCCTGGTGCTGAGAAACAGAAAAAGACTTATCAAAGCCTGGGATCTAGATGCGGCTTGGTGATGCTTGCTGATGTCTGGAATAAGTGTGCAGACCCCGAGGACCAGTGTGGCAGGAGGAAGCACCTGTCCTGCAGGGCAGTGGCAGCTCGGCAGAGACCACCAGAGCTTTTCCCCCAGATCCGTGGGACACATCTGGTGGCAGAGAGCTGGGACGAGGCTTTTGCATGCTTGTCTTGGACATAAACAAACAAATCTCAACTGGAGCATTGCTTCGACAGTTTCTATCCCCCCAGACATGGTTGTAGGTTCCAGTTCAGGAATGGGGTTGCAACAGCCAGCAAGCCAGGCTGATGAAGCTGCACTTATGTGAAGCGTAAAAGGGATTAAAATTCATTAATACCCTACAAATTAAGTACTAACGATAGCACCGGAGTTTAAATGAGAACCTGAGATATGAATTGCCACATTCGCCCAGGCCTTTTAGCTTTCTCCCACCTAGCAGCATTGTTGTCACTGTTCCAAGCCAGCACTTTTTAATATGCGATGACAGCAGCAGCGCTGACCCCAGACAATGAATAGGGCCTAATAGTTAAGCATTAATCTGCCAAAAGAATGACCTTCAACCACTAAAGAAGAGATGTTTTTAAAAACTCATAAGTGTGAGAAAGGTTCATTTGCTTTCTCATTTAGCATATTAAAAGGGTATTATTGCTACAAACAAGAAATCTAAATGAGCCCCCAGTTGAAGCTTTGGATAACACTTCAGATTAAAGGTGCAGGGCAATGATTAACATGCAGTGTATAAACCATTTATCGTTCATAAACAAGGCAAGACACATTTTCTCTTATCACAAGTGATGGAAGGTCCATAGCGAAGCTGCACAGAGACAAAGGAGTAATACAGAGAGGTGGACAGCACGGGGGAAAACGCATGGATCTGGCGGGCTGTGGTGGCCACCAGCCCCAGCAGAATGCAGAGCTCAGCAGGAGGTGGTGGATCTCCACACAGCCTCTCCTGTGCAGAAACCCCAGGGAGAACAGAGCACCCTGAGAGCAGCTCCAAGGTCGGCTGCCTCCCTGCAGGGCTGCAGGATGGCAGACCACTGCTCCACCACTGTCAGGTTGGCTGTTTTTTGCTGAACAGCTTTATTCTATGGTTGGTTATCAGTGACCGAGTGTGCCAACAGCCCATTTTAATTAATTAGACTGCAGGAGGTAGGTTGTAGCGCGAGAGTTCAAGCCCAGATACCGCACACTGTCTGCAAGGGACACAGTCCGGGTTCCTTGAGAACTTGCAGGAGCATGAGGTGCACCCAGCCAGCATGACTGGGACCAGCCCCAGACACTGGGACAAGCTGGAGCCCTCAGCTGCCACTTCCCCAAATCCTTGGCCGAGGCAAGAGACCTGAAAGCTCTTATTAGACAGGCAGGGGTGCAATGGGCTGCCCCAAGGGAACCTCCTGTCCCACCTGAACAGGTCCAACCCCTCGGCTGCTAGTCACCAGCCCTGGAGCTGGCAGAGAGCAGGGACAACCAGCTTCACCATTTACTCTGACATGGCAGGAGCTGCCCTCATCCCATGGCAGGGATCTGCACTGAGTGGCTCCCAAGGGAGCTGCTCGCAGCCGCTGCAGCTCAGAGCACACCAGAGGCCTGATCCACATATGCTAGCAGCCCTGAAAGGCTGCCTTGCTCCTTCTACCTTTATCGGGGTTTTCTCTTCTCCTTGTGAATTTGCAAAACCCTCTTAGCCAGAAAGCCCGAGTTGTGTGACTTTCATATCTCACCTTCTAAATAGATTTGTCAGCCATGCTGTAGCTATGACAGCTCCCGACTCCTGCTCCCTGGATTTTGGAAAGCATAAAAACAGCTAAGGGCAAAAACTCACAAGTCAACTTAGAGCTGTGAATCCCTCCCCCACGCTATTTTTGTGACAGAGAAGGGAGAAAAGGAGATGGAAAAGGTCTTGCTAATACAACCTAGGAGAGAAACAAGATTGTTATTATTTGTGGGTTTTAGATTAATGTTTTCAGACTTCCTGTGCTTCCTTTAAGTACATCTGATTAAAGGTTACTGCACAGAGAGAGGCAAGGTCCTCTTGGAGATGGCTGTCCCCATCCTGAACGATGCAGACCTGCGCTGCCCCGAAACGCACTGGCTCCCTTCCTTCCTTCCCCATTTGAATGCAAGGATGCTATGGGAAGTGGAGCCTTGGAAAGCTCCTACGACTGAGAAATCCGTCACTTTAATTACCCTCTTACACTGTATTTATCTCAATGAAAGGTCCCTTGCTCCTTTGTCACTGACTGGCAGGGTTAGCAAAAAGAACTGGGGATGATCTATATGTTTATTTATTTCCACAGCCCCACCACAGGAAACAGAGCCTCCCCCGAGCTTTTACTATGGCTCACGAGGTTACAAATTCTGCTCATCCCTGACAGATGGAGGATGCAAGGAGTGAAAGCAAAGCAAAAGGGCTCTCTGGTTCCCACTCTCCAGGATGGTACAGGTTTCCTGCCTGGCCTTTAGCTCAGCATTCCTGGGTCACAGGCAAGATGCAAAGAGCTGGAGGGAAATCCCCTTTCTTGTATTAAAACTGTGCTCAGCTGAACAGGAAAGATGCAAAATCCTCCCCTTGTTCCTAACCCATCCCACTAAATGTCTCTGAAGTTATTTTCTTCCCTTCTGTGTTTTCCAGCTGGAAGGAGAGGTATCATTTAGCACCAGTCCATGTGAATTTGCCATATTTTTGTCACCACTTAGGTGGTGTCCAGTGTGGGTCCCACCATACAGTGGGGCTCATGAAAAAGGGCAGAAGAACCCCTGAAACGGCCCTGGGCTGGTCTAGGAGCTCAGCCAGGACAGACTGGGAGGCGATGGATCAGGCACTGGGATGAGTGCTGGCCTCCCTTTGCTGAGGAGTGAGCAAGGAAGAGCTGCGTGCGCAGAAAGCAGTGAGGAGCAGCAGAGGGCAGGGAGGGCAGCGTGGCTCTTTCTCAGTCCCCGGAGTGCTGCTGTCTGTGGCAGCCCCAGCAGCCGAGAAGCACTTTCTGCTGTGACAGGGTTTTTTCTGTGATTGACCCCAATTACAGAAGTCAGACCACATGGGCTGAGTGCGTCACTCACGTCAGCCCGGCAGCTGCTCAGCGCCTGAAAACCCAGCTACCCAAATACATGTGAAATGAAGGGCACTGCCAGCAGCAGGAGCTGGGCAAGTGCTGGCAGGGAGCAGGCTCTGCCTGGCCGTGGGCACCAGCTATGGTGCAGCATCTCCGACAGACCCCAGTGCCCCGACCTGCCCGCATCCCACTGCCACGCGGACCCACATCCACCAGGCTCCGAGACCCATCAAGCAGGGCAGGCAGGGACACCTACTTGTTTGAAGCTTTTCCATTAACTTAACACAGTTCGATTATTTTCACCGTGACATCGCAAAAGCAGAACATCAGAAGTGTAGAAAGGCAATGTTCATGGCAATTAAGGACCCCACGGCCCGTCAGACCTGGCTGCCTGCCTCCGAGCACAGCCCTGCTCGCTCCATGCATTGCAAGGGAGCTCAGAAACCATCACACGAGTCCCGTGGAGCACTGTGCCTGCAGCCCACCTGAGGCTGCTTCGGTGCAGCACACAGCTGGCAGCACGTCTGTGCTCTTTGCAAATGCAGAGTGGTGGAAAAAGTAGAAGTTTTTGTTTTGCTTTCAAATCTTCAGTGCAGCTGAGTCATTTAGGAGCATGGGTTATGCAAGGCATCAGTAGGTGCATTCCCCAGAGGCCTTGCTCGTAAACACAGAAGGCTTGTTTGTATGCAAAGAGTCTCTAGACCACCACCAAAAGTCATCCAGAACATGCGTCTCCTAACAAACACGTTAAATAAACGCCTGCCCAGACAATATTTATCAACAGTCCCAAGCCAACTGTTCTGCACTGTACCACAATATCTTACCATGCCAAATGCAGTGTACTCACAAGCAAATTAATCTGTTTCTCCTAACATTTAAGTGCAACAACAAATCAGTCTGTGTAGCAAATGGCTTTATAAACATTTGGGGATAAATACACTTTCTCAGCTTCAATCCTAGTGTGTTTCAGAGCAGCAACCTACCCTTTGATGGGCAAAGAGCAAATGATAAATCCTGGAGACTTAAATAAACTTGCATGACCAACTCTTGAAATGCTGTAGAAGCTATCTGCATGCCCAGCTGGAGCATGAGCTCCTGGATGTTGGGAAACAGACAAAAATAAATCCAACCAACCAAACAACTCTACATTGAAGACCTTTTTTGTTTTACTTCTACAGGCCTCAAACTTCTAAACAATGCCAACAACAGACGGTATCAGGGACTGCATGCACATGGACTGAAGGTACACTTTAAAGAACCACAAAAATCACATTTCTGCTGTATAAATGGAAAATAAAGACAAAGAGACTCACCGAAATTCACGGAAGTCCCTGGAAGAGCACAATGTTGCACCCAGCTCTGAAAGCAAGCTCTGGTAAGTTGGGTTAGTCCACGATGAGAGGACTTAAGTAACCTCACCTGCCCCCAAGTAAGGCAGCCTCATTGCTCATTTTGTCATCTGCCCCTCGTTACTTAGCTTCAAGCAACTGGGGTCCTGCTGTCTTTCTTGTGGTGCTCATGGAATAACACAACCTAGATACCCTCATCTCCTTTCTTCCTTGTCCCTCTCACTTCTTCCCACTTTGTACTACTTTTCTGTGTCACTCTACTTTATCTGCATTTTCTGTAAAGCAGAAATTATACTCTGCTAAAAGACACTTTTTTATTATAATTTCATTCCGCTGTTATTAATACCTGATTTGATTTCATTTGTTCCATTTTACAGCTTGTCTCCTGCAATTGCCTGGCTTTAGAAACAGTTTTATCTGAGCAGGTGAGGCAGATTATAAATAAATTTGGTATTGCACCTTGTATTTTAAGCAAATTTGAGACTTTCCTGATTAGGTGCCTTGCACGGGAGAACCTTGTTCAGTCAGATAATTGCAACCTCGATTCTTTATCCTCTTCTTTTGTTCTCATCCCCCCTTGGCAAAGCTGCAATCTTGCACGAGAACATTAGCAGACAAAACCCGTTGAAAATAACTCTCCAGAAAAAATCTAATTTACTTTTTAATCTGGTTCGGAAATTTGCCAGCAAAACTTCCACAGACAAGCACAGCCTTTTATTACTACTTATCATACTGGCTGGATTTTCACTCCTGATTTGGATAATGTAGCGGGGACTGTGGAGAGTGTGTGTGTGAAGAGATGAAGGGAGAAATCTTTTGATATATTATTTATTTGATACAATCTTTCCTCGATAAGATCAGTAAGCAGAGGACAAAACTGTGACCTTATCCACTTCAACTGCTTATGTTATGAAACAACAGGCATATATATTTTCATTTCACTTATTTTGTAGGTTCTTCTTTAATTTATTTCCACGTATATATACACACATTTATGTATGTATATAATATTCCTGCTGGGGAAAGAACTTATTGCACTTGTTTCCTCATGAAGCCCGTCTGGACAAAGAGGATTTGATTGCATTTGTGATTCAAGGATTGTCTTGTCAGCAGAAGGAACAAGTGGCTGTGGCACTCCGTAAGTAGCCGATACTGAAAACATTGCTTGCTGAGGCCATTACAGGGTTCGTTTAACAATACGGCTAATAAGCACCCACCACAAAGGCTGGGAACGTGTTCCATGCATCATCTTTCTGGACAAACCAGAGAGAAGACAAGCATATGCTTGAATGCACGGTGCCCATAGTTTGCAGTTAAATCATTAGGCTGAAGTTCATAAGATCTGCAGCAATCCTGGCTCTGCCATAACATTTATTTTATAGAAGTAGACAAGTAGCATTAATGCCCTGTGCTCCTACACCTGGTCCGTATGCCAAAAGCATCCTATTTTTCACCCTTTTTCCTTACAGCCTGGTTTAATCAGTCAGCACCAAGGGGCAGGGTCTGTTTCTCCTCACCCACCCAAGGCTTTGCATGAGGGGCTGTGGCTTCTCGGCTGGCCTCAGGGCCCGGCTGTCACACCACACACCCTGTGCAGCTCAGTCTGGCTTCTTTAATTAGGTGGATTCTCTGGTCAAACCTAGCTCAGATGCTGAAGTTTATGCATAAAAGTTTTTTTTTTTTTCCTCTCTCTTTTGCTTTTCAGAACTATGCCTCCTGTGGGAAGTGTAAATATAGAAAGATGACAACATGTGCATTAATGCTCGTTAGAATGTCATCATTATATTCTGCAAAGTGTCTGCTGAAGGGATCCCTAAAGGACACTTAGAAATGAAGCAGCTGCTCCGGATTTGTTCCAGCTCACATCTCGAAGAAAATGACATTGAGATAAATACAGCATTGTGAGTGTCTTCTGAGCAGAAGGGGAAGATTTCCTTTTGTAACAGGCCCAAAGTAGGACTGCAACGTACTCCAGACTTCCTTGCCCTCTGCCTTTGTAACATGAATAGGGTGCTGCAGTGTTTGTGGTGGTACCGATGGGCCCACCCGTCCGGACGGTGCAAGGTGGGTGCAGCTTCCCAAGGCAGCTCTCATCCAGACCCTGATGTGTGGAGGTTGGTGGGAGCTCAGGCACCACAACCACTGCTCTACAGCCAGGAAAGCTGAAGGGAGAGCTGCTTGAGCCCAGCATGTATGGTTGTCTTTACAACAGCTTGAATCCACGTGAGAGAGGCTTCTCCTACAGCCTGTTCTTGTCTGTCACACGTGAATCATGGTGTGCTCCTTGTCTTAAGAACATGGATAAGGAGAAACTCAGAAAAAATAAAATGGTTTCTTTGAAATACGTCTCTGACTTCATTATCTGTGGTCATAAGCTTTTCTTCTGCTGTCAGAACTAAGGAGACAATGGCGTGAAACAGAACATTAGTTGCAACAAAACATTGTGCTCTATTTCTTTCCAACCTTTCAAGGTTTTGAAACTCCAGCCACAAAAGGCTCAAGCTTCACATATACGGAAATGCTGTAAGACAACAGAGCCTTTGGGGATTTCACATTCTTTGGAAAAAAATATAAAAATGAAAAATTAAAAGATAGCATATACGTGACCAAACTCTCATATGTATTTTAAGCCAGATTGTCATCTGGTGTGAAGCAGAACAATCTCACTGACTTCACTGGAGTAAGCAGATTTTTACAACAAAACCTTTGAAACTACAATACTTACAGATGAGCCCCAAATCCCCCAGATCATAGGATGGTATCATTTTGTACCCTGCCCTTGTCTGCATGATGCCATGAGAAGGGAATTCAGAGAGCGCTCTGCACGATAATCTCCCCCTCACGCCTGTTTGCATTCACAGAGAAAGCCTTGAAATAAAAATGTACAGTCCCAAGGGCACTTACTGCAGAAAAGAGAAAGGTTAAGAACTGTGATTGACCATGAGAAGATCCAGTCTTACATTACCTAGAGACCTTGCTCGCTTTCTCTGTATTAATGCCCAGCAAATAAAGAAAAAAACCATTGTCTTCAATTTCCCCATCTCCTAAGAACCCGTATCGTGTCAAGTATCATATTCACAAAGCAGAGTTTTTCTATTCAAAAATAACAAATAGATCATTTTCTTGGAGCAGATTTATTGAAGCTCACAGAGGGAGAGGCACCCCCTTTCACAGATAACAGAATGGTCTTTTTCACTTTTTCACCCAAGAAAACAGGGAAGACAGGAAAGATCAAGTAACACGAGAAGCATTATCAGTTAACCATTAGGAACCATTTCTCGTCCTGTGTTAGTACTGAAATGATGCTTCAGCATGCCATTAAAAGGGGATGAATACATGCTGCAGAAATGGGAAATAAAGAGACAGGGTCCCCAAGGCAACAGATGATCCTCCTGTCCTTTTTTCTAAAATGAACAACTAATGCTGATCCTGAATTCGTGGTCCTATTCCAATTGGTTGAATTGCCTCCTGTGCCTCCAGATTTGTTTTCTCATCCGTAAAAAGAGAATACAGAATTCTTTGCTGCTTCTTCAAAATTGCTATGTGGAGTTTTTGGACGTAGATTAAGCAGCCAATGTGTTTCCTGCCACAGGTGGCTGCATTTCAGTAATAGGTTCATTGTATTTCTATAGGAGTTGCATTTTATTTTCAATTTTTAATTGCAGAACATCAGTGTGAGATTGCCACATGATAGATATATTAAGATTGCAAAGTGCCCAGCAAAGTCCTTCAGCTGAATGACAAACACACGAGTTCATTTCCATTATTATTTACCACTGAAGCCTGGAAATGGCATTCTAAATCCTATAAAACTGTGTTCAGATTTACCACTTTCTCATCTGCAAGATCTTTTGCTGGCAGATCCTATTAGCAATGTGCTGACTTTTGGGACATTTTTTCCTCAAAATAAAATTATCCACAAGTCTCTATCTTGCTAGCACCACCTACTTCAAGATGTAAGTAAATACATTACATACCCTATCTGCATTTGGTTTTATGGGTTCTAGGCCAATTATTTTTTTTTATTTTTTTTCTCCTTCTCTGCCAAAAGAAAAAATTGCTTTGAAAATAACCTTCCATATTCTAATGCCATTGGCTGTCAATCTGCTTAGTAACTTGCACATCACTATGTTGAATATAGTTTGTTTAAAAAGCAGCTCTCACTCAAGAAATGGCCTTTTGGCACTATTCAGACCTGACAGCTCTGTTCCAGCACTGAGGAACTGCGGGGTTTGCAGCCCTGCGCTGGAACAAGCTCTCTCACCAAATGAAACCAGAGGAGCCAGTCCTCAGAGGGAGATGCAGATACTGTGCTCCAGCCCCACGAGCCACGGATGCAGTCACATCCATGGCATTTGCAGAGGCACAGTGGGAACAGCAAAGGCTGCTAGGAGCAGGAGCAGCAACGGTGCCCAGCAGATGCTGAAAGGGTGCCTGTGCTGTGACATCGTGTTGCTCTGGGAGGAGGCTAGAGGAGGCCAAAAAGTTTTCAGGAAACCTTATCCCTAAAAAAATAAAAAATAAAAAAAAATACCTTTCATCAAAACAATTAAAAACACATGAATTTACATCCTGCTTTGGAGAAGTGCAGAGCAGCATGGTCACTGGTTTTGGCACTCTGGGGTCACGCTCTTGGGTGAGGACATCAAACACCACCACAAGGCAGGTAGTTGCAACAGCTTTGAGCCCCCAGCAGCAGCAGCAGCATGGTGCTGTGTAGGCACGGTGCTGGGGTGGTACTGGGCTTCAGGAACAAGATCTGGGGCTTGCTGGGACAGGCAAAGAGAAAAGCTTAGCAAGCAGCCTGAGACAGAGCAGAGGAGAGAGCAGAGAGCATTGATTAGTGGCTGTAAGCATAAAGGGTGGAAAGGGCCAAAAGAAGAAAGGAATAAAGAATAAAGGAAGAAGGGGTCTTTGAAGGAAAAAGAGTGGATGCAGATTAGGGAGGAATAAAAAGAAAAAAAGAAAAAAGAAAAAAAGAAAAAGAAATCAAAGAGCACCATCATTAATGCATCTTACCCAGGAAGAAACATCCAGCCAAAGGGACTATCTTTTCCTCCCTTTACATCAAGTAAACAATTCCCTTTAATTAGAAAACATGTATTTTGGACACATCCCCAGTAGCCTGCCCTTGAAAAGGACTGAGCTCCAGAGGAAATGGAAATGAACAGTGGTGATGCTACAGCAGCAGAGCGGTTACAGGAAATACTGCCACCAAAACACAGCAAGCCGAGAGGCAAAGCTCCTGCCAGGCTCTGGGCTTGCTCTGCTGTAGTGGTATTGCATCAGTCATCGAGACAGGCTGGAAGCACTACAGCTCAGTCTTTCTAGATTACAGACTGATGTATTCCAATCTGGATTGCAGGTAACCCTGCTCATTTAGAAATGAGCTGCAGTCACAGGAAAAACATTTCATACACATGTTAAACATAATAATTATTTACATGTATGCATATAAATACAGACACGAGAACAGATCATCCAGTAAAGACTGCTCGATAATAACTAACATCAGTGGTGTTTCCTTACATACGAATGGAATTTCTCCAGGTTGTTGAGGGACCAGAACCATTCAACTTGATTTCACATCACTCAAGGTGTGAGGGGAGTAAAAACACCTGCCCTCAGCACGCACTGTGTTAGTATTTGTGAGCATAGGATGGACACAGAGCAATTCTCCCATGCTGAAATTTGTCTTTGTTACAAGTTGGAAATGAGATACTTCAAAATTCTTTGTGGAAAAAAGTTACCCTTCCAACAGGTGCTTTCCAGTGATCAAAACATTGGAGTTTCCTAGTTGACATACACCATTTAACAAATTTCAAGTGAAAAATGTATTTCCAAATGAAATATTGCCATGCTGTAATCCAGTACTCTTGAAACTTTTCAATACTGCTGGAACATTTCTTCCTCTTTTATTTCTTGCTTAAAATGAAATGATCAAAAATGGCTTTTTTTTTTTTCCTTCTTCTGTTTCTTAAACAACATTGTGTTCCTGGAGATCGGGCACCAGAGGAGCCTTTGCCTGCCTCTCCTCCCTCCCTTTTTTCAGCCTTCTCCTGGGAGCCTGACTCGGTCACGTTTCTTGTCACACAGACGGTAAGTACATGAGTGACAGGCACGTCACCGTGTGAGTGACAGGCAGCTCAGCAGTTAACAGCTCAAAGATATACAGGAATGCAGCGAGTGCCAGACCGGATCAGACCTGAGGTCCAGCTAATCCAAAACACCGATCCAACAGCAGTCAGTCCCCGCCGCTCCGGAGGCGGACAGGGAAGCCAAGCAAGAGGCACAGAGCTAGCTGCTGTCAGGGCAGGAATGGCAGCGGGAGGTGATGAGGAACCAGGCGGTCAAAATACCTTAAAATGAAGGATGTGACTCAAGGCAAAACTGTATGACAGCCAGAACACCGTGCGTGTGAGCTGGCTGGCAGGGCACTGCTGATCGGGCTGGGGAACGGAACAGCACCAGGAAATGGGGAAAGGTTTGGCTAGGGCAGGTGCCCCCAAAGCCCCTGGGTATGTGTCTTAGTATCTTTAGTCCCCTTCCCTTCCAAACCTGAGAGCACTTCTCATTCAGTGGTCTTTCGGTCATTTCCTGGGTGAAAACCCCTAACTGCTGGAGCAGTCCTCATGCTGTCACCACGATGACAGGAGGCAGCGAGCCTGGCACCCCTCTGTCACTGCACTTAGCCATTCCTCCCCTTTGCCCTCAGCAACACCGGGCAGCTCAGCTGCACAGCAAGGGGTGCAGCTCTGAAAAATTGGGGAATATTGCTACAAAAGGCTCCAGCTGGTAGCACCCCGCTACCACTGGTGTCTCTTGCGAGCGCAGAAGCGCCTGTTTGTCAGCCTGAGAGCTCTGCCAGGCGAAGGCTTTCACGCCGCAGCAGGCAGGCAGGGAGGAGTGAGCCTAATTAGATGTCTCCAGATTGATGATTATACCTCTGCTCAGAGCATGTAGCCGGAGACAGAAGACTTCTGACAGCTGCAAGGAGAAAATCAAAGGTCCTAACCTCTCACAAGCCATTGCTTCCTCCCTCCTAGATTCTGATGTCATTTAGATAAAAACAAAACAGAGCAATTTATATTAAACACAACAGTAATAACAAATTAAAAAGTAGGGTATTTAAAAAGATAACACATTTGCCACTGGCAGTCAAAAGAATTCAGAAGGCAAAAAACCAGACTGCTTCTCAATTCTCTCTCTCACACACAACCTCCCTAAAAGCTTGTTAAAATGTCTTGCTAGCAAGGGCAGGACCCTCTGATTTACTGGTCATAGGCATCAAAACCCCCAAATGATAGATATTCCTCTGAACGGATGACATGTACACGATACAGGAATCAAAACTGTGTGTTTTTGATTGGGGGTGAGGGGACAACAATGAAAATTAACTGGCTGTTTACATTGCTTCTGGGCAAACCTCAGTCAGACAAGAGAAGGTTTAGTAGCCAAACATCCTTTGAGTAAAATCTTCCCCCTGTTGGAAGGGATCATGCATAGGATGGGCAGCTGGGGGAGAACAAAAGGCTGAGCTGAAAATATATAGTTGCTGCGGTACAGAAACCCATCAGAAGGAACACGCAATGTTTAGGTCCTGCATAAATCTACACCACCTTGTATTCAACAGGGCTGCAAAGGAAGGCAGCACAGAGCTGCTCTCAGGGGGCACCGACACGGAACAGCTCCGCTTACGGCCAGAGTCAGGCGTGTGCCATTCGGCTGCTTGTGTGCAGGCAGCTTGTACCACTTCAAGTACCTGAGGCACCTGAAACGCTCCTGTGGAGGCTGTGGGGTGACAAAAGTCACAGGCAGGGCCGACGGCACTCTGAGAGGGTGCCCAGGGTCTGGCTGCATGCCTGGGGCAGCACCCCAGCTGGCTCCTGATGCCTTTGCTTGGCATCCCCTCCCAGTCGCTTTCTCCCTTCCACCTCTGCAGTCCCACGTTTCGCCAAAGCAGTCACACAGAACTGCAGGAGAAGATTTTTCTGCTGATGTGCAATATTTGAGTCCAAGGAATCGCCTACACATGTTTACCCAGTTTGACTTAAAATATGGCTTGGTTAAGATACAAGAAGAATCTGTCCAGACAGCTATTTTGATGGAAACTGCCCTGTTTGGGTTTTGTTTAAGGACCAGGAACTAGTTTAAGCGAAATGAACTGAATAAAACCAGATGAAAGATGTAATCTGACATGGTTTATGTCATATCTACACTGGGTTAAGGGTGCGTACACAGCTACTTAACAGCACAGCTGACAAACAGCAACTTGTTAAGCTGCAGTAACTGGATGATACATCTGAGACTTAAAAGCATAAACAGATTCACGCCAGCGTTCCTTAAATGAATGTCATTCGCTGTATAGATAAGGCCTCATATTCCATACTCTTTGCCTTTATATATTGCTGACAAATCAGATCTCCCTCCACGGGCAGGGCAGTGCAGCATCTGACTCCTTCTTGGTCCTACCATAAACGACCATGCCAGTGAAAGCAGAATCTACCTACATTTTTCCATCAAAAACAATTTTTTTTTTTTTAAGTGCATGTTTGGCTCAGCACCTACAATCTCACATCTACAGAGCAGAGTTGCTACCTCTCTGAATAGCTGTAATTTCTTTTTAGTTCAATTATTTCTGCACCATACTGTTTGCAACAGCTGAAGCCAACAGTGCTGTTCAGCATATTATGTACTCTATGTCAATGCACCATGAAATATTAAGACTACAATAGGTCTGAAGTCACAGAATCATAATCCTTTAATAGCTTTTTTCATTTCTGCTGCTGGAAGATGGCATAATATTTCTATTTTTAAACAAATGGCATTCGTTCTAATGAAGCTTGGGCTCATCTTGATACCATTGCAGCTGCAAGACCTTTTTTTGCACCATGGTTTTGAAACTCACAGTTCATCAAGGAGGGAGTTGCTGAGAACTTTCAACAGCATTTAACTATGTTGCTAAACCTGGATTTATGTGTTTGTTTACAAATGGGTGTGCAGAGGTTTATTTACAGGGGTAAGACTCTTTTGTCTTCTTCAAGCCACTAAATTGACCAGACTGAGGAATCCAGAAAACAATTAAACACATCTCTGCGACTGCCGTTTGGCATTCCCCTGCAGTGGCTGGGACCACAGGACCTGTTAGAGCAACCACAGACCTCCAGCACATCATTGCTATAGGGCTTCACAATGCAGTTTTAACCAGGCTATAAACATATCCTGGTGCTTACTTTTTACCTTTTTTTTTTTTTTTTTTTTTTTTAATATTATCTAAATTAACACGGTTAAATTTCTACCTCTTAAGCACTTCTCGCTCAGCCTCAGCTGGCACTCAGGCTGCAGGGGAACGTGCCCAACGCTTCCAGAGCGGGCAGCACACAGCAGGGCTCGGATGCGATGGACACAGAGCATCAAGTGGTAGAAGTGGCCTGGCTCTTGATCCAGCAGCTCGTCCCTGGAAGCGCTGCCCCGTCCCCAGGAGGGCACGGCAGCCAAGCGGGTGCCATCGGGCTTGCTCCTCGGGCACAGCATGGCTGGCAGGCTCGCACCTCATCGCCTGGCAACAGGTGCAGAGCAATACATCAGGCAGAGAAAATGTCACTCGGCAGGGATCCTTCATCTCCAGAGACACAGCATTTCTCTCAGCTCTTGTGTCTGGATGTCAGGGAAGGCTGCAGTCAGCTTTGCTGCCTGTGTCACTGATCAGTAGGGTCTGCCACCTTCCAGGACAAGTATGCCATCAACACATAGTCTTGACTGAAAAATATCATGACTTAAAAACAAGAACATGAAATGGATGAAAACAGAGCATTTATGAGGAGGGAGAACATGGTAGTTTCCCAGAGAGAATCTCACCACCAACATCCCTGGTAAATCCCTTTTTAGGGACACTCATTCAATGTCTTGAGGGATGCACGCTTGCACATTTTTCTTAATAAAAGCGACTTTAAAAAGCTTTCTGGCAAATTTGCATATTGCTCCTCTTCTTCTTCCATGGATAACCTCCTGAAATATAATAAAGATTTCACTTTCCAATCTAGATTCATTAAAGGATGCCCAGAAGGGAGAAATAATAAGGTATCACTTTACAGCCCAAATAAAACACAGAAAGATATGGACTATAATGTATATTTCAAGCTTTAGGTTGAGATAATTCATACATCACTCCCAGTTAAGAAACAGAGATGGTGCTGCGTCAGCACATTGCCTGAAAAATATCTTCTTACAATATTTTATGCCTTCTGCTGCTGTATCCCAGTTATCATAGGTCACCGAGTGCCTGAGCACGCCTCCCAGCTGCCCTGCAAGTCATCCCCCTCCCCAGTGGCTGGGCAAAGCACCAGCAGGTAAAAGGGTTTCAGACTGCACCAGGGCTGGAGGACACGCAGACCTTCTCTCTATTCACTGGCAAACCCAAGTTAGAATAATCAGAAGTCAACAGAAGCACCCACATGATATAATAGCTTTTTCTCCACCTTTAAGAGACTTTGGCATCTGAGATGCTTGCAGCTCTGTGCAGCTAATGCCAACCAAGTTTTTGAAAGGTATTTTGGAGTCAATTCCCACACATACACACACGTAAGACAAAAAATGGGGAATGAGGAAAGAGCAGAGCAAGACCATGCCCGGGAAGCAGACCCTGTCACTGTGTGGAGGGCACAGCTTGGGGCACGGCCACCTGATGCAAATTTGGGTCTCCAGGAGGGCTTTGCAGCCTGGGCTGCTCGTCAGCATCGCCCACGAGCCAGCCCACGGCTGGAGCTGTGGCACAGAGCACGCAAGAACCCAGACAGGGGCTGGAGAAGCAGCTGCCTCTGCGGAGCGAAGAACAGGGATGTTTCACCTCCTCCCTCAACCTGGCGCTGCACTGATGAAAAGAGAAAGCAGCCACCCACCAGCACTTTTTTCTGCTGTGTTTTCTTACTGAAGGTGTATTTTTTGCTAAGGCTGCAGAGCTGAGCAGCAGCAGGGCTGCGCAAGTTGCTGAGCGGGACAGGAGAGCACCTGTGACAGGCTGCAGAGTGCTCATTTATCATAAGAGCGATTTCCCTACTAATAAAGTGACCTTGTGTAAATAGCTCAACTTTTCAAAGCTATCACATCATTAGTATAGGACACACGTTGACAGATAGAGACCACATGGACTGCTGATCCAGGATGAACTACCACAGCCAGAGAGTTATTTTTGACTCGGCTGAATCACTCTATCATTTAAAGACAGAAGGTGTCAGTGAGTAATATGCCTGGCTGAAGGACCATTTTCACCCGTTGATAGTGCAGAGGGAGGCAGCACTGGTCAGGGCTCACTTTGGTTGTCCTCTGCAACAGAGGGGCGCAGCCCCCAAGAGCTCTGCCCAGAGGAGCTGACATCTCCAAATCGCTGTCTCCTTGGCAAACCAAGACCTGCAGCAAGAATTGCATCTGCTGGAGTGCCCCTGTGTTTTCCAGGATGCTACAGGATGAAGCCCTGCAGTGTCCAGTGGAAGCATGTGGGATCTCTGCCTTCAGACTCCAGCACCCACGAGCCACAGGTGGTCTCCTTGGACACCTGCAGCAGAGCACCCTGCCTTTCATAAGGCTTACTTGGACGCCACCATGACTGAACATTGCGTAAACTCACGCACATCAGAAGAGTGTAAAACTGTTCTTCATTACAGAAGACTGCCTGGTGTACCAGTAAATGTATCAGAAGGGTAGAGGGATAGCTGGAAAAAAAACCTATTTTTCCTGCAGACAGAAAGGCATGTCTATAAGGATAAAGTCAGTGCTTAGCTCAGCATCACTGACAAAAAACAATGCTGTCCTCAGAAATGCCTGTCCCATGAAAGGTATCCTAGTCATGACATGGACATCACTCATAAGTACAGCTCAAAAAGCTTCAGACTTTCTGGAGGAGAGATGGGGTTGATTTTCCAAGCAATGAGGGGAGAATTTGGCTGCCAGCTGCATGTACCCATGCACCAGTACCATACCTGTTCATTTCCTCCATCCACCCAGCCCTGGCATTACATACACCATTCCTCACAGCAGTCAGTGGTGTCTTCTCCAAGCAATCCACCTTTCTGCCGGTCTGTGAGCACTCAGATTGTTTCCTCAGATCTGCAGTGAGCAAAAAAGATCCATTGGGTGGGAAGGGGCAGGGGAAAGGTATGAGCTGTGTGGTTACACAGCAAGTAAAATACTGGTAGCTTTTCTCTTGTTGTTATTCTTACTCTCACATCTCTTCTATACTCCTGGCTAATCCAGTAATCTATTATTTATGTGTAGCCTAATTAAGGTTGTGAGTAGCTTGATCTTTGTTTACTTAAGTATATAGCGGAAGATTGCCAAGATTAAATAAAATTATCTCCAGGCAGGCAGAGCTAGCTGTGAGCAGCACTCAGAAGGATGGCTGCAGGGCTGGTGAGCTGCCCCTTGCCAATTCAGATGGAGATCACGTAGGATATTGCATCATACACCAGTGTTGCCAATTCAAGCTTATCTAATAAAGATTCAGATAAACCAGACCAAACAAAACCCAGTGAAGTCTGAAACTAGCTAATCGAATTTGATTAGCTCTCTTCAGTTTCTGCTTTTACCTTTTACCTGTTAAACCTGAGCATCCATTCTTGTTTAGATACCAGGGCTGTGCATTTAATGAAATACACAAGGGGCAGGGAAGAGATTTTTTTAAATTATGACATTAAAGACAATTCAGAAATAAGACATTTTTGCAGCAAGACGTATTCTCTTCTAGGCCAGCTCTGGTGTGTCACAGCACTTGACCAAGTCTGGACATTTGTTAAAAGACAGAAGAACACGGTGCCCCTAGAAAGACACCAAGCTATGGATACATCAGGCACGTGAGCTACAACACCACAACCTGGACAGCGAGGAGCATTCCAGCTGTTCTGCCGGGAGACGCTTGTCGTGGCTTCCCCTAATGCCCCTGAGGTATATAAACCTGCAGCTGGATCCACAGCCACCCTGAAATCACAGCTCATGTGTCCACGAACCTGCTCCTTCCCTGCTGCCCTCGGGGAGCGGAGACGCTGTCACCCCGCAGGGCTGCATGATTCGGAGGAGCCCACGAGTCATTGCTGTCCTGAGTTATTGCAATGAAGTCGATGGCACTGTTCATCTGAGTAACTACTTGCAGACAGGAATAAGAGGTTTGCAAGCCGCCCCTCGTGATTTACACCAACACAAAGGAAACAGATGAAGTATCTGCTGATGTCGATTCCCATTTGCTCAACCACTTTGTCTTAAAGGAGACTGTGGATAATGTTGCCTTTTCTGAGCCTCACAGATGAAATGTGCTCATAAAATTGCATATATTATGATTTTTATACTTAACAAGCTGGATAGCTTTTTTCCTCCCATCAAACCTATGGCAGGAACAGATCCCACGAACGGAAAAAGATAACAAGACTATTACATTCTCAATGTGCACTGCCACCCTACGTGTTTCCAACACTCGCCAAATTGATCTGTTTGGACCCATTTTAAATATAAATATTGTTAGGCTCTGTGTTAAATGTGTATGCAATGCATTTTATGAAACCTTTAACAAATTCTGTGCAAAAGAATATGTTTTCCCATATGGGCTGCTTAAAGAAAGGCAGATGTGAGGTAATCCAAATCCTTCATATGCTGCTTCTTCCTTTCCCTTCCTTTTGGCAAACTATTTCAGGCAAAGACAAATATTGTATCAAAGAGTTATGGAAATAAACATGAATATAGCTCAAGGGCATAAGTAAATTTCTGGAATATTTTCTGAGTGCAATTAATAGGTAATGTTGGAGGGGGGGAGAAGCACCAAAAATATGCCCGAGGAAGCTAATTTTATTGTGCAGACTGTGCTCTGGGAACCAGGGAGTGGGAGCTGCGCTAAGCAACATTAGTCAGGATGGAGTCTTAATAGGCTGCAGAAAAAGACAAAGAAACCCAAGTCAGGAGTTCAGGGGAGAATGTTTAACACTCCTGCGGCGAGCTGAAGCCAGCCAGGGGCTCCCTCCTTCCGCTGCTTGAGGCGGGTGGGATGGCTCTGCCCCCAGCTGGCACAGACCAGGCTCTCTATGCTCAGTTCTATGCTTTCCCCTGCACTGCCCAGAGCCAGGCTCTTAGAATTATTCAGGAACAGAGGGTCTGGCCTCAGCAGCTGCTGACAGTGCACTCATAAGGGCCCAGGACTCCAGGACACAACTTGCTCAAAGTCAGATGGAAAGACCCCCTGCAAGAGGAGGAGGTGAGGACCTCATCTCGCCAGCAGCACGTACAGGCAGTGGATGGCCACCTCCTGAGCGTAAAGAAACATCTGGAGGCTGCAACGTTTGTTCTGGACCCTGCTCACATGAATGATGCACTAAGACAATTTTCTGCCTTATCATAAATTCTGCAGACTCATGAACTTTACAGTCTATGAAGCACGCACTATATGGGAACTACTTATCTTGTGCTGAAAGCAATATAAAAACAGATGGCAAAGATTGTATCCAGAGATAAATCAACAGTGCTTCTGCCACTTTGTCCACAGACATCTCTGATACAGCAGGACTCCCTGACACCCAGGGCACTCAGCTGGCGAGCGCACTACCAGGGCAACTGAACCAGAGCAAGGAACGACTCTGCTGTGAAAGCAGCCCGGTCCCTTCCCTTCTAGAGGGAACCAACAGTGGGCCCACTGCCCATCCACATGCTTCCACCCTCCAGAAAACCAGTGTAAACAGAGGAAAAGCCCTGCTGCCCACAGGGGCCTTGCACAGCCCTACCTCTAACTCCCAGCGCAAAAAAACAAGTGCCAAAAGCAGAAGAGAAAACACCAGTACCTAGCAGCATTGCTCTCAAAAATGGATGTTCTTACAAGAAAAATAAATAAATATATTGTTCACCTGCCTGGTTACGCAGTTCATTAATAGCCTGCAAACATTAAACCAGATGTTGTGTTTTATCACTTGACTCAGATCATTATGACTTTATTTCTGATGGGCCCTGAATAAATGAAATGCAGTTATAAAGGTTATTTAACTATTAAAACAGCTATTAATTAAAGTTCGCCAAATCTTGGGGACTCTGAGGACAAGAAGCAGCTAGGTAAATGTCAGTCATTATTTAGTAAGTCATTGTTATTGAAATATGCAGCACACGAGCTGCATTTCCAGAAGGAGCTGGGTTCTAGCTGGTCCCCACTATAAATATTTTGCACAGGCTTCGTGGGGTGGGTGAAAGGTGGGAGGGTGACTTCGCATCAGACCCGATACCACCAGAGACCAAAGCCTCGCTCAGCAGAGAACCAGGAGCTGTGAGGTGGGCATCCCATGGGATTTCTGGTAGAGGAGGCCACACCAGGGCTTGCGGAGTCCTTGGCATCATCCCGAGATGCCCACCTGTGTGGACGTGGCAGGCAGCTGCTGCAAGGATCACTGCTGCCTCTGCCTCGTGCCCTGGTACAAGTGTTATTCAGCATTTAAGCCTGACTTTGCTGTCTGCTCTGACCTCGTCCTCAGCAGGAGGCACCGTGCATCAGCTCCGCCGCGTGCTTTCTGTCTACGTAGCAGCTGCTGCCAGGCTTGGCTTCGGCTGGGCCTCTTAGGGGACGAGAGAAGGCAATAAATCATCATAGTAACAGCTCCGGCCTCATCCAGGATTTCTAGAAACTGTTCTAATGCCAATAATTAACAGAAATAATGCTGAATAAGCCTCCAATGTGTAGGAGCTTTAAGACTAAAGAAGTTCAGTGAGCTGAAACCCCAGAGAAAGAAATATGGAGCTGCTCTTGCATATTATTCTGTAATTAGGGCCTGCTGCAACTTCATCTCCATCCCCCTGCATAACGGAGCACACCCATGTGTGTGTGTTTTTCCTTCCAGTGATAGGAATCAAGGGGAACAGACACCTCAGAAGTCCCATCCCTGTTTTATACACTAAATAACAATAAAACAATAATTGGATTCCTTTAAGCATGAGGGGGGAAAAGAGAGGGAGAGAGAAATGAATATGGAGCAGAGAACCCAAGCATTAAATCAGGGGATGAAATGCCTGCCAATGTTTTTTTAAAAACAAACCAAGGAAATGAAAGGGCTGAAAGCAACTGCCATACAGAGACAATAATCACTAATCAAGTCAAAGTTTCATTCTAATCAGTTCAGTTGTTAAGGGGAAAAAAATAGAGCAATGGCTGGGCTTGAAGAATTACCATTCGTTACTGTCTCACGCCTGGAGATTTCATCATCAGGGCCAAGCACAAGGCTCATTAGGGCCCTGCTGGCCAGCCCCAGCCTCCTCTGACATGCTCTGGCTAGGATCAAGCCTGGGGAAGAGGAGGAGGATGCAGGGACCGGGGTGACACCGCCACCTGGGCCAGCCTCCTGCCTGGCTGCAGAGCCCCGTGCTCCAAGGAGGGAGGTGTGCGATGCTCAGCACCCCTCTTCTGGGGCAGAATGGGGGAAAGCAAAGCACACTGCAGGCTGCCGGACACCTCCCATCCCACAGAAATGTGCCATGACCAAGGAAGCTGTGACCGCCGAGGGAGGTGGCCAAGCATCAGTAGACCCCCAGACGTTGTTGCTAACAGCTGAGTGGTTTTTTTTTTCTGACTTTCAGAAGGACTCAGGCACCAGCCAGACCTTGGCCGTTGAAGTCTAGGCTATGCAGAAGAATGGGAGACAACTAGGAACATGTGTGCCACTGCCTTCCCATTGTCTGCTTCAGTTTCTTGAAAAATCCCACTTACACAGTGTTTTCTCTAGTAAATACACATTCATTTAACAAGAGATGCAGATGCTTTCAGTGCTGAATCCCATATTCTTGGAAACTCAACTGTAAACTTGCAGGAGTAACTTCAACTGGGCATTTCTTTTGACAAAAAAAGGCCATTCGTAGTACAGACCAGCACAATAAAGGGGTCTAGCTAATGTAAAGACTTCCTTCCTACAAAATAAGAAGCATAAGCTGAGGGAGAGGACATTAACATGTGGCAGAGCTGCAGCCTGTCCCTGTGCTCCTGGATTGCTCCAAGCACCCGCAGAGTGCTGTGCAAACAGTAAGGGTATGGTTTTCAAAACCACTTGGCAGTGTGAGCGCTTCAGTTGAAGGCCGTGCAAGCTTTGTCATCAATTTGAAGGGAAGAAAAGCTAATCCAACAGAGAGTGCTTTTTAACATATTAATCCTGTCCTGTCCCATGAGCAATGTCCCAACAATTATCTCTGCTGCACAGACAGTGACAGGGGCAGGGAGACTTGCCCACACAAGGAAAGGAACAATTTTCAGAATGGTAATTTTAATACATATAGTTCCAACCCCCAGCTCCGTGCTTAGAGCAGCATCTGTGCCGTGCTTGATTGCAAACAATAATATTGACAATGAGAGTGTTCTCTTGAAACAAAGGTTTGTATGGATATAATGGCACAGATCCTGATCTCATTCTCACTCCTACAAACATGGCATAAATTCCATCAGAGCCACTCAGGTCCAGCTAAGACTGGAAACTCTTCCAGGACCAGAGAATATCACTGGGGCCAAGGGCCCTTTTGTTCTCCAGTGGCCAGGCAGAAGTAGCAGAATGTGCTTCCCAGCCCTGGGCCAAGGGGAGAAATTAAAACCCAGGCTGATGGGGCAACGTTGGAAGAGTAGGAATCAGAACGAGAGGAGGGCAAAGAAACAATGAGAAGATTATGAGAGCAAAAGCAAAAGGGGAGGGTAAGGGTGAGAGGAATGAAGAGAAAACAGTGTTATATATGCTGACAGCTATCAATGCACAGTAAATTGAGTTGTTTCAGCTCAATATCTGGTACATACCTTCCCTGATTATGACACCACATTTCCAAACCAAAGAAACTAACTCAGATGATTGCCTGTGCAGATGGAGAAGGCTCTGTCCGCACGGAGCTGGCGAGCAGCCCTGGACCGAAGCGCAGACTGTTCCAAAAGGAATTTTGCTGGTTGATTTATAATTTTATCAAGTCCAAGAGGATGCGGGAAGCCCTGCAGGACTTGGCATACTAATGACTCTGTAGACTGTAAGAGTTTGCCTCGGTTGCTTTTAAACACTGTCCCTTCCCCAAGCCCCTAAGGCTGAGCTGTAAGTACACAATTTTCCACATTCAGCTCTGTCTTTGGGGCATGCTTTACTCCCTTTGATATTGCATGGAAACAAGCTTCAGTTCCATAATGATGTGGTTAAGTCAGAACCAACTACTGAAATTGCTTTTCATCTTTTCTCTACCTGCTATGCGGATGTGTGGACCCATGCTAACAGTGAGACTCTCCTCCAAGCATCACCCTTGGCTCTCCTGCAACTCCCTAGAGAAGTCACTTAACTTCCCAGTGTCTCCATCTGCAAACTGGGCTATAATTATTACCTACAAGGATACAGCTTATAATTGCTTGGGTTAGCTTTGAAGTCCTTAGCGGAAGGGGATGAAGATCCCTCGGTATCCAGGTTGTGTACCAAAGAGTACAGAGGAAGTTTGGATCACTGATAACCTACCAGGTGCCTCCTCATGGGGAGGTGCCTGTTCTGCAGAGAAGGCTTCCTGAGCTATCATGCACCAGCAGAGGTGGGCCACTACAATGGGGTGCAGTGCTGGGACACAAAGCAAAGAAGGCATAGGGGCCTGAAACTGCAAATAGGGGCTGCTGCAGGGCGAGGAAAAAGTATGTCATACAGACCATGCTGGAAAATAGAGTTTTGAGCTCTTCAAGAGTGACTGATGGGCTGGGGAAGCATGCTAAAAATTCATGGGTGAAGGCTCAGATAGCCGCCAAGTAGACTTGCCTTGCCTTTAAATGTTACATGTTCCTCAAACGTCCACACATGAAAGCTTACCCCTCTTTTTTCCTGCTGGCCACCATATCAAACAGTCTGTTTGAGAATGCAGAGGACAAGTTTTTAGATGTGGCTTGATTTATAAGTAAGAAATGATTATACTCTCTGTGATTTACCTTCTTTGTGTTTTACAACTAGAATAAATTGCAATTCTGAATGTTGCTCTGGAATTATTAGTTACTGGGGGAGAAGCAATACCATGAATCTTGTGAGCTGGTAACTTATCCCCGTGGCACATCTTAGACACACTGGACTGGAGGTTTAATTGGGGGCACTGCAGTTTTGGGAGGGAGGAAAGCAGCAATGTCACAGGTTGTGAGCAGTAAGGGAATTGGAGCTCAAGTCAGGCAAACTGATACTTCGTCCACCTGCTGTAATTCTCTAGTTTGCCAGTCTCCAGGGGGACATTTTGTCCTTCTCCTTCCTTCCATCTTTCTCTTCCTGTGTATCTAGACCAGGATGGAGACACCAGGGTGGAAGATTTGTAGTCAAGCAAATCACTCTGGCCTAGGGCCAGACTTGGTTCTTTTCTGAGTTCAGTTACAGAAGAAGAACTGGACAAATAGGAGGCTTCTACCAGGAGATGCCCTGGAATTACTGCATTACCTGGAAGCCCCCCAAGTATTTCTTTCACCTATCCTATCAAGTACACCAGCTAAAGTCAAGCCCACACCAAGAAAGCCCAAATTATCTGTAGCTGTTTCAGCCCAGCACGTGTGCAGCTCAGCACTTCCCACACTACGGACACCTTCCACACAGCACCGAGAGGCATCCGCACATCTCAGTACCCCACCTGCACAACTGCCACCTCCAGCTGCTCTAGGAGCATAATGCAAAAGTCCTTGGAATAGATATTTATGAAATCAGAGAAACTTATTCTGGAGCTCCGTGAGCACAAGGTTTGCATTTTATCCTGATGAACAAAGGTTCATTTCCTTTATGCAATTTATCTTAAGCAGAGATACTTGAAACTGGGCAGAAAAAAAATGAAAGACTTTATGACAAAGGTGCTGCAGAGTGCAGCACGCTGAACTTTGAGACCAATAAGGTATCTTCTAATCTATTTTTCTATGAATTCTGCCAAGCACTTTGAAATCAGTAATAACTTGTTGCAGGGAATTTCACAGAGCAATTATATTTTATTCAGAAAAGTATTACCATCATTTTTTATTTCTTCTGAATCTTGGAGGTAACTCAGTCAGAACTCAACACACATTTCTGGGTGAGAATAAGCCATTGCGTTAGAGCATCATATTTCTAGGGCTGTTTTTTTGTTGCTGTTGTTGTTTTTCCACCTGCCATATGCTTCAAAGAACACTATATTTCTTGTCTTTTCAGGTGATAGGTGCAGAGTTTTTCTCCAACATAAACAAATGCATGCTTCCTGAAATTACAGTGTTAGCTTAGAATAAAGAAATACATGCAAATAGCTCAGATAATTGCAACCAGTGTTCATCATTTTACATTGGTCAAACCGAATGTCATTTACAAGCCAGTGCCTCTTTGCCAGGCTTTGGTAGACATCCTTACAATTTCTCTCCGTTCTCCAAACTTGCCTGTTCTAAATAGCTGTGCGTCATCTACAAATTTTGTTACTTCACTGCTCATTGTTTTTCTAGATCATTAATGACTATACAGCCTAGTCCTGGATCTGGTACAAATCCCTGAGGCACACTACCCTTAATTGTCTGCAGCCACAATTTATCTGCTATTCTCTTTGCTGACATGGCCAGCAAAGACGCAATGAAAGCGGTGTCCCAACAGAGGGCCCTTCCTCCAGGCTCACAGTAACTGCAAAAACAATGCAGAGGCAAATAGCTGCATTCCCTACAAAGTCCTTCAGCAAGACAGATGATCAGCTGCTTTCAGAGAACTCAGCAGAAACACACAAGGCTTTGAAATACAAGAGACAATACGAAGCATCGTGGGCTTTCAGAAACCCATCGCTGATGGTAGCAGCATCAGTACCCCAACTCACAGAGGGCAGAGCAGGCTCAGCAGACACAGCAGCTGCCAGCCAGCATGCAAGGCTGGAAGTAGGTGGACAGCTGGAGCTGCAGCTCACACCCTGCCAGTCAGGGCAGAAAAAGGGAGTGAGCAGGTGGAAAGACTGGCAAGAGGGCATTAGGACAACCAGCACAATAAAACAGGGGATGCACCCAGCACACAAAAACCCAAAACAGCAAGATAATGCTGCTCTCTGGCCATGAGACCAACCTGTCTGTGCTTACCTGGACCAGCATGGACACCTCAAGCCATACACAGCACCATCCTACAGCCCACACCAGGGCTCAGGGCCTTAAATAAGATCTGAGTGTGCCAAGGGCTTGCAGCTGGTGCCCCACACCTGGCCACAGTCATGGCTGAATGAGGGAGATCCCTGGCAAGCTCTGCCCCAGGCCACTAACCCCATCCCCAGGAGGGGAGGGAGACCAGGAATGGTCCCTGGATGGACAGGGTGAGGGAGGGCTAAGGGGCAAGGGAGGACATCAGATAACTAACTGAAGAGCCCATAAAAATCAGAAGTGCGTGCAAATATTCCCAGCGTGCTTTAAAGATCCCAATGTTTTGCTGTTTGGCTTGTGCTCTCCAGAGCAGTGTAAAAGTTCTCTGATAAAAACATGATAATTTCCAGCCAGTAATTGTTTTACCAACTCTCTGTTTCAGTAGTCACGCGCCAACCATGGTTTCCTCAGACAATTAGCTCCTTGCCATTGCTGCTGACTTTGCGGATCGTTTTGGAGCCATCCTGAGCTCAGAGCGGGGTGTTTAATTGTGCTGACCGGTCACACGGTATTGCTCTTACTTCTTGGCTGGTTCAGCAAAACCAAGATTCAGTTTGCAACGCGGTTAATATAGGCTACATCTTTATATGGATTTTTAATAGCTTTTCCCTAGCACAGCCTTCAGCACAGGTGGTGTGTGCTAAAGCCAGCGCTGGGAGCTCTCTGCCTGCAAGGACGATGGGAGACGCTTTGTAGCTCTCTGCTGTCCTTGTGCTGCAGTGATGGAAATACAGATCGCAGCCACTGCCCAACTGTCCTTTCACCTCTGTTTTTGACTTTGGCAAAACCAGCAGTGAACAATATTGTACAATGATTTGAACACTGGGATGAACGCTACCTGACAGCTGCTGAAACACCACCAGCCAGGCTTCCTCCGTCCCGATGCGCAGCACCCGCAGAGACTGTCCGTGCAGGAGGTACACCAAACCCCGGCTGTATGCCAGTGACTCACACACTGACTGGGAAAAATATATATATTTTTCCCCTTTTGAGTGATGATTACAGTCAAGAGAGTGACTTAGAAGTGACATGTGAGCTTGTATGATGAGTTTTTTTCGATACCTTCCAGGCTGAAAGCAGCCAGTTCACGCATCACGGGACAGAGGCATTCTCCAAAAACCAGCACAGAAGTTACTGGAGGTCTGGAAAATCAAGTAGCCTTCTATACTGCTTTCTATACCATCACCATGTCCCTGGGGATGCCTGGACATGGGCTGAGTGCTGGCCTTGCAGCCTCTGCTGTGCTCTCACATCTGCCCCATCATCTCCTGCAATTCACACAGACATTTAAGCCTCCTCCCTGGGAAAGCCTATCAGGTTCCTCCTCTGTCAAAGTCAAGTGGATTTAATTAAGTCAATCCAATCCAGGCTAGGACTGGTCAAGTTCTCCCCAAAGGTACACGATGGAGTTACCAATGTTTTCACAGGAATTAAACTTATAATACAATAGACAAAAATAAAGCAGGCTTTGTACGTGCCGTTACAGCTACCTTTTTTGCATACAATTGAATAAATTACCTTTTGTTATGAAACATTAATCCTCTTTGCTAAATGGCATAATTCCCCCCTCGGATGCGTTGCGAGCGCTGGAGTGCCCTCGGAGCAGGCTCGGAGACACCCTCACATGCAGTGCAATTACTGAAAGAGCACGGAAGTGTGCGTGCCCTGCGAGGAGACCGTGCACCTTGTGAGGAGGTCACGAAGTTACCTGTTACATCCTCATCAAGGGCAGCCAGAGCTATTAGATGGGCACAGATCAACCTGCAAAGGAAAAAGAGGTGGGGGAGACCTCAAGAGCGAGAGGGAAGTCTACAGGAAAAGGAGCTCATGGCTGATAATTGTTATTTGTATTACAGGAGTGCTCCGGCCTAAGGTCCCACTGGAGCAGTGCAGCACAGAAGGTCTCTGCCCTGCCAAGCTCCTGGTTCAGGTGGGTGAGATGTGTGAAGGAAGAGCTGCACGGAGGCAGGGGCTGGAGCATGCTGGTGAGCCTGGGCACTCAGCAGAATTTACGGCAGGGTTCAGCCCTGATACTTCTGCTTCCTGGGTGAAGCTTATCCTCAGCTATCTGCCTCCGGGAGCAGAGCCGTCCTTCCTGTGCAATTACATATTGGAGTTAATAATTATCAGTTTAGAGGAGAGGTTTTCCTATGTCTCTGTTTCCCTGCTATTTGCATTTCCCTAACAAACACACACACACCAGTGTCCAGAACCGAATCCATTAGAGGGAAAACTCCACAAATCTGTATGAAACGACAGCTCCTGACAAAATGAAAGCAAGTATCTGGTTCAGATCTGCACTTAAAACAATCCAGAGACCCATTAGTATTCATCCCGCATGATCCAGATGGAGTAATAGCGGCTCTATGAATAAAATTAAAATCAGAGAGCTGATGCTGCCTCGCACTTAGGAAGATGCTGCCGAGTGAAGACCACATTACAAGTGTGATGACTAGTGCTTCAGTGAAAGGCTTGGCCCTCCATCCCTTTGGGTAGCCACTTGTTTTAGGAATGTCTCTTTGCTCACCACCTCTCAAGGCGAGCGGTGAGCATACCACTGGCTTGAGCCTGGGTCTGATGGGGTACCACACCGCTCAACGACTCAAAGGAAATGGAGAATTTGTGGCTGTGCTGTGCCTGGCAGCCACAGGGCTCCAGGGAGCAGGGTGAAAGACTGCAGCAGCAACACGAACTCCTCGGTGTTGCCTCTCCCTGAAGGATGCAGGTTGAAGCTTAATCTTGGCAGTCCCAGCAGCCTGCAGAGAGCATGTGGGGGACAACAGAAATCCTCTTTGAGCGGCAGGCGGGTGAAATCTATAATGTTTTTAACCAGGTTGCAAGTTTCAGGCTGTAGTTCATTAATTCAGAAAGATAAAATTGATATTCCCTCTCGCCCTGTCGATGGAATCGAAGGGTCTCTCTGTGGCTCCTAATGTGGCCATTGTATTCCAATAGTTCCAACTGCATCTGCAGCACTGGATCATTGTTTCCCTGAGAGATCTGTTGGAGAAGCCCGTAACCAAACCACCTACACCACTCCACACAAACCTCAGCCACCTGGATGTTATTTCTGTAGCCTTTCCATCTCCCTGCTTGACAGCCCACAGTGTTTCTAGCCTGTCCTCCGAGGAAACGAATCAGAGAGGAAACTGCTGTGCAAGGAGTCTCTACTTTGATTTTAACGACATGGTGGCTATGTTATTCAAAACACCTTTTTTTGCCAAGAGTCCCTAAGCACTATTATTCATGGTTGCTTATGAAACCCCTCATTAGCTCAAGAGGCTAATTGTTGTTGTTGAAAAAATGAGCAGTGAATCTTCAGGTCTGGCGCTCTGCCATTGCAGGAACCTGTGCTTATTTATTGCAAGGCTTGACATCTTTTTCTTTTACAGTCAGAAAAATAATCCCCAACAAACCCACATTTTTCCCCTATACTACCAATTGTCTTTTTGCCTTTCCTCCCCTCACCCCCCCTCCTTTTCTTTTCATGATTTTAATGCACAAGAACATTTAGGATTGCCAGTGGATCCAAACCTGTGCTTTGTGACTCATTTCAGATAAACTCTTCTGGACAATAGCAAGATTACCTCTAAAGTGCCAATACCGGGGAAATAAAATTTCTATATCAAAGGATTCTTCAAACTAACAGAGGTGCAAGAAGCTCCAGTAACTGGAATACAAATTTAGACAAAATAACAAAATGACAGACGTAAGAAGCATGTAATGGTGTATTCCGGACCGAATGCCCATCACTGCAGCTGCTGGCCCTAAGACAAAAGCCAGGCGCTGGCCTTTCAGCTCAAGCAGTCAAAACTCACTGGTATTCTGCTGAAAGAGCATCCTTGGGTGAAATTTCTATTCTGTCAGCAGTGCATAGCTGGCTTTTATCTGTGCTCTACGTGTCTTTGCATGAAGACATTTTTGATTCTTCAGAACTGACATGAGAAATCATGACAACACTAATGTAGAAAAATGTAAGGCAAAATCCCCAAACTCCCAAACACCTCAGTTGTTGTCTCTATTCTACAGATAGGTGAATGGGAAAATCTGCAGACATGTGGCCTACTAAAATAGAAGGTAATAGGAATACAACAATGCAACGCCTTAGCCCTGTGATCCTTACAAGCTCATCCCATGCAGTTGCAAAAGGCAGGAAAAACTCTCAGGTTTTACTGGAATGGACAAAGTTCTTGTTTCTGGCACATTTCTTAGAGTATTTCTAGAGGAACATGCCCTTTGTTGAGTCTTCTCTTTCTTTCATTGTTACTTGGGATAAAACCATTTAAAAAATTTGAGTAGCAAATAAAATGGTGGCCATACCTTGGCTGTTATTCCTTCCCCGTTTCGATATCTCAGTTGTTTTCCTCATTTGAAAAATGCCATCCAGCTCCATCCGTGCAACATGTGATGGGGCGGATCCCTTAGAGTCAGCTAAGCCTCGCGTTGCAAGAAGGCATCACTTTGGGGTCAGAAGGGGCAGTCAGCCCTGTACTAGTTAATAAATTGTCCCTCCTTTCTAGCTGCTAGGAGAAATGAGGCTTCAGTTGGGAGGAAATTATTTTGCGGGTATTGTTTTGCTAACAATAGCAATTCCTGCTTCTGAGAATGCTATTTTGCTTAATACCTTTTTCTGTAGAGTGGTAACATGTGACAGAGTAATAGCCCTGGGAGCAGTACGAAGGGTTCGGGTTTGTGACAAGAAAAACAGACAACTGCTTCCACCAGAAAAGAAAGAGAAAATAAATGCAAAGAAAATAAGTGTTCCACATAAGAATCCCCTGACAACATAAGGTTTTAATCTTCAGGATTAAATGCTGTTTTGATTCCTTACTGCACAATAAATGTATTTACAGGGGAAAAAGGTGCCTATTTTGTTCTCTGGAAAGAGAAAAGGTAGCCAGGCCTAACCAATGCACTGCTTGTTTGAAATAAAATGCAAGTGCGTTTTGAAAAGGAGAAGTTTTCTGTCAGAGGAAGAATTAGAAGCAAACCCCACAGACTGGGACAGGAGTAGAGCGGATGGCCCAGGGAACACCCTGGCTCGCTGCAGCTGACCTGCCAGCCTGGCGTGTGGGAAGGGGACCAGAGCAGTTCCCAGAGCAGGAGGGAAGGAGCTGCCCCAGGCTTTCCTGCTTCTCTTGGCTCTTCCACCAGGCTGAACCGAGGCTTTTTCTTCCTCTTCCTTCACGAGCAACCTTACAACAGCGAGTCCACATGCACATCTGCAGCTCCCTTAGCAACCTGACAGCTACGGGCATGTGCAGCACCACAAGCAAAGCATCTATGACAATAAACCAGCACAGAATACCTGCGGCCTGTGGAACCCCACAGAGACAAGCCAGTGCTTGTTGTTGCAGTGCCACCAGCACCGTTAATTGAGCAAGCCACAGCTGACAGCCACAGTGCCCAGAGCATTCCTGTGAAAGCAAACCTGCACGACTGCAGGGAGCAAAGCTCCCACTCCCCCCTCCAAAAAAAAAAACAAAAAACAAAAAAACCACTTACAGCCTCCCATTTAAACCTCTCAATTAGCCAGGCTGCTCGTCAGACGGCTAAGCTTCATAATAAAAAGAAAATAACAAGAGACTTCTAACAGTGCATGGTAAAAAGAGTGTAAAGCAAAGAGCTTATTTAAAAAAAAATGTAAGAAATCTTTTAGCTGATGTCCTTTTCCCCTCTCCGGAGGAGTGATGGAGGGGGCTTGTGTTCTTATTGATCTGACCTGCAACACCCCTAGCATAGCTTGTTAAAAAAAAGAAAAACAATGTTTAGCAACACAACATCTTGTTAACTTGGTAAGCCAGGGTAGCCTTCCTGCTTCTCAGCAATCATTCAGGCATTGCCTGCTTAAAAAGAGCCAAACAGTATTGCTCTTAATAGGGTTATTAATAACTGTCACATTCCAAGAAGGTGAAATAATGTGTTTTCTTTCTTTCATAGATTAAAGCAAACCTGTAGGGAATTGTCTGAGTCCTCCTGCCCCCACCCTTTGTATCCTTAAGCCAGTGTGGAAGAACAGTGAAGCGAGTCCACCAGCAAAAATGCTTCATCAACGTGATATATTTAAAGGGAAATATCAGCCAAGAACCTAAACCTAACCCTAACCCTAACGCTTACCCTAACCCAAAACCTAACCCTAAGCCTAACCGTAACCCTAACCCTATCCCAACCCTAACCCTAACCCTAATTCCTAATCCCTAACCCATAACACTAATCCTAATATCTGATAGTAACTAACCCCTTGCCCACCTGCATCATCAACCATAAATAACTAACCCGTGTGAGCAGTCTCAGAGAGGAGACAACCCTGTGGAAGCTGTGGAGGGAGAGAAGGAGCTGCCCCAGGCTTTCCTGCTTCTCTTGGCTCCTGCCCCCACCGTTTGTATCCTTAAGCCAGTGTGGAAGAACAGTGAAGAGGGTTCACCAGCAAAAATGCTTCATCAACGTGATATATTTAAAGGGAAATGTCAGCCAAGGACCAGCTTTTATGCGTGAGCCTACATACTCCTCGCTACCACTTAGTTACCTGTTTATTTATTTATTCTTTCCCAGTGATTAAACATTGCAGTGAGGACTCCTTACAGGCTTGGGGAGAAGTGGGGAAGAAGTCACCACCAGTCAGGTCCTGAGCTCAGCTGACAGCAGCCAGGGAAGAGCAGAAATGTCTGCTCACAGCTGCAGATACAATTATTTTGGCCCCACTACACTGCGTGGTGCTCTCCAGAGCTTTTCTCATGACTGCACGTTCAGTGTCCACTGCTATTATTCTGAGGTCAAAGTGCTCAATGCCCACTCCCTGCTTGCACAGCCTGGCAGTGCAGGGATCCAGGACAGCACTGGCACCTCCTCATTTTCTGATGTACCCTGTGCCACAAGCATGTGGGTTTCTCCAGCAGGTCAATAGACCTTGAGGCTCAGAGCACCCTGCCTCTCTTGGGGGAGCTGTAGGAGCACGCCTCCCTGCCTAGCTACCACAAACAGCAGGCTGACAGCCTGCCATCCTTCTAGCCTTATCATTAGATTTTAAAACCACTGGCAGGTCCTCAAGGTTTTGATCACAGGCATCAGCAGGGAAATCACAGTCTGTAATTGCGTTAGCCATTTGGGATGGCCACACTGAATTGCCTCAGCCAGAACCCACAGTTTCAGAAGAGACCCGAGGCTTGCTCTGTGGCAACAAGCGCTGTTTAATGATGCCTCAACTTTTGCTCTGAAAAATGTACTTGTGGCTTTATTGTAGTTACAGCTTTAGACCTAAATATAACTAAAAGCCAGGGGGAGGAGAGTTGTTTAAGATTGTTTGACTGCAGGCAAAAATCTCAATCCCTACATGTTAATTTAAAGTTTGAGGTTTTTCTTTGGATGCTGCTGAGACAGACATAGCTATGAGTAAATATGTCAAAATAATCTATCAAGGGGAAATCTGGTCCCTGAGCTGTTCAATGAAAGAGGTAAATTACACAAAGATTATTACTTGATTTCCAAAATATATTCAAAAAAAAAAAAAAAAAAAAAAAAAGAGATAGAAGAATAGGACAAGCGACAAGCTTTGGGGCTCTTTAATAACTTTTAGACAGATTCCATCCCTTCTTTTTTGCTTTGAAATCAGCAAGATTTGGACACATTCATTACTAACTGCAGTTCCCAACCTTTTTCAGCCTAGTTCAAACTAATGTGGAGTTACAAGGCTGATTTGGAGCTCTGAATTACACCGGAGCCTGACTGTCTTTCATCTCTCACTGCCACTGTTGCCAGATGACTGCGTGCTGCAAAGTGCTTACATCTTCCTTCAAGACTCCAGCTCCTAGGTGGAAGCAAGCATGGAAGAAAGCTGTTGTCACTGCTGCACAGAAAAACTTGAGAAATAAGACCCAGCTGTACCCAATAAACTCAGACAAGAAGGTTCATAGAATCATAGAATATCCTGAGTTGGAAGGGACCCTTAAGGATCATCAAGTCCAACTCTTGACACCGCACAGGTCTACCCAAAAGTTCAGACCATGTGACTAAGTGCACAGTCCAATCTCTTCTTAAATTCAGCCAGGCTCGGTGCAGTGACCACTTCCCTGGGGAGCCTGTTCCAGTGTGCAACCACCCTCTCTGTGAAGAACCCCCTCCTGACGTCCAGCCTAAATTTCCCCTGCCTCAGCTTAACCCCGTTCCCGCGGGTCCTGTCACTAGTGTTAATGGAGAAAAGGTCTCCTGCCTCTCGACACCCCCTTACGAGGAAGTTGTAGACTGTGATGAGGTCTCCCCTCAGTCTCCTCTTCTCCAGGCTGAACAGGCCCAGTGACCTCAGCCGTTCCTCGTACGTCTTCCCCTCCAGGCCTTTCACCATCTTCGTAGCCCTCCTCTGGACACTTTCCAACAGTTTCATGTCCTTTTTATACTGTGGTGCCCAGAACTGCACACAGTACTCGAGGTGAGGCCGCACCAGCGCAGAGTAGAGCGGGACAATCACCTCCCTTGACCTACTAGCGATGCCATGCTTGATGCACCCCAGGACACGGTTGGCCCTCCTGGCTGCCAGGGCACACTGCTGGCTCATATTCAACTTGCTGTCTACCACGACCCCCAGATCCCTCTCTTCTAGGCTGCTCTCCAGCGTCTCATCGCCCAGTCTGTACATGCAGCCAGGGTTTCCCCGTCCCAGGTGCAGGACCCGGCACTTGCTCTTATTGAACTTCATGCGGTTGGTGATCGCCCAGCTCTCCAACCTGTCCAGATCCCTCTGTAAGGCCTTTACGCCCTCATTTGAGTCCACAACTCCTCCAAGTTTGGTGTCATCAGCAAACTTGCTCAAAATACCCTCTATTCCTACATCCAGATCGTTTATAAAAATATTGAAAAGTACCGGCCCTAAAATGGAGCCTTGAGGGACCCCACTGGTGACCGCCCGCCAGCCTGACGCAGCCCCATTTACCATAACCCTTTGGGCCCTGCCCGTTAGCCAATTGCTCACCCATCGTATGATGTTTTTATTTAGCTGTATGGTGGACATTTTGTCCAGTAGGATCCTATGGGAAACCGTGTCAAAAGCCTTGCTGAAGTCCAAAAAAATCACATCAGCTGGTTTCCCTTGGTCCACCATACGGGTGATCTTATCATAAAAGGAAATCAGGTTAGTTAGGCAGGACCTACCCTTCACAAACCCATGCTGGCTGGGACCAATGACTGCTCTGTCCCCCAGGTGCGCCTCAATAAGGTTGGGGCAACAAACAAACAAACAAAACAAAACAAAACAAAACAAAAAAAAAAAAAACAGACAAAACCTTCAGCATTTAATTGAAAAGCAAACAAAGGTATTTCTTCAGTGGTGGAAAACTCCTTCACGGTTTTCATTGGATGGAGGTGGCAAGGTGCATGTGGCTGCTTTTTGTGGAAGCATCCCCATTGCGAGGCCGGGGGGCAACAGAGGGCTCCCCATCCCTTCTGCACTGCCTCAACCCTGCCTTGAGCCCGAGCAAGGCCGAGTGTGGGCAGGGTGCTGCACATGCTGTGGGTAACCTCATCCTGTCCCTGATCAGCAGAGAAAGAGGGCACGGCTCTTCCTGCCTGAGCACTGGGATTCCTCCCCGAGCAGAAAGCAAGAAAGCAGCACGAAGCTCGTTAGCCACCATTTCCTGGCATTAATCACTATTACTGTCAGTTAGTCCTGGAGTACGGCTACAAGGCAGGTAGGAGCCCCTTTGCGTGAGATGCTCACATAAACACCGGGGGAAGGAGGCTGCTGAGATGACTTTGCAGACGAGGTTGCCACAAACGGGGGAAGGAATTGTCACAACACGCAGAAGCCAGGTGCAGATCTGGCCCACGCACCCACACGTACACACGCAGATGCAGAGCACAGGAGCCAAGGCTCTCAGCAGTACCTGTCCTAGACTCTGTCAGTCAAAGGGCTGGGGGTCTGTGAGCTCAGCCTGGGAGCTGGACTGGCCCCAATCCCCAGGGCACGCTGCACGCACCCTCCTGATGCTCCAGCCCCTGGGCTTCATCCTTCTAAGTGCTTTGAGTCTAAACCACCTTGTGCTGGAAAGCCTGGGTAAAAGTTGACCACCGTGCTAGAAGGCTGTTGCTCACTAGTAGAAGTGCTGCATTAATCCATGCAATAAAGAAAAAACTTGTCTTAAAAAAAAAAAAAAAACAATCAAAAATATTAAAAAGCCTAACTGAATAGTATTCCCCTTGAGGCTTATCAATGCTTCATTTTCCATCGCAAAAATAACGTACTGTAAAAGACTGATTAGTCAACTGATAATTGAGTTCTTAAATGTCAAAAACAATATAGTATGAATATTCAACAGATCATGACACTGAAACTTACCTGTTCAATCAACAGTGACTAACATTTTTTTTATCCCCATTGTTCTTTTCCAGATATTATGTTAATTTGACTTTTCTGAGGTACTGAACAAGGTTCTCTTAAAACATGTCGTCTTGCAGGTTAATGTATAACGGGCTGCTTAAAAGAAAACTGTTTGGAAGTCGTGCCTGATTTATATCCCTTTGCATTAGCTTCATCTCACAGTTCAGGTAAAGGGGCAATTGAAACAAAATTGTGTTGAAACAGATATAGTTAATATTTCAGCTTCCAAGAAGGAGAAAATTCAGCATGTAGTTTGAAAAAAAAATGTGATATTTTCCTGCTGTTTGAGGTTAAATGCAGCCCAAGGTTCAAAGTCACAACACATTTCAGACATCATTTAATTTAACAGGGGAAAACACAGGCCAAATTTAATTAAAGGATGTATCTGTGGTTTTTAAATGAATGCAGTGTTATCAGAGCAGCCCAAACAGCCGGGTGCTCCTCTTCGGGCAGGAGAACTGGGTGGGAAGCTGCAGGAGCCAACGCTTTGCCCATGTCCTCTTGAAACCCCAGTCTGCCACACGCTGCAAGCAGCACTGCAAGCCTGGCGGTCCTGGGCTGTGGCAGCAGGAGACATGGAGCTGCTGCAGGTCCCCCTGCGTGCCAGAGAATGAGCTACAGGAGACCCCGACCATCAGCCCAGTACCTCTGTGAGGCCCCACTGGAGTCGAGGCAGCCTGCCAGCTGATGCCCAGCTCAGGAAATGCAGAGAAGGGCTTTAAGAGGTTTTGTCTTTCCAATGAGAGCTGTCTCCTAGCTGCCTGGGATATGGTCTCCTCCGTGTGCCAAATATCCAAAAGGAGCACATGCTCCTTTTGAAATTAATTTATATTTTTAAATAATTTGAAATTAATGTGGACAAGGTCCTCAGTGGTGGACTGTGCAGAAACACCTTTGCATTATCTGGAGATAATCAGGTGGCAGGCTCAATCTCTCCTCTCATTGTTTGTCTCCATTGTTTCATTTTATATTATTCCGCTGTTCAAAATCTAAATGTATTTATCTATTCCCTTCATCTTTCTCTCTTCAGATTTTCTTTGCAGTTTAGCTTCAAAGAACATACCTTCCAGGAAAGAATATTTCTGGAAATAGCAGAGGAGCTCAAGGATCATTGCAGTCATGCCACAGGGCACCATTAAATAAAGCAACCTTCTCTGTCGTCATAATCATGATGGAATGACTTGGAAGGAAAACAAACCACGGCTGTAGATGCAGTAGCTGCAAGCACCAAATCTCCAAAGACATCTTCAAAATAAGGGCAGATATATCACAGCAAGGAACAAAACGCCTCAGTACTTGTTTGGGACCATTTGTTTTGCCGAGCCCCTGCAGGTGGTCATTGTGCTGCTCAGGATAATTTGCATCACTCTCAGCTGCTGAGGATAGAAACCCAACACCCAGACCCTGCTCCAGTACAGCAAACAGCCACACGTTTAAAGACTGAAGGATTACATCTTCCTAAGCATGTTTTTAATTAACACACAAATGTGTCATCCTAAAAGGGAGCTCAGAAGCCTGGCTCTCAGTTACCCCAAACCAGATTTATGGGCTGTATGTGAAGTGGTTAGCAAAGACATTTAAAAACAATTAGGCTCTTGGAGAGGCAGATTCAAGCAGCCCAGACTGCTCTCATTATGCTGGAGAACGGGAAAATAAAGCCATTAGGCTCACCAGACAACTAGGTTATTTGTACTATTTTTTTTAATGATTAGTTTCCTTAATAATGCCTTCTGCCTGCAGTGGGAGAAACTCTCTTGCGCGCTCTTGCACACCAAGTCACTGATGGATGACGCTCCCATGTGACCAACCAAATCCGATTTTAATGTTTCATGATGCTATTGAAATGAATAAAAAGGCAATTATCACTTTCCTTCAGCAAAGCATCAGATGCTGTTGAACACTGAGGTGCTGCCAGGAGCAGGGGCCCAGAGGGAAGGCAGAGGTGGCCAGCGGGATCGGGGTGCTGCAGCCCTTGCTGCTCTTCCAGGAGTGCCCGCAGCCTAAATGACGACTCACTTTGCTTTTAAGGAAGGTCCAGCCACCTAGCATCATTTCTGATGTGTTTTCTACACTTTTGCTTCACATTTTCCCTTCAAACTTCCTCTACAGATCACTGTCTGGATTTTCAACTAGTTTTCCAGAGACCCCATCATACCAAGGCTAGGTGGCCTGAAGGTTGGGACACATGGCTCCAAAGCCGACTGCATTACCCTTGAAAGCCAGCCCTGTTAGGATTTCTTTGTTCAGACCATCACGCTTGACTTGTCCCCAATAGCTCAGCCAAGTTCAAGCTCGTTTGTACCCTGTGCTGCACAAGCAGGACATGAGAAAGTCCTTGACCCAGAACAGCACAGAGGGGAGCTTGCAAGCACCTTCTCCTTTCAAAGTGTTTTTCTGTCGCTAGCATTTCACTTTAGAAAATCAAAAAATAACTTGCAGCATGCAATTCAAGACAAAATGATTTTTCCTTTGTAAGGAAAACTTTTCTTCACACAGGGAGAATTTCATGTATATGAGTTATCATCCGAAATTTCAATGTTCTAGGAAAAGAAGAACGCAAGAAGCTTGGAGCATTTTTCCCCCTCAGCTCTCCCTGGGCCTTACCTAGTCACACAGGTACATCTAAGTCTGAACCTTAGTGTTAGGAGAGGCAGGAACATCCTGCAACTGATGTGCAGGCCACTGCACCTGGGTCTCCCAGAAAAGGAGGAGAAAACCATGCCACGTGTGCTACCTGTTCCTCCTCACAGCAAGGGAAAGCAATGATGTTTGCCCAAGAGGATCTCGCTGTTCCTGCGGGCAGAAGCTGGGGAAGGACAGACAACGGCCATCCCCTGCCACCGTCCCAACCTGATGCAAAATGAGGGGTCAGGTCCATGCTCCAGCCGCCCTCAGCATCCTGCAAACATATTCATAAGCTCTCCAGCAAGCTGAAAGCAATGGGCAGGGAGTCCCACCTCCCAGAGCCACAGCCCCAGCCCTTTCCCACCCAAATTGTTCTCCTCCGCTGCCTGCTCTGCCTCACATTCATGGAGCTGGGCTCCACAGCCCACGGGCACGGTGCTGTGCGTGTCTGGGTGGTGACTTCGCTATGGCAGGGACTGATTTCAGGAGCCATTACAGTGTCTTGTATGTCAAAACCCTCCTGAGCAGCTTCCTCTGATGTGAGCCAGAAACTGCTGGGGGCGGGGGCAGTCTTTTTTAACGCCATCATTTTAGAAAATCCATCTATAGAAATAGAATTTAAAATACTGTTTAAAAGAGCATTAATATTCCATCTGAGAGAAGTCAGAAATTCAGGGGAATTTCTTTCCCCTCTTTTCAGGTCTGCCATCTCTTACAGCGTTCTGCACATTGTTATGGATATTGCCCTGCCACTCATTTAGTTCCAGGAGATTTTAGGGAAAAGAGAGATGGACTTCTTTCTTCCATGCCAGGGTGAGGAAAGGTGACCTCACACACACTTACATTAATCACCACCATGCCTTTCATTTGCTGCCCGGACCAGTATCCATAATTATACTAACATATATTTCACGAGTACAATGAGAAAGTGTTTCAGAGCAACAGAGCTCCAACAGGGAAAAATTAACCGCCTTCCTTGTGCTGAGACATAATGGTTGTTTATTCCTCCTGGTGGCACAGTAATTCTCAGCAGAACTGCCCTGAGAACAGAAGTAATATATAGTGTGAGTAAGGGGTGGCAGAATCCGTCCCACAAATATGAGCTATTAAGTTAATTCCTTTCCCTTCCTTATTCAGGCTCTGCAATGACAGCCGGATATTTTACCAGGCTTCCTTCCAGCCCACAGTAGCTGCAGGAAAAGCAGGACTTAGGCTGGCTTGTGCTCCAAATATTCCCGTTTCTTCTCTCTTGCACCTCTAAGGGCTGCTGCCAGTGACAGACAAGTCTCATTACAGAAACATTCAGTATTTTGCTCTTCTCCAGGATGCTTCTGTCACCCAAAAGAATCCCCAGGCTCCAGGCACACACACAACCTAAACAAATAAAAGACAACTGCATCTACATGCAACTCCATGGCTGTTTCCATGGGTCACCCTTGGAATTGGGAGCTGGCCTCTTTGCAAATACCTGTGAACTTCATCAGTGTGCTGTCTGGTCCTTGCATTACTCTTGAGTGAAAATCTCTAAAAACCACTGGGTAACGATCATGTGCTAGGAAGAAGTTCTATACACTCATCCATGAAGCATATTTCAATTACAAAGGCAATTGAAATTTTAATTAGTAACATCACAGAAGTGTTTCTAACTCAGTCAGCTATGTAAAAAACATACAAATAAGAAAATGAAACCCTTCATCACTCCAACAGATACCACCTTAAAAGCCAGAAGAGGACAGACATTTTTATAAAAGCCTTTTCAAGACACACTGGTTTCTAAACTCCGTAGCAGAGAGTAACCCAATCAGTCTTGATTTTGATTGCCACTTATGCAAAGCTGCTCAGCTCTGGAAGGCTCGCAGTCTCAGGGCACCAGCAGGACGAGGGCTTGAGCAGCCTGTGAACCAAGCCCCTTCCTGCCTTTTGAGAGATGTTCCCTCCCTTTAGTTCCCCATAAAAGTTGGCACATCACACAGGGGAGCATCCAGGTTTGTGAGTGCTCTTGTTTGCGAGCACATCTCTCTCTCTTTTTTTTTTTTTTTTTTTTTTTTTGTCTGCTTTGATTTTGCTGGATTTATTTATTTTGCCCGGATATTTCATTGATCGACTCACCCCAGGTTCTTTTCAACATTCTCTATTGACATAATGGGAGCTCTGCATTTGTTTTCGCCTTCCACAGGTCTGCACACTGCCACATTTGTACCACAGGAAGCAGAAAACTAGTTTAACATCTCATTTATTTCATAGATGAGAAAGTAATTCCCTGCTGAATGATTGTCCTGAACCAACAATTCAGAAAGCAGGAATTTACAGTGCCTGCCAGAGACGGGAGTGCATTACTGTAGTGCTGTTATATAATGGAGCTGAAATATGTTTTTTTCCCCTCCTGTTAGCCTGAAGAGAAAAGCCATTAAATATGATTAAGGTTAAGAGATTGCTAAAATTACAAACAGCCGCCATTCAATTATTTTGCTCTATAAAATGCAACACAGATTGGAGTTATTTCTCCGAAATGTGTTTTTAGAAAATAACATAACACAACTAATGTGGTTTGATGTAGCAAATCAGGTTTCAGATACTTCTTGTAACGCAAAACTAAAAGGTTCATAATTTAACTCAAAGTTCGTAACTTAAAGTCATCAGGTGCTTGCTGCATAAGAAAGTGTGTGTGGGGGATCAATCCCGCCCCAACTAATATTCTGTGGAGTCATCTAAAGCTGGAGAGTCAATCAGTTTTAGCACCCATTAAAGAAAAAGACAGGAAAACGCAACAACTTGGCATAACCGTCACACATTTTTTATGGAGAGTAAATCTCTTGAATAGTTTCTGTAATTTTTAATGTGACCTAAGGTGGGTGCTACGGATTTATCTGGGCTAAGAGAGCTCTGGAGAAACACAAGTAGCTAATCAAAACGCCTGCCAAGCCTGTGGAGTTTCACTGCAGGTTATGGTCATTGGGAGCGTGGGCTGCGTATTCGTCACTGTGCCTGCACTGGTATTTAATGCACTGGGAGGCTCGTCGCGCACCGAGCAAGCTAACTATGCTAAAATGTGTTTTCTGTCAGCTGTACAAGGAGCTGAAATAATTGGAAAGTCAGGAAAAAATCCGTATGTGGCTATATTAATGGTTAGAGAGTCGTGGTTATTACGGTTAATAAAATATGCGGAACTGCATTATTCTGCTGAAAGCAACACAAACCTTTTGGGGTCCCTGGAGGCAGGGCATGAAGCTTTTCCATAAGCAAACTCAGAGTGAGCTCAGCTCAGAGCCACCTCTGCGTGCAGGTCAGTGGCTGCAGAGATCAAAGTGCCAGCTCGGGGCGCGGGACAGGCCCTGCACAGCCCCCTCGTTTCTGGCCTGGGAGCCTCTGCAGTTTAGGGCCAGCAATTTCAATGGGAATCACACATGCCAGGAGGATTTGTGACTTTACAGATGCTAATTATTCACCCGTTGGCGTTTGTGTCCCTGCAGAAGTCACACATTTTCACTATAGCTAACGTGAGATCTAAAGGGGAGCGCGTGACTTCAGTAAAAACATTTACCTCGACTTGCCACAACTTACCCAGAAAATCTCTTTGCAAGCAGGTTGCAAGGGGTTAACAAAGGAGCAATAGATCATTTGATGACTAATTGCATGATTAGAACCCAACAGATCAATAATTTCTTATAACCGTATACATAATTCATTCCACTAATGTGCTTATAATTATCTAACACGCACCCACTTATATCCTGCAACAGCTATTCATTCATTTATCAACGTTACATAAACTGAAGTATGACAGAGGAAATAAACATGAAGGACATTTTTGAACCTACGCTAAGGCTCAGATGAGCAAGCAACTTTATCACAAGACACCAGAAAACTTGAACACACAGTGCCCTGACCCACCACCTTCATGAAGGCAGAAGCTTGGCTAGTGCTGGCCCTTGGGGGCTCCTCAGGCTGGGCTGGCTGCAGCTCAGCATCCCGAGCCCCATGGGGGGTACTTTGCAAGTGCAACCTTCTCAGTCACCAAGTCAGAGGGAGAGGCTTTCCTTCCCACATCCTCCTCCCCCACTATTCCCATAGTTATTTCTCCCCAGACTTGAAGATGCCAGCTCCTGTCTAAACAGCAGGGAATGGAAATGTAGACAGCACCTCTGTGTGGCCCCCACAAAATGTTAAATCGTCTTTGCCTGCTGTGCACAGAGGGTTTGGAGCTGATGGAGTACTAAATGAAGGTGCTCTGTGAATACCATTCATCAAAGATGAGCATGAGAGATAGGTCCAGAGTTGCTGGAACTGGTTCTGCTACATCCATCCTCTGCCTACAGTTCCCTTTGTCCTGCCTCCTACAATGTTCCCCACATTAACGTGTCTGGGAGATTAATAATTTTGTCCTGAACCAATGAATTACTGATGGCTAGCAAGATACCTCCCCTGGTAGTAAAGATAATACCATTCCTTGTATAGCACACAAATCACACCACCATAATCAGAGCAGTTGGGCTTTCTATAGCTGCTGCTACTTAAATCACAGCTGTGCATCTAATCATTCAGTGTACCAGAGCATTTCCGTGGTGCAAGGGTTTGGTGCAGTGCCTGGGTTCTGGGTTTTGCCCGAGATATTCATGTTTGCACAGAGTTGGCTGGATCCTTTGGGACACCACAGCTATGGAACATGAATTTCCTCACTGCACGTGCATTGCAAGCCTGCACCTTTGGCAGAGTTGTTCCAGGCTGAGGACACCAGGCAGCCACGAAGACTGCTGTCTGCTGTGCAGCTCATCCAACAGTTCTCAGAATGTTAATATCCAGTTTCCAAGCCCAAACAAAAATTTCCCTTACTTGCCTCCATCACCCTTGTGCCCATCTCCATTCAGAATGGTGCAGGGAAGAAAACTAGAACAATAGTACCAGCTAGAAGGGGAGCTTTGTCTTGGAATGAAAACCAGCAACAGCCAGTTGGTATGTGAGAGTGACTTGGGTGCCCTGAGAGGTTTGCCCAGGCCAAGGGAGCACTGCACAAATAATGCTCAGTAATGTCCATCCCTGAGAGAGCAAGACCAGTCTGAAAGCAAGCTGCATCTCTGCTCCCTCTTGCTAACTACCTAAGCAGCTATTCAGTGCACATGAAACAGTAGATAACTCTTTATCTGACAGGTAATTAGCTGTAGAAAAAAAAAAAATCAAATTAAAAACAGAGACCATATTAATAACAATGCACAAGCACAAATTTGTCTGGAGATGCACAATGAATTACTTCAATTTACAAAAAAAAACTGTTTTCTCTGCGAATGGGAGAGAATACATCTTCATTTTAGCTCTCATTTGTGTGTCAGGCTTTTAGCAGCCGGGCAGGAAGACGAGGTCGCAGCCAGCCCCTGCCCCTCCTACCTCATCCACTTTTGCCAGAAATCCCCATACCCACAGTTAGATCCCAACTGCTGGGCTATGTGTGTCTCAGTAATGCACACAGCTAGTGCTATCGGGTGAGCCTGGAACACAGGCTGAATTAATTAACGGTCTAATACAGGGTCTAGGAGTCACAGACATGCCCCAAAACACCTCTAAGAACAAAGACTCAATTTCACTCAATTTCTGTTGCAGGTCAATGAGGAATGGGTATAAGCATCTCTGAAAAATCCCAGAAGAAAATTAAGTAATTTAGATCCCAAATGACAAAATCTAGAACGAGGACTCCACTTGAAGAAGCAAGACATGACAGTTTCAGGCACTTTAATACAGCACATGCAGGGATGAAGAGACCCCGATGGCTAGGGGATGGGAAGGGACCTGGGGACAGGGGGTGCTTGGCCCCTTCCACACCACCCACCTGCAGCTGAGCCTCAGGGCAAGTTCCAACCATGGGCAGGCACCCACACAGCTGAAGCTAACATGCTGCTGCTCTGTTTTCTTGGAGCTGGATTACAGAAAAGGGCACAGTGCATCAACAAATAAGCACACACAGAGCCCTGGGACAGAGGAATTAGAGCTAAAGGCCCAGGGTAGGATTTTGCTGGGGCAAGCAACTCCTCCTCACCAGGGTGGCAGAAACAAGGCAGGAGCTTAGGTGATCACTGCAATTTCCTTCAAGGCTCATTGCTTTTCAGTTTAATATTTAACGTCGAATTTCAATTACATGACCGGTAATATTCACTTAATTAAAAGTACCATCCTAGCCTGGCGGGCTACAGCTGGAAGAAAGGAGGCTAAAAGGAAGGATTGGGCATCACTCCCACAAGACAAGGCCTGCCTGCGTTCCGAGGCACAGCATCCCTCCTCTGCCACTTTCCTGGCCTCCCTTCCAGGCAGCAGGGACAGCACTGTGTCACTTGTGAGCCCTGGTGTGGGTGATGCAATCTGAGGAGGTGGACGTGGGTTTGGGTTTGGTCACACAGGCCAAAGCAGCACTTCTGATGACTTGAGCTCTCCTCCAGCAGCCAGGGGAGCAGACTGAGCTGTCCTGGGGCAGACAAACCGCAGCCTGAAAGCAATTTCTGACTTGGCTTGTGCTGTTTGCAAAGCCTTTTTTTTTTTTTTTTTTCTCCTCTCTGCCCACATCAAACAAGTGCAAAAAAAGAAAACAGGAGATGCCAAAAAAAGAAACCTCCCACAAAACCAAAGGAGATCTAGAAAGCCCAAACAGAGCTACCCCATGGCAACAGCAGGGCCCCAGGGAAGGCTGCAGGAGGCCAGGCGCAGGGGCAGGAGTTGGTGGCACAAGACAACCTTTCATGTCTTCTCGCCCTGGGGCATGTGGTTAGCAGGCAGCACCCCGCCCCCTCCAGCTTTTGATTGCTTAAGCATCTCTTTGCAAAGTGTTTATATCTTTTGCATGAATGTTTAATCAGATACCACAGCACTCTTCACAGCAGCTTTCCCCTGGGAAGCAGCCAGAGTCGGAGCGACAGCTTCTTCCCGCTTTGTTTGGAAGGTTTCTCTGAAAGGGAGATGGTGATCTGCCCTCATACCCACCCAAAACCATAGCAGTCCTGTGGGGCTGGGAGGCTCGGGGCAGCCACCACTGTGCTTTGGCCCCTGTTTGCTCTAAGCCCACAGCTCCAGCTGCAACCTGTCCCAGGCTGGATGCTGCCCCGCCAGGCAATGCTGGGAAACCAGGCAACAGATGTCCCATCCCTGAGCAGGACGGAGGTGTTAACACCCCACAGGGCAGGGCTGAGACTTCCATCCTAATGAAGCTGTGCAAGGTCCGGAGGCGGAGGAGTGCGGCTTCCCTTCCAGCTCGCCTACGCACGCAGCTCTCATCTGCCCCTCTTTGCCCCGAGGCCTTCCTGGCTTATGGTAAAAGCCATTACTTTAGGATTAGGCTTCAGTTTGATTCCCATCAAAAGCTCTGGTCACTGCGTATTTGCTTAACACTAGACCTTTCAGGTGCCATCAAATTTAACAAGGCTTGACAGGTTCGGGATTAACCACAAAAGCCAGACAAATCCATACTTTCATAGGAGGCCCCAGTGGATGCAACAGGACAGGCAGGATTAGGAGAAGAAAAAAAGAAAGAAGAGAACAGAGAGACACTGAAACTGGCTGCTTCTGCTTGCATCAGGAGGTGGTGGCCACGGCCCTGCACACTCCCCTCCTCACGATGGCTCCCCTCAGCCTGGGGGGCAAGGACAGGCACCTCCAGACCCTCGCTGTTTTTTTTTAAACAAAGATCTTATTTTATGCAACATTATTCTGTTTTAGTCAAACATAAGCTCAGAACAAGTCTGTCTGATTGAATTGCATGTGTACTATTTAGCAGACTAGGCTAGATTATCAGATAGTGCCTTCAGGCTTAAAATTATTCACATAATCTATGGAAAAATGTAATGGAAGATATCCATTCTTCAGTTTTGCTTTCACAAGCTTAGACGAGGATTTCTTGATGGCAAGGAGATAAGGAACTGGTTAAGTATTCCATAAGGATGAAGGCTTTTTAGTGCCTTTATAAACTAGATGCCATCTAAAATGCGCTTCATTATTAAATGAACATTTCTTAATATTTTCTGGAAAGTTTTCAAATCTACCGTTCTTCTTTTAACTTTTTTGTTTCACGCGTGTTCATTGGACTATCAAAATGGAAAATGTGAGTTTTATCTGGAAACTGTTTCAAATGGACATACAGTTATGAAACTTAAAAAAAAATTAAATGAAAAATGCAATGAAACCAACCATACTGCAAATAGCTTTCACTTTGACAGACTGAAAGAAACATCAGCCCAGCAGATCCTGAATTAGACTTAGAGTCCTAAAAATAAATAAAATCAATAAAATCTTACAGCGTTCCACCTGCACCAGTGGCGATCATCGCTACCAGCAGCAGTGCTGTCAGCCTCACTTAGGGCTTCGGAGGAGACCGTCAGCCCACTACGAGCCACGAGCTCTGAGCACCGCGCATGTTTGTGCAGTCCTGAGAGGCTCTTTTCCAGCTCTGCCCTGAATTAAACAAACACAGCGCTCCTCCAGCTGAGCTGGGACTAATGATGCAGTACATTAGTGAGGCTTTGCCAGTTTTACCATGTATCTAGATTATTCATGCAAATCCCCCAAATGCTTTTGCAGCATAAGCAAGGGTCCCATTGCCGCAGAGAAGCCTGTTCTTGGTTACTTGGCAGCTCTTCCCGTGCCTGGTGCTTTTTGTATTGTAAGAAATCCCCTGTGGGGCAAAGCAAAAACTCAGCTGTCTTTCATTATTTGCAACTGGCTGCTCACATTTTTGGCTCTGATGGCAGCTGCTGTTTTTCAGCTCCGCAGAGCTGCTCGCGTTCCCCTCCATCACTTCGTGCCTTACTTCCAAGCAGCAGCTCCTCACACTGCTCAGGCAGGCACTGGATCGCCCAGCACCCATTGCGAGCCCACCCCAACCCTGCTCCCACCACAAATCCTGGGGCCTTACAAACCCAGGAAAACCATGCAGCATGGTAGGTCCAGCTTCTGGCGACACCAATAAAGCACAAACCCCACCACTTGCCCTTTGTTCCTGGCACAAGTCACCCAGAAAGCCAGCCCCTGGTGGTTTTCCCTTCACTCCCAGCCTCTCTACAGGTGTGGGAGCTCAGCTGAGCTCACCTGCGGCCAAAACCCTCCTGTGTTCACACACCAATACCCCCAGCGATTTCGGAGTGCTATGAGAGGAGTCAAGGCGCAGCCAAGGAAGAGAGAGCTGGTTGTGGAGGGGCTTCCCACAGCCAGCAGGACCCAGAGGGGCAGCCGATGGAAATGAGTGGGTTTATTTATACTTGTAAACAAGGGTGTCCATTCTGAGAGCAAATTGGAGCAACAGCCAGTAACTGATAGTAATTTCCAGTAATTAAATACTAATTAATTGATTTAGAGAGAGATGCACTTGCTTTATATATGGCATTTTTATTAAGTAACTAAGGTTTACTAAGTAATTTCCGAGGCATATTTATTAGCATTGCTTAAATCTCAGTAAACAAGTTATTTTTGTTTTCATTGTGGGAATAATTAAGAATTACTGTGTATTTTATGCAAGAGAATTTCCATCCTGGGCTGCTCTTCAGGAGCATCTCTTCCTCCCTCTACCCCATGCTGAAGCCCACGGGGCAGCCCCCACAGTGCCAATCCATAGGGATGCTACCCAGTTTCTCCTGCCCTTAGGAGAGCACGGTGCTCACAGTCCTCTTGCCCTGCAGCCAGGCAGCACCTCCAGGCACTGCTTGGTTCCTGACCCATGCAGATTCTCCACCCCACTCCCCAGGCTCACCCTCATGGGGGTGGCACGGCGCAGCATGTACCACCACTCTCAGAGGTCCCTGACATCGAGTCCTTACTTTATTTCCCACTTTCCTCCCAGAGAACGACAGCTCTCAGTCAGCACTGACAGAACAGTGTAAGGACCTCTCACGCTGCTTTCCCACGGACCACACACCACGGTCCTGCCCCAAGCACTGGCAGAAGCACTGCTGGTGGAGCGGCCGCCCCCCGCGTCCCTTTGCACCACCCATCACCTCCCCAGTGCGCAAAGAAAATCTGAAGGAATTTTTTTTTGGTCTCACGATTAAAAAATTGGCTCTGCAATGCTTTATGCATGCATCTGTTATGCTAAAATAACCATCCTTCCTAACCATGCCCACCTGCTGTCTTTTTCAATTTTAAGTATTTCTAAGTAGCAATCAAATCAGTATAATTTGTTCTTTATCTCAGAAAAACCATTGTGAAAGAAAAATGTGACCATTATGTTACATCAGGGAAAAATACAAGCCCTTTATTTTCAGCCTTCTCTATATTCTATCAGATCTCACAGTCGTCATTATGCCAGTTGTATTTAATATTGCTCAAATGAACAGAGCTTTCTTTAATCACCACAACCTCCCTCTCTTCCCTTAACCCACCCCTCCCCAAGGTTAAGACTTTTTTTTTTTTTTTTTTAATTCAAATACATAAATACTCCTATTACGAATATGTTAAGGGTTTCCAGGAGACAGCTCTGTGGATTTGTTTCAGGAGCTCGCTATCAGTAGCATTAACATCAGTTGCTATTGTGTGAGGATCAAGTCGCTGGATCCTAGAAGAAGTAGGATGCACCAGACGTAACCACCACCCACCGGCTGTTCTAGAGAGATCAAAATAAAGCCGGGCAAATATTGACTTTATAATCAATTTCAAGATTAGGACTGACTGCTGAAATGCACCAAGCTTGATGTAAAAACATTCAATTCCATAACTTTCAATAAAGTCTGCAAATTAGAGGTCAACGATAAATTATTATTTATAGACTTGGTGCAAACATAAGGACTGCGAGTCCATTATAGCTTAGATTAATGCTTTTACATAAATGCTGTTTGCAATGCAAGCATCAGGGCAGGCTTTAGGAAGACATTTCTTTGATTTAACTAATGGGGCAGTGGAACCTTTCATCCATAAAAGAACTACTCACACATGGAACAGAGTAGATAATTTTCAACAATCCAATTTTTTTCATGTTTTTTCAGCCCAACGGATAACCCCGTGCTTATTTAGATTTCTTTCAGTTTATTGATTATTCAAACATCTTCCACTTCCTCAGCATCTCTGCAGATTGACTGTAAGTACGCTGATCTCCAAGAGTGCTGCTTTTTGGCAAGAGACCAGCGATGCTGCGCTGAAGCTGAGCCCCTGATTTCCTCCTTTGCTCTGCAGGAGCCCTCCCAGACCAGGCGACAGGTCTGACACGTGTGGGCACGATGCAGCTGGAGCCAGCATCTGGAGAGCAGACAGCAAGATGGGAAAAGTCTGTCCTGCCCTCTGTGCAATACGTGTGTACCAGGCTGTTTCACCTCCTGGACTTACAGCCCCTGTGCCTCACGGTGCCTAGCGGCACGCTGCAGTCTGATGAAGCACAGAGAAGGTTGGCATGACGCTCTCCCCTCAGGTTAACCATAACTCTTCTTTTCTGCCCCAAACTCCCCCCTTGCAGACCTGACAGAGCTGGTGACAGCCCAGATCTTGGCAGAGCTGGGGGACAACTCAATTCCCAAGGCTCTGGGCACTCCTACCAGCAATAGACAGTCACTGACACAGAGCTGGGGGTTTCAGTACCTCAGCCCATTAAATCCCCTACACATGGAGGCTCGATCCTCGCTCCATGCTCCCCTCCCACTGCAGACCCATCTGCGATGGTGCTGGCACAGCACATCCCATTCCCCCCTCAGGCAAACGCAGGCTTGTTCACACTGACCGGGGCTGCTGCGCTAGGACACAATCATCCCTCAAGCCCTCTCGGATCCATACAGAATAAGCAAAGATTTGCTCAGCCAGCTAACCAGTTCAGTGTCTCCCTCTCTTCCCTTTGGAAGAGGTAAGAAAAGGGGGAGTGCAATTAGATACGCTGTCTACCAAGGCAATTCCAGCTGATTTGCTATTTTTGCTCTTTTAAATGTTAAGTAGCTTTGAGAGAAGCTGCAATAGCTGTGGAAAGAGTTACTGCAGCTTTTCTGTAAAGGTTACACCAGACTTTTCTTGCCCACAGCATGGGCAGCCTGCTGGGGTGGTGGCCGCTTCTCGGAGGGGGTCTGATCTGTCCCATCCCAACAGACTTGTCCTGGTGAAGGGCTGAGGGGCCACATTGCCATCAGTACAGACACAACGCTTTTACAGCATCCCAGCACAGGGGTCTCCAAGGAACTGGATCTTGGAGAAACTTCTCCTCCAGCCTAAAGACCTCAGAGCAGCATCAGTAAGGATATGTTCTTGCCAGGCAGGAGTACAGCCCCTCCAAGCCAGAAACAAAGCAGTCACTACCCAAGCTTCCTCAGAGAACAACTGCACCCCTTATCTGAATATCCATCACATTAAAAATACATTACCGTCCTTCCCTTCCCTTCCCCTCTCCCCAGTGCCAATTCTAAAAATAAAAGCTGTTTTCTGGAAAATCCCCCATTATAAAAAGCTCCTCTCTCTCAGGAACACAATGTTATCGCCCTTTAAGTGAGCTGTGAGCACATCTTCAATAGATGAGAAGAATGGCACACAAGGTTCAGATCATTAAACAGTAATCCAGGGCTGGGGGGTCAAGCATTTCTATTTAACAATGTGCTCCAGTTGCCAGCTCTTTAGTCCACTGAGAGATCAGTGCAAACTCCACTTCTGAAGGCAGAGATGTTTTGCTGGTAGTCCTGCTTCCCTCCACAGCACGCACGCCAGCCCTGCAACATACTGCGCCCCTCTGAGCTGCTGCTGGAGAAAAACTCCACTATTTTCCTTTGCTCAAGTTTCGAAAAACATTACCTTTGGCTTTGGCTGTGGAGGGGTGCATTTCAGCTTGCTCCAGCTCTGCTTGGTTTGGAGTCAAAAGAGACGTGGAGAGCAACCGCTCATCCCAAAGCCTGACATTTTGGCCCACCCAAAGCAGAGAGATGCTTTCTGCAGCACAAAACACCCGTGTCTGAACCCAGACTCACTTCAGGAAACATCACCTCAGTCCAGAGGTTTCCAAATCTGAACTCAGACCTTGTTTGTCTCTGAGGCTGCCGAAGCAGGCAACTTTGGCATTCTGTCCCTGCAATTGCCATGCACAACACCGCTGCTGGCTTAAATCAGGGGGGTATTTCTGCATGACAGCAGGAGGGCTTCGACCCCCCCAGCACACAGCAGCAAGCACGTGAGCAGCAACGAGAGGACAGAGATCATGTTTTATTCAGTTCCTTGCTAATTCCTTCCCTAATCTTCCTTCCAAGCATGAGGTGCTTTTTACAAAGTAAATGGCAGCTTGATTCATACATCAGTGTTTATATATTACAGACATCTATCCCGAGGGTGGCAGAAGGCCTAGACCTCTGCTGAGGCTAGCAGCTCCTGGCCTCACCCCTTTCCCACACAAAGCTGTTCAAGGCCACAGAAATGACCAGCAGGTAGCCCAGAACAAGCCTTCCCCCCTCCATCTTTTATTTTTTCCCCTTCAAACTCAGCTGCAGCAGAGCACTGCTCCCCGAGCAGACCCCTGGGAGCAGCAGTGAACGCAGCCGAGCCCCTGCCGCCAGCAAACGCAGCCGCTGCCATATGGAAGCGAGCTGCTGATCCACCGCGCCTGGTGCTGCGCCATTGGCAGCGGCTGCTGCCCAGCACTGCTCACATCTCCCTGCCAGTTCTGCAGCTTCGTACAGCAAAATGAAAACCCTGAACTCCCCAGCCCCTTCAGTAGCACTTTGTGCCTGGACGATGCTGGTGCAGGGCATCAGGAGGGCCAGTTCAATGTCCTCGGCATTGCAGACCCTCTATGGTTCAAAGCGAACCACTTAATTCCTCTGCACCTCTGATCAGCATAGCAAGGGGAATAACGTTCCTAATTGTTTTTTAAACTGCAAGCTTTTGGACAGGACAGTCCTAGTGATCCATGTGCACACAGCAGTGTAGCTCTGACCAAATGTTGGTCCCGGTAAGGTTGCCTGAACAGTAACCATGTCTGAGGCCACTTTCAATGCACAGGGCTGTGAAATTGTGGATCAGGAAGTTTCCCAGATACATTTGTACCATCAGCTGCCGGGTGACTCAGCACGCAGCCCAAATTCAGCAGGCTAACCTTTGTCACGGACAGAGGGGCTGCTTCTCTCTGCTCTGCCTGCTGCCGCTAATCCCACCAAGCCACGCTGGTTCTTCGTGGCGCGGAAGAGAAATTAAGCCTGTGTTAGCCGTGACTAACGCCCCATGTCAGGGAGCTGCACAGCAATCCGCTGGCTGCTTTGGCTTCCTATCCCAACACGTCTTTCGCACATGTTCTCACATCCAGCTCAGCTACACTTAGCAGATTCTAGTTTCCATAAATAAAAATTAAACAAACACTTAACGAGCGTCATGCATATTAATACCCTCCAGGTGAAGGTTAGCATGAGCTGTGATTGTAGCAAATCCGCATTTGATTAGATTGACTTGAAAACAGGGGAGATAAACAACTCACAAAAGCCTAAAAATTATAGTAATTTATTCTTTTGACCTCTGCAAGTTTCCAGATTTATGCAACTTCAGCCTCCTTCATACAACAGGATTTTTTCCTACTCAGTGTGCTTCAAAGAAACAGGTGCTGGCATATTAAAAGTGACTATTCCCCTCGCCTCTCGAATTGCTAACCACATGTACAGTATGGCATCTGTATAACAAGTTGGCGCTTTTGACTCAGCCGTCTAATAAAAAGCTCCTCGTGAAAGCGAGAGACTCGTTACCAGTTCCTCCTCTGAGTCCTGGGCGAGAATCCGAAGCTGTTGGATGAGCAGGAGGTGTCAGGGACGGGAGTACCTGGAATCTGACACTAGAGCTGCCTTCTTAACAAATTAGCTGGGTTTATTTTTAACTGGCAGCTGAAGGCTGCCGCAGCACTGCTGGGGAGCACGCTCAGCGCCGCGCGATGGAGCTGGCTTGGGAAGTCGCAGCAGGAGAGCCCCAGCTCTCGCTCTGGATGAGCCCCTAATTTAAAATAATGTGAATGCTGCAATTATCTGCGGGGCTGACAAGGCCGCAGCCTCGGGATGGACCGCAGGGAAGCGTGGGCAGATCAGCACATGCACCGGGAAAGCTGCAGCAGCTGCGATCTGCATTTGCTGTCTAAAACTCGGGCATCTGGCTGCTGCTGGGTCCTGGGCACAGACCAGGGTGCTCAGCCAGTGCCTCACAACCATGGTCTGAAGGGGGCTGCAAGGCAAATAGTGGGGAGGTCAGCCTGCCTGCCCGCAGGCTGGGCATTTGCATCCAAACCAATGGTCTAAGCTGACTTTCTTAATTAACAGAGAAACGCCCACGTTGTATTTTAGATGCCTACATTGAAACAAGATGATTTGCACCCTGAAAACATCCCTTTCTCCTCACTCCCATGGTAATGTCATCTGGCCAGCACGTTCAGACTTAGGTCTGTATTTTGTGCACCTCTAACCCCTTGGTCCAAAGAGCTTCCATCCCCACAAGGCACACACGATGCTGGCTGCAGGAGCACAGTCACAGGAAAGATCATGTCCACATCTGTTCCAGGTTATTATTATTATTTTTAAATGAGCTGCAGAATTTGTGAGGCTGAAACAGTGGTTGGTAGGGAGCCTTGCTTTCAGGGACCGAGATCTCTTCAGAGTTTAGGTAAACCCTGCCCATTCGGCATTCCCAGTGTTAATTCATTCTGCCCTCCCCCCTGAAAGGGGGACAGTCTCTAACAAGTGCACACCTTTTGGACACCTTCCTATAACCCGGCCTGCCCGTTTAGGGCAGCTCAGCCCAACTGCACACCTGGAGTGGTGCAGATGTTTCATGAGACTTCTCTCTCTATGGACAAAGAGCCCTCAGGGTGTTACCTGAGTCTTTATCCAGCACAGCAGTCATTAATTCTAATATTCCTGCTCAGGCCCAAGCCAAAAGGACTTTCCCTCCATGGATCAATAGTCAACAGCTGGTTAATAAATACTAATAAAGGCAACCTGGAAGCATCTAACCTGCAGCTTGAAGTTCTCCATGGGGTCCCTACTCTGCTGCTCAGCAAAAGGTGCAATCACTGTAGGAACACCGGTAACATTTTCAAATAGATGGGCAATTATTATTCATTCATTTCCTGTTTATGGTGACAATGTTAATCACAGCGGTCTCTGGGAGAAGGATGCTAATGAAGATGTGATGAGGGCAGCACAGTTCTAAGCAAATTCCACAGCCATTTCTCAATTCATTAGCATCCTGTCATTCTGAGGGGCAGCCGCAGAGACCCGTGTTCCCACCTTTCACCAAAACATGACAGGATAATAAAGCAACGCTATTTTCAGTCCTGGGGAAAAGCTGAAAGCACTCCTTAAGCTCAGTGGTTGTTACAACAAGTCCCTAAAACAGAAAACAAAACACCAGAACAAAACCCAGGCACCCAAACGAGCATCAACAAAACCAGAACTGTGAAACAAACCCAAGCGGCTCAGCCTGGACAGCTGCACGAGTCCTGCCCCAGCTGGAGGGCAGGGAAGGGTTTTCCCCATTCCCAAGCCAGATGGGAGAACTGATCTTGTTCCCCTCTATTTTACACTCTTACTTGTACAGAAGAGGCCTCGCAGGCCCACACCCCGGTGCAAAGCTCAGCTATAGCTGCGGTGATGAACAAGCAATTGCACTGAACAAGCCTGCAAAATCTGTGTGGGTGTCCAAGCAAAGGACAAATCCTGGAGGCTGACATCTGGGACAGCTCATGGCAGCAGCTGATGCCCTTGCACCATCAAAAACTCTTTATTCATCAGGAAAGACACAGAAAAGAGAACAGGCAGCAATTCGTAACAGGAGAACCTTCAACCTGCCAAGGGGATCTATCCTGCATGGCATTTCAGTATTTTCTATTAGCTACCTTACATAGCTAGCTACAAAGAAAATATGATCAAATGTATTTAAAAAAAAATAATAATAAAATTAGTGCCTGATAAAATATTCCATGTCTCAGGAACTTTCTGAGGGATCAGAAACACTTAGCATTTTTACTTTATTTAAAAGAAAAAACAAACAAACAAACAAACCCTATAATAAAAATTAATACCAATGCTTCTGTTTTTGTGTTTTATAAAAACTAAGTGCTTTAATACAGTTGACACCTCAGCCACATAGGTTACGTGCGTTAACAGTTCTCTGAGGACACTAATCGCTCTCCCTTGGCCATGCAGAAGGGAATGCTTCCTGCTGTAGGTGTTCCCCATCATGCCTGATGAATGCCACCTTTTAAATACAGCAGATTTACTCCAGCAGCTTGACATAATAAACATGCCCATTTCAATGCCGAATTCAGAGCTGGCAATAGCAACGTATTTTCAGAAAAGATGGAGTATTTCATAACCAGCTTTTAGGCTAGAAAATACAGTCCTCCAAATGATTTTAGAGCCTGCAGAGTTAATGTGATAATAGATACTCGACTTTTTTTTTTTTTTTTTTTTTTTGACTTAATAGCAAGCATCCTGCTTTGTTGTGTTCAGATTTCTATACTATTTAGATCATCATATCCAAACTCAACTTCTATATCCTGATCGGTTGCCATATGTTACCAGCAAATAGTCAGATGAGCCTTGGAAACTCATAAAAGTACTTGCTAAATCTATGGGGATGTATTTTTTTGCTGATTTCCATTCTCTTGACAGTGGTTTCATCTTCCAGCCAGGGAATAACAACAGGGCAATACGAGTGATCACAGGCTACAAAGCTGCAGATAGCAAACAGCTGGCACAGTTTGTAAAATATACACGATCCACCCGCAAAATTGTTTGTCCAGTGGATACATATAAAACAAGAAAATAAATGCATTTACAGATATTTGAAAGGAGAAATCTGATTTCCTGTTTGGGGCTCATTTTCACCTAGCTCTACTGACCCTTTGCAGGTAGAAGGAATGAGTCATTTCTCAATAGCTGCAACAGAACAAAGGTGCACATATCCCTCCAATGGATTTTTTTTTGAGACTTTCAGAGGCTGCCACAATCAGGAAGATAACAAACATAAGGCCCTTAGAAAGCAGATCAAGCCTGCTAGGGTAATGACACGGGTCAGTATGAACCCATATGTACACCAAGTAAAGTGTTCTCGATAGGAAAATAAATCTTGGTTTTTGAACAGAGAATGACATGCCCACGTTTAAAAAGTGTCACCTGCTTTGTGCAAGATGCTCACAAGCTTTAGATTTTGCAGATGCTGGTGCAACAGGGTAGATCGGAGGTCCCTAGCCACAGCATCTTCTAGTTTCCAAAATAAATCATGTTGTTTCTTTCCCTGCTAACGGGTTGAAAAGCTTCCAGCAAAATGTGGTCAGTTTTGAGGGCTCCCTAACAAAAGGGCAGGCTCAGTGGCAGAGCAAGACAGGAAAGTGCTGGCATTGCCCAGACAGCACTGTGCATCTCTCCCAGAGATCTCACACTTCTATTATTAAATTTCACTCCCTCTCTCTTGGATACAGCCTCGTTTCACTTTCAGCCTCAGCTGCAACACAATATAATTTGAGCTGTGAAAATGCAGTCAGCACATCTAGCTGCTGTTGCCTGAACCATCCATGATTTTGTCAGCTCTCCATGGTTGACAGAGTTTCCTGATGTTAAATAGGTTTTGCAGATGAGTGGGGGCAAGCTACTAGGATAAGAAATCATAAAAGGGAGAGGAAGACAGAGCAAGATGCAGAGTGAGCAAGAAAGCGAGCAGAAAAGGAGTGCGTTCTGTAAGCCAGAGCATCATGAATACATGGCAGTGCAGAGACCTGCATGGAGATGCCATCCCTGTACACCAGCGCATAATCTCCCAACACTCAGAGTGATCCAACAAGGATGGATGCAGGAGGAGAACGTTTCCAAAAAAATGCTTTTCCTCTCCTTTCAGAGGGCCTGACCAGTCCCACTGCAGGTGCAGGGAGACCTTTTCCTGTGCAAGGTGGTCCTTTCAAGCCCCAAAGCAAGGCAGCGATGCAGCTGAGAACTGCAGCTGGAGCCTTTGGTAGCCCCCGCTGGGTTTGGGAAGGGGTCTGCTGGCATGGGACAGGCAGCGTGAAGCAGGGGCTGCTGTGCCCACAGGGATGGGCTCACAGCATCGAGGGTGCTGCACAGCTGCTTCCAAGCTTGCTTCACATCAGGGCACATCTAATGTTTGAGAGCAGTGTGTGCTGTTCCAGTAATGCTATATGCAGCCTAGCAAATCACAGCAGCTTTCCAATCTTTATTTTTTTTTCCCCTATTCAACCTATGAGGGGGAAAAATATACCAACTGTATTTGATAAGACTTACTTCCCCTAGAGAGGACTGTGGGGAAAAGTATTCTAATGAAGGAACAAACACAACTCCCATTCCTTGTTTATCTTCATATTTTAAGCAAGGGTTGAGGAAAATGGAGTAATATTTGGCTGAATTCCCTCTGTCTGTCAGAAACCAACACTTCATAAATATTTAATTGTTCCTATCTATCACCTGCTGGAGTCAGGGAATCATCACTAGCTTATTCAGCGAGCTCAGTAATAAGCATGTGGTAAAGTTTAGCCTTTCTTGATATTACTGCCCCAAGGATCCAAATTGCTCTCAAGAAGCTGGGAATACTGGGGATTTAGGATGTGGGCAGAAATTCAGTTTCAGCAAGTAAAATAAAACAGACCCGTTCCCCTTTCCTTCAGCACTTCAGGTAGCAATGATCGGATCCTTAAGTGACCAAAACACTTTGCACTAATGCACAAATGTTGTTTTTTAATTTGTACCCAGAGTTTTCGGGTGCTTCTGTGCTTTCATCTAGTTACCCCATCAGTGCCGTCTATTTCACAAATGAGGAAACCAAGTGATGGGAAGGGAAGACTCCCAGCTGCAGCGTTTCCATGGCAGCCATAAACTTAACTCAGAGAAGTCTAGATGAATATTCTGACCTAGGGAGAAATAGTTTTTCTGACCTCTGAGAGACAGGCAGGAGTTTGGAAAGGGGCTGAGGTCACCCAGATCTCCCTGTCTGCTGTCTCAGTTTCTCTAGAGAATTGCCTTCATGCTTGAGTGCACCAAAGGGAGACTTCCCAAGGTGACCAGTCCGTTCTCCTCAAATATTATCTGGTTGGCTATGCAGTTTGATATACCTCTGTTCCACCAGCTGTTTTACAGCCTACCTCATTAAAACGCCAGCAGGGAATATGCAGAAACTAATTTTTCCTTTAAGCCCTTCATTCCTAATATAAAGCTGGTGAGGATGAAACCTCTCTCCATTTACATCTCTGGAAATTGAGCTTCTGCTTTCATGTGGGCCAAGGCACCACTCAGCAAGTTGTTTGCCTTTCTTCCTCCTGTCTCTGGAGACCTCACCCGGGAGGTCCTCCCGAGCAGACATGGCTAAAGCAAGGCCCTCTCACCCACCTGCACCTCCACAAAGTGCAAGGAGGCCACAGCACCCATCGCTGTGCTCCATGCACCAGGCTGCTTCCTGACTGCTCATGCAGAGGGGATGAAAGAAAGGATGGTCTCAGCACACGCTCTCCTGCTCTGATGCATGTTCCTCCTTAACACTCAAAAAAAAAAAAAATTAAAAAAATCTCACTGCCCCCATCGTCCTCCTGCTAAGCAAAGCTGTACAATGGCTCGGGTTGTTTTTGATGTACTTTAAAAGACCATACACTTACATTTAATTAAAAGTATCTACATAGGAATGAAATTAATTAATTCTCCTTCTACCCAAGAGCCCTCTCATTGTGTTCACTTAAATGAGGTTTTTAAATGTTGTCTCTGCCATATCTGGACTAGTTCTCTCCAGACAACACTTGGGCCATTATTTGAGCTCATGCTATGCCACCCAGGTTCTCTTAAAAGAAAACAAAGTGTGCAGGGCCATCCCACGGTCTGCTCTGGAGGATACTGGGCATGAAGCTTAGAACACAAATGAATTGAGTTTGGGAGATCTGAGATGCACAAAGAGGATCTGCTCAGCGCACCCGCAGCCCTTGTAGCCTCACCACACGCAGCCCGAAATGCTTGACCTGCTGTCGGCACAAACAAGAGGACGCCACGCGTTTGAAGCTTTGCGAGGTCAGAAGGCTGCAGCAAGCGGGCGTGCTGAGGATGAAGACCTGAAGTGCAAGGAGAGAGCTGCAAAAGGCTTCAAAGCCCGGCGCGAAGCCCTGCAGGGGAAGTGCTGCAGCAGAGACAGGGCTGCGCTGCCCCACGGGAGATATCAGGATCGGTGCGAGGAGCCCTGCAGGGGTGCTGAGGAGGCGTCCTGCATGGCACTGCTGCATCCAGCTGCCAACCAGTGCCTTCACCCCAGCCCTGGCCGCTAAATGCGATGCAAATCGGTAACTCAACAGCCTGGAAAACACCCGCTCTTCAAACTGCCATTTTTCTGAAATGCCTGTCCATTTCTCCACGCAGGTCAATCGCAAAGACTTTCAACAGTGACAGCTGACAGGAGAACTTAGCATTTAACCCTCCGAAATGAAAGGAAAGGAACAAAGCAGAAGAACAAGCTCTCCACATTTGGACAGGGAGGATGCAGAGAGGTGACCTAAAACAGCGCTACAGGAACGGACCCGGCTATTACACACGAGGGGTAACACACTGCTTCTTCAAGCCCTTGCTATTCTTTGTGTCCAACTTTTCACCTGGCAGAGGAAAAATATTCCTTCTAATTTAATTTCAGGTCGAGACCAGGGCACGCTGCACTCCTGAGCGAGCACTGCTTCCCGTGGAAACCAAAGTGGGAAGAAAGTTATCTGTGTTACTGCCAGCAGTGAGGCAGGGGTTAGCCCCCAGCAGGAGCAGTCCCAGGGCTTGCCTTACTATTTGTGGCACCCAGCCCAGGGCAGTTTTCCCAGCGGGGCACTGCAGATGGAGAGAGTGAAGGCAGCAGAGGGGAAACCCCCCCGGCACCACAGCAGCTCAGAGCCACCCCAAGGCAGAGCTGCTGGCGAGCTGCAGAGCCCACAGAAGACCAGAGCCAGGCGTGGAGTGCTTTGCCTTGGGTTCAGTAATAAAAGCACAAGTCCACGGGTTACCAGGGGATCAGGAGAAAGGAAGAAATACCCCGCAAATGGCACACCAGAACCACCTCTAGCTCGTCTGCCTTCAGGCAGCAGCACTGAGCCACCTGCATAAGCTGCGCTATGATTTACACCGTGCCTGAAGCCATGTAAAACTGATGTCCTGATGTCTCTCTGCTCTGACTTGGGTGTTTAGGAACCACAGAAGATGGGATGAATAGGGAGTGCGTTATGGTGTGACCTGTTCCTGCAAAGCCTTGCAGGGAAAGGGTCGTGGATGCCATCAAGTCCCACCTCTCTTCGACACAACAGCCTTCCCCTTTCCCCTCACCGATTGCTTCATTTATTTCTCTTTTCTTCAAGCTGCCAATCTTCCCATTGATACGTGAGCTCCAGGCTCCTGCAGCCAAAGATTAATTGATGGGGGAACAAGAGACTTCTCCTCCCAAACAATGAGCTTCTCAGGCAGTTTCAACGGTACACCAATTAGGCTATTTACATTTTCAGTTAAATATAAGTCACCCGGAGATTCCCCGAGGCTCATAAAGGTGATCAGAGTAATCTTCAAGATCTGTGCCAAAAGCAGGGAGCCAAACTTTATTGGCTGAAAGGAAGGGGCTACTCATGCCACCGGGTTGTGGCCCGGAGAAACCATGCACCTGGGTGGCACCCGAGGCAGTCCAGGCAGCCACAACGCCCTGATGGGGCAATACCGCTACTTGCGCACCGGTCGGGTTATATCACAAAGCAAGAAAACACATCTGTAACAGTTACCTGTTCAGAAAACGTCCCGTGCTGCTTGGGTTGTACCCACATACTGTCCTCTTTCCCTCCTTTCATCTCCCACAGCACCTGGCTGGGCTGTGTGCCTTGCAGAAGATGCCCCCCACTCGGACCTGCGCCCATGGGTGGGTGCCTGTGGCACTGCTGCGACCTTGCTGGGGAGCCCCACTCCTCCTTGCAGACAATCGCACAGCTCCCCCAGGCTTCTCCCGTTTTAAAACAACACATTTGCATCACGCTTCCAGAGGCAGTTTATATTTCACCTGAGTTTCCGATGATAAATCCTTATCAAGAACGCCCATGGCAAGTCTATGGTGACTTTGTTCATTCTTATTAGCTCTGCGCAGATTAGCTCTTCACAGCGCTTAGCCAGTTTATACAGATTTCTGATAAATGTTTTGACAGATTTTCCTGACTTTGGGAAAAAAAAAATGGGGGGAGGGAGAATCTTTGCCTTTCCACACTTCAGATACTGTTAATACATGAAATATTCATTGCCTTTCTACAGTGCACGGTCTACAAACCAGTAAACACTTCTACATCCCCAATTCATAATCGTTCCTTCCAAGTCCCTATGCTTGTAGCAGCCTCTGGGTCTTGCTTCATCCCCCGAGCTGCCGACCCACAGGGCAACAAGTCCTCTGTAGGATGTTTCTCCGTGCACTCTTCTTGGAGTTCCTTCACACTCCAAGAACCAGAGGCTATTGGGGGAATCCTAAAAACAGATCTTGGATGTCTAGGGAACACTTTTCTCCTTCAAATTTATGTCTCTGCAGCACCTATAGTAAATTCTGTAGACCCCTGTTACCTTTAGTGCTGTCTCTCCCCCGTAATACTGATCTTTTATTCAGCTGAATTCTAAGTGAAAGCTTTTTACATAGTGAAGATGACAGTGAGAGCACGGGGTATTTCACCTTGGAGTCAGATATTGGGACTTTCAAAGCTCTGAACCTTTTTTTTTTTTTGTAAACCCAGAATCCTTGCCTGCCACCCACAGGCTCATACTGGACAAGACCCCCACTCCAGACAAGCTGGAGGAAGCCGTGGCTGCACTGATAGCGATGTGGGTTTTTGAGTTAAAGCTTCTCTGATATCCTAATCTTTCACTGCAAAAAACATGGTTATGCAAATAGAGGAGTGTCACAGCCTGACCCGGGCCATGGATTGCAATCTTCCTGTCCTCTCCCGATACTGTGGCTGAGGATGGAAATTTCCAACATCCCCTTCATGCAACCATTTACTTTCTGCCAGATTTATCTTCCTGCTATTAGCCTTCAGAGCTCTGATTTGTTTGCCTGTCATTTGGACAAATGTTGACGGGCAGAAACAAGCAGGGCTTTTTTTTTTCTACCCCTCCCTTCCCCCCCTCCAGAATCCAGCTCCAGCAAGAACATCAAGAAAAAAGGATGAACAACTGACCCATAAAATAAATACAAGGCTTACAGTTTCTGATAAAGATTAAATATTGTAGGAGTCATTTCAAATGACTAGATAAAAGCCAGGGGAAGGAAAAGCCTTAGACCTCGACAGAGTAGGGGAAAAAAATAAAAACACATACATACACATACAGAAAAAGATGCCTTTTAAGCTTTATGTGGTGTTTGATAACCTGAGTAAGTTTTGCTCCAAGCAGACTAGCCTCGCAACTGCATCTCAAATATGTCCCTGAGAAATCTTGGGGGGAAAAAAAAAAAAAAATCAAGGAGCTGAACATGGTATTATGCTGACCTGGGAGATGTCAGCTTTCTGCCTATTCAGCTGCAGCCTAGAGATAACCCACAGCTCCTCTGAACTCAAGCAGCATCCCCAGCGCTCGCAGACCATGGGGGACTCTGAGCCAGGCCTGCCATCAGGCCTGTTTCGCTCACCTATGCATAAACAAGAAGGCAGTGTTTGGGAGGAGGAAATCCATGTTACAGATCTTCTCTCTGCTCCCAAACCAGCCGAAAGCTCTGCATGAGAGGGGCTGGGACACCCCCATGCTGCCGGGGGATTGCCCGTACTGCTGCAGGTGCTGCTGTGAGGCTGCCACACAGTTTCAGGCAAGCTCTGTTTATGCTGAGGCAAGATGAGAGTGCTTGTCCTGCTTGACCATAGGAGCATGTACAGAACATACTAGACACATTGCTAAAATATTCTTTTATGTCCAGGTTAGAGAATTCTGGTTTAGAGAGCATTTTGTCCCACACTTTCCGGAGCAGGCATCCTTGCTCTTCCTAGTCCCCACCTGCAACTCACTTCAGCTAACCATGAGTTTTGACAAGACACCTATAGACAAATAACTGTAATTTGTAAGTGCTACAAGCGGACTGAGTCCGATGGGTGTGAATGCATTCATTTCTGTGGCTCTGTGTGCTAAACAAGCCTTTCAAACCTCGCAGCCTTTTGACCAACGTGCCCACTACAAGGAAGCTGAATGCGAGCGTGCTACTCAGACAACACCCACCACACAGAAAACGCAGGTTTCACAGTAAAACCATGGTGATACCCACAGCCCCTGAGGAAGGCATATCCAGATGCACCCCCCAAAACCCCCCTTACCTGCAGAGGAGTCCCAAACAGACACGCCACCAGCCCAGTACAGAGGGCAATAACACCCAGAGCTGGCTGCAGGCGCACAGGCTGCTGCTGAGTGTTCTCAGATGTGGCAGAGAAGTGGCCACAACTGGGAGCACAGGTGGGGTGGGAGGGCAGTGCCCAGTGTCCCCAGTATGCTGGGGGCTGCCAGTTACAGCAGTGACACTGGGCTGCTCGGGGCGAGTGGGGATGGTAGTGGGGCACAGAGGGAGAGCGGTCAGGGGCTGCCAGGGCTGGGGTGGGGGCTCCTGGGGACAGGTTCTGCCTGAGCAGCCTTGGAAGGGTCAGAGCGAGTCTGGGCACTTGGGAACAAACCCACGAGGTTTGGTGAAACCATCCCCACCTTCTGCCTTGCCGTGGGCTGCAGGAGGCTTCGTGCCAGCGCTGGCAGCACAGCCCAGGCACCGCACGCCTGCTCCAGCCAGCCAAGGGCCGGGGAGCCTGCTCTTGGCACGGGGGAAAGCCTTGCTCGACAGCAGCCTGCTAGCTGTGGTGTGAGCAAAGCAGGTAGTCTCCCAAAGCACTGAGGTGTTTGCTTGGACAACGACGCTGGGAAGTCTCTGCCCTCCAGTTAGCTTCTCTCCCCCTCCCTCTCTCCGAAGGATCAGGTGCAGTCGGGTCTCTCCATCCAAGCAGACAACCAATTGGGCAAACACAAGGCAGAGAGTTAAAACGGCGGCACAGAGAGAATTGGAGCTGCACTCGGCAGCAAATTAGACATTTAAAAACTGAGGAGAGTGACTGCTGAAGATTAAATGCATTATAGATTTGCTGGAGGAGAGGCGAGTGAAAGAAAAGGTGGATCATTGACACCCCTCAGGCACCAGGCTGAAGATTTGTTTACGTACCAGTGTGTAATCAAGTGGGAATGAATGCAAGACACGGGGCCTTAATTTTTCATTTGCAATCAAGGCCACGTACACCTTTTCTTAGTCACAGAAAAACACTGCCACTCTCCTTGCTCCTTCTTAACAGCAGCATTACCCAGAGCAGGGAAAATCAGCCAGGCGTGGGGGGCCGGTTATGCCCCAGGGCAGCTGCGGGGGCTGCAGCCTGGGCATGGGGGGGTTGGGATGTGGCTCGAGGTGTTCTCCTGCTTTCTGACACCAAAAAAATCCCAGCTGACACAAAGTCTCACATGTGAAGCGTGGCTCTGCTAGACTTGTTGAAAGGACTCTGATGATAAGTGTTGATGCCAGGGTCCGGGCTGGGAGATGTAGAACAGCCTGCAACATATGAAAGCTGGAGCATGGCATTGGTAAGGGGCACGTTGGAAGAAACAGAAGGAGATTGGACACAAGCTTTTGCTATAATTGTAGGGATGTGCCCTCAGCTCCTGAGGCTGCCTCTGAGATAAGTGGCTGAGCAGCTCCTGTTTCTTATGAATGAGGCAAAATTCCTGGACCCTGTCTTTATGTAGTGCTAGCAGCAGCACTCATGTTGCCTGCTGCTGAAGTCATTAGGATGACCAAGAATCAGGATTCAGAGGTTTCACTGATCTCAGAACACAAAGGCCTGGGAAGACTCAGAAAAAGACTCCCAAACCTCTTGGAGTGTCCTTTAAACCTGCCAGTGATGAGCTGTGGTCTTCTGCAAGTAGTCTGCTGCTCCTGAAGATCGCTGGCTTTCACAAGGCTGTTTGGAGGGGATGGTTCATCTAGGGCAAGGCAAGAGATACACCAGGCACCCCATCCCTGCCTGCTGTGCCCACCAAGCACCCTGCCCAAGGCCATCCTGGGGAGCAGAGGGACCAGGGCTGGGGAAGAGAGGATGGAAAATACAAAGCAGCAGAGAGGCGATGGCAGTGGAAAGAGCAAGAATGCAAGGGAGCAGGAAAGGCAGGCGTGTGCAGGACTGCAGGCTGGAGATCACCTTCCCTCCTCATTGCTATTCCTGTGCCGCTGCCATCTCGAGGAGCTGCCGCCAGCCTGCTGGCTCGGCGCAGACACGAGCAGGGCGGCAAGGTGCCGGCCCCGGGGGAGGCTGCCGAGCTGAGTACAGAGGAGAGAGGAGGGCGTGTGATCAAATATTCCTTTTACTCCTGGCAGTCTTCATATCTCGGGTTGCTTGTTTCATGTGCGCTGCTCCAGGTGCTCTCCGCGGGCGAGGTGACACCGGCGCTTGTTGCAGCAAGGAGGCGGTGGCACCAGCTGCATGAGGGGGACAGAGCTGCCGTGCCCGGAGGAAAGGGAACAGCAGCCCTGGGGGAAGTCCTGGTGGGACGCTTAGCCCAGAGTATCATGGTGGTGGCTGTACACCCCAAATACAAACTGCTCATCAGCAGCCATCAACACCCAGTCACAGAGGCAGAGAGCCAAAGGCTGCAAGGGAATCCCGCTCATCCCAAAGGATGCTGAGAGCAAGCACTTGGAGGAAAGGCGAAGGACAACACCGTTACTGGTGGGACACGAAGCAAGTCTTTATTTAAGTAATTCAAAGGAAAACAGGATTTCCAGAAAGCAATCGTGGCTATAACGGAGCACTCCAAACAGCCAGCAGAACTTTAAAATAGCTCCTGCTCTTACCAGGCACTTCAAGTCTCAGGATCTTTTTAAACACCAGGGACTCCTTCCCTCTTTGTACTCGGAGACGTCTAAAATGTTCCTGATTTCAGAGGGAGCGAAATGGAAGTGGAACAGACAGACGGCAGTCCAGCAGAGTACTGACGGGCACGAGGAGCCTCTGTGACTACTCAGCTATTAAAGTGGAGCAGGGGCTTTCCTGCTCCTGGGGCCAGGGCACAGGACCCCTCCAGCAGTTCTGCAAAGCACTGAGCTGGGAAGGAGCAGGGGGCAGGCAGGAGCAGGTCTGCTCATAGCACAGCCCTAGGACAGGGAGGAAGGCTCACGCAGGGCCGAACACCCTCATTGCTCTGAAGGCACACAATCCCCTCCTTATCTGGAGGTCAGAGTTTCCCTGAGACTAAACCCAGGCTGTCAAGCACTGATAGATCCTGCCTGCCTTTGATTTTCTCCCACTGGTGGTTGAGGAAATCCTGAACTGTACCCATCCCTATCCTTTCTATCTACATTCAGTATCCCTCTTGTGCCTGTACTCCTCTACACCCATGGCTTTCAGTGCTCCGGCTGCCATCCTGCAGAACGGGGTAAGAAATAGGAGGGAGGGAGCAGGGGTTGTGTGGCAGATAGGCAGACACAGCGGTTAAAACGGGTATTAATTTAGCTAGGCCTGGCTGACAGGGAGAACGGATGGCGAGCCCTGCAGTCAGCGTCTGTCCGTCCGCACGGGCACGGCGCTGACAAGTTCTTCAGAGCAGAAAGGATTCGATCAGCCTGGCCATGTCCTGGCAGGCAGCATGGCGAGGCAATTAGTGGGAGTGAAATGGCATAACGAAGGGGACGGGGCAGCTGAGGATAGGACCTTACAGGGGACAGGACCACATCCTGGCCACACTGAGCGCAAGGGGTCTGTGCCAGCAGTGTGTACACGGGCTCTGCTCCTGTTTCTCACGTGTTTTTTTTTGTTTGTTTGTTTGTTTGTTTTTTTGCCTTCCTCAGTGCGAGGACAGCTCTGCTGGGTTCCTGCACCAAGCACCCGCCTGTCCAAACTGGAAGCCATCACCCGCTGCTGAGCTGCCCCCTTTGTTTAACCAAAGCTTGCCAAGGAGCTGCTGCAGTTTGCAAGACAGCAGCAGGGCACGCAGAGCTTTGCCCATCTGCAGAATTACTTTTCCCATTCTTTCCCTACAAGCATCATTTAAAAACCCACCATCCTGCTACCAGTATATTCACGTTTTTCCAGGAAAGACCTTCAATGTGGAGTAGGAAACGTCTCCATGAGTGTTCCTTGAAATAGGACGAAGCTAGTTTAAACTTTTATTGGCCATTAGAGTTAAATTATTTTCTCTGTTTTACTAACTCCCATGTTTAAATATTAGCCTGAGCGTTGCTTTTTAGTTGGAATTTGTTTTTCCCCCTTCACTGAAATTATATGTCCAGATACGGTAGGGTTCATTTAAAATCTGAAGAGGATAATGTGTGCAAGGGAGATAATCTTCTGCAAATGGTTGGCAAATTGGAACTACCAGAATTATGGTCTCGTACAGTGCGGAGGACTGAATTGCTCTGCCTAGGCTCACAGGATTCAACTAAAGCTCATTTCCACTCGTATACTGTAAATATTGTGTACATGCTGTGTTTACAGCCCTCTGCTTTCCTGCTCGCTGATGGGGCCCTCCAAGGGACCCACCTTTCCCTTTAACCTCACCTTTTCCTCTTGCTGGCCCACCCGAGGGACGCTGCTGTGTGTGACAGGTACAAGTTGGGGTTCTCAGGGGCTGTGCAGTACTCTGAGCAGCCGATCCGGAGTCACACAGAGCTCTCCTGTCACTGAAGCATGCATGGCGATGAAGCTTTGTGCTTGGAGGAATTTTTCACTTACCGGTGGGAGTCCACACATGGTCAGGATGTGCAGAGCAAGGCTGCTGTGCCCGCATCTTAGCATCCCTCGGGGCTGCAGCTGAGCTCAGGCTTCTGCAGGAAAACAGCCAGAAAGGTTGAGCAAGGTGCACCAGCACCAGCAGGACCTCCCATACCGCTCGCTCTGCACTCGAAGCCCAGAGGCCAGCCCCTTCTCCTATGCCTGAACAGCTCCAAGCCCTGGACAATCCCCCTGCACCTGGTCCTGTAGGTCAGCACAGCTCAGCGTTGGCCCCGTGAATGTCACCTCCTTGTCCCTGTCCTCCTGGGGCAGAGGCAGTGTCCTTGCTGCTGCAGCACCCGCTGCAATGGGAGCCCCAGAAGGGCCTTTCTTGCCTCACAACCCCATGTAATTTTGGGGGCAGCAGGTTAATGCAGCACTGTGCACTTCCTTAGACTCTTGCAACAGGGCAGCCTCATCTGCTGGAGCATGGCTCCAGCCCAGTCCTTGCTGATGCTCCTCTAAATGCAGGGCTGGAAGAACTCCTCACACTGCAAGCAGCAGTAACCTCCTGAACAGGGTAATGCAGAGTCAGCCCATAAACACACGGCTGCTCCATTTGTTACTGAAATTGCACCGGGGCACGGGCAGTGAGAGTTCCTCCGTTATTTGGGAATTATTAATTTGTTGCTGTTGTATGATTATTGCAAAGCAAAGCTCCTCCATAGCACCTTTCTCTCTCCAGAGAGAAAAATAGAGTAACATAAAGCAAGAGAGGCAGGATGCTGCTAGGGCTGGCACTAGCCTAGCAAAGGCAGCGAGGAGCAGAGCCTCCACGGCTACAGACCAGCTCCCAGCCTGCTCTTAAAATATTCCTTTCAACCCAGACACAATGGGAAGCCGAGGGGAGGAAGAGGAGGGAGCGCATGCCCTAGGCCGATCAATACGGTGTGGAGCAGGTATGATCCCACGTGGCACACCGTGAGACACTGCCTGGAAGATCTGACTGGATCTTCAGAAAAACCTATTAGTCTGTTGTCAGGGCTTCTGATGATAACTGACTGGCCAGCTCGGATCAATGCCACGGACTTGTACAGTCACACTTCACCCCAGCTCCTTGCTTTTTTTTTTTTTTTTTTTTTTAAACAGAAAGTATATTTCAATCACTGAGCTCAGAATTCAGGTACATTTTACCCGATATAATCTAAAGTATCATGTATCTCTACTTACTTAATGTAGCATAAGCTACCTCGGTTTCTAGCAGCATCAGCCTGGCAGAAGAGGCAGTAATTATGCAAATCAGAATTGTTTATGAAGTTAAAATAATTCCGCATTGTACTTGGTAAAAAATAAATAAATTAAGAATTGTATTTCTTACCTAATAAAATAATCATGCAATTAGTGCCAAATTACTTATGCAACTTGTAAAAACATTAAGTTCAGTGCAAACACTACACTTTTATTTTAAGTAATGATCATTTTCTTCAATTTCATGAAATCTAGAAATGTCCTTCGATCCTTTTAATTAAAAGCACTTAACAGCAATAGTTGTACAGCCGAAGAGCTGAGAGGAACAGCAGCCTCGGGCAGCAGGCTGTGAGCAGAGGAGATGATCGGAGGCCAAGGGGAGGCGAGAGGCACGGGAGATGGGCTGGGAGCAAGGAGGAAACAATCCCCAATCATTTGGGGATATGACACTGATTATAAATTGAAGAATTTGTTATTTTCTGTTCTGAAAACTGCTGGGGTCATACGGGGCTTGCTAGAAGTTGAGATCTGCTTGGATGTTCGACAATAAAGCGCACTTGGCTTGTGAGGTCTAAATAGCCAAGGAATAAAGGAGGGATGTAGGGTGTGCAATCTGGGCAGCGTGGAAAATTGCTGCAACTTCTTAAGCCTTAGCAAACGAAATCAAGAAGGTTTCTGTGCAGAGTTAGTTCTCTGCGTGACACTAAATGGCTGGACAAATGAATAATGCAATCATTTGCTGTATAACTTTAAAGTAAGATATTGGACGTTGACAGAAGTCTACTGGAGTCATCTAAGAGTAAGGATTAAGCTCCAGTTGTCCGAGGCAGATCTCCTTATTCCCTGGGATGTAATGAGGTATAAATAAGAACCTTTTGAAGCTGCAGCTAAGTAAATCTGTGATCATTTCAAGCAGCACTTTCTGTTTGGGTTTCTTTTTCCAAACAGATGGATGCTGCAGCCTGAAATTGCCAAGATTAAAGGGAGCAGTAGTTTAATACACATGACTGGGGAAATAACTGGGCCATTTGAGGAGTTGAATCCGAAGTCTTGGCAAAGACCCTGCTCAACATTCACAGAAGGTAAACAGCCTGAGAGCAAGCAACTGCATTTCCTTCCCAGCACAGAGTCGCTGGCAAGCGCAAAAATAATGAGAAACGTCCTGATTTGGGGCATGGTATGAATGAGCCACACATGTCCATAAATAAATCATGAACTCTGCAACAGGCAGCTTATTTGTTCTCACAAAAGCTGTGGCTGGCAGCATTCTTACTGGGCAATGTTCACAACTGGATTCTTAATAGGCTATTAATGTTCAATCAAACTTTTATCAGTTTTGCTCTGGAAACTGAGACGTGGCCATAACCAAATGGCTCCGTCCCTTCCCCATCTCTTGCAGCAGCCTTGCTGTGCTCTTGCAGGCTTCGCTTTTCCACAGCATTCGGTAGATTGCCTTTGTGCTTACTAAATTATTGAAAATTACCGCAACTAGCAGCAGCAGCAGGGCTGCATTTAAAGGCAGACCACAGCATTAATCACAGCTCAGCGCCCTCGGGGAAGAGCGCCGGCTCGAGCAGATTGAGAGGCAAACAGCACGTCATGTTAGGAACGATGAAAAACCTCTCCCCATTGCAACATACAGAGACAGACACTTCAGGCATCTCATGGCAACACAAGTGCAGAATAAATCAGGTTGTGGTGTTCATGAAGTACTCACCCAGTGTTGTATTTGTATGTGCATCACCTCGATGAGAGATGCAGGCCAGCTGCAGCTACCACGGCACTGAACGGCGCCACATCTGCAGTGATGAACAGCAGGCAGACACTGGCCTTTTCTCCCCATAGGTGTGTGAATCAACAGCCTCGTGGCAAAATACTACTGAAATGAATCCATGAGGTCCCAGGCAGATTTTAAGAGTCAGGTTATGTTAACATGTTAGCTGCCTCGTTTCTCAGATGAGTGAGAGCGCCTGGGCAGCCTCGGCCCAGGAGCTGCACAGCTGCCACCCATGAGGGATTTTATCTGGCACAAAATGCCATCCCGGATCCCCTGATGGTTGTTATTTTCAGGCAAAATAAATAAGATGCCATTACTGAATGCAGCTAAACAATAATCTGCTAAATTCATGCGATAATAGTGTCACTCTGTGATTTGTTATTCTTCGCTGTCTTTATAGTATTTTAATGGAGTTATTCTGCCCGATGGAGAAGTCTCTAGACAGGGTGGCACTGGAAGATGATGAGATGTCAGTGCTGAGCTCCCTCTCACTTGGCAGTTGGGAACGCATTAGGTATTTCTGAGTTGATGGGCTTGTAATAAAACATATCATGACTGCCTGCCAAGGAGCTTTATGGCACAAACATGAAGAGCAGCACTATAATGCAGCTCTGGTGGTTTGGAAGTGAGCGTTTCCACCGCGGTGCCTCAGACGGCTCATGTAGTGCTTTCAACTCTTCCTCGTTGGAAGCAATGCCAAGTGCTTGCTGTATTTTTCACATTTCTCTTGTGCCTTCTTCTTTTACTCCACATTTCTTTTTTTTCCCCCCAGTGGAATAAAGATTCCCAAATTTTTCTTTCACCTGTTCTATCGACATTGTGCCAGACAGGAATGCTACCACCTGAATTATAATGACCATAAAGTGTTCGGAGAAAGGGGAACAAGAACAGGTGGGAAAGGAATTCAATTGTCTATCTAACTCCATAACCTTGCATTTGACACCACAAGTGTGTGCTGCAGTTAGTTTTGTCTTGAAGAAGAAAAAAAAAAAAAAAAACAAACAAAAAACAAAGCATTACGAGCTGGCATCAGACATATGATATTAAAATCTCTTGTAAATTGAAATAATTAGAAAATAGCCATGTTAATGATCAAAGAACATATGTTCACACTCATTTTGTATAAGAAAAGGAATAGCTCCTTTTTCTGGTTTGCCCTAAAGCTTTTTGCTCGGTGTCATAATTTCTCTAAGAAAAATGTTGTTTCTCAGAGAAGTGTATTAAATGCACCAAGTGCTCGACAGTGCTGAATACCAGCCTTCAAGCATCAGTAGCCCTCGGCACGTGAGCCCAAATATGTAAAGCTACTTGCAAGTGTAGTAGTTGGTTTATGTATGGACATTATGATGGTGTATCTCTCACTAGTATCTATTCAGTGGAAAGCAATTGTTTTTCTCCTTCTTCTTTGTCCAAAACATAAAAGATTGATGCTCCTAATTTCAATGCTGCAGCTGCCTCATAACCTGAATTCAGGAGATGTGGCTAAGGGAAACGTTAGAGGAGAAACAAACATTGGCTTCATCACTAGCTACGCTGAGACTGATCAGTGGTGAAACATATTCTTTGTGGCAGCACTTTTTATTTGAGTTTGGTGTTCTGAGGCGAGCAGGCATTACGTATTACAGTCCTGAAATCCTGAGCGTTTTAAAGGGAGATGCAAGCAAATCTGGCAGTAATCAGAACTGAGTCTGGGATAGCTGTTCAGTGAAGAAAGCTGCGTATTTCAACACTCACCTGCCATTACAGGATTTACATATTTGTCTGTTATTAAACGTTTGTGCACTGGGCTGCCCAACATCAGCTCTGGAAGATTGAAATATCAGTTACAGATCAATTTTCTCCTTAAGTAAACACTAATGCAGGATAAACAGTATTAGAAGATGCAATCGTAACATTGCTGACTGCAGGCTGGACTTCCTGCTGCTCACAGCAAGTTTAAGCCTAGAGATTAATTAACCTGAGAAGATATCACTTAAGGAAGATTTAAGGCTCTCGCGTTGGGAATATGAGTGAATGAGAAGTCGTGCGTGCTAACAGGGAGGCAGCAGAGACCGAGGAAGGCGTAATGCTCTTTGATCTTCCCATGGCTACCTTTTGTTTTGCTCAGCGCCGACTCTGTACGGCTTTACGGATTAGGTTTGTGAAGCCGGGAGAGTTTTTCTTTCATGGCTAAATGGCTGTAAAACCGCAGACTGCCAAAGAAATTCCCAGCCGTGGCTGGAGGAATGGGGCAGTTCCCAGAGCCAGCACCTGCACGCGGGTATTGCTGCTAACAAATCACCCCTGCGGTCCCGGCGTTGCATGCACTGCAGACCAGGTGTGATTGCTTTGGCTGCTTGGTGCCTGCACTTTGCTGCTCAGAAAGAACCTCTTACCGAGATGCAGCTTCATCAAGGCTTTATGCTTGCAGGTCTCCCAGTCCGTCTTCTCCCAGTTCTGGATCAGTTTTTCTGGAAATGCTCCAGTTCAGCGTGGACTTAAAATCAGCACAACTTGAGGCTCCCAGGGTTGTCACTTCTCACTCACCTGTGTTTCAACCAGTCCTTACCTTCTGTGAACTTTTTTGTTTTATGAGCTGTGCTGCAGTTGCTCTTCAGAGCAAAGGATGGTGCTTTGTGTTTAGGAAGCAGGTATTACTTAGCAAGCACTGTCATAAATAAATAATGACCGTGTAACTCTGAAGCTGACTTCACTCAAGGAATAAAGTGCCATGGGAGTTATACTCTGGTTTTGAACATCTAAGTGTCATGTAGAAGACAACATCCTGTATAAGACCTGGAGATCTGAACTCGCATGTGAGCTAAATTGCAAGCTCCCTTTTTTTCAACACATGACTTGAAGGTAAGCTCTATTTGCTACTCTGAGTTTGTGATCGGCAAAGACCAGTCTCAGAACAGTGACTGCCAGATCAACAGATATCGCTCTGGGGTTTCAGTAATCTCTGGAATCCAACATTATGTGACCGATTTGGAATAAAAATTTAATTCCATAGACAGATAGAAGTAACTCTATACAACATAACATTTTGTATTGACATGACCTGTCCCTACAGAGGAAGAGCACGTCCCTCGCACTGATGAAACACAACCAGACCCCGAGCAGAGGACAAGAGCTCGGCGTGAAGCTGTGCGACTCCCTCGGGCAGCAAGCACCGAGCGAGGCTACGCGCTCTCAACGCCAACAGGCACCACGAGGCTGAGCGCAGGTGCGTGGAGCACCCTGCCAAGTGCTTCTCATCTCGGGATTATCCTCCTCCGTCCAGGAGCTGTAAAAACAGGCCTCTCAGCAGGGCAACTGCATGCAGCAGGCCAACATTATTGCTGTGCTCGGTAACCATCACATTATGTTGAAACTCAAATTAAATACTTTACTTATGCAAGGTAGCGATCCTTCCTTAAAAAAATAAAATCTTTTTAATGTCAGCCACCAGCCTAACGAAGCAACTAGAAATACTCTGTCCAAGCAGTACTAGTGGCTTTCATTTTTTCTCCTCCCCATTTGGCCCTTCAGAAAATACTGCTCACACTGCTACGATGGATTAGGAATGAGGGCATGATGTGGATTTAGCAGTCTGGGAAATCGCATCAATGACTTCTCAAAGGAGTAAACTTCTTGTAAAGAGCAAGGCTCCCTTCTCAGACTTGTGGCAGACACTGGAAGGGAGCATCAGCAAGGGTTTACGGGTCACCCCAGGGCTCTTGCCCAACATACCATGGGAAGTTTACCAACGCCGACCTTTTCCACAGCACTCCCTCTGGCTCGGACCGGCCCCGTCCTTGCCCCCGTGCCTCCGCCGTGACCACGGCCTCCAGAGCAGTGGGAGATAAAGAGCGCAGAATGAGAAGTGAAGATAGTTTTGTAACATTAATTTTTTTTTATTAAGAAGACAGATATTTTATAGTACTTCTTTTTCTTTGTAAAAATGGTATACATGAACCAATACAAAATGTGAATGGGAACATATGGATATGTATTTTCTTACATTGTAACATCTTCCATGGACACCTTAAAACAGAACTGGCCTAAGGGGAAAAAATAAAAAGGCTGGGTGAACAAAGAACAAGGTTGTTTAGCATCAGTCACGCATCCTTCATTTGTAATACTCCTTTAAACAAGTTTGTTCTTTCTCCACACTTAAAAATCCTAATGACCTAAAGCTGTACAAAGTAATACTCAACAATACATTTCAAACAGTGCACTGTATACTGAAGAAAAAATACATAAACCAATATACAACTAAAATTCGTAATTTCCTGTTTTTTTACTCTTTTTTTTTTTTCCAATGTGTGGGGCCGAAATTTTGCAATCTACCTGAGACGGAAAACACCAATCAAAACACATGAACCTGAGACATGTCAACATTTTAAGTCAAAGTTACATCGGTAACACTGCACTACTGTACACTTTCAAAACAAAGATGGGCTGTTCAAAAACAGGATGCCAATTCCGTGATCAATGAGTAAAAAAGCCCCCCCGAACTCTAACATGCTGAATGCTTCTCACCATGGTGTGATTTGGCAATGGTGCTGAAGGCTCAGAAAAGAGCTGCGCTCCACAAAATTTGCTCAGAAAAAAGCTATTCCTGTGAGTTTCTTTTTCTCGTATAAAGGGGAAAGACAGACTACTGCTTGAGAATGGGCTTGTCTGCTCTCATGCCATCCCATTCCCAACAGACTCCTGCGTCATAATGGTTCTGCCAAAAACAATTAAAAAAACACACACAAAAATGATCCTCCCAACCCCCTAAAAAAAAGTTGACGCTAAGATTAATGTTTCCCTTAAATAAATCAGCATACATGTTCCACATAAACACAGTAAAAAAAAGTATCTCTCAAAATCCAAGATTACTCACCAAAAACAAGTCAGCATATATAATTTTAAAACCGTCTTCTCATTGTGATTTGCTATCTGTCACAATTCTAATTTACCTAAATTCTTCTTTTTTACCTATGGCTTTATAAGTCAGTTAGCACACTAATTTTTAATGCAAATTCCCACATTTTACTTATCTGATAAAAAAAAAGGCAGTTGCACCTGTCCAGTTGCTCCAGGTTTCGGATCTAACACATGCGGAAGGTGAGGTGTTGTCAGTCGCTGTGCCCCACGGCTGCTGCCGTGCAGGGACAGGGACGGGGACAGGGACAGGGGTGCGTGGCTGGCAGCTTTGAGGCAGGAGCAGGGGTGGGAGGCAGCCGGGCATCGGCCAGCACAGCCCGGCCCTGGCTGCCTGCACCCGGACCAGGCTGGGGGCCGGGAGCTCGCAGCTCCCAGAGGACAAACACGCCTGAGCACCGGTCCCTGCTGCCTTCCCTGGCACAGGGCAAACGGAGGGGAAAAGAATACAAAAACCATTCATTTGCAGCCTTCTGCTCCCCAGGGGGGGCTTTTCCTTTTCTAGCAATTTAGGGAGAAGTCAGGCCAATCGGGACAGCGCGACAGAACGGTTTGCAACAAAAATAAGCCCAGAGAAATCCCACCTCTGCCCCTCTGCGGACCAGATCCTGCCACCCTGGAGCCACCCGGGCGGCAGGAGGAGCCCTGGCTGGGAGCAGGACACGGGCACGGGCACATGGGTTGGGGCCACGTCGCGACACATCGGGCACACGGACCCCGGTGTCACGCTGCTCCGCAGCCGGGCAGCGCGTTTTCTGGGTTGCAGGCTATTTTCTAGTCTCCACCATCTAAAGCATTTGAAACATGGGCAGCCACAAACAGGTTCTCATTGTTTGTTTATCCAAGCCTTTACGACAATAGAGAAAATGGAATATGGGTACACTGAATTGCAAACTATGAGATCTAAAATGTGCTGGTTCTCCTCCGATGAGACCGAGTTCCAAACAGAAAACAGTGAGGATAAAAAGAAAGAAAAATACCTTAAAAAGAAACCAACCTATTCCAAGGGGTCCCAGCAGGCAACTCCAGAAACAGAGGACAAAAGGGGAAACAAAGAACCACAGAAATCCGAAGGGAACTAACGCACAGAAGCCCCTCTTCTTCCCAGCCTCCCCCCCAACCCAAACAAACAGAAATAAAACAAGGCACAGAATCTTCTGCAAATGACTTCACTAAACTAAATCCAAGCCGGACTTGGCCAAAAAAATAAAACCCAAACAAATTGAGGTGTCAAACAGCAGAGTGTACTTTACGAAGAATATTTTTACACAGCAAATCCCGGACCCTCCCAGTCTCACAACTCTCCACCCATTTGCGTTTTTCTTTAAAAAAAAAGACACAAGCTGGTTGCAACTTCCAATATCACTGTCTCTTTAGCGTTTAAATAGGGCCAGTAACCGTCCACGGTTGGACACCTCATTGAAACCAAGGCTGCTCTAGATGAAGTACTCTTTCTTTTCTTCAGAGTTGTTTTGTCCTCCTTCTGCATTGATGATAGCTGTGTCTGCGTCGGCTGCATCGTCTGCTCCTTTGGCTTCATGAGTGAAGTATGTACCTGAAAGCGAAGCGGCAAGGTCTGTGACATCGTGAGCGAGAGAGCGACAAAGCCATGAGCAGGAGGGGAAATCAATGCCACAGGAAAGAAATGGAGCCTGAGAGCAGGTCCCATGCAACTGCGGCTCGGGACTGTGCAGCTGTGATGTTACCAGGGAGCACAACACCACAGACCCCACAGCACGGGGACAGAGTTATCTCCAGTCCTGCCTGAGGCACCCAGATGTGCAACTCCTTCAAGAGGAGCTGGGCATTTTTAACCTGCATTTCCCATAGAAGTGCAAGCAGAGGGCACAGGAAAGCAGTGCCGGGGCAAGCAGTGGGGCTGATGCTGCCCCACGTCCCACCGCAGCGTTCCCTGTCACCAGCCGCTGGCTGGGCAGTCACGTCCCCATGCAGACGTGATGGTGTGCTGTTCTCCATGGTGTTGTAGTACAGAGAAGAAACTAGGTCACACAGTGATTTTACCCTTCAAATGTCAGTAAAATTGTGTTTTAAACACTTAAAGGAAAGGCATCTTTCATCTTCCTGTTCTCTCTCCCCTAATGTGCCTTGTTGTTTTTTTTTTCTCACTGCTTTCTCCTCTCTTCTCTGCATTATTCCTTCCACCCTGGCTGGGGTCTCAACCAGCTCGTCATTATTCTGACAGCTTTCCCAAATCCATTAAATAAAAGCTGCTAACAGAGAATCCTTTTGTGCAAACACCTGCCCGTATACACAGGGACTGGAATGGTCACGTCACTGTGGGTGGGTTCAGCCTTACTCCAACTGGAAGTTGTAACAAGCTCCCAGGATGGACATTTACATTTTACAAGGTAAACCACAAAACCAAGACACTGGCATGTATGTACCAGCTCAGGTCAATTAGGTTTTGTAGTAAGACTTCCAAATTTCAGTTTTAGCCTGTGTTCGGAGTGGCAGTGCTGACTGCAAGCTTCAGAAGTGACAGCTGTACCAAATCCATTAATTTTTCAGTTTCAGTCTTTGCCTTACCTTTATGCCTTGCAAAATATCGCCCTAAAATGATGAGCAGGCAAAGCATGGCAAATACGACCACAGCCACAACACCACCGACGACTGCATGGTCCACGCTCCTTATTGACCCCTCCTCACCTGCACGAGAATCTGTTGAGATTAGAAGAGGAATAAGAATTCGGGACTTATTACGACACAATCTGAAGGTTTTGGCTGCAGCTGCCCTCAGGATTGGAAAAGCCACCCTTTTGCTTTCCAAAGGAAAAGGGATAAAGCATCAAGCTATCTTGACAGATGAGTTCAGGCAGAGGAGCAAGCGGGCTGCCCAAGGCTGAACTGATCTGGCCGATCAACTTGCAAGGTATCGTCCGCTATAAGCAGCAGCACTACTGCTATGCACGGGGAAGACAGCTAGGATAGGGAATGGGAGAGGAGAGGAGATGTGGAATCATTGGTGGACACGTGTTTTTGGAAATTTCCCTAGAACGCTCCCCAAATTTCAATCCTCCTGGGGAGCAGGGGGGCACAGAGAATAGCAGTAGAATGCTATATGGAAATACGAATCATTAGCTTTAGAGAAACATCATTAAACAAGTGCCCTGGTGACACATTTTAATATCAGCCCCAAAACCTCTACAACCACAAAACAATCAACCAAGCTTTGTAAATGTGTTTGCAGCCGTCTTCTCCCCCAACCCAAGAACTCAAAGATTACATAATTAAGCACAACCTTTTCTGTTCATTACAGTTCATGACGTCCTAAGATGCAAAACTCTTAACCCAAACTATAAAAACCTCTTCAAAAGCAGACAGTAAGCAATAATTGTGCATTGCCTCCAACTGCTTTATTTTATTTATTAAACACCTCACCACGCAATTAGTTTTCTTTTATAAGCATCTCTCCCTTAGGATGCCGTCACTGGGAGAGGAATGACTTATTTGGCTGAGGAACAACTCTGAAATGAACCCAGAATGAGCTATGGCCATGTAAAAAGAATGTATAGCAGTGTAAACAATTTTAATTTAAGAACACAGCTACATCAACCCTTGCTGCAATTCTAATGGCAACTGAGATTTATAACATAGTAAAAAACAATTATTCTCCCGTTGATTAATACATTAACATTTTGGAATAGAAGCTAAACTATTGTCTCTATTTATTTATTTATTTATTTTTTATTGAGTCAAGCGCGACACCTCCATTAAAATGATTTACTAGCCATACCTTACAATTTAAGCATAGCAGCAACAGAAACGGTAAAAATCTTTTAACTTTACATGATTTGTGAAGTCATATGTGAAGGATTTACCATTTAAATCTTTCACTACAAGAAGCACATGGCCTATAAATCTGCCCTGCATGCAGTTGCCCAGACACCTAAGAGAAATGCATTTTACTAGGAAGACTGAGAGTGCAAATTCAAGTCAATTTTTAAGAAAGATTTATCCCCGTCTCTCTCCAAAGAACAGAGCAAATCTCTGAAGCCTCCACCTCTAATAATATTTGAAGTTTATCGATCAAGCGTACAGATCCGTGACAGCTAAAGGTAATGGTGCTCTTTTGAGCTGAAACCTGATACAATGCTTTCAAGCAGGAGCCCAGGATTTACACTTTCTATCGATATTTCCAATTCTGTTCTAAGATTAAGTACTAAGGGATGTAAGTAAATAACTCGTGACTGAGACTGTATAGTACGCTTTAATTAAAACAATTTAAGAAAAAAACGTAGAGCATTTCTTCAAGTAACTTTAAAAAGTAGCAGCTTTGGCATAGGCAGTGGGATACCTCGGTTTAATTTTGCCAAGGTTTGATGCATATTAAGGGAGAAAACAAAATAGTACCTATTAGCACCACAATGAGAGAAGTCCTTTCAGCAACTTATCTAACAAGCTAAACTAAGTGTGGCAAAAAATATACCACTGTAAATCAGAAGCGTTTGCTTCCACATCATCTAAAGTCAGGTCATTTAACTGTGGTAGGAACACACCAGGGAAATCTGAAAGCATATTAAAACCTGGTGTTCAGTAAAGTGCATACCAACGGCACACACATCATGGGCAAATTATTTTGTAGAAATTCACGATTAGAAAAAATGAGATACAAAAAGTGAAACATAAACTTCCCTCTTACGTTGTAATGACAAAGTGCACTCAAAGGACAAAACCTAATTGCAAAACAACCCATAAAATATCTTACTCTGTTGAAAAGGCATACACACAGCTCTCTCAATGAGGAGAATTAACTGATCTTGAACTGTCGACAGTTCCACATCCAATGAAAATTACTGTCTTTGAAGTCAATTATTCCCAGCTTTCTGATGAAGAAAAATAACAGTAAGTATTTAAGAAAATGGTGCATGTCCTGGAACCACTACGCAAGGATTTCTAGTTGCTGTGGCAAACTGCCAGAACCAGCAGCCTCTAAGAAGGTACTTTTTTTTTTTTTTTCTTCTTTTTCTAAATAATCTTCAGTAGGAACAGACTGTATCATAAGCACTTCCCAGCATTTGCTGCTTTGGCAAGAAGCAGAATATCCCTGCTTGTTGATGGGAAAGATGCCCATGAAAGCACTGCAGCGTGCCAAGTAGACCGCCTCACTTGGGAAGAGACACTGTTGTCTGTCTGGAATAGCAGCTAGGGGAAAACCAGAGGACCAGGGAGTTCTAGGTAGCGAGCACTCAAACTGAAGTCTCCTCGTTGCAGCTTTGGACAAGTTGGTGCTGCAGACGTGCTGCACGCTGCTTTACCAAGGTGACAAACACGTCTGTTTGTCGGCACAGCGCCTGGCAGCACGTGGGGCTGACCTCCCTCCTTGGCAGGTACTGAGCACCAAGGTATGAGAGGCTGCACTAAAGGCAAGAGGAAAGCATCCCAAGCTGCAGGATGAATGTCTTATTGGCCTTTGGAACAGCTGAGCAGAATAAATGCACTGAGTTATGGCTCTGTAATGTGTCTAGAGCAGGATTTTGCATTGAGGTGCATTTATTTTTTTTCTTAATCACTGTAATTAAGAGAGTTCTGCACCTATGAAACCTGAACACCAGTTGGTGCACCTCATCCTTGCAACACCAGCCTCAAGGCGGTTATACTGAATTTGCAGAGCTGCAGAGAATAAGGCCACTGTTACTTGGAGGGCTGTGCTAAAGCCTTACGCTTGACAGATCCTTTGCAGTTTCTACTCAATTTGCAATTAAGTCAAGAGCAAGGAGTCAGCATTTCCTTGAGAAGGGACAGTTCCGGCCAGAAGAGTTTATTAATTATGAGTTCTTCTACTGGGACATGCACAGCTATTTTCCTGAAGTATTTCTGTTAAAAACATAGCAAAGTGCAAACTGCAAGCTTGTTTTATTAGGTACTCTGCTAAATACCTTTGTCTTCAAGTTTACATACAAAGTAAAAATTAACTACATGCTGAGGATGTCTAGTGGTTGCAAACCATCTGATACCCGAGTCTGTGAGGCGGCTGACAGTGTACTTTTGACTTTAAAGATAACATATTTATGTTTATATATTAATTATCAAAGTGAAAGGAATGGCTCTTCATCTCTAATTGCAAATGTTCTGGATGAAACAGGCTGGAGCTCTGTTTAAAAATAAATATGCCATATTTAGAGGCACTAAAACACTTGTACTTATCAAAATTAAAACCTCTTCCTGTCTTTTCTCTGTTGCATCAATTTGTTCTCCAAATAAAATAGGTAAAAAATCAATTTTTAAAAACTGAAGCCTACTGCTGAAATGAAGAAAACCATTGCTTTCCTCTTCTTAAACATAAAATTAAAAACAAGATAGTAGAAATCCTTAGGAGTCCATATGCTCTGAGGCTCACAGGGGCTTCTACTTCTTTGCTTTTGCATTTTCAGGATGGTGCTTGCCATACAAGCTCACCTGCCTAGGCACCACCTGCACCAAGTCAGCAGGTTGCCGCAGGAACTACTTGAAGCTTCAGGATAACACGGCCAGAAATTTTTGCAGGTCCTGCAGGCAAGCTGGTTCCTTTGACCTTTGCTTCTGCAGTGTGTTTATGAGTGGGATTTTCCAGAAGACCTTGCCTGGTGGCAGTACTGTTTCTGTTTAGTTCCTTAACTCTCCAAAGGGGATGATTTTTGTCAGCTTTCCTCCTCTTGTCCTTCCATCCTCATCTGCTTCAGCTGTCCCTCTTTCCTAGCTCTTCCACTGCCCACTTTTAATAACCAACTGCCTTCTGTAACGCTGACCCCCTATCCCCACCAGAACAGCCACAAAAAAGAACCTCTGAAGAACCTGGGAGCCCAGGGTCTGCAGTGCCCACGGCAAGGCCAGCGATGCCAACACCACTGTTACACCTTTCCTGTGGCTAGGTGTTTTTCTTTCAACATTCCATCTAAGCCCTGTCTGCTTCAGTTCAGCCCCGTGGTGCCTAGCACAGTGGCTGCTACCCAGCGTGAACAAAATTCTTCCTATGAACGTGGAAGGCAATACAAAGCCGGCAGCTGAGAGCTGCCCCTCGACAGACCCCATCTCCAGCAATCCTGGACACCACTATGGGCAAATCGATCTGTATGCCGCAAGCAACAGACCTGCTTAATTTTCTGTAAGCACCTCGCTTCAGAATATTCTCACGCGAGGTGGGAATGCAGCCAGCCTTCCAATATGCTTGCTAACCCCTGTAACAGGGACGTGAGCCTGCAGCTGCTCCAGCCAGGCTTCGCAGACAGCAGCTGCTGCAGCAGGAGCCTGGCACTGAACCGTGCGACCCGTCCCAGCCCTTCCCCTGGCAGAGGGGGCTCTGGGGAAGAAGGGGGCTTACTCCAGCAGCAACGCTGGAGATGGGTAATTATTTCATCCTGAATAAGCATCAATAATTGGCATCACTCATTATTTCTTTGGTAATAAAAAAAAATGTTGCGACTATGGAGCAGACAATAATTCTCCGAATTTCCACCAAGACAGACAAACTTGACCTTAAAAACTGGAATCTGCTTTGAAATGCTTTCTCCAATTCACAAAATCTATTCCTGCTTCATATCTATGATTAAAAAAAGAAATCACAACTTTATTACTGAAGAGGGAACAGACTAGATGGCAGGAACTGACAAAATGCCACATTATTTGCTAATCCTAATATGTTATTCTTCCTTAAGATTTGCTTCTCTCAGCACCAATTCAATTATAGATGCTACAAATCCTTCTGACATTTAATTCCCTCTTGTCAGAGAGTAGTAAATGTATACATGCAGAGCTTTCCCATTAAGATGTTAATATATATTGGAGCATGCTGGCCTTTAAATCGAATAGTCAGAATTTTTCTGCTATGGCTTTGTTTCTGTTTTGCTTGTGTTTTCTTGAGAGTGAGAGTGGAAGTAAGGGGGATATGCAGGAAGGAAAGAAAAAAGTCAACATACAGACATTTGCAGCATGTTGTGAACAACATGCACAACTACTTTGCTACTCTGCAGCTACTCTACACCTCAGCTAAACCAAATTCCATAGGGTGGTGTTTTGCATTATATCAAAGCACCTTAAAGGAAAACTGCAGTGATAATGTTACAGTCCACTTAGGACAACTTGATATACACAGAAAAAAAAATCAATATATATATATATTTTTAACTACTGTGTTGCTCCCTTGAGAGAATGGTATGATTGTGTCCTGCATTAGGGGGATGCCATAATTTTATCTAACATAGCATCGAACTTCTCTGCATGAGATGCAGCACAGTATACAGCAGCAGAGAGCACTGTAGTCGCATTTAAAATTGTGGCCAATAAGAAACTTTGGTAGCTTTAAATTAATTTTGTTTATTATTTTAACCAACTGCTACTTGAATCAACAAAAAGAAATCATAGCACTTCAAAAAACAAACAAAAAAACAAAAAAAACTGAAGTTTTCCTTTAAACAGAAAGTGTAATTCACGAAACACTACACACAGAGAAAGTAAACGCACTTTTGGACTGGTTCCTATTTGACACCCTACTAACTCATGTAATTTAAAATTTTTAGAGTCCTGAGCCAATCTGATTAAAGATGTAGCAGCACACCCACAGCAGACTCCGGGCTGCACAACTTCAGTTCACATCGCTCACCTTTTTCTTGGCTAAAGGACAAACCCACACTGGTCTCAGTTTTACCTCCCGGCAGGACAAAGGCAGATGACAACAATGACAGCCATCAGCCCCAATAGCTGATCACCGAAAATGACTCAGGGAAGTGGTAACAAGGAACCCAAAGGAGATGTTTATGCTGCTAATTTCCCTTGTAAATATTCTCAGCTGACATCCACATTTTAAACCCATAGAATCTTACTTGTTATGTATTTATTTTTGTGCAAGGGGAGATGCTTTAAAATAAGTGTGTTAATGATCTCAAATTCTCTAATATTTTTTCAGAAGTAATTGTTTAAAAATAGATCACTTACTGCAGCCTCAAGAGTATGAAAAAGGCTGGCAGATTTTAATGGTAATATCCTAATAATGTGGGTTAAGCAACTACAGCAAGGTTTAGCACATGGAAGACTTTTCTCCTCCCAACCACTCCATAAAAAGGTTCCATTAAATTCTGTTTTTAATGAGGCTTTATATATATATATGCATACATGCACATTCACGTGTATTCCTGCTCTTGCTTTTTTTAAGTGGCAACATCTCAAGATTAAGAGAAAGGACTAGATCAGATCTGACTGACTCCGCTAGCTAGTATTTTAAATATCAATTACATTGGAGTTAAAAGCTTTGGACCTACAAGGAATGAATCACTTTATTGCTAAAGCCTGCAGAAGAGGTGAAAAACTCCCAAGTGACTTGACTTCAGTCTCACCAGCAGCACAGAAGGTCTGCGGGTCACCTCCAGCACAGAGCCAGTTGCTCACATTTCCCACTAGCACAATTTCTGCTATTATTATTGCTTTGAACAGTGTATCTCACTGTTTTCCCAGTGTGCTCCAGCACTGCTTCTGATTAATTGATAGAGTTCTTCACCAACATATAGTATAGGTATTAATTTTGGCATATTTGGATTTATTGCTGCGCTCCCACAAGAATGTCTCTTTTATTCTTGGTGAAAATTAATTTCAAGCTACTGATGTAGCACAACATGGGTTGAATTTGTGTGCACGTATGTACATGTATACAACGTACATATAAATAGCTGCAGTGCTTCCTAGATGCAATATCTGCATCACGTTAGGGAAAAGAAGACCTAAATCAATTTCTTTCAAGAATTCCTAACTTACCAATCTTTTCTTCTTCCTGTTAAGTTTATGACACAATTAAAACACCAACATGATGCAGGCTTCCACACTTCTCTACTGGTCATGATTTAGGTGCAATGACCTTAAGTCACTCATGCACTTCTGAAATATTGATAAACCAACTATTCCTCTTTCCTAATAGGAAGAATACTTAAAAGGAAGTTAGCACTAACGTTTTGCCACTGAATTTTATTTTGATGAATAGCTGGTTAGTCCTTTTGTAGAATGGAGTTTTTGACATCATGGAACATGACTAAAATTTGGGGTGGGCAGGCAGGGGTGCTGGTGGGCAGAGCAGGGGGAAGAACAGGCTGTCATTATTTCAGAAACACTTTAAAGTCTTCATCTACAATCTGGGAGGACAGTAATCACTACCTGCATGACAGGATGAACAATAATATTATTCATTACTATAGTCCAGCATTAAGTGTGCTACCCCTACTCTAATTTATTGATGGACTGTTAAAGAGTAGTGTTAACCTGTTCGTCGTATTGTAATTGAATTTTGTCTAATTTATGCTAGAGAAATTCAAGGAGTTCATCCTTCTTCAATCAATAAGCTCCTCTTCAGTGACCCATTTCAAGATCGCTTCATAAAAAATAATGCATTTTGTTTTAATAAATTTAATCACTATGACAGGTGCTCAATGTTTATTGGTTGTTTCTTCAGACTTCTCTCTGCTAGAAAATGGAGCCACACTTACAATCAATAGTAATTGATTAATCAGCATCCCCCTTGAACAAAGGTGCTAATCAGGTTTTGATTAGTTAATCAAACCAGATGTAAAGGCTACACAGGTCTTTCTTGATTGTTCAATGTTGTACAAGATGTGTATCAACACTACTGAGCAAAACAAGAAGACCAGAATGCACCTGAGGGGACTGAAAATACCCAGGTATGGAATTAGATTAACTGGATTATTGCAATCATAGCACACAGCAGCATAGATATTTATATATGTTTGTGTGTGTACACATACATACACACCGATACGTAGCAGTTTGGACTGGTGATACACAGCACTGCAGGGAACGTCTCTGTAACACCACTAGGTTGAAAAAGCGCTGCGGTAGAGTAAGAAGTCAATCTGTGCTGCAGAAGCGCAAGACAAACTGTCTCTGCACTGTTCTTCTACGTTAGGAACAAAAGGTCTGTGAGTGGTATGGACACACACAGCTCAACCAGCAAAAGTTAACACAACACTGGAAACTAGCTACCTGGATGCAAGGCAACAGACGCATTACTTAATTGTACAGTTGGCAGAGCCTCCGTTGAAGCATTTAGCAGGACACGAGTACCTGAAACGAACAGCACACTGAGCAAACACTGCAGCAGGACCAACACATTCAGTTTTACCACGTCTCAGCAGCGTGCCACCCCTCGGAGGGCTGAGCTGGAGCCCGGGCGCTGAGGGCAGGCTCCAGTGCCCTGGGGGCAGAGGGGACGGAGCCGATCCCGGAGCAGAGGTGGGGGGCAGCGCTTCCCACGGAGAGCTGGCTCAGCACTCACCTGTGCTACCCGTCTGACAGCTCAAATTTGCTGACACCAGTCCACAAACGGGATCCTATGTCAGTTTCTCAGGAGTCTGGGCATGAGTTATGTGATGGAGGGCAGAGTTTTGGTCATAGCAGAGAACAGTGCAGGGCTGGTTCTCTATTTCCCAGTAATACCGGTAGGTTTGACTTGGTAGAGTCACCCTTTGGTCGTACACAAACAATGTAGATAGCGACAAACGAAATCTTGAAATTCTTGGGAAAAAAAAATCAGTCTTCAAAACTGATGCTCCAAAATGGGTGTATGTTAGTGCACAAAGGGTGCTCGCTCACCTGCTCGGTACGGCCAGCAGTTGTGCTTGCACTGCTTTGTGGAAAATCTGAAGCAAATTTTGACTTATATTTAAGATTCACAAAAATAGAAGTTCAAGTATATCGTCAGAAAGACATACTAGCCATTCAACACATCCACAACTTTCTGAGAAAAGAGAATGTGTCGCTGACTGCACTGCAAGGGTAACAGCAAAATTCAACAACGTCACCCCCCGCCGCCCCCCGCAGTCAGTACTGTCACTTCTCATCGGCATGCTACACTTAACTTGTGCTGCTACCAAAAGCTGAGAAAGATTCACTTAAGGGAAAGACAGGACTGCTAGCAGACACCCATTTTGAGGAATTCCTTTGTGGAATTGTTTCCCGTTCTTCTGTTCATTCACCAAAATATGTATTTTCTTTAAAAAAATACAAATAAAAAAATAAAGCTTATCAGAGCAAAACAGTTACTTTCCATCCACACAGTGATATTCAACAGACACCTAGTGCTTCTTACCTATGAGATCTGGCCCAGGCCTGCAACAATAATTATTAGTATTGCTCAGGTGTTAGAATACATATCGAATTAATCAATCATTTCTAACCTCTTGGCCAAAGCATACCTATAGTAGCTTGCAGGAAGAGATGCTGCTGGTTTGATTGGGTTAAAGCATTTTACAGAAAAAGATGAGGGCTCAGGGCTTTGCTTTCTGGTGTTAGTTTTCGTTCACTTTGTAAACTGCAAAAGGGAATTAACAGTGCTGGACCCAAACCCTTCTGGGCAGGGCTCTTTGCATGCCCCCCGAGGGCAGGGACCCTGCAGGGATGGGTGGTGGGCACCGGGTGGCTCCTGGCCATCTCCAGGCTCCTTCCCATCCCGCAGGGAGCTGCAGAGATTGTCTGGGAAGCGGCAGCAAAAAAGGGTCTCATTTCCAAAAGCACTAAGGAAGCTTGTCAAACCACGAAGATCAGAGGTTTAGACTGCTATGACCCTTGTTTTTGAACATACCAATTGCCCCAACTCACCCACCGAGGATGCTTTTACTTTTTCATCTGAATTCACGCAAATTTGCAAGGACCAACTATAAAGTCGTATTTATGCAACTTCCAGTTGCTTGTCGATAAAAAAGAGGTCCAAATCATTGTTTTTTGTCTCAGCCAATAAAACAATCACCTCCTTTTGACCTCCCACCTGAAATTCCCCTTACAAGAATTTACCAAACAGCCTAGACGTAGAGCCGGCTGCACTTGCTGAAGACAGTTTTGCACATTACAGCGTAGTCGAGTGTTTTACAAACAAAATTTCAACTCAACCATTCTCCAAATTAGTGTTAGGAAAATTATTGCAAGCTACTGAGGCCACAGTAGCTGGCGCACAACCCGAAAGGTGAACCCCACTGCTCTGAATGTGCCTCCCCCATTTTCAGGTTTCACAACAGGGTGCCAATGCTCCAAAAAATGGGAGGGAAATCCCAACAGAAAACAGCGTAACTTCCAAATTGCAGGACTGTGTGTAATTAATTGCCACACCATAGCGACTATACAATGCAAAATGGCCAAGACGCAGAAATCAGTGGAACCAGTATCTACGTAGAAGAGCAGTGCTTTACCTAGGTGCTAGCCCTTACCTGAGAGATCCCCATAGTCCAGCTCCTCTGCGGAATTTGGCAACTGAGTAAAGCCTTACAAGTAAAAACAAACTCATTTTTCTTTGTATTTCTCAAGTGACAAAAACAACACACTTAAGAACTGAGGATGAATTTCTTGGGGGAAAAAATGAGTCAATCACTTGCCATCTTCTGCTGGTTTGAGCAGAGTAACTTGTATTTCAGAATTCCAATCATTTACTTTATTACTGACAGACTGGCAGAAACATTCCTCAGTCTACACTGTTAACACACGAAACATGTAGGTGAATCAAAATCACTCATTCATAACAGCATGCAGAAACCCCCAGACTCAGTCTTTTACTCATCAAATAGGGGCAAATTTCCCAATTTATTCTGGTTTGATTTAGGTTATATATACATGTCAATGTAATTTTTTCTTCCAATTTTCCTGATAAATTAAATATTTTTGGTAATGTTGACAAGCACAGCAATTTATAAATTAAAGAATATTGAGGATCACATTTCAAAACTGTAAGGCATCTGTACTTGCAGACTGCAGGCTGTACCTTTTGTAAAAAAAAAATAATAATCTGAAACTATTTTTTTAATTTCCTAAATTCAGTGCATTTCTGGAAAAAGTATCTGTCCTCAAAGCTGATAAAGCAGTTCGACAAGACAAACTCTTGTGACCACAAAAGGCAGACACAAAAGAAACACTATCACTACCGGCCATTTGGAAAACTGTCAGCAAAAGCTTGAAGACTGACAAAAATCCAGAGATTTTGTGGGGAGAACTGAGAGCAGCAGCAATTCAGTGATCTGTTAATGCACTAAGTGGCAGCTAAACACATGCTCTGTGCTTGCCCAGTTTCTGTAAAATGGATCCAGTGAATGCTAACGGATCTCAATTTGAGTTCTGGGCTTATTTGCAGTATATGATAACCCCTCTCTTCAAGTAATGACTGGCCAAAAAAAAAACACCAAAAAAACCAAACACCTAATGTAGCTTAAATATGCTCCTGAATAACGTTGGAGAACAGGTTCCTTGTGCTTATAGGGGCTTTGGAGCACAAAGAGAATTTACCTGCAAGATGCTGGCCTTGGAGGAACAGAAATACCCCCATCCCCCATCTACTTTTTACATTTTGGGGAGGAGGTAGCAACAGAGGGCTAGAGACGTGTTTTTCCTAGGACAAAGGCTTTCGCTTAAATAACAAAGATATTAATAAAGTATAATCAATGTGCAGACTTGTCTCCTATTGGAAAGCCATAAGCAATACATATATCTCATTAAAAATAAAACTCTTTTTCAGTGATGGTGTTTAAAATATATCATCGGGAATCTACCATCTGAATTACCTTCTAAAGCAGGAAGCCATTTAGATTAATAGCTAGAAATTTGTTTTTGCACCACTATTGGATTTCAGGGAGTTTTTACGATAATATATAAAAAAAAAATTACAGTTGACTCACAGAAGCATTGGACATGCAAATCTGTGCTCTGCAGAACAGCCATTCAACTTTTCTCTCTCTAAAATTGCCCCTGTATAGTCTTCCCTTTCACTTACAAGGAACCACATTTTCTCAATAATGAAAAAGGGCAATGTTACATTTTTAATGAAGCAAAAAAATCTTTTTCAAAAGAAAATTTAACAATTCAACAATTCGTTTTCTACCTGCACCTGGTATACTTAAAAATGCCACTGAACAGTATTAAAATGTGTTGTGAGGCATTTTAAATGTGGTAAATTACTTCTTGATTTTTCTCATTAAACTTTCATATCAGCGATTAAAGTCCCTTCTTTTCATGTCTGATCAGAATGTATTCAAAGTCTGCTGCAACTTCTTTTAAATAAATGAAAGCTAACTTTTCACTCAGATACAATTTCCCTGTCAAATAAAAAATCTTAAAAGTGCGCAACCAGCAAGCTGAGTTGCATATCCTGAAGCCTGATACAGGTGTTTAGACAATTAAATGAACACACCATTTATTTACAGGTTTATTGACAGAGTAATGCTTTGAACTTCTTCATAGGTTACCTCCAATTTTTAAGCAAAATATAATTTTTCCTTTGTAACAAACTGTAAATAACCAATTACAGATTCCGTTTTATGTTGTGTATTCTACAGGGCTGAACAGAAATCTTAACATGTGCATGGATCTTTGTGATGTTTTATTCAATTGCCCCAAGGATTAGGTCTGGAAAATATATTTATAAATGTATTTACTATTAGTTGCACTTTTAAGTAGGGCATTTTTAAAAAGGAAAAAAGGCAGTTGGACAGACAGAGCTGCTTGATAATGCTAATGCAGAAAGCACAGAGGCTTTTTTTTCCTTGTATGCTGTTTAATTTGGCAAGATTTGGAAGCTGACTAGTGCTCTGGCATGGCTGAGCTTTTGGCTTCAGACTCATTTTCAGAGATTGAACACAACTGGAAAAAGCAACAACAGCTTAACGCAGAAGTGTTAAATATTTGTTTACAAAACCTTGCTAAGACCAAAAATTCGTATCAGCCTTCAGGAAGTATTTCCAGCTTAGAAAATAATTCCTCTGCTCTATTATGGACAACGCGTTTTCTTGCAACTCTTCACTCTTGTTTGGGATGTTTTCGTACCATTGAACCTTCACTCCAGACTTCCTGCTTTGCCAGCTTCAGAAGAGATTTTTTACACCCTATTTTCTAATTAATGTTAGCAGAAGTTCTGCCTATCCTAAAAGAACAGCACCTTCCTTCTGCCTCAGGAAGGGAGCTGAAGGCAGCTCGGGGCACCCTGGTATGGAGCCAGAGCCTGCTGCTGGGAGGAATCGCCAGCTGCTGGTCCCTTTGGTGTATGCACCCAGGTGCCCAAAGACATACATGCATAACACATGTAGCAGACGTAACGCATGGCAATGGGCATTGTCTGTGTGATTTAAAAATCATTAAGAAGCTTGTTTAAGCTCTTAGCTTACCATAGGGTGGGGGAAAATTTTGGGGGGAAAAACATAAAATTTGTTACTTTTGCTGTAGCAAAAGAACATCGTGTATGAGGTCATGGCTGTTTTTACATGTTCTACTGGTACAGGAGGCAAAAAGCGAGCTTGGTAATCTCACACAAAAACTTTCTCAGAGGGCAGCAACCCTGCAAGGCTGTGTTCCTTAGAAAGCTGTGGAGCCAGCACATTTAAGAAATGAAAAAATTTGCATTTTGATTTTTAGGGGGAGGAGGGGTACAGGAGAGAAGAAAGGGAATGGGGAAAAAACATTTTCCAAGTTCAGTGGTGGCAGACTTCCAGAGCCGGTGCTGCCACAGCTGCACCAACGTGTGCCCTCATTTTGACTGCGTGCAGGCAGGGAACTGCGATTTCAAAATGCACCAGTGCTTCAGCCCCACTGGCTCTCTGACACATGAAGTGCAAAAGAGAAGGGAAGGAGGGTTTAAGTTCAGTAAACCCAGTGTAGTGCAGTGCAGCAGAAGCACAAGCCTTCCTGCCGGCCATGACCATGCTGTTATTGGAGTTCTGGCAATGAACAGTGCAGAGAAAGGAGACAGTGCATCAGAAAATTTACAGTTAAACTCTCATTTTTAAACAAAAGAGTTAACAATGTTCGTGCTTTAAGTCACTCATGCATTGCTGCTGTTAACTCCATTCCGTAAGAAAACAGGAATGGCAGGGGTTTTGCTACCGCTTTTACATGCATACACATACAGGACTCCTTTTCCCCCCAGTCCTCTAGGATACACTCCAAAAAATTAAATTACTCAAAAATCCTTTCCCCGATTTAAGTATTGTGCTGGTTCCACACTAGCCTTACGTTTCATTTTCTTTGCTATCAATCTCTTTTTTAGGTTTGGTTTGTTGGTTGTTTTTGTTTTTTTGTTTTTTGGTTTGGTTTGGTTTTGGTTTATTATTTTTTCTTCCCCCAATTCATTTGAAATCGTTTTTGGAGAAAATCCATTTGGCTTTAGTTCATGCCCATGCATTTCTAGTCATTCACATACATGCTCACTCCGATTGGACATTGGTAAGAACAAATGGCCAACGTACATAAACACCTGGTATACTCCATACACACTCCAGCAATACAAGCTTGGAAAGAAACCCCAGAGTCTTCGCAGGAAAAGAACCCAAGAGGGCAAACACAGTGGAGTTCAGTACAAAACAGGCTGATTTTTAAGGCAAAAAAGTCTGTCAGAACTAATTTGATTAGGTTTACTTGTCATTTCAGTTGTCAATCTTATGCAGCTGCTCTCCTCCCCCCCAGATGTTAAAATATTCAGAAGCCTTCCTTGAATTAAGAATGTGCTTTCTATGGCTTTCCCTGACACAAACATGGAGAGATTCCACGAGATGGAAACCATCAGGAATTGCACCAAAGAATCAGGCCAGGGTGATGTGGCTGCGATGCTGCATCTCCCCGTCTGGTGCAAGAGCTTCCCGGCCTGACCTCAGGGAGAATCAGAATCTCGTGGGCTTTTCCCCAGAGCAGCTCCAGTTATCCACAGATTAAGGGGACTTGTGTGTCAGAAAAGGCTTCCCAAGATGCCTGAAGTCAGGCTAATATCAGAACTATCTGACCCTTCCCACGTTTAGGAATCAACCCCTGCACATGTGGATTTCTAGTGCTGAAAAAAAACAGAAAGATGTGAATTTGTACTATTTTCTGATAGCGCAGTCCTCTTTGTTATTTTGCCTGAAGGTTCTACCTTTTCTTAGCAAATCCTGGCACAAAAGGCACGGTTACCTCAGCTGAACTGAAGTACGGCAGTGGTGAGCACCCTGTGCCCGCAGCGCCCACCTTGCAGCATGGCACTGCAAGAGCTGGCAAAAGCTGATGGAAGAACCCCCACTGTGTGGCTCCTGAAGGGCTGGGAAGAGCAACTCCAGCTGATTTAACTGACAGGATCTCAGAGGCTTCTCAAGCTCCACTACTGGGGTAAGTGCTTGAGTAGATCAACCACCTTTAATTTCTATTGCCATGGAAAACAGCCTCATCTACATGAAAAATGCTAAATTGTTTACCTATATTTTCCTGTAACATCAATTACCTAAAGCTAACAAGTCCTTTTCTTAAGCTGTTATTTAATTCAACTATGCTCCCATGTTCATTGTCTTTCACTGCCTTTAAAGCCTTCAGGACTTTCCCCAGGGGTGATGATTGGGTGATTAACGTTTTTGCCTTCGTCTGACTTTCACACGCATTAGTGTAGAGCGTGATGAGATGTCACTTGGGACTTTTATTACCTTGCCATGACTTCCATGGCAGTAGCTACAAACTTACTGATGTTGAATCTTGACATTATACAAAACGTACATGGGGAGATCAGCAACGTATAGAAAACAGAAGTATGCCTGAATGCCTTGAAATTTTACATAAAGTGGAAAAATGCATCCATGTAGGTAAATTTGAAAAAGAACTGCTTTTCCCTCCATTTGGTAGGGGCAATGCTGTTTAACCCCAACTTTACTCAGTCCTCCATCTGCCTATATTACCAGAGCTGTGCTTTGTTGGGAGAAAACAAGAAAAAAAGATAGTTCAGCACTACAGACTTCTGGCTTATATAATTTCATATCAATAAGAAAAACAGTCGATTTATCAAACTTTAAAAAAAAAAAAAATAAATAAACTAAAATAGCAAACTCAAACATGGATTAGTCTTAATTAGAATTGTCAGAGGTTTTGGTTCTTCAGCTGAAAAGCAAGCTTGTGCCAAAAAACTGTATGCTCAACTTTCAGTCTGAAGTGACTATTTAAGCTTGCTTTAAAAATGTAGGAAGCTAAGGAAGCTGTCAAGCTGTTAGCTAGACTTCCTTGAGCAGATGAGAAGGGTTAGTTTGCTAGACTGCTATGCTGATAAGAAAGTGTTGCTATTTGTTTTTAAAATCTCCTTCTGCAGTGTAATAATGAAAACTTCCCTTCTGACCTCCAAGGCAAGGGGCTTGTCTGCCGAACTCCCGCAGAATACCAAGCATGCCGCTCGACTCTGGTGCTCCTGCTGGAGGCCACCTCTTATAAACTTGAAATAAAATTTAAAAAATACTGAAAATTTCATGCATCTCTTAAAAAATTAAATTTGAATTCGTATTTTCAAAAGCCAGATTTCTTTTTAATGTTTGAAATGATTACCCCAGTAATCAAGATTGCTGAATAAATTATTTGCTTCCTTTGCACTCCTCTTACATGTGTGTCATTTCTCCTGGATTTTGGGAATCGGTGCTGGCCTGGAACCACAACAACTGGCTATGAAACTTACAACTGAAATGACAAGACTAGACAGACTTTCAAGTCTTAAAAACTATGTTATATTTATGAGATCAGTCCACTTGAAACATGGTTTTCCCTTGAAGACTACTTTTTCCTTTTTTTTCTTCCCCTTCCCAGGCTTGTCTTGCCACTCAGCAGTGCTGAGAAATAAGATAAACAGGAATGTGATACCAACCGTGAACTGCTGGTTCTGTCGTCGCCGTTGTGTCTACACACGGGAACAGAGGATTGGAGGAAGGGAAGAAACAGGAGGAACAGCATGCAAAAAAAGGGAAAATGGAAAAAATGGAACAGATAATATATGAGCAAGCTTTCAAAGAACATTGCGTGACAAGCAATAATAAAATGAAAGGCAAAAAGCATTTGAAGTGAGTTGCACTGTTTAGAAGACATGCCTCGAGTTCAAAAGCTATGAGCCTGAGGAAAACAGTAAATTTTTATTTATTTTTTTTTCTCCAGGACCTTGCCAGAACAATTACTGGTGGTTGCAAAGTCATGGGAACATGAGATGGGGAGAACACCAACACCAACTCTTCTGTTGGTAAGTACCAAAACAGAAGCTCAGGACCAGCACACAGAGCTCCAGCACACAGAGCTGATTTATTAGAAAATATTTTTGTTTTTACGCATTCAAACATTGCCTTCACCAAAACGCTCCCTCCAACATCCAGTCCAGGTACCTGATCACCTGGCAGGAGACAGTGAATGAATCTTGTTTCAGTTTCTTCTCCTTCACAGTGTAACCCCCTGAGTCCAGACCATTTTTAGAGATGGCAAACAAATGATAAATCTCATTGCACACTGACTGCATACATGGCCTTTTTGCCTTCCTTATGCTGAACCACGTGCCCACAAGCTGCATCTCTTTTCAGTGTAAAAAAAGTTGTTCTAGAATGGACAAATGCAAGTAGATATTCCCAGTCCCTCTGATGTGAAACACGTCCTGAATTCTGGAGCTGAATTTCACTGGGTCACACCCTCAAACTTTTTTTTTTTTTTTTTTTTTTTTGTGGTCAACAGTTAAATTATTTTTTTTAGGGGGTGGTTGTTGGTACAAAGCTGACTTTACTCCATTGACATTGCAAGCCACGGGAAATTTCTTGGAGTTGCCAACTCAGTTTCATCTCTTCAAAGGTGTTTGGAATGTGCAATTCTACAGACAGACCCAAAGTCACAGGCTTTTCTAGACAATTCTATTCTGACAGCACACTATGCTATTTCAGATACCATTGGGTCTGAATCATATGTCCTTCATGTTATCCAGAGTCCCATTATTAGATAATCTCATCTGGTCCTACATATCCTCCTCCTGTTTGCTAGGACCTATCAGTTGCTCTTACTAGACAGACTTGTTGGCTGCTTGCTGTAATAGTCTGACTCTTCAGGATATAACCACAACTTTGTTAATACCTATCAACACTCTTAAACTGACAGCAAAGCCCAGATTAAACTGACAGTAAAGCCCAGATGTGGTTATTCACAGCAAAGACAGGGCTTCAGAGAACTCTGCTTGGTTTGATGCAGGCAATGTTTAAATGAAGCGCTCTACTGCATGTTTTGCGAACTAGCCTGGAACTTCGGTTTTGTAGCAACAATGGACAATTCACATTGGTGTTTCTGCTAATTAACTGCTGTCCGGAGAACCCTAGGAAGGGTAGCCTTCCTGCACATTCAGAAAAAGCAGTGGAAAAGTGAGGACCCATTCCTTTTTAATTTAGCTGAGGACAGCCCTAGTCTGGTTTTCTGAAGCACCAATGAGGACAGGAATCATACAAGGAATACACAATGCTTACAGATACAAGGTCTACATGCTTTAATTATAAAAGCAAAACAAATAAACCCTGCACAATTTAACAAACTACACCAAAATTTGCATAACAGATTATCAAGCTGTCATTAGCCTGTTTCCACTGCCAACATATACTGTTCTCATCTTGGCAATCAAATCTAACACACACTTAAATATGCTAGCATTTGTTCTCCTGCTGGGAACTCTGGTGGAGGCTGCAAGGGAAGCCTTCCAAAGCACAGATGAGAACAAGACTGGGACTCTTCTTTGTTTCTGAGTAGCAATCCTCAAATAATGCCTCATTTTTACCAAGCAAATGGTGAAGGGGAAAATGGTGGTGAAGGTGAGGGGGGAAGTTGTGTTTAGAAAGGATTATAAAACTGAGTATTAATTCCTGAGATAGCATCTTGGCATCTATAAATAGTCTCAATTTACTGTCTTCCTGAAATAAAAAAAAAGTTATGTCAGCTTTTACACTAAATAGAAAATCTGCTGAAAGCAAACTCGTATTCACGTGCTGGAAGAGATATTAGTCAAGAAACAGTGCAAACTGGACAGTGCATCTCGCTTCCCCATCTGGGGACAGAGACCAACAGGTTACAAAAAATAAAGTTCTCAAGCAGTTGTAAGTGCGAACAAATATCCAAGTCAAACAACATGTTGGCTGCAGCTGGAATGACAAAGTTATGATTAGCAAATGGTTTGGATGATTGCAATAGGAAACACAGACCAGTTAAAGTTTAGAATGAATTGTCTGGAAGTCCAGTTCAATCCCAGAGTCTTCTTTGAGAACGATTGTAAATACACAGTGCTCCAAAGAGGAATAATCTCACGTTAAAATAAAGCAAAGGATACACCCCAACACACACACACTACTACAGCAGTTGCATTACAAAGGGGAGAAAAATTGCCATCATTGCTTTGGTATGAAATTAATGAATATATGTAGAACTGTGCATACGCCAAGCTCCATCGCTCTTCTGCCTTATGTAAGAAGGAATATCCCAGGCCCTGCAATGTTGCTGCTAAGACAACCCAGAATTTTAAGACAGATTGGCTAACTTTAAACTTTTTAAAAACAAACAAACAAAAAAAAGAATAACCATCTCTATATGCCAGAGCAGACATACAGAACTCCAGTGATCAGACTTCTGCCCCAGACCCTAGATGAAAAATCATCCCCCCTTTTCTCACGTATGGAGTGACAAGGAAGCACTTGATATGTTTCTGACTTAAAGGTTTAGCAAAGCCAGTGAAAGACTTCACCATCACCAAAAAGCACCGTCCTGGTCGTAAGTGACAGGTGTGAACTGCGGTCACACAGTCGCACAAAGCTGATGCATATCATTTCAAATGAGCTGGTGCTGAACCAGGGCTGTTTTACAAGATGTGGCAAAGCAGAGAGGATGAAGAAAAGCAGAGAAACAAAGAAGCTCCATGTGGCACTTTTGACCTTAAGATGAAGATGAAACAGACAAGGGTTCTTTTCCTGATTTCAATCAGGAATACTCAACAGAAGTTGCTCTATGTAGAAGTATAACCAGTGTAGCAGTCTTTCAAAATCTACCTGTATGTAAGTTCACCGGAGGACTGATTCATAATTAAACAGGGAAGTCAAAATATAACTATTGGCCTCCATAAAGCTCCACTTTTCACTTAATAATGATTTCTTTTTAGTATCAGTGGTAAGAACAGACTTTACCATGGCCAGCTCTTGAATGAGGACAGTAACACACTGTGCTGTGATACAGATGGTGGCATCTGCCAAACAAGAAAACTCGAGCAACACCCAACTTTTATGCATTCACCACTTTGTTAAGTAGCTACGCAGCCACACACACACACATATCTGCATGCATTTATGAAATTACTGCACAAAAGCATCTGGGCAACATTTAGTTGAGTTACGAGCTCCACTGTTATGCCTTCTAATTTTTTCAAATGGATTGTCTCCAACTTAAAACTGTTGGCTGAGTGTGACAGACTGGGCCTTTAAACCAGTCCGTAATTAGTCCACAGCCTTGAACAGAATGAGCACGATGGAGAAAATTAAAACCCTAGTAACTAAATTAAATTCACAAACTTGAATGCTTATTTTCTTTCTTCAATTGAACTGCAGTGCTACAGCCTTAGAGAAATACACTGATACATTGGAGCTTAACAGCACACAGCTATTGCAAAGAGCATTACAGCAGCACCTAATCAAAATAACAGCAAAACACACATTTCATATACAGCTTTTTTTCTTTTTCTTTTTTTTCACCACTTTCAATAGATATTAATAACTATGAATATCTACTTGATACTTTGATACTTGAGCACTGACTTGTGGAGCTCTTATTCTTTCTGAATTTCTAGACTACTTCACATTTAGTTACCAGGTCAAGCACAGACCCCTTCACAGTACTGTTTTCACAGCAACCTTAGGTATCAGTGTTCTGTACTATACACAGAAGATTTCTGCTTTATTTCAAACCTTCAAGGCAAATAAAAAAAAAAAACCTATGCAAATCCTCCTAATTTCCACTGACCTGTGACACCTGTTAGACATTAACAGTCATGTTACCTTTCAACTACATTGTGAGACAGTTGTCTGAGGGGCAAAAGAGCTTAAAAATCCCCACAAAGTGAAAAACCGCAGCAGCTCTTCCGTTCTCCAAATATTCCTCAGAAGGATGGATAAAAATGTACTGTGCATTATGATCCTATATGACGGACCTCTGTAAAGTGATTCCAGCTTGTGCTGAAAGCTTTTGTGTATGGGCATGTTGCAATGCACCCCAGGGACAATTTGATTTGCAGAGCAGATGTTTCACAAAAATAATCACAATCTGTATGGAAGCTGTATGTGACAAGAACAAAAATATTCCTAAATCAGTGCTGCAGCTCAGGCTACGCCTTTCTATGTTTTTCCAGCAAGCTCTAAAAGGATTTTGTTTTTTATTTAAATCCTGACCTCCTGAATATAGTGTCCAGAACCCTTACAGACCCAGCTGCAACTTCATCCGGCGGCCAACACCAACCTATGCAGGCTCAGGCATTCACCCACGCCGCTCTGCTGGCTCTGGCTGGAAGCACCTTGTGTCCAGAAAGCTGGATACTTCCACCACGCTGTGGTATACGAAACCTGTGCAAATGTTGCCCATCTGTACTCCACCCATGCTCAGCTCAAGGTGTCCCAGGGGATGGGGTGTCCTGTGCATGACTCCCTCCTGCCTTCGCTTTCCTGAACATCCAAGTTTTCGGCAGGACACAAAGATGGTTTCTGCATCGCTTTCACTGCATTACCACCCATAACACCAGGCGTGACAGTACCGTGTCTGCTACTGACTGTAAGTGGTACCAGAAGACTGGATTTCGTTTCATTTTTAACAGGCCTGTGAGTTATTCTCTCTTCCTTTATTCCCTTTAATGTGGTCACATACCGGATGAAAATGTCAGAAGAGTGCAGTATCATCTGTAAATTAACTTGACATTTTACCGGGGACATGCTGAAGCTTCAGCTAAAAGCAAAAGCTAAGCAATAAATAATTTGGGGAAGCAAATCACCACGCCAAGTCTCCGTGCAGCCAGCCCCGGGAGGCAGGCAGCACCTGGCCCCGCACGAGGCTCCCCAAAAAGCACCCAAGGAGGACGTGTGTGGCCCGCACAGCCAGGCTGGAGCCGACCACAACCATCCTTTTAATCTGCCAGGGGAACAGACACGCTCGCTATTTATCATGAAACTCCACGTGAACACCACCACCAGAAACAAACACAAGCAACCATACCTGGTCAGATTTAAAGCCTGCGATGCTGCTAGTGCACATGTACTTCAGTAATCCCCACGTTGCCTCTTCACCTCCTACAAACCTGCTGCAAGGTAATTTGAGCAAAGGATGGCTTTTATTGCATTCTTCCCACCCACTACCTTTTTGGATTAGTGTTGGAATAAATCCCATACACCCGTAGTTTTTCCACACAACCAGATGTAATCAGAAAATAAAAAACTTCTGCTAAGGATAAAATAATCATTATCCTCATTTTAAAGAAGTTTTCTGGCATGTGAATTCATGGCCTGAAAATGTCACACCATTTCTTTCTCAATAATTTAAGATTTCTATATATTATTACTTCTTAGGTAGCTAATATGGTATAAAAATGTGGTTTTTATATGGACCATACAGAGCTGGCATCTACATAGCCTTTGTCAAGTACACACAAAGGATCTCCGCCCTCACTCACTTCCAGTAAGCTAATGCATGGCCCCCACGGGCAAAAAGGAGAGCTCAGCCAATACATGAGACTTGTTAAGATGCAACGTTCAGATTCAGCATCATTTAACCGTTCCTGTTGTGGAGCTTGCTGACTTTAGAACAACTTTGAGAGAAACTGAACTTGCTTGGGCCTGCTTACAAAAAAAAACTCGCCATCCCAGAGGATCTTGTAGTGTTTTGACAGCACGAGCTCAGTGCTTTTCAGTGGGTCTCATCAGGGGGCATGAGCTTTCTTGGGAATTTTTAATCCAGCGCCACTGCCAGCAATGCCTCATCCCCCTGAACGTGCACACCTCTTACTGCATATTCTAAGGGATATTTGGTTTAAAAATAGGGTTTAAAACTGCACTAAAGACATGCAATAGTCACATCTGCCAGCTTGGCACTGTTGCAAGATGGACAGCCTGGGCTTTGCAGAATCAATAGCACCCAATGCAAGGCTTGAAATACTGGTAACGTGCATGCATGTTGCACCCTCAGGTCTCCACTAGAATGGTTGCCAAGACACCTGCAAGATCTAGCTGCAGAGGAAGTGTGATAAATGCAAATTTGGATGTACAGCTAACTCTGTAGATCCTGGGGCGTGGAAGTGTATGTGCTAGGCAAGTCCAGAAGGCAGCAAAAGAGTGTTTGAAATGGCAGGCTAAAACACTCCATTCTTCCTTATGCCAAAGATGAGGGCTTGGTTATTATGAAGAACCTTTATCTCCCAGGAAACAACAGCTGTCCAAAACCAGTATTTCAAGTAACAACTCCAGGGGTAATTCAAATTATGCGGTTTGCTCTGCTGTATCGTATTGTACATCTTAATGAACAAAGCCACAAGGACAATTTGAACTGATAAAAAAAGGGCTTGCCGGTGATAACAGCTGAAACACCAAAGGATGGTCAGAATATCAATGCAGTTGGAGGATATACTAAAAAGATCAAAATGTCACGCAGGAAATCTTTTCAAGCACCTACACTGAAGCAAAGCAACAGTGACAGAGGAAAAGCTTTAAAGGTCGTGCTGTTTTGGAAACTTCACCACTGTTCAGCTTTTCCTTCTCCTGGAAGAAAGAAGTATGTTAGCTTTTCAGAGTTTAGCTGTGATCTTCCCCCAAACCTCCGTGCCACAATACTACTTTATCAGCTCAGCATGCCTTTGCAGGTCAAGCCCACAGCAGCGCTGGTGCAGCATTTTGATTTGTAAAGCAACAGCAGCTGCTAAAGGCACCCTGTGCTCTACACAGTGACTTCAGGGGGGCTAGGGAGGGATTGTGAGCACAGCCCGGAGCTCACTGCACCCCAAGGCTGGGCAATAATGGCCACGCTACATCATATACCTACACATTGCATTACTTGCCCTCTTGTGTTTGCTGTACCTATTGCTCTAGCTCGTATTTGCTGAACAGCGTCTATCATCACTCAGAGATAAACTCTTTGAGGCAGAATTGCATTTCCCTGTCATGTCTGAACACAGTTAGAATAGAAATACTGTATGTAAAGCAAGTACAAAAGATGTCTGTTGTTGGAAGCTGCTCAAAATGAGTAACTTACCATGCCTGTGGAGTAGCAAATGTAGCCCTTTGAGATTGTTCTGTTAGATAGCTTTAGCAGGGAAAAATGAAGCCAGCACAAGTTATCTCCAATAACTCAAAAAGAATAATTCCAGTAAAATTTTCTATGGGCATCTACAAACATGAGTTTTGGACATAAAAATTTGTTTCAGTGCAGGTCTCTTCTTTCCATTCCCCCCACCATACCTTTTTTTTTCCCGATTAAATTAAAAATTTGCTTTTCAGAACTAGTCTGTGGCTTCAGGGGACACAAACTAGGCCAGAATTACACCAGAAATAGGAGTTGGAGGGGTGGGGAGATGGTGGTCAAATAACATAGATTTAAAACTCTCCTCATCCTAAGCAAATGTTTTTAACCTGGCTGGAAGATTACTCGCACCTTGCCTGCTGGCGGAAACAAGAAACGCTCCCATCTGCTAACAAAGCCATTATGCCACAGCAGAATATTTCAACAGTTTGGTGATGACAGGAATTAAGTTATCAATTGTCTCTTGAGGCTTTAAAAAGTGTTTCAACACTGCTATGCTATGTAATTCTAAAGATTATGTTAATTTGACCTAATTTTTTTCATCTACAAGATCTTGTACCTATTGAGGAAAGTACATTTCCAGGCTTCGTACCGCCTGGCAGTGGGAGCCTGCATGACCAGCAGCAGTTACTAACATTCAGTGCAGGTTGGAAGCAGAAGTTAATTTTGCCACCCGTTTATCAGACCTGGCTACCCAGCCACACGTGGTGGGCTGCCTGCAGGACCGAAATGCCCAGCTGTGCGACCCTTATTCTGGGGCAGGAGGAGCACACGTTACACTCCACCAGTGCAGCTTTCACCATTAGATAAATACAGCCACAGCTGCCTGCCAAAGATACAGTAATATCCAAAGACAGGGATTTTAGAAAGTTGTCATACTTGGCTCTATTGGCATACTGTTTTGGTGACTACCAAAAGGGTAAAATTCCACACAGCATCATCCACTTCACTGGAGTACAGGCACGTTGCTTGGTTAACACGTACAGAAAACATACATATGAACGTTTATGCACAAAGAAGTGAGGCTAAATGTTAGCTCTTCTTTGTGAGAAAAGCTATTAACTTGTGGGCAGACACATTTTAAGAAGGTTCAACATTGCATCAGTGTCAGGAAAGAATACAGAAATCTCCCTTCTCAGCTTCTTGTTAGCAAATCTTCTTCCTACGTACCATAAGCACTAACTGCTGGTATCAATGAACAATTTTAGATTTTCATTACATTTCTAGCCTTGTCAGTAGTTCAAAACCAATACTGGAATTCATCAAGGAGGCAACTGAACCTGTCCAGGATTTGCAAACAGGAGGTCAGCAAGCTTGTAGATTCTCCATCATTGCAAATAGAGATGTGAGAAAAGCATAGGCCAATCACACGCACCTGAAACCAAAATACTTCTGCTAGCCTGACAAAAAAGCAACCCCCAATTCTGCTTGTAAAGGAAATAAAGAACTGCTGGTCAATGAATATTAGTAGTGCACACTGAATCATTTTTCAATTTAGTCATACTTCCTTATAGTGTAACAACCTCAAAAAGGGTAGTGCTGAGCCTGCGTTCAGGGAAATGGTTTGCTCTGTTGGGAAGTTACCCAGGAGGAATAGCTGGGGAAGTATCATGTCAGAAAGCCCTCACTTCCTGAAAGACCGTCATTACCATGGAGTAATGTCTTCTCAGGAAGAAGAACCCACGGTGCTAAGCTCAAGAATGGAAGAGTAAGGAGCAGGGATTTAACCTTAATGGATTTCACGTCCAGGAGTTTGATCACTGGCAGCGACCAGATGGTGACAACTCACCTACTGCACCCAGGCACATCATGCTGCTGGCTCCCTCAAAGGCTAAGGACATCCTGGGATCCTTGTATGTCTGAAGAAGTACTAGGAACTAAATTTATATTACAAGTGCTAATATTTGAATGCTGGATGGGAAATATTATAAGGGGAAACAGGCTTGAGAGGAAAGTGAGAAATTATTCAGAGTAAAGAGAAAACGGAGTTTCCTCACTTTTTAAGGCAGAGTCAGTGGTGCTCTGGTGCACTGTGGTTATGGATGTACACAGGGGACTGAGGAAAAAGTCTGGGTGAAGAAGCCTAGAGGATACTTAAAATTCACAAACAAGTTGCAATGATTGCAGCAGAAGAGCAAGCAATAATACTGCTATTTATTATTAACAACTACTACTTCAGAGTTTGCAATAGCAGGTGAGGTTGGCATGCACTTTTACAGTAAGTCCTCAGGTGATCCCTGAAATGACAGGCTGATAATAATTCAGTTCCAGGGAAAAGGACAATTGTTAATGTTACCAGGCACTGACATAAACATAATGGGGTCAAATCAAGCATCAAGACAAATTCTTCCTTTTAGCCTTCTATAATTCACTGAAAGCATTAACAAATTACTGTAAAACAAAAGAGAACTGTATGCATGTTTCTTTACACTGACAGACACTGGACCAAGTTTCTCTGCAAAAGGCTCTTAGAGAGACTTTGAAATAATGAAGTTTGAAAACTATTCTGGAATGAAAATTGGTTAAGAGATTAAAAGCAGAACTGAAATAAAGTGACTAAATTGCAAAATGGGGAAGTGTTCACTGCAGAGTGCCTCAAGCATCCGAACCTGGGTGCCTGGAGTTCAATATTATTAATAGCCACCTGGAAAGAGGAAGACAGAAAATGGAAAAGTCCAGACAACACAATGATATATGGAAGACAGTGCACAGAAAGTGCGTATTAAGGCACATTGGAAGAAAGACTTCAATTGCTTGTCCATGCTAGTGGAGTCTGATTTGGTTGTAAAAACCTCAGAAGGAAAAAGCCACAAAATGCCCTGAACAGGACAGTTAGAATCAGCTGAGCAAAATCATAAAAGCAAACAAAACGTGACGGTATTTGCAAAGGGGATGGTTTAGAGCAACAATAAACATTATACCATTAGCTATTCAATGGTCCATTCTCACCTTCAGTTTGTCACTTCTACCTCAAAAAAAAAAGAAAAAAAAAAGAAAAAAAAGGAAAAAAAAGGAAAAAAAAGCAAAAGCAGCAGTTGAAAAAGAAAACATCAGAAAAATGACAATGCAAATGAATACAGAGAAATTAGAAAGGGCTTTCTTATGAGCGGAGCAAGTTGGGTCTAGCGAGGAAATATGATGCATGTGTGTAAAATAGTGGTGTCTCATGATCACCTAGTTGCTTCTGTTCGTCCTTTCTTACCAGACAGGCATAAAGCTAAATTCTAAAAGCCAGCTCCTCAAAAAGGCTCCTACACATACTTTTTGACTCAATACGAAAATAACTGGTGGAATTCATTTTTCTGTGAGACTGAGGTAGACAGCTTATTACAGAAATACACAAAACACCTATGCATGAGAAAAAGCATCTCTACATTAGGTGAATTAAACCACTAAAGACCAAACTTTATGCTTCCAAGTACAAATTGCTCAGAAATTGGTACTGATGGGGTTGAGGGTGAAACAACTCCCCGCGTTAACTGAGTTCTAAGGCTATTTATATGCTTCATTTGGAAGTACCCAGTTTTTGCCACCAGTAACTGAATTAATAGCTTTTTCTGACATGGCAATTTCCATGTTTCAGAAACACCTGCAGTAAGGACTATCCAACTCGTTGAACTGCCGGATTAGGACTCACACAGTGGATGTATTTGAGAAAAAAAAAAAATCAAGAGATTTGTTTGTTGTTTTTCCCCAGGCTTCAAGCTCTGCTTAAATACATAAAAGACAATAAACATTCAGGACATTTCCAATGGTTATGAAGGTACCATACCTGTGATGGTGGTAGGGATGGTGGTGGTAGTGGTGGTGGTTGTTGTGGGAGGAGGGATAGTTGTGGGGGGATCTGGATAAAATATAAAAAGGAAAATAATAAAAAAGCAAATTAAGAAAAAACAAGCAGAACACAACAGTGATCAATAATGATCAGAGAAAAAACAAGGACGCTAAGAAGCAGCGTAGCTCTTGGGTGCCCTTCCTCCTCTAAAACCAGGTGGTGACTTTCCAGCTGGCTTTAAAGACAAAGGGCCAGATCCTCAGCAGCTGAATCTGAATTTCTAGCTCAATCCGCATCGGGGAGCTATGCAGAGACATTAACCAGCTGGAGAATCTGGCCCAGAAACTCCCCCCCCCTTTTTGCTTTCTACAATGCTAAACAAAATAAAAATAAATAAAACCCAGCATAAATTAGTCAATGAGAGAGAGAGAAATGGAATGGGAGAGCTGTAAGAAAAATAAACTGCACACTTTCCACAACAAAAAGAACAGTTTACATGTACAAAGAAAGACACAATGGTGCTTTGTTGTTTGTCTACATATACATTTGAAAATCCAGGTGGGAGGTTTGTGTGAGGGGCCCTGCTGTGCTTAACAGACTAAATATCAACAGCACATGAATATATCTCACTTTTTTTCCAGGGCTGTTAACTTCACTATTCTTCCTCTATGAATACACGTCAGCAGGATGTTAAAAACTACTTCAAAGATAGTAATAAATACAAAGAAATGAGAACATCATTACTAAATATCAATTTCAAGGTACAAAAAAAAAATCACCATATCTTTTTATAAAAAAGCCGATATTTTTCTGACAATTTCATTTCAACACTCTTGGTTTTGCTCATAGTGCATCATTAATGAGAAACACAGATACTGAGATGTTTCTCTTTGTAACTAATAACCATTTCTCAGAGACACTTGACCTGCTAAGAATCAAACACTGCCACTCTTCCCAGTATTTATATTATGTACAGGGGCACATCCTCATCAAAACTATTGGGCAGGAGAAGGTAGATATGAGAAGATGTAAAAGAAAAAATATGTATCAATGCCCAGATGATCAAACTGAATGTGCTAAGTAGTCGGGAAGACTTTGAACTACAGATTCATCCTGCAATAATAGAGCATGAAACATTTCAGAGGCTTTTGATTTTAGGTTTTCTCTATAGCATGTCAACTTTTCATCACTAACACATCTGCTACTCTTTTATCTCCAAGTGAGCTCTCAGATTCCCTAATTAATACATCTGAACTTTAATTATATGCTGCACCTTTATTGTATTCCATACAACTTTCAGAAAGTTGAGAAACATTACCTTGCAGTTCGCTTCACTGTGGAGACAGATAAAAGGAAGTGGTCATTTACGCTGAGTGCCATTTTGTCCTGCTCCTAAAACTTCCTTCCTGCTCTTTGCCCAAGGCCATGCTGATGACATGCTGCCACTTCTCCACAGTAGTAGAGATGGAACAACAGAAGCACAGGAATAAAGTCCCTGCCCTTTCATCGTGCCAGCAGAGGCAGATAATCCCAGCTCATTTCACACCCTGCACTGGGAATGGTGCTGTGCAGCAGACTCTTCCTTGATAAATGCAAAAAATGAATGTTTGCTAATTGTGCCAGAAGTTTCTAGAAAAATGTGTCTGCCCACTCCCACAGGGAGGAAAAGCGTGAAAAGAATTTTAAAAACAAGCATATTTCCAGTCTGCATCAATGGGATTAGACATCCCTACACCACGTGTGAACAGAGCAAGGTGTGTTAAGCACAGATCCGCAGCGGTTATTTTGCAAGTCCTGGCTGCTGGCAATCATTTGCACTTAATGCCATTTAACTGCAGGTGCATTTGTTTGTCCAGAGGCTAAGCCACCCCCACCTCCCGTGAAGGTGTGCCTGCCCCATGCCTCTGGTGGGGACGGCCCCATGTGCACGTCCCCCTGCTCCCAGGAGAGCTGGATGCGGGCAGGGAGCACCACGGTGGCCGCTGAGTCCTGTCCACAGCTGGGGCAGGGGACAAGCAGCGAGCACATCCTCCCACTATCTTTCACACTACACCTACAGAGCCGTTTTTGCAGGGATACAGACTGCATAGGCATGTATATTATTCCTTAATTTCTATTCCTTAATTTCAGCAAAGGCTGGAGAAGTGCTTTCTGTTGACACGTGGACTGAGACCAGCAGCTCCTTTTCACACTCAACCCAGCCACACTGCTTTCCTTTGCTGACACCTTGAGTTAGATTCTACGCCAAAGGGCTTCAGACGATGACCACAGCCTAACCACTTCCACTACATCAGCAGCTCTGGAGGTCTCCCTTCTCGATTCAGGTCTAAAGGAATTCTTTCTGTTGCCCAGAGTGCTGAATCATAGCAGGACGCTCCCAGACATCCAGGAACAGAATGGGATGGGATGTAAAACAATTACTTAACAGAGAGCTCCTGACAGACCATGAAATGCCTCCCTACATGCCAAAATGTCTACTGGGTACCTGAGCTAGAGTCCACGGGTTAATATCCCCTGGGAAGCTGCATCACCTTTACAATAACACCGTCTCCTCCTGGGAATTGAATCACAAGGGGTGAAAGCTCTGATGAATTCCTGTGTAATCTGGTTCTTGCCCACATCAAAAACATGAAATAATTAATGACTGTGAGAGTTAATATGAGGTCTAAATGGCTTACTGAGACCACATTTACAGGTGAGAATGGTGTTCCATCTCCAGAGCCCACCAAATCCCTGGTGTGTCTGCAGGGACACACATTTCAGCTAGATCCTCTGTAATGGTTCCTCCCGAGCCTTACAGAACCTGGGCACTAACCAGGTCATTAACATTGGTGAGAGTTATTCTAGCACTCACTTGGGCCAAAATAAGTACATTAAACTACACAAGGAATTAAACAACCTCTTCTATAACTGCTTTACTGCAGTAGCTTTCCATGCTTTTCATGGGTTGCTGCCTGTATCCTATTTCAGCTTCTTGTCTACTTCTCACAACATTTGCTGTTTCTTCAGACAGTGATGTAAACAGTCAGTTTTACACCAAGAGTGAGTTATTCCATCATCCATTCATATCTGACTTCATTTTGTAAGCTGGAGTATTTTGGAGCTACAGGTGTAAGCTTTGTTACAGCTACAGCTGTAAGGTTTGTTATCAGCTACAGTCTCTGGGCAAGTTTCTAAGACTGAGCCCAAAACTGGTGACATACCACTGGCACTGGATAGGTGATGTTAAGTTCCCAACTATTTACTGGGATCAGAGCAAACACAAGAGAATTTGGACCGCAGAGCTTCAAGCAGCTGTTGCATGGATTGAACTTCAAACCAGAGCACGTCACTGTCCCATCTGAGTAACAGGCAACACCCACCAAAGCTTAGCAATGCCACACAATAAACACTCTAACAGATAAAGTTCAAATATGCAGCCCAGGGGACTTGTTCACAATTAAAGTGGGGGATCACTCCTCAAGTGCCTGCTGAATCTTCATTATGTGCAACACCTCACGACAAGAGAACAACAAGGTTTAGAGCAATGGCAAAATAATACAGAGGAACCGAAGTATTAAAGTAGGTACTTAATAGCACTTTAAAAAGATGCTGAGACATGTTTTAGTGTCTGCTCAGCAGCCACATATAGGCTTAAGACATCTCATTCCTCCGGTTTATTTACTGGTTTGCAATTATCCAGGGATGCTGGCTGATTCTTCAGTCATTTAATTTGCTAATAAAAGACAAGGAAAAAAAAAAAAAAAAGAAAAAAAAAGCCAACCCTGCACCATTGCTGAAGACACTGGAAAAGTCATTACAAAAAGGAAAATATATTGGAGAAGTCCTGTGAGAACTGTCAGGCTAGAGAACTTCACAGTTCTCCCCATGCCTCCGTTCTGGCCTTTTCTCAGGCCTCATCTGACAATGCACAAGTGTCATAGCAAGTCCACAAAGGCAGCTCCAGAGAAAGGAACTTAATGGCTCTGCACCTGATGCACGACACCAAGAGTTACAGAAGCAAAAGAAATGCTTTTCCAGCCCCTACCCCAGCCCAGTATAATGTAGATGTGTTGGGAGCTATCTGTAATTCTTGCAGAAAGCAAAACGTTAACTTCTTTAAAAGCTTTCAGAGAGAGGTATGTTGCAATTATGTGTAAATGAGTCTAGAAGAACGGTGGTTTTTCTCACGTACCGTATACAAACAGCATGTAATCCGCATGTGATTTCCCCACCGCGTTTGAAGCCTCACAGCGGTATGTACCATTATCTGTTTTGTTTAGGTTACTAATGAGAAGGTTTGAACCAGACACTACAACGTGTTGAGGCATCTCATCATCTACTCTTAACCACCTCATGTCCGTAGGCCTACAGAGGAGGGAGAAAAAGAAACAGTCACATTACTATTTTCCTATGGTAAAGATGGCATCTTCAATAGTTCATCCACAGACAGAAAGCCCAAACCAAGAAAAACTGTAAAGAAACAAACACATGCTTTTGCACTACTCAAGCCCAGATGCTGTCAGGCTTCCTCAATTTAAATTTATTTTAACCCAACAGGAAACCGTATCCAGACCTTATATTTTCTGAAGACACTAATGCAAGCAGGAAGAAAGTTCATTAGTGGTTAATCATTCACTTATTCAGTAAACCTGAAATCTTTGAAATCTATGGACTAAAATGTGCATCCACAGGGTGCTCTGAGTGCAGATCTGGACATGTGACAGAACAAGTACATTTTCATGAAGTTTGAACCATTTCACAGAGAGACGTGATAGACCTATTTACCTCAGTTTTGGCTCTACTGCTTAGTGACAGAATTTTAGCCGCTAGCAAACAGGAACACCTTTCTTCTCTCCCCCAATTATGCTTCTCCAATTGGCAGCCTGTTTCCTGCATCCTTTTACTAATGGAACCAAAATGAGTATCATGTTTGCATAATTTAGGGAACGAAATTAGCATGTCTGTTAGAGCTAGTAAAGAAAAGAAGTGCTTCAGGGCCTGGGGAATTCTTGTTAAGAATAAATAAATAATTATTACTATGAAAACTTTTAAATAGCAGTAGGGACAAATCAGCTACTCCTATGAGACAGCCTTCGCCAGCAATATATAGCAGTTTTTAGGACAACTGAACACTAAGTTCTTAAAAAGGGGAGGTCTACAGGGTAAAACATTTGTCAGACTGCCTAGTTCCAAAGACGAAGTTTGCAAGTCATATTCTACTGGGAGCTAGCACTGTTAAAGGTATCAAAATAGCCTGGGCTTTTTACAGTGTCCATATGGGAGACTACCGTAATGAAATAGAAGCTCCTAAAGTCTCAACATCCCAGCCCCACAACTGGAATGGACAAAATACTGAATAAAATCAGTTGCCTGCTACAAAGTCAACATCTGGTTTTGGGCAACAGCTTGGTGTGCTCTTCCTTGCTTTCCCATCCATGGCACTTACTGCCTGGCGAGGCTGCAGAACACGCCGCTAACGTGCGAGCCTCTGCCCTACAACAGCAGCTCTCCAGAGAGCAGAGCCACAGTTGCAGTTTTACCTCAACATCGTTGGAAAGGTTTTGATGCTCCTGGCTACAGCTTTCAAAAGCTATTAGTGATTTTGGAGTCCCAGGGTTTCACATGCTGCATGCGCTACACAGCAGCCTGTTTTCAAAGATGTGAATATCCTAAAAGGGATGGTTTCATGGTTTCAGCATATTCCCACTTCTGTCACAGGATTTTGTTGTTTTCTTTAACTGTCTAACCTTGGACATTGAAAACTTAATACCTATATTAATACCAAAACAGAAAATTATACTTTCTCGTGTTTTGTTTTTCTCTGAACTTCCCCCAACCCAATGTTCGTGTTGCAAAATATTGCAGAGAAAGGATTTTAACTGAAGAAACATCCCTGTTCATCCTAAACTTCTGCAAAGGATTTTATGAAATTTGTTATTTTTTTTCCCAAACAAAATAATAATAATAAAAAACTAAACAGAAATATTTTACTGTACATTTTCTTATGCCTTGAGAGAGACAGGTGAAATGACCTACATAAGGAAATTCCTAGCACATTACTAGCATCACCGTAACATTAAGTGGCATACAGCCTGGGAGATGTGTCTGTCTTAGTTAACATGTGTATGTCTTATTCATAGCCTGGAAAAAAAAAAGGTAAAGAGGCCTATTCATTAAATTCCCACATGATAGCAAATGGGAGGAACTGCAGTTACCCATGAGAGGAGAAATGCAAAGGGGCTTTGACAGATTCTGAGCAGGGAGTAGATATTCAAATGGGATTGTTCAGTCTCTAATGTACAGGGAAGGAATCAGCCACATGCTGAACAGAAGAAACTGAGAAGTGGAAATAAACAAAACAATCTAGGTGAGGTAGGACACTACCGTGGAGGATGACAGTATCACAAGCCTTCTCACTTCTGAGCTGCATAGACCCTTCCTGTCCCTGCCCACAGAAACAGAACTGTCAAACTGGATGACTTCAAGTTCGACTACACCTGCAGTATCCCTTCAGTTCTGGGCTCACTACCAAGGAGACGCTGACAGACTTCGGGAATGTTTGCAGAAATCTCATGGACATGATGAAAATAAAAAAGGATCGTAAATACTTGACAACCATAAAGCCAAGTGGGAGAGGAAGTATTAAAAAAAAAAAAAAAAGTCAACAAAACTTAAATTAGAACAACAATGGAAGTGTGGAAGAAAATCTACCCTCTCTTGTCAGGAATTTCCTGATGCATAAATTTCTTAAGCAATGTAAGAAAGCCTCAAGGGCATGGTATGAAGAGGAGAAAGAATACAACTTGCATTTCATAGAAAAAACATAGGCCACCAAATACGGAGGAGAATCATCATATAATCAATATAAGCAGAAAGACAGACTGCCTTACCTTACAGATCCATTCCACTTTTAGAAGTGCTCAATTCTTTGGGCCGTTCGCACTTCTGCATACTTGCACCTTACTAGGATTCAATAAGCAGGCCACTGACCTTGCTTTTGCAGATTAATTGAAGATTAATTGAAATCAATTGACACCTAAGCTGGGAAGAGACTTCCCTGGGGAGGAGATGCATGGCTGTGTGGCACCCACGCTACCACCCGTCCATTCTGCATCAGAGGGCTTGCTCCTGGGAGCTCTTACAATAAAAAATCCTCAACCTTCTTTTTTTTTTTTTTTTTTTTTTAATATAAGAATAAATGCAAATCAAAACAGATATCTTAATTTGGCAGCACATGCTCAGGTGCAGAAAGGAGATCTCCATACTTTCTTTTTCATACTCTTGCACTGGCTTCGCAGCAGAAAATGGCACACTAAGTTCTGCAACAGCTAAAGAGGCCAGAAATGCCTACATGCATTTTTGCGTGGCCCTGCAGCATGGCCCCATCACTGCCAGACAGCCTGGTCCATCCTCTGGTAGTTTCCAACTTACTGTGGTTTTCCAAAAGCTGCACACGTCAGTTCGAGTGGCTCCCCTTCTCTCGTGAGGCCTTGCACTGGGTAATTCTGAGAAACCCGCACTTGAGGCTTATCTGCATGACAAAAACATCATTTCATAAATTTTCTTGTCAAACAGAATCAGATTTCTACGCACTGAACACCAAAAGACAGTCATCATCACTGCTTTCCTCTCGGCCCCCTCTATGCCATTTGTCTAATCAGTAAGTGAACTTGGTATTTGCTTCAAGCTGAAGTGATTAGCACCGAGGAGACGCGAGGCAGATCGGAGATCTGTACTCCGACTGAAGCACCACCGTTTCCCGGGAAATGCTTTTTGCTGCACCAGAGTTTATCTCTGAACTCACTCAAGCTAAAAGGAACTCATTTGCCTTCATGCTGAGGTGAAACCGGAGATATTTGTGGTGCTCAGAATTGATACGTTTTATCATGTATCATATATTACTGTATGACAACACTTTGTGTCCATGCATTTTAATACGTTTGGCTTTACAAGAGATGTTTGTTAGAAACACAAAAAGAAATCACAGCCACTGATGCTTTTGTTTAAACAATGGAAGATTTTAGTTAGTCCAAATGAAGCTCTTCTAAATCCTAAAATAAACACAGAGAATTAAAGCATTTATAGTTAGGGATCCAGCTTCAAACCACTTTAGTAAGACCCTGCAGGAGAAAAAAAAAAACACACACACACAAAACACAGTGGAGTCCATGATTAAAAAATTCATTACCTCCTATAACTGAAACAAAGATTAAAAACGCAATCTAAGCTGTAGCTAAAATGTTATCAATGCAAAAAATCAATTCAATACTACAAATGCCATTAGGCCATATATATTTTTCAGGAATTTACTCAACTGTAAGAAATAAAGGAAGGCAAAAAATCAGTATGCATAAAGGTTGAAACAATTTAAATGTTTCTCGTTCCTTTGAGAGTAACTGCTACCAAAAATATCGGCTTGCTGCATTTTATTAACTGTGTTTAACTCATTAACATGCTTCCTGTGGAATAATAGAGATTAGAAAAAAAAATCCATGTCAGGATTTAACCAATTTAAACTCTCATAATTTTCAGTAATGGAATAAGCTACACTAGTAAATCCTCTCCTGAGATGACTATACCACAAACATTTTATAAACTAATCCCCATTACAGATGCTTCCTGCAGCTATGAAACTAAGGCGTATCTGCAGGCTGGAAAGCACAGCAGCAGCACACGGATTACGACGTTCTGGAAGTGTGTTACACGCCTGAGTTGCAAAGTCCCAGTTCCTCTGGAAACACAGGAATGCAGCGTGCCTGAGAACAGAAGCTGACCCCCAAATAGTGACGTTGCTCAGTGCTTTGAACATGCAGAAGAAATGCGTGGAAGCCACCAGCACGTTCCAGGTGTGAGCAAAGACCATCCCTAGGAGGGCAGACACAACCTCGGTGCGTGCCCTGGAGCTGAGCCCCGTCAAAGGGTGCCTGGGCTGTGCCGTGGCAGCGAGGGGCAGGTGCTCCCCAGCTGGCAAGGTCCAAGCCCCAGACGCACAACCCAGTCCTGTGGGGCAGTGGCACAGATGCACACACGAAAAAACACAGGAAGACAAAGAACAGTGCTGAAATACCACACTGGGTTTGGTCTGCAACACGACTACTTACACAATGCATAAACACAGGATGACCAGTTAAATAGTATTATGCAGCAAGTATGGCACAAGCAACACCTTACGTGCTATGCTCACACTTACCCCTCTCGTTCACAATCCCCCCACCTCGGCCATCTGCTTACTATTTACTATTTGCTTTGTGACAGTACCTAAGGGCCCATGCCAGAAACATGGATGCTATTACACTGTGTGTTGTGAAAAGACTGGAAAACCTTTCCAGCCCTATATACAGGGGAACACACGGGCTACCCTGAATGGCATCCCTGGGCTGGGAAAGCCATGGGTGAGATCTTCTGCATCTTGCCTCTTCTGTTGCTCCAATCCTGTTTTTAGGAGACAAATTTTAGTATTTCTAACGAGATGTTTACCAGCTGTCAATTACTTATGGAAAGCAACAATACACTGAAGGCTTGTTGTACTGAGCATAAACTGCAAGCTAAGTAAGCTCTCCCAAAGCGACAGAAACTGCCCCCCTCCACTTCAGCGTTCTAGCTCCATAGTCTCTACTAATCAAATGTAAGAAGGAAAGTGAATCTATACCATTTTGATTTGCACACTGTAGAGGTGTCACATACAATATAAATCTGGACTTGATTAGCACACATACATGTACTCGTGAAGACAAGAACATTCCCAATAGAGTTATCACAGTGAATGTCTCTTCTAAGCAGGACTCACCAGCATGCGAGTAATTACTGAAGGCACTTATGGAAATAGGAAGTGCTTCAAAATTCTGAAGGATTCAGAAGGATGGCTTGGCACTCAGGAGAACTGACATTTTAATTAGGCTTGTAGTATACAATGAAAATTTCACTTGCTTTGACCAAGAATTTGGGGGAGGGGATTTTTTTATTATTATTTTTTTAGGACACACATTTAAACGATCTTTAATCCTACTCCTACTGCTAAGCATCCCATCTCAGACAAAGTCAGAATCTATTTTCTTCAGATTATACACTCTGTTAGGTAAAGCTTTGTAAAATGCCAGGCACTGTGGGATTCTGAGCTCAGCTCCTACCTGCAATTGTGACATTTAGTAACTGATACCAGCAAGCTTGTGATGGTTTTCAAGGCCTGTACTAGCAGTTTGCCACCTATTAGCCACTTTATTAAAAAGGCCACGTTCCAGTAGTGACATCTGTGGTAGTATAATCTGGGGCTATCACCATCTCAGATGGCAGTCTAGGGCATAAGGCAAGCAGCAGAAGAATTTTTACTACCAACTGCATTCCAACAGCCTGAAATACTTAACTTGGAACTTCATAATATCATATTGCTGGATTACTAAATAAAAATAAATGCCTGCATCTACACATCTAAGCCACAATATACTCCACTGGCAGACAATTAGATCTAACAACCCCAAGCTATTTCCTAGTATGCCTATTTCTAGTGGCTTTAAAAAAAAAAAAAGCCTAGTAATTTAATAAGGTACCTTTATTAAGCTAAATTCATTCAAAAGCTACAAGTGATATACAAGGTTAAATACCAGTAGTCTAAAGGTTACACTGTAGCAGCAACCAATTTGAAAAACTTATTACAAAACCATTCTGCATTTGATGAGATTTCTTTTACAACATGCATACCGTGTGCCTGTAACGCATCCGAAAGGCAGCCTTTAGAGAGGCGACAGCACGCCCTGCTCTTTGCCCCGCTGGTCAATTATGGTGTACACGAGCCCGGCCCCCTCAGCCTCCCACAGTCTTGAAGTCAGCCTGAATATGAAAAATGCTCCTTCTCCTCCCTCTCCGCCTAACAACCTGTATTTTAATTTTGCAAGCAACTGGGATGCTGACGGCTCCTCCGGTGCAGGCGGTGCCATGGGACAGCCTGGCTCCCTCAGGGCTTCACCTCCAGCTGCACCGGGAGCCGTGGGCTGTGTGTGCTGGCAGAGCTGCAGCAGTGTTTGGCTCATTCCCCCATCAGATCCCCTCTCGTCCCTCCGTGTGGCATCGCCTCTGGGCTGATGCCATGCATTTCAGGCTCCACGTTCAGCCTAATTGCTTGTGACTGAGGCACGGAGAGGGCGTCCTCTTCTAAAATGATGTGAGAAACAGAGAACCCGCTGCTTCTCTTGAGAAAGGTCTCGACAAACTGAGACGCATTTAAGATGCATCTTCTGTCCTCATTTTGTCTAGTTTAACTTCTAGCCAAAGATTTCTGTTTTGCCTCCCCCTGCTAGATTACAGTTCCCTTTGTACTTCGCACATTCTCCCCATGGCTGTTCTTCTATCCTGTGAACAAATTGCTTCTCAATACTTTTTGGTAGGACAGATTTGGCCAGAGCTTTTAAGTCTCTTCCTGGGTGGTTTCTTCCTGTTCTCCGCAATTTGTCCTATTTTCCAGCATCTTTTCAAAGTCTGCTCACGAAGGTGCCATGCAAGATTCCAGGAATGGTCTCACCAACACAGAAGAGAAAAACCATCATCTTAGCCCTAGCTCCTTGCTTCACACATGCAAGGAAGCACTGGCTTTGTCAGGTTGGTTTCCTTGGCAAAACCTTACATCAGGCTTTTTCCCACTACAGCACTCTAAGTGTTTTCCAGGATGTAGCTGCACTTCTGTGAAGAAGGGATATAGCCTACACCCGCTCACCTTTCAGAGTTTTAAAGTGCTGTGGTTCAGAAGCTACAAAAACTCTCAAGATGTTCTGTGCATGCACAACTCTTCCTCTTATTAAGCGTTAGCCAGTTTTCTGGTCATCAGCAAAGACTATTAACAGTGATTTATTATTTTTTTTTTAATTTTTTTTTTTTTTTTTAAGAACTTCCAAATGAGTCACGGGAGCACTGAAGAGCATCAGGCCAAGCACCCAGGCCAGTGCATTTGCTCTAAAAATACCATCGCTCGCTGATTACTCCCTAATGACTATTCTTTGAGATCTGCCAGTTAGTGATTTCTTAATCCATTTAAATGTGCGCTCCATCGATTATGCTTAGATCTCATTAATCAGTCAGGATATCACGTTATACAGAGTTCGGTGTCTTACAAAAGCCTAAGCCCATTATTTCTACCCATTTACTTTCATCAGAGAGACCTATGATCTCAAAGACAGGCGAGCTTGTTGTCTCAGGGAGTGCCGCCAGACCGATCTGGTAAGCCTGATCTCCTGCGGGGCCCCGGCACTGCTGCATGGGTGCATTGAGGAGCCTGCCTGGGACCCCCAGCAGTTCTCACCCCTGCCCCACTGTGCCTGGTTCTGGTTGCTCCAGGCTGGATGCATCCTTTGGAGCTCATGCTATCACCTCGGTCCTCTCCAGCTCTAGGCCAGCTCGGGTCAAGCAGGTACTCCAAATTTCTGCCTGTGCTGTAACGCACTGACCAGGGGAACGCAGCCAAGCTCTGCTGAAAACATTTATCTTGTTCGTAACGAGACTAAACCCAACGGCAGCACTTGCTGGAGACAGCACGTCTCTCTGCATGCAGTAAGTGCTGCGTGGTGGCAGCGCAGGTTCCTACAACTGCCGAGCCTGTGGCTGAAGTCTTGGGTATTGCAGCCCACAAGGATGCTAATAGACACTAGATATGACTCCTGCTTGGAAATACAACCTTAAATAAAAGGGTGGTTTTCTTGGCAAATGCAAGAAGGCACGTGAACAACATCTCCCCCTGAAACACAATCAGAATATGCTTAATGAGGAAAATGTGCAGTACATTTAACTCTGTGGCTATATCCATGTAATTTCACCGTGCACAAAAGCTGCTAAAAGCTGCAAAACAAAAGAAAAACACATCACACTTGAGGTAGATGTTCTTTGGGGCCACATCATTTCCTCCGAGTTGAATCATCACACTCCAGCAGCTCCTGGTCCTCCAGCAATCTCAGAGTGATATGGCTCCTACAGTGCAGCAATCTGTCCACTTTAAACACAAACATTGCACTGAAACAGTCATTAATAACACAATAAAAACAGTCTATGAAGCATTTCTTTAGCAGGGGATGTTTTTTTCTCGACTTGTCCAACTCACCAACCACCAACAGCGGCAAACAAGTCAACCCTTCCTGCCCACACAACCACCCCAGCTGAGGTCAGAACACAGTCAAAAAAAAGAAGCCTTCTTTCCCACATGCTGCTTTTGGGGGCAAACACACAAAAACACAGCTGAGGAAAAACAACCACTGTTTTTTTTTTGCCCCACCACAGCCCAGGAGCAGCACCGAGGTCCTCCTGGCACTTCCATTACCACCATCGCTCAGCTGCACACGCAGCATGAAGGGCTCTCAGGACCAGTGCACATTTTCAGAACAGGGTTTCTTTCTCAGCTCCAAATTACAGCTAAACACATACATTAAGTAAATTGCATGACTATACATGGCTGGTTTCTTCATGGCAGACAAGAGCAGACAAAACTGCTCCTGCAGCGCTTCTGACATAGTGGTACTGCAGCATGGGGCTCAGCGTGGTTTGTAATGCCAGACTGTTTGCCAACTGAGAAAATTACAAAATGGATTCTTTCAATGATTCAGCTGAAAATTCTCTTGCCTGCATTGTAAAATTAGGTACTGAATCCAAGTTTTAAAATCCATTTTGTGATTACTGTATTAATTCCTGATGCGTACCTCTTTGCAAAAATAATGACAGATGGTATTCTCAAGAGAAGAATATCCTGCAGGTCAAGCAGAGTTTTTGCCCACTTTAGATAATTCTAGCTTCAAAATCACCCCGAATATGCTTTAGTGCTCATCTGAAGAAAGGTGTTTATTTTATACAGATCCTCGTCTCTGCTTTGCTCTGTGGCCCAAACTAGCATGGTATATTGCCTATATTTTTTTTAACAAGGATACACTACTAAAAGAAAATGACTTCTGGCAGTTTTTGTATCTCACTACACTCACAAGCTAGGGAAAGGTCAGGAGGAAAACATTCTTCAATATTAAAAGAACTCAGAGAAGTTAACATAATACGTAGGTATAATAAATACAGCCATCACCTTTATCCCAACATCAAGCAGGTTTACTTAGCAGGAAATGAAGTCTGCATCAGTGACAGCAGAGACCTGGCTACCCTGTGTTTTCTCCCTAGCTTCTGGAAGGACAGAGCCTGCACTGCAGCCGGCGAGCTCTGCATGCTTTGGTCCCTTCAGGATCACAGCTGCGTGTGGCACAAGTGGCTGGTAACCCGGCTGCTGGGTACTGTGTGCACCGTGGTGGGATGCCACGCTCAGTCGTGTTCAGGAGAACAGGCAGGTTTGTTGTACGTGCACGTTCCCATTTCAAAGACGTAGCTGCATGCTGCTGCTGAACACTTCCAAAACGCAGCGTCCAGACCGTACTGTATGCTCTTCATTCCCAACAACACTCCTCTGAGAAAACCTTATTAATGAGCTTGCAAACGAGCACCCAACTGGGAAATGTCACAAACAAGAGTGGCTAATGCCCCAGAAAATCAAATAACTGAACACTTGGCTGATTGTGGTGCTTTTCATATTTATAAAAAGAAAAAAAAAAAAAAGCTTTAAATCAAAGTTTCTGAAGGGGTCAACACCTCACTGAACAAAACAACTCATTTATTCATTTTTAGAAATCTCCAGATGATAAATTACATTGATGTTAATCACTTCACTGCATAGTATGCAATTAATATTTGTACTCAATAGAAATATAAGGATTACTGGAGATGTGACGGCATACATATATAGCTGATTTTTAACATAATTGGGCACAAAGAGTTCTCCCCTCATAACAGCAGAGGCTGTAACAGATTCCATCAATGCACGTTTTAGAGGTATACATGTAGGTATTACAAAAATGAATGTGTAATTCATTATAACTTCAGAAAAAATAAAAAACAAACAACTAAAACCAAGATAAAATGTCAAATGAGGACCTCATCTCCAGTATCACATAATGACCTAAAAAAAAAAAGTACCACAAAGGCTGAACTTAAATATTTCAGAGTATCTAGTTCCATTCAATTCCTTAATGATATTTTAATGCATTTTGGTGCTTCATTTCCTTTCTAAAATTACACTCAACGCACTGGTCTTCCATCCCTCACTGGATAATCGGAATGACAAAAAGAAAGCAACTTGAGCCGAAATCAACATATATTTTCAGACCAATCCCATGTAACTTATTGTGGCCATCCATTGCACAGGGTTATATGTTCACTGGTGCAGCTATTAATCAAGCACAGAAGTGTTATTGTTACTGTGTGTACATGGCATCACTTGTCAAACTCTGCTTTTAAAAAGCACTACCAGGAGATTTTCATAAATATTACAAACTGCTTGTTTGCAGAGATTTCTTTTTAAAACATACCCTACATTCAGATAGAAGCATTTACTCAAAAATTCACAAAGGGGCAGGATGTGCCACATTATACATTCAGTAGCTTACTCCCTGAGTAGGACAAGTTAATACTCAGCATGAGTAAGTCTTACTCAGTTTCACTAACTACAGCAAAAGTTTATTTTCCCCCCAGTATCTGTGCTGGTCAGCTTCAGGTGAACCTGCTATTTATTTTTTAAAGCTTAGCTTATGGTATAATAACAAGTTATCGGTACATACTATAGAATTTTACCAGATAACACAACTGTTCCATTATTTTGCCAGAGGAGAAGCCCCTGCACACATAAGAGGAGGAGCAAGATGGCCATTCCTCTCCCTCAGGCAACAGCAAAAAAGACTGTGCCTGTCCTTAAAGATTTTACATGCTTAGCACCTATAAAGATGCTTGGAAATAACCATGGAGAAAACAAGGCACCAATAAGACAGATCACATTTACTGTAGTGAACAACTGCGTTATTCAACATTATCACAAATCCCATACTTTCGTGACATGCGTCTGAAATTACTCTGCCTATCTCCCCTTCAAGAGCATTACCTGCTTCCTGGTTCAGGGCATCTGGAGCAACCACAGCCTGGGGTGATAAGGCCAATAGTCAGTTTGAAATATGTTCCTGAAGTTACTGAGAAACTTAAAAAAAACCACACAACTCAAATCTGCAATTTTCTTTGAACTACAGCACAGACGAAAATGTTCATTTGAATTATTTTTAAAATAAAGTGAAGTAGGTCACTTTGCAGACTTCAATTTCTACATCTTTTTTTTTTTTTCCTTAGCAGAGAAGATTTCAATAAAATTAAATAAATACATATTCTAGGTGCCATCTCCAAATGCACCAAAATAAGTTGAAGTACAAATGCTCCAGATTTTCAATGACACTTAAGATCCTAATTTACAAAAAAGAAACATTTGACATACCGAGCTTTAAGAAAAAACACTTTAAAAAGATAAAAGGTAAACACTTTGAAGGGAAAATAATGCAACTCTGTAGGAAGACATGCCTGCCTCCTCTCCACTCTGGGCTGCTGCAGCCAGCCAGGCGAGCCAGCCCTGCAGCATGAGAGCACGTGCCCTGCCCGCTGCTCATCTCCGCTTTGATTCCTCTCTCCAGGAGCATTACAAAAGTCAGTCTCCTCCAGAAGCGTGTGAGAAACAAGAAAAATGTTGGAAATGGCTGAACTCTATGGGAGAGTAACCTCTGAAAATGCCTTTTGTCATTTAAAGATAGCACAAACAGCACTGAGGTCACTGTTTGTTCCCTTTTGCAGGTTATGTTTTGAGTAGTTTTCGAGGATGACGTGTGCTTCCCTTCCCTCCCCCCCCACTGCAAACTACGCAATTTTTTGTTGTTGTTCTGTCTTCTGTGGTTCTGTTTTTTAAAAACTTTGAATCACATCTTTCAAAATCTCTCCATTTTCTGAAATTTAGTCAGACAAAAATACATAATTATCCAAGAAGGTTCCATCCATCATCCTCCTGTCCTTCCCCAACACATTTCCTGCTTGTGCTGGATACACTAAGTGCAGAGAAATACAACATCCACTGAGAAAATACTTTACTATGTCCTGCTGGTGTTCCAAAGAGGTGGATCCGCTGTGCCCTTGGTGTGAATGGGCAAGACTTAAGGGGAGAGAACATAACAGCAGACACTTCAACAAACAACACGCAACTGATCTTGAGTTATACCTCTGTGGCTGCAAGAAAAGCAGCTGAAACCACACACACTACCACAATCACTGAATGCTAAATATTGCTGCTTTGGAGATTTGGCATTGTGCGTGCCTGGAAGGTAACAACGTGGTCAGTGAAAGTGCATGAACAGCAACTGGAAGAGATCTGTTCTGATTGCAAATCCTGTATCTAAAAAGCAATTGAGAAAGCATCAATTAGGCCTGATTGTCAGAGTCTAAGTTCCCCAAGAGACTAAGTTCATGTCAACAGAAGCTCTGATTGAGATGCCACTCGGTGAAGACATGAAGTTTCCTTCTGCTCTCGTTATTCCGAAGAATTGAGCTGCACTCACAAGACTGAAGCAAGAAAAGCTCAAGGGTAAATGTTCACTCCCACTGTCTTTTCTACCCTAAGTTCAGGTCCAGCAGTAAGTATTAAATGCAAATGTCTGGACATCCTCCAGCACACGAAGTCCTGAAGCCACTAATTGTGGGGAGCTGCAGGGTTACGAGGCACTACATGTTCTTCTTCTGGTACTCTTCTCTCAAGCCATCTGCTACTGCCCACTGAAGCAACTAACTAGACTAACATGGGTCAAGTCCCCATAAATAATTTCTGTTTACAAACTGTGATTTTAATTCACACCATGTTTAACATCCAAATAACCATATTTTACGTGTGCTTTGCCTTCATTGTATATGGAACCAACCCTGTAAAGACTGCAGATGAAAATAGCCAGGAAGAGATTTATTTGATATGGAGGAAGAATGGAAGAACAGAAAAAAAATGTTCCCTCCCAAAACAAACAAACAAACCATTGATCCTCTCCTATCACATCAAACTGTCAAGATTTCAGAGCAATTTCTAAAAGGAAGCCTAGAAGTAACCAGATGTCCTTTCAAGCAAGGGGAAGATATCCAGATATCCTGGAAGATTTCAGTATCTGCACATAATAGGGAAGATAGGATTTTTTTCCCCGTTAAGTATTTGATCAAGCCTCACAAAGGTGCTAATGTATTATTAAAGCTAATGGAGCTCTACAAGAAATGTTAATGGACATTAAGTTTGCATAAATGAATTACACATTAGCACAGTCGCAAGAAATCTAGTATCTGCCAATTTAGGTAGTATCTGATCATTTCTGTTTTCCTCATTACAGGAACATTACTTCACTCTAGTTTCAGAGATATGAGAATTGTAACCAAGATGTTCATAATGAAACTACATAACGAAGCAGATGAAATAAATTAATACAACCTCTTCTTCCCCTTTTAATGTAACATTATAGTTGAAGTGAACCTACAAAAATATGCACTTAGAATCATCCTAATGCCCTTGCTTTTCATGGCACCCAAACCATGTTGTGAGGACTGTCTGACTTTGGTTTTGGAAGCCATTTTCTGAGCAGAAGCACGTGCATATAGCAGCTCCATTATCTCCTCCAGCTGAAAGTCAAGCATGTCTGCATTTGCAACCACTGGTATTTTCAGATAACTGCTCAGAAACCCTGTTAACATCACATACAGTAGAACAGTTCCTAAACAAAGTGAAAACGCATTATTAACAATGAACATGTTAGGAACATTATAGCAAAGAATCTGTAGGCCTTTGTCAGTGGTGTTGCTACAGATTCCACATACTTCATCTTGCCCTAATTTAGAAAAACAGATGGAGCTGTATGTTCACAATGCACAATAACAATACTACTTTTGCATGGTGGGCAAGTTTTTTCCAGTAAGCTTGCAATGGTGGCCAGTTGCTTTAATGTCGTATTACAGAAACACTTTCAAAGAGAGTAGGTTGCTAAAAGAAAAATACTTCGATTTAATCTTTCCTGGCAATTTTAAAGCCCAGCCAGGAACCTTTCATGGTGCAAATTCAATGTGAGGAAAGTTATTTAAGAGAATAAATGTATTTATGCTGTTGCAAAAGGGCTGGGAAAAGTCATGGCTTAACCTATTAAATGGTACCCAACATTTTTATTTCAGTTTTTAAAGAACAGAATGTAAACTCCATCTACACTATAATTTTATCTAATCATACAGCAAATGGTTCCTGAGGTCTTAAGTGAGCAATTTTATACATTAAAAGCATTACAAGTTCTGCTACTCACACATGACTTCTAGGTAACGTTGCGTCTGCAAGTCTTTGACAGCCGGGTGATCCACCAAACAGATGACTGGGACCCCGTCGTCCTCACGTCCCACTTTCAGCAACAGCTGGCTGGTCACCGTGTACATATCAGACCACTGCTCCACTTCAGACTTGCCTGGCAGGGAGATGAAAAAAAAAAGCAGAAAGTGATTGGGGGGAGCATCTACTGGATACGCTCACCTTTCTTGTTTCTGTGCCCAGGTGGTGTGCTCCCTTCAGCATCTATTTCTCCTCTTCAGATACAAGGTTATGGCCGGGATGCACGCAGGTATGGAGCAACACACCTCTCCAAGAATTTGTTCCTGATTAAAATCTACACTACCTTACCACAATGATTTACAATCCCCTTACACCATCCCCAAATCCCCAAACTCTTAAATCAATGGAGCTACAAATCCCCTCCCACTCTTGAATCAACAATTAGCTAGAAAAGTGATTAAACAGATTAACTTAATTAAAAGTAGTATTGATAGGCTGAAATATTTCAGCAGTACTCCACCTGAAGAAGAGAATAACCACAATGGTGGGAGCAAAGCATAGTTCAGGATTTACTAGGTGGTGTAACACACAACACAGAATCAAGAAAGAAAAGACACGACAGGAGAGAAAGAATTTTTCCATGAACTCTGCAAGCACTTGCTGATAGTGTGCCTCCACTGTGCTTCCAGATTCTCTTATCTGTGGCTTTTTATTTAAGAATTCAGATCACACCGTCAAAACATTAAGAGTAACTTGTAGCAGAGGTCTTTTAAACAGAAAATATTTCTGGATAATATATTAAAGTAAAACACGAGGAGAGCTGCAGAAAGTGACATCCCTTTATATTCAGAGGAAAGGCTTTCTGATCAGAGAAGCTACATTTTCACTCTATTCACAACCTAAAACCAAGTATTTCAGTTTTTCTACTTCTGTTTAAAAAACATCCAAAGAATCAGCAGGGTGAACTGGTATTTCAAGAAGCTACTACTCAGCTCAGCAGTCTTCAAAGATAAAGGAAAGCTGGGATTCAATTGCCAACGCAAGAAAACTCAATCAAGAAGCTGGACAGGTCAAGCATGAAGGGTCAAATACTATTGCACTGCTGCCCGCCAGAATGGGAAAGGGAACTAAGAAAGAGATCATCTGAAGATCGGTATAACGTTTAGATGACAACAGGTGCTGGAAATCAGTGGGGCACCACTTCAAGCAGCAGCAGGTTTGCATTCCACCTTTATCAGCATACGCTCAGCATGTGTCATACTCGGATGCTTGTAGGTGTTGTACTTAAATAGAAGATTTTATCTTGCCCTTGTAGGGGGGTTGGATTTGAAGTAATGAGTCTGGACTTCTGTAGAGAGCCCTTCAGTGTCTCAGCACAAAGGTGTTGTCAACCAAGCTCACATCTACATGCAGACTTAAACTAACAGCATGACACATGCAATCAGTGTCAGTGACTTGAATGTGCTAATACCAGGAGCGACCAGATTTTGGTGAGTGGGAGAAATCCATCTTACATGAATATTGCACCGAACACAGAAAAAAATACTGTATAAACAAAAGAACTGGATACGAAGGTGAACTGAAAATCTTTACAGTTCAAAGTGCAAATGATTTTACTCATACCTAAAACAGGGGAGAAAAACACATAAACAACCACAGAAATAAACTCTTTGCACAGTTTCTGGGCTCTTCAAAGTCACCTGCAGTTACAGAAAGGCTCCAGAACCTTGTATTCAATTCTGGCAGGTAGGCAGAGGACAAAATGAAGTTCAGCCCTTTTGTGTTGAAGAATAATTTAAGTCTGCCCACATACTCTTTTGTTCCCAAGCTGGTGTTTAAAACAGCTTTCTTTTTTCTTTTTTTCTTTTCTTTTTTTTTTTTTTTTTTAAGTGGCAGAGAACAAATACACAATATTACATGAATTATTTCAGCCATGTAAAAACAAACAAACAAAAAACAAACAAGTGACTTAGAGGATACATCTACCAGTTAGTTCCTTGTTTCCTTTGAACCATCTGATTGTGGTGGCTGGTCTGCTGGCCATGGCAGTGCAGTTCAGCTCAATCTCTTCTCCCTCAACAGCAATTTCTTTTTGGATATCAATTACCAAATTGCGTGGTGGTACTAAAATGAAAAAAAAAACAACACAACACATACTTGATGAAAAGACAAGTAAGACATTTTCTGATCACCAACACAAGACAAGATCTTCTGAAAAACCCATAAAATCTACCAGAGTAAACTAGCCACCAGCATTTACTTGATCTTTCAATCGATCAAATCCTTTGATAGATGGTTTCACAGTAATCGGAGTAAGTGCTTTCACTCTCCACCTAATAATCAAAGTGGTTTCACAAATTATCACTTATCAAGTTCTTAACTTTCTGTTCTCTCTCCTAGCAAGGCACCACTCCATGGACGAGTTTGAGTATTCCATGTTATTCAGTTGTGTATGGTGCTATTTAAAAATACAGTTTGACTTCATGCACATTTCTTGACTTGTGCTGACAGGCAGAGGAAACACCAAAGCTGACATTTGGAAGTGCATTACTTACCGCAGTTCTAACCTCAGAAGGCAATTTTTCTCTCCTGCTGTTCAGTTTCAAGCCTCAGCCTTAAGGAATGGAAGCAGGCCAGCAAACATCAAGCTCATTTAAAATGCTCAAAAGGCACTGAGCACAAGACCATGTTGGACTGCCATCACCTTTTAAACAACACTGCCTACTCCCACAAACTGAACACAAAACCACCCCAGAGAGAGGAGAGAGTCGATTCTGCATCCAGTGACAGATCCTTGCATCATTTGGTAGTTACTCTGAGATGGTAATTCACCATTCTCCCCAGACAAGTTTTCTCTACAGATCAAGAATCTTGCATGAAACATAATCCAGTAATGTTGAGAAACAGGCCAGAGCTTCAGGGTGATAACAACTGCACCATAACCCAGAGACATGACAAACAAGCTTAAAAATTATGACATAGAAACAAGGAGTCTTCCCCATGAAAGAACCAGTAGATAGAGGCAAAAGACAGAAAAAAAAATGAACATCAAGAGTTCATGCAGCGCTGAGTTGTACTTACAGGGAAAAAAACACGGAACTTCCAAAGGAAACTCAACTTTGCTCTGATCGATATGATTAAGCAACTGTATAGTTCAAATGCGACTAACACGTTTTTCAGCTAATGAAGAACAAATATGTATAAATACCATCCAGATGATCAAATGGACTAATTAGTCACTTGTGGCTTTTCTCTAAAAAGAACAGAACAGGCTACATATTGGAGATTTTCACATGTTCCAATTAAGCGTGAATAAATCTACATATAGTCTCACTGAAGACATTAAAGTCATGGGGAAGAGGAAGGAGGAACATTACTAAAGGAAAAGAAAGTGTGAAGCTCCTCTAACACTGACTGCATAGAAGAATGTCTGAAAACTTTGCCCTGCTCTCTAAAGCAAGAATCATTAGAAGCAGATCAACAAAACTACTCTTTGATATAACTTAAAATATATAGGAGCCTAAGTAATGACTGAGAGATCTTGGGTGGGAAATGAATTCCTAGGAGGACCAACAATGTACTGACACAGATAACTACTCCCCTGCCCTGTCCCATTTTTTCTCCTAATTAGGGAGTCAATAATATGGAAGAAAGGAAAGACATGCTACCCTTGGCTTCACAGCACCCTATCTTTAATTACAAATGTTAGCTAAGATAAACAATCCCCTACTTAGTCTTCTAATAATAAACATCTATCTTCATTGCCTGCCCTGTGAACTAAGGTTTTGCCTGACTATGTGATAAAGGTGGACACAAAACACTGCATAATGAACGGGAGAGAAAGGCAGGCACACATTGGTCATGCTGCAAATTTTGCTTAAAAAGAAAAAAAAAAAAAAAAAAAGAACTGAAGTACAAGACAAGAAAACAGACTTTTTCCTGAATTCTGAAGCATAATGTATGCTAAAAAAAAAACAAGCCACCAAGTGCATTATGTTTCCCACTTGAAAGACATGCAGTGCTGGCTTATAGGCGAATAAAGTAAATACTATTATGTCAAACACATTGTTAGCAGTGAGATTAAATACCACAAAACATTTTTGTGTATGCATGATTACAGAGAAGAGCTGGAAGAGAACTTCTAATATGGATACTGGAAACTAGGCTAGGACTTAAAAGCTGTTGATAAATGTAATAGCTGTAGTAGAACTGCTTACAAACATTACTTAAACAATGTATAAAACCTAAGAACCAAATCTCATTAAATAAAAGAAGAAAGATTTAAACTAATCAGCAAGCGAGATCTTACATTATATCATCCTCTGTAATGCAGGTTCTCCTATTAATAGAATCTTAAAAGCCACTGATAACCTGTAGAAATAGCTCTAATAGCACAAGTTGCTATTACCCGTAACCACAGCAGTCTTGCAGCTGCATATCCACAGTCTTGCAAAGCATGAGCAAGGTGGGGGAGGAAGGGGCAGAATTAACTTCAACTCTGCAAACAGCAATTCCTAAACAAAGGGGCAACTTTAGGATGTCAAGTGGAAGATCTTACATTCCATTACATGTGAAAAATGTTTGCTACAATTGATAGGAAACTATCACTTTCCATTAGTTGAACTTCAGATTTCCCTGAGTTAGTCAACAGACAAACAAAATCTTACGCATCTTCACATGGTAGGAGGTTACTGAGCTATGCTGTTACTAATATTTGCCCTTAAGGAATTACCACGGACAAGCAAAAGTGCTGTCTTTCTTCATTATAGTATCATCCCCAAGTTTTAGAAGAAAAGATTTAGCATATGACCAGATCAGTCAGATTACTGACAACACAAAATTCATAAACTGAATTGTTCTACCATGTTATGAAGCATTAACATTAATTTATTTTTCCTCTGTAAATCAGATAATTATTGAAAGACATTTTCTACAGCTTCTCCTTTCTGGCTGACTTCTTTCTTTCTCCACAGAATGAGATGCAACCATCACAACATAAATTCCCTTGCAAGAAATACGTCTTCTCTAGTCCTAAAAGAAGGGGACACATGGCAAGAGGAAAGCTTGTTTTAAACAGCACGTGCAGTCCTGCAGTGCCATTCAATATCCATTCCAGGATGCTAGCAGGTTCAGACTTGCCCAAAAAGCATAATGATTCACTTTGATGTTCTTACAGACAGGCAATATGACAGTTAAAAAATTAATCCCTGCCAATTGTCTGCAAAACAAAGCTTGTGCTAAACTCCACTTCATAAATGGCAGGAAACACAGTAGAATTTCCAAGTGACCTGCGCAAGTAAAACAGAGGCTTAGAAGTAGAAACTACCTCCCACTTATACCTCTGCTTATTCCTTGGAGCTAAAAATACCCTGTGAAAAAATGGGGAAGACCCAATAATCACACTAAGTACAACGTGACCTACAAAGACAGACTGGGTGTGCAATCAGGAGTGTGCTGCAAGACAGGGAGAATACACAATGGCCATAACACACCACTGGGCTTGGTATTTGCAGGCAGCCCTTGAAATTCTCGTGCCTGCAAGTTCAAGTACAAAACTGCACTGACCTACTGAAGAGCTGAGCTGGTCTCCAGTGGGAGAGCACTTAGTATTACAATACTTAGGGTTTACCAAAAATCACTGGAGCGCTGTGGCTCTCTTCGGGCAGGCAGAACTTCCCAGTCACAGCCCTGTTCTACTGCCTTATCCAACCCAGACCCCATGCACAGAGCACTTGCAAAGTTCATCACAAGCATCGATTGGGTCCTTACCAAGCACTGTAATAGTGGTATAAATTTCCTGCGGGGGATCGGTGTAGAGCTGGCAGAAGTACCTTCCTTCATCAGAAATAGAGACGTTTGTCAATGACACTCTGAGTTCACTGTTGGAGAAATTCACCAGCTGAAACCTGCTGTCCTTCAGCGCTGCAGAGCAAAGGGATCGTCAGTGACTGTGATGACAAATGCAGCAGTTCCTCTCACAACAAAAAGTCAAAAGTCTATAGAAATGTGAGTAACATCTAAACCAGAACCCCATGGGCTCCTGACTGCAGCTATAATCCTGCTTCTTATGTTTAAGTTTGGATCTATAAAACACTTCTGTTCTCAAATCATTACAAAGAATCAACATAAGCAAATCCACTGGGCACAGCACCAAATCTTTTGACATGGTGTTTATCTTCATACAGCTTAGGGATGCGTAGGTAAATTGCTTACTGTGCAAATCTGTTTCTATATGCTTGCATTTCAGAGTGCAGTGAGTGAACCAGGGACAGTGTGAAAGACAAAAACTGGAAAAGGATCATTTAAGATTTGTTTCCTGATGAATAATGGCTACCTAAATTCTTCTAGGAATTTGGAAACCAAACATTTCAAATCTCCCCAGCTAAACTACTGGCCACAAATGGTAGCACAAGTGAAGTGAGCCAGCCTCCACTGCCCTCCCGCACTTGTAGATCATAAAATGTCTCAGAAGGGAACGTGATCTGCCATGTGTTTCTATAATGTGCCAGCATCTCTAGTCTCTGCTGTGACATTAATGCAAAGAATTTCAAACATTTCATTGCCGCTATGAGACTCCCATGGTATTGTCACAACAGGAAACAAAGCCAGACTTGTTCATTGGACATCGCAGTGATGGGAGATTTTGTTTTGGCTATAAAGAGGCATAGATTGTCTTGAAAATTTCAGTCTTCAAACCAAACAGATTACCTCTGAGAACATTGCACCGTCTCTGCTTTGCCCTATTCAATTTGTTTGTGTCAGCTAAATATTTGGCACTCAATTGCAATTCACCCTGAATTACTACAATCAATTTCTATTGCAAAGTAAGACAGTCTGACTTTTAAAGGGGACCATCAAGGTTTCCATTAAGGAGAAAGATTATGATTGCCTGTTTCATCTGCCCTCTAAAGAATTGACTAAACTTTAAGTGTCTAACATTAAATTAAAAGAAGAGATCTCAGCAAATGCTTTATCCCAAGTGCAAGCAGGGTACAGCAAAAGTTGTTACCAAATATTAAAAGATGAAACTTACGTCTGAAATCTCTGAAATAAATCGTTTGTCTGTTGGGATTCAGGAGCTGAATCACTGAGTCATCGCTGTTTTTGACTCTACAGCTGATGGTGGCAACATCTCCCTCCACTACCGTCACATCTTCTGTAACCAAATTCTGACCATCACCTTAAGAAGAAAGGGAAGATAAAATATGAAAATGATAAATGACATCAGCAAGTGTCATTTGGAATCATATAACAGAGTACCAACAAAAAAATCAAACTTCAGTAGGCTCCTACACCCGAAATAGGAACCTATGCCAGCCCCTGTGACAGCCCCAGGAGGTCAGGAGCTGGCACTGCAGTACAGTCAGGGTTTGTGCAGTATGTGTTCAGCAGCAAACATATTCTACAACCATTTTTTTGTTTGTTTGTTTTGCTGGGGCTGGTATTATTTTCATTGAACAGATGCAATCACCTACATGATAAACACACAGAATTACAATACCAGGGAATTCAAGGAAGTATTCTGCCCCCCAAGCTGTACTGGACATCAATGAATTGAAGAGGAACAACTGGAAGGGAGGTCCATAGCTGCAAAATGCCTCCTGTATGGCCCCATTACAGAGCTTGTTTTTTTATTGCAAAGTCACTTTAACTCAGTACATTCTCTCCATTATATTTTGAATAATAAAAAGTAGAAGACTGGGGAAAAATCTCACTGGACTTCACACACCCCTCCAGGCTTTAATACTTGTAGCAGCCCCAGGAGTGTAAGGTCCATGCCACATGCACGGAGATAGTAGAATTTGCTTCCTCTCTTAAAAAGACAAATATTGTTAAATTACCTTGAAAGAACAATTTGCTGAAAAAGGCATTTATCCTTTGACTTTAACAGATATACTTTTGTGAGCTGGTTTTTACTTAATGTCTAATCAGTGGGTGCTATTAATGTCCAGAGGCAGGAAAAAAGAGCTCGATGCAATTATGCCGTGGGAGTCTTGTAATCATTTATAGGTCATCACCTCAAAACTCTCTCTCTAATGAATTGAATCATTAGATCAGATGCACACTGAGAAATTTGTTTCACATTTTAAAGATTGCAGAGGATCATAATTTGAAAAAGTGTTTTGCATTTCAGTTTCTCCACATATTCTTTATCAGGTTAAAGCTGGAAGACTGCGGTGGAAAGGCGGAGCAGCAAGATCTTGTCTGCTTTCAAAGCATACAAACATTATGGACAAGGAGGCAAGTGCAAGTAAGCTTTACTTGTTGATGGCATAAGAAATGAAATAAAATGGGAGAAATTTTGAAACCTTGACCATCTATTTGTCAAATTAAGAGAAGGTGTGCGAGCACCTAACCGAGTGGAGCTGGAGCAGGGTGACCAGACCACATGCCAGAGCCTTCTGCTGCCTCACAGCATGTTTGTGCAGGGCCAGGGCAGGAGACAGTCCGACTCCTAAGCTGGCTATGATGGAAAAATGCAAGGTTTTGGTAAAATTCAAAATAGGGTTTACGTTTTTGGGCAGAAGAACCAGCACCTCTTCAGCAGCCAGATGCCAGTGTAAACCTGAGGACCTCTACGTTCAAATATTTCAACAGCAGTAAAGGCAAAAATATTAAACATCACTAACTGCTTCTACGGAGTAATTTTATCAAACCCATTCAAAACAAGGTTCTTGCACAAGGATCAGCTTGATATGTTCTCATAAATGCAATATTCACTACAAATCATTAACAAAGCTATTAAGATTCGATTTCCATCTAAGCAATTATTGCAAGCATATTTATTTTTTTTTTACATTTACTTTAAAAGACTCAATCTTATTTTCAATTCATTAAACTGTTCCTTGCATTTACTGAGTTTTACATCAGCTTGGAAGCCTATTTGAATTAATAAGAATTACAGTAGAAGTAATTTAGAAATAAATTATTTGAAGTTCAAACCACTGAAGCTTTTCATGCTGGAACGCTGCTACATTAAGCCTGCTGACTGATTGCTTTAGAAGTCCAGCATCTAGGTCCAGGCTGGCGTCAGGATCTGTCTCCAGGAAGTATTTATTCTCCCTCAGGCTTTGGGGTTAATGATAGGCACAGTGCACATGAGGACAAAGCTTCTTGTTCTGAAACAGCCAGCCTTCATGGATTTTTGTGTGTTTATTCTGAACCAAAGGGCATCCTATCTGGCTGCTGTTCGCAAAGATTCTCTTGCTCTGCTGACCTAAATTTGTTTGCTTAACTAACAGCACCAGACAGTACAAGTTAACACTTATGGTTATCTGCATTCACATCTGCTCCCAGTTACCACGATGAGGAAGCTATTCCTGAGAACAGCATCAATTATAAACTTCAAATGAAATAAAAAAAAAATGCAACGTGAAGTGAGAACTCTCTAGACCCATTTTAATTTCAACATTTCAGGAAGTTATTCCCTAACATTTACTGGCACCACACAAGTGTTCTGAGTATTAACTTTCATTGAAATACATACATTTAAAGTACCACAACATCACTGTAACCGGGAAAAAATCTGGGTGGGGAGAGTGAGGAAGAAGCTGAATTCTATGGATCCTGCACAGAATCACAGTAGATAAGAGGGAAAAAAGGGAAAGTTGCTATTGATAAAGAACTCTGAAAACATCTGCCAATTAGCAGTACTCCTGGGGGGCAGAGCATGAGCAGGGCAAATGGAAAAAAAACAACAGAATTATTCTCGCTTTATTTTCATCTAATTAAATTTGACTATTCATATATAAATATGAAAGCCCCCATGCACTGGTTTTGTATCAGACATGTCCATGTTGAGAACTCCAAACCTGGAGTTTCCTGAACTAAGCTTTTCATCACTGCCTCCAGAAACTTGCACTTAACGTAACATGCAAGCACATTCTTGATCTGAAGTATAAAACACCATTATTGAGAGAGGAAAAAAGAGAGGAGCATGTATTAAGCCAGCTTCCAGGGGTGGGCTTCAGTGTGAACTGACATACACATGCAACACATACATATAACATTAATGAGCAAGTATAACAACTAGAAGAGTTATCTGCAATGTAAGGGGAAGAAAAAAAATGCTATGCATGTCTCTTTTATCACCCAAAGCAGTTCTTTGGTGTCATCTATTGAAATCTCTCTGCGCAATGTAAAAAACTGATGTATTTTACACTTACTGAAGGGGAGAATAAATTGGAGAGATACCATACTTAGGGAGAAGCTTTGGCTAGATGCTATACAATTAATTTTTGCACTTGTACTTCTGCCTTAGATCACTGCAATATTTGTTTCTAAGACTGCAAAGTAAGAGATATTGACCAGTAAATCGTGTTTAAAACAAGTTCCTCTAAGGTAGACACAGCACAGAGACCTTGGCTCATATGCAGTGGTCACGTTGAAAATTAATTCTTTTTTCCAATTGTAGCACATCAGGATAGAGCGAAGCATCAGGGAGAAAAGAGGGAAAGATTAAAAATACGTGCCTGTGAACACAATTCTTCAATTCCTAACAAAACACTAGCCACGGGTACTTCATCATGACCAACTGCACTGCTGATTCAGTACACAGAATCCAGACACAAATGCTTTCCAAGAAAGAGTAATTTTCATGAAACACAAAATATGTAAATTGACACATAAACAAAAATTTCTTAATAAATTGAGCCAAAGGGGAAAAAAAGACTTTGAGTTTTGAATTTGGCTGGGTATAACTTTGGATAATAATGCTTAAAAAAACAAACAAACTAAAAAGAAACCCACAAAAACTATTTGTTCATGTCTTTGATGAAGAATGACATGATGATCAATCCACAGAATTAATGTAATTTTAATGTAAAAATATATATATATATAAATTTCAGTTATCTAGGAAGAATACAGTGGTTAAATAACCAACAAAGGGTGAGACAAACATTAGACAAGTTTTATGAACACCTAGCAACATACCTACTCCAAAAGCTTTGTCTCCTTGTTACTGCTTTTCCCTGAGCAGTTTCTTTGCTCTTTCCACCCATCATGAAGACAGTACTGCTTTAAGTTAAGTATCACAAACTGTATTTTCAGCAAGACTACAGTAATTGAACAGACATTTTGTAGTGATCAGATATAGCAACCTTATAGAGCAGGAAGAAGGAGAACAAATCACCATTTAAGTTCTCAGCAAATTTGCTTTAAGGAGAGAGAAGAAAATTGACAGCAGCGTGCTGAAAGCAAGTTGCTGGAGCTCAGTGCATCTGGTCCTGAAGCCTCAACAAACTGTTTTAAAAAGCAACCATTGTCACACTTGATCTTTTGAGAAGAATGGACAATCCACGCTAATTGTGTTGACAAGAAAAGGCAACTGCTTTCTATGGAGTTAATTTCATGACATCTCTTCATGCACAGAAGAATGATAACAATTTTAGATCAGGCTGTCTACAAAATATACCTACACATGCAAGCGTGTGACATGGCTTCCATCGTGTAGGAAAGCTGCTGCAGCCTGCACTAGTGATGGAAAGGGCTGGGTCTGGCTTTGGATAATAATGCTTAAAAGCCATGCAGTAATAAGCAGTCTTTAATCCTCAACACGTATTCAAATACACAGAAATAGATACGTTGTCTTCCACCCGTATAAAAAAAGCTTACTGTGAACAACTTGAGAAGCATGGTAGGGAAGGAGGAAAGGCGGCATGCTGCTTTTTATACCCATAAATGCAAACTACTGACTAAGCAAATCACACCAACGGGTTAAGGCTGGGAGCCTTAAGGGCATGTGGTGCTTCCACCAGCGCCTGCAGATGCTGTAGCGTTAATGTGAAGTGCTACCAACAGACCTTTACCCCACTTGTGCTCCTTAACCACCATAAAACAATAACAAGGGTTGATCTTCTGATCCCTCAAAAGCATTTCGGTGTGACCCTGCTAAGATGTGCTCCAGCAACAGGCCCTAGTTCAGTCTTTGCTACTTAACGGAGCTGCTTGGCACTAAGCTGTGCAATGCTGCCTCCACGAGCAGCTCAGCTCCAGCTCCAGACACCGACTGAACCTGCTTCAAGGGCATCTGTTAGTCCTGCCAGTCTGGGTGAGCACAATTTCACTGCATTATTAGTCTCTCCGCATCTCCCAGTCCATTTTGCCTGCCAAAGAGCGATGCCGAAAGCCTTCCACGTTAGCAGCTCAGGACTGACGTGCCGGGATAAGTGCTGGCACACATCCGACACTACCTTGCAGCACGTGCCAGCATCCTTCACACCACCCAGGGAAGAGGAAGGGGGGAGCCAGGAGCGGAGACCCCCCAGACCCAGCACACGTAACCCAGGGAGAGCTCTGAGCAAGGAATATGTCCTGAGACAGCTGTAAACAGATCACGGCGATCATGCTGAGTAACACTGCGTTGGGAAAACTGCTCATACTTCCGTTGAAGAAGCCAAGTGCTTTTGGACTACAACGTGAAAGGGCAATTTCTGAGCATAAAATTGGGTTTCTGTGACTCAGCCCCACCAGCCCATGGCAAGGGTTGACTCCCTTCAGCTGTCTGCCAGTTGCTCTGACATCTTTCTGCCCCGGAGACTTTCTTCTAAGTCCAGCCCAAGCAAAAATACTCAATAATGGAAACCCTCGCAAGGCAACAGAGCCTAAAGCGTCATGTGGGTGTTTCTGAACAATTATTCTTTTAATTTTATCCTCAATCTCAGAAGAAGATTGTTTTCGACCAGGATTTACAGCTAACATTTTGAAATAGCAACTTTATCTTCTAATAAGATCTAATTACCAGTTTTGTGACCTTCAGTCAAGTATCTTTGAGATTTTACTGCGGTCAAGTAGCTTTTACTCTCTCTTCAAAATCTTCTCCATGACTAGCAACTGTCTTAGTATGACCAAAATGCAACTCCACCTCCACTGGGAAGAAGCTCTTCAAAAAAAGCACTGGTGGTAAACAAACAGAATTCTAGAAAATCTCATATTCAAGTTTGTTTTGCTTTGCTAGTCTGTCATCTTCAATAACCTAATGTGAAGTTTTTCCCTGTGTAAAATATCCGAGTATCAAGGGTGACAGCTACTTCACAGCGAGGCACCCCACTGCAGGCTCAGAACCAAACTGAGCAGACGAAGCTCAAATGAGATAGAGGGGATGGGACAGAGTATCTCCCCTCCTGGGTCTGAAGTTGAGACTACAGCAAATTTATATAGTAATGCTCACCCTGCATTAATATTTACTTTCAAATTTTGTGCATATTACTCCTCCTTTACCACAAAAGCTAGCCTTAAAAGGGTTACTTTGATGAAGGGTGCTGATTTCCATGTCAATCCTGTTGCTACAGGTTTTGGTATCACCTGATGCATGCACTCTGGAAGAGCGCAAGCTAAAAGCTTTTTTCCTCTGCAGTAGAAAAAAGGGGCAGGGGCGCTTAACATTCATGGAAACTATTCCAGTGTCACAGATCTGTAAGAAAACAGCTACTGCTTATCACTAATGAAGCAGATTGTCAATTAAGGAAGTATTTGGTATTAAGTGCAAAGCCTCTATTTTCAAAACAGAGAACAATTCTTTGTTAAGGTTCATCATTTCTCAGAAGAAGAAACTGAAAAAGATGGAGCCAAGAGATGAAAGCTTCATACTGAATTACCAGAAGGTCCAAGATTGTCCCCAGGGAGCAGCAGCACTGGAAGATGCTCTCTTCATCACCCTCCTCAGCATTTTGCTCTCCAGGCTTGGTTATCTAAAGGTTGTTTGACAACCTTCTCTGACAGACTTCATCACCAAATCTAAGGTGAAGAACTTGCACACGTTATTTTTAGATGACCAGTAAATCCAAATGGATTACTACCAGCAACCCCGTAATTTGGCCTAGCTACCCCAAGTCTTCCGTTCTGTTATTTACACCGAATTTCAGCAGGTTTCCCCAACATTTTCTGCAGGGATGAAAACACTTCAACCATTCAGCATCCTCAGTGCAAGCGATTTAATTTTCTTGTCATATGTTTTACTCAACCTCTGTAATTGCAGGAACCTATTTTCCCTCTCTTCTCAATACATATTTTAACAAGTGTACACACGTGTGAATGCTTTCAGCACCTTTCATCACTGATTCACCCAGTGAGGCAGAGAACTCCTTTGCCCACCTCTCACTAAGCTGCAGCTAACATTTCTCTACTGAATTACTCGCCTGTTTTCTGAGAGAATATGCAAGATTGTGCTAAAAATTGCTTATTATTGGGAGCATGTTTATGTTATGAATTATACACTTCAGAAAAATATACTGCAAATTTGAGTAAGTTGTGCACAGCTATTAAATTTCTGCAGAAGAAAAAATGCTATAGCCACCTTTATTGCTTTTCATGCTTAAATAGTAAGAATAAAAGATGACAACAGCTCCGAACTGACACCAAGGGTTTTATTTACTTTAAACATTTGTGAATTTCTGTGTGATGAAATTGCATTGGGGAATTCTTTCCGCTGGTGTCTAACCAAAAGGGTATGAAGATAGAAAACTGATTTGAAATACAGCTAAAGCAACACAGCCAGCTAAGTATTGTTAGTCTGTAGAAAAGCAGTTACTTTACTAAACCTGTGCTCCATCTGAATTATTAAAATTCTCCCTGTTATTTACCCCGGAGGCTGCCGGGAGCTGGGAGCACCCCGTCTCCAGCTGAAGAGGGAGCGCTGCAGGAGGCTCGGCACAGCGCTGCGGGGCTGGGCATTTCTCAAAGCCAGTCCAGCCTAAAAAGTCAACTTAAAAAAGTCCTGCTTACAAGTCGACGTGTGCAGCGAGCATCTGACTTTAATGTTGTACGACTTGACTGAACAACCAATAGTCCACATCTCATCTGAAGCATTTTGATCTTACATATTGCACTTGTGAATCCAAACCCTTCTCCTATGACAAAAACCTATGTGCTTTTGGCCCAAAGATCTCTCAGCCTGAAGCATTTCCTGATCTCACCGTGCTCATCAGCACCCCTTCAGCCCTCCCTCTTGCAGGCCTCCCATTACCAGTAACCATATCAGTTCAGATTTATGATCTGTCACCTGTGTTGGGATTAGATGTCATGCTTGTCTTTCTATTACTCAGATATTGATAGATAAAATTCCACGGCCATACATTCCCTGTCCCTTCAAAGGTTACCGTCAGAGGATGCTCAGAATCGATACAGATCTTATCTGTCACTGACCTCGGCAGGGCACAGCAAACAAGGCTCACGGGAACACAGCAGAGAAGAATTCGTCATGGCTCACAGGATTAGTACGGTCTTTTGCAACAAAGCCTGTTGTTCTGCAAATCTGACTTTTATTCCACATTTCTAACCAAATCAAGTCTTGTGAGAGAACAGGATTTACAGCAATTGCCAGAAACAGCCTTTTAGAATATGACCATATTTCAAGGTAAGGCGTTTTGACCATTTGGAGAGAGATCCCTACAAGCCACACTCACCACAATGGACCTGGTGTCTACAAGCACAATTTATATGCTTTGCTGCCATGGCTAAGTTGGAAGGCTGCTGGCTATGCTTTTCCTGTGTTAGAACTAATTTCTTAGCTCATCTGACAGCTCATAAATAAAAGGTGTTGCTATTGCAGCCTTTTATTTATATGTATTTATATGTAGGGATGCTCAAACAAGTTTAACTAATGCACCAGAACAGTTTTCCAGAAATTGGGACAAGCTGAAGTCTTGCTTTTACCCTGGAAGCACGCAGTAGATTGCAAGACAATAAAAGGTCATTTATTAACAGACTGCTTTGCACTCGTAGCGTCAGAGGTTCACTGCAGTACGATCTCCCAAGAAGAAATAGGTGAGTACCACTCCTTTTTATTCTAGGCTGTAGTGCCCAGCACATCATCAGCCTGGTTTCTAGGTGTTTTTTATGAGTACGATCATCAATAAATGTTTAAAAAGTACAATATGTAAAATAGAGCCTCAGTTTCTTTCATCCCTCCTTATTTTACAGGGTGCTGCTGCAATTTCCTTGTGATGGAGCAACTTCATTCTGGTTAGGATCATAAAAATACTTAGAAAAATACCATGGAAGATCAAAAAAGTGAAGCTTCCTTCCAGGGGAGGAAAATAAACCACCGCAGACACAGAATGGGAGCAGAGCAAGGAGCTCAAACCAGAAAGCAAACCAAGACACCGCATGGAATTAACTTCCACTGCGCCTATTTCAGGTTAGCACTTCTTGTAGCTGGGCGTTATGAGGAAGGAGGTACTCTCACAAAGCCTTGACAATTTCCATCTTAAAAAGTGATGGAAAAATGTATGATCCACTCTTACAGCTGTAGACATTGTGAGTAGCTGTGGTTTGGGTTAAGGGGCTGACACGCCACAGCACTGAGCTTTGCACTGCAGCGCAGGAACAGCACCGAGTGCGACCGGGTTGTGCAGCACAAGAGCCAAATTGCTCTGCATTGTACATGAAGACAACCAGTCAATTAAAAATCATTCAGTTACTGAGCAGGGAAAAGGACAGTAGGTAATGTTTTTGTTTCTACCGAAGAGGGAGAAGCTTTGTGAAACAACCACGATCCCAAACAACTATGTGGGTCATTCAGTACTGTGTGTACGAGTCCCAGCTCCAAGATGCTTTCAATCATCGACAAAGCAATTTAGAAACAGCGAGGACTTCAGGTGACAGGAGATGCTTGATTCATACTCCTATCATTCATCACATGTCTCAAAGACATGTATTGTGGAAAAATTTGAGAAAGCATAGGTACTGGTGAGGCAGGATGAGGAAGTCATCTGCTGCCTGAAAAGCAGCAGCTACTCACCCCTGAGAGATGCCTGCTGGCCTCTAAATGGGGCTGTCAGGTAGAGATGAAAAGGGAGAAGTGAAGAGCATGGGAGTGAAAGCAAAAATGCAGCAAAGGGCAAAGCTCTGCACAGCCTCAGAAGAAATGCAACGGGTGTATCTTTCACAAGTTTTGTGCATGCATTCCTCCTCCAGCTCAGCCATCACCACTGCAAGTCATCATCTGTCAAGGACACCACCTAAAATTCAACAATTCAGTCTTCTTGCTAAAGAGAGATGCTCAGAAGCAACAGCCAGCAAGGGAGAAATAGTCTGACAACATAAGATGGTCCCAGCAGACTGCTGCCTCCATTCAGTATGTTTAAATAATACTCAATTAGGATCAACATTCATTTATTATTAATGTTGTTCTAATACAGAATTTCTTATCTGCTTTTTTTATCTCCCAGCTACATCAATATCAAGGACACACACAGCCTAGATCTAAGAAAGGAGACCTTGATTAATCTGGAGTTTAAAATACACATTGAATTTCCTGTACCTGCCGTGACTCGTTCTATTAGGCACTGAAGCCTGATGTACAGCAGGTTGCTGCAGGTAAGAAGAGGAAGCATTGATAAAATATTCAGTTTTCACGGACAATGAGTGCATTCAGTACATTTACATTATTAGAACAACATTATTTAACAGCTCATGCTGCCTTACATTCATTTCCAATTCCGTCACAGGGGTCTAAAGCTGGGGCAGACTTTGTTGAAATCCTAACCATGGAAGGAGAGGAATTGTGCATCTGCAGGTGCGTCACCTGCATCACCACCTCAATTTTTGTAACGTAAGGGTTGGCAGCAGCCCCACATTTCAGATTTCGGATTGGTTGTACTCTTATTTCCTCCACCTTTTCTTATGGCCATTGAAGCTATGCTCCCCACTACCAGAGTCCCGACTGTCCACCAGCTACCACCGCTGGGCAGCAGCTATGGCATGCCATGATTTTCCTTTGCCATCACGTCCTCCGCACAGAGCCAAGAGCAGGAAGCACTTTCTAACCTTCAGTTATTCTGCATCCACCCCTTCTGAGATTGTCTTGGTGATTTTCACGTGTTCTGTTGTTACTGTTGAAGCCCATTTCTGTACGCACTCACTTATTAGACACTACATTACCTGCTGTAGGCACAACACCCACACCCCCCCTAAAAAAAAAAAAGAAAAGCTAACACAGACTACTCAGAAAAATGGGATTTTCCAATAATGAGGAAAACTGTTTTAAGTCTGATGATGGGTAACATTTTATTATAATGAGCAGATAATTCTTATATCCATACCTATAACCCATTTCTTGGGGATTTTTTTTTAACATCTATAGTATTTTACTGTCAGTAGCATCTGTCACAATGTGCAGCTTAATAATCTCTTTTTAAACCCAAGAAATCTTTATTTCCGTGAAGTATCTGAGATGAATTTTGATCAACAGCTTGATCTCTCTCATAAAAAAGGATCTCCCTGAACTGCCTGCGCGTGGTAGTTAAAGCTCTTCTAAAATCTTTAGTTCTGCCACCGCAATAGGCAAGAAGTGACAAAATTAATAACAAATGTGCAAACCCGTAGAAAATATCCTAAAGCACAATGGGATAAAAGCAGATAATAAATTGGAATACAATATTTTTCTTTGGGTATTCTGACCAATTCCCATCCTTTGACTAAAACAACACGCAGGCAGCTTGAGATTACCGCACTTTACGTGGTGTGTCACACACGGGAGTTCTTCTGTAAGACTTGAATTAAACAGCCCCAGAACTTTTCTCCGAAGTGTTCATCTACGTGAAATTCGAAAGCAAGAATATTTGCCTGCTTGAGCAATTGTAGAGTTTGTAATCCCAAACTACACCTCCAGGTACAAGCACGAAGGATGCGCTTTCCTAGGGGAGCGGCTTTCCCACGAAGGCAGCGCCTCAGCACCCGGTGCTGCCCCTCCTGCTTCACAGCACACTCTCTACTTCTTTGTAGATGTAAACATTTTGAAATTCCATAAGCAGGGCATGGGCACTGTCCATACCTTGGACGGACAAACATTTAAGCTGCCCATGCCCTCCCGAACCCCCCAGACGTGAGCAGTAGTGACCACCGGTTCCCCTCCTGGTGGCCTTCACCTCCCGGCACACATCACTAACTCCACCACCTTCACCCCCATGGACGCGCCAAATTCACCTTCCGAGAGCTTCTGCCTCTGGTACACCTCATTACTTACAGACCCAGAGGAGGTTCTTGTGAAAGCTTGTGCTGATACACCCTTGGAGAAAGCACGACAGCACGTTATCGCCAATTCTTACGCAGTACAAGGACGTTCAATCCCACCCTAACTAGCTCCGTGTTATCAACCTCAAGCATTCAGCAACAGTAACACTGAAGATTAAGATACAACATGTCTCCTGCTTTGTCAGCCTCTAGGATTCACTCAATTTATATTTTCCAGGTCTTTCTTTCCTATGATAAGACCAAAACTGCCGCTACTGTCTTTTACAATACAAGCTGGGTTTCTAATGAAAGCTATTGATTTCAGTAGCTGGGGGCTTTCGTGAAATGACAAATATAACTAGGTTCAATAAAAACCATGAGATGGAAACAGCATTAGTGCAAAAAGCAAAATATAATTTTATAATGTTCTGTCTCCTCAAATACACAGCATAATTCTGCAAACCTAAACTACTCTCCGATGTGCTACCCAAGGATTACCAGGAGCTTAATCTGATGGAGCTAACGAAGAGTGTTATCAACTGTATGCGATACAACAGCTAATCTGACCGGCAGATCCTGCTGCTTCCTACCCAGAGCAGCTCTCTGCCAGCAGCTCACCGCAGCCAAGTGGGCAGCAAGTCAAACTGCAGCAAGATTCACAATGCCGCCTTTGTGAATTTTAGGATACAACATCAGAGCCGGCAAGCTCGCCAAACAGTTCAAGGGCAGAGCAAGGTTTACACTTCTAATTAGTCGTTTTTATAACCCTGCGTTTTACCACACTTCACAAATCCTCCAGCAGTGCTTCAGACCCTTACAGATTTTGCATTTGTGCTGCAAAACCTATATTTACAGAGGGGAATTAAGGGCTGATCCTCAGCTTCAGCGCACCTTAAAAACAATACAAACAAGCAGCATTAATTTGTTTTGCCTCTGCTTAATAACTGCATATACTCATAAAGGAACTGAGAAACTTTCCGCTGATCTCTTTGCTGAAGTTATTCTGCTGCTTTGCAACGCCTGTGAAATCCAGCTACAAGGGCCAGACAGGTCACTTAAATATCTGTGCATCATCTATACGCACACAGTTTGATGGGGAAGGGGTATTGTGCTTAGTTTTTTTTTCTTCTCTTTTCTTTTTTTAGTCTTCCCCTGAAGGGAGAGATTAAAGACAAGATCTTTTGTCAGACAGAAAGAATGACAGACGCTATCAGCTAGGGTTATGCACCCCTACCCCCCCCCAACCCAAAATCAGGGAGAAAAATAGTCGCAGCAGCAGTATTACAATCAAAGGGAGAACTCCTTCCAATTCCAACTTCCAAGGAAGGATAAAAAGGTATATAATAACAAAAGCCTTTAGTCTAGATTCCAGATCAGACACAATGATGAATGCTAGCCTAAAGGGCAACATATTTGTAAGTTTTAAGTCTCTTGCTACACCAACTGTCCTGATTCATCCCTGTGATAAAGGCAGTTCGGAGAGCTATTTTACCATATTTATTATTTTACAGGAGAGGAAGAAAAAATGTGGAATCAGCCCTCAATCTGCCACCCGTCAGATTTATAAATGTTGGTAAAAGAACAATACTAGTGCCTTTAGACATTAATCTACTTGCTACAGAATCTGCAGGTGCCCCCGTCAGCCCTCACCCAGTGGTTCTCTCCAGTTGGGGTGGAAAAAAAAAAAAACACAAAAACTTGTATATTTGAAAATACAATACACATGCACACATTTTTTCCCCCCTTACATCTATAGGATTCACTTTCATTAAAACCATGACAAAAACAGAAAGGGCAGGTGCTCCTGAACACATTACTACCTGCTGTCATTCCTTTGCTAGCTGAGTGGAAGCACAAAGCTCTGATCCAGTGTTTATTTTTAAAGATGCATCCCACTTGATACATGCTCATTCTGCAGACCTTATTTTCAATAGGGAAGCTGTGTATGCTTGCTGGCTAACTTGAGAAAGGCAAAGTTGAAAGGAAAGGAAAAGAAAGCGTACACTGCACACAAAAATAAAACCATGATTTTATAAACTGTGTTAGCACCATCTCCTTTACTGCCTCTGGAGTTACAGCAATGAAGCCATAAAAGAAATAGAGAAATAATGAGAAAGAGAACATTTTTGATTGCTTAGCACCATCACGGAGCAGCAGGAGAGGTAAGGAGAAGTTTTTGCACTCATCCAGTTTTCCAGAACCTGTTCAAAGAACAGGAACTCCACGGCTCTGAATTCACAAGTACTTTTATCAAGCACTTTGTAAATTTTATCTCTTATTTCTTAAAACTGCGGTCGCCTTTTAAAAAATAGATTGTACTTAGTTTTTAATTAAGTCTTAGTCTTTGTATAAAAAACACAGGCCTTGAGGTTTAGATTGTCATTTTAAACAAAAGTAAAATGGTAAATGCCTTTTACATGCAACACCATTAGATATAATTAAGCAATGGGTAAAGCATACATCGTGCTATAAATGTCATTTAGTTTTACAGTTAAACTCATCAACATTTATCAAAACACTGCCTCAAGAAAGAATGAGACAGCTACAGCTAGTGACTTCAATTCACTGCTGTCTTTGAAGCAGCATGCTCGGAGGCAAAGCTGCAGCAAAAAAAGCCTTCACATTTCATATTTTCATCTTTTTGACTGAAATGTTAATTTTCTGCTACGTTTCTGCGTATGCTGGGACGGGTGATGTTTAACCATCGCTCACCAGAACTAGAGAGCTGACTCCAGGAGGAACTGCTGACGGAGGGGCAGGGACAAAGCTGAGCCAAAGAAGAGAAGAGCTCTGGTGCTGGGGATGCTGCCCACAGCCCGAGCCCTGCTGTGCCAAGGCTGACACCGAGCAGCCGGAGGAAAAGCCAGGCACTCCCAGTCTGCCCCGTCTGCATCATCTGCCAAGGAAAGGTGCTCTGGTGCCCCATGATTAATTGCAGTGTCTTTATTTAACCACTCGGTACAGAAGCAAAACAACAACAGAGACCTAAACATTGTCGCATGCAGCTCACGCTTGTTTCTCTGTGTTTTTATTGTTTTGCTTTGCCCAAATCTTTATCTTAGCGATTTAATACAAAATCCTGACAATGGTCCAACGTGACAACTCCATTGATAATATTTCTGCCAGCTTAAACACCTGCCACGTCTACCACTGTTCCCATAAACCACTATGAAAAGACACAGGAGTTCTTTACTGGACTTCACAGGCGTTCAGCAAGAGCCAGCAGAAGCCCGTGTGTTTTGCTTTTGTTCATTACCATCCTGCTTTGTTCTAGCACCTTCTGCTGTTTGAGTCTTTCAAGCTACATATCTCTAGCTGCCAATACTGAACACAATATAAACCCAAAAACCACAGCCAAGGCCTTTACACTGGTGACAGTGCTGTCATTGCCCTAGAATCTAATGGTGCAGTCCTGCTCACAAAAAAAAAACAAGCGTGGAACAAAACCATATGCATGTTACCACCTCCTCCTGCTCCCTAAGACAGTAAAGCCTCCCTGGCCCTGCCAAGCCATTTAAAATCTTTAAAGAACTTTTAAAATTCTTTTTTTTTTTTTCCCTTTTTCCCCTGAGAAGCCTTAAAAACATACAAACTGAGCCCATTAAAAGCCATTTTTAATTTGCTGATGCTCCTTGACACACCAATGGCAAACGCCAGCAGGTATCAGGACAGCAGGCACCGAGCTGACTGTAAGCTATGTCAAGCTCTCTGACTTTGCAAATTTAGACAGACAAGGCATTAAAAAAAAAAAAAAAACAGATTTGAAATGGATGCATTTTACCATTACCCATCATTAAATAATTACACTGTTGCACAAATTCAGAGGTAGCAAGGAGTGAATATTCAATGTTTCTGGAAATACGTATTAATTCCCTGCTTCCGCAGCCTGTAAATGAGTGTTTTTAAATCATTGCCATTCTCTACCTTCTCTCCCCCTTTCCTCATCGCCCTAATCTGCTCGGCATTACACTGCTGCTGTGGAAACAGGGTTGCTTTGCTTAAAAGCCTGCTTCACACCCAAAGTGCTGCGGAGCGTTGGCAAGGCAACAGACGGCCACCCCGGGCCCCTTGGAAAGCACCAGCGCGCGTGGCACGGAGAGGAGGACACAGGGCCAGGCAGGACACACGGGCACGGGGTTCCGAATAAAGTGGAGCCGAAGCAAACTGAATGCAGCCTAGGTTGGGAACATCGTGGGGGTGTTTCCTTCACAGACCCATGCTCGCCACGTGTCTGATCTCAACAACCGGCTTTTGGAAGGACCTCAGTGGGTACAGGTGTGCCCCCGCTCTCCAACCTGCCTCCATCTACTTGGCAGCATGGGAACTCCTACCAGGCAAAATCCCATCATCCAGTCCCCTAAATTGCCCTTAAACAAACAAAAAAACAAAGCTGTGTTGGTGTTGTATGCACATGGAGAGCATCTTACAGCTACAACTAGGTAGAAGTCAAGGCAGAGATCTCTGGAATGGAAACCATACCCTAGCACCAATCCTCTGGGTCACCTTGTTTTAAAATTGTGTGCTAATAGAGAGAGAGAGACCACTCCACTAAAAATCTATCTTCTTAACTGCTTGAAACGGAATTTAAAATGCATGTATGCGGTGCTCCTATCTGCTCACTATTCTGAGTTTCTCCTTTGGCCTTATGATAAAAGAACGCAGGAAATTATAACCAACTTTCCCCCTAGCCCGGAAAAGGGAATTAATTACTGTGAGCACAAAGTCAGTGCTATTCCAATAAACCAATGCAATCCATTCAAGCACTGAAAAGCAAGAAAAAAAAATTTTAGAGGTTTGATACCTTGCTAGTCATTCACATCATGTACCAAAGTGGATATTACAGAACAGCAGTGCCTGAGACTATCACAAAGCCAACATTATCTCTACCATTATTAGAATTAAATAAAGCTTCTCTTTCTACACGCACAGCACCAATGTGGCCAGGATTACAAAGCAACGTCAAAAAACCTGCAGCTGCTTGCAGCGCCTGGCTTCATCACAGAGTTTACTCTTTTAGCCAGGATTAGATGATCACAACAGTCAGTGACAAAGTTTCTCAATGTGACAAGACATAAATACGTGCTCAGAGCCATCTAAAACCGTCTGATGCTGCAGATCAGCCCGCTGAAAGCTCTCTCGATGAGTCTCACGTCAGAAGAGGAAAGGATGCTCAGCTGGCGTGCGCAGGTGGGGCGATTTGTCCTCGGTCACTCATGTTTGAAAGCCTTTTCAACCTAGGATCACCTGGCTGCCTTGCTCTCTCCTCACCACTCTTCTTTCCCTCAGAGGAAGGCACCTTTCTAGCGAGCTGGGACAGAAGGAAGCCACCCTCTTGTGCCAGGACTGCCCGACGGTGAGCAGCCCCCATGGCTTTCATGAGCCCCAAGGGCAGGCTGCTTTGGGCTGTGGGGTACAGAGCTTTAATTGAATGCTGCTGTTGTGAGGACCTCACAGAGGTGTCGGAGAATTCCGAGCGCTCAGTTCTCCAGAAAGGAGCATACGGATATGTGGCATATAAATGGCTTCCCCTCTTTTCATTTGTAATTAAAATAATTGCATTTCAAAATCACATCCTCCCGAGGTTCGTCCTTGTGCTCCCATTACCAATTCTGAATGCACTCAAATCTTCCCAGCGACATGCCACAAGAGACACCAGACCTTTTACAGATGTTGCTAACAGCAGCCGAAAATCTACTAGACATTTGCTTAGCATTTCTTGAAAGAACAACATTTTAAATTATATACATTCTTCACAATTCTTTCCTCAAACCCCAACAGTTCAAAGAGGTTTGCTTATTTTTGCCAGCTTTTAAGGAGCTGGAAGACTGACCTCTTGTATTCAGCACATCAAAGGGCAGAATATTTAAAAACAAGGCTCTTTTTTAAAGGAAACATTCTGTAACAAACAATCCTGCAGCACAATCATGACATTTGAAGTTTTCAACTCTTGACTGATTCAGGAGTAGCATCTGCATCCAAGAACAACAGAAGTTCTTCTCTCCCACCCCTCGCCTCCCAAAAGTAACAATATTCTGTACTGGTAGCATCATACAGTCCCCTTGGGTTTCCAACATAACGTGCAGCAGCAATTCCCATTTTTGGGAATTCCCATTTTTCAAAGCTGAATAGCTTACAGGTAACTTAAAGTTGCTAGAGATCACCCGGCCTCAAACTGATTGACCCTACTTTTGTATCTCAGCCAAAACATTAATCGATACAAACAGATCATATGCACTTAAAAAGATTTTATATATATAAAACACTAATTCCTAATAAGGTCTATAAAAACCACCTTTTTTAAACAAACAGAAACCAGAAAGCCTGACCTTTCAATACCACTGCTGTCAATGAACTGTACGATGCATCATATTTTGGAGCTACAAACATTAAGTGCAATTCATCATAGGTATTTTTCTAGTAAGTCACTGAAATTACAGTCTGGATCAATCTGGCTTTTAAAAGCAGTTTATAAACTTTAAAATGGCTTTTGCTGAAATGCCACTTGGGTAGCTTCTATACAAAAGTTTTTTTGTTGTTGTTTTGTTTTTCTTTTTTCTTTTTTCTGGTTTTAAACTGTCAGTGGTGCGAACACAGATTGAGAATAACCTAGACAAAATTTACAGTAGATAAAAACTGGCTTAAAAATAATATCAGTAATATAGACTACCTGTTAGCTGGAAGAGATACACCAGTTCCAGTCTGCAGGTACCATAAATCACTTTAACCTCTGAAAGGTGCTCACAAGGGTTCCACCTACCAAGTTACGTTAATAACGCGCCCACATCTGAGCAACAACATCCCTTCTGCAACAAGTGCAATGTGCGAGTACAACTCATCTCAACAGCTAGCCTCATTCGGTTGCTGCTTGAAATTCATTACCATGGAATAAAGATTCTGTGAATGGAATTTATTAAGCTTGGTTGATGAGATAAAACACTCAGGTTTTGTAGAAAAACACTTTGACACAGCCACCATATGCTTAACACCGAAAATGAGCTAGGTTACTTCAACCAGGAAAATTTCGTTTTTCTACTGCATATATTTAATTCGGTAGCAGCTCGTCTTCCTGTCACAACCCTGAATAAGGAAATCTATGCAGCACGCCTGGAAATGGATCAACGAACATGTGCTTTTCTCCGGTTTGGGATGAATTATCCTTTGCATGCTATCCAAAGACAGCCACGAGCAGCCTTTACAGTTTGATGAATGGCTTTTAAGTTTAGGTTGAATTATGAGAACACAACAAACGATCGTGAATCATAAGATTTTCTGGGTATGCTGTTTCTTATAATTTCCTTTAAAAAAAAATTAAAAAAAAAAATACATTCTGCTCATTAACAAACCTTGCTGCATAAAGCTCAAGGATTTGAGAACGTACAACAAGCCGATTATATGGAGGGTGCGTGGGGGACAAGAGATAATGAGTTAAGTCAAATTCTCTTCTAACATGCCCAAAGAAACAATAGTGTGATCAAATGGGAGCAGGGAATTAGAAAGGAAATAAATTTAGCTGCCACGTTCTTCTTTTCAACCCGAAATGCAATATAATGAATTAAACCTGTCACTTGCCCTCTGCCAACTGCCAGGAGCCACTTGGTGTACCCATGCAGGGGGCAAGGACAGCGAGCCCACCAGCACCACCCCACTGAGCACCTCCAGGGACACCAGGGCATGCCCGCAGCCAGCTCGCTCCCCACCCCACTGCCACCACCCACACACACTGAGCACAGCACGGGCACACAATGCGTTGCTGAGCACACAGACTGGAAGGAAAATATCATTTTTCAATGCCAATTGAGCGTGCATTCATTAATACAAGGTTTTCAATGGCCTACAGAGCTACGCACCACTAGAGCAACGGCACCGCTGGTGTATTTCAGACTGAGCCACAGCATACACCGTGCTTGCCTTGCTGTTCTCGTTCCCTGTAGGACGAGCTTTTCCTGCTGGCTCAGAGCGCTTTTGGTTTGTTTTCTAAACAGACACCAACGAGGTTTATGCTGGTAGGCAGGCTGCAGCAGACACAGGCACCCCCCCGAGCAGAATGGGCAGCAGCCGAAGGTGCCAAACCCATCTCACTGCGACCAGGCTCCCGCTGGGCACCTGCCTGCCTGAGGAAAACAAGTGGGAAAGGCAAGCTCTCAGACACCCCAGAAACAAACGTGGGTCTTGAACACAAATACACAACAAGGGGGTGGTTTATTTACAAAATCTACGTTGTAGGACACTTTCTAAGCACACCATCGGTACGTTGGGAGCACAATTACATAACCTGTGCATTTCTGCTTGGAATTATCTTTGAATAGGATGCCTCCAATAGCCACATCCCAGCGCTTTCTGACAATGCAGAGAACTGCCAGCTTCCTGCACAATGATGAGCCACACAGGACCTTTGCCACGGGCTGCAGGGGACAGTCACCAGCCGGCACAGCAGTGCCCAGCACCAGCACTCGGCTACAACCCAGGGCTGCTCCAGCCACTGCCACTCTGCAAGCTACCGAGCCCTCCCTCATTTTCCAGGCAGCTCATTAGCCATAGTGTGAAGATGTTCAAAAGCCAGGAAATTAAAAAGTAATATCATCTATGCAAAGCAGAAGTGCAAGGCCAGTGATAGAAACCTTGCAAGCTGGGGAGGGTGTAGGGCCCCTGAGCCCCTCCTCGCCCACCCACCGACTGCCCCAGAGCTTTTCCCCCCAGGTTCTTCACTTCATGCCCGTGCTTCAGCAGCATCAGACCCCCTGCGTCAGGTCTGCACATTCTCAGCATCATGGTTTTAAAGCTCTCTTTCTGCTAGCAATAGAGTAGAAGCTCCTGCCAAGTGCGTGCGTAATCCCGTATTTCTTTTCGCAGCCTTCCCATACTGCGGTTGGCCATTACCCTGACTGCTGGCTGCCGAGACTTACGGGGGCCGGAGGTGCTAAGGAACAAAGAGCACTGCCAAAGCAGCTCCTCCACCTCCGATCACGTCACTGCTAATTAGGATGGTGCTGAAGGAAGGGAAAGCAAGCCTTCCCAAATACGCGTGATAGTTTTGCTATGACGAGACTCACACAGTTGAGAAAACAACTCAGAGTACCTTTCTGGTCTCAAAAATGCTTTATCATGCCTTAATACCGTTGCCAAACCCATTAACAGAAAAAAAATAATTAAAAAAACAGCTTCTTGATCATTTTTCCCTTTCTACCACCTCCCTACCCCACTGCTAGAGCTCGGGACACAGCACCAGCACTGAAGGGAACATTTCAGATGGCAATCCCAATTAACAGGCACACATCTATTCAAGTCAAAAGGTTTAGCAGCTTTCATTGAAAGTTGTGTTTTTGTCTTCCCGCCATCCCTTCCCAAAGTAAGGGCTCATTACTGATGTAGAACAGTTTTGTAATTGGTTGGGAATGTGGTTCTTAACACAATACCCTGGAGAGGCTGCATTATTAGGTTTCCTAATGCTACTAAAGAATGCAATAAAAAACCAAACCCAGATGTCTGGCTCAAAACCAGGAAACTTGGCTGGTCCAATGAGATTTCCATTACCCTGATATTGTACTGCTAGAGCACTGCCTAAGTATTGTACTTATGTAAAGGTGGCATTCACAAATGAACACTGTAAAATAAAGAGTATAATCGCTACTGCTTTACGCAAGCTTTCCTCCCAGAAAAGGAGAAAGCTTGGCTTCCTTCATGCTGTTTGAGTAGCACTGAACTGAAACTTCCTGCAGGTGAGGTGAGGCTATGATGTCTTAGCACAAAAGGGAGTCTGTTCTTCACAAGTGCTGGTAAGACATAAATTCGTACTCCGTAATGCCACTTTGAGGTGTCAGAAGTCAACGCACCATTTAGTTAAAAATTATGCTCCAAGACTCAGCGCACTGTTGTCCAAATACATTTTTACAGTGTTCAGACTTCTTACATGTATACATTCTTTGCTTTTTGTAACCTGCACGGTATCCCAAGGAAATTCAGCATCTTAAACAGCTTTGCACATGTGAAAATGTGAAGTCATCTTCTGTCCAAAGAGAACGAGTAGTCAGAGCATCTTAAACTAAGAGAAAATCAGTAAACAAATTGCTGAGGAGAAACTGTCTGCCGAGGGATCAAAGACAGATGAAGCCTGAATTCTGACAGCTTTGCCAGCATAGCTCACCCCCTCCCTTTCGGTGCCAGAAGCACTGAAGCTGACCAGAAAGAGAGCCCATCAGCTGTTTGTCACAGGACACCAAGCCACAGTACAGAGGAAAACAGCATTATGGGCGAGCGTTTCAGCATCGTGCTGCAGCACTAGGTAGCTAACAGCAAACTTTGCAAAACACAGGACCAGGTCAGGAAAGCATCTCAGAACTGAGGGCAAGAGAATTATTTGTGTCTCAAAACCACACACACACCCCTTAATAAAAACAAAACAAAACAAAACAAACAAAAAAACGATGCAGTAGAACTCATCACGTTAATTGCTCTGGGGTGATGCAGTGCACAGTTTTGGTAGAACCCAAAGCTTCGAGCTCCTGCTTAAAGTGAAAGATAAGGAGTGAAAAGGTCAATGAAAGGAGACATCGCCAGAAAAGCACTTGCTTATCTGGAACAAATTTTCACCCCCTAAGAAGCACATTCCTGTCTAATTGTCCAGGACAGCAATAGATTGCCTGCACGACAGAACTGGCAGAACATACAACACAGGAGAGTCCTGTTACAGGAGTTTAAATACTAAGGGTGTCTACAGTCACATCACTTCACTTGCCAAAAGCACTCTAGGAACATAAAATAAACATAGTGAAAGCCTCTTAGTGAGATTGCCAAGCTGGAAAAGCAAGCCCTCCATTTAATTAAGAGAGGCAGGCAGTAGCAGGGAGCTTCCTCTGCGCATCCTGAGGATGCGTCATCACACCTGAAGAAAATGGAACTTTTGTCTACAGATAAAAGGCTTTTTCTTAGTTCAGCACATCATCTTCTGGCATTATTTTTGCCACTTGAGCTACAGTTTCCCCAAATCCCTGCTCTCAGAGTCCTGCTCCGAGCCCTCCTAGCAGCCGCTCTCTCTCAGGAGCTGTGCACGGGCAGCCCGGGGGTGGTGGACACGCAGCCAAAGCAACGTGCAGCTGTGGGTTTGGCAGAACCCACACAGTAACGCTGTGAAGCCCAGGAACCTGATGGAACACACAGCTCTTCACAGCAGTATTTGCATCAACAAGCGGAAGCAGACAGCCATCTCGTATAAAACAGCACAACTCAGATAAAACACACCGATACGTCACAGATGCAACCAACACGCACCCTTTGATCTGCCCATCACATGCCTCAAAATGCCCCTCTTCAAAAGGGAAGAGGTAGAATGACATCTCTTTCAGCGTGCAATGTCAGCCTCCCAGAGCTTTCTCTACTGACCCACAGGATAAGAGCCCTTCAAGCCCGGGAACGAAAATGAAAAAGAGGGTACGGAAAGTCCTCCAGCTGAGGGGTTTGGCCTGATGGCCTCTAATGCGAGTGCTAATTCCATACGGTGTTCTAGACTGCAGAAAATTTGCCTTTTTATTCATTTGAAGCAAATCTGAATTTTCCTTTTGTACGTCAGATAAGATACACTCATTGCATCTCTTTCCCTGGAGGGCTTTATAGAAATGTTTTGCGAAAGTAATACCAACCGTGTTTGAAAGATAGTGTTTCTATAAGAAAGAAATTTTGGATTGGGTTGCTAAATGCATCAGCCTGCTTATCAATCTAAGAGCAGCATCTTTAAAGGTCACAAGCGGGAAAAAAAAAGTCAGATACTCATTCTAATTCCTAGCAAACGGGAGCTCATTTTTCACAAATCCACCCTGCAGTGCTCAGTAACATGACCTTTCACTTACAAAGAGAATAGTGGATTTCTGTCTCTTGTGTTAACCTCCCTTCTTTTCCATAAATTAAGCACAGTCTTGATACCATCTTTACGTACTTTTCCAACAGTCCCCCTGAAGTTTCCACAAACCTTACAGTTTTTGGAACTGTGGAGGTTTGGTAACATGTCTTGAGCCCATGTAATCACGGGCAAAGAGAAAAAAAGCAGAATTAAAATGAAAAATTCAGGCACACCGAGTTTGTGGGGAAAAAATTGACCACAAAGATTTAGCATGGGCAAACAGAAAGGTGCTTTTATATAAGCATGTGCTTTTCACTGTACAACCACAGAAGTTCTAGACACCAATCCAATCACCATTTCACAATTGTTAATACGTTATCAGGATGATATCAGACTCCTTTTTTTTTTTTTTTTTTTTTAAATGGTACCTGGCATACATGAAGACATTCCAAGGAAACTTGACAATGACAATAAGACCTTTCCTCTCAAAAGCAATCAGTTGCTTACGATCTTAAAAATGAAGAACAAAAAACAAAAAACAAAAAACTTGGAAGCGGAGCTAAGAACAGCACAACTTGCAGAACAGAACTATTTGTGGAGTCCTCAAGGGAGATCGTATCATGTCTTTTTTCAAATCAGTCTGGAGTAGTTATTTGGACTAGGAAAACCCAAATGAGAAACATCCCCCAAAACAACAGTCACTCCTGGGGTGGGAGTTGTAAGCTGTGTTCCCATACAGGGAAGTACAGGAGCAGAGTTATCACCTCCTACAATACAGTACACCCACAAACAGCCTTACCATGATCTGCTTGGAAAGCTACGTATTTAACAATCGTTACATTTTGGCAGCTAAAAAAGTTGGCAATGCCAAGATAGGTCGATCTTGTACTGCTGTACTTACTCATAATGATCTTTAGTGGTTGCATGATCTTTGCCCACTTGTTTGCACTACTTCATCTCTTTTACAGAAGCAGAACATGTGACATTTACCACTGCTGCTTTGTAATTATCTCTTATTCTAGTTAGATGTATCTAAAATGTCAGCGTGGGATTCCACCTACACCCATTGCTGCCCAACTTCATTTTGGCCACAAACATTCACAGGTCTCCACCTTGCCTTGTGGTTTCTCCTGCTTGACATGACCTTGAAAGGAGCTTGTGCTGCCCACGCTGTCTGATCACGGATGTCCCAGGCATATTCCCTGAGGGACAGGGCAACTGTCACCACCCAGGAAAGGACACATCCCCAGGAAAAGCTTTTATTCAAGGTCAGCACAAACTGGGCTGGCTGGACACCGGTGGTGTATCAGAAGCGAGGCTTCTGCTGTTAATCTCACACACTTACAAGGGAGACCAGAAGAAAGAGAAGCTGTCACGCTGCCTTTTAAGCTCTCCTAGGTCTGTTCTGAATATTATGCATGCTTTTTTCCCCCTGTGAAATGTCCTGTCATCATGTGACTAATACCAGGATGATTTGCCAATTTCTAAGGCATATGAGTAGCCACATGTAGGACTGCTGACTTCTGATGACTGTCACAAGTGTGACAACAGGATTTGACTATTAGCCATGAGGTCAATTGGCTTTCTGGGAGCTGAGTCAGATCCTTTCTACCATGTAAATGCTCAAAAGGTGTCCCTCAGCTTACATTTTTTACTGTCAACCTTTCACAAAATTAGAGGAACTTGAGACTTGCTCATCCAGCTGACTGCATTTCTGCTGCATCCCTTCCACAGGAACAGGAGGGCTGCAGAAACGAGACCAAGAAGCTGAGCAGCACCCAATAATACAGTTACAGTAAGGGAGCATTCTTCTCCAGGTGTCCTGCTCCCTGCTTTGGCTCTATGGGTTCTGAGTTACCTGAGGAGAACAAGCAGAGAGGTTTCTGCCCTGCTGCATGCACAGCAACCAGCTCGCTCCTCGGGGACGTGAAACAAGACGACCTCCACTGCATGCACCTCCCATGCATGGGTCTACGTTACCTGCAAGTGGCAAGGACAAACAGCAAGGCTCCACAGACAGCTGCACCTATGATCACAGGCATCTAGTTGAAGTAATTATGAGGCATCACTGGAAAAATGGGGGTAGGAGACACAAAACAGCTGGAGAATGGGTCCGTGTAAAACAGCACTGACTGGCACGCTGCGGGTCTGACGCTGTCTCAGTCTCTCCCCGTTCTCCCAAATGGATTTGTTAAAAATATTCTGCACTCCTCCTTACTTCCAAAAACGGGAAACTAGTAGCAGCCTTCACTAGATTATCCTCACAGAGGAGGGGGTGAGTGGGTTCCACGGCGCTATCAGGACCAACACTATTTGAGTGTTTATGAGTGATGAGATTAAAGCTCGAGGCAGTGTGTAGGGTGGCCGTGGGAGGGGAATAGCTAGCATTTGCAACAATTTTTGCTAGCTCTTCAAAGAGATTTGGCAGATGAACGTGTTCTCTCCACCTCCAATCTCGGGAGGTGAGTCAACGACGAGTCGCAGGCTTTGGTCAAGGGTGAGTGTCGAGCATAATGACCATGCTCAACTGAGACGGACCAGCAAAAAAATGTTTCCAGAGTCAACAAGTTACCTCATCTTAAGAGCAAATTCAGTTCCATATGTTCATGAATTATTGATCTCTGCCACTGTATCAATAGTAAGCAGGCAAAGCAGATTCACAAGCAATTCACACTTCACAAAAAGGAGAAAACAACTCCGGAAAACTCAATACAAGAACAAGAAATGTCTTATTTTAACAATTTGGTTTTAGTTACGCATTTCCAGCAACTCTTTTCATCTATATCTTTATCACCATTATTTTATATTAGCTTCATGCTTTTAATTCTAACTTTGTCTGGAAAATATTTCTCAGAACATTCTTTGTTCACCACCCACCACTGCAAGGCTGTTGCCAGCTCTCATAGCGGTATCACAGACAGCATGTGCCAGATGAAGAGAATGGCATGTACCTGTCAGTCTTTGTAAGAGCAGCTATTTCGGGATGTGATTTACATGAACAGTCTCCTGCATATTGCTCGAAATCTCCATTTTATAGAAAAATCTGATGTTACCTGAATCCTGTCAGGTCAGACTGTACCAGCATGCTAACAGCAGGCGGACACCACCAGGGCACCTCCCGGCCGTGCTCAGGAGGGAGAACCATGATGCTTAGCTCCTGGTTCGCTTCTTCACAGATTTAATTAACTCGAAAGGCTTCAGTCTTTGCACTTGCAAAAAAGTATTTTCCATCTTAAACTAGGGATAATAAGGGCAGCTGAGCTAAATCTCAAATCAATTTAGAGATACCGCAACGCTTAAGGAGAACTGATGAGACACTAAATAAAAATGCTGTTTTGTGTTCAGACGTGTTATGCTCGGATGTTTTGATTCTCTTTTGTACTTCAGAGCTCCAGCACACCAGTATCTCCCAGGGAAGCCTTCTGGAGCAGACTTTTTAATACACCTTTCCAAACTGGAGCCTCAGATGAATAAATGCAGCACAGAAACACAGTCACTTACCATGCCTATTCAGAGAATCTTTACAATTAAGTATTTACTGCAAACTGTGCTCAACTTATGCCAAGATTCAGCCTGCTCCACTTACCAAAAAGGAAAAAAAATAGAGATTTTGAAAATGGCAAAGGCCAGAAGTGAGCCAACAAAATCACCGCACACCAACCCATCAAGCCTGCACTGCACATGAACGTACCACTTCTTCCACCAAAAATCCAGCCACAGCCCAGACTGCAGGCTTTCTTATTTTACAATGCAGCACCACATTCTCACACTTCTGTGGTCTGACACACTTCTACTGAGGTTGGACTGAGGTACGGAGTCCTGCTGCGCAGAAGCAAGCACAAGGCTCAGCAGTCACCATCAGTCCTAACAGAGGCGACACTGGATGATGTGCCATGTTCACCACCATTGTCCCCTAAAACTGCTCCCGTTCTTACGAAGATGGAAACAGAATTGCAAAAGTGTTTATAAAGTGTGCAGAAATAATCTGATTTGGTAAAAAAAAAAAAAAAAAAAAAAAAAAAAAAGACAATTTTAAGTTTGCTCTGTACAGAAGTCATCAAAACTCCTGTCTGATAGAAAAACATGGTTTCATATTAGCTACTTTAAATTTATGGCAGTTGCAAATATAACAGCGTTAGTTTTATCTGGTCTAAATTAGGTTATAAACAGGGAAACTAGCATCTCAATTGCTCTAAGGAGAAAAGTATCATTTTTGTATCATGAAAATTTCTGAAAATAAGTTATTGCAGGAAGCTGTACTTTGCCCACTGGACTCTGAACAGAAACAAGCGTTCCTGATAGTATTCTTCCCTGCCTGAACATATTTTTTCCATGTAGATACCCTTGACTTGTTTTATATTTGATCATTCTTTTCTACAGGATATGTTCACTGAAGCTATTTTAAAAACTAATTACACACTTTCTATGTGATGTAAAAGCAAATGCTTAGAATACATTTCCTGTGGTCACAGATTTTGAAAGCATGTAGGGTAAAACAAGGTGGGCCTTTACATTCATTATAATCATCAACATTTTTTTATTTTTTTAAGACTAAGCTATCTACAGTATTTTTCACTTTTCAGATTAGAGGAGCAGGCTCCTCTAACCAGTCCACACCTCCTCCTTCTGCACAGAGAGGAGAAGGTCCTAAAATACCCAACTTGCCCTTTCAGTACCTGTGATTTCCCCATTTTCCACAGGATATTGAAGTTATATTGACATGCCTACAGGATGCTGAAGCAGATTTACCAGGCGTACACTAACATGCACAGCACAAGCTTTGATCATGAGACCCTGAACTGAAAGAAGAAGAGCAAAGCAATGCCTGTGCTGCCACAAGGTGATCGGGAATTCAGTCACAAGGAATAGATGGCAGGCACAGACAGCCAAGCGAGGAAGGTCGTGGCAATTTTGTGATGATTTCAAGAATGAAGATGTCCACTGGCAACTGCCCTGGGAGGCCTCCAGGAGTCACCTGCAGGAGATGAGCGTGCTAGCATTCTCTGATGGACACACCTCACCTACCAATAAAGCTGATCAGTGGGCCTGTGCATTCCTTCACATTTAGCAATCTGAACAGAGGCAAGGGCTCGGCACCAGCACAGCCCTTGGCTGTGCTCCTAGCCTTCAGCTCTGCTTCTGCTCACGCTCCGGGGGCTGCTGGAGATGGGGCTCCGTGCAGGAGAAATGGCCCTGGGGACCAGGGACACGCAGAGAACCCCCACATGCTTCGGAAAGAGGTGCCAGAGCCCCAACAACTATTTCTAAAAGAAAGCAGTATTAAGTTTACATGATTTCTGAAAATGCAACATACTCAATTTAGGTAAATACACTGCTATCCTGCATTCCCTCCCGTTCTTGACTTTACTTCATGATGTTGAAAACAAATCTGAAAATTCTCAGGTAACCTTAATGGTCACAGACCCTGCTTTTACTTGGCTAGTAATCTGACAGTGGTGTATAATGCTCTGTATGGGGGAGCCTGAGATTTCTGTTCTTGGCAGCCTTTACTTTTGTAAAGCCCAGACTGCCATGCCACATAGCACAGTGTGCGCACAGGTGAAGCTACCAACAAGCACTCTGCTCTATGTCGGTCAGAAAACCTTTCTGAGCAAGTTCACCACAAAACTGCCATCTCCTGTGGAGACAGTGGGGTGAGAAAGGAGGACTTTACAGCCCTGTGGATGAACCTGGGAGATGAGCTGGGGATCCAGCTCGTTGGCAGACCTCAGGCAATGGGTGGCAGTGCCTGAGAGCGCCCAGTCAGGGCAGATACAGTGGTCCCTGCGAGGAAAACTACAAAACTAGGAAAAAGTTCCCTGAAAGATTCCTACTTTACTGAGTTACCTTAACTTCATGTCCTATAAAGCTTAGTCACGCGGCTCACTCGTGACCCTGCTGCAGGGCACAGTGTCAGCTCTTATTTTGAGAAGGATTCTTGCACACGTATGCAGAGCATTCCAAAACCCATCCCCATCTGCAGAGCTTCCTTGCGCAGCACCCTGCAACGCGCGGAGCCAGGCAGCCCGAGGAAAGCGCAGCTGAGCAGCAGCACGCAAGGCACTGCCTTCAAGGCGACCGACGTCTACGAGCACATCCAGCTGGCAGCAGCGAGCAAATAGATCAGGAGACCTCAGAGTAACAGCCTAATGCAGCTTGGACAGAGGCCTCTCCTACAGCAGCTCGGGCTCCGAGGGAAGGGCTGCCAGCAGCTCTTTGCAGAGACCTCGCGTTAACCTTGGCAGGCGAGGAGATGCGGGAGGCATCCCCCCAGCAGTGAAGCCCCTTTCGGCTGCCCCTGCACTGGCAGCACTGTGAGAGTGCTACCTCCTCCTCCAGCATTCACACAATCCCTTCCCTCCTTTTGCTTAGAGAAGCTCCACCTGTACCAGGCTTCATCAGCACAAACAACAAAATAAGAGTTCAAAAACAAAACCAGCATTCAAAAAATGCAAGAGATGACATTAGCAGCTCTGAGGTCATGCGAGTTATGGGCTAATAAAACAGCAGTGTGAGTAGCACTTCAGGCGGCTTCAATTTCCACTTGGGCAAGTTCATTCCAAAAAGTTACCATCCTAGGAAAAGTAATGAATTCTGGTTTTCTTAGTACAGTAATAATTCTCTGCTCCATTTCCACAATAGCTACTTCTTTTTAGTAACTGCCATAAACTCTGATCTTGAACAGAATTTGCTGGTTCGCCAGCACCAACTTCATTGCAGGATGAAAGCCACAAAGGTGAAAGACTTTCCTGACTGAAATTGTGAGACCAGTCTGAAAATAGCACCGCGTTAACTTCGGTCGTCAGTGAAAATCCTTAAAAGGAATTTACTTTATGTGGACTCTTTGAATCAAACGATTTCACTTTTATCGTCTTGAGTAAGACTGACTAGCAATAGAAGAATCTTTCAAATGCAGAAAAAAAAAAATCAGTCTCAAATTCTGGATGATTCTCAGTGCCTTTCACTTGGATGGAATGTTCAAACACCAGAGTTAAGTCTTCTTAAATAATTGGAGGACTTTTCCTCCCTCTTTAAAAAGGCAAAAACGAACAAAACAAGGGTTAGCATTAAATAGAGGGCAATTTCCTTTATGCACCTTTATAAAACCTTGCTATAAAATCAACAGCTGCATCTGCGAGTGCTGTGCTCACCACAGTTGTGCAGTTATCACCAGGAAGCAGCACAGCAGGGCAACACTGTCCTGGCTCAAACACGTTCGTGCCCAGCCCACAAGGGCAGGTTTTGTACAGCCAGTTTTGTTGCTCCCTACAGAACCAGCTCCTACTCTCCTGAAAAGGCCGTGGGGAGCTGCAAAGGAACGCTGCCTGCACTCCTCAGCGCACACACTCAGTTCTTCATGGATATTTATTATATAACGCCGGAGATGTCTGACATCTACCTCTACAGATGGACAGTAAAAAGTCCCCGGCTGTCTAGTTGCCAGGCCAGGGACTCCCGGATTTCTGTCTAGGGGAGAGCTTTAAGATGCGCTTTTACACAACTAATCTGCATTTACGCAGCAGCCAGAGTATCTGGGACAGCTTGGGATCAGGCAGCTGTTTGCTCTGGAGCTACCAAGTACCCAGATGCTGCTCAGCTCCTACAGCAGCTAATCCCGGGAATGTCAGCAGCTCACACGGGAGCATTTTAAGCTTTCATCTATTCCAGCCGGGACTGCTCTTTCAGCTTCCCACACCACAAAACGATTCCTTTTCCAGCCTGTAAACATCTACCGGTGCTAAACCAGAACCCAGCAACCAGAAACACAACAACCACGACACCAAAGCACCGCTGGGCTGCTGAGACGCGTGTGTGGCTGCTAAATAACTCCAGGAGCGCTGCATGGCGGACGCAGAGGCTGCAGCTTGCTTCTTGTTCTCTCCCGCAGGCGGAGACGAGCCGCCAGCCAGCTGGGGAGGGCACACGAACGGAGCAAATAATTAGCTTTGCACGCCGCTTCCCTATGGAAGCTGAAAACCGGATTGCACGGAACGAAAACAACATCGGCGGCGCGAGGCCGGCAGCAAGGCGTCCGTGGCTCTCCGCCTCCTGCCCCGCGCCACGGCGCGGCTCTGCGGAATTACCCCGCGCCCAGCCGCCTTAGCAAGGCTTTGGCGGTGGATACGCGAGATAAAAGCGCTGCTTTCCACAGGATAGTGACCGAATCTGCAGGGATATTACGCTCAAATTGTCTGGTTAGAATAATAAATAGCGGGTTCGCTGTGTAGTGTCAGACATGCACAACACATTCATTCGTGATCCAAGGCTCAGATTTAAAAAGAGGAAGAAAGGATCCTTGCCTGCCTGAAGATAAACTTAAGTAAATAATGTTTGCCATCAACTCTAAATGAAGAATGACAGTTAAATTTTATAATCATCTTCACAGCTTCAGGACTTACTTTATATTTTCTCAGGCTCATGACCCAGGGGTTGTCATGGCAACTAGGAAATCCTACCTTATCAGGCTCTTACATTTACATTCCTTACGGCTGCTTCCCTTTATGAATTAAATCCATCATGGTCTTCTATTCTCAAAATAAGAAGTTCTTAGGATTATCTCACAGAAACAAGGATCAAATGCTTTGATTGAAACACTATGCAAAAGCTAATTCACTGGTGGTTTTCTTTAAGGGAAGATTGACTGTGCTACAAATAAATGGCTCCCGTCCAAGTTTGCAGTTGGCAGTTTTTCACAAAAAAAAAAGTTAGGAGAGCAAACATGGATTTCACAGTATGTTCGTGTTAGTCTAAAACAGCTTTACATCTGGACTGTAAGCAGAGTGTCTGCTTGGCTGAGACGCCTACAGATAGAGAGCTTCCAAGGCACAGATCAGGTCACCACCAACACGCGCTCACACCTCCATGGAGCTGTGTTACTGCGGCGTGTGGCACACTTACACCTACAGAGCTCATCCCTCCCGTGCTCAGAGCTGGCAGCAGCTGGAGCAGGCACTGAGCCCCAACAGGCTCCGGGCAGTGCAGGCAGGACAGGGCAGCCCCGTCGCGTTTCCCCCACCTTTGGGCATTTCTTCACTCAATAAAACCCAACCTGCACACTCCCTGCAGTGGAACTTCGGGTTCAGATCGTTATCTCCTCTACCTTGACTGGTTTATGGGGATTTCTTTTTAACGTTCAAGAGTTACGTGGCTGTTTTCTCAAGCATAAGCACCTGAAAAGGAGCCAGTGAGCTGCCACCACCCAGCCCACCACCCCAATCCTACTAGCCCCCTACAGGCAGTTGCACAAATTCAGTGCTCTAGGAGAGAAATCTAAATAAACCACCAAATGCACGTCCATCAAGCACAGGATAAAATTTGGACATTTGCCAGAGCCCGTGTATTCAAGCAGCACCCATTAAGAAATACAAATTTATTTGCATGCATATGTTAGAGCATAGAGATCCTAATACAGGCTGCTTGGGTATCTGCTTAGCTGCACTAAATACAGAACTAAATACAGCACTTTCCTTCAAAGGCGAGATGTCATTGGGAAAGGGCATGAGTTTTGGTTTTGTGGGGGTGTGGGGGAGAGAAGGAGCACGTATAACTGTTTAAATGAAATTTTTCCACATTTGATGGGCCCAGACACAGAGCACATTTAAGGATTCAAAGATGAGCACTGTCGCTGCTGTTCTGTCTGTCCTAAACAATACAGAATGGAAATTAACTTTTCAATCCCAAAATATTTTCTGCAGGAGTCTTTTGATTAACAGAACTCTTCTAAATTGTAATGAATTTCATAAAGGCAACTCAACATTTGCAGACCTAAAGGCATCAAAAGTTCAATTTGGTTAATGTACTTTTTATTCATTATTGGTTCTCCACAAGAAGCAGATCACCAACTTGTAGAGTGCATTGCTTAATTATCCATGCTGCACTCCTTAGAATGAGAAGTATTTAAGTTGTCTGTCAATACTGCAGGCAGGGCAACAGCTATGATCGATCTATGCAGTGAGAGCAATGCAGCTGGAATGTCAAAGAACAGCAGCAGCACGCTGCTCCACGACAGGACCTAAAGAGTATACATAAAGGAAAACAATCAGAAACTAATTTCAAAGACTTAAAATCTTTTTTTATTTCCAGGGATATAATCTTCTGTATTTGCAGACTCCAGAACTCTTCCTGCATTCACCGTACATCTTGGTTTCACTGCAAACAGCTCCTGAAAATCTTGCCTGGGCAGCTTGATGCCAGAAGTACGTATGTTCTGTGCTTTATCTCCTTCCTCCATATTGCTTATAGGGAGGACAATGAAAATGTGTATTCCAGTCATCTGCCAGCTCCCTCCGCTCCCCAGGAAACGCACGCTGAAATGAGAACTGTGCTCTCAAGAGCACTGTTTACCTACACATACTTAATGAAATTTAGATTTTGAATAACACACATTTACACCAGGATCACCTCAAACTCAGCGACTCAGTACACACAAATTACACACACTTCGACATAAGTGAATGCAGATGCATTCAGAAGAATAAAAAAGAAAACCTAGAATGCTCTCACACCGACCTACAACACATTTCTAGAGAGGTCAGCCCCTGCTCCAGACTGAAATCCTGCCCACCGATGTCTTGATCAATGGCAGAATTTGGCCATCCTATTTTTCCCTTCGGTAACAAAGGTGATGCTGTATAAAAGGCATCACCCAGCAAAGTATTTTAATTGGCACTCACGGCATGACACAGGGGTGCCTGGAGCCAGGATGTCACCTCGCACAGGACCGTGCCACCTTGGCCTGGCCAGGCCTTGCTCGTCTGACAGCGGTTCAGAGCAAGGGCAGAGCAGGCACGGTATCTGAGCGTGCCAGTCCTCGTCAGTGTGCCTTTACTGAAATATTCAAAATCAGGGGATCAATAATTCATCATATAATATGATAAAAGGTAATCCACTGTTTGAAGTCAGAGCTAAAACAAACTCCACATCAGTTGCAGCAGTGCAAGGTCTTAGAAATTTCAAGGTACTTTGTGCCATCGTGAAAGACAGAAAAACACAGTCAGAAGTGATGAACGCATCCCTGCTCCACTGTTCTGGAGTCTTCCAGTCCATGTTGGGATGGAAACTATTTACAGACAGGAGTTAAACCAGAAGCCCTTTGCAAAGGGATGCTAATTCAATATTAAGTTACATAAGTCAATATCCTTGTTTCCCTTTTTATCCTTTCAGCCAATGTAAACTAATACAAATGATAATGACATGTCACCCATGACCTCTTAAATACTCTCCTTATGTTAGCACTCTAATATTTATTCTCCCCTTGAAGCAGATGACTCAAGTTGAGTGAAAATTTACTTTCAGTACAGGAATACCTAAATTGCATTAATGCAATCCTCCTAACATGTCAAAAACAGCACAAGCATATTTAATGCTCTATTTTAAGTGCATAGGGTAAGATTTTCAATACAGTGTTTTACTTCAGCAGCCCAGACTATGACTCTGTATTTATCTACAGCATTTTCCATCAGGAGTTTCAGTGTTTTTGTTTGTTTCTTTGGGTTTTGTTTGTTTTTTAAAAGAAAAACACAGCCAGAGCACACACTTCCTAACACCATAGCACAGTAGCCTCCCTCCCCAACACACGTACATCCTTTTTATGGCAGACATGATGGTTTTGAAGAAAAGCATGGAGTTCAATAAAAGAAGTAACACAAGGAGAGAGGAGAAAAGCTCTGGACCAGTTTAGAAGCAACGAATCTCGACTGTTTGCCAAAGGTGTCAGAGCTGGCAACGTGCAGAGCTCTGCAGCAAACAGACACCAAATTTTCCGGATTTTAATAGGCATTTGTAACATGTTCTTTCAGGGACTCCTCATCAGACTGAAGATGTTTAGGAGAGCTTAAAAAGATAGGTATCTAAATAGAAAATGTATCTAACCTTCACAAAAACCTAACCAGCATAATAAGTGTCAACTGGGAGATGCATTCGAAAGGGGGAAAAAAAAATCAAGTTTCCCGGCCTTCTTCAAAACCCACCCTAGCCACAATGGCTGCTTGTTCTTAGCATAAAAGGCCACAACAGCGCACAAGAAACCCCGCTGATACTTAAAAGGCAGAGATCCAAGGTCAGCCAGGCTCCGAGCCAAGACTTCAGCAATAAACCATCAGATCTGTTCTGAAGTGGGGAAAGTAAAAGGTCTTTTAATTGTAGGGCTCTACAAGTCCCTCACGTTAATTTTGTGCTCACCTTGGAACATGAGCTTTCTTCAGAACCTGCAGAGGGGCGAGGATGGGGAGGCCACCTTCTGGAAGGTGCAATGTTTTTTTCCCCTGTTTAAGTGACTGATCATTCTGGTTGTTAAAGACGGCAGTAAAATACACTCTAAAAGCACCCGTCACTGCACCACGTACCAAATTCTTCCCCTTAACCCCATCTCCTCGGTGCTGGGGATGGCCCAGCACACGACGCAGTGCACGGCAGAGCCACCAGCAGCCCTTTCTCTTCCTTACTGTGCTCACTCAGAAAGGCTGCTCCACTCTCCAAAGCAAGAGTTATTTGCATTAATGGTAAGAGATGGGAAAGAGAGAAGCATAAAGAATAATTACCTTAGACAGAAAAACAAACAAACAAACAAAAAAAAGCAAAAAAAAAACAAACAAGCACCATGAAAAAACCATTCCAGGCTGTCAGACTGGTGGCAGGAGCACACACCTGCCCCAGCACGGCTCATTACGTCCACCTGGATTTGGGTTCACCTCACCTTTGGGTTTACCAAGCCTGCCCATGCCACCCAGCCCGGCCCTCTCCATCCCCAGGGGCACCACGACGGCACCGCTACAAAAACAGTCGCTGTGGCAGAGACTTTGTTTGCAAATTGAGTGAGAAAGTTCATTAAACGATAAAAATTCCAGCCATGCCACCGGGATGTAAATTGCATTCATATCCAGGGTTGACATGTTAAACAGTTTAATTTAGGTACAGCTCTTAGCAGCATTGGGTGTCTGCAACAGAAACAGATGCCTTGAATCATTTCAAAGTATGCTCCTGTCAGAAATGTCCTTTGTGACACCAAAATCAATTTCATTCTCCTTTACTAACTACTTTTCCAAAAATAGAATAGAAAAAGTTGCTTTAATTCCCTCTTTTGTAAGCGGTACAAAACGTGCTTTTAAGCTACCGAAGAACATGGTCGCATGTAACATGTGCAACTGCAGTAATTAGCACTATTTTGATAGAGTAACTGGCAAGGAGAATGAACCTGATCCATCTTCATTATGGAGATCTATAAAACCTTTGACAAGCTTCGTATAAACGGAAGACGGGCTGCTTCCTCCTATTTACACTGGTGTTTCTCCACGAGACAGCTCTAACCAGCAGGGCTCGGAAAATGGCAGCTGGGTACGGGGCCAGAGCCCCGCTCCTCCTGCTCGCCTCCCTCTCCTCGCACACTTCGTGGCGCTTCCACTGTTTGAACAAACTGAACATACACAACCCGAATTATTTCACGCTGATGGTCAAACGAACACCTCAGCAGTTCCAAAGACCTCGGCCTGCATATTGAAGCAGCCCTCGTAAATCACGCTTTTTCGGTGTTTGTAAATCCAATTAAAACAAAAGACACTGCTATAGAGTAATGCAGTTGGTAAAAATAAAATAAAACCTGAAGTGCTTAGTGACTTTCAGTATTAACATTCAGATGCTGCCTACTTGTTCCATTCCCCTCCTCAATCTCTAAAAGGACACACCAACAAAAACAGTTTCTTTTTCTCTAAAAGGATCACTTTTACTGTAGAATTCCCTTCCTATCCAGATTACTGTAGAGCAAAAGGAGTCAGAGCAAGTGGTATTTTCCTCTCCTGGACTGCTTTAAAATACAAAATGGCATGCCGCAGTTAGGTTCAGGATGTACTGAAGAACAAAGTCGTCCTGAAAGTGCAGCTAAAAAGGGGATAGTTTGTCTGAGTGGCTGAGGTCCTAGGTCCAAGATAAAAACCTATCTCATTCCCACAAGTTCCTTCCTCTTCAGTTCCACCAGTAAAAGGCAATGATTGTGACCCCAGGGGGAAGTACATTAACAGCCATCTGAAAGGAATATCACCCCAAAATTCTTTTTTTTTTCCCCTAGTAGCCTAATTCTAAATACCCAAACAGATCAGAGGAGTGACCCGGTTCCTGGAGTTCTCGGGAAAGGCACCCATTTTAGAGGCAGTGAGTCCTCCCCAACCCCAACCCTCCTCTGATGCTGCAAAATCTGCTTGCGTGCACCACAAGGAGCCCCAGGTAATAACAAACAAGGCATTGGGCCATACAGAAAACATTGAAGGCTTCTGAAAATCACTTGCCCACTGCCAGAGTTGGCACCATTATTACATTTGCTTCAGTAAGCCCCTACTCAACCCCAGGCTATGGACAACGCATCTATCACTGGCTGCCTCCATTCAGTGCTTTAAAATGCTTGGTTAATTTAACACTGGAACACAAAAAAATACCAAGACTTCTTACCTATGAACAGTCAATTTTAGATTTTAGAGCTATGAGATATGTATATACTGAAACACGTAAATATCTACGCTTTTTTTTAAAAAAACCTATATAATAGAAAAAACACGATGGTTTGTGTTCTGAAAAATCATGTGGGAAACCAAGCTTAAAAAACAAGTAGAGCCACAAAAATATAGCCCAAGTAAGTTCATGTTCCTGAAAAATTGATTCAGAGGTTCCCAACTGAACAATGAATCAGCTTGCTAAGGGCATCTGCATATCAAATTAACATGGTTGGGGAAAAAAGGGGACTTTAAAAGCCATCAGCAATAGCATTTACCATCATATTTTAAGTTTATTTTTCCTTGTATGACCAGTTCCCATAGGGCAGAAAGCTAATGATTGCACTTCATCACGAGGAGCACTGGGTATTTACATCCATCCTGCAACTGTGACAGCTGTGTCACTGATTCCCTAACCATTTCCACCACATGAACCAATCATCTGGTTCGAAGCTGCAAGATGGAGTGCCCTGCAGTCATTATTCACCAAGCACTTTCATTAACAAACTGCCCTTAATTACAGTGGTAATTGCAAAATTATTTCATAGCAGCAATTATTCTTCTCAGCCCAATCCAAGCTATTTAAGTGGGACATTGTCTCCGAAAATGGCATAAAGCCAAGTAATCTACAACCAAGAATTTACTTTAATTGTGTTGCACGGTTCTTAAATAGTGCATCCAAAATGGCAGCTTTGCAGAGACCACTGCTCGTGGGAGCGCTAACACCGACCTGGCAGATTTCTGCTCTGCAGACATGCCATCGATGCACATGGACCACTTCGCGTTTAATGCCAAGCTCTTAAACCCAGCACTGGATGTGAACAGGACTGAAGTCCCAGGCAGAGCACAGCAAACCTGCATTGCACATCATCATCTCTGGCGCAGCTGCAGCAGGAGGAAGGCACTTCTGTCATCCCCTGGGCACTTCGTGGGGCAGTACCCCACACAGCACATAATTCAAGGTACTAAAAGGGGTAACAGGGAAACAGCTCAGTAAACAAATGGGAAGGTCGAGAAGAGAAGCAGGAAAAAATAGTTTTTCAAAACTGAAATGTAAAGTTTTCTTGGGTACTTACTGATTTTCACAGTTTGTGATTTAAAATACAAACCTGCATCTCCTTGTAACAGCACAAGATTGAGAAATGTGTGATTTTCTCCAAAGAAACTATAACTATATTAAAAACTCCCCATAGATCATCCTTATAACAACTCTACAGCCAGCAAGTGAATCTATTTCATTTTGATCATTTCAAATATTCCATTAATGAGAAAAATTTGGGCATATTAGTCAGCCATCTAGAATACAAGCTTGGTGCCAGGCTGCAAGCAATTCACAGCTTTGATAGGATTAGGGGGCAAAAAAAGGGGAAGTTATTGCATACCACACGAGTAACTGCAACTTGAGTTACCTGTCTGGCACTCACCTGTAAAAGCCACAGATTGGTGAGATTTGCTCAATGAATCCCATGCTTCTCCTTGCTTCTGCAGCTTTTTAACATCCTCTGGAGTAAATATAGTGGCTGCAAGTGTGCAGAACCCTGATCACAGACGATTTGCAAAGCTCTCTTGTAGTCAGAAAAAACAAACAGCAGATCAACCTGCCTCGAATTCGGCTCTTCTGGGCTTCCTGAGCCTGAGTGCCTAAATGCACTCAATTCTTGACCTTGTTTATGCATACAAATATTGAAATAACACAATCTTTGATACTCTGGATGTACTCAATCCACAACCACAGAAGCTGGTCGCAAAATACCCGTTACCCATTCCCTGGCCATTGTGCTTCTCGAGTTTTTTCTCCCTGTGCTGATAACAAAGCGATCTTGTCAGCCTTGCGATGCCTTCAGCAAGATGTGCCTCAATACGTGCTGGATTGTTACTTTACTTTGAATCTATAAGGTGCTAGGAATTCAAGGGTAATTTATTTGTCAATTTTATTAGAAGAACACCTCCTACATCACACAGACACCTTGGCTAAATGGGACTGAAAACAAATTTCCAGAAGCTTCCAATGTCTCAGTTCTGAGTTTGGTAAGTTAACTTGAAATGTTTGTTAAATAAAGTCCTGCTGAGCAATGGTCTTCATTTCACAAAAAACGATCCTTTTTCTACCCTAAATTCACAATTTTAAAGTTATTTTTATACCGTTCTTCCAATTGCAAAAAGCCGCCCAAGTCTGATGAGACCTCTAACTGCTGGGGAAGAAAGGGAATCAATTTCGTTTCAAGGGACAAAGAGTAGGCAGGTATTTCTGCCAAACTGATCAGAGCCAGGGTTGTTAGCGCTGCCCCTTAATCAGTCACCTGAGATGAGCTGAAGCAGGCTGTGCCTCCCGGAGCTGCGGCTTCCAGCTCCATCCAGAATGGCTCAGGCAAAGGCTCCCCGTAATGATCTGCGTTGCCAAACACTCGCAACGCCTCCGGGAAGCGCGTAGCTGCATCGCCGGCACTCGGTGTGTAAAAGGCTGCAGAAAGCGAAGAGGTGCAGACGCGTGGTTGGTAACAGCAGCGATGACAGATAGCTAGATCAGACACATGTTCGCAGATACCTCAAATATCTCAAACGACAATACGCTTCCGCGTGCCGTGTTACTGCACTTCTCAGTCAAACCAGAGACATTCAATAATCACCCAGAAAAGCACCATCTGTTACGCCTTATTGCTTAATTAAACTAAAATACAGAACTCCTTAATTCTCACAGCTCATAAAGATAAAGGTCATCACGCAGCTTTACTGTCAGGTATTCGGTGTATAAAATACGGAGGGTGGAATTTCTTTCGGCCAGGCGTCACTCACACATTACTCAATCCACCTGGCACACAAGAGCAGAATTTCGGCAGCGTGATGCCGATCGATGCCTTGACTTGGGGCCTGGCAGCCTGAGCCCCCAAGGTGTTCTCCTCACCCACCTGCCCACGGCCTCAGCCCCTTCCTCTCGCTCCATGCACCCGCACAATGCTGCCCCGAAGCCGTGTTCCCACATCCTCCCCTTTTACAATATCCTAATTAAAAGCTCTTGCACTGGTTGTTTGCCAGCTGTCGGTTATTCACACACAACTACACAGGTATTTGAAAGCTGCTGAGCTTTCTGTGTGTGCAAAGTCCTATAGGGGCTAAGTCCTTCCAGGGACACCCCATTAGACAGTTGTTATGTGGACAAAATAAAACTTACCCCCGGGATTCACATTAAAACAACCTATTTGAGCCTGCACAGCAATAACCCTTCCGATACAGCAGTAGGTGAAAGCTGAAACCCGCTGATGACGATTTAAGGAGTGAAAGAGGAACTGAGAGATTCCCATATTTTCAGTAGAGAAGCAATAGGAGAGTTGTCAGTGCTTTGTTTTTTAATTCTGAGTAAGTAAACAGAGAAAGGGGAAGCAGAACTAAGTATGGAGCATGCCTAAAATAGCAGCGCTTAACCCAAAATGAGCCCAAGATGGTCACAGGTCTCTTTTGGTGTCCTGTTCCTAAGAGGGGAAGCCGGTACTACTGGTGAGGTCACTTCACAGACACTGCTGGAGGAGCTGGGCAAGCACGAGGCACCCAGTGTTTCAGCAGAGGGGGCACTGCTGGAGCATCACCACCCCTGAACCCTCCGGCTGTGGGGCTGTCAGCACACGGGTACCATCACCTCCTTCCAGTCCAACGCAGCAGCCTCAGCTCCAGTTCCAGAGCAGGCAGGAAAGGTGCCGCTTTCTCCTTTTTATCATTTTTATGTGAAAAGGGATTTCCAGCACATCCACTTTCCTGAAGTTCCTGCCCAACCTGTCTGGTGTGATCGATGTGAATAATTCAGCCTGGTCCTCTCTTCCTGTGCACAGACAGGAGATTGAGACAGTTACCGTGCTGTTTGCCTACAGCCTGTTCCATCTGGACAGTACTCAATGCTCCACTTTACCCAAAGCTGCTGTCTTTTAAACCTTCCAGCATTATTAATGTTCTCCTCAGAAATATCTGCTTTGTCTTTCAACCACGAACCCCAGTGGAAGCCTCACTAATGCCAACCAAAATTCAATTACTAGCTTGTCAGCTCTTACGCCTCTTCCTTTTTGAGGTTTGGGTTACGAGAAAAGGTGAATTAAAACCTGTCTAATGGCTAAGAAGTCTTCAGACCACCACGGCACTTTTCAGTAGCACGTCTGAGCGCTTCACTCAGCAATCAAGCCTGATGAGATGCTTTACTGAGCCTCCCTGAAAGATGAGGACTAACAGAAGGCGCTGTGATTTCTATTATTTATATATTTATTTTGCTTTCTGCTTCCTGTAGGTGGAGGCAAACTCCTTGCTGAGAGGAGGAGGACGTGCAGAAAGCAGAGCCGCAGGGTACCTGAGGTAGCTGCAGGAGCAGAGCCTGGGCTCCCCAGCACCAGAACCTGGCTCTGCCAACTCCAGCCCCAGTGCAGTAACTCAGTGCAGCTCCATGCCCCGTCTTTAACAGGCCTCTGGTCAGTAAATTAACATCAGAGCACTCGCTGCCAAAGACTTTAAGTGGTGGTTTTGCCTCTCAAAACCATGACCCAACACGTAACCTGGGCAGATGCTGTTCACCAAGGTGTTTCCCTAGCCCTACAGCACGTAATACATTCCGCCTCACTGAGATCTTCCAAAAAAGATCCTAAAAAAAAATAAATCTGCTGTCGATTTAAAAGACAGGTCCCCCTCCATCACAGAGGGCCACTCACTCCCATGCACAACACCCTGGAGCCGTTAAGCTGGCTGCCAGTGCTACTGCAGCACTGCAATGAGCTGCCCACCCCTGCCCCTCTTCCCCACCCAGGCTTTAAAATTTCAAGCTCCAGCTAGCTCTGCGTGGACAGATGAGCAAGAACATCACGCTGCTCCCGGTGTAGGTGCAGTGCTTTATATCTTCATTAATGTTTTACTTTCTCCCATCTCCTCCTCCTCCTGTAACTGCCCTCATTTCATTTCTGTCTGCAGGAGATACCATCCCTTCTTACTTCTGAGCTCTTGTTTGCTTAGAGAAACGCTCCCTGCCGTGGGACTGCACGCTCCCGATGAAATGAGCCCTTCCCCTCTGCCCGGGGTTAACTGCTCCTGTTGCTTTTTAGGCCATTAAGGAACGTAAAAGGCCAACAGAAGGCTTTGGCTTGCCTCTTGTTCTCCCAGTCCTGCCTGCTCACCGAGCACACCCCATCCTAGTGTAAGCAGTCCCAGGAAGATGAAGTTACGTGCTAATGTTCTGCGCATCCAGGCATAGCTCGTGGACTGCTCGGACTGAAATCTTTGAGCCCTGTGGTCACTTGATAGTTTTCCGACTTGATTATGTAGAAAATTAAATTATACAAATATTTCACTAAATATCTCTTAAGCCCATTAATATTAATATCAATTCTGTCTCTTATGTGCCTGGCATTTAAAAATCCATTTTAAAATATCTCGCACTAATTTAAGATTCACATCTAGAATACCAATGAGCCAGTAAGATTCCCTGCTCTCTGTTTTGCCTGGCACCCATGTCTGCCCAGTTTGTCTTAGATGTCACTTGGTAGCACTTAAAGAAGATGAATATTCAAAGCATGCTTTTGCCTGCAAATGTTTTATAGCTTTCTGACCACTGAATTCGTTTAAAGCTGCAATTATACTGAACAAACAGTCCCTAGAAGACCAAAGTATTCTGTTCATTTGCACGACACCATATAACTGGCACACTGATATGGCTCCAAATTAATATTTAGAATTCTATACTGAATAAAATCAACATTGTATTATGTGCATGTCCACGTGTGTGAATGCATTTGGTTTGCTGTACGTCTCATTCTGGATATAATCTTTAAGGGATAACATTCAGTAAGAGCTGCATAGTACCCGATTTCCATGCTATAGCCTTTGCCATTTCTCCTCCTCCTGTTGAACTCCCTTGGATTTACATGCATTTATTTTATTTATTTAAAGAGCCATTTTCCCTGCAACCAGCTTGAGACAGACATCTTATTTTTGTGATGGTTAACCATCCTGAAGCACATAAAAATAAGAAAAATCATCTTTTCTGAATCGACTATCCAACAAATTAAAGACAAACACTAAACGAGTATCATTTAAAACCCTGTATATCACAACTTACAAATGAAAGAGACTTCTTACGCTGTCTGGCCTGTCCACTTGCCTGCCCACAAAACCGCTTGCTACAACACACACCCAAATGCTTTGCCCATTCTAGCCCAGAAATGACAAGTCATTAAGCCTCCACCGTTCCTCTTGGGAGACTATTCCAGTCTAATAAATCTCATCACTTCACATTGCTCAGCTTATGCTTCACCCTGCTATTTCCAATTCCCTTCCTGGACACAGGTCTGAGCACAGCTCCTGCAGCAGGGAGGCTGATTGCTTTAGACGCAGAGGAACGCGATGCCCTCCCCTCACCTGCAGCCCCGTCCTGCCGCCTGTGCTCCCGGGGCTTTTCTCAAGCTGCAGCCATGTCCTGGAGGGAGAGTGGCAGGTCTGAACCCCAAATTCTCTATTTCAGCCCTGAAACAAGGAGCAAGATCTCGTGTCTGCATCTCAGCTCCGGGCCTGAGCCACCAGGAGCTGCACAACTGTTTTGCATCCCTTTAATCAAAGCTCACGTCGAGTCCTGTCACTGGCACCCACTGAAAGCTGGCTACCCGTGCTGCCCTCTCCTCACTTCTCCCAGAAGAGAGTCAGTCAATACTCCCTAGGTGGATTCATTAAAAAGCTTCCAGGTAATTTAATTTCCTTTCTCGTTTTTAAGTAATTCTAGAATACTCTGTCATCCTCCTGCTCTCCTGCATACACAGCACCTCCCCAACAACTCACACAAGATTAATAAGCTACTCCCCCCCAACCCCTGCCTTCTTTTTATTTAAAGAACCTTTATTAACAAGCTAGTTTAACAACAATCCCTGCAGCATCTCGCGGGCTCCTCCTCCAGATCTAATAAATTCTGATTTAATATTATGCCAATCTGTTTTCCAGTCTGTGTAATAACATCCAGACTCGAGCCAATTTGAAGCATTATGGGATAAAATATTGTCAAGTTTTACTTTAGTTCAGTTATGCAATCACTTAGAGATTTGAGATTCCAAAACTTTGCTGCAATCTCACAAGCTTGGGTAGCCTTCTGGTGTCCAAAAACACCCTCCTGGTGGGGAGAGCCGTCCATCCCAGCCTGCATGCCCTTGAAGGGAGCCTGCAGCACTACCCAACGCCACACTGCCCCAAAAGCACCAGGGCTGGCCACCGAGAGCAAACTGGGAAATAAAAACAGGCTGAAAAATGCTTTCAGGGAGAAGAGAAGAAGTCAACGTGGCAGTCACGCTGCACCAGGAGACAAAGAGCAGAAACCAGCGTCCTCTGCACTACCTGTTCTCCCAGCAGTCGGACCACAAGGACAGAGGGAGCTCAAGCATGAAGATGAGGAAGGACAGCACCATCAGCATCCCGATGCAAATTGCTTCTCGTGCACTAGGTCTTTTGAAGAGCCACAGCAGCAGCCACGTCTTTGAGAAAATTGCAGCCCCAGCTTTCACACCTCGGCATTCAGCTGCTGGCACGGCAGGCATGTGCTCTGCCATCCCTGTGCCACCATGCCCATCCTAACAGGATGAAATGAAGAAGAGTGTGTAGCAGAAGAACAGGCCAACAAACAAAAAATGCACTGGAATAGGGGCAGCAGGGGAAAAGGTGGCAAAAAGCAGCAAGACAAGACTTCAAACCACCAACCAGTGCACTGTGCAGTACCCAGGAGGGGGCAAAGCCTTCCTCCCGGTGCCGTCCCAGAAGAGGGAAGCAGTTTCAGCAGCAGCCTTGTACTTGCAATCTGAAGGACACAGATGAAGGAGGTGACTGCAGAGAGGTCATTCATCCCTTTTAGAGAGAACACATTTTTATTGTTCCTCTGCAAAGGAAAGGAATCTGAACTGGATTATGGATGAAGTGAGCTTTGGATGCATTCAGAGACAGCCTGGCAGTAGTCCACTGGCGATACTGAAGTCCCAGTCATTGAGAAAAGAAACGGGAACTGAGTGGACACCACAGCTTCCTAGGCTGAGGGCACCAGTGCCCACAGAACAAAGTGAGCTGCTCTCCAGCCTCAGCCCCCCTGTGCTGTATTCCCAGCCTTGGCTCCTTCCTCTGCTAGCTGGGGAAGCCACGCGCGGCTCTAGTGCTCGTGCTTCTCTCCTTTTTATCTCAGATGAGTCATGAGCTCATATCAAAATATTTTCTTTATAGCTGGCAAAACCGAAGCCAAGTTTTCCTTGCCTTTTATAAGGGAAACTACAAGCACTGTAGATACAGTCGGGGAGCCACAAGTGTCAGTTTTGCACTTCAACCGATTTGCTCCTTTCTTATCTATCTTGCAAACTAAAGTGATAAAATGATGCATTTTGAAGGGCAGTACCCAATTATCATCATGCTAAATATAACTGCAGTTCATGGGGAAAAAAGCACACATCAGCAAATCCCACGGACCTCACACTGATACCACCGGGCTTAAACTCACATCTTAAGAACACAAACAGTAATGCCATGGGGCTGAGTCGTACCCCTTGGCTCTACACATCCACCAGTCCCAGGGCAAAGAAGGAGCTGAGCTTGCCTGGAGAGCAGAGCCAGGCTATTCACAGCACCACCACTGGTGCTGCTGCAAGCTGTTGCTCTGCAGCTCCATGGCACGGCGCTTCAGCTTCTGGAGATCTTTCTCCTGCTCCCATCTGTATCAGCCACCCAACAGGTATGGAGGGTTCGCACAACTAAACCAAACACCACTATCATTTTGAACTAGCAGACATGTAAATAAAAAAAATATATTGCTGGAAAAAAGTACTCAAATAATATTTTCCTATTTGCATGATATAACAAGACATCCCCAAAACCTGAGTTCATCAGTGCACATTTTTCTCCACAAGCACTTTGCAAAGCCCTTGCCTGTTGCATCCACCAGAAGGTTCTCCTTTCAAGGCCACACTGGCAGATCAAACCATCTGCTGCACACCTGAGATCCTGCACACTAATTCACAGCTTTTCATATGGCAGGGGGAAAAAAAAAAACACCTGTACACCTTCTTTAAAATAAAGCCCAGCAATCTTTATCTGCTGGATTATTTGTTCTTCCAGTATCTAAACTATACAGCAACAAAAAGTTGCCGACATAAATTTCAGCAACCGAGTCTCACTTTATTTTACCAACAAGATCAGAAAACAATTCTCTATCTTCTTGTCAAGTTAAATGTTTCAATATCTAATTCAATGTTCCCAATCTAAAAATTTATGAATTCAGTGAGAAGCCCATGTAATATCTTCACTTTATATCCATCTACTAAGGAAAGAAATTACACCAGCCATTTGTCATGACCGTCACTGCAAAGATAAGTAACAATTGAAATAACTTTAACTTACCTTAAGAACTATGGCTACCATAAAAAAATAGCTGTATGTGCAGGTTCTTCTATACTATAATAGAAGATCGCTTTAATTTGATTCCTCGGGAACAAAGTTAATAGAGAACCTAAAAAACAGTGTCAATTTATCATACTGAAGAGCCACTGCTATGTTTTGCTCAAGAATGTTATCAGTGTAATAGCTAAAGAACATATCAATTTCAAAAGAATCTACAGAAGCCATAATTTTCTTATAAATAGTAATATAAGGAAATGAGATTTGGGTTGGGGAAATCTACGTTTTGATCCTAAATTGAAATATTACACACGTTATTTTTGTTTCCTAAGCAAAGAATATGGGTAGTTTTTTAAAAAGCAAAAAGCTTAATGGCATATGCAAAGTGCTATTACTTAAAGAGAAGATTTCCAGCACATCTTTCAGCCATAGCACCCTTAATGTTTCGCTGAGCGTTTAGTAGCAGCACAACATTTTACCACAGATGACAGAAGACCTCACACCCCCCGACTCAACAAAACCAATGCACGCTCCCTTGCAGCATTCTCCTGTTTGTCATAACAGCTGTTACAAACAGTTTTTGCTAGTCCAAAGAACTTGCTAGCATCCAGTATGTCCTCACCCATGGCACAATGGCTTTGTGCCAGAAGCGATGGCAGTTCAAGTTTTGCCTCGCCTTTGCTTTGTGTTGGATAAAATTACAAGATTTACACAGGTGCATTTTGTTCCAAGAAAGACACATGCAAGTTTAAGTGGCTACAGAAGGAGATAACATTACATTTAAGTCTCATTTTTCAGCTGTATGCCTAAGACTAATAATAGAAATGTAAGCTTGCCATCTAAGTAGCATTTTAACACTCAAGAGAACTTAATTTCACAACTGATGGGGGTTATTTAATCCTTAGATGTCACCAAATTCTCCTTATTAAAAATGCAAACCAACTGGTGCTAAATGAAAGGCTGGAAAACAATGCAACAATCAAGATGCAGCAAATACACTGGTAGGGCAGATGAGCTGAGTTACTGGCTATTCAAGACTGGACAAAATTCATTGGTCAGCTGTGGGAAACAATTCATCAAGATGTCTTTGGAAAAGATGAGCCAGCTGTGAACAAAAATCTTTCATAATACTCCCTGCGATAGATCGGATGACCAAATTCACACACACAGTCTCAAGATATTAGAGTTTTCCTTTTTAGTGATGAGAGGGGGAGTTTGGGTATCTTCCTTTACACACCTCACCTGTTTATCTGCCAATTCCAGGCGCAGCTGAAGCAGCTGTAATCTCTTTAACTCTATTTGGAGCAGAGCTAGCAACTATCAAGGGCCAACTCTGCTTGTCCAAATGCAAAGACAAGAGCTCAAATAAAATTTTGAAGCACAGCTGCCTCAAAAAAGTTTCTCCCCCAGAGGGTTCTGGTTTGAATACTCCTCATAACACAGCAGAATAATTTGCCTTTGCTCAGTCATAGGCCTAAATTTGCTGGGGGAACATCTGATGTGTTCTCCGAGGGGCAGCTGGGACAGGTACGGATGCGCTCTGCCAGTGCCTTAATGAGGCGTGTGATACTCACAATTCTAACAAGTTCCTGAGATCAGCGATTTGCTCAAGGATTCATGGCTGGAAGGGCCTGAAGAGGCCTCCAGCACCCCTGGGGCACACGGGGCTCTTCCCGAGCAGGCCATACACGTTGGGTCCCTGAAGGCCAGGACCTGGTGTGGGACTCCAGCGAGCACCTGAGGCCTGTAGGCACAGCCCCTGCTGGAGGCCAGCAGCGGGACAGCTGCAACCTGAGCGCCTGCCAAATGAAAAAAATACACTATTTGTCATCGCTGCTTTAGAAAACTTCACATCTGAGGCAGAAACCAAGGGCAAAACTAATCAAAAGAATTCAGACGCTGCGCCTGGAACGGGGAGCGTGTGGAGGGGGGGGAGAGGAAGAATAGGGGACTTCTCTCATGGCTAAATTTAGTATGATTTTCATCTGCCTTGAAATGTCAGCACTCAGCAAGGAATAAAACAAGGTTAAAGAATGTGAAGTTGAAAGCGGATGTCTTAGTGTTTATCTACAAAAGCAGCACAACTTTTAACAGCATCATCCCAAGCGGACACGATGCGACTCCAAACTGCAGATCTGCATAATAAATCTCCACGTTCTCCTCTCTCCACAGAGGAAGCCTTGCCCTCACCCTGGTGGCTGCAGCTCTGCTCAATTTGTCAGGATCTCTGCAATCGACAGTTCCACTTCTCTTGCCAAATATTACCAGCAAATGTTTTTGCAGTTGGAATCCTCCTGATGCAGGGTGACAGCACTGTCATTATTACCAACGCTTTCGGCTCGAGCGTAAATGCACCCTGAAGGCCTTCAGGAAAAATCTTTGTTCTGCAGGCTCTCCTGGAAGCACTCAACTGCTGCTTGCTCAGCATCCTCGAATGCTGTCACACCAAGCTGCCGCACAGCCGTGCCACCTCATGCACCCGCCTCCAAAATCACTAATCCTACAGGGGAACTACGGCACCATGCATGCTAACGTGGCTAGGAATGACCAGATATCAAGTGCTATCAGCAGCTACACTTCGTTGTCTCAGGCACTGGTGGCTCCCAAGGAGCAGCCAGGCAGCTTTTTGTTCCACGTGAGCCCACTCGTTACCCTGATGATGAGGAGGGGGAGTGTGCCCAGCACCATCCCCACTTGGTCCCAAGGAGCTCCTGCAGGTGCCCTCCTCCCCCAGGAGCACTGCGTAGCCAAGGTAACTCGGAAAAGATTCCGAAAGCTTTCCTTCCTCTGCAGCTCTCCCCAACTTTTGACACGAGTACACTACATATGGCTACTATTTTCTCCACTGCGTGTTTCATACCACCGCCTGATAAAAACCCAAAAATCCCACACAAAGTCTGTGGACAGGATTGGAGTCGTGGTTATCTACCACGTATCACCTCGAAAAGAAATCTTGGGGGATTTGGCAAAGCAAGCAGAGAACGACCAGGAATCAAAACATGCTAGTGACTCATCTGTGGCATATAAGTAGAGAAAGGCACTGTATAAAAATGAAATGGATCCTAGGATGTTAATAAGCATCAGTGAGGATGAGATATCAGCACTACTTCTTCTGGAAAAAAAAAAAAAAAAAAAAAAAAAAAGCAGCTGCAATAAAGTCGCACAAATAAAGAGGTTTCTTGTGTTATTGATAAGTTTTACAAGTTTGTTAATAAAGACTGCAAATTACCAGGCTAAAACCTGTCATTTTCTAATCAAATTTAATACTCACTTTCTTCCTACAGACACAAGATGATTTATCAATTTCTGTTTATCGTAATTAGTTCAGAAGCAGTCTCCAGTTCCACACAAGATTAGATCTCCAGGGTCTTAGTGAGCAGCTCCTGCACCGGGCAGTCACACCTCAAACTCTGGGCAAGCCTGGAATTCCAAATCCTGGGTCATGACACCTAGGAACTGACAACTTTAATTGTAGAGTTTTATCTGTAGCAAAAAGCTGATGGAAACACTAAGTGCTGAAAAGAAATACCTTGGCTTGTATATTTCAACAGTGCTGTGTGTTTGACAGCTTCAGAGCTTCAGGCTTTGGGAGTTGCTTTATTTCAACCTCTAACAAACATCATCGATGCCTTAAAAAACCTTCTGAGCTGCTGATTCCATATGCAAGGATTAACTATCACAAGCACATCTCCCCAAGCAGCTGATAAGGAGCCAGTTACTCAGGGGCATTGCTGAGACTGAGGAGAAAGAAAGAAATAAAACTATTATTCAGATATTTCTTTAAAAAAAAAAAATGTATGAAGATTACTGTAACCCAGACAATGTTCTAACAAAGTCATCAGATTACTAAGTTTGGGAAAGCCTGAAGTACAGGCTCAGCACTGGTGTTTGTTTTCACTAGAACTGTATTAGATTAAAAGGGCCATGCTAATGTGACATTTTCCTATCACAAAGAAAACCCAATGCTAAAATTAGAACATAAATCAGGCACAAATATTCTTCCAGACATGCAATCAACTTTGCTTTCCACTTATCCTCCTTTATGCATCAAGGGGTTATATTAAATTCTATTATGTATCTGTTAACTGTAAGCATTGCTTCTTTATAACTTCAAGAGAGGTGCTGAAGCAGTTATAGCACTGCAAAATACATTAGGTTCACTGCAGATAAAGCAAGGTGATTAGAGTGCTTTGAAATATTCTTTTAAAACCAAGATTGAAAGATAAATCCTTTAGAGTCTGGGATACTTATCTAGACACATTCCAACTGCAAGGCACTATGGGGGAAAAAAAAAATAAAGGGCTTGAAATGCAGCATCAGCTCATAAAAGCAATAGTGTTTGCACTGAAAATAACATTACAAGCCAAGCAGCTATTTGGTAACCAGCAGACAGCTTTAAGTATAGATTGCACATATATAAACTTCTAATTAATACAGTCAACTTCAGCCAAACTCTATAAAATATTATCAAAATGCATACAAATATGTCCAGACCAACACATCCAACTAGCACCTCACTTTCTGCTAGAATCTCAGTTTCCTAATTTAGCAGGCAACAGGCATCATACCAAAAGTTGACTCATGGTATCCGAGGAACCAAAAATATCCACATCCTTTGGAAGTCATGAGCCATTCACCTGATTTGCTTAGCATCTCTAAACCACAGAGAAACTCCCCACGAACTGAGTTGAAATTTCAAGACTATCATGGAAAGTTACTGAACCTAGTATGAATACAAACTTTGAATCCATATGCTATGAAATATAAATAGGCCACAATAGGCTTCCCAAATTAAACAGTACATTTTATAGCATATCAGAACTTAGCACATTAATAATTAGCATTTTCTTTGTCCCAACTTCAATGAATTTATATCATCCTTCAACACTGTTTAGCTAAAGCAAATAAAAAACAAGAAAATCACATTACTTGTTCCAATCCATACAAAATGATCTGGATATTCACGTTCAAATTTGCTATCATGGATTAGCTGAAGGCAATTACTTGACTTGCTGAATTCTTTTACAATAATTTAAAAAGAGAATTCAAGTCTTTTCTAATAAGAAAAATGAAATCCCATTAGTTGCATCTCCAATGTATATTAACATTCCTTTTGTTTAGAAAGGTTAATATCCCCCAAATAAAGGAGCACAGACTGCCTGTTAAAATAATTACATCATGACATTTCGGAAAGGTTGGCAGATAGACATGGTTTCAAGCAAAGAAAAAACAAAATAAGGAGGCTTTTTTTATTATTATTTAAATTATCCAAATAATATGAAAGGCATTGGCAACTCCCATCATGCTAACAGCTTTCAGGGAGTTTTTCTTGTGTGATACTTTTTGCCCTAAAGGAAACACTTTAAGATCCCAGTATCTAGCAATTTGCAGGGTAAACCTGAAGCCAGCCAACATTACAACATCAACATCCATTCCAGCTGCTAGCATAAGGTACAAGGGTAGCCTCAACACTTACCTTCCAGCTAGCAGCTTTAAAGGGATGTATTTACCACACGTGAAGATCAGATTTTTTTTTTTCCTTTTCACAATACTGTTTGCTGAAATGCACAAATCAGTAAAAAAAACCTCAACCCACCATGAAGCAAAGGTTACATCATGACCCGTGAAAGATGAAAGGGGAGGTGAAGTGGCTGTGATGACCTGACAACGCTCAGGTGCCATACTGAGCTAGGCTCAACAGCTGCACTGCAAAGTAATTGAAGGCACATGTGAAGGAACGAGAGCAAATGCAACAAACATTCAAATTTCAGTAAAAACATGCTAATTATGATATGAATCGAACACTTAGTAATTAGCAACCTACATACGCTTAAAATTTTGCGGTTTGAGGAATTTCATTTTAAGAGCTTGGGGATTAAAAACTGGTAAAGGTGGTGCCAACATGGGCTCTGTGCCCCAGTACGTTGATGCAAGCCCTTTGCAGCTGCTGGGCTGTGTCGCAAAGCAGCCAGACCATGTAGACAAATACCACCACGGATCAATTCTTTTGTAACTGAATGGATTTCCTGGTAATCTTCCCACTACTTGTTTAACAAATTCCTGTGCAGAAGAGTAAATAAATACTACACCTGTTCATTTTTCATCTGGGATGACATGCATTTATACGAAGCAGTGTAGATGGGAGAATTCCCTCTCCTCCTTCCCTGATTTCTCAAGAAATGGATTAGCTTTGGGCCTCCAAAAAATCATGTTTTTCTTTAGCACCATTTGTGGATTCCTGGAGAAATCAGTTCTCTTCATTGTATGAAATATTTGCATATTTCAAAGTGTTTCAAAAGCAACAAATGTTACAGTTTCCAAATGATTTTGGAACATGCACATATAATTAGCCCTGTCTAACAAATCTGCTCATGACTACAGTAGTAAACAAGCAAATTGAAGCCAAACCTGTTTCAGAGACATCAAATGTCAAGGACTAACTCCTATTCTAACAATTCAGTCAAAGCGTGGAAGGTAATATTTCTTGGGGTTTCTTTGCTTTGACTGAACAGTGCTGAAGGATAAGATGCACTTGATGCAGCAAGTTTTCACATGCAGTAAAGTGCCCTGTTTAGTTCATGTGGTCTACCATGGTTATTCTGTCTCAGCTTGCAGTGGATTGAAGACCATACCAGGATTACAAAAAAACCTCTGCAAAACACCCCCAAAGAGTTGTCATGAGCTTCAGGGCCCATCCTTCCCTGGGGATGTATGTGTGCGTGAGGGCAGGAAGCAAGCAGTTAATATATTGCTGTAAGTTAACTTATGCTATCCAATTTTAAAAGTAACTTAAACAAATCTGCTTCTGATTATAGTAGTTAGCAACCGATTTTAAGCCAAACCTGTTTTTGCGACCTCAAGTCAAGGTCCAACTCCTACTCAGCAGCATCTCAAGCTGCAAGCCATTTCGGTAGGCATCTCCACCCCCACAAAAGCCGCTTTGTGACAGCAGGGCGCTGCACCCGCTGCACAGCCACCGCCTGCCTGTGCCGCAGGACGACTCGGAGCTGAAGAGCTGCAGCTCCCGAGCCAGCTCCAGCTCCAGTAAATGATGGCAATGCGATTTTCAGAGTGTGACAATCTCAAAAACTGAAGACACCCAAACAGTGAATAAAAGATGCATCTCATCATTCATAAAAAGCCAATAATGTTCAACAGCTTTCTCGGTGGTTATCTTGCAGGAGGAGGAACTCTCCACTGCGAGCCATCCATTACACACAGGCAACCAAAGCCAACCTTCCTCCAAAGAGCCGGCTCGCAGCAACTACACCAAGCTCAGGTGGATTTCAGCTGTTTTCTTAACACACTCTAGACTTTTTTGGGCTCTAACAGTGTTCCGTGTCCACTCACGTCTGATCACAGACATACTTAAAAGAAAAAGAAAGGACTTTAATATTGGCAAGGTTAACAAGGTCACAAATCAAAATGGAGCATGAGCCACTGTGTCATGGGGACTACTTGGCAGCCTCAGCATTATTTTCTGTGCCTATTACTGATGGAAGATTATGGAGCAGTGAAAAGCCAAACTTGACTGTAGAAACTGTGACAGGGAAAGCAAATATCTTTGAATTCTGAAGTCGAGAAGTATTTCTGGGAAAAGTGAAACAACTGCCACTGAACCCCACCGTTTTCACACGCACTTAGCAATGAAGGCCAATTCAAAACATCTTGGTTTAAGTGGAGTTCATTACAGAAGATGACGCACGGTGTGAGAACAGTAATGTAATAGTCAGTCATCTTGCCTTTCAAGTCTGAAATTAGTAGAGAGAAAATTACATTTTTACAGAAGTCTGTTCAAGATGACTTCCACAACATTATACCAAAATACTAAATTGTAAGAATGTTTAATACTGACGATAAAAATCAATCTTTTCTTATTGCCTCTTCCATGAGATTGGAATAAAGGCTGCCTTCATACTAAAAAGGTCATGTTTGCATTTCTGGTAAACACAATGCATTGTTTTTTCCTCTCCATCCAATATGCTCAAGTGAGTCACATCTGGCTGACTTGTCAAAAGATAGTGAAAGTTTGAGGAAATGGTGTTCCACAGATGTTGCAGACTAAAAATAGCCTTTTCACAAATGATAACAATTTTCCAGCTCAGTGGCCAAATATACCGCTCAAAGACACGTATTGCCAATAGAGATTCATTGCAGATGGTAAGTTAAGCAACTTGTTTCTTGTACCATTATAACTTCTCCCTCCTACCAGATTTTGATCATAACCAAATAAAAACTTTCCTGAATTTCAAATCCTACTTAAAAGCCTATTTAAGAACTTCAGCTTCATCTGATCTGACAATCTACCTCAATATCGTCCCCTTTCCAAACAGATGGATCATCCTCACGCTATTCATACTAATAAAGTTATTCCTTGCTGAGTAGAGCAAGGCCATGGGTTGGCAGAACCTCTAGATAAATTATTCATCTCAGTCAATTTTCATCCAGAACTGCAGGCCAGTAGAATAGTACTGCTAGGTTTATTAAAGAACACTTATCTGGGCAAGATGCTTATGCTGACAAAATTGTTGTTTGAGAAGTACAGCACAGGTTTCTCCTCTGTTCATAAAAGTCTAGGGTAAAAGGACCAGCGGGAGCCTCGTACAAAAGGCCTATCTCAGACAAGGAGCCTCAGCTTCTAATTCTCTTCTTCCATCTCTTCTAGTTCAAATCCGCAGGAATAGCTCAGATGTTATAAAAAGGTGTTTCAAAACTGAGATTTTTAAGAGGCTGGAAAGACATGCATCCAGCCTACACTCATACCTGTGTATTTACACCTTTGCAAGCAGACAACTCTAGCAATTGTACCAACCATTCCTGCATCAGCTCAAAAATTTTATTTTCAACACTGAGTTAGCATGAGCTCTTCATTGTCTCTTCACCCCAATCCCTCCATTCTATTCGCATAAGGCTGCTGGCAGCATTTCATCGTGGGTTGGCAGCCCCTGCAGGGAGCAGGGCTGTCCTTCAGATGCCTCCGACAGGCACTGGCTGCACCCAGCCTCACCCAGTGTGGCTCACCACGCATCCTCACTGCAGGCTCTTCTCTCCTGTCTTCACACAAACCCTCCAGTAGCACGAAGAAGGGTTTACATTTTCCCAGTAAAGCACCAGGAAAAGAAAAAAAAAAAAAAGATGCAATGCTTTGGCTTCCTGCTGAACAAGAGAGTAAGGAGTACTCTAGAAATCCAGGCAACACTTATGGGGAATTTAGCAGCAATGAAGACAGAGCACTGCAAGTCCAGCTTTGCAGTGAGGTAGTTCTTCCTAAGCCTGAAAACAAGCTCTGTATCACATACATTATTTCAAAGGAAGGAAATACTACTACTGCCTCACCACGCATCTGAGATCTATCTTAAAGTATAAAAAATATGCAAGCCCTTAACTTCCAAAGGATTAATTTTCAAATCAGCTACCTGTAATAAAAACAGTTGTTCTCCTGCAAATTAATCAGTAGAAGAAAACTGCAGATTTTGCATCTTTGGATAGCATCTTTCAAAGCTGTATCTCAACAGGAATACAGAAAAATAATCATGTTTTAGTGCCGACCAATAAATAATAGAAAGAATAAAGCACAGACAAAGCAATTTCTGCAAGCGCTGCTAGGACTGCTTCTACAGTTATTGATAGCAAAAAACCTGAATATGAACAACATCAGACTAGCGAAAATACGAAAAATCTTCCGGAAAAAAAAAATCTATAAAGTGAATACTGATATCCTACTGGCATCTAACTTAGAACTCTGCAGAGGATAAAACCACCTCAAGACCCGATGCATTTACTGTTGAAAATTCTTTACATTCCATGACTAAATCATAAACGCTACAGTAGTATTTCAATCTCAGATTCTGCTGATGTTCACAAACTGAGCTGTATTTGTATAGTTTATGCTGTCAGCAGAACCCCTAGACTGAACACCATGTCATTCATAAGATAAAGTGTCCAAAAGGCAATTCACCAGGTCTTAAAAAGGGAAGAGTGATGACCTCAATCCCCTTAGGAAGGCTGTCTCCCTAAAATGTCTCCGAAAAGTGAGAATAATGGATTCTGCGGGAATCTATCATCTCTTACTTAAGTGGCCAGACTTAATGCGTAGCATACTGCACTTTCGCCTTAAATTATTCAGCATTTAAATTGATCTCTGTCCTTCATACCAGCTGCTCACGTAGGGACACACAACATATGTACATACAGATTCAGGCAGTAAAGCAGCCTGCTTCGTTATAACTCCTGGTTACAGGCTGCTTAAGAGGCATCACCGCAGCCAGCACGCGTGTGCTTTGTTTAAGCAACTCTCTGCTCTGCTGTACTAGTACCTGCAAGTACTTGCAAGTACTCCTTGTGTTGCCGACTCCAGTATGTGCTATCCAAAGCTGAAGCTGTTACTTACAATTTGTATTCCTTTGCTTCTTTCTGCAGGACCGTGATTCAGTAGCTCTGCTTCTTAATGCAAAGAGTCTAGATTTAGATGTCACAGTTATTAAACAGCCACAAAAAAAGTTAATTTTGCTCCCTTTTATTTCTCCTACCACCCTCTGCAATGTTGAGCTAATTCAGAAATTCACAGTCTATCTCCTTTGTGGCAGGGAGGGGAAAAATGAGGAGGCAGTGGGCTGCAGACAGCCGAGAAAGTAACTGAACTGCACCACAGCCACCACGATGACCGAAACCTGAACACGAGGGATTCTTACTCAACACAACCCTTTGTGTTTGGTTTTCTGGTTGCTGCTTGAATTCACAAGCCATATAAATGTTTGGAAGAAGGCATTTGTTAAATCTTTTATAAGCGTCAATTTAACTGATGGAAAGCAGCAGATATTTTTCCTTACTGCTGCAGTAAGAAAACACAAAAGAATTAAAAAAAAAAAATAAAAAATCCCACAGCAGCTTTTTCCCTCCAGGGACGATGGGTATTTGATATTCTAAGTATTTCTACAGCAAAACTGCAGGGAAACAAAGAGACGGCATCTCGGGAGCTCCGCGCACACTGTGTAACTGAGGGAAATGCTCTTCTTCCCCCCTTTCCCAGCCCACCTCTGGGTGTTAACGGGCACCCGTCTGCCCCAGTCTGCCCACAGCTCCCCAGTTCAGCAGACAGAGGCATCCAAATAGCGCAGTACCGAGACTGAAAGACTCAGGCTGGAGCAGAGGGAGCAGGAACTGCAGCAGCAAATTCGTTATTATGGTTAACAACCACGACACTACTGCAATCCTGATAGCATGGCCTGTTTCCTATCCCCACGTCTCAGATGGATACCCAGCACCAATGGAATGAAATGTGTCTATGTGGACGCAATGTAAGAGGAAAGGAAGCAACATCCCTAGCTCTTGATAGCCTTGGAAATGCGTAGCAAAGCCACAGCATCCCAACTGGTTACCTGCGGCAGCAGCTGAGCTTGTGGTTTCCTCCTTAAGAGCTGGAGAGCTGCAGGAGGCACAGGAACACCAACAGCAGAACACACCATAAATAAACATCTCGGAGAGAAAGTTTTGTAACATCTACTATGCCTGTCACATACCAATGTTCTGTGCAGAGACAGATGGTCTAGGCTTCTATTAGCAATGAATAATGAGATGTGAAGTGAAAGGTGTGAGATGCTATTTAACCTTGCTTCCCCCCAACATCGTAAGTCCCGAACTGTACAGCATTTGATATTTTTGTGGTTATAAAACACCAAGAGCAGCAATATCACAAGTTAGCTAAGCACCAGCTATTTCACTATCTTTTAAACCAAATCTGTTCCTATTCCTTTAGCTTTCTTCAATATCAGCTGAACTGTCTGCAATAAAACAATGCAATAGGCAGCTGCGATTAAAAGGAGCTACCCAGTGAGCAACCCACCATCCTAAGAAGCAAAGCAATCCACACCAGACGTTTCTCCACCAACAGCCAGTACTACCTTCATTAATCAAGGGGCCCTGAAGCAGCCGTTCTGACTTCACAACAGATCCAGAGATGAGCTAAACTAGTGAGAAGTGGTAAAGGAGACGAACAGGGAACAGCCTTACCTGTCCTCACTACGTCCCCTCCAGCTTGTGCCCTGGTACTAGTACTGGTGTGCCTGCACAGCGAGGTAGCATCCCAAACTGAAAACTAACCTGGCAGGAGGTGTAAAAACCAGGCGTCTCCTCTCAGCTGGGTTCGTGCTTGGTTCACTGCAGTTGTGCATTCTCTAAAATGACACAACCTGCACAGAAACTGAACTTGCTCATGCTGGAGAGGACATCGGAAAAAAATAATGGTCTCCAAATTGCAGCTACACAAGAGGTAGCTGCAATGAAAATATACTGCTCTGCATAGACATTACAGGTCTGGCAAACTGCAACAGGTTTAAACCACAGCGTGGCAGGTTTATTCAAGCATGAAAAAAAAACCACAGAAATAGATTGCTTAAGGCAGTCAGAGCAGTTTTAAAAACAAGCTGATGATGACTGCCTGTCAGGAATGGGTTGGGGAAACCTGATCCCAACCCAGGCAACAAGGGCAGGGACAAGATGACTTTGAAAGACCATGAAGTCATCTTCCAGCTCAGGACACACTGGCCTAAACCAGCAGAATTTACAGAAAATTGTAACTGAAAGAAATTATTCGGAGATGAAGGATCGAGTTAAAGCAAGTGACAGACCCCCGCAACTCTGTTCTGCTAAGAAGGACTCCTGCTACTTACGAGGGTGGCTATGGAGTTAAACTTCAAATTAAGAAAAAGGATAGGAAAGCACTCATTTTAACTGGTTCACACCATCTCCAAACAAACTCAACCACTATTATCTATCTGTGGTAACTTGCTGAAGCAGAGAGAACTCCCCCACCCCGAGGCCCATCACAAGGTAACCTTCGCCATACTTATCAGATGGCACAAGCCCATCTTTGCAATCACTGCTCTGTGTTAATTGAACAGTCTGCAAAACATACAAGCAAATTGCAAGAAAGAATTTATTAAAAAGACAAGCGTTCTGTAATGTAGGCAGTTCCTAAAGCTGTACTTGATATGCACAACCTTCTTCCAAGGCTACTCAGTTCTTTTGACATATATGCAGCAGTTCTTTCAACTATTTACCTAGTTTTACTTAAAAACGTAGGTTATGAACTAATTTCAGCTTGCCAACCAATTTACTAGTTTATACACCTTCTAAATTCAAACAGCCAAGTAATAGCTGTCGCCTGCCATGAAAGCCAACCGATTCCGAAAAACCTCTGAAGAATGCCAGAGCACAGCTACGCTCTCTGGCCTGCTTCATAGCTTAAAAACATGCATGTTTGCGTATTGTACTCTCCTTTATTAGCTTATACAAATAGGATGAGTAACTCAAACCATCAGGCCGTATACATTCTCCAGCCTTTTTGCATATCTCTAGCAAATCAGCAATTAAACACACAAGAAAGCCTGCGACTGAATGTTCCTACAATTCAGCTCTCTGTACTGCCGGAGCCCAACATTATGCAGAACTACAATGTCAGTGCAAGTGGAGATTCCTCTCAAGCCCGTCTACCACACATCAGAACAAGTATCAGCACATCTGCTCATTTGCTACTTGTTACATCAGAGACACTAAGCTTTTAGGAATAAATCATCTAAAACTATTTAAAACATTTTGTTCAGATTAATGGGCTATTTTGTACAAAAACACAGTCCCTAGAGTCATGTGCATTTGCAAACATGCTTGCATAACCAGTTTTAGCGATTTGTAGACAAAAATTTGGCAACATGATACATTTATCCAGGGAATACACATTATGTTTTACTTAGATAAATACACGTAATTTCTATTCCCCATCTATTTTCAGCAGCTCCATTACTAGTTGAATTGACTAATAATCACAAGGGTTCACTACCTTCACACTGGAGAAGGTCAAACCTGCTAGGTGGGAATGGACGTTTCCTCTTTTAGGCGTACAGAGGCTTTAAAAAGGTTTCTGGGATCACAAGACACTCATACAAGGCTGTAACTCTCAGCTACCTTCAAAATCCACTACTAATAATGTTGTCCACAGCAACCTCTATGCCCTTTTTCTCTGAATTTCAGTGACAGTAATCCATAGGATCTGCTTTGTTTTGTTTTGTCTTTATTAAGAAGTGGTGGTTTGCAGGTGCACTACACATTTTTAAGGGAATCCTTAGGTGGACACACTGCACTGGAATTCAAGGCTTTGTGAACAAATAGGAAAAAAATTAAAATGCAGTGGACAGTGACATTACTAAAAAGCCACACAGTAAAGAGTGGTGTACATCCTTGTAAGAAACTGCCCTTCATCTGAGAAGTTTACTTTTTCAGTTGGAAAATTACAAAATAGCAAAAAGTGAAGTGATTATAGAAAGTCTACATCTGTTTTTAACTACTTCATTAGTATCAAGTTGTTTTGTTTCCTTCCCAAATTACAGATCCGTCCCAAATCGATTCCATATTGATCTCATGTTAATGAAAGACCAACTAGAAATCTATACTGAGAAGATTAGCAGGGAAAACTGGAATTAGCAATGCCTCCATAAACCGGCATAACAACAGGCTAGAGGCTCATATCCATCCCACTCCATTACCTTTGGAGGATGTGAAGATGCTATTTGCACTGACTAAAACTTCATTAACACCACAAAAAGGAAAGCATCATGTGATTTTGTCTTTAGCTATCTTTTAAACCCGAATTAAAGACCTAAAACCTCCAAACTACTCATTAAGTAGAAATAGAGCCTACTTACCAAGACAGAAAGTCCATGCCACATTCAGCTCGTATGTGCAAGATGCAATGACAGGCTGCTGTCATTGGCCTTGGCTCATTGCAAACTGAAGACAAATGGTGAGAATGCAAGTGACATCCTGCAAGAAACACGGGTACTACCCCCTTGTTAACAAAAAACAAACAAGCAAACAGAAAACACCAAAAAAAAAGAAAACTATAAAAGAATAATGAAAATAACAGAAAGGAGCAACAGCATCCCAGTCTTACTGCCAAGCCACGGTCAAAAGGAAGGTAACTCCTTCTGTTCAAGTACCTGCCTCTCAAATTCTGACAAACTTGAGCAACAACAAGGAAATACTTGCACATGCTTTCTCTGTCTGTACACACCAACACGTATACACGCGCACACTTACATTAATAGCAAAGGGCTCCAGCACGTATCGCAAATCCTTTCCTCTGGGCAAATAAAACACTCTTGCAGAAGCGAGTTTTTTTTAAATCCAATTTGTCACAACAAATAGAAAGGCATGAAATACATTGTTACCGTTACACAGACATTTACATTCCTTATTGCTAATTTAAAATGGGAAATAACATTTCTTTCTGGCAGATGAAATACAGCTCTCATCATCTTGAAATACGTTAGAAGTAACTGTGTTCTGAATGAAATACGCTTCCTAAATACAGCAGTCAATATTAATAGGTCTTTAAATCTCACAGGATTGGAAGCAAAAATTCATCCAGTTTAACAATGTCTGAAGTAATAGGACACTAATGAGTTGCTATGAACTCTTAAAAGTTCACCTAAAGATAATTAAAAAAAAAAGCCACCTCCTACCTGTTTCATATGGGAGACGATAATGCCAAACAAAATCACAGAATCACAGAAAACAAAAAATGTTTTCTCCTACAGCATCTCCATTGATGCCTCTGCAAAAATTCCATTTCCAAACAGCCTGACATTCAATACTGAGATGTTAAGATCTGACTTATCCTTTTCAAAGCAATCTCCTTGCTAATGCATCTCTCCCCACCAGCCTTCCCTGTGGCTGATCCCTTTCCTACAAAGTTGCTTGTGATTCAAGCAGATAATTTCTGTCTTTAATCTACATTCCAGAGGAAACTAAATTAACTTCTCAGTGCCACAAATGGAAAGCACTGCGTCTGAGAACTCACATTTGAGGAGTTAAGGCTGTCAGCTTCACCAATGTATCATAACAAGGTATTTACGGAAGCATCCAAACGCTCTCAGACAGGGTGCCTGATAGATGCATAAACAAAACGCACGGTTCCTGCATCCTGCCTCTCCTTCCTACACCAACACCAGCCCCCGTAAGCCGTAAAAGCCAGGAATTAAGAGTGGTGAAGAAATTAAAACCCAATGCACATTTCAGCACAGCAAACAAGGCGTCGGCGGTGCTCAGAGGGCAGCCAGCACAGGGGGATGCAGCTCCTGGCCCCCGTGCCCAGGTCCCTGTCCCTGCACAAGTTCACAAACTGAACTCAAGTCACAAGTGTAAGTCATATCCGATACCTGAACTACTGATAGCTACAGAAACGGAAAACTCAAGCAAGAAAAACACATGGTGAACGTGCCACCTCACCAGATACTGAGCTGTCCAACTTAAATATTGAGGAATGGGGAGGGAAACCAAAGTCTCCTCAAAACACAGATCCCCTGCTGACATCTGGAAGATTCACACCTACTTGTTAACAGGAAAGAAATCATCAAACCATAGGATTAAAGGCTTCTTTTTGCTAAATTCATGTTTTGACAATAGCTTTTTTTTTTTTTTTTTAAGAGACATTTGTCATTAACAAACTTTAGACAAGGTTAATGAAAGTTCTGTCACTTTAATGTCTAGCCTGCTTTAAATTACAGATGTCATCTGCCATGACTAAAGAAAGGGCACTGTGCAATAATACCATAAACTATCATCTCCAGGGACACACAGGTAATTGCATAGCTCATTAAAAAACTGTTTTAATTATTAATTGACCGTGTCAGAGTTGTCCTTTGAAGTCAAGTTTAATTTTTTTCCTTGCAAGCATGCTGATTCCAAGCTGACCTACAGAACTTTCTCTGCCACCCCACGAAGTGGAAGGGAAGGCTTGGGACCAGGCTCACAGCACGGGACCACATCTCAACAGCACAAGTGTTGCACCATCACATGTACCTCAATTGGCAGTACTAAGGATTTCAGAAAGGATAAAGATGACAAAAGTACAAGTATCATATGGTTTCCTTAATTGCCAGGTGCTAGACTGGCAGAAAAGGAACATTTCATTGACTGTGGTTACCTCAAGAGGAAGAAAGTATCCCAGCAGTGAGCATGAGCTCCAACTGCACTCCCAGACTGAAGTCATAGGAAAGTGAGTTTACAATGCCAGAGTAGTAAAATTCTATTTTGTTCTCCTGAATCTTGTAGTGTGGCAAAAGACACAGTTTCTTGACAACTTTTTCCACGGGCATTAATTTTACAAGGAAGCAATAAAACTCAGCTGTTTCTACCCCCAACCAGCACCGACAATGCAAGTAACACCAGTATGATGTAGAGCAAAGAGTTCAAAGCAGCATTCTTGTGTATCCAGCTGCAAAGACGAAAATAACATCTGCTCCACACTGGCTTAAAAGACGGACTTCACGAACACTAAGGCAGCTGAGAGTGCCTACGTGCACCCACCACAGTCTAGTGGTGGCTAAATGCACAAAATGGTGCATACATATCAAAACATGTAAAATACTACAGACATTTAGAGGGACATCATAAAATACACCAAACAAGCAGCTTGTAGGGATGCTATGTGAATGGGAGGGTTAAAAAAAAAAAAAAATGCTTTTATGCCCAAACGACATGAATCCACAGCTTGCATTCCACTGCCCTACAACCTTCCTTTTTACCCAGTTCCTGTTCACACTATTTGCTAACGTAATTGAATCCTTCAAGCGTCTTTATATTTCACTCTGGTTTGGGGACAATGCTGTTGAAATGTGTTTACCATCCATCTTTCTTAACGTGCTTAATCTAAATAGAAGACTCAAATCCAAGATCACGCGTTTGATGGATAGCTCACCTTTTTCCAACATTATATCACAAATGCATCCTATTATAGCTCTCAGAAACCTTACAGAAAGCCTGCATTCACAGTGATTTTAGCTTCTCCCACCAAGCTAGCTATCATATATACTTATTACAGCATATTATGACTAAAAATAGATAAGGTAAGGTTAAAGGAGCTGCCATGTATAGGACAGGGATATGTGAACAAACTTCACAGACCCCCACACAAGAATTTCAGGTTGCAGAACTAAAACATTGCTTCCCCAGGTCACCCAGTAGCTTTCATTATAGTGAAGAACATCATCAAGGTATGCTGGGCTGGCTTATCCAGTTAAAAATAAATGAAGTAAAATGCATTCTCTGTTTCCCAAATCAGGTAAATATAACTGTACCTGCCACATCCACCTCGTAGCAAAACACAACGTACTCCATAAAGTCCCAAGCAATTCCTAGTGAAACCTTAAGTTAATAAAGATAATAACATTGCTTTATGGCATTTAGATGCAGACCTGAGATAGAAAAAAATGCATTACATTTGAACAAGAACAAAAAATTAATTACTAATGCCACACAGTGCCAAGAAATCCAATTTTATGTGGTTAATATAATTTTGTATTAGGAGAGTGACTTGGATATTCTTGATAAAAAGCAAGTATTTTCCTAGATCAGGGAGGCTCAAAGTAGCGTAGCATGTATTGCTAAAAAACGTGATCCTTCATTTCTCAGTTTGTAGTGTTACACAACTCCACATGTACCCAGCTTTCAAAAAAGCGTGTTACTTTGCATGCAAATAAAGCGAAGAAAAATGCCTGCTACTCAGAAAACAATGATGTACTCTTCTGTAATAAACAGCTGGTGGTACTTCATGTACAAGGGACTTCCCGCATAACTACCAGTTTACATTGCTGGTTAATACTAACCACAGCCCTTGCAGCCTGGCCAGTACCACCCTCTCTTGTGTAAGGATGGACACGAGGCTGAAATGTTCAATAATGGGAAGATTTGCTGCTGCTACAAACTTCAGTTTCTCCCACTTACACGTGTCTCCGTTTCTCTCTCTGTAAACCAGGGCTCTGCACCCCCGTGGAGCCGGGGGGAGGTTTTGCAGTGGCTATTTTAATGGACTCTCACCAATCATTTATTACATGCTGCTTTCCATCTGTGAGCTTCAAAGTTCACAAGATAATAATATGATGCATTTTCTAGCATTTTACCAGGAATGGGCAGCTGTGCCAAGTAAGTGTCTACCCATCATACTTAACATATTTGGCAGCAAAGCAGCTGTTGAATCTTGGCCTAACAACGGGTGCAGGACATCTGCTAGCATCCCCGAGACTTGCACGAAGCACCTTGGATTATTTGAGACTTGCTGGAATCTTCCCGGAAAAGTTGATTATGACATATAAGTGGCACACGGGTTTTATTGGGCAAATATCCAAACCAAAGGTAGTGCTGCATTGCTTGCTTTCTTCTCTTTAAGAAAAGCCAACAACCTGTAAGTGCGTACAGCCACGTTAAGTCAGAGTGCTGTAGGCAATGGTGCTAGGAGAGCTACAAAGCACCAGAAGAGTACAAAGCAGGGTGAGGGCATGGAAGGCCGTGCAACGTGCTCATTAATCATGAAAACCAACCAAAATAAAAGCCAGGCCCAACAAGAAGGAGACACAAGTGCCTGAATTCTAGTCCCAGATCTCAGGGCAGGGCCGTGACCAGCTGCACCTCCTCGCTGCCCAACCATCACCGTCCACGTCCATTTCCAAAAAGAGCACCTTAGTGCCACATAACTGGTCTTGCAGAGTACAAATGCAGATCGAGTATAAATAGTGGTAGATACTAATGAAGCATCTTCAAAGTGTACTGTACCAAGACTCCGCAGTTGCAGACCACTTCATTTATACCACACGGGGTAAGTGGAGGGCATGCAATTCACCCTGGGCCAAGCCTGTTTCTGCTGCAGAGCTCGAGAATTGAAACGTGCCTTCTGCACAGTGCTTGGAATGCACAGGAAGGCAGACAGCAAAGCTTCAGAGTGTTTTGTCACTGGAGCAGCTACGTGCCTTTCCTACAAAAGGGAAAAAAAAAACATCTTTCCCCCCCATCCCTCTGAGCCATAATTAAAACTGCGTTCAGTATTGTCGGTGCACTGCAAGGTCTCCCAAGGAGCCCGCGCCTCTGGCACATCCAAAGGCACCTCTTTACAAGGGTGAGCGATACAATACAGAGCTGTAAGGATCATTGCACTGGCAAGTATCAGAAACTGCCAGATAACCTTTCCGAGGGAAAGGAGAAATAAAGCAAAAGAGATGTGCAAGACAGAAATGAAAACATTTTTATTTCTGGGAGCAAATTATATATACCGGTCTCGTCTTTTATCCCTGTTAAAGCTCACCCTGGCTTCCATAGAACAGGGAAGAAACAAGGAAGAAAAAAAAATATCAGAGGTCAACATCTTATGTCAATTTTCCAGCTTCTCCCCAGTCAATGAAATAGTTAATTATAGTTTTTCTACTTGTTTAACTCAGATAGAAAAGTCAACCACTTCATTTAATAATTTAGTTGAAACATATCCACATAAGAACACACTAATTTCTCATTCAGTTTTCAAATTGAATCAATTTAATGGCTGCCAATAATACAGCAGCAGCAATGCAAAAAAAACCCTAACAATTGACAGTAAACCAAACTTAGTCGTTCTTTATAAATCGACTATTGTCTCAAAGCCTGAGAAAGAAATCAATGCACATCAATGTCTAGAAACTATTAACCTATCTGCACTAGACTGCAATAATTGAGCACAATTAGCCTTCCAACTTACGGAATTCATCAAAACGAACAAAATGCAGGAATTTTCCATCTAATTCTTGTCCATTTTTGGAAGCACGCTGCCTTTGCTGCAGCCTTGTGTCCCGCTGGTTCGTCACCACATTCCTATCCTTTACAGAGGAGTGGAGCAGAGCATGAACACACGGCTCGATGGGGACCACCGAACATCTCCCATGCACCATGCACTGGCTGTTGCTGCAGGCTCGGGCTTCAGAGGCACCCAGCAGCACACCACCGACATCGCCCTGCTCACCGCCCCACGTCCCCAGCACTCAACTGGGCCACGGTCCTTGGTCACCTGCCTGGCCAGACCACAGCAAAGCATTTTCTGGCCAGCAGCGGCTCAACCTCTGCACTTGCAGGACTTTGGAAAATATCCCAATTCAGCTTTCGGATGTCTTGAAAAACAGCCCCATTACTCACTTTGTAACAACATCCTTTTCAAGCAAAAAGGCAATTAACATTGGAAATGATCTTGCCATGAAACCCGCTAAAATTATTTTAGGCTGAGTACTCCATTACAAACCACAGTGCTTTTCTGCCCCCTTTTTGGAAGAAATATTTTTACCTCCAATCCATTTGTACTAGAAATCAAACTGCATTGGGTTCATACGTCATCTCCTGTCCCCTTCAACCAAGCAACCCCAATGCCAATTTAATTTTGCCCTGCCTTGCTGCTCCACAGCTCTTTCACACTTCCTGGAGCCCAGGGATTAGCACACTGGCGTGGCTCTTGAATTGAAAAGTGAGGCGGAGAAGATAATTTGAAGATAACTGGTTGATAGGTGCTCAATCCACAGGCACCACTGCGGTGACCCTTCGGTAGCTGTGCTCAGCCCATCGGCTCCCATTGCCTCTCTGGTGCCATGGGTTCAGCAGCTGCTGGTCACACCACCCTACCATTTACTGCAGATTTAAACCCACTTCTGGAAACGTTTTCCATTCAGAGGTCATAACTGTGACTTTCATTTTGGGTTATATCCTTAAAAGGCAGTTATTACATCATTTTTAAAGCCCCGTCACATTTTTGCACAAAAGCAGGGAAAGAATCAAGTTAAAAGTAAAAATCATCGCTTCCCAGTTCAGACTTTCATTCCTCACCCTCTATCTTCAATGGGAAAAGCTCAAGAAAATATTAAAAAATGGGCACAGCACAGAAGGGAGCATACCTCTGTGTTTTAATGCAGCTGAAGCCCCGTGTCCTCAGGTTATCTCCCAGGAGGTGGAAATCAGAGCTAAATTTACAGTTTCAAATCCTAATCTTTCAGAACACCAATAATGCTCCTGGTTCAAACAGACACAGGTTAGGAGTGAATGAACTAAAAGAGGAAAGATAAAGGGTACTTGTGATGCCAGTGCTCCTCTTCCCATAAATCTACTTCCTTTTATATTAAAGGAAGTCATTGATAGCAAATGGATTTTTCAATGTATCAGCCAAATGCAGAATTTCACTGAACTCGGTCATAAATTACCCACGAGGCAGAGGGCTGGCTGGGGAGGGAGGGAAAAGACGACAGTTACAAAACAGAAGCAGCTCTGCAAGAGACGAGAGCAAAGATGCCCTACTTTCAAAGGATATTTTTCTGCTAACTTTGTCATTTCCCTCTTGTACGTGCACCTATGAAGGATACTCACAGGGGATGCACACTCCCACACAAGTGGAAGCTGCCACAGGAACGCGTCAGCGGTGGAAGAAACATCGAAATCCACTGAAGAAAGCGTTACAGCACTATCATTTTACAAAACTGTCTTGTGAAGTCACTGTAGGCTGTAGTCTAAAACAAAAGTTAGCCAGCACACATTACAAATGGAACAAAGGAAAGGTACAAAAACTAGGAGACCTACTGCTATTTTCTTTTGAAGTCAAGTATTTCTTAAGGCTAAGAGCAAAACAAGATACTCTGATAACAATGTTTCCTTATAGCCTTTTTTCTCCTTTTTTTTCTTTTTAAAGTCCATCTCCAGAGGGAAAACTTGTTTTTTATAACCAAACATATGTGAAAAGCAATAACAAAACAAATAAAGAGATTTAAGTTGCAGGCAGGACCTTATGGTTTATGGAACGCAGAAATCTGTGCTTGCTCAACTCTTCCAGCGTCACCAATTGAAGAGGAAAATAATGCTTAAGCTCTTTAGTAGTAAGAGGACGGAGAAACTGCTTAAAAGAGAAAGGGCACATGTTCCACAAATCAATCGAGCCCTACAAGTTACTCATAGAGAAAAAAAACGGATTTAAAAAAAAAAAAAAAAGGCATCTAGGCAATGCTGTTCTTGTGAGCACTGCCCCAGCACATTGCTGCTAATGCCCACAAGAGGCTTTTTCCATCCAGACAAGTTCACCCTGCCCTCGCCCCAGGCTGGCCCGTTCTGAATTCCTCTCGTGTAGCCGCACATCGCTCCGCTATGTGCTGGCACGAGGGGCAAGCCAGGAACGCAGGCACTGCACATCCACGGCCACACAGCGTGCACAGAAAGAGTTTGCAGCTGTCTGCAAAAATCTAGTGTACACATATCGATTATTAGTTGGTGGGGCCAGCAGCACTTGCTGAAGCTCAAGCTGCACGAAGATCTTATTAGTGCTATAAAGGATTGTATTAAAAATACATGAGGTATGCAGACAGCCACACTTTCTCTATGTGGCTTCACTGCTTTAAGCATCTGTAAACGAAGACAGCATTCGAGCAGCAGTAACTTTCTGTATGTCGCTCCCTATTTTTATCATCTTTCCTTGCTACATGCTTGGTATGTAGGAAATGTTTGAGCTCAGAGGCAGTGTAATACAAGCACTTGCTCCAAACCCCACTTGCGCAGACCAGCCAGCACACCCCAGTCCTTCTCAGCCCTTGCCTCAGGGGCCAAATCATCCTTGTACACACAGCTCCTTGGATGAGAACAAGAACTTCCCTTTGGAGACCCCTCCTTAGCTGCTAGCCATCATGATACACACCAAAATTGCCAATAACACTGTCTTAACTACAGGCTCTGAAAAGGATCACAAAAGGGGCTGTCGAACTGCTAGCACGGCTCTGTGCTCCTGACATCAGCAGATGAACTTGCTCCAGGAGTCATCAGAGGCAGCACCACAGCCCAGCAGCAGCCAAAGTCATCTCTTGCTGGCTGCAGGATGAAAATGTTGGCAAGATACCTTCAAATGTACCTGCTAAGATCCCTCTCAAATCCTAAGGAAAGCAGATCACCAAAACCAAACCCCTGGACAACGTGCTTCTTCTCCAAAAGGACGAAGTAAAAGCCTCTGTCCTGACAGCAGGGGGACCCAACCCAGCTCCCACGTTACCTTATGCCAAGAGCTTCTCACCTGCTGAGTTGAGAAAAAGAGAAGCAGCTCTTGTCAAGGCATTACAGGGGCAAATTTCTCTCTGGGAAGCTTCCTGCATCAGCCTGGTCAGCGCAAACGAGCAAAAAGCATCACAAGTTGCCACATCCACCGATCCCAGGTACACACGAGTTTTCTACTCCATCTCATTGCCCACAACATGTTATTCAGCTGATATCTCCACGGCAGATAATCAAGCCTCTTCACTACCTTTCTTTATTAATCCTTCCTAATCCTCTTTCAAATTTTAGCTTCAGTTTTAATTAATGAGAATCTGTTTTTGTAAACGTGTAAGAAGCTCCTTGTTGAAGCCTGTTATTGCACGAATTTGCTTTCCGCAGGGTCCTGTGCTGCAGCAAAGCCACAATTAGTGCCTTGTCCTCACTCATATATGACCCATGGCTGAAAACAGATTCCAGAAGCTAAGAGGGTAAACGTTTGACACCACAAAAAGGTAGCGTGCCCATTCAGCTGTCAGCCCTGCTATTCAAATCACAAGTTAAGGGAAGCCATCTGCTCACCCTTTTGCTGTACTGTTGCCACCTTGGACACCCAACACTGCCACAAACGCGATGGGATAAATAAAGTTAGAGCGTTAACATGGTTTTATAGGAAAGTTTCTGCAAAGCAAGATCAGGAGGCAAAGTAATTGTGGCTGTATATGTACACACACAAGCTACCAGTGCAGTGTGCCACAACCCCATCGCCTTTTTCTCTATTATGTTTTGTTACACCCACCAGGGCTTAAGGTTTTTCTTTGTTTTTGATGATCATTTTTAATACTGCCTCTCAACGCACATTTTCGTCCTTTGCCATCCTGTTGTGAGGTCACGATACGTTTGTGACAGTTACCATGGAAACAGACTGACGACACAAACACAAGATTAGGATTTCTCTGCAAAGCGGGAGGAGGAGATGGGTTGCGAGGGAGCAGGCTGTTACTCAAACAAATCTCTTCAGTAATAGCTATGGGAATAGAGAACATTACTGGCAAAGTAAATTGCTTTTTGTAAAAATGTTCTCTTTTTTTGAAGTTTGCCCCCATGTGAAAGTCTCTAAGTCAGAACCTTAACATTATTTTAATGTACTATTCTGTATTTAATAATCTTCTGCTTCAGACACTAGTCTGTTACCATGGGAATGACAGCCGCACAAATACAGGATTAAGGCTATCAAGCAGAAGGAGAAAAGAAATTATGAATAAACTAGTTATGTTCAATAATTAGCAACTATATGAAAAAACTAAAATCATGAATTTAGATTGATGCATTTATCTCAGTGTTTGAATACAACGATGAGGGTGTTATTGCTCAAAAAAGGGATTCTAACACATTACACAAGTATTTCTTACTAAATGGCTCCTAGTTGGAATGATAATTTATTTTACTCCCATTCCCATTTTTCCCTTCTAATTAGCAGACCACTCCACACATCTGGTTTTGCATATGAAAGGCAGGCATGCAGAGCCTGCTGAGCCTCACCGTGCACGTCTGGAGCATCCTGGCTGAAAACAGCAACCTGTGCACGGGGTCTGTGGCTCCAGAGCTGAAGAGGGCAGCACATCTGGGACAGTACCTCACAGCTTCTGCCCAGGCCAGTACCCACAACCACACAGGCTGGCTCATTCAGTCCTTTATGTCATCACATACACATTGCTGAAAGCCAGAATTGGTGTTACTTTCATGTGGAGGCCTGCACAACGGGACTTGTCTTCCCAGCTTAAACCATGATCCACAGTTCACTGCAGTAAATTAAAGCTTTTAACATTTCCTTTTTTAAAAATTGAAAATGCTTTCTGCTTTAATTGGAGTTAGCTACAGTACAGCCATATATCTGACCCCGAATGGCACCAGCTCCTCAACTGCCAATAGTACTCAGGTCTTGCAAGACTGCCTCCTGCATGCACTCCAACTTATGATAGCACATCTGAAACAAAGAAAAGCCAACCCTGCGTTTTCCCCAGAGCCTTGCCTCTAGAACACAGCTGCTTAAATGACACCTCCAGGAATTAGACAAAATGCTGCGTTATTTAACTGGATTCTTAGACAAAAAGACTCTGAGCGCAGCCGACACCCAGTATAAGATGCTCGTATTTTCCTGTAATACGCCCTGGCATTAGTAAAAGAAGGAAACTGACACCTGTGGTCAGAGAGCTGATCATGATTGTACCTGCATCAAAATGCAACACCCTCTCCAATAACTAACTGAACTGAAATTATGGATGTGTATCACTTAGAAGTATCAACCCTCAGAAGCGGGGCTGCAAATCAAATTCATTTACATAGGCACGGTTTGTACAATCAGAAGTGAGGATGCTACAGAATGGTTTTGGAACTGCTACTTTATCCTAATTTATTTCTGGTTGGGAGGCTTCCACATCAACAGGCAAGGACTATGGATTCTCACAACCTCAAAACCTCAAAGTAGATGCTAAGTCTTCTCTAGCTCCAGTGGGGAAGGCCAGGTTTTAGGTTTGTACCACAAAACAGTTGCATTCTTCAAACAGGGTAAAGATCTGTCATTTACCAGTCTGCATTCTTTATTCACTTGAGATGCTTTCCTCTTTGCATATTTGTTGCTATTAAAATTCCCCTTCCAGCATATAATTCCCTCTACTAGCTTCTCTTGCTTATTAGATAAGACAAAAAAGTATTCTGAGAATCTGATCACAGATCTTACTTTCTCCAGGCACTCCTCTGAATTTAATTCTAGGTTAAGCATTATTTAAAAAGAAGAAAAAAAAAGAAAAAAAAAACTTCCTGCCTCTTACCTCATGCTCCCTTTCAACACTAAGCTGAAGAACACTCCCAAGCCAAGGAATCAAATTGTATTTAAAATTTACTCTTTGAAGAATAACAATCCTAAGCATACAATGGAAAAAAATCAGACCGAAAAATCACTACTTGGGAAAGACTAAATGGGTTTTCACAGCAGTGGTGAGAGAGGAAGTGTGAGTTCTCTCCTCAATCAAGTGAGAGAATCCCAGAGAAAGGAAAAAAAAAACAACAACAACAAAAAAAAAACCACCATAGATGCTTTAGAGACAAAAAAAAGTCAACCTGCCACTTGAAGTTATCAGCACTTCCCAGGTGACAGAAAAGGCCACTGCCTATCCAAACAAGCCACCAAAAACGCCAGCATCCAGAAGTTGAGTGTCTCTGACCAACACAAGGCTGACCCCCATGCATGCTGCAGGGACACCACAGCTCTTGCGTGTTTCTAGACTTACTAAGGACGCATCGCTCAGCTGACAACTGGCTTACGGTTTCCAGTGTCCAGATTCAGCAGTTGTCCAATGCAGAACATTAACATTCAAGCTGTATCCACTTACCTAAAGAAAACAGAGAAAAAATAAAATTAGTACAAACATAGCAAGTTACATGCAAAAATCTAGAAAAGAAAAATGGTGCCTTTATGCTTTAGCATTAGAATACAGCGAATACAGACCCTAGCTCCAAGCTAAATCTTGGAAAAATCACAAGTGCAAGATCTAATGCTGTCTATCACGCGAAGTTTCACAGTGGCAGATCTGCCCTGAGCTTCTGGGCACGTTTAGGTGATGGCATGGGCACCACTCCAGTTGTGGTTCAGTCCATAGCCCACTGCTGCTCAGGCTGCAGCAAGAGGAACTCTCTGCAGCTGCTGGAAGTTATTGCTTTTGTGCAGGTGTATGACAACAGCCGTAAGTTAGCAGCCTTTTTTCCAGAAGAGGTTTCTCTGCTTCAATAAAGTGGGAAACAGTGCACAGACAACTACCTAAAAGCCTTGACCAAGCTTTTGCAGCCAAGTTAGGCCCCTGAAGAAGAGGATAGGTTAATAAATACTGAAACAACCTTTGAGGCCTTTTTATTTATACCTACATACATATTAGCACAGGGATTTGATGAATAATACTTCTCAAATCACTCCTACGATGTTAACACTCTTGAGTATTAACTTTGCTGTGCCTGAAGGAAATGGGTCAATTTTAATTCTTCAAACAATTCTTACTGGCACAATAACTCATTTCTTCAAGCTACAGATAGCAAGTTGTTCTTTTGCATTAGGAATCCCATCACAATTCAAGCTCTGGGACGCGAAGCAGCGGGAAGGAAACAAGCAGAGGCTGCGCTGCCTCTCCAAGAAAGCCACCAGAGAAGCTCTTGATGCATTATCAGCTGACAGAAAAACCCAAACTCCAAACCAAAAATAAAGAAATTACAGCTACAGGAACACTTGAATAAGGATTCTGTGAAAAAAAAGCAAAGACGTTTAAATACATGCCATTGCCAACACATCTCTTAATTACACTCAGTCATCTCTAAAAGTACATTTCCACAACTGCTGACATGGAATCCCTTCTCTCCCAACAGGGACTGACAAATAGAAACAAACCCTTTGAAACTCCCTCAGAGCAAGAAATGGATATCCTCAGTCTCTGAAAATGTCTCAATACTTAATCCCCTGGAAAAGACCATTTAACCTTGCTCCAAGAGGAGAATTTTAGCAGGTATATTCTTTCTGCCAGCACCAACTGAAGACACAGCAAAGTGTCATATGGAGGAGAAATTCCCACTGGGTGGTCTGCAGCCACAGCACAGCCCGATCCCTTGTACCACAGACACTTCTGTTCCTGCATCCCCCACTAAGTGATGCTTCATCAGGACAAGGCAGCCCCCCATGCCATGCAGAAACATTTATGCGTGCAGCCTTCATACAAGGCAATATTAGGACACTATCAGTAAACTCCCATCGCCTCCAACTTTCTTCCTTCTTCTGTTTTGGATACCCTAGCCAATAGCCTGTGTCCTCACTGCAATGCAGGTATCAGGGAGCATTTTTGACTGGGCTAGATCTGTATTCTTCCTCGCCTCCTTTCCTAGTACAGAGAAAACCTCAGTTGAGGAGGTTCCTCGAGTCCCTCATTGGTATTCTTCCAGCAGAAAAAGTATTACCATTTTATCTGCTTCATGGTAGCCCTCTTCAAGATGTACCCCCCAGGCATTCTTGTTGCCTGGTCTACACATCAATGGAAAGGAGCTAAAGCAAAATCATCCTCACAGCATCAGAGTAAAAGCGTACTAAGAGGAAAACAGATCTCATCTCCAGATATACATAACCAACCAAACCCCAGCTGTCCTAAGAGCCAGGTAAAACAGGCACTCCCACACGTCCAGAAGACGTGGTTGAAGAGCTAGCCTTAAGTCATTCTCTTTAGCAAAGCTCCAAGTCGCAGCAGGTTTTTAAGTGGTAGAGAAAGGCTCAGCAAGAGCTCTCGTGGACCCCCGGCAGAGCCCCAGAATCCCTGAGCACGAAGCTTCTCCTCTCAGCCTCTGCTCATCTGCAGAAAGGGAAGGCTGAAAACACCTCCCAGGCACAGGGCTATTTCTCCTCTCCATACACATCAACAAAACCTTCCCCAAGCCCAACAGAACTGACGAGTTGCACCGCCAGGCTGAGGCTAAAAATTAACCCCCCTGTCTGGGCACCAAGTCCTTCCTCCCACCAGGAATAGGATCTATTCCTGTGGATATATCAGATATCAAACGGAATATACCCGACCTTTGCTGATGATCTGCCTTTATCATGCCTGCATCACGTCACATCTTAAATCTGAGATGCACCAGCACCCATCCTCTGGTGCCTGTCAGCGGGAGGCTGCGGCTGCAGAGTGTCCTCGGGCACCGGCCCAGCACCGCAATGACAGTGGGACATGAGCTGGGAGAGCTTTCTGGAAAGCCAGCCAGGGGCAAACAAGGCTCCTCTGCTGCTGGCTGCCTTTGTGAGGAGATGAGCAAGAGGAGGGGAACGCTGAGTGCGCCAAACCCCTGCCCGAAGTGGACCAGGCCCGCAGCTGGGTGTGTTCCCAGAGCCCCGCAGCTCCTGTGGGTGGCATGGCATAAAACCATAAAACCCTGCGTGTCCCCGGCCCTAATGGCCCCTTCCACCTCAAGACATCTCTGCCGAGAGAGCCGTTGAAGATTTGTTGGTACAAATGGGCGTAAAATCACAACTGCTGGCTCCTGCGGGCGACACCCTGCCCGTGAGCCGGCATGGTGCACAGGCCATTACAACGCACTCTCCCAGCCGTAATTACACATAGTAATTACATATTTAATTGTTACACATTAATATCACCTCAGCCTGTAATTACAGCGTGTTCATGCAAACCTAATCAAGGAAAACCAGCATATTTGCATAAAAGTTGTAATGAAAAGTATAATGATTTCACTAACAAGATGCGGATAAGAATGCATATCTGTGACAAACACTTTGTGTCAAGAAGAATAGAAAACGATTTTCTTTCCTGAAGATTATTTCAGGCCCATTTAACACAATCTGTACCACTCCATTGATGTGCAGTATCTTACACACATCAAGTCATATCTGGATAATGTTCCTGACTTCAAATAAAATTTCATTACTATATTTAGTTATAGAACGGTTAGAAATGGTTGCATTGTTAAATTTAATAAAAATTGGAATTTGTGAAGTATTAGACAAACCTCAGCACTGGTTTTTCTCCTTGCCATTCAAACATTGCAAGCGTTCTATCTAACCAAGTCTCACACTGCAGTTCGCATTACAGCCTAATTTTCACCCATAAAACAAGCAATTAAGAATAAGTACAACTGCTCTGGAGTTCCTGAGGCCAAAGATAAAAATAAATTGGCTTTTATAAATTCACATTTTGCAATGGTAAAACAAAAAGCAATGCTAATTATCAATAATTTGTCAACTCTAATTTAAGCAGACATACTGACGGGCATACATCTGGATTCTTCCAAGCCCTGAGATAAAAGACAGGTGTATGTGTGGAAAGCCACCTTCTATGTAATCCAAGCAAACTGCAGCAGAGCACCTGAACTTTAAGCAACTTGATCACCCATTGCTCAGAGATATCTCCACGGTTAGATTCCTGATGTGTCTTGTAATGGCTCCATGTGAAGCTTAAGGCCTTTAACACCCTTTATTTCAATGATCAATGGAAGAAAGTGACTTGCTAATAGTAAAGTCAGGACACCAGAATCCTACCCTAAGGTTAGCCACGGAACAGCAACTGCTTCAGCATAAACTGCTTTTACCTCATTGTCTCTTCACTTAAAAACAGTAAGAACCGCTCAAGTACTGGAATTTCCAGAGGTAATTGTTATGGAAATCATTTAGATCCATTCATGCAAGTAAATCCAGAAATAAGTATTCTTAGAAGAACTGCGAGTCCCTGCACCTTCTCAGTGCCTTGCAGAGAGGCAAAGCCCTACCTGTGCACGCAGGGAAGCAGCACCTGCTTGGTGCTCCCCGCTCACGCTAGCGCACACAAGCACCAGCTCAAAGCCAAATGTGCTCACAGACCTCAAACGTGCTCCGAACACAAAATGTGCTCACCATTACGACTGTGGAAAACAGCACAAGAGTTCTCCTGCACCACCATCTCTGAATTTGCCCGTATCCTCTCAGCTGCAGGTAAGCAAATAACATGACTGAAAATATAAAAGCAATAAATTGATGCTGGACACTAAGCCTAATTTCTCATTTAGTTGTAACAAGGTGACTTACCCAGCAGAACTGCTACAGGTGATTTACAGACTGCTTTTTGCCCAAAGAAGGAGTCAGCACTCCTTGCATTTAAAAGGTTGATTACATATTATTCCATATGGAAAGCATCTTCAGTTTCTCACTTCTTAAATGTTATTTCCCTTTCCAATTACGACCCCTGCACATCTTGTCTGCTCTTACATAGTCATTATCAAGAGCAGCTTCTTAGAAGCCTGCATTATCAAGGTAAATAGAGAATTCCCTAGGAGCACAGATAAGAGGAAGGGGAAAGTTGCTTTCTTTGTATTCAGGTATGTCATTGTGAAATCTATATTGTTCAGGCAACAGCTGTACATAACATCTGGAGAACTTCAGTGTCACAAACCACTCGCTTATAGAACTAAGAGGAAACATGCCAATGTCTTTAATGCTGTTTCTGTGAGTTCAATAGGCTTTATTTGTCTCCTTGACAACATGCAGTATGACTCAGTTTTCTTAGCAATTAAGAATTTCATTTTGAGCAAGAGGTCAAGGAAGAAAAAGGCGGTACAATTGCTGCCACTCGGAGGACGAGTTGGCAGCCACCTCTAAAGCTCGGCCAGGCTGCACTTCCAACAGACCAACTTGCCAGGCACAGAGCTTGCTGCATAACTGGCTCTGCTTTACTTACCTAAGAAGATGAGTAAAGCCACAGCTAAATTTCAGACAATCTGTAGGAGTACATCTCTCGCAATGAATTTCAGTTCAATGTTATCTATGGCTCCACCTGCCATTCTGTTTAAATACTGTAGCTCAGTCATCTTATAAAAACCAAGTCAAACAATTAACATACAACATACCCACAGTGTGACATAGCTTAAAAGCTCTCTCAGTTATTGAAAAGCTGTAAGTAATATCATAGAAGGAAAAAATCCTTTCAAATGTCTGCATCTCTGGTCACTTTTCTGCCAATTTTCTCATTAATCCTCAAGGAACAATGAAGTAAGAAACAATAGAAAGCATTCCTGCTTTTGCCTATCAACATAATTAAACCTTGCTATGAGAAACGGGCTGTGAATATGGAATGACACAGTCAACCACCACCACAAAGCAGCACCATATCAGCAGAAAGAAGAATCCCAAGCAAGCAACAAGTATTATCAGAGACGCGTACTGAGCAGCAGTTCCTGCATAGGAGCATAATGTGCCCTGGACTAGGATAGTTCACCGTCCTCAAGTCGCTATGGACAGCTTACAGGGTTGGACATGATGACCCAGAGCTCCTATCCAGACTTCTGTTCAGCTGCAATTATACCTCAATCTTCCGAAGAATGAGCGCTTTACAACATCTACACACATCTTTGGTATTTTTTATTTTGCCCATTACCTATAATGAAACTGTGCATATAATGTAACCATTAGTTCATCAAGAGAGAATGTAAACATGACATACTAGTAATTAAACTACAGAAGAACCTGGCTAATTCACATTAATGATTAAGAGCCATCGCAGACTAGCAAATTTTACAAGCGAGTGAACATGCAATAAAAATCTTGCTCATTTATTTTGACAAGTGACACTTCTTATTAAACGTACACTTCATGGACTCAAGTCTGCACGCATAACTATCTTCCCAACATGGCACCTCACTGCATCAAGTGCCAGGCTTGGCAAAACATCTAGCCACGTGCAGAACTTGAACCACGCCTGTCTGGAAACCGCTGCAGAAATGCACTGAGGAGGGGACCTTGTTTGCTGAAGGCTGCCTGCAAGTTACCACATGCAGAAACGATGTGTTGTGTTTTTTTTTTCCATCTGTGTACCCTGAGGAGGTGACCATGCTGATTGAAGCTGCCACGCAGCACACCTGGGCTTGAAGGACACGTCTCGGAGCCACACCACGAGCGGTGCCAGCTCAGCCCTTGCCAGGCTGGTGAGGAGCAGCAGGCAGCAGCGCTGCTCCCGTGCCGCAGAGCGCAGCCGGTGCAGGCACAAGGCCTGGGGCCACCCAGCGTTTTATTTTGACTCCACCTGGGAAACACATTTTGCACTCCAGGTGCTCACTAATTGCAATGGCTGCTGCAAAGAAAGGGATAATTGATCCAATTTGTTTTGTTTACAGTTTCCTACTAGAAAGACGACCACATTTCTGCAGCGTATAATCAATTTCAGAACATTTAATTTTTCATCTGACGTGTCCCTGCTGCTCTTCTTTTCTTGTCCATTTGCCTTATTAGGGTCAAAAACAGACTCAGCAATATGTGAAAAATGCTTCCCCATTCCCTGGGGAACAAGGCTCAAGACTGAAACATGAGAATTTCATTGGAGCAGCCCAATCCTCCTTGATTGATTAAATATCCCAGAATTAAAGATACATTTTTTTAAAGATACTTTTCTTAAAGATATGTTTCTTAGGTCTGAATTATTTACATGGAAATGGTTAATCCTGATGACCAATGCTGCTTGCTTCTTGGCTAGCTGATGTTCGAGCAGTATCTGACTACCAGTTTCAACACAATTCCAGAGTCACAGCCAGAAATACGTGGCCTTCAAAGGCATCTTCACTGCTTAGGAAACAAGTTCTGCAGCCCACAGAAGGTTTGTAAGGTCACCAGCAAGGAACGCTAAGGCTTGGGCTGTCCATTCTGATATTTAGAAATAACAGTCAGTAATTAATTTTTTATTTATGCACTTGCAGAAAAGTCTTCAGAGCTTTTCCCACTGCCAGTGGAAGTTCCCTTCATTTGGATTCTCAGGACAACTTCAGAGAGCCTGTGTAGGAAGTGATAATCTAACTAGTTCAGTCATTTATGACTCAGCTACAGTCTGCTGTGATTTTGCGTGTCAGGATGCTCCTACTCAGTCACAACAACCATGGAGCCAGTAGCCAAGAAATTCATCCATCATAATGGCAACACATGAGGGGACGAGGGGGCAGACAAATTGTGAAAGTTGACATATAAACATCTTGAAAAGCAAAGCCCACACCCCTGTAGTTTTTATTTTGTGTTTTAGGAGTAACTTTCCAGTTTCAAGAAACAAGTCTGCTGTCCCAGCCCATACCTGAGTACGCGTACTCTGCCGTGTATTTTCACACACTTGTTTGGGAAAACAAACAAAGAAGAAGCTGTGCTTCCATTCCTGTGAGCGTTCACACAAGTCTTCTCTTAAACGTTAACAGTTTCAAAAAACCAACTCCGTTTCCACTGAAAAAACACAACTCATTCTACGCTACTGCCGGAACAAATTGTACAGCTTTCCATCAAGCACTTTCATAAAAAAGTACTTGACAACTTCAGAGATCGTTTAAAAAGAAATACGTTACAGGAGCTCTGCCAACCACAACAAGGTCCTGTGCCTCAAAAGATCAAATCTGATGGAAAGAGTACTTAAACATTTTACACAAAACATTTGAAGTCAAAAGTTCAAAAATTAATATTTTTACATGTCTGCTCACAGGCAGATGCCCCGAGGTTATTCTCTCAGCCCCTCTATCTACAGCTATCTTCTTGTAACACTTCATTTTCCTTGCAGTATATATCCAGGCAATTAACTTCAAAATTTTGCTACAGGCATTAGGTGCTTTGAAAATAAACAAAAATGTTTTCAGAAACAGACATGACTAAACTAGGTAAGGATAAGGTTCACAAACATGCTTCAAGGTAAATATCTTTGCTACGCTACAAATTAAATGTCTCAATGCCTTGGGGCCAGCACACACTCCAGAAAACAACCCGCCCTGAGCAGTGTATTATCCTACTTACTATGCATGTAGCTTCTTACTCGCTCTGTCTTTATGTAAGTACGGAACAACATGCTTACATCTGATGTATAAAATATGCATGACCTTTTATTTAACTTTGGAAACATCTAGGATTAGGTGCAGAGAATGCAGAAAATGCAAAGGTACACAAGCCTCGAGCTACGCTAAGGAACCGAGTTTGTTATTCTACCAGCAGCGAGTGCAGACAGACGGGCAGTGCAGACACCAGCACTGCGCTCCGAGGGGGAAAACAAAAATCCCTCCCAAAGCCACAGGAAGCACTGCATTGCCAAATGGGCCTCAAAGCAAGTTTCTGGAAGAGGTATTCCAATGCTGCAGTGACTTTTTAAGATAAAGTCAGTAAGCATGCACTATGAGGTGAGGTCAGCACAGCTGCCAGCACTACTGGTGTATTTCGACCAATTCATGGCATGCCTGCTGAGCCAGCACCAGCGGTACCAGAGCAGCCTGCTTACACCAAATGCCACGGGGGAGCTTTGGGATGCAGTCCTTCAGATTTCACACCAGACTGATCACCTACCGTCAAACTCTCTACAAAAGGTTTAATGCTGCTACAACTTTCGTACTCGCAGTTCACCCATTGCTGTACAGCCCAAACTCCAATGAAGACTAACACTTAGCAAGAGCAGTCCTAATAAGTTTCCAGTGTCTGTTTTTCAAGTTGACAGCTTCGCAAAGATTAAGCTTGCCAGTATTAACTACCGTAGCTTTGGCTTAGTGGTTTCCACCTACTTCAGGTTGATGCCCTTTCACATCACAAATCCCAGGCACCTTATGTTTATATTGTACATCACAACACCAGAAGTCTTGTGAAATATTCCAAATTTCTTTTGAAGAGGTTAAATGAAAATAGAAGTAGTCATCAAGAAGACTTGAGCTTGAGATCAGCTAGTTGAGAAAAGAAGAAAGACTAACCTTTATTGGCAACTTAAGAATACTAGTAATTGAAAAAGCCACACCTCATTTTCAGTCTAATCCAAAAGAAATAAAGATGTGCTTATTTTATATTATTTTATATTTTTTGTTGATCTGTCTACAAGAAAGCAGTATTGTCAATAATAAGCCTGCAGTTAAGATCAATACCAAATGTTATTTTTTCAAACACTTCTCACAAGCCTTTCTTTTGTAGAAGATTAATTGGAAACGTTGAAGGTACACATTTTAAGAAGGGTTAACTGTGCACGTTACTCTTATATGATATATTCTGCCAACCATGAAAAGCAAGCAATGGAAGAAGGTTGCCAGGTGTTGGTGGCACCCGTTCCACAGCAGTGACAGCCAGGGCTTAGAAGTTTTGTCTCGCTCCAGGCTTTCTATGAATTGCAAATCTTCAGGTTGCCACAGAAACTCTATGCACTGACACACAGCCATCAGGAAGCATCACGGTCATCTTTTCCATCTTGTTTGCTTTGCATCAGAGCACTTTAAACTCCCTGTGGCATTGGTGCTCCACAGAATGATTCCCTCTACGCAGTTATTCTTGTGCAGTGTCCAAGCCGCAGTGATTAATCATTCCTGCTTCCTCGGCTGACATATCGAGGTGGGGAAACGACATCCTAAATGAGCAGAGCTGATTACCTGGGAAAGCAATTCTTCAAGATAGCACAGCTAACTAATAGCTCCATCTGCTACAAAAACACATTCCTAAGCCCCAGAAGTAGTGTCAGGATACAGCTAACAATTTTGTTACATCTGCCAAATTTTAAATTGTTTGTCACAAGTTGCCTCAAATATGTGGGGATCACTTTACAGTTTCTCTCGATATTGCTTTGGAAGGCAAGGAAGCTCAATCAGAAGGTCTGCAAAGACTTGTGACAGTGGAGTTGAAGGGCAGATCTGGATTGAAAAAAAACAACCCCAACATTACGTATTTCAGTTTTTGCCAGAACAGTCCTTTTCCTTATTGTCTCACACGTCCCCATTTCTAAGCAGATTTAGCAAACTTCTGTCCCCACTGAGACAACAGGAGGACTTCAATCACGGGATGAAGGATGGAAGTTTACCAAGGCATTAGCATACACAACTCAAATACCACCCACCCATTCCTCAAAGGAAAAAGAAAAACAGAGCTGCAAATACCCCTAAAGGAAATCAGTTTTAATCAGTAAAGGAATCAGTTTTAGCATATAATCAAATGAGTTAAGAAACAACCCAAGAATGAAGTTACAGCTAAACGCAGGTTAGCTGCAGAAGCGCCAGCTACCAGGAGTGACAGCCCAGCAGATGTGAGGAGCTCACGCATCATCACCAATTTAATGCCCATCTTGTGTGAAAATCCTGTTATGGCTTCCATTGGTCGAGATGATGTAGTGACTACAGGAAATAAAGGCAGAATTTGCTTTTATCAGTGCCATTAGCGACACTGACTTCATTCATTATGGTGCTTGGACACTGCGAACTGAATATAATCACTTATAAATGGCTGAAGCATTTCTAGCTCGTGTTACACTGCCTCACAAACTTTCCTCGCAGATCATTCACAAGGTGACAGAACAACATTTCTTCAAGAATGATTAGAGAAGCCACAGACACGTTTTGCAAAACACACGCATCACTGAGAACAGATGAATTACAACAGTCCAAAATAAAACCTGAAGACGCCACCATGGCAGGAGATACTCCACACAACACAACAGAGCGTAGCACACAGAAAAAGCCTCGTGGTACCTGGTCCATACAAGAACCTTAGAACTTACTCTGAGTGCAAATACAGCCAGAACTTAAAACAGAGTGCCATTATCACCTTGACTCTTGATAAGCACCAAGCTTAGAGCACTACAAGAGAACTTAACAAAGCATCTAATGGTCCTCTCAGATGTTTGCTGTATCTAGATTTCTTCCTAGTTCAGGGCTCTAAGGATGGTGGGGGGGGGGGAAACACTAAAATCAGACCATATAATTAAGCTATGACTGGAGGTTTGATTATCAAGGCAGGCATGCATCAAATTTCTGAAGGAAATATCCCCATTTTAGCAAAAAAAAATATATATATATACTTTTTTTTTATTATTGTCATCTATGTGTTTGCTTTAGTCATTATGAGAACACTGGTGAGAAACCATTGAAGAATGACAGTATCAGCAGATCTATCAGACCTAAAAGCAAAGCAACAAGCTGGTCCTTAAAACACAGGTTGAGAGGATTCATTTGGATAACACGTTCACCTAGCATTAGGCGTGCATTGGGTAGAAGAGGCAAGTTATATATAACATTAATGCTGCAGTAAAGCTGTTTATACTCACACACTGTCTCACCAACTCATATCACTGCCAACAAACCTATCAAAACACTAAGATATTTTAATACTTCAAATTGCTTTGCTTTCTTTTGCTATACCATTATGTCCTCAACTCTCTTCACCATCTTCACCAATGCATCAGATTTCCTGATCACCATGGCATGTTTTTGCCATCACGTGATGGCAAAAGCAAGGAGCTCTAAATTAGGATTGTTCAATTGATTTGATGGCTTTGATCTATTTATTGCATTTGCAAAATAAGTAAATTACCATGGTATGCAGTTGAATGATAGAAGTTCAATCCCGTAAGAAATTAGCCCATTAAATGGAGAACCACAAGGCCACAATCTTGTATCTGCTTGGACGTGCACTTCCAACCTGATTTAATAACCCCTCTGTGTAAGTCACTCACTTTCACCCAGGAATAGAATGTTTATATGCTTCTGTAATTAATACAAGAAAACTGCATGCACAAAAGCATTTTCCTAAAAATTACTTTTGCTTCTATCTAAACAAATCTCTCCTGTTCCCCTCTATTGTGGAAGTAGGGAGAAAAAATGCCTCAGGAATAGATATTTGATAATTTCATTCAAAAGTCACCATTCATGTGCAGTGTGGTTGACAGCTAATTAAGTTCTCCCAAGGTAAAGTAAATGTAATGCTTTAAAGTTGCTTCCTTGTTTTAAAAATCCTGACAGATATTATACTTAGATGTTATTAATCAGGAAGAAACAATTAAATACAGTATTTGGAATTTACTTCAGCTAGAATCCAAGAACCTTCTGCTTCTTCTAAGTAGGTCACTAATCAGGTTTTGGTTTAATTTTGCTCAATTCTATTTCTTGGCACTGACAACTATCACCCTGGACACAAGTACTTACTCTGCAACTTTGGTGATTAGACAAACTCCATTTTGTTTTGTAAGGATAAAAGATGGTGAAAAGCTAGCAAACAAGACAAAAATGTTGAGCTACGACACGGGTTTCCTATTTTCACCTCCAGGTTTTTCCACACTGTACCATTTCCCTTGAGGCCAGTGCTAAGTAACTGCCTTTCACGTAAAGCCCCCCACACATTTAAAGGAGTTTTATGAGCCATGTTGAAAAAGGGGTTGAGAAAAAGCCACAGGTTTGTTGCTGTTACGGCAAACAATTACAAAACCTTCCTGCAAAATCACCACACAGAAAGGACATTTCCTCACATATTACGGTGGCTTCAAGACATATTTAGAGCTGTTTCCAGCAGACCGTAACATACATTGCAAAGCCAGGACAAAAGAAAAATCTGTTCCCTCGAGTTCATCCAAATCAACTTACCAACATAAAGCAATTCTGAGATTCATTTATTCCCTCATATTCCTATGATCAATGTTATTTCATGCTTAATACATAGCACAGCTACTAGAACAGCTGATACATATTACTATCCAGATCCAAGTAGATTTAACTAAACAACGATTCAAATAAACATTTCAAGCCAAAATTACTGGACAGCAGAAAGCAGCCTTCAAAGCCCCATTTATCAAATATCTCTGCTTGACTGTTTTTAAAAACGCACACAGCAAGGCGAAAATATATTGAGCCACATCTCAATATAAAAACGCCAAAGCATTATCACAATAGCATGTCCACAACAGTTATTGCAGCAAAGTGCCTTTTCTTCATCTTCTGAAAACCTGTGTAGATAATATTTCAACAATAACCACACATTTCTCCCTGTGGTATAGACACATACAAAATGCATTAGGAGCAATGCCAATAACTGAAATGCTTTTCTCAGTAGCTCTATTCAGGCGAGTGTCTTGCAGGTGCTGCAAAGCTTTCCGAATTCAGCTCCAATGGGAGCTCCAAATCAATAAGGCTCCTCGGCCATCACCCAGTGTAACTAAATCACTCCAAGGGCAAGCCCTGCTGAATTATGTGACCATTTCTTTTGCCGCTTTACCGAAAACAGCATGCCATAAACCAATTCAATTCAAGGTAACACAAGCTCATGGGTGAAATGGAACACACACAAGCCACAAAGCAAGACAGGCACACGTTTTAGACCATGCTCTGCAGAAAAACTGAGCTGAACAATATCGCACCCTTATAATTATGAGGAAACAAGCAAGAGGAATCACCTCTGCATCCCATCATTTCTCTCTGGCCAAACAACGCTGCCTTTTGAGCTTGCTGGGTGCAAAGGTAATACCAAGATGGGAAAACACACAGGTCAGCTGTCTGTGCCAAAGTGCTGCATCACCACGTAAAAGCTTCGGCAGTGATTGAACATACTATGGAAAATAAATGTTTACTTTCCCAGATCAGGGGAACTTCACATCCTGCTTGTGGCAAGTAATTCAAAGATGGTTTTCACACAAGCCTGCCAAAGAGAATTTGAGGTTTGGGGGCTGCATGGCAGGAGACTTTTGGTTGGTTGCTGGTGGAAATTGGGTTGAGGGCTGTTTTTGAAGTATTCGGATTTTGCTCTGATTTCCCCTAAAGTGACCTGCAAAAATAAAGGGGAGAGGAAAGAACTTGTGCTTATTTTCTCTAGTTTACTGCTGTCAAAGATACTTTAAAAGCTTTCAGAGATTTTTCCTACCATTTTTCTTTCTCCACGTCGTAAATTCAGGTCATGCCTGCATTTGAAGATTATCAAAAGACAAACTGGAGAAACTGTCATCTCTGAAAAAGCAACAGAAGCTATGCTTTGATGTCCTGGGGGCTTCGACAGCAGCATCACCACAAAGAGCTTCCATTGTCCTAGCTCTGCTGAAACAACTGTTGGTGGGGCCACACTACGAAACAAAGAACCGATCTGACTTTCAAATGAAAAACAAAAACAAAAATGTGGGCAGAGAGATTGCTAGCACCTATCTCAGCATCTATGAGGATCAGAAAAAAAAAAAAAAAAAAAGGAAAAAAAAGGAATTTGCTACAGGGGTTAGCCTCCCATTTGAATTAAGTGCACAGCGCAGCTGGCAGTTGCATGGGATGGCCCCTGAAAGAGCAGGTCGGGTTAGGGCTGACATTCCTTGCATTCCCTGTGCAAATCCCAGAGGGCAACAAAAAGTCTCCCACTCTAATCAAGGTGAAGTAGCCCAATCGAAACACAGAGCAAGGCCAAAAGCACTGACATCACTTCCACACAAAAAAAGGCAAGAAGTTGGAGTTCGGACTGCCCTACATCGCTGCATTACAAACTTCGTGCCCCCACGCGTGCTGCAGCTGGCCAAGTCCTGGCAGAAGGGAATTACACAACGCACGCGGCGTCGGCTCAATGACATTCGGAGGACACTCCAGGCTGCCTTTCATGTTTTCTCTTGTGTGCCCTGGACAGCAGGAAGAGGGAATTCTAAACCCTGAAAATACTCAATTATTTTAATAGGATTACATTTGAGATTGACAGTGGTTAGAACAGCCCCTTGAATTTATTAGCCTGCCAGCACTCCAGATAAGTAATTTGAATGCAAAGATCTCTTCGGTTTAAGTAAGTAACTGGCAAAAAGTCAATTCCCACCCTCCGTAGTTTCTTATGCATAACAAAGTTTTGGAAATGAGTTCCTGAATGGAGCAGTAAAAGCCTGACACAGCCTTATGTAAGAAATATACAGGAAAGGTTAGATGTAAAGGGTTTTTTTTTGTCTGTTGTTACAAACACATACAAACAAGTGCAGAGGAGCTATAAACCACAGTTTAATCCTCCCTCTTTAAGAATCCTGTATTAAGAATAAGCCAAGTTGTAAATTAATGGAATTTACAGTCCAAAATGACAGGATATTTTAACGTTTTCTCATTAAAAGAAAAAAAAAAAAACAACACACAACTCTCCTTTCATCCCATATAACTTACTTTTAAACCTTGAAGTGGCATTTCAGAGGATGACCGTTTTTGCAGATTAAAATAAAAAAAAAGTAATAATTAATAAAGCTGGTACCAAGCCAGCCTGCCCCCAAGGGCTATTGCCTTCTCATTTAAATGCCTAGCGCTACGTGGCTCTGCTCCTACCTGACGGTTCATCTGCAATCTCACTGTGGGGCACAGCCAGGGGGCACAGACCCTCTCAGGGGCACATGGGCAAGGGTCTGCGGTGCCCAGCAGCTGCCACGGGATGTCCTGGCTGCCAGCACCGTGCTGCCCTGCCTTCCCTGCCTGCCTTCAGGCACCGCGCGCACGGCAGGGGTTATTTACTTGAGAGCATGCAGGGGGTATTAATAAAAAAGTCATATCTGGTATTTACATAAAGCTTGACATATTCAAAGCCCTGTGTAAACATTAATCCTTAACAGCTCTCAGAGGTAGGTCAGAATTATCCTCTCCCCGCATCAAAGACAGCTTTGACAACCGCGCTGGCGGAGGCTGCAGCGGCAGCGCTCGCTGCGGGAGCGACGGCTCCTGGCCGTGGGGAAGCTCCTCCGCCAGGGCAGGGAGGCTTTGTTCCACCCAGCCCCACCACAGCATCTCCACTTCCTCACTTTTCGACCACCCCCCCTCCAAAGGTGCCCACTGTAACCACAGAAAGCGTATCTAGGTGGTCAGTGGTAAATCCGAATCCCCACAAGCCCTGACCCCAGGCTGGCCTGGGGAGGCAGATGGATTCTATCTCTTACAGCAGGAAGGGGTCAGAGTGGGGGAACCCACGCTCATGGAAGAGAACAGCAGATTTTCAGCCAAAATATTTTGGGTCTCCATCACGTCCAGCTTGGAGGAACCTCCATTTTCCTTGCAGAAGGATTTTTACTGTCAGTGCCTTTAGGCAGCATCTCCAGCAACCGCATGCTCAGGAATGAGCCTTGAAATTTGATAAAGAAGCCGAGGGAAAGGAGGGGGTGCAGTAGAAAGAAAGTCACTTCTGTGACAGCAATTTACCTTAATTTTTGATGGAAAAATCTGTGCAAGATGGGCCAAGTCCCATCTGGCTGTATGTGCGCAGGAGAGGGTCAGCAGAATTTGGCAGCTCAGACATCTGCAGACCCCATACCTGCACTGAGCCAAATTCCTTCCTGCACAGCCCCCACCTGTGTGACCCCTCCAGTCCCCGTGCCTACGGACATGGGGGACTCACACAGCTTTTCCTAAAGATAAGCCAGCAGGGAGGGAGCACGGAGCCTGCCCACCAGCAGGGGTGCAGCTGCTGCCACCCCCACCTCCAGACTCCGAAAGGAGACAAATGAGAGGCTACACGAGCTGGTAGAAACCAAAAAGAAAAGTGAGTAGAAAATGAGACAGCCTGGGGTAAAAGCAGAGAAAATCTATGAGCAGAGCATTGCCAGAGCTCCCAAAGCAAGGCCAGAATGCTGCAATCCTCTGCTGCTGTCAACAAGTATCTATAAAACCCATTCACCAGCGCGCATTTCATCCCTCTTCTCTTGACTGGTTCACACAGAAAATAACAGCTTACCGCAAAGTTTCTGCATTAGCTCAGGAGACAGAGGTCTCTTAACAGGAATCTGAAGGTTGATGATCCACACTGGAATAAACACCCTTCAGGTGTCAGACTCTGCATTTTCAAGTTCTCAGATTAGAAGATTGCATCCAAAAATTACACAGAGCACCAGCAGTCCTCTCTCCTTCCAGTTCATGCCACATGTAATGAAGTGCCTTTCCCAAGCCATCCTCCGGCATGCAAACATCCTGAACAAAGCGAGCAGCATAAAGACTGCCAATTACTCCTGAAGCCTATTCTTAGCCTTTTCCCTTGAAATTCAACTTTCTGTCACCCCAGGTTTCAAGATACAACTAAGATATGGAATAAGCATGCCGCCCCTTCCAAAGGCTTCAACACTTCTGAAAAGGCAATTTAATGCTTGCTTTGTGTTCAAGCTGGGGGAACCAAACGAAGGAAAGGAAACATGTAGCGGCATTATCACGCTGGCCAGCAACCAAAAAGGTAATTAAAAACCTCCCCCGAACAGGTGGTCAACAAAAACCACTATTAATGCCTTTGATTGCCAAGCAAATGTCTTTTAGCACACTAGCTGTCACAGCAAGTCCCTGGGATTTGAAAGCATATTTCTGTGCTTTGACATCTGGCCCATAACAGAATTGCTATTGATCCGCCGCGAGCCTCCAGCGGCCGCTGCGCCCGCCTGGCCGCGGGGAGCTCGCCCAGACCCCGGTGGGCACGGGGCCTCTGCTCCTCACCAGGCTGTGGAAAGAGGAGATTTCAAGGAGGAATCCCAGGGACGGATCCAAGGAGCGAGGGCTGTAAACGTGTTACTGGTTAAGGCACCGGAGGATCAATACCGCCTCTCTGGGTCTCGCGGCGCAGTGCTGCTGTGGAGCACGAGCACGGGGCTTAGATTACTGCTGAATCCCTGAACTGACACCTAAAGAATTAGTTTCTGCGGATGATGTACTATTCTGAAAGGAAAATAATGAAACAAATCAGATGAACAGTGTCAGAACTGCTCACCAAGATAAAAGAAATGCCAGCCCCGAGTCAGACTTTGTGGTTACAGAGCAGTAAGTGCTTTGATTTACGATGAAGCAAGTTTCATTAAAATACTTGAGCTTTTAAAGAAAAGGTCTCTATTAAAGCACTGTTTTTAATATGGAACTTAACTGGAGATGCATTTTTTCTTGTTGAGGGCGGCAAAACGTCCACATAATTTTAGACCTCTGTAGTAAACACCCTAAAAATATATACTTTTTCAGCAAATCGCATTACCTGGAACCATGCTTGCTGAATCCTTTTGCTTCTTCGGCTAAGGTCAATGAAAGGAAAACACTATATCCAGTGCACCTGTGCTCCAACCCTCAGCAATTTGCTGCACATGTGTTTAAATCCCATTGAGCAATTTTACAGCACAAGCCTCTTCAGCAAGAAAGGTTTAAACTTAATAGTTAGAAAACTTATAAATACGAAAACTATCAGGACAGCTAAGCGTGTGTAAAGGCTGTCAAGGAGCATTACAGGATCCCTGTAACTGGAGGATTTTCAAAACTAAATTAGAAATTATCTAATACATCAGATCCTATCTCAGAAATAAAGATAATCTCTTTCAGCTCCCTTTCTATTATCTAGGGTGCTTATACCTGTACTTTCTGTCACTGAGCTTTTCCAGGAAAAATGTGATTTCTTCAGACGGATTTTTTTTTTTCAAAAGCAGAAACGTGTTTTATTCAAGAAACGCCGACTTTTGAGCTTGCCTGGTTTTAAAAGCTATTTCTTAACTGATATTAACCTTGCAAGTGTTTTGACTGTCTGTTGCTTTTCAAGGGGTTAAATCTTTCCACAGAATAGGATCTGTAATGCTCTCTGGAAAGAATGACAGTGGCAGTTAAGCTGTAATGAACACCTACGAACACATGCTTTGCTTGCGCTTCGGAACATCTTCACCTTTAACGTACCGGTATCAGCGAGCACTTATTTTTAACAATAGCGACTAATAAGCACTAAGTAAAATTCGATACACTGAAATAAATCTCCAGCACACCTTTATTGAAAAGCACATGTATTTTAATAATCTATGCAGTTTCAAATCAAACCAGCCAGCCTCAAAGCTACACTCCTCAAAGTGCAGGTGGAAACTGGGTCATGCTCCAGGTCACCTCCGTACAAGCGAGGGGGCCCGCTGCCAGCAGCGAGGCGTGTAGCTGGAGCCCATGCACACACAAAGCCGTGCTTCCCAAACCCAACCTCTGATGAAATTAGTTTAACCAAGGACAGCATCTTCCATTCGTTGCGCTCTCAATGCAAGAACACTGCTGACTCTGTGGTGTACTCATTAACTTCATTATCTTCCAGTCCTCAGCACTGACTTCCCCGGACAAGTGGGAGACACGCTGGACTTGCACAAGAGCTGCATTGTCCATTCAGAAGTTGTGCAAGGGCTGCAATCATTCATTTATAACCAGCAGGGCAAAAAACACCAATGGGAGTACAGAAACATCGTAACTATGTCCTCCCAAAAATCTCTGCAAGTACCAAACAGAACAAGATCACAATAGCTATTTATTAAATATTAATGATGAAGGGAAGTTATTCATTGGTATAACCATACAGATACATTTATCCTGAATGTGGAACTGCAGAGATAACAGTGGAACTACAAAACAGGTGTGAACTCCACTGCAAAAAGTTTAAATAACACAGCCTGCAATTAGATGTAGTCTCTCATTCATTCCAATCAAATCACACAGAGAGAAATAACTTTCGAAAAGGACATCAACTGCTTTCTTCATGTGTAACTGCTTAAAAAATAGTTTGACAATATCACTTGAAGCTTAACATCAGACATGCATCTACTTCACAAAGCAAGGCTCAAACTGTACCAGTGCAAAATGTGAAGCATTTTCTTATACTTGGGAGACTGCGGACTAGTTTTCAATGTACATATACACAATCACCTCATGATGTGGTGCACCACCTTGTAGGGGCAGAGAGCCTTGGCTCCAAGAGGCAGGAGTTATCAAAGCCATCCCAGGACAGGCTCACAGCGAGCAGAAGGCAGCACACAGAACACGACTTGGCATGCCACCCCCGTTTATTTCACGTTGCTGTCGAGAATGCTGAGTTATTCAACCCAAAATCCATAGATGGGAAATGCATCCGAACCATGTGATACAAGATGATTTGTGAATGAAGACGAGACACCTGGGATGTTTATTTTGGGGTGTTTTTTTCCCAAGTTTACTCAGCTGTTTATTATTTATGCAGACAGTTGTTAAATACCACAGACTACATTTCCCACAGAAATTAAGAGAGGTCCACATCCTAGAAGGGTGTAGGAAAGAACCAAGATCTACAAAGCTACAGTTTGCCCAGGAACATGACTGTGCTGTGAGAAGGGCAGCAGCTGCAACCTGCTCCTTCCCATGCCATGGACAGCACAGGCTGACCTGGGAGAAGTGCTACATTCATCAACTTCTTCAGGGTTATTACTAGCAAACTAAACCCCTCATTCACTAGAAAACATTTGCTTTGAAAAGGATAGGTCTCCAAGAAGACTCCACAAAGGTGTCAGCAGTCACCGTTCATCTCCATCTGACAGAAGCAGAAGCAATCCAGGCAGGGCGAGGCTGTGACAATGACAGATAACCCTTCTGCCCGGCAAGCGCAGGCAACCAACCTCACTTTTCTTCTTCTCACCCATGCACGAGCAGGGGCAATCCAGTTCACTAGCCTGGGCCAACGCATACAAAGGGACACATTAGATTTACAACTGCGTTGGCACGCCAAGAATATTCGCTGTGCTTTAAAGAAGATGACAAGTTTGTCAGAAAATCCCCTCTGGGATCAAAACTTAGCACACGCTAGCCTCCAGTATTTCCTGGGAATGAACTGTGCTAACCAACTGGGGTTACTTCGTTGTGTCAACAGCAGCAACCAAAGACTGCGTGTCCAACAAGCCTAGTGTGCATTTACAACTGCAGCTGCTAAGCAGCTTTCGTTGTATATAGATTTACATGCATATAAACACATCAATCTGCTAAAGAAACCAATACTCTTGTACATAGTTCCTGCAACTTAGTAAGCTCATTAAGTATATTAGCGACTGCAAAGTGGCACACAATGTAAAGCTTCTTACGTTGCTCACGATAAAATATCTGTGCTCCCTGCCTAAAATGGCTGATGAACCGCATGATAAAAACAAAAGGCAGGCATCAACAGCAGAAGGCTACTCACAAATCATACGCCTTTATGATAATAGGCAGCTTGATAAGAAAGTAGACCGCACCAACATGAGGACAAATTCCCTGACAACACAAAAGGGCCCCTTACCAAAAACGCACATAGCAGTCTGAAGTGAACGTGAAGCCCACAACAAGACTCCTTCAACTTCCAAGGAAATCCAGCTTCCCTTAAGCTACCTTTAAAAATGCCAAATCACTTGCAACACACTATAAAACTTCTTACTTGGAAATAAACTAATGGGTTGGAAATCCTGCATCCCCGGATGACATAGGACTTCTGTTCCCCATAACAGAGGAGGTAAGAACCTGCATAACATACCTAGGAGCACTGAAAATTTAGTTGAATATTATTGCATCCCAAAACCATGATCCTTATTGCTTTCTATAGAAAATATTAAGAGCAACTGGGAAAGCTTGATAATGCTTAAGCCTCTATATGGTATATTAATGCTTCCAATAAAACTAAGGTTCTGCCAGCCTTTAAATTACAACTGTGTTGCAGAAACCAATGAACTGCCAAAAAGTGAAAAGCACAAACCAGTTTATCTACCTCTAATCTGATAAGTAAAAAACAAGCAGAGCAATGCAATGTCACTTCCCTTAAACATTTATGATTCAGGGAAGAGTCTGCCCTATTTGAGGCTAGAAATATTGAGAATGAAAGTATTAAACATATCTACTACCAATTTACCTATAAATTCTGGGAACAATAATACCAAAACAGCATTTGCTCCACATAGAAGAGCTTGGCTTAGGATTTACTTACAACTTGCATCTTCATAAGTTAAGTCAACAAGTAAAGTGTTAAACAGCCCTCTTGCAGAAGCCTTATGAAAAATATCCATACAAAAATGCACATATTAAAGCTACAGACCACTGGGCAGCTGCCAAAAATGATGGAATACGGCAGAGTTTACTTATTTCTTTTTAATGGCTCCAACATTCCACCTGAAAAATTGGTCCCAGAGATACATAATTGGGGATAAAAATTAAGCGACAGTTACCATTTGTCACTCAGGGAGCTGATCACACACATTTCTCATAAAGTCATGCAGAGCACAGCTGACCGTGAGTTCCCCTGTCCTAAAAGGAAGGGCTGCAGAATAAGCGTGTTAGTTACAAGGCAGTATAAAAGGAGTTCATTATACACAAGTGCAAATGTGTTTATTAAACAAAGCGCAATGGACATTTGTGATTTGAATTCCACTCAACATCACTGACATATTTCGGGTACTTTGACCTACAAGACATTGAGAGTTTGACAAGATCCCTCTAATACTGGAATTCCCCACATCTTCTCCAGGCTGTAGGTCAGAGAGCTTGGACAGTCTATTTTAAAATACTGTGCAACACGTACCACCTGCATGATCTACTGCTTGGCTAGACACACAAGCGTTGCTCATTTTTTTCTCTCCAGTCAGTTTCAGGAGATGTTTATAAACAATTTAAGTCAAACCAACAATATACTAAGAAAGTTCCCTAAATCCTTGAAAGAGTTCGAACTATTACCCATTTTGCACTGAGCATCAAGTCTATAAAACTTTTTCTAGGAGAGGCAAGCAACTCTGTTGAAAGCCAGAGTAGTTCTTCCCAGTTCAGCCATAGGATAACTGCAGCTTCACTGCTGGAACATGCCACTCACCACAGAGCCTAGAAAACCACCTTTGGTAGCTGCATTGATCACCTCACTCATTCTGGCCCTGTACTGGAGCCCAAAGCAGCAGCTCCAAAGCCAGAAGACAAGATGAAGCCCAGGGCAAGCTCTGGTGCGTAAAGCGAGAGTATTTTCCTGAAACCAGGCTTCAGTTAGAGTGCACTGAATTGCTGACACAGGTGGCAATTGCTGTCAGACACTTTGCATCAGTAACATTAGTTTGTGTGCAGTTATGACCACAGGGCTATTTTATTTTTATGTACAGAGGTTTACTACCACCTTATAAAAGAAGCATGTCCAGCAGGCAAATGGACCGATGTCTCAAAATAGAGTGTTTACATTAACACTTGGCAAGCACAGCCCTGCAAACATAGATGAATAGAGATAAGCTATAAAAACACCATGGACATTTACTTGCTGGAATAGTAGCTTGTAATCCAATTTCAAGTCTTCCTGCCAAGTGTTACACACAGCATCTTTGTGTATGACGATTTCAGTCCTCATCCACCACCAACCCTCAGCGAAGATTAGCCAACAAGAAGAAGCAGCAATTCAGAAAAACGCTCCATTTAAAAAGCCTTTTAAGTGGGAAGTTACGATCTGGGTATATCAGAACCCACTGTCCTTCCATTTGTGGAAACATTAAAAGATCAGGAAAGGACAATAAATACCGTACGAGCATCAAACAGGGATGCAGAAGTAAATGTGGAAAACAAACCTTTCTGCACCTTTCTGTTCTTAATGGAGAACAAATAGGCTTCCCCTACATCTAAAGGGCTCACTAGAGCCTTGATGATGGAATTACTGCTTTGTAATTAAACATGTCTGCTTGTTTCACACACAATACACAAAAAGCAAAGGTGCATAAAGCAAGATAATTTGAGCTAGCTCACCCAAAATGAGACAGAGAAGGTACCTTGTGCGATACAGAGTAAGAGCACACACCACAGGAGTTACAGCAGTGAAGATAACACACAACAACATGTTAACCCGGAGCAACGTGGGCATCAAAGCCAAATAGACAGATGTGAGCTCAGCCGGCAAATATTCCCTATGAACACACACTGGTAGTACCATGCTTTCGAAATCTCGATACAGCTTTAAGCAGGAGAGGAAAACAAAACAAATGATTTCACAAACCAGCATGCCAACCCACCATACCTGGAGATGAAAATCTGTCAGATGTATAGATCAGCTACCCTGAAAGTAGAGCCAAGCAGAAGATGCAGCCCTTTTCCCTCTATAGTTTTGACTACTAAGTTTAATGTGCACGCACAGGGATACAAACTGGGTCAAGCCATCTTCCCTGCTGGTTGACAAGCAGTTTTCATTAATGGAAATAGTAAGATCATTGTTACTAATTGTTAGAGGAACAACAATTGTGAGACCCTTTCAGGCCAAAATACATCCTTTTAGGTGACTTTGCTTTGCCTTACTCAAGTTTTGCCTGAAGAGCACTGGTCCAAAAGTCAGTTCTGCAAAACATGCACTGAGCCTTGACATCAGTATTTTAGCTTTACTTTGCTTACCTTTTTTTCTTTAAAATCTATTTTAGAGGCTCCCATACCTCTGAAATCAGTTTTAATGGCCAAAATCACTTTGTTTTTTGGTCGGGTTTTTAATGTAGGAAGCTGTATTTTTTAAGCTTCCATTTAATTTCATCTGATGCATGGGAAGAATTCTTCTTCCATTTGATTTTAGTTTGACACAACATAGAGAAGATCCATAATTCAGTTAATCACTCATCATATAAACAAAGAAACCTCTTGAGAACCAGAGAGCAACACGTACATGTATTTGCAATGCATAAGAGGATATTTTTTTTTAAATAGTAACAATGCAATCTATTCAGTGTAAAGAGTATGTGAGGCCAATTAAATACTTTGGGTTCCATAATTATAATTGCAGTAATGAATGGAAAGGAGCATTACAGCTTGCACAATGCAGTTTTTATTCAATTCAATGATTCAGTTCTTGTCTGCTTTCAACTAACCTTTTGTGTCTCTTCATATCAGATCTTGCAGATTACTTCCAGAATATAATAAAAATAACCCCCAATATCCCAGGTAATGTAGTACATTAAGTATCCTTTGATTATGCCTACATGCAGTCTACTGTCAGGATTGTTCTCTAAATGAGTAGCATTCATATTTGTTAGTTTTCAACATCAACAGAAACTCAGAGTGGCTTAAGTCCCATTTGAACAGTCTGGCATGCCCATAAGAGAGTAAACGGGTTGGCCCACAAGCATCAGATGGGATTATAGAAGTAACAAGAAAAGGAATTCATTTCCTGTGTTGTATTATTACTCTATTCTTAGGTTTGGTAGGGAAAGTTCTCCTCTAACATTAGCAATGATTTTGTTTATTTGGAACAGGGCAGAAACCAGAAGGCATAACAAAGGCGAATGCTGCCTTGCACTAGGCACTGTGTTACACGTAGTATGAAAGCCATCGACATAAATAACTATCTGGGAAACAAGACAACAGTAGGGAAACAGAAGTAAAGACTGGCAGCATTTGTACTGCCAATACAAAGGAGGTCTGGAGAGCAAGTTGCATCCCTGCCCACATGACAGTAGCTGTGACATTGCACACGCTGCTTTCCCTCCCTGTGAGCAACTGCTCCATGCACACACACAGTAAACACAACAAAAACATTGGATACAGACCCTAGGAGTTGGAAATGCAGTACTACAGACTGCACAGAATACAGGAGCTTATTTCTGATGCCACAATCACTTAAACTTAGTCAAAGAAACCTCAGTTGCGCTAAAAGCAAAAGCTGCTTTTACTTCTGAAGGAAATTTTTCCCTTCTCCCCATACTCCAGCAATTTCTTGTGACTTCACTGCAGTGTTCTGCTCCCCATTTCTCCAAGATTTAAAGATTGCTGACAAAGACTATAGACAGCTTCTCTTTTACACTCCTTCCCCAATTAGCAAAGTCAGATATTTCAAACATTAGTCTTATTTCAGTGAACACTGTGCTCCCTAAGCAAGCCAGATGGCTGCAACTATAGAGAGTAAGTGGAAGAGAAGCACAACAATGCTGTAAGAGAAGTCTAAGTTTCTCCGGGTTTGTTTAAAATAGTTTTCATCAAGCCACAGTTTACTGAAAAGGATTGCTTCCTCACTTGCCCCAACAGCCACAAATCTCTTTAGAGACAACATTGCATTACACCCACAGAAGGTTTATGCAACATAATGAATGTTTGATACGTTAGTCGTGTCTCCAAAGCATTGTTTTCTTCATTTACTAAGCTTCAGAGATGTTCATTTTCCCTGAAAGAGAAAAGGGTTAATGCTAGACCAGAGGTACACATGTACTGATGCAAGGCTTTCACACCAAAGCTTCCTTTTTCTTCTGTATCAAATTCACGTAGCATGGTCTAGTACCATCTAGATTTGTAAAGAGAGTGTAGTTATTTGGTTGTCAGAAAACACACATTTGGCAGATGCTAATCTGGGTGAGTAACGAATCTCCCCCCATCTACAACAAAATGGGCCTGGAGTCCTTTGACCCTACAGAGATTTACTGAAAGCCTGAGGAGGCAGCAAGATCTACCTGTTAGGATGCTTTTGGACTGTAACTGCTCAGCAGTATCTAGCTGGATGATCTGATCACCTTTGCCAACAAAAGCCCTGTGCATCATGGCAACGTCTATATGCAAGTGGGCCCTTTTAGAGGTTTTCTGCCTTTTTTTCTCACAGCTACAGGCAAATATTACATGCATAGAGAGACAGCCTCAACAGCAGCTCAGACTGCAACACGGAGCTTCCTTCCTATTTCTGCCAAGCTTGCTTTAGACAGTTAGAGGCATCCTGCAACTCAGCTCCCAGATTATGGAAAATCAGCTTTTAGAAAGCTTTCCAAAATCACTGCCTGCCTCCAGAACTTTCAAGAGACTCAGACACATACCAAATCAACCTGACCACACCTTCCAGTTACATCTATTCATTTGCCTTAGGTATTTTTCAGAACAAGACCACTTTTAGGCCTCCCTTCCCTTGCCTGGTGCAGGATGGTTCATCAAAGGCCAAAAGGAAATCTGTAAGACAGCTAATTACACAGCTTTCACATTTACCACCTTCTAATGAACCGAATTCACAGAATTTGTCATCAAGAATTTAACAAGACTTATCAATAGCCACATGCAGCAGTCATACTTGCCTATAATTAATACAGACCCATAAAAGCTTCAACACTACCCCAATCTGGGCTGAGAGAGCGAGTACAGACATATTAGTTGACATTTCCTGTTGACTGAATTAGAACATCTTTTAATGAGGCTCACTTCAAAACCATTTTAAATCCATTTGCTCATGTCAACATCAATGTACGCAGCATTATCTACCAATTAGTAAACCGGAAAGTATTCTTTAGATAATCTAAAATCTCAGTAAAATATTCAACATGTCATTCATTTACTACAAACTGCCCTATAAAAACAAATTACTGGAACCAGCTGTCACAAAGCAACAAGTATCTAAGGACAGAGTGCTTTTTTTCAGAAAGCATCTAAGTCATTAATGTTAACACACCAATGTCATATCTTCATCTCATGCAGAAAACGGTCGTCCCACATGCTGTCTGTCTCAAAGGACCGGGTGAAGCAACTACGAGCGTTTATACCACGATGTGAATGCAAATAGCTCTGTCTTGGAGTACAGGAGGTCTTCCCAGTAGTCAAATGCAAGAGCTGGGACAGTCTCTGCCCTCCTCTTCCCTTCCAGTTCCAAGGATCTGACTTCTGTGCTGTTCCTCTTGGCTCTCCTGAAGCACCACAGCACTGGATGCCCCATGGTGTGATGGAGAGGCTCGTGACCCAAAACAGGCATCTTCTCAGGTGTGTTAGCAGAGTCCTGCCTGCCTTCACAGGTTTATTAGGAATTGCCAGATTAAGTGATAGGAAGGTGTTTTCCGGTAGATCAGCTTGGCAGGGATCTGAAGTGGCTCACTATGTTCAAGCCAACTACAGCGAAACCATTCCAGGAGCACAGCTCATGTAGGGCACTTGGCCAGGCTCACCCCAGCCAAGCTGACAACTGCTCGAGAAGGGTTTCTAAGGAGCTGAGCTCACCCAGCACCCACACAAGCCCTGCCCAGCAGCGTGCACTGCAGCTGCTGCATTCACCCAACAATATCGTACCCCAACAACTCCCTGCCAGCCACAGGACTGTGAGCATCGGAGAAGGGAGGAATCTGAATGCCTTGGCAGAAACATAGCAAAGGGTGGTTGGTTTGGTTGGTTCTGTTTTATTTATTTATTAAATATTCACAAGAAAACAAATCTCCTCTTTTTCCCCCTGAAGTTTTTCAAGGGTATAAAGGGAGGCTTGGAGGTTTTTTTATTTTTAATCTCTGGAGTGTGGCAGACCTGTAAATCTTGCATTATGCTCTGCAGAGTGTCAGGCTTGGGCTTCATCTTGGTCTCAGATTAGGCTCCTGAAGCAATGAATCTTCCATCAAGGAGGCCATTACCAACACAGTTTTCCTTCATTTTGGACTGCTTTATCCCTGATTGTATTATCAAAAACTTATCTTCAACCTTCCCTCAGCTGTAAGAGGCTCAGTAGGCCTCCAGGCTTTTCAAATATTCATCAAGCAGGGAAGCCAAAAGCTGAAAAAGCAGGAGCTCCAAAGATAGGACAAGCTGTCCTGTACAACCCAAGATTTTGATACTGTAGCACAATTCTGTGCTTTTTAAGTATATTACTTACCAGCATTACATGTCCCTTTGAAAAATCAATTTGACAAAATCCTCCAATTTAAATAGAGCAGCATTTTGATGGTCTTCCACTTACGATCCTTCCAGTTCTTTTCATTTAACACTGCAGTTGCAAACAAGCAGTCTGCAGCAGCCTCTCCTGGGGACAAGATTAATGCCTTCATCTCACCGAAAGGGAAGGCAGGAATTCTGCCCGGTCCGTCACCTTCACAGCACACACGGTGAGCCTAACTTGAACTTCACAGCCCTCACAAGAAACCCTCAAAGCATGCTTCAGACATGCTGTTTCCTCTTCCACTGATTATCCCTGAAGCTCTCAAACCCACACACAAGATGATGGTAACTGAAAGAAGCCTCCAGTCCTCTGCCATGAAGCCTAGGTTTAGACGCTCTCTAGGACAGGAATCATCTTTGCTATTTGCAGTAACCGAGACAAACGGTCACCAAATCCCCAGACACTAAAGCAATACAAAGGAAACAGTTTACAACGTGAGCAAGAGCTACTGACAACTCGGCATGCTCTCCTTTCAGAATTGTGTTTGTTTACATTGTACCTACAACTACAAAACCAGAGGAATTTAGCCTTAATACGGATTCTACTGCAATACTGGAAACCCAGTCTTAAACCAGCAGCAGGTACATACTTCCCGCACAGTTGTTCCCATCTGAAGACACACCTGAGCTGCAGGAGAGCTCCCTGGGGCCCTGCAGCATCCAAATCCCCCTCATGTGTTTGATAGGACCACTCTAACGAGGACGCATGAGCCAGGGTTGTGCCAGAGCCGTGACACTCTCACAGCAGCTCACACTGCACCCTGACCCGAGGGACCACACGTGCAGGAAAATGCAGGCGCTGCAGTCAACACCTCAGCCCGGGAGCCTGAATCGCTTTGGTCCCAATTAGCACTTTGACATCAGGTGCAGATTAAGCAGCCGGCAGGAAAGTTGAATGACTTACGAGGAACGAATCCTGTGACAAGGGTCATACCTCAAGTACTCTTAAGTATTTGCCTTAGATTCAGGCTGATTAAGCCAGCCACGGCAATCTGCCACAGCAAATTAATGATACAACAGCCAAAGAATTATATAGTATAGAGAGGAAGAACATTTACATAGGCTGGAAATGCGTTTCCACAGACGGAGAAGAAACTAACCTTTCAGATCATATTAAAATCATGCGATCCAGAATCTCAAATTACTGTATGCAAATTTTGATAATTTAAAGGCATTTATAAAATTCAAATAAAATAGTCCATGAATATTGAAAAATGCTTAAGTGCTAAGTTAAATGACAATTTTCAAAACACACTAAGGAAATCTGATCGTAACAAACCAGTCCCATGAAATACCATATCTATCATCAACTTTTTAATTACCAATTGATCAACATGTAGACAGTGTAATAGCTTTCAGCTTTTAATTACTGAACTATCAAAATTCCAACCAAAAAAAGGAACCTCCAGAGATGAAACTGTAATGCTTGATTATTCACTGCTACATAATGAATGATTTGTTTTTAAACAAGATGTCAAGTTCCTCATGTAATCCATCTGGATGTGTGACTCTGCAAAGCTTACACTGCCCATATTAAGTACTCAGGATTCCTATCCTCCCTTTTTCCTGACCCCACAAGTACAGATTTTTTCCCCCCTCTCAGGCAAAACACTCCTGAATCAAGGTGCTGAAAGGCAAACAAATCAAACCGAGCTGCAAATCCAGACAAGCAACTCCATCTCCTACCAAAGGGACTGGTTTTGCAGTTGCAATTCATCCCTCCTGAGAATAAATAGATATCCCTTCCTACTTGTCTATATGCCTGACAAAGCAGCTCCAAACTGAGAAGTGCCTTCGCTGAGCAGCGTGCACAGCTCTCATTTCACACGTACAGTGCTGCTGAGATGGCTGGTATCCTGAAAAGCTAAGGCCATAAGAACTGGGACACAGATCCTAGGTTTTCCTCACATAGTCTAAGCTGCTGTGAGAGATTTAAGACTGTAAGTGTTGGTATTACACAGGAAATTACTTGGACAGGGTGGGGTGAGACGGATACTTAAAAAAAAAAAAGTCTGTGGTCTAAATTCAGCATCAAGGGCATTATATCTAACCAGTGAACATACTGCATCTCCATTTACCACTGCCTTGCAGCATCACACTTTTGCAAATCAGCTTACAAACTTTGATTACTTAGGAGTGTGCTGAGTTCAAGTCATCGGCAGCAAGTCCAGCGCTTCATCCTCCCAGCAGCTGGCACTATACAGCACTGATGAAGCCACATGCAAGTACGGGAGGCACCATCTGTTACCTGCCTTGTTTTTCCCTCTCCATATTTGTTTGCTTTTTAAATATAATAACCACTGCCACCTTAAAATACCTCAAAATCTCAAATTACACCCCCAAACTGTCATTTTTCACTGGTCCAAAGTACAAGAACTGAATATCTTCGGCAGCTTGAGGATGTTCCTTATGTCTGCAGGGAGCCCTCTAGAAGCCACACCCCCTAGGGAATATTTTGCCAGATCCAGGATTACTGCATTTGGAAAGACATTTCCTAGAAACAGTCATTTGGAAACACAGGGGGTCTAGATAGATGTGTAAAACACCCTGGAAGTAATGCTATTAAACAACGGTAGCTCAGGCAGAGCGTATTAGTCAATTAAAAAGAAACTACTAGCAAATAATGCATTTGTTCCTTCAACCCCAGTGGCAACGATTAACATCACTCACTCCAAGCCCCTTGTGTATAACATTACAGATGTTTTCTACTCATATCCTCCCCAAATAGTATTCCACATAATGGCATCTGTTCCCACCAAAAAAAAAAAAAAATCGCGTCTTATTTTTCCTTCATTAAAGCCTCAGAACCCCAGTTGTTGCCAGACAATACTTCCTCAATAAATTAGCACAATACAGCCACACCTAGGATTTGATTTCTCCATGAAAAGCCACAAGCTCATTTCACACACTTCCCTTGGGAAGCTGCTGGTATGCATAGCTTGTACAGATTTTCACAGAAGAAATTCAGTAATCAGTCCAGTAGCTGTAAGCACTTATGACAACAATATCTATCAACGCTTACCATATTTACAACTAAATCATGTAAATACAAGTCAGCTCTCCTCTGCATGCTGATAACCTGGACAAATGGATGCTGAAAAAAAAAAGTCACTCCGAGAGAAGACTAACATACAAAATCACAAATTGTGAGCAACAGATACAGATAAGTGAAATTGCTGAAGTCGATGCACAGGAGGAAACAGCAACCACTCTGAGCACTGACTGCAAAACCAAAGGGAACACCCAGGACTACTTCTGCCACTGCTGCAAGCCACGCGAGTAGTAATTTATGTGCTGTAGTTTCTCAGAGCTTGGCTTCTATTCCACACTGTCCATATATTTTCCAGAAAAATAGGAACATGTTGCTTCAATATCTACCCAGAGCTGTTCATTCTATCTGCCTTTGAATTCCTTATAAATCCTAGGAACCAATTTAAAATGAAAAGATACCAATTTCAGAGGTGCTTTTTTCACTAAGATTTACCGTTTTATTATGCTTATTAAACTGACAAAAATGACTCTTTAGCTAGTTCATTCAAATTCAACTTTTACAGAGGTTTAGGCAAAAGATTTCATTGGCATTTATAAATCAGCTGAGCAAGGAAAAGCTATTCTTTAAGTAATCTGATTTTTTTGGCACAACAAAAATACTAAGTTATTAAAACTTTAATATTGTTTTGGATTGCATCTTTAATGGACACCACTTTCTTGGCCTGCTACAAGGGATATTTTATTTAAAGCAAAGAAAAACTGCATTTCGAAAGGCTTCCCTTGTGAATTCAGTGACAGTTGGAAGTGCAAGGTTCATTCTTCAGGCAATGAAACCCAACAGCAGCAGCAGCGAACAATCCACACCATTTTTCAACAATATTCCCACACCCCCTTTAGTCTGCACTCACCAGACAATGTTCCCATTAATTTCAGCACAAAATCTTTTCATAGATATCAACACAGAGAGCCAGCGCTATAGGTCAGTCCGTTTGGCTCTCCCCAGATGAACACGCAGATGACCAGGCTCAAAATAGCTTCCTAATGCTTGTTTATTCACTGCAGAATTAATTTACGTTACTCTCCATTTTACAAAAGGATTTAAACGTGACATGGGGGTTGGCGGGCGAACACGACACCCTTTTTCCAGCTTGTACCACTGCAGGAGGCAGCACCGGCCAGTCAGCCAGCACCCTCCTGGGGGTCCCTCAGGGCACGCTGACCAGGACTACCAGTGACCCCATGCTGGGCTCAGACAGGGCAGTAAGGCCTTCCCAGTAAGGCCTTCCTGCTGCCACCACTGCAGGAAGCCCATGCATGCCAGCAGGCCACACACCAGCCAAAGAGCCTCCACTGGTGCCCTGGAGGCCTTGCAGAAACCAGCACCAGCGCTGCTTACCACTAACCCTAACGCCCCTCCAGGAGCTGTTTGTAATAAAGTCCACGAGAAGAAACCAAGCTAAAGCAATTGCAAATAAAATTCTGGGGGCATAGCGACCGGTGCTGTGAAATTCCATAGTGAAAGACCCTACAGCATGGCAAAACCCTGAAGATTACACTGCATTTTAAGCCTGAAAGCAGATTTAACTACTCACTGCTGCTGTAACAGATTACTCATAAAAAGTCAAGCTACCTCTTCACCCACTGAGTACATACAAGTAGTGTAAATTCTTAATTCTTCAGTTATTTGCATGTACCGCAAGTTTCTTTAAGCTGCTCGAGATGTCTTACCCTCCAGATGCACAGCACTGTTCCACAAACACTGACTCATTGCACATGGCTGTGCATTCCCTGAGGATTAATTCCAGAAGTTAATAAAAATGTTGGACTTGAGCTGCCAACGTACGCCAGTTGCATACGTCCACCTATTTTTCTTCTCTATTCCTGCCTTGTTAGTCTTGCACATAAACCCAAAGAAGTCAGATTTAGGGAGGGGTGTGGTGTGTGGGTGGGAAGGAGAGGTGTCAGAGAGGAAAAGGTGAATTGTAAATACAATGGGTAGTCCACAAAACATTTGAATCTTGCAAGGAAATACATGATTAATTCTATGGTAAATAGTTAAGTTATATTTATGAGGAGCTCTTCCTAAAGACAACCTCTGTGATCTCAACCAGGAGCAAGATCAATAGACCCATCCAACTTCAACATGAAATTGAAAATGAAAAGCTACCCAAAAAAGACAAAATAACAGCTTTATCTAACATATAAACACCCCTTTAGAGCTGCATTCTACATACATCGTGTTGTGCTAACGTACTTGAAAACTTAAGATCCAATTTACGAAAAAGAGCCTAGAGGAGGGAGGCATAACTGTGTATCCAAAATCCTCCCAGAGATTTGAAAAGCTACATCATTGGTTTTGCTATAAACCCCCTGTTTACAATGTACTGCTACATAGCAATAAATGATTTGCCTCCAAGTATTTTCTTTATTTCTTGTCTACAATTTTCTCCATCCTTCCCTGAAGATGTCCAAAGGGAACAGTGTTAATCTCCTATCTATCCCACTTTAATCCTTGCTTTTATTTAAAAAAAAAAAAGTGCAACTACACTTGACAGGCAAAGAAGCAGTAACTGGCAGGTTCGGCTTCAGTAGAGTTGATTAACATGTGTACATTCTACTAAAGATTATATGGAATGATTAAGACCTTTAAATCAAACTAAAAATTGTTTAAGTGGGCAGAGCTCAAAAACCTGAGCATAGGAGTCATTTTCAGTAGTTCTGCCTACTAGGTTAATGAGAAATATCCATTTCAGAGCCACCCTCAGACCAGAAGCTGAGCATGGAGGAAGAACAGTGCTTAAGTGCGATATGGCAGAAAACAAAAGTCATGCAATCATCACCTTATACATCCTCTCCTAATGACACAGCATAAGTCTTCATTTGAGAAGCAGTTAAGCTATTAGAAAATTAAGTTCACAAGTGAAAAATTCAAACGACAAAGGAAAATTATACTCTGTTTTTACACACCCAGAAGAACCTTTCCACACACCCAGACTTCAACAGTGACTAAGAACAAGAAGCTGGAACAAGTTAAATGGGTTCTGCCTTATTCCCACCATGAGCTGCTGTAAGCGTTTACAACGGACAGATTAGGAGCATGCTGTATCAATACGGGTACCGACGCCAAGCCACAGAGCTTTCTGCCAAATCACACTGCTCCCGGCAGGGATCTCTGCTCCTCTCCTCCACCCACACACACCGAGCCCGCGCATCCTCTTCTGTTCCACCGTCCATATCCAGAAGCACAATCACTTCTCTCACATAACAGAGGGTATTACTTTGCAGAAGAGCAAAGGAAATACCAGCTCACTCAGCAGGATGCCCTATTACAACCAAACTACACCCACTGCTCAACTGCAAATCAAAATGTTTCCGCACATCAATTTAATTTGACCCCCTGTTGGTTAATATGTGCTAAGGAACTGGGCGTAGTTTCTGCGGACTCCGCACAGCATGGTAAAAAACTAGGGTGGTAAAAAAAAAAAAAATTAATCTGCTTAGAGAACGAGTTTCTGTTAAATGACCTAGATTCTCACTGTCACCACAAAAGCACTTCCTATGATAAGAAAGGGTTTTGCTTTGCTTTGTTCCTGCTGCACCCATCCCAAAAAAGCACGCTTACTCCAAACAGGTTCAACTAACCCAATCGCTTCTCCCTCTTCACACCTGAGTTTGACAAAAATGACCATCACTGACAAACATTCACAGTTTTGATGTTTGGTAACCAACTATCCACCTGACTCCAGAAGCCCAAGCCAAACAGTCGTCATGAAATGGTACCAAAACAGCATCATTCCGGATCTCAATATGAAGCAATGTAATGAAGTTATCCAGAAATCTTCCCCCAATTAAGGCAGGAAATGGGATCTGGGCATAAGCGTTTCTAACAAGCTGCTGACAGCAAGAACAACGCAGCATACTTTCTTGTTGAAGTTGCTCACAGGTACACAGCAGTGACTACCCTCAATTCAGCTAGGAGGAGCACCTACTTTACACAGGCTGGGGAAAGCACGAAGGGCAGCTCACAAGAGCTTCTCTGCTCCTGCTGAAGTCTTTTCCTTCTGACTTCATAACCTAAGTACACGTAAACTAACATGGATAAAGATATCAAAGAGGCAAGTAGTGGGAGTACAAATGAATAGCCCATGTTTAGAAGCAAAATAACTTAGAATCCAAATTAGAAAAACAAACAAACAAAGAAAGAAACAACAACAACAAAAAAAAAAAAAAACACTAGAGCAGTAAGTCTCTAAATGAGAATATTTTAGGTCTTCATTATAATGAAACCAGTGAGAATTAGATGTGACCCTCCAAACAACCTAACTATGCAAATCTGTCCAGGGTTTTCGTGTTTGTCCTGGTTTATGCAACAACAACTTTGCTTAGGTTTACCCAACACAACCTCACCGCATCATTGGATTATCTGTGGCATAACAAAAAACCTTACTTCAAGCAATGTTTTAAAAGAACTGATGAGTATCTTTTAGAGCAGTATTCCCAAAAGCAAGCCATCTTATCTGCAATGTCCAGCAAGAACTTGGGAATCACTTTCTGCTTTAGGAAAGTTTAAAAAAAAAATAAATACTTGTCGTTCTTCTACAAACCTCGACCAACTAATCCGTACGTAATGCTTGAGCAAACACAACTGTGTACCCAAAGGCAATTATAGCTTTACAACTGTACGGTAAGTGACAGTTTTGATGTTATGGAGCACAGCAAACATTAGGAACTGGGATGGATGTCCACATGCCTCCAGCAGGCACAGTAGATGGTACAAGAGACAATTGTGGCTGAAGAAGAAAAATCTTTGCAGGTAAGCCATACCCAAGAGCCAGCAGCTTTTCTCCCCTGTTTGACCCAGCCGAGCAATTTCATTGCCTTTCAATGGACAAAGAGCAGCTGTTGCCCAAAAGTTATCCCATGCCCCACTGTGGCAGCAGGGCAGGGAAGCGAACGCCTTTCAATAAAGCCGTGTACGTTTGCCAAGGTCGCAGATGTCTCGGTGTCACAGAACACATTTCAGAAGAGCACTACTGCAATAAAACGCATGAAGTGAAAGTGCTGTCTCTGCAATTAGAGCTGGAGACGAGCGTTCCTCTTCTCAGGTACGACATAAAGGCCAGGAGGGCACGACACCCCTTTCTTTTAGCGCGTTAGCCCAGAGCTGATGCATAACACTCAGAGCACACAAGGAAAGTTTTCTTTCTAGCCTAATTTTAGTAGAGCCCTACTTCACTATAACCCCAGCTCCAAAGCTGAACATCACCAGTATTTAGAAGTGTTCTGAGAGGGAAGCTGCCAGGCAGCCTCATTTAAAAACAGAGAGGCAGCAACAAGCAGTTTCTCATGCTTGATCCGATTACTCTGATCTCTCTTTTGATGCTGCAGACTCACTCGTATTTCTATTACTGAACGGGGGGAGCAAGGGAAAGGGGGGAATGTCACTTTGCTGCTTGGTGCTTCTTTCTCCCTCATCACACTCCCAAGGAGGGATACATGCTATGGTAACTGGCACAAAGTGGATGCAAGAACTGGAAGCCACGGCAACCTCGGACCTCTCCTGCTACCGCCTGCCAAGTCCTGCTTTGGTTTCATGCTGTCCATGAGAAGATCACATCCACAGCTGGCACACCGCTTTAAGAAAGGTGTGCCTCCGCATCAAATTTTGAGATCTCTCAGGTCCAAGCTCACGAAAGTTGTCGTGTTGTGGATTAGCACTTGAGTGCACCTTTGTGAATGGAAGAAAACCACTCGAGTCCACCTCAGAGACGATCAACTCGTGATGCTTTGCGATAGCTTGGGGAATACAGTAACACTTCCATTCTGGCTGCAGACCTTTGAAGAGATTATAAATCAGATTCGGTTGCTCACAAACTGTTAAAAAAGGGCAAAACAAGATCAAAGAGGTTCATCCACAGCCGTAACCCAAACCCAGTGTTTTATATAGCCAGCGCTTGACAAGAGCCCGTGTAACTTCAGGAGGCGACGTGTCAGGTTTGTGGATCTCCTCGGCTCCACCAGCTCCATTTGCACCTCTACCACCACTCAGGTGGTCCAGAGACCACCACTGCCCACGGTGCCTCGCCTCCAGGAGCTCCCCTGCCTGCAGGGGATTAACAGCCCACGCTTCAACTCCTCACCCCAGATAAGCGCCCACGCTCTGCATGTCAGCAGTGCAGAGCTCGCATAGTTATGCTGCAAAACCAGAGGGAACATGCAAGCTGCCTTCACCCTGATGCGAGTAACACGCTGGCACTGCCTCAAGCTCTGTACACGAAATGCCTGCCTCCTCCCAGATCTGGCTGGGGAGCCGGCACCCGGCACCTGGTGGTCAGCAGCAGATCACCGTCCTGCAGGAAACCCAAGGGGAATGAACCGCACAGTCCCACACCCTCCCTAAAAGCCAGCGAGGGCTTGCCTATGCCCTCCGGCAGCTTAATCCTGTACACGGCACCAGACACTGTTAATGTAATTGTCAAATGCATTTTTCAAAGAGTTCCCTCACTTTCAAGATGCTGAACATACAAGAGATAAGAGAAGTTCACTGTCATGTAAGCTAATCAGTACCTGAACCTTCTCGGAGAAAACCATTTGAGCAAAACGTTCAACTACAGTTTCTTGCTATTAAGCTTCCTTTGCTTCACCAAGGAGTCTGGAAAATGTAGTAGCAGCCACGGACTTTTGCTGTCTGTCCTAGTGAAGAATCGGGCCAGTAATATAAATTGTTTAGGGCAAACACTTCACAGCTGGTCTTGGCAGGGAAAGTACGTTTCTAACACAACTATTCCCCAGCAGTGCCAAACATACACCTGCATTTTAAAGGAATGCCTGTCATCTCCTACAGCTCAGAGCCCATCGTCTCCTCAACAATTACATTTCCCTCATATTGTCACTAACAGAAGGGAAGGGGCTGACACCGACTTCAGTGATCTGGCAAAACCCACAGAAATATTAACTGCTGCTGCTTTAGAAGTTACAAAAAAAGCCAAGCCCTGGCCATGAACACCGTTTCCATCTACCCTTCAGAGAAAGCCGCTTATGCAACTCCCGATCACAGCACTGCAATCCCCAGAGGCTGAAGCTACCCACACATGCCCTGGGAAGGTAAAAATATAAACCAGGGAAAACAACACAGCACCTCCAGATAGGAATGACAGCAAACAGACACCAAGATGCACAAGCATTTCCAGTGACAAAAGAAAAATTAAGCTGAACAATCTCTTTAGTTTTCATGTTAAGACAGCCCTTGAAAGTTTTATATTTCTGAGCAGAGATGTGCTTAAATACCATTTTAAATACCATTTACCTCTATACTAGTATCTTAACAGGGTGTCAGTTGTTATAGTAGCACCACCTTGAGATATCCATTAGGGTTTGATGTTATTACTCAAAATTTTAAACTACAGAAGAACATAATCCACTCAAACTGAACTGTAGAGTAGAAATATCATGCTGGCCACACAGGGCCGTCACTGATTTCAACTAATTACACATGCAGGCCAGTAGGAGTTCCTACCACAGCCCAGGTAAGTGTTTTAAATAAAACAGAAAAGCCACTCAGCACGTTCAGCAGGTAAACACCAACTATGACAACGTTGCTGTTCAGGTACTGTTATCACTCACGATAATACACGCTGAACAGATGAATGAGATTAACCCCAAAGTCCGATTTCCAAAGTCCCATCCAGCACTCTTAGAACAGCTCCCTAACAGCTAACTCCTTTGCCATACAAAGACTTAAGACGCAGCCCAATGTGCAGCATGACAGGAAAACCAACAAGATCACCAGGTAACAAATACACGAGGAAAGACGGGGAAAAAAAGCTTATTCTGGGGGAAAAAAAGCCAAGAGAAACCAGGCAGATTCTGTTCACGAGCAGACAAACATCAGAAGAGGAGCCAGCTGCCACGTGCATCGCTTGCACTCGGGCTCTTTGCGCTTGCAAACCAAGGAACCAAGCACCCAAACGCAGGGGCAGGGCTCGACCATGACCAGCCACGAGCTGGGAGCAGTGGGATCAGACACTGCACACCAGCGCGTGGCCCAGCTGCCGAGCTCTGTTGTGAAATACTCCCCTTCCAATTACTACATTTTTGATTGAAGCCTCGCGGTATCTTTTTTTCAGACATGCAAAAATAGCCTCTTCCACCAGCATTCTCCCCTGGTGCCTGGTCGTGAAGCCAAGCGCACCAAAGCTTCCAAGCCAGCACTGGACGACCTTCAAAGAGCTCTGTGGTGGAGCTCCCGTTAACCACAACAGCAGCTGCTAGCTGCAGCATGCAATTAAATCGCCAGGGAAGTAACTGATTTATGAAACTTAAACAAGTACATACCACTCGTAATTACAACATTCCAGCTAGGGTCTCTTCTTCATTGCAGGTTTCCAAACAAAGTCTCTTTATTTAATGCCAGTGGGTTTGTGCCACTAGAGAACAGCACACAGTATTCCTCAGAGGAACAAATACAACTTTTTTAATGTCGCATCCCATTTCTCAGAAGAGATACAGATTACACGTCCGGCTTTGCTTGTACTCTCAAACCGCTGCATAAGTATTTACTTACTGGCTGAATTCCAGCTGCAGTGAATGCTGCAGACTTACAGCTTGCATTACATTTAAAGCTTCTGAAGTCTGTTAAAATCATATCTCCCTGAACCACAGAAAGCAACTTCATTTTTTTGGATATGCAGAGCCCCTGTATTCAAGACAGGAGTACTGCTACACTGTCAAAAAAAAGGCACCAGTTGTTAAAATCCCTTTTAAAATTATGACAATAATCTCTAGAAAAGCTGGCGCTGAACAGAAACGCCAGAAAAATCTGCCTACATGCAGTATCAGAAAGCTATTTTGTAAAGTAGGTTTTTGAGCAAACATGTTATTAGGAGCATTTAAACAGTCATTTCAAAGAGAGAGCAGACCTAGCCTAAAACAAATGCTTTATTCTGGGTGGCCCCGGGCAGACAGAGGGCGAGGAAGCCGACCCATCCCTTCTTAGCCAGGCGACGGGGCAGAGCCCCGGTCCGCACGCCTCTGCCCCCCCGAACACGCACTGGGCTCTGGCACAGACCTGAGGAAGCAACGCCAAGCCATCTTCAGTTACTGAGTCAGGGCTGTTTGATTACAAAGCCTTCTTTATTTACACACCCAGAAGAGACAGAGTGAAATACAAGCAAGGAAAACAGCGAAGCAACATCAACAGACCAGAGACTGATAAGGACGGGCGCGCGCAGGAGGAGCGCGTCTCCTCCTCCCGGCCTCAGGTGCACCCCAGCCACCTCTGCAGAGGGAACCGCCAGCAGCCCCTGCTCTTGCCAAGGCATATCGCGACGTCCAGTGCATATCGTGACATCCAGCGCTGCCAGTAATAAACCCAACAGGTGTCCATCGGGCCAAAGGTGCGAGGAACTGCCCCCTCTTGTGTGTAGATCCTGCACAGAGCAGAGCCGACTCCCCACGAGGCTTCCCATCCTTGGAAATCACAGGAGGCTCCTTGGCAGTGGTTTCTCAGCCAGATTGTCGTGCTTATAAACCTGTGCCCAACTGCCTACATGCAAGACAAATGAGCCCAAGCTGCAATCCAGATGGATTACTTTATTTACCAGCCTCTTCCTTGCAATTTTCCTCAAGTGTTTGCATTTCATGCAGAACACAACCAGAACGTCAGTGTATTTTCCAATGCAAGAGCCCAGCCAAGTCTCAGCAAAACCGTTGCAGATCAGAAGCTTTGTCTTGCTTGCACACAAAAGCTCCTTAGAAACTGACTCCGTATTTACAAAGGAGCAAAGGTCTTCCCCTGGCCTATTGCATTCGGGGCTTGTTTCACGTTGGCAGATGCCGCAGCGTGCAGTTGTGACCGCTGCTTGTCCCGAGGCGCACCCGCAGCACCCTCGTGTCAGCACAGCCGTCGCACCCAGCACCACGACCGGGCTTCGGAGCGATGCTGGCACCGCTCCTCTGAACGCCTCCCGCGGCTTCGGCTGGGAAGTTATTCTTTCTAAACTGCCGCGCAACATGGCTGTGCGCCGCCAGGCAGCTGCCGTGCTCCAGCGCTGACTGCATCTCAGCCTTAGCCGAAACCATCCCTCAGCTCTCGTCCTACTTCGCAGGGGTGTTACAAAGTTTAATTCACTGTAAAGCACCGCGATCAGATCAAAAGGTGCTGCAGAAATGCACGGATTCGTCTCCAGGTACCAGCTCGGTTTAAACAGAGCCCTAGCGTTGCCTATCACCAGCCCAACCACCCGAGCTCCAGGCGGGCAGGGAAGCGATGGCAGCAGACTCCAACGCGCGCTCCAGCTCGCAGGATGCTGCTGCACCACGGTACAGCACGGGGCTGGTGTTCCTCGCGTGGCAAGCGGTACGGAGACACGGCGACAGCGGGCAGCAATCACTGCCAGACACCGACTGCCACACCGCTGGGTTTGTCTTCCAGGAGTACTGAAGCTAACAAACTAGTAGCTTTTAAAAGACAGGGGAGAAACGGAAGGAAATATCAAAAAAAAAAAAAAAAAAAAAAAAAAAACAGAAGTCTTCAGCGTTAAGAAGTTTTGTCTGAAATACATTAAAGCAGGACTTTTAGGATGTTATCCTTTATTCGCGACAGAGCGCTGGCATCACCAGGTAGTTATCTTCTACCAACAGCATCGCCATCTCGGTTCGTACCGTGCAGTGCCTTTCGCTATCGGAAAACATCGAGTGCACACGTCAGGCACCGGCATCGAGCTGCAGCACCCAGCCCCGGCTCGTTCCTTCCCAACGGCTCCTGCTCCAACGGTCTGAAGCGGGCTGCTACGGCCGCCAGCGGGGCTCCGGCAACCAGGCTCGTGCTGCTGTGACACCGCACGAGCCCCTGGCTAAAAGCGGCCCTTAAAAACGATTTGAAACGCGAGGGAAGATGTTGGGAGGCAGACGGCAACACAAAGAGCGAGCGGAGTTATCCCCCAGCAGGGCTTTTGTTTTTATTTCAGGCTGGTTGAAGTAGAAGCTCCCCACAGGTCAGACCAACAGACAATTCCCTGCGTGTGGAGCTGAACCGAGCGCGGATCCCACAAAACCCACCTCCGCGCAAGCCCTCCGAAAAAACTACGAGGACAGCGCGTTAATCACATAAACATCTGGGCGGCTGCTGCCGAGCCGTGCCGGAGCGACACAAGTGTTTCCCCAGCTCCTAATAAAAAGGGGCTGCCACCGACGGCTCCTTTCCACCCCCGACAGGCTCCGGGGGCCGCAGGGCAGCCGGAACGGAGAAAATCGCGGGGACGGGGCCGACCCCCGGGGCCCGTAGCGGTGCCCCCCGTCGGGCTGAGCCCCCGGCGCCGGGAGCGGGCAGAGCGCGGCCGTGAATAAAGCTCTTTGTTCGGCCGCGCTGCCCGCGCCTTCGCCCCCCCCCCCCCCTCCCCTCTTCTCCGTATCAGCGAAACGCAACAGATCGCTCAATGGCTCGCTTGTTTCGCCGCCTGGTCCCGGGCAAGGCACGCCAGCTCCGCTCGGCGCGGCAGCCGCTAAATGGAGCCTTGTGCGGGCACCGGGCGGCCCCGACGGGCTGCCCCGACGGGCACCGGCACGGCCCTGCTGCAAAGGACCGGGTCGGACCGGGTCGGGCTGGGCTTCCCCTGGGGCAGCGGGGGCTCGGGGCTCCGGGGCAGCCCCGCTCCGGTGCCGCCCGCTCAGCCCAAAGCCGCCGGGACGGGGCGGACAGACAGACAGACGGAGGGAAGGAAGGACGGACAGACGGAGTTGCACGCCGCTGCCAACAGGTCGGCGGCCGCCCGGCGAGCCCCCCCCGCGGCCAGCAGCCGCTGCCATGGAAACCGGCACCGAGCCGCCGCCGCCGCGCCCGCCCCGCGCCGCCCAACGCCCCCCGGCGGAGCGGGCAGCCCCGGGGGCGCCGCCACCACCGCTCCGAGCCCCGGGGGGGGGGGCTCCGCGGGCACCGCCCGCACCCAACGGGAGCCTCCGCACGGCGCCGCTCCCCCCCCTCTCTCGCTGGACGGACGAACAGACGGATAGACGGACAGACGGGGGGCCCGCTGCCCCCCACCCGCCCCGCAGCCCCGCGGCGCCCCCCCGCGGACGGTGCGCGCCGGGTCCAGCCCCGGGGGGTTTTGGTGGTGGGGAGGATAAACGGGGGATAAGGGGGGGGGGGTCCGGTGCAGCGCCCTACCTCTGGGGATGACGGCGGCGGCCGAGAGCAGCAGCAGCAGCGGCGGCAGCGGCAGGAGGCGGCCCGGGGGGGCGCGGCGGGGCGCGGGGCCGCGGGGCTGGGCGCGAGCCGCCATCGCCGGCACCTGCTCGGCTCTGCGCCCCGGCCGGCACCTAGCGACCGCGCGCACCGCTAATGAGATGCGGCCGCGTCACGGCGCGGGGAGGGGCAGCGCCACGGCCTCGCTCCGCCCCGACGGGGGGGGCAGAAGGGAAGAGGAGGGGGGGGGGGACGCGGCCCGGTGCCCCCCCCCCCCGGCGGCGGAAAAACGGGAGGAGGGCGGGAGCCCCCCCCCCCCTCTCTCCGCTTCGGGGATGGGAAGGGAAAGCAGCGGTGGGGCGTGGGGGGCGGGCGGCGCCGCTCGCGACACGCGTGGGGGTGTCGCGACACGCGTGGGTGGGGCCGCGACACGCGTGGGAGCCCACACACGCACACTCCGCGGCCGCCCACCCTCGCCGACCCCACGCATCGCGCACCCCACGCGTGTCGCAGCCCCGCCCCGCCGCGTGTCGCCCACCCGCGCCCCCCCCGGGGGCCGCCGCGGCCGGAGCCGGCAGCCGGGCCGCTGGAGGCGATGTTGAGCCTCCCAGCGGCCGCGGGAGAGGCGCGGCGAGGCCGGGCGAGCCCCGGCGAGCACGGAGCGAGCCCGGCGGCAGCCCCCGGACCGGCAGCCCCGGCACCCGCTACCCCCTGCCCGGTGCCCGGTACCCGACGGCCGCCCACCCGGGGGTCTCGGCACCCCGCAGCGGGCAGCTCGGAGCCGGCAGCGGGCTCGGAGCGACCGGGGAAGGGGAGCCGGGCCCCAGCCTCCGATCCTGAAGCACCGTGGGCCTGCACGGGCAATGCCGGGGGGGGGCGGAGGGGCCGTCGGGTGGTGCTGCCGCCGCTAGCAGGGTTATTCCGCACTAAGCTGGGCGCAGGTGAGTTGTCTGCCCAACTTTATCAGCACGTCCCTGCTGAGCCCGCAGCTGAAACGGCTCCAGGCGGGCGTTGGGTCCCAGCGCAGGGCTGGGGGGAGCCCCCACCCGCAGGCTGCCCCCACCCCGGAGCGGTGCCCCGTGCCCCTCCCGAGCTGCCAAGCATCTTCGCCCTGGAGAGATGGCAAGTGCCACGTACGCGGAGTTTCAGGCTACCCTGCTCATCACGATTGTGCGACTAAGCCGGATTTATCCTCCAGCTTAGAAGAAAGCGTTTGTCTTTGTCCACGACGCTAAATTCCCTTCCCTCCAGAAGGACTTTAGCACTGGTAAACAGCTTGGGCTTGAGAGACTTTGCATAGCGGCTCCATTTGCCTCTGTGTCATCAGGCACCAGATTATCTTGTTTGTCTATTTTTAATTACATGTTTTAGACCCTTTTGTACAATATTGTGCATTATGACCTACTGCTGCTCAAACATCAAATTGGAAGACAACCCATATTAAGTAAAAAGGTTTATAATAATTTAAGTATTCATAGGGTGCAGAACAATAAGTAGTAGGAAATACAATTTGCATAATAAATATCAATATCACAACAGCTAAAACAAACCATGACAAATTATCTGCTGCTAAATGACCAGGAGATTATAGAATGCAAATTGCAAATCCTGAACTCTAGGAAATGACTTCCGTAACCTGCAACGTCTCGTTCAGCAGACAAAAAGGGACTCGAGATGCACTAAAACTGGCTGTGTTCCTGCTGGAAACATCTTATTGCATTCCATTATGCATCAACTTTAATTTCAAGAGGAAAACGATTTCCTCTGTCCTGGAAGCTTAGCCTCAGATTATTTGTCACAGTGTGTTTAGCAGTTATGATATTGAAGCGTGAGCCCCATTGGCAGTGATTGAAAGCTGTATTAAATCAGCGAGGGCTCAACTTGCAGGCAGCGAGAGACAGCAGCTCGCTAATATGGGAGTGGTAGCAGGAGCAAGGGAAGGGGAGAGGAGAGAAAGGTCTGATGAAGGTTGACCTGACCCACAAATATAGCTGATATAATTGTTGGCATTACATGACAAGGTTGCTCCCGAAGTGACACATCCCACTGACAAGCAGCCACTCATTCTTGAGACTCGCTGTGACCTGTCTCTCATGGGAAGCAGCCAGGAGCCACAGAACGATGGAAAAACCAGTCTGTTCCTGCTCCAGAAGCGAGGCTGAGCTCAGGCTACGGCCCTCGGGGTTGTGAAGGCCTGTCGGCATCCGTGCAGCACGTGGCACCAGGGAGAACCTGGGGGCCCGGGGTAGCAAAGCACCAGAGGGAACAGCCCCTGCTCCCTGCTGCTTTGGCTGCTTTAGGGTCCCCCTTGCACGGCTGAGCTGGTGTAGCACAGCCCCCAGTTGCCCCCAGCGAGGTGCTTTGGTTTTCCCTCGTTGCATAGTGTGGGGGTGCTGTACATGTTGGTGTTGTGGGCAGAAATGCTGCAGCACCCCGTAACCAAAGCCCCTCTGGGCTTCAGAGGTATGCGGGTGGAGGATCACGTTTCACATCTCGTCTCTGGGTGGTAGGGGTTACGAGCAGCAGGAATTTCGCACAGGAACCTTTCCTGTGCCACTTGTGGCAATCCTTCAGATTCATCATTCCTGCCCCTCCCGCCCCCCAGCAATTTAGCACATCTCAAAGACCAGATGGTGTTTTTGCATTTTAAAACTGATAATCAATTGTTTGTTAATTCAGTTTTTAAGTCAAGAGCAGAAATAAACTTAAAAATGAGAATTGCAATCTGTGGCATACTTCTGGAGAAAGAGCCAAACCCCCTGTTTCAAACACGCACATAAGACAAGAGGAGCAGAAAGAATGAGAAACATTAGTTGTGCTTTACCTTCCTATCATATGAGCTTTGGACCCAACTTTGGGCAATGTTTTGAGATGCCTTGAATGAAACTTGTTAGCGTAAGCAAGCCCTGGCTCTTTGGATGAATAGAAATTGGCGAGACATCAGGCTAGAGATGGAAGCAGCTCCAGTGCAGATCACTGGTACTGCCTCTGTGGCTGCTACTGGGAATGGGGTCAGAGGGTTCAACCTCACCTGGCTTCCAACTGATTTGAAGCAGCTGACGTTAACTACGGCCACTTCATAAATAAATGCAGCCAACTGATGGATTCTGTTCTTTACTTTCACAAAGGCTGGTGAACCAAGGTTACTCACTAGCCAAAATGGCTTTCTGTCTTGTCCTCCAGCATTGCCATTCGCTTACTGTGTGAATCTAAGAAGGGAAAAAGATAACCTAAAAAAGCCCAAGTTTTCCGCTCTAGAAAATGAAGGTAATGCACACTGCATTTAACTTTTGCAGGTACTGTGGGACTTTCCATTCTTACACAGCTCTTTGAGTCTCAGATTAAAGGTGCTATAGAGACTGAGAGACCAAAAAGATTTCTCTACAAATGGCAGTGTTTGTTCACTCCACATACTCTGTCAAGAGAAATAAAACAGTTGTCGATCTTGTGAAAAGCACCGGCTCTGAAATTTTCAAAGAACTGCATGGAATTTTAGCCACACAATTCACATTAAAGCTGGCATGGGGCTAAATCCTGTGTAACTCTTTGAAAATTTAGGAGTTTGTCAAAAGGAATCCAGAAAAGGATTAACCAAGTTATAGCATTTCAGATTTAACAGCTCATCTGAAGGAACTGTTGCGTGCTTCCCCCAGCTAGACTGGCTCCCCGCCAGGGCCTCCGAGCATCTCCCTTTACCTGTCCCCAGAAGGAAGCACTGAGTTCAGCCTGCTTAAAGATCGGGTAAAAATGCAAAGCCTAATTTCCACTTTTCCACGTACTGTGACAAAGTTGTCATTTGCTACGCTCTCCCTATAGAAATTCAGTGCTTTAGTTACAGTACAAATATCTCCCGATATATTTTATTTATCTGGCTCCCACTGCGATCAACAACAAATTTGTTCAAAATTTTAAAAGGTATAAAACAGATGCCAAAATACAAAGCAGAACTACTGCTGCCATCACCACGGAGGAGAGGAGAACTTTATCTCATCCCAGCCCAGCAGCACACAAGGACGCGTGCCCACGGAGCAGCCGGCATCTCCCCAGCAGGGCAGGGGGGAGCCTTAGTTGCTGGTGGGGACACTTTTAGGGGAAAATGCCTGGTTTGGTCCTAATCAGTTACAGCCTGACATTGGAGAGTGGAATACAGAGAAAGGTTGAGCAGGCTGCTGTGCCACAACAGGCAGCTATGTCCTGCACTGCCAGGCAGGTGACCCCCCAACCTCGTGGCACGCTGGAGGTGCATGTGGCACCACAGCCCCTCTGCAGACAGGAAAGCCAAGTTAGCCAAGTTGCAGCAGTGCACTGACCTGCTGGGATGACACAACGGGCAGCTAGCACAGAGCTGAAGGCAAAACGTGCCCCTCTAACACCACTGTGTTTCAGGTAAGGGTTGTTGGAGCTCCCCGTTCCTGAGCGCAGAGGAACAGCTGCCACATTTCGCTGCAGCATTCACAGCTTCTTGGAGGTAGCTAATACGGTACCAAACACAGCCTGCTGGCAGTCTGGAGAGCCTTTCCTTCTTGCAGGGAAGGAAACAGTAGCTCCGCTTCAGCAAATATCTAAGCAGAGGCTCAACTTGCAGCGTGTGCACCCTGCATGTTTCTGTGCAGTCACATACATGTCTAAGTATTTTGCTGGAGTGGCACTTACATGGAAAAGACAGTACATTTCCAAAGGATTCAAAAACAACTGGTGCCAAACCAGTAAATGAAAGCAACATTTATACAAGTGTATAAATACGTTGACTTTAATTCCCTTGTGACAAACACTGCAGGCACACACAAAGACCAGTCACACTTGCTGAGAGCAATAATGTAGTCTTTGTAAAGCGCATATGCTCAGCACCCACTGTAAATACGATATTTTCATTTATAATTTACAAAATTTTCTTTAACACCTACTGGATATTTGCATTTGCTTTGTCCTTTTCCTGCATGTGGGGGGCCTGTTTTTAAATTTTCATTTTCGTTCGAGACCTAGAAGATTAAATTTAATTATTTTTTAAGCCACAAGTGTGACAATAAAACAAAAAAGTCTTTTGATTTTGGAGAAATCCTATTGAGGATCTGAAGGGCTGTCATCAGTACAGCATCAGTCTTCATTATCTGATTCTTTTTTCAATTGGCAGAGCTTTACAGAGAACACCGCTCTTTCAACAAAATGATAAAGGGGTATTTGAAATAAACAGAGAGAGTCCCCAGCCAGTGAATACCTTAGATTGCTATGGACCGTGACTTAATGCTAACTCCTATGAACTTCTCCTTTTTTATCTTTTAATAAAAAAGCTGTACAGATGGGATTTTTTGCTTGGCTAAAACCTTTGTTAAAAAAGAAAACAACAAAAAAAACCCTAAGGAGCAACAGCCACTAAAAGTACAAAAGTTCTCTCCAAGCAAAAATCTCTTGCATGTATTTATTTGAGACGGTCCAAAAAAAAGCATTTTCGTGCCACCGATGGCTGATAACCAGGTGCACTGCTGTCACCTCCCTAGCTCCTCTGCTCTCCTGTGCACGCAGCAAACTAGAGCAACCTAAGCCTGGATCTGCAGCACTCCACCTCTCCCTTTCGGCAGCAACTTGGCACCTGGAGGCACTGTCACCAAGGCAAGGGCTCACCGAGCCAAGTTACAAAGGGCAGGCGGTCTACTTTCAGGGATTTAAGATTGCTTCTACACACCGGAAAGAGGCTGGAAAGGTGCACCGTGGCTTTCATTAAAGGAATTTCCCTTCCACTCCAGACAATCTTGTCATTGATGCATACAGGCAGGAAATGAAACGGCAGCCCAGGACCGTGGGAGGCAACTGTTGTCGCGCTCTATTCTCGGTTCGGCGAGGGGAAAAGCAGCCCAGCGAGCCTTGGTCTGTGCTGCTCCCCTGCAAAGTATTTCAAGTTTCCGATGTGAAGCGGGGGAGAGATGCCTGCTTTAAGCTTCACACAAAAGCCGTTTGGAGCAAGCCAATGCCTGATGCCAAGCAAGACACGAGAGAGGCTTTGCACAGTGCGGTGGCAGGCGGAGGGTAGTTGCATTTCTAGCTCGAGATGTGTGTCAGCTATATTTATCAGCTAGGCAGCTGCCACATGAAACCCTGGAGCCCTACTGGGTGTTAAAACTCGGGAGGCAGCTCAGCTCCCCACTTCAACAAAGCACATGTTTGTACATCAGCAGCACGGAGCACAGGCCGGTATGCATTCCCCCCTCCCTCATCTCAGCAGCATTGTCAGAGACGCCCCCGACTGCCAACTTCTCCTTCCAGGAGGGTTCATTAAGCCTTGGCATAGCTTGTGCTCGTGTTCAGCCATTGCAAAGCAGGGCATAAAATAAGTTCCTGAAGGAAAAATGGCCAGGAGCACGCCACGGGGAAAACCGAGTGCAGATCAGAGGCAGAATGAAAAAAGATGAGAGCTTATCCCAGCTACGCAGGTGCCTGGCAGCACGTGAAGAGCGAAGTTCATGCTCGGCTGTGAGGCTGGGATCTGCACCACACCTTCATCAACATCTGCCGAGGCATACCTGGGTTCAATGTTTACATACACATTCTCCTACGGACATAATCTGGAACAAAGAACACGCTGTAAAACAGCTAGCACACCTCTGTCACTGAAACAAACACCATGGATATGGACCAAAAAATCACTTTGTGAGCAGCACAGCTCCTAGCAAAGCTCCTGCTCACCACAGCCGTACTACCTGGATGCTAACAGCACAAGTACAAAACTTCATGTGAACTGAACGCCTTATTTCTGCCTGTCCATTACGACAGGGCTTCATCTGGTCAACAGGATTATGTGTTGGTACAAAGCAGCCATGCATCAGCCACTGTGACTATATTATTTAGTGCCTGATAAGATACATGCACAAAATACTGATTGGTTTTCTATCATCTCCAATAATTATAAGCAGAAAGGTTAAGCCCCCAAGTCTGCTGAAGCAAGATGAAATATTTTCAGATGGTTTTAAAGAAACCGGATTATTCCCTAGTGTAACAATAACGCACAAAAAAATCTAGCCAGTCTGGCTCCCCTGCCGGTCTAGCCTTTTTACTGTTGGATAATAAGGAATAAGCTATAATTTAGATTTTTTTTTTTTATCATAGATCCAATTGAGAAAGAGGGACGAATCATTTTACAGTCTTGCGTCATCTTTTCTGCAGATGAGTCTAATGCACCCTCACCATAAAACTCAGGAACTGTGCCCTCCGCATGTTGTTGTGACAAATTTCAAATCAAGAGGGTGCTTGAATTGGATTTATTACAATTGGGAGACAAGAAATTGTAATCTTTATGAGCCAATGACACAGAGCCTTATAATAAGAGAATGAAGTATCATTTGAAATGTAAAGCAAATTAGATTACCAGGGTCAAATCCTTCTACAGAGACATCATGTCTTCGGAGTGTCTCTTGCATTTGACATCCTCTTTTCAGGTTTCACATTAGCATTTAAGTGTTTTTTAAATATGCTTAATATTCTTATAGGAGAAAAGTGCCTGCAAAAGTCAAGACATGGAGATCATGGGGATGGGGGGAGAAAGCAAGCCATCAAAATAAGTGCCGAGGGAAGCTACAGGTCTGTCATAAAGAGAAGGCGTCAGAGCTAATGGAGTCCTGGCGGGCACTTCTCCTCATCCCCTGTGATGCTCACGTCCTCCATCCCCTGGGGGAGCTGCTGTCCCCACACGAGGACAGCTCGATCTGAGCGCCTGGCTGCGGGGAGGCACGGGCTGGGGAGGCTCCAGCAGCAGCCGGCTCCAGACAGACATCGCCGTGTGGCAGGCTGTGGGGTTTTTTGTTACTTGCAGCTGGGGAAAGAAAAGGAAAAAGAAAAAAGAAAAAAAAAAGAAAAAAAAAGCCCCTTTGATCACATCAAAAGCCATATCTTCTCCGCAGCAAGATGACTCATGGGTGTTGTCTGCCCCACCCGAATACCCAAAAACCCAGCGTGGGCTCGTGTGACAAGGCATCAGAACACGAGCCCATTGCGGCATTGCTGTCTAACCCTCGTGTTTTGGAAACATTCAAAAACATGCAGAGGCACAGTTTTGCAGAGCAGGAATTGCAGTTTCCTAAACTTCGAAGTTTTCCTTTGAGGAGGTGACAAGCAGAGTAGCACAGAAGCTGGAAACCAGATGCACCAGTAAGATCACGCACTCCAACTGCATCGCTACCCCTAAGGGACTGCTCTCCCCTCTAGTATCCTGCTTGTACAACTGGGGTTTGTTGTTCCCTTCAGCATCTCATTTGCTGTGGACACCTAAAGATGCAAGAGGCAGCAAGTCCAAAACCTCAAAGCCAGCCTGAAATGATTAAAATGCTGTGGGTAAACACCTGAGCACACAATGCAAAACTTTGACTGTTCCTCTGATTTAAGAGACTTCATGTCTTAATCATCTGTCAACACCACATGTAACCAACCATGGTACAGAGGAAAGGGCTCCCAGAAGGGATACAAACATCACACATGAAAGGAAAAGTCTTACTCAGCCTAGAGGGAATTTCAAATTAGGTACAACATTACTTCAGCTTTCACTGTCAAGAATGGTTAGATTTCCATTGACTTATTTTGTAACAGTAGGGTTTTCCTTTGAAGAATCCACAAACATCTTCACCTTCAACTCACATTTACTAGCTCTTGCTCATTTTTTGTACTGCAATCCTACTTAAAAGCCACAGTCAGGGGCCAGGACCCCAACTGCAGCAGATGATGTACAACAAACAGGAGTTTACCACTTGCTCACCCCCAAAAGAGCTTCCAATCACTAAATAAAACAAGAGAAGACAGGTGACTACAGATAATATGGCAAGACAAACCGCTGCCAGCCAGGGCAATCCGCAGCAGTCCCCAGACAGCCTTGCTGCTGTCGAGGTTTTGACAGCCCAGGACTGATGCGGTCAGAAGCGTCCCCACCACTGATCCACGCCATCTCACTCCCCGACCGCACACCTCGGCTTGGGCGGGCTGAGGAGGAAAAGTCCCTGCTACCAACCCCTCAAACCAGGACATGCAGAATGATTTGGGGGAGAGAGAGCATTTGGTTATGGACAGACAGTAAGCAGGAAAAACAAAAGAAAAAAAAAAAAGAAAGAAAGAAAAGAAAGAAAAAAAACACCACCACCACCAAAAAAAAACAGCTTCATTTAGGTGAAGTACAAACAACTGAGGAGTGTGTTAGCATTTAAAATTATCAAAAGGAACTCAAACCTATTTTCTTCAGAAAAATGCTTTGCCTGGCTGGGGAAGAAACTAGCTGCCTGGCGCTTTGCAAGGGCAAACTGTGGCAGGTTGGTCTTCAAAAGGATTGTGGACTTTGGAAGAAATGATTGTTGTGCTTTCAAATCACCAGCTGGAATGCTGCAAACAACAACATTTACGGGGCAGCCTCCATCTCTAAGTTACTGCCATTTTCTGAGCACCAGTGGGATGGATGAAATCCAGAAATCCCTAAGCCTGGACACCTGCTTCTCAACATCTTTACAATTCCATTTTTTTAACTACTTCGTTTACTAGTAGGCACATGCATAAGTGGTGTATATTCTCACATATGCCCCAGCAGATGTGTACACACATACACGTATGTATACACACACAGTATTACACACAGACACAGTGCTTTAGGCATGCATCTTAGCCCAATAATTGCATTTTTTGTAAGCTTGTCCCAACTTGCCGATAGCTACAGAGCAAAACATAATTCGTTAACTCTACTCAGATATTGAAGAACAAAGCTGGAACTCCCATACAATTATGTTTTATCTCAGAGCAAGGTGAAATCATTAGATATTAGTGAGGTGCAGTGGCATAAAAATGATGTGTTAGCGGGGGTTCATTACATTGTATTTTCAGAGCCAGGAAGATCAATGCGTTCATGCATCATGAATTAGTCTCATGCCTTAGTCTTCCCTGCTCTGCGGAAACCCAACATGATCTATTGCCAGCCATACATCATTGTTTCAGCATTGCACATTAATGACAAAGCTACAGTTTCCACTTGTCAAGCTGACCAGCTGCATTTTTCTGCACAAGATGAAAAAATTCAAAGGAGGAGAAAGGGGGTCATTCCTGGGCCAGACTTTGCAGTAAATTTCAACCCTTCAAACCTCTTCTTTTTCTTTAGATCCATCACTTCTATAATCAGTGCATAAACTTGCCCTCATTGCTTATATCCAGAGCTTGGAAGAGCTCAGGGAAATTAGAAGGATAAATCCATTAAGTGATTTTGCTAAATCCTTTTCTGTCAATGCAGAACTTTGCCTTTCCAGGCACATCCCACTGCCTGGGACCCCCTCTGGGTTTGTGCCTGCAGCAGAAAAGGTTCCCATCGCTAACTGGCAAAACTCTTTTAGTCTCTCCCCAGATACGTCAATAAGAAAATGCCATTTTCCAAGATACCTACCTACCTAAAAGCATCACCTTTGCACCTTGATTATTCTCTTTCCACACACTCAGGCCAGGAGATGCTGTCTCCTCCCTTCTGTTTTTCCCTTGCATCCTTTTTGCAGGGCAAAATTCAATTTTTCCCTCCTGACTCCAGAAATCCAGTTACAAGTTTGAGTCTTTCCCTTTCCCCTCTCAACCACTCAAATGTCTACCACTACATATTGTAATTAATTATGGGAGACACAAGTGACTGAGATAGCAGTTGCTAGGCTTCTCCTGTCTACTGCACTCAAACTGTTCCCAGGATGGTAGCATTAGAGCGTCCTGTGTCTTTCATACACATTTACCACCCACAGAGCAACTCCGAGATGCTATTATCCCCATTTTCCAGGCAGGGCACTGAGCTAGAGATTAATTTATCCAGTCCCACACAGAAGGTAAGACAATACAACAAATTGAATCTGGGTCTCAGGCACTGAAACTTTCCCTTCTTGTGACCATCCACCACAGTTCCCCACAACTCACTCCATCTATTCCCTGTGCAAGGCCCGTAACCTCTGACAAAGACCAGTTTGTTATTTGATGTGACTTTGTGCACCCTTCTAAACACCAGCCACGATGCTCAGGGAGAAAGTAGATCACCTACATCCCGAAATAAGAGGCTCTTCCTGGGATTTAACCACTATGCAGATAACAAGCTAACCCTTCAGCATGACTCTAGCTAAAAACTTACTGCTTGATCTTCTGCTAGCCTTCCTAAAATTGCAGCTACGTGTGCTCTACAAGCACTAAGAGCTCAGGGAGAGCCCAGGGTCCTCGCCTTGCCTGCTGTCCCCAGCCCTTGCCCTCAAGAGGCAGGGGGCATCTGTCCCCCTGCCCCTGACCCCTGCCAGCTTCCAGCTGTGCAGCCAGCACCGTGCCGCTGGGTGCATTCAGGGTGATTTTTTATTTTTTTCTATGAGACATTGATTAGCAGTGTTTGAAACATGACAACGTGCCAATACTTTCCTTGTTGTATGACAGATTACTGCATGGATGCAGGGCTAATGCTGCTCTTTCTCCTTATTATTCACTAATGCTCACCAAACAGCTGACAGTTGGCTGAGCTCTTTAGGGCAAATCGTTTCTTTCCTGGCCTCAGCTGCTTCCAAGGTAATGATCCAACTGTGGTTGTGGGGAAAAGCCCCTTCCAGGCTACATTTTGGTTTGTAGGGACCCAACGTGCCTGCTCCTGGAGCTCCTGCACCATCAGCACCACCCCCGGCAGGCATGCCCGGCTGGGTGCACACATTCTCTGACGGGGCTTTGGGCACCCACCCCTCGCTGCCAGGAGGGAGCTGATGGTCCATCCAAGCCCTCTGCATGCCACCAGGCCTCCCCACAGCCCCAGCTCCTGCAGGCTTTTGCCACCAACCACAGGAGCTGAGCGGAGGCTCCAGTGCCCGCACAGCCCGGCCCCAGCCGCCTGCCCAGCGGCCGCCCTCGCCTGGGCTATTGACAGCGAGCGGAGCCTTTCAGTGGCTCTTTGTTAGTTTTAAACAATGGCTGTGGCCAGTTCTATTTTCGCTTCCTCTCCCCCGCTTTTCCCTTCTGTACAGGGCTGGGGCTTTTTTTTTTTTTTTTTTCCTCCCCAAATCAATGGGCTCAGAGAGTGTCGTACTCAAAGTGACCTTTCAAATACCAGCCAGAGACAGGTCACCACAAATTGTGCTCTCCACCCCCGCAGAACATGAAAGCCTTTTCATTTCTGTCTGAAGGGCTGGGGAAGAGCGCGGCTGTGTTTCGAGGACATCCACTTTGAGCCTCGTCCTGGCATTAGCAATAAATGGTGGCTTCCTGCCCTGAGAGGCAGAACTGCCCTGGTGTGACTGTCAGCATTATCTGCTGCATCCGGATTTTTGGCCACCCTATTTTTCTTCTTTGAACAGCAGCCACAAGACAAAACTGAAATACTGACATCTGAAAGCCAACAGGACTGCGTATGAAAACCCAGACGAGTCTGACTTTTGAGAGCAGGGTGTCTCTGCAGGGGGTAGGCAAGCATCCTGCTGAACGTGCCTGTTGGGGAAGGCATCTCTGGAAGTCTGGAAGCCCGTAATCAGGTAGGCATTTTGTGTGCAACACAAACCAGAAATGCTGCTTTCTTCCCCACCAGTAAATAACTCACAAGAACCACTAAATTCCTGTGGCTGTCACGACGGCAGCGTTTCAGAGCATCGTACCACACGGTGCACAACCACAACATTTAACACTGTCTGCCCTCTGTTTCCAGGGCAAGGAAGAAGCAAGGAAAAGTCATTCCCCCAGAGCTGACAGAGCTTACAACAGAAGCAATTTTTAGTTAAGCTTCCTGGGTGAGACCAGGCCCAGCGTTCTGGCTTAGACCTAGGAGCAGGACCCACTGCAGCAAGGAGGGGAGCGGGCACTCAGGCAGGACCCTAGGGCATTCATTCTTCTTAATAAAAATGAAGATTTGATTATGGATGACGGCAGAAGCCAGCAATGCAAATAAGAGCTGATTTCCTCCGGCAGAAGTGCAGTAAGTGCGAGGTGTACTTCAGAGGACAGGGTCGGGACACAGGGTAAAGGTTTGCTCTGCAGGGTTAAGCGCCGTGTTTGTACAGCTGGCCAGGGAGAACAAAGCCAGCAGCACGGCCGCTTGCACCCCAGCAGGCAGGAGGAGCCATGCTGGATGCGCCCACAAATCGCTCCTGTTTCTTCAAGCCCATTCACCAGCAAGCTTTGTCCTTTCCAAATGCAAAGAAGGAACCAGCACGACACTAATGGTGCTTTAAAATGTCCTCTACCGGGGCATCACAGACAGCCCATGCTAAATGAATTCAACTGCAGTTAAGTTCTGTAACAAATATTCAAATACCTCTTCTCCTAGGATGCAGGAAGAAACATTTCCAAGAGCACCGCTTACCATTAGTGTTGTGCTGACTTTTGCTTTCCACACTGACTGTACCAAAGGGTCAGGTAACTATTGCTACTGCAACTTTGCAGTGGCAGAGGCAGGCACATGAAACAAGGCCCGGGAGCTGAGCAGTGATGCTTCACACCTCCATGCTGCCTTTTCCCACCCTTGTGCACCTCATCCTCCACGTAGCCCCCAGCAGCCTCATGGGATCTCTGATCGGCATTAACCATCTGGAAACCGACACTGCTGCCAAGCAGAAACAGTAATATTTTTGGGGTGATTTTTTTCTATTTTGCCCCCAAAAGATGTGAAGTCTAGTATTTTAGCGGCATTTAAGGATTTTCTTGCTTTCTCGTATGCAGAGCTTAAATGAGTAGCTTGCTAATTATTTATTTGATCATTTAGGCTTATAATATCTACAAACAGGTTTCAATTTTCTCAGATTTTCTCATTATTGGGAATTATTCAGAAAGTCACTATGTCACTACAAAGAAATCAATGGCTTTGATCATATTCCTTTGCAACTGTTCAATGTTTACTACTTAAGCTGTATTAAATTACAAGTGGCTTCAAAGGTCAGGGTTTTATCTTGGCTTATTTGCTGGGAGAATTGAGGAATCACACATTTAAACCCAAGACTTGTCTGACTTGTTAGCAGCCAGCTACCAAAAGCAAACACGTTAACGACAGCGAAGGGGACGGAAGGGCTGTGCTTGGCAGGATGGGCAGGCTGTGAGGACGTTCTCAGATCACAGCACCAACGGTGCAAGGCAATGAGCAGGGGACGTGTGACGAACACGCACCACTCACCCTGAGAGCCCTGCTCCTGCCCTGCAGCTCACAGCAAGCAGCCAGGCCCAGTAACAGAGCCCCAGGTTCTTTGGCAGAACAAAAGGAACCGTACCATAGCTATGAGTAAGCCATTTCATGAAATCTGGCCTGTTTCAGTCTGTCTTGAAGCCACTGCTTATTTTTAACAGCTTCTCCCCCACCTTTGCCTTGCTCCTTATCTGCTGGGCCAGCAGGACACCTCTCCCAAGACAACGTACTTCTCTGGCATAGGGCATGAAATACCTATTTTTTGGATCCAGCCACAGATGAAGCAGATTCACGCTTCTGCACTCATGCCCTGGGGCTGCTCGGTCCGTAAATCAAACGGGAGATGAAAAGTCCCCAAGGACAGGCTCCGAAGCAGCATCTCACAGCAGTGCTGCTAGCCAGCAGAGTCTGCTCTGGACATTTTTCCTACTCCAAAGCCTCCGGGAACGCGGGCTGTAGCACAAGGTACTACAGCACTCTATAAATATTTAAAGGAACAAAAACCAGTCCTCATTTTGGCAGAGACCTGGCTCTCGTTGCAACCCCATCTTCTCTTTTTGCTGGGCTGGGATTCCGGCCACCCTGCATATTTTGAATTAGTGTGGGTGGCTTGCCTGCCTCCCTCGCAGTGCTTAGCCTCAGGAGTGAGTCATCGCAGGCCACCGAGCAGGGATGAACTTCTTTCTACCTTTGTTTTCCAGTACACCTCTCCAGCTTTTGTATTTGATTTTGCTTCCATTGCTGCATGTGATGCTTTTGTGGACAGGAGTGCACAGGCTTTGCTTGCCAGGAGAGATCCTTCACAGCACTGATTTTGACTGAATGTTGGAGGAAACAAATTCTTTTTTCTTGGGCATTGTGTTAAAAATACCTTCACCTCCACAAGGAGAAACTGCCTATCCCTGGCTGGTGTCTCTCTTTTAGACCCTCAGTGCTGGTAGTTAAAAGGAACAAAAGTGTAAGTATAAATTGAAGGGACACTGCTGCAAGTGAGCTAAATATAAGTGCCCCAGGAGCAGCATTTCCCAGTTCAGGAGTTGTTTGCTGCTAGCTTTCTCCTCCCCCTCTAACAAAAGATCTCTTTCAAAAGCCTCTTAAAAAGTTCCAATGAGCACTTACAGCATATGGTCAAAGGGGACAAGATGAGGACTGTGACATACAATTTCTTTTCTCCTAAGTGCCTAAAAAAAGACACATTTTACTGACCGCATTTATGAACACTGCTACACAATCTTAATGAGGCTTAATGTAGGACGGACAGCCCGAAAATCACATTGAGCCAACAAATGAGAGACATGATTAGCAAACTCTAAACTTGAAGGATTTTAAGCACTTTTGACCAGGCATTTTATTTCAGCACAAGATGTATCCAAGAGATCTATTATGCTTGTCAGCCAAAGCCAGGGCTGCAGAGGAAGAGTTAAGTGATGCCCAGTGACACTTGCTGTAATCAGATTTTCACATTGTTTGAATAGATACAGTTTCTGAGCTCTCCAGCTGTCCTGCCTCATAAGCAAACAGATCTTCCTAACGCAGGCGGGCTGCGGCTTTAACTTAATATTCAGCCAGGCACGGGAGCGTGGCCTCAGCCCGAGAGGAGCAGGGAGCACCCCAGGGGCACGGCTCACGCTTAATGGGAACCAGGTCCTGGGAGCTGCTCCCCCCCAGCCCCGCTCCCCCAGCTCTGGGCCGTCACTTGCCATCGATTTCTGGAGGGATGGTGCAAAAAGCTGCAGTTCAAAGTCAGTGGATGCTCTCCCTAATGCAGCCAAGAGCTTTCACTACCAGACAGAAAAAAGATGCATTGGTTCGTAAGTGGTAAGGGCAGCCGTAGCCTTCCCAGAGCGCCTGTCTCAGAGGGATCCGCTTCCCAGCCACTTTTCTGAAGTCAACAATTTGTAAAAAGGTTCAGTCTAAAATCCATAAGTCCTCTGCTCATACGCAGGTTAGTGATTTCTCCTTCCTCTCTCCCAGACAAAGAGCTCGCTGGAAAATAGTATTTACTAAACACACACATTTGTTACCCAACATGTTCGTATCTCCGGGAAAGCTCAGTGGCACAAAGCAAACCCAGGACTATTAAGTGAAAAATTCATGAACACTGTGTGGAAGCAAAGACTATTCCAAGAAAAAAAAAAAAAAAAAAAAAGGAGCTCCTGGCTTTGCTGCAAAGACAGTGGTCAGAGAAACAGGGACAGAGAAGCAGAAGCAGGATCAAGGGTGAGGAGGAGGTGGTGTTTTCCAGCAGCTCAGCAGGCAGCTGAGAACCAGGACTGCCGGACTGCGGATCGAAGCCATCACTGAGTCACCAAGCAGGCACCTTTGTTTCATTTAAGCGGCTAAAAGGGAACAATAAGCAGCACTCGTGCCTGCAGGGATGTTCAGCAGTTGCCAAGGGCCCCGGGTGAGAGGCACTACAGAAGCACAAGAGTGCAGCTCTGAGAAAATACAATATTTACAGATGATGTCAGGATGGGGGCACACAATGAGAATCCACGAGGAGCTGGCAATACATCCCTGCTGTTGATGCAATAAAGTACATAAGCCCTTATTTTTCTTAATTATTCCTGATATTTCACCTGTCATGTTGTCAGCTTCCTCAGAGAGCAACGATAAATAGTGCTTCTCATCTCACATCCTTAGGGAAAGCTTGCTATTTATTCCTGTGATGGGCAAGACATCATGACTAATTAGGAAAAATGGTAGCCCCCTTGCACCCAAGCAGGAGAAGTGTGTCATCAGTCTCCTTTCTCGGGGAGACTGTCGGTTTTTCTCCATGGACATTCAACAGCTGCTCCAAAGGCATTTGTTAGCGGCAGCTTGGGAGTGGGAAGGGATGGAGAAAGGGTTCCTCCGTCCCCTGGGAGCTCAATGTCCCAAGTCTTAAATAAGGGAGACAGTGATCCTGAAACCATAGCACAACTGGATTTTCTGCTAGAGAAGTGGCTGCGCTGTCAGATGTTCTGCTCAAGGAACAAGATGTTTTAAAGAGGGGCATCTCCCAATCCCCAGTCCATCCCTTGCAGAGGAAAGAACATCATCCTCCTGCCATAGCCCCCATGACCAGAGCACATTTTAAGCAGTGGCACGATTTGCTCCTCCTCTTCCCCTGCCACCACACACACTCTGATCATAACAAAGTAATTGAGATCAGTGCTGGAGAGGACAACTCATTTGGGAACTGCAAATACTTCAGATTAAAAGTAAGCAAAATTAATTTGGAAGTTGCTATGACCACAGAAGAGAACAACACTTGCTATAACTCTTAGATCTGTGCTAAGCAGCAAATGGGAAGGCAACCGCCTTCCCCTCCCTTCTTCCCCTATCCAAAACCAGATGTGGAGTCAAATTCACACAAATGACTCATTCACACAGGGGCCAAATCCTGCTACAGACGTACACCCAGGGCTCGTCCAGCCCTGCATCAGTGAGGCTGGGGACAGCAGGGAGAAGGGTGTCCTCGCTCCTCAAATCACCGCGACAGCACCAGCTTGTTGCAGAGCAGTGGGGTGTTGTTGAAGTCTGTTCCTACTGACAGGCAATAAGGGCTGGGCAGAGCTGGAAGTCTTTATGTTGGGAAAACTAATGAGGACAAAACTCCTATTGTCACTGTCATGTCAGAGAGCATTGCCTAGGATTTTTGCAATCTATTGCACACTGTCATGTTGGGTGAAAGTTATTTGTTTGCAAATTCTACCTCTGGGCACCAGCCCGTTCTAAATAAGCTGTCAGACTTAACCAAGGCAGCTAACAAAATAAAAGAGGTGTGTGTGGGGTTAAACTCCTAATAAATTGATGCAAAATGAAAAAAAAAAAAAATCTCAGTTGGCAAATCTCATAACTCGAAGAATAAAACCACACACACACACACAGAGGCAAGTGAGGCAGCCACCCTCCTCGCTTCGGGCTCGTCACTGGCAGATGAGCAAGCCGGGAGCAGCACTCGAGCCCCGCGCACGAGCTGGTGCACAAGCAACACTTGATTAACTGGGAGAGTGCCAGCCACTGTTACAGGGGCGAAACAGGGTGTAGCAAGCCTCCTGCGTCAGTGACTCATTTATCCAGGATTTATCTTGGATAACATGCCAAGGCTGCCAGCTTTGCCTGTATTCCCACCCGTTCTGCTCTGGGCTCGTGGCCATGGAGCGCGCTGCTACCCAACAGCACGGGGATGAGCGGCTTCTCCCTGCAGCCCCAGGAGTGGTGCTGGGCTGGGAGGGAGGGGATGTGGACAAGAATGCGCTGGAAAGCAGGAGAGGAAGTGGTGTAGCAATCTCATTTCATCACCAGCAAGTGGAATTGAGCTGCTGCTGCTTCTCTTTACCATGCAGAGACCTGCTCGCTTCGCACGGGAACTGCCGTGCCCAGCGATTGTATGAACGGGTCCTGGGAGCGTGGGTTCAGGACTGACATAACTCAGCTGTGGTTGCATCACATTTCTGCCGAGAGGAGCACGCACATCACTGTGCCAGGGAGGATATATGTGCTATCTGCTGGAGCACAGGGCGGAGGGCGAAGGAGGAGAGCAACGCACCCGCCGCACAACAGAGCGCCGGGTGGGATGCTGATAATCTGATTCTTGATACTGTCCTTGTCCATTTACAAGCCGCAGACAGATTTGCACATGGGGTCCCCCACATTAGACATTTGGCAGTCGGCTGAGGAGCGGCTCTGTTACATGGCAACAGTCAGCAGCTTTCGGCCGACCGACCCCCCCTTACAGCCAGGCTCTGCAGGCACCCGGGCACCCATCCAGGCAGACCGACGCAGGAGCCTCATTCCTTCCAACCTTCAGCGAATGTCATCGCACGTCCTCCCCCTTTTTTCTCACCACGATTTTAGGCTCAGCGCTGCTTCCCATATGCCACCAACGTTCCCCATTCATAAAACTCTGCACCCAAGTCACAGCGCTGTAGACACAAAGTTTACAGAAAGAGACAGGCATCAAGCTCTGTCTGCCAAATATTTGCCAGAATCCGTGAATCCTCCAAGGCCGGAGAGAAAATACTGAAACAGCCTCCTCAGAACTGAAGTCTGGGCAAAAGGCAGGAGGATGTCCTCTCTGGATCTGTCACACTGCCACCTTAAAAGCAAGCTGGGACAACAGATGTATGGGCCTCATTGCAGGATCAGATCGCTACCTTCCATTTCTCAGGGTCAGGATGGCAATTTGTCATGTTCGGCACCACGCATCCGACCTACGCACACAGCACAGTGCAAACAAAGCTCCCGGAGGCAGCAGAAGGCAAAGAAACAGTTTTTCCCCTTAGGAGGGGGTAAAGAAAATAAAAATTAAATATAAAAAAAAATCAGAAAGACCTGACCATCCAGCATCCACAGGCACGTCTCAGCTCAGCAGAGGCTGAAACAATTCCTGCTTGCAGATACAGTTTCTTACAGGAGCCCAGTAAATTAAATTAAAGCTATTTACTCTGTATTTACAGGCTTACAAATAAATCTCAGAAAGCATTTTACTGAAAGAGGCAGGGGGAGGAGGAGAGGAAAAAAGCATTTTCTGGGCCAAATATAATAAACAAGGCCACAAACCTCCTCATGATTACTTATTAGCTAAGGGAAAAGGGAGCTGAGAGCTGGTATGGTAGGAATAATGCTACGCAGAGTGGAGGAGCACAGCATTTCTTTCTCATTTGCAGGTAACAAGAAAGAAAAAAGCAAAATGTTCTTTTTATGTAAGGGAAGAGCTCTCCTGAGCCCACATCTTCAGCCCGTATTTGCACTGCTACCTTCATTTTAACTGAGTGCTATGGGTCAATGGGAACCCTTTCAAGTTATAACTGCCTGATCTGCCCAGCCCGTAATGGGAAGCCGGTGGGGTTTGTTTGATTTGTTTTTTTATTATTATTATTTTATTTTTGTTTAAGTGGCTGATTGAGTTCTTTTTGTTTTGTCTGGTGTGTGTTGCACAGCGTAGCAAGGTGCATCAGTCAGGAAAATCAATAGTGGTTCCAAACATGAAATTCGCAGGTGACCCTGTGGGCTGAGGAGGGAGGCACAAAGGTCTCCGAGGCAGGAATAGGTGCGAGGAACCCGGCAGGGCAGAGCCATGCCCTGACACAAGGAGATGCCCAGCCTGGTGTTAGCAGGAGTGGGATGGAGCCTGGGGTGCCGGGGGACCGGCTGTCCTGGCCGCTCTGTCGAAACCCGGATGATTGAGTCCTGAGCAAACCTTATATCTTGGAGGTGTGAGCTTGGCGTGCGATCACATCGTGCATTATTCCAGGCATGGTGTCTTCTTGAGGCTTTAAGCTGCTCCTGGTCATGCCCCCAAAGCCCTGCTCCACAAGCCAAGGGCTGAGGTTTGCACTCTTTTACCCTCCTTTTAATACACAGAGAAGACAAAGGACTGAAGCTCTTAAAAATGCAAATATCGAGACTCGCCATGCTTGCAGTTTCACTGCAATATGATTTTTCTTTCCAGACACAGACTGACATTGATATTTACCAGACAAGCAGCAGCAAGCCCATGCAAGCAGACTGAGATCCGTGCTGCACTGCCAATCTCTCCCGTCAAGGGGCACAAAGACCAAACCCGCAGCACCAGCCTGCAGCCAGGACCCTAATGCACATACTCAGGGCATGACGCAATGAAATTTAAGCCACGCATCTAAACTTAAAGCTTGTAAATGATTAGCCCTCCTCTAACAAACCTCTGCTTTGCTGGTGAGGCATTAACCAACAAACGCACGGCCTCCGCTGACTCCAGGCAGCTCCTTACCCTTGCATTACTGTGTTTCCCAGGAAATCAGAGATTAAAAGCTATTTTAAAGCCACTGTTCACAGACTTCACCTAAAGTACATGGCAGCAGGTGACCCCATGGTGACCGAGCAAGCTGTTATCTGAGACTTGCTTACAAATACAGTATTTTCCTCTCTTTCTGGGACTTACTCTGGTGTCAGAGCTGTGCTGGGCTGTTCTGGAGCCCATCCTGCCCGAGGCCACGTGCCACCCTGCCAGCCCAGCAGCGTTAACCCTGCCTGCCACCTCAAACTCCTTCTGCTGCAATTCTGACCAGGGGAACCCACTCTTTCTCTCTTCCCCTGATCAAACCTGCACATATTTCACATCAGACCTGCACGTATTTCACAGCACCCAGTGCAACACCTGCCCAGGTGTCTGCACACAGGACATGAGAACAACGCCCGTCCACACCGTGCAGCTGCTTCCTGCAAGAAGAAATTCTGCCAAGAAATTCTCGCAGCTCTGCTGTGAGTCGTGTCCCAAAAACCTTAGCCCTATCTCTCCTTCATTTCTGGGAGGAGTGTGAACTCAGCTAAATCGATCGATTCTGAGCTTTCTGTACCAGGCTGCTCACCGTGCCCTGGTTTCCTTTGAACATTTTTCCCCCCTGAAAAAGCAGTCGGGCTAATCTATAAAAATATTTTGGATGCCGTTTTGCAGCCCCGGATTTCTGCTTCTGTCTTGTCCTCTCCGATTGACACAGGTGCCTACGAATAGTTCACATTTGATACTGGTATCATTAATAAAGATGTAGCAGGCACTGCTTGGTGCTTCGCTGCATGCACAGCGAGATGCCGCCTCTTTAAACCCACACCTCCTTTGTTGCAGAGCACCGAGGCTCTCCGTGTGGGTTGTGCAGGGAGCTCTCATCTGGCTGGGGATGTTTGTTAATCAGGCTGGTGTCTGCAGTGAGGTAGTGATCCGTTTTGGTGATAATTAGGCTCCAGTAGCTATGTCTTCAGGCAACTGTGGTGCAGCTGAACTCTCGTTGCTGCAGCTGCTGTCACTGGGCAGGGGTCCGAAGCACAAGCCCACAAAGTGGGCACGTGTGGGTGGTGCCAAGGAGGAAACCTGCACATCTGCACTCAGACACAGAATTGGTTCAGCAGCAAGAGTCTGAAGGGAAGGGTGATGTGTGGCAGCACAACGTTTCTCCCTCTGTGTAAAGCAGCAGCTCTACAAGTGCAGGGCTGGCTGCGGGGCTGCTCAGCTGTCCCCCAAAGGTAGCCAGGAAGCAGAGGGAGCAGACCGGGGGCTCCCCATCCTACAGCATTAAGTCCGTCAGTAGAAAACGCTTGGCACCCATGGCTTCCCTGGATGAGCTCAGCACATTCAGCAGCACTAAAGAGCTTGTTAAGCAGTCCCCAGGTTTTATGCTGACTTCTCCTACGGCTACTCCAGATGGAGGCCGAGTTGGCACCCGCGCTAAAAATCCGGCATCACTCTTGGCTTCTAACTCCACCAACCACCATCAGCTCGTGTGCTTGTCACAGACCCCTCCGTGAGCCAGACAGCCTGTACGGGGTCAGAGACGGCACAGACACATGGCACAAAGCTGGTGAGCAGCCACCGCACTGATCCTGCCTCACCACTGCTCCAACTCCAAGCTCATGCCTGGGCATCACCTCCCAGCCGAGCGCTTGAAACTGAGTCTTATTTATTCACTCCCTGTGAGAGGGTAAATAATATGCTGCCACAGCAGCCAGCATGCCCTACACGTGCCTAATGGCTGATTGCTTATCACACTTGCTAGCATTTAGGTTCATTTCCTCTGCAAGGAAGAAAGGTGGTGACCCTAAGCACTTGTACCCTGGGGGGAAGGCATGGGACACCCAGGCACCATCACAAAGGGATTTCCAGCAGAGACATCTCAAGTGGGAACATGCAGAGTGGAGAAATTAACATTTCTACAGGAGAGACAGCAATGGGGCTAGAGATCTCCCCCAGATTTTCAGAAGCGAGGCCCTTCCCGCACGCGGTGCATGTATAATGCGGTGTGGGGGATTCAAAGGCCTCGCTGCACAAGGTGTTGCACAGAAGAGGCTGATGAAGAGGTTGTAATCCAAGCTTAAGGACAAACAGCTGGTGATTAAACAACAGATGGGAAGGAGGGAAAAGGGGACAGATTTCTTTCCCCTTCCTCTCTCCCCTTCCCAGTTTTTATTTATTTATTTATTTACCTTTTAACATATTCCATTTCAGAGACAGAATGCAGAGGAGAAGGGAGCCCTCCCCCAGACAACCACTTGAAAGCAAAGAAAGATTTTAATTTGCACAGATGTTAGGGAATGGAGCATTTCCAACAAAATGTTATAGCCTTTTGGGAAAACATTTACTTAAAACTCTTCCTACCTCTTCCCCAAACCTCTGAGAAAGGTCAGAGATCCCCAAATCTGGGGCAATTCTCCCAGGCAGAGGCAAGATCTGTTCTAGCAAATGCATTTTGCCCCAAGGAGCCCAGCTCTTTCAGCCCTCAGACCTCATCATTCAAGAGATTTTAGCTTCCGAAAGAGCACAGAAGGCTTTCCTCATTTTCAGATCTGCTCATCTGTAGTAAACATCAGCACTGCAGTAAGAAAAAGGGCTCAAACTCTGCAAGAGGTAAGAATCCTTAAAATGAATGTCAGGTACCACTCCTCTCCCCACACCCCTGCTGGGTGGGAGGGAGAGAGGGAGGCTTTTCCCTTTTTGGTTTCATGAGAAAGGAGGAGAGTAAAGTCAGCAGTAATTTCAGTTATGTTCCCCTTCCCCCCCCTTTAAAAAAAAAAATAATAATAACAACAGGAGACCTCCTGTGCAAATGAACACCATAATAAAGTATGCAAGACAGGCTTCCCTTTGGAAATGGGAGATTAAAGTACAGGGATCACATGAACACATGCAGAAAGCAAGGCTGCTGCTTCTTCCCCAATTATTGTGCACTCTCTGCTCTATTTTGTTGACCTCGCACATTTCAATCAGGTTTCAGCACACTCTGCCTTCACCTGCTATGAATCAAAACCTGGAGGGCTCAGATCTCACTGCAAAGAAACTCTTTGATAAGCTTGTTATGGATGCTAGACAGCTCTGGTTTGGTAGGGTGCTTTTGCAGAACACCATTGCAAATTTATGTCGTCACCCCCAAAAGTTGCAGGATTTACTTGGCAGCATGTGTGAAGGTAAGGGAGCTGAAACTCTGCCTAATTTGCTTCAGCAACAAAAGACTGGAGATGGGAGCACGTCCATCAGCAACCGGACCAATGAGAAAAGTTGCTTACGCCTGATCTAAAAATCAAAACATGGAGAAAACGGGGCACTCTGGGGAAGGCTAAAGCCAGAAACATATGGAATTTCTACCACATTTGGCTTGTCAAGCAGCCAAGGATCTCTTTTGCTGCTGCTTACTTTTAAAGGCTTTAAAGAAACATTCATCCATATGTAGGGCATTTAACAGCACGGCACGGAGCGTGCCTCGAACGCCGGGTTAGGAGCCGAGCAGGCTGGCACCCAGGCCCTGCGTTCTGGGTGCGTTTGCCTGAATGCAACCGAAGCAATCAGGTCCCAAACACAGACAGCTCCGTCCCAAGGCCATTTGCACCACCAGAGTAAGGGCTGCCAGCCTGCATGCAGAGCACTGTGCTTCACTCACTCTCCCAGCTCCAGCGTCGGTCGATTTGCTAGCCCAGGCAGCAGTTCACTTTACCATCACATCCACTACTAATGCCCCACTTTCCAGTAAAACATCAAATATTCAATACGCACTTGTTGTCAGTTTGCATGACAGGAATCAGTTACTGGAGGCAAATAAGCATTCCCCGGGTCTTGATGCTTTTTGGTTTTGTTTTTACTTTTCTAGTTGCTAGCAACTTATTTCTGCTATTTAGCTAGCTTTTCAAGCCATCTCTCCTGCTCTGCTGAGTAGCAAAGGGAGGGAGACAGAGGCAGCATCCTGATGGCCTCCCAAAGCTCCTCCACCTCCTGCATGCAGAGGCTCCTTTTACCTGGCTTCTCCATCCTCCAGCAGTTTTTCCCCTCTGCCCAGGGGCAGATTCTTGTGGAGCCCCACCTACTCTAGCCTTTGGTTGAAAGTGCAATGGAAATAAACCACACACCCTTCAAAAGGCTGCTGTGACACCACCACCACAACCATTTTCCAAGCACCAGCACCCTCCCGGGTAACGAGGGGCATTACATTTAGGGAACTTCAGCGTTTACCTCCTGAACTTGGCTGCTCTGTGAACAGACACCCTCAGAAGTCAGGCCAGAGCCCTCACATCACAAAACCCACTGGTTAATCACTGACCAGACGCTTCCTTCTGAACAAGCGGCATCGCTCCCCCAGGTTCCCCCTGTGGGTCTCACGTTCCTGCTCAGGGTCACGGAGCCAAGATCACAGCCCGGGACAGAGGGCTGGGGGGCACGGCCCCCCACCTCCAGGCAGCTGGGGGCCTCGGGCTCACCCCCTTCAGACCTCCCTGCAGAAAGCACCTGCCTGCCCCGCACTGTTTATTCCGGTGAGTTTTACCTTGCCGGCCCCAATTTCCACTCTGCACTTAGAAACACTAAGCACAAAGCCATGAAGGGTTATAAATACCCAGAGTGCAGCCTAATTATAGCCGTGGGTTTCAGAAAATTTAGACAAACAGCATCCCAAGGGCTGGACTGCTCTTCTGGAGTACTTGGACAGACCCATCACAGGTGAAGCCCTCTTAGTTCTCACATGCACGAATTTATCCTCAGGCTGGATGTTATTGCTGCTGTACTAAAACATGACGTCAACATGAGGCAGGAAAAGTGCAAGCACACACATGGAAGGTAAAGAAAGAGCAAGTAATTTGAGAAATTATGCTAGTGAAGAGAGCTCTTCAGATAAAAAGTATCTTGCAGATGACAGAAAAATGCTTTATGCAGAGAGGTGAGATGTGGTACTTTTGCCTGAGGATGCTCAAGCCAGCAGGCCTGGTCTCTGTGCCCATTTGGGTGCCTCCAGGCACCATGCCTTGGGCTGGGTGCAGGATGCTGCTAAGTGCTCTGGCATGGGCTGCCCTCCCTCCTGTCACCACATCCTTGTAGCCTGGAAGACCTTTGGCAGGGGCCTTTCCCATCCTGCATTTATAAAGGCAGGCAGCAAGTCTGGGAGAACAAAGCCACCAGCTGATGGTGGGAAGCAGCAGCTCTCCCCTCTCCTTTGCCACTGTCCTGTTGCAGCTGGGGCAAAGCTTTGCATCCACGTTTCCCCCCAACACAATTTCATTCCGTCTTCTTCTGTGAAGTGTTTTGTGATCTATTTATGTTAAGTGCCAAGTAGGAAATACTTCACTGATAACACGGGAACGTTTTGACCCAGCATCCGCTGACAAGAGAGGTGTCGTATTCCTGTACTGCCAGGTTGCTCCCCAATCCAAATAAATCCAAAGCAGGCCATACTGAGCCTCATTGCAGCTCAGCTCGTTGGTCTTGTCCATCTGCACAGCTCCAAAAGGAAAAGATGCCTTCTCAAGCTGCTGTACATCTCTGTGCAAAACCCTTCCTGATTTTTCAAGCTGCTTCCCTGTGCCTTCCCTCAGGGTCTTTCTATGTACCACCCATGCCCCACAGCAGGGTTTTTAAGCAATACAGCAGACACCTCGCCCCTGTGCCTTCCTGCTTTGTCCTCTCCCCAGGAAAATGGTGTGTGCAGCCGTGCAGGGTGCCCCAGCTCCTGCAGAGGTGTCCCGAGCCTGGCTCTCTCCCTGCCTTGCTGCCCAGCACTGCTCTGCTCAGCCCTGCCGGTGCTCCCTCTGCTATTCTGCTCTGTGGCACGTAGTTTGTTTTTCTGATGAAAGACAAAGCTCGATTTTATGTTTTTACACGAGTGTAGATGTTGGCTGACAGACTTTATCCATAGTAGTGAGGAAATTCAGACCCTCCGGCACTGGGTGAAATAACACAGTGCATGCAAACTCCATTTCATAATTGGAACCATTTGTTTGTGCAGCTCTGTGCAGGGGCACACGGGCACCAGGAATGTTTTCCTTCTCCCCAGGTTTGTTTCATGGAGCTCCAGAACCAGAGGCTGAAAGAATTTAGCAGAGTTCACGACCTCCAAAGCCAAGCAAACCCAACAGTTCAGGAATTTGTGTGTACTGCATCGATCCGCACCGTACAGGCCTTGCACCTTTCAACTCTTTGTTCAAAGAACAGTTTAATTCTCTATTTAGCTGAATCAGATCCCCTGGTCAGAGCAGCACTGCTTGGAGCAGCTCACTGATAACAAATCTGGGCATCAGCTGCAGAACTGGGTGCTTTGGACCAAGTTCATGCCCAACACTGTGTGCGCAATTTGTGCCCTGCCAAATTCTGAGAAATCTGAAAAAAAAAATCAGCTGCACCTTACAACAGTGCCATTTCCCCACTCCTGGCTTCAGTTCTTAGAAGCCACTGCTGACAATGAATTTTTTGTTATGAAAATGACCCAAATGGGACCAGGATGCTTTGGGGGGGGTCCTCTGGAGCCGAAGTAACAACCCTCAGCAGCGCTGAAGCACGGCTCCTCCAGGGTCCCCCAGCTCCCAAACGCAGGAGACAACCCCTGATTTCCTACAGTCTGGGCTCTCATCACTGCAGCCTGGTGCTCTTCACACCCCAGTCTCATCCAACGGGCAGCACGAGGTTATTTGCTGCCACACAAGGCAAACACACTTGCGTGTTTCAAACCTGGCAGGCAGCTTCGGATCGTATGGTCTGACCTGCTGTAGTGGAGAGGCTACAGAACTGCACTTGCTCTCTGCAATATGGAGCCCACACATACAAACACAAATATTTAGATAAACGATGGCTGTTTTCCAAGCACAGTATTCCTTCTCTAGCCACACCATCATTCCGAACACCGGGACACCGCTGCGCCGTGGCATTTTGGGGAGCGGGGCACAGCAGAGGGGGGGCTGACAGCAGCCGAGCCAGCAGCTCCCCACAGCATCCCCCAACGCTCTAAGTGAAAACACAAACAAAGCAAAAGGTTGTTCTGCTTCTCAGCCTCTGAGACCATATGGAGCTGAGACATGATTGCATTATTTCTACTGTACTGCAGCAGAACGAAACAGAAAGCTGTAATAAACTACTCTCAGTATGTCCCTTAGCACAGTGCACAGAGGAAAAAAAAAAAAAAAAAGAAGAAAAAAATAGCTAAAAAAAAGTGTGCTTAAATAACCCATGCTTCTGAAGGTGAGCTGTACTCTGAAAGCAAAGGCTCTAGAGCTCCAAGTCATACAGATTTCACAAGGTTAGATGATGAAATTTCTATGTGCTTTCTTCTCTCCACTCCCTCCCCTTTTGGGATAATTAGATTTGTGCCTGGCCAGTTATGGAGTATGATGGTTCTTTAGTATGGGCAAGCACTGGAAAGCTATTTATAGAGAAGAACACAAAATGAATTTGTACAGGATTGGTGTAAACAGGGTGCTCCAGTGGGCCCAGATACAGCCAATGGATAGCACAGATCCTGTTCTTACTCCCCAGCTCAGAGGGGTCAGTGCCAGAAGCAAAAAGAGGAAAATCATGAAATCTCTGTAATTTACTGCTGCATACTACTAGAATGTATAGGACCCATGGAAAACGGATAATTTAGCTAATAGTTCAGCTCTTGCACCTGCTGAATGGGCAATATCAGACTACAGAAGCAATTAAAATCTTGAGACAGATACAGAGCCAGAGACAATTCTTTCAAACTTCAATATAACTTTGCATCAGCCACAAGCACTCATGCCAAAGTACCAGAATGAATCTTAAACTCACAGATGCCCCCACATGAAACAGCTTTAATCTCATCTTTCCCCATCCTCTCTACTCAAAAAAAAAAAAAAAAAGAAACCGACACATTCAGATCAAGAGAAATGTCATTGCCAAAGCCAGTCACAGGAAGGGATGCCTCAGTAAACGGGATGCAGGAGCCAGCTAACAATTCCAAGTCCTCCCAGAAAGCAAGCTGCTTGCAAACAGATTTGCAAGTAGTGTGTGTGGGGGGGAATATCTGTGAGATTACTCATTCAGGATACATTCAGAGATGAGCATTTCTCTGTGCTCTGCAGCACAGTCACCCAGCTCTTCCTCAGAGGCTGGATGTGGCAGAACCGCCAGGAGCACGGTGCCTGAGCTCGCTGGCCCTGCTCAGCACCAGGACCCTTGGCTCTGCCACAGGGCTCACTGACCCCAACCAGCCACAGGGATCAGCTGCAGCAGACACGGATCTCGTGTCCACACTGTCCTCCTGCATGGGGTGTGGGCAGAAGCACCACAAGCCATGCAGTTTTGGTGCAAGCCCAGCACCCACAGGCTTCAAAGTGCCAGGCTGATTTCTCAGCCTGCCTGTACTAAGTCCCTGTTCATGAGTGAAGAGGACACTGCTCCTGGGGGTCCCCAGGAGGAAATCAGCTGAAAGTCAGCTCTGCTTGCTACAGCACCAGCTGCTCCTGCTGATGAGCCCTCAGAGGCCTCCATGGGCTGTAACACGAGTAGTACGGGATAAAGCAGTTGTCCACCATCCCAGCAGGATTTAGCCCCATCCCCTGCATCCCCACTGCCAATTTAACAGCTTCGTGCCTGGAAAGTCCCCTGCAGCTCATCCTGGTGAGCATGCTCCTGGTTGTGGCAGAGCCTCCGAAGTCCTTGGCCAACCTTCAGAGTGCCTGAGCACAGCAATCACCGCGGTGCAGCCTGGGCGAGTGGCTCACCCTCCCGTCCTGGGGATGGAAGTTTATGAGGCTGTGGCCCACATCAGAGTTATTGTGCTGTGGTAAATTTATTGGTACTATCTCACCTCATTAAATACTTAAATAGACCTGACAAGACAGAAAAATGGGACTTTTTTAAAAAAACGAACAGGAAGCTGGCGTTCACATGTTTTGAGTCACCTTTAAGGCAGCAGCACTTCAGGGAAGGACGGGGTGCAGGAGTGAGCCATGGGATGTTTTACAGCCTGGAGCTCACTGCCCAAAAGCCCTGTCCCTAGAGGAAAGGCTCTGGCATTCGCTCCTGACAGCCCCCCAGAGCAGCACACATCATTTCTACCAAAAGGTTGGCACAAGGAAAGGCAGGACCCAGAGCACTGAACTCCTCTTGGTGTGAGCTGAGCTTTTCCCCTGCACACAGCCCACAGCAGCCACTGCCAGCATCCAGCCCTGCATGCTGCAGCCCTACCAGGTGGCTGAGACCTTCGTGGGGATTATTTAAAGCCTTCATTTGTTCTGTACTCTTAACCTTCACTACAATTACCTGCCTGCTTTACTCCAGAGCCTTTTCTCTGCTTTGCTGGCACAGAGATGGGGCTGCTCAGAGCACCCTGCTGCAGCCGAGGGCTGGGGCGGGCAGCGCTTCCCTCCTGCTCCAAACAGACGGAGCACTGCACTTAATTTTGATTTAGTGGGACAGCTACAGTATAATGGCTGCAGGAGACCATTATCCCGTGACAATGTTCTGTTCCATTGTTATTGCTTCATTAATTAAGTACCAATTGACTATTAATTGCAGGAGATATTTATTATGGGAGAGAATCAGTTACCAAGCAGTTAAAGGTCAATAAGAGGTTCAGCCCATCGGTTGGTGTTTATCCACACTCTACACCTACACGCTGTGTTCAGAGAAATGTCTTTGGAAAGGAGTGCACACACAGGGGACAGCATTGTGCTGTGGCTGTAGCAGCCATCCCCAGGCTCGTGTTTGAGCCCTTGTGCTCTCCGAGCGCTTGGGCTTCTGAAAAATCAGGCCCTTAAAGTGTGCAAATAGAGATTGCCAGATGAAAGAGGCAGGTATTGACTAGTCATTATTTCGTCAGTTCAGGATTATTATACATAGGGAGGGAAAGATCACCACCGGCAGATCTCCCCCCGTGCTCCTCCCTCAGGACACCCACATTTAGCTGGAAAGAATTACCGGCCCGACATGACGGGGCAGGAGCAGGGGCAGATTAAGTGACTTGCCCAAATCCTACAAAACCTGCAGCTGGAGGGAGTAATGAACTCAGAGTTGTGTTTCCCCAGACGGTGCTCAGCCCACCAGAGTCTCTTAAGAAAAAGATGCGCCTGAAATCTTGGAAGTGAATTGTCACAGAAGTATTTTTATTCGCCTTTGGAGACCCATCACTCACTCACACAGGCTTGTGCAGCATCCTTCCCGATTCCAGCAAGGCGCGTACAGGGGAAATGCCATAGTTCAGCAAGTTGTCCCCCACGAACGCAGACAACATTGTCACAGACAAAACATCTCCGAATTTAAGTGACAAGCCATGCAAATTTCAGCTAATTGATATTAGGTCTCGTTTCCCTCTTTAGGTTGCTCTCAGCCTTTAAAAATGTGCTTTAAAGTGACTCTAGGCTAATGTGCTTCAAACCTGAAAGGAGATTTGGTTAGGAATAGACTGCTTTTCCCACAGAAGAGCTCCACTCTTACAATGACAGAGATTATCTGAAGAGACCTTCGCTCTCATTTAACAAATTAAATGACTAGATTTTCAGGAGTTCAGCATCTGAAGTACTACACTGTTTTTGAAAAATCTGGCTGTAAATGTCATCACGCTGGGCCCTTTAGAAAAATCTGACTGCAGTAATGGTTGGGAACTTTTGAAACCCAAATCCTCTGAGCCGTTGAAGTACTGACCCTAAATCGATCCTATTCAGAACCAGACACCCATCTTTGGATGTGGAATTTACTCTCTACCTTCATTTCTATTTCAAGTGAAGGCATTATAAAAGGAGGAAAATAATCAAAGGGCTGAGCATCCCTTCCCTCTTCATTTCTGATCCCGCAGTGCTGAGCACACCACACCCGACCAGCTCCAGCCCCAGCACCTTGCTTTTCCTCCCCAGGTTCTCCCCTGGCCCAGCACCTCTCATTCTTCCTGGGACAGCTCTAACGGAGGTGGACCGAGGCTGTTACACGCTGTTTATTAACACTGCTGTCTTCCCTGCATAAATTCGGTGCACCGAAACAGATGGCATTTCTTTTAGCGAAGCCAAAGCTTCCCTAGGAACGAGCTAAGTAATCTTCATATGATTTTTCCCCCTTTCAGAAAGGGGATGGAAGCAGGTCTGTAAGGGGAATAAGGCACCTTGATTTAGCTCCTCTCCGGCTGCGCTACACCCCAGGAGCCCTGTCTGCTCAGTCAACTGACAAGAACAAGTCATTAGGGCCATCAGCACAGCAAAAGCAATACAGCTGCAGAGGGGAGAGCTGGAGTGTTATTACATCACACAGGATGTATGGATCACACAGGATCATAAGGATTACGATCCTTAATACTACACCAGCTCAGTCGGACTCGGGAACAGGTATTGCTGGCAGCAGAGAGGCCAGAAGCAAAATAAATAAATAAAATCACAGGATAAAAGCAGAAGAGACCAGCCTGACAGATTCCAGCTAGAGCTGATAGCCTGGCTTCCAATTCTACACTTGCTGGGGAGGCGGCGAGGTCTTTTGGGCAGGGACAAGCTTCTGGCTGGAGGTGACGATGCCTGGTGCAGGAGCCTTGCCCCGCTGCCCCTCTCCCTACCCTGGACAGGGGCAGACAAGGGCCAGGTGCTCCCTTTCCAGGAGCAAAACACAAGAACACGAGGCAGCAGCAACCCGAAACCCAAGCCCACCCTGGGTGCTGAACAGGCTTTGCTTCTTTGTTTCGCTACAGCTGCTGAACTTCCCGCTTGAAGCAGCTCAAGTTTCGGATTGCTCACTTCTGCCTTCTTGGAGTTTACTATTATTATCTCTTTATTTTGCAAACTTCTCACATGCCTGTAGCCCAGACCCAGGAAACAGCTGAACAAGGCAGCTGATGAGGCAGGGTACAAAGAAAATGCAGTCATTTAGGAGAGCGGAGGCCTCGCATCTGTTCCTGGCTGTGCTGGCGACCTGATGGATAATCTCCGGCATGACACCTCCCTCCTGGTGCCTCACTTGCACCCTTGTAAAAGAGGCAGAGAACCAAAATACGGTGACACTGCTCCTGTTGTGACAGCTCTACCCACACCCTCCCTGCCAAGCAGTAAAGGGGGAGCAGAGATGGGCACCCAGTACCCGCAGGACATCACCAGCCAGCAGGGAGGAGGAAAATACCACAGCTCTCCCCCTGCAAGCACTGCGTCCATCATGGCACAGACCCTTCCCTTTCAGGGCTTTCACACCCCCGAATCCCTCTTCATGAGACTGAGTGCATGACACCACACCACGATTACACCCGAGTGCACAAAGCTGGCTTTAAAGGCATAAATTTAATATGCGGAGAATGAGTTCTTTAAAAAATGCCCTAAAAAGCAGCTACACACTGCAGGAAAAAGGGGAGTTTCATGTATTGAACAATAATAGCAAGATATTATCAATGTAGGGCTCTGATTGTGCCATATAAAAAATAAAATACACACTGGTTAATCAAAGAACTACAGACACTTTTAAGTAATCCCAACTCTGGCTTTGCATACTCCATATACTGCCAGCAGCACTCCTGTCAACCACAAGAGACCATCATATACATCAAAAATTCTCCTTTAAATTTATTTTCTGTAAAGATTGGTCTTTTGAACTGCAGTGGTGGAAGCTTAAGGGTACAAAAATCTGTCTTTTTTGTCTCTCCCTCTTGTGGAGGATGCTGATCTGTGGGGAAAGTGCTGCCACAAGCTTCTGTGTCTTGTCAAGATACCCGTCCTTTTCATGGATCACTTCTCTTATCAGCCACTTGATTAAGACATTAAAAGAAAGAAGGTGAAGGAAGGTTGTGCAGCAGGGAAGAGGCAGTAAGAGGCTTCCTCCTCGGCGAAGGCTGTGTACAGCCGCCTGCTTTCCTGCATGGGGCCAGCAGATTCAGGAGCAGAAGCAGTGCCCAGGTCCCAGGCTCACCCTGCCTGCAGAGGATGCTCCTCCTGCTGCTCCTCAGCAGCCCAGGGAGAAATCAAGCACAACTGCAGGTGGTATCTTGGGGAGCAAGATCCCCTGGTGGCCAGCACAGGCTGGAAAAGCAGATCTGTGGTTTGGAGAAGCAGAAAGCCCTCAGACTGGACGAGCTGAGAGGCAAAGCTGAACGATCACATCCAGCCCCAGGGACATGCCCCAAATCTCAGCACCAGCCACAGGCAGGTGCCCTCTGCATGGGGGTGGCATCTACCCGTGACTGCTAGATGGCTCCTTGGGCATCCATTTCTCATCGCTCCCTTCCTAGGAGGGGAATTCATCACAAATTGGGTAAAGGCAGAGCTCGGGAAGGGACAGGCACCCTGGCTGAGAACAGGAGCCCCATGTTCCTGCCTCAAAGGTCTGAGAGCTGCCTGAAGCCAAGCAACCCCCACTGGAGGGGAAAAGCTGCAGCTTCCCCCGCGGGACAGAGCCGGGCTGTCCATGGGATCATCATGTCCTTGGAAGGGAGCTATTGAACCCCATTTGCTACTCCAATTTCCACTGCAGCTGCACTGCCTTGCAGAAGTAGGACTGCAACTGAATTAGCAGCTACAGTAATAAACCAGTTCTGGTGTATTATAATGTCAAAGGGGGATTTATGGTTTTATAGGCTAAAAATGTCAAAAATAGTTATGGCCTTAAGGCAACAATATGGTTGGCTGGAAGTCCTGGGGTTTTTGAGGGACTGGGGCTCAGATGTGTGAACTCCTATCGGAGATAAAAGTGGAACATCACTGCCTCAACTTCCCTGAAACTCTGCTTTATATTCAGTGATCTTTACGTTGTCAAAGAACTTCATAAAAGTTAAATTAAATACTTACACTTCCCCTGTGGGGCATCAAAGCATTAGTTATTGTACGAGTGGGGAAACAAAAAAATGAGGCACAGTCGAGACCAGAATCCAGAGGTGTGTTTAAGAACGTGCACTAACACATACACACTGTAAACAGCTAGTGAGGCTTTATCTATGAGGCTTTAATGTGCTGTACAAAGCCTTAAGCACACTAAATAACTACTTGATCCCAGGGTGTGTTACCAAAGGCATTCTAAAAAAAAAAAAAAAAAAAAAATATTTTAACTTTTTTGTGCAGAACATGTTTAGTCTGGACACACAAAGAGATGAAGCAATTTTCTTTTACAATAACTTGAAGGTAAAGGAAAGATTGCAGAACCATCAGGCCTCCTGCCTGTTCAAAGCCGCCCAGGCACCAACAAGAAAAACAAGCCAGCCAGGAAAGCAGCAATGGCTATACCCGGGGGGAAGTCCTTTCTGAAAAATTAACGTCCAGAGCCAAGGCAGGCTTTCTAGGTCAAAGTGTAGGGCTAGTATTAGGCAACATCCAGCAGCAACACCCAGAGCAAACTACCACAGTCCGACCATGAATTAGACCACAGAAAATGAAGCCTGTAACACTCCCTTGTTTCTCAGCTCCCAGTGGAAGGTGCGGGAGAAGATTAAGAAGTTGGTTCAGTTTATTAAAATCTAAGATCAAATTCCCAGTAGATGATCCAGACTCCCTAGTGTAACAAGTGCATTAAGGGAGAGAGAAAGCACATCCTGACAAATGTATTTACAGCCTTTAATAATTCATACTTGCATATGCAGCCCCCAATAGAGAGCAGTCCCTCGGAAATCACAAGCCTTTCTGATTGCACAGACTCAGCTAATGTCTTCATAAAAGGTTCTCAACCAGACCTTTTCTCAGTATCAACTGCAGCAAAGAAAAACTAATAGCTCCAGCTGGTACTCATTGAAAAGTCACTTAATATTTCACCATGCAAGGAGCTATGCTTAATGCGACACATTGTTTTTCCCTAAGCAGTTGGAAAACCCCTTGACATCATATTAATAATGTCAAGTTTTATTGGCTCTCTGATTTGAAATGATATTAAACTTTTCAGACTGTCTCAACTGAAGTAGGAAGCTGTTAAGATGTGGACAGTTTGGATAACTGGAAAAATAATAGGTCTTGTCAGACATTTCTTCAAGACTGTGGAGGAATGATGTGGAAAAAAAAAAAAAAACACACACCAAGGAATGAGGCATTTATCCTTTATGCTAGCTTCATAGGAGATGTGCCTTCTGTGGACGAATGCTGAATTTGCAAGGAAGATGCCTAATCTCTGGCCATGATAATACAAGTCATTTACATAGCAGTTGTAATGCAAGCAACAGGTGGGTGTAGTGAAGAAAATGCCTTTGCTTTTAAGCTCTACAACTGATACAAAACAAGCTGAGAAGTAGGTTATATACAGCAGTAGATCAACAAGCCTGCCAGTGCTGCAGTCCACTGAGCACAAGCATTTCCCTTCTGGCCACAGACACACATGCACCGCTGCTGGAATGTCCTTTTATTCACCTTATATGCATGCAATTTATTTATGCAATCTCGTTCCCTAACATGAAGGTACATACACAGGAAGTAATTCAGTGTAACTGTACGTGGAAAAAGTCAATTAAGTTTATGAAAAACTAGAAAGTCATGTGTCATTTTCATATGCATCCTTTCCACTTTCCTGCTGTCAAACAACTCTTCATTACCAGTTTTTTCTGGACCATTGGCTTAAAGAAACACAGTTTTGACAACCAAATACTGCTCAATACATCCAAAGGATGATATTTTAAATTGCACCTTTTGTTTTGCATGACATGAAATGGTCATATTGTGACTCAGCTTATCCAGAGGTTCACGCAACCCCTCCCTGGGTTCAGTGTATAGCTCTGGAGCTGATGGAATTTACTTTGCTCCATTGAGACAGCGCAGAACTTGCTATTGCTGCCCTGTGCCAAACAGCAAGTGCATCCACTCTGAACAGCATCCATGAATTCAGGCTGTGCACATGCCCAGTAAGCCTACTTGGGGTATAAATTGTTCTAAGACCATACAGGTAAGCCTGCTCTTCCAAAAGCAAGTCCCTAAATCCCTTCAGTGAAGCCCAGGTCACATTCAGAACTAGTCCCACTACAAAGACCAACTAACAACATCAGATTGTCCTTTTTGCCAAGTGGATAATTTATCTTTAAAAGGACTTACCCAAAAAAATATCACAATTACACTTCAGAAATCCAGAAATTCCTTCTATTCTTGAGATGTTTCCCCAGTACCGCACCTCCTCTGCCTGTAGCTCGGTGAGTATCTCCTATTCACAGGGAGCCTCTTAAGTGGCTGCACCTCCCACACCCTCCCCAGAACCCTGCTCTTCATCCCCCCTCACACCTGTGCTCCAGACAAGCAGCCCTGGTGCACCTGGGCATCCTGCACACAGAAGCCCTGATCCCAAGGTGCCCCTTGTTTGGCTGCCCCCTGCCTGGAGATGCTCTGTACTTACCTATTTGACAAGGCAGTTTTGCCTTTTGTTTCTTTCCCACAACTGTGTTCTAAATCTCTTTGTGATCATGGTTTTCCACTTTAACAGGTGAATAGACCCATTCTTGCTGACAGAATAGCCAAGAAGGAAACTCCAGCTCTATCTGGGTAATTTACAGGATGAGCTTAGCTTCCCTCATGCAGATTCAGGCCTTTACTCTGTCAGATTTTATCAATTAGCAATTAACAGTATAATGGACATCTCTTAAAAACCTCTTTTGAATTATGTCTATTTAAAAACCCTGAGCACTTTGCCTGCCGATGTGCTGACACCGCTGCCTTTCACCCTGCCACTTTACCCCTTTGTTTCCCTGCAACCCTCCCCGCCGCTGCCTGCCTTCCTCTTCTGGTGGCACGTGCCACCGGATTCATCAAGGGTCTGTATAAAAAGATGCCAATATCCTGCACAAACCTGCTGTAGTTGCTTCAGCACAAAGCTCACAGGGTGTAACAGTGCATCGGGAACAAGAACCAGTGGTAAAAGAGTGAGAGGGACCAGCAGCATGTGGGTCTGAACACATCAGGTAGCAGTAAATTGCAACAGCAGAGGACAATAGCAGGTGGTACTGAAAAATCAGGTTGCTATTCTTAAGCTATATACAGGAGGGAGGCAAACCTACTGTTTCCACTCTGATTTTCAGGGCTGATAAGACCAGCAGCAACCTAAGATCCAGGATTACCTATGGCATGCCATATATCATGCATCATCCTGTTAATTTGAATGCACCATGGACTGCAGCGTCTTCAGGTTTATATATAGTCCCAGACTATTGTTAGAAAATTTATACAGCCACATTCACAAGCAGTGTGCTGCTCCAGAAAATTAAACAAACTCAAGCTCAGTGGGAGAGTTATAAATAAGCAACTCGCCCACTCAAGAGGTTGATCCTGCTCTTCTTTTAGGCAACAAGCATATGGAACTCCTCTAGCTTTTCCCATGCAGGATTTTAACAGGAGGATTGCACAGCTACATCCCTCAGCTCTCTCCATGGACAGAGGCTGGGTGTAGTTACCACTGGGAAGAGGGGCTCAAGCAGGCAGTAAGCTGCAGCCTCACGTATCCCTCAATTCCCCGGCTATGGCAGACCAGGGTATTAGCTGGCTATCTGATGCTGTTGGCAGGTGAGATTAAAGTCAGCCCAGCCCCAAGGCATGCTCCAAACCCAGCGCCCAGCCCCTCTTCAAGAGACAAAGTGTGCAGACCCACCAGCAGCACTGCACGAAAGCAGGAACCTATGGGAAAGCTGAAAGGATTCTTCTGAGTCCATGTAGGACTGTAACACCATCCAAAACAAGCCCATTAACAGGGAAATTGAGTATATCAGAGTAATACGAGGGAGAAGTGTTATTAAGAGTCTGAGGTTAAGAGAAATTACTGTTATTTAGTTTATTTAAAGCCTATTACATCTTGTTTATTGGGTAAAAGTTAAAAGTTCATATCAGGTTGGATAGCCAGCACTGGAGCAGTGGCAGGGATTTTCATAAGTGGCTCATGAGGTTCAACACCCAAAGGAAAGCACTTCCAGTGCTGTTTTTAGAAAGTAGTTAGCACGCAGCTTCCAAAGGTCAGGCTTTGTTCAAATAGCTCAGTTTCAGACATGGGGCTTGACACCATTAATCTCTTTGGGAAATCTTGACCTGCAGTTCTAAATGAATCACTCAGCCTAACTTCCATATTTGTGATTATTGGCATATTCAAACCTACCTATTTGTTCCATTAAACCAGACAAACAAACATTTTTAGTTACAGACATAAGGTTTTATGCTTACAAATAACCACACGTACCAAGCTATGCATGCAAAGTGGTGAAGCTGATTTATGAAAGCATCATCTGAAATTAAACTAAGTGCAAATGAAAAGAATTTTGCAAGCGCTCTTCTAAGAGCATGAAAATGTAATAGGGCCTAGGGCTGTTTGGCTTAAGAACTTAATAAAATGCTTGACTTGCTGAATTTTGTTGTATGTGAGCAAGGGGGGATACGAACACCTCTAGGAAGTTCTTACTGGGGCTGTGTTGTTGTTTTTTTTCCTACCCCCATAGCAATATTAGAAACTGTTCCTAATTATCATTATCCTAAACACCAGCATCTTTGTTGGGGAAATCTTTGCCATGGGCAGGGGGTTTAGAGAGAAAATGGACCATGCCCATATCCCCATCGCAGAAGTTCAGCTGAAGCAGGTGGGCTGCTCAGAGCTCGATTACAAAGCACAGGCAAAATACTAATGCCTAAATCCCAGAGGGCAGCTTCCAGGAAGGGAAGAGGCAGCATAGAGCTCTTCCAAACACTAACACCATTAATATTCTGCCAGCCCTCCCCAGGAGACTCCAGCAGCCCTCAGCTCCACCTGCTCCCAGCACCATCTCATCTCGCCGTGTGGAAGGGCTTCACGTCTCCCCGCAGAGCTTCCCCCCGCTCTCTTCTGCAGGCCTCTGACCGAGCCTGGTACACGAGTCAACGGCACTGGGGGCTCTGTAGGGCTGTCCAGCTCCCAGGATCTGCTCTGATGGGACCGGGGTGGTCCCTGCCCAGCACCAGGCCCCCGAGCATCCCCGGAGCGGCCGCAGGCTCCTTGCCGGCTGCGCAGCAGAGGAGCGGCGTCGGTTTCAAGAGCCCCCGACCTTTAATAATCATTTTTGCTGTTATCTGAACACTTCCTAATTCATCCCCTTCTGTCCCTGAAAATCTAAATCCTATTTAAGTTAATGCCCTTCATTTTCATTTATAAAGACAGATACAAAATAATTATTTCCTATCTCTGCTGTTTCCTTATCTTCTGTCCTAATAATTCCTCACTGTCTCTCTTTCATCATCTGTCTTCAGTACAAGAAACTTTTCTGTTAGTTAAAATATTCTGTGTGTTCATTTTCTCTCTCTTTCATATCTCACCGCTTCCCTCTCCGTACCTGCCCTCACTCCCCCCGCTTCTGGGGCCTGCCAGTGCCTTTCATGCTCACCCTTCACACTGATCTTCACATCTTTCTGGTGTTTGTATTTCGGTTTGCAATTTTATATGCAAATGCCGGCAGGCCACCTCTCCAGTCTCTGCCTTTGATACCCGAGTAGCCCTGCCTGGCTGAAGTGCTTTGCATAAACAGAGGCAAGCTCAAAAGGACGGCTCCGTCCTCACCTCGGATGAAAGCGGCAAAGCAAGCAGTAACAGATGTGTTTCCTGGTGACAATTTGATTAAAAGAAAATAGAGGTGTTTTGTTCAGGAGACCAACCCTGCGAGCGGCAGAAGAAAGAGACCCTGTCCTCCGGCAGGCACGGGCAGCATCTCACTGCAGTGCCCATCAGCCCCGTGTGTGGGGTCAGGCTTCTGCAGCAACCAGCACGAGCCATTTGTCCCAGCATCGCCTTCCAAAGTCACCTACATCAGCAGTGGCACCAAATGCTGCATTAAGGATACACAGAGTAGTGACTCCTCATCCTATTCATGGTTTCATCAACATTACTGTCATTAGATCGTAGCGCACTGAGCCCCGGTTTTGATGTGCAGTCCATAAACGCAGCCATCACCTCACTCAACACTACACTTGTTGAAGTGAATATGCTCCCAGATTTACTTTGATTACAATTATTAACATTGCTGAAGGCAAATCACAAATGCCAAGAGCTCTGATCACTCCAGGACTCTAAAACGACTCAGTAAAATGCTTCAGCACTAATTTTTGGTAGATATCTCATGAACCACCTTCCTTAAATTGTTTATCCTTGTTAGTTACCATCTGATGTTGACACAAATAAAAGCTCATCGGGTGTGCGCACGTCTATATACATTTATTAAATCAGTTTTCTCACTGCACATATTGTCAGCCTTTTGTATAGTCTGTTTGTTCTTTTCTCTGCATAGCGAGTTACTCTTACATTAGCTGAGGAGTGTTTGTGTATTTGCAATCAAAAGGAACAGGATTGTAAGCGTTCAGAAACTGACAGCAGAGCTCCAAGCGTCTGAGATTCCCAAAATGCATTTCTAAAGGCATTTCTTGTGAATGGCTTAAGCTTTGCTCATTCCTTCAGACTACAGAAAATATTGCATTCTCAGTACCATCTCTGGAACTCTCCAAATTCCCAAAAGATGTTAGATTTGACTCAAAATCATTTAATCACGGGCAAAACTTTAGCGCCCTCATTGTTCGCAGTAACTGTGTAGCTGTGGGAAGAAAAGAGCTCAGTCTTACACTGTCTAGTACAGAATGATCACATCTGATAAATAACTTTGACTAGTGACTCATCAGCAGCATATGCAGGAAGTATATATTTAAACCCGTGCTGCTTAAACAATTGTTTAAGATGTCAGTTTATCACGCAGACAGTTTTTATTGAAAGAAGAAAGAAAAATATCATTTTTTAAATTAATGAGAGCAGACCTTATCTCGGTTGTTTTTACTACACTGTATTTTGGAAAATATTCTTTTATTGTTCACTGTTGCTTCTTTGTTGGACCCACACGCCAACAGCCACATTTCAAAAGACTTTTATAAACATTAACCAACAGAACCTCGACGCTGGGAGCTGCAGAAGGAACAAATACAGAAAGATTAATTCACTTGCCCAAAGTTATATTTAATCAAGTTAAACTTGCGAGCAGAATCCAGGTCTCAGCTCCCTTGCTTTAAGGCAAAGCTGCCCAACTCTGACAGTCTGACAGCCCCAGGTTTGCCCCCCCAAACACTGGAGGCTGCTGCCCCCCTGCTGGCACCGCCACTCCCCAGGTCACAGGGAGGCTGCCCCATACTTTGGGAACCCCCCTGCACTCTGGGTGTCCTCTTCCAGACTTTGATGTGCTTTATTATCCAAGAAAGAGGTGAGAATCACACCACCACATGGACAGGACAGCTGCTGTGGTTTGCCAGCTTCAGGGAAGACCAAAGAGCTTTGGAGATCAGAGGAAACCCAGGTAAGATGGCAACAAGACACCAGCTGGGGATCGCTACCCATGCAGGGAGCGATCTGGGAGGGAAGAGTCAACTCTTCCACCATATGGGATTTTAAATTAATCCTGTCAGCTCAGCTCAAGGGCCTGCCAGCCTCGCAGACAGCTCGCTGAAAGCTCTTGCTCAGCAGTGAAGGGCAGCAAAGCTCTGGCAGGGGATGCTGCTGGAATCCCACCCGCAGTACTGCGCCCGGTCCGACCTCCCAGCACAAAACGGAGACCAAAGGAGCAGGTGGTGTTCAGAGGAGAGGGGAAGAGCTCCTGGGAAACTCGGAGATGAAGAGAGATTTAAGAAGGAAAAAAAAAAAAAGAAACTCTGCCTTTGGAGTGGCAACTGATAAGAGGAGACAATAAAAAGAAAATGGATGATCCAGAAGAGGCAGATTGGTACTTCACCACCATCTCATAAGATATGAAAACTGGGGTTTTCAATGAAGGTAGGCAGTAGGAAAGTCCAAGCTGATAAAAAGAAATTGTTTTCCACCCTGTAATGAAGTTGGGGAGCTTACTGTCACAGGAAATAAGGACAAAGGCTTAGCGGGACTACAGAAGGGATCGCGTGCTCACGCAGCTATCGGAGCATCCAGGCTCATTGGAACACAGGGGAATGAGAAATGTCCTTGTAGCCTGGGGCTGGCCCTGATCGAAATGCTCTTCGGGACCCGCACACCTCCCACGGGCAGAGGGGTGCTGGTGGCAGGATCTGGCCGCAGGGGCCGGAGCAGCAGCGGCTGTGCAGGGGGTGCCTGCCTTGAGTTGGGAACATCGCTGCCAGGCTGCAGTGAGGGCTCGAGGATATTTACTAAATACCAATTACAAAGCCCAACACCCATCTAAAACAAACACAACTGAGGAGAAAAGCCAGTCTAGGAACGCAGCCAGGAGAAAGTTTGGGGAAGATCCTCACGGCCAAGACGTGAGCCTTGCCAGACCGGCAAATCCCTGTTCTTAGTTTCTGTGTCCTTAACAATAGGGGCTGAAGTCTGATACAGTTGGCCCAGCCGTGGTGCAGGGGTCTCGCTGCTCAGCTCCAGCTGATAAGATGTGATCCCGTGGCTGATTACCCAAGGTTCACATCCTTGACAGCAATTGCACAGCAGTATCAGCTCACCGTTTATTTTCTGTAGCAATAAAGGGGCAAAGAAAAGCCCCCATGTAATATAATCAAGACGGTAAACTGTGCTTTTACTAAAAGTAGGTTTGAAATGGGATATGAAAGGGCAGATCCGAAAGGCAGAAGCAGCTAGAGGAGGTCAGAGACAGCATATTCGTCCTAGAGCCTGGAACAAGCTCACAGAAACACCTCCACACCAGAGTAAGCTGTTTGGAGATGAACACAACAAGGCACAGAGGAGGGGGCTTCCCCAGGGGGACACCAACATGAATTTCCCAGCACAGCCTGTGCCACGGGAAGCTCAGACACAGAAAAGCCATCCTGTCCCCATCCATCTCACTCCTCAGGTGGCCGTGCTGCTGCTGAACTGATTCTCCACCACGAGCTCGGGGCAGGCTCGGCTCCTGCTGCAAGTTCCTGCCTCAGCTCTGCCGGGATGATAACGCGCTTTCTGGGCAGGTAGAGAAATAACAAGGGATGTAACTATCTAGAGCTTTGCAGCTTCCTTTCAATGCAAGATTTCCCCGTCTCTTCCCTGCTGGTGTCTGCAGCAGCATGGAAAGCCTCTGAACAAGGTGCCCTATAATCCATCAGAGGTGCTATTGCCCATTCATGCTCCACAGGAGCTCTGTCTCTCCAGTAAATCCCTCAAGCCATCTCCAAATCACCTAATCTCCATCTCCACCACCTCCCTCTTTTCAGTGACCTTTCCCCTGACATACAGTATCTGCAGGCTTCCAGATAACACCCTCACATCCTTATCTGAAAGAGTATTTTAGCTCCTGTCCTGGCATTATGTTCAAGCAGCAGCGAAGACATGCTAAGAAAGCACCAGGAGCATTCAGGAGAGGAAGGCAGCTTTCCAGCTGCTCATCTGAAGCCTCACCAGCACCTTTGGTTTTGCACCAAGAACGGCCACCACATCAAACGGCCACCTACCAAACGCAGCAGATCCAGCTGGCAGAGCCGCACCAACCGGGCACACCAGCTGCAAACAGCAGGGATATCCAAAACAGGTTCCCCTCCTGCCATCCCGAGCATGACCCTTCATTTGGGTGCAGGGATTGCTTCCCTCTGCCCCGCATCTCACCCTGCAGCCAGTTCCCACTTGCTGTGGCCCCACACAGCCATCCATCCTGCCCCCCTCCTTTCTCCGTGATGGACAGAAAGCTCGCAGCCCTCGGCTCTGACCTCCTTCACAGCCCCTTGCATTGAAGTCCTTTTTCTTCTGCCAGGCAGAGAACAGCAGGCAGAGAAAAGAGAAGCTCAGACGTGAGCTCTGCAGTGAAACAGGCATGCAAGGTCTAGTGAGGGGCAGCCCTGTCCTCCACACACAGCTGCGCACGCTGGCTCTCCAGAAGTGACGTGGAAAGCAGTGGTCTAACCCAGCAATGAGTCTAAACTTGTGGGATCCTGCTGGATTTCTGCTCACATCAGCAGAGCAGGGAGGCTCCTGGAGTGTCCCAGCTCTCAGCAGCTGACAGGCTCCCTCCTGCTCCCCCAGGTAGCCAGGCTGGCTACCTAATGCCACTCAGATGTCCACAAGCTGCTCATCCATTAAAGGTGAAACTCCAGTGATTTCTAAATAATATGAATTCATGGAATTCCCAGCTCTCTTATAACCTGCCTTTTATTTCTAACAATAAAGAGCTTCCCCCAGAAGTTTCCCAAGGTAAACAGACACCATAAAAGAGACAGATGTTGGTTGTGCAGCGCTAACGAGGAACACCAGTATTACACAGGGTGGCTGGGGCACAGAGGTGAAGTCTTATTACTCCACCGAGAGGAGATGGGGGGGGCACAAAGGCACGGTGCTCAGCAGCGAGGTTACTCAGGGGCTGCACGCCACCTCCGTGTGCTGCTTCAGCCTCACCTCTCCGTGGCTAATGAATGTTACAAAAGGGGAGGGAGGCAGCAGAGGCTGGAGGGAAATGGAGCAGAAATGCAAGGCTGCCATCTCGGATATCATCTGCCTCTCTCCAGACAGGCTGGCACAGAAGCGATGGGAGAGCAGCACCCGCAGCAGCAGGGGCTTGGCTGGAGCAGAGGGCGCGGGGCGAGCGGCCCCACGGGACAGGGGCCAGGCATAGCGGGGGCACCCAGCACCAAGGGAAGCTGCTACGGGAATGGCTTGTGCTGGAGCATGAGGAATTGAATCATGGCAGAAGCTTGGAAGGATGAATCCTCCTGTGCAGCTGGCTAGGTTGTTCCCAGGGAAGAAGCCTGCAGGCAGATTCAACTTCAGAAATGGGGGCCGGAGTGGGCACGGATAAGGGACATGTCCCAGAATCAAAGCTGTGCACACACACAGCACCATGTGCAGAGGAATCTGTGTTCAGCAAAGAGGTGCACTTGTCTCTGGAAAGCAGCAAATGACCCTGGCTGTGCTGAACGCTCTGCTTATTCACCCTCCACATGGGAGGGGGAAGCAACTCTCATCCCATTCCAGCCGTCAGCTCCCTGCTCTCGCACCACCATGCTCGGTGCTGCACATGGGCAGCTCTGCCCTGAACACTACAGCATAAAGCAACCAATTCTTAGAGCTGAGGTGCTGCAGCCAAGGGAGACTATGTGATCAGCTGAGGGTTGCGTGGAGAGCCCAACCTCATCCTACCCACACGACCCCCTCTGCTCTCCCTGGTGCCTCGCCGGCAGTGCTCCCAGTGGCGCAGCAGCTCTGCACTCCGGGCATGGCTTCCCGACAGGCAATCACATCTTAGAGGCTCTGGCATTTTCTTAGAACACCTCAAATTGCTTTTTTTACACCTCACTGCTCAGTGCCAACCCCAATTCATGTTATTTGTGCATTTGCTTACAGAACATTATCTGATCAGTCACCCTGTAAGAGGCTGGGGAAGAGTCTTCAGCTTCTCCTTGTCACTGAAGCAGGTCGGGCACAAAGGAATCGGTGCAAATATTTTGTAAAACAAACCTCCCCCCAGTGCACCGGCTGCTGAGCACATGGGAAAGCTCTCACTAGGGTCCTGAGCATGGGTTGACGTGGCCCAAGAGACAGCACCTGGTTCTGAATACCTGCCTGCCCAGTTGCCTGCTCTGGAGCCAAGCTGTGTCCTTTTAATGGCAACAAATAGAGGAGAAAGAGTATTTGGCACATTTACATATATTCCCTCTGCTGGCAGAAGCTGGAAAAGGCAACACCCAAAACTCATGAAGATGCTGGAGCTGCAAAATACACCTTTACACATCCATCCTTTCAGGTACATCTCCAACAGTGCTGCATGTAACTGCACGTCGGTGGCCCTCTGGTAAGGGGCCATGGAGGCACTGCCAGCCCTGCAGACAAAGCAGCTCCGTTTCTTCTCTCCAGGGAAGACAGAAGAGGCTAAGCCACTTAGCCTTGCAAACTCCAGCCACCAAGAGCGTACAAAATACTAGTGCAGCATGGCAACACAGAGGTAGCATGACTGCCCTCAGGCTAGGCAGCCCTTCACAGCAGCTGCATCAAACCAGAGCTGCCGCCTATTTCAACAGGAACCCTTGTTTGAAAAAAGGTGCAAAAAAAAATGTTACAATTAATAATTTTATATTAGCCCATCCTTCCAAGCTGTTCTTTCCTAACCATCTGCATGTCCTGAAATGTGAGGTTTTAGTCATAAATGCCAGGCCTCGTTTTGGAAATTTATAAGCTGTTTTGCTTCCATTACCTGAACAGCTTCCAGATACTATATACAGGCATTGTAATCATCTGAGTTCCACCATGAAATGGCATGATAAACTTTACAAACGCAAAGCTTCTGCGCAGCAGACGCTCAGTATTCCATAGTTCCAAAGAATTTCCTCCTTCCTTTGACAGAAGCCAGGTATCCCACAAGTAAAAAACGGGAGTCCATCTGCTCAAGCATATAAGGGCACAGACCTTTCAGCAGTAACATATTAGAAGCTGTACTCAAGAAAGGCGACATATTTCAACTTCCATATTGCAGCCACAACCCCTGATGCACCATCAATTAAGAGCAGCAATAATTACAAATGGAAAACTGCAGACCTCAGAGCAGATAATGTGTTTCCATTAGATTAAGTAGTCATAGAAATCAAAAATAAAACCTATACTTCGGCTAATTAAGCCCACTCACCATCTGATTAAGATGTGTTGTGATACTATGGAAAAGTACCAAAGAGCTATTGTAAGTAAACCAACACAACTGGGTATTAATATTATATTCCTTGTCAGAAAGGATAATTGATCTGCCTAGAGGTTAACCAAGATAATTACTGCAGGTTGACAATATTGTCAATGTTAAACCTCTTGCTCCGTGCAGCAGCATCAGGGATAAGAGAGGCTAAAACCCTGCCCCCGGACAGCCTGCACTGCTGACTTGTAACATGGCATTATTGCAACAGCCTCCCCATTCACCTCTGCGTCTGACTTGAAATAAGAACACACGCTGCTTGTTGAAATTCTTCCCCCTCAAAATTCTGTTTGAGAAAAGCTGATGTAAGGTTCTCTAAAAAATAAATCCCTGCAATTCTTTCAAATCTGGGGGGCAGAACAAACCATACTTTCTTACCTGGCTATGATTCATATCTACAAGGCCAGATGCTGGGACTAACAGCGTTTACTTTGGAGAGCGTGGGGCCAGATTTTTACAAAGTGCTACAAGCACTTACTGTGCCTACAAGCATCTTTTAAGCTCACCTCCAGGCAAACAAATAAATTCCACATTCTTTGTTCTGAATCTGCAATACCATGCACTGATTTGTGCATGGAAAGGTAGATTTGGGACACAATTTATTGTTTCCCACTCCAAAGCTACAGGTCTTGCTGTCCTCCTTTTTCCTACTATGGGTGATTTAGCGGAGAGGAATCCTTCTGGATTTAGCAACTGCAACTAGTGCCTAAGACCAGTCTTCTGGAGCTGACCATTGCTTTGCAGAGTTGACTTCACAGGACTGTTCCGGGAGAAATGACTTTTTGGAGGTGCAAAAACACATAATTCAAACTGTTACCAGAGAATGCATTTATATCAGGGGATAAATTACTGTATGCAAAGAGTATTATAAATGGCCTGCTGTCAAAACAGAAGGATGTATCTGCCAGGGACACTGCTGGGGTCCGAGGTCAAGTACTACTCAGTATTTTCATTCATGACCTAAATGATGGAATAGAAAGAATTATTAGACTTGCAGATGACACCACACTAGGGCTGGCAGCACATTGGAGGATAAGCTAAGGATCAATTGTGATTCTGATAAACTGGGAGTGTGATCGAAAAGTCCAGGGAATGTAATTAACTTGTAAGGTACTGCTGGAAAACCAGGACTGCAGAAAGCTCGGGGTTACAGCAGGTCACAAATTGAACATGAGTCAACAGCCTCGTGTTGCTGCACAAAGGCATCACAGCAGGATGCATTTACAGACATGTACTTTACAGGGCGCAGAGGAGTTGTTCTGCCCAAGAACAATTTTGTCAGCAGACCTAAGGCTGGAGGGTTGCGTCTGCACCCAGCTCTGTCTCACCTCAAGGATGTCCTCTACTGTTTTTGTGTTTCCATTAAATCTGTTTGTGGGAGATTCACAGGAAATAAAGATAAAAGGGGCATGACAGTGAATTTGATTAAATATTCAAAGACTGTTTTTGGCATTATTTACTCAAATATGACTCCAAGCTTTGGGTTCCAGTTTTGGTTGTTACTGTGGAAACCAGCTTAACATGGATATATAAAAAGAAAGGGCTAATCAATTAAATAATTTAAAGAGTGAAACAAAACCATGGGGAAAAAAACATGACAGGTTTCTCTGTGTTTAGGATTCTCAGTCTCAGTGTTTTATACCAAGAGCAGGAGGTATCTAGGACACTGGGCTTGCCTGAGAGCTAATTGCTCCAACGCTTCTGTCCTCCAGGACACCTGAAAGCAGCGAGGAGTGGCAGCTCCTAATCGCTGCTTACAGGACAAATGCCAAGGAGCTCTCATTCCAAAAATCCTAACCGAGGCTAGCAGGCAGAGCTGCGAGAAAGCTCAGCTCCTGACAGAGCCAGGGGCACGCAGGTTATCATGAGGCCAGCAGGAGAGGGGCTGGTGGGAGCAAGCTGGGGGTGGCCCTGAGCACCCCGAGGTGGAGCAGGGCCTGGTGGCCCTGGAAGAGCCCCAGGTCCTCGTCCAACACCCACCGACTGCACAGCCTTGCGCAGACCCTGCCATTCCTGCACAGCTTTCTGCTTTATATATCTGTGAAGCAGGAACACTAATCCTCACCTGCCTTCTTGGCTAATATTTGCAAAGGGCTTGGAAGTCTTCTGGAGGAAGGAGGTATAAAATAGTAAAAGCATTATTCAACACCCCCCTTCCCCAGCTTGCGTGGAGAGCTGTGAGCTAAAGTGCTGCTCAGCATACTGTATCTGAGGCAATTTAGCTGAAGTTTGACATCAGAGCAGTATTTACACCTCATCAGCATTCAGCATAGGCAGGGTAATGCCAGTTGGAGGGGCGAGGAATAATAGCAAGCAGACAGTATCAGTGCTAGGAGAAAGCCTGCCTGGCCTGGCCACCCTCCCTGCCTGTGACACACAGGAGGGGACACCCGGGCCACTCCAAGGAGCATAACCCAGTGCCACTACCCCCTGTTTTTGGGGAGGAGCACAGAAAGGGCCAGGGGGCCCAGCACAGGTGACAGGAGATGGGACAGGAGGCATTACAGCACCCAACCCAGCACTACGAGCTCAGGGTCCAAGTGGCTGCCCAGGGCTGTGCTGCTGCAGCCTGCCAGGGCCTGGTTATCCCGACCTGCCAGCAGCAGCCCTGCAAATCCCAGTTCCTCCAGTACCCTCCACCACCAGGGCAGGGATGGAGGCTACTGGACCTGCTCTAGCCAAGAGGTCATTTGTCTCGCCTCACAGAGGGAACTAGATCAACGATGTACCTGTAGGAACTACGGGCATGTTTGACAGCATCCATAAGGTTTTCTGTCACGCTATCCAAAGGGTATTTCTTGGCTGTTCAGACAACACAGTCATTATTTAACCAGTGCCAGAAGATTGATTTCTTTTTTGCTCACTGTCCTTACTCGTCACCCACCAGCCAGCCTCTCGCTGTGCTGGCCGCAGGTCCCATGCCCCTGACATGAGTTTTCCTTCAGCTGGAGCAGACCCAGCTCCAGCTCCACGTCCCCCCACCCATCCCAGCTGTGCTACACCAGGCCAAGAGCAGCAGGGATGCAGCCCATGCCCAGGAGCTGCACCACCAGCGGGGTGGGTACCCTGGTTCTGATACCTCTGATGGGGTTTATTGGAAGGACAGACCTCACAAAACCCTTACAAACCTCTTCAGAGCAGGATGAGGCACCACCAAACTGTTCTTCAACACACACCTCTCCCTCCAGAAGTTTGCAGCCAGACCAGATCTCTGCCATTGTAGAAAACCTCTCGGAGCCCAAAGAAGACCTCAGGCAGGTCAAGAAGGCATTCACGGGCTGCTGGATGCTGCCTCAGCAAGCTGCTCCCCTCTGGACAGGCTGCTGGGGCCCCCACAGCATGGAAGGGGCCAGGGTACCAGCAGCACGCAGGCAGCAGGCGCTCCTGCCTGCAGGAGACGGCCGCATCGCAGAGGAGGAACTGGCAGCCGGTGCTTTTAATTGAATAATTTAAGCATTATTGATTTTTCCTACTAGCTGGAAACAAGGCCCAAACTCCAGGCCCAGCAGAAATGATTACAAAGTAGGGTCTCTTCAGACAACTAAGATATCATTCTCCTCAAACATGGAAGAAGCTGCTGGAACAGGATGCTGAGCATCGCGGAGCTCTGGGGAGGGTGCTGGCAGCTCGGTACCCCCAGGCAGGAACAGCCCTGCCTGCAGCTCAGGTCCCACCACCCGGGAGGGCAGGATTTCTGCACCAGGTGCTGCGTGCAGGGAGATAAGCTGCATGCAGAGAAGTGCTGGCAGAGGCAGGATAGCCACAGGGAGGATGCCACCCCATGCCAGCATGCCTCTGCCAGCTGCACCACCTGTTGGAGCTTGAGGACATACTAGCTGGCAGATTTCAGCAAACCTGTTGCAAGTCAGCTCCACCTAACTTGCAAAATGCTACTTAGGGACAAAGTAAATGCAAACCCAGATGAGCTGGTGGGTTAAGCTTTGTTCCCAGCAAACAGAGCCAAGGGAAGTGCAGGACCAAAACATCCTGGCATGCCTGCTCAATATAGACAATTAAAGGATGGCACAAATAAGATTTACAGTTACAGGTGACCAGTCACAGTTCTCAGTATGGTGCTGAGGGTGTTCCAGCACAAAGAAAATACATTGAGCATATCGTGATACATCAGGCAACGTCCAGACACTGCACATGCTCTGTGCAAGCTACAGATGCTGAACAAGGAATAAATTGGGTAGTGAGGTGATCCATAGGCTGTACCAGACCTCAAACTTGCCAATCCAGCTTGCTCCCTGTAAGCATGATAGCCTGGGCAGATTTTCTCAGAGGAATGTGAAAGAGGGCAGTGAAGGGCTTTTCATGCTCCTATGTAGGAGAGTCATGCTTTAGAATATGCTTGCAAATGTGTAAGTCCCTTTGAGCAAAAGGAGTCTAAGCAAGTTATTCATGCTCTTGCACTGCTGCTGCCCCAGGTGCAGCTCTATTTTGAAGCGTGAGCAAGCTGTAGGCTGGCAGCTCCTCCTCTCTGCTGGAAACTTGCAGCCATGTAGCTACTCCACTCCAAAAACCTCTCTAACCAGTCATCTCTGCTAAGGGATCAACCATCTCATGGTCGACCTGCAGAAACAAGGACAGGACAGTGAAGTATTTCCCACTACAAGAAGAAATGAACTTGTTATAAAACAGTTGCCAATGGAGTGATGAACACAGCAGCATCACACACAGAAATGGAAGACACACTTTAATGGCTTTGCTATTGATCCAAAGATGGTGATTTTGCCTTTGACATTGAAGCACACGATGGGTAAGGGAAAAAGGCAGCTTGCAGGCTGTTCCTGAGGGTAGGCTGCCAAGTACTATGCTTATCAGCTACATAGATGCCACTAAACACAACAGACCTGGGCTCTGTCATGCCAAGTACCATACAACACTGAAACAACCCTGCCCGAGATGTCAGACCACCTAGGAGTCCCCCAGAAGTGTATCTCCCAAGCAGAAATCCATAACTGCCTTGCACCCAATAACCTGAAGTTTCAAGAATATTTTTTTCAGTTTCTCCAGCCCCTCTGAAGAGGACAAGTGTGCCAAAAGGACTACCGTATCAGGAAATCTTGATGCATTTAAATAAAAAAGCAATTAAACACTTTAATAGGGAGGGAGGAAGGAAACTATTAAAATGATTCCAGGATGACCTTAAAGCCTTCCACAGTTGTAGCTGAGAGCATTAATATTTAGCAAGCCTGCCTGACTTGATCTCAGCACCACCACCCATCCTCACCTCCTACCACGTGGGCCCATTTGCACCCATACACAGCCAAAGCAGAACAGCCCTGCCACGGCCTCTGCAACAAAGCTTCACGTGTAACCTTCCCAAAACAAGTAGTCCCATCTTTTTCCTCTTGACTATTTATAAATACTATTTACCAGTCATTTAGCAACAGGAGTAAACAAGCCAGTGCCCAAAGAATTCCTCACCTGGGCAACCAGCAGCAGCTGCCAGCACCAACTGCACGAGCATCAGGAGTGCTGCGAGGGTCCTGGCACCCAGCCCACCGTGGACATAACAGACCTCGGAGCTTGGCGGCTGCCTGATAGCCACCCATCTCACGTAATAATAATAATAAATGCCTTGCACTTCCACGGTCCTTTTAACAAGAGGACTTCAAAGCCCTTGTAGATACAGGCGGCCCTGTGATGCCCTTAACAAGCACATTTTTAGTCTCAGTTTTATGGATGAGGAAATTGCAGCTACTAAGGTAGAATAATCTGCTCACATGACACAGGAAAGGATGAACAGCAGCCATGGAGGAAAACACAAGAGCTGCGATTCTCAGCCCCCACCAAGACGAGACTCCCCCCTTGGTTGGGGAAAACACAGAGCGCCAGGAGTGGGCTCCCCCCGACACAGAGCCCTGACCCAGCCCAGCCTTGTGGAGCTCTCGTTCTCTGCTACCTGAAGCAGAGGGCACTTGCCAGAGATTACACAGGACAAGGACTTTAATGAACAAGTCCTGCAGAAGGGCTATTTTTACCCGCCCCAGCATAGCAGCTGAACACTAGACCAGGGACCTAGAGGCATCAGCTGTTGCTTCTAATTTAAACAAGTTGGCTGCAAAAAAAGCAGCAAGGCTAGAGAAGGGCTGCTAACACACGCTGTCCACAGCTGGTAAAACAAAGCCACGACCACCTCCTGGGCACAGCTGGGGAGGCGCAGATAGCAGGCAAGGGGAACAGAGGACAGAAATAAAGATTTCTACAGAAGGGCTGGGGGAGAGGAGGGCAGGACAGCAGTGACCCAGGGCACAGGATGCCTGCAAGCATCTCCGTCTCCAGAGCCTGGCAAGTTGAGCGATGAGGCTGGAGCAGGGCAGAGCATCCCTGGCCCCCCATTTGAACAGTCTCATTGACGAGCCTTGTCATCATTCCTCAAGACTAATTTTTTTAAATTGCAAAATCTTACAGAGCTATTAACCTCAAAAGAGTTTAACATATGGCAGCACAAGTCTCCCTCTTACCCTAATTATAAGGCTTGCAGTAATGGGGCTGTCTTTTAAGTTACAGCTGCTATGCTTTTGGCTTTTCACTAACATTACATCCTATTAAGGAGCTACACTTAATGCATGCAAATTACCAGAACACGGAGTGCTTCGGACCAGCGAGGGGATGCATTTAAGCAACAGCAGCAATATCCCAGGGTCAGGCTCACCCTGCTGAGAACTCCGTATGATCCATCAATCAAACTCCAGTCATTAATTAACTAATTCATTAAATATCTTTATATATGAAGGTTCATCAAGGCGGAACATCGTGTTGACAGCGACGTCCTGTCAGCACTTAGCAGTACAAGCTCCCCCTCCCAGCCCAGCAGCTCCCCAGGCAGGTGGGGCCATTGAATGCCCTCAGAGCCCCCCCACTCACCATGGCTTCACCACAGCACCCCCAGGGCAGCAGCCCCCACCCCACTATTTGCCCTCCCCGGTGGCAAACCCTTGGGGTGACCATCATCAGCCTGCCCTGCCCCACCTGCCCCCAGCACTGCCCTGCAGCCCCCCAGAGAGCTGCTGCACAGCAAGAGCAGAGCTGGTCTCACCAGGAGTAATAATGAAATGCAACTAATAATAAATATTTGTTAAATAATAATAAAGGCAAGGCAATGGGAAGCTGGGGAGGGGAATAGAGAAAAGCCCACAGCAGCAGAAACGGTTTCATGGCCCAGCAGTGAAAGGCACTGCTGTAGTGCTTCATCCTGCCAGACGGAGCTGCTGGCTGCGGTGGGTGCTGCTCATCATGACAGCAGCCCTGAGCTGGGCCAGGTACTGCCCAGAAATGCTTTTGAAGGGGATTTTTGGGAAAGCCCGCCTTAGCAGAGCAATGAATAGTATTTTCCTATCATATAAATAAACTGAGTATGGAGTTGCAGCCAAAACACCCATGGCCAAACCCACTCTGAAGCCCAGTCACTGCATATGCCCTCGTGGGGCCCCACCTGCCTGTCACCCCCTTACGTATTACCCCGAAGCATCACTGCAATCAGTCCCCAAATGAACTGCGTTTCTGTGAGCTGCAAGCAGAGCACAAGAGTACCACGGACCTGGCTCCAGCCCAAGGACTAATTTACTTTCCTAAGCCTTGAGTTCAACTAGGCATATTAAAACGGTGTGGGAAACGCTGCCAACCCTGCTCAGTCTAGACGGGGTGCTCGGACTGGCTGTTTTGCCCTCCCGTTTCCTGCAGTATCCGAGCATCATCTCTCTGCCCTGAGGTCTGTGCAATCTGGTCACCGAAGCCTCCCCCTTCCAGTGTTTAAAAGCCTCCCGCCCTACAGCAGCTCCAGGAGAGGCCATGCTGCGGTAGCATGCAGTAATGGTAACCTCCGAATCAATTCTTGCTCCCTGAAGAAAATCCTCCTGGCTTTAGTGCCACAAGCTGTAATACTGAAAATGGCTGTAAATTTGAAAAATTGGCACATTGTAGTCCAACAAGACAATTTTTGAATTGCTCCATGCAGCTGTGCAGTTCTGGATGCTATGCTGCTTGCATCTTAAACTGGGAGGTAGAGCACGTTCTGAGTTGAAAAAAAAAATATAGTAATAATAATAATAAAACAGTTTTGTTTTGTGGTTTTCCTTCCTGCCCATCCAAAACCTGTGTGCTGATCCTTGGTTAACCTCAGCAGTAGGATGCTGGACTCGGCAGCACGGCTGCAGGAACCCCAACCTCTTTGGGGGAGATGGGAGGCAAATGCAGTGTTGGGGGGGTGAAATGCCCCAGTGAGAGAAGCGCTCGCCCCACCATCTCCAGGCCCACCCAGGAGTTTGGCTGTGATGTCTGTCACAATCTGCATTAAGGATGTTTTCCCCTCTCTCTCTCGGTGTTGGGCTTTTGTAGCCTGCTACCTTTGCATCCCACAAGCTGCAAGGTAGGGAGCAAAAGGTTTAGATTTAGCAGCTGTTTTTGTGCTTTAAGAGAACCCAAAGCAGCAAAACTGCGCCACAACCCTACCATCAAGCCAGCATGAACTTGCTCGAGGACTGCATAAAGTGTTTCTGGGCACCAGGGAGTAGGGTAGCTGAGGCTGGGAGGAAACTGGGACTGAACCCCTTAGCAGGATTAAGGGGCACCCGGAGAAAAGATCACTGCAGGTTGAGCCAGGCTGACTAAACCAATTTAACATCCCAGTTACTCAAAGAGGGTCTGCATTTATGCTGGACTGCGAGGCCTTTCAGTTTCTGTGCTCTAAAGCAGGAGACAAAATCCTGGAATAAATAACTTGCAGGGAGATGAGAAAGCAAAAGAAACAATCGGTATCTGGAGGAGGCAGAGAAAAAAAAAAAAACTCATTTAACCAGCCGTAATGAACTACTTCACACGTCGTTTCTTCTGGTGAACAAAGACTGGGGAGGGTTTGTGGATGATATCTGAAAGTCAGACCCCTTTCAGGAGCAACACATTTACTGTACTGCAGTTCTTCCGGGAAGCCAACAAGACTGGCTCATTAAATTTTAGTATTATCTCTGTAGCCTTCTGCATTGTTTGATTAAAGTTTAATAGCTTGCTTGGTGGCGTTTGCTGTCTATTGTCAAGCCTTGCCCCCTCCCACCAGCAGTCCTGCCTTCGCTGGGGGAAACACAAGGCCTTGGCTGGCTTTGCACTGTCGGGAGGTGTCAGGAGGTCGCAGGGTTTGAAGAGGAAGCCTCAGGAACCCCACAGTGGTTGTTTTTTCTCCAAGGTGATCTTCTGCCTGCTTCGCAAGCACTAGCTCTGGGGGGTGCTCTCTTGGGAAGCGCGATGCTCCTTGCCTTGCCCAAACACCAGCCTGATTTCTGGTCTTTGTTCCCTCTGACTCTGCTTGTGCTCTTCTCCAGCGCTGAGTACAGCTGCAGAGCCTGTCCAGAGACAGGTGCACGACCTCTGAACCATCTCCTACAGCCTCAGCAAGGACTTCAGGTATTTTTGAAAACAGGCAGGGAAGGGAAAAGGACTCCTTGTCTTTGTGGGGTCCAAATGGAAAGGCCCTCAGGCAGACCGCGTTTTCACAAAATTCTCAGCAACACATCTCCCAGAAATCTGTCTCAGTTGAGAACCTTAAGAGTGGATGAACCCACGATAATTTCTGGAAATCTTAGCCTGCAAATTGCAAGAGGTCTGAGAGCCCTGCATGCAAAGTTGTTTCCATTCCTGGTGGCCATTCAAAACCTACCCATTTCTGCCTGTAAATCAGGCTGCCAGAATCTGAGTACCTCCTTCCCAGGTCCATACGTGAGCCTTTGCACTTGCAAAGTAACTGCAGGCACCAGACTGTGCATGCAAAATTGAGTGCCTGATTGTATGAAAATGCTCTCTGTGAAATTAAACGTTAAGTCTGAATGAGCAGAATTTTACCGAGATGTTTGTGTGTGCATTGAAATGCAGGATGGCCTGAAGCTGTTTGTCTTAAGAATTTAATGAAAATACTTTGTTTATTGCAGCGTGTTGTATGTGTGAATTATAGGTGTACATAATGCCTAACAAATGGAGCGCACTTCTGCATCCGCTGCCTGGGGGATTCCTGCACACACACACTTGTAGCACTGACTGTCACATCAGGATCTGAGTGAAATGCAGCCTTAGCTCCTAAGCAGCCTGTGGAGCTTTGGTCACTGCATAAGACCAGGATCTTTCAGGACTTTCTTCTAGCTGTTCCTGTGAGACCATCAGAGGACTTTGGTAGGTAGGACTTGAAGAAGGAGGGCCTGGGTTGTTTAGTCACTCACTTTCCCTGTTGAAAATGAATTATGGTGTCTAAGAGGGATGCCCCAGCCCAGCCAGGTGCAGCGCAGAGATCCCCTGGGATGGCTGGGGGCAATGGTCTGCAAGCTTGGCATTGCACGTGGTCCCATCAGGGACAAGAAACCCAACAGCCTTGCGTTGCCATCTGCCTCCGTGCATTTGGGGTTTCGGATACATGGGAGTTTGTAATTGAGAAGGTGGTTGCTACCCCAGAACCACCATCCTCTGCCAGGTGAGAGGAGGTACAGCTCCTCTGAGCCCCCTGGACATGGGCAGCACGGTGCCACCCGGGGGCACCGCCTGAGACCAGCCAGCAGCCCGAGAAGCTGCACTTGACCCCTCGTTGTGGAGCGACAGCACACCTTCCTCCCCGCCCCCTTCTTCTCTATCAAAAATCTGAAGCCATTTTCAGTATTACAGCTTTTGCTGCATAAAGCAGGGGGATTTTCTTCAGGGAGCAAAAAATTGATTCAGAGGTTTCCATTAACTCACATTAGCACAGCACGGCCACTTTCAAGGGCTGGTCTTGGCAATGAGCGTATTGTAAAAGAAATGGGGCGTTTTCAATGCCCGAATTCAGTGGAGTTAAGCTGGAATAAGTCCATTAGGGGGTGATTTTGCAGTGGGGTGTGGGAGACAGCCTCCTGGAGATCACGGGGAAGATCAGATGGGATTCTCGTGGCATTTCACAGGGCTTGCTGGGGGAATTCTCAGCGAAATGGGAGCTTTTGAGAGCAAGGCAGATAGGAGGCTACAGTCAGAGTGGCAGCAGGATAACAGCAAGTCACAGGCACAGTGCTATACTAATATTACGGCAACATTTTCCTTCTTCATCCCCAAGGCTGAGGAAAGTAAGGCTCAGGGAGATGAGGGGTTTGCCTGAGGATGCCCTGCAGGCCAAGAATAAAAGTCAGGTCCCGGAGCTTTCCCAGGTGGGGTGGAACTGGAAAACTGCCATCCAGCCCCCCCGAGCCTCCAAACGGTGCTGGCCTGTCACTTCTCTGTGCTGTTCTAGTTGTGACCTGCCACAACATGAGCTGCTGGGTCAGTGGTGTTGTGACTGTGCTCAGGGGAGCAGAGGTTGATGGTAACGCTCATGGATGTAGTTAGATGGTGATACCCTCTCCCATCAGGCAGCCTCTCGCTGGAGCAGCTTGCTGACTTTGTGGTGCTGTCAGAGTTTCTGCAGACTCTTCTGCCACAACATCTCCACTCGCTGACATCCCCGTCCCTTCCAGCCTCGTTGCAGGTGACGGGAGACACTGAACTGCCAGTTCTTTTTGCAGGGGGCAGGAGCTGGCAAGGAGCTGCATGATTGATACTGCGATTATGCGATTGCACCTTGGCACCGCAGTAATTGTGCTAGACAGAGCTGTTTAAATACCACCAGACAGAGTATTACTCACATGAAAATGAGGCCTTAAATGTCATTATTTGTGTCATTATTAATAGCCCCTAATTGTGTTCTCTAATCATCATGAAATTATGTTAATATTAATATTCACATCAAAACTGCCTAGGGAATGAGAAGAACTACTTTTAAAAAAAAAATCCTACCATATGTCAATCCCCATTAATGTGAAACGCTTGCCTTTTGCATCTAGGAGATCAGATGCAAGAAGAGGAGACATGGAGTGGGGCAGGGGGGTTCCTCTGCACCTCTAACTCCTGGAACACGCTCTGCACCGTGATGCCCTGCAAACACGTCAAAGAACTCATTGCCTTAGACTGTACTTGCTTCTTAAGGAGCTTTATTTCTTTTGAGAGGGCTTCTGACAAGTCCATCAGAGGAAACAAAGAGCCGGACAAGATTTTGGTAAGCATCACCGTTCAGGTATTCGGCAAGTGCCATGCTGCAACAGGCGTGGGAGTGTGGGAGGGCGATGTCACCAGGGAACAGGGCAATGAGAAGCTGAATTCTTTATTTACACACAGAAATCTTAGATGATGCAGGAATATCGCAACATTTTGTAACGCTACTAGGTTATTATACTTATTTTCCTTATATTAAGTTCACTCCTTACATTGTATTTTTACCAGCACGAAAATCCACCTGAGAGAATGAAAACAGCATGAATCCACCAAAGAAGTATTTGGAAAAAGCCTCCCAAAGGGATTAATTTTAATGGATGTTGCTCGAGAACTGAAATCTTTGGATGTTAAGGACATTTGGCACCCTGTACAATCATTATAATTATTGTAACGGTTCCACTGAGGTGGCATTTTTAGAAGCCTTTACCTAGTCATAGTCCCATTACAGCAGGTGATGTGCCCACACACGGCAAATAGCAGGCTTTGCCTCCAGGAGCTTCCAGTCCAGCAGATGAGATGTACTGGATGAATCGGGTAATGGCCAGGTGGCAGAGAACTGTTATTCTGGAGAAAAAAAAAAAAATGTTAATGAAAATAAATCACTTTCTCCGCAATTTTCTGCAGCTCCATTTTCCAACTAGCTTCACTTGCAAGTATCCAAATGCCTACCTTAATAAAACAGAGAGGTTTCTAAGTGCCAAACTATTATGGCTTGAGTTAAATATAACTCGGAGCGTTAAAATAACTTCAGAGCCGGCGGGATGCGGGCATGCGAGAGCAGCCCTACCGGCCACGTCCTCCCGGGGGCCGACGACAGGGACCGACAGGGACCGACAGGAACCCGCAGGCAGCGCCGGAGCTCAGCTGAATGCGGATGGAGACCGAAGGCGCCGGGGCCCCGGGTTGAGCACCAGGGCTGGGTGCTGCCAACCCGGCTCTGGGCACCCCGGGGCACCCCGCACCCCGCGCGCTTGCCCCGGGGGCGGGCAGGAGCCTCGCGAAGGTATTTAACACTTTCGTGCGAACGATTTTGCCATAAAATATTAATGACGTATATATAATCTAATTGATTCCTTAGGGCAATAACCTCTGACAAAATGGCCCTGATTAGAAGATAATTGAGTGTGTTGAATTGCGTCCTAAGAGAGCTTAATGTTGACAAGGTCCATTATCTTGTGATAATGACCCCCTTTTGTCAGGTGTTAGTGCCATTAGGAGACACTTTTGTAGGAATAAATCCTTCCGTTTAACTCTTTTGTCTAGTTACATGGATCATTTTACAAACCAAAGCAAACCTTTCCTCCTGGGCAGGCCCCGGGCTGGGGAGGGGCGGCCGGCGGTGGGTGCGCAGCGCCTGGGACCGGGCTTGGAGCTGTTGGAGCTGCAGGGAGCAGGACCCTGCCTCCTTTTTTTTTCCCCATCAGAGGCTTCTGTTGCTCCTTTCAGGAGGGTTTGGAGCTCGCTGCCCGGCAATCAGCTTTCTTTGCAGCAGCGTTTAGCCAGACAAACACGGTGATGAGAGGGAGGCGTTAAACCAAAGTTGCACGGCTCCTGCTCGCCTCCCGGCCAGCTGCGTGCCCGACGAAGATATCCGCGGTCATCTGCGGGGAGAGGATACCATTCACATCCAGGAACACGCTTTCCTTTGCTCTCTTTGCACCTGGTTATTACAGGCGTGCACTATAACTATGGCACTTACAACAACAGGGTGCTCGGCTTTGTCTCTTCGAGTGTGAGAGGGTGTCTAAATGCAACTGCCTCATCGCTTTGTAACTTGAGAATTCTGGATTTAAGGGCTGTTTCCCAGCATCTGGCTCTGAATGGAGCTGAGGGGCGGGAAGGGGAGGCTCCTGTGCCCAGGGTGTCCCTCGTAGTCCAGAGCGCCTCTCCAGCTGGGTTCGAGTCTTCCCATCCTAGCCCTTTGCCAGCAGCACGACAGCTAAAGGGGCAACTTCAGATAATTTCACACAGTACATTTTCTGGGAAGGTGTGGGGAAATAGGGAGAATGGGTAAGAAGCCCAAGGGTGCTGTGCATGAGCACAAAGCAGAGGGAGTCAGTGTTTTTCCCTGAAGACAAATGCCTTCTGTGCTCTCTTCCAGACATGCACGTATATGGACATTCAAGAAAGCATTAATGTAAAACACCATTGATTTCAATTTATATTAATACACTGTGCAGTGAACTGAGATGGCTGATTCACAGTCCTCATCAGATTTCACTGGTGCTGGGTAAATCAGATCCCTTGGTTCACTGTAGTTTAATTATACGCAAATTGTAAGTGAATTAAGATAAATCGAATTAGAACCACTCTAATACTGAATAAAAACACCCACAAAGGAGTTTGCTAGGGTTTAACTAATCCGCTTTGAGAGCTAATGTGGATTCATTGGCCTGGGCGTCCGTGCACGGCCAAGTGCTGATGCCAAGGCTGGTCCCCATCATGGGCCGTGCCGTGCTCAGGACCAGCAGGAGCACAGCCTCAGCAGGATGCAGAATAACCCAGCAGCCGGGGCAGTTCCACTTGTCCCTGCAATCATCGCTGCTTGCCAGGGAAGGGCTGGCTTGTTTTGACAGTGGTCAGCCACTGGGGAGATGGAGAACAGAGCCAGAGTACCACAAATTAGGATGAAAGTCGGGAGAAGAGGAGCTGGAGCAGACTGATGAGGCACAAATTGGAAGCTGGGGTGGGTCTTTCTTCTTCTTCTTCCTTTTTTTTTTTTTTTTTTTTTCCTCCCAGGGAAGTGTCATTTGTACAAATTGCCAGTCCGTGCCAGCTTGGGAGAGACCTTAGAAGGGAAACCTGGAGCCTTCCCTGCTTTTCATGTGAGCGGATGCCCCTTTTATTTCTGAGCAAGGAGTAAGTGGAGAAAAAAGGAGCCCCTGTCAGCCTCTCGGAGACAAATTGCTTCCTGCAGCCAGAGGTGGCTCAGCTCTAACAATCACCCACTGCCAGAGGTGAGCGAGGTGCCCCGCTCCCCGCCAGCCCCCTCCCTCCTCACACACCACTCCCCCCTTAACTGTGGGCTTTTAAATTGAGACCCAGATAAGTAACTAACCGTCCCTTTCATTTTTATCGGGCCAGAATGATTTACTGGGCCAACGTGTGAAAAGTGCATGGGACTCTGCTGCTCAGGCGGCAGAAAATACCTTACTGCCTAAATGAAATGACCCAACCGACGCACAGGGTTAAAGATATATGTGGTGCTCCTGTTCCCTGCCTCCTCTACATCAGATGGGCTGTTATCTCCCTGTGTGCCCTCCTCTTCCGAGAGGGAGGTGGGCAGAACAGGCCACCGGAGGACTGCGAGCCATAAAGTTATTAAAACAGTAGAGGCAACAAAGCAGCATGGATTCCCTGCTGCTCTGACATTTCCAGAGGGTGAAAGGTAAAAATGCAGGGAGGCTCTCATGCTATGTAAAAAACACAGGCCAGTGCTTTTTGGTTTCTGCCTGAGCTCTCAAAGCAGCTAATTAAACGGGAGGGAGAAATCCACAAAGCAAGCTTCAAGCCAGCAAACAAAAGCCGGGCCCGGCAGGGGAGTGGCTGGTCGGGGCTGCAGAAGGATGCTGCCTTCTCCCCGCCAGGGCTGCCTCTGAGCCTCCTTGTTTCGGGGAAGGTCGGGAGCAGGGCTTGTTGCAACCAAATGGCTCCAATCACAGCTCCTCATAATTCACCCTAATTCAGACACAGAGGCCAGGAGCCAAACCGCACGGAAAGGTGCAGAGAATTGCAGAACAGCGGTGGGAAATGGCACGCTCCCAGGCAGCCACCTCAAATTCCTTACGGCCTCCGCATCTACACATCAAGCCCTTTGGCTGCCCAGTGCTCGCACACCTCCGTGCAGCATCCCTTAGGGACGTGGCCAGTGGAGACAGTGGGTATGGGTACGGGTACAGGGTACGGGTACCATCTGCACTGCATTTTGTGGCTGTCTCGCAGCACAGACTGATACCCCGTCTGATTGATCTCGGGTTAGCCGCCTGTCCGCCCACGCCCTATCACTAATGGCCTCATTAGTTAGGGAAAAGGGTTGCTGAAGTCAATTTATAATATGTAATAGTGAAAAACAGCAAAATCAATATCTCCGCAGAGTCAGGGGGAGACTAGAGGGAGGGACGGGGCCCAGGGGTGAGTTCAGATAACTGATGAGCTTAAAAACCACGCTCCCAGCATCTGTACTCACGTTAAATACATAATTGGGAGCATTCAATTCTGATTAGCTGACGAGACAGTCGGCACTTACCGAGGTCCTTCCTTTCCCTGGGCCTTGTGCCAGCAGAGCGTGCCGTGCCTCCTGTCCTTCCGTGGGACCGTGCCGCTGTCCCATGGGGATGGCACCAAGCTGGGGGGCCACCACCCTCCTCCATGCCTCGGGAGCTCAATGGGCACACACGATGAGACAGGAGTGACAGAACGAGCTGACTCCAGTCTACCTGTGCCCATGCTGGGGAGAGAAAAACCTGCCTGAAGTGGCTCACAAATCTACGGGTTAAAGGCATGCTATTGCAAAGACAACATGTTGAGAGCTGGAGCCAGACGGATTTGGATGAGCAATGCAGTGAAAATTATCAACTGTGGGAACAGTGGGGGATTCCCTGCTCTGGGGAAACTTGAAATCAGGGATGAATTTGCTCTCTCACAGCATGCCCTGGGTCACATAGGACTTAATTCAGAGCAGTCAGACATACTGGGCTGTGCACTGAGGGATCCTAAAGGTTCCCTCTGATCCATGATCCAAAACCGCAGCCCCCTGTGACACGGGCCTCTGTGAAGCATCTCGCCGAAGATCTCCATTTAGTGGTAATTCCCTTTATAGCTTATTTTTGCTGTGTGGTTGCACACCCCATTGTTTACCCGAGCACACAAGTCCCTGGCTCTCCTCTCAGTTTTGTTCCTCTCTCAGCTGGCTTCCATCGAGCCGATTTCCCCCTCCTCCTGTGTTTTGCCACGGAGCCTAAATCGACACATCTGTTTTTAAACAGAGGAGCAGTCGCATCATCCCCAGCTTCCAGTGCCACACATCCAGCTACCGAGCCTCCGCTGAGCAGGCAGCAAAGGCACCACCTGCCCCCGCCAAGGGGGTTCTGGCAGGGGGCTGCCCAGCCCGCCTGCTGGGTTTGTATAGGGCCTACAGGGAATGGGGATGGAAAAAAACAACAGCAGAACATTACACTTTTTTTTTTTTTTTTTTTTTTTGAGCATCAGGCTTTCTTCATCGAATTACAGCAACCATAAGACAATTCCAGCTTCTTTTTTTGTCTTCTGATTGTGCTGAGAGCATCCCGCTGAGCAGAGCGATTCGCTCGCAGCCACAGCCCACCCCGAGGGGCTCGCAGCCCAGGGGCAGCCAGGTGCTGCCAGCCCTCTTCTGCAAGCAGAGACTGGGGAAGGACGCAGGCTTGGTTAGGGAGGGAATGGACCAAGATGCCCTCAATTTCAGCCCCGGCTCTCCACCACAAACCCATCCTTCATCTGACATGTATTGTGCACTTGCAGTAAACAAACGCTTAGATGGGTCAGTGCAACTGCAAATGCTTTACAAAGGGGAACCAGAGGGGCTTCATCCATGTCTTGCACTGCCTGGAGAACTCCTGGCAGTGTCCTGCTTGCAGCGAGGCTCCTGGGAAGGCACAGCCTGCCCGGGTCTGTCCTGCCCGTGGGCACCCACCCAGCTCCCCCAGGACATCCCCACCTCGCCTTGGCGCAGCGCCGTCCCCAGCACTCTGCTGGTGCACTCTCCTTGTTTCTGTCTCCTTTCTCTTGCCATTCTTTTTCCTCGTTATAAATTTTGCATTTCTAGCCTGCTTGTCATATTTCCTACCGGATTGGGTGTTTAATTAAAATCATAATTAAAATTGATCTCCTCATTAGCATGCACCTGCTCTGCTGCTCGCGTCCTGGCATTTAATTATACACTGAAGATGTCAAGTCTGACAGGCAAGAACGAGACCCTGGCCAGCAACCCCTGACAGGACTTCCTGGTGACAACATCTGGACGGCAGGGACCCATCTGCTGGGCAGGGGGACACGGCACTGGGATGCTGGCAGGGTTGCCACTGGTTTTGCTGGGGTTATCTCATTATTTCAGTAGCAGAGTCGCAGCCAGCACTTACAGTTGGAAGCTCCTGTGGCCTTCCTCAGCCAAAGCCAAGCTGGTGGGGACTGGGGTTGAAGTGGACACCGAGCTCCCCGTTCTCATACTGACAGGGATATGGAGTCAGCAGGGCTGTTAACATCACTCTTGGTGTTAACACAGTCTCGAGTTTTCCACCACAGAAATGCACAGGCCAAGTTTCCCTGCAGGCACAGACCTCCTCCTACTCGCCGGGCTCCAAGGAAAGCTGCACAGTGCCAGTGAGCTCAGGCACGCATCCAGGCGGGTCCCAAAAAGGCCCCGCAGCACACCTCGCTCTCACTCAGTGAAAACAAACCTCCTGTCACCGCACCTTTTGTAAGCTATCAACAGAATTATCAAAGAGGCCTCAGTGTGCAGCAGAAACTTAAACTGCATCTGTTCCTTTTCTTGTGCGTGCCACACAGTAAAGCTGCCAAAAGGCATTTTTGGGGCCGTTTTAAATTAGGAGTTTTATTCCCCTGCACTTTCAGAGTCCCTAACCGATGGATGTAGTTTCAGTGGGACTCTCAAAACGATGAAAGCCAACATCAGGCATACTTACCAGGTCCATGACCCTCCCCTGTGGGAGCTGTGTGTACTGGGGACTTCCCTTCCCTCCCCACATCCAGCACCACGGGGTGCCCACCTAGCACCCAGACTTGAAAGAAGTCTGCAGAAGCTTCAGCCCAGATGCTCTGAATGATGTAATCGAGGGTGCTCATCGAAACAGCTTGTAGTAAAGAGTGAAGATGGGAAGACCTTTAAATCTCCCTTCAGTACCACTTATTGCAACCGATGCCAGTCATTTATCCCCAGCCAGGACCGGCTGCTAACACACAGCAACGTGCCTGCATGTATCAGGGAGAGATGATGTGGAAACAATACCTTAAGGTGCAGTTGCCCTTACATTTTTATGGCTACTTATAAGGTTGGGGCCATCAAATGCCAGATATAGAGACCTTCATGCAGTGAGAGGCACAGCTGACTGAAGCTGAAGCTTTACAACACTCGGGCTCCCCCAAAGCTGATGCATTTTGAGAGCATTTTGTGTTCGAGGAGGGAACGCCAGGGATGCAGCAGGCACACAGGGGGAGGGAGTCACCTTTGCAGGAACAAGCTGTACGTGTGAAGTGTCACACATGGCCAGAGACTGAAAAACAAACATTCCCATTTTGCTTTTAAGGACGCCTTTAACAGTAGAGGGCTTTAACAGTAACAAACACTTCAATTTGAAAAAAGAATATATATTAAAAAAAAACAAACCAGCCAGTAATAACCATTCTACTACTCCTTAGAAAGACAGTGAGCCCCATTAATCATAAATAAGGCAGTTGAACATTATGAAGAAAAATACACAACCATTAATAGCCAGACACCAATACAGCATCCCATTGGGGAACATTATTTACGAGGCTATATTGTTATCAATCCTGCTGGGAAAAATTCTGCTGCACGAAATGAGATACAAGAAGACTGCCGTTTATGTGGGATGGAGTAGGGGTTAGTTAGAGCCAGCAGCATACATCGATGGTGATGTACGTTGGCTAAGGATGCGGCTCTAATACTGACTCCGTAAGGCAGCAGAGTAGGGCTGTTCTGCCAGATCCTGGGGTGCTTCATTTGTGCAAATTCTCAATGATTTTAATGAGATTTTGCATGAGTAATAATTCATCAGCCTTGAGTAGAGGCCAGGGAGGAATTAAGTGTGGGCATTCGCAAGGTTGCTGAGCTGGAGAGAGGGTGATATTGCAAAAGGCCATGTGCTCAAGAGCACAGAAAAGCAGAAATCAGCCCGGAGCAGTGTGCCGCACTTGGAACAGGGAGAACTGGAGGCATGAGTGAAAAATGGAGCCTAAATAAACATTCGTCATTTGATTTCTAATTACACAATTACGTAAATGTATGATATTAGTAGTCAAGAGCCTGGAGTTTTCAGTAAAGAGTCCCTTAAGTAAATAAACGTTTTCAAGCAATTACATCCTCGGGATGAGATTTTTAAAAATGAAATGCTAAGAATCATGCAGGATTCTACCAGGAGGGAAGAGGAAAAGAGGAAAAGAGGCCACGAGAGCTACGAGGCAGGATGCTGAGCTCTGCAGAGGTCTCGGGGTGCTGCTCCAGCAGGGGGGCACCCAGCACCACCCACACCTCGCCCCCAGCACCCCCGGCCCTTCCGTGCTCTCGGCGGAGTTAGTTGGGAACCAGGCAGGCGGCGAGGGCTGCTTCCCTGCTTACTGTTTGCCTGTGCAAGGAGCTAAATATTCATTGAGTAATTAGTCAGTTCAGATTAGCGTTATGAAAAGACAATTCCATCTAATTATAAGAGATATCAGCCTGAAGATGCCACACAAGAATGTCAGTCGCAATGGAAATGCAGAATATAAATAAATAAATGTATGTATAAAAACAAACAAAAGCCTATCAAAACAACCAAGAACAAAACCCAATCCTCGCATTACATTTGATAATTAAATATTTATCAGAGCAGAGGAAGTAAAATCCATTTCACTGTTTGGGGCTAGTTACAATCTTTCTTTTTAAAATCCTTTTGCAATTAGTTCCTTCCTTCCTCAGAGATGGGGCCACTGAAATAGTCTTCAAGTCTGTCCTGGAGAAATTGCAGAACATTTTCTTGTCTGATTGGTATGTGCGTGTGCAAGTGTTTCAAGGAACTTTCTTTCTTTAGCTTGGATCCTCACGCTGAGTGTCCTTAATGACTGGTTGCTATGGGTTCTGCAGGCTGGAGGAATCGCCTCGTTAATGCTTACCATTAACCCAGGGATTACCATAAGGATGGCTTCCTATATTTTCCTTATCCTCGGTAAGGGCTACAAAAAGCTGTGTCTAAGCAAGACAAATTCACCTAAGCTATGTTGATTCAGTTTTTGGGGTGAGCTCTGCCTCGACTGCTCATATGATGCCATTTGATCTCAGGAATCCTTATTCAGAACACAGCTCTGCTAACACCCGTGGCACCGAGCTCTGCTCGGGAGCTGAAACACTGGCTGGGAGGGATGAGCACTGGCCAGACCGACATAGAGCAGCTCTGCACCTCTTTGCCTGCTGCTGCTGTCCGAGTCTGCTCCCTGCAGCAGCAGGAGATGAGGACGTGTGGGTTGACGGGATGAAACGCTGAAGCAGAGCAGCACAGCAGCTCTGGGAGAGCCCCTGCTTCCTTACCGTTCTCTAAAAACCAGGACATGAAGCGTTGTTATGAAATTTCACATTTGAGATAATTGCATTAAGGTAATTGCCACTACAGCATTATTTTCCATTCCTAGGAGAGGATGAGAGGAAGGCTGAGTATATTGTGTCTGCGTTAGCAGATTAATAATTACAGCCCTTTGGAACATTGCTAGTTTGTATAGATTCACAGCTGCCGGATCATTATGAGGCAAACTTGAAGATACCCTATAGGAGCAATATACTGCTTTCTGCACAGTTTGTTTCTTCTGCTGCTTGGTTGTTTTCTCTATGCTTTCATCAGATTCCCAGCTTGTTAGAAACAGGAAGCATTTACTACCTGAAGAAACCGAGAGCTGGAACAGTGCAGAATGGCAAAACACCATCGGGGATTACCTGGCTAATATGTTTGAAAGGAAATATTCGGTCTATAATAGGAACGCTTTGCACTTCTTCGCAGCAATCCCATCCTTCAGAGGCTCTGGCTGCTTCACAAGCACAAGTTAACCGAACCTCAGAGTACCTCCCGTGAAGGATGAGAAGATCTATTGAGATCTTTTCTTTTGCTGCTGAAATACAGCCATCTCTGCAACCACTGTTTATTTGCTGCAAAGTAGCATAGGAAACAAAGTGGAAGACTCCCATAGCCTGTTGAAAAGGATTAATAATTTAGGAAAGTTGGATGACGTTACTGGAGTGGGATAATTCACCATTACAATGAAGAGAACACAGAAACTCTAATGATCACACAGCACAAGAGAACATCACTTTTGTATCCCATCTAATAGAGCGTATCCCCTGCCACAAACAGGAGCAGCCTACTGTGAATTCACAGCAAACCTGGAAGAAGACATTGACTGCACGCAGAAGCTGTTGCTCTTTAGCTCAGCTGCCTGATTAGAGTGAATTGAAAAATAAAAGCATAAATTGTGAAAAGAAAAATAGATTGATAAATTGATTTCAATTTTCACAATCTGGGATGTAACACAGCAAAGAGTTCATTTAAAAGCTAAGAACTCTGTCTTCCCTAATGGTGTCTCTTTCATGTATTGATTAATGTCTATATAAAGCACACCATCTAATTTAGGGCACAGTAAAACAATATTATATTTCTGCTGCAAAGCAACTTAAGTGATTTAACAGAACTTTAGCGTGCAGCTAGAATTGGTCATTCGCAGGTGATGCAGTCTGCATGGCAGGCCACAGAGAGGTTATTTGGGGGGGCAGCAGCAGGTGGAAAGTGCACAAGGACAACCTGCACATGAGCCCACTGCTGCATTTTCCAGCAGGGAAGGACAAGGGACCAGAGGGATCTTAGTCCCATCACCTCCTAGTCATTTAGTCCCAAACACACAAGGACAAGACACACAGGGTAGAGAGGAGGACACAAACAGGGCTCTGCGAGCTGCACACCCAAGTGGAAATAAAGCTGAGGATGGAGGGAAGCGCCCAGGAGCCTCCCAGACACTGCTTGTGGCACTGCTGGGCTGCACCTCGCCCCCTGTGGCTCATCCGAGCCAGCCCAGACGTCCCCGTTGAGGGACTTGGATCAGGCTCTGAGCTCGCTAAGTCCTTGTCAGACCTACGGCTCGCCTGTACAGCCGCGCAGCTTGACCTCTGTGCATCAGAAATTATATTCCAATCTCTGTACAACACCCAGGAGTATCAGCACTGAACACCTACAACCACTCAGTGAAGGAAATAGGATGACAGCTACATCTGTAATACCCAGCAGAGGAGAGGAGACCACTCTCTCTCTCCCTTTTCTTTCTTTCTCTCTCTCTTTTTTTTTTTTTAAACATACACAATTACAGTGCTGAGCATTATTTGGATTTGCCTCTACAGCTGCTGCTGTCCTGCAGCGTTCTCCAGCCAAATTACATTTCAGAAATGACATTTCTACTCACAGCAGCACAGCCTGGCTCCCCTTGGAATGGGAGGGAAGGGGATGTAATGACTTTAGCATTCCTTCTTCCAATAAGACACAACCAACCTACAAGAGAAAGGGGTGGGCTGCCCTGCCTTGCAGCTTTATAGCAGAGCTAGCTGAGCCAGATCACTCGCAGCTGGAGGGCTGGGTCAGGAGTCACTCTTTAAACAGTAGTAGTTAATCTGGCTGTTTAATCTATTAATTCCCATCCATGCTTCTCTATCTCGTTACCTATCCATCAAGGCTAATTATACCAACCTCATTATCCTAGCATCTGATGCCCTCCAACCATTTTTATACTGTCACAAGAATGCTTACAAACTTTTAAAATGTGCAGCGTGCTTAAGCGGGACCTCGCTTGTCACAGCCAAGCAGCAAGCATTCTCCGTAGTGGAGCCCTTGCCTGGCTCTTATTTAAGCAAAAATCTCCTGAAGGATTGCCAGGGTGCAGTGCCTTGTCAAAGGTGATTTTATACATTATTGTTGCAGTGCAACATCAAGGCATGCGTAAGAGCTCTTTGCCAAACTCACCATCAAATTACCTTTTCCTTTTGCCATACTAATTGCTAACCCTTGGCAGGAAGAAGGCTGCTATCATTTTGTCATTCACATATAGAAGAAAAACTCCAAATAAATCCTGAATCCTGCGCTGTGTTTCCAGCAGTTTTTCACCTTTCTGCTGCCGTTCCCTTAAGATTTATGCCTCACAGTTGGGAGGAACCTGCAGCATCCATTCGTACCCGTTTCTTGTCTACTTAAGTGGCAAGGGCCTGTCAATGCAAGGAAGTTCCATTGATTTAATGTGAGACACAAGATCCTACCACTGCCGCTGAATCATTGGCCATATTCTGGATAAGGAGTGGTTCATTTGGGGTTGGCAGAAACCAGGCAGGAGCTGACAACACGCCCAGACTGGAGCATCCTACTGAGAAGAAGGAGCAGAGGAGAGGCAGAAAAAGAACCTGAGCTGCAGTGCTCTGAGATCCCATCTGAGCTAACACAAAGCAAACGGCTTCTAACACAAAGCTCTGGGGCTTCTCCCATCCCATGCTGGAGTCAGGGTGAGGACACTGACCACAGGGACCCTGGTGCTTTGGAGCAGGACTTTGGGATAAACGCGTGATTGTTTGTTTTTACAGCTCCTTCCCACTTCAGGTGCACTGGCACAATTAAAAAAAAAAAAAAAAAAAAGAGAGAGAGAGAGAGAGAGAAGCATGTAAATTGCTCACTGTATTGTAGTATAATGAAGTATTATGTTTCCCTTGTTGCTGCATTTCATTGTAAAGAATCCGGAAAGAGAATTGGCCTGACAGAAACTCCCGCTTCACTCGTAATACTGGGGAAATTAGAGCAGAATCACATACCTCATTTCTTGCCAGGTGAAGGAAAGGGGTGGCTTTGTGCTGAGACCTCAAGACAAGCAAAGCAACGGGCAAAGAAGGGTCCAGTCTGGGGGGAAAGGCGAGTGCAGGATGAATGGGAGATGGAGCACATGGAAAAGAGCAGAGACTCCTTGGCTACATCCCTTTTCCAGCAGTCAGAAGGCACTCCTCGCATGGAAGGGGTTAGAAAGCTTGTAAACTAATCCCAGTTAATAAATGATTGATGTTGTCATTCTTCGGGGTGCATTTTAAGCGGGAAGATTTATCATCATTCCGAAAAAGCTAGAAGAAGGAGAGCTTCTGTAAATGGAAGTGTTTAATAGCAGCACCAGGCCGGTGGCTGGGGTGATGTTTTCACACAGACGGGGTTTGATATTCCCGTGCCAAGCACTCAGACCAAGGGTCATACTGCTGCCTGCCTCCATCCTGTGTGGGAGGCAAGCTGGCTCCCAGGGGAAAGCTGCCATCGACAGGACTCGGACGGATGCAGAAGCCTCCTCCTGCTCCGCCAAGCCCTGTGCTTGCAGGGGAAGGCTTGCAGGAGCTGTGCAGCCCCCAGCCCAAACCCTCCCCGCATCCAGGGCTGCAGGGACGCCTCGTCACAGCCCCAGATCCCAGCTCTCAGCCGCACCACAGCCGATTATAATACTCCTCTTGAAGGTGTTGCTTGCCGCACATCTCGCAAACACCCTGTTGCCAACGAGGACTCTGCAGCCGGTTTTTCTGTGCTGGTGAGGCTGCCAGCAACTGGTTCCTTTGTTCTCTGTCTGGTAGCATGAGTGAAATAGTTAAAAAGACATGAAGAATAAAGCCCTCTAATTTAGCTTTCCTTTCAACTTGCAGGAAGCCTTGGAGGGGCCTCTGGTAAAAACATCCTCCACTGTAATCTCTCTGCAAGCTCACCCTGAGAGCTGTCGCCCTGCAACTCTTTGCCTCCCATCCCGTTTGCAGCTCGGAGCCGCTCAGCACCTCAGCTGGCGGTGCTGGGCTCCCAGCCTTGCACCCCCAGCCCTTCCAGTGCCGGCTGTGCCGCGGGCTGGCTGCGCTCTCGGTCAGGGAGAGCGTTAACCCATCTGGCCAGAATGGAAAATCAGCCTTAACCTTTGTAAATCCAGCAGCAGCTGTCAAATCGGCACTCTGGAGAAAGAGGGCTTGCATTTCAGCAGCACAGCCTGCTTCAAGCTGTAGGAGAAAGCGTGAGACTCTCCCCAGCTGGCTTCACGTAAGGGATGCACGAGGATCCTAGATGCTGCTCCCATCTCTGTCGCAGACACAAAAACTAATCAAAACGAAGAGCAGGAATATTGCCCTCACATCACCAGCGCTGTAAGAATATGAAATGGTGGAAGAAAAGTAATCTGAGGTTCTCCGGCTAGAATTTAAGTAGTAGCTTGATCATCTTTCTGTTGAACTTACTGGGAAAACTCCTCTTGAGTTTCACAGGAGATAGATAAAACGTATTATTGTTATCATTACATATAGACACCGGCCAATACAGTAAAATTTGTCTGCGTTCGGTCCTGTCTGTGTGTATGGAATGAATCAGGTTAGCAGCAACAGCCCTGGGCTTCCAGCAATCCCCTGTCCGATAATACAAACAGAAAATTGGAAAGGAAATGTCATCTCACTGAGTTCGTTCCTGAATCATGTTTGATGAAATATTCTTTATAAAACCCTTAAAGAGCCTAAAGCCATTGGTATGCAAAAAAAGTAACACTGCTCCCAGGGATAAATAAATAAATAAATAAATTAGCAGTACAATTAGCTCTGGAAGCGGCAGCAATAAGTAATTGAACTGTTTATTTTGTGGGGAGGGACAGTGATGACAGTTCTCAATTCCTGCTATTGACAGCAGAGGAAACAGCCCATGAAACCAGTCATTTGCTGGGAATTTTTGTCTATCAGTGGCGAGCGGGGAGAACAAGAGAAGCATGAAGGATCAGATTAGCTGTCAGAGCCTCGTGCAGCAGCGGCACTGCAGCCTGCCCGCCCTGGAGCTGACGCAGATGGGCAAGAGCTGCACTTGCTGCTTCCCACATAGCACCACGCACACCCACCCCAACAGCTCAGCACCACAAACCCTTCCAGCAGCTCTGCACATCTGGATGAGCCTTGCTGGGGCTCTCCCAGAAGCTCTGCTGTCCCGTAGTGCCAAGAACAGCCCCAAAGTCCTTGGGCTTCATTGGAGCTGCAGGCCTTGCACATGTTTTACTGCAGCACCTTGTGCACGTGGGCACCAGCACACCACACACCTCCGAGCTGCTGGGCCGTATTCTGTGCTAAATGTCCAGAGCTGGGCAGGGAAATTGTCCCAGCCAGGAGCCTGAGCCCTTCTGCCTGCGGTGTGCGGCAGCCGAGCTGCCTCAAGTGCTTTCTTATTGCCGGGGTGTGCTAGCAGCATTTGAAGAAAGCTATTAAAAATTGCACTGGCTGAGGTTTTTCCAGAGGAGGGGAGGTATAGATTTGTCTCTGCCATTGAGAAATGAACTAGTACTAGCAACACAATTTTAACTTATGAATTTCTGATCAATAACCTGTTTTCATTGATTCTCCGACTTGCTGTAATGAACTGATTAAGAGAAACAGAGCTGCAAAACCAAGTGCAAATTGGCCTGCTGCTTTCCATGGGCAGAGAGGCAGCCCGAGCTCTTCAGGAAGGAGAGACTCGGCTCCATGCAAGGCCATGCGAGTGCTGGGGCTCCCCGACCACCCCGAGGGTCCCGTGGCCATGGAGCTTGGAGGCTGAGGCTGGGTGGGAAAAGCTTCCCATGGCTCTAACACCATGGGGGGATTCTTGCATCTCTCCACCACAAACCATGCGTTTCTTCTTGGCATAAAATTCCTGTCCCACGGCCAAACACAAGCTAGTGTTTTCAGACCTCACAAAGAAATTCAAACTGATGAAGGAGAAAGCAAATGTTTTCAAAATCTGTTAAGATGTAGCATTTGCATGGGCAGCTTAGGAATTTCTTGTTCTCTTTGAGCCAGTTCATTTGTATCTGCTCTTTCAATAGTCTTTGTATTCACTTGGTTTTTCCTTAGCTTCCATCCTTCCCTACCACTTCCAAACTGTAAGAATAATAAAAAAAAAAATACATATTTTCCTCCCTTAACAACTTTCATCTGAAATTAGAGCCAACATTGGCTGACCCTGCTGTGGCTGAATCTCAGCATTTTCTGTATTGAATCCTTCCTGTAAAATTTATTAGATGGTGCAGTATTACCCTCATAAAAATACAATAAATGGCCCTGTTTGCATTATATGCCATAATGACTCTAACCTAGTGGCATTCTTAGAAAGACCTCTTTAGAAATAAAGGGGCAGAAAAAAAAAAAAAAAAAGTCTAACAGAAATCTTTTGGGTAATTAGATTGCTGGAGTGCAGAAACCTTTAAAATCATTTTAAGTCAAAGGAAACCCAGACTCTAAATCAGAGGTTAACAGCATTTGGTGCAGTTGCAAAACTCTACAGTTTTGCAATCTTGCAACTTTTTCCTTGCACTGCGTGCTCTTACAGTCATCAGAGGACAATCTTCATGCCTTCTCCTTGATATCCCCATTTGCTGCAGCAATCAGGACAGCTCCTGAGATGTCCTTTCCTTGCACCATCTCTGTCTGTCCAGCGGTGAGCGAAGGCTTGCACCTCATACCATGTTCTTGGGATGGATGCTCTGCGGGTGGTACGGTGGGGCAGGGTGCACAAATGCTCCTGGTAGTGCACAAAGAGATTATACCTGTTATATATTAGTGTCCAGGTGTTAATCGTGGGGCTGGGCACGTGGGTAGATGTGTTTGCCATGGGGACTGCCCAGGAGGTGGTTGCTTTTTGAGGGTGTGAGGCTGGGTGCCTGTTCGAGGTGGTGTGTGTGTGGTTATTAAACAGCTGCTGGATTTATTTGCCTCGTTTCTCCTTGCTGAGCTGGAGTTTGCCCAGTGCCTTCTGAAATTTAGCTACAAGAAAGGACAGTATATTTTGTCATGCCTGTGTTACATATGCCATAAAATGTTTGTCACACTGATTTAAAAAGAGATGTTGCATTACTTAAAAAATATTTAGCCCTATATGAAACCAGTCAAATTTTACTGCATTTGAAATCAGTGATGTACTGCGATATATTCTGCTGGGTACAGACTGCCTTCCAAACAATTAAATTCTTTCATAAATTACAGCCACACCAACATGCAGAAAGCACGGCAGGGGCTAACTGCAGCTCTGACCTGGCGTGGAACCGAGCAGCCCCGGAGATGTCTCTGGTTGAGCAGCAGCTCCGGAGCAGAGGGACCACCAGCTCCCACCACCCAGCTGCATGGGGAGCAGCCCCACGGGGCTCCAGGCTCCCCCCAAAACACGCTCCCTTGGAGCAGCCTCTGGTTAAGGAAGCTGCAACAGCTTTTGTCCTACCTCCGAGCTTTTTTTCTGGGAGTGTGAGCACAGATTCTGGCCTGCTCATTTGTGGCACGAGCATCCTTAATATCATGGACTGTGTTATAGACCTTGCCATTGCAGATGCATTGCAGGCGTGAAGGCTGGAGAGCAGAGAGACGGGGCGTGTGACATTGATGGGAGCTGGAGCGGGGCTGGCAGGCAGCAGCGAGCAATTCAGATGATAGCTGTTTAGGAGAAGCAGCACAATGAGGGCATTTTTAGATGTTCAAAGCAGATCTGCAGGTCAGTGGGAGATATTAAATGTTTTCTTTTTTTTTTTTTCCTTCATTTTTTTTTTTTTCATTTTTTTTTTTTTTTAACCAGCTAAGAGAAAAAGGAAAAGGGAATGGGGAAATGGAAAGGGAATGGGAAACCTGCCTTGATCACAGGGGGATTAATTTGCTTGCACAATGACCAGGATAACCTTTCTAAAAATTCTGAGCTTAAGCATCTGTTCCTTAAGCACTGCAACTTCCTGCAATTTTTCAGCTTTCTGGTGAGGTCTGGAGCCGTGCTGGCCTGGCCTCAGCAGCAGCTGAGGAGCATGGTTGGAGGGGATGCAAGGTAGAAACACATCCACAGAGCATGTTCCTGCAGCTGCTGATTATTACCAGGATGTTTTTCAAAAGTATGGTGCTTTAGAGCAGAAAGGCCATAGTCAGACACGACTTTCCCCATCCTTAATCCTCTGGAAAGCCTGGCCCTGTGGGTAAACAAGCTCTCAGGCCCTCCAAGGGTCCCTGGGTGCTGTGCTAAGACAAATTAATTTCACAGCCCCGCTACCACAGCTCTGTCACGGAAGCACTATGAAGGCTTTGCCCATGGGTTGTAAGTGTGTGCTGCAGGTGAGTTGTTAATGAGGATGCCCGTTCCTTGGGGTTGTTACATGGGGTAAAAACAAAGCTGAGGAGGGGTCAGGTCTGTTCAGAGAGAGGACTCGGGCTGAAGACGAGCAGACTGCACCCCACGGCTGCTTCTCACGCCTGCTCCCCCTGCTTCGCTGCTCACTTTCTGGTGACAGCCTGGGTAATGCAATAATGTTCAGGAGCACGTCGTATACACACAATAAAGGGCTTTCAGCTTTGCTAAACACTTCGCTTTTGCTCTGGTGTTTACCTGACCTGGCAGCCATTTATTGCTCTTTCAACTGCTCGCTTCTAAACATTATGGCTTAATTATATTTTAGGGAAGCAGCACTTCAGAAATATGGAGCTTGCTGTTTCAGTCAGGATGTGCATTTACTCGGTCCTCATTTCTTTACTGGATAAAGCAATTTTATCTGTACTTGACTTCATGGAGTTAAGTTATAAAGTGGAGACATAAAGCAAGGGAGAGGTAAAGCAGGACTGGAATAAGGAAGAGGAGAAGGTCCTTGTCCTGGGGCTGCCATGGACCCGTCCTGGTGCCCCTGGCCCCCTGCACCGAGCGTGGTGCCCCCTTGGGGCATGTGCCACTGAGGATGGGAGTGCAAAGAGGGATGAGGGGTGACACTCAGGACAAGGGATTTGTTCAGTCTCTGCTTTTTCTGCTTGTTCATTGAAGTACAATATGATCTTGGATAAACCCAGACCCTGCAAGCCAGCGGCCGCCGGAGAACAGCCAAATCCAAATATAGTTTGGTAACTAGATTTCTCCCTTCGCTCCCTAGGGCAGGGCTCCCGTCCTGTAATTTACTCGGACGGCATGTGGAAATGAAAACAAAGAGAGCATGAAAACAAAAGCTCACTGCTCTGCACGGCCAGTAATCGAAAACTCCTGACACTAAACAGAAATGAAAATGTTAATGGCAAACACCCAAAGCAAATGTATTCCATATGCAAAGGATAGCCATAGGCTGACAAATACAAATGTTGCCTTAGCTACAGAGGGAGGAAATAAAGAAATGCTACAGCAGAGAAGAAAGTAGATTTGCTTCCTGCTGAGTGCAGCGCAGCTCCCTGCAACCTGTGGCTCCCTTTGGTTCTCTCTGGCCAGCAACAACCATTATGGATCTCTGCAGCACTGGGACGTGTGGCCGCAGCCTGCAGCAGCAGAAGGGGGCACGGAGCACATCCCCTCCTTCTGTGCCAGCTGAAGGTGCCCAGCACAGCCCTGCTGCAGCCACCACTGCTGGTGGGCAGTGGGAAACCGTGGCCACGCACAGTGGGGACACGCACATCCCCTCTAACCAGTGCCTGCTGGAATGGAAGGGGGAAAAAAGCAGCTGAGAGCAACTCCCATTGGCGTGGTGCAGCCAGCAACGCCGTGCATTGTCGTGCTGTTTGGGGGAGGCACGCCATCCATTTCTCCTGTGAAGGTTCTTGAGTCAGAATATGAGGCAGAGATTAACGGCTTAAAAATAATACACAGAGGTATAGCAAGAATACTGAACGTCTCGTCTGCAGCCCCCAGGGAAATTAGTCTAATGCTTGGCAAATGTTGGACAGCAAGGGGATTGCTCTCTTCCCACAGCCCCAACTGCTGCCGCTGGGATGGTTTATAGCACTTTGTCTTTTACGGCTGGAGCTCTTTATGGCTCTGGTGTTTTTAATAGCGGTAGCAATTCCTCCTTGCATACAGCTTTGCTGTCACGGACAAGGAGACCCGGTGATTAGGGTGCTAAGCTGGGACTTCGGAAGCTGGCCTCGCTTCAAGCCTTGCTCCCCCATAGCTTTGCTGTAAAATCACGGCCGTATCACCTGGCCAAGCACCGGTTCATTGAGAAACTGCAACGCTCCCACCCGGCCTCTGCTCTCACCCCAGCTCCTCAGATGCAGGTGACACTTCTTGAAACTCCTGAAGGTTTTTCTCATCTTTTTTTCCAGACTTGCCGCATGCATCCGAAAGCGGGCAATTTTCACACTTCCTGGGTTTCACCACAAGCATTCCTTACAGCTCCATCTGTGAGCCTTAATTAGTGAATTTACTGACAGAAACTTTATTAACGCAGCGTTTTGGCTTGCTGGCAGTGCCTCGTGCCCTCCCAGAGCAGCGCTGGGCTCAGCAAAGCTCTGTCCCTGGGGAAAAAAGGGTCGGTGTGGGTGCCCATGGGAGCTCCTGGCCTCAAGGAGGGCCAGGAGGGGGGCACAGGGGTCTCCTTCCCGCAGCCAGTCAGGAGGAGCAGATCCTCCTCTCACACTCTCCATCATGGCCCTATGCCCAGGCACCCACCTGCAGGCCACCAAAAGCCAGAGCATCTCCTGGGGAACAGGTCCCCAGGCAGCAGTCACAAAAGGGAGAAACTGGGATCACCCCAGGACCTTCCTCTTTCCTTCAATTTCTTCCCCTCCTAGTTTAAAAAAAAAAAAATAAAAAATTAACCAGATATAAAAGTTAAATGTGAAGTCGAAACAATAAGGCATGGAAATAGCAGAAATAACTTAATTAAGTTTTTAAAGATTTCCATGCTTGAATAAATTAGCCTTCCTGCAAATGTCACAACAGTCAGAAAAAATGTGTAATCAATGGAGCACAATGTTACTTTGCTCTTTATTTAAATGAAAGCTCTGGTGGCGCGTTTCTTCTGCCACTTTCCTGAGTCTCTCTCTTCCTCCCCGCTCCCCATTTTCTCTTTGCCCCCACGCTGAGCTGCTCCAGGGAAAAAACTCCAGAAAGTTAAACATCAGCTTTTCTCTGCATTGCCGATGATCGGGAGAGGCTTCATTTGCTGTTCTACCCACGACTTCACATTTCCCCTATAGCTTGCGAGGCAAGCAGCTTTGCCGGGGAAGTGTGATAAACCATTGCTGTGTGCTGTTGACACGAACAAAAAGGAGGGGCCACTGCTGCTTTTTTTGTCAATTAGGCAAAAAAAAAAAAGGCACAGTCAGCGTGAACGCTGTGTGCTGCTGTCACGGCTGAAGGGCGTTTAGCTCAGGGCTATGAAAACTTCCCAGCTCCGCTCCCCTGCCCGGCTCCACAAGAACACAGCTTGTGGAGTAGCTCAAGGAGAGCAAAAAAAATCAGAAAGGGTCCTGGATTAGCACCCGCTGTGGGAGAGGAGCAGCTCAGAAGCTGTGTCCACCACCTTCCACGAGATCCCAGCTTTGGAAGGAGAGCATTAAGGGGTTGGTGCTGTGTGCATGCACAGGAGAGGTTCCTGCAAGGCACAGAAAGCTGCACACTGTGCTTCTGTTAAAGCTCGGTTACAAATACTGTGTCCAATTTCAGGCTTCACACATCAGCGAAGGTGTGAGCCAACTGGAGAAGGTTCAGGGGAAAAGCAACAAGAGCAATCAGAGATTTTAAAACAGTGATACATGATGAAAGTTGAGGAAAAAGTCAGTTTGCTTATTCTATAGAAGAAAGATGAGGGGAGCCGTGAAAGCAGGCTTCAAACATTTAAAGGAAAGCTCCAAAAAGGAAGAGAATAAACAGTTTTTCATGTTCACTATGAGGATGACAAGATAAACATAAACTGCAGCAAGGAGCATTCATGTTAGACATCAGAAACACACTTCTAATGGCAAAGCTAGTAAAAGCTTTGAAAAGAGCAAGCATCCAGCGAATGCCTCTAATGGCATGGCTAGTTAAGTCTTGGGATAGATCGCCCAGGGAGAGCATGGAAAATTCCCTTTTCAGGGAACAGATTGGAGAAGCATCTGCCAGGAAGGGTTTAGGTGGGACTGGTCATGCCCTGGAGGCAGGGGACAGATTAGATGGCCCTTTGGGATGAGCATCCAGCCCTATTTTTTGTGATGTTGGTGTGTTTGCAGCTCAGTCCTGAATGCAGCCAGCATGCAGTGCTAGGATGTGTTGGCCTGGGAACAGGTTAAAATCTTTCTGTTAAACTGACAGTTCCAGAGCCTGCCCAGTTTTCTTTAATATTGCTGAGAAGAAACTCATCTACTGGATAACAATTACTCACGTATCAGAAACAGACTCAGGGCATCAGTGTATTTTGCATAGGACACCATATGGGCATTAAATAATAGATGCTCTCAGTTACTTCAGCTGGGTCAGAGCTGAACCCTGGTGCTGCAGGAGAACAACAGGCTCAGTGGCTTCTCCTTCCTTTATTTCCTCAGGCACTGGAACTGCGACTCGCATTCAGCACATCCCCATGGTCAGGCTGGGGCTCTCACTTGTACCTCCCAGCCCTAGCACACACTCTGGGTTCATGCAGCAAGGACTGAAGGAAATCACAAGCCACTGCCATTCGAGTGCATTCTGTGTCCCTCTGGAGCCCTAGCTCAGGGCTATGATCCTTGTTTTTTTGGAAGGAGGAGGACAAGAGCTTCCTCCAGCCCCTGGTTAGTCGCTGCTTTCCCTGGCTGGGGCACGGGACTGGCCCCAAGCAGCAGCAGGCAGCCGGCTGTGCAAGCACGTGCCCGTGGGAGCAGAGCAGAGCTCCAGCCCCGGCTGGACGGCAGCGTTGAGCATTTTCAATCAGCTTCCAATCCACTTGGATAACTATAAGGGCGAGCTATTGAGCTGCTCTTCGCTCCTCTGGGAGCTGAATCCTGGGACGTGAGTCCTGCTGTCTCTCAGCCGCAGCATGACATACACTTTCTAATAAAGTGCATCAGGAATATAAGGTATTGGAAATTCTTCTAAGACCATTTTGATTGTCCTCGAGGAATCAGTGGCCAGTGCTGAAGTCCCGGGAGGACAAAAGTGACTGCCAGATTAAAGTAAAGAGGAAGGATTTTTCTTCTTTGAATCAGCAGCCAATTAAATTTTCAGCACAACAAAAGCGAAGGGCAAACTGTTAGACTAATGGATCTTGCTGGCTGATCCCATTACCACCGACACCGTGCTCCGCTCCCAGTGCTGGTGTAGCGTAGCTGCCAGGGCTCCGACGGGGGAGCACGGGGAAACCCAAGATGACTGAGGAGCATCAGAAAGTCCCAGCAAAGTCAGGGGAATTGAGTTCAAAGTCAGCCTCAGAGCACACATGCTCAGTTATTAACATGCACTCGTTCAGGCTTAAATCCTCCTTTAACTGGAGCCTGAACTTATTGTCTTTGTGTGTTTATCATTTGCGGATTTCTTTAAAATTGTTAATGCGGAATGGTTTACAGACAGCTTCCACTTGCTCCTGAATTGTGAGCTTGTAAGCCTAGTAATGCATGGGAGAAATCATCCAGTGGGGGAGCAGCTTAAAAAAGAGCAAATTCTGTTCCAAGAAGTCTCACGGGTGCAGAGTTCACTTTCCATTTAATTTTGACTAGCTACAGACAAGAAGTAAGGATGAACTAGTTGGGTTTTACTCATAGTTGCCTGAATAATTAGAGGTGGTTGACAAGCTGGGGGGAAAGGCTCGATGAAAATTTTGCCTTTTTTTTGCCAAAGCCTCAAGTAGTGTTTAATTTGTCTGGAAACATTAATGAGCTTGCACTGGGCTGTAGAAATCTTTGTTTGTTTAACTTGCAGCAACCCACCCTTGTTGGACGCATTCCCATTTGCCACTTTTTGATCAACAAAACTCATTTCAAGTTTAAAGAAATATTCTGCCTTGGGCTGATAATGCCGCTGGCACGCAAGAGGGCCGCGGGCGGAAGGAGAGAGGAGCCAGCGCTGGCTGCAGGGGCTCTCGGGAGCGGGGGCGAGGGGCTCCCCGCTCATCTCAGAGCCCTTAGGAGCTGCAGGTCACCTCGGTTACATGAACATGCACCCAAAGGCTTGATGTGGATATAAATGAGCACCTATGATCAATGCAGCTCACTGTAGGTAAGGCAAGAAGTCCTGTGGACTAAGGAGGTTTTAATTTATGGCTCTTTGTTCTTTGCTGAGCTTAAAGCTTTGCAATGACAGAACATTTCTTTCTGACTCTGCCCTTCGCCCCCTTCAAGGCTACTGAAATACATATAATATAATGATAGAAGATATGTCTCTGGACTCCTCACAGATTGTTTACCAGAAAGACAAAAGCCTGGAAAGTTACATGTGTTAATTGAAGATAAATCTTTCCTCCCCTTGCAAAATTTGGGACAATTGTTACTAATGACCTCTTTGGATCTGTGCCCAGGATGCAGAGATATCATCTCCCGGTCCCAGTAATGAGGTTGCAACTGATCCTGAACAAATGGCAAAGTTATTTAATAATTATTTTGTAAGGTCTGCTCATGACCTTTCAGCTCGTCAGAATAAGTAGTGCCAATTTATCACCAGTGCCATGTGAAGGGGTTTGATTATTTGAGATGTTTTTCCTGGCAGGAACTTGTTTTTCCCCCTGTTTTCTGAGTGTTTTAAGGGATCCACCTTCTGTGAATACAAATACGATTGCTGCCTGACTGCATGTGGCGATGGATTTTTGCCTGGGGACGGGAATATTTTTCCAGTTCATCCAAGAAACAAAACAGACCCAGACCCTTTCCTCGTTGCAGCAGGAGCTGAGGACCCTGACCAGACCAAACGAGCCCTGTTCTGCAGCAAGGACAGAGCGCTCCCGGTGCTGGACTCTGCAGGTTGGGCTCTGCAGCACGGGAAGCCCAAGAAAGGGCATCAAGTACACGTTTCCAGAGGAGATGGTGCAGACAAAACAGAGATGGATTTATTCCAGCCTGTGTTTGCTGAGCTGCTGGGATCCTGCTGGAAAAATGAGCTGGCTGATCCTGTGTTCAGAGAGCCTGCTCTATTCCCTGCGGAGCCTGAAATTTATGGTTTTTATCATGATAAAGAGCATGAACAATATCCGTAAAGGCTGATCAGGGACAGGACTCGAGCTGGCAAGAAGTGCCTCTGGACCAGGAGGAAGGTCCGTCTCGCCCAGCATCTGAACCACCGCTTGGATCAACCACAGCTTCCCACATGTGGGTGGGATATTCGACCGAGCTGTGCCCAGGCAGCCCCATCCCCATGCTCACTGGGACCCAGGTTCAGGAGGATGCTGTGCAGCTGCTGGTGTGGACGTGCTTACAAATGCTCCTGGGCCAGGCCAGAGTAGGCAGCACGACCACGCACACATGAACCCTCTCTGGAGGCAGGAAAGCCACAGTCCCTGCATGCTGTGTGCTACACCTTGCCATCGCAAGACAAGTGCACTGAACTGTTTTCCCAGGTTGTCTTCAGCTCTCCTTCCTCTGCTCCCCCTGCCCTGCCCACTCGCTCACAAATCCAGGCAGGATCAGCTCCAGCCCATTGCCCGCCTGCTCCCTCCTCCACCGCCACGCGTGCCAAGCCTCTGCCTTCTCCTTTCCTGGGGAAAGCAGCCCAAAGCCTCTTACAAAACTGACTTATAAGCACCCCTCGGCTGTCCTGTTTGTATAACCATTCACAGACAGCCTTGCCTTTCATTTCCTTAATCTTAAATTGCATCAAAAAGGCAGAGATTAGAGGTAAAACCTCAATAAAAGACTGAACAAAAGCCTTTGCCCACATTGGATTCTTATGCCTAGCTTTGCCTTATTTTTTTTTCTCTGCTTGTCTGACAGGCTGAGTATCTGAACCTTTTTAAAAAAAAAAAAAAAAAAAAAAAGAAAAAAACACCTAAGATTAAAACACTATTTAGAAAAGGCCATGCCAGTTTGAAATCACCTGTGGTTCATACATTAAACATCAAATGTACATTAACTCTGAATTATGGTCATGAAAAGCAAATCCTTTAATACCATTTTCTGTGTTCCACAGGCTGAAGCTTAGCATTAATAGTCCTGTTTTTTCGCAACCCAGTCAATGGAGTACTACTTTCCTGCCTTTTATTATTCCTCCACATTTGGAGATGTTCAAATGTTCCCGCTCCAGGAAGGAACACACACACACACGCAGAAAAGCAGAAAGCGCAAACAGAAATGTTGGCCGGGTGCCTGCTCGCCACTGCCAGCCCTCCCAAACATTTCCAAATGGCGGTGGCAGCTGTCAGTGTTTTGCTGGCTGTTTAAGTGCATCTCCAAATGCCAAGGAGCTGATGCTACCTTCTTCCCTCTGAATGAGCAGAACGGCTCCAAGAAGGAGGAGCAGAGAGGAGCGCCTGGAGAAGCCTCAGCTCCCACCCGTATCAGCCCGCTGGAAACCCCCATGCCCAGGTTTGCCTTGCACCCAGCTGCCCACCTCACTCTTTCTGTAGTTTTCAGCATCTAAGAAGATAAATCCTTCCCAGTGCCGATGGGGCTTTCCTTTACTTCCCTCAGCTTTGCCTCAGCCCTTCCTGCAGAGCAGGTGAGGGACCGAGGGGTGTGTGGGCAGGGAGCATCGGGCATCACTGCACACCCCTGCGGTGCCCAACACGGTGCTCAGAGAGACGGCTGCCAATGGACCAAAGCCAATTCATCAGACATAGGGTGCAGCCCAGGGTGTCAAAAACCTTTCAACCCTGGCATTGATTCAAAAATATAAATCCCCAGCAGATTGCCAGGGTATGCTGCAGAAGTGAAGTACCTGTCCCTGGAGGAGGAGCGCAGTGAGGGAATGTCTCCAGTTTTATGGGGCAAGGGCTGGGGAGCAGTTCTGTTTTGACAGCACAGGAGCTCAATATTACGCTTGTAAGATATCTCCTCGGCACAGAGTTGGGTTTACACTTAACAACTTGAGAGAATTGTCTGATAGGCAACACAGCAATAAATAATAAATCCCCCAACTGCACTTCCGTCCTAAAATAACACAACAATTAAAGAATAGAATAGCAGCGGTGACAACAAACAAGGAAATCAAAGCATCGGCACAGGTTACTCAGACAGACACCCCCCTGGGTGATATTGCTTTAAAGAAAGAAAATGGTGTCTTAAAAAGGTACCTGGAAAGGGGAGGCTGAACCCCTGGCACTGAGTGGACAGCATTACCTCCAGACACAAAGGAGCCAGCTCCTGTTTTTATTTCAGACCGTTATTGAAAGTTGTCAGAACTTGTCCTGCTTTTCTCTTTTTATTATTTTTATTATTATTAATGTGTAAATAAAGTGCCCCAGGAGTGTTACCGGCACACAGAGTCTAATCCTGGGAGATTAATTTATGAGCGCGGAATAGGGTGAACCAAACTCGCGGCTTCTGTAAATTGCTGTCGGTTACAGCCAAGCGTGCCAGCCGCAGCAAAACAAACAGGACTCCAAACGCCTCGCTCGGAGGCAGGGGGGACAGGAACAGCAGCCCAGGAAGATAATAAGACACTGAGTTTGGTATTTACGCACAGCCTTTCTTCCCAAAGGATCCCTGAGTGTTTTGCAAGCCAGACTCCAGCTCTGCTTATCCCTGACAGAGGCACAGCCAGTACCGGGTTCCCAGCGCTTTTCTAGCAGTGCGTATCAGATTGCGTGCAAGGGAAAAAAAGGGGAGGCAAGACCCTCCAATTATTTTTCTCTTGCAGAAATGACCATCAGGAAGGATTACAACCCGTTTGTTCCAGGTCCAGTAAAAGCAAGCAATAAAAAGACCTCCTCACTCAACCCTCGCCCACTTTCCTGCCGCTGCTATAGCTCCCCGCCGGGCAGCGTGGGCAGAGCCCATTGCAATGTGCCTGAGAAAGCAAACACCTCCTTGCAGCTCAGCCTGTCCCCTACGTGTCCCCTGTGCCCTCTGTGTGCCCCTGCTGTGACGATGCCACCTCCAAGCAGCCGAGAAGAGTGCCCGGAGCGAGCCCGTCTCAGCCCTTGGGCTCTAAGTCTGGCTGCTCGTGGGGAGGATGGATTTTGTTGACAAGGAGGGCTTTGGAGGGCGAGTGCTCACCAAAAGTGTTTGTGGCATCACGTCAGGGGCCTGCACAGGGCCAGGGTTAACATTTTGGGGAGGGGAGGAAAGGAGAACCAATTCCCCAAAGCAAAACTAGCTCTGCCTGACCCTTGCCCTCTGGTCTCCCTGTAGGCTGCAGGTTATCACCACCGAGTTTTACTCGCCATTTACGTGGTGCACCACAGTGATTTTGAGCAGGAAACGCCAGCAGAAGGAACCAGGGGAATGGACCCACACTGCTGCTTAACCCAGCAGTGAGATGAGAGGAATCTAAGGGTTGGGGGCCCAGCACCTGCTTCCAGGCTGCCGGGTGAGGCACCGCCATTGCTCACCCCGATCTCTGGATGCATTTCAAAAAAAAAATAATCAAATTTTCTCTAATGCGTCCAGTTTCAGCAGATCCAAATGCTCTTATTCATCTGGAGAAACAGGCCCTCAAGTCTCCTTTTCTAAACAAGCCTGAGGCCCCCTGCATCCCGAGCACTCCAACCCCTTCCCCAGCTCTGCAGCACTGCCCACGGTAGGAGGCTGGCTCCGCTCTGCAGCTTTCTTCCTCTGTTACCAAATCCCAGCTTCCGCAGCGGGACTTTAACCTGATTTATTTTTTATCTTCCAAACATTTACTTTCTCATGTATAAATATTGAGTTGTGTGGAGGCTGAAGCAAATGCCCAGTGCAGACGAGCAATGATAGCAGCAGCACTCTGACAGGGTTATTTTTAAATACAAGCTTTAAAAATTACAGGGCTCCCAAGATCTTTTATTTCTCAGTCTAATTCCTTTTTTCATTTGTAAAAGACATAACAAACATGTTGCTTCTGACTTCATTGATTATTTTCCCATCTCTGCCTGTGGTTAAGCGAAGGAAAGGAATTATTGCTTATAAATAGGAGAAATCTTCACGCAATACATTAAGAAAGCAGCCCCTCAGCTACCAGAATTCACGGTAAAGTATTACCTCAATAACACAGTCAGGGAGACCAACATGGAAATAGTACCAGCTGCTTTTGGGATGACCGCTTTACAAATGGGCACATCCTCATCATTAATATTGCATTCCAACAATAACTTCTTAACTTGCCAGAGCTACCACGGCCTGTCATTATTTTAAGGCATTCTCTCCCTTTCCTTCCAAAGCAGGTGAGCAGCATTGGGGTTACATTTCCCCCTGGAGGGGGAAGTCCTCAGGCACAGGGGACTGTTGTGGCCTGGGGGCAGAGCAGCCACCCCACCAGGCAGAAGTGGGGCAGAAAAACAAAGGGGAGACATTTCCCTTTCACTCAATCCCAATAAAAAAGTTACAAGACAGGCAGGGCTGCTGTTGGGAAGAAGTCTGCTGTCCCAGGCCTTTTGCCAATTTGCAGATCAGCCCCCAGAGGCTCCGGGCAGGCTCCACACCCCCACAGGGCTGGCTGCTGCCTGACAAGCAAGGGGTGCCCTTGGGAGATGGAGGGTTCCCAAGGAAAGGCTGCCCCCCGTGTTTTACCTTAATGAACCCCAGAATTTATCACCAAACACGTTTGGTCCTCGGAGTAAACTCTGAAAGTTTCTTCCCGAGCCTGTTGCTTTCCAGGATACCAAATGCTTTGTAATTGCTGTTCATAAAGGCAGTGGACAGTATTGCCAAGGAAAATAACTCCTAGCTGTAAATCTTAATAATAAAAATCATCAGACCCTTGCTTTTCTATTTGGACACAATGCCCTAGAGAAAGCCGTACGCTGTATGCCTTCCTTAGCGCTCCTGTCCTTTCCTTCCCTCTCTCTGCTCCAAAAACCCAATGCAGCTTTGAAGACAAGATTATTGCAAGGATATCAGGGGGACACAGAGGCTTGCCACTGTCGGTGATGTGAAGATTTTTTTTTTTTCCAGCTTTCTGAGCCTGGAGCTGCAAAGGGCTCACGCAGCCAGGTGATGTGGGGTCGAAGCCTGGCTCTGCAGGAAGAATGGGGGCTCCAAGCTGCTTGTTACAAACCCACTCCTGCAACCCACAGAGGTGTGCACGGGGCTCAGATTGGCCCCTCCGAGTCACAGTGGGCTCTGGGTGCAGCAGGATGGGGCAGCGACACCCCTTCCCTCTCCGCATCCTCTTCAAGAATGAGACACAGCAGGCAGAGAGCTGTTTTTTTTTCTTCTTCCCTTCTTTAAGGGAGTGGTTGATTAATCCTTTCTGAAAATTACTGCCTCTGAAGCACTCCCATTTGGTCATCCAAAAACAGAGACTCCCCAAATCACTATTTTCTTTTCAAATTACAGACCAGAAGCTTTTACAGCCACCTCAGTAGTTTGCATCTCTCCTAAGGCAGTAATGACTGAACATATTAAACATAAGATGCCTGCTTCCTGGCCTTCTCCATGAAATGGAGAAAAATTATTCACAAAAACAGCTACTCACACATCATCAGCAGCATATATTTTCTTATTTTTCCTTCCTTTCTATTTTTTTTTTTTTTTTTTTTAAACCAGGAAACATTGTCATTGGGTTTTGGGAAAAAAAAAAAAAAAAAAAAGATTTCTAAGCAATATTTTATTTCCAAACAAAGATTTTTCTCAGAAGTTTGTGTGGGCAGAAAGATGTATTTCCCGATCAATACTGTGAGCTGCTCCAGTGACCGAGGCCCCTTGCAGGGGAGCACCAAATCACCTCAGGAGGCAGCTCTGTGCCCTGTGGTCCCCGGCTCCTGCTTGGCCAGGAGCCATCAGGGCTGGGAAGGTCACACTTTGCACAAGAATTACCTTTGTACAAAAGTACAAACGTAGAAAGGTGCATGTTTTTAATTTAATCTTTGAATTCAAATGGATCCAGTTCTTTTTCCCTCAACACACTTTTCAAACAGATAAACTTTGGGGCAGTGGCAAGTCTGGAAAGACAGAAAGCTGTCTAACCCAAGCTGACAAAAGGGAAAGCAAACGTCCCTGCTCAAACAAGTTCTCCCGTCTGCGCTGACAGCTTGCCAGGCATGCGAGATAGCTCTTTTGATAATATTTAATATGGCTTCGATATAATGATGTCACATTATTTGCAATGACACTGGATCACTTCTGGAAAAAAAATTGCATGCTGTGCCTATCACTCGGAGCTGGAATGAATTACGGCTCCTGACAACGGCCATCTCGCCTCCCCGGCTGCGCTCTGTCAGGAGTTCCCCACAAGATTACTGGGGTATGAGACTGTAATGGTACAAGCAGTCAATAATTCAAGGGTTATTGATTGAAACCAGCCCTATTCTTTTTTAATTTATATGTTATCCAATTTTTTTCACCTGTTTTATTTTTTTCTTCTTCATCCGAGGGCTCCAGGGCTTTCTCTCCTGACAAAAGCACCTGCTGGACAGGGCTGCCTCATATTCAACTTATTACTTTCTCCCATTCTTTAAATTGCCAAGGTAATTCGTGCAGCACTTACAGGAGCAGAGTGCTGGCAGTGCCACGGGGAGGGCAGGATTCGGGAGCGGCTGGTCCTGGCCCCACACAGCACCGGGTCCACTGCTGGCACTCCGGGGAGGAGCAGGGCATCCCTGGCATGGCCTGGGAGCAATAAGGGATGCGAGGCACCAGCAGCCCCGTCCCACTCCCTCCTCTCTCCACCAGAATTCAATTATCTCCTCCCCATCCGTTTCACCTTGAAGGCAATGAGCAAGCTCCCCGTAACAAGCAGTTGAGGCTTGCAATGGCCACAACAAGACAATTTTAACCTTCATTCTGCAAATCGCTCCTCATATGTTACATTTCATAAGATCTAAATGACCCATGGCTCTTCCCTTTATATTTTACTGTCTCCCAGACACGGCTCTCTCTTTTTTAACCCGCGGTTTTGAATGCGCTTCCTTGCCAAGGCAGGGGACTACGTTCCTCTCCAGCTCAGTGTTTCTGAATTTTTGTTTTGTCACACCGCTCTGTTCCTAATGAGCTGTTAATGATATGACCATTACCTATGCAAATTAGGAAAGCAGATTCAGAGGGTGTTTTTTACCTGGAGAGAGAGAGGCTGCTCCCTTAACACAGGAGATAATAAATCATGCTAGTGTTTTTGTTAAACTGCAACTCTTATGGGACCCAATTCGCTACAAATCTCAGCTGCAAGCTGCAGCAGCACAATCAACACCTTCTGCAAAATGGCACCGGACACTTAGGCAGGGAAGAGCCAGCTCTACCTCTGTTTTAATTAGATGAACAAATAAAATGTGATGTCTAAATGCCCTCAGCAGCCATAGCCAGGCTGCTCGGCCGTGATCTCAGCCGGCGGTTAAACGCCCCTTCCTCTCCAAGCGTGGCTTCAGGCTTTGGCAGAGGCTGCCGTAGCTCCTGGACCACAAAACAGAAAGAAGAGCGGCTCTTCTCCCCCTTGAAGCTTTACCTTTGGAGATCCAGGGCACCGAGTGGGCTGTGGGGATCCAGGGAGCCCCAGGCAGGGGACAGGGCCACCTCCTTGGTGCCAGCTGCTGCAGAGCAGCCACACGCCTCCCCCATGGCCCTGCTCCCCAGCTACCAGTGCCTTTATGTTACTGCCACATCCACACAAGACTGGGGTTCCCTTGTGCTCACATGGGCAGGAGCTGCCAGCATTTCTCACACGGGACACACACAGCACTGGCTCACCGTGCCCAGTTTTTCCCCAAAGCCCCCCGAGCCTGGCTTGGGGTATCTCTGGGTCGTGCCCAGGCACCCCCCTGAGCTGTCCTGGGAAGATTGGATCTCAGCTTTCACGTGTCTTAAAGCCTGGCTGGTTGTAGGAATCTCTCTCCAGAGCACTTATCCTTCTTTTTCTTTTGGTGGTGTTTAATTAAATATCTCTTTGTTTGAAGGGAGCTGCTGGTAGCTATGAGCTCTCCTATGCTTTATCAGTGAGCACAATGAGATAACTGTCCAGAATCTTGCCTGACCTTTCTGCAGCTCACAAAAAAATGGTATTCAGTGGTTTCGTTCTTCTATTCTCTCACATTATCTCTTGCTTTTCTACTCTGTGCCGCACGCTAAGGTTTCTGATAGTGACTTATGAGTTGCTATCAAAAATATTAAGAAAAGAACCTAAAATATCCCTGGCAGTTTAACAGCCTTGAAAACAGAATGGCCTGTCTCTCGCTGGCCATTGCGAGCTGTTGCCAAGAGCATGGAAGGTCAGACTTTAATGAACTGGTGAGAATTAAACAGAAGAAATGAAACTGAAAGGTGCCCTAGTGGCTTGAACTGACTTTAAAGCAGCTGACCTTCAGAAAGAATGAAACAGTTTTGGTTCTTAAATGTTCAAGAGTTGTTTCTCGTTTCTGTCTTTGCAGCATGATGCTTCTCAGATGAACGGCCGTGCTGGCCAGACCACTGATGCTCAGGACCTGGGTGCAGATGCTGTCTGCAGATGGCTGTGGCGAGGGCAGGGCGATCCCCGGACTGTTCTCCACCTCCTGTAGAGCCGAGCAAGCACCCAGCTCCATCCTGCTCGAGGCCAGACATACAACTCCTCCCCAGGACCCTGGCACCTTCAGGTCCCCAAGGCCAGAACCCATCTCCCCTTTCCCCACATGCACAAAGTCCTCACCAGCACCATCCTGGAGATCCGAGGCTGCTGCTCTGAGCTAAGCTCAGCTTGAGGGCTACGAGGAGACTGCTGATGCAGAGACAAGAAGGCAGAGGGGAATGACTTGTGCACTAAGGTTTAAAACTAAATTTCTAGATGTTTTCTGAAATTGTGCCTGGGAGGAAGAGGTCACACAGGAATAGCCAGGCTCTTGCTCACAGAGGCATCCTGAGCTTTATAATTTTCCCTATACCTTTTACAGGCCAAACAAATAAATGAATAGGTAAAAATAATAAGGGTGGTTTCTTGCAGAATAATTGTTCCAGGCAGTTATTTATTAATGAGGAGAAACAACATGTCAACAGACAGCAGGGCTAGCTGTAGAACTAATGCTAGCGAAGGCACAGGTTACAAGCGAGCCAGGGCTGCTGTCAGTCTGTATTTGCTAAACTCTGTGATCATCAGTTAATTACCCCTGCGTGGATGTGCTCCTCTGCAGGAAGACCTCCCCACAGCGTGGATGGCACTCGGAGGGGCTCTGGCACCTGCATGCCTGCGACTGCAGCACCCGAAGCAGGGGAAGGAAATCTCCCTGGTACTCTGCAAACAGGTCCAGGCTGTCGCATGGAAACCACATGGAAAGCCAATAACTTGGTGCTGAGATAACGTGAGAGCTGAATTGGGTCCCATTTACTGTTGCCTTCTGTACCAAGCTTTGTCTCTTTTCACTCCAAAGATCAGCTTTTTACATCTTTCCTTACTACTGGGGGCCTTGAGTGACCACATGCATCTGGATGAACCTCGCCACAGCCCAGCCACCTGCCCTGGAGGTGCACAGCTCAGGGCCACCCTTGGCCATGCAGGCAGCTCTGGGCTGGCTTCGTGCCACTGCAACTGCAGAACAAGCCTGTGTGGCCTACAAGAGCTGCTGCGTGCCACAAAACCCACGTCATGTCCTCACCACCACAAAACCCCTGCATTTTCCCCACTGGAGGTGCTACACCCAGGAGGCTGGGCAGGACCAGGTGGTTTCCAGGTGCCTGGCAGCCCTTCCACGCGCTGTGTTTCATGAGCTCACGTTCCCCAGCCTCCAACACAGCTTCTGGACTTTTTCCCCAGCATTGTCTGGAGCAACCCAAAAACTCAGTCTACTGAAGTCCCCCCCAGCCTGGGGAGGCAGGCAGCAAGGAGGGCTGCGGATGTGGCTCTGCTGCCTGTACAAATAGCTTCCTGCAGTCATTCGGCAGTGATAAGGGCAGGCAAGCAAAGTTGGTAAAATACAAACTTTCATTGAAAATATTCCTCAGCATGACGCGTATCAGCAGCAGCACAGTGAATAAATCCATTTTAATGGAATTATCCATTTCAGTTCCCAACTTAATTGAGCTTTGCCCTGCAACTTAGCACAAGGGTGCCTCTCTTAATTAACCCCATGCAGGCTGCAGTGTTTTACTATCACTTACACACGTACCCAAAGGTTAGTTTGAGAGACGCTATCTATGCGACGTGATTTATCATGGTTTGAGAGCTCAGCTGTCACGGGGAGAAATGTCCCCATTTTTATTCAGCAGCACTGGATATGAAATTGTGCAACTGCGGAGTGAGGAGGAGCTGCAGAGCCCGTCAGTTGTGGTTTATGGGACGAAGCTGTCAGGTTTGGTTACTGGCGAGGTGCGTTGTAAGCAGAGCTGCTAACAAGCAGAGCCTCGGAGCAGGGCTGCGTGGGCTCGCAGCGACTCGATGCCATCTGCCTGCACGAGCACACCGTACCTGTGCAGGGCTCCCAGAAGAGCTCACCCGAAGCCCAGCCAGAAGTGGGCTGCCAGTTAAATGCCTGGCATCAGCAGGGGGGTGCCCAAAAAAAAACCCACAAGGGGTTTAACTGCACTGTAGAGCTCTGGGGCAGCTGTGTTTTGTTCAGTGCACAGCTCTGTCCTGGTGTCCCAGATCCAACAAAGGTACAGGGGGTGAGGATGATGGTGAGGAGATGGGGTCACACAAGGAGACAGCCCCAGAGCACCACGTGCCCATAGCACGCACCCGGGGAACTGATCAGGACAGCGGCCAGCCTTCAAGGGCTGTAAAGACCACGCATGCACCGTGCTTGAGATGGAAAAGTTGCTCTAGCTGACAAGTTTCCTCCTCCAAGATAACATCTCACACTCTCAGGGACACACTAAGCCCAAAGAAGCCTGTCCAGCTACTTAATAAGTCATTGAGGATGAGTAGTTTAATTAACTTACCCAAAATTTCTCCTTTCTCTTTCCCATTTTTGCTATTAATATTTTTCTCTATCTGATAATGCAGCATAGTTAATTCTTTCTGGCTTTATAATGAATGATGCCGTGATGAAAAAAGGTTAGCAGTGCTTCAGGCAGCTTTTAATTATCCAGCTGAGCAGGTAAAAGCACTTTATTCCTTGCCTTCCCCCCTGCATGCAACACCTTTGCTTGGCAATTAACTGGAGAGCACGGCGGCTCTTTCTGCACCTTTTTGGTTTCCAACAAGAAGAGCTGTGAAGCTCGTGGCACCCCCAATTTTCTACTGCTGCCCACCAGGCACAGCCTGAGTCTCTGCTGAGGAAGAGGAGGGACGGGTGCTACCGAAGGCTGATCTAGATGGGACATGATTCGTGCCCTGCCTGGGCAAAGGGCTACCCAGGGCCATTTCCTACAGCCCAGAGAGGATGAAGAGGAGACTTCAGCCCCTGCAGCAAGCACCAGCACAGCCTAGGACCTCTCACTGCATCAGAAAACATATGCTGGCACTGCCAAGGCCAGACCTTGCAGGGCCTGGTGCAGCCCTGGAAGCTTAGCCAATAAATTGAATATTTACAAGGCCATATATACACAACAGCACATCCGTAAATCAGAAGCAACTCCTAGCAAAACTTTTTTTTGGTATAAATAAATCACTATTTTTACAAAATAAATTAGGTGCCCAGAACGCTCATCGATCACCAGGCAGGTAAAGGAGCTCGGTGCGAGCAGCCAGGAGCCACGGAGCGCTCAGCGCGCTGCTGGGAAGGTGGCAGGAGACGGATGAGGAATCAAAGCGAGCAGAAGAAATTTGCTTCTAATTCAGTTCCTCTGTTTTTAAAAACTCATATATACTCTGTGACATTTGCTGCATGAAGGGTCAGTTATGGGGTGGCTTCGGAAGCTCACAAAGCCAGGCTCTGTAACCAGAGCCAGCAGCGCAGCCCCCGGGGTCCCTGGGCTGGGCACGGCGCTGAGCCCAGCTGCATCCCCCAGCAAAGTCACCTCCGGCCCGCGGAGCACATTTAGCTTTGGTGAAGGCTATTGCAGCCGTTTGGGCTGTAAGTGGAATTCATAATCTCCTGCAATGACCCATGAAAACGGCCGCATTACACGCTTTCCCATCGAGCGTTTCTTTATCTTGGCTGCTGCGAGGCTATTTCTTTTCATCAGCAGCGTGACCCTGGTGGCACTCACACTGCCCGCCCGGCTGCATCGCGGGGTGGGGAAACTGAGGCACGGGCAGAGAGCCTGGCTTGCCCAAAATCCCAGGTCCAGGTGAATTTCACCTCCTGCCCCACCACCAGCACCGCTCCGGCCAGGGCACACAGCAGCCCAACAGCTGTGTTTGTTTCCCTGCTTTAAATCCTGAATGGAAATGTCACAAGGACAATCACCATGGTGACATTTCAGCAGCTCCTTATAGAGCTATGCGGGAAATGATTTTTTTTTTTTTTTTTAAAAAATCCCTATTAAAAGTGGAATGACAAAAACAATTTTCTGCCTGAAATTTGTTCTGAGAGGTTTTTATGGACTTTTTAAAAGAGAAATGTTCCCAGCAAAGAAAGTTTGAAGTGTTGGGTGTTGTAAGGGTTTCATTGCTTTTTTAATGAAAACTCAGACTTCACTGGAAAGACGACATTTTCTGTACATTAGTAGTTTGCAGAAATAAAACTTTGTTGAAACACCTTTTACCAAAATTTTGTGAGAATCATTTCATATTAGGCTGCAGTGTAAGATCATTGGATACAACAGAAATGCTTCTGGCACGGAAAAATAAGCACGGGTTGTATTTTTGTATGATAAGGCCCTAAAACAACAGGAAAAAACATGAATGCACTCCACCACAAACGCACCACAGGTAATTTAAAGCATTATATGAAATCCACTGAAATTAGAGCACCAATTAGTGCCACGAGGCTGGAATGATGGGCAGAAGGACATCAGTGTGTAGAGCTTTATTTATTTTAGAGGTTGCATATATGAAAAAAAAAAAAAAAAAAAACTTATGACAAACTATTTTTGCTCAAGCCAGCCTGTTTTTTTCCATGAAAAACACAAAAGCTGGAAAACACTGACCAGCTGTGATACAGCAGCAGCACATGCACTTGGCATTGGGGATGTGCACGTGCCACCACCGTCTGACAGTGCCCGAGCACAGGGACCAGCCCTGGGAAGCCCACAGGACCCTCTCCAGGGAAGCTCACGTGATACAGACCAGCTGTACTGACAGCTCCTAAAGCTGCTCTGAACGAACTGTTTTCGTTAAAAATAGCCTGCTTGGACACGTACATTTCTGTGCGCTTTTTTGCTGTGTGTAAAAATATTAACACAACCTTTGCTTTCTGTTTTTAAAGTGAGGAGTCTTCAGGAATGCACTAAGTAACAGCCCCTGCCCCAGTGTGCTGGTGGAGCGATCACTTCGAAGCTATTTCTTATCTACCAGAAAGAAAACAATAAAAACCTTAGTGAAGAACAAGTGGGCTTGTTTCTCTTCACCTTCTCAGGCAGCTGAAGGAGTAACAAAGAGTGGCTTTCAGTTCTGCGCAGCCTTCGCCAGCGAGCTGAGCTCTGATGGAGTGATGGGGCAAATGGATAGGGTGGATGGATGGACAGGGTGCACAGTGCAGCTGCAGCTCAGGCACAAACCAGCCGACAGAGCTGGGCACCAATCTCATGGTCACGCCTGCAGCTGCTCTTCTGCCACACCATTTTGCTGCACCGAGGAAAAGAAGAAAGGCAACAGGAGCAGGGCAGCTGATGTGAAGCCAACCATCAGCTTTCCTCTCCTCCTCCTGCTCTCAGCCATTGTACCTGCACCTCAGCTGCCCTCTACCACGGGCCGAGCACGGCCGCTGCTCCGGAGGATTATCCCAGCCGAGGTTTTCTTCTCTAAGTCAGCGCAGAGCTTGGCAAGGCCAAGAGAGATGTGGGTGATTATTTGAGTCCCTTGTTCCTCCGACCGGCTTGTGCATCTCAAAAGAATGCTAATGTTCACGTCTTTATGAAAGCACTCGAGTTCATCAGCTTTGCAAAGAAGAGAAATTAAATCAAGATTTAATTGGGATATGCATGTTTTATTCATGGTACTATCCACAGGAGAAGCCAGACAGCTGAAGGTAAAGAAGAGGGGAAAAAAATCTTTTGAAAAGTTGTTTCTCTCTGATTAAATAGAGATAGTTTCTCACTTCAAAGGGAGTGCTCCTTTAATGTATTTTAAATGCTCAAATGCGCTGTTCCAATGGCTCTGTGCACCAGGCCACTGTGCACCACTCCGGCCAGAGAGGCACCTGCTCCTGCAGCAGGCTCAGTGGATGCAGGAGAGGTGAGCAAGCAGACTCCTTTCTTCCCCCATCTGTCCCACAGCTCCAGCACTGAGGGCACTGGGTGCCAGGCATCGCCCAGATCCTCCCTGAGCTGGGCATTGCCCAGGGACATGGGAAAAGCAGCTGGCTCGCAGCTTCTGGAGGGCACACAAGGAAGGAAAGAGCACCATTTTTCAGGTCTGCCTTCACCAATTCAGAGGCTGGGAAACAGCGTCTCTTCCTTTTCTGTGGCTGCAACAGAAAGTGGGGAGAATGAATTTCATTCTCACTACCTCACTTCTGAGTGAAAGCCTTCCTTTATTTTCAAATTTGCATATTTTCATGTGTCTATTTTCAGGGCTACAGCAGACTCCAGCTGTGGGCAGAAGTTGTCAATGCAAAATGCCACGCAGCTCTCAGGGGAATTTTTCCAGCTGGCTTTTTAGCCAAGCCAGGAAAGTTTCGCAACTGGTCTGAAAAGCAGCTTGCAGTGCTGTTCCTCTGAAAAAGTACACCCTGCCCTGCCTCCCTGCATGGGACTGGAGCTGGAAGGGACAGAGAAGATGGGACAGGACTTGTGGCACATCTGGATAAAGGCCATCAGCCATGGAAGAGGGGACTGTGCACGTGCTTAGCACTAAGCAGGTGCTTAAACAGAGCCCTGCAGTAGATGATCTTGAGCATGCACTTAAGTGCTTTCCCCATAAAACACTGCTGCCACCCCGGTGTTAGGTAGCTCTGGGTTTGCAGTATGTCAATGGGCTCTCGACACAGCCAGGGAAGATGCTGAAGTGACTGATGACAACCACCCTTCTGGCTGCCACGGCTACGGAGGATTTTTTCTTGTCACAAAGACATCTCTGCTGGAAACCTTTCCATCTTCCACCTTTTCCAGGGCCTGGATGCCCCTCAGCTGAGACAGGAGAGAAAAGCATCCTTCCCTCGGGATGCAGGAGGGCAGCGCCCAGCAGAGCTGGAAGGAAGCAGGCAGAAACACCGAGGGGCAGGGTGCAAGAGGCACACAGCTGGGGGATGCCGAAGAGAAAGGCCATGGGAGGATGGGAAATGCAACACCAAAAAGCCACAAAAGCAAAGCTTTCAGGACACAAGGAAGTTCTGGTTCACTTTTTAGATTGAAATGTTAATGTGAGCTGCTGCAAGATAGCAGAGAATGGGGATCTGTGCAGCAATGTTTATGTCGCTCCTGGTGGGAATTTCTCTATAAAGGACCAATTGTTCGGTGCCTGTGCCTGACAGAAGTACAATTGGAAAAGTGGAGGAGAAAAGAAGAAAATCTTCTCGGTAACTTGTGCCCTTCAGAAGCGGCCCCTGTCGCATTCTGTGCCTGGCGGAGCTGCCGCTGCCTTGGGAGTCTCAGATCTTTGTTAAGAAAAGGACACGAAGAGAAACACGAGTCCTCCCGAAGGCTCATTATTCAAACTGCTCCAGACCCAGCACACAAGTGCCGGTGACTTTGGAAGATGAACAATCTTATCTCCTGGGTGAAAAGGACCATTTGTTGTTTACTGTCCAGGAGAGAAAACTCACAATAGACATGAGGAAACTTGGAAAATATCACAGCAAAACTTGCCGGGAGGGCTGCGACGTGGGGAGAGCAAGGAGTGATGCTGCTGAGCAGGGCAGGGCTCAGCACAGCGAGGGGATGTTTTTCTAGCAAACAGTGTGAGCAGCTTCCAAGGCCCCAAAACTTCTTCAGACATCTTATGGGTTTCTAGTGAGAAACAGCTAAGGACGGAGCTGTAGATCCCGCAACAACCTGTGAGCATCTCTCCTACAGGAGCGAGCCAAAACCTGCCTAGGCAGAAATTAAGCAATCAGATTCTGTTCAAGCATCTGTCCATGAGAAGCATTTTCTCATCGGTTTTGTTCAGCCCCAAACCAGGCATCACCACATTGCAGGATGATAGGTGCCCCTGCACCTTCTTCCCCCAGTACCTGTGCTGCTGCTGGTGAGCAATCTCCTGCCACAGTGCATCCCAGCAGAGGCACGTAGGTTAATTTGGAAATCAGCTCCTGCGTTCATCCCTGCCATTCCACAAATTGTGGGCTCTTTTGGAGCCGCCTCCCAGAGCGAGCCAGGCCTCCAGAGCTCTGCCTAGCTTAGACATTTCAGCCTTTGTGCTTGTGATAAAGTCAAAGCAAGAATGCCCTGTTATTCGTTTCATCAAAAATTGTGCACATAAATGCACGCATGTGGCTAAAATATAGTGCACATGGAGAGAAACATATAATTTATTCTAGCAACTCTATAAACAGTCCCTCAAAGAAAGGGCTTCTTTCACTCAATAATGCATCCAGGACCCTCAGCAAGGACCTCTGGGCGCAGTGGGAGGTGGGAGCACCAACACCAGTGCTGATTTAACAGCAGCATGCCTGGGGTTATCCTGTCCTCTGGGGACAGGGGAGGAAGAGATTACACAAAGAGAAACGCGCAGGTCAGTGCCCGTCTCCCTGCCAGAGGAAGGTGGGAGCAGGAGCACACAAGAACATAATGGACCACAGGGCTGTCCTCCTCCTCCTCCACAAGGAAAGGAAATAGCAGGAAGAGAGGGGAAGATGAGGAGAGAAAAGCTCAAGCTGAGCATCCTCAGCCACCCTCCAGAGCAGCAGCACAGCGAGCGCCTGCAGCACGTCCTGGCAGCAGCCCTGCCTGGCTGTCCTGGGGCTGCTGGCAGATCTGCAGCCAGTGTTTGTCTTTGTCACTTGTTTATTTGAAGAACGCAATGCCAGCACTGGTTTAGATGGTCTCTGTGGTAGCTGGAGGAGAGCAATCCAGGTCCCTGGAGAGCTGGCGGCTGGGCAGCGGCGTGACTCATTACGGGCACAGAGTTAATCAAAAGAGGTTTTGCATTCCTTCTCCCCCCCCCCCCCCCCCCCGAATGGCATCTCTTAATGATAAAAGTCCCCGTGGTTTATAATTACCAGTTTGACAAGTTCACAAGTTCTCTGTTAATTATTATAATTAGCTTTCACTCGGTGAGAATGCAGGAGTTTAACAACAATATTAACAATGGGAGGACTATTATCAAGAATTAACTACAAAGAGCCGACTAGAAAGAGTTCCTCCTGCCTGCCGGGGAGACCTATTAGTGAGGAGCCCTGCTCTGCTGTCCTCAGCCTTGCTTAACTCAGCACTGCCTTGAAACTCACTCGGAGAGTTAAAAGCAACAGTTGCATCCACAGAACTGGTAATGGAAGGGAAAAACTCACCCTGTGCTGCTGGGAATAAGACTGAGATTCCAAGCAGCAGATAGGAGGAAATTACAGTCACAGGCTGCCAGGGACCACAGCCACACACCAGAGAGGAGCCTGGTGCCCCGCTTGCCCTGCTCACATTTGCACAGCCCTCCTCCCCTGGGCACAGCCACGTGGCACGCATGGCACCAGCAGCAGGGTGGCTGGTCCCCAGTACATGCCCTCACCCAGGGCTGCCCCGTGAGCCCCAACCTGTCAGCAGAGGCAGGTGGGATGTGCAAAACCCAGCGCACAGCGAGGTGCAGGCCAGCACTCCTGAAAGCAGGGGGTTACTCAGCATGTCCAGCACAGCACCTCCTGCGAGCATCCCTGGAGCCCAGGGCCCCCTCAACCTCCCCGTCCCCACCTGCAGAGCCCCAAAGCCAGGAGTGTACCAAATAATTTTCAAAGTGGGAGCAGCCCGAAACAACAGCACAAGGCTGTGCTCTAGGAAGTACACAGCACCAGACAACGGGCTGAACAAATATTAGAAAGACATCAGTTTTCAGCACCCTGTTAACTGAAGAAAAACACACTGACTTCTCCAACACAGCAAGACCCGAAACAGACCAACATGGTGCAACTCCCTCATTTCCAAGTTCAAATGTACACAAAATATTTATCCGAAGCGCAGGAGAGCCCAGAGAGGCAAGCTGTGCGAGTAATTAGTTATCTTGAGCTCTTTCACACCTGAAACAGAAGGTTGGAGGGTTTTTGTTTTGCTATTTTATTTTCCTAATCGCACCTTAGTGAAGCAGCAGCAGTGACCGAGAAGCTTTGGGAATTGACATTGCCAGTAGAAAACACTTCTGAAACACGCGGGAATGTACCTGAGCCTGGGACTGGGACCCCACTCCAGAGGCTCACATGCTGGGGAACCCACTCAGATCCCCTGGGCTCTGGGCTTCTTCCCTGGCTGGAGAGCTTCACTTGCTTGTCAGGCAGCACGTACTTCTGCGCACACTGTTTGTGAGAAATACTCCATTTCAAATACACACACTTTTTTTTTTTTTTTACTGTAAACATGTTTTGATGAAAGTCTCAGTGAAATATTTTGAAGTTTCTGAAATGGAGTGCTTTAGTGTATACTCTATGAATTTCCTTGGAGTAATTTCTGTCTGAGGGATTTAAATTTGCTTTTACATCCCAAAAGCAGAATGGGGAAAAAAAAACTTGAAACCACTAAGATTCCCTGCAGAGAGAACAGGCATTTCCCAGCTACATCTGTTGAGGGAAGAACAGCTACAGAGCCTGAGGTCTGTGAGACAGCAGCAAGATAAATAGCTTCATGCCCTGCCAGCCCGTGCTTAGACCTCTCCCCCCACACAAACATCCACGCTGCATGCCAAGCACTTTCTCCTGGGACAACAACCCCTCAGCACCCATCTCCGAGCACAGCAAAGCCCCTGACCCCAGCATCTCACAGCACTGCCCGGGGAACACAGCAGGACACCAAGGGCTGAAAGCTGCAGCAGGGTCTGAGTCCTGCCAGGGCCAGCTCTGCACACACACCCACCTCAGTCCTCATCCCTGCTTCACTCCTAGCAGCAGGGATTTATTCATGAAATTCCCTAGGGAATAAATTCTTGCAAACATCTCAAAACTACAGACAGAGGTAAGGAAAAGACCACAAACAAGTCAGATGTTATACATATATATTCATTCATACACACACACACGTATATATTATATTATATATATAGCAAGTGGAAGTGCAGAAGAACAGAGGAGACAATTTCAGTGCAGAGTGTGTGCTGTTCATGATGTGTGGAAAGCATTCGTTCTCTTTCCAGGGAATTATTAAAGGGTTAGCATCAGGGAACAAGTAACTTTTAAATGAAGGAATTCCTTTTGCTTTGCCCTTGCAAACAAATCATTGGTTAACAGGAGCATCAGTGTGGAGATGCTGGACTGCTCCTCTCTAAGCCTTCTGGGAAACTCCTTTGAACACTTACAACATCAGAGCATAGGACCTGATTTGTTAGACAAGCCTGACTTTATTATTTTTTTAAAAGGGGGATATTATCTTCTGCCTCCAAAGGAAAGGGGAAGAGGAAAAAGCCACTGATACAGAAGGGGGTAGAGATACAGAACCTCATTATTAAACAAAATAAATAAAATATACTAGCAGAAAAAGTGTCTTGGCTTTATTACTATATTCTGTCCTCTAAATATTTCATTTCCAACTAATGCACAAGCCAAATGGAAAAAAATCAAGCAAAACTGCACTACTTAGAATATACTTAATTATTGATTCAGCCAAGAGGGAAAAAAGGAAAGAAAATAGAGGGGAAGGAAAGGCAAGGAGCTGTTGGCAAGTTCTCTGTCCTAGAGCTGCTGCTTCAAACCCGAGCAGCTCTCTGGGGAGAGCAGAGCATCCCAGCTGCCCACAGCCCATGCACTCCCTCAGGTGCCAGGGCTGGGGAGCCCCATTCCTTTAACCAGAGCCAAATGTTGTCCCTTTTCCTCCATTTCACTGGCAGAGCCCAACACAAAGCAGAGCATGCCACGTGCTCGCTGTCACCCACACTGATTTTTCTCATTTTCTGTTTGCTTCCCTTCCTCAGAAGTGCAGGCCCAGGCACTGCCAGCCCCAGAGAAGTTTTGCAGGGCAGAGAGAAGCAGAAGGGCTGCGGATGCTCTGGCTGGGTGCTCTGCCTGCACTCATTTATTCACCAGTCCAGAATTTTGCTTCCTCTTAAAACCATTTGCACAAGACATTCCCAGAACATCCTTCCCTCAGAAACACTGCCTCAGCGGTTAAAAGCTGAAAACACACTGGAGCAAAGAGCTTCAACTCCTGCTAGCAACTGCCAGCATCCCTCCCTGGGGACGTTCTGCCTTAGACAACCCTCGCTGGCTTCCCAGCTCGCTGACACACAGCAGCAGACACGGTACAAGATATGAGATTAGAAGTGACTCACCCGAGCTGTCCCCAACCTTGTCAGCATCCTCATCTTCCTCCCTGGGCATGGCAGCACCAAACCAACCCAGCCCCAACCAAGCCAAGCAGAGGCAGCCCTTTGTAGGGTCTATTTATACCGAAGTGCCAGCAGCTGGAAACAGGCGCTTTCCACCACGATAAAGGGGCAAACCGAGCACACCTGTGCTGGGGGTACCAGCATGAAAACAGCTTTGGACAGCAGAGGAAGGGAACAGAGAATAGGAAATCAATGGCAAGTTGAGGCCAGAGAGAGCAATTAGGCCTGGGAGCCCCGCCGCTCACTGAGACAGGAGCGAGTTTTTAAGCGTGTGTGAACCAGATTTGTGTGCTTACACAGGGCTAAAAATCTGCCAGACAAGGCAGTTTAACAGCGTTGCCACTTATAGGGAGAAAAACCTAAGCTTCAGTGCATCTGGAAACAGGCTCAAGGGACTCGATTTTCTTTCCCTGCTGGGTTAAGCCCAAAGCAGCAGTTCTGAAGTTGTGGGAATTGCACGGGAAGAAACAGAGGGGAAAGGATGACTGCAGCTGGCAACGAGCACAGAGAGGAATGAGCTGTCAGGGCTCAAAGGTGTTCAGCAAGTAAAATAAAGTAAAATAAAAAAAATAGGCAGAAATACCAGGTCTGACATTAACTTTCATGCTTGCTCTCCCTTCCAGCAGGTATTTGCTGAAGGAAGAAAACATTTTGGTCATTGTTTTTTTTTGTGGAAATCCTGCAGTCCATGTTTTAGAACAAAAGGCAAATGGAAACACTGACAAAACCCATTTCTAATTCACAACAAAACGTTCCCCTGAATATATCAGCTCGGAGTCTGATTTCTCACAAGCTTGTCGCTGCCATCACCTGCATCTGCCCTCCATCTCCTAGCCTGGAGAACCATCCACCTTTCCATATTCAAATCCTTCCTAATAAGCTAATTTCTCCCACGAGACACGGTTTATTATAGAGGCAGCAGGCTGTTAACCCTGCCTCTGCACAACTCTCCGTCACCCTTCCCAGTGCCTCCCTGGCGCCGTGCCTGGGGTGTATCCAGCCCCAGGGTGCCGGGACAGGAGCAGCTCAGGGCTCTGAGCATCCCATGGGTCCCACGCACCCCCAGTGCTGTGGATAACATGAGTGTGCCCACGTGTGTGTGCCCACAGGGTTGGTGGGGCTGGCAGCGAGTGTCCAGCTGTGCACCCAACCCCTCCTGCAGGCACATTATTTATTTATTAGTTATTTACCTGCTCGGGGGCAATTATTGCTGGCACAAGCATGAGCTGGGGCCGCCTGCACAGGTGGTGGCTCTGGGGCGCAGTGGCACTGCTCCTGAGCTAAAATGCAATTTTGTGGGGTATACAAGGGGACAGGGTGACAAGGGATGTGCCAGACGGGACGCTCATTTCCCAGTCACACCAAACTGGGAGCTGTGGTCTGAGTCTCCCACACAGGTGATTAAAAGCCCCTCTTTCAACCACCTTCAGCTTTCATCCCCCTAATGTCTATATATCTAGGTGTCTAGATGTTTCAATCTATACTTCCCTCTCTCATTCCTATATGTGCTGACCTGTCTTGATGCCCACTGACGAACACAAAGCAGACCTGCCTGCGAGTCTATAAGGAGGATAACAAAAGCTGGTGCAGGAGGCTTGCATTTCAATGTTTTTGTGGGAGAAAGGCAGCGGGAGAGGCAGCCCTGTGTTTTCCAGCTACCCAGATCTAAATATTTATAAGTGACTTTTGAGAATGCCTGACCTTCTCGAACCCCTTCTGATGAGCTGCCACCAGGCTCAGCGCGGGAGCAGGGGGGCACCGTGGAAATTACCGGCACGGCCCCGCGGGGCTGGGGAGCAGCTGGGACGTGAGCCGGGGAGCGGCCCCCGCGACGGGCATGCTGAACGGGGAGCAGCACGCCTGCAACGCCAACTGCAGATTCAATTAGAAATTTCACTGAAATTTCAAATTATGGCCTTTTTTTTTAAGTGACAGAATTATGCTGTGTTAGAGAGAAAGTGACAGGTAATTTGGGACACTAAGGATTTCTTGGACTCGGTAGTTAATAGGGAGTTTAGCACCAATTCCTCTGTAATTTGCACTTCTGAGAAACCACGTTATTATAAAGTCAGAAATCCCGAGCACTTTCAACTCCGGATCTGCCAGACTGAGGATGACCAGGAATTGAGACGGCCTGCGCCCACAGGTCACCCATTTCAATATCTGAGGCTGGGTGGCTTCCAAATGCGGCCGCTCCAATTGAGGAGCTGAAAATTGGAGGTGACATTCAGAAGTCTCTGAAAATTATAACCCTGACTTCCTCCTTGAAAAGCTTATCTGAATCCTAGCTTATCCTTTGATGAGGTTACTGAAAAAGCATTCTGTTCCTAGTACTTGAAAGATAACAGGCAATATACGACACACTTCTCCCTGGGGGGAAAACACTATCGAACACGCCGAGCATGGGACGCTAATTAAATGGTCTGAATTATGCTGGACATTAAGGTCCTGGGGTGGCTTGGGTTAACCCCTTCCTGTCCTCACACTCACAGGGCTCTTGTTCAGGCAGAGGACTCCTGTGAGGAGCCGTGGATGAGCAGCCTCAAGGAGCCCCCAAGACTTTCATTAGCTAAATAAATTGCCTACAGAGACCAAATCTACTTTACTTCTGGAGAGACACTAAGCGGAGACCCTGGCTAATCCTGTCCATTGGTAAAGATGTGGCAGTGTTTAAATTTTTTGCTTAAATTTAAGCAAATGCTTGGGTTTCTTGGATTCTAACGGATGTTAAGCCCATAGCTATGACCAAACATCTTCATGAGCTTCAGGAAGGAAAGAAAAGTGAGTGGAGAAAGAAATACTGTCATATCAGAGAAAAATGGCAAATTCAGTAATGCTTAATGGGCTGGCAAAAAGGCTATGAAAATTGACCCAACTCTATTTGTGAGGGAAAATAATGTGCCTACTTTAAAAACTAGAGAAGCAATCACAACTCAGAGGGGGGCAGGGAGAAGGAAAGAAAATGCACTAAAATACAAGATACTATGGCAAAATCGGTACTAATTGCCAGGAGCCAAAGTCCTTCCCTTGCAGCAGCAGCCATAGGTGGAAACAGCTCTCGTGAAGGCGAATGTCTCATGAGGGCTGTGCCCTCCTGATATGCTTCCCTCGAAGGGCACCCTGCTGCCACGGGCTCATCCCCAAATAAGAGCAAACTGGCACAGCATGGATCTGGGCACCAATTTGGGGAGGGATAGGAAAAACCTATTCCTGCAATGTAGCATTTTAATAATGGTAAATTATGCTCTACACAAAGCCTCCTCCTAAACATCTAACATGCTTCCAAGATGCAGAGTATCATTGCTTCCTCACCTGCAGAGCCGTACAAAATGTGCCTTGTGTCACCCGTCCTCCTCAGGCAAAGGCTGCAAATCTTTGGCCTTGTGGCAGCCGGAATTACAGCATGATTTGGCATTACTTTCAACTTTAAATAACTTATGACAATTCAATACCCAATGTAAGATGGAAACAAGGTTTGAAATGTATAAATTATTGGTTACTAAATGAAAAGCAACTTGAGATAGAGGTTTTCATGACAAGCTGCTGAATGGGTCAGTCTCTGTGCAAACATCTGGTATGATTAGTAGACAAGTGCAATCCCGGAGCGCAGAGGGCTTGTTTCCAAATAAAGGAAACTTTGCCTCCAAAGCTCTCGACAGTGCTTGGGCTTTGTGTGTGAGAGTGGTCATTTCATGGGCATTTCAGAACAGACAAAATTGAAAGGTTCCAAACCACAAAGGAGAGCACAAAGAGAAAATTGCACAAAATTAGAAACTTTTAAGGCAGAGTTTGAATTTGTACCAATCAAACTGTGCTGGGGGAAGTCCTCTGAGAATGCAGAAAATGGCTCTGGCAGGATTATGAAATCAGCCCCAGGGATGCTGGCATCTCGCATCAGGAAGGGTTTGGATCGGGCTCCAGCGTGGGCTGCAGACCACGCTGCTGCCTGCAGATGGTCGCAAAGGCACAGTCCACATCCCATCAAATGCCTCATTTAAAAATATTGAAACACCATGAGCAGTTGTTTCCCTGCTTTTTTCACCACCAGAAGCCACTTTTGTGTGTCCCTGGCAGGAGAACCAAAGCCCCCCCTGCAGCCATCCCACGGGCAGCCCTCCCCACCCCAGGGCCAGCTCACCTGGACGTGCCAGCGCTGCTTCTCTTCTGATGGCTTTGTGGCTGAAAAAGCAGACAAAGGGAACAAAAATATTTTAATGGCGTAATTCATTTTAAAATTAGCTCTCTCTTAATGCTGCCCCACCCTCCAAAATGTCGATAATTGTTTTCTGGTTCCCTGCCACATTCCCAGCCAGTGCCTTCAGCACTTCAGGCACCGCTGTGTAAGATTAGCCGGGAAGTGTTCTGAGTGCCTTACATCAAAGGGATTGAAAAACTATAAATTTAACAGAATGTATTATACAGGTGGGGGAAAAATTGAAGTTCTGTTAAAAAAGCAGAGCTCATTTCACTCTGTTCTGGGGCAGGGCTCAAGGCAGTTAATGTGTCTCTGGGGAAAGGCTCCAGACCGCTACTGCTCAAACAGCCTCGAGCCTGGAAAATGGGGGAAGAGCAACAGGTGGGAGAAGTCCCCAGGTCCACTGAAAATGGGGAAAAGCACACAGTTTCAGCAGGTGGTGGGAAGCCTTAGGTGGCCAGCATGTGTCAAGTCGGAGGTGAGGCTTTTGGTGCAGCTCATGGAAGCTCAGATCTCTGCACCTCCACCAGCAGGCTCCTGAATTTGGCTCCGGAGACGTCCTGTGCAGGCAAGGGAGCCCCGAAGGCAGGGGCAGGGCAGCATGGGGGCAGATTTTTGTGCCCTTCTGTGTCCAGAGGCTCCGTGTGGAGCACTGGGGTCACTGATCCCCTGTGTGCGAGGGGCAGTGCAGGAGGGCATGAGTGGGGGCAGCATCGGGTGGGCACCCGAGGGGGTCTCCCCTCACAACGCCTCCTGCAGCCACCTGCAAAGTGCAGACGGAGGGGAGAAGATGAAAACGGAGGAGGAAAAGATGAAGCCAGGAGGATCAAAGGTTAGGAAAATGTTTTGCGAATTGCCCGTGACAAGCTGCCACCCTTAATCAACCTCTCCCCGCTCACCCCAGCCCCCGGCCGCACGCTGCCGGCGCTGCCTGCTGCGCCACGCGGGCTCGCAACGGCGCGGCCGCTGCCGGCGTTTGTGCTGGCTGTGGTGGCCGAAACAACAAAGGCGAGCAGCACTTGGGGGAAATTCTTCAAAGGGCCCTCGCCTCAAAAACGCTGAACATTATTTCCATGGGCCCTTAAACAGAATAATTCATTAGTCAGCTAAGAACAATCAATATCGCGCTCCAACAATTTATACACTGACTCTGTTTACCCAGTAGACCCTCTTTGATAATATTATTTATGATTCTAAATAACTCCATCGGTGTTCAATAGAGCTGGGAGGCACCTAGGGGACCGGGGCACAATCAAATTATGAAGACATATGGTTTACTCAGCGCTGGAAATGTTCAACTGCATTTCATTGCTGTTAGTCCTGCTGCAGCACCTTCCCCAATCACTTATACAACCTTCTTAATATCGTTTGCTGTAAGGGAACACTTCTTCAGGGAGAGGGCTCTTACGCAGCTGACTGAGGGATGTGGCTGTAAAGGGAATTTTATTGTGGCTATTTCTGCATTCTCGGCGCTGAAGGACACGCCAGGCGGCTCGATGCGTCCCAGGCCACGGCGGCAATTAAACCTCTGCCTTGCTGGGGCTTCGTGGGGGCGACGGGGGGGTTGCAGGCACCCGGCCCCATCTGATGGGCACACAGCATCGTGCTCCACAGCTTCTGGCTGTATTTATGCTCAATGAGTATACTATGCACATTTTAATAAAGTGCTTCTGATATACCCACAAACTGGCCAAATGCTGAGTCATTATTATCGACAGAACGTTGCATAAGTACTCTGCCAAGCGTCCTCTGGGCTTTGAGGGTGTATAAAGCTAACACTGGTGCTATATTGCTCTATAAACTCTAGTCCTCCCCGCAGAGAAGCAATAATTAATCAGACGATGCATGATATGTAACAAATTAAAAAGATAAAACTTCCCAACAAAAATTATGGGACTAGAGAGACGCGGGCTATGCGTTGCAGCGAGCTGTCCCTGGCATCCCATTTCCCTCCCTCTGTTGGCACATAACTTACAAGGGCCGAATCCTGCAAGCACTACAAAGCACCAAACCCTGCCGCTCTCAGGCTCTGCCGCAGCAAAACACTGAAGCACCTTTATCCGAGGCACCGAGCCGCCTGGCCGATGTCAGCACATCCTCGGGGCTGCAGGATTAGGCTGCAGGGCAGCAGGCGAGTGCAGGCACGGCTGCTCGTGCTGGGGAAGGCAGCAGCGCTCGCTGTAAGGGGGCAGATGAAAGTCGGCGCCTTCTGCTTTTGAACACATCCTGAGAACTCTTCTCAGCAGCGATCATGCTTGTTCGCAGCTAACAAATAGCCAAGGCTATAAAATAAAGCGAGAACAGTTACCACTGTGGAAATATAATCTCCGAGAAAATCCCACTAGAGTAATAATTAAAACTGATACTGAAGACTCTGACAACCCTGGATTTATTTTGGGTTTTAAGCTATTTCTGCTATGCAATTTCCTTTTGAAAAATCAGCATCTCCTTTCCATAGCAGATTCAGATATTTCAGTATCTGTTCCCCACCCCCAGCCCCCGAAGTGCAATGGAAAACTAAACAGGGACATTTACTCTCGAATGGAAAGACGAGACATTTTTCACTTGGAAATGTCAGTTGTTTTTTTTTTTTCACTTCCATTTTCACATGCAAATTTGCACTTTTGTTGAGACCCTGTTTTATACTGGGAAAACATTTAGGTGGAAAATTTCCAGCCAGCCCCTGTAATTACCCAGGATGTATGGCATGCAGCAGCCTTCTCCCTACTGCTCCTAAAACGGTAACAACGGGAACATCTCTTTGTATTTGCCAGCTGAGGATGATTAAGAAAGAAGCCAGTAGGGGGCCAATATATTTTTTTTTCCTTTTTAAAACATTTGGAAATAACCTATCATCATGCATTCGGGCACACAGCTTGGCTCTTTCTCTGCTCCTTCCCATCACAGCTCCTCTCTCCCCTCCCGAGCTTCCCAAATGGACTGATGTATGCAGCACTGGGAGCCGCTTTAATACCCAGTCTGCAGAGCAGACACGTCGCTAACAGCCATTGATTGCACCGGCGGTCGGCAGGAGAGCAGGGTCTAGCTGTAAAGTCCTCTCTGGGTGACCAGCCGGGTAAGATCCCTGGGTAGCAGTGCTCCTGCTGACCAAACAGTGGTCCAGCCTCGGGCTCGTGCCTCATCCTCCATCCCCGTGTTGTGCACCCATCACCCCGCCAGCACTGCTGGGTGGTGCTGCTGGCAGCCCCAGGCCCTCTGCTTGCTGAGCTCCCTGCTGAACAAACTCGCAGGCAAAACGTGTCAGGGGTCATCACTGATTGCAAACAAACAGATAAATAAATAATGAAACAAGACAGGCTGTGGGAGCATGTTCCGACTCTCTCTTCCTTCATGCTGCTATCTTTTGCCTTCCCTTTTGCACTCCTTGCTCTCTCCAGACTTCCCCAAGTATCCAAGAGCCTCACTCTCAGGGGAATTGCCTTCCCAAGAGCTGTCTGTGCAGCTCCTTCCCTCCTTCCCCAGCCCCGGGGCACCTGGCAGTGTTTGGGACAGCTGTTGGCATAGGCTTGGTGCAGCAGTGTAGCTGTGTCACCCCTCCAGTACCTCCTGCACAGAATCACTTCTCTTTCTGCTTATTGCTCCTTAGCCAGCCCCTCCTGATGGGCTCGCTCACAGCTGCTGATGGGGACCAGGTCCTGCTCCCGTCCTCCCGAAGGTGTGCCTTAACAGCACGCCGGGTAATATACTTCTTATTCCTCCTGCTTAATACCCCGAACTCTTTAAATGGTGCTGAGTCTAACTGAGTGGTGGATAAACATTAGTTTCACAGCTCACAAAGCAGAACTGCCGGCTACTGCCAGTCTAGACGTAATGAGTTCCTCCCGGGGCCCCTGGGAGCGTTTAGAGTGGGCTCTTCTTTACCCAAGCTGCCAGTCAAGCTGGTACCAGGGGGGAAGAAGCGCCGTTAATCTCTTTCCCACCATCCCATCCATAGCTGAAATCCCTTCGAGCATGTAACAGTTTTATTTTAATGTGCCATCCTGGCGGCGTGCGGGCAGGAGCGGCGTGGGCAGGGCGCACACAGCCCGCACGCAGGCTCCTGTGCCTGCCGCTGCCATCCCGGCTGCAGGCTGGGCTTCGGGGCTGCCATCAGCCGGCAGGACGGAGCAAACAGCAAGGGAAAAGTCTCCCGTGTTCTACTTTTCATCCAGGCTGCTGTTGTCACCTCCACAGATATTCCTTAATTAACAGCAGATTGCTGTTCTGTGGAGGGAGACTAATTTAGCGCCCGGGTGAGAAGCAAAGAAAGTTTCTTTGGCAGCCGGTCACCAGTGGCCAGAGACATCTCCCACTGCTCTGTGCTTTCGCTGGGACTCTAAATCATTTGTCAGGAGCTTTTCCCAAGTGGTCGGAGCGAACCAGCTAATGAAGATGATGTCAGGAGGACTTTGAGGTCCCAGCGGCCCAGCCAGCTGCTGCCCAGTCCCTCGTGTCCCCCGCTGGAAGGTGACACACTGCTCGGTCCCACCTCTGCTCTCCTGCTCCCACCACAACAACAACCTCAAGACAGGCAACGTCATCGGTTGTCAGCACTTAATGCCAAGGGGACATTTGTAGGAGGAAAAAGATTTGCTGCTCCCCCTCCCCTGGGGCTGGGATGCTGTTTTTAGGTGAGGTGACCTGGGGTGGATCCTGGGCTCCACATTGGGAAGGTCCCCACCAGCAGCACCATCTCACGCGATGCCAGCACACCTCTGGAGCTATTGACAGCTGCTTGTTTCTGCAATTGTGCAGCCATGGGGCTGGATGGACCCAGTCCCCACTGCCCCCATTTGGGAGCATCCCCAGGCTGGGATGCACTTGTGTGCTCCTGCTGCACACACGCACGAGCTCACACCTGCTACCACACACATGGTGACAGCACACGCAGGTGCCTACACCCCGCAGGAGATGCACTGGCTCCCGGCTGAGAGGTGAAAGGAGTCACATGTAGGATTTATCTACTGCTTCTCTGCAGGCCTCTTCCCAGAACAAGTTGGACATACGAGATGGAGAATGAGAAAGAGTCACTGCTAGGCCCTTTCCAAAAGCCTGATGGACTGCCTGCCAAGCACTAAATATATCCAAGCTCCGTATGTCAGCCCAGGGCTGCTGCTCCCGCATCCCCCACGTCAGCAGAGCAGCAAAAGCAAAAGCGAGCTCTAATCCGCAGAGATGGGCAGGGTGCCAGAGTGGACTTTTCCATCCCTAATCTCCAAGACGATGGACACCTGTGCCTCTCCTCTCTGCCTGGCCGTATTTAGCAGCTGTAATTATATCCTTTCAATCTCTGTATAAATAACTGGAATTCCGGGTAAAGTGTTGGTTTGCTTGATTTACATCCCCAGTAAGTCAATAAGGTTGCAACAAGGATAAATCAAGGCAGAACTGCATACTCAGAAGATCTGAGAGGAAGAAAGAGAAACTTCTGCTCCCCTCTCTCTCCCATTACTCATGCTTGTTTATAAAGTGGCTAGGATAGTTTTGGCATTAAATAAACATTATGTGATTGCTAGAATATTTCATCATTGCCCTAAGTGCCCACAGAGGGTTGCGGGAAGGAGGCACTTGTTTTTCCAGACTACTTCTCTTTTCAGGCCACCAAGAGCAGGGCTGTAAGGGCAGGCTGACAAACTGAGGCTGCTGAGGGGGCCAAAGCCCCTTGTCCTCGCCCCCACCCTCTGCCCAGCCTCCCTGCCTCCAGCTGCCGACTTGGGCTGAATTTTTGTCAGGACCTGAGGAGAGGTGGGGAGCGAGCTCCAATTCCCAGCCCTGCTCCTTAAAGCTGCTCAACTCCAGGTCTCCCAGGAATTCCTCCTTGGAGCAACCTTGCTTTTTTCTTTGCAAAACAGAAGCTCACGGAAGTCAGGGAGCTTTTGCGAGGCCCTGGAGCCCTGCTGTCGCTTCCTCTCCCCCATCCTTCTCCTCCATCCGACCGCTGCTCCCCAGAGGTGGGATTGTGCCCTCCTGCTGTCCCACCCGCCCCAGCTGCCCTCGCCTGAGTGCTGCCCAATACCCCGGCCACAGGCACCATAACAAATGTTTTCACATCAAACCAGAGCTAGACATTCATCAATACTCCAGTCCTTGGCTGAGGGGAATGTGAAAACAAAACCCCACCTCGCCACTGATTTGCAGAGTTGTTAGTCTCAAGCTAGACCATAAATCGGTGCGTATGAGCAGGCAGCAAGAGGGGAACATTAGCTGGTGAAACAGCAGCACTCTGCGGTGAATGAAAAATCATTCCCCACCCCGTGCCCTTCCAAGAGCTGCACCCAGCACAGCCCGGGATGGAGATGGAGAGGCCATCACCTCCCAGGGGAGTGGGCAGCAGGGCTGTGGGGCTGGGGTGCCTGCCAGCCTGCTTTGTCCTTGCACACAGGGAGTGCTGCTGGGCTGCACCTTGGTGCCATTTCACACTGGTATGTGGTTTGGAAGGCGCTGGCCGAGCCAGGTAGAGGCAGGGAAAAGCCATGGCACTGACTGCAGCGTCTGCATCATCGGACAGCAGGCTGCATGGTGGGGTGTGCGATGGTAGATGGACGAGTCTGTCCTGGATGTTTTTCAAGTGGAGATTAAGCACTGAGTAGGTTCTTTTTATTTAAGATGCCATATGTCTCTTCCCTCTAAATATCTCTTCCATCAGATACCGCTGTGATTCCCAGTCTGCCTTCCAGCCCTGCTTTTCAGCCACTATTCCAAACACTTCATAAAATCACATTAAATCAGGGATGGAAAATACTTTGAAGACTCCTTCTGTCCATTCTCCTGCTATATGTCAGGCCCAAATGCACGCACAGCTGCTTTGTCCACTCTGATTCAAAACCTCTCCACTAATACAGTTTCCAGGCTCATGTGTTTGTGACTTCCCCATTAGAGCTGGGGGGGCTTCTCCCAGGGCAGGCTCCTACCCACTCCCTTGCCATCCTGCTGCTACCCTCGCTCCGCATCCCTGCTCAGCCCCTCCTTCCCCAAGCGATCATTAGCTAGGTGGAATCAAGGGCCCTAAAGGTCACTTCACAATACACATTGTCGCTGTCTCTTAATGGATTTTTCTGACATGTGATTATTTCTGCAGCAGCGCGCGTGCCGCCAGCGAGGCGCAGGTAGCGGCGGCGACCAGCAAGCTGAGAGGGACCACAAGCAAAGGGCCTGGGCAGCCAAATGTTGGCGTTCAGTGATAAAGGTTTCACTAGTGAGACGTTTAATTACCTAGAGAACTTCATTTCCCATTTTGTGGGAAAAAAGGTGAGCAAGGACATGGGATGCTCAGAGCTGTATGCATCCAGAGGAATGACCAGCACGCTGGAGCAGCAGGCTGTGAGCAGAGGCAGCTTTTTGTCTGGGGGCAGAAGCCTGCTCTGGCTTGGTGACTTATTTGATCACACTGTGAATTCTCTTCTCCATCTGTGAAATGGGGATGGCAACACTAGCCTTTTCCCCTGCTGTGAGTTTCAATATATCAAGGACTTTGAGGCACTTAATACTATGTAAATGGGAGACATATCAGCTGTGCCTCAGATAAATGAATTTCACTTAGATTGATGGGTGTGAAGCACTTCCAAAATTAGGCCTATTCTTCTTAAATCAAACAGTTTCCCCAAGCCAGTTCAGCTCCATTGATGTAGAGGAAGTCATCAAGATGCAATTCATCATCAGGTTCAATAAAATACCCTCAATGGACTGACCCACCATGTGCTGCCTCTTCTTCACAGTGCAAGCTAAAGTTTGGTCAAACGTATGAGGAACATGACTCGATCTCTGCAAGCAGCATCACTCGGTCTGCAAACCCTGGACATGCTCTTGACTGGACTAAAAGCACATTAAAGTGTCTTACACAGAGCTGGGAGCATCGCCTGCATATGCAGGGTCATATTCACAGTGTTTATGGATCAGTGGATTTGAACTGCAAAACACTGCTTTCCCCAAATATTTGCCTGATCATCTTCGTCTTCATGGCTGAATGGGAAACAAATCAAACTTGGGTACTTCTGTGACCCCTGCCTCACTACTGCAGGTCTGTGCCACTCTTCTGCAACCTTAGGTAGAGGACGGACACTATTTCTGGGCACTGGGGCTGAAAAAGCAGCGCACAGTAACTGGAGTGCCTGCTCTAACGTTTAGGCTGAACTCTATTTATGACATTAAGTGCTCTATAACAGTATAGATAATGTCATAAACCTCATTTCATTCGGTTAGCAAACAGTAAATCCATCTCACACATAGAAACATCACTGTGAAACTGCAGGTAGCTGAGTAATGTTGTGGTAAACCACCCCGAGCTGTTAACTACAGCTTTATGTTCGCATACATGTTGGTACTACAATTTCTCTGCGAGGCAGCGCTCAGCCCTGGCACCAGGTGTGAAATCTCCCCATCCCATGAACAGACACCGCAGGCTGGGGGTGTGCTCACACCAGCACGGTCAGGGAGTGGGGGGCACGCCAGACCCTGGGGCTGCAGCTCCCCCATCCAAAAACGAAGTTCCTCCCGACTGAGAGCACCCGTATGTTGTTTATACACGGAGCAGCTCAGCTCTCTCCAACTTTTTTAACTGCAGATCATCAGCAAAGCTGGGCAAATAATTTAGCGCGTATCATTTATTCTACGAATTTTGATTCTTTGCCCACAAGCTGCTCATGCTTCTCACAGAGGTCCTATGAAATTATTCAGAGGAACTGCTGCCTCGGCCTATAGCTTGTTCGGTCGGCTGACAGCAAGTGTTTGACACCCCCAGCACTGCCATGCTGCCCGCTTGGTTTGCTCCAATTTGGTGCCTCTCTCATCCCGTATCTCTTCTGCTCATAGCCTGGAAGAAAACTGACCTTAGGGGACACTTCCAGTGGTCGAAGCACTGCAACTGAAACCTTACCTGGGTGCCCAGGACAGCCATTTCCAGTCCCTCGTACGGAACCAGGCATCGTGGTACACCAGGTACAGCAACTGGTTAGCTGAGCGATCATCGAAACGTGGTCACATCATCCATATGTTTGTATCAAAATGCCCCACACTGTCATTAAATGAAACTAAATATACACAGGAACAGCAGTAAGCACAGCTGTGATGTTTTTACCCATTGGCAGTGGAAGGAGATGTTGCCGCAGCCTCACGCCTAACTGCAGTGCCAGTAACCAGGCTTTCCTGTACTTATGTTTAAGCTGCGAATTAAATGGCATCTGTTTGGGGCTGTTTTCCCTCTGCCACCACGCTGCTCTTCTCCCCCACACAGCAGAGCATCGCCGCAGGCTGGGCAGAACCAGGCACCACCACCAGCAGGGGCTCAGAACCACACAGCTTGCAACCCCAGAAGCAGCACCGAGGCTACGGGGGCAGGAAAAGGGCTTCGAGGCACCTGGCAGGGCTCAGAGCAGGTTGCAGCATCCTCCTTGGTTGTGCTTCTGCTCCTGAGAGGAATCACTTGTGTGCTCCCTGCTGCACGGCAGCACAGAGCACGCATCTGTTGCAACCGCTCAGCATAGCCCTGGAGCTCGTCTCCAACTTTAGCTCTGACGTCAAAGTTCAAGAGCACTGAGCAACATAAAGAAGTGCACAATTCCAAGTTTTGGGAAACACCAATTCCAGGTTTGCTAAAAATTATTTTTATGGTGGCAGACTGGTTTGTTCCTGCCCAACTAACGTGTTAATTGCATCAGGGGTTTACAGCCATCACCACACGGGGTTGTCTCTGTGAGACAGGCAGTAAAATAGTGAATATAACTTCCCAGTAACAATTCTTCCAAGGTGGGAGTTGATGTGTTTGTAAAAACTGCCATATCAATGTCTGATTGCAAATTAGCCTACTGGCTCTTTAGGAATGCCTTGATTGTTACCATTACCAGCCACTGGGAATTCAGATGGCAGCCACCCCATGGACAGCCTCCGTCCCCTTCCTTTATCACCTAAACATTGCAATCCTGTCTGCAGGAAGAGCTATGGCCCTTGAAGTTAGACGTGCCTGCCAAGAAAAATGTTGATTTTCTTTCTCCACCTACATTCAGATATCTGATTAATTCAATGCAAGCAGCAAGGAATTAAGCTGCTTCTTTTTTTTTTTTTTCTTTTTTTAAGCTCAATACAGAAATATTGATGTAGAAAAATACAGTGGCTGTTAGAGTTGTCTTGTGACCAAGACAGCCTTAAAATGTGTTTTAGCCTGACTTGGCATGCTAGCTTTTAGGAGCTAAGCAGAGAAGTGAACTAATCTGAGGCCTTAATGAATAATGTTCAAATCCAACTTCCATTTTCAAATGCGTCCATACGTTAGAGAATGACTCACAAGGTGTTTGTTGTGCGGCGGAAGAACAGACGAACTGGGAAGGGTATTTTTATGTGTTTGTGAATCATAGTATATGATATTTTCCTCCACTGTGCTTCTCTGCCCTAACAGTTTTCTGCAATGAAATCCATTCAGCTGTACTGGAAATGTAGGCACTTTATAGAAAATCTTTAATAGTGCTAGCACAAATGGATGGCTCTTATTTCCTCCCTGCAAAGTGGCGATTTGCAAAACCACTGCCAACAAATATTTACCCCCATCCCCCAAGCCATTAAATAAAGCCTAATGGAAATGCCTCCCGGCACACGCCACCCAGACAGGCACGCTTTGCAGGCAGCACCCCACCAGCGTGGGCACCCCGGGGTGGCACCTGCAGCCTGGCAGCGAGCTCAGGAAGGCAAGCACCACTCGTCCATATAGCCAGATGCATACGTGAACACAGACACGAAAGGCATTGGGTGATGCATGGGTGCACAGCCCAGTGGTTTCCCACTGCAGGGATCAATCTGGAAACTCACACTCACCAACGCACATCAGCAGGGACACGTGAACGCGTGGCCACGCCGGTGCCAGCATCCACACAAACGCATGCAGAGACAGGAAAACGCATAGATCATTTCCAACGCTTTCTCTCCTGGCTACAATGCCTGTTTATTTTCTGGTACGCTTGTCTTGCTGGAATTTTTAACATTTAATTAGTTGAGCCAGCTGCTTTCGCTTTACAAAGGGCTGCTTAGTTTTGTCTTGTTCTAAATGTGTTTCTTTTGTTAGCAGGATCAATACACGCTCTGGCCGAGCTGCAGAACCCAGTCCTCCAGACCCCACCGCTGTTTATCTGCTGCATTGTGCTCCCGAGCAGGGTTCAGGTACGGGCTGCTAGCTGCAGGCTTTGCACGGGCGGTGTCAGCCAAGCCGGCCTGGATTCCAGCCTGGGCTTGGAGGGGAACAAAGCACAGAGCTGCGATATGTTTCCTCTTCATCCTTCTCCACCGAATCGGAGCTGAGAGTGACCTTACACTCTGCAGATTATTGTCCCTTGGAAACAGGATGAAAACCAAAGGATTCACTAAGTAGAAGAAAGATTTCTGCCCAGTCGTGGTGGGGCGTGGATCCTGCTCCCCTGGCAAGGGGATTCTCACCAGCTGGAGCATAATCACTGCCTGTGTGGATGAAAGATGCTGAATTTTTATCAACAGAGCTCAAAATCCCCCCTAGGAACAGACCATGGGAGAGCTCTCTGGTTACAAGTCCCCACCAGGCAGCTACAAAGGCTCTGTGAGCAGACACATCAGCTGGAGCCACGCTGGCTCGGCACCACCAGCCTCTCCAGGCCAAGCCAGGCAGCTGGGCAAGGGCGCATCCATCTCTCCCCAGGGTCTGGTGGGGATGCTGGGTCCTGCAGGAGCTGAGGGTTTGGGGCTGTAATTAAGGACAGACACAGGTTGGCTGCTGAGCATCCCCAGAGAGGCTGCTTCCCCTGGAAGCACGTGCTCAGCAGAGGGCTTGGGCTGCTCCATCAGCGAGGGGGCACAACTACAGCATGGCCCTGGAGAAGGAACCCTGTGCAACTGCAGAGCCTTGGCTTTGCAAAGCTGGTTGTATCGGGACCCTCACCCGAGATCAGATCAGCAGCAGTGGAGCTGCACGCTGACTACCAATGTTCCATCAAGCGGCGCGCGCTTCGAGCACGGTGCCTGCTTTATGCAGAGCACAGCGGCTCCAGGCACTGCCCTGTCCCTTTCGCGATGCAGCACACATCTCGGCCAGCAGCCGAGCTGCTGATCTCCCCGGGCACTTCGGCAGCCTATGCAAAACCCTCCGGGGAAATACAGCGCATCTGGGGCACGTCAGGAAGGGAACAAGAGTTCCCTTTTGTAGGGCTACAAGGTAGCGCTGGCACTCATTACACTTCTGTTAGCAGAGAGGCCAAAAACTGCAGAGCCTCGAGAGGAGGTGTCACGCCAGCACGGGGAAGGGCTTGTTCAGACAGCGGTGCAGATGGGAAACACGCACGACCAGCCCCACGAGCCCTGTATGAGCAAAAGGATGCTGTGAAAAGCCCATCAGCTTTTCACACATGCACAGGCAGATCTGACATCCACTGCTGCCGCAGGCTGAGCCCAGCACGGCAGCGATGGTCCCTAACAGGCCAGCGAGGAGCTGGTGCCGTGCTCGGCTCCGCCGCAGGCTCCTGACAGCACGGCGGGCAAGGGGAAGCTGCAGATTCGTGAGCAGCACAAACCAAAGAGCTCCCTTGCTCCCAGCACAGGTTGCGGTGCCCCGAGGTTTGCTCTGACTTGTCTCAACCCTGGAAGGAGGTCACGGCCTGTCCTTAAATCTTTTGCTGAATTACCAGGCAGCATGCAGCCTTTAACTATTTCCTAGCTCCTGAAGACGGTCACAAGCTACATCTGTTTTTTTTTCCAGATGAACAGGTATGCTATGGGTGTAAGATAAACAGTGTGAAATGCAGGTGACACTCAGGTGACAGGCTGTTTGAAGTTCGACATCGCGCCCTTTCCCAGAGCAGCATCCTCCCTCTCCGGAGTGGCTCTGCAGCATTATCTCAGCTTCAAGGCTGACTTTCACATCACCTTTCCTCGATTTTGGGTAAGGTCAGTCTTTCCTTTTGGTCTTTCAAGTCTGGGTTTTGCCTCGCTTGCTTTGTCTACTCTGCATGCCCACATTCCCTTTCTAGTCCTAGCCCCTGTAGCTCTTGGAATTACTTTGGGTTAATCACTTCAGCAGGTTCCTTTCTGTCCCAGGTCCCTCTCCCCACTCTTTCCTTCAGATTCGGGAAGCTCCCTGCTGAAGGAGCAAGGAAGAACAGCTACAGCACCACTGTGCTCCCCATCCCCTGGCAGCTCTACCCCGTGCTGCTGCTAATTCAGCACTGGCAGAGATTAGGAGAGAAGCGCCGGCCCCATTAAGGTCGCTGAAAAAGAGTCCATTGATTTCAGGGGAGCTGGGATTTCAGCCTGATTATCTCTATCGCTCATGAAAATACTTCTAAGGAGTTTGCCTTTGGAAAAGGGCAGATTGCCTCAAATGTCAGGTGTTAGCAAAGCATTTCTGCATCCCTAGACAGCCTCCCTTCCCCAGCTTCAAATGGCACAAAAGGACCCCTGTGCTATTCTATTCAGACCAGACGAGAGCTCGTACCTTGAAAGGCGAGAGAAGTTTGCCCAAAAATACACACATGAACTTCCTTTTTCAATAGTTCTAATAATGTTTTTTCTCCCAGGAAATAAATTTTTAATTGTTCTTATTCTTCCATACCACCTTTGAAAAGGATTTGCTTTTTCATTGAAAGTCCAAGATAGAACACTTAAAAGTTTTCAATTTTCAGGCCCGAACGAGCCTATCACTTCTGACATAAACAAACAAAGCCTGAACATGTTTAATGAAACAGTTTGGGCTTTAAAAATGAATGCTTTTGTTTTGCTCAAAAAGCCATTTGTGTCTCCAATCCCAAAGACATTTTCCCCAAACCCATTTAATCCATCTCTAAAAATCTTTTCTTCGAGAGAGGTGTAACAGACACTTGCTCGCCAGGCTGGATTTGCCTTCCTCCTCATTAGAGCCACCAGAAACGAGCCCTGTGCTCGGGAGGGAAATGAATCCGCTACCAGCTGCTCAAGATAGCGGAGGGAGCGTGGCGCTTATCGCAGGTTAGTCCTCTGATAAAAGAACAAAAGTAGAGCTCAGCAAACGATATCTGGCAAACAATAATGTGCACTTTTTCCCTCTATTTCCCTCTTCCAGTTGTCAGTAAGCAAAACTTTATCATTTTCCCCAGCACGCTTGTCCCAGTAATTGCGTAGCTGACCCCAGACGGGGATTTCGGCCCTGGGCACCGCGGCTCTCCCGGGCACCCCTCCAGCACCAGGCTTTGGTTGAAAACCCTTCTCTTTATGAGCTTCAAATTCATTTCTAGCAGGCACCGACATAAAAACTGCTGTCCATGCAGTTGTTCCTGCCAGCAAACTCATTAGCAGAGATATTCATTGAGAGCGAGCATAAAGGAGAAATGAACTCAGCTGCCCAGGCTCTGCCGGCTGCTGCTCCCCGAGCAGAGGGGCAGCCGTGCGGACACGCACACCCCTGCCTGCACACTGCCCCGCTCACACCCGTTGTGATATCTTCCTCTCAGCCTCGGCAGCCTCAAGGAATGCCAAAGCTCTGCCACAGAACTGCTGATTTTGCAGAGCTCCAGCCCAGGCTTGGAGAGCAGCACCCAGCACAAAGTCACGTCTGCACCTAAACCACCTCCAGGCTGCTGGGCTGGGGCTCCAGTAGATGTCCACATCTCCAACCTTAGACAAAAAAGCAAAGCAAGGGAATGCTCACTGTGCCTGATGCCTGTTTGCAGTGGGGTATCCAGTTTGGGGAGATGCTGACGCCAGTTTCCTGCAGAGGAGCACAGCACGTTTCTGTACCTGCAAAGCTTCAGCCTTTTTGAAACAGCCAGACTTGGTTGCCAGGCAGCTTGGTGGCTCTGGGCATGTGTGAGCCCTCTGCAAGGAGGAGCACTCACCCCCTGCTTCCCCAGCCCCTACCTGGCAGCTCCACATGCTCCTGGGGAGCACCCAGCACCTCACCACCCCCTGCAGCTGGGACGAACCCATAAGAGAAATGGACCAGGAGCCACCAAGTGCTTCTTTATCACAGGGACCACCCCTCATTAAACCCCCAGTACAGCCTCAGCTGCTCCCAGTGCCCTGGGTGGTGCCAGAGGCTCCCTGATGGGTGTAGCTGGGCACTCGCCCTTGCTGGGTGAGGGGCTCCATGTGGGTTTGTGGGGCTCCATATGGGGCTGTGGTCCTCCCCAAGCCCAGCTCTGTGGGCTCTGCCTGCCTGCTGCAGCCCGAGGTTGGTCCCTTTGCTGCTGCAGGGCTGACCCCAGGGGGAACTCCTCCAGCACTGAGCTCCAGCATTGGGAACGTGGTTTACAGTTCTTCCCTGAAAGAAAAACAAAAGAGCATTAAAATCAAGTGGAAACAAAGACAAGAGGGTTTGGAGGGCCTGACTTATGAGGAGACATAAAGGAACATAACATATAGGCCTGTAAAAGAGTAAAGGGGCAGAGGGGAGATGTGAAGGATATGAGAAAGCTGTACAAATAATAGCAATAATAAAAATAATGATATTTATAAATTGCTCACTCAAGAGCATGGAGGGACCCAAGCAGACAATTAAAACACAATAATAATAAACAATAATAATTAAAATCTCATAAAACACATCATAGGAAAGGGAAGCAAAATATTCCAAAGCTCCTGAAATCCTGCAGAGGACATAAAACAAAGGCAAGGGGGAAAACTTGTCTGAGGTTGACCGAGAATATATCACAACCAGGAACGGGTTTCTGCCAAGGGAAAGGGGATGGGGAGAAGAGAGGCTGAGACTAGACAGAAAGGCAAGGAGCACTGTGGTTAGGGCCATGGGCGGTGGCAGGGCAGCACACAGCTCGTTATGCTCAGCAGCAGCAAGTGCTGGGTGCTGGGGGTGCTGGCACAGCCCCGAGCACGGCCACGAGCAGGCACGGGCACTGCCCTCCCCATCGGGAGCCTGCAAGTGTGCCAAGCTGCATCATAAGCTGATTTTCAGGGAACTGTTCATGGCTATCGCAAATCATTTGCTTTCGGATAGTGTCTAATCTGCTCGCTTTTCACCAAATATTGGATCACATTCCAGGAAACAGTGGGCATCAAATCTGAGCTCAGCGGGATGCCTTTAAATGATGTTGTACTGGTGCGTTCTGTCATGTCGTCCCAAACTTCAGCGCGGCGCAGGCTGGCAGGGGGATAACACGTCCTGATTAGGAACTGAAAGACAAGTGCAAGCTCTCACTCTCTTTCTCCGTGCATTTGTATGTGTACGCGTGCTCAGATCCTCACTGTATATTCTGTGGAGACAGGAGTTGGAGATCAGGGTAGTCTAAAATGCAGCATGACTGCAGCACATACAAGCAGGAGCGCACCAGAATGCCTCTGACAAGTTACACCAATTATATACCAGTTATTTGTCACATCTGTTAACTCATCAGTTTGCATTTCAGGCATGAGACTACGTCTAAAGATAAGACAGCAACAAGAAAGTGGGGCAGACTGACGGTGCAGAAGGGTGATGTTTATGAGTCCTTGCCCAGCACCAGCCCTGCCCGCCCCAGGATGATGCACCATAAATATGCATGCAGCATGGCAACAGGGTATCGCTGCATTTTGACATGTATTACATGTTGGAATAACTCAGAGGGATTTCTGCTCGGTATAATAATGAGCGCACCCGGTAATAGCCAGCTCCAGGAGAGGAGACAAAGCCGGAGTTACTGCACCTGCAGTTTAATAGTTGGAGAATTGTGATCTTAGAAAAACAGTTTGCCCTAACGACATTACCCATACAGTGAAAGCCTCTTGTCTCGTTTAAGCTGGCTGTGGGAGATGTTTGCAGCCAGAAGACTCTCAGAAAGGATACGTTTTCTGACAGCGAGAAGGTCACCCAGACCGAGAGCAGTGCTGTGTGCTTCTGCTGCATTGAAATTTCCGTGCCCTCAATTCGGCATCGTGATAGCAGACGAGCATTAGGGACAGGGAGGCCAGCCAAGAAAATGCTTTTCTGATGGGCTTCGGAGCCAGGAGCTGCGGGGAATCATCGGGGGGGACTCACATCCCCAGTACCGGGGGGCACCGAGCAGCGGCTGCTGCCGGTGCTGGGGAAGGGGTGCCTGCCTCCCCAGTCTGGAGGGATGCAGCTTTTGTGCAGGAGGAAATTCCCTCATCCCTTGCTTTCCTGCATCCCAAATGTGCCAGCAGGATGTGGCAGGAGGGGTGGAGGCCGTGTCCAGTGGCACTGCCTGGGGGTGAGTGTCACGAGTAGGCAAAGAGCTGGGAAGAGCTCGGCGGAGGCTCTGCACATCCCTCGCCGTGGTCGGAGGCTGTGATTCATTACCCTCCAGCTCTCCCAAGGTGGCTTTGAATCAAGGGTGACCGGTGTTGAGTTTAATTACATAGGAACACAGTATTTGACGGGTGCACTGGTCTGCCGGGGATGGCATTGTGCACTGGCAGCAGCCAGTGTCCTGCCCTTCAGCGGGAGGTGACACCGCAACCTCCGTGGGCACCAGGCAGCCCCATGCAGCAGGGGGACCCTTCCTGACCCACAGAGCCATTAGCTCGTCACCTCCAGCATGAGAGATGATTAGCCCTCTGTCTTCTATGCACGGTTACAAATGTTATTATTAATCATAAAATTACGCAGCTCCTCTAAATCCAGCTACATTTAACTCGGTGACCCCTGATGGCTGCAGCTCTGCAGGCTGCCAGCGGGCCAGGTGAGGACACGTGCACTGCTCACTGCTCTACGCCCACCCAACCTCAACCCCCCTGGCCCGGTGATGCAGGGAACGTTTGCCTTTCGTCTTCCTCCTCCTCCCCTGAAGACCTCGGGGTGATGCCCTCAGCACCGAGGCCAGCCCTGCTCTCACCAGGGCGCGCGGCCGGGAGCAGGGCGGATGCCGGCACAGCGAAGATGTTTCCAGATGAACCTGGGCCTCTCACTGCTCCCCAGGTAAACAAACAGATTGTTGTCGAGGGTTTTTAATTTCCTCTGCCACGGAGCTGCCGCGCGTCTTTTATAGAGAGAGAGCCTTTAAAGACTTTGGGAAGCAATTCCAACATTTTCTATAGGCGCGGGGAGATAATTGAATGCTTTCAAAGACCACTGCATGGCAGGGAAAGTTCAATTTTTGCAGTGCGGGGCATCCTGCACCGACTGAGTTTTGTGCTTTGGCAACGCTCCCCTTCTTTTTTTTTTTTTTTTTTATTTCCTAGAAGCTGAATTACTCTCGGTGTTTTTCTGCGGCTTGTCTCTGATGAAGCACTTAGGGTTGAGAAGCAAAAACAAACTAAAAGTAAACCAAGACCCTTGCCATGAGATAAATAAATAAATAGACACAAGCAGAGACTTCTCTGCCTCCTCTGAGAGGGAGGAGAAGGCATCTGCTCCACTCGCGGCACCGATAGGCAGAAAGTCTCTCTGCCGAGCTATTTTTAGTCCTAACATAGCAGAACAAGAAGCAGCTCCAGGCAATTTTCTTTTTCTCTCCTTTTTTTTTTTTTTTTTTTCTCTTCTCTTTTTTTTTTCAAATTTATTCATTCAGAGACAGAACAAAAGTGGTGTTTCAGGAGGGGGGGGGGGGGGGTCTCTGTGTGTCCTCCGTGCTTGCTTGCAGCGCGATTAGCCTGGGCAGGGAGCTGACACCAGCAGGGCTGCACCCAGGGCATGGAGAGGGCTCGTCCCGTGGGTGCATCCCTGCTCTGGTCCACAGAGCATCATCCCCTGTGCCAACACGTGCCCCCTGTCCAGGTTGTGCTTGCCCTGCTTTGGGTCTGTGGTGCTGTGCCCTGGTGCTGGGCTCAGCCACGGGCACCGTCCTGGCTGCTCCCAGCCGAGGTGCTCCAGCAGATGCCGTACAGAATTGTGGCCCCATAGCCTGTAAATTGAGATATGTTTCTCTTTCTGGGATAAAGGAAAGAACAGTGGTGTTTTTCACGCAGTAAAATAAATATGTCCTTGTTAATGCATATCCCTTTGGAGGAAGCAGCAGGTGGAAATGTTCGGGTGAAGGTTACCAGCAGACTGGAATTTAAAAGCAGCCAGCACCGAAGCAAAATACCTCCCTCTTCAAGCTTCCTGTTGCTTGCGAAGGGCAGTGGGGATGCAGAAGATTTGCAGGGGAATTCAGCTCTTATGTTCACTCCTGGCGACGGTTCCATGCCAGCTAATTGCATCCCGCTTATCTCTGGTCCAAAGAAAAGACTGATTTAAGTCTTGCTTCTATTGGAAGTGGCATTGCTTATGCACAGCTGCACACATACTTCACAGGCTTTGTGCCGGCCTGTGAAATGTCAGACAGACTTCTGCGTGGAGCAAGTCTACACACACACACACCAAAAAAAATGTATTGTTTTTAAATATTCCTTAAGTCATTTTAATGTATTTAAGTCTTAATTCATCTTCTCAAGGTTCCTTTTCACTACATTAGTGTGACGTATTTGACAGAAAGATGAATGGCATTATTAAAGAGTCTCTCTGGCACATTTTTGTAATAAAATCTTTCTTTCCTGTCTGCATGCAGGCCTTTTGCTTCCTTACTCCTCAAAGAGTATTCCTGGGTTTCTGGGAGACGCCTGACGAAGTCTCCAGCACCTTTGCAGTGCAGACATCTCAGTCCCATTTCGGGAGGCTGCAGGGGATCTGGATGGGACCGTGCTCTGTCCCTTGCCAGGAGAACCCCAGGTGTGTGTAGGGCTCCCTGTACACACACACGTCCTGCTGTAGGTGCCCCGAGCAAAGCCCCGGCACGGCGCCCTGCTGCGCCCTCACCACCCAGCAGCAGGGACGGCGGGGCCTCCCAGGACGAGCCTCGCATTCCCCCACAGCAGCCCCAAGCAGACACCCTCTGAATTTATGCACTGCTTTCCCATTCCTTCTTGATTTATCATTTCCAGCGTGCCAGAGAAGTCACACGCATTAATCATCCTGACTTTTAAACCAGCTCCCCTAAATCATTTCTCACGCTGGGAGCCATTTGCTGGGAGTGCTGGCGAGCCCCTCTGCTGTGCCTGCAGCATCCAGGCCAGGATAAGGCTGGGACAAGCAGCCTTCCTGCTCCAAAGCCACCCCACAAGTCCACTCCTGACCCCTCTGTGCAGCACGCCAAGGGGAGGCGAAGCCGTGGGGATGCCCAAGCTCAGGGCAGCTCCCACGCTCCACAACTCCTGGCTCCGGGGCCGCATGCTCTGATCCCTGGCTGACACAAACGGAGCTTAAAAATAGAAAAACTCGGATCGAAGTTGCTAAGAGAAACTCCGGGCTGTGTGTGTGTGTGTGCTTTATATGAAATATTGAAGAGCCGGCTCAGAACGGAGTTGTCAGCACTTTGGGAGCTGGAGAAGGAGCGAGGGGATGGCTCTGCCCTGCCTTTGTGTTCGCTCAGCTGCACGGAGGAAGGTGATGCTGTGAGAGCTTCCAGAGTCACAGCGGGGTGAGGGACAGGGGAATCCCCCTGCTGACGTGCTCCCACAGACTGGGGGGAATCCCTCAGCTCCTGGGGAAACTGGAAAAGGAAACGGGCCAAGGGCAGGGTCTCCCCAGTGGCCCCACACCGATGGGGCAGGGGTGGCTCCGTGCCGTGTCCAGCTCCACGGGGGCAGGGGGGCTCGCCTGCCTTGCTCCAGCCCAGCCTCAGCACATCCCTGGGTGCCTCGTGTCCCAGGCATGTGAGGAATTTTATTTGCCAGGCTTCTGCCTTGCAAGTTCTGCTCTTTGCCCTGAACAGGAGGAATTTTACTAACTTTATCTTCTGAATCCCAGCACGCAGAAGAAAGGAGAATAAAATCGTGTCACGACCTCATCTGTCTGACCTCAAAGAGCAGGAGCAGGCTGCAGGCTTAGATGCACCCTGAATTTTCTCCCGGGATGCAGAGCAGCAGCCAAGGCAGAGTCAGAGCCCCAGACCTGGGTTTCCAGCCTGTGAGCTCATGTGGGGAGCAGCAGCACATCCCCTGGGTCCTGCCCTGCCCTGCAGGTTGGGCTGGGGGCGAGGCACTGCAGATGGCAAGGAAATTACAGGAGCAAGCTTCTGGATTTTGCTTGGTGTTTCTGCAAATAGATATTGCACCGTTTGCTGTGACCTTGTGTTGGATGCTTGCTATCCTAAATCAGTGCCAGTGATTGCCAGTCACCATTATCAGTCCATCTCCAGTCTCTGCAGAATCCAGCCTCAAGTATCTCCCTGTTAGCCTGGCCCTGCTGGCACATTGTTCCAGTGAAATGGCATAGACTGAAAGCGAGGCATTTGGGAGTTTTGGAGCAGTGAAAAGCAGATTGTGGGGGTTATGGTCCCAGCCTGCCGTGTGGGGGGCTCAGCATTGTGAAAATCCACATCAAGGCAGGGTCCGTGTGTCCTCCTGGTGCACTTGGTTGTGCTGGGAGCCATGAGCACAGAAGGTCTGCAGAAGCATATTGCTTACAACAAAGGCGAGATCTTCTGCTCTCTGACTGTTTAGACTCTCCAAAGCTTCAGTGATCTACCTAGATTAGGCCTCAACAAGCTGAATTTCTGCTCCAGGTATTGCAGCTGCTCCTTGCTGAATAAAACATGCCGTTTGCTCTGCTGTGCCCAGAAGATGAGCTCCAAGAATTCTTTTATTTCTTTTTCTATTTGTACACGCGCTTGCTTTTTGGCAAACCTTTGTGAAGCGGGGCACTGCCTGGTGCTCCTCTTGGGTTGTTTCACACCGGGAAGGATTTTGCTGTTTTAATAAGCCTCCCATCATTTGCACAGCGGATGCTGGTGCTGGCACCCAGTCCACGAACAGCGCGAGCAGTGTGCTGGCCCTGCTGCCTGGGGCCAGGAGCACCACTGGTACCAGTAACACCAGTGATGCCCCCTTGCCCAGCAGAGGCAGCACCCCTGGGTGCTGGATTTATGCTTCAGCTAAGGTGGGACAAACTGCTTGGCTGGGGTATTTGTATGGCACCAGCCATACGCAGCATTTAAAGGGCTGTTCATTTCCATGGCTGTTGTTACCACTTAGAAATTATCTTCCCGATAGCTAGAGGACTGTTCTGCCTGTTATGTTTGGTCCAAGCTGGTCACTCAGTCTCTTGACTTGCTGTTTTCATTTACTTACAGAAAACGCAGCCGAAATGGATTGTTTCTGCTTTGCGCTCAAGTTTTTAAGTAATAGGAAAAATGACAATCAAGTAATGACTGTTGCAGCGCAGCTTTAATTAAATAATTGGACAGTGAAACTTCGGGATTGGATGGGCATTTTTGCATGAGGACGTGCCTGTTATCTGCGGCTCGTAGTAACCATTCAGTAGGTCCTGGGCTCTTGGCGTCCTTACTCCTGTATTTGCTGAATTACTGCCAGCTGGGCACACGTTGTAGCTGGCAGATTGCACCTAAGGGTTTATGGGTTCAACCAGCACATGTGTAGGTGAGCAGCGAGGGCAGGATCTGGCCCCTCATGGCACATCACCATGGCTCACAGCAGCCATGCACGTGGGAAGGGCTCCACACGCAAGCAGATCTGCAGCTGTGTTTGCATGTGTGCACGCCCCTGGGCAAACCTTCCCCGGTCCGCCCAACTTGCCAACGAGCTCCGAAACCCCTCTGCAGCAGCACAGCGAGCAAGAGTCTTTTTATAAACATTTAGAGATCTAAGTTTGGCATCTGCTCCCATAATGATATAGCAGATCATTACAATTTGTGACATCCCACTATAAACAGAAAGCTGTAAAACCCTGTAATTTAGAAAGCTGGATCAGGTACTCATGTGTTTTGCATAATCCAAAAGGATAGTGGGTTTCAGGCTGTTTTCCTTTTTTTTTTTTTTTTTTTTTTCTTCTTCTTCTTCTTTCTTTTTCTTCCTTTCTGGTTGACATGGTTACAGCATCCCGAGGATGGGGTAATAGGACACGACACATGCATTCGGGTAGACTCAAAAATCCACTGATGCCTCCCGGAAAACTGAAAACACACTGTTTAGAGACAATTCGGCTGCTTTATCTTCTTGTATTTCTCTTCCTCTCTTTCTTATTTCCAAAGAGGTATTTGCATGAAAACACTGTTTTCTTTCCTGAAGCTTTTCAGCCACCACTGCTCTTCCCCTCCACAAACCCTTTGTTCCCTGCCTGGGACATCAGAGCCACTTCTGCTGTGACCCACTGCTACGGCAGAAGAGACCCAGGCGTTGGGTTGGGAAACAACCTGTGGCAGGAGCAAGTGCTGACAAAAAATAGATGGAGACAAAATTGTTCCTAAATTGAATGTTTTTCACAGTTCTTCCAAGCAGTGTCTGCAGTACTTTAAGATTATTCTCTCCCGGGGGGCCTCATAAAAGCTGTAAATACTCTGAATAGCTTTCAAGGCTAGCCTTATGACAGTTCAGTTCTCAAGAAAATATATGCTAATGTGCATCGCCATCATTATCTGGGAGACCTCGGTGCCGATGCTTTTGTGTCTACGAAGAAAAGATTTCTGATTGCTGGTGTTTTGCTAAAAGTTAAATACATCCAGGCTTTGAAACTCACGGGGAGAATTCTTAAGCAGGAGCTGCCTGATGGCAACTCCCATGCGCCGTGTCCCAGCTCCGGGATTTATTTAAAAGCGATGGATCAGATCTTTCCTGCTCCTGCCACAGCAGCCAAGGGATGTCACCGGCACTGGTGGCAGCTGCCCACAGCCCTGAGAGCATCTCCCACGTGGATCTGCTTCCCGGAGACCAGCCCATCACCATGCTTGTGCTGTACCTGCTCCTGGTGCTAGGCAGTGGAGCAAACACTTCCAGCCCGCTAAGCTTCAGAGCTCACGGTTGCAACATTTTTGTAGCTTTCCTCTTTTATACATGGAGCCTGGGCAACATACCGCAGAGTTGTGCAGGAAACACAGGAGGCAGATGAGCTTCTGAAAGCAGGTTTCTGTAGGAAGAGGAGCAGGTTCTGCAGCATGTGCACACGTGGACTTCCTCACTCCGTCTCCCAGCGAGTTTTGTACCTTGTCATCAGCACTGACATGCAACAAAATGGAAACAAGGCTATTTAAAGGCTTCCCTGCAGTATGGTGCTTAAGAAAAAAAAAAAAAAAAAAAAAAAAAAGAAAACACAAAACAAAACACACACTTAAGTGTAAATGTCAATGGGACCGAACTTGTAATGCAAGCACATACTAAGCTACTTTACTTAATGGAGGCTGAAAGCACCGAGAGGGGGAAAAAAAAAGGCAGGGAGCTGTGCAGAGAGCTGGGCTCACCCTTGTCCACGTCTCTGGCCGGGGTCTGGCCCCTGTGCAGGGCTCCCAGGGGCACTGCTGGGCTCGAAGGGTGGTGGGGCTGCAGCACGGGCTGCCCAGGGGCCACGAAGCCACAGCTCTGGGGTGTCCTGGGGGTGAGGAGAGAAGGGCGAAGAGCAGTGGGAGGCAACAGGAGGCCCAGCTCCAGAGCCCAAAGCTGGAACCATCCTTCCTTCTCAGACGGGTTTGCAGCTCCCCTTGGTGGAGGCAAGCGGGGGGACAAGGGAGAGCCAGAACAAAGTGAGGGAAGGACTTCGAGGGTCCTGTGGAAAGGAGAGTCTCCCTGTCCTGAAATGCTCCGCAGAAATGCTTTGCCAGTGCAGACGTTTCCAGGGCTTGGGGTTCCTGGTATCAATCTCAAGTGTGGGATGTTGTTTGTGGCTGTCTCGGTACAGCAGTTCCTGCAGCAATCCAATTCTTTTGTCCCGGGGGGTAATCAAAGTGTGGCTTGCACAGAAGAGCAGCGCCTCCAGGAACTGCCGGTAGGGTGGCACCTCTCCAGCACCACCCTGCGGGGGGGACCCGGCCCTAACCTGGCACCCATCAGAACCAAATAAATCCTGAAATTCCTCCCTCGGTCTCCTGAAGCGTCCTTTGCTTTCAAACTGTGTTTATCATGCATGATTGATATTTGACATTACGAGGTACCAGGAACACGCACAGCATCGCTCCGCTGGGATGCAGCAGCGCTCCCACAAACACATCCATCAGAGCCGTGAGTGCCACCCCGGCACGAGGGTGACGGAGGAGCCGTCCCGGGAGGGAAACAACAGCTCCAGTCCCACCAGGGACCTCGCCACACATCTGTGGGCTCAGGGAGTAGAGGGACATATGGGGTTCAGTGCTGCTTTTAAGGCACAGCCCCTGCAGAAAGCCTCCCCGAGCACAGAGCCGTGGTATCGCTGCGATCAGACAGGCTGAAGGATGCTGTCTGCAGTCCTCCACCCTGTGGGCTGCAAGTGCCCTTGAAAGATGGCTGAGAAATCCTTGAAGAAAGCAGAGGAAGCGAGGGCTCGGGTGGGTTTTGCCTTTCGTTCCTGTGACCGAGGTGAAGGGAAGCCTCGCTGCGAGCAGCACGCTCCCAGATCCAGGAGCACCAAAGTCTTTAGCAGATGGAGATAGCAGGGGAAGTATTGATCCCAATTTCCCTTCGCTGTCATTTGAGAAGTGGTTGCTGGAAGATTGCATTATCTTTCTGAAACGTGCCGCTGCGCGTGCACATCAGGACGAGCCGGTGCACGATTCATTAAGCAATTCTTACAATAGTGCTGAACTACAGGAACTACAATGAACTTGGCTAAATAATTCGAGGGCCTGATTCTCATTCCCAAATAAAACCTCTCTCAGGTTCCAGCCAAGTAAAAGGCTCTTGTGAAGGTCTGGCTCCCCAGCTCTGGGTATGAACATGAAGATGATGGAGCTTCCCTGCCTCAGGATACGCTGTGGGAGAGGATGCCCGTGCTGGAGGGAAGGGGCTGGGCACAGAGTCCCACCAGGGCTGAGCTGAGCTCAGCTGAGAGCTCAGGAGCCGGCCAGAATTAACAGGTCTGCATTGATTTTTGTTTAACTTCTCATTTATTACAATGCTGTGGATAGAGATTAACTTTCGGTGCTTAGTATTTATTATTGTTTCAGCTGCTTTCAAATGGAAACTGAAAGCACTTTGATAAATGAATCAAGAGCTTTGTCTGGCTTCACTGTACCTGCTGTGAAGGTGCATGCTCTGCGCTGATGCTCCTGCACAGTGGTGTGGAGTGGCTCTCCATGGCAGCCAGGATGGCTACATGGCAGCAAAGAGCTCGCTGAAAATAGGATGTCCTAGCACAGAAATGCAGAGCCCGGGAGTTTGTAAGCAAGCTGTGCTTTGGTCCTCCTTCGCCACCCTCTCCAGGTGCTGCTGAAAAGAGGAACGCTGTCCTCAGGCTCCCTCACACCGCATGCTGGAAGGGCTCCAAAGGAACTGGGATGCTTATCCCGAGCTGGCAATGAGGGAACACAGCAGGCCAATGCCTGGGAGTTGGGCTGGGACACAGAAATCCCTGCAGATCCCTCGCAGAGAGACACCACGGAGCTGCCCCAGGAGGCCCCAGCTCTAATCTGCCTTTCTGAAGTCCCACTCCTGCAGCACCTTAGCCTGCAATCCCAAAAGCATCGGCTGTGGAGAGGGGAGGCAATGCAGGAAGCAGTCTGCAATCCCAAAGGCTTTCCCTGAACCAAAACAAAGAGCAAGTGGTAGTCAGACAAAGCTGGTACTTCCTCCCTGCCAGTTCGTGCTCCCAAAGCAAATCATTAATATGCATTTCTCTGACGTGCTGTAAGTCACTTGTGGTGAAGTGCTGCATCTAATTGATTTGAGATGCATCAGCCGAGCCTCACGACTGACTCCGTTAGGCCTGCGTGTAATAAGTGCAACACACTGGAAAGAGGGGAATTACTCTTGACACTGGGATTATATCTCTGCCAAAGGCATCAATATTCTATTAAAGATATGTGATAACATAACACTAATTACCAATTGAGGGTCCATTAAAGGCAGCCTACAAACAGCGGTTCGATCTCACCTTTCAGATTAAAAACACCACAATGATTTCCTGTTCCTTGTACTTTATTTCTGTTTTTTTCTACCCATGCATAATTCAGGAATGCAAATTGCCAACAAATACCTAGAAGATTTCTGTCTTCACCTGCCATCCAGGGGCAACAGCTTCCCGAGCCCGGGCTGAGCCAGGAAGGAGATAAGTCATGTCTACAAGCCAAGAGCAGTGCAGAGAAGAAGTCCTCTCCCACTTGGACCTGGCTGCCTGCCTAGGGGCAGCGCAATGGATGGCCGTGACTCAGCAGCAGAGGAAAGCACCGGGCGTGCAGCACGGACAGGCACCAGGCTGGCCCCGCAGAGCCTTTTGGTAGCTACGTGTTCAGCTCATGGATGAAGCAGGGCTTTGCTTTCCAACCCAAAGGGAGAGCTTTCGGCTGCGAATCAACTTCAGCAAAGCTCCAGGTGGGCCAGGTAGAGGTGGGAAGGGAGGCCGGCACATGGCCAGCTCCTCATCCCTACCCCAAGCAGGGGAACAGCACTATAGGTACCTGGAGTCCTTGCTGGCCACCTGCAGACACCCGAGAAACCCTACAACAGAGACCCCCTAGATGGAGCCTTCCTCCACAGGCTCTCCTGCAGGGCTGCGCAGCCTCCCCCAGCCGGCTGTGCCCCGGGGGGGCTTCATGGGGGGCTTGGCGGTGCTGCCAGCCCCCCACTGCCCCCCAGCAGAGCACCCCCTGCAAGGGGCATCCCCTCCCCTGCGCTCAGCCTGTCGCAGCAGCTGTCTTGCCTTCCCGAGATGCTCCGACTCCCTTCCCAAGGCTCCTGCTGGTGCTGGCAGGAATTTAACAGAAAACAGCGTGAGAGCTGATCGCAGCCAAGCGCGCACGGAACGCCGTGCTCGAGGGCAGGCATCCAGCAGGGCATCAGGGATGCCAAGCTCCTGCCTTTAAATGCAGCACCTTGATGAGACGTTACAAATGCTGCTAGCCCTGCGAGGGGCTGGAGACGCCCAGGCTGCACCACCATGCACATCCCAGCAGGAGCCGGGCACAGCCAGAGCGGAGATTCCCCCTCCACCAGGAGGACGGCAAGCCAGTCTCCCTAAATGTCATGGCGCATTTTGCAGCAAGAACAAGCAAATCAGATTCTTCAAAAGCTTCATTTCTTAAAGATGTTTTTCTGGTTGTAAAGATTTTTTTTTTCCCCCTAAAGCTACAGAGGGTGCACAGTCTAGAACAATGACCATGAGGTTAATGAAGTTGAAATGAATATAAACTCCAACACCCCTCATCTTGTAGGGGCAAATCTGATTCTCTCAACAAGGCTTGGTGCCCCAAACAGCACAATATTTGGCAAAATAAGGACCTAAAAGACAAAACTGGAGTCCTCACACATCACTGCAAGCACCAACAGACATTAGTGAGCATAGCTCGTCCTGAAATTCAGTTATTGGCAAGAATAATATGAACATTATTGTTAAAGAGGGAATAACTTCCCCGCAGAGAAACAGAGGAATTAGAATCCGTCTCCTACTCCCAGCCGATGTTAATGGCACGATTTAGCTCCAAGCAATCCTTTCGGAGGCCAACATTGAGGAACACACATTAAATAAATGTCTAATAAGGGACAAAGCAAATCGCTGTGGGAGGCTGAGGAAGGTCATGCAGGAGCCAGTGATGAGGAGCTGCATCGTGCACGTCTCCTCGGCCAGATCCTCTTGCAAGTTGGCACAGCCCGGCTGCTCGGGAACTCCCCCCCCACATTATTCTCCTGCATGCAGCAGCAGCTGCCAGCCATGCATTATTTTAATGAGACACAATAATATTCTATCAGTTCTACAAGCTATACATTGGAGCCATGGAGAGAAATAGTCTGAACCTCCATATGATCAATCTTGTCAAAACATGTTCATTTAATCCCTTGCAAATGAAAGGAAGATGTGTTTAAGATGTCGTCCTTGGGGTCTCGGAGCCAGGTTCCTATAAATCAGTCAACTCAGGTAAACTGTATTATTTAGGAGCTATTTGACAGCATACGTGCTGAAAACATTTTTTAAACTATGCACGCAAGGTTTACATTATCTCAGGCATTAAAGTGATGTGGATTTTTTTTGTTTTACCTTTCTGTGACTAAGTGCCCACCGCGCAGTGATTGCGCTCCAAGGTGCACGCGGAGAAGATGGATAGGCGGAGGTTAAACAGGGACGCACACAACTCACCGCTAAGCACACGCGCCAGTAAACCCAGGGACTAATAAGCTTACGGAGCTGACAAGGAGGGACAACCACGTACAAAATTTCAGGCAGTAACTTACTCTGCTGGGAAATTCAGCCCTCAGTCTGACTGAGACGCTTCTGCAAGCAGGACTGCGCACTTGAGGGTATCCTGAGCAGCCCCCTGCCCGAGGAGCAATGCCCAAAGGACATGCAGGCACCCACGCTTATAGCAGGTTCATTTTTCTCCAGCAGCAGCTGCTTAAAAAAGCTCAACAGTAATCCAGGGAGACTTTCTGGGACACCTGCAGAAAGGACCAAGTCTGCAGCCCAGCTGTGGAACAGGTGGGAATTGGGAGTGATTGGCTTTGCTTGGGGATCAGGCATTGGTTTGGCTCTTTTGTGTCATGGGGTGAAGCACTTCACCTCCTGAATCACGTTTAACTTATGGGCTTAATCATCTCCAGCTTTGTCAGAGGTAAGTTGTAAGGCATCGCCTGATGCCCAGACGAGATGCTCAAGGAAACTTACGGAGCATCCTGCAACAAGTACCCCAGGCTGTGCACCACCAAACTCCACGAGACCTTTTTCTGGGGGAACAACGTGGCCTTTTTTGGATGAACACCCACATGCCCATTTAACAGAAAGGATGTTTGACAGATATGACAATGGACAGGGATTGGTTGGATTCTTTATTGGTTCTGAAGGTGCTTATATTTAAAACAATTTGTTAGGCTCTCTGTGATTTACTGCCGAGCTGGAAAATGGGGCTGAGTATTGATTCTTTGCCTTTTCTATTGCAAATGGGTGTAATGTTTTATAGTATGTCAGAATAATAGCAGCGGGCACTTTATCAATGTCAAATGTTAAAAATGATCAGCTATTGTGATGTAGGAGATTAAATATGAAAGCTTGATGGGTATATAAAAGCAAAATGGCAATAATAAAGGGATTTTTATGTTCAACTCGTTGCTCTCCTGAATCTACCTGGGGAGCTATTAGAACCAATTGTGCTGATCAGTGACATATCACCATGGGTTAAAGGACTGGAACGTGCTGGGTTTCGTTCCCCAGGGGGCCTCTATTTGTTGCCAAGCTGATCGGGGGGCTGGAAGCCAGCCCTGCCCTTCCCCATGAGGACTGGCTGCGTGGCATCGCCCTGCACCAGGCTGGAGCCTGCTGGCAGGGCGAGGTGGCACCGAGGCAGTGCCAGCATCAGTGAGCACAGCTCCTGGGTACCACAGGGCCGAGCAGCCCCTCCAGCCCCTCATCCCCCAAGCAGGGGCTCCACGGATGGGAAGGCAGAGGGCAGGGGGCTGCCTGCCACGTGCAGATGGGCTCCTCGCTGCAACTAGCCCAAATCGCAGCAGAAACCCCCGTGTTTCTGGTTGCTCCCACACTTCTGTAACCCAGACAAAGCAGCTAACAGCAGAGGAAGTTAACGTATCGATTAGAAAGGCTAAGATGCAATAATAAATGTGACATATTCAGCTAAGATGCAGCCCCTGGACCTGCTGAGAGCAGCAGCATTGGGTTTTAGCCAGAGTTTGAGCAGCTCTCACTAAAAACGGTTTTGAAAAATGTGAAGTACACCTACTTGGCTTCTTTAATTGAAAAATTGAATACCTTTCAGTGAGGATATCTTCCAGACTAGCTAGACCTTAAATTTTTAAGATCTGAAGCACAAGCGTTTGTCAAACACCTCTTCTCTCCACCAAAGACTTGAGCTGCTTTAAACTGGCTGCCGGGGCTGGGCTGGCTGCTAGGTACTGAGCATAGCTGGGGAAAGACAGAAGCAGAAAGGCTCAAGCAGCTGTTTCAAGAGCAGAGAAGAGCTTCCTACAGCACGAGTGCGAGGTGGAAATCTTGAGAGGAGTCTGAACCCAGCGAGCCCCTAGAGCCTCATCCACACGTGGTGCTCATCCCCGGGCGCACTGCCCCTCTCCATCACCCACTCTTGAGAACGCAACGTGGGTCTGCTGCAGAGACCCTGTGCAACAGCTACTGCCTGAAGCCCTGTTATCAAACACCGCGGTAAGAAACAGGGCTAAAAATAACACTTCTCTCTCTTCCCCCATCTTCCTTCTAGCTGGCAAACCTCAGCTGCCGCCACCAAAGCCCGCAGTGCCCCAGCACCAGCCCTTTCATAGCCATGGAAGGCCTTGATTCCCCTGGCAAACACCTCCTGCAGCTCAGTTGTGATGCTCCTCCAGCCAAGGCTGCCCTTAACTCCTTCCCTGCCAGCCTCTGCCCCTGCTCCCAGCGCTGAAGCCTGAGCTCTGCACCGCTCTTGCATTCCCACGCTGTCCTCTGAGCCACCTGGATCCAGCCGGCGAAATTAAAGAGCAGTTACACAAGAGAAAGTGGTAATTTGGCTGGTGGCTCTTACAGTTTGCTGGACAGGGGAAAATGAAAAATTCTACCCCCTGGAAAAATACCGGGCTGGAATTGTTGAAGTCAGAGTCAGGCAACGGGCATCAGTTCGCAGCCAACACGCGGTACAAGCGCAGAATGGATGCTGCCGTGCGCCCCGCAGACAAACCGCCGCGCAGAGCGGCTGTCAGCCCCTGCGAGGGCACGGAGGGAAGGTGAGATCTTAAATGCTGATTTCTGGCTGAGTGACAGCTTGCTGGATGGAAGCGAAGCGCAGCCCCTGCCTCCTTAGCCCGGGAGCAGCTCTGGAAAGCAGCGGCCCTGGCACCAACATGTTTGCTGCAGACAAGAGATGCGCCCCACGAGCATCGTTCCTGGCACCCTGGGGGGAATCAGCTGCTGCGGCTGCTATTTGATCTGTCCCTGGGGACTGAGAGCACTCCAGCTCCTGCGCCTTCAACTTCAGAAAAAAACCTGCCAGGAAGAGACAAAAACAAAAGTTGCAGAACTTGATCAGTAAGGGCTACTTCCGCTAGTAATTGTTAAGAGTTTCACAAATATTTCGCTACAAAGAAAAGGTAAAAAAAGGGAGAAAAAAAAAAAAAGAAAAAAAAGCCAAATAATTCTTGAAGCCTGGACTCCAATTAAATTTTTCAAATTATTGTAAGCAAGAGGAAAAAAAAATGCACAGGCAGGACAAATGTTCTCCTAATTACCCAAACACTTTATTAACCAATGCTAATTAAAGCGTTTCTTGGAGTCTGACAAATGTCTGAAATTGCTCAATTTAGAAGTTAGTTTTGACTCCAGTAATTTATGCAGCATTAGAAAGTTACGTGGGAAAAGTATCTTTCAGCTAATGTTTTTTTATTAAAGCTGACAGCAATAATTAGTTATTTGCTACTAATGGGGTAGCCCCTTGAGGGGAATTTGCCGAGATGGATGGATTGGGCTCCTTCCAGCATTAATTGGTCTGAGCCTCGGTCAGATGCTCCAGCAGAGATCATCCCAAGCACAGCCTCTCCTCTTCAAACTCACCCTTCGGTTCCCTTACAAAGAAAACAAGCTGGATGGCCTGATCTATATCTTAGAAAAAAAATAAACCTTTATTTTTTAAAACACAATTCCAGCCAAGGAAGCACCGGGCGCATCGCCTGCCCCGCTGGGAGGGGCCAGGCCCTTGGGCTCCAGCAGGCAAAAGTCACGCACTGAAATACAGCTGCTGAAACCAAAGTTCAGCAGTAATGGGAGCAACGCACTGTCTCAGCAAATGAAGCTGAAACTCCGTAATTGCAGCCACAGAGTTCCTCGGAGCTCTTGTTTTGCTGGAAGTCAGTATTTTGTGCGGCGCGGTCCTCGCAGCAGTCATCACCCAATTAGTGACGAGCTACTCGCTCGGAATAGAAGTAATCCACATTACAAACGCCATTTGTTTTGTTCCAGAGAATAATTGATCATCTTTTTAAAGGGACAGTGTAAAAGCATTAGGCCTGAAATTAAAGCTTCACCCAGCAAAGAGCAACCCGAATTTACCGCTGAACTGTTATCATGGGTCTTTATACCGTTGTGTCTGGTAAATCCCCAGCCGCTGGAGTCAACTGATTACGTGAGAACCTCAGCTCTTGTTAAAAGTAGATTTCTGGTTTTCTCAGACACAGAAAAAGCCCTGAACACAGGGAACTAATGAGCTGCATGGATTCAGAAATCAGAATGCAAAGAAAGAAGATCCAGATTTTCTTTTCATCTCATTTTTTGAGCTTGACACATAATTTTGGATGCTTGGGTTGTCAATACCTTTTGTTTCTCATCTTTCCTATAAACTGCAAATGATCCAATTATAGAGTAAAAAGAACAGAAAGGGGGGAAAGCTGGAGAAATAGAATAATCTATGGGGGAAAGAAAGTAGCTGAGATGAAAAGCTAATGAAATGACAAATGTAACACCACTCAGACGAATTAAAAGGGATTTAGTGTCAGACAGAGAAGGGAAGGCAAGCGAGTCTGAGATCAGCCCAAGGACTCAGTTCTCATCCCGTGACTCCTGGATTTCTGCTTGATCCACACTTCTTCTCTCAATCCGACGCCTGAGTCCATGCTGGATTAAAAGCATAGCAGAGGAGAGCTCTTCCAAGCTCTGGCTGAAAAATATCCCGAGCCACGTTCTCTCTGTGTTACAGGGATGCTTTCCTTTTGTGTTGAACAGATTTGCCATGTTGTAAAACAAACCTGAATTCAACCAGAGAGGATCTCTGGAGCCTGATGTGAAAAGCTCTATTTTTCTTCTCTGTCTCTTTTTTGAAAAAGATAGAAGGGAAATGTGCCATAGGCTGAGAAAGGCACTTAAATCGCGCTTGCAGAAGAGGTTAACGTGGAAGCCTTGACAGGTATGCTAATGCTCTGCTATTTAGTCTGTAGGAACTGACATTAAAAGGCCTTGGTTAAAGACACGACTCAGTGTTTGAGCAATTTAATGAGGTGTTTCACATATCCCGACCTTGTAGGAACTATCACGGCTTTCCGACTGTTTCTGGTTGTGTTGGCCATTTGGGCTGACACCTGGACGTGCTAACCCAGGGCCGTGGGTGCCTGTGGGAGCTGAGCCCCTGCGCCAGCACCTTCCCTGCAAGCAGCATCGTGCCCTCTCCTCGTGCTAAGTCCAGCAACACCACCTCTCACCACATGCCTGAGCCCTCGACAGACAGCATTGACCCAAAACGCAGGAAAATCTATGAAATACATCAGGCGTAGAATGTATCAATTTTGACCTTTAAATTTTTGAAGTCTCTTTTACCACTCATTCAGCGTAAGAACGGGAAGCTGATTTGTCTTGAGAAATGGGAAGTTTTGATAAAGAAGTCAAAACCTGGCACTGGGACCGTTTCAAAGTTAAGCACGAACTGTGCGTGACAAATGCCACGGCTCGGCGGGTCTGACACTCAACAGGACAGCCAAGTCTGGCTCCTACAACGACAGCAAACTGAAGGTGTCGTGGCTGATGGCACCAGCAAATCCATCCCAGCACCCATCCTGCCCCATCACTTCCCTGCCTGCATGCCCCAGAAAAGGGATCTCCTGATGCACAATCACCATTTAGCCCTGCTGCCTTCTTTATTCTTATGCCTTTGGAACCAAATTTGCATGGTACATTTTGGCAATGGATTCTTGGGACTCACACTGCTTTGGATAAATAGATATACGAGCGACTTAGCATTTAATATTTTAAAGTCTTGGGGAACAGCACAGCGTGCAGCACTTTGCCCAACTTGAGCACTGTGTAATTTACAGGTTGCTGCATGCTCAGCCAGGAAAGCCTCAGGGCCCGTATTTCTCTCCTGTCCCTGGAAGCTGTTTGTGGATGCACTCCTGGCTCTGGCAGCGCTGAGTAGAAGGCAACAGGGAGCTGCAGCAGCTGGGAACGTGAGCTCCTGGTGCAAGCAGGCACTAAAGCTATTTCCAAGCTATCTCAGGGGCTCAGAAATCCAGCACCCATTCATTCCAGTATGTTTTGGCCATCAAGAAGCCTGAAAAATTATAGCCTAAGCCTTAGCAAAGCAGTGAGAGCAAAATAAACAGGGCTCATCCTGGGGAAATCCCTTGTAAGGCTTTGCTCAATTCACCAACTACGGCCCCTCCACCAGCACCACACACAGCCCCCACTGCTCCATGCACCCATGGGACCCCCCCAGGAGGCTAGCAAGTCCCTCACGCCCAGTGGGCCTGCAAGCACCAGAAAGGAGATTTAGGAACAGAAGAACCACTTTATTTTAAAGCTTTTAAGGGAATATTGAAAGGAGTGGAAAGGGGTTTTGATCTTTTTTTTTCCCCTCCAAACTTGAAAAAAAAAAAAAAAAGCTTTTAAAATAAATAGCTGGCAATGTCTCTTGTTTGAGTAATTCTTTGCCAGCAATAAATGTGTCACTCTAAAGTGCTTTATTTAGAAATAAAAAAAATGTTTTTCTTTGTAGAGCGCTCTGCATTACATCAAGTTAAAGGCTGGAAGCGAAATTCTCTTCCTCACTCTGCATACCCCTCCCTGCTTGATACATTCATATATTCTCCTATAATCTGATCTAGGTTATAAAAATATATAAAAAAAGAAAAAATAGAGAGACATCTGGCTCTCCCACACATCTGACATTTCCCTTTATGCCTGGTTTAACTTTTTTATGACTGCCTGGGTTCGCTTCATTGGAGAATTTCTCCCTTCAAATGAGTTTCCTGTTTTATGTTAGAAAATTTTCCTTTAGACAAACCTGGTAATTTTTCAAGTTAAAATGTGTACGTTTTAAGTACTTAGGAAGTTTAAGGATCCTACTGATGGCGACATAAATCTGAGTTTATTCACGCTGGAGTCCCTGTGTCTAACCAATCCTTTTAAAAAATAAAAGAGAGAGAGAGAGAGAGATGGAGACTTAGGGAAGAGAGATTTTTTTTTTCCCTTGTGTTAAAGTAGAACCCCCCCAAACTGTCAATTCAGTAGGAAATTTATTAGTAGCTGCTTGTACTTCATGTGCTGACGCCAGTGGAAGGCAGTGCTTGCAGTTTCTCCTGCATGCACATGGTCAACAGCGAGCAAAGAGGGGGATGCTCCGGGGTCACCACCACGTACGGGGGCAGACCTGCAGGAGCCCAGGCTTGGGTGCTCCATCCCTGCTGGGGCATCGCCTTGGCACCAGCTGCTTTGGGCCCAAACACTGGGATTTTTGTCCCTGGGGAGGCAGGAGGGGCTGGGGCACTCAGCAGGGGCCAGGTTTGGTTTTATCCAAGGGGTACCCATGCGAGCTGCACAATGGAGGTGTCCAATTTGGGCACGCGTTAATTGGGAGCAAGAGGGTGTCTCTGCTTCCCACAGCTCACCTCTGGGTCAGCCTTCGTCGCCCCCACTGCTCCTCCTCCAGCTCCTGCCTCATCCTCCTCCAGCTCCTCACTGACGTCGGGCTGCTGCCACGCAAGATCACGTAATGAATAAAAGCAGGACGAGTCCTATTGTTCAGTAATAAGGAGGGGAAAAAAAAAAATGATCAAAAAAGCCAGGGGCTTAAAAGACCAAAATTATTTCTCACATAGAATAGGGGGAAAAAAATAAAAACCCTAACATGCCTTATCGCGGCGGAGAACAAGCGCTGTGCAAATGTGTGGGCCTGTGAGTGGCGTGCAGGTTGTTTTGAATAGACGTGTGACATTGTCAGGGAACCTTCCATTGTGCCTCTGAAAGGCACTCGCAACATTGCATGAAAATCAGTCATTTGTGTCACCCTGAGAATGGGAATAGATGCCGTGGAGGTTTTTTTTTTTTTTTTTTTTTTTTAAAAGGCGATGTCCCCAGAATAAGACCTTCAAAGCCAGATAAAGCTTATTTCTGAGAGGCATGGAAAAAAGGCAAGAAAGCAAAAGTTTGGGGAAGCTCAAGAGCCCAGGTTTCTCTAGATAAACAGATACAGCTCTCCTCCCCTGGGCTATCAGCCCTGCATCCAGAGCCCCTGGCCCTCTTTGTCCCTCCCCAGGCACGGTTGGGACCACAGCCATAAAAGAGCTGCAGGTGCCCACGGCTCCCCCAGACCTGGCCCCACTTCAGGACCTTGCTCCTCTTTGCCTCCCTCCTGCACATCAACCCCGTCTATCAGAGCAGAAGCTCTCCCCCAGCAACTTAGATGAGAAAATGCAATCCCCTGTCCTGCAGCATTTTGCAGGTTGGTCAGGGGCACAACAGCTGGGGAGACTTTTTTTTTTTTTTTTTTTTTTTGACAAATGCACTTTCATTTTCAGCCGAGTTTCCTCTCTGGGAACAGAAGATATGTTCTGTCAGTTCTAATTAGCTGCCCCAGTCACTCACAGCAAGGGACTTTTGATTTAGCCTTTGCTTAAATCCTTCCCAGCCTTCTCCCAGGGGTTTCCACCCCTGTTCTGCCAGCCCCAAGCCCACATCCTCGTGGAGGACACGGTCCCATTGCAGGTCCAGCTCTGCTCCTGCATGGGAGGAAGCTCCCATCGTGCATGGCTGGGGTGGTTTTGGTCTGCATGTGTCCTCCTCACACACATCCTGCTCCACACCCCATCACATCCCACCCACCAGCTCCCAGGGCGAGAAAAAAGTGGCTTCAACCACCCCCAGCACCAGGAGAACACCACGAGGGTGGCCTCAGGATAGAGCTGGTGGGGGACAAGGGGGCTCTGGCAGACTCAGTCCCAGCAAAGGCTCCGCTCCCAGGTTTCATCCAAGTGCCTAATTACATTTTCAGAGTGCTAACTGCTTGGGCTCCAACACAAACAGCTGCAGAAGCCAGAAGAAAGGCAGGGGAAGGACAGAGGTGGTAAAAGGAGGGAGAACCCTAAAATAAATAAATTGATTAAACAAATAAATAGATAGAGAAATATCAGAGGGAAAATAAAACAAAACAACCTGCAGTGCTGGATGCCCAAGCACTCATTAACAGCGGGAGAGAAGGGAAGGGAAGTGTCTCATTGTCTGGGGCTGTCATCCTTCATTCTGACGAGCACTTAGAGAGTCGCGACCCCTTTCAGCATCTCCACGCAGACAATCGGCCCCGCGCATCGGTCACTGCTGCGCACTCACCGCATCCCCGCCTTGTTACAGGGCTCGGCGGAGGGGAGGATATCAGGATATCATGCCATCGGGGAGGGCTGCGCCCACGCCACCGAGGAGGGAGCAGGGACGTGGGCACTGCCTTGCCGAGCCCCACGCCGTGGGACTGCCTTCAGCTCAGCTCTGAACCTCTTCTCCTGCCTGCAGCTCACACCCAAGCGTGGAGAGAAAGAGAAGCCAAGGGGCGAGCTGCTGGGTCTCATTCCTTGGTTGGTGCCTGGACCCCCAGCCCAAGCTGCCTCGCAGGAGGACGGGGTGCAGCAGAACTATCCCTGCACACACCTACATGCAGGGTTGTCTCTGGGAGGCCTCGCTGTCAACAGCTCTGAAGCTATTACTGGAACTTGGTGTAAAGAAAAAAAGCGTCATCTGCTTAGAAGGAGCCCAGGAGGGGGCAAAATGGCACTTGTGGAGAGGCCAGCGGATGGGGGACTGGGGAGACGGACGAGGCAGAGGTGATGAATGAGCAGGAACGCTGGAGAATCTGCAAACCTGTGTTTTTGGTGCTCTACAGACTGAAGATTTCAGCTGAGGCTGCTCCCTGGCATCACAGCTTGTTACCTTTCTGCCTGAGCTCCCTTTGTGCTTTATTATGATTTTAAAGCATGGTTAGCACTAGTGAGAGATACTGAATTGACAGCCCCAGAGTGATGCCTCCAGCACGCTGCCCTCCCACTTGGGTTGCTGTTGTTATTTGTGTATTTGCAAGCTCTGACAATAGGCTGATCACTGCACGGATAATAGAAGCAACCCCCGGCTCGGTGGGTTCATCTCCGAGGGAGGGAAGGACATCAGGATTCAGGGTTGGCTCCAGCCGAGAAAATAAAGGAACGGGGCACGCTGGTGACAGCACGTTTCGGGGGCACAGAATAAATATTTGAACGACCTGGTTTTTGTACTGCTGGCCCACTTGATGAGTCAGCAGCACCAGGAGCCTGCGTGGCAGGAGGGGATGCTCCCCGTGCCTCGCTGCTGCCTGCACCACCCTGAAAGCGCAGCGATTCCTGCAGCCTGGTCGCCATAGGAATAGCTCGTTCCTCCTTGACGGACTCCTCTACTCAACCTGTTGTGATTTAAATTAAAGACAGCTGGTCTCATGCCGATTCCGGTGTCACATGCCTTTTAGCAGCAGCTTGCCTATCAGTTTACATTCCCTCCTCCAGTCATCCCAGGATGCTATAGCTCTCTTAGGTGGGGTTTATCATGACACAGAACAAGCACTGTCAGTGCTCGCTCTCAATGAAGCAACAGCTCAGAACACACCGAACGCCTCTGGATTTTCTCTGCAAACATCGCCTGTTGCAGGGAACTCCCCTTCTGCCGGACTGTTTGCTCCTCGTCAACACAGGAAATTTGGCTGGGTGCTTCAGAACCTCTAGAGCAAACACGGTAGTTATTTAAGCAAAAAAAGCAAACAGCTTTTAGTGAAATGTGGAGAAAATGAGTCCGCTGCTTTATCCCATGTCCTGCATGGGCTGTCACAGCCCAGCAGGCAGGGGGCTGGCTGGGGAAGTGCCCCCCGGGGTCATAGTGAAACACCAGGAGGGGACAGGGCCATCGGCCTGGCAGGCAGACCCAGACCCCATTGCCTGCTCTCCGTGTGCTGGAGCAAATTCGGGCTGCCCTGCTGTTCCACCTGCTCCATTTTCTCCTCTGCAGTGACTAATAGCTGTTCTCAGCTCCACAGCCCGTGTGCTTTCTCTCCTCCTCCTCTCCGCACAGCTCCTGAGCCACGATGCTGTGCTTGCCACCAGTTCACCTCACTCTGCCCAAAAACCTCCTCCTGCCTGCCCCCCATATCAGAGCCCAGCACCCCACAGGACCCCATTCCCCAGCCAGGCACTGCTGGTGCTACCCCATTGCTTGGGGCTCACACACCAGAAACCTTCCCCCCCCCTCATTTTGGGGGAGCTGCTGCTGCTCCAGGCTGGGCTTGTAACTCTTGTTTATTTATCCAATTTTACTCTGCTGAAATTGAATTTGTGTTCCAGTTTTTCCCTGATTCCATAAAGGGACACCAGTTACATTGTAAGTCCAATTTATCCTTTGCAATGTATTCATTAAACCCCAGTTAGGTCCTGCATTATTTAATGCAATTGATGATGTAATTAAGCTACAGGCAGACATTAACAACCAGAACCGTCAGGGAAGTTTAGGATCCTTTACTACCCTGTTCCTGATGTTATACAGCTTCTAATTTCATAACAATTACTCTAACCAGTTGGTTAAAGCCCCACACTTCACACATACTGAGCGCCCAAAGCACGGCTCTAAAGCAGGCTGGGGTGCAAGGCTGTGCTGCCCCACTGCAACATCCCACATGAGACTTGTGGATGGCGTTTCTGCTTTCTTTGCTTTGCCCATTGTCCTCTATCCACCTAATTCAGAATAGAAATTCCTTTATTTGTATATAAAGGAGTTCTAATGCTGGATATATATATATAAATACAAAAATCCCCATGCTGGCTTCCTCTGAATTATTCCTGATTTACACCAGCGTAAGTTGCAAGCACTCCAGCCCCCTTTCACATCTTGAAGTGAAATGCATAACCTTCAGTTTCAGGTTTCACAGTGTGGGGGTAATTAACTCGTTTTATTGCTGGGGGCTGGAGTAGGAGGAGAAGTTTGGGACCATTTACAAATTACTCAGAGCTGCGCAGACAGGGTGCAGCACTACCATCCTTAAAAGTGCATCAGATCCAAAGACATGAACGCCTCCAAAACGTACGCGTGACCTGATTTTCACTTGTATTCAGGGGAGTTATTCCAGCACAGCATGGAAGTTTCAGATAGTCCTGCCCAGGCACTCTTTCCTTGGCAGAAATCCTCTTTTCCCCCAACACAATCAAGCCTGCTCCAGATCCTTCACTTCTTATCCGCAGGTAGAGGAAAATGTGAAACCAGCACATCAGCTGGAGCACTCCAGCCCACCCCGGGGCTAAAAAAATGACAGCACAGAGCACTTCCAGACCCCCAGCACGGGTACACCCCAGCTCCCAAAGCCCCCCACATCCACACGAACACTGGGGTTTCCCACCAGGCACAGCACAAACAGCAGCTTCTGCAGAACCCAGGCAGATAAATACTCACCTGCTGATGCTCACCCACCACCGGGAGGCCTGATATTGGGCTTTAAAAGCTGAGGAGGGGATTTCCACCTCTGCTTGTAGCTCTTCCCTCCAGCTCCTGCCTTGCTCTTGGAGCACCAGCTTGCTCTTGGTGGCACAAGCACAGGCCTGATGCTGAACCTACTGAAGGCTTTGTGGGACTGAGGTGAAGCTTTAATAATAACTGCCATTGCATTAGGAGATTGCTTCCTTGTGCCTTATCTGCCCAGAGATATCAGCAGCCAGGATCTTATCACACTGTAATTACCAGGCCTAGATTTGCACTAATTGGCTCTCTGGAGTAAAGTTACCTCCAATCTGTGTATTATGGGTGCTCAGCAGGAAGCGATTTACAGCTGAACAGGTTATATGGGATGATCTAACGAGGATTAGCTGCAGCTACAGCCAAGAGACAGAGGAACAGGGGTGGTGGGCATAGTGAGAACATGCCTCTGCCCCGGGCTCTGCCCCGGGCTCTGCCCCAGCTCCTTCAGAGGGTGCACAATGCAGGGTGTGTGTGAGGGGGAGTGTGCTCTGTGAGCTGCTATCCCTTGGGGTACACAGCTGGAACTTTTTGGGGGGACACAGTGCTGCGCTTGGCCAAAAACCAGGCACCCTGTGCTCCTTCTGTTGGTTCACATGTTCCACCTCCAAAGTTGGCTGTGCCTCCCCAGCAAGCTTCTCCTATGTCCTGTTGCCATGCAAAAAGAGCACAATAGTTAGAGAAAGTCTCTGGGAAAATGCAGAAGTGGCTGCAAACACCTGCGGGGGGCTGGCAGCAGTGGAGCCACGCTCCTGAACCGGAGCGCCTGTTTGGACGCTGCCTTTTCCCTGTAATTAGTGCATATTTGTCTCTTTGACTTCAAGTGATATTTAGCAGTTTAGAGCTTGGGACCCTCATTACTTCGGCAGCGTGATAAAAAAACAGATATGTAATTGAGATGCTGTTCCACTCCTCTGGGACCGCGGCGCTGCCTGGCTCGGCGGGATGCGGAAGCGTGTCGCCCTGATCAGAGGCAGATAAGGAGGCCAGTTGATTAGGCTGGATCCCACAGGCAAACCCTAATCTCGCAGTCTGTTTGTTAACTATCTGCCTTTTTGCGATGTTTGGTTTGCATAATGTGATAATGTAATAATGTGATAGCTCTTTAAGAGGGAAATGAATCCAAATTAGGGGTGGGGGACGGGTGCACTGCAGTGAAGGCAGATCCCTGTGCCTGCCTGTGGGACTGGGATGCTGTGGAAGTGGCAGAAGGATGGGTCAGAAGAGGTCTCAGGGAGCACCAGCCGCTGGACACAGGGCCTTTTGGTGCCCTCGGACACTTCCAGCAGCAGCTCTTTGCCTTCCCCAGCCACTGGCCCCAGCGCTGCTCCTGCAGCTGCCTCGCTCTCTCCTAGCAGCTGCTGTGGAAACCTCATTTCCACCGAGTCCAGCTGCTCTCCTGTTGTCCATCCCATGTCCTTGGAGAGCGACCAAATGTCATCTTTTCATTTCTTTATTTTCCTGTAAGGCTATACTTTGGGAAGGCAGTAGCACACAGCCTTCCCTGGGCTCAGGCACACCTCGCTCCATCCCTCGCAGGCCGGGTCTCAGCGAGCTCCAGCAGGGACACAGCTGTGTCCTCTCAGCCTGGACAAGGTCACATCCTCAATGCTGGCTGCTAAAACGGCATAATAAAATTACCTCACATGAGCAAGACGTTCCTGCTAATCACGGCTTTGCTGGTTTAAGTGCTGCTACATGAAAGGTTTTGCTGGCCCAGTTTCCCCACTCTGCTTCTCACCTCTGCTAGCGCAGCAATGTCAGCGGAGGACTGCGGCGTACACATGGGTCCTACAAATTGGTGCTCAGCAGCTGCGTTTTGGGCTCATCTCTTGCCCATAGAAATAAAGAAAGCCAGCAAGAGCTGACTTGCCACCTGGGAGCCCACCAGGACACGCATTCAGTCGTACCCATACCGTGTCTCCGTCCTGCCACAGCAACTGCCGACATCCTCCTGGCGTCTGCGGGTCCTGGTGGGACCCGTCTGCCACACGCCACAGACCCTGAAAGAAGCAGTCCCAGCCCCGGAGAGCTTAAACTCTGGCAGACAGAAACAAAAGCTGAAAGATGAGCAGGTACGTGCCATCCCCCAGCAGCTCCGGTGGCTGCAGGGTCACAGAAGTCAATGGAGCGAGGAGGCTCCGTGGCACCCGCGGCGCCGGCTGCAAAGGGCTTCAGATGCACCAGGCTCGAGCTGTGCAGCTCTGGGCAGAAAGCACTGCATAAGCCTGGGAAATGACTTTTCTATTTTATGCCAGCTGCAACTAAAAAATAGAGAATAAGAGAGTCAGGCAGATGAGAAGCTAAGTTTGGGATTTTTTTTTTTTCTTATTTTTTTATTTTTAAATTTGTTTTCTAAAATAAAAAAAATCACCTCAGAAAATCACAGAATGATCATCTGGCAACTGCAAGGCAGCGGTCGTACAGTGGGCCCTTCCTTGGGGCAAGATTTTTAATAACTTCCTAGCTATGGGAGGCTGCTATCAAATCGCAGCTGGAAGATTTTTTTTTCACCCAGCTGGATCTTGAAGGCTTGTTACATCATTAACTCCCCGAGATAATTTTTGAAAGGGAGTTGTTTGTGGCTTGTTTGATTTCTTTCCTGACATATCTTCCAGGTAAATCTCTGCGCTTCACAGTGCTTCTCCGGTTTCTGAGCCAGAATAAAACCTCTGATGTGACAATCATCTGCTGTCAGACAAAAACATGGGCTAACATGCTTTTACCATGCGAATATGACATTAACACCAAATATCACGACTCCTTTGCTGGCCTCTGCAGATGAGGAGCAGAAAGGTTCCCTACCTGGTGGCGTCTGGCTGGTTTTTTAATTGCTGTCCTCGCAATGCCGGAGCTCGGTCCCAGCAAGCAGCAGCACAAGCCGAGGTGCACTAACACCAGCATGGTACCACGTGGCTCCCAGCTGCCTGGCTGCCATCTTTTGCTCTTTAGCTTATGTTTAAATTGACAGATTTGGGGTTGAGAAGAATTTTTTTCCTTCAGATCATATTAACAGCAATCAGAGTACTCTTCCTTTTTTCTTTAGGTATAAAGAAATTCCTTGCTATTGAGAAGGCCTAAGGTCAATGCTTTCCACTCTCCTGCTCTCACCGTCACACATTTGTTATGTTTCTCTTTTCCTCTAGATCTGAAGTTTGTAACAGGCACTGAGAGATGCTTCGTGGCCCCCGGTAAATGAAGGCTTTCTGTAAACTCTTCTGAACTGCTGCGTGAACGCCCTAGATAACGGAGGACTTTCTCCTCCTGGTACGCTGCCTGAACAGAGGGAGCAGCAGTCTTTACCTCACGTATAACACTTCCACTAACTTTGGCTGAGAACTCATGGATTTGATACTTTTCCTTTAATATTTAGTTCCAAGAGGGGAGTACGCAGAAACCCAGCATGCAAATGAGTCCCCAGAGTTTGGGACCGTTCAGGTTTGCATCCACGTCTTGAACACTGTAAGCCTGGCCCACTTCTAGTCTACTAAACACAAAAGTAACTGGACATCGGTCATAATTCTTTTACTCCTTACCAAGTTATCACTGGAAAATGACCCTGCATCTATGAATTGTCTCAAAGGCACTCGTGCACCAGTTTTGAATGAGTTGCCTTTTAATTCCATCAAGTGCTCGCTTGGTCTTGCAGCATGGGGAAGGATAAATATTGCTTCTGCTACAGGAAACAAAGTGGCTTTGGCTGAGAAAATATGCCTGTGGGGAAAATTGGTCTGGAATCGCTGTTATTGATGACTCAGGTAAGGAGGGAACATCTCTTTTGAAATCTTCTCCCCCACATGCTCTGTCCTGTCCACATGACTCATCCTTGGCTTAAAGGGATTACTTAAGAGTGACAGGGGAATTTGATCTCCATTAAAACCAAATCATTTGTCACTCTGCAAAGAGCAGTGACAAGGAGGACAATTAGTGCAAACGGGGAGGCAATGTTTATGATGTAGAGGCTTGTCCATTAGTCAAGTGTTTATCGGTGTGGGTGTTTGCCCATCCTTGAAGGATAATGAGATATTTTGGTGGGGTCATGCAAAGGCCTCCCCATCCTTCTCCAGAGCCTCAGCTTTCATTAAAAAGATAATAAAAATAAAATAATAAAGTAGTTCTCTGGCTGTCATGTGCAGCTCAGCCCTCTCAGCAGCAGCAGGTGTAGCTGATGCTGGCTGTCCTGCCTGTTTGCAGAGCCAGGGCACCAAGTGAGCAGATCTCCATCCCCAGGTGGGCAGGGGACCCCACATCAATGCCCAGGGGTTGGTGCACTGCTTTTCCACAGAGGAGGCTGGGGGAGATTGCAGACATGCCTACTGGCAAGCCATGGCACAGTCAGTGTTTTAATCCCTCGGCAGCACAGGGCCCTGGGAGGAGTTTAATTCCTTTAAGTGTAGGCTCAGCTGGCAGCAGCAGGGGAAACTTTGCATTAACTGATGGAGAGAAACTCACCAAATGACTGCTCATAAGTCAGGGGACAGTCACATTCCCTAGGAATGGCTTTGCAGCATCATCCTGCTCTTGTCTGTACGCTGCTTGAATCACACTTGAACCCTGAGACTGCTGCAAGCCCTTCATACACCCCCTACCCACAGAGGCTCCTGCTGGGGTCCTGGGGGCTTCACCTGGGGATGGCACAACCTGCTCCACATCCCCACTGCACCCTGCAGGCTCCTGGCACCACAAAGCACCGTAAGAGCAAACAGCTTGTCCCTCCTGCTCGGGTGGCCCCGGGAGCGCTTCTGTTCTGCAAACATCCGCCCCTCGCCTTTCTCACTCCATTGCTTTCCTTTGGCAGACGGAGGAGTTTCCTGGGTATAGCATTTGCATTCATCTCTGCTCAAATCTCCCCGAGAAGCTGAGACCTGGGCTTCCTAGGGACGTGTCCCATTTTCTGCTTTCTGCACTAGCAGCGCTGGCAAGGCACTGGTGTTTGGGGAGGGATGCGCTGTGCCGTTGTCTGCCCAGAGCACCTCGCTCCGGGCTGTGGTTTGTGTTCTGCCTGCGGGTGGATGGGGGTCTCAGAGCACCCAGGATCACCACAGCATTATGAGCTTTCACGCCGAGGTGAGTGGCTCTGGATACAGAAGCGGGTCATGCACAGCAGCGTGCTGGAGATGCTTTGATGCACTGGGGAAGCAGGAGGCTGGGAGAGAGGAATTGACTGCCCGTGTCCGCCTGCCCTGGCTGAAAACCGAATTGCTGGGTGCTTGCAGGTCTGCACGGGCTCCTCCAGCTCACATTAAACAGTCTGTGAGCTGAAGACTTCAGGGGCACAAAGTGCGTACCCAGGGAAGGGAACAGGAGGAAGGAAACAACCATGGACCCACAGGAAACCCTCTGGCCCACAGCAAGGGGCACAGCAGCAGGAGAAGGGCAGCTCCAGGGAACAGAGGAGCCCCAGCAGCAGAGGCTGGCTGTGCTGCTCCCCGTTCAGCCTCCAATTTGTGTCAGGAGCCCGAAGCGTCTGTTTCCTCATTTGCACAACGACGATGACACAATTAGCTGTCTTCGCAGAGTGTTGCGAGGTTGGCTCGGTAAGGAGCATGAAACGCTCTGGGATTCACAGACAAAAGGATTTCCATGGAAATCGAAGCCTGCCTGTTTTCAGGGATGACGGAGGGATGCAAGGCGTGGAGCCCCGCAGCTGAACCTCCCCTGCCCGCCGCTGAGCTGCCTCAGCAGCCCTTGTGCTGGTGCAGGGGGTGGCAGGGGCTGCTGGGGGGTGGAAACCATGCCCTGCTGCTCCCCATCACACATTCCCTTAGAAGTGTTGTGCCACTAATGAAGGAACGTAGGAGACATTACTCTCCGTCACTTCCAGTTACGCACCCCCGGCCCCCCCGTGTGCACGGCTCTGTCAGCACTCCCCTTCTCTGCAAGTGTGGCGAGCCTCTGCTAAAAAGAAAGGCCATTAATAATAATTACCCACAAAGAAGTACACCCCTTAATGAGTCCTAAAAAAAATAATGCTTAATTGAAAAGCTTTCTACTTTGGAGACAGCACCAGCACTTCAGAGAAGTCCAGGCAGCTCCAGCAGCTGAAGATGAAATGAAGAAACTCGCCAGACAGTGCTGGATAGGGCTGCGAGAGACGGACCTCAAAGTCAGGGGTCAAACGAAAGCGATCACTTAAATTCAAGGAACCATCAACAAGGCAATAATTGGATTGAAAGGAGGCGGTAGACGGAGAGAAACAAAGCAGCAAAACAGCTTTGTAACAAACATCATTAAAAACAAAAGTTTGGGGAAGCAAAAGGAGCGAGTCCTGGGTCCAGGAGGCAGAGCAGAGCCCGTGGAGCCCCCACATCCCCACAGGGACTTGGCTTGTTGGGGCTGATCCCAGCTGGGGCACACACAGAGGATCTGTCAGGGGTTTGTCCTGCTGCTCCATTTGGGATTAAAACCAACTGTTTGTGGACACCAGGCACCGAGCTCAGTCCCGTGCTCCCTTTCAGAGCCACAGGCTGGGGACTGGATATTCACCCAGGCAAGGCCACAAGGTGTGACCACAGCAGAGTTAACCCAGCCCCGCGCTGTAAATCAGGAAGGCTTAAAAACATCAGCCTGGTGAGACACGTGCTGTGCTGAAGGCTATTTCCTGCGTCCACTTCATAACTATTAACTTAAAGGCTTTATCACCCAGCAAGACAGACCCAACGGAGAATCCATCACCGCCGCTGCTTTCCTGAACGGGTCAGTGAGAGCTGCCCCGGACACCGACCTCCGCCAGCAGCCGTAACTCATTTCCCCCACCACACACACACCTTGCTTCGTGCTGTGCTCGCCGCTGGCAGCAGCCCAGCCCAGGGCTGGGAGCACTTCCACCGGGGCCCAATCGATCGGGGAGCACATTTGGCTGCTCGCTCGCTGGATGGATGGGATGCAGGATCCAGGATGTGGCCACCCGCTCTTCCTGGTGGAACGGCTGCTTCTTTCCTTGCTGCCACAGGGCAGGAAGCCCAGAAACCACCAGGCAGGTTGTGGGCCACGGGTAACCTCCTTCCAGTGCTTCTCTTCAATCCTGAATTCCCACAACCCTCTCCCATCACATCAGCATTTGTCATGATGCCCGAGGGGCTCTGATTCTCCTCAAATCACCCTCTTATTGCAGAGCCAGCTCGGTATATAGGACCACAGAATTATTTTGGTGTGATTTTAGAGGCAGAACAGCAGAGGAACAAGCAGGACACTGACATCTTGGTGGAGCTGTTCACCTCCACCCACAGCCTGACAGGACAGCCAGGACCGAGGCTGTCCCTCCGGCTGGCCAGCAGCTGTGGCAGCCCCCCGTGCCTCCTATGGACCCATTTTGGAAGCTGTGAATGACCAGAGCTTGTCAGAGCAGTTTTGAAGAGCACAACACCACAAATAAAACAGAAACCACTTCAACCTCCCCTCCACCAAAGTGTGCCACCAGTATTTCAAGTAGGAGCGATGTAAGGGACCGGAGAGCCCACACCAGCCAGCAAATGCTGGCTCGGCTCCACCAGAGGTGATTGACTTACTGCAGCTGAGGACTTGGCCTTAAAACTTCGTCTTGTGGTTCAATTAATGAGCTAGAAGTAGGGATTAGACTCAGATGCTGGCACCAGAAGTGGAATGAGTCCTCAGAGACCGCTGCCTCCCCGGGGCCAGCTCTTGTGCAGTGTAAGTCCTGGCTTTGCTGCGACTCCCAGCCCCTCTTCACGACAATCACTTCCCCACACACAAACCCCCCTCTCCTCCTCCTCCTCCAATGAATCCTTAAGAACTGAGGCTTCTCTCCGTGCAGCAGTGTGCCCTGGCATATTGCAGGCACTCCCCAGGGAGAGTTCAGCAGCACACGGACACTGCTGTCCTGTGTGCTTAAAGCACCCGGCTCCATCCTGCTCAAGGACAGTGAAAAGTGCTTGGAAGAGGTGGGAAATTGAGGAGTTTGGGGGCCCAGTGACAGATGCTGTGGCCATGGCCTGCAGGGCTGCAATTCCTCTACCCCAGCACAGGGAGGCTGGGGTGTTCTTGGAGGTGTGCCTGGGGCATGTTAGGGACCAGTGCCCCATCCCTCTGCTCACCTCTGGGCAGTCCCCACGGACAGAGCAGGCTCAGTGCCTGGACACTTGGGCACCCCCCTCCCACACCTCTCCCCATTTTCCATTTCAATTATTTCAAACCATGGGATGCAAGCTGCCCAGTGCATCTCCAAGTCCTGTGGAGAAGCTGCTCACATGCCCAGTGCATAGAGAGGTCTAACCTTGGCCTTAATGTCGAAGCAAACATTAGGACAGCCTTCAGCCACGCTCCAGAGGATGCTCACCCATTTTCCAAGCAGGCATTTTGCCTCCCACTTCTTCAAGCGCTCCCCAGATTCTGCTGCAGCTTCCTTTGCATCTTTTCCATAATTACAGCTCTACCCACTCATTCTAGAGGCAGTGTATTTTTTTTCCTGGAGCCTTTAGAAAGGCTGCCACACTTCCTAAGCAGCAGATCTTGGCACTCCCCAGCTCCTTTCGGACAGAGAGCCTTCGGGGGCAGCTTCTGCCAGGCAGATCCCACAAAGGTGAGAGCCCGTGCGCTGCGGCTGCTATTGTTGCTACTGTGTAATTATGGCGTAGTGTATATTCTATAATTACAAGCAGCTGAAAGTATCTGTTTCATTATTTTTATGCCAGCAAATGCGCTTCCTGTCAGACGCCACAGCTTGGCTGATACACGCTCACTGCACTGTTCCTTAAAGTAGCTATGCAAATTGGATCTTAATATCATTCAGATAAATGGTTTAAGGAAGAAAATGGATACAATAGTCTGTCACAAAGTTAATGTTATAGGCTCTACCTCCCAAATTGGCTCAGAGAAATTAGCAGGAAGGAAGGAAGGATCAGACGAAATAATAAACCTGCTTACCTGCTCATTAATTTAATCTTTTTTTTTTTTTCCCTTTCCCTCTTACAGCCTTGTGGTTTCTGTAACCGTAGAATAACTAGAGAACAGCAAAGTCCTAGATGAAAGGGAGACTAGGTCTGGAAGCACAAAGATTAAAGGAGAGTTTTTAGGATTAATCTTTGATTATTATTTTTTTTATCTTGGGTCTGTGGTGATTATTCCTGCTCCTCTTGAAGCAATCCTTCTGGGTGGATCTGACAGAGTGCACAGGCTCTCAAGCAAGCTCCCTGCATTTTTCCAGGGATGTTGCAGTAGAGGTGCATTAGCAGCAGAGCAGGCAGCCGGAGCCCCACACACCTCTGAGACCCAGCTGTTATGTGCCTTTTTACAGACTTCGGGCTTGACACCCCAAACCTTGAGGCAGCTCCAGCTCAGGCCACTGCTAACTACATGGCAGTGCAGGTTTTTGTTAATTGCAGGTGCATCAGGGAGACTGACCTGGTTAGTGCAAGGCTTACTGCTCAATGGAAGGGGAGCTCCAGGCAGAGCAGCACATCCCAATGAAGCATCCCAAAGAACAGAGCTGCCTCAGCTCCATCAGGGGCTTGGCAAGGCTCATTTCCCAGTTACCTTTGCCCAGCATTTTCCAAAGGATTTGTTTTTTCAACCACTGTTCACAGCAGCCCCTTTTCCTTCCCCTCACATCCCCGTGGTGCAGCTGGAAACATCCCCTATCGGCAGGTGATTTAGTGGCAGGAATCTGCAGGCATTAGGCAAGCAGGGGAGGAGATGAACAACGAAATCAGAGGAAGGGAGCAAGCAGAAGCAGCTGCAGCCCCCAGCGGGGCAGAGCGGGAGGCCCGGCTCCCGTCCCAGCCTCAGCAGCCCGCTCGCTGCGGGACCCTGCGGAGGCTGGGCAGCACCAGCCACCACCAATTAATTAGCTTTTGTTTAGCCAACATCCTTGGACCGTTCCCAAAGCCAGTGCCAAAGTAAATAAGCAAAACCAAGTAATTCCCCTTGTTTTAACAAAGGAAACGTCCTTGCTAGACAAACACAAGGGAAGGCAGTGCGACCATGAGGCTGGGCAGCCCTGCTCTGCCCAGCATGGCCCCGGGCACATCCCCATGGGCCCCCAGCTCCCTCGTGCAGGGCAGAGCCACAGCTCCCAGTCAATGAAACACCGAGATGGGGAGCAGCCTGCACCAGGCTCGGAACATGATTTATGATCTGGCAGGCAGGCTGGAGCACTGTGCTTGTGTTTCTTGCTGTAGCGGCCTCTTGGTGAGCAGTATCCAATTAGGTGACCCCCTAGGTCTCCCTATTGATTTTGGCAGGGGGGAAAGGTGCAGCTTTCTCATTACACCCTCAGCGGAGCACTGGCTGGGCTGGGACACGAGGCCCGTGCAGAGGAGCAGCCTCTCCATCTCACATGCCGTCCTCTGCCCGAAGCCTGCGGCAAGAGGTTCATTTCCCAAGTGACTCCCTCCCCTCTCTCATTAAACAAAGGAGGGGGAAGAGCTGGCGAAGACAGAGTTCTTAAATTAATCAGCACAGTTTCCTAACTAATGCCCTTTATGTTTTACATAATAATATAAAGCTTTATTCCGAGACAACAGCCTCCTACATCAAAGATTCCTCTCTCACATTCTGAACTTTTGAGCCCTTCTCCATGCAATTAATGCAGAAAGATCTAAATAAAGTTACACAGAGCAGCTTGCAGATAATATCTAGAGCTACGAAGCAGGGCTCGCTTTGCACTGCAGGCAGAATCACAAAAGCGGCTTTGCTTGATATTCCCTGCCTGCAGGGACCCATTCTGCTATTGTTAGGCTGCGCGTGTGTATAAAAGGCGAAATTGCTAGAGCAGCCATGGTGACTGGAGGTTGCGGTGCTCTTTATCCCACAGAGCTGGCATCACTGGCTAGGAGGGAGTTCAGAGGAGGAAAAAGTTTAATTTGATTCTACAATATCAAAGCCTGTGCCTGGAAAGCTTTGCATTGTGCGCTGTGCAAATACACCAGGACAGGCTCCGGTGCCCTTATTTACACTGCACCCTGACCAGCCCCGTTAACACTTCAGAAGCTCATCTCAGGCTAATGCCTGGGAGCATAGGATCACAGACAGCCCACCCCAGCCCTTCATTAATTAATCTAGTCCCTAAGCTTGGCCGTGAAGCTCAATAGCCCTCTTCAGTTGAGTTGCTGCTGAGAAAGCAAAGGCACAGGCACTGGTTGGTTCTTCAGTGGATTAAATTTGTGTTTTTTCCTATTTCCAACCTGGGATATGCTCACTTTGTGGCCCTCATGTTTCCACGAGCCGGCACAGGGATGGGTCAGGAGTCTGGGGGTCCCTGCTTGGGGTGGTATCACCTCTGCACAAGATGCTGGTGGAGAAGCAGAATCCTCCTGACAAGGAAAGGCAACTGCACCTTTTCTTTTTGCAGGACATGCTGGCCTGGCTTGATGGCAGCTACCAAAAACCAGCAGCACAGAGGAGGGCTGGATATATGGGGGCTGCCCAGAGGTCACACTGGATCGTGACGTGGTACAGAAAGCACAGCAGGGTCAGAGCTGCTTCAAGGGGATCCAGCTCCTCCAAGCACCTCCAAGGCAAACAGAGCACCCTGGGGACACAGGGCCACGTCCCCCCACCTGCCTTCCCGCAGGCTGAGCTCTGCCACTTCTATTCTTAGATCTCTGCAAAATGCTAATTGCTATGCCTGACCTCCAAGATAACAAGGGAAAACCTCCCCTAATTAGCACCACAGTCTGTGGGTGAAAGAAACCAAATGTTGACTGTAGAGCGACTGCACTTACTGTAAATTCCAACATATGCTGTGGAAAAACGCCGCCTAAATAAGACTTCAGAAGCATGGGGTGTTTAAATAATAATGAATACCCACTGCTGTTTATTACAGAACAGAAACGTAATAAAAGACAGAGCTGCAGCCGCATTTCATCCTTCCTTCCAGGGCGTACTGCAACCAGCCTGCAGTTGGGAAGCAGGAGGAAAAAGGAATCCAAAGGCACCAGAAACACAGCAACAGCAACTCCAGGTGCAGGCACCGCATTTATGGACATTAGCTAATTAGGCCTTCCAGCATCCCTGCAAGCTGGGTAATTATTATTAGCCTTATTCTGCCACTGCAGAAACTGTGCCAAAGGGGCAGGGTGAATCACTCGCCCGGGGCCAGGCTGTTAGACACACCGGGGAGTCGGGCACTCAGGGCTGCAGGGGAAGAACCTCCAGGGAGGCTGGAAATGGGGAGAGACCAAGGGCACTGCATTGCGGAACAGGAGCTGTGAGGAGCAAGGGGAGATGTACGAACACCTTAGCAAGTGAAGAGCAGGATGCTTGGCAGCAGTGGGGAGGGAGGACTGCATGCCAGCCTCAGCTAGGGCTCAGCTCCTTTGTGGCATAGCTCCATTGACGTGCCCAGCACAGAAATTCAGCCTCCGCTGTTCTCTTTACAGGTGTGTGGAAATCTCCCCTGGTTTTTCATGCATTTATGCACATCCATCTACAACACGCAGCCTGGGCACTGAAGATATCAGCGCCTACTCGAAGGAGCAGCCCTGCTGGACAGACGCTTTTCAGACAAGACTGCTACCCAGATTGTGCTCTTTCCCCGTGTATTACCTGCTGCCTGCCCAACAGGGCTGGTCCCGTGCACGCAAAGGATACCCACATCCTGCCCCACTGCACACCAAGGCCCCAGCAGCTGCAGTTCCTCTCGAGGAGCTGAGCAGGGCAGGGGCTGACGGCTTCAGCAAGGACTCACAGCCAGCACAGAGACGTCCTCCAACATTTCTGGGTTTCCACTGGTCACTTGCAGCAGTCCAAAGCCCATAGAATATTTATTTGCTCCTAATTAGGAGTAATCACCACTTAACCTAGAGGAGGGATGTACCCAGTGTGCCCAGCAGCTCAACACATTTCCTGCTGAACAGCCTCTGCTGCAGCTAATTAAAAGAGGAGGGCTCCTGCAAACTTGCAAAGAAATGGCCATTTTGTTTGTTTTAGTGAGGGGGACCTCGTGTAACCGAGCAACAGAGCTGCTGATACCTGGCCTTGGTAATTCAGGGTGATTTCTTCCTCTCCTTTCCCATCCAGTGCCACCTCCAAGCACCGTCCCCTGCCTGTCCCCTTGGCACCTCAGGGTGGCACTTGGACACCTTTCCCCCTGCCCTCCCCAAAGAGCTAGACAGGCTGAAAGAAGGTTGTTAATAAGACACCCAATTAACATTTCTGTAATGAGAATTATTTAACAAAAAAGACCCTTAAATGCTTATTACTATTCCTCTTTATGGCTTGGAAATCCTTCAGGGCAAGAAAACTTCCAGCAGATCAGCCTCTGCTTCGCTCTCCCTGCTGAGCTGCTCACCACGTGCAGGCAGTGGTATTTGCTGAACAGATTTATCCCAACACTCTTTTGGGAAAGGGATGTTACCCATCACTCCCATTTCATGCCTGGGAAATTGCAGCAATTTCCTGAGGGTCTGCAGTAACAAAGTCAACACAGACTTTCTTCCTGACTCCCCAGGGAAAATCCTGACCTCCTGTTCAGTGTACAACCCCCAGCACAGCCCAAATGAACAAACACATCCTAAAAGGTGCCCTGCAGGGCAGCAGACCTGGACTTTTTTCATCCAAGTGAATTCCACGGTTGGGGAATTCACCTGAAAACCAGGGAAAAGGTTCTCTTATATGCTGAGAACTTGACAGACTGAAAATAATAAAGTTCATTTCAGACTGAACTAAAAATTCAAGATCCAAAAGATGTCAGTGAGTGACAAAGCACAGCAAGAGCCAGCAAACACCCCCAAACAAAACCCAGGTGAGACCAAATGAAATATTTTGTTTCCACAATTTAAAAGCATGATTTGTAGTTGTATCCAAATCTTTCACTGACTTGCAATAAATTTCCTTTCCAGAACACCTACTGCTCTAACATTGTTTTGAAAATTGAAAAACACAATCTTTAGTCAATATTATAACTACGCAGCCTCCCAAACACAGCTGCCATTTCGCCTGACCCCCGTCTAATAAATTGTTTCGTTTGAATGGACCAGTATTAGCACAAAAGAAAAGTAACTGAAGTGTGCTTAAATAGCTTTTCTACACATGCTGTCATCCTGTCCCACACAGATATTCCGGGGAATAGAGTCAGTTTGCTCATCTGCCAGTGCAAACTGCAATAAGGGAGTTAAACTTTACATGTTTACAAAGGGCCTTAGAGAGCCCTGAGAATAGGCAGGAGCTTAGCCAGCCAAATGCTTTAGGAGACATCAGGACAAGGTGTCACGCAGGTCTCACTGGGCACCACCCCAAATTTTCATGGCCCCGTAAAGGGGGTCATAAACCATGCAGGAGACCTGGTGGCACCCAGCAGAAGACCCGGACCCTACAGGAAGGCTCTGTCCTGGCCATCCTCTCCAGCTCCTGGCCTCCCCTTGCTCACCCTCCCTCCTGCCAGCCTCCTTTTGTCTCACCTGCACTGAGTTTTGCCCAGGCACCAGCCCCAAAACCATAGGAGCAATTCCCCAGGCTGCTCCCTTCCCTGTTCTCTCCTGGAGAAGAGCGCTGGGCACGTAACCAAGTTTTAAGGACTTAAACATGTTTGGACAGAGCCGTGTGAAAAATACTCATTTAGACTGGCACGCATGCACACCGTCTCAGGGAAAATAATATTTTCTCGCTGCAGCAATGAGGTTAGAGCAGCCTGCGGAGACACAGGCTGCGGATCACAAAACCCAGCGTCTGCGCGCGGGAGCCTGCTGTGGCAGTGCCGTGTGCTGGCCTTTTGTGATCATTTCTTCTGCAGGTGCTCCTTTTGCTCCCCTCAGAGACAACCAGCAGTGCCATGCGTGGTCACAGACACACATCACATCAGCCCATCCACCCGGGGCACGGTCCCCGTGGTGCGTGGGCTCTCCTGCTGCCACTTGGCTTGGAGCAGCAGGGGCAGCTCCTGGAGGAGCCCCAGCGCTGGGTGCCACCATCCCCAAAAAACCTTCGCATGCGTTCAAGGACCAGCTGCTGCCGACAGACAAAGGTTTCTGAAACGGTGCCGGACCCAATAAACAGCTGTTCTGCCCTGCTCCTGGCCATCAATCACGGCTGACAGCCTTCCCCCCATGGTCAAGAGTGCGAATTTCACCTTAATTTCTTAGAAGGGCTTTTTCACCAGTTGGAAACTCATAAATACCACTTTGCAAGCCCAGGTAGGGCTAATGATGGATGTCTGCTTCACAGATATGCCAGAGGCTTTGACCTAATTGTCACCAAAATACTTCCTGATTAACTAATAGATAAAACCCAATTAAAACTTCTGCTCTTCCTCAAGTCCCTGCTGACTACTTTTTCTCCCTTTCTCAGACTGCTTTCCGCCAGATCCAGGCTAAGGGACTGCTAGGGACGGATCACAATGCCCTGACCTCGTGCTTTGTGGGTGCTCCTCAGGGAGCCCAGGACAAGGACTTCCCCTGGAGGGGCTCTGGGGAGGGACAGACAGACCCAGGGAGGTTTCCCAGCCACCCTGTGGTGGTCTCTGGGTGTGAAACCCCCCTGGGGAGCAACTCACAACCAGAGAGCCGTAGCAGCAGGAAGGACACACCATTCCCACTATTTTTTTTCCCACTTTCTTAAACAGAAGGAAACCACTGCACAGAAAAGCTTCCTTAGCACATTTGCTTTGATGTGCAATAAGTTAATTACTGTAATAGGTTCATCTTTTTCCCCCAGTATTGAATCATGTAGAACATCCATATAAATTGTCATCGAGTTGTTCATTTTGAAACAATTTATTCTTTAAACAGACCTAGCAGGAATAGTCCTGCTGCCAGTTCAGAAGGGTATTTTTAAATCCCACGTAGCAGGTGCATCTCTTATCATTTGTTCTCCCAATGCTCCCTTCGGTTCACTCTTGCCCTGAGGAGACCTCCCAAGGGAACACAGCTCATTTACCCCCCGGTCTTGCAGCTCTCACCCTGTTCTCAGAGGGTTCGGGCTCTGCAGCCACCCCCAAGCAGCTCGCAGAGCCCCTCACCTGGTGAAAGGCTCTCTGCTGTGCTGGGTGATACACCGAGCAGGAAGGATGAAAGCCTCCAGCTTTTCCACATTACCACATGCACCACTTCATCTCCCAGACAGAAGCTGGACTTGTTTTTAACCTTAAAAGTTAGTGTGAGGAGGGCTTGGGAGGTAGCAGGTGATTCACAAGGCAACACGTACACCGGAAAATTCAATACCTGGGTTTTACTTGTCTTTCCTGGCTCTTCCCTCTTCCCTCCTTCTCTTAAAATAATCTCGAGGTAATGCATTCAGTCCTGCTGGGCTGCTTTATATCACTCGTGGTGTTTGCCAGTTGACTCTCCCCTGCTGAGATCAAGTCTCTTATCAGGGATTACGCCTGTAGGTCGGGAGTGCAGCTCTGAAGTGTGCCGGCAGAGCAAGCAGCTGGGACGAGAGAGCCCAGCAGAAGCCACCAGCACCGAGGGGACCGGCAGCAACCCCACAGCAGCACGGACACCCCAACTCTGGCCTGGGACCCCCAGGGAAAAAAAAACTAGAAGCAAGGCTGAGGAAAGGAAGAGCATCCACAAGCAGGAGCGCTGGGGGATAAAGGACATGGATAATTTCTTGCCCCTGCCTGTGTCAGCCTTTTGGGGGTGACAAAGTCACTGCTGCTGCTCACAGCCAGGGCCAAACTTGACGTGACACAAGTACATCACACTTCTTGTGGTGTGGGCCGAGGTACACCACTGTCCCAGGGAAAGGGCTGCAGCCCCAGCCTCCCAGCAAGGCTGGCAAAACACCTTGTGGTGAGAAGCATTAAAACAGCCAGTTCACCCTGCAAAATTATGCTGAAAACCTCCTGAGGAAAAGATTTGTTAGGTACACCCCAACCACAAGAAGACCCTCTGAGGACACAGGTAGGAGTCCATCCTTCAGCCTGGGAGGTGTTTGCAGAGAGGTTTGTGAGTCTGCCAGCCCCTGATTTCAGGCTGTTGGAAGCTGAGCTGGGGTAATAACCAAGAGGAGCAGGACTGAGTTCAAGTGCCAGGAAAACATTGCTTCCATTCATTAATTTAGCTTTGTCACGGTCCTCAAAAATGCCATAAACCCCACATACCAGTAGAAAAACACTGAAAGCATCAGGACGAGGTAGTGAAGAGGAGCTTTGCAGGAAAGGGAGGACATTTACAACCAGCCAGCCTGCACCTGCAGCAGCAGGATGGAGCCAGGTCCCTGCACACAGACAGCTCCTGGTCCATGATGCAGTCACCCCAGGAGCACTGGGCAGCCCCCTGCCCCTGTACTGCTTCTCTCCTCTTCCTCTGATCCCATCCTGGGGTCCCTGTAACACTGCTCGCAAGCAGCAAGCGCTCCAGCACGTTTCCGAAGGCAGGGCACTAAGCTATCTTCTTCCATCCAATTTCCTGCTCTTGAACCAGCTCCACAGGCAGGAGCAGCTTGAATGGGCTCATCACAGCTGTTTTAACCTCCGTGGAGCTGCACCGACGTCCGCATGACAGTAGGAAATTGGAAGGAAAATGCTAGCCTCGGCCAGCTCTGCAGCACGCAGGCGGCACACGCACCTCAGCACCGTGCCAGCCCCGATGACCTTGCTGCCAGCACAGCAGGGGCTGAAGCATCGTCCTCGTGTCACTGCTGGCCTGGGAGCAGGCGAGGTGAGCTGCCAGCCCCCCGGTGCTGGAGGGGGGTCTGCCTGTCCCACACCACGGAGCGCCCACCCCACCTGCACCGCTGCCCAGAGCAGCTCCGCAGAAGAGGCCATCACGTCTGTTTGCTGCTTTACACAGGCTATCATGTGCTGTGCCTCGGCGGGGGACTGTAAATGACTTTATAGTTATTGTTCCTCAAATTGGACACCCCCTTGGAGCTTAGATAATATGAGACGAAACAGCCTGCAGGAGGCTGCAGTCAAGTGGAACCGTGATGGAGGCTTTTTTCCCCTTCCTGAGAAGAAACGCTCGGCGTATTTACTTCTCCTCCACACCTCCTCTCCTCTGTCACGATTTCGAACAGAGCCACACCTGGCAGTGACAAGGGTGAACCTGGGTATAATCACCAAGCAAACTGAGCCGCCTGAACCCTGTACGGATGAATGAATTTTGCATGCTAGGATTTGGAAATACAGATTTGACAGCGAGCCCTGAAGAGGAATGGGAAGGGAAAGAGGCTGTTGTGGTTTTCACTATTTGCTATTGAAGAGGGGTTTGCAAGGAAACGTTATTACTGGCAACGTAGAAATATCATCTCATGTCACTTGGCTTCACGGAGCCTGTGTAACCGTCTGAGTGCTGAAGCAGAGGCAGAGATGGCTGCTGGAGGGAGTGGGTGTGGAAAGGAGGCTTTGAGGTGAGAGAGCACGGGGAAGAAACCGAAATAATGAGGGATTTGGGGAAGGAGGATGTCAGGGCTTACAGCAGTGAGAAGGGAAAGGAGCTTGTCATGGAAAAGGGGGGAAGCAGAGGGCTGAAAGAAGGGAAGAGCATCTGGAAGTGAAGTTCATGAAACAGTCGTGTCTGACAGGCAGGGAATGGGCTTAGACAGGAGGGACCTGGATGGAGATGCTCAGCCTGGAAAATAAAGACCCAGAGTGGAGGAACGCAGATGGGGACAGGCAGGAGGGGAAGCAGCAGCATGATGAGAGGCACCAGGGACTTGCAAGAGTCCCAATGCTCCAGCTGAATGCCCAAAAACACAGAGCAGAAGAAAAATCACTCTTTGCTAACAGTGGCATTTCATACATCCCACAAACCACAGTGAGTCGAGGCCAGACACTTGAGGGCAAAGCCATGCCTGGCAGGGGAGAGCTTCTGGGGACCATTTGGGGCTTCCCTGAAAGCTTTTTTTGCAGGCATATAAGTGCATATATCACCTTTCTTTTAGAGCATACAGGTTTTTTGTTGTTGTTATACAGACATTAGAGGTCGGTAGCAGTTGAAAGCTGCCTGCAGGTGCCTAAGCATTAGCGTGTCCCCCCAAGCAGAGAGGGAAGGTTTGCTTTCTGTTCCTTTTCAGCCCTTAGAAAGGAGCACGGTGATGAGAAAACCACCGAGACATTCTGCAGCAGCCTTCCCAGCTCCAGACGCTCGCAGGAAGCCAAGCAGAGGGAAAACTCCAAACTGCGTGCGATCACAGTCATTCTGTTTGCCTTTCTCCATAGCAGATCTGATGATTTAAATTAGGTCTCGATTCTTGTTTAAATTATAGTTTACTGTTCTGCGCCCCGCTCAGAAGTGAATTACCTTAAGCAGCAGTATTAATAACACGGTTATAATTAAGCTTCATTACTGTAGGCAGTTTGCTGAAACAAATTGCTTCTTCATTATTATTATGGCACCTTTGGTAAAAAGACATTTCCCCAGAATGCGACCTTGATGCTTTATATAGCAAAAGCTGAGAGATGATAGAGATGTAAGGATGAATTAGCATCTTTTACCTTCTATATCAAGCTCATTAAAAGGAAAGCAACTCAAGTCAAAACCAAGCAGCCTTGATGGAAATTTTAATCCGAGTGAAATGGATAATGAATAGGTTTGAACTTTTCCTGACATTTTTATGGTGGTGCTTTATTTACATTATGCTTCTGCTAAAACATAAATAAATAACACGGGGGCAGGACTGCGGATGGACAAGGAGACAGGCTGGCTCTCCTGGGTCAGCCCCAGGGCTGCCACAGAGCTGGCAGAGCTGCTCCCCGCACCACCAGCTCCATGTGCAGCCAGGTGAAAACCCACTTTAAAGCCCACCACACTTCTTAGGACAGGGATAACTGTGTGTTATCCCCTTCCAGCCCCATATAGCTCATCTGACATCACCAAAGCGCTCAGTCCTGTCCTCTTAGCAGATGTTTCCCCAGGTCCCCCAGGCTTCCCATGGGGAATGCTTCCTCCAGCAACCGCTGTCACCCTAAGTTCAATTTCCCGTTTCATTTCATGCAGTTGTAACAGCGCTGTACACAACTCCATCCCCTTCAGCAGCAGATCCTGACACTTATTAATGAAGCCTTGTAATGCCTGCAGGAAGCAGTGCCATTAGTATCGAGCAGCTCTGGCTACCACAGCACACGCAGGGCTATTCTGGCTACCACGAGCACTCCCTGGCTGTGTCCCCAACCTAAACCATGCAGTGTGTTTCTCTGAGGTGCTCAAGTCCAGAGCTTCATCCAGTGCCTAGGCCTGCCCAAATTCGCAGGGTCTAAGGGTGCTCAGCACCCTTAAATACAGGCTCTGCTTTGACTCAGCTTCGCTGTCCCCAACTCAGGTCCAGCAGCTGTAGGCATGAACTGAGTCCTGACCCCTTTCTGCTCCTCCCATGGTACCAGTTTTAATTGTCATCATACAAAGCCTTTCCCACAAGTGCTTCCTCCAGGTGAAGCCTGCTTTGAAAGATACTTCCCTGAATCTCTTGACAACTCGCTTAGGCCACGTACAGGAGGGGAGTCCAAATAACTGGAGAGCAAACACCCAAACCTTGGGAAGAGAACAGCAACCTCTGCAGTGGGTGTGCAGCTCCTACACCCTGCAGCCAAACTCACACCCAGGTACCCTGAGATACCCTGCTGTACTGCAGCAGACCTGGCACCTTACTTTCCCTACAGCTATTAAAATGGAGACATTAATTTCTGCATTGTAAGCGCTCAACAACTGAAACAAGCCATTATAGATGGGATGGAAATCGAGATTTAGAGCCTAGAAAGATAAAGGTAGAGCAGTTTGGGAAATTATGAGATTAAAAGTCTATAGAGGGGAAACAACCTGCTTAAGCACGACATCAGAGGTATCATTACGGGTTAGAGAAGGGGGCACCACCTGAGCAGAAATACTTGTGGAGTGAATTCAAAGCTAGATGATTTGCTCAGCTGAGCCAAAGTAATAGAACCACAAGGAAGCCATCTGAACTGAAAGCAGTGTTTTCTCTTTTTTCCTGCCCCCAAAGACCTCATTCCCTGGCACAGGACACCTCTGGGAGGTCACTGTGCAGGTGTAGAGAAAACCCTCCCAGAAAGAGCAGCACAACTGCAGCCACTCTCCTCTGCCAGACCTCAGTGGGGGAACTGCTCTTGGCCTCTGCCTTTGTGCCAGCCAGGACACCTGGTGGCCCACTGCCAGCAGCAGCAGATAATTAGCCCTCAATTATCACCATTATCACTTTCACCTAGGCCCACTCCAAGTCCTTCAGCCACTTAGCAGAGCTGCAGCCTCTCTCCCCCGGACCAGAGAGCAGGGAAATATTTAAGCCATCACTACAAGCCCCGCAGGCTACAGCTCTGCCCTGGGGCACAGTGACCAGCCACCTGCCTCCAGCAGGACACGGGGACACTTGGGGACAGTGCCCTTGCAGGGGCCTGCAGCATTTCCACAACCAACAGAAGCAGCAGTAGGAGAACGAGTTACAGTGATTGTTGCACGTACACCAAGCTGAAAAGATGCCACACGTACCTGGAGGTAGTCTCCTGGTGGTAGCCTCCTGGCTTCCAAACCGGCCTTGGGACCCTCCTGGCTTTTGTCTCTGCTGGCGAGGGCTGAGAAAGCGGCAGGGAATGCCTTCTGTGCCCCTCTGCCCACTGTCAGTACCTCTTTGAGCCCTGCAAGAAGGAGCTCTTGCTCCTCTCAGCTCTCCTGCCAAAAGTAAGCTGTCCTGGGCAGCACCAACTTAAAGGCTCCCCGTGATGCACTGCAGCTGCCCAGCCCCACCAGATGCTCTGCTCCAACCCCTCAATGAGCTGGTTCCATCCTGGGGGGATGCATGTGGGGGTATCCTCCCCGCCCTGTGCACCACAGCTCTTGCATTCTGCATACAAAAAGGCACCGAGAAGAATAGCTCTGACATCCCCAAATTCAGCAGGGTCCTCTGAAAAACCTTCCATCCCACCACCCTTTCTACACCTGCCCTTGTGTTGCAGGTCTGTGCCAGCGGTGGCTCCTGGCTGCCACCCTGTGCCACCAGCCGGGCTGCAGGGATGCTCCCGCAGCGCTGGAGACGTGCCAGCCGTGCAGCGAACCCACCCCGTCAAAAAGCCCAGAGTCAAACTTTAACGACCCTTCAAACTGTTGTCATTTGCCTTCCGTGTAGCTCCTAGCAGCCCTCAGTGAGTGACTGTTAGCATGCAATTAAACTAGCTTCTCAAAAGGTTACCGATAAAAATATTTCTCCCCATTGTTAAACTGGGCGTTTATTGGGTCTCTCTGTGACCTTTAGCATGACAGAATTTAACACTTTCTCTACAGGGGCAGCGGAGCTTGCTTTAAAGCATGCACACAGAGGTGCTGGGTGCCATGGGAGGAGCTGGTGCACGCAGGTGCCAGGCAGGTGCCTTGTGGAGCAGGAACCCAGGCACCAGAAGAGGCACCCCCAGCACCCCCGGTTCAGTGCTGTACTGCAAACACTTCAGCAGACATTAGGATTTCCCCCCGAGCTGCTTACTGAGCAGGCAGGGAGGTGGGATTCCCCCTGGCCCTGCAGGGAGGGTAGCACTGACGCCAGCTGCCTGCTCCTGGAGACGCGGCTGCGTGCAGCCCACTGGTGCCAGCGCCAAGTGCTCAGGAACGGGTCCCTGTCTTAATGATTTCCTGGGACATTCGGTCCCGTGAGTTGACAAAAGGCTATTACATCAGAATTTCCCTTTCTATATTCACACGAAAAGTCTCCCCCCCTCCACGCACATGTGTGCCTCTCTATGTGTATATATACACACTCATTAAACAAATGCTAGCTATCAATTTCACTGAGTGCTTATTCTGATAATAGCTATATTTATCATTTAGCATCTCTGGATGCAGTTCAAGTCTAAAATGTATTATGGGTATTATGATATTTAATAACTGTGTTTTATTTTTAAATGCAATAAAAAATACAGATAAGGAGATTTTTTTTTTAAAGCCACCTCCTGGGTTCTAAATCCATCTCTGTCACTGACACGCTGAGTGACCTTGGATAGGTTGCTCAGTCTGTCTGTGCCTGAGCCTCCTTGTATGTAGGATGGGGATAATCGTACGATCTGCTGCCCGGTGGGGTTGTGTAGACTCATTCTTAATTAATGTTTCTGGAGTGATTCCGTATCCCTAGGCAGGAGGGGCGAGCTCTCGGTGCTGCTTCACCAGGAGGTGCCTGCAGCCCGCGGGTGACGCCGCGAGCCCAGGGTGCGCGCAGAGGGTGAGTGTGTGCTCCCGTGTTTATGAATAATCGACAGCTCATCAAGTGCTCATTAGGAACACAGAAATCCTAATGAAAAGAATGTGCCCGGGGCTGGGAGGGGGTGAGCCCCTGGCTGGGAGCAGTGCAGGGACCTCAGCCCTGGCAGGGGACAGGGGCCACGGGCACCAGAGTGGGTCCAGGTGCAGCCTTGGGGGACCATTTCCATGGGCTGTGGCTAGGAACAGGTCCCGGGGGCCACCAGATGCCCCCCACCTAGTTGGAGCAGACCAGGACTGTCCGTCCTTATTTTGGGGCAGCCCTGAATGTGGCAGAGCTGCAGCCAAGGGGTGAGAGAAGGATCCCCTGAGCTGCACTGGGACAGGGCCGAGAAAGTGGTGGGGCTAGGATGGGGACAGGGACACGCCGTGCATCCCCCTGTGCTTGCCCAGCCCTCGCTTGCTCCTCCTGACGTGTGATCCAGCTGCATTGCCAGCCCCGAGCCAGAAGTGTGAAACCTGCTCCCCCGTGACCTCCCCAACTGCCAGCGCTGTGCTGTACATAAGCCCCGGGTATTTTTTCCAGCCAAGGAACAGCAGCAGCATCACCTGCTGTGGCATCCTTTTGTCTTCCGCGCTTGTCACCATGCTGCACAGGTTGGCAAGTCAAGAGCAAGCTCCAGCTGATGCTCTCAGGGCATGACGGTGCTGCAGATGTCAGCCACCACCGAGCCTCCCTGCCCCTGCGTGGAGGGGTCTGGCCCCGTAAATCAGCGTGAGGAGCAGGAGCCCGTGTCCCTGCTCGGGCTGGGGAGACAGCCTCTGCGTGGCCAGGCAGCAGCACCTCTAAATCACTCCTCGTGCTGCCAGAAGCCCTCCAGCCTGCCCCCTAAGCAGGATGTTTTACGGTGGCACAGCGGCTGGGGGAGAGGAGGGGAGGCTGGGAGGAAGGATCAGGGCTGAGGCAATAAACAACGGCCTCCAGCGACCAGCCAGCACCCAGGAAGCGGTGGCCACGCATCCATCATCCCCGCGGGGCCCCTGGTCCCAAGGACAGAGGTGCAGAGGCTAATGTTGCTGTAGCAGCTGCGAGTTTTCGCCGTAATTTCTCATAAAAAGAGGGGCAGCGGGCTGCGGAGGCAGGAGGCAGGGAGCTGGCCCTGTCTCGCCGGCAGCAGGAGCCTGGCTCTGTGGATCAGGCCCAGGAGGTGGCTCACGGGGACAAGGAGCAGCCGGTTTGCCACGCACCAAGCAAGGAGGGCAGGAGAGGGGAGCCCCCCCTGCTGCCCCCACCCCGGGGACATGACAGGAGCCGGCCCAGAGGCTGTGAGCGGTGTCAGCCCTCACCACACCAGCTGTTTGTCAACAAAATCTTTTGAGCTTTCACAGCAATTTACCTTCCTTAAGGTTGAGACAAATGCACACCTTCACCCCTCTGTCATTCCTCAGCCTCGGAGAGAGCCTCAGCTGCAGAGTGTGCCCCCCAAGCCCCAGTGCAGCCCCCAGCCCTCACACCCAGCCTCTGAGGATTCACTGAAGTCAACGTGGTGAGAGATGGCAGGAGGAGGAGACAATGAGACAGCAAGGACCAGCTCTTTGCTCCCCAGCTGCCAGCCTCGTCTCGGCGAGCGCTGCTGAACAGCGGCGAGGCTTTGTCCTCCTTATCGGCGCCAGCAGCCGCCACGCCATGGAAACCGCAACCCGGAGCGGGCTGTGCCGGGGGCTCCCCGGCCTCGGGGGGGCTGCCCTGCCATGCCCTGCCCTGCCTGCTGCCACGAGACAAGGTCACCTTGTGCTCCAGTTCCCGTCCCAGTCGCCAGCCTTGGTGGCATCTCGCTGGGAGGAGAGGTGTCCCGCAGAGGAGCAGGGTGCCGGGGGAGTGGGATGCTCGTGGCCACGCAGGTGCAAGGTGTTGGGTCCTGGTGTGGCCCTGCTGTGGTGCTGGCTCAAAGGCACCACACACAGCCTGCCAAAACACTGCCCTGCCCGTGTTCCTTGCCTGTGGGGAAACCCAGGGCTACCTGGTGGGCAACCTCCCCGTTGGTGCTGGGCGGCTCCTTCCCCATCTCAGCCGCACCGCAGCGGAGGAAAGCTGTCACCTCCCTCCCTGCTCCCCTGTCCGTGTGTGTAAATTTCGGCTGTGATGTCCTAGAAGCTTTAGTAAAAATCACAAGAGCCACTGTCAGGAGGAAAGGCACCGCTTACACGTTGGTCACTGTTATTATTTTATTATTAATAATCATCCACTTCCTTCAAAAGGCGTCATGCTTCCTGCTCCCGTTCACTGCCCTTGGTCTGCACGGTCCAGTGGCCTTACACCCTTTCACCACGTAGTGGACAAACAATTTGCATAACTTAATTAAATTTACAGTAATCTCCACCGAAGTCAGCCTGTAAAGGATGCTGTGTACATGGTCTTAAAGCAAATCACTGCTAGTGATGAAAGAGCCTATTTCAGTTAAGCAAATTATGAGGAGGCGGGCGATGTCCTCAGTATAATAATTCCATGTGAATTATTTATATGGAATCTGCAATTACATTGAGCAAAACAGTGTTGTGTGCATAAAGCACACTTAATTATCCAACCACCTGTTATGAATTCAGGCACAGCCAATGGCGGCATCTCCTATAAATTACCCACCGCTGGAGCAGCAGGTTAGGGGAAGGAGAGGAGGAGGAGGGAACAGGGAAGAGCTGGGGGCACAGCTTCCAGCACTGACAGCGGGGCTGGCAGGAGGGTGCTGCATTCCCCAGGCACCCCTGAGCACAGGCAAAATGCACGCCGGGGGCAGCAGGGCGAGCCGACAGGGATTTTTCTATTGGCGCAAGAAACTCAACTTCAGATGGACTTCGAATGTTTAATTTCAGCCTGAGAAAGGTCCTGCGTGGTTTGTAACGCTTTTCAATCTACTCCCTACTAAATGGCTTAAATAAGAAGGTTTTTTTTGGAAACAAAAAGCCGAAGTAAAACACTGGAGGAAAACAAAATAACGTTATCGCGCTGTTTCTACCTGCTTTCACCAATCCCTAGAGAATTACACACAGCAAACAAACTCACTGAAGCAGGGAACTAAGGCATGGTTCAACCCCATCCCCAGAGCAAGCAAAAACCCCCCTGTTCCCCTGCCAGCTCTGCCCGGCACACACCGACCGAGGTTTCTCAGGGCCGACTCGCGTTGTGCTGTCGGGGAAGGGAGCCCACCAAGCACATGCTTTTGGCCCATCAAGGAAGGGACCAGTCCTGAATGTTTAGCAGGAAAGAAATGGGTGTTTTCTTCTTTAAAGATTTACCATGTATAAATGTATGAGAATATTAAAGGCAACAATTAACTTTATTAGAAACTTTATACTCTCCAGCCTCATTAGAACTGCCACCAAGATCTATTATTAGTATTACTATGCAGATAATGTAATAAAAAGGGTATTTAAAGTGGACAGTTTTGCACTGAAATAAAATACCTTTTCTTTCCCTTTCCTTCTGCCTCTCTCCCTTTTGCCCTAAGTTCTTGCACTGCTCAACAAACACAAACCTCCCCGGTGCTGGACCCCGGAGGTTAGGAGCCTCTTCCCGGAGGATGGGACAGCAAGAGGGAAGCTGTGTGCCTCCTAAAACAACGAGAACAAAATGAGGAACTGGCACAAATTTGCCAAAGACAACCGTGACAGCCTAAATATATTGTCCAGGGGCTACTGGACCTGGAATGCTGTAGATTAAGAAAGTATTCAGCAGTGCTTGCGTTTCTGAGGCAAACCTGTGAACTTCTGAGGGACAAAGACGCATTTCATCAGCCCATTTATTTAATTAAAGCCCCTCTCTTCTGCAGGAAAAAGTATCAATGGAAAAATTCCTCCTCCCCCCCACGACTTCAGAGCCAGAGCAGGACTCTGCTTCGCCCTGCTGTGTTGGAGGGAGAGCTGTGCTATGGAGACTGCTTTGCATCATTACATTGCAAAGAGGGAAGCTTGCTGCTCTTAATGATGCCTAATTTTTCTGTTTTGTAAGACACGTACATTTCTCTACCATTACGTCTGCTCTTCTTGCAGGGCTCAGAATTTCAGCGTTGCCATCCCAAAGCTTCCTTTCACTGAATCCATTCAGAGCAACAGGTAGCTGCGGGAGAAAAGCCAGCCTTTAAAGAATAAAGAGAAAGAAAGGTTTCCTTTTGTGACACAAATGTCAGGACTTCTTCTCCTCTCACCATGGCTTTGCTTTCAGTCATAATTTAAAAACTGAAGATAAAACTCAAAGCAGGAGTCAGCCGAGACTGCAGCTCCCCTCGGCTCTCCAGGGCACCGTCAAGGCCTGGGGGAGGTGAGGGGAAGGTGGCAGCTTCGCCTCTCTCAGCCCCAGCAAAACCCAGCCTGGAAGCACCTGGCCAGAGGCAGGGACACACGACCAGCAGGGCTGCGTGGGGAGGCAGCGAGCCCGCTGGACCCCGCACGCTGCTGCTGAACAGTGATATTTTAGCCGGCGTCAGCCCCTGCGGCACTGCCGCGTGGAGGGAGAGGTGTTTGGGGACTGGGGACGTGGACTCTATCATCATAAAAAAAGAACCTGTTTAATTTGTGGGTTTAAATTTTAAATAACTGTTGGAGTAGAGCCGCTCGCAGCTCTCAACACAGCGCTCAGCCGTACTGTTCAGTCTGCTTCTGCAGGAGTCCCTGGTGGGGATTCAAATGCCATTTAAATGAGCTCATTTCTCCTTCCTTTCTTAATATTTCTACAGTGCAGCGCAGGGGCAGGTTAGCTCTGCCTCAGGCCCAGCTGCCACCCGCCCCGTGATGCCCTGGGACGCACGTGGCCCCGTTCATCTCCTGGGGACCAGCCCCTGGATGAGAGCCAGGATGGGTAACGTGGGGCACAGCAGCTCCGTGAGCAGCTCCGTGCCAGGCTTCAATGGCCTGAGCCCAAGCATTGAGAAAACACAAAGCAGAGACTGGAAGAGAGGAGCCCTGACACTTAAAACAGACAGGTTGCTTTCACAAAGAGCTCCCTGCAGACATCCTGTGCTGGCGTCCCATTTTCGCCCTGTGGGATCGGGGACATCGCTGCCACACAGCCCCCGAGCAGGGCTGGAAGCGCGCAGGGTGGCCGCTGGCAGCACCTGGCCCACAGTTCCTGAACTCATTTCCAGCAGGGTCACACAGCTCAGTGCCAGGTCTCTCTTTTAATACGATTTCAGCTCCGTAAGCCTCTCTGCCCTTCTGCTGGACGGGCGAGGTCAGAGCTCAGGCTGGCCGCGGTGGCTGCGCCCAGCGCAGCGGCTCCTCCACGAGCTGCAGCAGCCCCAGCCCCTGCCAAACCCTGCCTGGGCGCTTTCCATCACGTTTATTACACCCTGCAGTCTAATTAACAGAGACGAGTCAAAGGACCCGAAAGCAATGATTGTAATAAATAATCGCTCAGCGACCACGGAGTTAATATTCCACCAGGGTCTCCTTCTGGCCTCCAGAAGAAATGGCAGAGGCAGAATGGAAGAGAAATGAAACCTCGCAGCTTGACGTGCCGAGGGCTGCCTGCAAGAGAAGCAGCGCTGCTGCAAAGGCTTCCTGCCCTTCCCCGCTTCACCTCTCCCCCAAAAACTTCACAGCACTTGTAACAACTTTCCTTTGCAGGTTCTCACGTAGTAGCAAGGACTTGGGAAGACTCAGGAAAACAGAAGAAGGCAGAAAAAGCAGTATGGACAAATTCACATCTTCTGAATGGTCACAGAGAGAATGGGGCCACCACATCTTGGACCACAACAGCTCTTCTCCTCTCGGATCAGCTGGCATCTCCCAGCACAGCAAGATCCTGATCTTCCACCCATGGAAACATCTGTGGTTGAGAAGGAAAAGGAGCACATGGAGGTGTTGGAGTTGCTGCCCTGCTGAGAACAAATGGATCATGAGGTCTTCATCCTGCCTCCTCCTCTTCCTCCCAGGGAGGGCTGCCATGGATGCTCCGGGTGCCTCATTTTATCCCCTGTAACCTGCTGTATGACTGAGCTCCAGCTCACCATGAGTGCCGTGGTGCCCGGAGCGCCTCCGAGCCGGCGGCTGGCAGCAGGGTCTGGAGGCTGCCATCAGATGCCGAGCACAGCCCCATGCAATTATCTGCAGAGAGCTTGGCTCCGCCGATAATTTGTTAGCTCCACACATATCTCTACTAATTATAAATCTCAGCTGAGATTTGCATTTTTATGAAATGCTTGTGCTAGAAATCTTTGTAAAAAACCCTGTACATATTAATTCAATCTAATCTTGGTCATTTCAGGTTCCATAAGAAAGCATTTTCATAAAGCTACAAGGCTAACATCTATAACTTTTCAGTTTCGCCAGAGAGCATACCTCCACGTTACGCTGTTCATTTATCTTGGAGGACGGCATTTATAATGAGCCCTAACGAAGTGAGAGCCCTCCACAGCCCCAGTCAGAAGGCCTGGGCCAATGCAGCCTTGTCCATTGAGCCTTGCAGGAGGGAAGCCAGGGGAGCTATTTATGCCACTGATGCTCAGGTTTTTAGGGGGTGAGATGGAGGCACAAGGCAGGCAGGTGCTCAGGTGCCCCCCAGGAGCTGCTCCTTCCTCGGGCAGGGCCCCTCCACCAGCTCTGGCACCGTTCCTGTCTTTTGCTATTTCTTATTTCTGTAACAGTGCCCTGGAGAAGATGAAGAAACACGGTGCAGTGAGGACAAGGCATCTCAGGCAGACCTGGGGGGATAAAGCAACACAGACCTCAGCCTGCACGAGGCAGTCCAGCACTTGAACCTGGACTTTTTCCACCGGGAACCTTTCTGGGCTCAGCCCCAGAGGAGCTTTTGGGTGCCGTCAGCAGCAGGCAGCCTTCCCTGATGGTGCAGGGCACAGCCTGGCCAGGCTGCTACACCTCAGAGCCCAGAACAACCTTGTTGCCAGTTTTTTTGGCTGTTTCTGACAAGGTGTGACAGCAGCGAGGGAAGTCGCAGCGCCCACCACGGTGGCAGCGTGGCTGCAGGAGAAAGTCCTGGCCCCTGGCAGAAAGAAAGAAGGCTTCATCCCCGACAGCGCTCAGTCAGAGTCTTGGGAAATGACTTTCTTCCCTTTAGCAGGGACTCTTTTAAGTGGGCCTTTCCCAGATGAGGCTCAAAGCCAATAATTTCATCAGCAATTTGTATCTCATTTGAAATGCCTTTGTCTGGAGTCAGGGGAAAAAAAGATTAACTTTTCCTCCCTGAAATATGGCTGCCGGATGCGAGGGAATAGAGAAGGCAAATAAGCAAAGCAAAGTTAAGCTTTCTGTATAGAGCTGAAGGCTTAACGGTGCAGATTACAACAGCAGGTGATGAGCAACTCTAGCCTCTGCTGTGTAGGCTGTGAAAAATCCTGTTAAACTGCAAAGGCGTTTTAGCTACAGCTCCACATTTCAGAAATGATTGAGCTGAAATCTGAGGGGCTGACAGCAGCCAGGGACCAAGCAGCTTCTAGCTGAAGGCCAGGAGGAGTCCCGGGGGCTGAGCAGAGCAGGGACACGCGGGGTGAGCGTGGGCTCGGAGCCTGTCCTCCTCCCCGGCACCAGGGGGGGAGCTGCTCCTGCGCCCTGGACCTTTTCGATGGTGATTAATGAAGGGAAAATCTGGCAGGATGAAAGCACAATGGGAAACAGAGCAGCCTAAGTAATGACACCAGCGAGCAGCCCAAACGGAGGAGCAGAGGAGTGTCTTGGGGCAAGCTCAAGGAAAGGTCAAGAGCTTTATTTATTGCCTTAAATAATGGATTAAGTGCCCATCTTCAAAGACACTGGCACAGAGCACAAAAACAAGAGCAGAGGCGCCACGAAGGGGCAGGAGGGGCGGCGGAGCAGCACGGATGCTCCAGGCTTCATTTGGAGCTCTCCTTCGGATCCCGCTTCCTCAGCAGCTGCCCGACCTGCCAGCGATGGCAACAGATGCCAGAGAAGTTCCTGGCCATTAGCCGCTAATAAGAAACTAATTAGCTAATTAGCTAATATTTGATCTTTTGGACTGGGTTCTGTTGGTGTCTGTGGATCTGGGCTGCCCCACATGGGCTTTGGATGAAGTCAACGCCACAGTACCACCAGCTCCTGGGGAGAGGAGAGGCTTCCAGGCAGCCAGTGGGCAGAACTTGACATGGGGAGCATCCTCCTGCTGGTTCGGTGCTGATGCTCCCTGCAGGGGTGGCCCTCGCTTGTGCAAACCCCAGGTCCTCCTCTGCTAAAAGGGGCTGTCGACAGAGATCCTCGTCCATGTGCTCAGGAGCTCTCCCCTCCATCTGTCTTGCTTCCTCTCACTTTCCCCTTGCATGGCCGGACCCAGGGCCCCCAGCCCTCCTGCCTGCCCAGGGACGTCCTGGGGCAGCAGCAAGCAGCTGGGGCAGGGGGAGCCGTGCTTGTTCTTCTCCGAGAAGGCATCGAGCCTCCCAGGAGGATAAGCACCACCTGCCGCTGCTTCACAAGGGCTCAAATTCCAAGTCTCCTGGTACAACATGAAAGGCAAAATGTTCCCGGGCTACACAGGATAGCCCTGGAGGCAGTCCCAGGCTAGGCTTAAACCCACCGGTGCCTTTTGTGCAGGCACAAAGTGAGCATTTACAATTTCCTGAAGAAAAACACATTGGGGTGCCCCTGGGTTAGCTCTTGTGGGCTGGGAATGAGCCAGGTGTGCAGGGAAGGGCAGCAGGGCATCTGCACCCCGTAGGAGATGGATGTGCCCCTGGTTCTGCCGGATGCTTGGGATGAGCCTTGGCAGAGCAGCCAAACTTTGCAGGCTTATCCAGAGCGAGCCGCCGGTCCCGGAGAGGTTTGTCCTTCACTAGAAATTAGAGACAAGTTTCCAGCGTTTTCCTCCGCCATCTGCCCCGGCTTTAGTTGAAATGCAACATTTTACTCCAGCAATCAGTAGGTAATCTTGTCAGCATTACTTAGAGAAGCTGGGTCTGTCCTGCCCATCTGATGCACTGTGCAACAGAGGGAAAATCACGGGTTCCTCTTGAAAGGAGGGAAAAAATTGAGGTTGACTTTGGCACAGGAAAACAAGCAATCCGGAGATGACAATGTGCCACAGGAGCTTAAAATAAGCATCAACTAATTCAAACAAAAACAAATCTGCATTGAAAATAGACTCTTCCCCAGACCACATCCCCACTTTAAAGAGTCTTTGAATCCTCCCAGGCACATTTAGAACATACTCCCCCTTCACAGTCTCTCACTCGCTTTGTTTTGCTGTTGTGTAGCCAGCAAATGAGGGCTGAAGTTTGCAAGGATGCTTTCCTATTAGCCCTAATGCTAATAAATAGCCGTGCCCCCTGCTCCCCGTGCCAGCACCGTGCGCTCTGCCCGGGGAGCTGAAAGGAGGGCACAGAAGCTGGGCGGCCCCCAGCCCAGAGCCCCTCCTGCAGGCAGGTGGGCAGGAGAGCAGGGAAGGGTGGATGGGCATTAAATAGAAGTGTTTCTGCCTTTTTTTCTCCAACATTATGAAAACCAGCTTAGCCTGGCAAGGGGCACGGCCTGGGCTGTGAGGCTGAGCAACCAGCAGTGCCCCGAACCCTCCTCTCCTGCCTCCTCCAGCTGCTGCTGCAAGCCTCGGAAACGTGGCTTCCCCAGCACCACCCGGAAAGAAAAGAGAAATAAAATCACAAGGTCACCAACAGGCACCGGCCGACGGGCTTGGAAATCGCCACATTTTTGCTGTAAATAGATATATTTGGGCTTACGGCTGTTCGGTCCCTACGGACTGCAGTCTATGAGCGGATCTCACAGTATCCTTGGCCTGGGGGGGGGACGGGGCCATGGCTCAGGTTGGGGTGCGGGGAGCAGGGGGATGCTGCAGGCACCAGCCCCAGCACGGCCGGACCCCCCCCGGGGCTGCCGCACAGCCCGGCTGGCTCCCTCCTCTCTGCTGTCCAGGCAGAGCAGCGGGCTCATTCTACTAATTAAAAGAAAAGCAGGAGAAAGGGAGGAAAAAGATCACCAGGTGAGTCCCCAGGAGGCAGGCTGTCTCCCACACCTGCCAATCCCCTTCAGACGTCTCTCAGATCTCTGCCGCCGACACCACCTCCTCGCTCCCGCTCTCCTCTGCATGCCACGCAGGAGCCAGGATTGATAATTAATAAATCTTGCAGAAGGGAGTGGAAGAGGCTGTCGGATGTGCAGGCAGCGCAGGCACTGCCGGAATTGATTATGGTGGAGGCTGAATCGCTGCCTCTAATTAACGTATTGTTCTTTACGTGCTGCTCTGCTGCGGGCTGCGGATGGGGCTCGCAGATCAGCCCTCGTAACCCGGGGTGCTCGGGTCCTGCCCCGCAGCCTCGCAGTGGGGGCAGATGTGGGGGTTCAGGGGGATGCGGTGGGGACAGATAAGGGGGGTTTAGGGGGATGTGGTGGTGCAGATGGGCGGGGTGCAGCCCGATGGGCAGCGCTTTCCCATGGAAGGGGAACGCAGAGGAAGCTTTGCCATCCTGGGCAAGCCACGCAGGAGCTGAGCCCCTTCTTGGGGAGTGGGGAACATCACCTTAACGCTTCCCACAAGCCTCATCTTGGGTTAAAATGGCCTGAAATGGATGATCTCAGCTTGTCAGGTTGAGAAGACAGCAGGGAGAGTGACAAGCAGCAGCACTGCTCAAGCCAGGACCTGCAGCAGCACAAACACCGTGCAAGGGCACGGCAACTTCCCAAGTGTGCAAACTCGTACCAAAGCACTGCCAGAGCATCAGACAACAACCCCTTCTTCTGGGCACAGTTCTGAGCAGAAACCTGCGTCCTGCCCAGCCCCAAAGCTTCCAGCATGAGACTTGTGGAGGTGCAGGGGAACCTCCAAGGACACGGCGTGTCCAGCACCGCAGGTACAGGGCGGGCGCTGCCAAGCCCCCGTGTGCACGGCTGAGGGCTCCTCACTGATAGCGGCTGGTTTGGGGGCAGATTATGAATTGTTTGATATGGAATTTCAAATGATCACTTAAGTAGCTAATTAGCTCGTAACAACTTTGAGCAACCTGGGTGTAGTGTGTATTTAAGTGTTTAATGCCTTTTTTTTTCTCTCTCTTCCTTTCTAATTGGCATTTAATTAAAAGAATAAATAAAAAAGAAAAGCAGCTTTGCCTGGGCTGTTTGGGTTTAAATATTAAACAGTTTGCTTCTCCTTGAGGAGCGAATTGCTTCAGCTTGGGCTTCCACAGCGGAGGCGAGGGGTGAGCGGCTCAGGCACCCCCATCCCTCGGTGCTGAGCGCTCCGGGGGCACCAGGTAGCTTGGCTCTGAGGCTGAATGCACCATCTCAGCTCAAATGCAATGTTATCTTCAATGCCATTTAAATCCCACCCAACTTTCAGACTGCCTCACGTCTCCCTTCTGCATTTAAAGTCATTTTCAGGTTGACCTGAAACGACGACCTCCCCTCGGTGGCTCACATTTTACACCACTCCCAAAATACGGCTTTCTGCACCGGCCTGGGGGAGGTCTGTCCTCCTCCAGGAGAACAGCAGGAGCCCCTGCACCGGCACCGTGCAGCTTCTGCTGCGAACCAGCTGGAGACGGTGCCTCCCTCTCACCTTGCAGCCTCCTTCCTCAGCACATTTTCCAGTGGAGAGCGCGCCTTGGCACGGCTCCCTTTGGCTTCCCCCTGTGAAAGCAGTCTCAGTGCCCCCGCGAAGCCCAAGAGGGGATGCTCTAGAAGGAAATGTCCATTAGCGAGGCACTCAATAACTTCTGCTCTCTGATTTATTGCAGTCACTAATGTCTGAAAATCATCTAGTGCTCTGGCTTCCTCTCTTGGCAAGAGGTGGCAGAGCTGGCTGGCCTGCCAGATTAAGTTATAACAGCTTCAGGAAGGCTCTGATGTCTCTGCCGCTGCTCAGACATCCAACACTAACTGAGGACGAGACAGTCCCGAGGAGCTTTGGAACAAAGCAGAGCTTTCAAAGCCGTTCTCTCTAGAGGTGCGATTATAAAGGGGAAGGAGGAGCGCGATTCCCCCCCGCCACATCCCTGCCTCGGGGTCCAGGCTGGTGCCCGCAGGGTCTGAGCCTGTCGCCGTCCCCAGCTTCACCCTCGCCGCAGGTAACCTTACATCCCCGTCTTTGGGTCAGCACCCCTGGGGAAAACCGAAGCCTGAGAAGGGAAAAAAAAGTCCCCGCTGTGTGTGCTACAACAGAGGAGCCAATGTCCACTCGGAAAAGTTGGTGTGCAAAGCGTAACCTTCCCCCCCCCTCATTAGAACCCGGGTGGATCTGATGCAAAACTCACCAGAAGTGCATGCCTGTGAATACCAAGCATGTTAACAGGTTAAAGTAAATCCAAAGTAACGTTTGAAAGCTGAAAGATGAAAGTAGATCACAGGCCAAAGATCAAACAATCTAGAACCACTTCTAAGCCTTTTAGTGCTGCAGATTATTAGCATTTGAAAGTGAAGAGCATTAGTGAAAGAAGAGGATGGGGGGAGCAGGAAGGAATTTCAGTTGTGCAGATAAAAAGTGAAGTAAGTGACAGTGGGAGAGGAAGAATGAGAATTATACAGCTTATTAGGCACTGCACAAAGGGGCGCACAGACGCAAGTGCATGCACATCTGGGAGGAACCAGCGGCTCGTTTTCAGCCCTCAGGTGAACATCCCAGGCTCTGTCCCTGCTGCACTGGATGGGAAGGAGGGCCAAAAACTCCCTCTGGTTGTGGGCTTGGAACAGTCCGGGCAGCAGGATGGTTCTTCTCTTTGTGTCCCTCTTTTTGTAGGTGCTGGGCTGAGCCCGGTCCCGCAGCGGGTGCGCAGCTCTGGCTCCCCCACGTGCAATGCACCGCCTCCATCTGCAGCTTCAGCAGGCTAAGAAGAGAGCCCAGGAGGTAATGGAGCACGGAAACCAAACTCTGCAGCATGCAGCAGGTCCTTCTGCACCACTGAGGGAGAATTTGGAAGAAAAATATCCAAAAGGGAGCAGCAGAACTGAAGGCTAGGGCACTTGGTGTCACCAACATCTCAATCACTCGGAGCTGCCCAGTAGAGCAGGGCAGCAGCGCTGGGGTGCAGGGGGGTGGCTGCCCCCATCAGGGCACCGTGTTCCAGCAGCAGGGCCTTGTCCTGATGATAACCCACAGCAATGTCCAGCATCCCCCAGAAAGCTTACGGCACTGGCAGTGAGAAAAGAGAACTCATTTTGTGCTCGCAGCCCAGGCCAGCCAGCTCCAGAGTAAAGCAGGAGCTTTTATTTCATGGTCTCTTTACACAGCACAATTGCCTTTTAACCTCTTTCGGCTAAATGTGGTACGTCTCCAGAGTCTGAAAAGGCTCCAGTTAGTTCCTGATGGTTTAGCTCGTGCCACCCGGCGTACGTTCCTCTGAAAAAACCAGGCTGACATCTGGATGTGGCCACACACCAGGGCCACACTGCTGTGCCACCAGGGGCTGGGACAGCAGCTCAGGAGCTGGGGCTGCAGTTGCTGGGGGGGCTTGGGGGTCTGCACCCCCAGCCCCAACTCACAGCCTTACAGCGTGGGGCCCACAACGTCCTTGCTGCCCCTCTGCTCATTTCCATACAGCAGTAATTGGATGCAATTAGGCCCAGCCAAGCGCACGGGCATCCGGCTCTCGACTGCAGGCTTTTTTCTTTGCTCCAGGGTTGCCAAAAACTCCCCCAACACACGCGTTGGGGGATTCTGTTAATTGCTGTTTGCAAAAGCTTTCCGTGAGAGCGTCCTGTGTGTATTCTTTTTGTTACCTGGGCACCAGGATGAAAGCTGCCACGGCAAATAAGACATGAGGGCTCCCCAGGCTGAAAGCAGCCCCGGGGGGAGCGCTGGAGCTGCCCCCAGCAGGCAGTGGTGCTGAGCCAGCAGGAGGGGACCCGGCCGGCTGCAGGGGTCTCTGCTCGTCCCCTCCTCGCCCGCTCTGCTGCCACCAGAGACCCTGGGCACCTTTGTTTATCTCAGGTGCTCCTCTGTGTGGCTGCAATCGCAAGTAGCAAATTACGAGAAAGGAGAGAGGGAGAGGGAGGCGAGCGACTACCGGCCCTATTATATGCAGCCTTGGCTGTAATAAACAGTGAGGTTGACTATTCCCAGAGGGACTTGCTAATATAGGAGATTGATTCACTGCAGTGTAACCCCCCAAGGGCTTTACACACAACTCCGACTAAACTTCCTATAAAATCAATCCAGCCTTTTCACCACTTTTGACAGGGTGTTCTAATATTAATCTACTCCCCTTGTCAGTCAGCTCCACTAACAAAGGCTTTAATGATTTTAACCAGGCATAATAAATACTACACAGGTAGGTGGAGGATTCCTGGATCCCTCCACAAGGAAAAAAAAAATCCCCTCCTTTCCACCGGCGAGGGACTCACATCACTGACGATAACAATAAATAAGAGCAAAATAATAATGATGATGATAACAATGCAAACAGCTTCCAGGGTGAGGCTGGAGCTGGGTGACGACCACATCACACACCTCAACACTCCAGGAGCGAGTGCACAGCGAGGACTCGCCCTGAATTAGGTGCCATGGGTGCAGAGGTGCCGGGTGCCCAGGTGCCACTGCCCGGTGCTGTGAAAGATGGTGCCTGGCAGGCAAGTCAGCCTGATGAGCTCCGGCAGCACCATCCAGGCTGCACTTAGCCTCAGGCACCTGGAGGAAACGGAGTTTTGTTGTAAAAAATGTAAAGCACCTGGCCCCTGTGATTAAGCCCAGCACAGACTATTCCCTTTCTCCTGCATCGTTTCCACATCTCTGCCTCTGACTCACCGCCAACTTGTCCTCCCTGACAGCTAGACAGACAGGAGCCCACCTCAGTTTGTTCACACTGCAATTAGGAAAGTCCTTAGCTTCCTAAATGTGTGCAGGGCAGGCTCTGTACACCCGACAGGATGGAAACACAGCATGTAGCCCCTTTCCAGATCCACAGAGCCACTAAATTACGGAATCCACACAAAAGCACAGTGAGAGACAAAGCCAGCACGGAGCAAGGGCTCACAGTGCCCAGGAGCACAGCCCCACACCTCGAGACCAGGCTCCAGGTCTCCAACAGGGTTTTTTCTTACCCTCCTCCAGTCAGCAGAAGCCCCAGGATGGAGCCTTGGGTGCACCTCCACTGCCTTGCCCCCATGGTCTACTGCAAACCTCTGGGCAGATCCCTGGGCACCTCCAATTTCCCCCCAGGCAAATTATTCTTCCCACCTGCCATGGGAGGAGTCCCAGCAGACCTCCTTGTTTTCATCCTAGATGGGTATTAAAGACAAATTAAAGACCACAGTGAGTTGTTTTTTTGTTTGTTTGTTTTTTTTAAAGCAGAAATGAGTGTTTTATAGCAGGCTTGCTCTATCCTTGCGCAGCTTCCTTTCCAGCCCCAGCCAGCGGTGCTGTGTTGAAGCAGATGCCCTAAACACAGTTATGTTTAAACAAAAACACTGGTTTGGGCATGGGCCAAGGCTGGGTTGCATTCAGCCAGGTCACTAGTAATTTGTTTGCTTTGGAAGCAAGAGTTTGTGGAGAGAGCAGCTCTGCAAAGGCTCTGCCACGTGCAGCAGAGCCACACTGCTGCCGCACCAAGCCCACATTGCTCATTAGCAAGGAGTTAATGGGTGTGCAACACACGCACAGCTCTTCAGTGTGCTCATCACTGCCCCTGCCAACCCGAAATTGAGGCAGCTGCCTGGGGCTGAAGGAATTTGCTCGTCCTCTCCTTCCTCAAGCCATCCCAGTTTGTGTCTTTGCTACTGATTTCTTGGGGTGCCACCAGGCGGGCTGGGCTGCACAGCTCGTGGCTGGTGCCTTAGCTGGGGACACTGGGGACACCCTGAGCCTCCCTCAGCCCAATGATCCATCCTGAACACGAACCAGCGTGGCTGACAGCAGCCTTTGGCTTCGAGCCCCAAGCCGTACTGCTGTCATTGCAGCACCGGACAGCTTTAGGGCAGATCTTCAGGCGGTGTATGCTGGAAAAGTGCCGCTGAGCTCTGCGGGGCTGAACATGCACACCTTGGCTTTCCCTCATTGTAACACAACAGAAATTTTAAAGGGAGACAATGGAAATCGGAGGAGAGAACTCAAAGGGATCATCATCTGAACTGATCTAGCAATTAACAAGTCCAAAAAATCTGCAGGATCCCTTCGTTGTGCTTAATTGTACGGCAAATGGAATTGCAAATATTTACTCAAAATTAATGTCACGCAGGCATCATCAGGAAATCCCAGAGACGTTTCCTAAGGATCACCTTAATGTCTTTTGCTGAAAAGGAGGTCCTGAGTGGGTATTACACTATCCATAATGTTATAAACAAATCTAATGGTCTGCTTTGCTTCCCCCCTCAACAGAACTCTTAATTATGTATCTTGCAAATGTGCTTGGAAAATGGATTAGCTGCACCAGCTGTTTGCTACCATGGCAGAGTCTTTTCCGAAGCGTTTGTAGTGGCTCCAAAGTATTATCCACGTTCCCTGCTCTGGCAGTGCAAGCATGTGATGAGGAAGGACCTGCTTTGGTTCGGCGTGGAGATTAGCTCGGGCTTTGTAGACCAGACGCGAGGTATTTTGCTGGAATCAGTCACAGCTGTCTCCACTCGCAAGGCAGGAATCAGGACAATTTGTGCAAGGTTGGTTTACTTTGTTGCGTACGCTGCTCTGCAGCGGGATGGCAGGAAGAAATACAGAAGAATTTCAAAAACAAACAACAGCCACATTAGAGGGATTTATCTCACAAGCAGTAGCTGCGGCGAGGTGGAGAGGGGCAGGGCTGAGCAAGCAGGCAGCGACTTTGCACTGGGCTTGGCAGAGAAGGAAAAGCCAAAAGCAAAGGACCAGCCTTACAGCAAAACCCCACGCCTTGGAGGCTTCGAGGTGTCGGTGGCCTGGCCAGTCCTGAGCTGCAGCCCCTGCTCGGCTCTGGCGTTTTGGGTGCCTGTAGGGAAAGGGCAACCTTCCGCTGAGCGCCGCTCGTTCCAAGTCCCAGCTTTGTGAGGCTGGGGAGCCCTCAGCCAACACGGGTGATCAAAGAGGATCATTTATTATTTACAGGCGGAGGAGCCAACTTTTTGTTCTGTGTTTATTCAGTGCTTGGCATAATAATGTCCTTGCGCAACCAGATCCCTGCTGGGACCGGGTGTCCTGGGGAGCCGTGCTGGAACCAGCCAGACCATCACCCTGCTGGCCTTGCTGCCCCTTCAGAAGCGTGTTTGAGGTCTGAACCGTGCACGTTGTTTTATCCCATGCTGAAACGAGGCGGGTGGAGGTGCCCCGTGTGGGCTGAAGCATCGCCTGCAGAAAGAACACGGCCCGCAGTGGCTGGCCACGTGCCGCAGGGGTGACACGTCCGATGGCTGCTGCCAGCATCCCTCGCTGCCTCGGCTCTTTCCCATGTTCATCTCCAATGCAGACGAGGAGCTATCCTTTAAATAAGCTCCCGAGGACACCCATTAATAAAATGCTACTTATCTCTGCGTGCTCTGAAATAGCTAGGTGGGCAGTGCACCGTAATGGAACTTTTAGCTCAAGTAGCAATGACTTTGACCGTGCAAAATTACACTCTATTCTGGCCAAATTAACTAGGTAATGCCTTGCATTAGTGTAAAATCCTCCATCAAACCATGAAGGCTGCCGTTAAAAACACTCAAGGCCAAAAAAATATGGTGGTGGGGGGAAGGCATTCTGCGCAGTTAACAACCTGAGAGGCTGATTTTCCACTGCCTGGCACCTCGTGCTGCCCTTTACACATGGGCGAGGCAGGAACAAGGCAGAGAGGAAACACAAATGCCTTTGCTTGGGCACAGCGGATGCTGCTGGGGGTGAGGAAGGACGGAGAGAGCACCACGGTGAGGGCTGTGCCTGGGCTCTGACCCACTGTGGGGCTGGGGTCCCCAAGCCCAGGCACTGCCAAAAACACCTCTCACCTTTAACTCCCCACCCAGGGGAGGGAGACCCTGCCGGCTGCCATCGCCACGCTGCTTTTTACATTCAGTGTTCTTTTCCTTTTTCTTCTCTTTCCCTTTTTTTGCCTGTTACTTCAGCTCAGGCTGGGGGAATTGTCTATTAATAGGTGATCCAGGAAGTTTGAACGACTCAAGCAGGAGAATACCTGGAAGAAACTAAAGGATCTCTGATGGAAGAACGCGCAGACATCAAATGAGGCTTAATTAGGAGAACACAACTTCCCTATTAGCGCTCCCCATCCATGTGACACAGGCAAAGGGAAAGGGAAGAAACTGCCAAAGAGCTTATTTGTTTTGCAATTACGGATGAAATAAAAAATTACTTGGTCTAATTAGGCCTCTTTTAGTAAGAGAACCATGCAAAATAAACTCCATTTCATTATCAATGCCAACACAATTCTCTCTTGCGCTTTATATGTTTAAGTGAAAATGTGGAAGGTCAATTTGCTATGTAAATTTTCACAAATTTGGCTAAACTAAAACGATTACCCTAATGCTTATGCAAATTAGCTTAATTGATAACGACTTCTCTTGGTAACTTTAAAGAAAGGGAGGGGGGAAATTATTCCAATTGTGACAATCCTCTAAAGTGTTTCTTTGCCCAATAAAGAAATGATATCTTGACAAATTAAAGAGAATATAATGAAATCAGATTAATTAATGCTAAGACCAATTAGCACATGCAAAGAGAGAGTGAGATTTACAGAAGCAAAATTCACTAGAGAAGACTACAGGAATTCATCATCTTTCATAAAGACATTTATATACCTTAATATTCTTCAGAGTACCGAGGAGTTCTTTGCTTATACCAGTAGTTTGCTGTTAAAATAGACACTTTGCTCAGTGGGATGAAACAAAACAAATCCAGAAGCAAAGGCGCCTCCGCCTGGTGCTTGAGCGATGCCCTTCACCAAAACGTTGCAGAGAAAGGAAGCAGGGCACGGGGCAGAGGCACTCGTGTATCTCAGCGTGTTCCTGAGATGCCCAGCACAGCCCAGCAGGCAGACCCCACGTGCCGTAACGCCCCTGGCCCCAGCTCGGCTGTGCTGGGCTGTCCCAGAAAACATTAATTACACCAAGCGGAAAGCGGCGGCTCAAAAGTCTCCCTACTAGCACTATAAAACTCATATGAAGTAATAAAAATAATTACCAGCAACACTGTATGCAATATCCTTCTGTGTCATCTCTCTCCTGTTGGCAATAAAGCTACCTAACAAATTAACTATAAGGGAGGGCCCGTTTATTTACCTTGTAATTAGACCATGCTGGAAAACGTTCATAGAAAGCGTCTCCTGGACAGGTATAAATTCAGGCATGTGGTAGTGTCCCCACACACTGCATGGACTGGGGTCCCATAGGTGATGGAGTGCTCTGGGTTGGGAATTTTGGTGGTGTTATCTGAGTCCTCAAACAGCTGCACTACTGAATAAGCACTACCTGGGGCTTCATGGCACTGCTCTGCTGAAGTTCACGTCTCCAACGCATTACCTCACCCTGGCCATTCAGAGGGGGGAGGGAAAAAAAGGGACATTCCGTTAAAAAAAACAAACAAACAAAAAAAAAACACGAAGTCCTCCCCCAAAATCACTCATCAAAGCAGCAGCCAGAGCCCTGGGCAGCAGGGTGGTGGAGGTGAGGAGCAAGGGCCAGGGGAAGGCGAGCAGTGAGCCACTGCCAGAAGCTGGCTTGGGGTGCAGAGGGCTCGCAAAGCAGAAGCCTCCAGACCCCCCCAGCATCGAGCCCCCCAGCACCCCATCAGGAGGGGCCAAGAAAGCAGCCAGGGCCCCCAGGGTACAACGAGGGGCAACTTGCCAGCACCCCCAGCCCTGCCTCCAGCCCGCGCCGCAGTGAGAGCTGTGCCATCAGGGTGGCGAGGCTCATCAATCGCTAGAAATCGCCCAGACAACACTTTCTGACGTGCATTCGACTGCAGCATTTATAAAAGTAAATCAATTGTGCTATTAAACCCTGCTCACAGCCCTTATTTGCTTGCAGCCCCCATCAGCCTCTGCCGCCAGTGAGTGCTCGGCCCTGCTTTTTGTGCTGCTGAGCGGGGAGGCTCGCTCTGCATCTCCCTGCCCAGGACGGGAGCCCTGGCGATTGCCAGCTCCCAAATGAGAGAAGCAGGGCACCGATGCTCCCCTCCTCACCTCTCCCTGCCCACCACCCTGCCCTTCCCCTGGGCATCACCCCAGCAAGGGAGGAAGACGTCTGTGAGGAGGAAAATCCCTCTGGGATGGGTTGAACCGGGTTCTGGGAACACCCCTCACCCGTTGAAATATCTGCACCTGTGGAGCCTGCCACTGACGGATGCGTTTGCTCCCTCCTGTGAACCCTGCAGAGCTGGGGGTGGTGGAAGGAAACCTTTTGCTCGATTTATTTCACTGCAGTCAATTGTGTGGCGTGTCTCCCAGCTCATCGGCACCTTTGGAGCAAAACAGGCCCTTTCCATCTCATTGGCGTTATGCATGAGCTAGGATAGGAAATGAGCAAACATGCTGCTTGGATAAACACCCTGAAGAGGGTCTTTCTTTCCTTCCTTTTATATTGCCACCCTCTTTTCTCTCCTTTCCTTTTTTTTTTTTTTTTTTTTTTTTTGCATTTTGTTGTCTACAAAGGCAGGCAGCAAAAAGGAGAAAAAAGCTGCGCCTTCAGATCATCAGCAGCAATCTCTCTTCACTCCATTTTCCTCCGCTATTTGTTAAACTGTACAACATTAAAGAATGAACCGGGGGGGGGATGTGTTTTTTCGACTTTGTCTCTCATTTGTTAATTGTGCTCATCAGCGAAAATCATTCGCTGTAGAGATGGGGAGCAAAGGAAAGGAAAAAAAAAAAAAAAGGAAGGAGCTGATCATATGCAGGGGAAATAACTCAGATGTGAAAATACTTCAGACTAGGAGATTGCACTATTTATTCACACAAGTGTCCTGCTGTGCCTCAGAAATGCAGTGATTTAATGAGCTGCTGCAAAGGTGTTTGTTATTAAGAAATCCTGTCTCTGGTTATTCTCCCCCGTGTGATTAGGACGGAGCGTGGCAGAAGTTCTGACTCGGCGTGTTATTAAAGATTTAGCGGCTCTTCCCTCCCTGCTCCCGGCTCCGCGGCGCTTTTGAGCCCGTTCCAGAAATAAACACTGTACAAGCTGAACGGGGCTTGTTCGGCGCAGATGCCGAGTGAGAGTTAAGAAGAAATTAGGAAGGCATTTGTGTTAACAGATGTTCTTCCTCTCTGCCGGGGATCTGCACGAGCACGGAGGCAGTGCGGGGCCTGGAGGGAGCAGGGAGGGGACCCAGCCCCGGGCACTGGGGGGATGCTGGGACCCACAGGGACAAGGACCGGTGGGGATCCAGGGGACCACCTCCTGTCCCTGGGCTGTGCTGCCCAGCAGGACTGCCTCCATCCATCTCCACATCCCCTGGCAGTCAGAGATGCCCTCTGCAGCAGGAGCTCCCATCCTGGCGCTGCTGCCACCTTCGGTGCTGCACCGAGCAGGTCACCAAAGCCACCTTGGATGCATCAGGTGAAAAGCAGTGGGCACCACGCCTTCCTCACACCCTCATCCCTCAGCCTGGCACCGGCCCCACTGCCTCGCCCTGCAGCCTCCTGGTGCTCCTGGGACTCAGAAATACAAATAACGGGGGTTCTGCTGCGCCCAGCTCCCGGCGAGGTGAGGCACGCTCCACGCGGCATGTCGGCGCCGGGCGCTTTGCCGGAGCGGAGTGTTTCTCCTTTCAAGTCACTCAAGCACTGCTATTACTCCGAGGCTAAGCAGCGCTAATGGAGAAAGCATTCCAAGTTTCATTTTCCTCTGTAATGGAAAATGCAAGAGTGAGATTTCAGTCTGTGAGCACTTCTATGAAAAAACAAATATCTTTATTGGCACTGGACAGCCTGCCAATCAGCCACAAAATTGCTGGCTTCTCTTTCTCCCCTGAAGGAATGCCTCTGCATACAAAGATACCGGAAAAACTTCAGGGCCCGGAGGATAAAAGGGCCTTCTCTGCCTTTCATTGGGTGATTTGCAATGCATTGCTTCAGCATAATTTCCCATCTCCACCGCTCACAAAGGGAGCTCTGTTGCTATCTGTGAGTTTAATAATTTCTGTTCCCTACACCTTGCATTCATAATGCACCTCTCAACACCTCAGCTCGTGCTGCCCAACCGGGCTGCGACTCTGCCTGGGTTCTGCCTCTTAGCTGGAGCTAAAGCAGGGATAAAACCAGAGGATTCGCATCCCAAAGGGCCCTTGAGGCAGGGATGAGCGGGCAGCGGGCGGCCTCCTCCCTGAACGGGGCTCACAGAGCTTCCCAAAGAGCCACGAGTACCCTGCCCCTTCACATCTTCCCAGGCAATGGCTCTCATCTCCTCGTGGCCTTGGTACCTCCAAAGTACCAGACACGCTCACCCAGGGCCAAGCAAGCTTCACGATTTTATCCTTTTGGGGCTTTTTGGCTCATGCCACCCAAGCCTGCATCTTTGCCACCACCACCACGAGAGAAACTGCAGCAAACTCGTCACCACCTGCGTTCAGATGGGAGGATTTGCATAAGTTATTCCCCAAAGCCTTTAGTCCCCACAGGACATATTCTTTATCCATTTAGCCAGGAATTCAACTATTAAAAGCCTGCAGACATGCAGCATTTGTAAAATTAGTACAAGAGGCTCCAAATAATCCATGGCTCCATCTGTTACGTGAGCCACGTGCCGTCCTCTCTTCTCCTTTTTGCTTTCCAGGAGGAAAACACCAAGATTTCTGGGCTAGGCGCAGCGCTGTGTTTGTGCTGAGCCCGCTGTGTGTGTGCGTGAGCATCACCGAGGGGAGCTCGGGGGGGACAAAACGCCCCAGGGAGACGGCAGCAACACAGCAGGCAGCGCTCAGTGCGCAGGGGCACGGCCTGTCCGTCTGTCTGTCTGCCTGCCTTCAGGGACACGTGGCTGGTGGGCTCGGCTGAAGGAGCAGAGCTGTTTCAGCCTCACTAATCCCCAGGAGAAGCCTTGCTGCTGAGGGCAGCCTCACCTGGTCTCCCTGGCCAGGAGGGCTCCTCGCAGCAGGGACAGCCAGGGCTCAGCTCGCAGCCCCCAGGAGGCTGGTGGGACGGTGCTCGTTTAGAATTTGGCACGATTCATTGGTTCAGCTGGGTGCCTCTTCCAGAAGCATCTTCAGATGGTGAAGGCTTTCTGGAGAGATAATTGCAGTGTTAACCTAACAAAATCATTTCCTTCCAGCAGATGAAAACCGAACGAACAAAGCCCTGCTTCCATGGACATCTCCAGTTACTGCTCTGCACACCCTGATGCCCGCACCCAGCTCGGGGCAGGGCTCTGGTAATGCCCCAAAACCCCAAGAGCTGGGGCTGGTGGCTGACCCCCCAAACCCCTGGAGAGCTGGGGCTGGTGTTTGACCTTCCACAGCCCCCAAAACCTTCCTCCCACCCACACATGGCCCCGGCACAGCCCCAATTCCCCGAGCCTGGGTGAGGTGAGGCGGAGACGTCAGCTCGGGAGCGGGCACAATCGCTCTGCAGCGGGCGTCAGCGCCGGGACCTTTGTGTTGGCGGCATTAAATAAATGTCTCCTGGCTTTCACTCACCACTGCCTGGCTCTTTTATCAAAATGCATCAAAAGGTTTCTCCCACGTCAGGCAGGAGCTCTTTCACAACAGCGAGGGAAGGAAGATGCTCTATTATTTATTAGGACAGCCCTTACAAAGTTTTGCCCGAGTCACATGGGAGGCAAAGTGTCCGCGAGCCCAGTATTTTTGGGAGGTGCCAGGGGAATAAAAACAGAGCACGGCAGCAGTGCCACAGCCCAGCCAGCTGCAGCGGGGAGGGGCTGGTGGCTGCAGACCCCAGGGGCTCCTGCTCCCCAGGCTGGTGTGCTCTCCCCCATGCTATTCAATGTCAATTGTTTCTCCCTTTTGAGCAAGCATGCCAGCCATTTCCCAGTTTCCATGCTGGGAAACCTCTGGAATTTCACTCTGCCCTGACCCATGAGGCCACCACACATTCCCCTCCAGAGCCGAGTCCCTCAGCTTTGCGCCGCCTCCATCCAGCTCCTGCGGGCTGCGAGCACCTCGTGCACAGCACGGAACGCACCGGCACCGCCCGGGCTTCACGCAGCTCTGCCTGCGTGCACACCGCAGCAGAGAAGTACATTACAAAGCAATCGAGTTAGAGCCTGGCAGAGCAGCAGCTGTGCAGATGGATGCAGCAGCCAGCGCGCTCCCAGGGCTGCACTGAGCAGCCGCCCGCTGCCAGCGCTCCCCGCGCCGAGCAGGACGTGTGCGGTGGCCGTGCACAGAAACCCCTGGGAAGCCTTCCCTGCCAGGCCAGCGGCTCGGAAGGGAGTTTGCAAGGAATGCATCCAGGTGTTTTGCACAGGTATGGAGTTCTGTAAGAATATTAAATTCTTAATCCACCAGAGTTGTCTCGCCTGCCACTTGCCATGTGAACGGATCGTTAATTACCTGCCGTATGCAAGAGGAGGCCGAGGATGTGACAGAAAGCAGAATAAGAAGCTTCTTTTGGTCCCTAGCACCCGGCCCTCCTGCTTGCATCCTGCTGGTGTGCAGGATGAGACCCGTCCCGAGGAGACCTGCACCCAAGCACACAACCACTCCATTCCAGGAGCAGCCTGCTGTGGTCTTATTTATTTTTGTACGGCTCGGTGTGTAGCACAACTGTACACAAATAAATAATTCAGACCACTAAAGACTGCTGCAGAGGCGACTTTCCTGGAGATTTAATGTTCGCATCCCTCACACTCCTGCCACAGCAAAAAAGAAAAATTACAAATTGATCTACAGGACCAGGCTCCCCTCTCACACTCCTCTGCTCCCTCGATATAAATATTGGCCGAGTCCCTCTGGTAGGCTGCATGCACCCTGCAGGATGGTGGGCTGGGGCTGGGGGGACGTGAGGTGCTGTGCTTTGGTGCTGGGGTGGGAAGGAGCCTGCAATTTGGTGTCACCTGTGGAGCCAGCAATGCCCCCCCAGCTGCTTGAGCATCCGTCCCCGTCCCTGTGCTCACAGCGACCCAGGCGGGCGGCCGAGGGCTGCTCCTCGCTCCCCTGTGCCCCTGATGCTTCTCCTGCAGTCCTTGACATTTTCTTTCTCAAGGGGCAAGTCCCTGGTGCATCCTCACAGAGTAATTGTGAAATTATTATGGTTGGTGATTTTAATTTAAATTGGATGGAGAAATGTTGTACTGCGGCTGACTCATTTGCTATGGATTTTCACTTAACCAAATTGATTAGTCAACCAACTAGACTTAACTTGAAAGTTGTAATCATTCATTATTAGATCTAATTTTCATGTTGCTCTCAGACTACATGCAGAAATTGAACTGCAAAGACTCCAATGAAGTTCGGGTGGAGGGCCTGGGAAACTTGGGCAGCGCCGTGCTCATCCCACGGGGCTGCGCACCCTCAGACCACACAGCAGCAGCCGGCTTTCCGTGGAATTACCATATCTTAGCAAAAGCAAAATACAGCCTGCAACACATCCCTCCTGGGGTTTATAATGAAAATTGAACAGCAAAAGGTAGGGAGCCTAGGAGAAATCATCTGCTCCAACAAAACGTCGTGCCCAACAATAAAATCCCCCTGCTCGCACCCACCCCGTGCGCCTGGAGCACCGGCATGGTGCAGCGAGCAGCCAGGGCACAGCCACGGGGAGTAGAAGGCTGGATCCAGCCCCAGATGTGCATTCACTCCAGTGCTCCCCAATTCTGTGCCCAGCCACAGCAGCAGCATCCGTCCCCCCAGGAGCACACGTGGGGACAGAAGCCCCCGCGCCAGCAGAGCCCCGCCGCCCGCCTTCCCGCCCGCGCCCGTCGTTTGAGGGCAGCTCCGTGCATCTCTAATTACTGCAGAGGCCACCGTCTCTTTAAACAAGCAGGCTGCGTGCCAATTAATACCTTTAATTAACAGTAAGGACTTGCTGGAGGGACTAGGGCTTGGTCTCCCAGATGGACTCTGCCTGTTGATCCAAGTGACAAGGCTCTGTCAGGTCGGGCTGGCCAGGACCCGCCGCAGAATTACTGCCCGTTCCCTGCCAATTACAATGACCACGAGGGAAAAGAGACCTGGGGTGGGACAGACGGACGGACAGTGAGGGACAGACACACAGCCAGACACCCTGCAGGGCATGGGAACGCTCTCGGGCTCGTGACAGCTTTTGGGAAAGCCTCGGCTGCTTTGGGAAGAGAGGGGCTGCGGAGCGGCACTCTGTGGGCAGCCCAGCGCTACCCCAAGGAACAGCTCTGTCCAGCAACCCTGCCTCTTCAAGAGAGCCCTTTATAAGCAGCTAATTGCATTTATAAGAGGTGTGAGAGCATCCCCTCCTGCCCAGGAGGAGAGGGGACAAGGAGCAGGGCTGTCCTGCCAGGCAGGGACACTGGGGAAGCCACCACGTCCTCAAGGTCCTTACCCCACAGGGCAGAGGCTGCCTCTCACAGCCTCCAAATGCCTGGGCAATAGAACGGTAACTGTTAAATACATAATGCTGGCTTAAAAAAGGTAAGAAATGAACACGAAATACAACCAATACCGTATAAAGCAGCAGATCTCCATTTACAGGATGTTATTGGTGCGGATCACTCCAGGAGGTGTGAAATCATCGCCTGGGAACTTAAAAAAAATATTAGACATGGGCCCATTGGAAATGATGTGGCTGCGCTGACCCCATCCCGGGGCAGGGGGACGGGCAGGATGAGGCCTTCCAGTGCCTCCCACCCTTATTCCCTGGATCCTGCAGCTCTGCAGTGCACAAGAGTCAGCCCCCAGGACCTGACCCCTCCGAGCTGTCCCCGAGCTGGTGTCCCCCTGCCTGGCACCACAGCACAGAGGCTCCGGGGCGGTACGGCTGCGTTTCAGCTCCCCACCTTCTCATCCAAATAATTGTCATGGCAGCAGGTGCAGGGGCCGTGGGCCAGAGGGAGATCTTTATTCAAAGCAATGTATGTTAACGTCTCCAAAAGCTTTTAACGGAGGCCATTATTCCCACCCTGAGAATCGATGCATTTTAATTCCCTCCGAGCTATTTGTTTGGCTTTGCTTCTGTTTTTCAAACACGCAAGACACGTTTAACAAAACAAGGGAGCCCTGCAAGGGAGACAGCGCATTGCATTTTCCCTTGAAACTACTGGAAGTTCATTTTCAAAGCAGGGCAGTTTTCTTGGAATCAATGCATATCAACCAAAATCAATAGTTACTTTACGCAGATGGGCTGAGACACCTAAGTGATAGCTCTCTATGGCACTGGTATCCAAATCTATACGTTTTCAACAAGTCAATGCATTTTAGCAGCTGCTACTGTCTTTTCACTTAAAAATAATCCGATTGCAGATAAGACCGTCCCTTTCCACTGAGCCCAGCCGTACCCTCTGTATATTTACCGATGCCAACAAACATTTATTGAATCAAAACCTCTCCATTTCCAGCTTTCCTCACCCCAACCCGCTCTCCGCAGACGAGCTCCTGTCGCCCCTTCTCTCCACGTGGCTGCCAGATGAGGGCTGGCATCAGCCGGGCTGGGCCACAAGCCCTGGGCTCACCAAGGAGATGCCACAGCGTGCAGGACAGCACCCACGGTGCCTTCCCAAACCCTTCTGCTCCGAGCCCCTGCAGGATGGGGACCAGGGAGCCCAGGGGGCACCAGCAGCTGCCTGAGCCCCGGCTGAGGCTCAGACTTTTACAAACCAACACAAATCCTGCAGTTAACACTGAGCCTTGATAGTTCACTCCTCCTCTCAATCTGGGGATGAAAACCGCTGCTGAACAGGCACTCCAGCTCTTGACCACTTACATTTCTACTGACATTTGATAAGCTTTTTCATCTGGCTTTGCTCTTCTGTAGTGCAATCACCACCGTGTCCAGGTGCGCTGGCATGAAAGGCAGCATGTAAGCATATTTTTGCAGGACAGAGACATTCAATTTAGTTAAAAGGCTCTGCCAAGTGCAGTGCCTTTAAGAAGAGAGAACTGCGAGTCCCACTCGTCCCAGATACTCGGGGAGAACTCCAGACAGGGAGATCGGCCAGGGTGAGTTATTTCCATCAAATGCTTCTGTGATGTTCAGAGGGAGGCATTTTCCTCTGCTTTTTTTCCTGTTCCTCTTGCTGTATGCAAATCGCTGTTCTCTGTGAGTTATTAGATAACAAAGGGCTGTTTTCTCTGCAGAGACTTGCTTGTGTCTGAACCTTGTGAGAAGGATAATTAAGGAATGCCGCAGGAAGCTGCACAGAGGATCATTTCCACCCCTTCCCCAGCTCAGTCTCAAGGAGGAAGCCACAAGAAGTTTCCTCCCAGCCGCAACACAGGGGGGACAGAGGCAGGATGGGTGCCTGGCTTGTGGGGGGCACACCAGCAGCCCCAGGTCAGCCCCATGGGCGCACGCAGTTGCTTCCAAAGGTGGCCACATCCCCGGCTGCCCCATCCCTGCCAGCAGCAGGGCCACAAGAGGCACATCCCGTGCTGGGACCGTGCTTCTGGCACACAGCAGTGTGGGCAAACCGGGCACCCAGCCATACCACCAGCTATTTTCTGGCTAATTGCTGTCCCCACAAACACCCCCAACCCGGAGCGTGCAGGACACTGGATGTTCACCATGACTCCTTCTTTCTTTGGACAAAAGCAAGGCAACGGGCAGTGCCACGACGTGCTGGGGCCATGCAGCATCCCTGCTCCGTGCCCCTCGGGGACATGCACAGCCCCGGGCTGCCACCAGAGCCCCCCTGCAGCCGGCTGCCCCCAGAGCCCGGTGCCCCCTCGCAGGCATCCCGGAGGCCCGGCACTGCTCGCCACCGGCCGTGTTGCCATGGAGAAGATTTCTGTGCCACCAGCCACACAAAGGAAATTGCGCCTTCCCTGGGATGCAGCGCTAATGAGGAGGAGGAGGAGAAGAGCAAGGAAAGGGCTGGCTCGCTTCCTTTCTTTCACTCTTTATTTCTTGCAGGAGGAAACGATATTAAAAAAAAAAAAGACAAACAAGAAAGCGGCGTGGGGGTGGGAGGGCCTCGGCCTCTCCCCTGCCAAATGACGAAGCTGTTAGCAGCAGAGTGGGATTTGTGTGTGTGCTCCTGCCCGTGCATCGAGGCCCTGCTGGGCGATGGCAGCAAAGCAGCACATTTGCTGAAAGAGCCAAAGCAACAGGTGACATCCCGTGCTGCATGTCCCAGCCTTGTGTCACAGCCCCCAGTCCCCAGAGAGGGGCTGCATCTCCACCCTGCACTGCTGGGAGCCGCCAGGCTGCCCCTGGGGAGCACGGTGGGAAGCTGGGGTTATATGGCCTCAAAGAGCCCCCCCTTCCCTCTGCTCTCCCCCAGCACAGCCAGCTCAAAACGTGCTCCTTTGCTGCCTTGCTTATTTCTGTATTTGTACATGAAAACCAGCTCCAAGAGAAGCCCACCTGGTGGCACACCGGTCCCTTGTCCCCCACCTCCCCTCTGCAGTGCCCACGTCTCGGGGCAGTGCGGGGGCACAGCCGTGCCGGTGAGTGGCATCCCGGGCACTGCTCTGCCGCCCCGCCACCTCTGCAGCCCGCTCAGCTTCATAAATTCTCATTTGCTCCATAGCATTTGATTTTTGAGCATCTCCCAGACACTTCCTCACTTTACTACAATTGATGGGATCATGTGTAATTTGTAAATGATATTAAGTGAGGTAATAACACTCAGGGAACGGAGAGAAAATCATAAATTATTAAAAATTACTGCACTGAAATGTTACTTCTTTGCTTTTGCACCTGACTGATGGCTCACGCGCTGTCTTCTGTGCCCCCGAGACCTTCAGACCTACTCTTCCCCACCCATTACACCTCCGTGGGAGCCCGAGGGGCGAGGTGCGGGGTGAGCCGCAGGAACAGCCTCGCCAGCACCTCCAGCATCTTCCCCGAGTCCTGCGTGGTTATGGCACGGCCACGCTGCCTTCAGACATCCTCTCTCTGAAGCTTGCCCTGCTCTCCCCTGCCATTAGAGCTCTGGTTGCATCTGCTGCCAGCAGCAGCAAGCACAGAACACAAGGACATGGCACCTGCACGCGTTACCACCAGCACCGCGGCGCTCTCACCGCGTACGTGCACAAATCTTCCCTCCTGCCTTTGGCAGCGTGCGCTCATCGGGCTCTGCTCACCAGCACCAGATCTGCTGGAAGCCCACACAAACCCAGCTCCTTCCCCAGGTCTCCCGAAGCCCGTGAGCCCCCGGGTGCCCCCGGCTCACTGTACAGGCAGAGGACAGCTCTGGGGCCGTGGCCCTTGCTCGGGGCTGCCGCAGGTTCCCGTGCTCCAGGCGCTGCCCGACAAGGGGAGCAAGCTCATGCATTTTTCAAGGCGATCGATGCAGCCAGGCACCCTGTAGGCATAATGACTGCATTGGCCGGGATGCAGAGACAGGCTGGGTGAATGACTCCGAGTCTGGCGTAATAGTCAGAGCCCTTGGAAAGCCGGGCATTATTTATAATTTAACTTATAATTTGCTGCTCAAACCCAGTGGTTTAAAGTGGTTGGATGTCAGCGTGCCTTTGGAGAAGGGAGCGGGATGGGAGAAAGAAGAGCATAGTTTTTCCCAGCTTCAAAACCCAGAGTGTTTGAAAAGCTCCTCACTGAGGTTCTGACCTACTTTGGAAGGCAAGAAGCAACCTCCATCATTAAAAAAAAGAAGCCAAAAACCGCAAAATGCAGCCCAGCAGGCTGTAGGAACGCAGAGCCAGTCCCTGCACAGCAATCAGAGGCAATTTGGGAACAATGCTGTGGGTAAGTATCCCAGATTTCAGCTCCAATCCCCCTGCCCACCCCAAGGATGTGGGAAGGCACCGGGGGAGCAGGAGCCTGCCCTGGCTGACGGCTGCTCCCCAGGCACCAGCACCCTCTCTGGCTGCGGACACACATCCCATCACCTCGCTGATGACGGGCAGAGCGGCGACATCCAGTGCTGGTAGCAAGAAAGGAGCGAGGCTGATATAAAAGTGTTTTGTCAAAACTTTTTTTCTCCTATGGAAAACAAGGTTTTCAATCAAACTGTTTCTGGTTGAAAGCAATCTGCTTTCTTTGAACAGCTTTCCAGATCCAGCAGTTTAGGCCAAAAACTTGTCACTTCCAAGCCAGCTCTTTTCTCATCTTTCAGCAGATTATTTTTTATTTTCAACAAAGTCATAAACCACCTTCTGCCTGGCATTAGAAAGGTTATAAGCGCGTAGCCATCCCCAAAATTATTTTCTGTGAACAAGCGGTTAGAGATGCCCGTTTGCATTCAGCTCTTGTGCTTTCCTTCGTTTTCAGTGAACCCTGGTTCAGGCTGGACACAGGGGAAGAGCTCACACCAGGTGGTGGAGGAGGACAAGCTGGGGCAGCAGCTGGAGCACGAAATGCTCCCAGGGTGCTCGGGCTGTGGAGCTGAGCTGGGCAGGATGCAACCCGGGCAGGCGATGCATGCACCCTGGCCAAGGCATCACCTGCACTTCCCTGCTCCCATGCGACACCCACAGTGGGAATTCGTTCCTGCAGACCGGGTATTGCATTGCTGCCATGCCCACACAGAGCTGGAAGAGAGAGGACGCGTGTGCCGGGCAGGGTGCTGGCCCCTGGGGGTTTCTCCCCAGCCACTACCAAGCCAGCAGCTCTCATAGATGCATGTGGAAGGCCCCCGGGCTGCAAACACCTTCACCACAGCCAGGTGATGCTTTGCAGAGCCCTGCATTGTGCTTTGCCACAGGACCTCGTCCCCCCGCAGGTGCCGCAGCGAGCTCGGGGCAGTTCTGTCCTCCCGTCCTGGCACCTCATCAGAACGGCACGGCGATCCCTCTGGGTGGGTTTGCATCCTGCCTACTTTCAGCTGAGGCCGTTGGATCGGTGCAATAGCCTGTAAGCTGTCAAATCACATTTTCGGAAGCAAATTGCTTTTATAATTAATTTAATTATTATTACAGTGCTGAGTTTTTGTATTGGCTTAATAAACGTAATCAGGTTTTGCCCTCAGTCTCCTTCCCTACTCCTTCTTACTTCCTTTCGTGAGTTGGGCAATTTGGGGAGGAAAAAAACAGACACAGGCTGAGTAATTAAAGTTTCAATTGTTGTCATTCGTTAAATGGTACATGTTTTAATTATCCTCTGAGTCTGCCCATGCATTCATGTCACCCGTGGCTTGCGAGAAGAAAAACACCACCCCAGCCCACTGCCAGCGCACACAGAAGCAGGGAGGCTCTTGCGCGAGGGCTGGTCCCTCCTCCCCAAAGTGAGTAATTTTGAGTTGCCATGGAAACTGACGGATGGGCCCGCTCATGGTTTTGCTGCTGCTGCTGTCAGAAGAGCTTTAAACTTCCGAGCTGGGCAGCCCCCGCTATCGGTGGTCCTGGCCCCAGCCCAGAGGGGCCACGGGGGTCCCCAGGCACCCCAGAACCAGGAGCAGGATTTCCATGTGGTCCTGCTCGGTTGTACCCCGTTTGCACATCGCATCGCGTTGCCTCTCGGTGACCTGCTCCCTCGTATGGTAACCCCAGCTCCAGTTCTGCCCACTCCCGCAGGCTCTAGCCCCAATGAATGTGCTTTGTGCTTCTGGCTCAGCAGAAAACCCAGGGCCAGCAGCAGTGCTGAAGGGATGCTGGCAGAGGCGCTGCACCCCACGAAGATGCCACGTCTCTGCCTGCAGTGAGATCTGCCACTCAGCCCGTTTTTAATCCCGTCAACGTCTGCCACCTTGCTTGCCGCACTTCAGTCCCTTTCTCCAAACCCTTTGAGCACCAACTCACCTGCCTGCAGAAGCTGAACTGCACTACATCAACATTATTACCTTTATCAAGCAAACTTGTACTGTAATCAAAAAGATATCAACTTCGTTTGACAAGATCTATTTTCCACGCACCTGTGTTGATTGGCATTTATTATATTACCTCCTTTAATTTTTTATTAATCAGATCCTGTATCAGCTCTCCCATTATATTGTCCGGGATTGATGTTAGCCTGACAGGCCTGTAATTACCCACATCATCCCATTTATGTCTCTGAAACACTTACAAGGCTCTAGGCTTTGCACCACTCTCAGCCCTGGATGGGGCACCCAGGGCAGGGAGCTCGGCCGGGGGCCCACGAGGAGCCGCAGCACCACCGAGCCCGGCCACTGCCTCCCCACCAGGCACAGCTAGCAGGGCTCCCGGTCCTGTCGTCTTATTAATTCCTAATTTCCAATTTGCAGGAGGAGAGAACCTTAGCCCTCCATCATGCTAGCCCAGCAATCACAGCGATGAGCCAAGTATCTCTGGACAGTCTTTAATTTATTTCCCGGCGCACACGGACACTGCTGAGAGACTTGATGGCACCAGCTTAAACATAATAAATTACTCAAGTACCAGAGATTAGTTAATAAAGTGTCAAGCGCCCGTAAAGTGCTGCTTTGTCAAAGATACAAAATATTCCTCTGTTTCTCCCAAGATAAATAGCTCTGGCGGAGGGAGGAACGCCCCGTCGCCCGCAGCGCTGCCACCACTGCGGGTGCTGCCCCGAGCCCCACCTCGGCTGCATCGTGCTGGGAAGATGAGGCTGGGTTCAGCATCAGTGAGCCAAGTCACCAGGACTTGGTGGCCCTTGCCATTGCTCTGGTCCCCTGTGCACTGCCTGCTTTCTGCCCCCAGCTCTCCGGGCAGAGGGGAGCACGCTGCCTGGGTAGTTTTTTTTCTGGGCGGATTTTGCCTCTCTTGGCTTTGTGAGGCATCTCTGAGCATTTTCCCTGGCAACGGGTCTTGCTCCAGAAGAAGGCAAGCCGTATCCCTAAAATAACAGTCTTTGGGCATATCGGTCATCTGCCAGCATGGTTTGTGCCCCTGGCTACAGTCTGGGGCAGGTCTGCGTGCTGGGACCCACAGCCTCCAGCCTCTCCTGCTCCTCCTGCTCCATCCATCCTAAAGGACACGGCTCCGCCTGCCATGCGATCACTGCCCGAGCTGCTGGAGTCCCCCAGCCCTGCAGGAAACCTTCTGCTACCTGCAGGACGAAGCCAAATCACCAGTCAGGCTGAAAATTCCCTCTGACTGGACGATGTTTGGAGGACATCCCAGGCAAGTAGAGCGTGACCCCCACCAGCCGGCCGGCCGGCTCACGGCAAGGGCTGCTGGCAGCTGCCAGGCTCTGCGCTGTGACCCGTGGGCACCCAGCACCAGCCACAGGATGAGGAGAGAGGCACGGGGACCCCAGCGCTGTCACTCAGCTCCACACTTGGATGATCCCACTAACGGAGCCACCTCGGAGCTCCCGGTGATGCTGGCACGCTGCGGGCTGCCCTGAGCATCATCCCCTCCATGTCCCCAGCCCCGCGTCCCGCACCGGGCACGGAGCAGCAGGGGGCAGGAGGGGGTGAGGGAGGGATCAGGAACCACAGAGATTGAACAATCTGCTCACAATCAGCGCCGAGCGATGTCTGAAACTGTGCGTGAAAACCCCGTGATTGGCAGCTCCGAGGCGTTGACACCATGCCAGACCTGGGCTCGCTGGGTGTTTCTGGACTTGTGCTGCTTGATTTAATTACCAAACAACAGATCAGACATCTAGAGAAGAGCAACTACAGAGCGGGGAAGGATTATTTGGGGGCAAAACCATACAATATTCTGCAAGGAGCTACCGGGAACCACTTGTGAGCCCCGCTGCTGCCCAGAGCCCCTTTGGAGGCAGGATGCTGGTGGTGTGGGAGCGCCCCGTGGGGGCACACAAGTCCCCTGTGAGCACTGCGTGCCCTGCAGCAGGCACACTGCCCCCTCACAGCGACACTGCCCCCACGTGCTGCAGGGTAGCCAGGTTCTCTCTTCAAGGAGATGTATTTGTTATCCACAGCGACTACGTGGCGGGTTGCTGTGCTCTGCGCTAATTAACGGACCTGTCCTTTTACAGCGGGAGCGAGCTGCTCTGTATGGAGCTGGCTGACGTTACCACAGCGCTAACTGCTGCAACTGCTGCTCCGGAAACCCTCGTGCCAACGCTCACCCCGCTGGCAGGACCCGTCCTGTGCACCCGGGAGGTGGCTCTGTGGTGACGCCAGCCCCTGGTGCTCCAGGTGCCCGCAGGCACTGCCCGGTGCAGCCCCATTCACCTGCACCCTGCCAGCCCGCACAGGGTGCGGTGCCACAGGGGCACCTCTCCCTCCTCATCCTCAGCTCCTGCCCTCCCTTGTTTTATCTCACGGCAACGGTGGTACGCGGAGGAGATAAAATATTCAGCAAGGCTTTCAGATCTCCTGTGTCGTGACCGAGTGTCTGCAGGTTATATTTTGGCTTTTTCATTACAAAGGAGCTCTGTATTTAATCAAAATGTAAGAGTGATTTCATACCGCATGAAATGTGAATCTGCATCCGTCTCCCTCCTCTCTCTCCAACACAAATCACACTCTCTTTCTGTCCACGCTGCACACACAGACATCTCTCTCGCTCAGATCTCTTTCTGAAAGCGACAATACTGAATTCCTCTTGTCAAAGTGGTTGTATTTATCCCATTGGTGCCTATCTCAATGTCGCCGTCTGACTCACGCGCCGAGAGATTCATTCTGCTCCCATAAAATAACAAATGAGATGAACGGCTTCTAGGAAAGTTTCCTTGATAGGCTGGGCGAGGCTCTCCAAATTGCCCGGCCACACTGCTAGCACCCCCCGAGCCCCCACGGGCGGTGCTGTGGGGGTGTCCCCACTCACCCCCTGCTCAGCCTTGGGGGCTGAGCCAGCCCAGACGGCAGCGGCTCCCTCTGCAACAGCAGCTCCATGCCTGCATGCCAAGACTGATTTCCTTCTGGGCTCTAAACTCCCTCGGTTTGGATCAATTAGAGTATTGACATGGACGCGCTGCAGATCAAAACTGCCACCCCTGTTTACACGGTGTGTGACTCCCAGTCAATAATCCTTGTCTGAAAGATCTGGTGTATTTGCTCGATACAACCTTTTGGGGCTGGGAAAACCACCAGGGCTTGAAAAAAAAAACAAAAAACATTTTAAACAGGATTTCCGTATTTAAGTCCTTGCACAATAGCAGAGTCGTTTCCCTGCTGGCATTTCCTCCCTTGCATGGAAGGGGAGCAGCGCAAGGCAGCAGAGAGAGGCGCAGCCCTGGCTGGGATTAATAAGCTGTTAGGGAGCGATGCCTGGAGGAAAAGGGACACACAAAGAATGAGGCATGTTGCTTCCCTGTCCCCCCACTGCCATGCAAAACCAGAGGGTGGAGAGCACAAAAACGCTGCTCTCATGCTTGGCTCTTTCCACAGGGTTGAGGCTGAATGAACCCCACGGGCACAGCCGGGACCCCCATAACCACATCAGATTGCCCCAGCTCCGGACAGGGACAGGCGGAGAGATGCGGGGGGCAGAGCAGCCCCGAGCCATGGCACGAGGAGCAAAGCACCACGCAGAGCAGCAACAGCAGATGACGAGATCAGGAGCAGGCGTTTTGGCAAGGAGTGGGTGCTCCAGGGTCCCTCTGTCTCGCACCTTTCTCCCAGGCAAAAGATGCTCCCCCCTCACCTCCCTGTTTGCCAAAAGGACGGAGCCAGGGCTGGGAGCAGCCCTCAGGGGGATGCCTGCCCCAGGCACACGGCAGAGCGAGGGGCTGGGGGCTGGATGTGGCACCCCATGGGAGCAGGGAGCGATGCCCTGTGGCACCCAGCAGGAGCTCAGCAGCTGCCGGGATGCTCCGGGGGCTGCGAGTCTTGGGAGAACCGAGGGCCAAATTTTTGTGTGCTCAGCATCTGCAGTGAAAGACAGATTATTCAGAAGTCTTAGAAACATTCCCCTGCTGCTCAGATGCTCTTGGGAAAATCTGGTCCGACATATGCAGGCAATTAATATCATATCAGAAAAAAAGAAAAAAGATTCCAACCCCGAAGACAAAACAGAGCCCCAACTAACACCATTAGCATTAGGCTCAGAGAAGTGTGAGTGCTGTTGGAAGAAGTCCCATTATTATTGTGGTTGAGTTTCTGTAATGAATTTGCCTCGGCCTGATGCCTGGCACTGTGGCGTTGGCTTCTTGAGAGCACCCAGGGGTGGGTTGGAGCCCCAACGCTCAGACTGAGCCCAGCCACCCACGCCTGGGGACACCTCGTGTCCCCCCCAGGGACATGTGCACGAGTGGCTGGGCAGTGGCAGAGCCCAAGGGGCGCGGGGACATCACCCAGGGGGCTCCTGACACCATGGCGCAGGCAGATGGGGGACAATGGCACGTGGTCAGCTTTGGGTGGTGATAATTTGGGAGATGATTCTGAACGGGTCTGGGGAAATCCCTCTTTCCAGGCACTCCTGGGCAGAGGCAGACCCCTTGTGAAAAGGCAAATTAGGGTTTCCTCTTACAATAATAATCCCATCCAGATTAGTAAATCCTGGAATCAGATTACCACAAAAAAAGGGACTAATATGAAATCTATAGAATTTCAATCACATTTTTGAATAAACTACAAACAGTTATGCAAGGATCTGTAATTCCCTTGTGTACATCTTTGCATGCTTCAGTAGAGTTTGTGGAGTCTATTTACCACATCTAAGACCAATTTCCTTCCCTTCAGTTGCTTTGAAGATAATTGAAGGTCCTTGCATTGTCTGCTTTCGAATGTAAAAGCCGGCTAATGCTGAAATCGATGCTTCCTAGTTAATGCTGCCTCTCCACTGGCATTGAACAGCGTGTAACAAAGCCCTGGGTGACTGGATCAGCAGATCTTTGCCGGCCAGGTACTTTGTTAATCAGAGCAGGCTGGGAGCAAGCCCCAGACCCTTTGATGGCACCAAATGTATTGAGTTGTTAAGTCCGAATTAAATATTTAATAGCAAGCGTTGCGGTACGGCTGTGGCGATTCCTCTTGGAGGAGAAGAAGCAACAGGGCAGGGCTGTGCCACCGCTGGAGTGCCAGGACCGAGCACCTGGGGGACCACCCAGCTCCTCGGCATGGTCCTGGGGAGATGCAGGAGGGGAAAAAATGCTCAATGCACGGGGACAGCTCGGCACCACTCCTGGGTACCGGTGTTATTGTTCCTTCCCCGAGCCGCCGCTCAGCACCCACTCTCTGCCCATCCACACAGCCAAAAGGACGCAGGAAAATAGGGTTCACGCTTCTGTACTTCACATTCCCATCTCTCCCCCTCCTCAGCCCTTCTCGCCCTGCCCATCCTTCACCCCATGGGTGCAGGGCCGTGCCCAGGGGCTGCAGCCTGGTGCTGAGGCACGTCGCAGTCTCCCAGCGCCGCTGTGTCCTCAGGGAACTAGGAGTCAGATTTTCCCAAGCCCAGGCAGAATGCAACATGAAAGATTGTTTTTTCCACTTCAAACTGCACGCACCAGACTTTCTTCATCTCCAGACAATGAAGATATATAGCAAACTTGGTTACTGTTGGTGTCATTAGAGGGGGAGCCCAAAGGCTCTCGCCAACATCTGTGCTGGGCATTGTACAGTGACAGAGAGAGAAACGCAGGATGTCCTGGGGAGCTGGTGATGAGAGCAGGAAGGATAAGACAGAAACACACCGTGGGGTGGCTGCAGCAGGGAGCCAGCACCAGGCAGCGGGTGCCAGCCCTGCGCCCAGCGTCTCCACTGCGATGCCACTGCTCCTGTCCCTGGGCTGTCCCCGTCCTTGGGGACGCTGCCGCACCCACGGTGCCGCATTGGTCACGCTCGTCCTAACACCAGAAATGGCTTTCATTAAAACCCAGTGAGGTGACATCCATAATTCAGTTCTGTCACCTGCAAAATGGGAAATGAAATGCACAATTGTGCAGGGCTCCCTGCGAGGGGCACGCACCGGGTGTGACCCTGGGACACCCCCAGGTGCCCGGCCCCAGCACGGCACGGCCGCTCAGCACCAGCCTCCACCCGCAGCCCCAGCACAGCTGCACCAGCCCCAGGTCTAGAGAAAACATAAATCCTCCAGAGATTTTGAATTGCAGCGAGAAAGAAGGAAAAGAAAAAAAAAAAAAAAAAAGAAAAACCCTTTGGGGAACTGAGCTGCTGTATAAAGAAAAGCTTTGAGAGGGAGGAAGGACCAGAAATGTCAGGCTGGAAATGGATTGAATTGTGACACAGTCAATAAAACAAGTGACCCCTGTGTGAAGCTGTAATGGGGTGGTGTTTTTGGTATTTAATTCATAGACTATCGCTCTCGATACATGCCCATCTCTTCAGCTCCCAGCACCTCCACATCCAGCCGCTCTCCGACTCGCCGAGCCCTCCCAGCTGGTCCCCGTGCCTCTCCCAGCACCAGGCACTCCAGTTACGACCAGTCCATCATTATTCACTTGCCAAGTGCCAGGAGCAGCTCCCTCCCCCTGCCCCCCTGCTCCGCTTTTCCAGGTGCCTGCTTGTATCTATACGGAGCTTCATTTTTTTATAACTTCCATAAACTTTATTGCGCGGCAATGAAAACTCATTATTTCACCTGAGCCTGGTGGATCATAATAATACATAGGGCACTTTTACGAGGCTGCTCAGATTGCCGGGCAGACCTTTAATGAGCGACCCCATGGCTTTGTGGAGAAGGGCTCCCTTTTATTGAGTCACAGGCTGGAGTAACACACAAATAAGCAATAACCACCGCAAAGGGACTTCGTGCCGTAACAAGCTGCCAGCACCCTCTTCAAACGGGCTGACCCCTTCCCCACACGCACGCCTGGGGCAGCGGGACACGATCTGCTCCCCCCTTGCTGTGCAGAGCTCTGGGAAGCTGAGCCACACGGGGATTTGGTGGAGCAGGATGGCTCCTGTGACCTGCACGCTGCAGCGAAACCAGCGGAGGACGTTTATATGAGAGCTTTCGGGAAGAACTTCTGAAATTAAATTGTAGCTCGGGAGGGATTCTGGAGAGCAAATATCTGGATTCCTTCACCTGCTCTTAGCACTAGACTGGCAGCCAGCCTCCCTCCAGCTCCCCCTCCCTCCGCCTCCAATCAGTGCAATTATTTCCTTCCTTCCCCATCTTTCCCGCAAGAGAAGAAGGATCCCTGCCAAGGTGGCTGCTCCTCGCAGCGTGAGCTGCCCAAAGGCAAAATGACGCCTACAGCGCCAGGTGAGGGTGCCCGGCACAGGTTCCTTCCACAAGCTCTGGGTCTCAGGAGGATTCAGCGTGACTCCTGCTGATCCACAGGACCACAGCACCTCCGCGGTCCTCCCCCACCGATCCTGCAGCTGGAGCTACGTGGTTTTGCAGGAGGGAAGGAAGGAGCTCAGGCTGCATTTCGGTGTCTGACAACCTGTTGGTCGGCCTGGCATCGCCAGAAGGCTGCTGGAGTTACGCTTCCCCTCCTGTGGGAACAAAGAGGCTTCTCCCAGCCCTGCGCAGAAAGGTCTGTGCAGGTGAACAAGCAGCCCTTTCCCCTCTCTCTGTGATGGCATTTGCAATCACACATAAAGGCAAAAGTAATATGCAGAAAAGCACTTAAACACGGCGCATACAATTTTAATTACAACCAAGTCTGACCCAGATCCTTTCACATTAGTACATACCTGTTCCTGGCAATAACACCCTTGTCCTTGTATGACTAAATTAAAAGGTTTAGAAAGTACAAAAGCAGTGTGGAAGCTAATTGTATTCCTAAAAGACACTTAGAATAAGATGAGTTCAGCTTCGTTTTAATTATGCAAAGAAACCCATTGGAGCTGCCGGAGCTCCCTGGAAGCTGTTAATGTTTTAACAGCAGCCACGCAGAAGGACGGAGGGCAGAAAGCGGGGCTCAAACACCGTGCAACCCCTCCAAAACCCCCTCCAGAAAGGCAAGCCTGCCCTGCACCAGGAGCCTCCGCCAGGCGCCCGCGGGAATTTATCTGCGAGCGCGGTGCCGGGGAGCGCTGCCCATCGCTGCTATTTATAAACCCAGGACACAGAGTATGTAAATATTTCACAATTCAATATTTATGAAGTGCTGACTTGAGCCTGCTGTAAAATACGACGGCAAATGGCCTGAGCACAGCAGAGCGCGGGGCCGAGGCAGCCGGCGGTGCCATGCTCAGCCCATGTGGCCTCACGCCCACCCTGCCGGTGGGGACCCCAGCTTTGGGGAAGTTTATCCAGCAGGGAGGGAGCACGAGCCTGGATATCCCACCCTTGTCAGCAAACTCTGAACGCCAGGTCCGTCCCAGCCCCATCAGGGTGGGCAGAAAGGCGCTGGTGGGTGATGGTGACTCCTGGGCAGCCCCACGGGCGAGCCGGGGATGGCTCTGTGCGCACAGACTGCTGCAGAGACAATCCGCCGCACCAGCTCTCAGCATTATTACTGTAATTTTCCCTGTGCATTGCAAATCCTCCCCACCTGTGCCTTCCCCAGGAGTGGGCACGAGGAAGCGGCAGAAAGCGGGACGAGACGAAGGAAGGAAAAGCCCATGCCAAGGAAAACAAATGCTAAAGGCAGCAGCAAGGAAGCAAAACGCAAAAAGCTGCCCCTTCTGCTGCTCCGTCCTCCCCGGAGCTACCTGCGGCAGCTCTGCCTCCTGTCCCTTTGTCTCCAGGACTGTAAAAGCATTTCCAACCTCCATCTTCTCCTTCCTGGGTCCTGCGAGCAGCTGTTTAACAAAATGGATCTGCACAGAGCAATAATTTTGCTGCATTACTTAATATAGCTCTCGGCTAAAGATATAATTGAGTTGGTTAACTAATCAATCTTTCCATAAGCATAGATTTCATTTTGGTGCCCGTTTACAGGAAAAAAAAAAATAAAAATAGAAATTCTGCAAGCTAAAAAGTGGTCATGAAAGGGCCTGGGGACAGCGGAGTAAACAAGGGCTGAGCCTTTCCTGGAAGGGGCAGTGGCGACGCAGAGGACTCAGGCTCCCTCGCTGGATGCGAGGTGCTTTCAGAAGGACACCAGGACCAGTGGCTGCATGCACAGAGCTGCCAGCACAGCCGGCAGTGTCCCCACAGGGTGCCTGCTGAGAAATCCCACACCCCGTGGCACCAAGCTGGCAGCAATCGCCTTCCCTGCAAGCACCCAGGAGCCAACCTTGTGCCAGCCCGGCTATCTCAGAGCAAAGCAAGGCGTTGGCTTCTGTCAGAAGCACCTTTACCAAAAGGGTTTGTCCCTAATGGATAACTCCCACAGCTGCCTCCTTCCCTGGGGGTCACGGCTTGGGAAGGGCCCTGCCTGGACCCCGGGCACTGCCCCAGCCCGAGCACACCTCACCCTGGCCCTGCGCCGCAGACAGCAGATTTGGAGATACTTTGAAAAATTAAATCAGTGCAGCACCGAACTTGGAAGCAAGCTGCTGTCTCTGGCAGTAACAAAGCCAGAGTGACCCCGGAGAGGCTGCGTGCTCCCACAGTGAATTTTTTCCAGCACAGAGGGGAACGGAAAGCAGGAGAGAGGAGTTTCTTGGCACGGCTGGGGCTGGGAGTTGCAGTTATCTGGTTTTATCTGGGCAATTGCCCTTCCCCAGGACATATGGTTCCCAGGCTGGGGCAGCTCTGAGAGGACGCGCTCCGTCCTGGTCCTGCCTTCATCTGATGCCCCCAGATGGTGCCGAAAATCTCTAGGAGTGAACCTGCACTTGGACGGGTTGCCAGCCAGCAGCCCAGCCTGTTTGCTGTAGCTACATATGTCTGCTTATTTCGCTTCCAACATCACATATTATTCCCCACCGATGCATAGAGGGAGAGCAAAGCGCACAGACAGGCTTTGCTAAGACCTCCTGCGTGGCCTAAAATTAGAGCCCATTTCCTGGGTGCTCCTGGGTATGCCTGTCACACGCAGACCCGACGAATTTGTTAGCAAGAGCCCTGCTAGAGCTGTTGTTAAAAGCTTCCAAAAATAACCCCCGAAGCATCTCTGACTCAAGCCATCTAATTCAGGCTAAGGATTGATCCTCCTCCAACTGTTGTTTCACGGTGTTAAAAGCAAGATTGATTGTAAATTTATGTTGTAAAAGTGCATCATTATTTCAGCACATTAATGCAGCGCCTTTCTGTGCAAATTGATGTTATTTTTATGATGTTGTTTATGGGCTTGAATAATCGGATTGATTCTTAATTTCCAAGGCTCTGTTGGGAACACGAGACTCCAAAGCCAGGCTCCATCTCAGCATCTCCACGCAGGTCTGTGGGACACGGGGCAGGCCTGGCATCGGGGTGGTGCTGTCTGAGTGCTGGCCACCACCGGGACTCAAACTGCCCCAAAATGTGCGGCGTTGGCTGCTCCTTCCTGTGCTTGGAGCAGCATCCACGGCCAGCATCACGATGCTGGACCAGGGGAGAGGTTGCCATGGCGAGCCCATTGCTGAGGGCCAAAATACAGATGTGGAGCCATGGATGGGCTCCTTCTTGTGCTGTTTGGGCATCACCAAGGGCCAAAATACTGATGTGGAGCCATGGACGGGCTCCTCTTTGTGCTTTCTGGGCACCTTGTCTGGGCACTCGTGCTGTCTGGGCACCAGGTTTGGGATCGATCACAGAGGGGTTGCAGCCCTGTGCTTGTTGTAATCGATTGCTGGGTGTACAGGCAGACCCTGCGGAACTGCCTGCCACCAATAATGAATTCCCACACAGTCCCAGCCCAGATCTCCTCACTGGGGGGCTGTTCCCCTCCATTTCCTATTGCTTTCTTTCTCCACTTGTTCTTCCAGCACAGATATGACAGACACAGAGGGTGAGAAGTGGCTGCTTCTGCGGAAGAACTTTGTTACTAGGCCATTTAAATCATTCTAATTACTCCAGAAACACACCATTAACTTTTCCAATGAGGTCTGCAGAGGGGAGAAAGGGAAAAAATATATATATCTAACGTATTTTATGCAGCTTACAGGAATAATGCGGAGGAATAAGACAAGGGCAGAGAGAAAATAAACAGGCAACGCAATGTCCTGACATTAGGAATTCAGAATTCATTAGAAAAGCATTGATTGCCACGGACTGATTTAGCACAGAGTGTGATTGTCAGGAGTACAGGAGAGCCCACAGGAACACATTGTAATTCAGAATTACTCGAAAAATAGCAACGCCACGAGACAAGGACCGAGCAGCACCGCTCCTGCTCCCTTCCCCATCCCAACAGGATTCTGCCCCGCTTGGAGGCAGAGCTTGACCAAAGAAGCGTGCCACGGGGTGCCTCTGGCTTAGCCCCTACAAAAAAAATCAGTTGTCTCATATTGGGGTCAGCCCAGACCCCCTTGCCTTGAGGCAATGCCCCATGGAGCCCCCAATTCTGCCAGCACCCACCCTACAGCCTTCCCAAGAGGAAAGGAGCACCCCCAGGAGCACAAATCCCCCAGAGCCATCAGGTTCAGGACCGCTGCCGCCCGTGGGCAGCTGTGCGGGATGAGCACCGCGCTCAGCACACTTCAGTTCTCCAATACGAAATTAGATTTCGGACGTCCTTCATTTTTCATTCATATGATATTGTGCAAAATTAAAATTAAAATGAAACGTACCACTTAGTCAAAGTCATTTTCTGGTAATTTTGTTTCAGGACTGTTTTTCTTTTTTTCTTTTTTTTTTTTTCCCCCCTATGTTGGAAGGGCCTTTGGGAAAGCTTCACCTCCAGCTACCACCCGCTGTGCCTGCCCACTGCCCGTCCTGGTTTTGGGGTGCGCAGCCACTCTCCCGCCCTATCCACCAGGACTGCACGGCCCTACAGAGACACGGGGCTGCCAGCAGCCCGGCGTGGTTTGTTATTTTCCTTGAAAGCCCTCGGAGTCCAGGAGGCAGCTCCGGGCTGTCTCCTCAGCGCGAGGCAGGAAGACGAGGCTGTCAGCGCAGCGAGCGGGGGGGACGCACTCGCTGCAGAAGTTGTTCTTACAAATCTAATTTATTCAATTACCAGGCGATAATCTAGAGCTCTAAATGGGCTTTTCAAAAGGTTTAAACATAAGTTACCCAATTATCCTATCAAAATCTCCGTCACAGCATCCGCTGGTGGGTGCTGCCTGCTTCCAGGAGGATGGGAAACCAGGGGCAAGCAAGAGCTGCATCCTCACGGGCTCCACCTGCAGCAGGCACGGCCACTGCAGCCCGCTGGGATCCCCAGCACGTCCCCGGCCCCTTCTCTTATTGCAGAGGACACCACACGGCTGCAGGTGGGCTGCTCTTATTTAAACCCAGCTTCCCACAAGGTTTTGGCCCAGATTTTCCCATGCATGCATCAAGGCGAGCAGCGACCCAAAGGGGACGGGACCCCAAAGCCGCAGCACCCAGAGCCCCCTCTAGGCCTGGCCATGCCCAGACCCCTTGTTCCTCTACCTCCCGCCCCACAGGGATCGTGGGGTGCGCTAATGAGCATCATTTTTCTATACGTCCCTAACTGTTAATTACTCCTCTCCTGCGTTCTGCCTCCCACTGTTAATTAACGGGCTTTTTTGTAGCAGCGCATCCCCGCGGCGTCAGATGTGGCTGGCAGATCTGCCTCTCCCTGAAAACTTGAGCGGTGCCTCCTGCCTTTCTCCTCGGGTCGGGGGGGAGATCAGTCAGCCGATAATGAATCCGGCCATCCTCCAGCACCCGGGGTTTGTGCGAGGATTAGTGCCTGACCTAGCTTGGGAAGAGGCACCGCAACCGTGAAATTAGATCTTTACAAAATAATTACGGGGTTTTGTAAAGTAAATAAACCCCAGATCTTGAACAGAAGCTGGGGAGGGGCCCAAAACAAAGCCAAGGAGACGGTGCTGCGCTCGCCCAGGAGCAACGGAGCTTTGGGGAAGGCTTTGATCCTCCTCCTCGAGGGAAAGGCCAGAGCTGCTGCACTTCAGGGCAGGGCAGCATGGGCAGGACTTGTCTTCTGCTGCACGATAGGGCCGGGAACGGCTCCACACAGCTTTGCAGTTAGACACGCTCTTTGATTCCTCACGCAAGTCCCTCCAAGGTGCTCAGCTCGCCCGCATCGGGCTTTGCTTGGGGTTGAAAAAAGCGTTTCATACAAGCTGAAACACTCCTGGGCTGTTTCTGCTTTACGGTTGAACTGCCTGTCAATATTTCGGGCAGGCTTTGCTTTGTTGGGAAACAAAGCCTGAAATCCCTGCCTGATGCGGGGTGTGCGCAGGCAGCCGAGCAAACGCTGCCGCTCCCCACGCTGGTGCTTGTGCCCGGCTGTGTGCCCAATGTGCACGTGTGGACATCCTGAATGGGGCACGTGGAGAGCTCCCCAGTTTAGATGAGGGCCCCAAAAGAAAGGCAGGAGGCACCAATCCTGCTGCCGGGGGTCAGCGCCTGCTCAAGGTCAACACATCAAGTTCAGAAGCCACGCACGGAAGTAATGGTGCAATTAGCACTAAACGTGTCACTCCTACAGCGAATTATTTGACTTTAATCAAGCAAAAGACGAATTACTGGGGATTTTTAAAAGAGATATAAAAATGGAGTTATTAAAATAATATTTTTTGCTTCCATGAAAGCTATTCCTTATTAATGAGGGCATAAACGAGCCCTCTTTGCCTGACAGACTCAGGAGAACAGGCGGAGAGGGTCGGGGAGCTCGGTGGGTCCTCCATCCCCTTAGCAGGCAGCGTCCTGCGGCACGCAGAGCTCCTCACCTGGCAGAACCGGGCTGGGCTCCAGGCAAGAGGAGATTTGGGGCAACTTCTGCTGCTCAGCCCTTCCTAATTGCGCTCAGACAGCCCTTCTGCGGTGGCTGCACGCCAAAGGCTTGGATTGGCTAAGGGATTATTAAAGGGAAAACAAAGAAACTTCACCAAAAAAAAAAAAAAACTGATTTTTTCACTTTTTCTCAAGAGGTTCATGAAACGTGACTACAAAAAGAGTTTTCTGGGGCTTATTTTTCACCGTTCTTTTGTGCCAATCTTTGTTTTTTTAAAACTTTATAAAGGACCTCAAAACCCCCAAGTTTCCCCACAGATGTCAGTGGGAGATGCCGGGAGCTCCCTAAGGCAGAGGGCTCAGGCCCTTTCTGGACACGGCTGGAGGTGGAGGGGGCAGCCCAGCACCCCGAGGTGCAGCTCCTGCATCCTTCACCCAGGGGGGGCCCTGTGCCTCCCCCCCTCACCTGCTGCGCCGCAGGGCCTGCAGCCGCTCGTCGTTAGGCTGAGTAAGCCAATCTTGTGCTAAATAGAAAAACGGGAGATCTTGGATGTGAAAAGACACTTATTTATCCTTTTACCAGACGGTCTAATGAATAATTTCATGTTTGCAAAAGCTCATTTTGAAATTTGAAGACAAGAGATATATTGCCAAGACGACTGGGAGACTGCGACATTAATTTTGTGCTGAAAGATTTACTTAAAAATTAGATTTTACAATTTTAATGCCTCCATTCTTTTCTTTAAATAAGCTGTGAAATGCAGTTAATTAGACTTAAACCCTAGAAGCTTAGACATTTGGGCTGCAGTGTAAGCTACAAAAGAAAACGATCTTTTTCACTTGCAAATTAAATCTAAATTCATTACGTGGCTCAACCTCCCGTTAAACATAGGCAGGCCTGGGGGGCTGGGGGTGCAGGAGCCCCCTCCCCGCCAGCAGAGGCAGGCGCTGAGCCAGGACCCAGCTTCGCCCAATATCATCAGTGGCAGAGCAACACAAACGGGGCTGTTGGACAGGGAGCCTCGAGAGGAGGCTCACTCGCCTGCAAGATTTCGGGAGGCTGAAGGGTCAGAAGCCCTCGTGGCCGACATCAAGCAGCGGCATGCTTGGCTCTGTGCGCCCGCTGCTCCAACAGCTCCCCTGGGACACGCCTTCTGCCCGCCAGCAGCAGCTTCCCATCGCGAGGACGCTAATTAATTTTCCAGGAAATCCGGTAATGGCAGAGACCCCGATAAATCCAGCCCTAGCAGTTCAGGAACAAATGGGGACACCGCAGCAGCTCCAGGTGCAGGGAAAAGCAGCGTCCCCGAGCGCCCCAGCCCGCACCTCTCCGCTTTGTTCTCCACTGGACTGGACTTTTTCCAGTCCAAGCTTTTCGCCCTAATCACTTGGAAACATTTTTGTTATTCTGATATTTCCCATCCCTCACTATGACAAGACTTGTATTTTCGCATGAAAAAATCCTTGTGAATTGAAAAAAAAAAAATCCATCTTCATCAAAAGCTTCTAATTTCAGAACTATTAAGGAGAAGAAAATCAAACCAGGAGCCTCTCGGAAGCCCGGCCTTCTGTGCGCACGCACTGGGGAGCCCCGGCCAGCTGCTTGCACCCGCTGCAAGGCATCTGCCTCCCAGACAAGCAACTTCACAAGACCCGTGCTCCAATTTTTAGCCTGTTTTCTTTCCTGAAACCCTGTCTGCTATCTCATGAATGTTCCAGAAACCACATTTCTTAGCAGAAGCCCCCACGAGGGCAGCAGATTAGAAGCAAGGAGCAGCACGGAGCATCCACAGGGTGTGGACAGCAGGCAGATGCTCACAGCACTTCACACCAAGCAAGCCTTACTCCAGGCGTAAATGCACCCTAAAAGAATGATTCAGACATCTCTTGGGGAGCCCGACGTGTTTTGAGCATTCCTGGCTAGGTGAATTTTTCACCAACATCTTTTTCTGAACAGTTGCAGGTGATGCACAGAAACCCCAAAACCGTGCCCCCAGCCCCACTGAGGCAGGCACACTGCTGGGCTGTGTGCGCCCCACGCATCGCCAGCACCAGGGAGCTCCCGGCCCTATCCCACACCCCAGTAATCCTAATTGCTCACCACGGCAACCCCTGCGCCTTGGCAAGGTGGCTGGGAGAGGGTAAGCCTATTCACCGCGCAGAGCTCTGTGTCTGATATCGCCCAGATCCACGCGCTAAGTACCCAGAGGGAAACAAATCCCGTGTAAATTGGAGCGATACCAGCCGATCCCTCCGTACGCCCAGCCGGCGGTGATAAGCCCATTGTCTGGCACCGCAGGGTCTGCACTGCTGACCCCTCCTCATCACACCACTTAATGGCATTTCCCCAGCTCCCGAATTTTTCTGGGACTGGAGCAGCGAAAGGCACTGGCAGTGCCTGCCTTGGGTGCAGGCAGGGTGCCCAGCACCGAGGTGCCGAGGTTCGGAGCAGGGCGCAGGGCACAGACCCTCACCTGGACACCTTACCGGGTCCTTCACGCCACCAGCAATGAGCACATCAAGAACGAAGCCTCCAGCCTTGCTCCAGCATCCCCGGGGCACACTATGTCCCTGCTAAACCTGCAGGCTGTCCCCAGGCCACGAGCACCCAGCCCAGCAGCATCGGTGCCCGCAGCATCCTCCCCTCTCACGGCTGGGAGGTGGGGGCCAGTGTGGAAACAGGGCAGCCTCAAGATGACTTGTATTAAAAGAAGAGAAGAGAGGAGGGATTAAGAGCTAGAAGAAAGCAGGGGAAGCCCTGCGAGGCAGAAGATCTGCTCAGGCCAGTCCGCAGCAGGGGACCAGAGGTGGCAGCACCAGAGGGGGTTCTGGCTGCGAGAGAACAGAGAAAATTCTCCCCGATTAAACCCAAAAGGACACAGAGGGATTTGGCAGCCGGAGAGGGAGCGATGTTTTGCCAAGCCCCTCAAAGGAGAAGAAAGGCTGTGCGGCAACTGCCTTGTGATAAATTATACAGCAGGCAGGATGGGCTGGCAGCACGGGCCCAGGGGCAGGCACCAGCGAGCTGGGCTGCAAAGGTCTAAGGATACCGGGGGACAGGGCTGAGGGAGCTGACACTGCGTCCTCACAGCCTCTGGTGTTTCAGACAAGTTAGTTGTGTGTGTGTTTAACCAGGAGCCAGCTCTTAAGAGGCGCAGCAGGTAATTGGGAATAGCCTAAAATAAAGAAGGCATCTCAGGGCCCTAGGGGACATCTGTTAAAATACAAAATTATGAATGGTGTTAAACTGTAGAAGACAAAATGATGTCTCTGTTTAGATGTTGAATTTACAGTAAATACCAAGTTCTCCCTGTGGCTGCTGTTGTATTTATTAATATTATTTGAACACATCACAGAGCCTGCATTCAAACGGGCTTCAAAGAGCAGCAATAAATCTTTTCCAGGTGCCTGCAAGGAGAGCCCTCCTCCCAGGGCTGCGCCCGTGCGCTCCGGTCCTGCTGCTCCGCGTGAGAGCATCCCCTGCTCCCGCAGGCAGCCGGTCCCTGCCACCCCGGGGGTGAGCACCCGAACCTGCCATACCCAGGGCAGCGGAGGGAACTGCTCCCTTCCTCACCCTGCCTTGGGTGGGAGGCCCATTAATCTTGTCACTTCCCACCCGTGTTACAGCCATTTCTCTCCCCCGGTCTCACCGTATCGCCAGGGACGACAGAACGCGTATTTTAATAAGCCCGGTGCTCTAAGCGTGCCCGGGCCGTGTGTCAGCATCAGTTTGCAATATCGGTGGCAGAAGGATCTCAAGATAATAGGAGCCTCTTCATCTTCAATGGAGCTGGATTGGAGCAATTGAATGCCTGCGCAAGATTACAAGCAGTTATGGATATTGCTTGTCATGCTGCCATCAGCAGCCGCCTTTTTCAATTGACTAGCCGCATGCATTTCCAGAATAGGTAATGCCAGCTGTATTTACTGTAGCAAAATGAGGTTGTGATGGCCCTTGGGAATGATCTGTGGGTGTCGTGTTAATTGGGCCTACAGCACCTTAACCCTACAATGAGTCTTTCACGGTGTGCTCAGAAGAGCTGTGTCCATCCCAAGGCACGCGGCACGGACGCAGAGCGAGCAGCACGTGGCTGCGGCTGATTTTGGTGCCTCCCCAAGGCATGATGCAGCACGACGAGGGGTCACCAGCTGGCCCCAGCCCCAGTGACAAGGAGAAAGCTCACACAGCATGGCACAGCTCAACGGGGAACGGACGTCAGCAGCACAGCTTGTGCCCGAGCACGGTTCACCTGGCAGAGCCACGCTGCACGGCTCTCAACAGCCTTGGAAGCACTTTCTGTTTAAAGTTTCCACCGGCTTTTGAAAGGACTGGGCATGGTTTAAGAGCTGCGTCGTGGCTTAATTCTCAAAGAGGAATGAGATTTGTTTGCTCCTGATCCTGAAAGCAAAGAGGAGGGATAGAAAAAGATCACAAGGCTGCGTGCCTGTGTGGGTGTATCTACACACACCTGCAGCCGGGCAGCAAGATTAACAAGCAGAAAACACCTCCCGAGGGGAGAGGGATTCTCCTCCATTAAAAAAAATAAAGAAAGGAAAAAAAAAAAGAAAAGAAAGAAAAAGAAATGAAAATACCACCTGAAAACACACTGGGAAATCACCTTGAAATAAGCACCACAACCCCGTACAACGAGGGGACCTGCTCATACACGTCTCCCCGGGGCAGCACCGTGCGCAGCGCTGGGCCATGGCCCTGATTAAGGAGCTGTATGATTGCATCCATCCTAGAGGCTCGGGGCAGCAGCAGGAAGGAAAGAACTAATAAATAACAAAAGCAGCGGTGCTTGGCAGCCCAGCCTGCTCCACGCATCCTGCTCCAGCCCCGTCAGGATGCTGGGCTCTGCCCCAGCCGCACGGGGAAGGAAGCACCCACCCCGGGGAGCGTAGCGTGATGGACAGACACCCATCTCGGGCAGGCTGACCTTCGGCGGCCTCACGGCTCTCAGCAGCTGCTGCAGTGCTTGTCAGAGCAGAGCCGAGGTGTTTAATAAGGTGTCGGAGAGCTCGCAACAAGAACTTCTAAGCTCTGCAAGTTCTTTTGCTCTTGAACAATGCGGGCAGCGATTAGAGCTGACGAGCTTCTCCCTCCAGACCCTGCCGGCCTGCAGGACTGCACGTGCCCTGCTGCTTGCTGACAGAGAAATGAGGCTGCCCATCCATCCACCGCGAGGCAGGAGCCAGCCCAGCACCATCCTGGCACGGAGCTGCCTCTCGTGCAGCCTCGCTGGGCAGGGCTCAGATTAACCAGGCAGCACGTGGTTAATTACCGCGCTGTCCTTAAGGTAAACACGGGGTTACGTGCCATCTGCTTCCCAAACTCAAATGGTTAACCAGGAATATTCATTTTGTTCCTATTAAGTATAATTACCCACTAATCTGTAGGAGCCTTTTATTTCTATTTAATTACAGGATATTTAACAAATAAACCAGGGAAGGGTGGAACCATCGGGGGGATGAGGCTGGGTGCTGCGCTGCTGCTGCCTGTGCTGGTGGCAGGGCTGGGACGGGGAGGGGATGCCAGTGGCACGGGGATGGGGAAACCAGGTTGATAGGCATGGAGTGAGGTCCTGAATGGGAATGAGGTGGCTAAATGCCAGTGGCCATCAGCCCTCCTGCAGATGAGAGCAGCACGGCACACCCCTGGGGTGGCTGGGAACAACAAGAACAAGAAATGGTTCCAGCCCCGCGGTACGACCAGCTGTGTGAGACGAGAGAGAGGCAAACGCGACCACGCAGGAGCTGCTCAGAAAGTTGCAAGAACTATTAGTTTTTTCTATATAAAGCCAGATCTCTTATGCAACCGGGGAGCTGGGAGCAGAGAGTGTGAAGGGCCCAGGAGCACTCAGCAGACCAGCAAGCTGATAGGTGTGTGTGTGCCAGTCCTTATCACACCCTCCTGACGCAAGCACAGCCGAGGCTCAGCACAGCCACCCATCCTTTCAGGCCTGGCGGTGGCACTGGGGCCCAGCACAAGCACTTGCAGCCCTTGGGCTGACCCTGCAGGGAGCACTTTGTGCCCCAGCTACCCCAGGTTGGGTGGCTGCGGTGCCATGACCCCAGGCTGGAAGCAGCCAGGAGGGGTCCCACGCGCCCAGCATGGGGACACCCACTGCAGGGCTCCTCCCATGCCCCGCGGTGAGCCCCTTAATATTTATAAACCACAAGATAACCTTAGCCCAACTCACAGCCTGATTTCTGCCTCGGAGAGCTCAGCTGTTTATTTATCACCTCCTTTCCCGGCTCACAGCAGCTGCCTGGCATCACCGCGGGACGAGGCTCTGCTGCGGCCGCGCTGCCTCCGAGCCGCTGCTGCCAGCGGCACGCGAACCACGGCTGCAGTGGCAGCAGCAGGCTGGAAGGGAAGGCTTGCTCTGCCTCGGGAAAGCAGCTGAACGAGCTCCAAAGGCTTCTGATGCAAATCGTGTTCATCCTTTAGGTAAAGGCTGGCTTGGGAAACTGCGTTTGACAGGTGTCTCATCGGGTAGCTCCGGTCATCTTTCTCGGAGCAGCGCCCTTCTCCAGGGGCAGCGCAGCGGAGCCACGCTGTCTCCCTCATTTGATCCCATCATTTCTGCCTCCGCTGCTAAAACGCATGATTTACTCGCCGGGTACTCCTCCATCTTTTCTCTCCAGTGCCCCCAAGTAACGGGGCTGTACCTCCTGTACCCCCTGCAAGCTCTCCCAGCCTCCTAAACAGTTTCAATCCCAGCTCCGGAATCAGGTGCAGAAGGAAAGGAGGAGGCATTTTCCATGCCCCCGCACAGCTCTGCAGTCAGACCTCTGCCAGCAGCACGCTGCTGCCCTGTGCTGCACCATTCACACTGCTGTTATTAAACACGCAACTGAAGCACCTTTAGCCAGCTGGTGTTTTAAAGAAAAAAAAATCAAGGGGATAATTGCTTAATTTAAAGTGATTTATTCCATTAAGTAACTCTTTACCATAGGCCCTTTTTTAGACGTTCAAGTGTATTTTTCATTAGTGCTGCATAATAAAATAATTGCAGACATAGGAAGGAATTTACCTTTTTTCCATAAAACTGTCCTACAGAGAAGCACAAGTATTTACTGCTCTTTCTGCTACAAGCCTGAGCCTGGCCAGCAGAGACAAGGGAGAAAGAAGTTCCAGACTCCCTGCAAGGAAGGGGACTTTCCTGTGTCCCTGGGGTGAAGCCCCAAGAGCTTCCTGCCTCCATCACCCCACTGCTGACCCCAAGCCCTGTCCCCTTGCAGGTGCTCATGGTGGTGCACACCTCAGCATCCGCACCACTGCAGGGCATCAGCAAGCACTGAGAAATGCTCTCTGCAACGTGCAGGGGACAACCTTGCCCAGGAGGCAGGAGGTAGAGGCGAGGATGAGGATGCTGCAGTGGGCACCAGCCCACCACCACACCAAGCACACACACGGTGATGCTGTGGGTGCTTTAGTGACATTTATTTAGGAACATAGATTTAGGGACATTTATTTAGGGATGTAGACTTCAGAACCCGAATCTTGTGGTCCCGACACAGAAGGGAACACCTGTGAGAGGTGAACAAGGGCTCTCCTGGAGTCCCTGCTATGCCGCCTTCCCTCAGCAAAACAAAACGCCAGCAGCTCCCGGTGGCTGCTGGTTGTGCAGGCCCTGCAGAACTGCAATGATCTGAGCTCCCCCTCATGGCTCTGCAGCAGCAGTGCCTTCCTCCACGGGCAGCCGAGGATGCTCGGCAGTGGCACGCCAGCCCCGCGCAGCCCTGCAGCCGTTTGTCAGCACGGAGCCGTGACCGAGTCCGGGCTGGGAAATCACTGCTCACCGCCTGGAAAAAGGCCTAAAGCAGCACAGAAATAAAATCAATACTCTCCAGATTCTCCGGGCAATTTACACACAATGGGAAGTGAGAGGCGAATAAGAAGCTATGACCACGAGTGACTTTTCTGGGTGCTTCCAGGGACGCAGCCCCTCGCAGCCAGGGAGCTGAGACGTGCCGCAGCATGGGGTGGGCGAGCTGCCCACCTCACACAGCAGAGCCAGGGCGGTGTGGGGTGGGTGTGTGGGGTTCACAGCCCCCACCCTGCAGCCCCTTCCCATGGGGTGCCCCAGTGCAACCGCTCAGCAGTCCCAAGCCCTCACACCCAGGAGCATCCTCATCCGTGCCTTCCAGGTGCAGGGATGGCATCAGGACCGAAAGGTGGTCACATTTATTCTGGAAATTCTGAATTGTTTGGCCTTTTTCATAAATTTTTCCTCCACACCTTCTTGGCCAAAGCTGTTTGCCAAATTCAGCCCTCAAGCACTTCGCAGCGCTGGTCCTTCCCAGTGAGATAATCAACCAGGTGTTGGGGGAAAAAAACCACAGTTGCCTGGCTTTGGTCACTGGCTGCTTTCAGCAGTGCACCTTGTCTCTGGGGCTGGCTTCTCAATTTATTCCAGGTAAAGCCGCACAGATGCATCTCCATATGATTTTTACAAAAAGGCAAAATAAGTTGGAGTTGGATATCCCACAGAAAAAAAAGAAAAGAAAAGAAAAAAAAAAAAAAAACACCACAAAAACATGCCGCTCTTATTTTTCCAGTGAAGACAAAGAGGAGGAGCAGATAGGTGCTCCATGGAGACAGCCTCTCCAGAGCAGCTCACGCATGCACTGAATTTAATAGAGCTGTTTGTTTTCAGAGTACAGCCTGTGCCAGTGTCAGATGGCATTTGAGGGACTGGTATCGTGCCTGACCCAACAAATCTATCCTTTATTGTCAGGCCTGTATTTGCTTCCATGAACTAATTAGGAGAAACAAGAGAGCCCACCAAGAAGGAGGGAGCAGGGAGGGAACCAAGCCCCAGCAGACGCAGCCACTGATGACCCAAAACCACGCGTTTTTGCCCCAGCAGCAGCACAGGCGAACATCCCTGGGCTGGGAGTGAGCATCCTGGCCCTGGGGCCGATCCCCCCGGCACCAACAGCAGCGAGGAGAGCCCCGTGCCCCAGCTCATCCTTTTGCAGAGCCAGGACAGCTCCCGGCCCCGGGGTGCTGTGCTCCAACCCAGCTGCTCCCTGGCTGGGGCCCGAGGTCGGGAAGGTGAGAGGGGTGCGGGTCCACGCAGCCCACCAAGTTTGTCTCAGCAAAGCCAAGATTTTCGTTGGCGTCTCAAGAAAGGAGCAACCTCTCTGCATCCCCTTCGCCTCCCTCATTCATCACTGTCACATCTGTAGAGGTTTTTTATTTAACAAGCAATTTATTTCCAATTTGACTAATCTAAGTCTGGAGCATCTCACACAAATTCACCAAAGATGCCGGGGCTGTAAATAGACTTACGAGCCACACCGGTTAATATAAACTCCCATCAAAGTGCATCAGACAAACAGATACTGGAGGGAGACTGCAGGCCACTAAAATATGCAAGCAGCCGCAGTAAACAATCCCTCCTCCTCCTCCCTGTGGCTGCGGGGGCCTTTAAGCGGTTTAGATTTATATATTTGCCTTCCGGATTGCCCCGTCTCACCTTGGGAAGGCAACAAAAGCTTTCATAAACAATTTACAGGGAGATAATGCAGAGGGGCTGGCGGGAGGGTGGGCAGCGCAGGCAATCAGCACCGGGAGCCGTATTTCTCCGGGCCCGCTGCACTGTATCACTCCCAGCGCCGCGTTATCGTACCCTTGCCTGTAAGGTCATGTTGCAGCCGTAGATGTACTTCGGAACAACAATTCCTCCAGATAAGAAAAATCTAACTGGATAAGGGGACAGCTAATCAGGAGACTACAAGCCCCCGAATTGCTCAAGGAATCCATATTGATCTGAACAAGATATCAAATGTAAAATAAAGGGTTTTACTAACTCCACGGGCTGGTTCAGCCCCTGCAGCCTGGCACTGGATCTGCAGGAGAGGAGCCGGCAGTCCCATTCCTCCTCCCCGGGGACGAAGCCTCACCCTGCTGCCCAGAGGCAGGTGCTGCTTCCTTACCATGGCGTTAGAAGCACCCTCCCCATTCTCACCTTTCTGTAAGCCCACAGATGCAGCAAGACAAACACCTCCTATAAGAGGAGCCTCTTCTCCTCCACTTTTTGAGGGGCCACCAGGTGCGGAGGAGCTGGGAAGGGGATGGTGACAGAGGGGGAGCCGTGTCCCCCAGGCTGCCCGTGCCTCTCCTGACAGAGGCCCTCTCAAAATCTCACCCCGGCCAGCACAAGAGGCAGAGGCAAACTGCTCCGCCTGCACGGCGGCAATTACTGTGAGCAGGCATGTCCTAGAGAGACGTCGTTTTTAAACTTTCCCACTGGAAAATGCAGCTCCAACGCTTCCAGCCCTGAAGCGGCTCGTGCCACAGGTTTATGATGTACCCCGCAGAAGATTTCCCCTTTCATCCCTTACCCTCAAGCTCTGTAAATCATAAGAACAATTCTCCTTCTGTCTTCCTACCCCCTTCCCCATCTCCTTATTTATTTAAAAAGCTTTAGCAACTGATCGCCTCTCTGCTCTTTTCATGCTCTCTCTCTACCTTGAACTGCAAAGCTCTTTGATAAATGGATTGAGAGGTTTGCCTGCTTCTGACGGCTCTCCTGTACACACCACTGAAATACAAGGCTGTAATTCCTCGCCGTAGCTCTCATCACCGAGTCACAACAGATATACTCCCTCCAGCAAGAGCATCTGTCCCCACCACCCCAAACGGCAATATAGACACACAAAGGGCCGGGCTTGCTTTCCGCGCTATGGCAGCGTAAATCAGGAGTCAGGGCGCTGGCTTCAGTTCACAAACAGCAACAGAAGCAAGAGGGGACTTGGGTCTTAATATCTGGCACGAATGCCCCTGAGCCCTTTCCCCCGGACCTCTGTGTGTCCAGCCCTGGGGCAGCGATCATGGGTCCAGACCGCAGCCGAGGAGCTGTGGAGGGAGCAGCACGGCCCTGGGGACCTGGGGGAAAGGAGCGGGGTGATGGTGACCAGACCTCACCTCCCTGAGCCTCGCTCAGCTCCACGCTTCTGTGTCCACTTAGCAGGGAGTTGCTGCATGCGAAACAAATGCAGCTGGGTTATCAAAAGCATATCTACCAAAGCTCAGCACTGATGGTAGGAGAGACATGACCAGCAGTCTGCTGCCGGGCTGCCCTGTGTGCTGGGACCACCCCAGGATTTTCCTGCACTGCTGGGAGCTGCAGACACCGCTGTGTTAAGCCGGTGCACAAATCTGGCATTTCTTCTGTTTGCACTCAGCTCTCATCCTGCCTCTAACATTTCTGCGGCAAGGCCCGGTGGCCAAACGGGACTCAAAGAGCAGCTGGGAGGCTGGAATTGTGCCTTCCTTCACAATTCAAATCCAGCTTTCCTTCCCGAGGTTCTGCTCAGCCTCTGCCTTCTTCTGGGTTGAGGACCAGAAGGGGAGGCACTGCAGCACCCGAGCTGCCGCCCCCCCGGCTGAGCAGGAGAGCATCTCTCCCACTGGTGTTTTGACGTTGCCATGGTGATTGCCAAGCGATAAATCTTGATTATTATTGCCCGGCGCTTTAAGCCGCAAGCAAAAGCAACCTTTCTGAAGCTGCTGGGTTCCCTTTGTTTTCATTCTCCACCCTCTCCTGGCTTTTGTGTGCACAGATCTCCCCTCGCCATGGGGATCACACCCGGGCAGCCCGCCCCGTGCACGAGCATCCTGATAGGGACCAGCGTTGGTCCAGACCCCCTCCACCCCGAGCACCATGTGCCCCTACAGCACCCACACCCACTCTGCCTGGGCCACATCCACCACCTCTCTTCTCCCTTTTTGCCCTGTAACGATGCTTTCTGTGCCGTGAAGCTGGTGGAAACCAGCGGGGTCCCCTTGCAGACCCAGTTCGGTGCACTGGGTTGGGGACATGGGACATTTGTTCCCCAGGTGGCCAAGCACAGCCCCACAGCAAGGTGCTGGGTGTGCCTGCACGGGAGAGCTCCCTTGAGAAGCATCGTGTGGTTTCAGCCCGCTCCAGCTCTCAGCCCTGCAAATCCTCTTACACTTGCAGATTCAAATGAGTATCCCCGGCTCATTTTTGTGTGGCTTGCCCAGCTCTAATCAATAGCTCTTGAATCAAAGCACTGAGCGGAGCTGAGGGGTCTAACGGGAGTTATCAGCTCTTTTGCAGTACCTGTGTGTAGGTAATACCCATTCTGCCCCCCAGCCTCCACAAAATCTGGGGGTGTTGGACCCCCATACTGCACGCATCCTGCTTCTGAGCGAGCCCTGTCCCTCCCGGACAGATGTCATTTGCAATGTATATTCTGGGCTGCGCTTTCATCTCGGTCCCTTTCGTATTTTGCCAGAATCTTTCTCTGTGTAATTTCACCCAGGGGGAAACACACGTCTGAAATTCTGCTTTTAAAATTCCCTTTCCTTCGCGTCCCTAGCTCTCTCCCATGCTGGCTCTCCTCTGTGCAGGCACAACCACAACTGGCAGTAAATCTATAAGCCAGCTCCCTTCCCCTTTGAAGTACAACTGGCGCTGCTTGGATTCCCCGACTTTTTGCTCCTTTTATCTTTCCTCCTATTTCACTTGTGGATATTCAGATCCACAGATTACATTTGTCTTTCAAAATTGCTTTCTCGGTTGGTAGCTCCTTCCCCAGCTTGCTCGTATGGGGTTTGCTCAGCCACTTCTCCAAGCGTCCCCCTTCCTCTGCATCGCGGTGACACCTGAAATCCCAGCCGAGAGCGAGGACCTGGGGGCTGGGAGCCCCCTCCCCACGTCCCCCCACCACGCCAGGCAGCAGTCATGGCAAGGAGCCGGGGGCCACCCCGGTCTCAGCACCACTCCTTTCATCAGAGCCCGTCAGACGGCGGCCGCAGGGGCACAGTGCTAATGGGGAGATGGAGCTGATGGAACTTGGACGGATCCAGGCTTGGCCACGAACATCAAAGGATGATAATCAGAGCTCTGCGCTGCTTCCGGGGAAGCAGATGCTGCTGGGGATGCTTTCTGCTACCCATTCTGGCTCCACTCTCCCCTCCCCAGGTCCCCCCCGCACTCCTTCAGCTCCCTTTCATCTGCAAAATCATTAATTGAATTAACTCTCCACCAGGGACATCAGGACAGGCTCCAGAGCCATCCCAGCCAGCATTTGCCTCACCGGCTGAGCACTGTGCAGTGCAGTCAGAGCTCAGTGGGAGCCCTGGGCAGGAGGGGTGGAAGGGGCTGATGCCCCCACCTTTATCCGGGGTGTCCCTGCCACTTGGCCCCCACGTGCTCCCTGCTGTTCCCCCGCACTCTGCCATCTCCCACCCTGCTCCACAAACACCCAGGGACCCCAGCCCGGGTCTCCCCAGCGCAGGGACACGATCTGCTCCCTCAGACAGCACAGGGAAAGCACGGCGACAGCCAGCCAAACATTTCGATCCATTTATCAAACCTCCAGCAGTTCCTCTTTCAGGGTGAGCAAAACAATAAAACACATGGAGCATAGAAAGCGGCATCCAGAACATTGTATTAAATGCAAGGAAAAAATAAAGTAGAGACCTGTTGGCTCATGCCATCTCTTGTTCTATATCAAATGCCTCGCTCCCAGACTAATGGTGTTATGTAGACTGTTATATTGGTTCTTTGCTTTACGGCACTCCACATCCACCCCTAATGCTGGAGATGGATTCCCCTGCGCTCAGCAATTATTTGCCACGCTGTCCTCCAACGCCGCCCGCAGTTCCAAGCCGCTGTGCCCATAGGAGTGGGTGTCCCACGGGGCTGGGCAGGGCTCACAGCAGGAGAGGCAGGAGCAGCTCCCACGGTCACCTTGGCGAGTCATTCCTCCTCGTCCTGAGCCTCCTCATGTGCAAAATCACCCTTTGCTAAGCAACTACAGCTCCGCAGATAAAAGCACTGGGCAGCAGCCAGGCGGCTCCTCCTGGCTTCGCTGCTCCAGGGTCCCAGCCCTGCGGCTGAGCACGGCACGGGACGCAGGTGGGGCAAAACCTGGGGGAGAACCCGCTGAAAGCCAGACCCTGAAAGCACTCATTTGCCATCCTGAATCAGAAATTAGAGTCTAGCACAGGTGCCTGCATTCAGATCTCCCCTATCCCCTCCGCTGCCCCGCGCTGCTGCTGCAGAGCCGAGCGCTGCTCGCTCAGAAAGGGGTTTTGTCATCTGCAGGTTATTAGCAGGTGTGCCAGGGATGTTTTTCTGCAGAAGGATAAATCGGTTCCTTCCTCAACATCTGACTCGTCTGAACGCCTCATTTAAACATTTATCATAGGGCATGGCACGCGATCTTCCTTACAAATTGAGGTGTTATACAGCACTGAACGAGCTGACACACTGCAGATAGCACCGTGAGTATTTTGTCACCCTGATATTTCACCGCGGAGTTGTGTAGCACTTTTGACTGCTGTTTGTTCATGAGGTGTAATGATCCCTTTTAAACAGTGCTACTATAATTAAAGTTTTATATAAACCTTCCTAAAGAAGGGGAAGGGAGAGAGCCGTCTTTGAAACCTGCTTACAAAGGGATGTCACCGAGGGAGAAGGAGAAACTTTGACGTGTGCCGCGATCGCTGTGCCGTGCTGCAGCGCTTCCCTGCAGCCAGGGACGCTTCTCCTGCCCCCACACAGCCCTGCCCTGCCTCCCCGCCACCAGGATGCTCTGGTCAGTGACACCTTTCCAGCAATTAATAAGCAAGCAAGGCCCTTCCCTGCCCACAGCTTCATTTATTAAGTTGTTTTTTTCCAGGCATCCTCACGGAAAGCAGTTTCCTTCAGCACGCATTCTGCTGAAGCTGGAAGAACCTGAAGTACAAAGATTAAACTGCAGATCTGCAGCGCGGTGCTGGCTGGTGCCTTGGGTGTTTGGGTACGTCTGGATGCCTCCCTGAATTATCGGAAGTTCCTGAAATCTCAGGCCCTGAGCCAAAAGCTGCTCTGTGCGCTCCTGCTCCGCGCAGCACAAAGCACATCAGCCTCAGGTCTGGAGGTTTGTGTGCTATGTGAAGCCAGGATGCACCTCACATCCCACAGGGAAATGCCGCAAACCAGCAGCGAGCAGATTTGGGCATCCCCAAAGCCAGGCACAGATGGGAACCACCTCTGCTCTCGGTGGGATGGAGGGAGTCGTCTCCCCTGCGATGAACACAGAAGCGAGGGGCGGCCACTTCCCCAGCAGCACAGCAGGGACACAGGCAGGTCCCCCGCTCGCCTCCTCCACCCCCACAGCCCCTATTGACAAACACCACCACCAGGCACACGCTGCAGCCCGGGGTGGAGCAGAAATTACGGGCTTTTAAGTGCAGGAGGAGGGATTTACGATGCAGTGCTATTAGCATTTGGCACGACTTTCCCACAGCACATCACTCGGGCACCGAAGCTTGAGAGATTTACGGGAGGTCAGGGTTGGTGGTGGGGGACGTAATCCCTAATAGTGTTGCACTAATTCTCCTCAGGCAGAAAGGGCTGTGACAGTGTGATGGACTCGGAGATAAGCAGATTATCTTGTCCTCCCTCACAGAGGAGTGCCGACCTGTGACTCACTGAGCCCGAGATTAAGACTGAATTAACCTCCAGGAAGGAGGTTTGGCAGCAGAGGACACAGGAGGCCGCAGGACGGCGTCTCCCCAGCCCCTCCTCACCCAACACGGCTCCCTGGGGTCTGTCAAGGCAGGAGGAGCTGCTCCCTCGCGATGGGTTTGGGGAGAGGCATCCAACAGCCTGCTAGAGGCAGGAGACTGATGGCACCGGCAGACATCCACCGCGAACGTTCATCTGCCCTGGGAATAAGTGAGCTACAGAAATCTAGACAGACAGACGTGCAGAGACATACAGATAAATTACAAGAATTCAGGGAGCTGTCGTGGCACAAAGACAGACAGCCACCTCGTCAGAGGCTGCTGCGAGCCGCCTGTGTTAGCCCCCATTCCCTTCCAGGAAGGCTCCACCTCGCTAGGAACAGTGCATCACTATCAACCCAGCCACACAGAAATCCACAAAGAAGCCAAGTTAAACGCTGTGCGGGTTCACCTTGCCCCACTGCGGCTCGGGGGGAGGCAGCCCCGCATCACCCCTGCACGGGGCCGGGCTCCCAGCTGCAACAGCCCCGCTGGGGAAAGGAGCAGCGGCTGTGTGGATGTGGAATAGCAGCGCAAAGAAGCGAGGGCCACGGAGGTGGTTTGGATATAGCCAATATACCCGGCCAGCCATGCATCGTTCTGCTTGCTGAGCCGTGTGCCCATTTTTTAGGGCCAAAGCTGCGAAACGCTGCATGGGGCGGGTGTATGCTCGGCGCCGAATTAGGAGCAGATTCTGGTGCTCATGTTTTAAAGCTTGCAACAATGAAGTTATCCTCTAAGGGCAACTCTCAACTGCCTTGGATTTTCCTTCCCCTCCACTTTCTGTCATTCTGAAATGATTACAGATAAAAACCCATGACAGAGACAAGTGTTTGAGCATCGCAGCAAGGGGAAGCAGAGCCCCGGCCCCACAGCCCCTGCCCCACACTGGCTCCCCCATGCCCCGTGGCACCTCCGAGGCTGCAGATCATTAAATTCGACAATGCAAGGCAGTCCATGAAGGAAGCCCACGGCCTTCCCGATCCATCCATCACTGTCTGGAGCCCCCCATATTGCTTCCCAGGCCCCCAGCTCGCCGAGGGGCTTTGATTTCACTGCTATTTCACCTCTGCCCAGCCAGGGCTCAGCTGGAGAAGAAAAACACAGAGCAGGGAAGAAAAAAAAAAAAAAAAAAGGAAAAAAAAAAAAGAGCTTTTTCAATGCTGCTGAGCAGGTTTGTTATAGAAAGACATATTTATTTATTTAAGCGCGTGACAACCCGAGTCACTCTTATCTGACCAAAACACTTTGTTGATCAGACTTAGAAAAGCATCCCGGGCAGCAGAGCCATCTCGGCGCTGTGTTGGGAAGTGCTCGCGGACCTGCTGTTGTGTTCAGAGACAAGAAATCACCTCCGAGTTCAAAGACTGGCGGAGGCGATAGTCACCTTGGAAACGCAGCCACAGCCGATCCCGCACGGCCCCGGGGTGCAGCGGGGGCAAGTGTCCCACATCCCATGTCCCACGTCCCGAGGCCTCTCCCGGGGATGCTGGCTCTGTGAGAGGGGCAGATCCCAGCTTCTGGGCGCAGTCTGATCTTTATGAACCCGTTTATTATTCACAGTCGTTGGAGGGAAGGAATTTATGCGGCTGGATTGCAGTCCCTGGGCGCACACACATTGCCCCTTTCCTTTAAACCTGTGGATCTGTCATCCAGCTCTGTGAACAAAATGTCTTTTGCAGATATTTTGCCTCAGCTACAGGCTGACACGTCCACAACGGGCACGTACGTGGAGCTCCGAGCAATGGCACAAACTGTATTTTGCAGCCCTCATCTATGTGTAATAATGGACCGAGGGGACGTTCAGCTCCCCAAGCCAAACAAACGCCTGCTGCAGCTGCACGACAGCCCGTTAGCTGTCCTGGAGCAACCCGGGGCGGGTGAAAAATCAGCATATCTCTAATGAAAGCACACAGCCATTTCCATCAGCTGCCCGCTGACATTATGCCGGGGCAACTTTGAGCCATAACACTAAAAGTTATCTTCCCTTCCTGCAGTAACAGAAAGCGCAGCACGGAGATGAAAGTATTTACAAGCCCAGAAAAACTCGCCTACGGTGCCTTTGCAAAGCATTGCTGGTGGCCGAGGAGTAATAATGTGTCCCTCCAACCCCCCGGCCCTGGCACTGCTAAGAGGATCACAGCAGCCCCCGGATAAAAGCCGAACACCCTCCGCCAGCCGAGCTGCCCCCAGCTGCCTGAGCCAGCAGCACGGCACCCGCAGCAGAGGGAGAGCCCGCGATAAGAGTTGTCACGTCAAGTTTGTTGGCTTCCCTTTTCCCCGGTGATCCGATAGGAATCATCCCCCGGCACCAATGCTGAATGCTGCTGCTGCCTTCTGTGTGTGTGTGTGTATATATATACGTGCGTGTGTGTATATATATATATAATATATAAAAAACCTGACTTCAAATTGATGGTGCCTGGTATGAAGCAGTTTGTCACCTGTGCTTTTATGATTACAGCAACTAAGGGGAAAAAGATGTCCTTTCAGATAAGCATTGAAAGTGGGGGAAAAAAGGAGCTTTCAAAGGGTCTTTGTTCTCTTGAAGTGCTCTGCTCCAGAAGCTGGCAGATTCCTCAGAGGAGGGGGAGGAGGTAAAATTTAAAAACAAAATGCGTCCTCATTTTCAAACTGTTTCATATTAACAGTCATCAATTATGGAATTTGCCTTGACTAATGTTTCAGGCCATTATATCACCCTCGATGTTTATAATTGGATCCTAAATTAGGATTAATTCTCAAGGAAAGGGTTCCGCGCTAAACAGGTGATTTCTCTCTCTGGAGCTCCAGTGACGCTCTCGTTACTAAAATAATCATTTGCTTTTTAACATTTATACAGAGACACTAAAAGCCCCGAGGCACCTTGTGCGGAAGCGCTGCACGGGCAGCCCGGGGCCAGGGCAGAGCCTTTGGGGGAGGACAGGGACACGGCCACGGGGACCCTGCTCATCATGCAGGGGGCAGGAGCTGTGGGCACCCTGCTCGCCGTGCCCTGAAGGGTCCGGCACAGACAGGGGGACAGGGCAGCAGCCCAGGAATGCCACCATGCCAGCCCTGTTGGGGTCCTCAACCTCTTTGTGCCCCTTCTGAATGGCTCGACAGCGCAGCATTGTTATTATTTATTAAACAGTCGGTGTATTTCTTAATAGAAATTTCATTAGGAGCGTTAGGTATAGATAGTCACCAGCCCAGAACCTACAAGTAATTATGTTTAATTATTATGCCTGTATGTTTGGAATAACGATAGCTCCTGAGCACTGAGATTAAGAAGCGGAGTCAATTGGAACAGGAGCTTTTTTTTTGCCTTAACAGTTCTCCTCCGCTCCTAATTGGTTTTTGCATTTCTTAATAATCAGAAAGAGTTTCCAGGAGACACCTCGCCATGTCCAGCCCTGACAGAGGCACTTCCCTTGGGATTTGTACCCCAAGAGTAGAGATGGGTGTGAGCCAGGAGGAAAGCCTGGCTGGTGGGAGCATCATGCCCATGGCGCAAGCTCTGTCTCTGTGCAGAACCTTCCCACGGACCACTTCTGAAAACAAAAGTCATTTTTCCCTCTGAAAAGTAGCTTTGTAGAAGGTTTCCCTTATCTGCACCGAGCTGTCTGAGCCCCTGGTCTAGGAGCAGCAGCCCAGATGGGAGCATGCCTGGAACAAGCAAGCCACTGCATTTCAGTTCCTTGCCAAGGAAGCTGCCCCAACGAGCTCATTTTGCACTAACGAAGGGCACTGCTGAGCAGGAGCAGCACTGGGCCACAGAGACCCCCGCACCGCCTCTCCCAGCCCAGCCAAGGGCACCACCACCCCGCGGTGCCTCCCCAGCTGCGAGCCTGGAGGAATCCGAGTGTTTGGGAAGGGAAGCAGTGCTACAGAGAGACAATGTTGAATGTAAATACCAGTTAAATATGCATTACCATATGCCTGCGCCTTTGCGGTCTGTTAGTAGGCAACGCGAGCCAGGGAGATGTGGGAGCGAAGAGCTGGAGGCTCAGAGGAGAGCGCTCCCCCCCTGCCAGCCCGGCACCCTCAGCCCTCGCTGGGGCTGTGGTTTGTGTAAACGAGCAGCCGTGGACTGCTCCCAGCCTCCTCCCCGGGGAGCACAGCCTGCTGCCCACCCAACACGGTGCCCTGCCGAGGCTGCGACTGCTGGGCTGGGACTGGAAACCTCTCCAAGGGTGAAGCAGAGGAGAGGGAAGAAGAGGAAGGAGCTGAAGCCATGAGCCACATCCCCATAGCATGTCCAAGACCACACAGCTCAAGGGACGTGGCAGTGGCAGAGTCCAAGGGCAGCGCTGCTGCACCCACCCTGAGCACCTCAGAGAAAACCACCCTGGGACTCGGACCTGCTCCCAGCCCTGCCAAGGGCAGCTCCAGCCTGCCAGGTCCATCCACAGCGAGAAGCCCCTCTGGCAGCAGGAGGGCAGAGCACAGTTCCCTGGGGACACGCTGGAGGCGGTGGCAGTGCCAGGGCTGCCCCCGAGCAGCCCCCACAGCAATGCCCCTGCCTGGGTCTGCGGCGTGCATGAGCGCACCGAGCCCAGATGGTAATCGTGGCTGTCTAATTAGGCGTGCATATGATATTAGCCAAAAATGTTTGATTATCTCTGGAGTTTCAGAGGAGATCAGAAAGCAAGCCTGCTCGGGGTGCAAGGATTACGCAAATGGGATAATTTGTTAGCAGGCGGCGCTGCGTAATTCCGTCTTTTGCTTTGCCTTGGGTCCTGCTGCCTCCCTCTCATCCGCACGCCTTCCCCTGCTGCTCGCAGGTCCCAGCACTCTGCATTTGCATCCAGCCCCCGGGGCACTGATTGCTGCCTCTTTGTGCACGGTGCAGCAGGGGGCTGCTCTGAAAGGAGAGCCACCAGTGTGTGCTCCAGGGGGGAGGATCGCATCCTCTGCCTGCAGGAGCAGCCAGCCCTGCATTTCCCACCTCCCTCCTTGGTGTGGTACAGCAGGGCCCCAGCATAGGGTCTGGGCATTTTCCTTTGCCCCACCATCCCTTCCCCTAGGCATGGGTTTGAAGGGAGAACACAATCCAAACTGAACCCTTAAAATCCCAAACCTGCCTTTGCAAAGTGTCCCACACCCATAAAACAAGCGCCCGCTCCTTGCCCACGGAAACACAACCACTATTCTCATCCATAAGCCAAGTCACGGCAATCTGAGCAGCAATAAAACTATTTCCCTGCAAAGGTTTTTGCAGCAGAAGTGGCCCTCTCCATTCAGGCTGTGTGGGCAGTTAATGAAGCCCGCATGATTCATAGTGAGACGAAGGACAACTGCTCTCCCAGATCCATCCAGCATCATTAGGTATGTACCTGGACCTGACAATGCTGCTAGTTCTGTAACGCAATTAACCGCATGCTTAAATTCCAGCACATTTTCAAGTGCCTTGGTTAATTGGAAATATATTAAACATGGGTTTAGAAAAGTTAAACATGTACTTAAATACTTTGCTAAACTGCAGTGCAGAGCCGCATGCAGGCAGAGCTGCGCAGCACCCAGAGGTGCAAGAAGGGCGCAGCCACCACAAGTCAGGGCCCTCAGCTACCACAGAGCCCTGGCCAGGAGCAAGGGGGCAACAGGGCACGGCAGTGATATTTCCACACGTGCAGAGCACAAACCCAGCTGCGTGTCCCACACGATGCTCTACAGGCTGCAGGTAGCACTCCCACGGGAGCAGCCTTTAGCAGTTGGTTTGACATCCACCAGTGAGGCCAGGCGAGCAAAGAAATAAACAACCAGTAATTTGACTTCTTTTTTTTTTTTCTATCAGTGTGTTGTCATCTCGTTTAATGGATGCTTTAACAGGTGCCTTGGTGCACCAGAGCTGCAGACTTGGCTGGAGCAGCCTCCTGCAGGGTACAGGAGGTCACCCCATTACATTCGCTCACACCAGCCAAGGCTATAATGGAGGTACTTGGGCTGCATTTTTTGTAATTATTCTTATGTTTTCTATAGAGAGTTCCCCTTCCATGCCGATTCTGGTTAATCCTGCTGCTTAACAAGTGAGAGCAAAGAAATAAATTCAACAAAGAGGAGAAAACGTGGAAACTATTGTCCCAGCATGGCATTGGAGGGGTTCCAAACCACCACATTTTAGGTATTTTTGGCTGGCTTTTGGTCTGTTGTGAATCTCTAGAGGCACTCTCCCAACTGTTCCTTAACAAAGGCTCCCTTCCAGTTTAGCAGGTATTAATCTGGAGCTTTAAGAACACACCAAGAAGTCACCAGGCTCGACTGCAGCAGCACAACACAGCTGGGACTGTCCCAGTTTGAGCGAGGAGAGCAAAGAACATCCCACCCAAGGCTCTTCTCTGCCTTCCTCCCCAAAATTGGGCACAGACACACTGTATTTCCCTCCTGAGTGCCTGTGTTTTATAGGTGAATCTATTTACATAACATTTATCACTCCCTTCCCACGAAGTCTACAGGGGTTCTCCTTTCTCGCCTTTATTGTGGAGCGCACCACCATTATTTAGCTCCTTTTCACTGCTCTGGTTTTCACCCTATCACGCTGGTGCAGACACTCATTAGGCAGGAGCGCCGAGGTTCCTCCAGCAGTACAGTATCGCTCCTTTAATCCAGGTTATGCATAACTAATGAAGCATGGCACATTGTTGCACAAGGAGACATATCTGATAGGACTGCTGCGGTGCACGGGAAGCACAGGACCAGAATAACTTTGCTTTGGTGCCTCGGCTTCACAGCTCAGCTTACAGGGAGTCTCCTGAATCAGTGGTGCTAGGCACTGAGGAATGCAACCTGCTATCAACCCTACAGACCGTGCCTGCACTGGGCAAGGACCACAGGTAGCAACAAAACTGCCCTTGCTCTGCAAAGGTCCTCGCAGAAGCTGGCTGCCTGTAGGGGCACGCACAGCACTTGTAGGGTGTATGGGCATGCCAAGGGGCCAGTGCTGCTGCTGGCCTCAGCAGCCTGTGTCTCTGCAGTGTGAAAATACTTTATTGGGTTACATAAATAAGCCTTTCCTGACTCAATCTTGAGTGAAGGGCTTTTAAGAGGTGATGGCGAGCAGGGAAAAAGAGATAGAGCACAGCAGCAGCTTCACGCCTCTCTCTCTCTCTCTCCCTCCAGAGAGGGTCATCCTTAGAGAAGCTGTTCCAAGAAACCAAATTGACACAGGCAATTACAGGGATATCCACAGCAGCCGGGTCCAAGTCCCTGCAGTTCAGTAGGCATGAGCAGACACCACTGAAGTGTACATGCACACTCCAACTGCCCATGCTTTGCTGCTGCTCCCCGTATTTTGGGGTGATACATCCAGCAGCTGGGGTCAGCATGCAGGCTGTCGAGCTGTGCAAGGACTGCTCCCAGCTCCAGGAGGGAGGGCAGATGTAGCCAGTACAGTCCTGGGTTGCACTAAGATAGGATACGATCAGGCGCAGAAGTGCCAAAAGGGTTTGGTCACGTCAGCGAGGAAGGGCTGGGCGGACAGCATTTACAGGCAAGAAGCAACACTGCTTGAGCTGGGGAGAGCTGCTGCATTTGACCTTACTTTGTCCTGTTCCTCTCCGCAGCTTTTGGCCACTCTCCAATTTCGCCAAGCATTTTTCAATTCTTCTCCTCAAAACCAGGCTGGGGCAGCCCAGCAGCAGCAGCTCTGCAGCGATGAACCCGGGGTGCGGGGAAGCACCCGTCCCACACCGCACAGCTCCTGCTGCTTTCCAGCTGCCACCTGGAAGCAGCACAGGAGCAGAGCGTGGGGACAGCACCTCTCAGACCTGCAAACACCACTGCAGCCAGCTGCCCCGGCCGGGGCTGAAGCCAGCCCACTGCGGCAGCGCTCCAGGAGGCGAGCGGCGCCTGTCCCACCCCAGCGCATTCTCCTCTGAAATCTTTTGGCAGGGACAGAGCCAGCTCTAATTGCAATTTCCATTCTGGTGGCTGCGCTCTGCAGGCAAAATAGGTTCTGTCTATATAATGAGTCACTCCTGAATATCAATCTACGCAGGATAAAATGGAGACAATAGCTGCTTACATGCATAGTGAGTTAATTATGAGCATCTGCTATTAATCTTGCTATCAGACTGCTAATTGCTCCTTCTCCTCCACAAAGACGTGCTGGAGGTGAATCAGCTCCGCCGCCCTTCCCCGAGCCCTGACTCTTTCCCAACAGGAGGTCTCAGCTCGCGGCTCCGCAGCACACAACTGCAGAAGGCAAAAGCAGAAGCCTCACACCGAGGTGTTTCAGCCTTTCCTGGAGCCAGCGGCTCCTGCCCACGTGCCTGTAGGTGCTGGGGCTTGCTCCCTGCTCAGAACAGGCACAGGGGGTGCCCGGCCTTGAGGAACAGAGCCTCAGAGAGCGAGCAAGCTGAAGGCACCGCCACACCAGATGGAGGGGTCTCATCCTCCCCATGGGGGCTGTGGGGCAGAGGGGAGAGGGCCACAGGTGGAAAACACCCCAAAAAGCAGCAGGGCCAGGAGGTAGGGACACCCTGAGACACCCAGGAAGGTGCTTGGCAGCTCCCCTGTGCCATCACCTCCACGAGGACACGGCAGGGACCCTGTCCAACAGCTGCTGGGGGTGATGGAAGCGTTTCGGGAGGCCGGCACGCAGCAGAGATGTCGAGCCGCACTCCCACAGGTGAGGACTTGACATATCGCGTGTAATGAGGAAAGAAAACGCATCAGGAGCATTTGGGGAAGATGACAGCGGATCAGACATGCCTCCTTCTCCCACAGATTTATTCTGTCAACCAGTCACTCAGGAAGGGGGGAGAGCCCAGCGGGAAGGAGGCGCTTGGAGCAGCCAGGGCTGAGGCTGCCCGAGAGCCCAGGCCCCCTTTGAACCCAGAGGTGCTCAGAGACTGCCTCAGAGCAGCTCCTGCTCAGGGATGGCACCACCAGAGGTGCCCAGGGGGTACCCAAATCCCAGCCTGTACTAAGGCTGCTCTCCCAGGAGGGCTGAGGAAGGGTTGGGGAAGCTCCAACAACAAACAGGGCCTGGCACGGGAAGCAAGGACCTCATCAGCATGTGAATGAACATGAGATTAAATCTGAGCCCTGAACATTCAGCGCCTGGTGTAGGAAATGTTTGCTCCTGTCTTCTGAAGAGCCAGAGAGGAAAACAAAGCCGCAGCTTCCTCCTTTTTGTCCACAGCCCTGCCACCGGGGCATCCCAACGCTGCCACTGCCCGTGGGCCAGGCCCAGGCAGCCAGAGCTGGTGGTCCAGGGGCTGGTGGTCCAAGGACTGTGGGCGCTGACCCCATCACAGCCCATAGCTCTCCCCCCATAGCAGTGGAAGGAAGCACAGGCTGACAGCTCGTGCTCCTCGCCACGATCTCTCCACCAAAAACCACCACATCCCTCACCTGAAGCCAGGAGGCATGGTTTGAAGAATACATATCACCTTTGAAAATGGACAAACTCATTTGTTTATCTTTAATTAGTTCAGTTTTTTTTCCGTCTACCTGAAGTTTATCAGGGCCTTTGGAACACACCACGGTCCCTTCTCCCAGCACGAGAGCTCTCTGTGGGGCTCCTGCAGCATCCCCAGCACACCCAGAGAGCCGTGCCCAGGAAGGCAGAGCCCTGCCACCCTCTGGTTCTTGTGGCCTGAGCCAACCAGAAGAATTTAAGTTAAATTGTTCTGATATCCCCAGTGCAAAATGAGTGAGCTGGGCAGGGAGCTCTGCACAGCTACCAAGAAATCCCAGGAAAAACTCCCACGTTCCCACTGAAACTATCAAGCAGCACCATGAGAGCAGGGAATTTAGGGTATTTTAAGACTCTCAGAAATCTTCTGTATCGATTTCCCCTTCTCGGTAATTAGATGTAGTGATTAGGCTCTCCATTACATCGCAATGCTGTTTTGAGCGGAGGCAAGTAGAGCTTAGCATCCCTGTTGTAAACACTGGCAGTAACATAACCTAATCCATATGCACGGCAAACAGCCCAGCTGTATGACCAGAGAAACCTCCCTATGAATCTGGATGCTATATACATAATATATAACAAGCATGTTTATCAGATGATAACACTTCGCAGCTGCTGTTAAACGCGCACACAAGCCTTGAACTGCACGGAAACTTCATGTATTATTTAAAATACTTTCCCATGAATGCTGTCAAATCAAAACCAGCTACTGTGCCCATGAGGATAGTGGTCAGGGTACTGCAGCAATGCCTCTCAATGATAATGCCTGCTGTGCTCCTGCCGGCGAGCAGCGTGGAGCGCTGAGCCTGGCACGTGGCCATCCCGAGCTGCGGGGCATGCACGGATGGGACCAGTACAGCACAGGTTGCTCTGGTTCCTAGAGGGAAAGGAGCCTCCGTGGCCCCAAAGAACTTGACTTCTCAACCATGGGCCTCTCCTTCCAGGAGAAAAATCAAGCGCTTCGTTTTGAAGGAGATGAAGGGAAGGATTAGAAATCTCCAGTGGGATTTTATTAGTTCATTTTAGGTAACTTCCCTCCCATCTCCCCAGCCTTCCCAGGTAGGATCCTGAGCAGCACAGCTCTTAGCACCCACCCGTTACCACCTGCACAAACAACAGGATGTGCAAGATAACCTAAACCTGACTTTTTTATTTAAGCTTACCACTTCAAAGAGTATTTCTACTGATTCATTTCCTCCAGGGAATTATGTCACATCTGAGACCATCTCAAGTATGGAAAGCTTCCAGAAACACCGCACAGACCTCTTAAAAAAACATGCTCTTCACCTCCCTGCCTCTCAGTTTGTCTGTCCACACAACTCCCCCTGCACATCAAGTGATGTTCAAGTGCTCCATGCACCCCCAGCCCCGTGCCAGCCAGACCAGCTGTCTCACAACTTGGTTTTGCTTCATCTGCTGAATGAAAATCCAGCGGCTATCCCCTCCCACATGCAGGGCATCCCTCAGCTTGCCTCATGCAGCCTGGGTCAAGTAAATGAGGATTTAGCACCGCTTCCTCCAAAATAGCAGCAGCAGGCACAGCACGCTATTGATCCATTCTAATGCAAGCAGCCAGTGTAACCTTGTTTGCTCGGAGCCGGTATAATTTGGAGATTATGCTTTAATGAACAGATGATGTATGTTTCAATATACGGAACAAGAAAAGTAATGGAAATTTCAGACAGGTAAATAGAAAGCATAATTCTTGACTGATGGTAACAAATCCCTGGCACCGCCGTAATGAGGTCCTGCCTTCGCACTTGGTCACCCAAAGCAGAGGACCCAGCCTCACACCGCCCTCACCCGGGGCTGCTCTGGCCATGGATTCAGGAAACCAGCCCATGCTGGGAATGGCAGCAGTCCAGGGAAGGCTCTGCCATATCCCAGTGAGATGCTCTGAAGCAGCTTCCAAGAGATGAAGGCAGAGATGGAGTCACAAGTGCCCGCTCCCCTCTTGCTCCCAGCAGTTGGAGCCATCCTGCCCTGCAGAGGCTGCCCCAGCTGAGAGCCTGAGCTCGCTCTCAGGGCTCAAACACAGCAGGAAAAAAGCTGCTCTGGGAGATGGGGGGAGAGCAGCCCCTGCAAAGCCAGGGAGCTGCCTGGAGGGGCCAGCCCCTGCAGCGTGCCCTGCCCAGCTCCAGCACAGCCCCACACAGAGGGAAACAGCTCGCAGGAAAGCACCTGCCTGCTGCGGGGAGCCGAGCTGCCCTTCCTTCCTCCTCGGGCATCGTCTGTCTGCACTGGCTTCCTCTCAAGACTTGAGGGCTCGAGCAGCCCCGTACAGTTGAGCTCAGCAGGGGAGCTCAAGACAAATGGCTTAATATGTGCTAAATCCAGACTCCAGCTTCAACACTTATTTCTCCTCTTCTCTTTCTTCTTAATATTTCATACTGCTCCAGATAAGAATGAATACAACTACTGTTATTAAAATCTTTTTTTATATTATACACACAGGTCAATGTGGTTTGCCCTACTATCTGCATTTTTAAAGGTATTTCAAATATAGGCTTTCCTTTTCACGGGGAAAATAAAATAAACCTGCACACTAAGCAGGACTAATACATCCCCAGCCACAACTGGGGCTGGAGGCTGCTGCTGGGGAGGATTTCTCTTCCAGACAGAGACACGCTCTCTGCAAGGCCACTTCCCTGCTCCTTGCCTTTCCCATCTGCAAAGAGGAGCAACCCAAGCCCAAGCCCTTTCCAGCAGCCAGTGAGGCATCTCCCATCCCCATGCACCTGATTTTTCTACCTATTCACTGCAGCAGCATTTGCAGGGTGCTGCCCCATCTGGTTCAGCACCCACAGCAGAGCCAGGTGCTGATCTCAGAGGCAATGCCCACCCAAACCTCCTTGCCCTCGGGCATTGAAGGAGAGCAAAGAGGGGAGCAAATCACCCGTCCTCCTCCTCCTGCTGCCCCCGGTGGGGCTGGGATGCCAGCACCCAGCCGCCTGCCCAAGGCACCCAGCAGCCACAGGGCCAAGCAGGGCTCTGGCAGCCTTTCTGCTTATTTATTTCCATTAAGCCTTCTGCACACAACCTGGAAGAAACAGCCATGGGATTTTTTTGTTGTTTGAGAAAAGAAAAACTGCCATAAATTTATTTACTTAAAGGATTTCTCACCAGAAAACAGCCCCTCGAGACTCCCATTTTCCGAGAGTGAATCTCTCACCTAATCACAAAGTGCTGCTATTTACTGTATCTGCTATCAAGGCAGGCAGTCTCTGTCCCGCCTTTCCTAACATCTATTTACCAAATCCATTTGCAAGTCTAAAATTTAATCAGCCAGGTTTCATCTTAGAGGTATTAACATTCAAATGGGACTCACTCCCAGAGATGGAGCTGGAGTAAGCCGACAATTCGGGGGGAGTCTGTGCATTAATAACGGGCGCCTGCGAGCCAGGCGGCTCTCTGGCTGCTGATTTCGGTATTCATCGAGTTATCCACAGGTTATTCACAAGCAAACTCTCCGTGGCAGGCCCAGAGGCAGCGTGTGCAAGCGTGCAGGATGGGTCCACACACTGCCAGCCCCTATGGAAAAAACACCACTGCTCTGCAATAAAACCCCACAGAACACCAAGGAAATCTATTCAAGAAGGATAAAAAGAAATATTCCCAACCACCTCACTAACACGTGCCTCGTGGGAGGGATTCATTAGCTAATGCTCATAAAGCATGTTTTATGGCCTGCCCTTCTCTCATTGAAATGGATGGGAGGACCACACTTGACCTCAGTAGGAACAGGAGACATTTAATGACAGGAGCCAACAGTATTTTATACAAACCAGATTAGCAGTCCCCTTAAAGCATCCAGGCTGCCAGGCCTCCCGCAGGACGGACTGAGACTGTCTTGCTCTGAGCACAGAGCAAAAAATTAGCAGTCCCATCAGGACCAAAAGAACCCTATTTTTTGTTGTCGTTTTTTTTCAGGATCTCACAAGCCCTTGGCAGGCACACAGCCTCGATGCCACCAGTGGGTGCACAGCCCCTCGTCCCCACTGAGCGCCTCTCTCCAGCACTGCCGTGAACTTCTACGTGCTGCTTTTCCCACTTATTTCACCAGCTCCCCAGCTCCTCCCAGGAGAGGAGGTTTTTGGCCCTGCTGCTCCAATGTGCCACGAGTAAGAGATCATTAACTGACATCTCCCCTTCCCGTGCCTGGCCGGGGACTGCAGCACTTTAATGAAGTGTCTGTTCCAGCTGATATAGCCGGGATGTCACACATCATCTGGGCTTCTTTCATTATTTTCACCTTTTGCTGTCTCCAGCGCTGACAGATTAAAATTATTTGCACCACTTTCTTGCATATTTCATTAGATTTGCTTTAGCATCCCCGGCACCCGGAGCCAGCAGTACCCAGGCTGCGTGGACGGGGGCTGCTCGCTGGTGCCACACATGGGGGCTGTGTTTGGCAGGAGGAGGAGAGCTCAGCCAAGAGGCACCGAGCAGGCACATCAAGATGTTATCCACAGCACATCACGGACTCCACATGCAGCAGCTGATGCAGCACCTCCTGTGATCGAGGGTGGCTTTGGGAAGGCACCAGCACTCTCCCCGTTTCCCCATCAGTAAATACAGCCAGTACATCTGTCTCCTTCCAGGAAGGGCAGAGCAGGACGGTGTCAGGCAGGCAATGAAATACTGACACGTTTGTTCCTAGCATCCACCATGCTCTGCTGAAGCCTGAGATTCACTGCCAAATCCGAGCAGGCTCAGTGCTACCAGAGGGACCAACAGGTTCCAGGCTCTGCGATGTCGAGCGAGCAATGTTACGCTGTGCTGCGTGATATTTCATGCCTGCTGCAGCTCGTCTTCCTCCCCGACATCAGCTCACCAAGCACACACCCATGGAAGGAGCCAGTGTTGGTTTGGACACGTGCAGGAGCATCGCCTGGGGATGCAGAGCCCAAACCTGCACCCAGCTCCACCAGCAGGGCTGCTCCACGCAGTGCTGCTGGGTGCAACCATCCCTCCTCGTGGCAACACCCTTTGTGTGATTTGTTACAAGTCATCAGAAGAGAGCAAGTGTAAGAGCAGAGAGACATTATGCATCTTAGTACAATAGCGTGCGATGTCTTCCACTCCAATAAATAAAGGCAGAAATATTCCCCCCGGTCCCTCTCGCGTATCTAGCTGCTATCACTGGGGATCTTCCATGCAGCAGGCAGGAATCTCATCTACTGCCTCGTGCAGTCAAATGGAAGCAGCGGGGAGCCTGCCACCAAGCCTCTGGCTCCTGACAGGGACACGCGTAATGAAAATGGAAACAGATTATGGCCAACCTGATACCCAAATAACAAATAGGGATCCTGGAGAGAAGCCTGTTTTACTGGAGTTGGAGGGGGATTCTGCTGATTTGCCATCAGCTCATCCCCACTGCGCTCCTCAAACGTGGAGCCAGGTGGAATTGTGCTCCTCCATGAGTTCTTGGCAGCGACGGCAAAGGCACCGGTGCCAGTACCCAAACCCTCCCTGCATGGGAGGACCTTAGTGCTCACACCTCATCTGCACAGAGACAGTTTGGGGAATAGCTGCAGGAACAAACAGGAGGGGCAGCCACAAGTCCCCAGGGCAGGCACTGCTCTGCCCTCACCAAGCCGACGGCTGCAGGATGGTGCTGACAGACCCAGGAGCACCCAAACTCCTGGAAAAACTAATTTCCAGGGAAACCCAGAGTGAAGGAAAGGAGTATCAGGGGCTGCAGAAGAGACAGTGGCACTGAAATCCTGCACGTCACCCCCTCCCTGAGAAGCACCAGCCCTGACGTGACCAGACAGGGTTTGAAGGCTTGCTCTTGTCTGGCACGGTGTCCAGAGAGCAAACGTGCGAGCGGAGCCTCGCACCGTGCCCGAGCTGCGCCTCCGTGGAGATACCCCTGGCCACATCAGCTGCCACCTCCCACCTTCCTTATTTCATTAACTCCCTCCTGATGTAGGTAATGGAGCTCTGGAGCTCTTAAACAAAGATTTAATCAGCCCAGGCTCTGCACTCACAGCAACTAACTCCCTTTGTTAGATTGGTGTGAAATCCAGGGCATGTTTAGCCCATGACAATGTCCTCACTGTTAATAGCTTCTAGCATCGTGCGTGTCCCTGGATAGTCCAGCACTGAGTCCTTTGGACTCTCTTCTCTGTGCATCAAAGAGTCACCTGGGTCATTGATTTTTAGCATCATGCAAATCGAGCCAGCAGGGAGCTGGCAACTCCAGTGCATTATTATTTAGGATGGATAAACTCTTATTCCTGGTTCTCAGCATCTTGCCGAGACCAAGGGAGGGTTTCTGATTTATCGTGATTGTTTTTAATCCTGCGGAGGAGCCACAACAGAAAAGCAGAGGGGAGGGGAAGCGGGCAAAACTGTTTCCATCACCGAAGACCTCACAGAACAAGGTGCTGCCCAGCCCAGGAGGAGGGTCCCCACCATGTTTCCTGCTCCTCTACAACAGGCAGTATTTTTGACCTCCATCAGCTTTGTGGGGATCAGAGCTGGGCACCAAGGGAATGCCCAACAGATTGCCCCGCAGCAGGCGGGTCAGCACAGAGCTTTGCACCAAGGTGTCCCTCGCTAAGTCATGGCCAGCCCCACACAGCCCAGGCAGAGGCTGGCGCACGCACAGCTCACCGCAGCCACTCCCAGCCTGCACAAAGTGCACCCGGAGTCCCCGCCAGGTTAGCAAATGATCTCCTTCAGCAGCAGACGATGAACAAGACAGTGATCTATCGGCAGAAAGGAGACATCCAAAAGCCCTTCCAGACCTCTCTCCCACCCCCAGCTCTCTCTGCCCCCACCAGCAGCTCCTTCCCGACCCGAAGCGAATTGCAGATAGATTGGCTCCCGGTAAATGGCAATAACTTTGCAGAATGCCATCTTAATAAGTGCATCTCCCAGCCAGGGGTGAGAAGCAGCAGCTGAAGCGCCGGCGTGGATGTCAAGTTACAAATGAGACATCCAACTGCTTCATTTATTAGAGGGAATCAATTCGACTTTTCATATTCACCAGGAGTTTCAGGCAGGAAGGACCCCATCAACAGCCTGCACTCAGCCCATTGCGTTTTAGTACAATGCAACACATGGGGGGGGCGAAGGGAATGAAAAATCTCTCACTGCACAGCATCACTGGAAAACACAAGTGCTATTTTCCAGAGCCAGGAAGGGAAAGCACGAGGAGAGCACGCTGGATGCGCTGCCCCATCCTCCCAGCAGATGCTGGGGAATCACAGCAGGAGCACGGTTAAGCTACGTATCTGGGAACAGCGAATGTCATTTTTGTCATTAAAAAAAAAAAAAGCATTATAAAGCACAGAACCATCCCAAACTCCTTCTTCCTGCAAGCACAGCCGGCAGGCTAACAAATGGGAGCACAACAGCACGGGACCCAAATGCTCACAGGGAGCCTCGGCGCTGCTGCCAGCCGGTCCCGAGCCCAGGGTTGCCTCTACCCAAACCCCTGTTCCCTACAATCAAAGCCTGCTCGTGTGCGTTCTGGTTTTACACTGTGCTGGCCTCATTAGGCTAAATGGGGTGAGGTAGAAGCATTGGTTCTCTTTGCACTGGGGAGCTTCAATGCTGCCCTTTAGACTAAGTTAGCAGGTTGTGTGTGTGCACGCAGTTTAATCCTCCAAGAGCTGTAATTGCGACTGTACGAAAATATTACAGGCCACTAGAAGCAATTTAATGATAATAATTTAAAAAAAAAAAAATAGGAAATGAAGCAGCTGTCATCCTTGATTTTCAGGCTTCTTTATCATGCAAAAACCTCCTGTTCGTTTCCCCACAGACAATTAACAGATCCGCAATCACAACAAGAAGCCTGCGCCAAGCGCAAGGCCACGGGCAAACCAAACCTCTTCCAAGGCAAGCAGAGAGCACTGCTCAGCTAAGTGCACTGCTGGTCTGCAAGGCACCCACATCTCCAGTCAGTGTGGAGAAGGACACACTGGGCCAGGGGAGACCTGGGGAAAACACCAAGCAGAGGTTCACAGCCGAATTTCTCATCTTCTGCCTCCACACACCCGCATGTCCCACACAAATGGGACTGTGCCCAGCTGCCCCAACACCTCTGCCTTCCCCACAGCCCCCCAAAGGGAACCCTCAGCTTAAACTGTACCTAAACCACACGTAATCTCATGCGTGTCTGCTAATTAACAAATAAATCAAGTTCGTCATGCTGATTAAGAAAACGTAGCCAGTGCTGCACTGGTGGCAGGACGCCTCTGTGCCACCCAGCACACTGATGGTGTTTGCCTCCAGATGTGTGCAGGGGGCTGCATCAGGGGCAACCCCCCCCTCGGTGCGATACTTATAGCCCGATTCAGAGCACCCCAGAGCTGCTCAAGAGAGACACCTGTAGGCAAAATACAGAGAGACCCTGGAAACCAGCCCGGCACAGCCATGGGAAAAGGGAAAAATTCACTGCCACCGTGACCTCTCCATGAGCAGGGATGTAGTGGGGGATGCCCCTGTGCTGGGGGGCAGGAGGAGGCTCCCGGTGTCACGGTGGGGCCAGGAGCACGGCCCCACAGCTCAGCAGCACCGCCGAGGCAGCAGGAAAGGTCACGCCACTGGAGATCACCTCCACGTCTCACCTGCCACGCTGCCCATTACGGGGCTGTCACATCCTCGCCAAGACACTTGTAATGAGAAAGGGGAAGGGAGAGGGGAAGGAAAAACACAGAGCTAAATTAATTCTGATGACAAAGATAATAACAAGATCAGGAAATGGTGCAAAATGAATCCATTATAATTACAGTGTCAGCACTGTCAGCCCCAAGGTCTTCCTCCGGGCTGCTGGAGACGAGCAGAGCAGCGCTCGCAGCAGTGCCGGGGCGCTGGGCACAGGCAGAGCAGCTCCTCAGAGCAAGTTGCCATCGAGACAAATGCTCTCTGCTGGTACGAGACCTCTCCTCTGCCACCCAGGGACGTGTTGATTCTCACAAAGAGGGCTTTAAAGCACCCAGTAAACTCATATCCCACCTGCTTTGCCGTTGCATTTATGCTCCAGCTGGTACCCTCAGCCTCTGTGCACGGTGCTCATGGCTCCCTGCTCCCCTTCCCAGCCTCAGACCCCGCTCCTCAGCCCTTCCTGCAACAGCTGCCAAGGCTCACGCTGTTCCCAAGCCCTGCTGAGCCTAGGGTATGGCCTGGCCCAAACAAACAGCGCAGGATTTGGGATCATCGTTGGGTTTTCCAACATCAGGCTGCCGCCCTCCTGGCCCGAGCACCAAGTCCCCGTGCTCCACAGAGCCAGGTGCCATGCCCTCCTTGCTGGTGCTACTTTCCAAATGACTAATTGATAGCATTTGGCCATCTTTCAACTCTTTTCAATCTCTTCAAACCCCAACTAATTAATCTTCACAACCAGAGCCTGGCTGACTCTTTGTCAGAAATGATTTACCCAATTAATTTGGCCCTTTTCTTTGCTCAGCTAACTGCAATCAGATAGGTTTTAGCAAATAGCTTTGTTATTCACAATTGTTCAATGAACCTGCTATGTGAACTTATTTCCATCTCTGGGCAGCTCAGATAGAGCTTGATTTGTGTCATTCCTCGTTATGCCTTAACGATGGTCACAGGATGGGGTCCTCCAAAGCAGGAGCTGCACCTTCCCTTGCTGGTTGGGCAGGCGAGGCACAGCAGCCTCTGAGTGTGTGCAGGCAGCTGGAAACCCTTCGTGTGAACACACGTGAGCCAAGGCTTTGCCTGTTGGCTTTGCACAATCAGGAGCAAAACAAAAAATCCCAGAGCCCAGGAGTTACTGCAGCCACGGAGAAATGTTGCTTGCTTCCCTACGCTCTACCTGCAAATGCCAATGTCCTGGTGCAGGAGGGAAGTCATCACCTGGGCAAAGCAGCACAGCCACACAAGGAGTAAACCCCTCAGCAGCACCACAGCTTCGTGACCTCCAGTTTTGGCTGCAGCATCCTGAGCAAGCAGGAACGAGACTTTCTGCCAGCACTGCTCCCTGTCCCACGTCCCACTGACCCTCTGGGCACTTCTGCTGGGAGCATCCACGTTCCGCTTTCCACTGCAAAACCCAAAACCACAGATCCCTGCAAGGCAAGGCTGGGGCTCAGCAGCTCGGTGCCAGCTGGGGCTGGGTGCCAGCGATCCCTGGGACAGCAGCACAGCCCTGCAGTGCTCTCCCCCTCCATCAGCCCCCAAGATCAGAGCACAGAGCAGTGCACAGGAGCAGCACGGCTCCTTGCAAGCTGCTCGCCAGCTCTTGGCAGCATGCTCCTGCCTCGGGGTCCCCTCTGGGGCACGGAGGAGAGCAGCAGGGTCTCGGGGCCCTGTCCCCTCGTGCCATGCAGGCACTTGTCAGAGCTAGGCAATGGCGACACTGTTATTATACATGGCCTCACAGCCCATTCAAGGCACTGGAAGATGAATTATGTTTCATTTATATCAAAGAAGCAATCTCAGAGCCCATTTGTGATCAAATTTGCTGTCAGAGAAACTTTGCTTTATCTCATTACATCTGATATCTCTTGGCTTCTTGTCCTTGAGACTATTAAAGTTTAATGTCAAATTCGAGATGAAATGGAATCTTTGCTGTATCATCTCATCAGGGCCTGGTGCGCCCCGTCCATCCTCACGTTCCTGACAAGTCATTACAGCGGGGCAGCCGGGGGGGGAAGCCTTCCTCCCCTGCCAGCACCACACTTCGGAAGCAGTCAGCATCGAGGGAGCAGCACCCAGATGGGCTCCGCCAGCCCCCTGTGGGGCACAGCCACCCCAAAGCATCCCTGAGCACCCTCACCCATGCAATGCCTTCTCCAGGGCGTGGGGTTCAGGGGCAGGAAGGGGAATTGTCAGGCACAAGTGGTTTTCTCTTCTGCTGGAAGGCAGCACGCTGCCGTGCCCAGTGCCAGGGATGTGGCACGCTGGGGACATCGGAGCTACGTGCCCAGGTAAGCCCGGTCCTGGAAACCATCAGCGAGCAGCTTGCACTTTGGTCCTTTAGGGACCGAGCCGGGCCACAGCACAAGGAGGAATTTGAAATTCAGAGCAGGGCTGGCAAGCAGACCCCTTTGAGGTGAGACGCCCTTTCTGGATCATTTAGTCTTCGCACAATGTTTCCTGCAAAGACTAAGCATCTTTGATGATAGGCTTTAGTGGGCTCCCAGGAGGCTTTCCTGGAGCTAACTTGTGCAACCTCCTAAATATGTTGTGCAGAAGGGTCTGCTGGGTCTAGATTAAAGCGAGCCCTCCTTGACTGATCCATGAAAGCTTTCTAAGATGAACACGCAGTCATTTCCAGCTCTCCAGGAAAATAACTCGCATATGCTGCTGCTCCCACCTCCCCAAAGACAGACAATATTTTCTTCTACCACCACCAATGGGGGGAAAATAGCAGAGCACAAGGTTTGCAAACACAGCACTCACCCTGCCTGCAGAGGCCAAGCAGCAAAGGAGAAGCGAGCAGAAAGCAGCAGTTCCCCATCTCCCCCAGGCACAGGGGGGCAGCCACACGGGCACAGGGCAGAGTGCAGCCAGGGGGGGAACACTCAAAAGAGCCGGTGCTTCCCTGGGAAAGCCATTTCTGAGGAGTTACCATCCATCACAGGAGAAAAAAGGAGAGAAAATGAACAGAAGCTTTCCAACCGTCGCTAGCACAAGCCCTCTCATCTCAAAGCCCGGTGCCAAAAGGGGGAGAGGAGCACAAAGACGTAATGGGGTGAGTTCTCTAAATACCCTCTCGTTTTCAGGTGCCCAACCTTAGACTCTCTGGCTGGGATTTTCAAAGCAGCCGAGGGACGTGGAGGCACAATTCCTGCCTTATTGCAAAAGTCTCAAGGAGTTCAGTCTTTCCAGATTAACAAAGAGGAGGTGATGAGGTGACTTGATCAAAGCCTTTAAATACCTACACAGAGAACAAAAAAATTGATAGTAGAGGGCTCTTCAGTCTAACAACAAAGGTGTAAAAAACTCAGTTGTTGGAAGTGAAAGCCAGACAAATGCAGACCAGGCATCAGGTGCACGCTTTTACAGCAAGGGTAATTAAGCAGAGGAATTTAGTAAAAAGGGTTCTCAGCACCTGGAAACTGCAACTCCAATGGGGTGTTTTGGTGAGGAATCTCCCCTGCTAAACAAAAAGCCCCTGGGGAACCCCCCCATTCCCAGTAACATGGGATGCACAACTCCAGCAGACACTCCCCAGCGCTGTGATTTACTGGAGAAGCGACCCCTCTTATATTAAGGGAAGCTGGCTATCTAGGTCCCACGTGTATATAAATCTGGACACCTCTGTCCACAGAGCTTCGAACTGTGATGGAGGCTTTGGTAAAAGACAAGCTCCCTGGGGCAGACGGAGGGGCCACGTGGCTGGGGAGGTGACCCTGGTTCTCAGGGCAATGAATTAGCCCAGGCAGCTGCCACGTGCCCCTCGCTTCCTCAGCCCGTGTGCAGTTCCTGCAGAGAGCAGGCTGTGTGACTTGCTGTCCTGGTGTCAAACGACTCTCTGCATATTCCCCCCGGTCAACCTCAGGCATTGCCTGCCTTCGAGAGGTCCGAGAGGGGAAGCCACTGCCGCCCTGCTTCAGCTTGCATCGTGCCAAGGCTGCATTTATCCAGAGCACTGCACGACGGTGGCGTTTGTCAATGTGTATTTAACCACAGAAACAGAGGTGAACGTACACCGAACTGCGCTCCTAAGCGAGGCTTCACCATTTAAAAAGCAGCTTGCAGGAAGAGCAAGCATAAGCCTATTTGCATCAGTAATTTAACACGGAGACAATAAGCGATCCAATCAATGGGAGGTAATTCCCCGAGGGGACTGTCACAGACACTGCTATGTACTATCCAGCTCCATATTTTCAGAGCCTGAGCCTGTGAGACGTGACCCAGCGAGCTCCAGCCCTGCCCTGCCTGGACCCCGTCCCCGTGCCCCCTGCCAGCCGAGCCCAGCTCCCCTGGGATTTGGGGCAGGACCAGCACCCAGGGCCAAGGCTGCCAGGGATAAACACCAGGGATAAACACCAACGCCTTCCTTCCACACATCCAGCAGCTTTTCCAGCCTCGGCTAAACCTCCAGCATCAATAGCTGCTAAACACATCATCATCCACGCTTAAAAGAATAAACAGCAGCCTTCATTAGGGGACCCAGGCAGGGGCCAGGGCTTTTCTTTTCTGCTTTTCTGTTTTTAATGGGTTAGTTATGGCACTTTCAAAATGAATGAACTCCCAGCCCAAAACCCACAGTTCAATTGTCAGTTATTGCTGGCAGTTTATCAGCATTAGCTGATTAGACTCAGAATGATGGATTCCCCTGCCTAAGACTGGTGCAAGGCAGAGGAAAAACCTCCTTTCCCTCGGTTTTCTCTGTCACCCAGCAGTAATTGCTGCCTCTAATTCTCCCCAACTGCTTCCCCACCAGCCCCGCCACAGCAACCTCTACCAGCAGCAGCTTTTGTTTTCATCCTCCTGCAATCACAGAGAAATAATAATAATAAAATAAAATTCAAATGAGAAGGAAGCTCAGCCCCAGCAGAATTTAATTGATGATCATTACACTTCAGAATCTAAACTCTTTTAATTTCATTGTGTTTCACCGAGATGAATTATGAAATTACAGCTGGCCAATTATAGATCGTGCCTTTTGCTTTGTGTGCCTTTCAATTCCTTTCTCCCTTCCAAACGTCTGGCTCTTTCCTTTGAGTCAAGGATTGATATCAAAGGGGAAACGCTGCCCTTTATTATCCATGGAGCATCTTCCACCCATTGGAGGGTGGAAACAGAGGAGAAAAGCAGTGCTGGAGGGTTAACCTGTTTGTTCCCATGGATAATTGGGGATTGTGCTTCCCTACAGCACGGGCTGGGGCTCACCCTGCTCCCCAGCACCACCCCAGGCAAGGAGCAGTGCAAGGATACCTATGGCTGGAGACAAATTGGGGATGCTGCCCTGGGCTCTGCACCCAGAGCTTGTTTCAGAGCTGGACCAGCAGGTGCCTGGGTGCAGTCCCACGGGACACCTCGCTAACAGCCCTTGCAGAATCGAGGGCACCATCCAAGTGCAGCAACGTGGAGCTGCTGCTCCGTGCAGCCGGGTAAGGGAGAGCCTGTCCTCGGGGCAGGGAGCACAGCCTGCACAGACAGCAGGGCCTCTGCCCTCCTGGGGAGCTGGGGACACTCACTGGGGTCTGGGTGGCCCTGCTCACCTTACCCATGGTGGCTCTGCAGAAGTCACAGCTGGCTGGCACCAAGCAGGCTTGAAACCCATTTGGCACAGCCTAACAGACGTAAAGAGCATCACACCTGTAATCTCATTAAAGGAAGCTTTAAGGGAGCCTGTCCCTCAGGGCTCTAATAACAGTTTCACGCATTAAATTCCTTCTTGTTTTGTTTCATTTGCAGGGACAATTTTTACTATAAGTGGAGCTGTGCCTGCAAGGAAGGGGAGAGATTTAAAGACTCACATACTGATAGGCACAGCCTTGCAAGCCTCTCCCAAACCCCATCCTTGTTCCAACTACTTCATTCCTTGACCCCACGCTGCTCCCAGCACACGTTGACCAGCAGCAGGGTGCAGAGAGGTCCCAGCTTAGTGCTACCACTGCCCAGAAAGCCCGGTAGCACTCAGCACCCGATTTAAAAAATAAATTGTGGTGGACAACTGCTCCGCCACCTGAGCGGTCCAGCAGCCAGTGCACCACTGCAACTGAGCACCAAGGTACCTCCTTTACCTCCATGGGGATTTTATTACAGAGCTGGCTTGCTCCTTCATTTTTTTTTCCCTAAGGCTGAATGGGAAAATAAAGCCTTTTGCAAAATGTCACTTGAAGAAAAATACATGCCACCGCCACAGCCTTGCAAAATAAATAAATAAGTAAAAAGTGATAAATTTTGGCTGTCTTAAAAAGACAGGCCAGCATTGCTTATCAACCACGATTTGACCAGATAGCTGCTTCAGAAAACAGACACTGGTCTGCGTGTAATAAATGGAAGCAATAAAGCCAAAGTGCCTCCTCAGAGCTATAATTAAGAACTGCAGCGCCTCGGAGCGAGCGGAGCCAGCAGCCGCTCCCCAGGCAGAGGGGCTGCAGAGGGGGAGCCTCCTGGGCACCCCGGGGGTCTGTGGGTGCCTTTGGGGCCCTGCCCCACCTCACCACACACAAACCGACCCTCGAAGCCATTCCTGCCTGCCAGGGCTGCTGGTTCTGCCTCTTGGCAAGCTGCAGGAGCGAGCCCAAGGCTGAACGCCTCCCCGATCAACATCCCCGGAGCTGCTTTTTTCTTAAAGAGGTGTCTACTTAACACCATTTCCATCACAAGCGGCTGCTTTGCATTTCTTCTGGCTTTATTAAAACTGATTTTCTATTTGCACTATACAAGCTGATCTGATTACATTTCCATTTTTTCCCCCGAAAGAGAAGGGGCTCGCTCTCCAAAGACAAAATGGATCCATCAGGGCTGGCTCCCCCCTCCTGCTGGAGGGCTCTTCTGCGAGGGGCCGGGGACGAGGGCCGACGCGCAGAGTTCGAGCTGCGAGATCTGCTCTGCAGCATCCCACATCTGTTTCCATGGGGACAGGCAGGCTGCGATTCGGCAGGCCTGATCCTGCTTTTGCTTGTATAAATATCAGTCAGAAGCCATCTCACCAGAGACGGCGGATTTGCCTTGCAGAGCAACAGGAACCAGAGAACCTGGGAAATAAATGCCTGCAGGCAGCAGCCTGCTGGGGCCCTGCGAGACGCCACGGGATGCTGCCCAGTGCTTTCCCTCTTCCTCCTCAGGCCCAGAGGCCAGGGCTGGGTGATGCTGCTCCATGAGCTGCATGCCCACCCACCCATCAGGCTGTCAGGGACGGCAGCAGGCACTCGGGTCTGGCATCAGAGGGCAAAAACATCCCTAAATTAGGTGGTCATAGATGGGTCAGCATCTTGCCACTCAGCACAGCTCCCCGAGGTTTGGAAAGGCTGTCGAGCAGCACCATAAATAGCACAAAAGATAGGGACAAATGCATGGGTCCTTCCGGGCTGTTGGCAAGAGGACAAGCCAGGCTGCCCACACGCAAGACCTCGCCCCTGTGATCTCCAAACCACCTGTACAGGGATTCCTCCATTAAGCAGCAATGAGAAGTTTTCATTTTGGTTAAAGACTTCTTAAGATTAGGAAGCATTCATGAGTGTCCCTGCGTTCTACAAGGCTTCATAATTTGTCCCCATCTTCCTCTATCACCAACCTTCTGGGAAACCATCGCCAGGAAGACGCTTTAAAGTACCAACTTTATTAAGATTGATTCTGCCTG